>NC_080545.1:77675900-80139650 GCF_028640845.1 Ahaetulla prasina | reverse complement strand
GAGCTGCCGACTGTGATCCACAATTCTACTGAGGGATTGGAGGCTGAAACAGAACTAGGCCTTAGGACATTTTCAGCCTCCGTAGCATTTCTGCTGCTGAATGGAGGAATGGGGGACTGAATCACAGAACAGCAGCATATTGCAGAGCCAGGTTTCCCTGAGGAACAGCTCTCTTACGCTGATCCTTCTTATATCCGATATGTTTCTTAACTTTAGACCTACATTTTGGCTTGGATAACCTTTTGGCTTTAGAGTCTCTGTAGTATTGATATATTGGTTCTTGGCCAATACACTGTATATCTGTGGCAGGGGTGGGTTTCAGCAGGTTTCTGACCAGTTCTGGAGAACCGGTAGTGGAAATTTTGAGTAGTTCGGAGAACCCGTAGTAAAAATTCTGACTGGCCCCACTCCCATCTATTCTCTGCCTCCCAAGTCCCAGCTGATTGGGAGGAAATGGGGATTTTGCACTAACCTTCCCCTGGATTGCGGAGGGAATGGAAATGTTACAATATCCTTCCCCTGCCACGTCCACCAAGCCACGCCCACCAAGCCATGCCACCCCCACCAAGCCACCCCCACAGAACCGGTAGTAAAAAAATTTGAAACCCACCACTGATCTGTTGAATATTTTGTCCCTTCCCTGTAGGATGGGACAGACCAGCATTTTTATTTATTTTTTAAAAATTTTTATTTATTTGATTTTTATACCGCCCTTCTCCCGAAGGACTCAGGGCGGTTTACAGCCAACATGACCTTATACTGCCTTATATTGCCTTATATTGCCTTATATTATACTGCCTTATACTGCCTTATATTGCCTTATACACTGTAAGCCGCCCTGAGTCTTCGGAGAAGGGCGGGGTATAAATGTAAACAAAAAAAAAAAAAAAAAAAAAAAAAAAAAAAAACAAATTTATAAATAGAATTAAAAACATTTTAAAAATCTAATTCAATTTGGCTAACCCCATTTAAAAGCATTGCCATGTTTCTTTTTAAGAACCAGTTTTTTTATTAGATTTTTCTTTTTCTCCAAGTATGTCAATTCAATCCAAGCAAGACTGAATGACTTTGGGTATTTTGACCTTCTGGTGCCAAGGTCTTTCCATTTGTGGTCTTGGATGAGGTGGCGTAGCCTAAGACAGACCCAGTGCCCAATCTCATGGTCTTCCAGCACTTACAGTTCCTGCTCAAAGAGCAGAGGAAGCCATGGCTGGGAGGGCCTTCGCACAATATCGGATTCTGTGCCAGTTGTACTTATACCTGAACTGGGAGGTTCTGTTCACTAACACTCATGCCTTTCTGGACTACTGCAATGTGGTTTACATGGGACTGCCCTTGAAGAGCATTCAGAAGTTTCACCTGGTGCAGAATGCAGCAACATTGGTGGTAAAAAGTGCTAGTTCTTTGACACATATAACACTATTTCATGAGCTGCATTGGTTGCCAATGTGCTTCCAGGTGTATAAGACATGGCTCTGTAGCTGGGCCTGGGGCCTTGAGTGTGTGCAGAGATCTGTTTCCTGATTTTAGTGATTACAGTGTATTTCTTTACTTATGTACTTTAATTTTTGTGTCATTGTAATTGTTTTTATTTTATTTTTAACTTTGTTCTCTGCTCAGAGTTACTTGTTGAGATGGGCCTCCATTCAAATTGAATGAATGAATGAATGAATTGAATGAATGAATGAATTCTATAGACCTAAAAGAGTTTAACAATTGTTCCTTATTTTCTTGAAAGCCCAACAATGTCATTTAGAAGCAGGAAGGATAAATCTTTTAATAGTATTTTTTAACACTTTGACAAGCTGAGATTCCTAGAATTCCTTAGATGGTTAAATAATCAAACCAGTGTTAATTCAGAGGGTAAATACTTTCCAGCTTTCTTCTTCCTCTTCTGATTTATTGGATAGGATCTGTGTGAATGTGTGTTCAGCAGCTGTGTGCTTAAGGTGGATGTATTATCTGTTGCAATGAGGTGTTAGCATTGAGGCAGTTTGTCACTTTTAACAGTCATGGCTAAGTCATCTATGACTTAGTTCGCAATGACTTTGCTTATGCATTAAGCATTGGGGAAACAAAACAACTTATAAAGTGAACATATAGGAACAGCAAAGAAGAGCTTGCCAATGAAGTTCAACACGGGAGATTCCTTAATAAATTTTCACTCTAAATGTATTTGCAAGAGCGTAATAAAATAAGAACAACAACAAAGGAAGATGAATGATAAGGGTCGGTGGCGTGACCTGAAATGCTTTAGACAACTTCTCGTTCCTTCCTAGAAACAATCTGACATATACTGTATTTGCAAAGACTCCAAGCTTGTGGTGGTCCTTGAAGAAAAAGTTAAAAGGCTTGCTATCTGATGAGTGAAGAGAAAGATTTATCATTTCCAAGGAGAGGCAATGTAACGGAAACATAAAACAGAAGTAACTTTCCATATGAAAAATAAAGGTGCAAACCAATGGACCTCTATCAGAAGCAAGAAATATAAAAATTACTTTGTACCACTGGAAGGTAGAAATGGTTTTTGTACTATCAAGAAGAAACAGATTTTGAGCCTCCAAGAGAAGAAAAAAAGATAGTTTAGAAGAGGTAATAGGATGGAGGATCCCAGGGTGGTGGTAGGGGGCCAGGTAGAATGCAGTTGGGCCTTGCAAGATAACAAAGGAAAAAATGTAATAGTTGGTGAGTCATTACAGTGAAAAATGTGACAACCAGACTCTTTGGTCATGAAACCTTCCATCTACCAGGAGGCAAGGATTAAAGATACCACAGAACTTGGGTTGCATTCACAATAACAAGTCATCGGTAAACTAAAATGGTAGTAGTTTTGAGGTTTGTGGAGGGAGCAACTTTGTTGAGGATCTGCGGAATACATTCTCAAAATTTTGAATGTGCTCATTGGTCCCAAATCAGATTTAAGGGCTGGGATCCTACAAGACGACATTCAGAAGGCATGATAGAAAGCTGAGGTTATGCTGCGGCTTTGCAATAATTAATAATCACAGCAACAGGTCGCTTAGCTCAGTGGTAGAGCAAGTGGCCTGCTTGTAGATGTGTCAGCCAGTGCTCAGCATAGGGAGAAAATGAGGGAAGCTTTGAGAGTAAGTTAAATGTTATGGACGGTCTGACTTGATATAAAGGCTAAGACAGACTTCTGTGGAACTGACCTTCTGCTGGATTTTCACATATGCAGAAGTATGTCTCCAGATCAAGGATCACCCATGGTGCACCAAAACTCATGCCTCATATGTCAATTACAACATGTTTTATTATTATTATTATTATTTTTAAAAGAGAGAACTATCCTTAAGAATGCTCAAAGGTCATGCGTCAAACAAGTAAGGAAGTGTTTCGAAACAAACAGCAACCACTTCAAACATTTCATGTAATTTACATAATAAATTGTCTAAGGTATACACTGTATTTACCAAGCGGCAGCAGGGTTTGCCAATCATAACTCAATCTCAGACTCTTTAAGAGGTTTCATTTTAAACTTTTTTCTTCTTATCTCATCTCTAAATGACATTTTCACCCACTTTTTTTTCAAACAAAAGCCTTATTTTGCCATCAGTTTAGTTCACATTTGCCTTACACCTTACATAACAGAGACAGGAGGTGGGGGCGAGCAGGCTGCCATGACATTCATTACTCCAAACACGCAGCTGCTATTCTGGTCGCTCTCAATACCAGGTGCCACTCTACATGGCAGGTGGTAGGTTTTAATCAGCAGCTTTGCATTGCTTCATATGTTAGCCTTGTTATTTTTATCCTTGGTATGTTTTTGCTTCCATGCCTTATTTAAGCAGCTTCTAAATTACTTGATAATTAATGCAGCAGTTCCTCTTTCCTGAATGCCGAGACAGCACTGCTTTCAATGACAGCTATTTATATGGCATGGCCTGTGTTTTCTTCCCCCATGTTTTGAAAAAGGGAACATCTCTTCTTCCGCCTTCCCCTGTTCCTCCTCCTCCTCCTCCTCCTCCTCCCACCCTTTCTTCATCAGCATGCCTTTGTTTCTAGTACAGTTTTGTACAGTTTTTGCCCACTGATCAAAGAGGAGCTGGATCCAGATGGGGGAAGTGTTGCATTGTGCTTCTGAAAGGCTCACTAAAGTGCAGTTCAAATTAACTACGGTTGGGCATATATCAAATATCACGGGGGAAGCATCAAGAGTCTTATAGAGATTACTAATGAATTCAGGCTGCTGGCCAGTTGCACAGGGGTGAAATGCTCCCGGATTGGACTGGATCCGCGATCCGGTAGCGATAGTGGCTGGTAGTTCAGTGATCCGGTAGTGATGGCGGAGCGAAACTCTGCCCACCCACCCGGGTGTCATGACTTTCTGATTTTAACCAGGAAGTAATGTGTTTTTTTACCTTTTGGGCATGTGGTGTGTGTGCGTGAGTGAGCGAAGTGAGCGCATGCGCGCAGCACATGCACTTCCAGACCGGTAAGGAAGGTAAGTAGATTTCACCCCTGCAGTTGCATCATTTCTTACATACCTTTTCTGACGCATTGACTGTCAAGCGAAGAACGCCTTAATAGTAAGAGTAATTTGATAATGGAGCCAACTATTTGGGGACATTGTGTGTTCCTCCTTACTGAATGCCCTTAAACAGGGACTGGAGAGATATTTCTGAAAGATGCTTGAATTTGGATTCTAAAATCAAGCTGGGGATTGAAATCAATGGTCCAGATAGCCTCTTCCAGCTCAGTGATCGGATTTGTGGTGACTGCCTCTTAACTAATTAACTTCACTGTAGCAGCACTAACAAGGAATTCTCCCCTTGCTGCTTGTAGAAGTGACATAATAGCATTTCCCTGGAATCTAAACATTTATTTTATTTCTCTTAACTTGTAGGCCCTGGAGGCTCTGAGGGATTGTATTATGCCGTGTTTCCTCTTCCTAGGAATTCGAATGCTTAATATAACTGTTACAAAATAAGCAGGGTTGTTGCAGATTTACTGGAGCTGAAAGCACCGTTGAACTGATCTTCATTTATAAACGTTCAGGTTGTGCAGATGAATGGTTCAAAGCCAAATGGGTTTAGAAATCTGAGATCCAAATTAGGGTTGGATTCCGATCTCATATTAAACCAGGTTTTCTTTTTACTCTGTTAAATAAACAGCTTCAGACCTAACACATGTAATCCACCTCTTTTTTGGCAGCCCCTTAAAGTCCTTCCGAGATAGTGCCATTAAAAATACATTTTAACTGTAACTAAAATGCCTGGGTACACAGACTACAATTTCAGCACAGGTTGTTGCAGCTGACTGACAGAAAAGTCATTAAAATAGTTCTGCTGGACAGGTACAGCAGTTTTCAGAAATAGGCTGAGAGTCTAATCCTCTTCTCTTTCCTCATTTTATCCCTAATTGCTACAAGATAGTAAAAAAAAAAAAAAGTTCAGGACACTTGAAGGAACCTGGAGGGAATGCAAAATGGGATCTCCAAAATATTTTTCTGGAAGTGATAAGTAGGAGCTGCAGTTAACTCCAGAGATTCTGCAAATATAAAGCATGATTGAGATACGTTTTTGTAGAATCCTCGGTCATTCACTCGTTAGGAAGCGAGAACAGAAAAGAGGAATAGGCCTATTGGACAAAATAAAGACACACAGCTATGGTTTACATCCAGATGGTAAATAACATTTAAATGAAGGTGACATATGCCTTGTGGAAGCTTTGCTGTATAAAAAAGTTCTTTATAATTGAGTCTGGCCCACCAAAGTACAATTACAATTTAGTGACACTAGGTTCCCAAGACTTTAGACAGGATTTTTTTTGTGTGTGTATGTTGTAACTTTAGATACTAGGGTCAAACCAGAGGTGAAATATTCCCAGTTTGGACCAGATTGGGAGATCCGGTAGTGATGGGGGCGGGTAGTTCAGAGAATTGGTAGCAAAAATCCCTGCCCCCCCCCCCCCGCCCATGACCACCCAATTGCCCGGTCACCACTTGCCTACTTGGCAGCTTGCTGCTCCTTTGGGGTTCGCTCGCTTTTCCTGTCTTGCTTCGGCTGCTGCAATCAATTGCATCAGCTAGCAACTGAATCTGTATTAACATAACATAACATAACAACAGAGTTGGAAGGGACCTTGGAGGCCTTCTAGTCCAACCCCCTGCCTAGGCAGGAACCCTACACCATCTCAGTCAGATGGTTATTCAACATTTTCTTAAAAATTTCCAGTGTTGGAGCATTCACAACTTCTGCAGGCAAGTCGTTCCACTTATTAATTGTTCTAACTGTCAGGAAATTTCTCCTTAGTTCTAAGTTGCTTCTTTCTTTGATCAGTTTCCACCCATTGCTTCTTGTTCTACCCTCAGGTGCTTTGGAGAACAGCCCGACTCCCTCTTCTTTGTGGCAACCCCTGAGATATTGGAACACAGCTATCATGTCTCCCCTAGTCCTTCTTTTTATTAAACTAGACATACCCAGTTCCTGCAACCGTTCTTCATATGTTTTAGCCTCCAGTCCTCTAATCATCTTTGTTGCTCTTCTCTGCACTCTTTCTAGAGTCTCAACATCTTTTTTACATCGTGGAGACCAAAACTGGATGCAATATTCCAAGTGTGGCCTTACCAAGGCATTATAAAGTGGCACTAACACTTCACGTGATCTTGATTTTATCCCTCTGTTTATGCAGCCCAGAACTGTGTTGGCTTTTTTAGAAGCTACTGCACACTGCTGGCTCATATCTAAATGGTTATCCACTAGGACTCCAAGATCCCTCTCACAGGTACTACTATTGAGCAAGGTACCACATATACGGTACTGGTGCATTTTGGTTTTTTTGCCTAAATGTAGAATCTTACTTTTTTCACTGTTGAATTTCATTTTGTTAGATAGCGCCCAATGTTCAAGTCTGTCAAGATCCTTCTGTAATTTGAGCCTATCTTCTGGAGTGTTGGCTATTCCTGCCAGCTTGGTGTCATCTGCAAATTTGATGAGTTCCCCATCTGCCTGCCTACAATCCATCTCATCGGTGAGCAATTCAATCTGCCTGCCTTTTCCCTTGAATTGGGTAATGGGGGGAGGGAGCTTTTAAAAAAATAGTTGATTGGGTTTTTTTTTAGGAGTTTTAATTTTTTTTAGACAATTAGCAATTTAAAGTTAAGGTAGTTTTAAAGTTAAGGAAGTTTTAAATTTAGCTGCTTTTATCTAAAATATAAATAAAATAAAATAATAAAATATTTGTGCAGCTTTCTGAGATTTGGTGTGTTTCTGTAGTATTTCACTCTAACTACACAAACACACAAAATCAACACAAAGCTGTATGTGGCATTTTGTGTGTGTGTGTGAGTCAGTTGTGTTGTGTTGTACTGTGTGTGTGCAAAGTGTGAAAGGTGGTTTTTGGGCTTTGTGTGGCTGTGTGAGGTTCCTGTTTGTTGCAGGGGCCATTTTGTGTGAGGTGCGGCTGCTTTTACATTTTGTGTGAGTCAGTTGTGTTGTGCGTGTGTAAAGTGTGAAAGTTGGTTTTTGGTACCTCTTATTGTTTTGTGTACTTTATTATTGTTATTATTTATTGTTATTGGCCACGGCCACCGGTCATCTGACCACCAAGCTACGCCCACCAATTAAGCCACACCCACAGAACCTTTAGGGAAAATTTTTAGATTTCACTCCTGGGTCAAACTTATGATCTTGAGGCAAGAGAATGATGATGTTGGAAGAAATGTCTATCTGGGTTCAGTTCCAAGTGGGGAGAAAGACACTGGAAACATGGAGGCTGCTTGGAAGGATGGTTTAATGGTGAAGCAGAACCACCAGGCATGTGTGATTCTGGGTAGCTGAGCACATGGAACACAGAGAGAGAGCAATTTATACCCTCTCTTGGGCCTTGCCTTTGAGCTTCCTGTTCCTGTGCAAGAAATGTATTCTATTGGTTATCAGACTCCCAGGGACCTATGCAGGGGTCTTAGCTAACTTTGTAGGCTGCCTGTGTCCCAGGCTTGGTTGAATCTTGCATGGTGATACAATGAAGGGGCTTTGGGCAGTTCCTCTTATGGCTGAGGGCTAATCCTACCTTTGTTGAATCTTGGGTGAGGGTATTTGCTTATGAATAGACCTGGCAATCTTTTTATCTCTTTAAGTGCTGACATCTGCTATGCGCTATTGAGGAAGGTGGGGGCTATTAAGAGTGAGTCTGCTTCCTGCCTCAAAAACCCCCCCCCCCATGTTTCTCCATTTCTCATCCAGGGAAATATAATATTCTGCCTTTTTAATATTTCCTAGAATATTTCATTCTTCTAGGAGAGAGGTGGGTGCTAATTTTCTACAATGACATATTCAAACCCTGAGATTTATAAGGAAGATAGTATAAATTTTAAACAGGGATTTTCAATATGCAATTTGCTTACTGTTTTAAAAGTCTAATCAAAGACCAAAAAGTAAGAAAAAGTATTATAATAAAGTAAAATGAATAAAAACTTTGATTTTCACTTTTGACCTGTAAATTTTAACCTTGTTTTTAATCGTTTTTGAACTGTGCTTTTAATCAAGCATTGTTTCATTTTGTTGTTGTAAACTGTCCACTTGGGTGAGATGGGTCGTGTAGAAATTTGAAAGAAAGAAAGAAAGGAAGGAAGGAAGGAAGGAAGGAAGGAAGGAAGGAAGGAAGGAAGGAAGGAAGGAGCCTTCCTTAATTAATGCAGTGGAAAGGCACAAAAAGAGGAAGAAGATTTAGGCAATCTACTGCAAAAGAAGCACTACAACAAACCAGAATTGCCTTTAGAAGATTTGGGATTTAGCTTTTGGAAAACCTCATACAGTTCTCTAAAACAAAGCCTAATTCCCAAATCTTCTAAAGCAGTGATCCCCAACTTTTGTGGCCTGGCGGCCTGGCTGGAAATTGGGGAAGAGGGGAACTGGGCCATGCGAGTGGTGGACCGGCACTCGTGTGCATGTGTGCAGCTCAACTTGCATGAGTTGCAGCCCACTGCGTATGCACCTGCAGCTCAACTTGTGCAAGTTGAGCTGTGTGCATGTGTGCACGCACGCTAGCTGCCACTCATGCAAGTCGAGCATGTCAACCCACTGCTTACGTAGCCTGGTTTCAAATAGGCCATGGCCCAGTAATGGGCCACGGCCCAGGGGTTGGGGAACCCTGTTCTAAAGGTAATAGTAATTGAGCATCCTTTCCTGGAAAATGTCAGTGAAAAATCTAAAAGTAAGAAGTGAACAATTTCTGCAACTGACGAACCACTATAACTAGGAAGAAGTAGATATAAGAGCTGCACGCTGGTTATTATAAAAGAATCAGTGGAATAAAAGATGAGTAATTGACTCAATGGGTAACTCTGAACAGATACAAAATCACTCCAAGTAAAGGACATTGTTAAACCGTCCCTCTGTCGGAATAGATGGTAAGGAACTGAACATTGCTAGGATGAATATACTTCTGTATTGACAGAAGAGATGTTATGAAGATAGCCTGAAGGTCTGTAACATAGGTCCTCGTAGCCATAAAGGTGAGGTTTTTCACTCTGTCATTCAATATGCAAAGCAAATGCTTTATTAAAGAGCTAGGATTTTTCAATTTGCTGGAATCTAGTCCAATCAGATGCAGTTCTGCTTTTTGCATCTAATACTTCCATATGATTGTCTAGACCAGCACAGGTTATTTCTTCTCTTATTTTTAAAGTTTTCCTACTCTTCACTCAGTCTTGCCGTAGTGTATTTCCTAAAAAACCATGCACAGAAACCTGAGTAGGAAATATTTCATTCACTTCGTTTGTAAGGGAAAGTTAAGGGAAGGGAAGGGAAGGGAAGGGAAGAAAAGGAAAAGAAAGGAAAGGAAAGGAAAAAAAGAAGTATAATGTCTTTTACGGTGATAATCATGAGATCCTTGGTGCTTTCTGAGCCTGGTTGTTTTCTTGCAGACATTTCATTACCCAATGAGATCATCGTCAGAGCATTGATGATGTTACCTAACTGGGTAATGAAATGTTTGCAAGAAAACAACCAAGCTCAGACAGCACCAAGGAGTCCACAGTCCAAGCCTGAGCTACGAATATTCTCTTCTGTTGATATGGAAGAGAATATTCCAACCAGGGAGCAATATAGGATCCAGCGTAAAAGGCAAAGAACAGAGCAAAGTGATAATTTATATCTGGGAAATTCTGTTGGGACTGGGACTTTTCTCTTATTTTGCCTCATTGCTTTATTTAAAACTAGGGGGAAAAATTATTTGCTTAAATCTTCTTTTTGTGATTTTCCACTCCATTAATCCAAAAAGGGTCCCACCCAAATAAGTCTCTTCTTCCTTCCTTCCTTCCTTCCTTCCTTCCTTCCTTCCTTCCTTCCTTCCTTCCTTCCTTCCTTCCTTCCTTCCTTCTTTCCTTCCTTCCTTCCTTCCTTCCTTCCTTCCTTCCTTCCTTCCTTCCTTCCTTCCTTCCTTCCTTCCTTTCCAATTTCTACATCACCCATCTCACACAAGTGGACAGTTTACAACAACACAATGAATTAATGCTTGCCTAAAAGCATAGTTCAAAAACAAATAAAAAACAAGGTTAAAATTTACAGGTTAAAAGTGAAAATCAAAGTTAAAAAATTCAGAAGACTAAAAAAATGTTTCCTGAGCATTTTCCAATTTTTGAAGAAGTAGGTGTAACAGTACCAAATATAAGATGATTCTTCTATTTGATATGTGATGGGGACTTAAGTGTCAATTGTTGCCACCTCTTCTGCTTGTTGCGAAGCAATTACGATTCAATGCTACTTTCTCAATGTCTGTGATGATTTATTCATGCCATGTTCTAATTTCTTAGTAGCGCCTGGGATATTGATCACTTGCCATGGAGATAAGCAGGAGGGAATCAATATTCATTGTATAGGGAGATGTATTGCTAACAACTTCACAGTTTGCTTCGGTGGCAAAGTTACATATATTTCTTGAAACTAGTGGCAAAATTCTGGTATCAGTTGGATCATTTTATTCATCTTTATACCATTTACCCTCCCTAAAGGTCAGGAACCAGGATTCAATTCAGAAGTCCCGGTAATCCTTGACTTACAATAGTTTGTTTAGTGACCATTCAAAGTTGGAACAGCACTGAAAAAAGTGACTTATGTCAATTTTTCACACGTCCATTGCAGCATCCCCATGGATATGTGTTTAAAATTTGGACGCTTGGCAACTGGTTCATATTTATGATGGTTGCAGTGACCACCTTTCCCGACCTTCTGACAAGCAAGGTCAATGGGGAAGCCAGATTGACTTAACAACTGTGTTAATAACAACTGCAGTGATTCACTTAACAATTGGCAAGCAAGGTCATAAAATGGGGCAAAATTCACTTAACAAATGTCTCAGTTGGCAAGATAAATCTTGGGCTCAGTTGTGGTAGTAAGTAGAGGCCTACCTGTACAAGTTTATTTCATGCTGCCTGTACCCAAGAATCTGAACTTAATGGCCAAGGTGAATTGGCATCAAGTAAGAGTCAATGGACTTGAAGGGGGGAGGCTGGACTTTGGCTGGACTAGGATGTAGAGATTCCAAACTGATGATGCATTTGACCCAATCCTTTGGCTCGGCCTAGTTACTTCCTACATCCTCCCCACAAATGAACATTGTGGCATCCTCTATAATTTGTATATTTTAACTTAATTCCTTTTATAGTCAAAGCTCCGGAGCACCTTTTCATCTAAAGCATAAAAACTCCATTATAGTGTATTTTATGTGTATCGTATATCTATATTACCCTTATTTGATGAAATTAGTTAATGAAGCCACTTAAAGAAAATTTTGGCTGATTCAAGAACAGAATAAGAGTCTATTGTTGTTCCTGAAGTCTGCCGAAAACACATCTTATACAATTAATTTCTTAATTTTTAGTATTGCTTTATAATTAGGGGGTCAAAGAACCTTACTCTGTTTGTGGAAAAATGTGAAGCTGCCAAAGCAGATTCAT
This sequence comes from Ahaetulla prasina, assembly GCF_028640845.1. Classification (NCBI taxonomy): domain Eukaryota; kingdom Metazoa; phylum Chordata; class Lepidosauria; order Squamata; family Colubridae; genus Ahaetulla; species Ahaetulla prasina. The sequence continues at coordinate 80,127,733 of NC_080545.1, read as the reverse complement.
ACAAAGACGAGAAGAAAAAAATTAATGAAGCTCCAATTCATTCTAGTTGTGCAGCTGCGAGCTTATGAAAAAGACAGTGTGGGGCAAATGAAAACTCACATGACAGCCATTCAATGCACAACAATTCCCTTTGCACAAAACTCTGGGCTTTGATTTTTTTTTTTATTTGTACACGTTAAAACACAAGACAAACATAATGACATTTATATATATATAACTCTGGGCTTTGATTCTCCTGTTGCATTAAACGTTGGTTTATTGAGTGAATTACAGTTGATAGTATGGTAGCTAAGATGATACAGTGGTTTTAAGAGTTGGACTACAATGAGTTTAGACAGATTCTTGTCTGCCGTCAGCCACGGATTCTCACTGGGTGATTTTGAGCCACTCACTGTTTTGCAGGATAGCCTAAATCAGGGGTGTCAAACTCGCAGCCCATGGGCTGGATGCATCACGTGCTGGGCATGCCCACCTCTGGTTTAGCAAAGGGGGAAAAAGTTGTGATACATCACATGACAATAAGATGTCGCAAGTTTGACACCCCTGGCCTAAATCATAGGGTCATTGTTGCAGGGAAAAATTGGAGGAAGGAGTGCCTCGAGCACCTGGTTGAAACCTGGAATATAAATTTAGTAAACAAACAAATAAGCAACCAACCAACTAAGCCAGGTTCCTACAATTTGCTGAATTATTACCTCAATTTTGTAAATCAGGCTATCCAAATTTGTACCACTCACTTCAGTCAAACTACATTATGGTCCAATGTGGTGCAATTTCAGCCCAATTTGTCTAGAACAAAAGTTCTCCCTTTATATATCAATAGAATATATCTATAACTCTGGAAGGTATAGGGATCTAAAGCTAAGGCTAAGAAAACTGTTTATTTTCAGAAGATTCTTTAATTGCAATTACCATCTCAATAAAAGATATAGCAAATAACTCAGCAGCCTTCAAAATTGCTTAAATACGATATATGCTTACATTACTGGAATATTTACATTTTTTTTAAATTTATTTTTTTAATTACTTTTTTTACAACAAACAAACAAAAAGAAAATACATTATTACACCCTTGTGCTATACATAAAAGGAAGATTTGGGTCTTCGGATATATCCTCATGATTGTCAAAATCCACGTTCTCGAGGTACAGGTACTGAAGCATCCAATGTTCCAAGCGCAAAGTCCACAAATGGTTTCCAAGTCTGCCAGAAAATATCTTCTTTATACACACCACTTCTAATTTTAATATCACATGTCATTTTATCATTTAAAGCTAATTTCCACATTTCAGAATTCCACTCTTCTATTCTAAAAATCACATCTAGTTTCCAATATCTAGCTATTATAATTCTACCTATTATAATCATAATTCTAATCAATTCTTTTTCATATTTTGTTAATTCTATTTCCTTAATTACCAACAATAATATAGTTTCCACTCTCAATGTTATTACTTTCCCCATCATTTCAAATATCATTTTCTCCAATTGTTGCCAAAACTTTTTAACCTTATCACAATTATACCACATATGTTCATAAGTCCCCAATTCCATCTCACATCTCCAACATTTTTACTAATTTTTTATCCATTTGTGACAATCTTACTGGAGTCAAATACCATTTCCAAACAACTTTATAATTGTGCTCTTTAATCCTTATAGATAAAGTTCTCATAATTCTACTCTTCCAATTCACATTCCAATCTGACTCTGGTATTTCAATATTAAGATCTTTTTCCCAATTTGTCCTCATCACTCTTTGTAATTTTTCATCAGAATTTATAATCTTATAAACCCTACTAACGAGTCCCTTTAGCCCAATTTCATCTTTCATAATCCGAGATACTAAATATTCAAATTCAGTTTCACATCTATTTATCGAATAATTTTCCTTTAGTTTTTTTGTCCATTTTTCTATCTGTATTTTTTCAAACCAACTTAACCCTAATTTTTCAATAATTTCTTTATTCCTCCTTTCATTTCCCATAACTTTTATCCAATCTCTAATAATTTCTATATTTTCCTCTTTAATCACTTCATTACGTTTTATATTATTTTTAATCGGCCAAATTCCAATTGTCTCCCCCAAAAAGATTATATCCGGAATTAAAATTTTAACAAATTTATTCCACATTTTACTTAATCCCTTTAACCAATAACTTCTACTTACACATTTTAAATTTGCTTTATCTAAAAACCACTTTGATCCAAATTTCTCTATATCCCTTAACTCTAAGTCTCTCCAATACTTACCTGGCAGGGGAGACACCATGATCATATTTACATTTTTAAATGACTATGAAACAACAATCAATTAGAAATTTAATGTGATGTAACTTCTCCCTTAACAACAGTATATGGGATACATTAGATTTGCATGCTCTTTTGATATTAAGTAACAAAACTCTCCCTTTTTATAACCTTAATTTGGGATAGAGTTGGGGCGACTCGATGGAGCTGAGTATTTACTGGCTGGATGCCCTTCCTGACAATATATGAAGTTTGCTGGAGATACTGGACAAAAAAACACTAATTTATTCCTCGCCTATTTCTAATTTCTCCCTCTCTGTCATTTTTTACATTTGTGAATACAGAAAACCCCCAACTTGTACAGGAAAGATATTGGAAGTTGCATGAGAGGCTTATTTTGCACTTATTTTAGATATTAATTTTCCACTTGCATCCAAAAGTCATCCACTTCCATTTCTTTTAATTTCAAATTGCAGTCATGGAATATATTCTGTTTCACATAATTTAATTGTATGAAGGGGAAAAAAGGCAAGTGCCATCTAGCTTTGCCTTGCATGTCAGTGATTATCTTCTTGAAATGTTAAAGAATTATCCACTAAGTAATATAACTTGAGGGACACGGTGGCTCAGGGGCTAGGAGGTTGAGCTTGTTGATCGAAAGGTCGGCAGCTCGGCAGTTTTAATCCCTAGTGCTGCCGTGTAACTGGGTGAGCTCCCGTTACTTGTCCCAGCTTCTGCCAACCTAGCAGTTTCGAAAGCACGTAAAAATGCAAGTAGAAAAAATAGGGACCACCTTTGGTGGGGAAGGTAACAGCGTTCCGTGCGTTGAGTCATGCCGGCCACATGACCACGGAGATATCTTCAGACAGCGCTGGCTCTTCGGCTTTGAAATGGAGATGAGCACTGCCCCCTAGAGTCAGCAACGACTAGCACGTATGTGCGAGGGGAACCTTTACCTTTACCTAATATAACTTGGCAGACCAAATACCATCTGCCAGTGACTCACCAAATTCTTCTTGGTGTTGAAGAGTAAAGAAAGTAAGCATCTCATTTTTCAGGTTAGGTCAGGGGTCTGCAAACTTGGCTCTTTTAAGACTTGTGGACTTCAACTCCCAGAGTTCCTCAGCCAGCTTTGGAACTCTGGGAGTTGAAGTCCACAAGTCTTAAAAGAGCCAAGTTTGCAGACCCCTGAGTTAGGTGATCAGGACAGCACTATTTTTCTTAGCTATCTGACTTTTGTCTGGAGGAAAAAAAACAAATGAATTGTTCCAATTTCTTCATGAGCTGGCATGAATGGAGCTGCTTTTAATATAGTTTACAATTTTCATGATTTTGTCTAACACAGTTTCAACTCTTATGCAACTGCTTTTGTAACGAATGCACCAGAAAGTAGGAGGCAATGTGTTGTTACAATACCACTGCTTACTTTTCCACTGATGAAACAAATCCTTTCATTGACCCAACACTGAAGCAGCATCTTCATGAATCGGTCAGCTAATGGCACTGTGAAAGTTTTAAAGGGAACTTTTAAAAATATTTCTCGTTCTACTTTGCTTTTTAAACATTTTTACCATAGCAAACAGGAAGAATCAGCCTTTGCAACTGTGTGATCTAGCTATGAATTCTGCTTAGCAATGTTTTTAGAATGTAAAAGTCTCTCAAATTAGGATCAAAGTTATTCAGCAACATGACTTATATTTTACCAAGAAATTTTTGTTCATCTTGCTGTGCACCAGTACTTTATTAGCTAATGACACATTCTGTAATATGATTAATTCATCACCACACTGAGTAATATTGCTAATTAACTTTCCAGCTAGAAATCTTAGTTTATGTAGTCATCCCTGTCTTGCTTATTTTTGGATAACATTCTCCTTTTACTGATAAAGTGATTGATCTATTATGAATTTTGGAATGGCTCCTTGGTATCCTATGGAAGGACTGTTGTTACTTCTTATTGACCAATCAAACTACCTACTTGCAATTGTCCCATACCTCTGCTTTGGTTTTTGTAATGAAAAAACCCCTTACTTCATATAGGCTTTCAAACAATGTAGTATTTTTTAAACATAAGCTTAAAAATCCATTAACCCATTAAAATTTAGATATTCATAACATAACATAACATAACATCAGAGTTGGAAGGGACCTTGGAGGCCTTCTAGTCCAACCCCCTGCCCAGGCAGGAAACCCTACACCATCTCAGTCAGATGGTTATCCAACATTTTCTTAAAAATTTCCAGTGTTGGAGCATTCACAACTTCTGAAGGCAAGTCGTTCCACTTATTATTGTTCTAACTGTCAGGAAATTTCTCCTTAGTTCTAAGTTGCTTCTTTCTTTGATCAGTTTCCACCCATTGCTTCTTGTTCTACCCTCAGGTGCTTTGGAGAACAGCCCGACTCCCTCTTCTTTGTGGCAGCCCCTGAGATATTGGAACACAGCTATCATGTCTCCCCTAGTCCTTCTTTTTGTTAAACTAGACATGCCCAGTTCCTGCAACCGTTCTTCATATGTTTTATCCTCCAGTCCCCTAATCATCTTTGTTGCTCTTCTCTGCACTCTTTCTAGAGTCTCAACATCTTTTTTACATCGTGGCGACCAAAACTGGATGCAATATTCCAAGTGTGGCCTTACCAAGGCATTATAAAGTGGTACTAACACTTCACGTGATCTTGATTCTATCCCTCTGTTTATGCAGCCCAGAACTGTGTTGGCTTTTTTAACAGCTGCTGCACACTGCTGGCTCATATCTAGATGGTTATCCACTAGGACTCCAAGATCCCTCTCACAGGTACTACTATAGAACTATTATAGAAGAATGAAATTTAATTTACAGATAAAATTTCTTCTATAGTGTGTGTGTCTATCTGTAATGACTTAGTTATAAGAATTCAAAGTTTACATTTTTTTAAGATGCCCCTCTTAATGTCAGAATATCTCTGACATTCAATGAGGCCATGAGACCATGGTTGAGATTTTTAAACTCTCAGTTTAATGGACCTGAACTTAAGAAACTTCAGATGCAATGGAAACACTTTTTCTTTTGGCCCATCTAAGTTCTAAGTTTCAAAATTCATGCTGCTTATGTGCCATTGTTTGGGTTGCATGTGGTCTTGGGTCATATGTGCACTTCTAAAGTGAGGAACTCCTCTTTCAATACCGAGACCATCAGAGACCAAGGTTCTCTCCAATTTTGGTTTGACCAGGTCACTAGCTCCTGATCTACTTGTGAAAGTTTCCAAAGTGCTTTTTGATATGTTCTGATATGATACGATGTCTTCTCATTATGTTTTTTTTTATTTTATTTTTTGTCACAACAGGATACACAAACAAATGTCATAGATAAAACAGCATATCTTGAAGAATATATATATATATATAATTAAAATTATGCATCAACTATATTAATTGGATATAATGAAGGGAACAATAGGACAGGAACGGTAGGCACATTTGTGCTCTTATGCACGCCCCTTATAGTCCTCTCAGGAATGGGGTGAGGTCAATAGTAGACAGCTTTTGGTTGAAGATTTTGGGATTTTGAGTAGAGACCATGGAGTCAGGTAACGAGTTCCAAGCATTAACAACTCTGTTACAGAAGTCATATTTTCTGCAATCAAGTTTGAAGCAGTTGACATTTAGCTTGAATCTATTTTTTGCTCTTGTAATATTGCGATTGAAGCTGAAGTAGTCTTTTATAGGAAGGATATTGCAATAGATGATTTTGTGTGTTAAACACAGGTCATGTCGAAGTTGACGGAGTTGTAAGTTTTCTAATCCCAGGATTTCAAGTCTGTCGGTATAAGGTATTTTGTTGTTTTCGGAGGAATGAAGAACTCTTCTAGTAAAATATTTCTGGACTCGTTCTATTGTGTTTATGTCAGAGATGTGGTATGGGTTCCAGACGGATGAGCTGTATTCAAGAATAGGTCTGGCAAATGTTTTGTATGCTTTACTTAGTAGTGTAGAGTTTTTTGAAAAGAAGCTGCGTAAAATTAGGTTTACAACTCTTAGGGCCTTTTTTGCTATGTAGTTGCAGTGGGCTTTGGCATTAAGGTCATTTGATACGAGAACTCCCAAGATCTTTGACACCTAACAGCCATTGTTCATTCATGGTTGGGTTTTTTTTTGGGGGGGGGCAATAATGCAGAAATTGTCTTCTTTCAGGATCGATTTGGAATGCTTTCTCCAATATGAGTTGGCTTCTCTCATTGCTGCTGATCCCACCTGCTAGCACCTCCATCGTGGTTTGTCAAGGTCACCTCTTTTGACCATGTCAATGAGGTTTATGCTATCATGAAGTCATTCCTGCTTGCATTATTCTTAGGATCATTGATACAAGACATAATAGTCACTACTAATTTGGGTAGTGACTACTAAAAAAGGACTGGATATCTTCATGGAAAATAGGTCTGCTTAATGTTATTATTCTTGAAGTCTTAGTGATACATCTAAGTTGGGAGCAGCATGGTTTCAAATAATGGATGTCTTCATCTCCTGCTTATGAATACTCTACGCTGTCTGTGAGTCATGCTGTGTGAAACAAATTGCTACCGGTAGACTTGGGCTAACAATCTTGAATGAGAATCTAAGTTTGTTACTGAAAAAAAGCTGGCAGGGAACTTTTGATCAACTGGATGTGTGATGGCCTTCCAAGATTGGATGACAGGTATCTTCTTGCATTAGCTGGCCATTAAGTATGTGTTTCTATGTGTATAAATCATTCCTTAAAAAAAAAAAACCTTACTTCCTGTCTTCTGTCTTCCGATGTTTTGCCAAAGCAGGCTGGAATTTGTCCTAGTTAATTTTCAGAGTTGATTTCATAGTATTGCATGCAAATTATGCTTTCATGACTGATCCTTGGTTTTTACACATTCCATTCCATTCATTTTATGGAACAGTTAAAATTGCATTGTTTTCTGCCTATTTTCTTATAAAATGCATGTTTATCTACAGTTTACAGATAGCACAACTGGAAACGGCTAGTTTTTGTCAAATTCATATATTGTATCTCTGAAAAGACAAAACTGACTGTTAAATGGAACATCACTCTGGATTGATATCTGCCTCCGTCTCCATGAAGAAAGGCCAGTCAGCTTGCCCTCTCTCTAGTTGCTTCCTTGAAAAGGTTCAACATAGGTTAACTAGTTCTCAGTAGAGTTTACAAATTAATATCTCCTTCTTCTAGAAAAAAGCTGTCTCTATAATGCATCTTCCTGCATCTTGCTGAAGCCATCCTGCCTGACCTCTACTGGTGATTGTAAGCAAATTGTCCACTCCAGAAATAATAGCACCTCTGAATAAAAGGGTACAAGCTTAGATCCCTAAATTTGATGCTATAGCTATTCCATTTATGCCTATTAAAGTGAGGATTCAAACAATGGATCATCCCAGATTCATTGAAAAAGAGAGAGGCTTTAATCTTTTGACAAGCATTTGTCTCACATCACTAAAGTATTCCACCCCATTGTCCCCTCCAAGGATAAAACACCCAGACACAAACTGAGCAATGTGGTATATGCAGTACAATGCAGTGAGCCGTGTGCAGATCTGTACATTGTGGAAACAAAACAACCACTTCATAAACATGGCACAACAGAGGAGAACAAACCCATCAGAACTAGATTCAGCATTACATCTGCATTTAACAGACAAAGGCCACTCTTTTGAAAACAGCAAAATCCACACTTTGGACAGAGAGGACCTCTGATTTGAAAGAGGGGTCAAAGAGGCCATCTATGTCAAAATTGAACAGCCCTCTCTCAACAGAGGGGGAAGGATACGACATCATCTATCTCCAGTCTACAGCATAGTCTTTTCAACAGTTCCAAGAAGGCTCCACAACCATTTGCACCACTCATGATCCTGATGGCACAGATAAACCTCCAGGTGGCCTCAACAGCTCATTCTAAGAATGCAAATGGCCAGCTGTCTGCAAGGAGTATAAATCATTCCATTCCCCACCATCCAGTCAGAGCTGAAAAAGCTTCTTGGATGAGAAGCGAAACATCTTCTAAAGAAAAACCAGAAAGTCCAGTTGCCTCTTGAAAAAGCACCTTTGGGATGAAGTATTCATCCCTCATCATTATACTATACACACACACAAACACACACTTTATTTTCTGTATGCTGTTTCCTAGGTTTTTTAAAATTTCTTATTACCTGAATTATTTGTTGTTGATATTACTGGCATTTTGATGTATATTCAGATTGATCAGGATATCTAAAGGTAGCTGAATGCACTGAATAATGGTACCCATGTATTCTGAAGAACAGTGTAAGCCTTGTGGTTCAAACAAGAAGCACAACAACAAATACAACTCTATCTTTATCATAAGGTTATAATATTGCAAGACTGAAAGTATTTCCTCTTTTTCTTTTACTCCCTGGAAAATTATGGATGGTCCCTTCTGAAATGCTTCCCATTCCATCCAACCTTCACTGAGCTAATTTTAGCTGTCCAGTCTGCAGCTCGCTCTGCTGTCCCCCCATGTCATTTCCAAATATCATTACAAAATGGCCCATCAAGATTTTAACTTTCAGATAAGTCCTCATTTTACCAACCTTGGAAGGATGGAAGGCTGAATCAACCTTGAGCCAGTCAGGATCAAACTGTTGGCAGTCAGCAGAATTAGCCTGCAATACTGCATTTTAATCACTGTGCCATCATGGGTCTTACAACGTATGTACTTATTGTAATTGTGCAATGTACAATTACAATGTAATGCCCTTTTTATATAAGCGATCGATGTCACTAATCATCAAATTCACATGTCATCATTTTATTTATTGCTGTTCCTACAAAAAAACTAAAAGGGCTTCTAATTGGTATTAGATTTGGCCAATGTTTTTTCTCTGATCAAGCTTAAAGTTTCACCATCCCAGTCAGCTATATCAGTTTTAACAACCACTCTTCCTTTGTAGGTATTGTTGAGTACTGCCAACATTGGGCATATAAAAAGTCTTGCTGCCATCACCATATACAAGAACAAAATGCCATGCAATTTTTCCAAACTTTTATCCATCAACCCCATCAACAAAAAATATCTCTGGTCTCAACTGTATTTTGACCTTCAAAGTTTTTTTGAATTAAGATATGTATTTCAGTTCAATAATTCTAGCTTGTTTTACAAGTCCATAAAAGTCCCTGCTTGGTGTTTATATTTCTAACATTACATTGAAGTCCCTTTATACATATTTGACAGTCTTTCCGGTGATAAATGCCATTTGCACATCATTTTATAGAAATTCTCCCTAAGATTGTCACATAGCATAATGTTTCTTTCTAGTTATTCTTTATGGCCATAAATGGAAGCTATCACACTACTATTTCATTTCTCCTGCTTGTAAAAAGGCGAGATGGCCTCCTGTTGCCAAATATAGAATTGTTAGGAATAAAGCCATGGGGAGGAAAAAAAAACAAATACCTTCTCCTTTCAGCTTTGCTAATAGAAATAAGAATAAAAACGTTGTTTTCATCAAACTCACTCGGTAATAAGGAATGAGCAAATGAATTATTTACAGAGACATTCAATATATACTTTGAAAAATAATGACTTATCCTTGGAACTTCTGTGCCACAGATACTTAAATGAGGATGATCTTTATTCCTTCAACCTTGGTTTCCAAGGCAATTTTTTCATATAGGTCTGATAACCTTTGTCCTTCCTCTCTCTCGCTATCTATCTGTCTCCAATTGTTTCTACTTGTCCCAGCAGATCTGGCAAGGAGGGCATGCTCTGGATTCCTTCTATTAAACAATGTTATCTTGCTGGACCAAAAAGTTTTGCCTTCTCTGTCACGGTGCCTGCCCTGGGGAACAACATCTCCCCAGAAATTTGGATGCCCTACCCATCTCCCCTGCCCTCTTCAGCCCTTTGTAAGAGACTTAAAACTGGGCCATGATGTTCAACAAGTTCTGCTGATTGGTTGATTAGTTGGTTTTATTCCTGTGTTTTATGGTAAATTGGGAATGGCTTTTCTTTAGTAAGTTATGTAGAAAGTCAGCAACCCCACCCCTCACCCCTGAAGAATGAAATATTTTGGGAAATATGAAAAATTTCATATTATATTATATTTCCCTAAAGGAGAAATGGAGGAACATGCTCTGAAAGACAGAAAGCAGACTCAGCAGATATTTTGTGTCCATTAAGAAAGATTGGGCTAGCCTATTCAGAAACCAGCCCCAGTTTCCCTGCCCCAAGCAGAAACTGAGGAGGCCAGCTTTTAGAAATGTAGATTTGGTAATCCATTCAGAAAGACTGGGTCAAGACGAAACTCAGATAAGCAGCAAAGAAAAGGTTGACAACATTAGCTCAGACAGGCACCTAGGATTTGCATTTCCTCTTTAGCCTATAAAGCCAGCGATGACCTCTATACAACCCCTTCATGAATTCCATAGGAATCTGACAACACCCAATAGAATATTAAAGGAGATGTTCTTGCACAAGAACAGGAAGCTCAAATACAAAGTCCAAAGAATGTATTAAAAAAAACCCTCTCAACTCCATTTTGTTGAGAGCCACAAACATCAATAAACCATCTTTCCAATCAGCCTCCATATAGCCAGCTTTTTTCTCCCAGCTTGGAACTGAACCAGGTTGATATTTCTTCCAACAGCTACACGATAAAACCCTCAGTGCATCATTCCAGAGCTATTACTATGAAGGCAGCATGAAAAAGAAACCCACAATTTCATCTCAAATCTTAATCTGATTCTTGAAAAGTGATGATGGCAAAAATGCTTCCCTTGGAAAGGATATCCCATAGCATTGGCACCAATATTTAAAAAGGGGTTCATGCTGTGTAATAATGTATTACATATAAAAGCAGTTTTTATTACATTAACTGCTAATTGTATAGCAAATCTGTTCATGTAATTGTTAATGGTGAGATTCACCAGGAATATAGAATATGTTTGAGGAAAAGAAAATGCACACAATCCGCGTAAATAACTGCTAATCAGAGCAGTAGATCTGATGTTTATTTTCCTTTTTTTTTCTTCCTATAATTCTGATTTTCAATTGCAGACATAGAAGATGGAAAAGCGCTAAAATGGGTCTTTTGCTGCCTTTTATAGTTCTTGTTCGTACTAGGACAGAGGACTCTAAGATTCAGCACTTCTAGTTTGAAATGTGAATGGAAAGAAGACAGTCTATAAAATGTTGTGAGGGAGAAAATTTGTAATGATGAAATAATTGCCCTGCCTATGTCGCTGGTCCCTCTGATGAATCCAATCAGAAAAGACCGTACTGTGTAAAATTTGTATGGACTTTGTTGCTGTAGTCTTTTTCAATTTCTGTGGCATTGTTTTAATTTGTACGTTGTCTTGAGGGCATTGTCAGAAAAAAAAAAGTGTTGCAAACAAGTAAATGCATGAAATTCAGAACAATTTCAATTTTTTAATGAAAGAAACATTTATTATTTATTTTTTTATTTTGTCAAACACAACAGTTTATGTAAGTATAAGCATGAAATAACCATATGAATTGGATACAATCAAAGGAAACATTAGAATGGTAGGCATGATGGTGCTCTTATGCATGCCCCTTACAGGCCTCTTAGGAATGGGGTGAGGTCAATAGTAGATAGTCTTTGGTTGAAGCTTGGGGGATTTTGGGAAGAGACCACAGAGTCAGGTAGTGCATTCCAGGCATTACAACTCTGTTACTGAAGTCATATTTTCTACAATCAAGATTGGAGCGGTTCACATTAAGTTTAAATCTATTATGTGCTCGTGTATTGTTGCGATTGAAGCTGAAGTAGTCTTTGACAGGAAGGACATTATAGCAGATGATTTTATGAGTTATACTCAGGTCATGCCGAAGACGGCGGAGTTCTAAATTTTCTAAACCCAGGATTTCAAGTCTGGTGGCATAAGGTATTTTGTTGTGATCAGAGGAGTGGAGAACTCTTCTTGTAAAATATTTCTGGACACGCTCAATTGTATTAATGTCCAAAATGAGGTGTGGGTTCCAGACAGGCGAGCTGTATTCAAGAATTGATCTAGCAAAAGTTTTGTATGCTCTGGTTAGTATTGTAATCTTTTTGGAGAAGAAGCTACGCAAGATTAAGTTTACAACTCTTAAAGCCTTTTTGGCGATGTAGTTGCAGTGGGCTTTGGCACTTAGATCGTTTGATATGAAAACTCCAAGGTCTTTGACGGGGTGAGGGTCATCTACAAGGTAATGTCCATCAAGCTTGTATTTAATGTTCTGATTCTTTTTTCCAATGTGTAAGACAGAGCATTTGCTGGTTGAGATTTGGAGTTGCCAAATTTTTGACCATTCCGACACAAAGTCAAGGTCTTTTTGAGGGTTAGCCGTATTGTTGGTAGTGTTAAATAGTTTAACATCATCAGCGAAGAGAACACAATTACTTATAATATGGTCACAGAGGTTGTTAATGTATAATATGAAGAGTGTTGGTCCTAGAACACTGCCTTGAGGGACACCGCTATTGACAGGAGCGGGATTTGATAGGGCACTGCCTATTTTGACCACTTGTTGTCTGTTTGACAGGAACGCTGTTATCCAATTATGGAGGGGTCCGGAGATGCCGTAGGATTTTAGTTTTAGAAGAAGTTTGTCATGCACCACTGAGTCAAAATCTTTACAGAAGTCTATGTAAATTGCATGTATTGCTTTGTAGTCCATATGTTTTTGCAGTGAAGAAGTTGTAAATTACAGGATAATTTTTTTCTGAAACCAAATTGTTTATTAGAGAATAGGTTGTTTGTTTCAAGGTGGAGGGTGATGGATTGGTTGATGATTGATTCCATTACTTTGCAGGTGACGCAGCATAAAGAAATTGGTCTGTAATTTTCAACTAGGCTGGGGTCTCCGTTTTTGAAGACAGGGATGACTGTGGCTAGTGACCATAGTTTGGGAAGGGAGCTGGTCTTGAAAGATTTTTCAAAGATTATGCTTAGGGGTTTTGCTATAACAGTGGAAAGCTGTTAAGAAGTATGCACATAGACCATCAGGAAAGAGGAAAGGAAGAAAGGAAGAGAGAGAGAGAGAGAGAGAGAGAGAGAGAGAGAGAGAGAGAGAGAGAGAGATGATAGGCAGCTGACTGCTTCTAAACTCCTGCCTGTTGACTAAAGACAGCACAAGAATAGATTTTATTCCCATTAGTTGCCTAGAAATTATTTCTTCATCCTCCACCTCTTCCTCTGTTTACTTACGAACTCCTGGGAGAGAATTTAGCTAAAGCAGCTCCAAAATAGTGTCTTTACACAACCTAATTTTGAGATGTTTGGGAAATAAAGGCAGCTTCAAGCAATAAAACGCTATATATCCCTCAAGAGCACCCACTTCGGTCCTCTTCCACCATTACCTGCAATAAATCCAACCATTTATGTTTTCTTCAAAAATGCTGCCTGTTTCTATTTTGAAATTAATGGCAAAAGACTGCTCCCATGCCATTCTAAAAGCATTCCTCACTAGCCTTCCAATAACAAACAATATTATTTTGTTGTGGTAGTTATTTAATATATTTATGTCTCTTGTCCCCTTACTGTAAATCTTAAAGTGGTTCACAGGAAAACTTGTTATAGATCAAAACCCAGCATCCACAGTGCAGGTATGGCATGATTCTTGTGCTTTTTACCTTCCGCTAAGAAGCAGGGAATGCTGCCAGAGGAAAATACAGAGTAAGATCAGGAATGTAAGTTTAAGTAAATTAGCTGTAGCAACCAATTCCAATATATCAACCAATTCCTCTGCCTCCAAAACTCACCTAATTGCTATTCTACAGGTTTTCTTCAGCCTTTATCTGTAGAAGGGGAAAACCACCTGGGATGCGTAGCTGGAAATTCTTCCATCTTCTCTTACTCTCCAGTTGCACCAATTCCATGGAAATATCATGTATAAAATGGCAAAGAAAGGGCAAAGAAGAGACAAAGCATCCAGCTTTTCTGGCGGTAAAGTAGAGAAATCAAGATCCAAACAAATCAAGACTTCAGTATATTTGAGGATCTGGATATATCTACCTTCACATACCATTTTTTATGACCTGTCCAGGTCACTAAAACTGAGGCTTTTGTTTTGCTTTGAAGTATAAAGGGCTAAATATTGCAGATGCATAAAATACCCCTTTTACTTCCTAAGATTATCATTTCCACAAAATGACTCATGGCCCCCACCTACTTTTGAAATATAAATCCGCAAGATTTATTCAGCCTCAAGTTGATGGAAGTTTTGCTCCCTTGACTTCAGATGCTGAACAACAAGATAAATCTACCTGCTCCCCGAGATCTGCTACAAAAGGATCTTAGAACGGAAAGAACCTGTCTTAATCTGAATAGGATAATTGGCCCCTCTTGCTTGATATTGTCTGCTCTGGCAGCATCTTTACCTTGAAGTGACAAGAGACTGAAGCTGAGATCTGTATTTTGAATTGCTGTCCTCCTCCTATCTAATTAAGGTGTACCTTTACACACGCATAGATGACCTGTATGTGTCCTTAATTCTTGCCACATTGACAGCGCTTTAGAGTTATAAAATCTCTTCTTAATAGGATCAGTTCTATCCTACCCTCTATTAGAGACCCCCTCCCTGTACTTTTCCACTATGATCGACTGACATTTTGTAAATAGGGTGGCACTTCAAAACCACCAGTGAGGATACAAAAGTCTGAATGCAACTCATTTTAGACTCGATCGAATACTAATAAGACCTCATTACTGAGCCAGTAGCATGACAGAGATAAGGGGGAGTGGGGAAAGCATTTCTTCTCTTCTCCGTAGGCATAGTTATAGATCCCTTTTCTTCTCTGCTATAAAGAACAGTTCCTTATTTACCCTGATTATCTCTGGGAGAGGAGAGACATAAAGTGGAATGCCATGCTGTGGTCGTTCCGAGTCTCTCAGCAACTTGCAGTACCAACAGCCACGGCATCCAAAGGGTTGCTTTAATGACACGTGGATAGAGACGTTTCAAAATGATTCTGCTCCTATCTGGAGATCTATCTCCAAAAAGGGGATTTCTGCTCGACTCTCTGGCATTTACACTGTTTTGTATTATTCCCCCATACGGTTCAACATCCGTTCCACCACGGAGTGGTTCATTCGGATTTTTAGAATGAAATGTCATATCGGTAGGTAATTGAACGCTAGCCGTTCCTCCTTTTTTATTGGATTTAGGCGATTGTACATCTAGCGGCAGTCGATGGTCTAAGCGAAGCTGAAAGATACAGACACTCAATCCAAATAATACAAAAGAGCTGTTAATAGAAGCATTATTTGCCCAGAGAACTTGGATTCAATCTATTCTGGGAGAAGTTGCACTCTTCCTAATGACCAGAGCTTTGGCATGCTTCCTGAACCGTTGGTGATAGTATAGCCACAAGTGACCCTTATGGCATGAAATACCTCTCACCAGCTTAGTGTGCAATACCAGCAAAACCCTTGGAATTAGCCTCATAGTTGTGATTCACTGTAACTTTTCACTTAGGTTACTTCAATGCATTGTACTCTAGGTTGTTGTTAAAAGTGAGTTGTAACTTCAGTTAATACAAAATGACAGAGCAAGAGAACTGACTGGAACTGGGTGGTATGTACTTGTTCCTAATTTCTAGACCCAATTCAACATCCTAGTTTTAACTGGTAAAGCCTTTCATGGCTTAGGACTACAATATCTGAAGAAGTATATCTTGACATCAGTGTCACAAATCCTATTTCAGATGTTCTTCTAGGGATAGGAGTATAGCTTTTAAAAATCTATTAACTTTGGAGTATACTTCCCAGTGAAATATTTCTGGCATTACTCTTATTATCTTTTTGGCATCAGGCAAGTATGTTTTTATTCTCCCAGACTTTTTTTATGACAACACTGCTGGGCTATTAAACTTTTTCAACTTTTTTTCAACTTTTATTGGTGCTATTGCTTTGTTATTTTATCCTGTTGATTTATTTAATGCTTCAAAGAGTGTTTTGATTCATTGTTTGAATTCCTGACTCTTATGGTAAAATGCTTTAAGAAGCAGTATAAAAATATTTTAAAGCAATAAAATATTACACAGTCTTGGCTTTATTATCTCTAGCAATAATCAGATATCACAGGAAGGAAAAAGAAGTACACTCAGATTAGAAAAATAAGTGCTCACTTTCCTTTGGGCCAGTTAAACCAACTGGAGAGAAAATAAATTACCGATAATTAAATTACCTTCCTGTTCTTACTGGCTTGGGAGCTTATAGAATGATTGACAATCAATGAGCAGCAATACTGTTGGGAAATATCTTCTTTGTAGTCTACTTGATGAAATAAAGATCTTGAAGTGACCATTCTCAGTCTTTGAGTGGCATGTCTGTCTTGATGTTCCAGGCAGTAGGATGTTTCGTTACCCTCCAAACACATTGCATAGTCATGTTCTTAACGGTTGGTTTTGTTTGCCTATCTCTTTCCTTGGATTACGATTCTAAGTCTTGGACTCTAACTTCTTTTCTCTCCTCACAGTCTTAACTTTTGTGTAGTTTGGCCTTCCTGGATAAGAAACAAACAGATAACTAAATCAACTCTCAGAACTGTCAATCAGTATAGATGCTGTTGACTGTTCTGGAAGTTGAAGCTCTTCCATGAAGCATTCAGAAAACTCAAACTGCCCAAGGAGCTACTGATCCAGTTCTACAGAGGAATTATTGAGTTTGTCATTTGCACCTCTATAACTGTCTGGTTTGGTTCTGCAACCCAACAAGACAGACACAGACTTCAGAGGATAATTAGAACTGCAGAAAAAATAATTGCTACCAACCTGCCTTCCATTGAGGACCTGTATACTGCACGAATCAAGAAGAGGACTGTGAAAATATTTACAGATCCCTCACATCCTGGACAAACTGTTTCAACCCCTACCATCAAAACGATGCTATAGAGCATTGAACACCCGAAAAACTAGACACAAGAACAGTTTTTTCCTGAAGGCCATCACTCTGCTAAACAAATAATTCCCTCAACAATGTCAAACTATTTACTAAATCTACACTACTATTAATCTTCTCATCATTTCCATCACCTCTTTCCACTTATGACTGTATGACTGTAACTTTTTGTTGCTATCATTAAGGGTTAAATTGCAACCTATGACCATCATTTGTGTTGTAAATGTTGTACCTTTGATGAAGGTATTTTTTTTTCTTTTATGTACATTGAGAGCATATGCACCAAGACAAATTCCTTGTGTGTCCAATCACACTTGGCCAATAAAATTCTATTCAATAAAATTCTATTCTATTCCACCTAGGATGGATGGCTTTCAAGTCTTCTTTTAGTTTCTGACTACTGGGCTATCTATTTATATGGCCCCAGACTGCTATGGGAGATCCTATGTTTGCTGTAGGCTTCATCCAGCAGTTTAGTGATTAAACCAAGAGCCAGCTGAATTTAGAAGAAGAGATTGCTTACCTCCTACTTTGTTTCTTTGTTAAAGTTCCATCCCACCTTTCTTCTAGGAATTCTTCCACACATACAAACCCCGAACTAACAATAATGTTGAGAGCTAGGTTGGGTTGAGTGGCCCAAGTTCACTTAGTCAGCTCCCATGTCCCAAAGAAGACTTGAACCTCACTGTCCAACACTCTAACACTATCTTGTACTTATTATTTTTAAACTTATGCAAATTATTCCTTTATGTAGAAGAGTATAGTGATACTGGGGAAAATGTTAAACCCACTGAATCCCGCTTTTGTTCCTAATTTATCTTAGAGTATAACATATTTTTGGAACAAATTAAAAACAAAATGATATCTGGGATGAATTCAATTAAAACTATTCCACAATTCAATTACAACTATCCCAAATTCAATTACAGCCATTCCAAATTCAGTTATAAATATTCTTATCCAGTTTATTCTCTCCCCTTTTCTATCTTCTTCTCCAACTTGTCAGCCGCTGCTACTGCTCTTATTTTATGCTTCTTTCTACCATCTCTTCCCATTTATCTTCGCAATCACTTTGTTCTTTAAGTGATTTATCTCTCTCACCCTAATGCAAGACCACGTATGGCTTCTCACAATATAGTAATGTATGTAGTTGTATCCCAGCCTTCAGCCAAAGAATTGAAAAAACGAGTTGACAATAAAACCCCAAGTAATGACATGCAACCATGCATTAAAATCAATTCAATATACATACCTAAAACTGGTACCAATAAAATAATTAGCAGAGAGTGGAAACAAGTCGAACTAAATTCAACAGAATAAACCTGGTCAGTGGTGCTTTGTAAAATATAGGACTTGGGGGGTGGAATCTAATTGCAGAAGCATCACCACCAGTAAGATTACAGAGTGGGTCCTAGGGGAATCCATGAAGAAAAGCATTGCTTTATAATGCAGAGTTTAATCAATACTAGATTAAGTGCTGTATGAAGCTTCTGTTTTATTTTCCAGTGAATAATGGAGAAGTAATGCCTATCTCAAACTACAGGGCTCTTGGCATGGAAACAGCTTCTGCCCAATTGTGTGAAAGAAATGCTAAGTGTTGTTTTTTTCACAGAATCTCAAACCTTTTAAATCCAGCCTTATGAGTAAACCACTTATTTCTGGGACAGTGATTAAAAAACAACAACAACAAGTATAGAATTGAGTGTTAAAATCCTCAATTATAATCAAGCATTGCTTAAAGACAAACTCCCAATGCTTGGCCCACCCATAGAATACTCTTCCCCTTCCTCTCCAAATAATCAAATGGCAAAATTATAACATCAAGAATGTACTCAAAGGCGGGAATTCTGACATTCTGTCAAATGTAACATCAAAAGTTGGGCTTACCTTTGAGTAAAGATGAATAAGACTAAATACCAAGTTATGACTTTAAGCAATATACACTGTATCTACTGCTTATACTTCCTAAAAATCTAAAAACAATTCTCTAAAATATATATGACGGTGGTTTGGCAAATTACTTAAAAATATAACTTTACAGATACAAACAAACTTCCCGAGATCAATTTTTATTTTCTTGTCACTTCCCTTGATATGAAAAATGTGGTTGCTTTGATAAATGGAATTGAAAGTTTATCTAGTTTCAGAGGAGCTTCTGTATACCGGCTGCTGTGATTTTATTTTGGAGCTTCTTAAAGCTAGATTGCTGGGATGTGGGTGGAACTTGATCTCTGAATTATTTTTCATGCGGTCCCTCAATTTGTCCTTGTTTCAGGAAGTTTTTTTTTTGGGGGGGTGGGGGGAAACTTGAATTCAGAATCCTGCACATAACAAAATAGTATTTTCTTGTTGTTAGCAATGGGAGTTATATAAAACCTTCGCTGTTGGGTTATAAATTGTGCTCTCGACATGTAACTTGAGAGGTATAATAAACAATAAATCTCGGTAAAAGAAAACAAGGGTGCACATGCCAACATCTCCCAAGATACTAATCGAACATATTTTGAACATGAAGTGGACATTTGGCATGTTTTTACTCATCTATCGATCATCTATTTAAAAAGGTAAAGGTTCCCCTCACACATACGTGCTAGTCGTTGCCGACTCTAGGGGGCGGTGCTCATCTCCGTTTCAAAGCCGAAGAGCCAGTGCTGTCCGAAGACGTCTCCGTCATGTGGCTGGCATGACTCAACGCCAAAGGCACACAGAACGCTGTTACCTTCCCACCAAAGGTGGTCCCTATTTTTTCTACTTGCATTTTTTTACGTGCTTTCGAAACTACTAGGTTGGCAGAAGCTGGGATAAGTAACGGGAGCGCACCCCGTTACACGGCAGCACTAGGGATTCGAACCACTGAGCTGCCGACCTTTCGATCGACAAGCTCAATGTCCTAGCCCCTGAGCCACCGCGTCATCTGCAAGTAGAAATCTTTCTCATCCAACTTTGTAGACATTTCCATCAAGGATGACTCCCTTTTTGGTCAAAATGAGAAAACTTCCTCAAGTAGCAAATGTTGGGATGGGCAGCCAGATGTTAGAGGTGAAAACAGTATAGTAAGTGCCATGACCTATATCCTGTAAACAGACTTCAGGAACAATGGAGAATGTTTATCACCACTGTTGAAGAAAATTGTATTTTTCATCTAGGCAACTAGTTTAAATAAAATGGGAAGAAGCAATCTTTCTTCCACTCTTCAACATGGAAAACTCAGGGATATTGGTGAGATGCTGGTATGTGTAATACTGTTATACTTAAGCATCTTATTTCTACTCAATTCTGCTTAGCATCTAAATAGGTCTTTTGTGAAACCTGTTAGATCACCTAACTTTGAGAGGCAAATTAAAGAAAGCCCTCAATGTAACTAGAGGTACCAAGGATTGGACCAGAAGTTTTCTGCATACGGTATTTACACAAAAGTCAACCTGAATTTCAGGATCTCATGAGAAGAATTTTGCTGTCATGTTTCTGAAATGTGTGTATTAAGGAATTCATATTTTTCTAAGGCCACACCTGCTTCAGAAAAGGGGAAAGCAATCATTTTACGAAAGGTTGAACTTCCATTCCCTGCATAAGGAGATATTCCTAATAAAAATAGTCTCCCTTACAACTATAAAAAAGCAAGAAACAACAACCAAAAAACCCTAAAAGAACAATAAAATAACCATTGTTAAAAGTTATGGGCAGATTCCAGTGGTGGGTTTCACGTATTCTTACCACTGGTTCGCCACGTGCGCGCATACTCACTTCGTGCGTGTGCCTTCCACAAATGCGCCCAGCTTTCTATGCACTTTGCTGTGATGTGTGCCTACTGCGCATGCACCTGGTCTCAAATACGTGGCTAAATAGGATGACATTATGCCAGGGTGGGTGGCCAGGCCCACCTGCAGTCGCTGCTACCGGTTCATCTGAACCGGTACGAACTGGCTGAATACCACCTCTGGCAGACTGCCTCTGATATAATGGGATAGCCCAGGGATCTGCAAACTTGGCTCTTTTAATACTTGTGGACTTCAACTCCCAGAGTTCCTCAGCCAGCAAAGCCAGCAAAGCTGGCTGAAGAACTCTGGGAGTTGAAGTCCACAAGTATTAAAAGAGCCAAGTTTGCAGACCCCTGGGATAGCTTATAATGGTAGAGTTTACTATAAATTATAGTGGATACATTCATTTAAGATGATTTTTCCAAATATGTAGACACTAGATGTTCAAAAACTGAACTTCTTAGGCATTTCAAATAGACAGTTGGTGCACGTTTTGTTTTCACTTGGCCAAGCCGAGAACTACTGCAGCCCAAAATATGGAAACCAAAGGTATCTTGTGAAGAGTACATGAAGACGCAATGAATATAAAACGTTATATCTTTGCAATGCCAACAAGTTCCATATCCATCCATCTATCACTTGTCAACTAATTGTGGGAGATAAAATGCAGCTACTCTCCCGAAGGCAGACATCTCCAATTAGAGGAGGAAACAAGAAAAAAGGGGAAAAGGGGAGAAAGGCAAACATGCAGAATATTTTGGAGGTGAAGCACAGAGCAACAGCTTGTTGTAAAGGCTGTCATTTTTATCTATCCTATTAATACAACCCCACTGATATGTTTCCATCTGCTTTCATCTCCCTTTTTATTCCTGGCCCAAAGGGCCTGATGTGTTTCACCTCCTCTTGCACAAATGTCTTTTGTGTCCCTCAGAGCCTACAGTTAAACATCTGCTGTCCCAGGCTCAGACTACTTACTTTGAACCCTGGTGGTGCAGTATTGCGGGTAACCTCTGCTCACAGCCTGGAGTTCAATCCTGACGGGGCTCAAGGTTTGACTCAGCCTTCCATTCTTCCGAGGTCAGTAAAATCAGGACCCAGATTGCTGAGGGCAACATGCTGACATTGTAAGCACTACAGAATAGAATAGAATAGAATAGAATTTTTTATTGGCCAAGTGTGATTGGACACACAAGGAATTTGTCTTGGTGCATATGCTCTCAGTGTGCATAAAAGAAAGGATACGTTCATCAAGGTACAACATTTACAACACAATTGATGGTCAATATATCAATATAAATCATAAGCATTGCCAGCAACAAAGTTACAGTCATACAGTCATAAGTGGAAGGAGATTGGTGATGGGAAAGATGAGAAGATTAATAGTAGTGCAGATTTAGTAAATAGTTTGACAGTGTTGAAGGAATTATTTGTTTAGCAGAGTGATGGCCTTCGGGAAAAAACTGTTCTTGTGTCTAGTTGTTCTGGTGTGCAGTGCTCTATAGCGTCGTTTTGAGGGTAGGAGTTGAAACACTTTATGTCCAGGATGTGAGGGATCTGTAAAGCACTATGGAGTGGTATATAAGCCTAAGTGCTACTGCTATTGCTATAATACAAGGCCATTCAATTTTTATGGATTTCTTGAAATAGGGGTAGCCCAGATTTGCTATGCCTACTTGGCATGGGGTTCTCTCAACTTTAGAGAGTGAGACCCAGGTATCGATCAGGTTCTTTGCAATATTTCGCCCCAAATCACAATGAAACTTCCTCAGTGGAACAGGTCTGAATGCAATGCTAAGGAAGCTTCATCAGGACAAGGGGCAAAATAGCTGAAAAAGATCTGATTAGTTTTCCTTGGGAGGAAAAGTTACTTTCGGATACAGGAGAACATTTTGTACTGGTTTCTCACATTCTCACGTATTTAAATTATTTGTTTACTGATATTTCTTCTTATTTTAGTAGGAGTAAAATGGAAGAAGCTTAGGCACTCAATGGGTTCCTCATCCCTGCTGTAAAAAATACAGCTATTCTAGATGAGTAGTACTGAACCACTTCAAAAAAATAAATACAGTGTGATACCGGTGCATACATACACACATACACACACACACACACATGTACACACACATGCATGCAAATACTGAGACACACCACAACTTTTCATGCACTGATTGATGTCACCAGTTATATGTATTGTTCTAGCACATTGCCCCATTTTGTATTATTTTATCATCAGAATTTATCAGTGCAGAATTGTTTTGAAAATAAATCACGTTTTGGCAGTCTGGAGCGCAAAGAGCTATAAAGACATTTTATGAGCAAATCAATTTTGTGGCCTAATCAAACAGACAGCATAGCCCCCAGTCCCTGGCACTTCAGATGCAGCAGAATAGTTTATAATTATATAAACTTCCCCCATCTTTCCATCTCTTCAGTGAAAGGAAGGTGCATGCTTCCCTTCATTTCTCGAGAATTGTTTTCAATTTGGAAACCAAATATTATTTTATTTTATTTTATTTTATTTATTTATATTGCCGCCTATAAAACCACATTTAAAACAATAAAAACTAACAAAAAGAATCAAATAAATTAATACAGTACAATATAATAAAATCACACCCCATCTCCCACCCCAGGCCCTGGCAGGTCAGCAGATCATACAAACCATTTAATGGGCTTCATCCCACTCTGGGTTCCCCAGGCCCACTGGCAGAACCAGGTCTTCAACACCTTCCATTCTAAACTCTGGGAGAATGATGTTCCAGAGAGAGGGAGCCACCATGGAGAAGGCCATTCTTCTGGGTCCCACTAGGTATATCTCCCTCAGGG
The DNA here is from genome assembly GCF_028640845.1 of Ahaetulla prasina. Classification (NCBI taxonomy): domain Eukaryota; kingdom Metazoa; phylum Chordata; class Lepidosauria; order Squamata; family Colubridae; genus Ahaetulla; species Ahaetulla prasina. The sequence continues at coordinate 80,104,020 of NC_080545.1, read as the reverse complement.
ATGGGACCTGCAACATTCCCTGCCTCCCCACTCTATCAGGTAGATGTGACCTGCAAGAGATGGTCCCACAGATAACCTGGTCCCAAGCTAGTTGGAACCAAGTTGATGTTGGGGCATTTATAGTCCACATGGATGGAGTAAGAGTTCACAATAACAGAATAATACCATTGGAAAGGACTTTGGAGCAGGGGTGAAATGCTCCCAGTTCTGACCAGATCTGGCGATCTGATAGCAATCGAGGCTGGTGGTTCGGCGATCCAGTAGCGATGGCGGAGCAAAGCTCCACCCCACCCACCCAGGTGTCATTACTTCCTGGTTTTAACCAGGAAGTAATGTATTTTTACCTTCTGTGCATGCGCAGAAGGTCTGCATGCACGGTGTGTGCAGTTCCGAACCGGGAAGGAAAGTAAGTAGATTTCACCTCTACTTTGGAGGTTTTCTAATCCACACCCCTGCTCAAATAGGAGACCCTATACTATTACAGGCAAATGTCTGACCAATCTCTTCTTAAAAACCTCCAGTGATGCGCACCCACAACTTTTGGAGGCAAGCTGTTCCACTTGTTCTCATTATCTGGAAATTTCTACTTAGTTCTAGGTTGGATCTCTCCTTGATAAGCTTCCATCCATTACTTCTTGTCCTGCCCTCAAATGCTTTGGAGAATAGGTTGAAGTTAAACTATTTTCTATGACAGTCCCTCAAATATTGGGAGACTGCTACATATCACCCCAAATCCTTCTCTTCATTAGACTAGACATACCCAGTTCCTATAACTGTTTTTCAAGTTCTTCAGTTGTTTCCCTGACTTTTCAAGAAGGGATTTCTTGTTTAAAGCCATGGTGTTAATGCAATGTTACTTCATTGAAATTATAAATATAAATATGTCAGATTTATACTATACTTTTTCTATGTTTCCTGTTTCAGAATGATATATATATATCTTTACCTCAGGGTAACTCTAGATGGCTTACAATTATGAAAGATAAAAACTGTGAAGCTAAAAGACATAAATAGTAAATAAGTAACTAGTTGGAAAGAACTCTGGGCAGTTAGACAGACAAACATTTTAGGGGATATCAATGAGATTATATTTCCACATTGATTAGAAATTTGGAAATTGTATGGGAGTTGTCATCCTAAACATGTAGATAGCACCTTTTGTCAACATGAGTGTATGTGCACACATGCACACCTACAACTGAATCTTCAGTCCTGGGGGCTATATGTAGAAGTCCACGTACTTTTCTTGACAAGATTTTCGGAAGTGATTTGCCTTTGCTTTCTTCCTAAGATTGAGAGAGAGTAATTGCCCTAAGGTTATCCAACTGATTTTGTGGCTATAGAATAGGGACTAGAACTCATGATTTCCTGGTTTCTCATTTGGGAACTTTAACCGTTATACCAGCTGGCTATTTGTCTACCCCTACTCATACTCAATTGCTTGTTCTGAATACGTCATCTGAAATTACTTGACCTCTGCTTAAAAACTTCCACTAACAAGAGAGTACAAATGATTCAACCGACAAAATTTTCTGCTGAGGAGTTGGGTAAAGTTCTGTGATTTGTAACTCATTCAGAATCAGATGTTATAATCTTCTTTTAAGCACCTGCAGTCCCACCACTGCCAGCCTGTTTATCCCTGCAGGCCTTCATGAATAATGAGTGGCTGTCATTTTCACAACTCTTTTTCCTATGCCTTGCAACAATTTCTTGAGAATAAATATCTGATGGATATGATATGTGTTTGTGAAGACACCTTAGTCCAGTGGTGGGTTGCTCCTGGTTTGGTCTGGTTCTATAGAACCGGTAGTAAAACCAGTGGGAGCCATGACATCATCATGGGTGATCTGTGCATGTGCAGAAGTGCGTGCGAGTGAAGCACACGAGCATGGTCCTGTTGCGAACCAGTAGTAAAGGTAAGTAGAACCTACCCCTGCCTTAGTCTGGTAAGTCTATTTGGAATGATGCATGTGCAAGAGAGAATGTGTGCCTTTCCTTCCAGCAACCCACATTCATTGTTTTTTGAGGGTCCCTGTTAAAAATTAGGTCCAATAGAGTTAAAAAGGACCCCATTGAATGTACATGATAATGCCCAGGTGCCCCTCAGCTGCCACTGAGACAGCTGCCCAGGGAAACACCATAAAATTGCATAAATCATGTATACTTTTGCATCATATTAGTACTAGCTGCTAAAGACTCAGGTTGGTGTAGTGGTTAAGTATCAGGCCAGTAACCAGGAGACTGAGTTCTAGTTTTATTTTATTTTATTTATTTATTTAGTTTGTCAAACATGTACGAGAAAACAGGTATAAGTATAAACATGGACATGAACACAGGAAATGAGTATGAATAAATGGGGACAGTAGGACAGGGACGGTAGGCACGCTGGTGTGCTTATGCTTACAGATCTCTTAGGAATGTGGTGAGGTCCACGGTAGACAGTTTAAGGTTATAGTTTTTGGGGTTTGAGGATGTAACAACAGAGTCAGGTAGTGCATTCTTGGCATTGAGCACTCTGTTGCTAAAGTCATATTTTCTGCAACTGAGTTTGGAGCGGTTTAGCTTGATTTTGTATCTATTGTTTGCCCGTGTATTATTGTGGTTGAAGCTGAAGTAGTCATTGACAGGCAGGATATTGTGGCAGACAATTTTGTGTACTAAGCTTAAGTCAGACTGTAGGCATTGTACTTCTAGGTTGTCCAAGCCCAAAATTTAAGCCTGGTGGCATAAAGTGTTATATTTTGAGCAGAAGAGTAGCGTACTGTCTTCGTGAAGTATCTCTGGACTCACTCAATTATATTAATATCCAATACACAGTGCTGATGCCAGGCAGATGAGCTGTATTCGAGAATTGGTCTGGCAAAGGTTTTGTATGCCCTAGTTTGCAGTACAATGTTACCAGAGAAGAAGCTTCACAAAATTAGGTTAACAACTCCTAATGCCTTTTGGCAATGCTGTTACAGTGAGCTCTGGGGCTTAGTTCTGCCTCAGGCATGAAGCCAACTGGGTAACCTTGATCTATCCATCTTTCTTAGCCCTAGGTGGGAGGCAATGGCAAGTCTATGTCACCATTGAGCAGCCGCTATGTTTTTTTTCCCTGAAGTCTATTCAAATGTACTTTCTTATCCTCTAAATCTTTTGTTCTTGCTGTGCTATGCTAGCAATTACAAGTGTAGGAGATCAGACTTAGTTCAAAGCTCTTTATGGCAGCCATAACTCCTATCCCAATGCAAAAATGTAAGGGCACAACAACAACAACAACAACAACAACAACAAAGCTAACGTCAAAAGCCAAAGTTCTGTACAGACAAATCAAAAGATCCAGGAACCAGGGCTAAGCAGAGTGTTATACCAGGTCCAAAGATCAGCCAGGAAAATAGAAACAGCATACATTCAGGAAGTCAAAACTTAAAAGTTGTTTGCTAACTTTCTGACTTGTTTTAAAATATCAGCCCAGACATGCTTGTGTCGTGCCTGTTATTTTGAGGAATCTCACTGAACGTCTTTGTATTTTCCACTGGATCTTTCTGAAGTTCTTTTCCTGTGCAGGCTCTAGGTCCATTGACTCAGCTTGCAGCTTTGCTTCTGCATCAGGTGGTTGATTTCCCCAGGACTGAAGGCTGACTCTCTAACAGGCCCTGCTCTTTCTGGAGCCCCTGGGTGGAGACATCTGAGTTACACTTTCAATTCAGAGTCTTGACTCATCAGACAGCCCAACACATACTGCCTTTCTGAGATAATTCTGAACAATTCTGCTCTATCTTAATACCGGAAAGGATATAAATTTTCTGATAACCTGTTAGTATTTAAAGACATCTATCACACCTTCTCCAGACTAAACAGACCCAACATTTCTAACTATTTATTTATTTATTTATTTATTTAATTAGTTAGTTTGTCAAACAGGTACAAGATAACAGGAATAAGTATAAACATGAACATGAACACAGGAAATGAGTATGAATAAATGGGGACAGTAGGACAGGGACGGTAGGCATGCAGGTGCGCTTATGCACGCCCCTTACAGACCTCTTAGGAATGGAGTGAGGTCAACAGTAGACAGTTTAAGGTTAAAGTTAGGGGGGTTTGAGGATGTAACAACAGAGTCAAGTAGTGCGTTCCAGGCATTGACCACTCTGTTGCTGAAGTCGTATTTTCTGCAATCAGTTTTTCTTTCTCTCATTCAATCCTCCTACTTGGATGGAGTAAACCACAATTAGCTGTACTTGTAAAATACATTGAGACAAATTATATTTTACAATTCACGCTGGCCTTGATTTATAGACATAGACATAGAATAATAGGGTCGGAAGGTACCTTGGAGATAATCTAGTCCAACCCCCTACTCAAACAGGAGACCCTGTACCATTTCAGACAAATAGCTGTCCAGTCTCTTTTTGAAAGCTTCCATTGTTGAAGCACCCACAGCTTCTGAAGGCAAGCCATTCCATTGGTCATAAAACATGCTAAAGCAAAATCAATGAAATTAAATTAGTTGACATTTGAATCTAGCCAACGAGTTTGTTGTTTATATTAGTGATTGTACAGGATAATTGTATGCATAGTGATGCATTGCATATCTATTGGATACAGTGTCTTGTATCCCTTTCTACACACACACACATATACAGACACACATACACACACCAGTGGTGGGTTTCAAAATTTTTTACTACTGGTTCTGTGGGTGTGGCTTGGTGGGCATGGCATGGATTGATGGGTGTGGCTTGGTGGGCGTGGCAGGGAAGGATACTTTAAATCTCCATTCCCACCCTACTCCAACATTCCATTACTGTAAAATCTCCATGCCCACCCCAATCCAGAGGAAGGATACTACAAATCCTTATTTCCTCCCAATCAGCTGGGACTCGGGAGGCAGAGAATAGATGGAGGTGGGGTCAGTCAGAATTTTTGCTACCAGTTCCCTGAACTACTCAAAATTTCCGCTACTGGTTCTCCAGAACTTGTCAGAATCTGCTGAAACCCACCTCTGACACACACACACACACACACACACACACACACACACACACACACACACACACACACACACATTATAATCTGATTATAGATATGGTCATGGTAAAACAATTCTTTCAAAAATGGAACATTTAATAGATCTTCATTTACCTATCATAGCACTTCCCAACTATCTCTTTTTCACTTATATCAGATTGAAGTTGTAGAAACTTCAGGTAGTATGAACAGCCAGTTTTTAAATTTTGGTGGTATATTCCAGTATATCTGGAAAGAACTCAGTTGGAGAAGCCTGCTCTAGTAGATTACAAGCTAGGCATTTTTTTCATTTTCCCTCATCTTGTTCAAGTTCTTTATTTGTTCATCATTATTATTTTTTTTAATTAAAGTTCACTTGTAAATATGCTTTGATTTATTTGCGCATATAGTCCTTGGGCACTTTCTAGTAATAGATATGCTTTTCTACCTATATAAGTAAGTTTCAGTTTAAGATTCAAAAAGGCAAATCAAGCTATGTCTGCATTAAAATGCAAACTAAATATATTATTTCCCATTGCTTAATAGTTATATGTCCGTTGCTGCTGCAAAGTTGGAGACTAAAAACTGGGTTACATAACCATGTGTGAAAACCCCTGGTGGCTCAACAGGCTAATGCAGCCTGTTATTAACAGCAACTGCCTGCAATATTGCAGGTTCAAGTCCCACCAGGCCCAAGGTTGACTCAGCCTTCCATCCTTTATAAGGTAGGTAAAATGAGGACCCAGATTGTTGGGGGGCAATAAGTTGACTTTGTATATAGTATACAAATGGATGAAGACTATTGCCTGACATAGTGTAAGCCGCCCTGAGTCTTCGGAGAAGGGCGGGATATAAATGCAAATAAATAAAATAAAATAAATAAATAAAATAAAACAAATCCTCAAGCCAGGTTCCTAACTCACCTATTCTGCAAGCTATCTTCCAGACAGTTTCATCTATACTGAGACGCCAATAAATCTTGCAAACTCTAAATGTCACATAATTTGATAACATCTGCCTTTTTCCTCAGACCTCTCAGGGGGAAAAAAGAAAGGGAAAACAAGGAAGAAAAGAAGTGTATTATGGGCAATAAACTGTACTTTTAGCTATTGTAAATCCAAGCAAGTCAAAGATTTCTCCTTTCCCACATTATTCTACAAACAATTTGATTAGGATCCAGTTAAGATTCACTGAAAATTGTTTGTCTTGTTAATTCTCCCTGCTATATTGACTAGGTTCCTTGCATATTTCAGTGAATATAGATAGGTTTTTATTTATTTACCATTCCTATTTGTCCCATTCACATTTTCTTTTTTGTTTGCTCCTGTACCTATGTTGTGACCCAGGCCCAAGTAGGTAGTAGTAAATGCAATCAGTTCAAAAACAAACAGACTTTATTAGAACAGCTGAGAATTAACTCATTCTCAGCGAAGTCCAAACTAAATCAAAGCAAATTCTTCATAACACAATTCTTCAGTCTTATCACCGACCTTGGTCTAATTAGGCAAACTGCCAAAGGCTTTTCTTGGCAAAAGTTCAAAAGCAGAAGACATCAGCAAGAAATAAATGCAGCAAGACAAGGAGCACGTCCATCAACATTGTTTTCCGGCAAAGAGCCCAACGCCGTTGCTGGTGTTTTAAGCCTTATGGGTGGGGCTAATCATCTCTTGGCCCTACTCCCGAGTCATCCTCTTTGCTTTCGCTGCTCTTGCCTTCTGGCAGCTCTTCTCATGTGTGCACTAGGAACGGGCTCCTCCTGTTCTTCTGCTTCACTACTGTCAGCCTCTGGAGGCTCCGGAGTCCGCACATCACTCCCAGATGGCCCTGGCCCCAACTCTGCCTCCGACACAGAGCCCTCATCCGGGCCTTCACCAGCCTCCAGGACTGGCCCATGTTCTTCCTCAGCCTCATCACTGTCCAACTCCATTGCCTCCGCAGGCTGCTGGTGGACCATAACAACCTACTTGATTTAAATACGCTAGCTTGTTTAAAACAAGCACTGGGATGGATATTTGAAAAATAATTAGAAATTAAGTGAAAGGGTGTAGGAGTCTCAGTATCTTTCAGCGGGACATTTCTCTAAAGATGGAACAGAACACATAGGGTATGACAAGCGGAACTCATAAAAGGAAGACCGAATTTGCAAAGGACTAGATCTGACCAGAAGCTATAGAAAGCAGCCCCTACCCCAAAATTTTCGGCACCAGGGACTGTTTCTGTGAAGACAGGTTTTTCTGTGGACTGGAGGGGGTCTGGTTTTGTGTGCTGCCTGCATCCTGCGGATGGGGCTTTGTTTGTTTGCACAGCCCGGTTTCTGGCATGCCAAGGCCTGGAATCAGACTCCTGCTATAGGAAAAAGGGAATCCAGGAAAAAAAATCTCCCATTGAATCCACATGCAAAGACAATGGTGCAGTTGCTTATAATATTGCTAAAATTTTCACTCTAACCTTCAACCATCTTTCTTCCTAGTCACATGATCTGGAGTGGAACTATTTTTAATGGATTGGAAAACATTCTAGAAACAATGCTAAGGTAAAGGTAAAGGTTCCCCTCACACATATGTGCTAGTCGTTCCCGACTCTAGGAGGTGGTGCTCATCTCTGTTTCAGAGCCAAAGAGCCAGCGCTGTCCGAAGACGTCTCCGTGGTCATGTGGCTGGCATGACTACATGCCAAAGGCGCATGGAACACTGTTACCTTCCCACCAACGGTGGTCCCTATTTTTCTACTTGCATTTTTTACGTGCTTTCGAACTGCTAGGGTGGCAGAAGCTGGGACAAGTAATGGGAGCTCACCCCGTTATGCGGCACTAGGGATTTGAACCACTGAACTACCGACCTTTTGATTGACAAGCTCAGCATCTTAGCCACTGAGCCAATGCGTCACTTAGAAACAATGCTAGAGCTCCCTAAATTATGCTGTTTAAATATGGAAGCAAACTGCTAAAAAGACCAGGCATAATTTCATGATGTTTTTGGTCATACAGTGCAACACATACACAAAAGTGAAAGTCATATTAAGCCATATGAAAATAAAGAAAATATGCCAAAACTAGGGTTAATTTATTACTGATATCCTATAACTGCTTCTCTGTACCATAGCCTTCAACGCATCACTATTCATCATCATTGTTTGTGACTCCTGCTTCTTAAAAATCTGTCAGCCTCATCTATTGAACTCTAATATGTATTTATCTATTGGGCATACTAATGTTTTTCAATCCTGGCAAATTTAAGATGTGTGGGCATTAACTCTCAGAATTCCCAAGTGAGCAATAATGCCATAAAGTGTTTCCTCAAAACCAAGCTACCCCAAATATTTCATATTAAAGCCTTGATGGTTTATAACAATATATTATTGCTGGGAAAATTCATTCTTATCTTCCCCTAAAGTATTATCATGGCAAGGGCAAGCCTAAATTCATATTAGCAGTTGATGCATTGTTATTAGCAAGTCATTGCACAACGCTCATTTATACATACCCTCACTTTATTGACAAGAGGAGAAAATTCAGCTTCAGACATTTTATTTATGAGGAAGAATCTAAATTTTGTTTATTTTTCAAATTAGCTGCACTGACCACACTTTTTTTCCCCATTGCTGTTTAGGAGAAACCAGTGTAAAACCAACTTTGGCAGGTGGATTATTTAAATGATATCCATATTTGTTTTAGCACAATATACTAAATATTAAGCAATTCTCTACAATAAGGTTTAATCTTCTGTGGGGAAGAAGATATTTATTTTTGTGGTAATTACAAAGATCTCTTTTCAAAGACGATTAATAGGCTGCATTACAACCAGTAGTGGAATTCAATTTTTTTTACTACCGGTTCTGTGGGCATGGCTTGGTGGGTGTGGCAGGGGAAGGATACTGCAAAATCTCCATTTCCATCCCACTCCAGGGGAATAATATTGCAAAATCCCCATTCCCACCCCACTCCATGGGAAGGATACTACAAAATCCCCATTCCCAACCCACTCTGGGGCCAGCCAGAGATGGTATTTGCCAGTTCTCCAAACTACTCAGAATTCCCACTACCGGTTCTCCAGAACCTGTCAGAACCTGCTGAATAGAACCCCTGATTACAACGCTGTCTCCATTTCTGATCCCCACAACCCAATTTTGCTCAGGATTTCCATTAAAACATTACATTGTTTCAAAGGTTGGAGAGAAGAATCAAGGTTGGGGGTATAAAAAATGGCTGGAAAACCATCAGGGAAATTTAGCAAGATCAGGGACATTTTGAAAGAGAAATCCTCAACAGTTACCAGGTTTTCTTATAATCTGGTTGATGAATGACCATAAATTTCTTCTGTGCCTGGCATCTTAAAGATTTTTTTTCAAAATTAGTACATCAAATGCTCAAAATCTGGTTTTGATTTGAAAAATCAGCTTTTTGGCAAATTCGGAGTCAATCCAAATTGGCGCTTTAATGCCATTACTGTACTTTCACAAGGCGAACATGGCAAGTTTGGCACTCCTGAATTCAGATTCCACTTATGAGGAAAGTTTTGCTATTGCTTTCCAATTCGAATTATAAATATGAAAAAATATCACACCTGCAGTACAATATTTTTACTGTTGGAAGTTCAAAGGGTTCTGATCTGCCCCCATCCCCCCCCCCCCTTAGCACCTCACCAACTCCATTCGGCAGGCAGGAATCCCCTCAGGATAAAGGAAGACATCAGATTCCCTCATGATCAATCCATACCTAGGGAGGAATCTGCATATCTGAAAGCAATCTTCCTTTTTGGGTTTCACATGCACCTCATGATCAAAGGCTAGGGTAGGAGCACCCCAATCTGTACAGGAAGTACAATGACCTTTTGGCAGTCACACACTAGAACCAGCACGTACACAAACCACACATCCCTAAAGCACTCACCAAGGACCAATTCCCCTGTAAAACCAAGTCTGTGGACCAGAGGTGGTATTCAGCAGGTTCTGACCAGTTCTGGAGAACCGGTAGTGGAAATTTTGAGTAGTTCGGAGAACCGGTAAATACCATCTCTGACGGGCCCACGCCCCCATCTATTTTCTGCCTTTTGAGTCCCAGATGATCAGGAGGAAATGGGGATTTTGCAGTAACCTTCCCCTGGAGTGGAGAGAGAATGGAGATTTTGCAGTAACCTTCCTCTGGAGTGGGGAGGGAATGGAGATTTTATAGTATCCTTCTCCTGGAGTGGGGAGGGAAGGGAGATTTTACAGTATCCTTCTGGAGTGGGGAGGGAATGAAGATTTTACAGTATCCTTCTGGAGTGGGGAGGGAATGAGATTTTACAGTATCCTTTTCCTGGAGTGGGGAGGGAATGGAGATTTTATAGTATCCTTCCCCTGCTACACCCACAAACCACACCCACAGAACCGGTGTAAAAGAAACTGAATCCCACCACTGCTCTGGACCCTATTTCCTTTGTAGCCTACCCCCCAAACAAATCTATTTGCTTTTGGGAATAAATAGACCCCCTTTCTCACAGTATGTTGGATTTCATTTTTGATTTGTTCTTGTACAAACCTGGCTTGCAGAACCCCCAAATTATTCTTCTAACAATACGTTATATTTAGTATTTACTGTAAATGTTCAAATATTCTCTCAGTAATCCTTGTTCAGTGTGGTAAAGGCCTTTTCTTAAACTTTACATGAAAATGAACACTGGTAGCACAAGCCTTTGCATATTGACTCAGAAAGTCCCAAGAAACTGACTGGAGTTTATTTCTGACATAAATGTGCATTTGAAGCTAGGTGATTTTAGCTCAGTCTTATTCTTTGTACGAGATGCTGTTCTGTCCATATAACAAAACCAAGGGCCAATGCTACTAAGAATATTCTTAATAAAGCTTTTATACTGCCCTAATTGTAACATTGAATGAATTATGTGAGGTAAAACAGGGGTCAGAAAGATAGAATGCCAAATTGCATTGGGCTTTCAGATGACAAGAATATGCAGAATAAGAAATATTTGGTGGTGGTAGAGTTGGAAAAAGATCAGATTTCAGGAAACAGAAGAAAATTGATTACTTTACATATTTTCTAAAATGCATTGGACTGCAACTCCTTTTTTGTCCCAAACAGTAGAGCATCAAAATGTCAGGTTCGGAAAGGTTATATTTGATAAACTATTTCTTGCCTGCTGATGATTTGTGATCCAGGTTTAACTGATTTATTGCGCCAAAGGTAACTTTCCAATTATATGAAGCAACTTGCATTCCTTGAGAGAACATCCATTACATAGGGCAGCATCCCAGAAGTTAATAAGATGTCAGCTAAGTTGACACAGATGTTCCTTTTGTCATAACCAATTGCTAACCTAAGGAATAGTACATAAAAATACCTATGTTGTGGGAATGTTATGGTGCTAGACAATTTCTCTGATTGTTACAGTGCCTCGATGGTGTAAATTATCATATCCATAGAGAAAAAAGAGAACCAAAATTCTCTAGACAAGGAGATTTTTTTGGTTTGGTGGGGTTTTTTTGGGTGGGGGTGGGGAAGTGGTTTGGAAAAATCTGATGTGCTATTATTTAGAATTGCCACTGTTTCCCCTTGTAATTGGACCCATCCAGAGGTGGGTTTCAGCAGATTCTGACCAGTTCTGGAGAACTGGTAGCAGAAATTTTGATTAGTTCAGAGAACCGGTAGTAAAAATTCTGACTGGCCTCGCTCCATCTATTCTCTGCCTCCCAAGTCCCAGCTGATCAGGAAGAAATGGGTTTTGCAGTAACCTTCCCCTGGAGTGGGGTGGGAATGGAGATTTTACAGTAACCTTCCTCTGCCAGGCCCACCAAGCCACACCCACAGAACTGGTAGTAAAAAAATTTGAAACCCACCACTGGACCCATGTCTCTCTTTCCTGCTTTCCAAACATTTTCTTTTTTTGTAGAAAAAATAACTACACAACTAGGTATATACTGCTTAGCATATGCATTTTTGTTTTGCTTTTTTGAGAAGTTAAATAATAAATAATATTATAATAACTATTTTTCTGGATATGGAACATTAGCTAAAAAGTGGTTTGACTGAAGATGGCACAGAAAAGGGGAAAACATGGGACTGAAACAAATTCCAGTGTTAGTTTTGCTGCTTCTTAGGCAAATGTTTTCAGAAACAGGCAAAAAAAAGAAAAAGAAAAAAAAAGAAAGAAATATGACCAGAGCTTTATCAACATTGGTTTTACATGTATTGGCAAGAAAAATGAACTGGGTGTTGAATGTGAGTAAATACTGGATAACAGTAGCCTGAGCCTTTCAAAATTACAAAGTCAATTGGAAACCAAATATCTCAATTTCAAAGATCAAAGTCTTCAATATTTCAAAAGAAAATGTGCAGAACTTCATGAAAACAGCATTTCATACATTTTTGTCTTTAAAAAATGCACTAAGCACAAATTTTTTTAACTGAAATATTATCCTCTCACGTAATTGTGAAACTCAATCTTTTTTTGTACATTGGAAATGTTAATTTTGCATTTATAGTAAACTTAATTTTATTGCCAGTTTTCAATCATGAAAGCTCTGCCTTTTGATCAGGATTTCAGAAATTATTCAATAATAATTATTTTTTAATGAAAACATTCTGCAGCTTTACTTAGTTTGTAAATTCCACTGTTCTAGAGGTCCACAAGATAATTCACTGAATAAAATGTACATTTTATTGCAGTTCACACAATAGCAATAGCACTTAAACTTACATATTACCCTGTAGTGCTTTACAGCAGGGGTCTCCAACCTTGGTCCCTTTAAGACTTGTGGACTTCAACTCCCAGAATTTCTCACTAGCTTTGCTGGCTGAGGGACTCTGGGAGTTGAAGCCCACAAGTCTTAAAGAGACCAAGGTTGGAGACCGTTGCTTTACAGCACTTTCTCAATGGTTTACAATGATCATCATATTGCCCCCAACAATCTGGGTCCCCATTTTACTGACCTCAGAAGGCTGTAAGGCTGAGTCGACCTTGAGCTGGTCCGGATTGAACTCCTGACTGTGGGCAAAGTCAGCTTGCAATATTGCATTCTAATCACTGTACCACTACGGTACAAATTAAACTCTTTTTAAAGGGGTGAAAAACATTCTTTTGGAACTGAACCTCATCACTTGAAACAGAAGATGAATTCACCTTAGATTGGTTTGGACAACACCTGCTGCATATTAAACTTGGAAAAATACAAAAAAATTTTTTTGAATGTTTCCCCATTGACTATAATTGGAAACCAACAGCCCAATTTGCTGTTGGGTTGCGAATCAGATGAAACTGTTAGAAATAATGGTTTGTTTGTTTTCCTCGGGACTTGAAAGAGTAAATGTCTTCCTTCAGCTCAAATTAGCACTTTCCAACATGGGGACAAACCTCATATGCCTAAGACAAGACAAGAGGTGTTCATAGGTTGTTTATTTATTGAATTATGTATTTATGAAAACTGTCAATCCCAAAGACAATCCTTATCTGGCTTACATAGTACATAACAGCCCCTTCAGTAAAAACTCAATCAGATTTCACTGGCCAAGCAGAAACAATAGCCCAAAGACAACTTTGTGGATTACCAGGTGCTATCTGTATTTTTGAGTCAGTCCAGGGTTTCTGGGAATGGCTTCATTGGTATGCACATGAACACATCTGATGGCTCTATTTGATGATTAGTATTTTCAGAATTTGGGGTACTTTGACCTGTGTAGGCAATTTATTTCAAAGTTCTATTTTTAAGGAGCTGCTGCTGAATTCAGATTACTGCTCAGCGTGAAGGATTAATATGTATTGCATTGTATTGTTATCTCCATTGACTGATATTAATTTAGCAGAACAGAAAAAAGCTTGGTTTAAAGATTGGCTGAAATACATTAGTTTCTTTGTAGATAGGTCGAATTGAAACCTGGTATGCAAAAATAAGGCTTATTGCATTACCCTAATATTATAGATGGAAGGAAAACACATACACAAATCCATTAAACTTTGCCTTCTCTGGGATTCCAATCAGCTAAGTTCGTTCACTAGAAGAGAAATGTGAAATCTGGAATATTTTTGCTACAAGTATTTTAATCAAGAAGAAAACCACTTTCCTAGATGTTTAACTCAAGATTCTGGGGGAGGGGGGAAGCATTTAAATTGAAAATAGAAAATATATAACCCAGGATTTTACTGTTGCTTTCCACCTCTCATGTGCCAGTTTAAAAGAACATGACCCTTTTTTATTGAAATATGATTAAGAATTGGAATTAATAAAATAATATGTTATACAGCTTGGGAAAGCTTTACTGTTGACCTCACCCCATTCCTAAGAGGTCTGTAAGGGGCATACATAAGCGCACCCGCGTGCCTACCGTCCCTGTCCTAATATTCCTTTTTTACTTACTCTTTTCATGTATCCCAATTATGTTTATACTTTTACCTGTTATCTTATATATGATTGACAAATAAATACATAAAAATAAAATAAAATTGAGAAAGAGAAATTGATCTAGTTTGTTAGGAGAGTTATTCGAAAACAAACATGCAACCATTCTCTGAACTCCCTTTTGTAGCTTTCTCCAAGCTCAGCATTTATTTCTAGTAAGCTTATGAGGGTGAAGAAGAATGGAAGTTTATTTCCATTTCTGTTAACTTGTTTGTTTACTTCGTTGATTTTCTTCATTTCTTTTCTTCATGAAGTGCCTAATTCCTGGTATCTGAAACTTCGTTTAGCTCTTAGCAGTTTGTCAAGCAGAGCAATGCAATGGCTCTCATCTGGGTTAAGAATCATCCTTCTTCCCTCACTTGAATGGGAGAAATACTATCTAAATGTTGACCTTCATCATTTTGGCTTTCCATTCTTTGGTGTGTCTTTGTGTATATGGTATCTCTCTCTATATGTGTATATCTACATGTCTTTATAGATATATAGTTATAGATGATATGAGGGACATAATGACTCACTGGGTAAAGATATGAGTTTGTCAACTAGAACTGTTTCAACTCCTACCCTCAAAACGATGCTAGAGAGCACTGCACACCAGAACAACTAGACACAAGAACAGTTTCTTCCCAAACTCTGCTAAACAAATAATTCTCTCAACACTGTCAAACTATTACTAAATCTGCACTACTATTAACCTTCCCATCATTCCAATCACTCATCTCCTTCCACTTATGACTGTATGACTGTAACTTTGTTGCTTGTATCCATACAATTTATATTGATATTGATTGTTTTCTGATTGCTTATTTATACCCTAGGACTATCATTAAGTGTTGTACCTTAGAATTATTGATGATCTTTTCTTTTATGTACACTGAAAGCATATGCATCAAGACAAATTCTGTGTGTGTCCAATCACACTTGGCCAATAAGAAATTCTATTCTATTCTATTCTATTCTATTCTATTCTATTCTATTCTATTCTATTCTATTCTATTCTATTCTATTCTATTCTATTCTATTCTATTCTATTCTATTCTAGAAAGCTGACATCCCAGGTTCAACACCCGAGCACTATGTGACAGGGTGAATTCCCATTACCTGCCCCAGCTCCTGCCCACCTAGCAATTAGAAAGCATGCAAACACGAGTAGGTACCACTTCAGTGTAGGTACCGCTTCAGTGGGAAGGTAACATCATTTTGTACCCCTTGGCATATAGTCATACTGGTACATGATCACAGAAATATCTTTAGACAATGCCGGTTCCCTCAGCTAAGAAATAGAGAAGAGCACCACCCTTTAGAGTCAGAAACGACTGGACAGAGGAAACCTTTATCTTTATCTTTATAGATGATATAGATACAGATATATAGATATAAATAAATTAAAAACAAATGAGATATGTGTTAGTGACTTTCTTTGATTTTTTTCTAATTTATTTTAGAAATGATTGCACCATCTGTAAGCTACCATTCTTAAACCCCGAAAATTCTTTACCTACCACCCAATCTCCATCATTCTTACTTTTCCTTTAATTAACAGACAACCCTACCACTTTCCATTAGATTTGGAGTTATGATCTCTCTATCACTAGCTATTAACCATGTTGACTGTGGCACATGGGAACTGTATTCCAAGCCCCAGAGGACTAGCCTGCCCTATTATTATAATCTATTGCTTTCACTAAAGTTCCATGGCTGGCTGAATTATTCTTTTATTGTCTCCCTACCTGCACTTCCTGGGATGTCTTTCATGACTCATATTTTAGGTTTCTAGCATGAATCTAATTTCAACAAAAGTGTTACTTAAAAACAACAACAACACCTTGCTAGCCATTTTGCCCTGGCTTTGCATCATATTAATTTTGTGCTGCTGCAAAGGTTTGCTACCACAATATAGTAAAACTTTTACTGCTGGTAGAGGGGAGCTGTTTTAATGTTTTATATTATGTAAATTTAAGAAGTCAGCTCTCTCTATAGCAGGGGTCTCCAACCAGCAAAGCTGGCTGAGGAACTCTGGGAGTTGAAGTCCGCAAGTCTTAAAGGGACCAAGGTTGGAGATCCCTGCTCTATAGCACCAAGCACATTAGGAAAGTATTACTAAATGTTAAGCTACAGATATTACTACAAATGCACAAAACATACAAATATTATTGAACAGTATGGATGTTCTCCTCAAGTTTACAAATGAAAAAGACACAGCAATAAAAATAAACCAAGGGGAAGGAAGAACACAAGAAAATGCCGGTATCAGCACCTTGATTTTTATAAGTAGACCTTGTCTTATGACTGTTCATTTAACAACAGTTCAAACTATGCCGGGGAGGTGAGGAGTGATTGGGCAGGGTGGGCGTGTAGGCAGTGTGGTGCAACTAGCGACCCGGCGGGCAGAGGCGGGGCCAGCCAGAGGTGGTGTTTGTCGGTTCTCCAAACTACTCAAAATTTCCACTACCGGTTCACCCGAACCGATCTGAACCTGCTGAATACCACCTCTGGTTCAAAGTTACAACCGTCGTGCATCCATGGTCACATGATTGCAATTTGGTTACTTGGCAACCTGCTTATATTTTTGACCAATTGCAGCATCTTGTGGTCAAATGATTACAATTTCAGACAAAAGCCAGCCATTGGGGAAGCTGAATTTCCTTATCATCCCTGTGATTTGCTTAATGACCATGGTGATTCATTGAACAACCACTGTAACATTAGATCCCATTTGACTTACGATGGAAATTCTGGTCTCAAGTGTGGTAGTAAGTCAAAGATTGCCTGTATGCTCACCATCATCCTTATTCCATATCGAAGTAACTTTCAACAAATACAGCTATTTTGTTTTCAGTCCGGTACAGTTTTACAAATATTACTAGCAACGTTCTTGATTGTATTTGTAATGGTTCCTTAAATGCACCAAGCAAATTACATAAACAGTTATTGATCCTGGAGGACTAGAATTTTTGTTCTTTCCAAGAAGGAAAATTCACGCAAGGGTAAATTCTGCTCTGTGATAGGAAATGTTTTACTTCCAGAAAAAAAGGAGCAATTTCCATATCTTGAATGAGGGAAGCACCTTATGTCCCTCTTTATAAGGTCTATTTTTGGATCAAAGTAGAAGAAAATAAAACAAAGGAATGGAATGGAACAGAACGGAACAGAACAGAACAGAACAGAACAGAACAGAATAGTAAAGAATAGAATAGAATATATAGAACAGAACAGAACAGAACAGAACATATAGGATAGGATAGGATAGGATAGGATAGGATAGAATAGAACATATAGGATAGGATAGGATAGGATAGGATAGGATAGGATAGGATAGGATAGGATAGGATAGGATATATAGAACAGAACAGAACAGAATAGAATAGAATAGAATAGAATAGAATAACGGAGTTCATCTTTGCAGGGTATGAGGATCTCTTAGAATTCCAAGCAGGAGGGGAGGCTTCCTTTTCCATGTACCTCAACCTTTCACAAACTGTTGAGAAGGGAATGAACAATTCATCACAGCACTAAGACCAGTGGTATAAACCCGAGAGGTGTGAGTAGTGCTGTGTAATGAGAGCCTTTTAAGACCTGATACTACAACACTGGGGTATAGAGGCAAATGCTGTCCTCCATTAATTTTCCACAAAATGGCAGAAGGACCTTAAAATTGTATAGGGAACAAATTGGAAAATAATTATCATCTGTCTGTCTGTCTGTCTATCATCTATCATCTATCTACCTACCTACCTACCTACCTACCTACCTACCTATCTATCTATCTATCTATCTATCTATCTATCTATCTATCTATCTATCTATCTATCTATCTATCATCCCAAATTTATATCCCTTTTATTCTTTTTATCCCTCCATTCCCAAAAGCAAGTAACTTTCTTCTGTCAACTGAAGTAGAATTAATTGACTTACCATAAAGACTAACAAAAAAAAAAAGAGTAAACAGCACAGAGTGAATGCAAACAAAGTCTGTCTCTGAAACAAGCCATCTCTTTCCTTTTGGTAAATGCAGGTACTCAGTCTTAATGGCTACATTGGACAGCCAGAGGGGGTTGGGGAACCTGGAACGGAGCTGAACTGGGAAAAGAAAATAACATTATTTGTTGAAGCTTTCCTCCCACTTCCTTCTTCACTTTGAATAATAGAACAGTTGGAATTTGAGGTGCGAGTAGAACAAATGGTTGCAAGCAAATTGGTCTGCAAACCAATTGGTCAATGTTTACTACAGGGGTATATACATACACACACACACACGCACACACACACACATATATATATGTATGTATGTATGTATGTATATATGTATACACACACACACACGCACGTATGTATGTATGTATGTATGTATGTATGTATATGTGTAGGTCTTCGGTTGTTCGGGTTTTCTCCCGTGTAAAATTGGAAGTGTCTTGGCAATGTTTCGACGAAGTCTCATTCGTCATCTTCAGGCTTCAGCTTCGTGCTTCTGGGAGCAATTTGCTTTTGGGAGCAATTTGCTTCTGGGAGCATTGCTGAAGCCTGAAGATGATGAATGAGACTTCGTCGAAACGTTGCCAAGACACTTCCAATTTTACACGGGAGAAAACCCGAACAACCGAAGATCTACACATAAACACCTGTGAAAACCTCAGAAAACAAATATGTATATGTGTATGTATATGTATATATGCAGTGCATATATATACATACATACATACATACATACATACATACATACATACATACATATATCAGCACAATGACTCTAAGCCTGAACCTCATGCAAAACTTTGTTCTAGGAAAGTTGTTGGCTGTGTTCAGATATCCTTCTAAACCATAATTTAATGTAGTTCATTGAATAAGTTCACAAAACAAAAACATACCCAATTCAAAACATTGCAATAAACCAGACTTCCCCAAACTCTATAGCTCATCGATCCCTTCGTGAAATTTCAGAATATTTATTCACCTCCGAACTTTTATTACATGAAAACAATTTAATAAATACTATTTTAACTAATAGCACCATAAACAACACCAATAATGACTTCATAAAAATAGGCAATGTTTAAAATTTGGAGGGGGGGGAGTGATTTAACATACCCTTTTCACTGACACTGTGTCAACAAGAGCAGTGATATTTGGTTGAAGTTTGGGAACATGGAGAAGTACGCTAGTATGGGAGATGAACAGAAACATTGCATTTGTGTTTATCCTTCCCAAGCCTGGGAAAATGAGAGGGGAGGGAGAGAATGGAACCTCACTGAAAAGCTATGTGGGAATGACTGGTAGCCCCCAATGGACTTACCAGTCAGAGGAAGAAAGCTAAGTAGGATCTGCCCTGATTGATGGGGCAGTTAAAAGTGCCAGCAGGAGATTTGAACTTTCAGACTTGCAAGAATTCTATAAATGTAGCCCTACAATCACCCTGCCAACAAAAATGTGTATGGTCAAGGCTATGGTTTTCCCAGTTGCAATGTTGGGCTGTGAAAGTTGGACCGTAAGAAAGGCTGAGCGCCAAAGAATTGAGGCCTTTGCTGGAGAAGACTCCTGCGAGTCCCTTGGACTGCAAGGTGATCAGACCAGTCAGTCCTAGAGGAGATCAACTCTGGCTGTTCTTTAGAAGGCCAGATCCTGAAGAGGAAACTCAAATCCTTTGGCCACCTAATGAGAAGGAAGGACTCACTGGAGAAGAACCTAATTCTGGGAAAGATTGTGGGCAAAAGAAGAAGGGGACGACAGAGAATGAGGTGGTGGATGAAGTCACTGAAGCAGTAAGTGTGTGCTTAAATGGACTCCAGAGGATGGTAGAGGACAGGAAGGCCTGAAAGAACATTGTCCATGGGGTCACGATGGGTCGGACACAACTTTGCAACTAACAACAACAACAACAAGCCTTACAATAAAGCATAACTTGTTTGGAAGTTCTAGCAGGGCAGGGCAACTATTGTATACTCTTGACAACTTTCTTCAACTTTTCAAATGTGCAATATTTGATTAAATTGAATTGCCAGCCTTTCATGGGAAGTTGTCAGGTGTTTAAATCCAAATCCATATACTTCACCTTTCCCTACAACCCCCTTGTTCCCAACTTACTCTGTTCGCTTTTTAATCATTTCTGATGTTAGGACTATTTTATCCATTTTGAATGAGCCAAAGTTATTCTTAATCTCTTTTACTCATGTGGCATTATGTTATTTTCCTTTGAGTTATCTCAGATGTCACTCCAAAATCTTAATTTTTCATCTTTATCAGGGCAAACTTCTATGATTTATTTTCATTTCCCAGAAGTACCTTATAAAACAAATGCTATTCAAAATTGCTGTTTTTGTTGAAATTGATTTTTTTCTGCCTTCTTATTATTCAGTTTTCTGTGAAATATCCTTGACTCATTGCTTGAATCCTCTTAGGATTTTTTAAATTTCTTCTTTAGAACGAAAATTACATCTTTTCTGTAAAAGTTTCTTGATCCAATTATTTTTTTAAATTTTCTTTCCTTCAAATTATTCACATTGCTGGTATCAACTCATAATTTATTGATCTTTCTTTCCAAGTGAATATTTTCATTTTAGTGATTGATTTTTTTTCCCTTTCCCTTTTGTTTTATAGCACTCTATCCCAATTCTGATGTTATTGCAGCTAGTATGTCATAATTTAGTTAATTACTTTTCTCAATATAATTGTTTCAGCATTTTCCACTACCAAATTTGCAACTTTCAGAACTTGCACAATTGCTTTCTGCTCATCTTTTTCAATTATGGAGGCCTTTCTCAATAGTCTGAGATTTTTATATGTTGAATATAAATATATATATTTTTACTATCGGTTCCATCTGTCTGCCAGAATTGATGCTCAACACCTTTTTCTTTAATGTTTTTATGCATTTTATTATCATTACCTGTCACAGAAGTTAATACAATTTCATGTTACTCTTCAAAAACTTCATTTATTTCATGATCTTCCATTTTATTTATGTCATTGGTATCAATGCTATTTACATGCTCAGCTTTTTTCCAATTCTTGCAGTTTGGTATCTGCAAAAGCTTTTTGTTCTAAGGATAAAATCTTGTTTGAAATTTATCCTTTGAATGTTGTTCAGAAATTTCTGATTCTGGGTATTTATGTTTATATCCAAGGAGCGTTCTTTTTTGACATCCCCTCACTTAAGGCTTGATTCAAAATTTTTCATGACTGCTTGATTTTCCACAGTTCATAATTTTCTTTGCTCTATTGCCACTTTATTGCTGGCCACCTGGTTGCCCAGCTGGGCCAGCTGAATCTTTTATCCTATTTATCGTTTGATCCCCAGGAGATGGCTCTGGACATGGTTGTTTTTGTCCCAGGCAATTATCAATATGGCATGGAAATTGTCATTCCAGTGTTCACCACTGGGAATTGCTTTGGAACATGCTCAATCTGGCCATGAAGCACGATCGAATCTACCAGTAGTTAAGCTATCACTAGGTTGCTTGAGATACACAGACCCCCACCCCCCACAAGCTTTACTTTACAATTGTGAGTTCCCTTCATGCCAACTAATCTTCCCCGACACAGATTTTTAAAACAGCGATTTCAAATATTTTTTCTTCCTTTTACTTACATCTGCTCTTTGGGTCACCAAATTTGAGGAAGATAGTTTAAATGAAATGAGTAGGTCTGTTAAAGCCCTTAATGCCAAAGTTGCAGCTATTAGAAAAAAGAAACTATCAGCAAATGTCATATTGGGGAGAAGGTTAAGAGGTTAATTGCTAGAGCAAAATTTCGGAACTTGAATTAACCATATACACTAGCTCTGTTATTGTTGCTTATGGAACTGAGCATTTCTCTCTGGGTCTCTGACAAACATAACCAAGGCATATTCAGTGGTGGGTTGCTACCAGTTTGCCCTGGTTCGGGAAAACTGGTAGCAGCGGGAGGCTCCGCCACCCACCCAGACATCATCAAAAACACTTTGTGCATTGCTCTGATAGCGAACTGGTAGTACCGGGATTTGAAATTCGCTACTGCGTATTATGTCTGACTATTCTGAAATGATAGCTGAACCCTTGAGCATATTCAGAAGCTGCATTAGGTAGTCCATGTACCAGATCTGGCAGCAATAAAGCGGGTGACAAGATCATCACCCAAAAAGATAAATAAAAAACAATGAAGACTTTTTTTCTTAAAAAAACACACCATGAAATCTTCAAGCTCCTTGTCACTCCAAAAGTGACAAAAACAATCCAGATAAAATTGATGATCACTTTGATTTCAAACCAGTAACCTGGCAAACCTACCCCCTCAATCGACATATAAATTACATATAAAATGAATGATTTGTCAACTAACATCTAAGTAGATTTTAAACCAGGTAAAACAATGGCAGGATGCCAAGATCACCTTTTTGGAATATTGGCTGCATATGCTCACAAAGCAGGTGAAGTTGATAACTTGCTTATTCCAAAGTTGACTTTCATGCTGGGCACAACAAATAAATGGCTATGAAATAATAAATATGAGCATATTTATCAAGGAACTGAATGACTACAGACCAGTTGCTTTAACATCTGTAGTCATGAAAACCTTTGAAAGGCTAGTGCTTTCCTACCTGAAAACCATCACGGATCCGCTGTTAGACCCCTTGCAATTTGCATACCGAGCAAATAGATCAACAGATGATGCTGTTAATATGGCTCTGCACTACATCCTACAACATCTTGAGTCTCCAAAGACCTATGCAAGGGTCCTTTTTGTAGACTTTAGTTCAGCATTCAATACCATCATTCCAGACACTCTTCTAACTAAGCTAAACCAGCTACAGGTACCGGAACAGACTTGTAAGTGGATCACAAGCTTCCTAACAAACAGGAAGCAGCAGGTGAAGCTAAGCAAGATCACATCAAATACCTGTACAATTAGCACAGGGGGCCCCCAAGGCTGTGTGCTCTCCCCACTTCTCTTCTCTCTGTATACCAATGACTGCATCTCCAATGATCCATCTGTTAAGCTACTGAAGTTCGCAGATGACACAACAGTGATTGGTCTCATTCGAGACAATGACGAATCCGCATATAGACAAGAGGTCGAACGACTAGCCTTGTGGTGCAACCAAACAATCTGGAACTGAACAAACTCAAAACCGTAGAAATGGTGGTAGACTTTAGGAGAAACCCTTCCATACTTCCACCTCTCACAATACTTGACAACACAGTATCAACAGTAGAAACCTTCAAATTTCTGGGTTCTATCATATCGCAAGATCTCAAATGGACAGCTAACATCAAAAACATCATTAAAAAAGGACAACAAAGAATGTTCTTTCTGCGCCAACTCAGTAAGCTCAAACTGCCCAAGGAGCTGCTGATCCAATTCTACAGAGGAATTATTGAGTCTGTCATTTGCACCTCTATAACTGTCTGGTTCGGTTCTGCAACCCAACAAGAAAAACACAGACTTCAGAGGATAATTAGAACTGCAGAAAAAATAATTGCTACCAACCTGCCTTCCATTGAGGACCTGTATACTGCACGAATCAAGAAGAGGGCCGTGAAAATATTTGCAGATCCCTCGCATCCTGGACATAAACTGTTTCAACTCCTACCCTCAAAACGACGCTATAGAGCACTGCACACCAGAACAACTAGACACAGGAACAGTTTTTTCCTGAAGGCCATCACTCTGCTAAACAAATAATTCCCTCAACACTGTCAGACTATTTACTGAATCTGCACTACTATTAATCATTTCATAGTTCCCATCACCAATCTCTTTCCACTTATGACTGTATGACTATAACTTGTTGCTGGCAATCCTTATGATTTATATTGATATATTGACCATCAATTGTGTTGTAAATGTTGTACCTTGATGAACGTATCTTTTCTTTTATGTACACTGAGAGCATATGCACCAAGACAAATTCCTTGTGTGTCCAATCACACTTGGCCAATAAAAATTCTATTCTATTCTAGAAGTTACTTCTTTGTTTGATAGCATGGTGGCTTTCTCTTTAAATTTCCCTTAATTAAAAAAATCTTTAGAAAAAGTTGAGTCAAATAGAAAGCTTGATGGCTACCAGACGTGTCAGAGATAATAGCGTCTTGCCATTATTAATATAGAAAAATGTTAACCCAAACTCAAAGATTCATATTAAGTGTGTTATTTCTCTAACCTTGAAAAGTATTTCCTTAGTGCAGGGGTCTCTAATCTTGGTCCCTTTAAGACTTGTGGACTTCAACTCCCAGAGTTCCTCAGCCAGCAAAGCTGGCTGAGGAACTCTGGGAGTTGAAGTCCACAAGTCTTAAAGGAACCAAGGTTGGAGACCCCTGCCTTAGTGTCCTGACTGGGGAATTCTGAGAGATGAAGTCCACCTATTTTAATGTTGCCAAGATTGAGAAAACACTGGGTTAGATGAACAGGCTAGCAGATCTGAGCTGTGACAATCCAGAGAGCCAGGAGATGGCAGCAAAGTGTTGGAATTTTTAGTATCCTTGCTGTCCCCTAGATTTTTGCAGTAATTCTACATCGCAAGCTGATTTTATGACAATTGGAATGATTTTTCTTTTATCCAGTATTTTGCAGCCGTTGCTGCTCAGTCTGTGGTACTAAGCAGGGAAGGAAAGTAGGCTGTCTATTTCTCTTAAGAGCATCCGTATCCTGAGACTTTGAGTCTACAAAGATCCAGAGTTCTTGAATATTCCCCTGTAGGCATTGGTTAGGGACGCGGTGGCTCAGGGGCTAGGACGTTGAGCTTGTCGATCGAAAGGTCGGCAGCTCAGTGGTTCGAATCCCTAGGGCTGCCGTGTAACGGGGTGAGCTCCCGTTACTTGTCCCAGCTTCTACCAACATAGCAGTTTCGAAAGCACGTAAAAATGCAAGTAGAATAGAATAGAATTTTTTATTGGCCAAGTGTGATTGGACACACAAGGAATTTGTCTTGGTGCATATGCTTTCAGTGTACATAAAAGAAAAGATACCTTCATCAAGGTACAACATTTACAACACAATTGATGGTCAATATATCAATATAAATCATAAGGATTACCAGCAACAAAGTTACAGTCGTACAGTCATAAGTGGAAAGAGATTGGTGATGGGAACTATGAGAAGATTAATAGTAGTGCAGATTTAGTAAATAGTTTGACAGTGTTGAGGGAATTATTTGTTTAGCAAAGTGATGGCCTTCAGGAAAAAACTGTTCCTGTGTCTAGTTGTTCTGGTGTGCAGTGCTCTATAGCGTCGTTTTGAGGGTAGGAGTTGAAACAGTTTATGTCCAGGATGCGAGGGATCTGCAAATATTTTCACGGCCCTCTTCTTGATTCGTGCAGTATACAGGTCCTCAATGGAAGGCAGGTTGGTAGCAATTATTTTTTCTGCAGTTCTAATTATCCTCTGAAGTCTGTGTTTTTCTTGTTGGGTTGCAGAACCGAACCAGACAGTTATAGAGGTGCAAATGACAGACTCAATAATTCCTCTGTAGAATTGGATCAGCAGCTCCTTGGGCAGTTTGAGCTTACTGAGTTGGCGCAGAAAGAACATTCTTTGTTGACCTTTTTTGATGATGTTTTTGATGTTAGCTGTCCATTTTAGATCTTGCGATATGATAGAACCTAGAAATTTAAAGGTTTCTACTGTTGATACTGTGTTGTCTAGTATTGTGAGAGGTGGAAGTATGGAAGGGTTTCTCCTAAAGTCTACCACCATTTCTACGGTTTTGAGTGTATTCAGTTCCAGATTGTTTTGGTCGCACCACAAGGCTAGTCATTCGACCTCTCGTCTATATGTGGATTTGTCATTGTCTCAAATGAGACCAATCACTGTTGTGTCATCTGCGAACTTCAGTAGTTTAACAGATGGATCGTTGGAGATGCAGTCATTGGTATACAGAGAGAAGAGAAGTGGGGAGAGCACACAGCCTTGGGGGCCCCTGTGCTAATTGTACAGGTATTTGATGTGATCTTGCTTAGCTTCACCTGCTGCTTCCTGTTTGTTAGGAAGCTTGTGATCCACTTACAAGTCTGTTCCGGTACCTGTAGCTGGTTTAGCTTAGTTAGAAGAGTGTCTGGAATGATGGTATTGAATGCTGAACTAAAGTCTACAACGAGGACCCTTGCATAGGTCTTTGGAGACTCAAGATGTTGTAGGATGTAGTGCAGAGCCATATTAACAGCATCATCTGTTGATGCAAGGGGTCTAACAGCGGATCCGTGATGGTTTTCAGGTAGGAAAGCACTAGCCTTTCAAAGGTTTTCATGACTACAGATGTTAGAGCAACTGGTCATTCAGTTCCATGATGGTGGGCTTCTTCGGCACTGAGATGATGGTAGAGCGTTTGAAGCAAGAAGGAACATAGCACATCTCTAATGATTTATTGAAAATATAGGTGAAGATGGGGGCCAATTGGTCAGCACAGACTTTTAAGCAAGAAGGAGTTATCTTGTCTGGGCCTGGAGCTTTTCCTGGCTTTTGTCTGTGAAATAGGTCCTGCACTTCCTTTTCTGTGATCACTAGGGGTTGTGAACCCAATGGGATGGGGTCAGTTGTAGGAGGCTTGGCTGTTGTTGGTGTATCTGAGATGGGGGTTGTGGAGATAGGTGGTTGTAGTTTCCTTTCAAACCTGCAGTAAAACTCATTCAGGTCATCTGCCAGTTGTTGATTACCTTCAGCCTGGGAAGGAGGTTTGCCATAGCTGGTGATATTTTTAAGAGTTTTCCACACGTTTGCTGGTTCATTTGCTGAAAATTTTTGCTGCTTGATCTCCCTTGTTAGTGCATTTCTGGCCTGATTGTACAGCATTTTATCATCTTTTCTGTAGGCTTCCTCTTTGGAATGTTGTAGCTGCTTAAGTTTAGGTGTGAACCAAGGTTTGTTGTTACTGTATATTCGCAAGTTCCTTGTAGGTACACATAGGTCTTCACAGAAGCTGACATGATGTTACAGTATCTGTGAATTCAGATACTGTAATCCAAGTCTGCAGAGGTATCTTCAAAAATATTCCAATCAGTGCAGTCAAAGCATGCCTGTAGCTTTAATTTTGACTCCTCCGTCCAGGTCTTCACTGATTTAATTGTTGGTTTTGTGGTTTTAAGTCTTTGCCTGTAAGCAGGTACAAGGTGAATCATGCAATGATCAGAGTGTCCTACAGCTGCACATGGTAAAGACCGATAAGTATCTTTTAGTGTTGTGTAGCAATGGTCTAGAGTATTCTTGCCTCTGGTGGGACAATTGACATGCTGAAAGTATTTTGGTAGCTCTTTCCTTAAGTTTGCCTTGTTTAGATCTCCCAAAATAATGGCCAGTGAATCAGGGTGTTTGGCTTCAGCCTCCATGATTTGGTCAGCTAGAGTTCGTAATGCCTTGTTTACACAGGCTTGTGGTGGGACATAAACAGCAATTAGAATAAATGAGGAAAATTCATGAGGCGAATAGTATGGTTTGCAGTTGATAATTAAAGTCTCTAAATTATTTTCGCAGAATTTGTAAATTACTTTTAAATCTTGACACCAGTTGTTGTTAATATATAAG
Source organism: Ahaetulla prasina (assembly GCF_028640845.1). Taxonomy (NCBI): domain Eukaryota; kingdom Metazoa; phylum Chordata; class Lepidosauria; order Squamata; family Colubridae; genus Ahaetulla; species Ahaetulla prasina. The sequence continues at coordinate 80,076,153 of NC_080545.1, read as the reverse complement.
CATAAGCCTCCTCCTTTCTTTTTACCAGATGTTTCTGTAATTCTGTCTGATCGTTCAATCTGAAACCCTGGAACCCTAGAAAAAATAGGGACCACCTTGGTGGGAAGGTAACAGCGTTCCGTGCGCCTTTGGTGTAGAGTCATGCTGGCCACATGACCACAGAGACGTCTTCGAACAGCGCTGGCTCTTTGGCTTTGAAACGGAGATGAGCACTGCCCCCTAGAGTCAGGAACGACTAGCACATATGTGCGAGGGGAACCTTTACCTTTACCTTTTAGGCATTGGTTAAACCTTGTTTTGAATGATTTGCTTTGGCTATATCAGAAAGAAACCATACATGTTAAGTGTCTTTCTGTAGATGTCTATACATACATACATACATACATACATACATACATACATACACAAACACATACACAGAGTAATGCTTAAAATTTTGTGAACCTTTTAGATTTTTTAATATTTCCGCATAAGCGTGGTCTGGTCAGATAAATCTTAAAAGCAGGTAAAGGGAACCCAGTTAAACAAATGAGTCAGAAACATTATACTTGTTCATTGAGGGAAATCATTAGGATTAAGTCAAATATTTATGCAGAAATAATGAAAATTCAAAAAGGTTCATGCATTTTTAATCACCACAGTTTTTGTGCGTGTTTGTGTGCATGTATGTGTGTGTATAATTATTTATTTCAAAGGTTTGGGACTGAGGCACAATATTGTTAATTCCAGGTGCCTCAAAAGATAAAGATAATGTTATGCCAGGTTGGTTTTCTTGGTAACAATGTGGAAATGGTTTTTCTTTGTCAAGCCTGTCCGAGGCCAAAAATACACAAATAGCCAAGAGAGGTGGTTGCAAGTGTTAATATTGGTCTTCCAGTAGCAAAGAAGGCATATACACAAGTGGGAAAGAAGTCCCAAGTCTTAATAGCTACCAAACTTACTGAAAGCCCGTGAGTTTGAATTGTGAAATTCTACCAAAAAATTAATCTAAGTTTGCAATCATATTCAAATCTTTAGAAAAAGTTGAGTAGAATAGAAAGCTTGATGGCGACCAGAAGTGTCAGAGACAATAGTATCTTGCCATTATCAATAGTATAGTTCAAATGGTTTTTGCAAACAGTAAACTCAAGATTTCTACACAAATTACCTTGGACAATTTTTGCAATCACGTCAAGTCTTTGTGTATACTCTGTATTATTTTCTCTAGTCACTAATGAGACGATCTTCAGTTTCATCCTTAATTTTACAAAAATGGCATTTGCCATTCTTTAGAAATATGTTCACTTTTAGCCTTAGTTGTATTGATTTGCAGGATTTGTTCCTCAATTGCCATGATTGATCCCTTCCTTTGAAGTGTTCCAGATTTTCATCACAGCAATGTTACATTTGATCTGGTTTTCCTTCAGTATCATGTATTTAATGATCATCCATTATTTTGCTTCTCCATCTGACTTGGAACTATTTCCTTCATGTATTCCAACTTAAGTTAAGAAACCTTTCCTTATAATCTTTCATTGATAGAGCCTCTTTATTTTTCCTGAAATAGCAGACTACTAATAAAGCAACAAATGCTTTTTAATTCTGCAGCTTTGCTACTACTAACAGAGTATAACAACCAAAGGAAAGGTGTTTTTCCTTCAGAATAGAATAGAATAGAAAAGGGGTCTTGGAGGTCTTCTAGTCCAACCCCCTGCTTAGGGAGGAAACCCTACACCACTTCAGGCAAATGGTTATCTAACATCTTCTCTAAAACTTCCAGTGTTGAAGCATTCACAACTTCTGGAGGCAAGTTGTTCCACTGATTAATTGTTGTAACTGTCAGGAAATTTCTCCTTAGTTTTAAGCTGCTTCTCTCCTTGATTAATTTCCATCCATTGCTTCTTGTTCTACCCTCAGGTGCTTTGGGAATGGAATGGAGAAAAAAAGAAGTACAGAGCACCAGCAAAACAAAATTCTGTATGTTGGCCATTTACAGAAAAAAAAAAAAGAAAATTTAGAGGGGACTTAAGACAAGATAGGTTTAATAAACCTCGAAGCAAATTAGTAATATGAGAGTCACTTTAGTCTAGCGGTTAAGGCACCAGAATAATAACTGAGAAACCTTGAATTCTAGTCCTGCCTTAGCTATGAAAGCCAGCTGGGTGACTTTGGGCTCTCTTAGCTCACTTCACCTCACAGGATTGTTGTTGTGAGGAAAAATAGGAGTATAGAGATAGCAATAGAACAGAATATAGGAAACACATATCACTTTTATATGTTTGTTTTTACAAAATAAAACATTTTTCCAGCTCTTAAAAGGAAATATAAAGAAGACACCCGCCGAGGTTCAGATGCTTTGATTTCTCTCCTGAATCTGGATCAGTCCAATTGGCATGCTTTAAAAAAAGAACCAATGACATAATATTTCTGCTATTTAGTTCAAGGTTTTTATTTTATTTGTCTGATACAATTTGAACCAGTGGTCTTTTTTTAACTTGTTCGGCAATAAATAAAAAAACTCCATTAATGCTAAATATTTGTTTTCCTCTTCAGGTGCCAAATGTTTAATGACATTTCCATTTGTTAGCCATAAACTATCTTCTCTCATAAACTTATTTTCTTTAAATGTCAACATTTGTCCAGGCCAAATTTCCTTTCTGTCTTCACTAAATATTTGAAGACAGTCCAACTGAGATTCAGTTTCAGCTTTGGATTTCTTGTTTAGTTTTAGGTTACCCACATAAAACAAATTGTTTGTGATGTTTGTGAGAATAGACTAGACTAGACTAGATAGACTTCTTTATTGGCCAAGTGTGATTGGACCAAGGAATTTGTCTTGGTGCATATGCTCTCAGTGTACATAAAAGATACATTCGTCAAGAACCATAAAGTACAACACTTAATGATAGTCATAGGGAACAAATAAGCAATGTATTGGACTTAAATAAAATAGTAAGATATTCGGATTTATTAGATGAAAGTGGAAATTTAAAGTCAGAACAGAATTTAAGAAAACAAGGAATAAAAACAGATTGGTGGCCATACCTACAGATCAGAACAAAATACAAAAAAGATAAGGAACAATTTGGCATATACAGAGAACAATTGAAACTTGATAAGATATTACTGGGATCTGGGGAAAAAATAATTACCAAAATGTATAATTTTTTGTTAAAATTCAAAACGGAAGAAGAAACCATTAAAGAAACAATGATCAATTGGGCAAGAAATTTTGGACATAATATTTATCTGGATCAATGGGATAGATTGTGGGAGAGAAAAACTACAAGTTAACAATATCAGTTGCTTATAAATAAAATTTGTTCAAAATGTTTTATAGATGGCATTTGCCACCAGCAAGATTGGCGTAGATGTTTCCAAATAGGCCCCCGAATTGTTGGAGATGTGGTTGCAAACAAGGGACGTTCTACCACATGTGGTGGACCTGCCTTAAGATTAAGAAATTTTGGGAAAAGATAAAAAACTGGCTGGATGAAATAACAGGGCAGAAAATAGAAAACAAAACAAAACTGGAACTATTCCTATTGGGCATTCTGGAAGGGAAAATGGAAAAAATATATACAATATACCATATTACACATATTGACGGCATGTAGAATTGTGATAGCACAGAATTGGAAACATCTGGATATCCTGGCCAAACCCAATTTCATCCAGCATTGCAATTGTCAAGAGCAAGGGTCTCAAAACCTGACAACTTTAAGAATTCTGGGAGTTGAAGTCCACAAATCTTAAAGCTGCCAAGTTTGGGGACCCTGATATATATAGACAGAGACCTCAAAAGCATCCTTTGTCAAGGTTCCAGAAAAACCTCTTCTGCATAAAAAAAACTCAGAAGCCATTGTTTTCCAGAGTTCTTTACTAGCATGAGGAAACTGGCACACGATGAGTGAAATTCCAAAACTGAATTTCTGGATTCTTTTCCCAGTTATACAAACCCCAAGAGTCCCACCCCCCTGACCCCTTTGATGGTCACATGGTCCCACGTTCTCCCAGTTCATTCAAATATCTTCTTGCCACTCTTCCTGCAGATGTGAACACCATCCGACCTTGACCGCTTGAAGAATGTTACCATACCCCTCAGCCCCCCTTCCTCCCCTCAGGGGAAAAATGTGGCAGTGTCTGGAACCCTAAAGTCTAATATGGTTTCCAGGCCTGACATCCTTCAGAAATTTAGTCCATAACTTCCACAATCCTTGGAATCCATTAGTCACATAAATGGCTAAAACCAAAACCTGGATTACTGTGCTTCAGCATTTTGAAAAGAGGTAACTTTGGAGAAGCTGTTGTATTATCTAATGTGATGCATGAAGCATAGCATGAAAAACCTATTTATGGGTTTATAAGTAGCTTTTCTCTGAAAAGATAATTTAGATGAAACTTTCCCCTCTTTTGTCCATCCAACAATTCTAAGAAGTAAGAATTAATGGGAAACTCTGACTGGCTCAAAGTCATTCATTTTATCCATCTGTCCTCTCGTTTGTGATGTTTCTTTATAAACAAGAAAATTCAGAGGTAACCTAAGTGAAACTTGGCAAATACCACATCTTGGGCTGCATTAATTCTTTGCAAATTACATTTCTAGTTCTTGGTGCAGAACCTTTGATTAAAAAAACAACTGCATTTCAAATGTACTGTGAAAAGATTGAATTAATGGCTTACGCACTACAGTGCACCTTAAGTAACAGCATTTTAATGTACCTTAAAACAGTTTGAAGAATTTAGCTGCCAATGCATCCTCTCCTATATCGGAGGTCATATTTTATAATATAAGGATGGAAAATTTCAGGAGCTCTGTAATATAATTCATGATGAGAACATCCCCTGCTGAGGGCAAAAGTTGTACCGTTATTCACACTACAGCTCAGTACACTGAAGTGTGATTAGTCTGAGGGGTTTAAATGATGTTTGAAATTTCCCATGTTCTTAGAACGCCACATTATGGATCTCAGCAGGTTTATATGCTAACTCAACTCTTCTTTTGAAGTAGATAAATGGAGCGCTGCACAGTTTGCTTCTCTGCTTTCAAAAATGGAAGTGGACCTCCTTCTCTTTATTTCTCCTTCCACTTCATTTGTGGAAATGAGTATGAGTACTCAGTTTAAAATCTTCCTGAAATGATTTCCTCTTCTGTTATTACTTCTGAGGTCAAGATTAATGTTTAAAATGTGTGGTACTTTCGTTTAAAAACATCATTAGAAATTGTTATAAGATTAAACATAGTAAATCTACGTTTGCGTTTTAGCCAGTTATGTGACCAATGGATTCCTAGGATGGTGGAAGTCATGAACTAAATTTCTGAAGGATGCCATCAAGGACTCTCTATATGTCAGGGGTCCCCAAACATGACGGCTTTAAGCCTTAAATTTTGGTTACCACCTTTAAAGCGCTCCATGGCTTAGGACCCAGGTACTTACGAGACCGCCTGCTGTTACCCTATGCCTCCCACCGACCCGTATGCTCTCATAGAGAGGGTCTCCTCAGGGTGCCGTCCGCCAAACAATGTCGGCTGGCGGCCCCCAGGAGTAGGGCCTTCTCTGTGGGAGCATCGACGCTCTGGAATGAACTCCCCCCTGGCCTACGTCAAGTGCCTGATCTTCGGACCTTCCGTCGTGAGCTAAAAACATACTTATTTATTCAAGCGGGAGTGGCATAATAGTTTGATTTTAAATTGGGGTTTTATTAATATTTTAAATATTTTAAATTTTAATTTTAATTATCAGCCGTTCGTAATTTTGCTATGTTTTAATTTGTTTTTAACTGTACATATTTTGTATTTTATTTCTGGCTGTACACCGCCCTGAGTCCTTCGGGAGAAGGGCGGTATAAAAATTTAATAAATAAATAAAAAATAAATAAACAAACTATATAGGCATATACATACGTATGTTTCAGGATGGAGTGAAACAAAAAATATTTATATTAAGTTCAATGTAACAATTCGCTTCTAGCATTCAGTGACAATAAACCATTTTTGTAGGCCTCAGAATCCCAGACTACTTCTGTAGACTTGCAAAAGTTAATGCATTAGTATAATGTTGACTTTTTTTTCCTTATGCAAACCGCTAAAACAGTTCTATATTTAATTATTCACACTTAGACAGAAGCACACACCCTTAGATATAAATAAAAGCACCATTTGTTTGGAATAACTTTGAATCTTTTTAACATCATACCTTGGGCATCTTGTACCAAGAGCTGACTAAGTAAGTTCCATGCATCAAAAATCTAAGTATAGCTCCTGGGTGAGCCTTTTTCAGAAGGTTCTGAATTCAAGAAGTTGATTCCTCAAGACATCTCTTAAAGCAAGGTCATTTCAGCCTCTATTTAAGTCACTTAAACAAATTTGCTGCCCTTTCTACTAGCTTCGCTATAAATATTTACAGAGGATGATTTTCTGAATGCTCCTTAAATGATTTCATCCTACAATAGTGAAATGATAAGTGCTTACATGTGCAAAAATATGAATTCTGTTGAATGCTTTCATTCTGTTCAGGTGTCCAATAGGAGGTACTTGGCTCAATAGTAGCAATTGTGGCAGGGATCTTGGAGTCCTATTGATCAGTCCAGTGGTGAAATCCAATTTTTTTTACTACCGGTTCTGTGGGTGTGGCTTGGTGGACGTGGTGTGGCTTGGTGGGCATGGCAGGGGAAAGATACTGCAAAATCTCCATTCCCACCCCACTCGGGGGCCAGCCAGAGGTGGTATTTGCCGGTTCTCTGAACTACTCAAAATTTCCACTACCGGTTCTCTAGAACCTGTCAGAACCTGCTGGATTTCACCCCTAGATCAGTCACTTAAATAGAAGCCAGCAGTGTTGCTGCAGCTGCCAAAAAAACCCCAACACAATCCTAGGCTGAATTAACAGAGGGATACGATCAAGATCACATGAAGAATTAGTACTACTTTATAATGCCTTGGTAATACCACACTTGGAATATTGTATCCAGTTTTGGTCTCCATGATATTAAAAAAAAGATGTCAAGACTTTAGGAAGAATTCAGAGAAGAGCAACAAAGATGATTAGGGTACTGGAAGCTTAAACATACGAAGAACGGTTGCAGGAATTGGGTGTATCTAGTTTAATGAAAAGAAGGATTGAGGTGACATGATAGCAGCGTTCCAATATCTAAGGCGCTGCCACAAACAAGAGGAGATCAACCTATTCCCCAAAGCACCTGAAGGCAGGACAAAAAGCAATGGATGGAAACTAAGGAGAGAACCAACTTAGAACTAAAGAGAAATTTCCTTACAGATCAATTAATAAGTGGAACAACTTGCCTCCAGTAGTTGTGTGTGCTCTAACACTGGAAGATTTTAAGAAGATATTAGACAACCATTTGTCTAAGATGATATGGGGTTGGACTTAAAGACCCCTAATGTCCCTTCAGCTGTTATTTTATTCAAATCTATCATGGTTTATATATTAAAAATGATTTTTGTGGAACTCTGCATTTTATTTAGTTTTATAGAATAGAATAGAATAGAATAGAATAGAATAGAATAGAATAGAATAGAATAGAATAGAATAGAATAGAATTTTTATTGGCCAAGTGTGATTGGACACACAAGGAATTTGTCTTGGTGCATATGCTCTCAGTGTATATAAAAGAAAAGATATGTTCATTATTATAGCAATAGCAATAGCACTTACACTTATATACTGCTTCACAGTGCTTTACAGCCCTCTCTAAGTGGTTTTACAGAGTCAGCCTATTGCCCCCAACCATCTGGGTCCTCATTTTACTGACCTCGGAAGGATGGAAGGCTGAGTCAACCTTGAGTCTGGCGAGATTCGAGCTGCCAGACTGCTGGCAGCCAGAGATCAGCAGAAATAGCCTGCAGTACTACACTCTAACCATTGTGCCACCTTGGCTCTTACGTTGATTAGATATTGTTTGTATTGTATTTTGTAGTAAATATTATTGGGCTGTTGTTCCCTCTGTATTGTGGCTGAACTTTATGAACAACATGTGGTGAGGTTCAGATTGAACACACCTTGTATAGAGTAAGAGAAAGGAGATAAAACTCCACATACAACCCAGGTCAAATTAACTGAATAATTCAAATAAAGTATAATGATTTTAATGTAATTCTTAGCATTCATGGTGGCACAAGAAAATTCTTTGTTATTAAAATAAAGCCCAGAGTGTGCGCTCTGCTAGCAACAGATTAAATGGATCTAAAAACAAGGTTGTTTCCATTCTCATGATTAAATTTTGCAGCCATGTATTCCCTAAACTATATGTGCTTGGTATAAATTAAATTCTATTTTTCTAAAATAATAGGAAAAGGCTAATATCTAGCCTCCAGAGACCAAAGGAAACTTTCTCCTTTGGAAATGAAGCAAGCAAGCCAAACAATAGCTTAGCCGTCCTGCTGTTCCTTTAATTGTATTGTTATATTAGAGGACAAAGTGAAGAGGTCAGTGCTGCAGTATGATTGGTCAGAACCGGTATAAATTCCATCTGTCTGAAGATGCTGCAGATTTCAAAGAAGCCCACAGAATTTTTACATAGGGATGGATCATGGAGGGGGAGAATTGTGAAAAAAGATATAGCATGTTTTAAACCTCATTTTTAAAAATAATATAGATTAATTTTTATTTTATTTTTATTTATTATTTATTTCATTTATTTCATCAAGCATATATTTTATGACAGATACAAGTGTAAACATAATTATAAATACATGTAAAGCAGGGATGTCCAAACTTGGCCCCTTGAAGAGTGGTGGACTTCAACTCCCAGAATTCCCCAGCCAGCAACTTGCTCATTTATAGCTCATGCTGGCTGGGGAAGTCTGGGAGTTGAAGTCCACCACTCTCCAAGGGGCCAAGTTTGGACACCCCTGATGTAAAGGAATAAAAGAAAACATTAGGACAGGGATGGTAGGCAGGCTGGTGCGCTTATGCACGCCTCTTAATTAAATTAATTTTTAAAAAAATTATTATTAAATTATCATTAAATTAGCCAAAGGTAAAGTTGCCTATTATTTAAGCCTGTATACATCCTCTTTATAAAGACAAGGTTAGACAAAGCTCGAACAGCATTCTTCAAAATGAAAAAGGAGTAGAGAGTTGCTCTCTGACAGAAAACCACTTGAAGAAACTAGAAGCATTTGAAAGGTGGTTTTACAGATGGCTGTTACGTATAAACTGGGTTGACAAAATCAGAAATGAGGAGGTGATAATCCATCTGAGAAAGCAAAGGGAAATCATCAAAGCCATTAAAAAGCGAAAGTTAGAATATTTTGGACATCTGATGCGACACCCAGAAAAATATGGCGTCCTTCACTTAATCCTCCAGGGAAAGATTGAAGGCAAATGAGGTCCAGTCAGAAGAAGAACATCATGGCTTCAAAACCTAAGGGACTGGTTTGGACAAAACTCAGCAGCACTTTTTCATGTGGCTGTTGACAAAAATAGGATTGCCAACATGATCGCCAACATCCGATGATGGATCTGGCACAAGAAGAAGGAGGATACATCTTCTTAACCACGGTATTCCTTTTCTTTCTTCCCTCCAAAAATGTAGTAAGAAGGAACATCTTCTAGAGGCTTTTCTATGGATCTCCACTAATCTCCTATACCTGAAATTCCATAACAAGAGTATTTGAAGGACACCATTCACAGTATTAGTACCAATGTGAATTTCAGATATGTTAAAAATAACATGCAAAAAGCTGATTATTTTGAGGTCACTATCACAATAGGTTTCCCAACAATGTTTTAGGAGAATAAGAATCTGGATTTATCAGTTTGAGCAAAGAAGATGTATTCCACTCATTTGGAAGAATTGTTCTTGCAAACTGAGCCTGTACTGAATGAAGAGGGCTTACATTTATTATCAGTTTTTTAAAGGAAGCCCACAAAGGGGCTTGAAAAATGTCTTGTGAACAGCACCAACTATGCTCAATTTAGCTGGATTACATATATGTTTATCTATGGGTTAAAATTGGCTCATAATTATTCCTCCATCAATTTTTGAGTTCCATCCTAATTTCTATTTCCTTTTAGTGATGGGATTTAAAACATGCTGTCGTGTCCCACTCCTCCACTGACGGCCGGGTCGGGGAAGTCCGTATCAAGCGTGCCTCTGCAGCTCTGCCAAAGTCCTATCAGAGTTCTCAAGGCAGGCAGGAGACCAGGAAGTGACTTCAGCAATCCAAGTTAGACTTTGCCTGACTCAGAGAATGCCAGAAAGCAGATCCTTTATATAGGCCATGGGGTGTGGCTCCATGACTCAGCACTTATCCAGGCCTGCCCCTCCCTTCTTTTTGCTGACGTCGCCTCTCAATTCTCCGGAAGCGAGGATCTCTCCAGCCTCCAGCTGTTGGTAATCTGAGCTCATGACTGGCTTCACATTCTTCAGGCTCACATGCTGTGGGGAGGGGTTTAGTTGCCCCGTTTGCCTGGGCATGGTGCCAGGACTGGGGGCTGAAGGCACGTCAGCCCCTTCGTCTTGCTCGGCCTGTCCGGGCATGGTGCCAGGGCTGGAGCCTGGAGGCATGCCAGGACATTCTTCCGAACTATCAGCCTCCGGCAGGAGATAAGAGGGGCCCGGCTGCAGCAGGGGAAGCGGGCGAGACACAACACATGCTATGTCTCCTTCACAATCGTCTCAGTCTCTGGAAATTTGGGGGGAAAATGGGATTAAAATCTAACAAATAAATTACATGAATATGCAGACTTAGTATATTTTGTTTTTGGATCCAGCCTTTTTTGCTTTAGTCCTGTGATGATGAACCTATGGCTCCTGTGTCACAGGTGGCACACGGAGCCATATCTGTGGGCACACGAGGGTTGCCCTAGCTCAGCTCCAGTGTGCATGAGCGTGCCATCCATCTGATTTTTGGGCCTTCCGGGCCCACCAGAAGTCAGGAAATAGGCTGTTTCTGGCCTCCAGAGGACTTCTGAGGGATGGGGAAGGCCGTTTTGCCCTCACCAGACTCCTAGAAAGCCTCTGGAACTTGGGGAGAGTGAAAAATGGACCTACCAGGCCCACTGTGCCATCACATGTCAAAAGAGGTGGGAGAATGGGGGCGGGGTCACACGCGCAGGCACAGGGGGGATGGGGTGCATTGAATTATGGGTGTGGGCACATGCACACACGACCCGTCCCACACTCCCCCTGCTTTTGGCACACGACAGCAAAAAGGTTACTCATCACTGCTTTAGTCTATTGAGTGAAGTTAAAAAAAATAGTTAAAGCAAATAATAATTCTGAAGCACCAAAAACTCCGAAGTTCAATCCTGAGCTACTTGTGTTCTTTTCTATTGGCACAAATAATAATATGGGCTTATTTTGTATGCATTTCTTTCATATATGCCAGTTAAGATATACTGCCAAAGTACAGGCTGTCCCTAATCAGCTTCAAAATAATGTTCCCAGATTTATTTATCTTTTTTTTAGCAGTTGAGGGGGTTATTCCAGCAGGTTTTATTTGCTGGATAAACCCATTCAGATGTCATGAGAAATTTTGGTTGGGTAGTATTTCTGAAAAGATTTCTACCTCTGCTGGGTAGATTCAACTGGATTTTGCTGGAACATTATCAGTCATGAGAAAAAAAAGTGAGAACAAAACATAAAACAGAAGCCACAATGTGTCAGCAAATAAAGATTTCTTCTTTCTGGTGCTGAAGATAAATGGAACAGCTCAGAAAATAAGTCTGACTTAAAGAATGGCAAAGTTTGGAGTCAGTTGTACGTTTCCCTTTTATTGTAATAATTCTCAACATGGCGGTATTGACATTTCTTGAAATCAATCTTCAGATAAAATATTCTGCTAATGAGCCATTCTAATAGAATAGAATAGAATAGAATAGAATAGAATAGAATAGAATAGAATAGAATAGATTGGTTTATTGGCCAAGTGTGATTGGACACACAAGGAATCTGTCTTTGGTGCATATGCTCTCAGTGTACATAAAAGAAAAGATACGTTCATCAAGAATTCTAAGGTACAACACTTAATGATAGTCATAGGGTACAAATAAGCAATCAGGAAACAATCCATATCAATATAAATAATAAGGATACAAGCAACAAAGTTACAGTCATACAGTCATAAGTGGAAGGAGATGAGTGATGGGAGCAATGAGAAGATTAATAGTAGTGCAGATTTAGTAATAGTTTGACAGTATTGAGGGACTTATTTGTTTAGCGTTCGGGAAGAAACTGTTCTTGTGTCTAGTTGTTCTGGTGTGCAGTACTCTATAGTGTCGTTTTGAGGGTAGGGATTGAAACAGTTTGTGTCCAGGATGTGAGGGGTCTGTAAACATTTTCACAGCCCTCTTTTCGACTCGTGCACTATACAGGTCCTCAATGGAAGGCAGGTTGGTAGCAATTGTTTTTTCTGCAGTTCTAATTATCCTCTGAAGTCTGTGTCTGTCTTGTTGGGTTGCAGAACCGAACCAGACAGTTATAGAGGTGCAGATGACAGTCTCAATAATTCCTCTGTAGAATTGGATCAGCAGCTCCTTGGGCAGTTTGAGCTTTCTGAGTTGGCGCAGAAAGAACATTCTTTGTTGTCCTTTTTGGATGACGTTTTTTATGTTAGTTGTCCATTTACCATCTTGCAATATGGTAGAACCTAGAAATTTGAAGAAATTACTAGAGAGGGAACAAGCTAATTAATACAAGGACAAACCCAAAAAACCAGAAAATTATTTTTTAAAGACATTTCAGTGCTTTCAGTGCTTTGGATGAGGCCATTCAGTACCGACAAAAAATAAATGGCTTTTACTTATCACTTTATAAAGCTGTTCTTTCTGGTTCTACTGATAAAAGAAGTGGCCATTCCAATTGGACTGTTTTATTAACTAAATTCTCTCATGTTGGTTATCATCAATGCCATGATCACTAAGATGGATATGGTGGTTGGAGTTCTATCTTTGAAGACTCACTAGAGTAATGTATTTTAGTAGGATTGGCCCTGCATTAGCAAACTATTGAATAAATGTGTCTGATTCTCCCATCACCTAAATCAATCATTATGCAAAACAACAATTATGGAGGAAAGAGATAAAATTGAGTAGATACAAATGCCAAGAGGCCAGGAATGCTGGGGGATTGAGGGGAAGGGAGCAGAGGGAGATAAAAATAATAATAATGAATACAGAAAATAATGAATATAGAAATGACAGAGGCTTTAATCGAGTCTTTCAAACTCTCCCACATCTGAAATAGTTGCTATGAGTGATGTCATTGTATGAGTGTGCACTTTGGATATTTCTGGACCCATCTTTCCTCCTTTAAGGGAGGGAAGATTTAAGAGGGACAAAAGTTGATGACCTCTCTCCATTCATGTGTGAAAGTGCTTTTTTGCTTCACCGGATCCCCCCTTTATGCCTTAGGTTTACATATTACATGGATATGTGTAAATTATGAGGACTGAAACTGGCAAGACAGGAAATGAGAAGGCTGGGAACAGACAAGGCCATTTTGTTAACCCAACCAATTGCTATTAAGGGGCCAGCATGGGAACCAAGTAGTTTGTAACAACAAAAGGGTGGGAGAAAGAAAGTCAGAATTTAAACTTTTTTTTATTTTATTTATTTTGTCACAACAGTATATATAAGCATTGACATGCAACAACTATATAATATATAAGCATATATATGAGCATAAGTATGTAATAACTATATTAATTAGATATAATGAAAGGGAATAATAGGACAGGAATGGTAGGCACGTTTGTGCTCTTATGCATGCCCCTTACAGACCTCTTAGGAATGGGGTGAGGTCAGATTTGGGATGGGTGGGGACAGATGGGAATTGTGAGACCCTGCAGAAGCTGATCCTTATGGTAAGTAAGACTATAAAGATACCCTGATCAATTGTGTTCAACTCTAGGGTACAGTTCTCATCTCCGTTTCTTGGCTGAGGGAACCAGTGTTGTCCAAAAAACATTTTCTGTGGTCATGTAGCCAGCATGGCTTATATGTCAAAGCAGTGGTGGAAATCAATTTTTTTTACTACCCGTTCTGTGGGTGTGGCTTGGTGGGCTTGGTGGGCGTAGGTTGGCGGGCATAGGTTGGTGGGCATGGCAGGGGAAGGATACTGCAAAATCTCCATTCCCACCCCATCCTGGGGCCAGCCAGAGGTGGTATTTACCGGTTCTCTGAACTACTCAAAATTTCTGCTACCGGTTCTCCAGAACCTGTCAGAACTTGCTGAATAGCATCCCTGTGTCAAAGGTGCATGGAATGCTGTTTCCTTCCCATAGAAGTGGTACATATTAATCTACTTGCTGTCAGGGTTCCATGTAATAGATCCATACCAAGCAAAACTCCAAAGCAAGTAGATTCCTCAAAGAATAGCTTTATTGGAAATATCATATTAGCACATATCTGGTGAAAACCGAGTCTGAAAAGTCCTGTGGTTTTTCACCTAATTCAAAGTAAATATTTTCCTCTCAACCACAAACAATCAGTCACGTGGTCCAATCCAGGCACCGTCTGATGGTCTGGTGACATCACTCCTCCTTCCTCCGAACAGGTGTGAGGACATCCTTGGTTCCCAAGAGAAAGTATTTTATTTTGACTAGACAACCCCAGCTATCTCTCCCTGCCCCCCTCCCTATCCCTCAGATCCAGTGTGGCAGCACAGAAGCTCCAAGATGGCTTCGGTCAGGCCAGCTTCATTGTTGACACTTGCTTTTGCATGCTTTTGGGCAGAAGCTGGGGCAAGGAATGGAAGCGTAACCTGTTGTGTCCGCTCAAATCTTGAACCTGGGCTTTCTGCTTTCAAGCTCATCATCTTTAACCTATGAGCTCCACACCATCAATTCAGGGGTGAAATGCTCCCGGTTTGGACTGGATCACACGATCCGGTAGCAATGGGGGCAGATAGTTCGGAGAACTGGTAGCAAAAATCCCTGCACCCCACTGCCCATGCCTCTTCTCTGTCCCTGAAGCTCTCAGTGGTGATATAGCTGCAAACAGCCTTAAATGACTGCCGCAGCGCTTCAAAGGGCTGCACTACAGCTGATCAGCGCTGTAGATGGCTAGTAGACCGGTGCCTCTATTTTTAAAGAAGGTAGACCAGTGCCTCCCCAAAAAAAGGCAATTGGTAGACCGGTGCCTCTATTTTTAAAGAAGGTAGATCAGTGCACTCCCAAGTTTTGTATACTTTATTATTTTTCTTATTTATTATTTTTGGCCATGCCCATTCAGTCACCTGACCACCAAGCCACACCCACCAATTAAGCCATGCCCACAGAATCGGTAGGGAAAATTTTTAGATTTCACCCCTGCATCAATTACTATAGTCTTAATTAGGACTAATTAGTCCTAATACAGTCCTAATTAGGACTATAGTAAGTTATTTATCAGATCCAAGCTTTGTCCTTGAATAGTCTGTTACATTTGAGTGTATTTCTGGGTTTGGACTGCATTTGTACTCACTGTCACAAGTTGTGACAACAGCAGTTCTTAGAGGACAAGCCCATCATTGTCTGTTAACTATCATAATTAAATAATAAATTTTAAACATTAGATTTCCAGATTTTACAGATGAATGATCCGGAAATCTGTTTCATTATGGATCTTTTGTAAAGCCTCTATTGGCACTTTCCTTATTCATGTTGCTAATAGAACATTTAATTAGATGGACATGTATGATGGTTTGACTTAGCGGGGCTCTTGATAATATGAAACAAATATAAAATATTTCATTATCATATTTCATATGATAATATGAAACAAAATTGACTAAATGAAAAAGGAAACCTTAACTTTAAAAAACTGAGCTTGATTCTTATCTTTCTTCTCTCATTATTTGCAGAAATAAGAAAATAAAAGCCACATCTACTTTTTTGCAAAGGAAACTATAATAAGTGGTTTCATAATGTAGCTTGCAAAAGAACTAAGAGAGTTGGTGCCAATTTACTTCTCTTTGGATGAGAGAAAAATCACATTCTGGCAAAGAAAAAAAATCACATTGCCAGAAAGGCATTAAGAGTTGTTAACCTAATCTTGCAAAGCTTCTTCTCCGGTAACATTGTACTGCAAACTAGGGCATTTTGCTAGACCAGTTCTCGAATACAGCTCATCTGTCTGGAATCCGCACTGTATATCGGACATTAATACAATTGAATGAGTCCAGAGATATTTCATGAGAAGAGTACTCCACTCTCTGCTCACAGTAGAATACTTTATGCCACCAGGCTTGAAATTTTGGGCTTGGACAACCTAGAACTATGCCACCTAGGATCTAACCTTAAGCATAGTACACAAAATTATCTGCTACAACATCCTACCTGTCAATGACTACTTCAGCTTCAACCACAGTACACAGTACTGTACACAGTACACAGTACACAGTACACAGTACACTGTGTACACAGTACACAGTACACTGTGTACACAGTACACAGTACACAAGCACACAACAGATACAAACTCAAGGTAAACCACTCCAAATTCGATTGCAGAAAATATGACTTCAGCAACAGAATGGTCAATGCCTGGAATGCACTACCTGACTCTGTTGTTACATCTTCAAACCCCTATAACTTTAATCTTAAACTGTCTACTGTGGACCTCACCCCATTCCTAAGAGTCTTTAAGGGGCGTGCATAAGTGCATCTGCATGCCTACCGTCCCTGTCCTACTGTCCCCATTTATTTGTACCCATTTCCTGTGTTCATATCCATGTTTATTATAGCTGTTATCTCATACATGTTTGACAAACAAAATAAAATAAAATAAAATAAATAAATAAATAAATAAAATAAAGTTTTTTGATGACTCTTGCAACTGAAATGTAGCCACTGAAGAATGGTTGCTTATTAGATTGATATCTTGCCTATGTTTCATAGATTGTTATGTTATTGTGGTGAAGAGGTTTCAAATCACATGGGTGCTCATTGAGGGTGTCACCCTCCGCTTATTATTCTAAGAGTATATTTACTTACTAGAGTGTTTAACTGTTTTATTTCTTCGTTAAAGGTTTTCTTGCTACTAATTGTCATGCATTATTTATAGGGGGGAAAGGGAGTTTGCAGTTCATTAAGCTTGACTGTCATTTCGGAGAGGGAGAGAGAGATAACAGTTCAAACTGACTTGGCCCAAGTGCTGCGTGCTTGGCATTCCATCCAGATGAGTGACACAAGAATAACATCGGAAGTAAAGCACCCCATGGCCAAGGAGGAAAAGGACATTGGACTATGACTGTTTGAACTCTGGAGGGAGGAGGGGTCATGAGAGGAAATACTTCTGTACAGTTACAATTACTTTCAGTTCTGGCTTTGCATTCCTTGCTATCGGACATGCTTAGTAAAAGTAATTAGTAAAAGTAATTAGTAAAAATTACCAATATCTATAATCTTATGGAGTTGGGTCTTTATTTTCTTAAGCAGTGATTTGTACTGCAGAAAATCACCCAGCAAGTCAGGTTATAAATGAAGGATTACTGCATAGGATTCAGTGGAGAAGGAAATGGCTAGCCACCACATTACTGTATCAAGAAAATCAAATTAAAATTCACAACCAAAATAGTGTCAAATGATAACGAAGAATGACCTTGGAAAATACCCAAAGAAGTACTGGGGAGGAGCAGGGAGAAAGTACTATTAATATTTTGTTTTTGTTTTTTTAATGTGGATGGATTGAAGTAAAAAAACCTCCAAAACATAAGCTTCTGATGTCCCCAGAAGCAAAAGGAATGTTAGATTTTGCTGCAGTGGTATATGGAATGTCAGAACCATGAATCAAAGTAAAGTTGAGATTGTCAGTGCAAAAATGTCAAGATTGAACACTGACATTTTGGGAATCAGCAAACTGAAATGGGCTGGAACAAGTGAATTTACATCAGAAAGTTTTAGAACTTCTATTGCAGCTAAAAAAATCTTCAAAGAAATTGAGTAGTTGTCATTACTAACAAAAGGATGTCAAAATCAGTGAGACAGAAGGTAGCAGAATGATAATGAAAACACGAATAATGAATCTAAAGCTTCATGTCCATTTTGACACATAATACAAAGGCAAGAGACATTGGAGAAGACTATGAAGGCATTTGAGAGGCCATCAGAAGACAAGATGACTAGATATTATCACTGATGACACAAGCATGACTAGGATAAGTCAAAGAAGGAGATGACAAAAATTATTGTTGAAATGATATCCATTGGGTTATGAAGTGTCAGAAGCAATTGAAGGACTGAACACCAATCCTCTAGGAATTCAAGATGGGATCCTGCATGAAAAGAGTTGAAGGTATCTATATCTTCTCTGAAATCCAAGTGAGTGGATTTGGTGATACTATAGATCAGGGGTCTCCAACCTTTGCAACTTTAAGACTTGTGGACTTCAACTCCCAGAATTCCTCAGCCAGCTTTGCAGAGTTGAAGTCCACAAGTCTTAAAGTTGCCAAGGTTGGAGACCCCTGATCTATAGATAACTTCTGGTTTAAATCAATGAAGCATAAAACTAAAGCAATATTATTAGTATGGGGCTTCATCAAAGGAAATGAGGATGATACTTTCCAAAAACAAATTTCAGAACTTTTAGAGAGATTATAATAATTATGGTGAGCCTTAATTACCCCAATATACTTTATTTCCCAACTCTACAATTATGATCCTTCTAGGATAACGTTCTTGCTGATAAATTTCTGCGTCAGTGGATGGAGGAACGCACAAGAAGATAGTTATCCTTCCCTTATAATAATCAACATTAAATATTTATTAGAGGTCATAGAGATAGCAGAAAAATTGGTGAAGGATGACCATGTAATTATGCAGTTCCCGTTAAGGGAAAATAAAATTAAATGTGTAGTATCTTCAGTAGTTCTTCACAAGCCGGAATGTAGTATTGATATGTATAAGGTAAAGGTAAAGGTTCCCCTCGTACATACATGCTAGTCATTCCTGACTCTAGGGGGCAGTGCTCATCTCCGTTTCAAAGCCGAAGAGCCAGCACTGTCCAAAGATGTCTCCGTGGTCATGTGGCCATCATAACTCAATGCCAAAGATGCACGGAACGCTGTTACCTTCCCACCAAAGGTGGTCCCTATTTTTCTACTTGCATTTTTTACGTGCTTTCGAACTGCTAGGTTGGCAGAAGCTGGGACAAGTAATGGGAGCTCACTCCGTTACGCGGCACTAGGGATTCGAACCACTGAACTGCCGACCTTTCGATTGACAAGCTCAGCATCTTACCCACTAAGCCACTGCATCCCATATTGATATGTATGGTATCATAATATTCCATTCTGGTTCTGTACTCTCCAATCTTTTATCAATCATTGAGTTGTAGGAAAAGCTTATTGAACTTTTTAATTACACAAAATTGGGTGGTGTAATTAAAAATAAATACAATTCAAAACAATATTGATAAGAGAAATGGGCTGGATAACTTATGAAAATAAATACAGATAAATAGAAAATACTTCATTTAGAAAACAAAAATAATGTACAATTCAGGATATTTTAGCTGCCTCAACAGAAGTCTAAAAGGGCAGTGACAAGGATGACGAGGAAGTTAAACATAAAGTTCAATGAAGAAAGTTAATGGGATTTAGAATGTTTAACCTTGAGAAGAGAAAACAAAGTGATCCTAATAGTCTTTTCAGATATCTGAAAGGATGTGTCACAGAAGTATGTCAAGACCTATTCTTTCTGTCTAAAGGGTAGAATACAGATAAATACATTTAAATGAGCAATAGTTTCTGATTTACTATTAAGAAAACCTTCCGGACAGTATAAAACAATTTAGCAGTAGAACAATTACCCATTCATTGATGTGCTCAAAAAGACTCTGGAAAACATCATTCTGGAACACAACTGGACTTTATTTTTTTTTTGAGGAAGAAAAAGACATTTTGCTTCTCATCCAAGAAGCTTCCATGGTTCTGGCGAAGTCTGGTCAGAACTGATGAAGCTTCTTGGATGAGAAGTGAAACATCTTCTTCCTCAAGAAAAAAAAAAGACCCCAGTCCAGTTGGCTTTTGAAAAAGCATCTTTGAGAAGACGATGACCTGGATCACTGAGAAGCTCCACAGAGGTCACTCTGGACATTCTTAATTTGGATTCCTACATTGAACAGTAGACTGGACTCCGGAGCATAATGGCTCTTCCAATTTTATAATACTGCAAATATTATCCTGTACCCTGGTCAAACATAGCATTTACCTGTAATGAGGCTTCATTGTTTCTATCTTTATGTATTCTATGAACCTAAACCTTGTAGGCTTAATGTGGAAACCAATCAATTCAACGAGCCACGATCACACAAATTTAATATGTAAAGCCCAGCTATTGTTTGCAAATGGTTTGCCCTTGTTTTTCCATTAGCGCTCATTGCTGCTTGTATACCGTGAAATAATGGTCACAAATATTCTGTTTTCAATATGGCAGTCTTCAAGCCATAGGATTAATTATTTTATCTGACATTCCCAATTTCTCCACAGACTATTGCTTGTGGAAGATGCCAGCCCCTCTCATTTATCACCCTAAATGGGATTTTGTTCCCCTAACATTATTATCTGATTTTTGTTTGCTACCTGAAAGGCAGGGAGAAATTCCCATAGAGTTTTATTATGATATTTCGCTATCATCTTTGGTTTTTTTCCTTGCTCTGTTTTTTTTTATTATTTTTCTCCTATTCCAGGTGCCATTTTTAAGCAAATGTAATGGGATCATATTAGACTTGGAAATATATTGCCTTGCAGTAATTATGAAGATCTTGCTCTTGTTCTAATATCTCTTTGTCTGCATTACTATTAATTACTAATTCATTATTAATTACTGCATTACTAAGTCTGCATTACTATTAATCTTCTTATCGTTCCTGTCAACCATCTCTTTCCACTTATGACTGTATGACTGTAACCTTGTTACTGGTACCCTTAAGATTTATATTGACTGTTTCCTAATAGGATTTGATTGCTTATCTGTTCCCTATGACTGTCATTAAGTGTTGTACCTTGTAATTCTTGACGAATGTATCTTTTCTTTTATGTACACCGAAAGCCTATGCACCAAGACAAATTCCTTGTGTGTCCAATCGCAATTCACCAATAAAGAATTCTATTCTATTCTATTCTATTCTATTCTATTCTATTCTATTCTATTCTATTCTATTCTATTCTATTCTATTCTATTCTATGTGTAATTATCAGTGTGTGCCTATATGCAAGGCAGGGGTGAAATGCTCCCGGTTCAGACCAGATTGCCCGATCCGGTAGCGATGGCGGTGGGTGGTTTGGAGAACTGGTAGAAAAAATTCCTGCCCCCCTTCCCCCCCCCTCGCATGCCCAGCTGAGCCATGCGATCATCAGAGTTTTTTTTACTTTTAAAAGCATTTTTTCTTTGGCTGAAAAAAGCTTTTAAAAGTTTTTTAAAAAAGCCTCTGATGATCGCGTGGCTCAGCTGGGATTGTCAGAACCTTTCAAAGCATTTTTTCTACAAGCTCTTTGGCTGAAGAGGTTGTAGAAAAAATGCTTTTAAAAGTAAAAAAAAAAGTTGGCAATGCCCACCCAGTCACATTCCCCCCCATCAAGCTACGCCCACAGAAGCGGTAGTAAAAAAATTTACATTTCACCCTTGATGCAAGGGGTCTAAAGCATTTATCGAACTAGGAATACTTTTTAATACTACAGAACCAGCACCCAATTATTACAAAATAACAATGTTGAAAGGGATCTTGGAGGTTTTATAGTTCAACCGCCTGCTCTGGCAAGAAATCCTAGAACAGGCGTGTCAAACCCGATTTCATTGAGGGTTGCATCAGGTTTGTGTTTGAACCTGGGGGGCCGGGCTGGGCGTGGTCAGGGTGGGCGTGGCCAGCTCGACATTACTTGCGTTGGGGCGCCTGTGATGGCCCGAGCACTCTGTCAGTGAAAACGAGCTCTGTTTCTGGCTGTGACGGCCACCTGCAACCCTCTGCCAGCAAAAACAGAGCTGGAGAGGGCACAGCCCTCCTGAGCTCCTTTTTCGCTGGCAGAGGCACCATGGACTGGTCCTTCGCTGTTTCCAGGATGGTCCTGCGGGCCAGATCTAAGTATCCCGTGGCCGGAATCTGGCCCACGGGCCTTGAGTTTGACACCCCTGCCCTAGACCATTTCAGACAAATGTCTGTCCAATCTCTTTTTATAAACTTCCAGTATTGGAGCATTCACAACTTCTGGAGGCAAGTCATTCCCTTGATTAATTGTTCTAACTGTCAAGAAATGTCTCTTGTTGATTAGGATTGTTCCTCTCCTTGATTAGTTTCCATTCACTGCTTCTTGTCTTGCCTTGCTTTGGTGAATAAGTTGACCGCCTATTCTTTGTGGCCACCACTTAAGTCAGGGGTGTCCAAACCTGGCAACTTTAAGACTTGTGGACTTCAACTCCCAGAATTCCTCAGCCAGCAAAGCTGGGAGTTGAAGTCCACAAGTCTTAAAGTTGTCAAGTTTGGACACCCCTGACTTAAATATTGAAACACTGTTAACATTGCATTAAACATTACAATAAAACCCAGGGCACTTTTTATTCACTTTCCACACTGGCTTAAAATACTTCTAAAATATTTAAAAGTATTTTAAGCACACGTGTGGAAAATATTTAAAGTATTATACTCATTACCACGTTTGCACCTTTTTAAAAATTTAAAGAATAATAAGCTCCCCAGGATGTTTACTTTTCAGTTGGGGCGAAAATAAAAGTTATATGTGGGCCTGCGATTAATTCTGAGACTTAGGCTGAACAGTAGGACAAAGTCCCTTGAGATAAAGGCATAGAAAGCCTAAATATTGAGGGGATTGAACAAAGGGTGAACAAGTAGACAACTGTTGTTATATAAATATTTTATTTAAATATTATTCCTCTTGCATAAGTTGCTCTACTGAACTGGTAATCAATAAATGAACGTAGCATTATACAAAAACAAGTTAAAATACATTGTCAGCGTAGTAAGATTACACACACACACAAAAACAACATTTAAGTATTAAAAGAATGCATAATTTAACAGGCAATAATCCTTAGCTGAAAGGCAGTTTACAAATATTGTAATTGTAGTTATTTAAGTTAACAGCCTGGTTTTTTTTCTTGCTCCATGCTTCCAATTTATGCAGTGAATGCCCCTAAACTTTCATGTTTCACTCTCTCATTATAATACTATAAGGAGCAAATCATTTTTTCCTCATTTCTTTTTAAGGAATGCTTCAATATAAAAAAAAAATCAAAGAGTGTATCTAAATTTTAAAGTTGTCTTCATGAAATATTTTGAGTTTATTCACAATGAGAAGGGTTGTGGGCATGGATGCTTTAGCAAGGACCTGCATATTTACTATGCACTTGTTTCTCGGATAGTATTCCTGTGAGTAAGGTAAAGGGACCTTAAATTCCTCCACCCCCCACCCCGCTGCATAATCTACAGTAAAAGGATTGCAACTATAGCCTTTCAAATGTATAGTCAATCTTTGGAAAATTTCAGAAAGGGTTTAAAGGAAATTTGAAACCTATCAGCTGATACTTTTATGAGGAGGGAGAAATTGGTTGATACTGATGACTAAGAAGCCTGAGAAGAACTTGAAGAATTCAAGATCCTTAATCTTGGACTCAATATCTTTACTGGGTTGTACCAGTGATAAAGTCACATTTTCTTCCTTAAGCCAATTGTTGTTGTGGTCTGTCGGCCGCTGGCCCCTTCAGCAGCCAAATCAGAGGAGGAGGAGGAGGAGGAGGAAGTATGGGAGTCAGGGTCAGCATCAAGGCAACCTGAGAGGGAGAAGAGGGAGTGGAGCTGGCAGAGAGAGAGAAAGAGAGAGAGAGAGAGAGAGAGAGAGCGCACCTGGGCCATCTGTCTGTCCGTCAGCCCTCAGATGGAGAGTCAACAACTCCCAGGTCTGAAGATGGCTGATGAGGAAGTAGAGGAACAGCTGGGTCCAGCCTGACGCATGGATACACAGAAGGCAGAGGAGAGGAGAGCAGTGTAAATCCATGGGCCGATCCTTGGGAAGGAAGAGCCACCGCTGCTAACGAAGCCCCACCCTAGCTCTGGGGATAAAAGGCAGGGGGTAGAGATGAATAGATGTGGCAGACAACTGTTCATCTTCCGGCCAGACGGCCTTGTTAGCCTGTGTTGAGAGAGAAACTTTTTTGCCGGAGCTGCCGGCACTCCTAATTAAAAGAATCTTTGAGTTCAGTTCAGAGGGTTTGTCGTGTTTGGGGAGCTGGGTCAGAACAACTGTGCATGGTAGCTTCATGGTGTGTAAATGGTAACTTCATGATGTCATATGCAGGTAGACTTTCAACATTTTCTTTAGTGAACATTCAAAGTTACAACGGCCCTGGAAAAAATGACTTATGATCATTTTTCACACTGATGACCACTGCAGCATCCCCATGGTCAAATTCAGATGCTTGGCAACTGACTCATATTTATGACGGTTGCAGCGTCCCGGGGTCATGTGATCACCTTTTGCAACCTTCTGACAAAGTCAATGGGGAAACCAGATTCACTCAACAACCGCGTTACTAATTTACAACTTCTACACACTTAATGAACGTGGCAAGAAAAATCATAAAATGGGGCAAAACTCACTTAACAAATTTCTCACTTAGCAACATACATTTTGGGCTTAATTGCAATTGTAAATCGAGGAGTATCTGTACCTCATTCTCCATCAGTGACTAAAATGGGTGAGAGCAGAGTGATGCTTTCAACTGATATGGCCATGACCCTCTTCTTGCTAGGTTCCAGGCAACGGTTATCTGTGGCCAGTCTGGTGCTATTTGTGCAATTAAAAGAGGCTCCCCCAACCCTTCCTCCCCATCAGGAAGATCCAACAAAAGAAATTCAAAAGAAATTCTCAAGCACCCAGGCAATGAGATGGGGGGGGGGGGGAAATGGAATTTATTTCATAGGGACAGCAAAGTTTTGAGAAACTGCATGGGGAGATTTAAGCACAGCCTTCATTCTGAATCATTTATGTTGATAGGCTATTTTTCATAACTTGTTATCAATGGAAAAACTATCAAGAAGGGATCTTGAGTTCCCAGCTTGTACCACTTTGCATGTTTGCATGTGTGCAAAAGTCCTGTTTACATGCTTACAAGAACATTGTTGGTATTGCACATGAACCCTATAATGTTCTATACTGAACTCTCTCTCTCTCTGTCTCTCTCTCTCTCGCACACATAAACACACACACACATACACAGACATCTCTTTCATCTATCTATCTATCTATCTATCTGTCTGTCTATCTATCTATCTATCTATCTATCTATCTATCTATCTATCTATCTATCTATCTATCTATCTATCTATCATCTATTTTTGTCAAGCATATATAAGATTACAGATAAAAGTATAAACATGATTATGAATACATGAAATGGATACGAATACGAATAAAAAGGGACATTAGGATTAGCTCTATCTATCTATCTATCTATCTATCTATCTATCTATCTATCTATCTATCTATCTATCTATC
This sequence comes from Ahaetulla prasina, assembly GCF_028640845.1. Lineage (NCBI taxonomy): Eukaryota > Metazoa > Chordata > Lepidosauria > Squamata > Colubridae > Ahaetulla > Ahaetulla prasina. The sequence continues at coordinate 80,050,719 of NC_080545.1, read as the reverse complement.
TATCTATCTATCTATCTATCGCAATAGTTTTTTCTTGTTTATTTATCTCAGAGAATCTCTTCAAAAGACAGTGTGCTTTATGGATCTGCCCAGTGAATTTACAGCACAAGAGAAAACAAAAGAGGAAGCTGAAGAAAAACAAAGGCAAAAGTTAACAGGGAAGAAATACGTGAGGAAGAGATGACTTATGTCATTTCAGATGCTATTTACCTGCAATTCCCAGCAGCAGCAACCAGCCTGACTGAAGGTGAGGTCCCGTAATCCCTCTCAAGCATGCGATCTTGATTCTGACAACTGGTTGCTGCTGACCTTTTTGAAAAGAAGTGAGGAAAAGAGAGAGTTTGGGAGAAAGAAAAATGGAATGAAGTCATCCCCTTGACCTGGAGGGCAAAAACTACAAGTATTTAAAATATCATTGTCCAACCTCTTGGCTTGCCTGGGCTGCACTGAGTGAAGAAGAATTATCTTGGGCCGCATATAAAATATTTAATAAAGTTAATGTATATAAATAAAACAACTTTTTATTTTTTAATATTTTTATTATCTTATGAGGCTACATTACTACTGTCCAGGGCCCCATGTGGCCCCTAGGCTGCAGGTTAGACACACCTGCTTTAAATCATTTGAAAAGAACTTGACCTAAGAAATTCTGATCTTCATCATGACAACCTCATATTGATTCACCCATCCTACTGTTCTCCCTTAGGTTTCCTCTCAGGTCTCAAGTAATTCATTTACTCATAATGTCAGTCCATTGCCATAATTCTCCCCTCATTTCAGCAGCTCATTGCAATTCTTTAAACATCTGTTTGTTGTGGTAATTTGTAAGCCTTCCAGACAGGAATAAAATTGAAGTTGGGTTTACTGTATTGACCCTATGGGTCATTATGGCCTACAAGCCATTTGCTTGCTTATTTATTTGATCTATATAACTACCCACCTTGCGATTCTGATTTGTCCCTTATTGCTTCCCGGTTAACCTTCTCTGCCCTTTTCCCCAATCTTCTTACCTTGATTTTCCTGTGCCAATTGCATCATGTCAATTGCATCAATTGCTCCAATCTTGATTGCAGAAAATATGACTTCAGTAACAGAGTTGTTAATGCCTGGAATGCACTACCAGACTCTGTGGTCTCTTCCCAAATCCCCAAAGCTTTAACCAAAAACTATCTACTATTGACCTCACCCCATTCCTAAGAGGTCGGTAAGGGGTGTGCATAAGAGCACCAACGTGCCTACTGTTCCTGTCCTAATGTTCCCTTTGATTGTATACAATTTCATATAGTTATTACATACTTATGGTTATATATATGCTTATATATCATATAGTTATTTCATGCTTATGCTTATATATAATGTTGTGACAAATAAAATAAATAAAATAAATAAATGTCCTCCTTTAGAACAGATCCGATAAGCGGTCTCATGAACTTGTCCTTTTGTTTTAAGAGTTTGGAATGGATACGGATACGGATAGACAATTTTAAAAACACTAATCCGAGTTCCTTGTCCTTTAGTTGCAGCTGAATCTGAATCCGTACACTCAGAAAGAGTGAGAATGGCTGATATTGTCCAGCAGGATTTGGGCAGCAGGCAAGACCGATATATTTTTAGTGGGTGCATTTGTCCCTGATATTGCTCTCCTCCCAAACTGTTTGTTCGATAAGCTGCTTTATGTTCAAAAATATTTTGAGGCTTATAACAGTTGCTTTGAGTGGTTAGGAATAGAAGTCAATATATATATTCAAAATATATATTTTGAAAAATATATAGTCAAAATATATATTTCAAAATATATTGAAAATATGATTGCAGAAAATACGACTTCAGCAACCAAGTAGTCAATGCCTGGAATGCACTACCTGACTCTGTGGTTTCATCCCCAAACCCCCACAATTTTAACCTAAGACTGTCTACTATTGACCTCATCCAGTGCTGGGTTTCAAAAAATTTTTACTATTGGTTCTGTGGGTGTGGCTTGGTGAGCGTGGCTTGATGGGCATGGCAGGGGAGGGATACTGTAAAATCTCCATTCCCTCCCCACTCCAGGGGAAGGTTACTGCAAAATCCCCATTTCCTCCTGATCAGCTGGGACTTGGGAGACAGAGAATCGATGTGGGCAAGGCCAGTCAGAAATTTTACTACCTGTTCTCTGAACTACTCAATATTTTTTTTTGGTCACATATTTTGTTATAAGCATAAGCATGAAACAACTATACAACATATAAGAGTATATATAATGAAAGGAAACAATAGGACAGGAACGATAGGCACTTTTGTGCTTTTATGCACCCCCCCCTTATAGTCCTCTTAGGAATGGGGTGAGGTCAATAGTAGACAATTTTTGGTTAAAGCTTTTGGGAGTTTGAGAAGAGACCACAGAGTCAGGTAGTGTGTTCTGCTACTGGTTCTCCAGAACTGGTCAGAACCTGCTGAAACCTGACCTCACCCCATTGCTAAGAGATCTGTAAGGGGCGTGCATAAGCGCACCAATGTGCCTGCCATCCCTGTCCTAATGTCCCCTTTTATTTGTCTCAATTTCATGTATTCATAATCATGTTTATACTTATATCTGTTATCTTATATATGTTTGACAAATCAAATAAATAAATAAATAAAATAAAATAAAATATAGAAGGGCAGGTACCATGACCAGGAAAGCTAATTTAAACTTAGTGGAATCTGCATAAGGGACAGTCAGTGGAAAAGAGTTTCATGATGCAACATTAGCTTTGTCACATTTCCCACTAATTCACAATGGCCTGTGTAAGATGAAAAGTTGTTCTAGGCTGCATAAACAGAAAGAATGCAAATGACCAGCTGTCTGCAAGGAGTATAAATTCTTCCATTCCCCACCATCCAGTCAGAGCTGAAGAAGCTTCTTGGATGAGAAGTGAAATGTCTTCCAAAAAAAAAAAAAACCAAAAAAAAAACACCCCACACATCACAGAAAGTCTAGTTGCCTCTTGGAAAAAGCTTCTTTGGGACAACCTGTTGTGGTCCGCCAGCAGCCTGTGGAGCTGGCAATGGAGTCGAACAGCGACGAGGCTGAGGAAGAGCGTGGGCCAGTCCTGGAGGCTGCGGAAGGTCCGGATGAGGGCTCTGCATCGGATGCTGAGGTGGGACCAGGGCCATCGGGGAATGAGGTGCAGACTCCAGAGCATCCAGAGGCTGACAGTAGTGAGGCAGAGGAAGAGGAGGAGCCTGTTCCTAATACACATATGAGAAGAGCTGCCAGAAGGCAAGGGCAGCTCAAGCAAAGAGGACGACTCAGGAGTAGGGCCAAGAGATGATTGGCCCCTCCCATAAGTCTTAAAATAGCAGCAACGGCATTTGGGCTTTGCCGGAAAACAACGTTGGTAGCTTCATCTTCTTTCATTTATTTTGTATCGGTGTCTTCTGAACTTCTGCCAAGAAAGGCTTTTGGTAGTTTGCCTAATTGGACCAAGGTTGGTGATAGGACTGAGGAATTTGTGTTGGGAGAAATTTGCTTTAATTTAGTTGAACTACACTGAGACTATAGTAATTCTCAGCTAATCGAATAAAGTTTGTTTTTTCACGGACTGAGTTTCCTGGGTCACAACACAACCATGACCTGGATGACTGAGAATCTCCATAGACATTTATTTCTTTGTGCATAAGAAACTGTACTTCTGGTGCAGGTAGTTCTTGACTTTCAACCATTCATTTAGAGGCTATTCAAAATTACGACAGCACTGAAAAAACTGCTTATCAGCAGTCCTCAAACTTATGACCATTGCAGAATCCCTGTGGTTACAAGATCAACATTCGGACCTTCAGCAGCCGGCATGAATTTATGAAGGTTGCAATGTCCTGAGGGACACTGGGTGTAACTCACTTAAGAAATCACCTCACCTAGCAACAAATGTTTTGGATCCAATTGTGTTCATATGTCGAGAGTTATCTGCGTTTTTTTCTCTTGAGATGCTTTTTCTATTTAAACAAGATGTTTTGTAGCATCTTTTACTAGCCTGTTCCAGAACCCAGTTCAAGAAACAGGATTTTAGATTCCCACGTGAAGGTGATTTGGAATCAAGTCCTTTCCATTTTGTTCCTGAACTACCTAATATACAGGCTCCCTCCATCAGCAGGGACACTGTTTATATATTTTGGGAGCGGTCTGCAACCATTGGTCTACTATGGTAGAGGAGCTATCCTATTGGCTAGAGCAGGGGTCTCCAACCTTAGCAACTTTAAGACTTGTACACTTCATTTCCCATGGAGTTGAACTCCCATTTCTGGGAGTTGAAGTCCAAAAATCTTAAAGTTGCCAAGGTTGGAGGCCCTTGGTGTAGAGGAGATCTGCTCTTATTTTCAAGCCTTGTGAGCTCTTTTTTGGCAAATTTTATTTACTTTCCCCATCGTGACTCACTGGTCCATCAAAGCTAGGATTGATTTTGTTTTTCTACCTTACTAGCTTAACTGGCATATAGATTTGTGGAACCTGCCTCCGAAAATATACAAGCAGAAGAATGAGTTAACATTGGGAGTCATGCAGCAAACTCAATTGCAATTACTGCTTTTCTTTTAGTCCTAATTGAATGTTCTTAATGCAATCTGCTTACCTGCCATAGTTAGATGATAAATTCCATATAGCTTTGCTTTATTACACCTGCATTCAGTTATTTATGTAAAAAACATATGGATTGTGTGGGCAGTTAAGTTTGAATGTTATTTAAAACTGTTCCACATATTGCTTATCAATAAGTAACTATAACGATAGAACGCACTTTCTCACAATAAAAATTATTCAGGCCAGTACCACAGTTGGTATTATATCTTTCATAGATTGGATGAAAAGCAGACAAATTAAATAAGAAGATTTCTCAGGTACAATGCAGGGGTGGGCTTCAGATCCTTTAGCAGTGGGTTCGCTGCCCCATTGCTGGGTGGGCGTGGCCATGGTGGGTGTGGCCTAGTCGACTGCCTGTACCACGACAAGTGGGGGGAGGGGCTGTTTTTCATCCTCCCCAGGCTCTGGGGGCTTTTCTTGAGACTCCAGGAGAGCAAAAAAAGCTTCCCCCAGGGTCTGAAGGCCCTCTGGAGGCCAGAAACAGGCCCATTTCCAGACTTCCGGAACTTCTGGTAGGCCTATTTTTTGCCCTCCCACACCCACCGCACGACCTCTGCACTTATGATGAATGATGAATGGGCCGTGTGGAGACTCCTGGGAGTCTCCACACGGTGGAGTGGGAGAGGCGTGGCGTGGTGGGATGGGTGTGGCTAGCCAGGGGTGGCATTTGGGGGTTTGCCGAATCCTGGAGATCCTTGGCTAGAGGATCATCCAAACCTTGCCAACCCCCCAGGAGCACACCCCTGGTACAATGCCTCCTTTCTCTGCCTTTCTCCAAATTTATGGAGAAAAATCCCAATATATCCTAGGAATATCTTCCTAAATACCATAGCATTGCAGTCTAAACTCTGAACCATCATAAACTGAACAAGGACCCTAGTATCAATAATTGGGATCCATGTTCAATTTTTGATGGTTCAGGGTTTACTCTTGGGAAGTATAACATTTATGAAGTTTCTAATCCACCTCATCATGAATTTAGCCCTTTTCCATTGATGTTTTCCCTCTGCAAATGAGAAACGCAGCCGGAATTTGTAATAAAGGATTGCATCTAAAAGACAGGAAGAGTGCTTACCAACAGTAAATAGTAATGCAATCTATAATCACATCAAAAGTGAGAAGATTGGAAAAACATAGATAATCCGCTACTGCACAAACCCAACTTCCTCCCAACTTCACAGATGTCTATGGAGAATCTCAGTCATCCAGGTCACAGTTGTCCCAAAGGTGCTTTTCCAAAAACACTACACTACTAACCAGAGCATATAAAACATTTGCTAGACCAATTCTAGAATACAGCTCGCCTGTCTGGAACCCTCACCACATTTCTGACATCAATACAATTGAACGTGTCCAGAAATATTTTACAAGAAGAGTTCTTCATTCCTCTGAAAACAATAAAATACCTTATCCCACCAGACTTGAAATCCTAGGTTTAGAAAACTTGGAACTCCGTCACCTTCAACAAGACCTAAGTTTAACTCACAGAATCATCTATTGTAATGTCCTTCCTGTTAAAGACTACTTCAGCTTTAATTTCAATAATACAAGAGCAACCAATAGATTTAAACTTAATGTTAACCGCTTTAATCTAGATTGCAGAAAATATGACTTCTGTAACAGAATCATCAGTGCTTGGAATACTTTACCTGACTCTGTGGTCTCTTCCCATAATCCCAAAAGCTTTAACCAAAAACTTTCTAATATTGATAGAATAGAATAGAATAGAATAGAATTTTTATTGGCCAAGTGTGATTGAACACACAAGGAATTTGTCTTGGTGCATATGCTCTCAGTGTACATAAAAGAAAAGATACGTTCATCAAGGTACAACATTTACAACACAATTGATGATCAATATATCAATATAAATCATAAGGATTGCCAGCAACAAGTTATAGTCATGCAGTCATAAGTGGAAAGAGATTGGTGATGGGAACTATGAAACGATTAATAGTAGTGCAGATTCAGTAAATAGTCTGACAGTGTTGATGGAATTATTTGTTTAGCAGAGCGATGGCCTTCCGGGAAAAACTGTTCTTGTGTCTAGTTGTTCTGGTGTGCAGTGCTCTATAGCGTCGTTTTGAGGGTAGGAGTTGAAACAGTTTATGTCCAGGATGCGAGGGATCTGCAAATATTTTCACGGCCCTCTTCTTGATTCGTGCAGTATACAGGTCCTCAATGGAAGGCAAGTTGGTAGCAATTATTTTTTCTGCAGTTTTAATTATCCTCTGAAGTCTGTGTTTTTCTTGTTGGGTTGCAGAACCGAACCAGACAGTTATAGAGGTGCAAATGACAGACTCAATAATTCCTCTGTAGAATTGGATCAGCAGCTCCTTGGGCAGTTTGAGCTTACTGAGTTGGCGCAGAAAGAACATTCTTTGTTGTCCTTTTTTAATGATGTTTTTGATGTTAGCTGTCCATTTGAGATCTTGCGATATGATAGAACCCAGAAATTTGAAGGTTTCTACTGTTGATACTGTGTTGTCAAGTATTGTGAGAGGTGGAAGTATGGAAGGGTTTTTCCTAAAGGGTTCTCACCCCATTCCTAAGAGGACCATAAGGGGCGTGCATAAGAGCACAAACGTGCCTACCGTTCCTGTCCTATTGTTTTTCTTTTCTTCTTCTTATATATATATATGCTTATTCCTCCTATTATTTACTCATATATATGTTTATACACTATATAATCTTTTCTGTATAATACTTATATATATTGTTGTGACAAAATAAATAAATTAAATAAATTTAAAAAAAGGCAACTGGACTATTTTGTCCCTTGCGGAAGGAGGAGGAGGAGGAGGAGGAGGAGGAGGAGGAGGAGGAGAAAAAGAAGAAGGAGGAGGAGGAGGAGGAGGGGGAGGAGGAGGGGGAGAAGAAGTTGTTTTGCTTCTCATCCGAGAAGCTTCATTGGTTCTGGGAAGATGGTGGTTGATGGAAGGATTCGTCCTGAACGAATCCTTTCAATGGCCCCACCATCCTTCCAGAACCAGTGAAGCTTCTCGGATAAGAAGCAAAATGTCTTCTTCTTCTTCAAGGGAAAAAAACAAGAAAAAGCACCTTTGGGACAGCTTCACACACAAAATAAAAAATAAATACACCACCAAATTAAAAAGAAAGCAAAAAGGCTGCATATGAATAGGTCTAGTCCACTTGGATAGCTAAGGTTGTAACAAAGAAAGCTGTTGGAGAGAGGGAGATCTAAGATGGCTTCCAAGAATATCAATGCCATTGGGACAGAAAGAAACTGGAGTTGCTCACAGCATGACACCTATGCTACCATTTTCTGTACCATTGGCATTGTGCTATTCAGGATGCCACCAGGGTCACTCAGTCATGGCTCTTGATCAGAGCCACAGCTACCACCAACCTCCTCCCTCTCCTCCCAGTTTTCATCTGTAGAATATGTATGAAATGTCCTTCTAAAATGAAGGTCAAGGTACTTGGTGATTCTAAAGTGTCCATTTATGACACTGCATATTATTCAGTGTATTTGCAGCCTTCTGTGTGTACAGGACAAATAATACATTTGGACTGTGCAAGACGGATTGTGCAGTTTTGTTTTCAATAACTTTTATAAGACGTTATGAGCTTAAGGCAGACATGCCTTAAAATATCCCCTCCGTTGCTTAAGAATCAGCATTAGGCAGAATTCTGTTAGGTGCCTTATCTAAGGAGAAGAAAGTTGGGCGAGAAAAGGTAAAATATATCCTTGCCTTTCTAGTGGTAAAGCTGTTTTTATCAGTGTGAAATACAGACTTGTACATTAATTTTATATATTGGGCTTTATCTTCCTTCCAGAAAAATTGAACGCTGACACCTCTCTGACAAAAAGATACCTCCGATACATAATAAAAAGTATAAAATGTTTTTTCCCCCTCTCCTGTGATAATTTGCTATGAATTGACCTCACCTTGACTTTTCACTAGTTACGTTGTGTTCTTGTTCTTCCTTTCACATTCCTGTGTACTTTTTTTACTTTGTTTTATACAACTGATACCATTATAATAATCAGTATGCATTCACTGTTTTGGATACAGCTAGATAATTTAGACACAGGATTTAATTATTTTATAGAGGGGGAAAATTTAGATATTTGCTCTTGCGAATAAGCACCATTCTGATCTGAAAAGGATGTTGATAATTATTTGTTCCCATTTGTTCCTAACCAATGACCCGGGATGTTCAATGTTTCAGAATATAAATGTAAAGAAGAGATGCTAAGGTAAGTAGCATCAGAACTGATGAATCTTAACTCATCCAGATCAGTCCACAGACTTATAGGCCCTTTGTTTGTTATACACAGTCTGGGTGTCACCTCGCAAAGCATCCCTGGCCTCCTCTCGAGTTGTCATAGGCCAGGGGGGATGGAGACTAGCAAAACTGCACAGCAGCCAAAAACAGACGTACATTCCATGCTTATCTCCCTCAAGGCTGTATCCCAGAGATACCTACAGCAGTTGAAGGGGAGTGACCTCTACAATCCACGAAATTCTCCCGTTGGCAAATGTGATTGATGACACACCCTGGGGGGAGAGGGGAAACAAGATCATAATTGGAGCATAAATTACGTAGGGTCAGAACTGGCTTCACTTGGGAACGTGCAGACATGAAGCTCCTAATAAATAACTGGATTTGGTTTGAAGCTTGGCTCGAGACTCATGATTTAATTAGGGCATCCGTCGGAACCCTGACACTGGGTTAACATACTGCACTGAGCAATGATTTTTCATCATAATTTTTTAGCAAACAAACTTTGGTTGTTAAATTCAACACAGCATAGTAAGACAAAAACCATACTTTATGAATTGCAACAGTGAGTTAGTACAGGCCGATGGAAACAAGCTCCGGGGAAGTTATAGTTTAGTGTGATTAATGAATCCAATTTCAGGATGGTTTGGGGAAAGGCTCTTTACTACATGCCAATGGGAAAGGTTCATAAGATCTAAAACATCTGGAGGACACTCAACTGACTTTTTTTAGACTAGGACAAAATGTGGTTTCACTGAAGAATTGTGTGCACCGAAGAACTGCTGTATCAGCTTTTTTGGGCTTATACCTGAATGTGCACGAAAGGACAAGTTCATGGAGACTTCCTTCACCTACCAAATAGTATAGGCAGGTTTATGGTGGTGCTAATCTATGTACAGTAGTGGCCAAAATTGTGAAAACCTTTTTGGGAAAGTGTATTTTTGAAGTTTGATGGCTAATAACACCATTTTGGGGGGAGGGGAGTTTCAAGATAATCAATTCCAGTGCTGGAATGTCCTGGGAATAGCCCAGACCTTAACCCAACTGAAAATCTATGGAGCTGACTAGGTACTCACTAAAAAAGGGTTTTTCAAAATGACCATCAGATCATTAGTGTTTCATATACAGTATTATAATCACACTCTGATGCTAAGGAGGTAGATGTTCTACTCCCCTCCCCTCCACACCTGAAAGGAACTCTGTTCCAACTGCCAGTTGCCTTATATTAGCATGCTCTGATACTCCCCCTTCCCTTAACTGGGCATAGGCATGGCCAGTGCATGAGTCATCCGGCCTAAGGGCTGGGACATTTTATTCCCCCTCCCCCCCTTCCAACTGCCAGTTGCCTTATATTAACATTCTAATAGAAACATTAAGTTTCATGTTTTAAGTGTCAATTTATCACACCCGATCACATAGTTTCATAGCGAAGCAGAGGCATCCAGCTAGTGTGTGTGTGTGTGTGTGTGTGTGTGTGTGTGTGTGAATTAACTGGGACAATTGGTCAATCAATTGTGGCAGAATTAACTGCATTTGGAGTAATGGAATCATATAATTTGGGATTATACATGAGTTCATATAAAAATCAGTGGGGCTAGACAGGTGATTGATGGAGGGGGAAAGGCTTGCTTAAAAATGCCTTTCTTTCTAATTCTCTTGACATTCTAATAAAATTAGCATTCTTAACAATCTGGGAATTCCAAATTTTGAATCCTCAGACATGTCTGAATGAGAGATGATAGTGAATTAGTGGGAAAGAAATAGGAGTTAGAGCTCAAGCATACTGATTAGTTTTAATGGGCAAATTTTATATATTTTCGTGAGTCCAAGAATACCTGTCAAGATTTCATGAAAAGTCCAGAACAAATTCCATGATATTCATAATGAAGTGTTGAAAAAAAGAAATGCAAGAAAAAATGTTGGCACACTATTAATAAAGAAATCACTGGAAGTTGGTTTGTAACACACTTAAGTATTTTCACTGCAATATCCTGGTCTTGAAAAGTGATAAACTTACTGTGTCCTGGCTAGAAAACTCTGAAGTGATAATGGCATCTCCAGCTGTTGGCTGGAAACTATTTGGATATTTTTCTTAGTATGTCTACATCTTATCCAATTTTTCTCACTCTCTCTCTTCCCTTTTCTGGCTAGCATTACCCACCACAGCTAAAACAAACTGGACTGGAATTGGACAAAAAAATCAGCTTTAAGCTACTAGTGTTGAATACTAGTATGCATGAATCAGTCCTACTTGCCTTCAATCACTCTATTTAGTCTTGCACTAAAAAAAAGGAGAAGGTGCTTCTTCCCATCCCATGCATTTTCACAATGCCTGTTGTCCAGATAAGGTTCCACTGGACAATCTGAATATTTTAAAGAATGTTCAGATAGGGGTAAATGACATCTCGGAGAGAAGGTAGGTTTTCAAATAAACAAACAAACAAACAAACAAACAAACAAACAAACAAACAAATAGTAATAGCAATAACTTTAGACTTATATACCACTCCCCAGTGCTTTACAGCACTCTCTGGGCAGTTTGCGATGTCAGCATATTGCCCCCAACAATCTGGGCCCTCGTTTTACCATCCTCGGAAGAATGGAAGACTGAGTCAACCCTGAGTCAGTCAGGATCGATCTCTGGGCTGTGGGTTCAGTTAGCCTGCAATACCGCATTCTAAGTACCAGGGCTCCTCCTAAATAAATAAATTATAGTCATAGACCAAAGAATGTCCATAACAAAGAGATACATGAGACAAAAACTGCAAATAAACTAATTAAAACAGTAAGACACACAAGCAAACAAAATGCTGTAATTAATTAATTTGGGTGTACTTACTTGGAAACCTTTTGCTCATGAGCTTTCAAGGAAGGAAATGTGACCTAAGTTTTTGCTTCTGTAGTGCTGTTGTTTATATTCATCATGATTTATTTATGTTATCAGTTGGATGGATATATATATATCCATGCTAGCAGTTAAAAAGGAAGAAACAGCTGCAATCACACATTGCTCCCAGAAGCACGAAGCTGAAGCCTGAAGATGACGAATGAGACTTCGTCGAAACGTCGCCAAGACACTTCCAATTTTACACGGGAGAAAACCCGAACAACCAAAGACCTACATACAAACACCCGTGAAAACCTCAGAAAACATATATATATATATATATATATATATATATATATATATATACCCGAATAACCAAAGACCCTCATATATATATATATATATAAAACACATTGTTTTTCCTCCTAGCAACTGCAAGCACTGCACATTTCACATTTCTTCCAATTTTCCCTGCTTCATAAACTTGTGAGATTGGATGGGATGAGACATGATGATTGGCCTAACATCCACCATTGAGCTTTTGCGGCTGAGAGCAGGCTAAGATCTGCATCTCCCTGGTCTTAAATCTAAACCAAGCTGTAAGATTTCCTAGAACATTTTGTTATACTTATACACAATGAGAATATGTGTTCTTTAGTGTAGTTCAGGTACTAAAGTTGTTTTCCATAATTGAAGATGGCAGCATATTATATGTGACTCTAGTAAAAACTTTTCTTTCTCTAGGAGTAATTTTATTTTAGGAGGATTAGCTAGCAAAGTGACTTTCTGTCTGTTTTAAAAGAACCCCATGTGGATGCTTTCTAGAGCAGGGGTCTCCAACCTTGGCAACTTTAAGACTTGTGGACTTCAACTCCCAGAGTTCCTCAGCCAGCTTTGGAGACCCCTGCTCTAGAGGAATGCTTCAGGGTATCTTATATATCCCACAGGGAATCAGAATGTTGAAAGTGTCTTGAGCTTAATATAAAACTAGTTAATGAACTTGCATACTCTAGTGAGAAAAATAGCACATTGGCATATTAAAGTAGTGGCCAAAATTATGGAAACCTTTTGGGAAAAGTGTATTTTTGAGGTTTGATGGCGAATAACACCACTTTTGGGGGGAGTTTCAAGATAATCATATTCCACTGCTGGAATGGCCTGGGAATAGCCCAGACCTGAACCCAACTGAAAATCTATGGAGCCGACTAAAGAAACTTGTTAGTCAGAAGCGACCCAGCAATAAAACCCAGTTAATAGAAACAATCATTCAATCTTGGTTTCACAGTATAACAGCTGCAGAACTAAAAGACTTGGTTCACTCCATGGGAAGATGTTGTAAGGCCGTAGTTCATGCTAAAGGTTACCCAACTAAGTATTAACTGACATGGTGATAATTTTTGTATTTCTTGTTTTTTTCTATATGTTTCATTTTTCTTCTTCATACTGTAACTGCTATTCTAATAGCAAATCCTTCATAAAAATTATTGCATTACATTCTTGATTAAATTATCCTTCCATTGTTATATAATTTTATGGTACTACTCCCCCCAAAACAGTAGTGTTATTAGCTAGTTTTAGAAAATACACTTTCCCCAAAAGGTTTCCACAATTTTGGCCACTACTGTATAAGATTTGAGGCTAATCAACTTTGCTGTAGGTGAATTCCCCCCAAAAATTATACCTTCCAACATTTCACAAAGTACCTGAGGGCGACACCCTTTCCTTTAACTGCTGGATGTATAGAAATGCTCTAAAGTAGCTTTTTCATCATTTAAAAGCCATTTGGCTGAGCAGCTGAACTGTATGCTATGCTACGTTGTGCAAATAAAACTTGTGAACTTTCTTCAGACATAGTTTTCTTGAAAACTTCTACAGTGTAGAAAACTTCTACAGTTCAAAGTTTCTACAGTGTTCCATGTGATGGGAAATTGAGTTGGCACAAGGATTCCAAGCGAACCCTGGATATCTCAGCAGACCTCTCCCCTTTTTTCTTCAATATTTAGTATTTTGCAGAGTTTGTTAATGTTAATGTTAATGTTTATTCAATTTCTATACCGCCCTTCTCCCGAAGGACTCAGGGCCATTTACAGCCAACTAAGAACAATAAATACAAAAATTAAAAACACATTTAAAAGAATAAATTAGATAGGCTGAATATACTAAAAATTATTAAAATCCCCATTAAAACTATTAGGCCAGTCCTGCATGATGGAATAAAAGAGTTTTCAACTCACACCGGAAGGCCGGAGGTCAGGAGTTGGCGTATCCCTGGGGTAGCTCATTTCTGGAGGAGGTATGGTGAACTGAAGGTGGCTCTGCAAAGACTCCAACAAAGATCAAGGAACTGATGAGTAGACTGGATCCTCTCCAGATAAGGAAAGGATGGGAGATCCCCACTTGTGCTCTGGATCAGGGTCTCAACCTTAGCAACTTTAAGACTTGTGGACTTCAACTCCCAGAGTTCCTCAGCCAGCTTTGGAGACCCCTGCTCTAGAGGAATGCTTCAGGGTATCTTATATATCCCACAGGGAATCAGAATGTTGAAAGTGTCTTGAGCTTAATATAAAACTAGTTAATGAACTTGCATACTCTAGTGAGAAAAATAGCACATTGGCATATTAAAGTAGTGGCCAAAATTATGGAAACCTTTTGGGAAAAGTGTATTTTTGAGGTTTGATGGCGAATAACACCACTTTTGGGGGGAGTTTCAAGATAATCATATTCCACTGCTGGAATGGCCTGGGAATAGCCCAGACCTGAACCCAACTGAAAATCTATGGAGCCGACTAAAGAAACTTGTTAGTCAGAAGCGACCCAGCAATAAAACCCAGTTAATAGAAACAATCATTCAATCTTGGTTTCACAGTATAACAGCTGCAGAACTAAAGACTTGGTTCACTCCATGGGAAGATGTTGTAAGGCCGTAGTTCATGCTAAAGGTTACCCAACTAAGTATTAACTGACATGGTGATAATTTTTGTATTTTCTTGTTTTTTCTATATGTTTCATTTTCTTCTTCATACTGTAACTGCTATTCTAATAGCAAATCCTTCATAAAATTATTGCATTACATTCTTGATTAAATTATCCTTCCATTGTTATATAATTTTATGGTACTACTCCCCCCAAAACAGTAGTGTTATTAGCTAGTTTTAGAAAATACACTTTCCCCAAAAGGTTTCCACAATTTTGGCCACTACTGTATAAGATTTGAGGCTAATCAACTTTGCTGTAGGTGAATTCCCCCCAAAAATTATACCTTCCAACATTTCACAAAGTACCTGAGGCGACACCCTTTCCTTTAACTGCTGGATGTATAGAAATGCTCTAAAGTAGCTTTTTCATCATTTAAAAGCCATTTGGCTGAGCAGCTGAACTGTATGCTATGCTACGTTGTGCAAATAAAACTTGTGAACTTTCTTCAGACATAGTTTTCTTGAAAACTTCTACAGTGTAGAAAACTTCTACAGTTCAAAGTTTCTACAGTGTTCCATGTGATGGGAAATTGAGTTGGCACAAGGATTCCAAGCGAACCCTGGATATCTCAGCAGACCTCTCCCCTTTTTTCTTCAATATTTAGTATTTTGCAGAGTTTGTTAATGTTAATGTTAATGTTTATTCAATTTCTATACCGCCCTTCTCCCGAAGGACTCAGGGCCATTTACAGCCAACTAAGAACAATAAATACAAAAATTAAAAACACATTTAAAAGAATAAATTAGATAGGCTGAATATACTAAAAATTATTAAAATCCCCATTAAAACTATTAGGCCAGTCCTGCATGATGGAATAAAAGAGTTTTCAACTCACACCGGAAGGCCCGGAGGTCAGGGAGTTGGCGTATCCCTGGGGGTAGCTCATTTCTGGAGGAGGTATGGTGAACTGAAGGTGGCTCTGCAAAAGACTCCAACAAAGATCAAGGAACTGATGAGTAGACTGGATCCCTCTCCAGATAAGGAAAGGATGGGAGATCCCCCACTTGTGCTCTGGATCAGGGGTCTCCAACCTTAGCAACTTTAAGACTTGTGGACTTCAACTCCCAGAGTTCCTCAGCCAGAAAAGCTGGCTGAGGAATTCTGGGAGTTGAAGTCCACAAGTCTTAAAGTTGCTAAGGTTGGAGACCCCTGCTCTGGATGATTTTTTAATTTTTTTTTTATTTATCACCCTGTGGAATTTATTAATTTATTAATTTATTTTATTTTTATTTATTTATTTTGTCACAACAATATATATAAGTATCATACAAAAAGATTATATAGTATATAAACATATATATGAGTAAATATTAGGAGGTATAAGCATATAAATATATATATATATATATAAGAAGAAGAAAAAGAAAAACAATAGGACAGGAATGGTAGGCAGGTTTGTGCTCTTATGCACGCCCCTTATGGTCCTCTTAGGAATGGGGTGAGGTCAATATTAGAAAGTTTTTGGTAGTATTTTGTATTTTCTTTCTGTTTAATCTTCAATATAAGTCTGTCCATTCCTGCACAGTCCAATATCTTCTTAATGATCTCTTCATCTAGTGGTATTTCTTCATTTTTCCAATGCTATGCAAATACAATCTTCACTGCTGTTAATACATGCAATATTAAATATACACTTTGAGAGTTTTCCATGGTTTTGAACACCAGGAGATGACGGGATTAGCCACTTTATTCATAACCACAGTGCCAACTTTTAAAAAGCACTAAACTTCCAAACCTCACTTTGTTATTAATTTTGAAAATTGCTCATTCACTACTTCTAAGTCATTACAGATTTTGGGGATACCAGGGTTTAAAATGCCGGATGATTCTATCTTCAATCTTGAATGAAAGAAGGAACTGATATCTTTATAGATTACTCTGACACCCGGATTCAAGAAAAGAAGTTTTATGGATTTGTTTAGAGAAAAGAGTGGGGATATAGAATGAAGAGATAAATGTTTTTGTAATGTTGGGCAGGATGAAGATTTACTACATTTCTTTATACTGGGAATTTTTTTTTATTCGCATTTATATCCTGCCCTTCTCTGAAGACTCAGGGCGGCTTACACTATGTTAGCAATAGTCTTCATCCTATTTGTAGAATAGAATAGAATTTTTATTGGCCAAGTGTGATTGGACACACAAGGAATTTGTCTTGGTGCATATGCTCTCAGTGTACATAAAAGAAAAGATACGTTCATCAAGGTACAACATTTACAACACAATTGATGATCAATATATCAATATAAGTCATAAGGATTGCCAGCAACAAGTTATAGTCATACAGTCATAAGTGGAAAGAGATTGGTGATGGGAACTATGAAATGATTAATAGTAGTGCAGATTCAGTAAATAGTCTGACAGTGTTGAAGGAATTATTTGTTTAGCAGAGTGATGGCCTTCGGGAAAAAACTGTTCTTGTGTCTAGTTGTTCTGGTGTGCAGTGCTCTATAGCGTCGTTTTGAGGGTAGGAGTTGAAACAGTTTATGTCCAGGATGCGAGAGATCTGCAAATATTTTCACGGCCCTCTTCTTGATTCGTGCAGTATACAGGTCCTCAATGGAAGGCAAGTTGGTAGCAATTATTTTTTCTTTGTATATTTATATACAAAGTCAACTTATTGCCCCCAACAATCTGGGTCCTCATTTTACCTACCTTATAAAGGATGGAAGGCTGAGTCAACCTTGGGCCTGGTGGGACTAGAACCTGCAGTAATTGCAAGCAGCTGTGTTAATAACAGACTGTCTTAGCAGTCTGAGCCACCAGAGGCCCTCTTTTATTTATCAATGTAATGAACATTGAATGAAAATCACTACTTTATATAGTTCTTTACACTTTCTTATTATATTCTTACTTTTTCTTCCCTTTCTTCTCTTCCTTTATTATATACTTACTTTTCTCTTTCTTCTCTTTCTCATCATAGGAGGCCAGTGTAACATTTTTCTTTATTTGAAATCAGGCCAGTTCACAAAATCTGTCTTATAGTCATGGAGAGAAGACAGAGATTAAAACAATCATATGGCTGTGAAACCTTTTCAGACACTGTATTTACCACATTATGCATCTTAATGGTTTTCTACCAATCGTATGATGTAATTAGACAAAGGATTGGGTCTTTTTGCTTGAGCAAAGTAATGTCCATATGAGTTTATTATCTTTCCTTTTGTCTGCTGATGTGTCGTGTCCCACTCCTCCGCTGACAGCTGGGTCGGGGAAGTCCGTATCAAGCGTGCCTCTGCAGCTCTGCCAAAGTCCTATCAGAGTTCTCAAGGCAGGCAGGAGACCAGGAAGTGACTTCAGCAATCCAAGTTAGACTTTGCCTGACTCAGAGAATGCCAGAAAGCAGATCCTTTATATAGGCCATGGGGTGTGGTTCCATGACTCAGCACTTATCCAGGCCTGCCCCTCCCTTCTTTTTGCTGACGTCGCCTCTCTACTCTCCAGAAGCGCGGATCTCTCCAGCCTCCAGCTGTTGGTAATCTTAGCTCATGACTGGCTTCACATTCTTCAGGCTCACATGCTGTGGGGGAGGGGTTTAGTTGCTCCATTTGCCTGGGCATAGTGTCAGGACTGGGGGCTGAAGGCACGTCAGGCCCTTCATCTTGCTCGGCCTGTCTGGGCATGGTGCCAGGGCTGGGGGCTGGAGGCATTCCAGGACATTCTTCTGAACTATCAGCGTCCGGCAGGAGATAAGAGGGGCCCAGCTGCGGCAGGGAGAGCGAGCGAGACACAACATGATGCTACAAATATTAAAAAATTTGTCAGGCCTTCCCATTAAAAAAAACCCTGTCCAGATAAATTTGATGGAACTCAGGTGTTATGCAAGGCAAGCTGGAGATCAGGCAATAGCTTATCAAATTTACCGACTTCTTTCTTATACAATAGCATTTGTTTCTCTCTGCCACAATGTTTAGAAAAGAATTACGACTGGGAAAAAAAAAGATCTTTGTTTTAATTTGGGACCATTCCGTGAAGGGTTTACTGACTGCAACAATCCCTTCTTTCTGTTTTCCCCTCTGGAGAGAAGTCTTTATTGTAGATGCCGATAACATATCTTAATTCATATCTTAGAGAGCCGAGGTGGCGCAGTGGTTAGAGTGCAGTACAGTAGGCTACTTCAGCTGACTGCTAGCTGTAATTCAGCAGACCAAATCTCACTGGCTCAAAGTTGACTCAGCCTTCCATCCTTCTGAGGTAGGTAAAATGAAGACCCAGATTGTTGTGGGTAATAGGCTGACTCTGTAAACCTCTTAGAGAGGGCTGTAAAAGCGGTATAGAAGTCTAAGTGCTATTGCTATTCTCAAAGTCTGGGATATCTGGAACCTCCCTCTGATCCATTAATTGCCAAGGAAAGGCATCTTGCCGAAACTCTTCCTGCTTGTTTTTTTGAAAATCAGAAAGTAGCACCTAGACCAGTGATGGCTAACCTTTTTGCCATTGTGTGCCAAAAGTGGGGGAAACATGGGGGGTGTCATATGCATGCCCACAGCCATAATTCTATGCACCCTGCCCCCCGCATTCCCCCTGCTTTTGGCACGCAAAGGCCCAGTGGGCCCAGTAGGCCAGAGCCTCTCTAGGAGCCTGGGGAGAGTGAAAACAATCTTCCCCACCCCCAGGCCCTCCAGAGGCAGGAAACAGCCTGTTTCTCTACTTCCAGGTGGCCCAGAAGCCCCCAAAATCAGCTGGCCAGTGTGCGTATGCACATCAGAGATGAGCTCGTGTGCCCACCAATATGGCTCTGTGTGCCACCTGTGGCACGAGTGCCATAGGTTCACCATCACGGACCTAGATTCATATACTACTTAATAATGCTTTACAGCCCTCTCTAAGCAGTTTTACAGTGTCAACATATTGTCCCCAACAATCTGGGTCCTCATTTTACTGACATTGGAAGGATGAAAGCTGAGTCAACCTTGAGCCCCATCAAGATCGAATTCCTGGCAGCAGGCAGAGTTAACCTGCAATACTGCATTCTAATCGCTACACTACCACGACTTTCAAGGAACTTCCAAAAGCAGGGAGAAACAATGGAAAGCAATGAAAAAGAGCAATAGCTCCCTCTGCTATTTTAAAGTAATAAAAGAAGTTCTACAACATCAGCACAAATTGGAAAGCAATTTGAGAATATGTAAGAAATGAAATGGATAGAACGGAGTCTATGGATTTACCACAGAATAAATCTTCCAAGAAAACAGAATTCAGCAAAGATTAATCCATGACATAATTTCTAAATCCAGCTATGCCCACTGGTTGTTTTTTTTTAAATCACATTGCTTTCTTAATCTCACATATCACAAAAATTTCTTTATGGCATCAAATCTCCACATACTTTTTATCCCCCAGCTAAATCATTTGTGGATCCAATGTTTGCAAACACTTCAAGGGTGATATTTGCACAATGTAAGCTATTGCCTTGAGACTTCATTGGGGCTATTGACATGATCGATGGCTAAACAGAGCAGCGGGTGGCTGGACTTTGAAACTGAAATTGAAAAGCCAGCAGCCATTGTTTCATACTACCCAGGGGGACCTTCTAGTACAAGGAATGAACTCAGAAAGCAACACAATAAAAAGAAGCAAATGGACATGAAAAGAACTTGACTGGAAGTTTGAAGGTTCAAGTAGGCTGTAGGCCGTTTTGACCTTCTGGGAAAAAAAGATGTGAAATCAATGCATTTTCTTTTTTAAAAACCAAGTCCTTAGAGAGATGTAAACAGAAGAATTACATGCTTTCCTTGGTAAGAGTAATCATAATGGCTGCCCATCTGTCTGAATGCCTCGTTCTGTTGTAAGCTCTTCAAATCAGGCATTGGGACATTTGTATGCCCTGAAAAGCAAGATTTAGGAGTCTATTTTGTGTGATGCCTTGATTCATTCTACCTCATAACTGAGATGACCATGTGGAGAGTTACAAGCAGTGGAGGGATTCAGCCAGTTCAAGCCGGTTCGGGAAAAACAGAAGTTAAATTTCTGGCTGACCCTGACCTGCCCCTTCCAGGTGCCCCATTTTGACTCCCAGGCAAGTGCAGGGAGGCCTCCTAGGCCTAAAATGGGGCGTAGGGGGCGCGGCGCATCCCCACATGGCTCGTTTTTCCTCCCAGGAGGCTTCAGGGAGGCCTCCTAGGCCCAAAAGGGGGCACGGGGGGAATACCTCCCCTCCGTGGCCCGTTTTCCCTCCCAGGAGGCTGCACGGAGGCTTCCTACACCCAAAAGGGGGGAGGAAACACCCCCCATCCCTGGCCGGTTTTCACTCCCAGGAGGCTGCAGGGAGGCCTACTAAGCCCAAAACTGGGTGCAGGGAAGGTGGCACATCCCCACCCACCGTGGCCCATTTTTGCTCCCAGGGGGGCGCAGAAGGCTGAGTGCTACCTGTCACACCCCCTGGCCATGGCCACCATGGCCACACCTACCCAGAATACTACCACTGGTTACAAGGATATTTGCAGAACACAGAAGACAGAATCATAGGATTATAAGGAACCTGCTATCCTGGCCAAATGATTGTCCAGCCTATTTTTGAAAACCTCCAGTGAAGGAGCACCCACAACTCTGGGAGGTAAGCTAATCCATTCATTAATCGTTCTCACAATCAGGAAATTTCTCTGTACTTTTAGGTTGGATCTCTCTTTAACAAGCTTCAGAATGCAGAATAGCAGAGTTGGAAGGGACTTTGTAGGAAAAAGAGGGGTCAAAAAGTTCAAGGATATGATTGCAAGTACACAACTGATGCAGGGGTGAAATCCAGCAGGTTCTGACAGGTTCTGGAGAAACGGTAGCTGAAATTTTGAGTAGTTCAGAGAACTGGCAAATGCCACCTCTGGCTGGCTCCAGAGTGGGGTAGAAATGGAGATTTTGCAATATCCTTCCCCCAGGAGTGGGGAGGGAATGGAGATTTTGCAGTATCCTTCCCTTGCCATGCCCACCAAGCTACGCCCACCAAGCCACACCACGCCTACAGAACTGGTAGTAAAAAAGTTTGGATTTCACTACTGAACTGATGCCTCTCCCCCCTTTTACATATGTTTTGTGTAAGATGCACATAGGAAGGGGCCGACGTCAATAACAAATCATTCAAACCTTTTTTTGACTCTTTTAGATCCCCTCATAGATATCCTTGGATGATTAATACAACCTATTCTATAAAATGTATCAAAGTCATACTCGCAGAAAAGTAATAATCAAACTAGCATCAATCTTTTATCCTCAACGTTAGTAGCAACTTGACTTATAACAACTAAGGTATCACAATTAGTGGGTCACCAATGAATGAAAAAGAAGTTAACATATTAATGGCAAATAAGAATGGTTTCTATCCTTGCAATTAGTTCAACTTTGGACTTTTTTTAATGATGATGATGCCTTTTGTGGTATGTTCACTTTCTTCTTGCAAGTTGCAATCAAACCCAGAAAATATAAGATGATTTTGCAACACAATAGGGTAGACAACCATTCCCAAGTTGGGGACAGCCTGCTCCGTTGCACTCATATACTAAAAATCCATAGTTGAAGGGCTGCTTCATTCCAGTTTTGTCTTCCCCACTGATGATAATTAGAGGAATGATCTGATCTGATGTTTGGAGACCAATTTTCTCTTTTACAAATGACACTCATTTCTTACAACAGATCTCACGGCTCCTATTTAATGTATAAAACTGGTGAAAGTCCACATGCACAGATAATTGTTAAAGATCCAATGGCTGACTCTTCAGTTTGTATATTTAAACTGGTTGTCCCCACTGTGATTCGGCTTGGTTCTAACTACCGTATTTTTCGGAGTATAAGATGCACCTTAGTTTTGGGGGAGGAAAATAAGAAAAAAGCTGATTGGCAGATGGATTGGCCTCCCCGAATACCCCCAATTAGCTGTTCTCAGAGGTGAATTTTAGTAACAGGTTCCTTGGTTGTGAGCTCTGTGCCTTGCTTTTTCTTTTTTTTTTGCCTCTGAAACTCTGTTTCAGAAAAAAAAAAATCTGCCTTGGAAAGCCTCCCAAACAGAACTTCAGAAAAAAAGCCTCTGAAGCTCTATTTGGGAGCTTCTTTTCTGAAGCTCTGTTTGGGGGCTTCTTTTCTGAAGCTTCTTTCAGCCTCTGAAACCTCCGTTTGAGAAGCTGGATGGGGATACATTTGGAGTATAAGACGCACCCAAATTTTCACCCTCTTTTTTGGGGGATCTTAAAGGCCCAAAAATATGGTAAATGTCTCACAATCTCATTTTGGAGCCAAGGATACTAGCTCACTTTCAGACTGAATGTTAAAGGCAACCATAAAAAAAGACTGGCACTATCCGAAACATCAGAAAAATCATGACTGTATCTTTATACTGTAGACCCAAACCTGTAATTACAGTGTATAGAATGGAAACAGGATTAGAACCAGTGGTGTTCCTGGTTTGGACTGGTTCTACAGAACTGGTAGTAAAACCGGTGGGAGGCTCCACCCACTTACCCAAATGTCATCAAAACTCTTCTGCGCATGCGTAGAAGAGCGCGCACGCACACGAGCAGAGTGAGCGCATGCATGTGGGCACAATGCGAACCAGTAGTAAAGTAGAACCCACCCCTGATTAGAACCCATCAGTTCAACTTAAAAACCTTTAATATCCACAAGACGAAAATTTTGAAGGTCTCACTCCTTCTGTTTCTTGATCCATTATTCTGAATTACATTGTGGTGAAATTGTAAGGTCACTCCTTAGATTTAATAGTGATATTTAGTAAGGATTCCTACTTATTCTGTCAAATAGAGCTTTCTCCCCAAATCATTGCATAGGGAATCGGCTGTCTTAATGGGCTAATTGGGGGGGACATTTCCCCCTACCATCCGCCTCTCTCCAACATGGAGGCTGTTTTCAGAAAATACAAGTGCCTAGCCTGTTTCAAAAAGCATGATTTCCTGTTTCAAAGCATTTGTAAAGTTTTTTACAGTGCTGAATTAGGGCCTACAAATCAAGTGCAATTTACCATTAGTGGATGTGGACAATCCTAGGTGCCATATATGGCTCTACATTTGGAAGGTCAAGATCAGGCCTAACTATAAGATGTTGCCCATCTCTTTCATGTTTTATAGATATAACAGCCATGGTGAGAATGCAGTATTACAGGCTAATTCTGCCGACTACTAGAAGTTTGCTCCTGACCGGCTCAAGGTTAACTCAGGCTTCCATCATTCCGAGGTTGGTAAAATGAGGATCCAATTGTTGGGGGAAATATGCTGACTCTGTAAACTGCTTAGGGGAAGGCTGTAAAACACTATGAAGTGGTATATAAGTCTAAGTGCTATTACTACAATATTGCTACAAAACAATTGCTACCAACAATTGCTTCCATTGAGGACCTGTATACTGCACAAATCAAAAAGAGGGCTGTGAAAATATTTACAGATCCCTCACATCCTGGACATAAACTGTTTCAACTCCTACCCTCAAAACAACGCTATAGAGCACACCAGAACAACTAGACACAAGAATAGTTTTTTTCCCAAACGCCATCATTCTGCTAAAGAAATAATTCCCTCAACACTGTCAAACTATTTACTAAATCTGCAGTACTATTAATCTTCTCATTGTTCTCATCACCCATCTCCTTCCACTTATGATTGTAACTTTGTTGCTTGCATCCTTACGATTTATACTGATATTGTTTCCTGATTGCTTATTTGAACCCTGTGACTATCATTAAGTGTTGTAAGTGTTATACCTTGATAAAGGTATCTTTTCTTTTATGTACACTGAGAGCAAATGCACCAAGACAAATTCGTTGTGTGTCCAATCACACTTGGCCAATAAAAAATTCTATTCTATTCTATTCACAATTAGTGCCCTTCTCCACCTGCTCTTATAGTGATAGTGTACAGAACTGATTTTTTTCTTCCTGAAACTGAAGATTTATAACCACCAGCCCAACTCCTACTGCAATTTCCTGGCAAAAGCGAAGCAAAAAGAGCAGGAGAAGAACATTTTATTTAAACCTTTTCTAATAAAGTTCAAGGATTCAGTCATATGTCATCTTCAGTTAACATTGTAAGACCACCTTTCCTAACCTGGTGCTTTCTAATATAGCTGGAAGGTACTCTGCTTGGAAAAAGGATGTCATAGGAGTATTTGTGAAGATGGCTCAACTGCAGTCAGATAAAGATCATGTGCAGCCTTTCTGATTATATCTAGTAGAGAAGGTCAAATGCTTTGGGATATTTTCTGCCACCCCAACTCAGTGCCTTGTGATCAGTGAGAAACGAAAAAGCTTTCGAGCACAGCTCTCTGGTATAATGGAAATTAATTGTGCCACTAAATCAGTGACCTATTCAAAGTTTCTGTTTAGATTACAAAAAGTCCATAGTCATGTTTCTTTGAAGGGATGTCTTAGAGCTGGGCTAAGGAAAAATACCTTCGGACAATTGTTAAATTAATACTGTGCTGCAACACATTAAGAAATATATTTTGCTTGTATCCAAGGAATCCATCTTATACTTGGCAAATGAAAGTGTCCCATTTAATGGTTTTCTTTTCTGCCTTGAGGCTACAAGCTCCATTACAAAGGGATTATATTATTTACTTTGAATTCTGTGTGGACTTTTCCTTTGTCTTATTTTTTTTTGGGGGGTGGGGGAAGGGAGACATTGACATTGACTTAACCAAAACCCATCTCTGTTTCATACCCATTAAACCAGTGGTTCTCAACCTTTATAGTGCTGTGACCCTTTTAATACAATTCCCCACAATGTGGCGACCCCTTTAATACAATTCCCCACAATGTGGCGACCCCAACCGTAAAATTATTTTCTGAACTGCTTGCGATTGCCTTGAGGATGGAGGCATTAAAGCGGAGACTCCTCCTCTATTAAGTTTATCGCGCCTGAAGCCAGATTAGGCTAGCGATTGGGAGTGATTGCAGCTGGCTTGAGAGGGAGACATCAGAGCAAAGATTTCTCTCTTTTTTAATTCATCGCACCAGAAGCCGAATTCAGCTAGCGATTTGAAGAGCCTGCAGCTGGCTTGTAGAGTCAACTATTGGAGCGCGATTCTTCGACTCGCAAGTATACGTCCCATATTTCCGATGGTCTTAGGCGACCCCTGGCAAATCGTCATTCGACCCCCAATGGGGTCGTGACCCACAGGTTGAGAACCGCTGCATTAAACCCATTAGCAAGTGTCAGGTACAAGCAGCCAGATCAATTCATGAAAGGTTCAATTATTCTGTTTTACCTAAAATACAGGATTCATCCCAGACTGCTTGCCTTCTAATGGGACAAATTAATATGGTTTTATGGAACTTACTGTGAGGGAGGGACTTATGCCTCTTTCAGCTGCGCAAGGACTCAAAGCTAGTTCCCAACTTGACCTCTCCTCCCTGCCTTGCTGACTGTTTCCCAACAGTGCTGCTGCAATCTTTTTCTAATTACATGAGTGTGCAATGTTCATAGAAGCAAGAATGAAGCTGGATGAAAACCATGTGCTAAATAATCAGACTTTGTGCAGGTTCATGCAAAGCATCTAGGGCAGGGGTCTGCAAACTTGGCTCTTTTAAGACTTGTGGACTTCAACTCCCAGAGTTCCTCAGCCAGCAAAGCTGGCTGAGGTACTCTGGGAGTTGAAGTCCACAAGTCTTAAAAGAGCCAAGTTTGCAGACCCCTGATCTAGGGGAAAGGGGAGATAAATGCTAAGGAAGAGATACAGTAGATCCCATCATTTAGTTTAATTTACTTTATTGTCATTGCACCTCGTACAATGAAATTAAATGCCATCTTCAATGTACCTTATACATTCATGTACATTGAACATTAATGCATATATATAAAATGTATAAAAAATATATATTTTTATAATGTATATGAATATGTACATTCAAATACATTATAAAAAATAAAACAAAAGCACACATCCTT
The DNA here is from genome assembly GCF_028640845.1 of Ahaetulla prasina. Classification (NCBI taxonomy): domain Eukaryota; kingdom Metazoa; phylum Chordata; class Lepidosauria; order Squamata; family Colubridae; genus Ahaetulla; species Ahaetulla prasina. Next base: position 80,024,192 of record NC_080545.1, on the reverse strand, counting down.
CACATTGTATACAATTGAATTTAAAACCCCTGATATTGCACTAATATTGCACTATATAGTAGAATTCAATATAGCTACTGCTCTGGGATAGAAGCTGTTTTTCAGCCGATTTCTCCTTGATTTTATTGTCCTGTACCATCTCCCAGTTGGTAATAGTTCAAAAAAAGGGTGCCCAGGATGAGATGGATCTTTAAGAATGTTTTGAACTTTCTTAAGGCAACGGGAGTTATGAAGCTCTTCCAAAGAGGGGAGAGGGCAACCAATGATCCTCTAGGCAATGGCATTAACCCTCTGGAGTGCTGTCTTATCTGCCACTGTGCAATTGGGAAACCGTACAAAGGTGCAGTAAATTAAAATACTCTCTATGGTGCAGCAGTAGAAGGTCACCAGCAGTTTTTCCTTAAGTTGTTATTTCCTGAGAAGTCTCAGGAAATATAATCTCTGCTGGGCCCTTTTGACCAGTGCTGCAATGTGAGTGCCCCAGGTCAGGTCGTCTTTTATGATAACACCCGGAAACTTAAAACTGGCCCCTTGCTCCACTCGGTCTCCATTGATAACCAAGGGCTGGATATCTGATCTATTCCTTCTATAGTCCACTATAAGCTTCTTGGTCTTATTGGTGTTAAGGACCAAGTTATTGTCTCCACACCATGAAAGCAACCGTTCCACCTCATCTTGATAGGCAGACTCATCCCCCATGGAGAGGAGTTCCATCAGTTTTGTATCACCTGCAAATTTAATAATAGTATTACTGGTGTGAGTAGGAATGCAGTCATGTACATAGTAGAGAGTAATCAACATGCAACCCTGTGGTGTACCAGTGTTAAGAATAAGAACTGAGGAGATGTGATTATCTAATCTGACCCTCTGAGAGTGGCTAAATAGAGAGATTGCAGAGAGTTTTTTCTCCAATTCAAGACTTAAGTCTGGTTAAAAAAAACTGTTTAAAGACAGGCCTGATTCAGAATAGAAGACTGGAAATAAACTCCAGATGAAAAAGGTGGATTGTTGCCCATAACATCCCCTCTCCATTTCTTATGGTAAAAGAGTTTGATTAGAATAAGGGAAGGCAGGTATTAATCTCCACTTAGCTATCCAAGTTCTTCGGTCACTTTGGGACAGTCACTCACTCTCAGCCCAGCTCTGAATTGTTTTGAATTAGACAGCTGTACAAAATAAATTAAATTAATCTCATAGAGGAAGGAGCACTGTGTATGCCACCTTGAACTCTGGCAGGCAAGTTGGAATATGAATCTAATAAATATATTAACTCAATAAATAAGGGGAGGGGGAAACAACTTGTAGTTCTGCATTGTAATAAGGATTTAGCTTATTTCAAACAAAGTCAATGAGGATATTGTAAGGTGTTACAATTTTAAGATATTATAATTTTATCCTTCCAGTAGATGAACAAAATAGATATCCATGCAAAGTTATTAAAAAATGCCTGACCATTCGATCCATTACCATACAACCAACACAAGCTATGAAAAGGATAACATTATACACATCAAAAACATCTCAGAAACAACAAACTATTAGAACCACATGGCATTATTCTAGTATACAAGCCAGTTAAGGCCCTCCAAAACATCTGAAGTAAACCCAAAAGTTCCAGTAGCCAAAGAAGAAGGAAAAAACAGGAGTCATCTACAACTTATATAGCAGGTATGTGAACTTAAGTGGTCCAATAAGTATTATTTTTTTAAAAAGATGAATAAGGAATGCCACATTATTTAGTCTCTTACATCCAATTTCCTGGCTCAGTGGCTAAGATGCTGAGCTTGTCAATCAAAAGGTCGGCAGTTCAGTGGTTTGAATCACTAGTGCCACGTAATAGGGTAAACTCCCATTACTCATCCCAGCTTCTGCCAACCTAGCAGTTGGAAAGCATGTAAAAAATGCAAAAAGAAAAATAGGGACCACCTTTGCTGGGAAGGTAACAGTATTCCGTGGTCATGCCGGCCACATGACCACGGAGAAGTCTTTGGACAGCACTGGCTCTTCGGCTTTGAAACAGAGATGAGCACCACCCTCTAGAGTCTAGCACATATGACTAGCACATATTTGCCTTTACTTATCCAATTTCCCGAGGCAAATTTGCCGGCACCCCGATTCAGTCAGCTGCAGCCGCGGCTGGCTGTTGGAGGCGAGTTACTGGCCCCAAAGGATAGGGTGCGCAACTTGGGTGTCCTCCTGGATGATCGGCTGTCGTTTGAAGACCATTTGACGGCCGTCTCCAGGAGGGCCTTCCACCAGGTTCGCCTGGTTCGGCAGTTGCGCCCCTTCCTTGATCGGGATGCCTTATGCACAGTCACTCATGCGCTCGTTACCTCTCGCTTGGATTACTGTAATGCTCTCTACATGGGGCTCCCCTTGAAGTGCGCTCGGAGGCTTCAGTTAGTCCAGAATGCAGCTGCGTGGGTTATAGAGGGAGCTACGCGGAGCTCCCATGTAACACCGCTCCTGCGCAGACTGCACTGGCTGCCTGTGGCCTTCCGGGTGCACTTTAAGGTGTTGGTTATGACCTTTAAATCGCTCCATGGCTTAGGACCTGGGTACTTACGGGACCGCCTGCTGTTACCACACGCCTCCCACCGACCCGTACGCTCCCATAGAGAGGGACTTCTCAGGGTGCCGTCCGCCAAACAATGTCGGCTGGCGGCCCCCAGGGGAAGGGCCTTCTCTGTGGGGGCTCCCACACTCTGGAACGGACTTCCCGGTTTACGCCAAATACCCGACCTTGGACATTTCGCGAACTCAAGACTCATCTTTTATCCGCAGGGCTGGCTTAAATTGGGATTTTAATGTTTAAATTTATTAATTTTAAACGGGGTTTTCTTAGTATGGTAAATTTTAATCATTGGGCTAATTTAAAATAAGTTTTTTAAATCGTATTTTAAACTTGTATATTGTATTGTCGGTTTTATTATGCCTGTACACCGCCCTGAGTCCTTCGGGAGAAGGGCGGTATAAAAATCAAATAAAATAAATAAAATAAATAATAAATAGAATTTTGCTTTTAAACAATGCCAAAGGTCTATTGGGATGGAAATTCAAATGATTACTAACTAAATACCATTTATGCATTTATAATAACTCACAGGTGGAAGATTTGATCCATTACTTATTACATTGCAAATTATATCAGGAAACTAGAGCTAGATTCGTTATCCTTCTGTTAATTCAACTGAACTAGTGGAGTTTAAAAGAAAAAAAGTCTATTTTCTATTGACTATTATAGCTCAACATGTAACAAAACAAGTTGCATAAGAGCCATGGTGGTTAGATTGCAATATTGCAGGCTAACTCTGCCCACAGGAGTTCAATCCTGACTGGTTCAAGGTTGACTCCGCCTTCTATCCTTTCAAGGATAGTAAAATGGGGAGCCAGGTAGTTGGGGGGAAATAGCTGTGTTCCAATATCTCAGGGGTTGCCACAAAGAAGAGGGAGTCGGGCTGTTCTCCAAAGCACCTGAGGATAGAACAAGAAGCAATGGGTGGAAACTGATCAAAGAAAGAAGCAACTTAGAACTAAGGAGAAATTTCCTGACAGTTAGAACAATTAATAAGTGGAACGACTTGCCTGCAGAAGTTGTGAATGCTCCAACACTGGAAATTTTTAAGAAAATGTTGGATAACCATCTGACTGAGATGGTGTAGGGTTCCTGCCTAGGCAGGGGGTTGGACTAGAAGGCCTCCAAGGTCCCTTCCAACTCTGTTGTTATGTTATGTTATGATGATTCTGCAAACTGCTTAGAGAATGCTGTAAAACACTATGAAGCAGTATGAAAGTCTAAGTCCTGTTGCTGTTGCTATGAAGAAGAAACAAATTTTAGAAACCAACATTGGTTTGAAGGTAGAACAGGATTGGTAAGAAGAAAACATTACTTGGAGTAAAAGGATTCATTTTCCAGGAGAGACACATCTACCTCTAGGGTTTTCTGAACTTAGAAAGAGGACAAGTCATCCAAAAGATATAAAAATCCCTGGATTATAGAAGAAACAGATATAGAAACCTATTTTCCTGTTTGAAAGGATTACTACCTCTTATAAATGGCTTGAGACTGATTGGCCCTTGATTGGCCCCTAGTTTAACAAGACAGTTTTAAAGACATTGCTTCCCAAACTTTTTCCTCCATTATCCAAAACCACTTATCAAAAAGTTCTTTTTACCCGATGTAGGTAAACATTTTAAGTTTTTTTTTTACTTGACTGTGAACCGCCCTGAGTCCTTCGGGAGAAGGGCGGTATACAAATTTAAATAATAAATAAATAAAATAAATAAAGTAAATTTAAATGCCCCTTTTGTGATTGTCCTATTGTGTATGTTTGTTGTTACCCAAAAAAACCCCACTTTTATCCAATTTTCAGTAATTTACCCAGATTTAGGAAACACTGCTTTAAGAGCTTATAGCAGAGAAGAAAATAGGGATGGAATAGGAATGGATGAATGGACACAAGTGGTAAATGGCCACTATTGGATTCATATCTAAAGCAAAAGCTACTAGCAACGTGTGTAAGAATCACATTGGTTCCTACTTAAAATGCTTTAGATACTGTTCTGCTTTCTACGATCACGTTTATTTAGAAGCAAAAACAACGATATATTCCATGGCAATTCCCCAGGAAGCAAAGGTTGAGTTCTTTTTATGCTGACAATTTGACATTCTCACATTACCAACACAAAGACAATATGTGGTCCCTAATGTAATATTTCAAATACAGAAGATTCCAGGCATTTCCTTCCAAAATATACTGAATTTAATGGACTCAATTGTTTCAGATAAATGTAGGGGAAACATATTTTTCCCCATTCCTCTTGAAAACAAGGTTGGGGAAGACCTTGTTTAAACTTAGACCTAGTTAGCAGTAGGGTGGAAGATTACCAAGAACTTCCAAGCTATAAATTGGATTAGGTGGTCAAAAAGCCACCTAGATGAAGTGAGCGGCAGACTTCTTCCATATTGCTACCAAGAATATGTCCAGGAAAACATATGAAGTCTAGTTTGACTTGATTTCATTGACTACCAGGTAATCATAAATTCCACACAGAAAATATAGAGAAATCCCTTGCCCCATCCTCCAACAGGTATTGGGTACAGAACAGGGGTGGGTTTCAGCAGGTTCTGACTAGTTCTGGAGAACTGGTAATGGAAATTTTGAGTAGTTCGGAGAACTGGTAGTAAAAATTCTGACTGGCCCCACATTCATCTATTCTCTGCCTCCCAAGTCCCAGCAGATCTGGAGGAAATGGGGATTTTGCAGTAACCTTCCCCTGGAGTGGGGAGGGAATGGAGATTTTACATTATCCTTCCCCTGCCATGCCCACCAAGCCACGCCCACCAAGCCATGCCACGCCCACCAAGCCACACCCACAGAACCTGTAGTAAAAGTTTTGAAACCCACCACTGGTACAGAACTCATGTAATATCGCATAATAGGTTGAGAAAGAGGAAAATAAGAAGACTTCATATATGGCTCTTGAGTCCTGGGTGAGCTTAACTTCCTTTGTGTATAACAAACTAGGAGAGTCATTGCCAAGACAGCTGCTGGTATGTGGCATGGAAGCTTGCTGAATAGGGAACCTGAGGCCCTGCAGAATGAATTCAAAGATGTTAACAAGAAAAGTGAAAAGAGAGATGGCCAAAGATCCAAGAATAGGAGAAAGCAAATGGATGTCAAAAGAGACAGTGGAAATTGCCAAAAAGAGAAGAGAGCCCCAAATGATAAAGATAGGTAGCTAGTGGAAGAAACAAGGAAGAATATTACAAGGACATTATGGGAGGAAATGGGCACAAAAAGGTACAGAACATTTTTCAAAAGATTCAAGCAGGTTCCAGTCTCAAACTGGTATGCTAAAGAATGCTAGTGGACAAAGTAAGAACTGATTCAAAGACAATGAAGCAGAAATGAAAGGAATAAACCAAACTTCTGCATAGCAGGGATGTCAACATCCATGGTATCTTAGAAGATATATACAAGAACCTGTAATTTCTAGTTAGATCAGAACTTGGCCATTACCACATTAAAAGGCTACAGGATGATGGAATATTTGCATAAGCGTATCATCAATAAAATATCATCAATGAAGATTCTAAGTCCAACATATCTGGAGATGAACAGAAACTTGAAGATCAGCAAATCTGAAAGTCAATAAATGTTCACCCGGATAGAGTATAGTAGGAGAAAAAATCCTCAAGCTTTTCTAAGCCAGGGCAAGGTATCTATGTGGATGAGCCCTTAGAGTTATGAGCAGGGATGAAATCGAGCAGGTTCTGACAGGTTCTGGAGAACCGGTAGTGGAAATTTTGAGTAGTTTGGAGAACTGGTAGAGGAAATTTTGAGTAGTTCGGAGAACTGGCAAATGCCACCTCTGGCTGGCCCCAGAGTGGGGTGAGAATGGGGATTTTGCAGTATCCTTCCCCTGAAGTGGGGTGGGAATGGAGATTTTGAAGTATCCTTCCCCTGCCATGCCCACCAAGCCGCACCCACCAAGCCACAGCATGCCCATCAAACAATGCCCACAGAACTGGTAGTAAAAAAACCTTGGATTTCACCACTTTTATTTGAGTATGTAACTTCCTTAAGTTTGAGGTCTTTTTAGACCATATGTCAACCCTGAAGAGAACTTGGCTGAAGCCATCTTGGAGGCTTCAGGGTTGCCACACAACAGAGGGAGGGGGGAAATAGTTAGATTAGGTTATTATAGCCAAAACAATAAAGCTTTCCTGTGGGAACCAAGAACATTCTCACAGGTGGCTGACCAGAGGGGGAGTGAAGTAACCAAGCAACTGGCCAGCATCTTGATTGGACAGTGTGACTAGGGACTTGGGGGAAAGGGGAAACTTTTATTTTTAATTAGGTGAAAGCTGCAGGAATTTTAGAGTCCGCTTTCACCAGCCATGCCAATATGATGTATCCAATAAAATTGTTCTTTGAGGAATTTCCCTAACTCGGAGTTCTTCTTTCTATGGGTGCATTACTTGGAACCCTGATACCATCACCAATATCATCCATCCTTGTTAAAGGAGTTGGTTCCATTCACACATGTCTGCTTTGGTACTACAGATACCAGACAATGAATTGTAGCATTCCATCCATGATTATTGCAGAAATTTTCATAGAAAAAACACTTCTGTCTCAAGGTGCTGCCTACTGAATAAAGGATTTAGGGAGATAAAGCGAACGCACTGGGAAAGGAAAAACGTTTTTCAGTATTTGATGCAAGGATAGCATCATTGTATTTTTTTTCCACAGGAAGAGTAGAAAAGATATGGAAAAAGAACTTAAGACCAGTTGCTAGGCAACCTGATTATCTGGACACCATAGGTAAGGAAGTGTGTGGTAATTCAGGCTGACTGCAATTCTAATCAACAGCATCCCGAGATCCTATTTTATAGCATCCTTGGTAACTTGTTACATTCCCCCTGTTATATTCTAAGCAATCCTTAACTGTGAAATGCATGGGAACAATACTGTAAATGAATACTGTAGTGATATATGTCATCCAAATTCATCTTTTCTTCTTTTGCAAAAGAAGATGCATTTTTTAAAATTTAGGATCCTTCTGTGGAATTTGTGAGTTTTCTGCATTGTCTTAAAATGCTGCTTCTGCTTTTGTTGTGTATGTATATGTGTTTGTGTGAATGTAAGAGAGAGAGAGAGAGAGAGAGGGAGAGAGTGTGATATGTCTTATAATTACTTTTTCTTGAACTTCCATTATCTGTTTAGTACATCCAGAATTGAAATGGCTCCTAAATCAGCTTGTAATTGTTATTTATTTTGAAATAATTTACAGAAGATACATAACATTTTCTGTTGAAAATAAATCAAAGCAATTGACATTAACCATGTTCACATTACATGCCAAATGCAATAAAACAGAATTTTAAAAAGTGAAAATAGGAATAGTAAATACTATGATAATTTACTTACTGCATGTGGCAGATAGAGATACAGAATAATAGAGTTGGAAGGGATGTTGCAGGTCTTCTAATCCAGCTCCCTACTCAAGCAGGAGACAAATGGTTGTCCAGTCTCGCCTTAAAAATCTCCAGGGATGAAGCTTCCACAATTTCAGAAGGCAAGCCATTTCTCCAGTTAATTGTTCTCACTGTTAGGAAGTTTCTCCTTAATTCTAGGTTGATTTTCTCCTTGATTAGTTTCCATCCATTGTTTCTTGTCTTGCTTTCTGGTCCTTTGAAAAATAGATTGACAACCCCCACCCACCCACCCCGGCCTTCATTGTAGCAGACCCTCAAATATTGGAACGGGAAATATTGGCACATATGCATTTGTCTGAATTTTCCTTCTTTTTTTGGAAGCAAAAATGGAGAGCAATTTATTTCCAACAAATTGAATGAGAATAGTTTAAAAAGGCAGAATTTTTGGCACAGAACTAAAAACATCTGTCTCAGAAGGTGACAGAGTCTGGTGAACTATGTCTTGGCTTGAAAACGAAGTAATGACAGTTTTGCTTAGTACTTTATTTATGTATTTTAATGTTTTAATTTGATTCAGCTGTGATACTCCAAGCAGTGTACAAGCAATGTTTCCTAACATATCTCTGCAACCAAATTAACAAAACAACAAATATCAATCAAACAATAAATCGTAATAGCTATATGTATATCCATCATTATATTTTATATTTATATGAACAATGTTGTCACATATTTAGTTGAGACCACTCATTTATGCTCCCAAAGGTTTTCATCAGTTTTCTGACTTCATAATGGACATTACCTTACAGATGACCCCCACCCCTTTAAAGACCTTGGAGTTTTCATGTCAAATGATCTAAGTGTCAAAGCCCACTGTAACTACATAGCAAAAAAGGCCCTAAGAGTTGTAAACCTAATCCTGCGTAGCTTCTTTTCCAAAAACACTACACTACTAACCAGAGCATATAAAACATTTGCTAGACCAATTCTAGAATACAGCTCGCCTGTTTGGAACCTTCACCACATCTCTGACATCAATACAATTGAACGTGTCCAGAAATATTTTACAAGAAGAGTTCTCCATTCCTCTGAAAACAACAAAATACCTTACCCCACCAGACTTGAAATCCTAGGCTTAGAAAACTTGGAACTCCGTCGCCTTCGACAAGACCTAAGTCTAACTCATAGAATCATCTATTGTAATGTCCTTCCTGTTAAAGACTACTTCAGCTTTAATTGCAACAATACAAGAGCAACCAACAGATTTAAACTTAATGTCAACCACTTTAATCTAGATTGCAGAAAATATGACTTCCATAACAGAATCATCAGTGCTTGGAATACTTTACCTGACTCTGTGGTCTCTTCCCATATTCCTAAAAATTTTATCCAAAAACTTTCTACTATTGACCTCACCCCATTCCTAAGAGGACCATAAGGGGCGTGCATAAGCGCACAAACGTGCCTACCGTTCCTGTCCTATTGTTTTTTTCTTTTCTTTTCTTCTTTCTATATATATATATTTATGCTTATACCTCCTAATATTTACTCATATATATGTTTATATACTATATAATCCTTTTTATATGATGTTGTGAAAAAAATAAAAAATAAATAAAAATATTTTTTTATTAAAATTTTATTTTAGTTTATTATTTCATTATCAAATAAGAATACAGAAAAAAAACCAAGAAAATTAAAAGAAAGAAAAGTACAAAGAGAGAAAGAAGTGGTGATTTCTGACATTTTTCAGTGTAGTAAAATCAAAAATATACAACCTCACCTTTTGCTTTATATGCTTTACATGGCATATTCCAAGCCATTTCCCTAATACCAAAAATCAAAGTTGGGGTTGGTTTTTTTTAGTTTTGAGTAAAAAGTCTGGAAGCAATTTTCACATGGAAAATTGAAAAACTTGATAAATTCTTCTCTTTAATTAAAACAGTCATTTTCATCACCAGTTTTGTCATGGAAGAAGTGCTAAAAAGAGGCACAATTTTTGCCTCAAATCTCTCCCATATTTTTAAATTTGACTGAAGTAAAGATAAAGGTAAAGGTTCCCCTCGCACATATGTGCTAGTCGTTCCTGACTCTAGGGGGCGGTGCTCATCTCCATTTCAAAGCTGAAGAGCCAGTGCCATCCGAAGATGTCTCCGTGGTTATGTGGCCGGCATGACTAAATGCCAAAGGTGCATGGAACGCTGTTACCTTCCCACCAAAGATGGTCCCTATTTCTTCTACTTGCATTTTTTATGTGCTTTCGAACTGCTAGGTTGGCAGAAGCTGGGACAAGTAATGGGAGCTCACCCCGTTACGCGGCACTAAGGATTCGAACCACCACTGAACTGCCAACCTTTTGATCGACAACCTCAGCATCTTAGCCACTGAGCCATATAGAATTCTAATTGTAATGTAAAAGTATATGCCCTTCTCTTTTCTCAGACCATTTTGCTTTGTATCATTTTTTTTGCCTTTAAACATTTTTTATTAGGTTATAAGATAAAATACAAAAGTAAATAGGAAGACACAGTGGGGGGGGGGGGAGAGGGAGAAAAAGAAAAGAAGGAATGTTGACTTCCAACTACTCTGTTTCAGTAAAATAAAGCATTAACATCAAACCACAACTTATTGTTTTCCCTTAATAATATAAACTAGCCACTTCTATAAAAACGTATCAATCTAATCAATAAAACCCATAATCAAAATTTCATTTTTTCCCCCATTTCAAGCACAAAGTTCAGAAGCGGTTTCCATGTGGAAGCAAAGGTACTTATATTCTTTCCTTTAACCGAAACAGTCAATTTAGCCATTCCTGCCAACTCCATCACTTCTGTAGCTTTGTATCATTTTTGTTTACATTTATTTCATTTAAACAATTCTTCATATGCCAGACTAAAGGGACAATACATATAAACGTTGCTTAGTATCTCTTTAACTGATTACCCCGTCACTCTCAAAATAGATAGATAAAAATTGAAAATCTTAGATTGGACTAAAATTTAGATAATACATGTTTATAAGTCCCTACAATTTATCAGATTGAAAAACTTTAAAATTTTGTTTGTATTGTAGGAAGTTAGCACCCACCCCCCTTTTAGAAGAATGAAATGTTTTAGGAACTATTAAAGAGGCAGAATATTATATTTCCCCAGATGAAAAAAGAAGAAACTTGTTTTTAAAGACAAAGCAACTTCCTGCACCTCCCTGACCCTCCCCTTCAGCTCCAGGGTGATGGGATTAAGACATGGCCCTCAGGACATGATAGGATTAGCTCTCTACCCATCTCACTACATGGCACCTAGGAAGATTACATCACCAAGCAAGGCTCAACAAAGCCTGGGACACAGACAGCCTACAAAGTTAGCTAAGAGTCCTGCCCCATAGGAATCTGACAGCTAATGGGATACATTTCTTGTACAGGAATGGGAAACTCTAAGGCATATCCCTCTCTCCACTCCATGTGCCTTTTTTGTCCAGGATCTCAAACCATGTGGTCCTGTCCACCATTAAAAACCATCTTTCCAAACAATCACCATGTTTCCAGTGTCATTCTCCCCACTTCGAACTGAACCCAGATAGACATTTCTTCCAACAGTATCTTAATAATAACAGAGTTGGAAGGGACCTTGGAGGTCTTCTAGTCCAGGCAGGAAACCCTACACCACTTCAGACAAATGGTTATCCAACATCTTCTTAAAAATTTCCAGTGTTGGAGCATTCACAAATTCTGCAGGCAAGTTGTTCCACTGATTAATTGTTCTGTCAGGAAATTTCTCCTTAGTTCTAGGTTGCTTCTCTCCTTGATTAGTTTCCACCCATTGCTTCTTGTCCTACCCTCAGGTGCTTTGGAGAATAGCTTGACTCCCTCTTCTTTGTGGAAATCCCTGAGATATTGGAACACTGCTATCATGTCTCCCCTAGTCCTTCTTTTCATTAAACTAGACATACCCAATTCCTGCAACTGTTCTTAATATGTTTTAGCCTCCAGTCCCCTAATCATCTTTGTTGCTCTTCTCTGCACTCTTTCTAGAGTCTCAGCATCTTTTTTACATTGTGGTGACCAAAATCGAATGTAATATTCCAAGTGTGGCCTTACCAAGGCATTATAAAGTGGTATTAACACTTCACGTGATCTTGAGTCTATCCCTCAGTTTATGCAGCCTAGAACTGTGTTGGCTTTTTTGGCAGCTGCTGCACTCTGCTGGCTCATATTTAAATGGTTGTCCACCAGGACTTCAAGATACCTCTCAAAGTTAATATTATTAAGCAAGGTACCACATATACTGTACCTGTGCATTTTGGGGTGGTTTTTTTGCCTAAATGTAGAATCTTACTTTTTTCACTGTTGAATTTCATTTTGTTAGATAGTTCCCAATGTTCAAGTCTGTCAAGATCCTTCTTTATCTTGAGCCTATCTTCTGGAGTGTTGGCTATTCCTGCCAGCTTGGTGTCATCTGCAAATCATCTTGCCGGATCCAGTTGAGTCAATCACTAGGATCAAAAGTTCATTCTTCCAAGTTTTCAGGCTTGTGCTGGAGCCCCATCATCAGGGAATTTCTCTCTCTCTCTGGAATATGTGCACTGGGTTGTTCTATACATTATATTTACATGGTTCCTGGTTGTGTATAGCTTTTATTTGTTAATTAGGGTGTTGATGGCTGGCTATTAACTTGTTAATTGTTTCCTTGTGCCTCTGTGAACTCAGTTACTAGGTACCTGATAGGCTGCTGGTAAATCAGCACTTGTTATTGACTGAGCGGGGCCCATTTCCCAGGCTTCAATCTGTCATGTCCCACTCCCCCTCTGACGACCGGGTCTAGGAAGTCCGTATCAAGCGTGGCCACGAAACCTCTGCAGCTTTGCCAAATTCCTTTCAGATTTCTCAGGGCAGGCAGGAATCCAAGTTGTGACTTCAGCAAACTAAATGAGACTTTGCTTGACTCAAAGTTGCTTGACTCAAGCAGGTCCTTTATATAGGCTGTGGGGTGTGGCTCCATGACTCAGCACTTATCTAGGCCTGCCCCTCCCTTCCTTCTGCTGACGTTGCCTCTCAGATCTCCGGAAGCGAGGATCTTCCCACTTTGAATTGTTTTCTGCTGTTTGAGAAAGGGAGGGGTCAGAAGGCGTAGGCCCGAGCAATTCCAATCCGTGGCTGTCTTTCTCTGATGGCTGAGCCAAAGGAACACACGCCGCATCAGTGAGGCTTGTTTGTTCATTCCTGACATCCTGTCCGGGCATGGGGTCAGGGCCAGGGGCTGGAGGCATGACAGGCCGTTCATCTTCATTATCAGACTCCGAATCTGATAGCAGGCCCGGGAGGAGACGGGAGGGGCCCGGCTGAGGAGAGGAGGGAGGACGAGGCACAACACAATCATTTCTCTGACTATTTTCATCCTTGCTCGGCCAACAATCACAGTAATTGTAAAATTGAATGCATGTCCTTTGTCACTGCAATGTTGGTATCTTGTTGCCGAAGATGAAATGTTGCTCCAGAGTGGCTGGGAGAAGACTGTCACCCATGATGGTGTTTCTTGCATCTGTTCTGAACAGTTGTTTCTTCCTTCTTGTAAAACAGAGTATTAAAGTATTATCTGAATATTTAAAATTAAACACTGCCTTTTTAAAGCAGAACATTGAATGATGAAAATAAATGGTGGCATCAGACCGTAATGGAGTTCAATGTTGTTGTTTTTAACAAACCCCCCCCCCCAATCTTCTGTCTTTCCTCTCTCTGCAATTTATAGAACCATCTTTAGTTTCCAATGTTTTAAATCTAAATCCTGCTTTCCAAGACACGCTCAGTTACTTTCATTCTTAATAATTTCTTAAATTGATAAGGATTTTCCAATCAGTCCTTTCATTATCTGCTGGCAATATTAATTCAGGAAGTATGCATGTTGAACAGTTCTATCTTATCTGAAGGAGTGGGAAATACAATTGAAGTGGTAATATTCTTAAACTATAATTATATTCCCATTTGATGCGTCACTGGAATTACTTGCAAGCTGAAAGCAGGGAGCAAGGAAGTTGCTGCACCTGTGCATTAGTGATGAAAGTGTACTTAATATCAGCTTTAACAGATGGGAATCTCCCCAGTGAAAGCTTCACATTATTATTATTCTGATAGAATTGCTCAGCCAAAACAGAAAGAGTTCTGAGCTACCTTTTCAAGCAACTGCTGGCCTAGTTATCAAAGATAAGTCTGCTAAGATCTTGTATATGGCAATAAGAGCTGCAACAAGGCATTATTATGTTTTAAAATAATCAACTTTCCTTTTTGCATTAGCTCTGAGTGATTAAAATGGCTAAGAGTTCCACTGTTGTTGTTAGTTGCGAAGTCATGTCCGACCCATCGTGATCCCATGGACAACGTTCCCCCAGGTTTTCCTGTCTTCTACCATTTAAGCTGGAGTCCATTTAAGCTCATGCCGACTGCTTCAATGACTCCATCCAGCCACCTTGTTTTCTGCTGTCCCCTTCTTCTTTTGCCCTCAATCTTTCCCAGAATTAGGCTCTTATCCAGTGAGTCCTTCCTTCTCATTAGGTGGCCAAAGGATTTGAGTTTCATCTTCAGGATCTGGCCTTCTAAAGAGCAGTCAGGGTTGATCTCCTCTAGGACTGACCGGTTTGATCACCTTGCAGTCCAAGGGATTCTCTAAGTGATTTAAAATGGCTAAGAGCTCCACTGCATTGATGCATTATTATCCAAAGTCTATGGCAAAAGTCCTCTATTGACATGTCAGGGAGGCCCCACCAGAACCATCAGAAATGCCAAAGGTGCTTTTTTTTTTCTTCAAGAGGCAACTGGACTTTTTGGTCTTTCTTTGAAGACATTTCACTTCTCATCCAAGAAGCTTCTTTAGCTCTGGCTGGATGGTGGGGAATGGAAGAATTTATACTCCTTGCAGACAGCTGGTCATTTGCATTCTTTTAGAGAGTCATTGAGGCCACCTGGTGGTTTATCTATGTCATCAGGGTCACCTGAGTAGGATTTTCAATATTGACTTTGTTAGATTCGGGCAATAACGAGGCAGGAGACCAGGATAGTGACAACAGCTCTTTACTATATGGTGAACCCAGCAGCTTGGGCTGGGAAAACCCTCTCTTTATATACAGTTTAGCCAGAGGCTTCATCCAATCAGCAACGTGCTTTTTCCCGCTCAGTTTTCCCTCCACAACTTTTAAAGATACATTACACTCCTTCCCTCCCAGAGAACACTTTACCAATATTTACATAGAATTAACATCTTATTTTTCAACGTAATCACGCAAGTAGACTGGGCGTCTCCTGACTCTTTCGGACCTGCGCAATTCATTTTCTGGGAGTGAGTCGAGCTGACCGGAGGAACTGTTTGTTCCTCTCAGCTCCTCCTCTAGGCCAACCGGCCCTGGATTATTTGCAGAGTCGTCCCTGCTGTTTTCAGGAGGAACCGGTTGGCGTCGCTGGACTCCCTGGAACTCAGATAAGTCCCGCGTTTGCCCCGGGTTTGAGTCAGCTGTGGATTCAAACATGGGATAGTCAGGGCCTATTTCGTCTGATTCTGATTTACCGGTTATGCGTTTCCTTATTTGGTCTATGTGGCGCTTCCATACCCGGCCATCCTCTATCTCTACTAGATATGATTTTGGTCCTGTTATCTCTAGGATTTTTCCTGCTAACCAGGTCGGGCCCTCGCTGTAGTTGTGTGCCCACACTAGGTCACCTACTGCCATCCCTCTTGTTTTTCCGTGTGCCCCTTTGTAACCGTCTGGTGTGTAGTTTGGGTTTAAACGGTCTAGTGGGCACCTAAGCTTCCGACCCATTAATAGCTCTGCCGGGCTGCGGCCAGTTGTTACACAGGGGGTTCTGTGTTGGACTGCTAGGAATGTATCGATTTTTGTTTGCCAATCGCCTGGCCTGATTCTGGACAATGCTTCCTTTGCGCTCCGAACGAAACGTTCTGCAAGGCCGTTCGTCGCAGGGTGGAAAGGCGCCGAGAGGACATGTCGGATGCCCTCCTCTGCCAAGTACCCCTCAAACTGGGTTGCCGTGAATTGCGGGCCGTTATCGGAGACTAAAGTGTCGGGCAACCCGTGGGTTACAAATAGGTGCCGTAGGACTGAAATCACGGCCTCGGCTGTCATGGATCTCATGAGAATGATTTCCAGCCATTTGGAGTAGGCATCGACTACTACCAGAAAGGTTTGGCCGTGGAAGGGGCCGGCAAAATCGATATGGATCCTAGACCAAGGGCCCTGGGGTCTCTCCCATTCCCGAATCGGGGCCGTTGGGGGTAGCGGTCTGGACTCCTGGCAGGCCTGGCATTTCCCTACCCTTTCAGTAATTTCCGTGTCCATTAAGGGCCACCACATAGCTTCTCGCTAGACCCTTCATTCTCACGATCCCTGGGTGGCCTTCGTGAAGGAGATCCAATACCTTTTTCCTCAATTTCTCCGGGATCACCACTCGATCCCCCCATAGCAGGCACCCCCCTTGAGCTGAGAGTTCCCCACGTTTTTTTACGAATTCTTTAAAACGCTCGCCCGGCACAGCGGGCCAACCTCTTTGTACCCAACCAATTACAGTTCTTATTGTAATGTCCTTGTACGAAGCCCGAGCCACCTCTTTGGATGTGACTGGGCCAGAGTCCAAAGAGTCAATTAGCAGAACTGGTGTCCCCAGAGTGGGGTCTTCGATAGTCTCTGGTAACGGGCATCTGCTCAGGGCGTCTGCATGCCCTAATTCCTTCCCTGGCCGGTGTAGTAGTTTGTAAGAATACGCCGCTAGAAAGATAGTCCATCTGGTCAGTCTGGGCGAAAGTGCCACGGGCGTTGGGCGGTCGCCTGCCAACAGGCCTAACAAGGGTCTATGGTCCGTGATGATTTCGAAATCACGACCAAATACATATTCATGGAATTTCTTTACTCCGGAGACTATAGCCAAGGCTTCCTTATCAAGCTGGCTATAATTCCTTTCAGCTGATGACATGGTTCGGGAGTAGTATGCAATAGGGGCTTCTGTGCCATTTGGCAACCTGTGGCTGAGCACAGCCCCCACCCCATAGGGAGATGCATCGCAGCTTAACACTAATGGCAGTGTGCCATTGTATTGGATAAGGAGGCTATCACTCGATAGGAGATTCTTTACCCCTTCGAATGCCCTAGCTTCCGCCTTTCCCCAAGACCATGCAGCCGTCTTTGCTAGTAATTTATGAAGCGGCTCGGCTACTGTTGCCTTATTTTTTTAGAATAACCCCGAGAAATTGACCACACCTAAGAATGCCTGTAACTCCGTTTTGTTCTTTGGAACCGGGCCTTCCTGATGGCCCGTACCTTGCTTTCAGTGGGTGAATCCTTCCTGTCTATCCGTAGCCCAGGAATTCCACAGATTCAACCCCGATCTGGCATTTGTTCAGTTTAACTTTGAGACCGGCAGACCGGAAAATGCCCAAAACTTTTCGCAGCCTTACCCCTAATTCCTCTAGATTCTCAGCGGATACCAGTACATCGTCAAAGTATGGTACCACCCCTGGTAGTCCCTGCAATAGACGCTCCATTAGGTTCTGAAATAACCCTGGAGCCACACTAACCCCAAACTGTAACCGGGTACACTTAAAAGCCCCTCTGTGAGTCACAATTGTCTGCGCTTCGGCTGTGCTGTTATCTACAGGCAGCTGTTGATAGGCTTGGGTCAAGTCTAGCTTGGCAAAAACCTGCCCTTGCTCCATTGAATGCAGTAAGTGCTGTACCACCGGGACGGGGTAAGCACTCTTTTGCAACGCTTTGTTAAGCGTTGCCTTATAGTCAGCGCAAATCTGGACCGACCCGTCCGGTTTGACTGGGGTGACTATAGGGGTCTCCCACTTAGCATGGTCAACTGGCACTAGAATTCCCTGGTTTACTAGTTTATCCAGTTCCCGGTCAATCTTGGGCTTTAGGGCGAACGGGACCCTCCTAGCCTTTAAACGAATAGGGGCAACTTGTGGGTCTAAGTTAAACAAAATAGGTGTCCCCGTGTACTTGCCCAGGCAGTCTCTGAAAACGTCCCCAAATTCCTTCATGAGTGCGTCTTTGAGGTTGACTTCGTTTCTGAAGATTCCAGTCACTCCCATGCCCAATGCTCGGAACCAGTCCAGTCCCAACAAGCTTGGCAGGGTCCCATCGACTATGGTGATGGGCAGAGTTTTCTTGTATTGTCCATACTCGACGTGGATGGACGTTACCCCTCGAACAGGGATGCGATTCCCTTGGTAGTCTTGTACCTTTAATTTCTGTGTTTTCAGCTTGCGCTTTGCGATGGCGGGTAAGGCTTTCACGAGAGTGTCCCAGGACATGATCGTGATCGCTGAGCCGGTATCCACCTCCAATCGGCACGGCACCCCCTCAATCTTTGCCTTCGTAAAGATTTTTTTTTCTAGGCGTGTTGTTGCGTGACCCACTCTCACGACAGTCTGAGTCAACTTCGCGCCTCTTTTGAATTGACCAATCACGGGCTGCTTCGCCGTTCCCGTGCTCTGGTTGGTCAGTTTGAATTTTTGGCGGGAAGGTTGGGGTGCTCGACAGACCTGTGCTATGTGCCCCTTCCTTTCGAACCGCCGACAAGTCGCATCCTTAAATTTGCATTGTTGTCGTTGGTGTTGCCCTCCACAACTCGCGCAGTCGCCCCGGTCTTCTTTCTCCGGCCTCCCGGTGTGGAATACTCCTTCCTCCTCCTCACCGTCCGACTCGGCCTGGACCTCTTCATTGTGGACCGGGGTTGATTTCGCACCAGCCGTTGGTGCGACCTGCTTTTGTAGGGTTTCCGCCGCTTGGGTAGACATCTCATGAGCCCTGGCTTCATCCAAGGCGTTTGCCAGCGTCAAGTTGCTTTTGGACAGCAGCCGCCGTCGCAAACGGATGCCCCTGACCCCACGAATGAGTTGCTCCAGCAATGCCTCTTCCAAGTCTCGGAACTCGCAATGGTTCGTGGCTTTCCTCAGGGCTGCCATGTATACGCTGATGGACTCGCCCTCTTGCTGCCTACGCTCCCTGAATTCGTACCGTTGCACATACTTGGACGGCGTTGGTGCATAATGGGCTTTCAATATGGTTTGTAGAGTCTGCCACGGCACCGATTGTACCGGCGTTGGCTCCGCCAACGATTCTGCGGTGTCGAAAACCTCTGGACCGCAGTGGCTCAGGAAATACGCTCGCTTCCTGTTGTCTGAGACTCCTTGAAGTTCGTTCGCCTCGAGGAAACACTCGAAACGAGCCATGTATGACCCCCATTTTTCCTTAGCTGGGTCGAATGGCGCTGGCGGTGTGTAGCTGGACATCGCTGCTTTCCGCCCCTTGTTTGCTGGGTTCGCGTCTTCCTGGTGACTTCAGCTTTTTTCCTGGCGCTCTTAGCCTCGATATCCCACCCTCGTCGCCAGTGTTAGATTCGGGCAATAACGAGGCAGGAGACCAGGATAGTGACAACAGCTCTTTACTATATGGTGAACCCAGCAGCTCGGGCTGGGAAAACCCTCTCTTTATATACAGTTTAGCCAGAGGCTTCATCCAATCAGCAACGTGCTTTTTCCCGCTCAGTTTTCCCTCCACAACTTTTAAAGATACATTACAGACTTAGTTTTTGACATTAAAAAATTGAACAGCTCTCTCTCTCAACAGAGAGGGAAGGATACAAACATCAACTACCTCCAGTCCACAACACAGTCATTTCAACAGTTCCAAGAAGGCTCCATACCCATTTGTACTATTCAGGTGACCCTCACAACACTGCTAAACCTCCAGGTGGCCTCAACAACTCTCTAAAAGAATGAGCATGACAGCTGGTTGCAAGGAGTATAAATTCTTCCATTTCCCACCATCCAGCCAGAGCTAAAGAAGCTTCTTGCATGAGAAGTGAAACATCTTCAAAGAAAAACCAGAAAGTCCAGTTGCCTCTTGAAAAAGCACCTTTGGGACAACCATGACCTGAATGACTGAGAATCTTCATTGACAGTATCATCAGAACTATTTATGACTGGAAGATTGTGCTGTTGACTAGATATATTCCATCATCATCAAACTGGCTCTCTCCTGAAAATTGTTTTAAATGCATCGCTTCCCTGTAGGATTTTTTAAAAGTAGAGGAAAATACCAAGATGCTTACTGGAACTAGAATTTATTTTCTACCTGTCTGCAATCATTAGATAATATGGCTCAGTCGTGAAATCCTATTTTTTTTTTTACTACCGTTCTGTGTGCATGGCTTGGTGGGCGTGGTGTGGCTTGGTGGGCGTGGTGTGGCTTGGTGGGTGTGGCAGGGGAAGGATACTGCAAAATCTCCATTTCCACCCCATTCCAGGGAAAGGATACTGCAAAATCCCCATTCCCTCCCCACTCTGGGGCCAGCCAGCAGTGGCATTTGCTGGTTCTCTGAACTATTCAAAATTTCTGCTACCAGTTCTCCAAACTACTCAAAATTTCCGCTACTGGTTCTCCAAAACCTGCTGGATTTCACCGCTGATATGACTGTATTTGACTGATTGATATTTCTTACCTAGTGCATCCTCTTATCTAAATATCTCCCAGTTTAGCTCAAGCCATTTGCAGCTTCAATATACTTTCTGGCCTCATTTCATTTTCTTGATCAGATCCAATTTGCAACTCACTTGTCTATGTAAAGCTGGCACCTTTTTTCGTTAGAGGAGGGTTGGAAGGCAGGTCAAGGTGTCTTATAAAGAGACCCTGGCTTGACAGAGAAGTGAGGTACACTGGAGACTTCTTCCATGACCCCTTGCTCAGTTGGTAGCAGTATGGAAAAAAATAATATCAAGGCAACCCTGGGTGACTTCCCAAAAGAGATACATGACTTAAAGGATGTGCAAACATACTCACCCAGTAGGCATTTCTCATTTGCATTGCTGATTGCTGGATTCTGATAAACTGACGACAGATCTAGTAGAAATACATCTGCATAGGAATGTCTATCAACCCAGCCACCTGGCAAGACCCCACTTTGCTCTTTCCTGATGGCCTCTTTAGTCTACTTATCGCTGAACTAAATGCATTACATTTTCTGTAGAGTGTTCATGATTTAAGATCTACATTAGCCTTGAAAACCTTAACTCCTTAAGATCTCTTTTCACAGTTTGCAATCTATGAATAATCACATGGTTATTTGATGGCCTATATCATTAGCCACAAATATGTTATAATTAATTATATCAAGGGGTGTCAAACTCGATTTCATTGAGGGCCGCATCAGGGTTGTGTTTGACCTTAGGCTGGGTGGGCATTGCTGGGTAGATGTGGCCAGGGTGGGCGTGAGTCATGGGTGCCTGTAGGGGCCTCCTGCAGTGCTCTGCCAGTGGAAACGCAGCCCTCCCAAGCTCCATTTTTGCTGGCAGAGGCATCATGGGCTGGTTCTTTGCTGTTTTCAGGGTGGCCCTATGGGCCAGATCTAAGCACCTCATGAGCCGGACCTTGAGTTTGACACCCTTGAATAATATTGATTAGCTGGACTTTTTTTTTTTTTTAGCATTTCTATTGGACCGATTTCTTAATGAACCTTGTCTGGATGATACAATGGTAAAGACAAATACAGAGATATAGGATTTTGTGTAGAATTGATAGTTATGGGAAAAAGAAAGGAACACCACAGTGCTAGCCTGGGACCCCTTTTTTGAAGTCTGAGAAACAACCAAGAATTGAGAATCACTTTGTAAGACAGGGAACTGTAAGTTTTTTTTTTTAAAAAAAAACATTCTCTTCCATGTCCAACAAATCTGAAGCTTTAGAATAGTACCTCCAATTATAGGGGCAAAACAACAACTATTAGAGCGTTACCCATGTGTCAGGGAAGAGAAAAACGATAGCCAGTTACCATTACAAATAACCAGCCTAGATACCTGCCCCAGGGGACCTAAACAAAGCCTACAAATACCAAGCAGAATCAGAATACAAATAGGGTATCATGGGAAAACTCAACTGAGTTTATGGGAAAACAATGTCTTCTCACAGCACAAACTGTTATCTTAATATTTCAGCAGCTTCCATCCATAAAACATGAATTGGAGACTTTGAAAAGAAATATAGCAGTTTTTGTTCAAAAGCAAGAACGTAGATCTTATATATTGATTAGATGTCAATTATAGATTCATTTTTGGACTTTTGAAATTCATGAACTTTTCTAATAATCTTTAGTGTTCAGCCCTGATGGAGCTGGTGCAATGGGAACCATTAGTGCATTAGAACACCAATACTCCCAGTCCTATTTCAGGGTTGTTAACTTAAAGAACCTGTTGAGTGGCATGGTGGCCTAGAGGTGAGAGCGGTGTGGTAGTCTAGAAGTGAAGACCTAATCTTCCACTTGGAAGGTTGAGAGTTCCATAGGCAATGACAGATGTTTCTCGATTAGGGAGCAAAGAGAAAATATCTGTTGTGAACTCCCTATAGGCATCGGGAAGGGCATCCAGCCAGTAAATACTCAGCTCTATTTCTTGACTCCACCCCAAAGCAAGTGATTACATGGTCATAAAAAGAAAAAAACCTTAAATAATCTTTTAATTTTACCTAAGCTTTTTACAGATCAGTAAAATTTATTTCAAAATTTAGGAAAGGCAATTATTTTATGTTCCTCTCTATAACTCTAGTTCACACCTTATGAGCCTATTCCATTTAAATCTGCAAATTCTTCTCCATTCTGTCTTAAGCTTGCAGACATCATCTTTTAAATATCAAAGCAGCTTCCCCCCACTTCTCTCTCCCCTACTTCTTTCATTTTGGAACAAGTTGCATGATGAAGAGAGATGGAGATCTCAAAATGTCGCCACAATTTTGAGCATAGTTGGTTAGTTCTGATGAAAAATGTTGATTGATGTAGATTTTGGATTTTTTAAAAAAGAATGATCATCGTCTCATACTTTGTTTTATACAGATTTGTTAGGAAAGTTTTTAAATGTGGTTATCAGATCTTCCAAACGATTACTGATTAAGACCACCTATCTTAACCTATCTATAAAGGGCTGCATCAAAAACTAAGGCAGAGTTTTAACCCTAGTGTTACTCAACGAAGTTGCAGAAAACCAACAGCACGACATCTTTCAGTAAACCGAGATATCTTATTGATCAAAGGTGATGTATGAGCTTTTGATCCTTTAAGTTCTGTTTCTGAAACTTCCAGAATGGTGCTCAGAGATCTTTAAAGTCACCTACTGAAGCCTCAAGGAACATTTATAGGCTTAATTAAATAGGCCACATAAGAAGAAAATCCCAATTCCTTATATTAACAGGAGGGGAAACAGGCCTGGTTGAGAAATTGAAAAATAAATCAAAGTTGTTGAGCTGTTGACTTCTGTGGCTACGTGTGCCTTTTACAGCTTTGTCTGGTTCATCAACTAGTTGGGGAAAAAACCCACATATTCAAATTGGAGTGCATCAATTCACAGTAGATGGAGTATGCTTGAAAACATTGGGAAATTCAGCTACTTGGGAAGGCTGTAGATAACAGTCTGCACTTCACTCAGTTAACACCAATCTGCACTAGTAATTTCCAAGCTCATTTAAAGTGTAGGCATAAAGCCCTAAAATGACTACAGTGAAAGGGTTTGATGGGCAGCCTGCACACATTTACACCTGCAGAGTCCTTAAAATTGGCTTCTAAAACCCTGCATCCATACTGGACCTTAAATGGTGTCATAGTATGAACTCCTGCCCTGGGAAAAGTTTGGTTCCTTTATGTTCCTTTTTAGTGACTTTTAATCTTCTTCTTCTTGTTGTTGTTTTGCCTAGGGTTTGATGGATGATTTTTATCCTTCATCATGCTGTTTTTGTTATTCATTATCTGGCTTTGTAAAATTAACAAACAACTAGATTTTAGTATAGCCTTTATTATCATTGTACATCATGTGTACAACGAAATTGGTTAACTACAAGTCCAGACCTATCCTAATTATGTACACTGAGAACTTGTGCACCAAAGACAAATTTCTTGTGTGTCCAATCACACTTGGCCAATAAAGAATTCTATTCTGTTCTGTTCTGTTCTGTTCCGTTCCGTTCCGTTCCGTTCCGTTCCGTTCCGTTCCGTTCCGTTCCATTCCATTCCATTCCATTCCATTCATTATATCCAAAGATATAGCATTCACAACCGATGGGCAATTCTGCCCTATCTTCTCTGTTTCCCTGGGGGATGGGGGGGGAGAATAGATGTTAGAGGGTTTTTAAAAAAAATTGATATAATGTAGCTATTCCTTCAGCCCTAGCTTACAAAATCAGTGGCAATGAGTTTGTAGAAATGGTAGCCCCAAATGTTTGGAAGGCATCAGATTACTAATCCTTGATATGTATTGACTGGTAATGGTTTTCTGGTGTTTTAGACTGAAATACCTCTGTTATACTTGAAACTACTACAGATTCTGACTTGAATCTTCTATCTCAGGGTGTTAAACTCATGGCCTATGGGCTGGATGCGTCACGTGCTGGCCATGCCCACCCCCATTTTAGCAAAGGGCGAAAAGTTGTGATACGTCACATGACGACAATGTATCAGCACGAGTTTGACACCTCTGTTCTATGTGAAGGTGATCTACTGTGTATGCACAGCATATTACTGAAAGGTGGAGTATATTTATATTTTGGATTTGAAAAGAAACACATTGGAAAATATCACTAGCAAAGAATGGATCAAATGGATTCACAAAATTCTTCTTTATTGTACTCTCACTTTGGCAGATGAATTTTCTGCCAGAATTTGAGAACTTTGGGTCAGAGTTTCTTGCAAAAATCAAATCCAGAAGCACACACAGATAAATGATTCAACAGGATTCATTAACTTCTCTTTATATACATAATAACAGATGAAATAAATTTTACAATACCTATAGCAGAGTTCTTTCAATGTGGTAGAAGTTACAGGCAGAACACAAGGCAGGAGAGAACAGTTAGTTTCATTTCAGCAGAGCAGACTAGTTTCGTTTTAGAACTGAGCACAGAGTTTAGCCACGCCCAGACTTCTAGCTTAAGTTTCTGTTTCCATTGGCTGACTTAGTTGCTATGCCTATTCATTGGCTGACCTTGTTACCATATCTCTGCCAGTTCATGAATAATCTGACAGTTTGTACAGGAAAGTTTACAGGCAACTTTGCCAGAGTGCTTGAGAAGAGAAGAAGGGATTGAAGGGGATTGCACTTGCTTTTCCCCCTCCTTTTTATTTCGAGTTGTTCAGAGGTTGTAGCCACCCTAGGTGAGCTTTCTAAAAGCTTGGCACACTTACAACAATACTAGAGTCTTCGCAAAGAAGCTTCTTGGTCTCTTTAGTACAACATATTTTCCAAATTGAGCGCAAGTCTGCAACTCCTCAGTGGATTTTCCACAAGGGAATACTGATGCCTAGCTTTCTTTTGTGTCTAACATTCACTCTATTATGAACTCCTCTCGAGCAAAAACCTACCCGTCAAAATTAATGATGAAATTATTCCCCACCTGCAAACCTGATTGCAATCACTTCATATTTGCAAACACTTAATGATGTCAACCAGAACAACGTGTGTCCTCTGCAGGGAGAACTTCCTGAATGTCACTTGGTTTTCCCTTCAGCACATTTGTCTGAAAACAAAAAGAAAATCACCACAATTTTGGATGGCTAGATGAAACTGACAAGATTATATTTGAAAGAAAAATGGCCGGAATGTTCTTGTATTTATATTTCTGCTTCCCCAAATACTCAATTTGTACTTTTATTGATCAATATTCAGTGATCAAAAGACAGGTGCAGTGTAACTAGTACTGTTGGAATTTTATATCTTGTCAAAGTGAAATACGAAGACCATGTCAGGAAATGGGATATAAATATGAAAGAATATTCAGTGCTCTGTTTTTTTATGAGTAGAACAGTGATACCTTTGTCTGTTTCCTTGTAGAACTTAATAAGCATTAACATTTTCATATAAAGGGACCAATTTAACTGTGAGGGCACTAAAATGGACATTAAATAGACAAATGCAGACTCATTTCTCTCTTTCCTTATGTTCCATAGCTCCGGAAGGTTTTTCACAATACCTAGGAAAATTATTGGAAGTCATGGTCTGGTTCTTTTTAAATGTCATTGTCCCAGAAAAAAAACCTGTAGGGTTCAGATAAGAGCTAAATTGTGAAAGAAGCATGCAAAATAGCTTTTATATATTAAAAAAAAAAACCCTGACTCACTCAAAGTAGAAATTTGCAGCAAGAAAGACTCCTCTGCTTTTTCACTTTGGACAGTCTCTAAGAAGTAAAGCCAAGAGAGAAAGAATTGGGCCACAGTGGAGGGAGAGCAGAGCCAGGCATTTAGAGATGCCAAAATGTATTCTTCTTTGCAAGCTCGGGATTATCAATCTGTCTCTTTTGCTTCTGCATTTCAAGTGTGTTAGATCACAGCTTCCAGAATACTCAGCCACCGTAGCCAATCAGCTGGGCTCTTTCAGGGGCATATCTACATTGCATCCTTAAGTTGCTCCAGTCCGGTGCTGACGCCAGCTGGTTTAAGAAAATCCTGTCTAGGCTCAGACATTTTAGCAAACGCTTGCAGGGTATTCAGTCCAAATAGTAGGCTTTCCTATTATTTATTTATTTGTCGAGTATGTATTAGATAATATATATAAGCATGAATTGAATACATAAAACAGATACAAAAAGAGGAAACATTAGGGCAGGGACAGTAGGCATACTGGTGCGCTTATGCACACCCCTTACAGACCTCTTAGGAATGGGGTGAGGTCAACAGTAGACAGTCTAAGATTAAAATTTTGGGGTTTTGTGGATGAAACCACAGAGTCAGGTAGTGCATTCCAGGCATTGACCACTCTGTTGCTGAAGTCATATTTTCTGCAATCGAGTTTGGAGCGGTTCACTTTAAGTTTGTATCTATTGTATTGTTATCTTGTATCTTGTATAATACAATATCTTGTACTGTTGTGGTTGAAGCTGAAGTAGTTATTGACAGGTAGGACATTGTAGCAGATGATTTTATGAGCTATGCTTAAGTCATATTGAAGGCGGCATAGTTCTAAATTTTCTAAACCCAGAATTTCAAGTCTGGTGGCATAAGGTATTTTGTTGCGAGCGGAGGAGTGCAAGACTCTTCTTGTGAAATATTTCTGGACACATTCAATTGTATTAATGTCCAATATGCAGTGTGGGTTCCAGACACATTAGCTGCATTCGAGAACTGGTCAAGCAAATGTTTTGTATGCTCTGGTTAGCAGTGTAATATTCCTTCCTTCCTTCCTTCCTTCCTTCCTTCCTTCCTTCCTTCCTTCCCTCCTTCCTTCCTTCTTTCCTCCCTCCCTCCCCTCCCTTTCTTCCTTCCTTTGGTTTTTAACTATTAATGTTCTATAATATTCTGGTATCAAGTGTTCTAAAAATTTTCTACTCAGGTATTGTTGTGAAAGGTACTTCTTGAAGACATTAGACAACATAGCAACTATTATCTTGATTGAAGGGGCATTTCTGTCCTTGCTAAGTAGCCAGTTAAATTAAAAAAAATAATGTGCCACAGACAAAATGAACAACTGGCCCTAAGGCAAGGAAGAAGGCAGTGAAGCACGAAAATACGCATGGAAGTTCTTTTTGAGGTAAGTGAGGGGACTAAAGGCAACATTGTCCATTACTGCCATCTAAAAGTAGTTTTTGGCTTGTTCTGGGGAATGGGACAACTTGCCAGTGGAGAAGAGGCCTTTAAGAGAGCCGTTCCTGTCCTATTGTTTCCTTTCATTATATCCAATTAATATAGTTATCACATACTTATGCTCATATATATGCTTATATATTATATAGTTATTTTCATGCTTATGCTTATATATACTGTTGTGACAAATAAATAAATAAATAAAAATAAATGTTCACTGCTTGATTAATGATTATTTCAGATACTTATTTATTTATTTATTTAATTAATTATTATTAATTATTTATTATTATTTATTATTTAGATTTTTATACCACCCTTCTCCCGAAGGACTCAGGGCGGTGTACAGCCAAATTAAAACAATACAATATACAATTTTAAAACCACAAATTAAAAGAACATATTCTATAATGGCCAAAAAATTTAAAAATCGTCAAATTTGACCCAATAAAACAGAATACCCAATTTAAAATTATTAAAATTCAAAAGGTTCAAAATTTAAAAATCAAAAATTAAGAATTAAGAATTAAGCCAGTCCCGCTTGGATGAACAAGTACATTTTCAATTCACGGCGAAAGGTCTGAAGGTCAGGTAATTGACGCAAACCAGGGGGAAGTTCGTTCCAGAGGGTAGGTGCTCCAACAGAGAAGGCCCTTCCCCTGGGGGCCGCCAGCCGGCATTGCTTGGCGGACGGCACCCTGAGAAGACCCTCTCTGTGTGAGCGTACGGGTCGGTGGGAGGCATAGGGTAACATTAAATTTGTTCATTTTCCCTTTCCACTGTATTTTTGTCCATAATCTGCATCTCGATAACTGTCTGGGTTGGTTCTGCAACCCAAGACAGACACAGACTTCAGAGGATAATTAGAACTGGGAAAAAACAACAACAACAATTGCTACCAAACTGCCTTCTGTTGAGGACCTGTATACTGCACGAATCAAAAAGAGGGCTGTAAAAATATTTACAGACCCCTCACATCCTGGACATAAACTGTTTCAACTCCTACCCTCAAAACAATGCTATAGAGCACTGCACACCAGAACAACCAGACACAAGAACAGTTTTTTCCCGAAGGTCATCACTCTGCTAAACAAATAATTCCCTCAACACTGTTAAACAATTTATTAAATCTGCACTACTATTAATCTTTTCATCGTTCCCATCATCCATCTCCTTCCATTTATGACTGTATGACTGTTGCTTGTATCCTTATGATTTATATTGATATTGTTTCCTGATTGCTTATTTGCACCCTATGACTCTCATTAAGTGTTGTACCTTATGATTCTTGATGAATGTATCTTTTCTTTTACGTACACTGAGAGCATATACACCAAGACAAATTTCTTGTGTGTCCAATCACACTTGGCTAATAAAAAAAATCTAATCTATTCTATTCTATTCTATTCTATTCTATTCTATTCTATTCTATTCTATTCTATTCTATTCTATTCTTTCTACTCTACCCTACCCTACCCTACCCTACGCTACTCTACTCTACTCTACTCTACTCTATAATCAATGGATAAGAAAACCCAAGATACTGAAATAGGTCTTGGACTTATATTTTCATTGGTTATTTGTACAGCCCTGAACAATTGTTTCAAATCACAAATTCTAGTGGAGAGAGGTTTTCATTGCCCTCTTTGAAGAAAAGGAAATAATATCTTGAGGGCAATCAATAGTCTCCAAAAACTTCATAATGTATATTGGCCATTTTTTGGGGTGGGGCGGGGGAAATCCTTCCCTCAGATGAATCTATTTGTAGTGGTTACTTTTGGGCTTGAAATTGCAAGCTTCAGAAATGCCTTAGGAAAATGTTAGGAGAGAGAAAGTATAAAGAGACAATGTCCTTCAACTATGGAGCTTTTATCTTTCCCCCAGAACAATTTCTTGCTTCAAATGTACCAAAGAAATGTACCCCCTTCTCTCACTCAATCTTTGACAGCACTAGGGATTTGGATTGAATCTGATAGAGCTGACACACAATTCTTAGGATCTGCATATATGTGTGGGTGGATGTCTATGGAAACACTGCTCTAGATTCCATCAAATATAGCCATAGGGTGCATTTACATATCATTTCTGTGCTTCTGTTCATTGATATGAATATTATTCATTCTCTCTGTTAGAATTCTAACCCTATTATGCCACAAACTATATAAACAAACCATAGAAACAATAATCTGTCCTTCCAAAAGCACAAATTTTTTCTGTTCTATTTCACTTTTCCTATATGTATTTAAATAGTGGCACATATATTTATATAAAAAATTAAATGGCCACCTAACTCACAGTGACTTTGAGTGGCTCACAGAAAAAAAAAACCCCTTAAATACAAAGCCCAATAAACTCTGAACCTCCTGGTGACAATAAAAACGCAAACCATTTGGTGGGCTCCATATCACCCTGGGATCCTGAGATCTGCTCATCTTCAGGGGCTTTTGAAAGTGGGTCAAGGTGAAGACCAAGGTTACCTTTGCAGAGATGATGTTCCATAGTGAGGGAACTGATTTATTTGTACCCTATGACCAGGGGTAAAATCAGGGGTGAAATGCTTCCGATTCGCACCAGTTCCCCCGATTAGGTAGTGATGGCAGCTGCTGGTTCGGAGGACCGGTAGCAAAAATCCCTGGCCCCGCCCCCCCTGCCCCTGCTGAGCCGCACCATCATCAGAGGTGTTTTGTTTTTACTTTTAAAAGTTTTTCTTCAGCCAAAACATGCCTTTAAAAGTAAAAAAAAAAAACCTCTGATGATCGCGGGGCTGAGCAGAGATCATCAGAACACTTTAAAAGTTTTTTTAAAAAAACTTCTTCAGCTGAAGGGGGAAAAAAGGAAAAAGGGGGGGGGCTTTAAAAGGCTCCTCTGGCCATCCCAGCTGAGTTCCTCATCACCAGAACCTTAAAAAACATGTTTTCTACATGTTAAAACAATTATTTTAAGAGGTTCTGGGCTGCTACGAGGGAACTTCAGCTGAGATCGTCAGAGGAGCTGACTTTAAAACTTTTTTTTCTCTGGCGATCCCAGAGGAGTTTCCTGATCCTAGCAGGCTTTTAAAGTCACTTTTTAACAGCCCCCACTTACAAGAGTCCCCACCCATGCCCACCCAATGCCCCCTCCTCACTTACCTATAATTACTGCTCCTTTCTGGCTGGCAACGGCATGCTTTTCTTCAGCTACTGATTACAGCCTGCTTTGACTTCCTGCTTTGCTGAATGAGGAACTCTGGGATTTGAAGTCCATAAACCTAAAGCTACTAAAGTTGGAGACCCCCGATCTAAAAAAATAAATAAATAAAATAAAATAAAATATTTGTGCACCTTTCTGAAATTTGGTGTGTTTCTGTAGTGTTTCACTAACTACACAAACACACAAAATCTCACAAAGCTGTATGTGGCATTTTGTGTGTGTGTGAGTCAGTTGTGTGTGTGTAAAGTGTGAAAGTGGGGCCATTCTGGTTAAGTGCAGCTGCTTTTACATTGTGTGTGAGTCAGTTGTGTTGTGTTGTGTGTGTGTAAAGTGTGAAAGTTGGTTTTTGGTACCTCTTATTGTTTTTTTATACTTTGTTTATTATTTTTATTATTTATTGTTATTGGCCACGCCCACCCAGTCATCTGATAACCAAGTCATGCCCACCAATTAAGCCATGCCCACAGAACCGGTAGGGAAAATTTTTAGATTTCACCCCTGGGTAAAATGCTCCCAGTTTGGACCGGATTGCCTGATCCAGTAGCAACCTTGGCCGGTGGTTCGGAGAACCAGTAGCAATCGCGGTATGAGGCTTCTCCCACCAGCCCAGCTGCTGTTACTACCTGGTTTTAACCAGGAAGTAATGTGTTTTGCACCCTCTGCGCATGCGCAGAAAGTTTTTGCGCATGCGCAAAGGGTGTGCGCGTGCATGTGATGCGCACGTGGCACGTGCACTTCTGAACCGTTAAGGAAGGTAAGTAGATTTCACCCCTGCCTATGACTATCATTAAGTGTTGTACCTTGTGATTCTTGACGAATGTATCTTGTCTTTTTATGTGCACTGAGAGCTTATGCACCAAAGACAAATTCCTCGTGTGTCCAATCACACTTGGCCAATAAAAAATTCTATTCTATTCTGTTCTGTTCTGTTCTGTTCTGTTCTGTTCTGTTCTAGTCTATTCTTTAAGCTTACATTAACCCTTGAGATACAGAACTGATTTTCATTTTTTAAAATAAGTTTTATAAACCATATAAAAACTAACACAAACGAATAAAGAGCAGAAGCAGTAGTGCAAGACAGACAGACAGACAGACAGAAAGAAAGAAAGAAAGAAAGAGAATGAAAGAAAAGGCTGTACATATGGACAATGTTGAGCAGCAATTCTTGAGAAGATTCCTGAGAATAGCATGGACAGCCAAGAAGATAATCAAATGGATTAGCAAATAAATCAACATAGCCTTCTCACTTGACCAGCCTCAAACTATACTACTCTGGAAAAGGTTGTGCAAGATTTCTAGAAAAGGCTCTAATGCTAGAAATGGTAGAAAGAAAGAAAGAAAGAAAGAAAGAAAGAAAGAAAGAAAGAAAGAAAGAAAGAAAGTGTGGTATCAAAATCAAAAGGAAGGCGGATTAGGAATCCCCAAATTATTTAATTATTACTGTGCGTATGGTATCCGGATAGTGGTAAAAATACTTAAAGGTGAAGATAATTATTGGAGAGATTTAGAGTTAAGGGATATAGAGAAATTTGGATCAAGGTGGTTTTTAGATAAAGCAAATTTAAAATGTGTAAGTAGAAGTTATTGGTTAAAGGGATTAAGTAAAATGTGGAACAAATTTGTTAAAATTTTAATTCCGGATATAATCTTTTTGGGGGAGACAACTGGAATTTGGCCGATTAAAAATAATATAAAACGTAATGAAGTGATTAAAGAGGAAAATATAGAAATTATTAAAGATTGGATAAAAGTTATGGGAAATGAAAGGAGGAATAAAGAAATTATTGAAAAATTAGGGTTAAGTTGGTTTGAAAAAATACAGATAGAAAAATGGACAAAAAAACTAAAGGAAAATTATTCGATAAATAGATGTGAAACTGAATTTGAATATTTAGTATCTCGGATTATGAAAGATGAAATTGGGCTAAAGGGACTCGTTAGTAGGGTTTATAAGATTATAAATTCTGATGAAAAATTACAAAGAGTGATGAGGACAAATTGGGAAAAAGATCTTAATATTGAAATACCAGAATCAGATTGGAATGTGAATTGGAAGAGTAGAATTATGAGAACTTTATCTATAAGGATTAAAGAGCACAATTATAAAGTTGTTTGGAAATGGTATTTGACTCCAGTAAGATTGTCACAAATGGATAAAAAAACTAGTAAAAAATGTTGGAGATGTGAGATGGAATTGGGGACTTATGAACATATGTGGTATAATTGTGATAAGGTTAAAAAGTTTTGGCAACAATTGGAGAAAATGATATTTGAAATGATGGGGAAAGTAATAACATTGAGAGTGGAAACTATATTATTGTTGGTAATTAAGGAAATAGAATTAACAAAATATGAAAAAGAATTGATTAGAATTATGATTATAATAGGTAGAATTATAATAGCTAGATATTGGAAACTAGATGTGATTTTTAGAATAGAAGAGTGGAATTCTGAAATGTGGAAATTAGCTTTAAATGATAAAATGACATGTGATATTAAAATTAGAAGTGGTGTGTATAAAGAAGATATTTTCTGGAAGACTTGGAAACCATTTGTGGACTTTGCGCTTGGAACATTAGACGCTTCAGTACCTGTACCTCGAGAACGTGGATTTTGGCAATCATGAGGATATATCCGAAGACCCAAATCTTCCTTTTATGTATAGCACAAGGGTGTAATAATGTATTTTCTTTTTGTTTGTTTGTTGCAAAAAAAATAATAAAAAAAAAAAAAAGAAAGAAAGAAAGAAAGAAAGAAAGAAAGAAAGAAAGAAAGAAAGAAAGAAAGAAAGAAAGAAAGAAAGAAAGAAAGAAAGAGGGCAACTCATGGTGGATGAACTCAATTACAGGAGAAAATCTATGTGGATGCTAAGCGTCACAAAGACTTGATAGACCATAATCAATCACTCAAAGGGAAATAGATTGGATGCAATATCCGTAAACTTCCTACTTAAAAAAACGAAATGTCATTTTTTTTTATTTAGGGAGAGATATGCTACTCTTGGCAGAAAAAGAAAAAAATAGTTTTATTTTATATCCATTTTCAAATGCTATTTTCCAGTCCTTTTGCCTTCTGACCCCCTAAAATACTGCTGTAGCTATTTCCTCCATTTCAGTTACAGAAAGAAAGCAGAGTAATAACAAAATAATAATGATAACAACAAATATTCATCATTTTGAGTATCCTTCTATTTCTAGAAATAATAACAGTGTCCATTTATTATTATTTATGGTTTCCTTCCTTCCTTCCTTCCTTCCTTCCTTCCTTCCTTCCTTCCTTCCTTCCTTCCTTCCTTCTCCAAAATCTGTAGGTACTCCCAGTGTAACTTATGAGAATAAAATAATAAAAATCTTAGAAACCAAGAAAACAATGCTGAATTAAATTGCTCATGTTGGTGTATAGCCAACATCTCTAAAATGTTATCTAAAAAAGTTAGTACGGTGAGTGCTGATCTTGCCTTGCACGCACTAGATGAGTACTGTAGATTCTTTTTGGAGAAGGTGATCCTAGGGACCAAGACATTTAGAACTTTTGGTTTAAAACCAGCCAGTTGAATTGCAATTGGAAAAATTAGGGAAAACAATGCAGAGCCCATATTGCAAGGATTACCTAGCTTTGATGAATATCTTCCTGGCTGGTACTGGCCACTCAGGAGGTGACACGAGGCTGACTCCAGAGGATTATCAACGCTTCTTTGTTGGAAGGGGTTTTCCCTGCCGCCTTGAAAGAGGCGGTGGTGAGACCCCTCCTCAAGAAGCCCTCCCTGGACCCAGCTATTTTGGATAATTATCGTCCAGTCTCCAACCTTCGCTTCGTTGCGAAGGTTGTAGAGAGTGCTGTGGCGCGACAACTACCCCAATACCTGGATGAAGCCGTCTATCTAGACCCGTTCCAGTCCGGCTTCCGACCCGGATACAGCACGGAGACAGCTTTGGTCGCATTGGTGGATGATCTCTGGAGGGCCAGGGACAGGGGTTATTCCTCTGCCCTGGTCCTATTAGACCTCTCAGCGGCTTTTGATACCATCGACCATGGTATCTTGCTGCGCCGGTTGGGGGGATTGGGAGTGGGAGGCACCGTGTATCGGTGGTTCTCCTCCTATCTCTCCGACCGGTCGCAGACGGTGTTGACAGGGGGGCAGAGGTCGACCGCGAGGTGCCTCACTTGTGGGGTGCCGCAGGGGTCGATCCTCTCGCCCCTTCTGTTCAACATCTATATGAAGCCGTTGGGTGAGATCATCAGTGGCTTCGGGGTGAGATACCAGCTGTACGCTGATGACACCCAGCTGTACTTTTCCACCCCGGGCCACCCCAATGAAGTTGTTGAAGTGCTGTCCCGGTGTTTGGAAGCCGTACGGGTCTGGATGGGGAGAAACAGGCTCAAGCTTAATCCCTCCAAGACGGAGTGGCTGTGGATGCCGGCATCCCGATTCAGTCAGCTGCAGCCGCAGCTGACTGTTGGAGGCGAGTTATTGGCCCCAAAGGATAGGGTGCGCAACTTAGGTGTCCTCCTGGATGAACGGCTGTCATTTGAAGATCATTTGACGGCCGTCTCCAGGAGGGCCTTCCACCAGGTTTGCCTGGATCGGCAGTTGTGCCCCTTCCTTGATCGGGATGCCTTGTGCACAGTCACTCATGCGCTCGTTACCTCTCGCTTGGATTGTTGTAATGCTCTCTACATGGGGCTCCCCTTGAAGTGCACTTGGAGGCTTCAGTTAGTCCAGAATGCAGCTGCGTGGGTGATAGAGGGAGCTTCGCGTAGCTCCCGTGTAACACCGCTCCTGCGCAGACTGCACTGGCTACCTGTGGCCTTTCGAGTGCACTTTAAGGTTTTGGTTAAGACCTTTAAAGCGCTCCATGGCTTAGGGCCTGGGTACTTACAGGACCGCCTGCTGTTACCACATGCCTCCCACTGACCCGTACGCTCTCACAGAGAGGGACTTCTCAGGGTGCCGTCCGCCAAGCAATGTCGGCTGGCGGCCCCCAGGGGAAGGTCCTTCTCTGTGGGGAGTCCCACACTCTGGGCAGCTTCCCCGGGTTTCGCCAAATACCTGACCTTGGACCTTTATGAACTGAAGACATATCTTTTCATTCGCGCGAGGCTGGCTTAAATTTTGATTTTAAATTTTCTACTACTAATTTTTAAATGGGGTTTTAGTTTTTTATACATTTTAAAGTTTTAGGCCAATTATAATAAGTTTTTTAACTTGCATTTTAAACTGTATATTGTATTGTCTGTTTTTACTTTTGCCTGTACACCGCCCTGAGTCCTTCGGGAGAAGGGCGGTATAAAAATCAAATAAATCATCATCATCATCATCATCATCATCATCATCATCATCATCATCATCATCTCTTGTCAGCAAGTGGGCTGCTGGATTTTATATCAATTTTATTTTATAACAATAAGCATAGTACACAAAATTATCTGCTACAGCATCCTGCCTGTCAATGACTACTTATTTTATTTATTTTATTTATTTATTTTTATTTTATTAGATTTTTATACCGCCCTTCTCCCAAAGGACTCAGGGCGGTGTACAGCCGAAATAAAATACAGAGTATATACAATTAAAAGAAATTAAAAGAAACTATTAATAAATGGCCAATAATTTAAAAAATTTACAAATATTTAAAATCTCTAAAACCCCAATTTAAAATCAACTATTTATGCCAGTCCTGCTTGAGTAAATAAGTATGTTTTTAGCTCACGACGGAAGGTCCGAAGATCAGGCATTTGACGTAGGCCAGGGGGGAGTTCGTTCCAGAGCGTCGGTGCTCCCACAGAGAAGGCCCTACCCCTGGGAGCCGCCAGCCGACATTGTTTGGCGGACGGCACCCTGAGAAGGCCCTCTCTGTGAGAGCGTACGGGTCGATGGGAGGCATACGGTAACAGCAGGCGGTCTCGTAAGTACCCGGGTCCTAAGCCATGGAGCGCTTTAAAGGTGGTAACCAGGATCTTGAAGCGCACCCGAAAGACCACAGGAAGCCAGTGCAAACTACGGAGCAGTGGTGTTACATGGGAGCCTCGAGCGGCTCCCATTACCACTCGCGCAGCTGCATTCTGGACTAACTGCAGCCTCCGGGTGCACCTCAAGGGCAGCCCCATGTAGAGAGCATTGCAATAATCCAGCCGAGATGTAACCAGAGCGTGAGTGACCGTGCATAAGGCATCCCGGTCAAGGAAGGGACGCAACTGGTGAACCAAGCGGACTTGGTAAAAAGCCCTCCTGGTGACGGCCGCCAGGTGTTCCTCAAAGGACAGCCGGCCATCCAGGAGGATGCCCAAGTTGCGAACCACCTCCTTTGGGGCCACTAACTCACCCCCAACAGTCAGCTGCGGGTGCAGCTGACTGTACCGGGGTGCCGGAATCCACAGCCACTCCGTCTTGGAGGGATTGAGCTTGAGTCTGTTTCTCCCCATCCAGACCCGTACGGCTTCCAGGCACCGGGACAGCACTTCGACCGCTTCATTGGGGTGGTCCGGGGTGGAAAAGTACAGCTGAGTGTCATCAGCGTCAATCAGCTTCAATCGCAATAATACACAATAATACAACCTTAAGGTTGAACTCGATTGCAAAAAATATGACTTCAGCAACAGAGTCATCAATGCCTGGAATGCTCTACCTGACTCTGTTGTTATATCCTCAAACCCCCATAGTTTCATCCTTAAACTGTCTACTGTGGACCTCACCCCATTCTAAGAGGTCTGTAAGGGGGCGTGCATAAGAACACCAGCGTGCCTACCGCCCTGTCCTACTGTCCCCATTTATTTGTACTCATTTCATGTGCTCGTCCATGTTTATACTTATACCTGTTTTCTCGTACATGCTTGACAAACTAAATTTAATTAATTAATTAATTAATTAATTAATTAATTTCTAGTTTCTAGGTCATCTTCACTGGCAACCCAGAGCACATTTTTGTTCTCCAGTCAAATGGAAATAATACAGAAATTAGTGCAGGGCCTCCCTCTCAGGTCATTTATTTATTTATTTATTTATTGTTTTGTTTATATACCGCCCTTCTCCTGAAGGACTCAGGGCAGTTTACAGCCAAATAAAACAAGGATATAAAAATTAAGAAAATTATTAAAAGACTTATTCAATTTGGCTAACAGCTAAAATTCAATAGAAAACTAAAACTCAAATTAAACTCAATTTAAAAACCTCCATTAAAACTATTAGGCCAGCCCTGCGATGAACCAAGAATGTCTCTAGCTCGCGTCTCAAAGTCCGGAGGTCAGGAGTTGACGTATCCCTGGAGGTAGCTCGTTCCAGAGGGCAGGAGCCGCCACAGAGAAGGCCCTCTGGGGTCACCAGATGACATTGTCTGGCCGATGGCACCCTGAGGAGGCCCTCCCTATGGCATTGCACTGGTCGATGGGAGGCATTTGGAAGCAGCAGGTGGTCTCGTAAGTACCGGGTCCTAAGCCATGGGCGCTTTAAAGATGGTAACCAACACCTTGAATTGCACCGAAGACCACAGGAAGCCAGTGCAAACTACGGAGCAGTGGTGTTACATGGGAGCCTCGAGCGGCTCCCATTACCACTCGCGCAGCTGCATTCTGGACTAACTGCAGCCTCCGGGTGCACCTCAAGGGCAGCCCCATGTAGAGAGCATTGCAATAATCCAGCCGAGATGTAACCAGAGCGTGAGTGACCGTGCATAAGGCATCCCGGTCAAGGAAGGGACGCAACTGGTGAACCAAGCGGACTTGGTAAAAAGCCCTCCTGGTGACGGCCGCCAGGTGTTCCTCAAAGGACAGCCGGCCATCCAGGAGGATGCCCAAGTTGCGAACCACCTCCTTTGGGGCCACTAACTCACCCCCAACAGTCAGCTGCGGGTGCAGCTGACTGTACCGGGGTGCCGGAATCCACAGCCACTCCGTCTTGGAGGGATTGAGCTTGAGTCTGTTTCTCCCCATCCAGACCCGTACGGCTTCCAGGCACCGGGACAGCACTTCGACCGCTTCATTGGGGTGGTCCGGGGTGGAAAAGTACAGCTGAGTGTCATCAGCGTCAATCAGCTTCAATCGCAATAATACACAATAATACAACCTTAAGGTTGAACTCGATTGCAAAAAATATGACTTCAGCAACAGAGTCATCAATGCCTGGAATGCTCTACCTGACTCTGTTGTTATATCCTCAAACCCCCATAGTTTCATCCTTAAACTGTCTACTGTGGACCTCACCCCATTCTAAGAGGTCTGTAAGGGGGCGTGCATAAGAACACCAGCGTGCCTACCGCCCCTGTCCTACTGTCCCCATTTATTTGTACTCATTTCATGTGCTCGTCCATGTTTATACTTATACCTGTTTTCTCGTACATGCTTGACAAACTAAATTTAATTAATTAATTAATTAATTAATTAATTAATTTCTAGTTTCTAGGTCATCTTCACTGGCAACCCAGAGCACATTTTTGTTCTCCAGTCAAATGGAAATAATACAGAAATTAGTGCAGGGCCTCCCTCTCTGGTTATTTATTTATTTATTTATTTATTGTTTTGATTTATATACCGCCCTTCTCCCGAAGGACTCAGGGCAGTTTACAGCCAAATAAAACAGGAATATAAAAATTAAAAACATTATTAAAAGACTTATTCAATTTGGCTAACAGCTAAAATTCAATAAAAAACTAAAACTCAAATTAAACTCAATTTAAAAACCTCCATTAAAACTATTAGGCCAGCCCTGCGCGATGAACCAAGAATGTCTCTAGCTCGCGTCTCAAAGTCCGGAGGTCAGGGAGTTGACGTATCCCTGGAGGTAGCTCGTTCCAGAGGGCAGGAGCCGCCACAGAGAAGGCCCTCCCCCTGGGGGTCACCAGATGACATTGTCTGGCCGATGGCACCCTGAGGAGGCCCTCCCTATGGCATTGCACTGGTCGATGGGAGGCATTTGGAAGCAGCAGGTGGTCTCGTAAGTAACCCGGTCCTACGCCATGGAGCGCTTTAAAGATGGTAACCAACACCTTGAATTGCACCCGGAAGACCACCGGCAACCAGTGCAGCCTGCGCAGGAGAGGTGTTACGTGGGAGCCTCGAGTTGCTCCCTCTACTACCCATGCAGCTGCATTCTGGACCAGTTGGAGCCTCCGAGTGCTCTTCAAGGGGAGCCCCATGTAGAGAGTGTTGCAGTAGTCTAGGCAATGGTTATGGTTATGGCCATAATTGGTTCTTCAGGAAAAATTCAGCAAACATTTCTCAGGCATTGCATCTATTTTCCTATCCAGGAGAATTCCCCAAGTCACAAACCTTCTCCTTCAGGAGATGCCATCACATTCAAATTTATGGCAGATAATCTTTCTGCACAAAGAAAGTGTTTTCTTTAGCTTCAACCTGTTTTCTCCCATCCAAACCCCAATAACTTCCTGACAATGAGTCAAAATTTCCATGGTTTCTCTGACCTGATTTGGGTTAAAGATGTAAATCTGTATATTATCAACATATTGACAGTACCTTCTCCAAACTGATAGACGATTTCTCCCAGTGGTTTCCTGTAGGTTGAACAATAAAGTGAAGACAATCAAGTATTTGCTTAACGGAATTATATGAATTACGGTATACGCAAGAAGGATCAAAACTGTCCATTTTAGATGGCTGAAGTGGCTTCAGCATATTTTCCCCTTTTTACTAATCTAATATTTGCTTAATTATTCATGTCTCATGTTTGACAGGTATTTAGGAATAACAATTTTTCCTACAAATCTTGCAACATTTTTGTGTCAAACTTCATTATTAATGTGTGCTCCTCAGAAAGGTTTAAATAGGTTAAATGGCATTTTTAATATCTGTACTGTGTTTTTTTTAACTTTTTGTTACCTTTTGGAGGTGTATCTATTAAGATTCAAACAAGAAATGTATGATTCTAACATTGCACTTTTCATGATCTTTCTCTGCTCAAGATTATACTAATGTCATACCACCAGATGTTTGATAGGCAACATTTGTAATCCAACAGTCCTTGCTAATTAAATAGGTACATGCATGTTTAATTACACTATTGCAAATATTGTTTTACACATCTTCTCTAGCATCAAGCTGACTGAGACTTAATAGCAAAAAGTAGGAGAGTTTTTGTGCATGGCTCAAAACCAGGGGTGTCAAACTCAAGTGCTTAGATCGGCCTGCTGGGCACCCTGGAAACAGTGCAGGACTGGCCCACTGTCCCTCTGTCAACAAAAATGGGCTCCTCAGCTCCGTTTTCAGCCACGACAGTCTCCTGCAGCCCTCTGCCAGTGATAACGGAGCTCAGGAGCCCATTTTCGCTAGCAGAGGACCTGGGCCACCAAAGGTACCCCCACCACAAATGACATCCTCAAGAAGCCTTCCCTGGACCCAGTTATTTTGGGAAATTATCGTCCAGTCTCCAATCTTCACTTTGTTGCGAAGGTTATAGAGAGTGTGGTGGCATGGCAGCTTCCCCGGTACCTGGATGAAGCTGTCTATCTAGACCCGTTCCAGTCCGGCTTCCGGTCCGGATACAGTACAGAGACAGCTTTGGTTGCATTGGTGGATGACCTCTGGAGGGCCAGGGATAGAGGTTGTTCTTCTGCCCTGGTCCTATTAGATCTCTCAGTGGCTTTTGATACCATCGACCATGGTATCCTGCTGCACCGGTTAGAGAGTTTGGGAGTGGGAGGCACCTTTTATCGGTGGTTCTCCTCCTATCTCTCTGACCGGTTGCAGACGGTGTTGACAGGGGGGCAGAGATCGACCACGAGGCGCCTCACTTGTGGGGTGCCACAGGGGTCGATCCTCTCGCCTCTCCTGTTCAACATCTATATGAAGCCGCTGGGCAAGGTCATTGGTGGCTTGGGGGTGAGATACCAACTGTACGCTGACAACACACAGCTGTACTTTTCCACCCCGGGCCACCCCAACGAAGCTGTCGAAGTGCTGTCCCGGTGCCTGGAAGCCGTACGGGTCTGGATGGGGAGAAACAGGCTCAAGCTTAATCCCTCCAAGACGGAGTAGCTGTGGATGCCAGCACCCCGGTACAGCCAGCTGCAACCACAGCTGACTGTTGGGGGCGAGTCATTGGCCCCAAGGGAAGGAGTACGCAACTTGGGTGTTCTCCTGGATGGACGGCTGTCGTTTGAAGATCATTTGGCGGCCGTCTCCAGGAGAGCTTTTTACCAGGTGCGCTTGATTCGCCAGTTGCACCCCTTCCTTGACTGGGATGCCTTATGTACGGTCACTCACACTCTTGTCACCTCTCATTTGGATTATTGCAATGCTCTCTACATGGGGCTCCCCTTGAAGTGCACTCGGAGGCTTCAGTTAGTTCAGAATGCAGCTGCGCGGGTGATTGAGGGAGCCACACGAGGCTCCCATGTAACACCGCTCCTGCGCAGACTGCACTGGCTACCTGTGGTCTTTCGAGTGCGCTTTAAGGTTCTGGTTACCACCTTTAAAGCGCTCCATGGCTTAGGGCCCGGGTACTTACGGGACCGCCTGCTGTTACCTTATGCCTCCCACCAACCCGTACGCTCACACAGAGAGGGTCTTCTCAGGGTGCCGTCCGCCAAGCAATGTCGGCTGGCGGCCCCCAGGGGAAGGGCCTTCTCTGTGGGGGCTCCTACCCTTCCCCCTGGCTTGCATCAACGAACTTCCCCCTGGTTTGCGTCAATTGCCTGACCTTCAGACCTTCCGCCGTGAGCTGAAAACGCACTTATTTATTCAAGCGGGACTGGCTTAAATTTTTAAATTTTATTTTAACTGGGGTTACAATTTTATGAATTTTAAGGGTTTTAAATTTAATTATTTTAAATTTTGGCCATCTATAGAATATGTTTTTTAATTATTTTAATTATATATTGTATTGTTTTTTATAATTGGCTGTACACTGCCCTGAGTCCTTCGGGAGAAGGGCGGTATAAAAATCTAATAAATAATAATAATAATAATAATAAAAATAAAATAATAATCAAACTGGGCACACCCACCCTGGCCATGCCCACCCCAGCCCTGAGGTCAAACACAACCCTGATGTGGCCATCAATGAAATCGAGTTTGATACCCCTGCTCTAGACTGAAGAATCTCCAGAATAGGGACATTTTACTTCTTAAATTTCTAGATAATTGAACTCTACACTGGCCCTTTTAATTGGCTACCTATGAAATGTTATTCCTGGCCCTGTAAAGCTGGAGACATCATTGATGGAAAAGCTGGGAGCAGAAAAGTGGAAGGCCTTAGCAGAAGGCCTACACTCCTATTACAATGAGTATAACAGCTGGTCATGCCTGCCATCTTGACTTTTTGTTTTACTTCCCCCACAAACTCCCTGCCACCCCCCAGCCCCCCAGCCCCATATACTTTTTTTGGAAAGCCAATTGTTACAGAACTGTATAATTATTATGGGCTCATAGGGTTTTAAGGTAGTACAGTAATACAAAATATTGAATAGGTTGATATGGACAGCTGAATTGCGAGCGGAGATGGAATTGATTTCTGTTTGTCTGGCACCGGTTTAGAGTATATTGTTATTATAGCCCTATGGCTTCAAGGTACAAATTGAAACTTGCCAATTATTGTGATTGCCTCTTGGTTGGAAATGAACTGACTTCAGTGGATTAACGGAAGTGTTTGCTATCCTGAGGAACCAAAGGAATATTTCAATGGACAGCTATAATATTGCAAGCAAAGCCTCCATATCCATCTTTTTGTTTTGTTCCAAAGACGAAGAACCATACAAAACATCCCACAAAAATAACACAAGATAAAAGAACAATAATGGCAAAGAAAATAAACCCAGAAGGGAACAGAAAGGAGGAAAGCATCAACAATTGTCTTCTCCAAAGGCCTGAATGAAGCGCCAAGTCTTTAAGGACCTTCA
The DNA here is from genome assembly GCF_028640845.1 of Ahaetulla prasina. Taxonomy (NCBI): domain Eukaryota; kingdom Metazoa; phylum Chordata; class Lepidosauria; order Squamata; family Colubridae; genus Ahaetulla; species Ahaetulla prasina. The sequence continues at coordinate 79,980,601 of NC_080545.1, read as the reverse complement.
AAAAATACCACTGAGGTGGGACCTATTCAAATTTGGGTGGGGGGTGGGACCACATTCCAGAGGGCTGAAGAGGTACACTTCCAGGATCTTAATACGTGGCATTGATTAATTGATAGAATTCAGAACCTGTCAAATCTGTCAGATCAATTCAGATGGGAGATAGTTAACTTGGGTCCCTCAAGTAACCAGACCCTATGCCATTTTTAGGCAGAGATCAGCATTTTGAATCACACCCAGAAACTGACTGACAAAGAGCCTGTTTTGCAAAGCAGAGGTATATTGTGCAGAGGTGGGTTTCAGCAGGTTCTGACCAGTTCTGGAGAACTGGTAGCAGACATTTTGAGTAGTTTGGAGAACCGGCAATAAAAATTCTGATTGGCCCCGCCCCCATCTATTCTTTGCCTCCCAAGTCCCAGCTGATCAGAAGGAAATGGGGATTTTGCAGTAACCTTCCCCTGGAGTGGGGAAGGAATGGAGATTTTACAGTATCCTTCTCTTGGAGTGGGGAGGGAATGGAGATTTTATAGTATCCTTCCCCTGCCACATCCACCAAGCCAAGCCATGCCCACCAAGCCTTGCCCACAGAACCAGTAGTAAAATATTTTGAAACCCACCACTGATATTGTGGGAATATTGAGGCATGCCCATCAGTTTCCACACCATTGTATTCTGGATCAGCTAAAGCTTCCAGGTAGTTTTTACAGACCCATGTAGAACACATTGCAATAGTCAAGCCATGAGATGACCAGGGCATGAATCTAGGAAAGTATGCAACTGGCACACCAAATAAAGCTGAATACAAACCTTCTTGGCCACAGCTTGCACTTGCTCATTGAACAGAAGGTATGAGTCCAGGAAGACTCCTAAATTGTACAATATCCTTGAATGGGGAAGTGCAACCCCCATCTCATCTAAGGTCAAAGTTAGAAGATCCTCAGATCTGGCCAGCCCAAACACCTAGAGCCACTCAATCTTAGCAGATTGAGTTGGAGACAATTTCTCCCCATAAAAATCCACACTACCTCCAGGATTTGGGGCAGTCTCAGTTGGCCAGGCAAGAGTTGGAAGCTATAATTGGGTATTATCAGTGTCCTGATGATTCCAAACACCAAGCCAGTGGGTGACTTCACACAGAGGTTTCATGTGGGGAGGGGAAAAGATTAGAACTGCACAGCACCTCACAAGTGAGGTGACTAGGAGATAAACTCTCCCTACCAACCAAAACTGCCTGAAATTGGCCCCAGAAAAAAGGAAAAAAAAAGTGCTCCCAATTCCCACTCATGGAGCCAACTCTGAAGGATACCATGAATGATTCTACTAAAGCTGCCAAGCGATCAAGGAGGCACAAGGACCACTGCGACTCTGCTACAGTTCACCAACAACCCTATCCAAAGCTATCTCAGTCATAAATCCAGTCAGAAACCTAACATAAATGGGTCTAGACAATCCATTTCTTTCAACTGCAGATTTATCACCTTCTCTTTTTGTTTAAAGGATAATTTTATTATAAATTACAACCACAACAATAAAAACCTGGAACTTGATTTCTTTTCAGTTTTTCTTTATCCACTCTGACAAAATTCTTTGACGTTTTAACAAGTCCTGTTTGTTTGTTTTTTCAAGAGTCACTGGTTTAAACTCATCCCAGATCTTGCCACCAGACTGTGCCCCAGCACCTCAGCCTGCTCCATTAGAGTTCAAAATAAAAGGAACCTGAGTGACTTCATTCAATAGATAGCCAGAATCTTCACAATGGCGCAGTAGAAGTTCTGGGGGGGGGGGTGTCGGTCATTTGATCCAATAGGGATATGGGTCACTCTAAACAGGGCCACTGGATGACTATTAGTAGACACAGTAAGAATTGAGAAATATTGATGGTTTGCCATGTTCATCACCATGAGGTAATCTCTAATATGGGGTCTTACCTATGTCCTGTCATACTTCTGTGAATTTTCTTCCTTCTGGTGTTTCATCTCCTGGAGCTGGCTCAGGAAACCAGTGTGCAAAACTGGATTAGCGCATAGGGAGATGCCATACAGAAACCATGGTCCCACCCAGCCACCCATTCCAGGCAGTGACAAGACTCTCAGCCAAACCATCCAGCAGATAATCAAGGAGAGAAGCAATTTAGAACTAAGGAGAAATTTCCTGACTGTTAGAACAATGACAACTTGCCTCCAGAAGTTGTGAATGCTCCAACGCTGGAAGTTTTTAAGAAGATGTTGGATAACCATTTGTCTGAAGTGGTATAGGGTTTCCTGCCTAATCAGGGGGTTGGGCTAGAAAACCTCCAAGGTCCCTTCCAACTCTGTTATTCTATTCTAGATTCCTAGGGAGAACCTCAAGCTCTCTCTGGAACTCTACTGAGTCCATCAATTGCCCAAGACAAACTGATTAAACAAGCTCTATCTCTGTAGGGAGGGGTGACACCAATGAACTGGAAAGCAACCAAGGAATCTCTTTCCATAACTTTGTCTTAGCTATTCTGTTGTTTTCTCAAATCTTTGCTGGCTAATATTCCAGGGGTGTCAAACACATGTTGTCACATGCTGTATCATGACTTCCCCCCATTTTGCTAAACTGGGCATGGGTGTGGCCAGTGCACGATGCATTTGGCCCATGGGGCACAAGTTGGACAGCCCTGCTCTATTCAATGGTAAGACCAGCTTAGATTCAAAGGCCTGAGTCCAATGTTTGGCAAGAATCCCACTCTACGAAGATTTATATCAGGAATGCATTATCTTCTGAGAACCAAAAGATACTCTTGGTTTTGAATATTGTGCCAGAGAGCATATGTCACTTAAAAAGTGGGTGAGATCAATTTTAGGAAAACCAAAACTAAAACTCTTCAATGCAATTGAAATAGTTCACTTCATATTACTGTTAAATTAATCATGGGAGATCATTATTACTTCTCATATATTTAGTCACTTTCCTTTGAATTAAAAATCCAATTTGGCAACAACTTTTGGAATAAAGCTGGAGCTGCGGGGGATGCTGTGAGAAAATATAGGTGCCTTTGGGTCACAAATTCACTATCTATAACTTAGATGCTGCCTTATCTTCTCTGTCTATAGCAATAAAAACTCCAGAAAAACTAGTTAAGTAGACTGAAGAAGCAAGGATCAATATTAGGAACTAAAGAATTCAATCCAATATCCTTAATATACCATGAAGCAAAGGTGAGAGAATAAGGGATGGTTTTGAGAGAGCATCTGTTACTCCTAGTTTTCTCATCCTGGATCAACATATCAGGGCTGTTATCTAATTTACTCCCAAGACATCAGAAAATTGTTCAGCTTCCTTTGGATATGATTTTGTTTTAGTTTGGTTTTGCTATTTGCTGCCAGCTAACTCAAAACTTTGTTCACCTCCAGGATTACTATAATGAAAACTTGCCCCCGCCAAACAAAGCTGACTTCTCTCCAATTCTCAGGGTCATACGGACATGTCATATAGATATGTGACATCCCAAGTTGCTTACTCTTTGTGCAGCTGGATGGTCTCTCACATATTAGACTGTTGGATCAAAAACTGAAAGCCAGAGGAAGGGCATAACCTGGGGAAGGGAAGTATGTTTATAAGATCACTAACTAACAGCGTGTTAGCTTGTGTCATGTGCTATGTGCCTCTGCAGGCTTTTCAAACTCGATGATATGGAAAAAGATGGCATGGTTCCATGGATTCATATGCTCACTGTAAGGTTTCAGAAAGCAGAAGATGAATATTTATTAACCTGAGGGAGAAATGTCAAATGAAATTCTCTCAGATCTTTGCCTTTGGTGCAGTGGCATTTTTATGTTCTACACTTGGGCTTTTGCTAGCATGTCCCCACCATCAACAGGGCTGTCAAGTGGCTGCAAAAGAAATACATATATGTATATTTTAAAACTCCACACACCCATCTTAATTCAACGGGGTCCTCCTATTGTAATTACTTCATTAAAAAAAAAACTAGCACTATTTAAAATCTAAATATTTTAAGGTGAGGCTTAGAAAGGGGCCTGTCAGAACCTCAGAATCTACTAAAATGAGAAGGTCCCCAAAATGACCTGCTCTATTGTTTTGTTCAGGTCACGGGTCTGCAACCTTAAACACTCAAAGAGCCATTTGGACCCATTTCCCACAGAAAAGAAAACACTGGAAGCCACAAAACCTGGGTGGGCGTGGCCAATTCTTTGTCACTCACTTCCACCAATCGCATGACCCCCTAGCCACACCTACCCAGCCGGTCATTAGGGAAGAGAACCGGTTGCTAAAAAACATCGGGAACCACAAAACCCTTTTGACATCTCTCTGTCCCTCCCTTTCTCCCCCCCTCCCTCTCCCCCCCTCCCTCCCTCTCCCCCCCTTTGTATTTCTCTATGTCTCTCTCTCTCTCTCCCCCTCTCTCTATATCTCTCTGTCTGTTTTCGTTTTTCAGAGAGCCACCAGAGCCTGGGGAGGCTGTTTTTGCCCTCCCAGAGGCTCGAGGAAAGCCTCTGGAGCCCAGGGAGGGCAAAAACATGCCCCCCTGCCGTGGTGCAGGAAGCCGACATGGCCACGCCCACCATGGCCACACCCACCCAGCAACCGGGCAGAGAACTTCTTGCTGAAAATTTGTGAAGCCCATCTCTGACTGTACTGACTCTTTTTGGATTCTTTCCTTGTCTAAGGCAAGAAATAGTGACAGCTTGGTGAGTAAGTGCCGTAGCACCATTCATTTATATTTACATTTATATCCAGTGGAATGCATGGGGGAGGGGAACAAATGATGAAAACAGAATCAGAATGGTATGACACATGTTTGAATCCTTCTGTATCACGTCATGATGTCATATGTGCGTATGGAAGGAACGGCGCTTCTGTTCCATGTTGCAATGATGCTTTTTGACAAAAATGTTGGATTACGTGGATGAGTCTGTTTTCGTTTTTCATCATTTTTGTTCAAGACCTCAAGGTAGCAAACACCTTGCTTCTTTTTATCTCTACAATACAGTATCAATGAGAGAGAAAGTTCGGTTATCTCCAATCCTAATCAGGGGTGAGTTTCAAAAATTTTAGCAAGGGGTTCTCTGTCTGTTTGCTGGGTGGGCGTGGCTGTGGTGGGCATGGCCTAGTCGAGTCTCCTGCACCATGGTGGGGGAGGGGGGCGTTTTTGCCCTCCCTGGACTCTGGAGGCCCTCTGGAGACTGGAAAAGGACTCCTGGGAAAGGCAGGGTGGGCGGGGCCAGCCAGAAGTAGGATTTGAGGGTTCTCTGAAATGCATAGAATCTTAGCTAGAGGTTCTCCCAAACCCCTGCTAACTCCCAGCAGCCCGTCCCTGGTTCTAATCCATAACTATTATATCACATGTGTATCTGTTTTATTACAGAAAAGGGAGAAAACCCTACAGAGTTTGTATATAGTTTAAAACATTTAATCATCAAATAGAAAAAAACATACATTGGCCCTGGAATTGATTTTAGCAAGAAATCCAAGCGGGAATGTGTAGACTTTCTTTTGACCATATTTAAACTCTTTCTTTAAAAAAAAAATCTCAGTAAATTTCATGAATATTTTCTTTAGGGAGAAAGCAGCAGAACAGAAAGCTGATTAAAACTGGTAAAAGCAAATAATTACTAGGTTCTCAGGAGCCAAAATTGTTTGTGATCCTTTAGACCGGTCAAGACCATATACAAGCAAAACGTATGTTGTGGCATGGAGTTTCTGTCACAGATTTACACAAGTGGGGAAAATCAATACGACCCCTGCTCTGGCAATCAATGAGGAGGAAATTTTACCAATTAAATATCATTTGGCAGCATAAAACCTGAACTTCTTCAAGCCATTTTTGCTGATCTGGCTACTCTGTACTTTCCCCTTGAGACAGAATTGCCCTTCCAGGTGCTCTACTTGTGGTTGCTGCAAATGTAGTTCTTTCTCCAATAGGAGAGTATGTAGCTCAGGGTTGAATTGTGAGGTCCCTGGTGCTCTTTGAACTTGCTTGTTTTACTTGCAGGTGGTTCATTCAATGCTACCATTGAATGCTACCATTTCGGCCAAAAAAATGCTTTTAAAAGTAAAAAAAAAAGGCTCTGATGATCGCGCGGCTCAGCTGGGATCATCAGAGCCTTTTAAAAGCATTTTTTCTACAACCTCTTTGGCCAAACATTGTACTTGGACACAACATCGTACTTCGGCTACTTGGAACATCGTACATCTTAAGAAGGTACTTGGTGGATACCTAGGAGGCTGGCAGCAACCCGTATCAACCATTAGCACCAGTCAATGGTACTTGTGATGCCTTTTTGAATGTTCAGTTGACTGAGTTTCATGTTTAATGAATAAAGTTAATAATGCTAATATAGGTAAAAAGCAAAGGTGTATATTTCATATAGAGCAAAGCAAAATGTAGCCACATTCAGAGGAATAAAATCACATTGATCAGGCAGTAACATCTGTAAATAGAGTAAATCCAGATGGAATAAAATTAATCTGGTTGGAATTGCCGAACATTTGAACAGAATGTTCTGAGCAAGGCTGTTCATTGAATCCACATTTTCAAATCACACGGCAGCGGAATGATTATTTTAATTCTTTGAACTGTCCAATTAAATGTGGAGTGACTTGCAGGATGTAACTAATGTACAATAATCGCTGTTATTGCCGTTATCTAAATAGGGACTTCAAGAAAGGTCAAGTAGCCCAAGTCCTTGATGGCAATAGAGGACAATTGTTCTCTTCTTACCACCCTGAATAACTGAATATGCCTCTCAAAAAATGTTGATTGTGTTTCAGGAGCCTCCCCTGGAAGCTAATGAATGCTAAATATAAAATACATGAGGGCTAGTTGCATTCATGCAGTTAAAGGTCATGAAAACATTGGGACCAGTATTCCTTCTCTTGGTAAGAGGAGAAATCAGTAAACTTTTCAGTTTACTGTGAGACTAAACAGTCTTTGTCTCTATGAAACTATAAAATTTCATGCCACCGGAGGCCAGTCTGGGATCCTCTATGATGTTTTTGTAGAAATGGTCAAGAGCTGCTTAGGAGAACATTTACTCAACAAGCAGTTGGATTTTTTTAAAGATATATTATCAGATCTCATTCCTTTCTCATATTATACTCTTTTTTATTTTACTTCATAAAGGCCTTAATGGTTGCTCTCCACTCTGAGTGGCTCAGGGCATCTGAAAAACAGAATATAATATCCACATTAAAAAATAATTTGTCTATTTTCTTTTTTCTTCAGTATAAGCTGTGAAAGTCAGAAGCAGCAGAAAGCAGATTATTACTGATTAAACAAAGCGAAAGTCAGCAGAAAAGCTGCTTAAAGCAATGTGAGGTGATAGTTAATTATCTTTGGTGCTAGAGGTCCAGCAAGTATAGATGAGTATGTGATTTTTAATCAGTGAAATTTTGGAAGTGTTAATTTATTATTTACCTTGGTAAGAGGGATTCATGCAGCTTTTCCCAACAAAGGGAAAAGAAGTTTCAGTGTTCATAATATTGGATATCACAATGGTTCTCCTCCTACCTCATAACCATAGCTAATGAAATAGTAGATAACAGGATTGTTTAAGTTAAGACAATGTAAATACTGTCTGATCTGGTCCAGCAGGGATAGACATTCCTCCGGTCCCATCAGGTAAGGAATGGGTGAGTCTGTTTTGAAGGTTCCTGAGTTTCATGCAGTCAAATTTCCAGAGCAGAGGTCATACTGATTTTCTCAACTGGACATCATTTTAATTGGGAAACAGAGAGAATCCTAGACAAAGCTAAATAATAATAATAACAATAACAATAATAACAACAACAACAAGAACAAGAACAACAACAACAACAACACAGTTGGAAGGGACGTTGAAGGTCTTCTAGTCCAACCCCCTGCCCAGGCGGGAAACCCTACACCCTAAACCCTACTTCAGACAAATGGTTATCCAACCTCTTCCTAAAAATTTCCAGAGTTGGAGCATTCACAACTTCAGGAGGCAAGTTGTTCCACTAATTAATTGTTCTAACTGTCAGGAAATTTTTCCTTAGTTCTAAGTTGCTTCTCTCCTTGATTAATTTCCACCCATTGCTTCTTGTTCTACCCTCAGGTGCTTTGGAGAACAGCCCAACTCCCTCTTCTTTGTGGCAACCCCTGAGATATTGGAACACTGCTATCATGTCTCCCCTAGTCCTTCTTTTCATTAACTAGACATACCCAGTTCCTGCAACCGTTCTTCATATGTTTTAGCCTCCAGTCCCCTAATTATCTTTGTTGTTCTTCCCTGCACTTTTTAGAGTCTCAAAATCATCCAGATAAGTCAGTCATCAATAGACACATAGAAATAAATGACATCTGTACACCATTCAGAAAAGACAATAAAAAAGCTAAAAAGAAAATGCTAAAACTATATCTTCTCCAGCAGTCAATGCCTAGAAGCAGGGATTAATACCAGGAAAACAATCAAACAGAAAACAGTACTTTAAGGAACCATAGAAGACACAATCACAGCCCCATCAAGGTTTACTGTGCACCATGAAAGAAGCAGCGATTGAGAAGGCTGCTTTGAAACTGCCATGGCCAGACAGAAGTGGGAAGCACCATCCACATTTCCAGACTCAGGGGAGGGAGAGAGAAAATAAGAAAGGGTTGTATAAAACCCAAAGATAGAAAGCTAGTATCCATTTGTTTGCAGGCTAAAAAGGACCATTGTTCATGGTTTCAATCATTCAAGTCCACCAAAGACATCTCCAAGTTAGCTCAGTAGGAAAAGTTCTAGATTTGAATCTCTGAGGCATAGTTATATGAAGATGGTTTTGCTCCTTAGTGGACAATCAACTATGTTGCTTAAGATTTCATTCTTCTTTGTAATATCAATTCTGATTAAGCCAGGCATGTGTAAGAGTTTCCTTCCAAGTGAAGCCAAGTGCTGAATAAGGAGTTAACTGTCTGGAAAACTTGATTTACTGTTCAGCTCTGGTGTGTGTCCTGATAGGGGGAAAAAAGTGCAATATTGCAAGAACTCTGTAGTAGATGTTAAGGGCTTCTTGACAGAAAACTTGATTTGGGAAATGTTCCCTAGAGGGATAAAGTTTGAAAAGCTGTGTTGGGTATGGTGACATAGTAGGAGTAATTGCAATCAGGTAAGCAGGGCTATGCTACAGCGAACCTATATCACTCATTAAATTTCGAAATCAAACATAATTGGTTGTCAAACAGACTACCAAATATCTAGACAACATTCAGCAAATATTCCAAAATTATCTGGAGACATGTCAGCAATGAAATTTGGGGAAGGGGAGAAAACACTTAGATCCAGTTTATCTCAGTGTCAATACTCAGCATTAGATCTATAAAAGACAGATTCAGTAATTTGAATTTCCCATTTAAAAAATCTGAACATGCTGCATATTTAATTCACTCCCAAATGATGTAATACATCACCTAATTTATTTCCCCAAGATATTCATGAATTTAACTCCAGTGAACTGTCATCCTAACTAGTATAATTTCACGCAACACTGCATTTACACTACTGCAACAGAAGACCAGCAGAAAAAAAGGTTTATACATTTTGAAGGTCATTGTGCCAGCACAATCGAATGTGTGTATATTTGTGTGCATGACTATGCATTTGCTTTCTTCTTCTTCTTCTTTTAATGAGTAACAAATAGTGATTAGACTAAGGTCCTTTAAGTAAATCCTGTAAAGTTTTATTGGCAGTTCTGTGGCCCACAAATAAATATGCAATTGAATTTCATGAATTCTCAATTGTTTTTGAGATGGCATTAAGCAGACACGCAAGGCAGCTGGCTACGGATTTAACAACTTCCCAGTGAATAAAATAAAAACAAAGCCATCAGTCTGATCACCCTTAACTCCTTAGGACAAATCATTATTAGAATGTCAGTTTATTATGACAATAACAGACTGGAGATTTTCTTTGCTAGAACTGGTTTTATGAGCTTCCTACCAACCCTCTCAAAAGCTGTGGGTAGACTACAGGATGAGAGAATGTGATTAAGATGCTGGGTTTGTCGACTGGAAGGTTGGCTGTTCTAGACCCAAGCACCACACATCGGGGTCAGCTCCTATTCTTGCCCCAGCTCCTGCTAACCTAGCAATTTGAAAGCATGCAGATGCAAATAGATAAATAGGTACCACTTTGGTGGGAACATAACAGTGTTCCATGTGCTTTGGCATATGCTGGCCACATGCTCACGGAAATGTCTTTGGACAATAGTGGTTCCCTCAGCCAGGAAATGGAGATGAATACTGCCCCCTAGAATTGACTTGGAAAGGGGAAACCTTTACTTTTACCTTTAAGGGAGCGTAGGTCAGGAAACACATCACAAGAAGTGCTAAAATTCCACTATATTGTGATAGAATAAAATAAGAGAAATATGGAAAGCTTGACATACACATTCTCTCTTTAATGTGAAACAATGTTAAGTTTCTTTCTCAGTCCCTCTGCCTTTCCAAGGGTCAGCTGATGTTTATTTGATAAACGTTGCATACCTTATCTCTATACTTCTGTACAAAGGAGAAGAAAATTGTTATTAAGATATGAGGCTACAATGGAAGAGGGGACATTCAGTGAAGTTACCAAAAGGGCTACTTCAAAGAGTTGTATAGAAAAAAAAGCCTCTTTTTTTGGGGTTATCAGATCTCTGCTTAACTTTGGGCAGTTTATACTTTCACGAATGAAGGCAAATATACGTGTCTCAGGATAATGTTGTAAAATCCAATCTGGGTCAGTCACCAGAACCAGAGTTTTACTCTTCCGAGCTTTCAGACTTGTGCTGGAGCCCATCTTCAGGGAACTTCTCTTTATTGGAAAAGTTTATAGTTTATAGTTTATAGTTTATTTAAAAGCATTTGCAGCCAATTCAATCGCGTGTTGGTTTCATTAATGGTTACAAAGTAATCTGACATAAAGGTAAAGATAAAGGTTATCCCTGCAAATATGGACTAGTCATTCTCAACTCTAGGGGACGGTGTTCATCTCCGTTTCAAAGTCGAAGAGCCAGCACTGTCCAAAGACGTCTCCATGGTCATGTGGTTGCCGTGACTAAATGCCAAAGGTGCAGGGAACATTGTTACCTTCCCACCAAAGGTGGTCCCTATTTTTCTACTTGCACTTTTTACATGCTTTTGAACTGCTAGGTTGGCAGAAGCTGGGACAAGTAACAGGAGTTCACCCTGTTTCGTGGCACTAAGGATTCGAACTGCTGGACTGCCAACCTTTCGATCGACAAGCTCAGTGTCTTAGCCACTGAGCCACCGCATCCCCTTTACCTTAATCTGACATAATGTATCACAAATGACCCCCAAGCACCTCAAGGTCATGACAATAAAATTTGGCAGCAAATATTTGAATTTTTTTTCTATAACCCCATCCAAATTAAGGTAGAAGTTGAAAGCACTATATATTGGAATCTTCCTTTCCCATTTTAAATACCTGGGGGGGGGGGAAGAGTCTCACAATTGTTATATTGATTTTAATTTGCACATGGAAGAGTCATGGTGAAAATGGGGCAAAATGTGTGGGAAGTGAATAAATATCCCTTAATCTGGCTGCCCTCACCTAAATCTGGATATGGATCCTTATTCTTTCTTTATTTTTTAGACCTGCAAGAAAATGAAAGGATCCCAATTATTGGGGTGGAGGAACAATTGGGTAGATGTGTACAGTTTAACTAGAATTGACTACAAATTATTCCTTGTTACTTAGGTAGAACCAGGGGTGAAATGCTCCCTGTTTGGACTGGATCACCCAATCCAATAGTGATGGTGGCGGGTGGTTCAGAGAAATGGTAGCAAAAATCCGTGCCCTCCCCGCCTATCCCCAGCTGAGCCGTGCAATTATCAGAGGGTTGTTGTTGTTTTTTTTACTTTTAAAAGCAATTTTTCTTCGGCTGAAAAAATGCTTTTAAAAGTAAAAAAAAAAGCCTCTGATGATTGCACAGCTCAGCTGGGATAGTCAGAACCTTTTAAAAGCATTTTTTAACAACCTCTTTGGCTTGTTACTACCGGTTCTGTGGGCGTGGCTTGGTGGGGAGGGTAATGTGACTGGGTGGGTGTGGCCAACTTTTTTTTTTACTTTTAAAAGCATTTTTTCTACAACCTCTTCAGCCAAAGAGGTTGTAGAAAAAATGCTTTTTAAAAGGCTCCTTTGGTGATTCTAGCTGAGTTGCCTGATCATCAGAGGCTTTTAAAAGCATTTTAAAATGTTTTTTTTAAAAAAATCATTCTCTTTCATTTATTCTCATTCAGTATTTTATATTTGTATTTTACTTAGATGTCGAAATTTTCATTGTTTTCCTCATTGTAAGCCACCAAAACTTAATTGATTATGGTGGGGAAGAAATCCAATGAATAAATAATAAAAATGTCTGCTTTTCTTTCGACTAGGTTATCTGTAAACTGTGTCTTGGCAGTCCACCAGAGTAAATATTAGCTTCCGGAGGAGAACAGCTAACAGAGTCAGCCTGTTATGTAAACATGGTCACTAAATGGACTTAGAGATAATATTTCTACTCATCTTGGTATATGGAATAACATGGTTGCTGTGTGGAATGCAGCTACATAACACATACAGTGCCTCTGCGTAAATGAAAACCTATCAGTGTTAAGTATCATTCAGACATGGATGGAGCTTTGTGACTTTCCAGTTTATGATAAAAACCATTGCAAAATAAATACATGCAAAAAAAAATCAATATCTATAAAGAGAACATTGCACTCACTTGGAATGTTGTAAATCTCTTCCATCAAGAAAATACTTTTTCACAGAATGTTGAACACACATACACACACACACACACAGCATACATAAACAAAGCCTTTCACTTATCCAATCAATTTTCAAATCAACCCGCATTTGTTTTTATGCACACTATGAAGCCAGCTTTTTAAGCTCTGCATGGAAGCATGTTTGCTGTTAAATTAATGCCTAGCTTTTTAATGAAACTTGTCTTGCTAAATGGTGAATCACTGTTGTAACTGAGTCCATCCATCTTGCTGCTTGTTGTCCTCTTCCTTCCCCCCCACATCTCTCTGAACTCTGAATACTAAACAACTAGGGGGGAAAAGCAGATTAGGAAACCTATGAGAATAAAAAAGCCTCCAGTCCATTCAAACTACATTTTGAAGAGAGTGAAGCAAAAGAGAGAGCATTCCACTATCTCTTATAACCAGAGGCTTGTTTAATTAACAATAGGCCAAGTTCAAAACAGAAAGAGGAACAACCTTTTGGGAGTCTTCCCATTTGCCCAGCAGTCAAATATGCTTAAGAGTGCAACCTCCAATAGTGGCAACATCAGTGGTGATGGTAATTTTTTTGCTGGCCTTGCTTTTACAACAGGGGTTAACTTGTCACCTGATGGATCGATCAACCAACCAACTAACCAATCAACCAACCAACCAACTAACCAACCCACCAATCAACCAATCAACCAACCAACCAACCAACCAACCAACCAACCAACCAACCAACCAACCAACCAGAAAGCATGTATTTTCATCTCACTCTTAAGCTAAAAGATCAAAGCTATAATTATTAAAATGTACCCAAACTTCTGCCTTGCATTCTCAAAGATTTGCCATAGAAGAAGAAAAAATGGTTTGGAAGTAAGGGAGAAAAATATCAGCAAGTCATTGGGATGGGCTGCACTGGAAATGATTCAGTGGCCTCATAGAAATGCTCTTACCAATATATTGAGGCATGAGAGCATTTTGTTTTAAATCATTATGTGCCATCAAGTCATTCTCAACTCTTAGCATCCACATAACTTTTCTCCATAACAATTGGTCTTTCAGGTTTTCCAATAGTGCACCTCTTTCCATTGTAATTAAGTGCATCCACCTTATTGCCCATTATCCTCTTTCCTTTCCTTCCACCTTTCCAAGGATTAGAACCTTCTTTAGAGAGTGAAGTCTTCGCATGATGTGTCCAAAGTAAGGTAGTTTGAGCCTGGTCATTTGTGCCTCAAGTGAGAACTTTGAATAAATGTTGATTTGTTCATTGATCCATTTGTTTGCTTTTTTGGATGTTGTCTCCAACTCCAGAGCTCAAAGGCATCAATATTCTTCCTATCCTGCTTCTTCAAAGTCCAACTATTACTTCCTTAATACCATGGTTTGAATCTCAAGGGATTCTGACCTATGTGATTATGCACTTGAATATCTTTTCCAAGGCCTTTATAGCTGCTGTATCAAATGCTAGTCTGCAAAATATTGCTTGATTGCCTGATCCTTTAATGTTAATGATCAATTCTTAAAAAGCAGACGCTATCTACCACCTCCAATATGACAGCATACCAAAGAGCAAAATTGCCTATTGAAGGTGACTCAAACTGACTTGTTTGTATAACCTGATAAACACTATTTAAAGTTTTACTGTAAATACTTAATGCTTTAGTTTGGACATGTATTAATTCATGCATTATCCCTGTAGGACCATGTGTCTTCAGATGACAGATAACCAAAGCTTTGTTTAGCTTGGGTATCTTCTCCTTACCCTTCCTCCTCCTCTTCTTCATGTTACAGTACAAAATGGTAAATAATTGGTTTGAAAAACCTGCTTATAACACTTCTCACCTATTTAATTGCCATCAATCAGTGGGGTTTTTTCCCCCCACAATATCAAGTGATTCATTAGCTTTTGTTGGAAAATGAAACAATTATCTTGTTAGCATTAAGATTGGTATAAAGGGCTGATTTTTCAGCACATTACGGGACTACTTTGCATTTTTCATATTCCACATCATCTCAAGCCCCAATACAAAATAAAATAAAAAAATAAGAACAAAAGATATGGGTAGATGGATAGGTTATTTCTTACATGGAGAAAATGCAGAGAAGGCCCTAGAAGAACAAGAATAGACAGTGTAGCCAAGATTACAAGATTGCAAGTCTGCATTTCTACTTTTAAACTTAGGGAAGGAGGGGAGGACAAGTCAATTTCGGGATATTTCAAATACCAGCAGACCATAGCATCCATTTGCAAGTTAATAGCAACAGACACAATGTATGATGTGGACAAAAAGTTAAATGGAAATACGTACTCATAAACAAAATAACTGAAGGAAATTTAAATCAATTGCTTGGTAATCTTCTTTCTTGCCTTCCTTTTGCCCAATTCAAATGAAGACAAAGAGTACATGTCAACAATCCACTGTTGCAGGACAAATAGGTTTAACCTTCCAATTCTGTATAATCATTCTCTTGGCTTCATCCCAATGTAGCCACAAAGTATATCTGTAGGTCTTAGATTGTTGACAAGAGTCCCTGTACTCTGGATATAATTAAGAAGAAAATGTCTGACCATTGGAAAACACTGGAAAGTTTTTATGACTAAGAGAAGACCTCAAACTGCTGCAGCTGTTTGAAGTTGTGCTGTTTTAATTGTTTGTTTCATTAAAGCAGCTGCATCTCCATTTAGTGTAAAAAAATAAATATAAATATATGCATGCTTTAATGAATAATAGAGAAGGAATGGGCTTGTATCATGAACCTAAATGGAACGGAATCCTAACTACTAGGATTTGTGAGATGTTATTTAATGACAAAATGACAAAAAAGTCAGGTTTTATGGATTCTATGGATGTAAATTCATTGGAAGCTTACCAGAATTTGACAAGCATAAAATCATACTTTTGCACTAGCAAGGCCACTCTCAAAGGGAAATCAACAAAATAACTGGATATTCAAGATGTGGTATCCAAGCTGTTATAAAGAAAAGTGAGGAATCAGGGGAGGTCAAGGACAAAAAAGGACTGGAAAGCCAAGGAAACTTTCAAATTCTGATGATAAATTCTTTGACAGACTGGAGAAAGTCCAGCAAGGACCTGACTCAGCATCTGGCAAGCTTCGTCTGGATACCAAGTTGACCCTTCTGCAATCTGAAGAAGCTCCTTCAGGAATGGTCTTTTGTGGAAGGGTAGCAACTAAGCAACCTTTTTTGTGGAAGGCAAACAGGCTAAAAAAGCTAAGATATGCTAAAGCTTACAAAGTTGAACTGGGGATCAATGAAAAAGAGCATAATGGGATCACTTTGGCATGAAATCGTAGGAGATATAAAGGTGTTAGCAATAACGGTATTTAGGATTCCATTCCATTTAAGTTTATGGGAGTCAGGTACCTACTGTTTCTCAAGTGTAAGGGAAGGTCACACTCCAGAGGTGGGTTTCAGCAAGTTCTGACCAGTTCTGGAGAACCGGTTGCGGAAATTTTGAGTAGTTTGGAGAACTGGTAGTAAAAATTCTGACTGGCCCCGCCCCCATCTATTCTCTGCCTCCCTAGTCCCAGCTGATTGGGAAGAAATGGGGATTTTGCAGTAACCTTCCCCTGGAGTGGGGTGGGAATGGAGATTTTACTTTCCCCTACCACACCCACCAAGACACACCCACAGAACTGGTAGTAAAAAAATTTGAAACTCACTACTGTCACACTCCATACTTGCCACTTTAGCCTATGAAAGCTGTTTTCCTGCTTTTTCTTGTTTTTGAATACTGAACACAAATTTCCTTTATTTTCTGGTTGTATTCTAATAAGAATACAGACAGAATTGCATATGGTCATTATACCATTGCTAAAGCAACAAATCTAATGGTGGCTTAATGGTTGCACAACACCATTTAATGTGCCCTTTCTTTAATGACTCTGGCAACCTTCTCAAGATACAATAAAAGTCTTGACAAAAGTGACTGAAAAACCTGACAATAAAAAACACAGTAGCATTAAGACATTAGAATACCTGAATAAATATATTATAAACCTCCTTCGAAAATACAACAAGGGTAGGGGGCTGCTGCACCTCAAATAGGAGGTGAAGCCATGAAAAGTCTCCGCTCCTCTTTTTCTTACTTTTGCTGCTTCCAGAGCATGGACTCATCAGTTGTGGCTCCAGTTAACCACTTTGTGCACCTATCTTTTCATTTCTAAACAAATTCAGATGGGAACACAAAAGTTGTGATTCCTCCCCGTCCCCTCATACAATTACAGGGAAGATACTGTCTGTTCACGAAGGACAGATGAATAAGCTTATGGAATTTATAAACTTGTCCATTATTAAAGGATCACAGGAGCTATTTAGCAATCATAGGTTTTTGGGAATTCTTTAAAATAGTATTGAGAGAGAGAGAGAGAGAGAGAGAGAGAGAGAGAGAGAGAATATGAATGAACCAAAAAGCACTCTGAGATTTAAGTAAATAATAAAACTCAATGGCTAGGTATTCATATCCTGCCAGCTGATCTGTTATATCACTCAGTTTTGACACTCTCATATGTGGAAGTGAATGAAAGATTATAATGTCTGTAAGGACATCAGAAACAATAGAAAATCTATTAAATTCTCTTCCAAGGTGCTTTGAAGACTCCTGTTTCAAGTTGCTGTTTAGACTCAGGTCTCCACTGGCCCTAATGGTTAGGTTTGGTTAAGAAGTGAGACTGATGTAAAGATTGGAGGAAACTAGTTAATTTTTAAAAATTCTTTTAAAGAGTGTATTTGGGAGAAAGTTTAGAAAACAGTCTGGGATTAAAAAAACTAGAATGTAATCATCATACATATCAAATTCTACATTAAAATCAATAGAGTCAATCTGCTTCTTAAGGCAGGAATAAGTGCATCAAAGACGAGTCTCTGTGATCTTGATGTTGGTGGTTCCAAGAGATGGAAGACGGAACAAAATGTACTGGTGGAAGATCATTAATAATCTGTCCCTAAGAGGAGATTGATTGTTTGACCAACTAATGTTAAGATCCATTTGTTCTCAGTGAATTCAACTGATAAGAGACTAGGCTTTCTTGCTTTACGATTTTGTACTGATATTATCTAAGCAGTGGGTCTATATTAAAAAAAAACATACTTGTGTATCTTTGTTTCAGTGAAGCCATTAACTTAACAGTCACCAGACATACTTAGAACTTTTAGGAAAACATTCAATAAACTATTTTCTTGAGGCGTTCGATGTACAATGTTTTATCTTTAACAACAAATAACTATTATCTTATTGAAGTTTGAGAAATTTTAAACAAGTGAACATTCTATCAACAAGTTCCGAAGTTAATTTATCATGTCACAGCATTTGCGCTATCCGCTAATATTTTCTACTTCAAACCTTGTCAGATATTTGCTTAACAGCTTGTCTCAACTGCACAAATGGAAAAAAAAATGATCCAAACTGTCCATTTTTTTTAGATAGCTAAAAGTGCCTTCAGTGTGAGTTATCCTTTTATGCTCTTCCTAATCTCACATTTTCTTAGCAGAGCAGAAGTCATATTCATATAGCTTTTGTTTTCAAGAAGAGGCTGTCTGGGGTTTGAAAAGTTAGCTTCCCTCTAAGCCCTAAATGCAATCCCTCCAGCTAGTTTGCAATTTAATATAAATAAAACCAAGTAAAAAAGACTTCTGCTAGCTGAGGGACACTTGTAGATTGCTTCTCGCTCTTTCTTATTTTTTTTTTTTTAAATTTTCAGAAGCTTCTTGGATGAGAAAAGCGAAACATCTTCAAAAATAAAATAAAAAAGTCCAGTTGCCTCTTGAAAAAGCACCTTTGAGACAACTATGACCTGGATGACTGAGAATCTCCATAGACAATCAGGATATTTAATAAGCCACCTGGGCCGCCTCCCTTGCAAAGTGTCCCAAAGCTGCTGGAGGAGCAAATAGCAATTTTCTCATTGCCCACTTCTGAACTGCACTTCCTGAGTCCATCTCATCACTTATTAAAACATTGTTATGTTTTTAACTATTTTGATTGCATATTTGGATGTAGTAAACCACCCAAGTCTTTGGCTATTTAAATCATCATCATCATCATCATTATCATCACCATCTCCTCCCAATTGGTCCTCTTGGCTCTTGCAAACCTACTGTAACTCCTCTTCCATCAATTCCTTGGGCCTCACTGATGAAGTTTGCTTCTCTCTCCTCTGTTAGCTAATTATTGAGAATCCTTGTATTTTTGCACCTTCAAGATGGGTCTTTTCCCTGGAAACCATGAAGATTCAACTCAGTTAGAGAGAATATTGTTAAGGGGGGGAAAAGTACCTTTTCCCTCTTACCTTTTGCATTTTCTATTTGTTTCAGAGAAAGAAAAGACAACCTAGTTTTGTCCCTTATTTCTCGTCTTTAAGCTGTCTATCTAGTAGCCTAATCTTTTTCCTTTTTCTTCTTTTTCCTAGGCACAGTACAGCCTGCATTTCCCTCCTCTTCTTTCTTTTCCTTCTCTCTGCCTTCCTCTGATTTAGTATGTGATGCTCCCCACTTCTATATCATTCCTAACTCTTGAGATCTTTTAGTTTCTTCCTTGGGAAATCAGGTCCCTTCACTTGTAAGATCTCTGTTCCATAATGTCACCACGTCTTCAGAAACCTTATTGTTTCCTTTAATTTCTTTCTTGGTTTATGTTAGCATAACTGAAGAACTTGTTTTCTCTGATTCTTTAAAAAGGAGCCAGTTACAGATTTCTGCAAGTAGGTGCTGCTGCATCACACATCTTCTAGCAAATTCCCACCAGCTTGTATTAAGTTTAAACTATTTCTTAACTCTCATGTAACTTTGTCTGATTTGTCAGTTATTGTATCAGATAACCTGAGATAGCATCATCCTCTCTTCCAAATCATAATGTTACGATTATAGAGCCAAACATATTGATCAGTGTACATTTACCTCAGGTAAGACCCCGCAGGTAAAATAATGTACTCTCAGTATCTACTACATGTATATAATGTTTTATTCAACATATATTTTTGAAATTCCTTGAGATCTAAGAATCAAAGCAAAAGATGAAGGGTTTTAATACTCCATATCCTATGGTGCTTTCCAGCCTTTAGTTCTGCTATTATGGTGTTATTAGATGTCAAGGATGCCACAGAATTACAGTAAGAAACATCAGATGGCAATTCCTCTGAAATTGTCTTCTTCCCAGATAAATCTTTTCATTTGGCTGTGACCAAATGCTTTTTCCTTGGAGATGTTCTGTATTTGGTTTCTTAATATTCTCATTCAAATTAAATTGTGCAGATAATGTTTCCTCAGTCACAATTATAAAGGAGCTAGCCAGTTCTAACAAGCTGCAGCATTGTAAACCAGAATTAAATTGCTGAATAATTTAAGTTTCTTGCAAGGATCCGAAGCACCAGAGAATCTAGGTGTTACTGTTGACTGCATCCTAATATATTTTGTATATATGTTATATCTATGTTCTACATTAATCTCAGTTTCATCATCTCTGGGTACCTTTTAAGGTTTAATTTCAAGTCACTTCCTTATGGTTGATTATAATAAAGCCTTTGGCTCTAAATTTACTTTCAGAAACAGAGTAAAATCCCATTAAAGGTCACACTTAGTATTATAACACTATTATACAATTAGTATTCTTTTACTAAGTCCAATTGATGAATTTTGCTCACAGACATAATTGTACTGGAGTGTCTTTTGTACTAGTTGTTCTAAAATTGAAAATGTACTCATATTAAGATAGAATTATTAGTCTTAACACTATTACTATAGTATACTACCCTGTTTTCCCGAAAACAAGACCCAGCTGGAAAATAGGTCCTAGCATGATTTTTCAGGATGCTCGTAATATAAACCCTATCCCAAAAATAAGCCCCATTTAAGATCATCAGCAGATGGAGGCATTTAGTACTGTATTTTCCCCAAAATAAGATCTAACCAGAAAATAAGCCATAATGCGTCTTTTGGAGCAAAAATTAATTTAAGACCCGGTCTTATTTTGGGGAAAACACAGTATATATAATCTGATCAGTGTGGTGAATGGAAAGTACCATCCTCCATTTGAGTAAACCATAGACTATGAGAATCTGCAGAGTCAATGCTAAATTAGGTCTGCCAAACTGGCGATGCACAGGCAGATGCGTCACATGCAGGCCATGCCCACCCCGCTCTGCAAAGGCAAAAAACATCATGATATGTTATGAAACATCACATGATGCGATTGAGTTTGACACCTGTGCTATAGATTAAACAGCAAGCGTGGGATTTGGAGAAGAAGTTTGGAGAAGATGCCAGATGCCAACAAAGACAATTTTGCAGAGAAAACACATGCTGGATTACCCTTACCCTATATAAACAAACTCTCTTACTCTTCTCTATTGCCTGGCCTTGATACAACTCATGGTTCAGGCAGAAAGAATGCCGATTCCTCATGCTGGAAAGCTTTATTCGGAACAAGAAGGCTCAGAGGTTGATTAGTCAGAGAATGCTCAGATAAGAGGTTGCCTATATGCCCACGGGGGATGTGATGGCTCGGTACACCTGGAATACAGCATCCAGTTTTGGTCGCCACATTACAAAAAAGACGTTGAGACTTTGGAAAAAGTGCAGAGAAGAGCAACTAAGATGATTAAAGGCCTGGAGACTAAAAACATATGAAGAATGGTTGCAGGAATTGGAGATGGCTAATCTAGAGAAAAGAAGGACTCAGGGTGACAGGATAGCAGTATTCCAGTATTTGAGGGGCTGCCACAAAGAGGAGGGAGTCAACTTATTTCCCAAAGCATCACAGGGCAAGACAAGAAACAATGGATGGAAACTAATCAAGGAGAGAAGCAACCTGGAATTAAGGAGAAACTTACTAACAATGAGAACAATCCACCGGTGGAACAGCTTGCCTTCAGAAGTTGCAGGTACGTCATCACTGCAGGTTTTTGATAAGAGCCTGGACAGCCACCTGTTTGAAATGCTCTAGGGTCTCCAGCTTGAGCAGAGGGTTGCACTAGAAGACCTCAAAGATCCTTTCCAATTCTTTCTGAGTGGTTAAGACACTGAACTTGTCAGCTGGAAAGTTGACAGCCCAGTTTCAAAACCTGAGTGCCATTACTTGCCCTAGCTCCTGCCCACTCAGCCGTTCGAAAGTAGATAAATAGGTACCACTTTGGTGGGAAGGTTATGCGGTATGTATTTTCATGCTGGCCACATGATGACGGAAATTTCTCAGACAGCTCAGACTCCCTTGGCTGAGAATCGGAGGTGAGCACTACCCCCTTGAGTCAGTTACAACTGGAGAGGGGAAATTTTAAATTTTTAAATATGCCCACAGCTAAACCTGGAAGCTTTTCTAAAACTGTTGGTTGGAGACTAGGATACCAAACTTAAAAATTGTTGCTGCCAGAATAGTTTACAACCTTGGTTGGTGTTAGATATTGACCGTTTGTATGGTTTTCTATCTGGTCCGTTGTTTGAGCGGGAAGAATTCTCAAACCTGATTGGCTGAGTCCTCTGGCAGCTCCCTATATAAGGGCAAGCTGTCAGAGAAGCTAGCTCTCTTGCTAGCTGTCAGAGAAGCTAGCTTGTACATCGTTACTGAATAAAGAGCTATTGTCTGAAGCCTGTCTCCAGTCTCCTCATTCCTCCAATCTAACAGTTGGGTATTTTATTTTGAATGTAATTTTGAGTTCTTCGTTTGGACTGCTGAGGCTCCACAAAGCCTATTTTTGCTTTCAAACACTATGCTTATATGCACAGTGAATTGGGAAGAATGAATTTCAGCAGATTCTTTTCATCCTTGGAAAGTCCAGTGTCTGTTTTATGTTACTTGTAGGTCAGTTCCTCAACTCTCTGTCTTTAAGAGTCTCTACAATACTGGATATTCTGAGATCTTTAGGCATGTACAATTTGTACACAAGCAGACAGATTTTGTTTGAAAGATCATATCAATATATGGGGAGCTCAGGGGAATGGAAGACAAAGACAGTGAAGTCAAGCCAAGCCAACCTTCATGCCTTAATTGTGCATAGTGTGCAGGGCTCTGCTAAGGGCATCCAAAACCTAAAAGCAGCTAAATTGTGGCCATTAAGTCATGCTAATGTTGGACAGCCATCAAACACAACCATCAAACACAATTGAGACCAAAACCTAGCATAATGCATGAACATAAGTTACTACAGCTACTATAGTACCTGAATTTCAGATGAATTCTCTCTCAACGAATTCAATGTCCAGTATGTAAAAATATTATCTAGGATGGAAACTATGTATAAAACGTAGAAAGTTTCCTTCCAATGGGGGATGATGGAAATCATATATGTAAGCAAGATGTAATATAACATCCAAATATCTCTCAGAGCTTAAGAAAGGGACGATGGGATAAATTGATAGATTATTCAGTCAAGTTAGTACTGACTCTTAGATGGACCATTTCTAGTAGGCCTGGTAGATAAAGCAATCTGGAATTAAGGAGAAATTTCCTGACAGAACAATCAATCAGTGGATTGGCTTGCCTGCAGAAGTTGTAGATGCTTCATCAGTGGAGGGTTTTAAGATGAGATTAGACAACCATTTGTCCAGAATGGTATAGGGCAGGGGTGTCAAACTCAAGATCTGGGGGCTGGATCTGGCCTGCGGGGGCCGCCCTGGAAATAGCGAAGGACCAGCCTGCAGTGCCTTTGCCAGTGAAAACGGAGTTTGGGAGGGCTGTGTGCTGCCCTTCCGAGCTCTGTTTTCACTGACATGGGGTTGCAGGAAGCTATTGCAGACAAAAACAGAGCTTGCGAGGGCCGGGGAGGGCACTCCCAAGCTCCATTTTTGCTGGCAAAAGGTTGAGGAGGCTGTCGCAGCCGAAACAGAGCTTGGGAGCCTGTTTTCGCTGGCAGAGCGCTCAGGCCACCACAGGTGGCCCTAACACAAGTGATGTCGATCTGGCCACACCCACCCACTCCATGCCCACCCCAGCCCCCCAAGGTCAAACACAACCCGATGCAGCCTTCAATGAAATCGAGTTGATACCCGTAGTATAGGGTCTTCTGATTGAGCAGGTGGTTCAGTTAGAAGGCCTCCAAGGCGCCTTCCAACCTGTTATTCATTATACTAGTATGATCTCTCCTCAGCTTAGCCATTGATGTCTTCCTACACTGTACTTACCACCACTGTAACTTTACTTATGTCGTGTCCCACTCCTCCGCTGACGGCGGACAAGACACAACAACTTATGCTCCTTGATGCTGGCTTCCTCTTCTATTTCCTTCCACATTTTGCAGTATTTTGCAGACTTATCAGGAGAGCTAGATCTTTATATAATGTGTTCAAAACAGGGGTGAAATCCAGCAGGTTCTGACAGGTTCTGGAGAATTGGTAGTGGAAATTTTGAGTAGTTCAGAGAACCGGCAAATACCACCTCTGGCTGGCCCCAGAGTGGGTTGGGAATGGGGATTTTGCAGTATCCTTCCCCTGCCATGCCCACCAAGCTACGCCCACAGAACCGATAGTAAAAAAAAAATGGATTTCACCACTGATCACACACACACACACACACACACACACACACACGTTTTCTCTTGGTTTATGTAAATTCATTTTTATGCAAAATTTTCAGTGTATAGCATAAAGTAAGGGAAGCATACATGAAACATTTATTTTTGTTCTAATTGCTACTATCTATTCAATTAAATATCAGTAACACTGTCAGTCATAGTACTTTAAGAGAAATATAGCCAAATTAGATTTTAGAGTCCTCTTCACCTTCAGCAATGACCTAATTTTGGTTATGATTAGGGGTGAGAAAAGTTACTATTTTTTTCAGAGTGTTTAAAAGTTCTATTCATCTGTTTAAACCTCTTTAAATGTGACTACTTGAAGAGCTGTGACAAATAGTTTTATTGGCAATTAAGGTAAGCTATGAAAATTACTTTGTTAAGACATGGAAATGAGTTTTGATGCTCAGTTAATTGGCAGGTGAATAGACAAGAAACTTTGCAAGTTTCAGAGTGTTTCAGGTTATGTTTTTTACTGATGTGACATCACCAGCATAGATGCATTCATCATTTCAATTTAATTAGCAACATGTTAATTCTCACTTTATCTCAACTATTAGCACAGGAAGAATTTGCCATTCACTTATACTTAACCTCAATTTTTTTTTTAATTGCATTGCCTTTAAGACTTGGAAATAGTTTTCTTTTTGACAACATTGTATCACTTAGACCTTCTGTGTAATTATAGTGCTAGAGGGAATCACTCAGTGATAGAAGGTATAGTTTGTATGCAGAAAGCCTCAGGATCAATCTAGATGATTTCCATGTAGGCTGCAGATCCACTGTCAACAATATTGAGTTAGGTGAATTAATGATATGGGTTGGATAAGGCAATTTCCCCAAGGAACCTTCAGCAAGCTATTTTATCAAAATGATAAACGTGTGCCTAAACATGATACAAATTTTGTCCTTTATTCACGTGTGTGCAGTTTTGCAAAACAGATACAAAATGGGTGGAGGGTGCTTGCAATGTTATTTTGTACATTTTGTCACCTACTTCTTGCAGACATTAAGCATTGTCCTGTGTTCCTCTCATTACCCATAGTAATATAGTTTGCTTAATGTTAGGTTCATAGCTTTATAAACCATAGTTTATTGCTAAGTCTGATGTACCTACTAAGTATTGTGGCATAGCTAAACCAGGGTTTATCTTAACTTTATGAGTGAACGGGAACATGGCACTTTTGGGGATCCATCCGCTGTAGTTGACTATCACACTCAATCTCAAGAATATGAGATGCTTAACAAATGGAGGATAAGCTTAATTTCTATAGCATGCATTTTACCCACACAACTCTCTTGCTTTTAGATAACTTCCTCATAACTTCCTCATAATACTGCTTTTATCTCAGCACATGGCTGAGGCTGTCCAACTAGACCAATCTGTTGTTAAAATGGCATTTTCCATCTTCTGTCAACTCAAGTCTACAAGATACGTGGTTTCTGCACCCTGCCAGCAGCTGTGCCAATGATGCAGTAGGGACTGGGATCTGTCCAATTCCTATTGGTGGATTTCAGCTGCAGCATGTGTGCTCCCTCCCCTCCAGGCACAGGGACCTATCCCCCGCAACCATTTTGGCTTCTCTAGGCAGCCACTCACGAAATGCCAGCTGGCACTTTCTGAAATGGAAGACTAGCTTTTTTGTGCATATTTCCTGCTCTCTCTCTCTCTGTTTTTTTAAATCGTGATAGACTACTTTCAGAGCAGGTGTTTGGTGCTTTTTTAAAAAAACAACAACAACACAGGCTTCTTTTTAAACAATGAGGCTCTCTCTCTCTTTTTGAAGAAGGGTGATTTCACTAGGAAAGAGAGCTTGGCTTTGCCAGCTGTGTTTTGCTAATCATGATTATGTATTCTTTCATGATCATCTACCAGCTACTTCCAGCCGTTTCTATAATTTAGAGGAGTAGCTGTCCTCTCTGCCATCATTTTATTGAGCACCAACTGATGTGACAAGTCGTTTGCCTTCTGCAGAGGCAGCTGCCTGGTGTATATGCCTAACTAGTGCTTTACAGAAAACGGGGCTGGTTTAACATGAACTCTAGAAGCAAGTTACTTTATATATATATGTATATATATATATATCCAGGTTCGCCTGGTTTGCCAGTTGCGCCCCTTTCTAGACCAGGATGCCCTATGCACGGTCACTCATGCTCTCGTGACATCTCATCTGGATTACTGCAATGCTCTCTACATGGGGCTCCCCTTGAAGAGCACCCGGAGGCTCCAGTTGGTCCAGAATGCGGCTGCCCGGGTGATAGAGGGAGCCCCTCGTGGCTCCCATGTGACACCTCTCCTGCGCAGACTGCACTGGCTACCTGTGGCCTTTCGGGTGCGCTTCAAGGTTTTGGTAACTATCTTCAAAGCGCTCCATGGCATAGGGCCGGGTTACTTACGGGACCGTCTGCTGCCACCGATTGCCTCCCACCGACCCGTGCGCTCTCACAGGGAGGGACTCCTCAGGGTGCCGTCAGCCAGGCAGTGCCGGCTGGCGACACCCAGGGGAAGGGCCTTTTCTGTGAGGGCTCCCACCCTCTGGAACGAACTTCCCCCAGGACTTCGCCAACTTCCTGACCTTCGAACCTTTCGCCGCGAGCTTAAGACACATCTATTTATTTGCGCAGGACTGGACTAGAATTTCAAATTTTAAATTTGGTTTTAACGGGATTTTATTATCTTATTGTAATTTTTAATATTCGGCCTTATTTAATAAGTTTTTTAATTGGTGTTTTATTTTGTATTTATATGTATGTTTTTATTAGGCTGTAAACCGCCCTGAGTCCCTTGGAAGATAGGGCGGTATAAAAATGCGATTAAATAAATAAATAAAATTCCACCCAGAGGAGCAGCAGTAGGAAGCAAGCTATTTAAAACAGGGGTATCCACAATGTTAGCAACTTTAAACCTTGTGGACTTCACTTTCAAAATTCCCAGCATGGCTGGCTGGGTATACTGGATTGAAGTCCATAAGTGTGTTGTCCGCTAACTCGCGTGCACATGTGGTAATAGTTTAGTGGTTTTATTAATGTTCCCCAGCAATTCCCTTTACCCAAAACCAGTGGTGGAATTCACATTTTTTTACTACTTGTTCTGTAGGCGTGGTTTGGTGGGCATGGCTTGGCGGGTGTGGCAGAGGAAGAATACTGCAAAATCTCCATTCCTACCCCATTCCAGGGGAAGGACTGCAAAATCTCCATTCCCACCCCACTCCTGGGGGAAGGATATTGCAAAATCTCCATTCCCACCCCACTCCTGGGGCCAGCTAGAGGTGGTATTTGCTGGTTCTCCGAACTACTCAAAATTTCCGCTACCGGTTCTCCAGAACCTGTCAGAACCTGCTGGATTTCACCCCTGCTGAAAACCAGAACTGTCCCAATTAAGTCCAGCCAAAAGCAAACCAACTAACACCTGCAGAGGCATCTGCGGAAGCATCTGAGGGAGTCTTAAAGTTGCCAAGGTTGCACACTCCTGGTCCAGATTGTCCGTCACCAGATCCTTTGGACATAACCTGTAAGCTTTTGTTTATATTGTGTTACTGCCTGGGAGCTCTGAAAGAAGCCATAATTCATATTAAACCCATGAAGCGGACACTGTCTTGCCTGATTTCCATCAGTTTCAATCTTTTCAATCACTTGTCATCAACCCACCTTTTCAGGGCCTTGAGTGTTTTTCAATTCCAACCACTTTCTCACAATCAGTCTGAAAAAGGCAAGCAAGGTGAACCGAGACAAACAAGGGGAAAGCTTGTCATTCCAGCCCAATATGTATTTGCTGTGATTTCACTTTGTACAAAACCTCCAGTTGTGGGAGCTGTTTTGCCATTATGAGAAATCATGTGTGAGGATAATATGATCCGATGAATGACGCTAGGCTTAGAATTATTTCCCTAAACAACAGAAGCCTTCCGGGTGTGTGATACGGCAATCGGTTTTGCGCTATTATAAAGGGGCATAGAGGCTATCCGAACACAGGGAAGGCGCAATGTTGCTGAATAGCTCGGAGTTGGCATAAATTGATATTGTATTGCATATGTTGAACTTTTGGATTAAGTTGAAAAGCTCTATAGAGGTGCATATTTTTAATCGGATGCAATATTGTTCTAAATCCCAATGCTGTTAATAATATACATGGAAACTTAAAATCCATTCAGCTTACATAATGCATGCAGGCAGATATAATTATCAGTGGTGGACTCATAAGATAATGGCCTCTACAAAAAGGAAGGAAAGCAGGAAGGAAGGATGGATATAGTAGCAATATAAGCAAAGCAAAGTACAGGGAAAAGCTTTATGGGTATCAACTTTTGAGGGAATTCTGAGATTGAATTGTAGACTTTGACATTTGAAGGAGATTTGCTGTGCACTCTTCTGTTGTTTTTCAGTCAAGATTCATCCAGGTTTCCCAAGGTCTTTTCATCAAGTTCTTTAGAATACCCTTCTTCTTCAGGAGATAACTCTGTAGAACAGTGTTTCTCAATCTTCAGAACTTAAAGTTACATGGACATCAATTCCCCAATCAGCATGAGAAATTCTGGGAGTTGAAGTCCACACATCTTCAAGCTTCCAAGGTTGAGAAACATGGCTTTACTGCACAGGTCAGGCCACATCCTAACACTGGAGAACAGTAAAAGAATGATATGTCAATGAGTGTATAGTGATCGTTGGATATGTATTCATCAAAAATGATGGAGTAGAGCAGAGGTATACCCTTTGACACCACAGAGACCAGATGGGGCTTCCCGAAATGGCTGGGTTCTATCTTTAGAAACTTAGCAAACGTTGCTCTCAAATTGAAATTTTTCACAAGACAGAAGGAGAAATGATTTAATACCCAAACGGAGAGTAGTAATTGATTTTAACTAAATGATTCTGTTGCAGAGCTAGTTTGTTCCTTGTAATGAGCTGCAAGCACATACTAAATGGACTAGCACCATTCAGCAACCAAATAACTACTTTGCACTAACAAGTCTCCTGGCTAATTGTATCATCACCAGACGTTAAATAAATAGAGCTGTGGTGGTGCCGTGTTTCAGGCTGATTCTGCTGACTGCCAACAGTTCGATCTTGTCTGGTTAAAGATTGACTCAGCCTTCCATCCTTCTGAGGTCAGTAAAATGAGGCCCCGGGGGCAATATGTTGACTCTGTAAACTGCTTAGAGAGGACTGTAAAGCACTATGAAGTGGTATATAGTCTAACTGCTGTTGCTAACTAAATACAATTTTTTTTTTAAAAAAACCAAAGTATCTGCCATAAGATTGGCCACTACTTTTGGGGTGGAGTGCTGCCTCCAGTACATTAATCATAAATTAAGTACATCCTTCTATCCAGAAAATGCTCTGATGGATGAATATAAAACCTACCGATAGGTTTTGCCTCCCCACAACCCCTGTCTCTACCCAGCACACAAGTTTTTAATAAAATAACAGAATGACAGAGTTGGAAGGGATTTTGGAGATCTTCTACTCCAATCCCCTGCTCAAGCAGGAAGCCCTATACCACTTCAGACAAATGCTTATCCAATATCTTCCTAAAAACTTCCAGTATCGGAGCATTCACAACTTCTGGAGGCAAGTTGTTCCATCGATTAATTGTTCTAAGTGTCAGAAAATTTCTCCTTGATTGCTTCTCTCCTTGATTAGTTTCCACCCATTGCTTCTTGTCCTGCCCTCAAGTGCTTTGGAGATTAGCTTTTTTTTAAATTTCTTTTTGTCACAACAGTATACTCAAACAATTGTCATAGATAAAACAACATATCTTGAAGAAAAAAAAACATATATATATAAGTAAAAAAATATGCATCAACTATATTAATTTGATATAATGAAGGGAACAATAGGACAGGATCGGTAGGCACTTTTGTGCTCTTATAGTCCCTTATAGTCCTCTTAGGAATGGGGTGAGGTCAATAGTAGACAGTTTTTAGTTGAAGGTTTTGGGATTTTGAGTAGAGACTATGGAGTCAGGTAATGAGTTCCAAGCATTAACAACTCTGTTACAGAAGTCATATTTTCTGCAATCAAGTTTGAAGCGGTTGACATTTAGCTTGAATCTTATTTTTTGCTCTTGTAATATTGTGATTGAAGCTGAAGTAGTCTTTTATAGGAAGGATATTGCAATAGATGATTTTGTGTGTTAAACACAGGTCATGTCGAAGCCGACGGAGTTGTAAGTTTTCTAATCCCAGGATTTCAAGTCTGTTGGTATAAGGTATTTTGTTGTTTTCGGAGGAGTGAAGAACTCTTCTAGTAAAATATTTCTGGACTCGTTCTATTGTATTTATGTCAGAGATGTGAGTTCCAGATGGATAAGCTGTATTCAAGAATAAGTCTGGCAAATGTTTTGTATGCTCTAGTTAGTAGTGTAGAGTTTTTAGAAAAGAAGCTGCGTAAAATTAAGTTTACAACTCTTAGGGTCTTTTTTGCTATGTAGTTGCAGTGGGCTTTGGCATTAAGGTCATTTGATATGAGAACTCCAAGATCTTTGACAGGGTGGGGGTCGTCAGTTAGGTAATGTCCATCAAGTTTGTATTTGATGTTAGGGTTCTTTTTTCCAATATGTAAGACTGAGCATTTGCTGATTGAGATTTGGAGTTTCCAAGTTTTAGACCAATCGGAAATTAAGTCGAGGTCTTCTTGAAGGGTAGAAGTATTATTAGTGGTATTAAATAGTTTGACATCGTCAGCAAAGAGAACACAATAACTTGAGATGAGGTCACAGAGATCATTTATGTATAGTATGAAAAGTGTTGGTCCAAGTGTTGGGCCTCTGGTGGCTCAGACTGCTAAGACAGTCTGTTATTAACAGCAGCTGCCTGCAATTACTGCAGGTTCAAGCCCCACCAGGCCCAAGGTTGACTCAGCCTTCCATCCTTTATAAGGTAGGTAAAATGAGGACCCAGATTGTTGGGGGCAATAAGTTGACTTTGTATATAATATACAAATGGATGAAGACTATTGCTTGACATAGTGTAAGCCGCCCTGAGTCTTCGGAGAAGGGTGGGATATAAATGCAAATAAATAAATAAATAAATAAATAAATAAATAAATAAATAAGAACGCTACCTTGGGGAACGCCACTTTTGACAGGAACAGGATTTGATATAGCGTTGCCAATTTTGACTACTTGTTGTCTGTTTGACAGGAAGGCATTTATCCAATTGTGAAGAGGTCCCGAAATGCCGTAGGATTTTAGTTTGAGGAGTAGTTTATCATGTACTACTGAATCGAAAGCTTTGCAGAAGTCTATGTAGATTGCATCTATTGCTTTTCCTTGATCAAGGTTGGTAGTCCATACGTTTTTGCAGTGGAGAAGTTGTAGGTTACAAGACAATTTTTTTCTGAAACCAAATTGTTTATTAGAGAGAAGGTTGTTTGTTTCGAGATGGAGTGTAATGGATTGGTTTCTGATGGATTCCATTACTTTGCATGAGACACAACATAGAGAGATTGGTCTGTAATTTTCAACAAGGCTTGGAACACTGCTATCATGTCTCCCCTAGTCTTTCTTTTCATTAAACTAGACATTCCCAATTCCAACATTTATATGTTTTAGCCTCCAGTCCTCTTAATCATCTCTGTAGCTCTTATCTGCACTCTTTCTAGAGTCTCAACATCTTTTTTACATTGTGGCAATGTAAAAAATGCGATATTCCAAATGTGGTCTTACCAAGGTATTATAAATTAGCATTAACACTTCATGGGTTGTTTTTTTAATATACAGTATATTGAATTTGCCCATCATCAGTGCTGGCAATCCATAAGCCACTATTGAGTTTTGTAAAGGCCCTTGATTTTTAAAAATGGACTCTCTTTCGTGATGAAGTGGATTGAAACCTTAAAAAATCTTAACTAGATTCTGTTTATCTTTTTTATAGTCTTTTCTTTTAAAGCCCACTTCCTGCAGAATTACCATTATACTTGAGGAGGGAAAAGTGTCAGAATCTTAGAAAGTATGTTTGTTGCAAATATCACAGAGCAAACCGTCAATGGATTTAGTTATAGTCTGCACACAAAAGGGTTTCCTCAGGTAACAAAATAAACTTTAATAACATAACAGCAGAGAAGTAAACATAAGCTTGTTTTTCATCTTTTGAAGTACTTTGAATCCCGTCCTGTATTTTTCAATTTGGCATATGCCCAGGCGGAAGACATTTAGTGTAATTTTTCATCCCCTTTTGTGTTTTTACTTAGAAGTGAGACTTCCATCCCACTATTCTTTATAGAATATTAGAAAGAGCAAAATGTTTGGAGTCATTACACAGCCTCAGGGAAAACTCCTTTAAGCAAACATGCCATTTACAAACAATTCAGGTATTCTATATTTCTTGCCATTCATTCTCTAGTTAGCTGCTTGGGAAACAGATGTCAGGCTTTTATAATTAAAAGAAAAAGAGAAGAAGACGAAGAAAGACATGAAGATGAAGGGCGAGGTAGAATAAGGTGATAGCAACAGCACTTAGACTTATGTACCGCTTCACAATGTTTTACAGCCCTCTTTGTAAAGTGGTTTACAGAGTCAACACATTGCCCCCAACAATCTGGACTCTCATTTTACCCACCTCGGAAGGATGGAAGGCTGAGTCAAGGCTTGAGCTGGTGAGACACAAATTCCTGGTAACCAGCAGAGTCAGACTGCAATAATGCATTCTAACCACTGCACCACTACGGCTCCTAAGTGTCGTGTCCCTAAGTAGATGGTGTCTGAACACATAAACTGTCAGGTAGAATCCCCAGGTAATCTTTGGTCCAGGAGTGAAATGCTCCCGGTTCTGACCAGATCTCGCTATCCAGTAGTGATCGTGGCCAGTGGTTCGGCAATCCGGTAGTGATCGCCGAACCACAGGTGACACCTGCCGCCCGAGTGTCATTACTTCCTGATTTTAACCTTCCTGGTGTTTTTTACCTTCTGTGCCTGCGCATGCATCTGACATAAGTGTGTGTGAGCAAAGCTGGACTTCCGAGCCAGTAAGGAAGGTAAGTAGATTTCACCTCTGCTTTTGGTCTGCTTTCCATACAATGAGAGGTAATAATTCAAATAAAGATTAAGTCTTTATAGCTAATGTCAAAGAGTATACATTTCCTATGTTCCAAACAGTGAGCAGCCCAGAGTTCTTGGAAGATGGACAGCATACAATTTAAACCAGGGGTCTCCAACCTTGGTCCCTTTAAGACTTGTGGACTTCAACTCCCAGAGTACCTCAGCCAGCAAAGCTGGCTGAGGAACTCTGGGAGTTGAAGTCCACAAGTCTTAAAGGGACCAAGGTTGGAGACCCCTGGTTTAAACAACAACATTCTGTAGAGTGGGGAAAAATCATGAGTATTGTCTAATTCAACCCATGAATAACCCATTCATGAGAATTGCCTGTCTAGCTTTTTCTTCAGAGGTGGAGAAACCGTAACTTCCGTAGGTAGACTGTTTCACTATTATACAAAAGCCTTTTTTAATTGTTTTATATTTTATATTATACTTATTTTATTTTATTAAATTTAAAAAAATAAAATTATTAAATAATACTGGTTATTTAAAGGAAAAGTTGGTAGTTGCAATTTATACCCATTATCTGTGTAGGTTAAATTTTTCCTTGAGTCAAATTTCAGCTGCTGATGACTAGGTAAAGGTAAAGGTAAAGGTTCTCCTCACACATATGTGCTAGTCGTTCCTGACTCTAGGGGGTGGTGCTCAACTCCATTTCAAAGCCAAAGAGCCAGCGCTGTACGAAGACGTCTCTGTGGTCATGTGGCTGGCATGACTAAACACCAAAGGTGCATGGAACACTGTTACTTTCCCACCAAAGGTGGTCCCTATTTTTCTACTTGCATTTTTTATGTGCTGGGACAAGTAACGGGAGCTTACCGCATTACGCGGCACTAGGGATTCAAACTTCTGAACTCTCGACCTTTCGATCAACAAGCTTAGCTTCTTAGCCACTGAGCCACCACATCCCTTATGATCCCTTAGATAGCTGATGAATATCTGTACATATAATTTCTTCGCCAGAGTAGAGAACTACCGTACCATTGCTTTCTCTGAGATATTTTTGACTTCACAATCTAGTTCCTAGCCTGACATTTCTAGTACTATTCAAGTAATAATCAGCCTTTATGGAAACAGTAAAGGCTATCTCAGTGGTCAGACATGCTTCAATTAAATTGGTTTGTATCAGGGGTGAAAACTAATTTTTTTTTTGCTACCGGTTCTGTGGGTGTGGCTTGGTGGGCATGGCTTGGTGGGGCTCATGTGATTGGATGGGCGTGGCTATGTGGTTGGGGGATCAAAAGACAGAAACTCACTAGCAATGTCCTGCTGGAGCAGGGTTGGACTAGATGACCTCCAGGTCCCTTCCAGCCCTGGATTATCCTCTGAAGCTGTGTCTAGTGCCAGGTTTGTACTCCTTCCTTCCTCCCTCCCTCCCTCCCTCCTTTTTTTCTCTCTCTCTCTCTCTCTCAAAAACGAACACATTTTTCCTCCCAGACGGCTCTGCTAGGCAAACCAAAAAATGGGGGGGAGTTGTTTGTCCTCCCAGCAGGCGTCAGGGAAACTTCAGGGAAGCCTGCTTGGAGGAAAAATGGACTCCCCCTCCCATTTTTTGGTTTGGCTAGCAGAGCCTGCTTGGAGGAAAAATGGACTCCCCCTCCCATTTTTTGGTTTGGCTAGCAGAGCCTGCTGGGAGGAAAAATGGACTCTCCCCCCCTCCTGTTTTTTGGCTAGCACCCAGCTGAGCTGCGTGATCATCAGAGGCTTTTTTTTTGTACTTTTAAAAGCATTTTTTTTCCGGCCGAAAAAATGCTTTTAAAAGTACAAAAGGAAAACAACCTCTGATGGTCGCACAGCTCAGCTGGGCATGGGCTAGGGGGGAGAGATTTTTGCTACCAGTTCTCCGAACCAACTGCCACCATTGCTACCGAATTGGGCTTTTAAAAGTAAAAAAAAAAAAACCTCTGATGATTGCACCACTCATCTGGACATGGGCGAGGGGGGAGGGATTTTTGCTACCGGTTCTCCGAACCAACTGCCGCCATCACTACTGGATCGGGCGATCCGGTCCGAACAGGGAGCATTTCACCCCTGGTTTATATGTGGCATAACATCTCTTCTTCCAAATTTTCCCTCATGCACTCTTTCACAATCACCTTGATAATGGGGAGTTTGGTCGAGTCTTTCTACTTTCTTTTATTGCCCTGCTTGTGAGAATTCAAGGGATGAACCATGCCTGACATCAATCAAATAGAAAGTAAGTGAGCACTATTAGACTGTCTTCCCTTGATGCATATTTGTAGACGAAAGCCGAAGTGATATAGTGGCTT
Source organism: Ahaetulla prasina (assembly GCF_028640845.1). Classification (NCBI taxonomy): domain Eukaryota; kingdom Metazoa; phylum Chordata; class Lepidosauria; order Squamata; family Colubridae; genus Ahaetulla; species Ahaetulla prasina. Next base: position 79,945,065 of record NC_080545.1, on the reverse strand, counting down.
TAAGTGAAGTAGTATGGCCGGTGAGACACAATCCTTCCCCAATCATGGAAACTCATTGACTGACTGAGCCCCTAACTATCTCTGAGTCAAAAACTACTATGGATCAAAAAATAAAAAAAGGGAAATACTGTTTCCAATTTTTTTTGTTCGTGAGAGGGATAAAGACTTTATTTCATCATGTTTTCCCTTGAAACTGAATTGAATCAAATCATTGGAAGCCAGAAAGGCTGCAATATTACAGCTATGATTGTAAAATTAAAGTCTCAACATTCACGCATAACTCTTGCAATGCAACAAGCATGCTCCTCATCCTTGAAAACCTTCCTGAAAAATTCTTCTTCCTGTGCAACTGGTGTTTGGAGGCCTGCTGTTCACCTCCCAGAGATAACATGGAATCTCAAAACTTAACTCTTGATAGACTTGTCCTCCATCCCTCCATCCAGTCTGTTTTCAAACCCATCCAAATTAGTGACCATCAACTTCTCTTGCTTTCATAAATTCCACAGATTAATTATGCATTATGAAGAAGTATTTTTGCCTCTTATAAATTTTGTCTCTTCAAAATTTCTTTTCAGCCACCTTCATGTTCTAAGAGAGGAGTGTTGTGGTCCGCCAGCAGCCTGCGGAGCTGGCAGCGGAGTCGGACAATGAGGAGGCTGGGGAGGACAATGGGCCAGTCCTGGAGTCATGGGAAGGCCTGGACGTCGGAGGCAGAGATGGGGCTATGGCCATCTGGGAGCCATGCACGGACTCTGGAGCCTCCAGAGGCAGACAGCAGAGAGGCAGAGGAACAGGAGGAGCTTGTTCCTAGTGCACACATGCGAAGAGCTGCCAGAAGGCAAGAGCAGCTAAAGCAAAAAGGATGACTCGGGAGTAAGGCCAGGAGATGATTGGCCCCTCCCATAAGGCTTAAAAGAGCAGCAACGGCTGTAGGAAAGCAACGTTGCTACAACTGTTTCTTGTCTTCTGTTTCTGAATTTCCTGGGGTTCTTGCCAAGAAAAGCCTTTGGCAGGGTGCCAAAGGAGACAAAGGTTTGTGATAAGGCCGAAGGACTTTTTATGAAGGACTTTGTTTTGGACTTAATTTGAACTAAGCTGAGAATGAAGTAATTCTCAGCTGTTCTAATAAAATATGTTTGTTTAGGACTGATTGTGTCTGGTAATAACTATTTGGCCTAGGTCACAACAGGGAGAATATTCTATTTGTTTTCTTAACTATGCATGATTTTAAATACTTTGTTAAGGTCCTCCCTTAACTGTTTTTTTCCCCAAGGAAACACTTCCAAACATTCTAATCCCTTTTATAAGAAAGGTATTCAAGTTCCTTGATAGTTTCCATTTCTGCATTTTCCCCCAGCTTTACTCTAATCCTTTTGCAGACCTGGAAGCCATCTTTCTACTTTTGTGCCTTTGGGCTTTAGGCCTGCCACAAATTCTACTGAGGGAAAATGGGAGGGGGGGATTGTGCAGAGTGAAGAAGCTATGTAGTCAAAATAGAATTATTTTAGAAAGTCAAGGCCATTGTACCCTGCAGCTGTGCTGAGGAGAACGAGGAGATATCTTCTGTCCCCGAGGGTACCTGATTGTTTCATGTGATGGACATGTGGGTAAGGGGCAAAAGACTTGAACTTTCTCTTGGGTGAGGAAAACCCAGAAGCTTTCAGATTCGGGTTTTTCCAGATGTGCCAATATGACATCTCTAATAAAAGTTAGCTTTGAGGAACTTCAAGCCTCGGAGTTTGATTTCGATGAGGGTGTTATTTGGAACCCCGACACCTTTCTTTTTACTTATATGAAGTAAATGGGCCAAGGAGAAGTTGAAGACTGAGAAATTAATGGTTGGTTGAAGTTGATAAGTTTCTCAAAGAGAGAGTTGGGGGCAAGAAATCTAAAGAAGAAAAAAAATGAAGAAATGTATAGATATGATGGAAGCAAGAATTTCTTTTGCAAATTTAGAAAAGTAGGATGAAGCAAAATGAATAAAATTGGTCTATATTCGATTTAGTCGTATTTTCCTATTCTCATTTCATGGATTTATTTTATTCCTTTCTGCATTTTGTATAATATTACATAACATGAAAGGGAATTGTGTGATTGCTACATGCGTACATATTATTGTTTATTGTAAATTTGCTTTTCTTATCTCTTAGGAAATGTTTGACCTAATATATAGTGTCTATGTTACAATTTCACATTATTTCTCCCTCCCCCACTAAATTCCATTGAAAATTTATTGGTTTCTGTTTGCTATGCTATTATTGTTATTATTATCGTAAGAGTTACAGTGGCACAATGGTCTACTTTTGCTGACTGGCAGCTGTCTGCAATTTGGCACTTCAAATCTCACCGGGCTCAAGGTTGACTCAGCCTTCCATCCTTCTGAGATTGGTGTAATGAGGACCCAGATTGTTGGGGACCATGTGCTGACTCTGTAAAACTGCTTAGAGAGGCTGTAAAGTACTGTGAAATGGTATATAAGTTTAAATGCTAATGCTATTGCATTCTAGTCATTAGTTTTTAACAATCTTAGTTCTTTGTATAAAACAGGGGTCTCCAACCTTAATAACTTTAAGGTTTGTGGATTTCAACTCCCAGAGTTCCTCAGCCAGCAAAGCTGGATATAGAATACTGGCTGGGAACTAACTATTGGCTGAGAAATATTGTCTTAGGAAAGCTAGTGTCTCCTTCAAATTCAGTTCAGTTCAGCATAATTTTGTGGACACGTTCATGCAGCGCCTGTGATAACATTAAGAAGTGGTTTGCCATTGCCTTCTTCATCAACTTATTAATCATTAATTACCCATCCCTCTGAGGTCACACAGTGAATTTATTTTGCATGATGGGGGTGAAGTGTGAGTTAATGGGATGGCCTACCAAGGATTGCTAAAGCTAAAACAAAGCTATCTTGTTTAAAACTAACTTGTAGTCAGTCCTGCAACATTATTATTGTTATTCCTGTTGTGACTGTTAAATTCCATGGCAAGTAAAATGTTGAATGAACTTTGTTGAATTAAGAGATAGTTATTCATTTTCTTTTTTAATTTTTTTTTAAATATTTTATTATGACACAATATGACAAACACATAACATACAACATATAAATATATCTTCTTTTTAACCAATGTTTCTTAGTAGTCTTCTTTCCGTTTATCTACCTTTCCCCCATCTCTCTTGTACTGTTTTATTTTCTTCATTGTCCCTTTTCTTTGGTTACATTGTATTTTCTAATACTAATAGCCTTACTTTTATACATTTCTATATATTTGTTATATACATATTTTACATTTTTAGATTCTCCCCTGTATATATTGTTCTTTATTTCTAGTCTCAAGCCATTCATACCATTTGTTCCAAATTATGTAATAATCTGTCTCTTCTTTTTCTTTAATTTCTTTTGTTAATTTGTTTATCTTGGCACATTCTAAAACTTTTTCTATCACTTCTTCATCTGTTGGTGTCCTTTCCTATTCCCATTTTTGTGCATATGTTATTCATGCAGCTGTTATAGAATAGAATAGAATTTTTTTTATTGGCCAAGTGTGATTGGACACACAAGGAATTTGTCTTGGTGCATATGCTCTCAGTGTACATAAAAGAAAAGATACGTTCATCAAGGTACAACATTTACAACACAATTGATGATCAATATATCAATATAAATCATAAGGATTGCCAGCAACAAGTTATAGTCATACAGTCATAAGTGGAAGGAGATTGGTGATGGGAGCTATGAAACGATTAATAGTAGTGCAGATTCAGTAAATAGTCTGACAGTGTTGAGGGAATTATTTGTTTAGCAGAGTGATGGCCTTCGGGAAAAAACTGTTCTTGTGTCTAGTTGTTCTGGTGTGCAGTGCTCTATAGCGTCGTTTTGAGGGTAGGAGTTGAAACAGTTTATGTCCAGGATGCGAGGGATCTGCAAATATTTTCACGGCCCTCTTCTTGATTCGTGCAGTATACAGGTCCTCAATGGAAGGCAAGTTGGTAGCAATTATTTTTTCTGCAGTTCTAACTATCCTCTGAAGTCTGTGTTTTGTTGTTGTGTTGCAGAACCGAACCAGACAGTTATAGAGGTGCAAATGACAGACTCAATAATTCCTCTGTAGAATTGGATCAGCAGCTCCTTGGACAGTTTGAGCTTACTGAGTTGGCGCAGAAAGAACATTCTTTGTTGTCCTTTTTTAATGATGTTTTGATGTTTGCTGTCCATTTGAGATCTTGATATGATAGAACCCAGAAATTTGAAGGTTTCTACTGTTGATACTGTGTTGTCAAGTATTGTGAGAGGTGGAAGTATGGAAGGGTTTTTCCTAAAGTCTACCACCATTTCTACGGTTTTGAGTGTGTTCAGTTCCAGATTGTTTTGGTTGCACCACAAGGCTAGTCGTTCGACCTCTCGTCTATATGCGGATTCGTCATTGTCTCGAATGAGACCAATCACTGTTGTGTCATCTGCGAACTTCAGTAGCTTAACAAATGGATCATTGGAGATGCAGTCATTGGTATACAGAGAGAAGAGAAGTGGGGAGAGCACACAGCCTTGGGGGCCCCTGTGCTAATTGTACAGGTATTTGATGTGATCTTGCTTAGCTTCACCTGCTGCTTCCTGTTTGTTAGGAAGCTTGTGATCCACTTACAAGTCTGTTCCGTACCTGTAGCTGGTTTAGCTTAGTTAGAAGAATGTCTGGAATGATGGTATTGAATGCTGAACTAAAGTCTACAAAAGGACCCTTGCATAGGTCTTTGGAGACTCAAGATGTTGTAGGATGTAGTGCAGAGCCATATTAACAGCATCATCTGTTGATCTATTTGCTCGGTATGCAAATTGCAAGGGGTCTAAGAGCGGATTCGTGATGGTTTTCAGGTAGGAAAGCACTAGCCTTTCAAAGGTTTTCATGACTACAGATGTTAGAGCAACTGGTCTGTAGTCATTCAGTTCCTTGATGGTGGGCTTCTTCGGCACTGGGATGATGGTAGAGCGTTTGAAGCAAGAAGGAACATAGCACATCTCTAGTGATTTATTGAAAATATGGGTGAAGATGGGGCCAATTGGTCAGCACAGACTTTTAAGCAAGAAGGAGTTATCTTGTCTGGGCCTGGAGCTTTTCCTGGCTTTTGTCTGTGAAATAGGTCCTGCACTTCCTTTTCTGTGATCACTAGGGGTTGTGAACCCAATGAAATGGGGTCAGTTGTAGGAGGCTTGGCTGTTGTTGGTGTGTCTGAGATGGGGTTGTGGAGATAGGTGGCTGTAGTTTCCTTTCAAACCTGCAGTAAAACTCATTCAGGTCATCTGCCAGTTGTTGATTACCTTCAGCCTGGGAAGGAGGTTTGCCATAGCCGGTGATATTTTTAAGAGTTTTCCACATGTTTGCTGGTTCATTTGCTGAAAATTGATTCTTTAGCTTTTCAGAGTAGCTTCTTTTTGCTGCTCTTATCTCCCTTGTTAGTGCATTTCTGGCCTGATTGTACAGCATTTTATCACCTTTTCTGTAGGCTTCCTCTTTGGAATGTCGTAGCTGCTTAAGTTTAGGTGTAAACCAAGGTTTGTTATTACTGTGTATTCGCAAGTTCCTTGTAGGTACACATAGGTCTTCACAGAAGCTGACATATGATGTTACAGTATCTGTGAGTTCATCCAGGTCTGCAGAGGTATCTTTAAAAATATTCCAATCAGTGCAGTCAAAACATGCCTGTAGCTTTAATTCTGAATCCTCCATCCAGGTTTTCACTGATTTAATTATTGGTTTTATGGCTTTAAGTCTTTGCCTGTAAGCAGGTACAAGGTGAATCATGCAATGATCAGAGTGTCCTACAGCTGCACGTGGTAAAGACCGATAGGCATCTTTTAGTGTTGTGTAGCAGTGGTCTAGAGTATTCTTGCCTCTGGTGGGACAATTGACATGCTGAAAGTATTTTGGTAGTTCTTTCCTTAAGTTTGCCTTGTTTAGATCTCCCAAAACAATGGCCAGTGAATCAGGGTGTTTGGCTTCAGCCTCCATGATTTGGTCAGCTAGAGTTCGTAATGCCTCATTTACACAGGCTTGTGGTGGGACATAAACAGCAATTAGAAGAAATGAGGAAAATTCACGAGGCGAATAGTAAGGTTTGCAGTTGATAATTAGAGTCTCTAAATTGTTGTCACAGAATTTGTAAATTATGTTAAAATCTTGACACCAGGATGAATTAATATATAGGCATAAGCCTCCTCCTTTCTTTTTACCAGATGTTTCTGGAATCCTGTCTGATCGTTCAATTTGAAATCCTGGAATGTTCAGGCTGCTATTTTCAATTGATTCATTTAACCAGGTTTCAGAGAAGCATAGGACTGCTGAATTGCGAAAATCAGAATAGTATTTGTTTAAGAGGAGTATTTCATCCATCTTATTTGCAAGTGAGCGTATATTTGTTAGGAAAATTGAAGGCAGAGGAGTTTTAGTGCGAGTTCTTAGCTTGATTAAGATCCCAGATCTTTTACCTCGTTTCCTTCGTTTCCGTCGTTTGGTTTTTTTAGTAATCCATGGCTCCGTGGGAATTGCCTCCTCCTGTGTTAGAATCTCCTCCGTGTTTGTAAAGACAGGCGGGGGTGAGATTAAAGAAAGCTGCTCCTTAAAGAAATGTTCCTTAATTTTTAGCAGATGGTCTCGTGAGTAGGAAATCCGTAGTGAGTCACAGAGAACAATTAGAAATAAAGAAACAATTAGAGAGCATTTCACCGAGGCAGCCTTCGTCGGCGCCATCTTAGGTGCAAAAAAAAAAAAAGTTATTATATAGTTATTATGTAGTTATAGCTGAGATAGTCATTCATTTTTGATGTTATGTCTCAGCTATTAAGAGTAGAAGACCCTTCCTGAACTGAGTCGCTTCCAAAAGTCTTTGGAATTCCAGAGATTATAAGAACTTTAGAGCAGAGGTCTCCAACCTTGGCAACTTTATGACTTGTGGACTTCAACCCCCAGAATTCCTCAGCCAGATTTGCTGGCTGAAGAATTCTGAGAGTTGAAGTCCACAACTCTTAAAATTGCCAAGGTTGGAGACCCCTGCTTTAGAGGCTATCATTTGGGGACTGGTGTGTTAGAATCCTTCTTTGAATTACATTTTTATAACCAGTTATGGAAATGAATGATTTAATTTTTAACTTTATCTACAGGTGACATTTTGTGAATCATAACTTGTCAGCACTTCCAAGGAACCCAACATAATGCTGAATAGGTTGTCAGTTTCTGTATAATTACTTCAGAGCTGTCATTTTATCTGTGCATAATACGCGAGTCTTCTCTGTACTATATGCTTAATGCATTAACAGTTGCAAAGCAAATGTAAACCCACCCTAGTAATTAATATTCTCTGCTGATCCATTGCTTATTACTAAGAACTTATTACCATGTTATTCTTTCTAATCCTTTCTTTTCAATTTCCTTAATTAATCAAGATGACATTTATTATAATTCTGAACATAATACACCACAGTTCGATTAATTGCAGCCCTGCCACTTGCTCACAATGACATCACTTTGATCGGTTGGAAGGAAGTTCCAAAATCAACAAAATGAACAAAATGAACTATTTCTCTAAGATCCAGGAGTAGCATGGCCAGATGAGAGTCTGTCATCTTGTTATTTGAGCAGGTGCTTCTGAATTTCCTGAATGTTGTCTCTCTTTCCCCCCACAGAAGAATACATGTAAATACATTGGTTGCATCCAAAGCATCCCAGAAGAAGTAAAAAAATGCAGTATAACCGATCCAATTTTCACAATATCCATTAATACGTGGATGAAACGTATCATTTACCCTCCCCATGGACTTCAATAACAGTGCAATTTCCACAATATCTGTCTCAGGAACATATTTGTCCCCATTTAAAAGCATAGACATTCCTTCATTCCATTTATACCTCACTGCGATTTGATCACGATGCTCAACGCTCTACACAACTGTTGCTTATAGCACATTTGTGTTAAATCTAAGAACATTGGACATAACATCTGTCTCAAAGCTAAAAAGTTCAAGAACATAATAGTCCACCTACAGAATTTCATTATTTTTCGCCTTTGAAGAAACTTCAAAAGAAACGTGTCTTTCATAAAATTGAGTGAAAAACAGTAGATAAAGATACCTGTATATAGTGTATAGTAACCTCCAAAATGAATTCTGGTGGAAGACAGAATACACTCTGGATTTACTTTTACATCCCTGGGTGGGAATCCTCAGAAGATCTAGAATAGATTGAAAGATTCATTCTCTTGGCAGAAAGAGAGGTCCCCGTTTTTGGATCTAACCTTAGATGTTTCTATTTCTTAACCATTTCTTTAGTTCTTGACTACCTGCCACTTCTACACTTTTTCCAGCCTGATGATAAACAAGGGCATTCATCAGGGGGTTCTTATTAAAATATCTTTTTTTTTCTTTTGTCTCTAAAAGACCGCAACCATTGTTTGAGTTATGGGTCACTCAGGACAAATTGAAAAAAAAAATCCACTTATATTTTCCTTTCCAGATTAAGAATTCCAGAAATAAATTCAGAATGCTTGGCCTCTCATGATAAGCAAGATTTTAACCATAACTTGCCCAGTATAGTATATTTAAAACATAATTTCAATTACTAAAGAATGGTAATATAGACTAATATAGTTATCAAATCAAATGTATTTAGCATATAAAATGTAATCAAATGGACTTGAACAACCTAGCTGTCTCTTCTCCTGGTCCATTGATTAACTTTTGTATGGGAGCATCACATGGCATCAACTGACATGGTCAATTATTTAATGACTATTTTTTTCCTATAGCAAAGGAAGTTGATAGACTGCCACTTTTATTTTTCTATCTTTAAATTCTCCTTCCCTCAATGGAGGATTCCGCAGTGACACAATTAGAAACAGCTTCACTGTAGAGAGGTCCAAATGAATAATACCCATCATCTGTTAATGTTCTTCTTCTCTTCTAGCTTTTGGTGTAAACACACTGACAAATTGTTTTGAGAAGCCCTGTTGTCATGGGGCTTCAGTAGAACTTTGTCTTGATACTTTCCAACAAGTTATTTTGCAATTAATTGACCCTCTGAGGTAAATTTAAGGACACAGCCCAGTCAACTAATTATGGTCACAGAGTGGAGCTTGTTAACTTGTGGCTAGCACTGAACAGGGAAACACTGCAGAGAAAAACAGAATTCAGAAAAGAGAGCTTGTAGATACTCTAAAAGCTGGACAATATTTGACTTTAAGGCTATGCCTGCTAGATGGAGGACATGAGGACAAAAAGGAGGACATGTCTTCCTTTGGCCAGACTTCTGGTAACCCTACATGTGATGTAAAGGCTAATTAGTTTAGTTTAGTTTAGTTTAGTTTAGTTTAGTTTAGTTTAGTTTAGTTTAGTTTAGTTTCATTTCGTTTAGTTTAGTATAGTTTAATAGACTGCTAATTGTTTAAAATGAGAAGGAATAGAAGTTCCCTACATTTCTAATTCTTGGCCAGAGAGCACAAAATGAAAATGCATGCCGGGAGGACTTCAGACTGCATACAAAAGTGGAGGCCTAGAGAATAGGTATATTAAATGTGCCAGAAAGAATGTGTCGGTCAGCTTCTTGACATCTATTCTCCCTATATTGCACAGCTCCCTTTTTAAAAAATAAAGCTTTTTTAACTTCTAAAGAATCTTGGGAATTGTAGTTGTTGAAACTGCTAAGAGTGATTTAAGTAGCAAAAAAAAAATCATCCTTCACATAATCCCTTTTGCAGAGAGCACCATTATGCAGTGCCTAGAGAAGATTATGCAGTGCCTAGAGAAGAATTCCTGGCAGATAGATGGTGAAGAAATGGAGGTAGTGACATATTTTATTTTCCTGGGCTCCAAGATCACTGCAGATGGGGACTGCAGCCAAGAAATTAAAAGACGCTTGCTCCTGGGGAGGAAAGCTATGGCAAATCTAGACAGCGTACTAAAAAGCAGAGGCATCACCCTGCCAACAAAAGTGCGTATAGTCAAGGCTGGTTTTCCCAGTTGCAATGTATGGCTGTGAAGTTTGGACCATAAGAAAGGCTGAGCGCCAAACAATTGAGGCCTTTGAACTCTGGTGCTAGAGAAGACTTCTGTGAGTCCCTTAGACTGCAAGGCGATCAAACCTGTCAGTCCTAGAGGAGATCAACCCTGACTGCTCTTTAGAAGGCCAGATCCTGAAGATGAAACTGAAATACTTTGGCCACCTAATGAGAAAGGAGGACTCACTGGAGAAGAGCCTAATGCTGGGAAAGATTGAGGGCAAAAGAAGAAGGGGATGACAGAGAACGAGGTGGCTGGATGGAGTCACTGAAGCAGCAGGCATGAGTTTAAATGGACTCCAGAGGATGGTAGAGGACAGGAAGGCCTGGAAGAACGTTGTCCATGGGGGTCGCGATGGGTCGGACACGACTTCGCAACTAACAACAAAAAGAGAAGAACCAGGGAGTAGGAAGCCAAATAAATGAAAGCTGTTAGGTGAAAACAAATAAAAGGAAACATTCATTCCCTCTTGATCCTCATCCACATGGCTTCTGTGCAATGGCACCATGATGGTCTGCTAGCATGTCCTCACAAAGGAGCCGCCATCTTGGTGCCAAAGCTGGAGCAAGGTCAAGGCCCAGAAGCAGTGTTCTGGCAGAAAAGAGCGTTTTCCACCAGAAACACACAATCCCATCTCCTACGTGGCCATTCTGATTTGCATGGAAGAGGAGACCAATGGAGGTCAGCAGCTAACGTGGTTCCAACTAGCCTCTTCCCATTTGGCCATGGGGTGCTAGAAATCCATGACCTTTTCTGAATTAGCTGCTGGAGAGAACACAACTTCCCTGGCATCTATGGTCTTGTGTGTGTGTGTGTGTTATGGGACTCAGGTAGAAATAACATCCTAATGGAAGATAGTCTATCAGAGAGCTATTCCTGCCAGTAAATGTTGGTGCCTCTCTAACTTGAGGTTTGCTAGAGAGGAGAAAAAGGTGGAAGGCTCTGTACTTGTTGGAGAAGAGTAAAATTTGAAATTCCTTTTTTTTTTTTTTTTGGGTAGCAACCCAGCAGGAAAGGAATAAAATTAGCAATTAGCACTTAGACTTATATACTGCATCACAGTGCTTTAAAACAGGGGTCACCTGGAACACAGCCCACTACTGGACCTTAAGAGCCACTGTGGCACAGTGGTTAGAATGTAGTACTTCTGCTGATCACCGGCTGCCTGCAGTTTGGCAGTTCGATTCTCACCAGGCTCAAGGTTGACTCAGCCTTCCATCCTTCGAAGGTGGGTAAAATGAGGAGCAAATTGTTGGGGCAATAGGTTGACTCTGTAAACCGCTTAGAGAGGGCTGTAAAGCACTGTGAAGTGGTATATAAGTCTAAGTGCTATTGCTATTGAGCCTTTCAGAACTGGGCTGCAGAAGTGGCATGTGGCACTCCATTTGTGCAAGAGGTGGGTGCTGTCCTTCCATCTCAAGGGCATTGGGTGTTTTACCATGTGTTAGGTCTTCTATTCCCACTGGAGTCAATTTACTTTTATGTATATGTTTCTCCTGACATTCTGTATCACATGCTGCTCACTACTTTTCTACTACTAGGTCTTAATTTTTCCATCCAATGCCCAATTAATATTTTGTCAAATATTTTAGCAAAGTATAATAATTTATCTACTTTCTCTACTTTCTCTCCCTTTCTCATCAAACACTCTACTTTGGACTTCGATTTATTTTCATATCCAACTTGTTGCATGCAATCTATTTAACATTCACTGCAAATCATGTAGGTTTTCTTCCTACCACAGGGCATCAGATACATGCAACTGATCACCAGTGAATAACTGTCTACTATCGCTGGTATTTCATGAACCTTTATTCATTCATACATTAAACAACAAGAGTTCTTATGGTGCCTGCTTACTTTTTGTTCATCTTTGAACCGTTTGCTAACATTCCATAGTTTCATAATTTAAATGTATTTACTACATCAAGGGTGTCAAAAATTTCATTAAGGGCTGCATCAGGGTTGTGTTTGACCTTGGGGGGCCAGGGTGGGCATGGCCAGTTTGACATCACTTGTTTTGGGGGCACCTGTGGTGGCCTGAGCACTCTGCCAGTCACAATGGGCTCCTGAGCTCTGTTTTCAGCTGCGACAGCTGAAAAGCGACTACTCATGGCCCTCCTGAGCTCTATTTTCTCTGGCAGAGGTACCATAGGCCAGTCCTTCATTGTTTTCTGGGCGACCCCACAGGCCAGATCTAAGTACCCCATGGACTCTGCCATCCTACACTTGCTCTAATTTAGAAAGCAATATTTTTCTCACATCCCCTCATTTCTTTTTTTTTTTTACAGTTTTTATTAAAAAACATTTTTTTACCTATACAGCATAAGAAATACATTCAAATACTTAGATCGTATCATAATTTTCTACAAACACAAAAAGATATAATACTTTATATTACTTCCCAACTATTGTTCATTATTACCTCTCCTACTTTTCTCTCATTCATAATTCCAAACACATTAAACAAACTTGTAATGTTTGCATTCACTCTTATTGCCTTTCCTTTTACACAAGAGAATAATAACAGCATTGTTCCAATTGTCAGGAACAGATGTAATCTTCACTTAGACACTAAACAAGTTGCACAGCTCTTCTGTAAGCAAACCACACCCATATTTTAACATTTCTTTCATTATACCAAACATCTGCAGCTTTACTATTTTTTCAACATTATCATAAAGTTTATGATTTCCTTTCCATCCATACTTCTTGCATGCTAACATACATACTATTTATTTCAGTTCTACTCTTCAACATATCAATAGCATTGTCATAAAAATCTCTAAAACATTTGTTCAGGTAGTCTCTCATGTCAATTTAATCCCAAATCATTTCATTGCTTTTATTCTTCATTTCCTTTGTTGTGCTCTTTCTCTAGCCTTCATTGTCCATTACTACAACATTTTCTTCTGTTTCTAGCAACGGCCCTGTACCTTTTCTCTGAAAACTATAGTAATTAAAAGACAAGCGATGGTGGAAGTGAGAGCATTATAAATAATTCGCTTTCCCTCTACTAATTCACTTTGTAAGTAGCATAGTTTTATCAGCCTTGGAGTATGCTTGGAAAACTGTTCCCCCATCTTTTTAAAAAAAAAAATATTTTGTAGAATTTCTAATTGAATCTAATGAAAAAAAGACTGTAATATACTCTATACTTCTCAATTTTTTACAAAATGGGCAAACTGGTGATGGCACATAGTTAAACTCAGTTTGTTTTGTTATCCAAGCTAGATCAACCATGGCTATTTCTTAGATGGGGAACAGTCTAGGAAATTTGATGGCTATTGGTTAGATAAGAAAGTTAAAAACTTGAAATAAGGCAGTAACAAACTGCTCCTATAATGTTTACTGAAGAACAGCACAAATCTTGCATGGCACAGTTGTATAGTTGAGTTGTGCTCAATTTGATAATTACCTGAACTTTATATTTATGCTTTCAAGAAAAACTGATCGGCAGGTGAAAGATAAAAGCAAAACAATAGCATTGATGATGTATGTAAGTATTGGCACTTGTTCTAAGATATGCATTGCTTTCCATGGATTTAGGGAAGGGGGAAATCCTTATATTTTCCAGTCCCTTTGGTAGACTATCAACTCAGTGATTCCATTGTTGCCAGAAGCCTTCTCAGGTGCTATGATTCATTGCTTAAGTTCTGTATTGTAGGTGAAAGAAATTGCTATAAATTTCACTGGGAATGAACTGATACAGATAGGCCACCAGAACTGCACCAAAAACTAGTAGCACAAACCTGAATCTGCTGTTATTCTCTGCTCAAAAAAGCATCCGAAACATATTTGTGAATGAAGCAAGCATCAAAGCAAAAATGTATCCTAGATGTATGAATAAAGTGGAATTCTTAACTCACTGTGCCCAACTGAATTGAAAATTGCCTGGGTCCATTGAGATATCAGAGAAAGAGAAAGGGAGAGAGTACATGTATCTGCAACCATGGCTGTGTAGTTTCTCAGTAAAAATTCAGTATCAACAGTATCAAGGGAAGGGTGAATCATGAAATCCAGAGATGGAGAGATTCAGCTTCTTTTCTAAAGCAGCAAAACAAGGAAGCCAAGTTAAAAGTGTCTTGTTTAGAGGCTCCAGTGACGTCACCCTCCTGCTGGGTGCTCAAACAGAGCACTCCGTGTTAGAAGATTGTAAAAGTCAGTGAAACAGAAAATAAATCACTGTTCACTGAGCTTAGCATAATCTCTGGGTGAAAGAGATTATCAGAATTGTGGAAGAGTGGCAGGTCTGACAGGGGGTTTGCTCTTAAGAGCGAATTTTCCTGGATTTATGACCCCACCGAATTCCACTCCTTCCAACTTCAGCACGCCCCTGTTTTTATCAGGGAAAAGGAGAGGAATGTTGCTTCTGCTCTAGAGAACTTATTAAATTGATTGATATTCCAAGCAGACGGGAATTTCACAAGCGTTCGAACTTTGATGTGGAATCAGCACGGCAAGTACCGACTCCCTTTTTGAAATTTGAAACCTTTCTTTGTCTTTGATTAATTGACTTTTAAAATGGCGTCTAAAAGTGAAAGTAAAATTTTTTAGTACGATGAAGCAGCGTTACTTGTGGATTGTTACAAACGGAGTTTTTATACTGAAAGGAGGAAGGAGAGTTATTAAGTTTGAATTCCTGATTCTTTTGAAGACAGAATGGCAGCTAAACCTTTAAAGCCTTCTGGAAGAAGGGGATCTGAACCAAGTCTTGAGGAAATATTGAAAGAACAATTAAAACTTTCTGAAGATAGGCAAAAAGAGATGATGGAGAATTTTAATGCAAAAATAAGAGAAGATATTCTTATGGCAGTTCAAGGACTGAGTAAAAAAATTGAAGGATTGGAAGTGGAAATGCAACAGATCTCTCAGTCAAATAAGTATTTAGAAGATGAAATGAAAGGTGTTCAGAAAAAAGTGGATCAAAATGAAGATCAGGTTGTGATATTACAATATAAACTTATGGAAGGAGCTCTTAGAATTCGTGGTATGCGAGAAGAGCGTGGAGAAGACTTAAGAAAAATTATATCAGAAGCATTGGCTGAATTTATTGAAGCGGACCCCCAAGAGGTAGCTTACCAAATTGATAAAATATATAGAGTTAATTCTTGGATTGCAAGACAGAGAAAGCTTCCTCGGGACATTGTGGTTTATTTTGTGAAAAGGACTATGAGAAATCAAATTCTGCAAGTTTCATATCAGACAACTTTAAAAATTGGAGAACAGGAGTTGAAGGTGTTGAAAGAGATTCCTTCAAAGATGTTAAGAGACAGGAAGCAATTTGCTTTTTTTACACAAGAACTTAAAAAACATCAGATTCAATTCAGATGGGAGGTGCCAGTTGGACTGACACTATTCTATCAAGGAAGGAGATATAGAATTGACACGGTTTTAAAGGCAAAGGATTTTCTTTCTACAGTTTTGAAAGTCGAAATAGAAGTGATAGAAAAACTTCAAGAGACTCAAGAAGGCGTGGTGACCCAAGAGCCTTTATTGCTGCCAGTATTAGAGGAACCACAAGAGCAAAGGGTGACAAGAGGAGCCCTTAAGCGTAAAGAAGAGCAACAGTCTCAAAGTAAAAGTCAGGATCCCATTATGGAAGCTGTGGGAGGAGCTAGACGGAAGATACCGGAGGAGGAGCTTCCGTTGTCTGCTTCAAAGCTTCAGGAGGCCAGTAATGGCAAATAGAATCTTGTCATGGAATGTTAATGGCTTGAATTCAGCTCAGAGAACAGAGGGAGGAGCTGAACCGGCCGATAGCTACTGGAGAAATAGTGGAGGCAATTAAACAATTAAAAATGGGGAAAACCCCTGGTACAGATGGTCTTACAGCAACTTATTATAAAAAAACACAGGATGAAATATTAGGCCCACTTAAAGAATTATTTAATCAGATACAATTAGGAGTGGGAATACCCCCGTCATGGAAAACATCTTTTATTTCACTGATACCGAAAGAGGAGCAAGACTGCTCTAAACCTGGTAACTATAGGCCGATTTCACTTTTAAATAATGATTATAAGATTTTTGTAAAAATAATAGCAAATAGATTAATGTTAGTTTTACAACAAAGAATTCATACTGATCAATCTGGTTTTATAAAAGGGAGGCAGATGAGGAATAATGTTAGACAGATTATTAATATATTGGAATATTTGGAAAAGAAGAATACTTCAGCGGCACTTATTTTTTTGGATGCAGAGAAAGCCTTTGATCGATTGCATTGGGATTTTTTATTTAAATTAATAGAGAAAATGCAATTTGGAGACTGTTTTATTAGAATAATTAAAGCGATTTATGGAGAGCAAACAGCACAGATTATAGTAAATGGTAGTTTGACAGAAGTTATTAAGATTGCGAAAGGAACAAGACAGGGATGTCCCTTATCACCATTATTGTTTGTTTTGACTCTGGAACCATTATTAGATAAAATACGAGAATTAATGAAAATAGAGGGAATTAAGATTAGACAATATGAGTACAAAGTTAGAGCTTTTGCAGATGATGTAGTGGTTACGTTAATGAATCCTATAAATTCAAGTAGATTTTTGTTGGAAGTAATTGATAAATATGGAAAGGTATCAGGATTTAAAATAAATCAGAAAAAACAAAAGTGATAATTAAAAATATGTCTATACAACAGAAACAAAAACTAGAGGAAATGACAGGATTTGAGGTAGTAAAAAGGTTAAATATTTAGGGTCTATATTAGCTCATCGAACAAGAAACTTTATAAGAATAATTATGACTTGCTATGGCAAAAAGTTCAGAATGATATGAATGGCTGGAAGAAATTGCAGTTATCCCTATTGGGAAGGATTGCGGCTATTAAAATGAATGTGTTACCTAGATTTTTGTTTCTGTTCCAGATGATACCTATAATTAAAAGGATAAAAATTTGGAAGATTGGCAGAGTGGGATTAATAAATTTATATGGCAGGGTAAAAAGGCGAGGTTAAAATGAAAATAATACAGGATTCACGGGAAAGAGGTGGTTTAAGAATGCCTAATTTTAAACTATATTATGAAGCAGTAACCTCTCAGTAATAAGTGACTGGTTTAACTTAACAGAGGAAAGAATTTTGAATATAGAAGGTTATGACTTGTTATATGGATGGCATGCGTACTTATTTTATGGAAAAAGTGGATAGGGCTTTTAAGAATCATGTGTTGAGAAGTGCTCTTTTGGTCTGGAATAAATATTCCTATAAATTAGATTATAAGATTCCTATATGGGCGAGCCCTAGACATGCAATAGAGAATATAAATATAGAACAGAAACAGGAAATGATTACATATAAAGAACTTTTGTATGCTGAAGGAGGTAGATTGCAATTAAAATCATTACAGGTATTAAATGAAGAAGGGAGGAATTATACTTGGTTTCAATATGGGCAAATAAGTGCTAGATGGAAAGAAGATCAAAAAATTGGTATAATGCAAAGGGAGGAAAATTTAATAAAGCAAATTAGAAATCAGACCCAGGAGCATATAAAGAGATTGTATAATGTGTTGCTTGAAATAGATTCGAAAAGGATTTGGTAAAGGATTGTATGATAAAATGGGCACAGAATATTCAGGAACCAATAATGTTGGAAACATGGGAGAAAATTTGGGTTAGAAATGTTAAGTTTACACAAGCACAGAATTTAAGGAAAATTTTTATAAGATGTTTTATAGATGGCATTTAGATCCCAAAAAATTATCATGTATGTATCCTAATATCCAAGCGAAATGTTGGAGGTGTGATTGTGATGATGCTACATATTTTCATATTTGGTGGACTTGCAAGAAAATTAAGGTCTTTTGGATAAGAATTTGGTGGATTATTCAAAATGTACTGAAGAAGAAGATAAAGTTCCTGCCACAATTTTTCCTTTTGGGAATTATAATGGATTGTACAGGGATTGAGACTAAACTGATTTTGAACTTAATAACAGCAGCAAGACTGTTGATTGGACAATACTGGAAGAAGAAGAGATACCTACAATAGAAGAATGGATATTGAAAGTTATTAACTTGGCTGAGATGGCTAAAATCTCAGCGTTTTTAAAAGACAATACGCAGGAAAGATATTTAATTGAATGGAAAAAATGGATTGATTATCTACAAAACAGATATCAGATTAAGAAATATCAGATTGCCTTTGAATAATTAGAAAGTTATTTTATGTAATGGGGAGGGGGTTGGGAGACGAAAAGCTTTGGATGTGGTTATTTGGATTGGTCTTTACCTTGTGATTGACCCGGGAAGCCGGGGTGGGGAGGGGGATGTTTTGTTTTTTTGTTTTTTTGGGAGGGAGGGGGAAAAAAGGGGGAAAATGTTTTTGTTTTTTTTAAAACTCTTTCAATAAAAAAAAAAAAAAAAAAAAAAGTGTCTTGTTTAATGACTAAGCAGGAGCAAAAATCCAGAGATAAAGCCAGCAAATATATTGCAACCGAATAATCACACATAATTAATAAACTGTGTCAATGTGGACTCTAAAATATATTTTTAAGTCTTTGGAATCAGTTTTTTTTTTAGTAGGCGTTTTGGGGCAGCATTTAGAACAGCAATGGTGAAGGGCTCAGTGCAGGGGTGGGCTGTTGGGGGTTTGCAGGGGTTCAGGAGAATCTCTAGCTAAGATTTTGTGCAGTTCGGAGGACCCCCAAATCCTGTCTGGCCCCACCTACCCTGCCACACCCCTCCTAGGAGTCCCCATGCAGCCTGTTGTGGATGCAGGTAAGTGCAGGGGACACATGGAGGCTCAGGGAGGGCAAAAAACAGGCCTACCAGAAGTTCGGGAAGGCCTCCAGAGCCTGGAGATGCTGTTTTCACCATCCCAGAGGCTCAAGGAAAGCCTCCAGAGCCCAGGGAGGGCAAAAACGGCTTCCTCCGCCATGGTGCAGGAGGCTGACTAGTCCAGGGCTCTCCAACCTTGGCAACATGAAGCCTGGCGGACTTCAACTCTCAGAATTCCCCAGCCAGCTTTGCTTTGCTTTGCTCTCCAAGGTTGGAGAGCCCTAGACTAGGCCACTCCCACCATAGCCACACCCAGCCAGCAACCAGGCAGAGAACCCCTTGCTAAATTTTTTGAAGCCCACCCCTGAATTACATGAGAATGCTCTCACAATTTCCGACAGTTCAGAGGCTATGCAAAAGCTATATCCAGAGGGTTGAGAGGCCTAGCATGTCTTTCAAAATGGCAGGTCCTGTCAAAGGTTCACCATCACTGGTTTAGAAGCTGGTGGGCAGTTGGTAAAATGCATTTTATCCAAAATGCAATGTAGAGGCATGTCAATGATTTACATGCCTCTACACTGAGCATACAACCACCCCTTCAGGTCTAATATTTTCAACCTACTCCAAATCCTTAGCAAAATAATTTATTGGTTTTAAAACAAGCATATTCATCTCCTTAAATCTCTGGCTCAAAATTTGTTTTCAGATTTTGAATAATTTATTGGCATTCATATTAATGTCAGGGTTAGTGCACACTGCTGACAAATAAAAGAGCAGTGAATGGGGAAATCAGGCACACACACAAAAATCACACAGTGGGAGAGTAGCAAGGGCACACCAACATAATTGAATGTTAGCATTTTCTTCCTGTCTGCTTTTTTCTTTGTTCACTGCCTTGTGCTTCAAATGAGAGCCTTGGTTAGTTATATATTTAAACAGTTCCAGAAGGGTTTTGCTAGGACAGGAGTTCCCAGACATTATGGAAATACAAGGTATACTTAAATTTTTCATAGAGAATTTTTTAAGCAAATGAATAAGTCATGCATGGCAAGTTTTAGCTGTCATCCTGACATGGGGTGAAGTTGAGACAGTGATTCTGATTTATAATGTTATTCTGCTACTATTAAATGCTTACCATTTATCAAGATTCCATAATATAACACTGGGAATCCCATTTGATCAAGGTAGGAGGGGGATACATATAGAACACACATCCAATATTTCTGTTCTGACATCCCCCTACTGGCTATTTGATTCTTTTTAAAAGTGAGAAATATAGGTTTAAAAAGTAGTGTGCTTATTAATTCTCTTATTACTAGCTGGACGCTCGTGCTTCACTACAAAACTATGTGCTCAGGTTTGATAAATTGACACTTACAGTCTGAAACTTAATGTAGAATGTGTAACTCTGTAGCATCAGAGTGTGTTAATGTAACGCAACTGGCAGTTGGAACAGAGGGGGAGGGGGAGTAGAATGTCCCAGCCCACAGCATCCATCTGTATTCATCTGGTTAGCATCCTGTCAGTGTGTGAGAGAGTTGAGGGGTGTTTGGAAACTCAAACCATATTTGCTGTGTGAGCAAGAAGAAGACAGGAAGGAGCCTTGCCATGGCTTAGCTCAAGTGTTTTGTATTGTACTTGTTTTGTACTTGCTGTGAAAGTAAAACTGAAAGTGAAACTCCTCTCCTTTGCTTGTGTTTTTGCATTTGTAACAGATTTCTTTTCAGGTGGGGAGGGGGAGTAGAACTCCTTAGCATCAGAGCATGTTCATAATAATATAGGAAATACTAATGTTCTGATGGTCATTTTGAAAAATCCTTTCTTAGTGAGCACCTAGAAGCCAAGAGGAACATACGTGGCAAATTTCAAGTTTGTAGGTTTTACAAACTTGGAGATTTCTGGAGATTTCATGATTACAGTGTGAGTGGTTTTTGCTTTTTCTATATATAGATTTCAGAGCAAGATAATTCTTCTATTATTTTAACAGGAATAAGAGACAAAATTAAAGACCTTTTTTTTACCAGGCCATATTAACAATGGCAGTTGGTGGAAAATGGCACACAGGTTACTGACTTTTACATACTCAAGATATTTTGCTTGGAGTGACTGTTCTTTAGAACCAATCAGGGAACATGTGTGACTTAAGGAATGTAATGGACAACATATAGAAGCAGAATGCCAAAATACAATCTATAATGGAGACTTCGCTGGTTTCCTGGCTGTGACAAATGAAGCAAAAAGTTATATCTCCAATCTAGACATACATTTATAATATTATAGATTTTATATTTCATGTTGTGTACATTTATCTCTTGTGGTTTTATCGAAATGTGATGTGAATGGGCCATACAATAAATAAGTAATAACAATACATACGCAAGAGAAAATGAAAATTGTTTATTTAATTTATACAGCCACCCATGTTAAATAGATGACTCTGGGCAGCTCACAGCAATTAAAACTGTTAAAAAAAATTAAAAAGGAAAATGATAAAGGAAAACAAAAAACAAATACAAGAAGCAAACCTTTATATAAACACAATATTTAAAACCCTATATAAAGCTATGTATGCATAGTGTCTATGGAGATTCTCAATCATCCAGATGTTGTCCCCAAGGTTGTTCAAGAGGCAACTTGACTTTCTTTGTTTATCCTTGAAGATTTTTCACTTCTGGTGGAGGGAGGAGAGGATGTAGATAAGAGAAGGAGACGAAGGTCTGGAAAGTAGAAGAAGGTAGAAGAGGGAAGAGTGTTAAAAAGGGGGGTGGTGACTGGGCAAGCCCGACTAATTGTATATAACTGTACATTGGATGAGCTGTTTGATATGATTGTAAAAATAAAACTTTTTATGAAAAAAAAAAAGATTTTTCACCTCTCATTCCCTAAACTTCTTCAGTTCTGAAGAAGCTTTTGGGATGAGAAACAAAACATCATCAAGGAAAAAATGAAGAAAGTCTAATAGCCTTTTGAAAATGCACCTTCAAGACTATGTATGCATACATAGGGCTTTAGGCTGTGCAAAATTCAGAATAATCTTTGGCTTTGACTATGCTTCAGATGAAGCAGGCCTTCAAAGCTGCTTTCCAAAGCAATGCCCCCACTTTTTCTTAACTGAAGCAATGCTATTATGTTCTTTTTGCTTCATCTGGTTCCTGATGTGTTTGGTTATTAGACATGCCTTAAAAGCAAAAATGAACACAAATTGCATCAACCTGGTGCCTCATCAAAGCAAACTGTATCATTTCTGTGGCACAAAAAACACTTCCTCAAGGCAAAAATGCAGCTTATTCACATAGGACTGGTAGGATTTTCCAGACAATCAGGCAAGTTTAGCAATTCAATTTATGTATAGCTGTACATAGAACAGCTGGTTCTCATATTTTTTTTTTAATGCATTGCTTCATTCATCCTGGATTGCAATGTCTGAAGGGGACTAGCAGGAATTAGCTTGGCCAGGATCTTCTGCATCAGGGGTGTCAAACTCAAGGCCCGTGGGTCGGATCCAGTGCACAGCGTGCTTAGATCTGGTCAGCGGGGATGCCCTGGAAGCAGTGAAGGACCAGCCCGTGGTGCCTCTGCCAGCAAAAACGGAGCTTGGGGCGGGTGGTGGTGGTGAAGCCTTCCCAAGCTTCATTTTCACTGGCAGAGCACTGCAGGAGGCCCCTGCAGACACCCCCACACAAGTGATGTTGAGGTGGCCACGTTCCCCCCCCAAGGTCAAACACAACCCTGATGCAGCTTTCAATGAAATCGAATTTGATACCCCTATTCTACACTGGCCCAGAAGTAAAGAGAACTAGGGATGACATGATACTGAATTCCAGTATTTGAGAGGCAGCCACAAAGAATAGGCGGTCAACTTATTTTGCAAAGCACCAGAGGGCAGGACAAGAAACAATGGATGGAAACTAATCAAGGAGAGAAGCAACTTGGAATTAAGGAGAAACTTCCTAACAGTGAGGACAATTAACCATTGGAACAGCTTGCCTTCAGATGTTGTGGGTGCTTGATCACTGGAGATTTTAAAGAAGAGATTGGACAGCCACTTGTCTCAAACTATATAGGACAGTGATGTGTGGGGGAGTTGCGCACATGTGGGCCCACACCCATAATTCTATGTGCCTCGTGTGCCCCTCCACATTCCCCCTGCTTTTGTCACGCAATGTCACGATGGGCACAATAGGCCCATTTTTCTCTCTGCCCAGACTCCAGAGCCTTTCTAGAAGCCAGGGGAGGGCGAAAACAGCCTTCCCCACCCCCCTCTGGAAGCTGGAAACTACCGGTTTGCTGACTTCCGGTGGGACTGGAAGGCCTGCTTTTGAGCTCACGTGCCCACCAATATGGCTTCACGTGCCACCTGTGGCACGCGTGCCATAGGTTCACCATCACAGGTATAGGATCTCCTGCTTAAGCAGCGGGTTGGACTAGAAGAGCTCCAAGGTTCTTTCCAGTTCTATTCTGATTCTGGTTATTTAGAATATGAACCATAGATTCATTCTCTTGCTTAAAAAAATTGCACAAGATTTTTTTTAAATGACCTACAAGACTATCTTCTGGTTTTATTGCAAGAGTTAAGATAGATATTTTTCATGAAGTTGTTAAAAAATTCTATAGCTCTCATTCTATGATCCGGAGCTGTGGTGGTGCAGTGATTAGAATGTAGTATTGCAGGCTAATTCTGCCCACTGCCAGGAGTTCAATTCTGACAAGTTCAAGGTTGACTCAGCCTTCCATCTTTCTGAGGTCAGTAAAATGAGGACCCAAATTGTTGGGGGCAATATGCTGACTCTAAACTGCTTAGGGAGGGCTGTAAAGCACTATGAAGTGCTGTATGAGTTTAAGGCAGTGATGGGATTCAGCCAGTTCGCACCACTTCGGGAGAACCGGTTGTTAATTTTCTGAGCAGTTTGGTGAACTGGTTGTTGGAAGAAATCATTAGGGCAGAGAACCGGTTGTTAAATTATTTGAATCCCACTGGTTTAAGGGCTGTTGCTATTGCTATCTTAAGGATGAAAGAATGTTCAGCCTCCCTCTCCATTCAGAAATGACTACAAACTCAATTTTTAAAACTGCAGTGGTCCTTCAATATTCCTCAAGTTCTCCAAGAACGAGAAAGAATTACAGCAAATTTTGGAGCCTGCGGAATTCTCCCTCCCATCTGAATCAACAGCAGTGAAAAGTCAGTGAGGGAGGCAAAGAGAACAAACAAAACCAAATGTCTAGGAAATAGTGAAAACCATGATTGCATTTCGAATTCCTTTCTGATTGATACAAGTTGGGTTTTTTTCCCCCTTCCATGTACGATTGTTCTATATCAAAAGTATTGGGGTGGGGGCGGAGGTTGATTGAGTCAAAAAAGCAAAGATATGATTGTACACACATAAAAATGGCATGAAAATCTACTGTGTTGCAAAAGACTGCTTATTAACTCTATGCAACACCTACGGCATGTCCACTTCTGCCGATATGCTGCTGAAGCAGGTCTCCTAAAGAAAGTGCAGGGGTCCCTGTTTATATAATGAATGCATAAATCATGGTGTCATCTTTCTCTTTTCTCCCCATCAATATTTTCCTTCCCAGGACTGCTGCTGTTGACTCACACTTCACTTCCAGAAAAGGTCGTCATCTGTAAACAACTATTCTACTTGATAATTGAAGATTATTAGAGATTAACAAGATCTGAGAAGCAGCTGGTCTCCTTCTCTAATCAGCATTATTTTTTCAAAAAAATATTTCTTTCTTTCTTTCTTTCTTTTTTCTTTCTTTCTTTCTTTTTTCTTTCTTTCTTTCTTTTTCTTTCCTTCCTTCCTTCCTTCCTTCCTTCCTTCCTTCCTTCTCTTTCCTTCCTTCCTTCTCTTTCTTTTTTCCTTTCCTTCCTTCTTTCTTTCTTTCTTTCCTTCCTCCCTCCTTTCTTTCTTTCTTTCTTTCTTTCTCTTTCTTTCCTTCTTTCTCTTTCCTTCCTTCCTTCCTTTTTTCTCTTTCTTTTTTCCTTTCCTTCTTTCTTTCCTCCCTCCCTCCTCTTTCTTTTTTTCCTTCCTTCTTTCTTTCTTTCTTTCTTTCTTTCTTTCTTTCTTTCTTTCTTTCTTTCTTTTTCTTTCTTTCTTTCTTTGTCTGTCAAATGTAATTTTAAAGAAATTTAATGTACTGTGACTCTGTATTTCGGTACTATCAGATTATGTTTCATGGCACCTAATTTCCGATTAAGTGGCTCAACCATGAATAGTTGCAAGTGGAATTTGTACAATCTTGATTTAGAAAAAGAAACCTAGGCAGGGTAACAAATACTGTATGTAAGAGAAACTGACAGTTTGAATCCACATTGGGTTAATTAGATGCTTTCTTCCTGTATTTGGAACTGACATTTAATCACAAATGAGACTACAAACCAGTGATTCTTCAGTGATGGCTGCACCTTATTATAATTTATAATATTCACATGTGCACCTTGTTGCAATCACCCAGACATATGTGATCACACTGTCTTCACATATTGTGCTAAGCCATTGTTTGTTTCATAGTGGTTTGTGGAATATCGTCATTGGCTGAAGTTAACTACTGCATTAACCATCATTAATGCATCAACAAAGGCTAAATAGATAATACTACAGGCAGGGAGGGCATGTTATAGGTTTCATCTACTAAGAAGTTTCATTCCAATGAAATTAGCCCCGACCCTATTGACTTTTTGGAAATTTTTCAAAACCTGGTTATTCCAGCAAGTCTGAGAATCACTTAGAACACAGCAAAGCTGTCCCCCCCCCAAAAAAGCAGCAAAGCTGGCTGGGGGAATTCTGGGAGTTGAAGTCCGCCAAGGCTTAAAGTTGCCAAGGTTGGAGACCCCTGCCTTAGAAATAGGCAGCCTGTGAGATAACTGCATTAATTTGCATCTTTGAAACACTCTCCTCTAGTGTTATTTATATTTAATTGTTGTAATGGCTATTTAAGATATGTTTTAAGATGCATGGGCAGCTATACAAATTTGATAAATAAATAGCCAAATCCAAACATTATGGACACCCCAAGAACCCTTAGATAGCTGTTCTTTTCAGGATAACACTACAATGCTCAATTTATTGTTGCACATAGATGAATATATGAATATGAATACATTTTAATAGGGTAGAATTCATTATGGGATAGCCCAGGCCTCATAAGTCCAAAGCTCGTGGAATGGTGGCTCGTAGGGATTTTGTTTGGAGTTTATGTCTGTAAATATTAGAAAGAATAAACATCTCAAGATGATTTATTTTATTTATTTATTTTATTTGTCACAACATTATATATAAGCATAAGCAAGAAATATCTATACGATATATAAGCATATATATAATCATAAGTATGTAATAACTATATGAAATTGGATATAACAAAAGGAAACAATAGGACAGGAACGGTAGGCACGTTTGTGCTCTTATACACGCCCCTTACAGACCTCTTAGGAATGGGGTGAGGTCAATAGTAGACAGTTTTTGGTTGAAGCTTTGGGGATTTTGGGAAGAGACCACAGAGTCTGGTAGTGCATTCCAGGCATTAACAACTCTGTTACTGAAGTCATATTTTCTGCAATCAAGATTGGATTGGATTGGATTAAGTTTAAATCTATTGTGTGCTCGTGTATTGTTGTGATTGAAGCTGAAGTAGTCTTCAACAAGAAGGACATTGTAACAGATGATTCTATGAGTTAAGCTCAGGTCATGTCGAAGGCAGAGGAGTTCTAAATTTTCTAAACCCAAGATTTCAAGATAGTCCCACATTGTTTCAGAATTCAGTTAAAGTGTTCTTGGCCCCATTTTTGCAGCTACAGGACTAGAGAGCTTCATACTGACTAGCACTTGATACTGTTCTTGATTTAAGATTACTCAGGAGTTCAGGAAAAATGGAGGCTTGACTAAGAACTGGGAAGGTTCTTCTATGTAAACTTCTCGACTGAACCAAATCATTGTTTGAATAAGGAATTCCTTTGGGACACATTCCACCAGTTGCCCAGCTTGTACCTGCCAGCTTTCTGCTACTCTAGAAAGGCAGCATCATACCATGTTTAATGGATGGACTAGTCCAGAGGCAAAAAAGTGGATCAGTCATTGGGGACGTAACATTTCCAGTACATTGCTTGGGGCAGTGGCTTCATGGGCAAATACAACCATGCAGGCTTCAGCTTCAGTCTTTGGCAAGAGCTCAACATGTACTCTAATTGGCTAACAACATGTAAGCTGTCATTCTGCATTACATTAACTTTGGTTCTTTGGAATGAATGGCTAAAAAAGTAGAGGTAGGAATAATAAAGGCAGATTTGTCACCTGGCAACCTTCTCTGGTATTGCACTGCTGATCAAAAGGAACTGTGCCCCGAGCAATACAGAAATAAGAACATTGTGAGTTTTGTACTAACAACATTTTACTCACAGATAAGACTTATTTTCTAAGTCTTTCCAAATATTGGTACTCACCATCCCTAAGTCAATGCTGTGCAGATTTTATGATAATTTACTTTGCTAACATGTTGACTTTAAACTCATTTCCATCCCATCTGTTTCCTCACTGATATTTGGTGATTTTTTAAAAAAACAACTTTTATTAACCAATGAAAGGACATTTTTTTAAAAAATGAATAAAACTATCCCTTAACAACAAGAACAATTGCAAACCATTTTTGAGCAAAGCTTATATGTAAGAAATACATTTATTGTGGTTGTTTAACAGATCATGAAGGTAAAAATTATCAGAATGTCCACAAAAATTTAAATATGGGGGTAATCGATTCATGGTGAACGTCCCTGCAGAACTAGCAATACAAAAGAACATGAGTTGTGGTTTCTATGGAACCCATATCATGGGACAGTATTGGGTTTCCTATGGAATTTTCCTGTACAGGTAGTCTTCGACTTACAACAGCCTGTTTAGTGTCCTTTGAAGTTATAACAGCACTGAAAAAAGTGTTATGACTGTTCTTTCACACTTACAACCATTGTAGCATCCCCATGGTCACATGATCAAAATTCAGACGCTTGGCAACTGACTTATATCTATGATGGTTGCAGTGTCCTGGGTTCATGTGGTCACCTTTTGAGACCTTCTGACAAGCAAAGTCAATGAGGAAGCTAGATTCACTTAACAACCATGTTACTCAGTTAACAACTGCAGTGATTCACTTAACAACTGTGACAAGAAAGGTCACATTTAACTGACTCACTTAGCAACATACATTTTGGGCTCAATTGTGGTTGTAAATTCAAGGACTACAAGTATTTCCCTTCCAGGACAGATGTGGGGAGAGTATTAAATCAAGCTAAAGATAAGAGTCCCCTGAATTTTATTCATAGATGACTGCAAAGTAATATTATCCTTCCAACAGTGCCCCCTCACCCCACATCCTATCAGAACTAATTCTTCCATTGCTCTATCATCCTGCTAGAATAGTGAAGTTTCTTGGACGAGAAGTGAAACATTTTCTTTTTCTTCCTCAAGGATTCTTTTTCCTCAGGGGAAAAAAAAAAAACCAGTCTAGTTGCCTTTTGAAAAAGTACTTTTGAGACAACTATGACCTGGATGATTGAAAATCTCCACATACACAGATACACATATTGTCTGAGTCTTTCTACATGGTGGAATGTGGAAAGCCATCCCCAAGAAAATGCTGTGCTGACTTCAAGATAAGTCACTTAGCTAACATATTGACTTGTTGGAAGGAAAATCCATCTGGTTCAGTTCCAAGCTGAGAGAAAGGCACTGGAAATAAAATGGAGGCTGGAGGCTGATTGGGAAGGAAGGTTCCATTTATTGATGAAGCAGAACCACCAACCACATGTGATTCTGGGACAGCTGACAAAATGGAGTTTAGAGCAGGTGGGTTTTTATACCTTCTGGATTCCTATGGGGTCATGTAGGGGTCATGGCTGGCTCTATAGGTGCTATATCCTAGGTGCTCGTCTGAGCTATTTGTCAGCCAGTGGTGGGTTCTAACTGGAGTTAGCACCGGTTTGCTTTGCGCACACGCTTTGCATGCAATCGGCATGCGAGTACTCGCTTTGCTCGCACGCACGCCAAACTTGTGCTTTGCGCAAATGCATTGACTGGCTGAACAGCTGAGGCATTGTAATCCACTCTACCACGCCTTTCAGCTGGGCTAAAAATGAAGGAATAAAGGTAGGTATAGTGCAGGGGCTGGTGGGAGGACCCAGATGACAGTCAGAGTGAACCGGTTCGCTGTCACATCAAGATCTCCGCTACCGGCTCTCCCGAACCGGGAAGAACCGGTAGCAACCCACCACTGTTGTCAATCTTTGGCTTGTTGCTTAAGTTTCTGCCTGACCCAATCTTTTTGAATGGATTACCAAATCTGCATTTTTAAACGCTGGCATCCTCAATTTCCCTTGGGGCAGAGACACTGGGGCTGGTTTCTGCCTTCCTTAGGTTTTTTTTTTTCTTCATTTTCTCCTTTAGGGGAAATATTCTATCCTGCCTTTTTAATATTCCCAAAATATTTCATGCTTGGGGTGGTGGTGGGGCTTCCCACAAACTTTAAATCCATTTCCACCCCATTCCATGCTTCCTATCTGATCTTTGACATTGTAAAGCAATGCCTTCTGAAATTCCATAAAGAGGGGACCGGGCATGGATAACAGTGGGGCAGAAGGGAACAAACATGACTCTTGCTGATCCCCATTTTATGTGCAACCTCATTCTGCTTCCACTTGATTTCACTCTGGATTCCTGTTACAAAATTGCATGACTATTTTGAAGTAAGTGGATTGATCGGTTGCAAATATTCCTCACTGCAGCAATTGATTTCCCCTTTCTCTGCATGATTACTCTCAAATGAGCAGGAAGACCAGTCTCAGGTTCCATTCTCCACCATTATTGCTTCCTACACCTCCCTTTTCTCTCCCCTCCCACCCCCGCCATTGATGATATTTAAAACTAAGCTAAGTGCAATCATATCCCTTGTAGTGCATGGCTGTTAACATTCATATCCGTAATGCTTTTCCCCTTCTGGGGGTAAGCTGTGTTATGCAAATGACAGCAAAGGAGTAAGAAATAATAAGCATGAGAAATTAACAGCAGGAGATAAGAGGAAAGGGAAAGGAATCTAAATGCAGAAAAGCTTAAAAGCCTTCTGTTCAGCATAATGGAGTGATCAGCAAGCCTCGTGAATTTAGAGTTTAGTGTTGCATAGGGCAGATACAAGGGAGGATTCTGTTTAAGAATCTGTCGGAAAATGGACTAAATAATATAGAGGCAAACTCTAATTTTTGGAAGGGCTGGGCTAATTGAAATGAGAGAGAGGGGGGGAAAGGGACCGGGGTGAAACCCAGCAGGTTCTGGAGAACTGGTAGCAGAAATTTTAAGTAGTTCGGAGAACTGGCAAATGCCACCTCTAGCTGGCCTCAGAGTGGGGAGGGAATGGGGATTTTGCAGTATCCTTCTGCTAGGAGTGGGAGGGAATGGGGATTTTGCAGTATCCTCCCCTGCCACGCCCACCAAACCACACCAAGCCCACCAAGCCACACCCACAGAACCAGTAGTAAAAAAAATTGAATTTCAGCACTGAAAGGGATCCAGCAGTCAGTCTGTTCAGTGAGGAGGAAAATACCCATAGACCCACCATAATTATCTCTTCTTTTGTTTCTTTTCAGAAAGCAGGAATGGTAGTAGAGATGAATGGACATGCAAGAATATAAGCTCCCAATGAATAGATTGATTGCAAAAAAGGTAATTAGGCTATTAAGAAAGAATTCCAGCAACTGCACATATGTTTCCATGAGATGGCCTGGTTGAAGTTTTATCAAATCACAGCACTTTCCTAAAGCTTTACACAGCTGTAATGGGTTTAGAGAAAGGTAGCCTCCGTGAGATGATTGGATTTAAGGAGAGTGGGGTGGAGAGCAATAATCATTTCTCTACTGAAATGCTGCGAAAGATCAATCCAAATAGCAGATGTGGAAAGCAAGCCCTTAGTATCTAGTGAAACCATTTAGAAGTTTGCAGTCTTATCTTGACCAGGGATTGACCCTGTATAGCTTCTCCTTGCAGCATTCTCAGATTCTTTCTAATACAAGAAACTTATTTTTAGAGTACTTATTGTCAACTGTCCCCTTTAAAAAAAAAGAATTTTAACTAGTTTCCTCCAAACTTCACATCAGTCTCACTTCTTAACTAAACCTAACCTTTAGGGCCAGTGGAGACCTGAGTCTAAACAGCAAG
Organism: Ahaetulla prasina; assembly: GCF_028640845.1. Lineage (NCBI taxonomy): Eukaryota > Metazoa > Chordata > Lepidosauria > Squamata > Colubridae > Ahaetulla > Ahaetulla prasina. Next base: position 79,914,105 of record NC_080545.1, on the reverse strand, counting down.
TTGAAGCAGGAGTCTTCAAAGCACCTTGGAAGAGAATTTAATAGATTTTCTATTGTTTCTGATGTCCTTACAGACACAATAATCTTTCATTCACTTCCACATATGAGAGTGTCAATACTGAGTAATATAACAGATCAGCTAGCTATTGAGTTTTATTATTTACTTAAATCTCAGAGTGCTTTTTGATTCGTTCATTCTCTCCTTCTCTCCCTCTCTCCCTCTCTATCCCTCCCTCCCTCCCTCCCCACTTTCAGTGGTGGGTTTCTACCAGTTTGCCCTGGTTCACACAAGCCAGTAGCAGCGATGGTGAGCTGAGAGTGAACCGGTTCACTCTGACCATCAGCTGGGCCCTCTTGCCCGCCCCTGCTTATACCTACCTATACTAATTCATTTTTAGCTCAGCTGATAGGCGCAGCAGAGTGGATTGCCATGACTCAGCTATTCTGAAATGGATTGAACTTGCACAGAGTGCAAGTTTGGCGCACTTCGTGAAGCGAACCAGTTGAAACCCACCACTGCCCTCTCCCTTCTCCCCTCTTAAATGACTTTGGATGGCTTTCTTAGCCCTTTAAAGTAACATGTCAAAAGCCTTAACTTTGCTCTGTTTTTCTTATCAAAATCTTTCAGGCAGAGCTGAGTTCAGTTCTACTTGTAGCACTCTCATTATAGGTTCTAGACAGACAATCTAGTACATGCTCTTGAGTTCAATTGTATTTCAAAAGCCCACATGATTGGGATAGATTTAAATCTCTAGATATTGACTGAATGAGTGCTAGATTTAGTGAGATCCTAGCTGTCCTCAAGGATGAGGAGTTGACAGAATGACCATGCAAAATCCCTTTTGAGTAGAAGCAGCTGAAAACTCCTAATGCACTCATTTTGGGAGAGAACCAGCAACAAACAGCTTGCAGAACCAAGCTGTCTTTCCCAGTTGAAATAAATCACAGCCCTATGCCTTAAAAGACAAAACAGATCAGTCTACCACGATTCCAAAAGATCATTTAGCATCTGTTTCAAATCAGGTCTAGCACAATTGTGGAGGTGCAGTAAATCTATAAAAATTAATACTAAAACAACTGGAGCACCACTTGAACACCATTGGCATTGACAGGCCTGCATTGACAATTTACCATCAGTCAATTGCAAAAAGCAAGGTTACTTGGAATAGCTCACATTCTGGGATGATCACTCTAACACAGGGGTGTCAAACTCAAGACTCGCAGGCCGGATTGGCCCACTGGATGCTTAGATCTGGTCCACAGGGCCACCCTGAAAACAACTGGCAGAGGGCAGCAGGAGGCTTTCATGACTGAAAAGAGAGCTCAGGAGCCAGTTTTCACTGGCAGTGTGCTCGGACCACCACAGGCTCCCTGACACAAGTGACGTCAAGCTGGCCACGCACACCATGGCCACACCCACCCCAGCCCCCAAGATCAAACACAACCCTGATGTGGCCCTCAATGAAATCGAGTTTGACACCCCTGCTCTAACACCATTCAACACCTGCATCTGCCTTTCCCCAGGTCCCTTGGCAAGGATTCAATAGGTGGACAAAAATTATATATTGGTAGGAGCAAAATGTTGGGTTGTCCAAGCCACAGTAACCATACAGGGTAGTGTCCAATGGAGATGAGGAACCATGCTTAAAGCATTTTTTAGTGACCAAAGAAGCTGGCCAGATCTAGTATATATTGGAAGAAGAGAAGAAACCCTACCTTAAAACTTCAACAATTACCTACAAACTTTAAGCTATTTCCACAGTGGGTTGAAGATGCACTAGACAAGACATCATTTTCTACAGTTTTCTAAAAATGGTTATTGAGACATCTTCTCACTACAGGTAGCTGGATGTGAGGATCAGATCTGAGACTTTGGTGCTAGGCAGTTTGGGGGTGATTCTGCTGTGCTTTTCTCAACCTTGCTATCAGGATTAATGTCATATGCAGAATTTAGTACTCCTGCTATTTTCATTTCTCTCTGCCAAAAACAAAGCATATGCAGACATTTCTATTTTTTTCCGTGACAGTTTATGAACAATTTTTTAAAAATCAAATCTTGAAGGTACTCAAATCAAATTGATTAGCTCTTAAATTGCAAACATATGTTTTTATTTTATTTATTTTGTCGAGTAGATATTAGATAATATATATAAGTATAAGCATGAATTGAATACATAAAATGAATACAGTTAAAGGGAACATTAGGACAGGAACGGTAGGCACGCTTGTTAGATTCGGGCAATAACGAGGCAGGAGACCAGGATAGTGACAACAGCTCTTTACTATATGGTGAACCCAGCAGCCAGTGCTGGGAAAAACCTCTCTTTATATACAGTTTAGCCGGAGGCTTCAACCAATCAGCAACGTGCTATTTTCCCGCCAAAACTTTTAAAGATACATTACACTCCTTCCCTCCCAGAAAACACTTTACCATTATCTGCATAAAATTAACATCTTATTTTTCAACGTAATCACGCAAGTAGACTGGGCGTCTCCTGACTCTTTCGGACCTGCGCAATTCATTCTCTGGGAGTGAGTCGAGCTGGCCGGAGGGACTGTTTGTTCCTCTCAGCTCCTCCTCTAGGCCATCCGGCCCTGGATTATTTGCAGAGTCGTCCCTGCTGTTTTCAGGAGGAACCGGTTGGCGTCGCTGGATCTCCTGGAACTCAGATAAGTCCCGCGTTTGCCCCGGGTTTGAGTCAGCTGTGTATTCAAATGTTTGATAGTCAGGGCCTGTTTCATCTGATTCTGATTTACCGGTTATGCGTTTCCTTATTTGGTCTATGTGGCGTTTCCATACCCGGCCATCCTCTATCTCTACTAGATATGATTTTGGTCCTGTTATTTCTATGATCTTTCCTGCTAACCAGGTCGGGCCCTCGCTGTAGTTGTGTGCCCACACTAGGTCGCCTATTACCATCCCTCTTGTTTTTCCGTGTGCCCCTTTGTAACCGTCTGGTGTGTAGTTTGGGTTTAAGCGGTCTAGTGGGCACCTAAGCTTCCGACCCATTAATAGCTCGGCCGGGCTGCGGCCAGTTGTTACACAGGGGGTTCTGTGTTGGACTGCTAGATATGTATCAATTTTTGTTTGCCAATCGCCTGGCCTGATTCTGGACAATGCTTCCTTTGCGCTCCGAACGAAACGTTCTGCAAGGCTGTTCGTCGCAGGGTGGAAAGGCGCCGAGAGGACATGTCGGATGCCCTCCTCTGCCAAGTACCCCTCAAACTGGGTTGCCGTGAATTGCGGGCCATTATCGGAGACTAAAGTGTCGGGCAACCCGTGGGTTACAAATGGGTGCCGTAGGACTGAAATCACGGCCTCGGCTGTCATGGATCTCATGAGAATGATTTCCAGCCATTTGGAGTAGGCATCGACTACTACCAGAAAGGTTTGGCCGTGGAAGGGGCCGGCAAAATTGATATGGATCCTAGACCAGGGGCCCTGGGGTCTCTCCCATTCCCGAATCGGGGCCGTTGGGGGTAGCGGTCTGGACTCCTGGCAGGCCTGGCATTTCCCTACCCTTTCAGCAATTTCCGAGTCCATTAAGGGCCACCACACATAGCTTCTCGCTAGACCCTTCATTCTCACAATCCCTGGGTGGCCTTCGTGAAGGAGATCCAATACCTTTTTCCTCAATTTCTCCGGGATCACCACTCGATCCCCCCATAGCAGGCACCCCCCTTGAGCTGAGAGTTCCCCACGTTTTTACAAACTCTTTAAAACGCCGCCCGCGCAGCGGGCCAACCTCTTTGTACCCAACCAATCACAGTTCTTATTGTAATGTCCTTATACGAAGCCCGAGCCACCTCTTTGGATGTGACTGGGCCAGAGTCCAAAGAGTCAATTAGCAGAACTGGTATCCCCGGAGTGGGGTCTTCGATAGTCTCTGGCAACGGGCATCTGCTCAGGGCGTCTGCATGCCCCAATTCCTTTCCTGGCCGGTGTAGTAATTTGTAAGAATACGCTGCCAGGAAGATAGTCCATCGGGTCAGTCTGGGCGAAAGTGCCACGGGCGTTGGGCGGTCGCCTGCCAACAGACCTAGCAAAGGTCTATGGTCCGTGATGATTTCAAAATCACGACCAAATACATATTCATGGAATTTCTTTACTCCTGAGACTATAGCCAAGGCTTCCTTATCAAGCTGGCTATAATTCCTTTCAGTTGATGACATGGTTCGGGAGTAGTACGCAATAGGGGCTTCTGTGCCATTTGGTAATCTGTGGCTGAGCACAGCCCCCACCCCATAGGGAGATGCATCGCAGCTTAACACTAATGGCAGCGTGCCATTGTATTGGATAAGGAGGCTATCACTCGTTAGGAGATTCTTTACCCCTTCGAATGCCCTAGCTTCCGCCTTTCCCCAAGACCATGCAGCCGTCTTTGCTAGTAATTTATGCAGCGGCTCGGCTATTGTTGCCTTATTCCTTAAGAATACCGCGTAGAAGTTGACCAGACCTAAGAATGCCTGTAACTCAGTTTTGTTCTTTGGGGCTGGGGCCTTCCTGATGGCCCGTACCTTGCTCTCAGTGGGGTGAATCCCTTCCCTGTCTATTCGGTAGCCCAGGAATTCCACTGATTCAACCCCGATATGGCATTTGCTCAGTTTAACTTTTAGACCGGCAGACCGGAAAATGCCCAAAACTTTTCTCAGCCTCACCCCTAATTCCTCTAGGTTCTCAGCGGATACCAATACATCGTCGAAGTATGGTACCACCCCTGGTAGTCCTTGCAATAGCCGCTCCATGAGGTTCTGAAATAGCCCTGGAGCCACACTAACCCCAAACTGTAACCGGGTGCACTTAAAAGCCCCTCTGTGAGTCACAATTGTCTGTGCTTCGGCTATGCTGCTATCTACGGGTAGCTGTTGATAGGCTTGGCCAAGTCTAGCTTGGCAAAGACTTGCCCATGCCCCAACGAGTGCAGTAAGTGCTGTACCACCGGGACGGGGTAAGCATTCTTTTGCAGCGCTTTGTTAAGCGTTGCCTTATAGTCAGCGCAAATCCGGACCGACCCGTCCGGTTTGACTGGGGTGACTATAGGGGTCTCCCACTTAGCATGGTCAACTGGCACTAGAATTCCCTGGTTTACTAGTTTGTCCAGTTCCCGGTCAATCCTGGGCTTTAGGGCGAACGGGACCCTCCTAGCCTTTAGACAGATAGGGGCAACTTGGGGATCTAAGTTAAAAGAGATAGGGGTCCCCGTGTACTTGCCCAGGCAGTCTTTGAAAACGTCCTCAAACTCCTTCATGAGTGCGTCTTTGAGGTCGACTTCATTTCTGAAGATTCCCGTCACTCCCATGCCCAATGCTCGGAACCAGTCTAGACCCAATAAGCTTGGCAGGGTCCCATCGACGATGGTTATGGGCAGAGTTTTCTTGTATTTTACGTACTCGACGTGGACGGACGTTACCCCTCGAACAGGGATGCGATTCCCTTGGTAGTCTTGTACCCTTAATTTCTGTGGTTGCAGCTTGCGCTTTGCGATGGCGGGTAAGGCTCTCACGAGATTGTCCCAGGACATGATTTTGATCGATGAGCCGGTGTCCACCTCCAATCGGCACGGCACCCCCTCAATCTTTGCTTTTGTAAAGATTTTTTTCTCTAGGCGAGTTGATGCGTGACCCACTCTCACGACAGTCTGATTCAACTTCGCGCCTTTTTTAAACTGACCACTCACGGGCCGCTTCGCCGTTCCCATGCTCTGATTGGCCGGTTTGAATTTTTGGCGGGAAGGTTGGGGTGCTCGACAGGCCTGTGCTAGGTGCCCCTTCCTTTCGCACCGCTGACAAGTTGCATCCTTCCATTTGCATTGTTGTCGTTGATGTTGCCCTCCGCAACTTGCGCAGTCACCCCGGTCCTCTTTCTCCGGCCTCCCGGTGTGGAAGACCCCTTCCTCTTCCTCACCGTCCGACTCAGCCTGGATCTCCTCGTTGTGGACCGGGGTTGATTTCGCACCAGCCGTTGGTGTGAGCGGTTTTTGTAGGGTTTCCGCTGCTTGGGTAGACATATCGTGAGCCCTGGCTTCGTCCAAGGCGTTTGCCAGCGTTAGGTTGCTTTTAGAAAGCAGCCGCCTCCGCAAACGGATGTCCCTGACCCCGCGGATGAGTTGCTCCAGCAATGCCTCGTCCAAGTCTCGGTACTCGCAATGTTTTGAGGCTTTTCTCAGGGCGGCCATGTATGCGCTGATGGACTCGCCCTCTTGCTGTCTGCGCTCCCCGAATTCGAACCGTTGCACGTACTTGGACGGCGTCGGTGCATAATGGGCTTTCAGCAAGGTCTGCAAAGTTTGCCACGGTACCGACTGTACCGGCGTTGGCTCCGCCAGAGATTCTGCGGTGTCGAAAACTTCTGGACCGCAGTGGCTCAGGAAATACGCTCGTTTCCTGTTGTCTGAAACTCCTTGAAGTTCGTTCGCCTCGAGGGAGCACTCAAAACGAGCCATGTATGACCCCCATTTTTCCTTGGCTGGGTCGAATGGCGCTGGCGGTGTGTAGCCGGACATCGCTGCTTTCCGCCCCTTGTTTGCTGGGTTCGTGTCTTCCTGGTGAGTTCAGCTCTTTTCCTGGCGCTCTTAGCCTCGAGATCCCATCCTCGTCGCCAGTGTTAGATTCGGGCAATAACGAAGCAGGAGACCAGGATAGTGACAACAGCTCTTTACTATATGGTGAACCCAGCAGCCAGTGCTGGGAAAAACCTCTCTTTATATACAGTTTAGCCAGAGGCTTCAACCAATCAGCAACGTGCTATTTTCCCGCCAAAACTTTTAAAGATACATTACAACGCTGGTGCTCTTATGCACGCCCCTTACAGACCTCTTAGGAATGGGGTGAAGTCAACAGTAGACAGTCTTAGGTTAAAGTTATTGGGGGGTTTGGGATGAGACCACAGAGACTGGTAGTGCATTCCAGTATTAACAACTCTGTTACTGAAGTCATATTTTCTGCAATTGAGTTTGGAGAGGTTCACTTTAAGTTTGTATCTATTGTGTGCTCGGGTATTGTTGTGGTTGAAGCTGAAGTAGTCATTGATAGGTAGGACATTGTAGTAGATGATTTTATGAGCTATGCTCAGGACATGCCGAAGGCAGTGTAGTTCTAAGTTTTCTAAGCCTAGAATTTCAAGTCTGGTGGCATAAGGTATTTTGTTGCGAGCCAAGGAGTGGAGGACTCTTCTTGTGAAATATTTCTGGACACGCTCAATTGTATTAACGTCCAATATGCAGTGTGGGTTCCAGACAGATGAGCTGTATTTGAGAATTGGTCTAGCAAATGTTTTATATGCTCTGGTTAGTAGTGTAATATTACCGGAGAAGAAGCTACGCAAGATTAGGTTTACAACCTTTAATGCCTTGTTGTTACAGTGGGCTTTGGTACTTAGATCATTTGATATGAGTACTCCAAGGTCTTTGACAGAGTGAGGGTCATCTACAAGGTCATGTCCACACAGCTTGTATTTTGTGTTCTGATTCTTTTTGCCAATGTATTTGTTGGTTGAGATTGATATCACAACTGCTCTCTTCAATTTTTGAATCTCTCATTTGGATCCAAACCAGGCAGATTTGCACAAACTTAGACCTTGTTTATGTAGTCCCTAGTATATCATAAAAGCTGGTCCTGGGTTCAAGAATTGATTCCTCCCAGGAATCCCCAGAAAGACTCTTTCAGCTTCTAGATAGTTTATTGTAGCTAAGAATGTTGCCAGGAGGGCCGGTTTGGTTTAACACTTAAATTATCAGTCTAGAAATTGGGAGACTGAGTTTTTAAGTTCCACCTTGATGATGTTGGTTTGCAACTTTATTGTTTGAGAGGACTCCGAGGATGACCATGGACAGCCAAGAAAACAAACCAATAAATCATCAAACAACTCAACATGGAATTCTCCCTCAATGCATAAATGACCAATGAGCCATTTGAAGATCTAAGGAATAGATTTGTCATAGAAAAAATCTATCTATGTGGTTGCTAGGAGTAAAAAGGACTTGATAGCACATAATCAATTGTAAACTTTTTATAACTTTTGCTTGCATCATTAAGAACTACTGTAGAGGAAAGGACAGAATAATACAGTAGTAATTTTAAGCAACACTAAGCTATTGACCTTAATGGGAATGAATCTCTGTCTTGCACAATGACTTGTCAGAGTTAGCAATCGTCTTCTTACACAATAGTCAAAGCAATCTTCTTAAAAGTACAGGACATCACTGAAGCCTATTATTGTATATACTAAATAAAACCAACCCTCCTTTGATAGAGATGTTCGCAGTAAAACTCTCATTGTACACAACATTAATTGCTCTTTAGGATATCTAGATCTTTGAAAGAACTACATTCTGGGCTTTTCTAAGTTATTTTATCTAATTGGGTTTTGTTTTGTTTTTAATTGAATGTGTGATCATTGCTGTTCTGAGTTTTAATCTGGAACGTTTGTAGAGAGTAGGATGTTGCAAATGAGTTACAGTTTTGCTTTGCTTGTCCTGCAGTATCTTAAAATATTCTATGAAACCATCTTCCATTGATCACGTGTCTTGAAAACGGGCTGCAACCCAATGGTTATGCTGGCAGGAAATTCTGGATATTATAGTCACTATATAGCTAGAGAAACTTGAGAAGCCAATTTTGAAAATGGCTTGCAACTCTTTTTCTTTATATTGCCTCCCATTTTTCTCTGCATGTAAGCATAGTTTCATCACTAAGCCTTTTAAATTAAATAAAAGAAATGGCCACAGCTTGCCCACAAGCTGATTGAAACAGATTGTCTCATACGTCTGTCTGATGGACTGCCACAAAGTGAGTGGGCTGAGAAGGAGTGACTGCCCAAAAGTCACTCAGTGAGTTTCTGTGACTGAGATTGGACTAGATATTGAATCACCCTACTCCTAGTCCAGGGACGTGGTGGCTCAGGGGCTAGGACGTTGAGCTTGTCGATTGAAAGGTTGGCAGCTCTGCGGTTCGAATCCCTAGTGCTGTCATGTAATGGGGTGAGCTCCCATTACTTGTCCCAGCTTCTGCCAACCTAGCAGTTTCGAAAGCATGTAAAAATGCAAGTAGAAAAAATAGGGACCATCTTTGGTGGGAAGGTAACAGCGTTCCGTGCACCTTTGGCGTTGAGTCATGCCGGCCACATGACCACGGAGACGTCTTCGGACAGCGCTGGCTCTTCGGCTTTGAAACAGAGATGAGCACGGCCCCCTAGAGTCAGCAACGACTAGGACGTATGTGTGAGGGGAATCTTTACCTTTACCTTACTCCTAGTCCAGTGTTTTAAGCACTGTTCAATGCTGTATCTTCTCAAAACATGCAGAATTTTATTTGTAATTATTTTTAGTTATTAACAATCAAAACTGTTCATCTAGTTAACTGTTCATTTAAATAAAAGCTGAAGGAGAACTTCATTTTTCAGAGGTGATTTTAGTAAAGGAGGAATTTAAGGGTAAATACAAAGTAGATGAAAGATTCCAGACTCAGAGGTCTTAATTGGTTTAGACCAGTGTTTCTTTTAATCATGGCAACTTTAAGATGTCTAAACTTCAACTTGCAGAATTCCCAGGCTGTTGACAGTTGAATCATACTAAAAAAAAAAATCTAAAGTTTTTTCTAGAAGCTGAATGGCAAATGGGCTTTAAAAATGAATAAGCAGAGTAAAAAAAAGAGCAAATATTTATTCTTCAGTGAAGAAAGAAAATCAAGCATGTTTGTGGAGCAGGACACCAACTGGGGTAAATGGATCCCCACAGATCAATTATATTGTACATGGCAGCAGTCCCCAGTCTTTCCAGATTGGTAGACCAGTGTGGGAGACAGGGGATAGTTCTGTGTGAGCAGCAGGTGCACAGGTACACACAAGCAGCTCCATTTGTGCAAGTGGAGGGCACACATGCCCACTGTTCACACAAATGGAGCTTCACGTCCATGCCACTTGCACGACCCAGTTCCAAATGGGCCAAGGCCTGGTACTGGGCCACGGCCCAGGGGTTGAGGAACCCTGGTATGAAACAAGAAGTGATCCCACGGTGGCGCAGTGGTTAGAATGCAGTACTGCAAGCTACTTGTGCTGATCACCAGTTCTGCTGCCAGCAGTTTGGCAGATCGAATCTCACCAGGCTCAAGACTGACTCAGCCTTCCATCCTTCCGAGGTGGGTAAAATGAGGACTAGATTGTTGGGGACAATATGGTGACTCTGTAAACCGCTTAGAGAGGGCTGCAAAGCACTGTGAAAAGCAGTATATAAGTCTAAGTGATGTTTCTATTGTAAGATCTATAGTTAAATTACAATATGAAATAATAAACATGGAGGAATGGGATAAGAGGTAGGAACAAAGTCAGAAAACCCACTTAAATTCCACCTGAGATTAAGATTGGGGGAGGGGGTTCCACTTAACATCAAAATTGGCAATTCCGCCCCCCCCACATACACACACACCTAAGATCAAAATTGATGTTAGGAATATGTTTGTTTTTCTTGCAAACCCATACTTGAGAGCAACTGTAATACAGTATGTTTGGAGTTTTAAATTAAAATGGAATCCATGCAGAGTACTGAGCCAGAAAAGTTTTTTAAATAGCTCATGCAAAAAAAAAAAGCATTCAGAAGTTGATAGATTTTGGCCACCAAAAAACATTGCTGTAGTCCCTGAACTAAGATTATATTTGTCTGTTGAAAACGCTGAACCTCCCACACCTCTGCAGTCTGCTCTGAATAATACAGTTCCTGTTTATGCTTCAAGTGGGCAACACATTTCCCAAGCATATGCAAGCACCTTGAAAAAGAAAATAAAAAAAATTACAGCCAAGCTGCATCGCTTGTAAGAAACTGTTTGATAGGTATTGTGTAAAACATCTTGGAACTCAGGTGCCACGAAGAGTATAAATATAGTTTAAGCATATTAAAATTAAAGTTGCCAGCTGAATTTTCCCCAAAGCTAAGTCTGAGATGAATTTCCGAAGCTTTACTTAGGCAAAAGTATTTGTAGGCATACCATACTGAAAACAGCAGGAAGAATTTCAATTAACGGGAGAAACATCACTGTAGAAACAGAAGAAAAAGTCAAGTTGAAATGAATAGGATCAGGCAATCAATGTTGCAGTATCTTGTGAGTGTTATTATTCTGGGAAAACCAGAATGGAACTTCAGCCACAGAAGCTCATTTGGGTGTCTTTGCGCCAATCCTCTTTCTCAGCCCAGCTTGTCTTGCAGGATCATTATGAGGATAAAATGATGGATGATGACATTTTGAGCTCCCATAAGGAAACGTGGGATATAAAGCTAGTAGACGCTTGAAATGCTTAGATTTCAGACCCTGTGCCAGCCTATACAAGAATCCAAAAGACCTAGCAGAGTCTACCATTATTGTAGCTAATGGGGTTACTGTTAATAGTGGTTGCTTGATGTAAACATAGTGAGTCATGAGCTGTACCAGTATTTCTCAACCTTAGCAACTTTAAGATATATAGATTCTATAGACCTGCAAATAATAACTACTTAACTTGTATAAGTTAATCCAGGCCTGCTCAAAATCTTAAGGAAGATGGAGCTCCCTCATATTTACTATACATTATTTATTTACTTATTTACTTTCTCCCCCCTCTCTCTATCTCTTGCCTGTTTATCTGCCTATCTGTCTGTCTGTCTGTCCATCTCTCCATCCATCCATCCATCCATCCATCCATCCATCCATCCATCCATCCATCCATCCATCCATCCATCCACCTACTTACCTATCTATCTATCTATCTATCTATCTATCTATCTATCTATCTATCTATCTATCTATCTATCTATCTATCTATCAATCATTTATGAAATTTATATATCTGCCTATGATCTCACAGCAATTTTAGATAGATAGATAGATAGATAGATAGATAGATAGATAGATAGATAGATAGATAGATAGGTAGATGGGCTTTACAAAAGAGTGTCAAAGTGGGGGGCAGTTTAATTTCTGAAGGGATGATATTCCTAAGGGAGGGAGTCACCACAGAGAAGGCCCTTCTTCTGGGTCCTGCCAGATTTACCTCCTTAGGGAATGGGACCCACTACCTTCCTTGCCTCCCAACTGTAGTGTGTCATGTGGATTTGACTGGCAAGGGACCACTTTTAGAGACTTTTACCTTTAAATTTTAATGATAACTTGTGGTTGAAAGAAATTGGCTATTGACATAGCTAATATAAATCCTTTCCTGTAAGGTAGAATGTCTAATCAACATTAGCTGCCTTGGATCTCATAGAAAGAATTTTGGAAACTACTTTTTCCCTACTTTTATTTTTCACTTACATTAATATTGTGGATAATCCCATCCTTGTACATTGCATTTTTAAGAGCAGATTTCCATTTGACTGAGTTTAGGGGTGGCATTGGACTTTATTCATTGATCAAGGGTTAGGTGTTCCCTTCTCTTATTATCAGCAGTTTAAATAATCATGTGCTCCCTGCATTGCACTATTTTTTATCAAGACCCTGCTTGGCTTCCTCAAATGACTCTGCACTTCACTGCGTCACACAATCTATCCAGAAATTGCTACAAAGCATTTTAGCAGACTATAAAATCTCTCTCCAACCCCTATGCCTGTCCCCATCCCCAAATATATTACATACATCATATATCCATGGTGGTTGTTTGTTCCCAGCTGCCATCTATATTTAATTGGTCTTATTATAACAGTTTTAAACTGTTTTATGATTGTTTGTGGCCCAGAGTCACTTGCTTGAGATGGGCAGCTATAGAAAGTAAGTCAATCCATCCATCCATACAATGCACAAGTCTATTGGCAATAGTCGTCTTACTAATCTACGGACCAAAATATACTTTCTATAGTCCCTGAAGTTTGAGCTTTCTTTCTGGTGTGAGCTAAAAACAAAGAGCCTTCAGCTGTTCCTTTTATTACCTCCAGTTGATGCTCTTTTTTTCTATCAGTCCAAACCAGAATCAACTCACCCCAATTACTATTCAATAAATAGGCCCAGATAATGTTTCTTTTCCATTTTTTTATTCCAAGGTGAACTTCTATTTAAGTCCGTTTCTGCCACATTTTTTTTTAGAGGGAAATGATGGAACATGGTTGGAATGTCCTTCTCCCCCAAAACTTTGATCATTCTTCTCTTCTCTTTGCCATGCATCCTTTTTGAATTGCATTGAATTAATTTTTTTTTGCTCTGTATTAAAAAGAGTTTTTATCGGTTTCAAGAGTATTGCCAGTAAAATCTCTCTTGTGTTATTGTAGTTGATTTAAAATCCAGCTCTGGGTATGACTAGCTCAAATTATTCATCCCCAAGCCCCCCATAAGAAATACCTTCGATTTGTCAACAACAAATTCCTTGGCTCAATTGTTTTTTGTGAATAATTTAGGTGAGAAGTTAGCATTCACCCTGAGTGAACCACGCACCTATTTGGATTTTTATGAAAGCATTTGTCATTGGGTAATTGTTTGACTTATAGTTTATGCAAACACATTTCAGCCTCCAGGCTCTTTTCTTCCAAACAGCGTGCACATTGCTAATTTGCTATTCATCGTCCATTATTTATAGCATGGGGCCAGAGATGGAGTGGGGAATTCACCAGGTATCATTTCTGTTTCTGGATGGCCAATGATGCAAATAATAACAACTTTTGAATGGTAAAGAGTGAAGAGTGATGGAATGTAAGAGAGAGAGAGGGGGGGGAGGGAGGGAGGGATGGAGGGAGAGAGAGACGGACCCTTCCTGAAGGCTGTGCGAATAAAGGGAATTGTGTGAAATAGGAAGGTCAGTGTGTGATAGAGCACTGATAGAGCACTGTTAAAGACAGTCTAATTTCAAGCAGCAATCCATGTAGTTAGAATTAGCTTATTTTATTTATTTTATTTATTTATTTTGTCAAACACAACAGTATATATAAGTGTAAGCATGAAATAACCATACGAATTGGATACAATCAAAGGGAACATTAGGACAGGAACGCTGGTGCTCTTATGCATGCCCCTTATAGACTTCTTAGGAATGGGGTGAGGTAAATAGTAGATAGTCTTTGGTTAAAGCTTTGGGGATTTTGAGAAGAGACCACAGAGTCAGGTAGTGCATTCCAGGCATTAACAACTCTGTTACTGAAGTCATATTTTCTGAAATCAAGATTGGAGCAGTTCACATTAAGTTTAAATCTATGGTGTGCTCGTGTATTGTTGCAATTGAAGCTGAAGTAGTCTTCAACAGGAAGGACATTGTAGCAGATGATTTTATGAGTTATACTCAGGTCATGCCGAAGGCGGCAGAGTTCTAAATTTTCTAAACCCAAGATTTCAAGTCTGGTGGCATAAGGTATTTTGTTGTGATCAGAGGAGTGGAGAACTCTTCTTGTAAAATATTTCTGAACACACTCAATTGTATTAATGTCCGAAATGAGGTGTAGGTTCCAGACAGGCGAACTGTATTCGAGAATTGATCAAGCAAATGTTTTGTATGCCCTGGTTAGTAGTGTAATCTTTGTGGAGAAGAAGCTACGCAAGATTAAGTTTACAACTCTTAAAGCCTTTTTGGCGATGTAGTTGCAGTGGGCTTTGGCACTTAGATCGTTTGATATGAAAACTCCAAGGTCTTTGACGGGGTGAGGGTCATGTACAAGGTAATGTCCATCAAGCTTGTATTTAGTGTTCTGATTCTTTTTTCCAATGTGTAAGACAGAGCATTTGCTGGTTGAGATTTGGAGTTGCCAAATTTTTGACCATTCTGACACAAAGTCAAGGTCTTTTTGAAGGGTAGCCGCATTGTTAATAGTGTTAAATAGTTTAACATCATCGGTGAATTACTTATACTTTTATAAGTATAAAAGTATATAAATATATATATATATATATATATATATATATATATATATATATATATATATATATATATATATATATATGTAAGTATATAAGTATACTTATACTTTTATAAGTATACTTATACTTATATACTTATATAAGTAATTTTATACAATTACTTATAATATGGTCACAGAGGTCATCAATGTATAATATGAAGAGTGTTGGTCCTAGAACGCTGCCTTGGGGAACACCGCTATTGACAGGAGCAGGATTTGATAGGGCACTGCCTATTTTGACCACTTGTCTGTTTGACAGGAACGCTGTTATTCAATTATGGAGGATTTTTAAATTGCGACTTTATTCATTTAAGAATATATTATTCATTACACTGTAAAAATTTTGTATGGAGTTACTTTTGGTACCAAGGCCATGATTGGAAATCTCTAGGGAAATGGGAGGAGGTAGGACTGCACTGTTTCAGCTGAGTTTGATTAGTTGTTGGGTACCAAGAAGGGAATGGATTGTGTTAGGAATCTCTTTTTGCACACTTTCACTCATGTGCACATTGCACCTTCAGTGAAGGAGGAGATCCTGGAGGACCAGCTGCTTCAAATAGATCCTATCCATGGTGGGATTCAGCTGGTTCAGACCTGTTCGGGTAAACAGGTTGTTAAATTTCTGGCTAGCCATGCCCTGCCTTGCCCTTTCCAGGAGTCCCCACATGGCCCATTTTGGCTCCCAGGTAAATGCAGGGAGGCCTACTAGGCTAAACAGGGCATGGGGGGGATGCGATACTGCTCCTCCACAGCCCGTTTTTGCTCCCAGGAGGCTGCAGAGAGGCCTAGTAGGCCCAAAATGGGTTGTGTGGTTGTGGTGTGCCCTCTGTGGTCCATTTTTGCTCTCAGGGGTGTGCAGGAGACCGAGTGCTGCCTGTCACAGCCCCTGGCCATGCCCACCATGGCCACGCCCACCCAGCCAGTCATTAGGGCAGAGATTCGATTGTTAAATTATTTGAATCCTACCACTGATCCTATCTATCCTTTTCTGTGCATCCTATAAAATAATGATGAAGTTTCCTCTCCTGTAAAGATTCTAAGGGAGAAGTGAGAAATATGTTTTTCCCAATAGCAGCACCCACCTTTCGAACAGTCTTCCACTGGAAATCTGGTTGTTCCTGAGCCAGGAAAACTATGATAATAGAACTATTCAGAAGAGTGAAAGCATGGAGAACGGATGGTTGGAAACCTAATATTATTGACTTCAGTGCAAACGTTGAATTTGTAGTTGTGTTTTGTTATGGATTTTCTTACCTATGTTATATTCGTTTATTGTCCAATTGATTTTTTTCCTTTTACTGAATCCAGTCCTTGTGGAGTGTGGTACTATAAAAATACAATAAACAAATCATCAGAAAATATAGCAGTCCCTTTGAAGAGGGTTTGGGTTAGTTCTATTTTTTTTCAAGGACTATTTTCAGGCATGTCTGGAACCTCCTATTCTGATAGCTTTTAGATTTCCACTATCTATACGTTGAAAGTATGTATAGTCAAGGCTATGGTTTTCCAAATTGCAATGTATGACTGTGAAAGTTGGACCATGAGAAAGGCTGAGTGCCAAAGAATTGAGGCCTTTGAACTCTGGTGCTAGAGAAGACTCCTGCGAGTCCCTTGGACCGCAAGGCAATCAAACTGGTCAGTCCTAGAGGAGATCAACCCTGACTGCTCTTTAGAAGGCCAAGAAGATGAAGATGAAACTCAAATACTTTGGCTACCTAATGAGAAGGAAGGACTCACTGGAGAAGAGCCTAATGTTGGGAACAATTGAGGGCAAAAGAAGAAGGGGATGACAGAGAACGAGGTGGCTGGATGGAGTCACTGAAGCAGTCAGCGTGAGCTTAAATGGACTCCAGAGGATGGTAGAGGATAGGAAGGCCTGGAGGAATGTTGTCCATGGGGTCGCGATGGGTCGGACACGACTTTGCAACTAACAACAACAACAACAACAATGTTTGTTGAGGGCATGATGGCTCAGCAATTAAAGACACAAAGCTTGTCAGCTGGAAAGTTGACAGCCCAGGTTTAGACCCGAGCAACATGCAGTGGGGTGATCTCCTGTTACTTGCTTGAGCTCCTGCAAACCTAGCAGTTTGAAAGCATACAAATGCAAGTAGATGAATAGGTACCACTTTGGTGAAAAGGTAACAGCATTCTATAGTCATACTGGCTACATAACCATGGAAGTATCTTCTTCAGACCATGCTGGTTCCCTTGGCTAAGAAATGGAGATGAATACCTTCCCCTACAGTTAGACAAGTCTGGACAGGGAAAATTTTTCCTTTACCTTTATATGTTTTAAGATTATTTTCTGTTTTAATTTCTTAGGGTTCAAATATTTTGAGGATTCTGTATTTATAATAGCCTATGCTAATGGATTTCCAGAGGAAAAATTACAGGCTACAGAAACCAGGAGCACAACTCAGGTGACCCTGAGGACACAGATAAACCTCCATGTGCTTCAGCAACCCTCTAAAACAGGGGTGTCAAATTGGCGGCCGGTGGGCCAGATGTGTCACATACAGGCCACGCCCACCCTAGCTCCACAAAGGGGGGGAAATGTTGTGGTAGGTCACGTGACAGCAACATGATGCCATAAGTTTGACATCCATGCTCTAAAAGGATGCAAATGACCAGCGGTCTGCAAGGAATAAAATTCCTTCCATTCCCCACTATCCTGTCAGAGTTGAAGAAGCTTCTTGGATGAGAAAAGAAACGTCTTCAAAAGAAAAAAAACAAGAAAGTCCAGTTGCCTCCTGAAAAAGCACCTTTGGGACAACCGTGAACTGGATGACTGAGAATCTCTACAGACTTTTAGCCTATGCTAAGCCATTATTGTGTAGGTGAGAAGCTGGCCAGGGCAATATTTAAATTCAGTGCAAGGAGGCACTTTATCCACTTAATATATAAGTTATGCTTCCAACAAAACAATTTATCCTAAAGATAGAACATATATGCAATCCTGGGTTTGTTGCAACTGTGAATAGAATACTGAAATGTTACATTAGGACTATACAGGTGGACTTCTTCAAAGATATTGGCTCAATTAAAATATTTATTCTGTGTTTGTTCTGAGAAAGATGAAGAATGGAGAATGGATTAATTACTTCTCAGCATAAAGCAAGTATTTGTGGAGAAAGAGGACAATGAGCTAAAAAGTGACAAGCAATTGTATAAGTTTTGAGAGAAATTTGGTTTAAGTTTAAAGGTTTTTTAACAAGGAATAAAATGAGTCTCAGTACACTGAAGCAATTGGCAATGGATTAAGAGGATGCCAACCGTTACTAGATTTCTGAACAGATGAATAAAATGACATCTCCAGATGCTACTGAAACTAACCGTGATCTCAGCAGTATTGGAGGTTAAAGAAGACTTAAGGACAAATGTGTCATTCAAAGATCCATTAGGAGTGATTAGAATAGCCCATGCATGCAAATAACATTTCTATCCAATTCAAGTGATAAAGCCCAATGGGTAAGAAATTTACTTCACTCCTTCAGCTGGCAAAAGAAATCATTTCTGCAGAAAATAATAGGAACATATGAAATCCATAGCATGTATTCTTCATCGAGGTATCACAATATGCAGGGACTTAAACTTTCACTGCCAACAATTTTGATCAACCTCTCTTGTTTGGTTGACCACTGATCAGAGGTGGTATTCAGCAGGTTCTGACCAGTTCTGGAGAACTGGTAGCAGAAATTTTGAGTAGTTCGGAGAACCAGTAAATACCATCTCTGACTGCTCCTGCCCCCATTTATTCTCTGCCTCTCGAGTCCCAGCTGATCAGAAGGAAATGGGGATTTTGCAGTATCCTTCCCCTGCCATGCCCACCAAGCCACACACACAGAATCTGTAGTAAAAAAATTTGAATCCCACCACTGATACTGTTTTCATGTGACACCTATTTGAAGTGTACTATACACATCACTTTAGAAGTGTTGAAAAGAGAAATTTAGAAAAAAACAATATGGTTTGGAAAAGTGGGCAACCAAATTTTCTTGCAGCAAATTTAACCAGATAAATCTTGAATTAATCACAGGTCCTCACTTAATCAGAAATACATGGCAATCCACTTTAGAATACACCAAGGTATCAAAACGTGGGCTAAGGTGGATTCTGACTAGTTTTGAAATTGATAGTCATCTTCCTTATTTCAAAAATAGGTTTAGATCATTTTGAAGAATACTGGTTTAATCATGATTTATATGAAAGAAAGATTGAAGGGATTCCATAAATGAGTAAAAATGTTTGTATTTATTAATTTATTAAGCCTAGCTTTGATAATATCACAGAGTCTTCCATAAAACCCCAAGTTCTTACAAATGCTTGTTATTTGGAACACAGTAACAACTCACATTGTGCAAGTTAAATGCAGCCAATAGGACTTAATATTATTTCTTTGTTATAATTAATTTTTTGCAGATAAGTGGGCAATCAGCCAGGTAAAGCATAAAGGTAATTAAAATTCAGCAAAATCATCTTGATGTGGCAAAGAACATAAACATTCTCTGCAGGTAATTTTATCTGTGAAGTATCTGCTGACATAAATTCCTGAAGTTTATAGAGATTCCCTTAAATGCCACGGATAAGACTTGGCAATTAATTCAGAGATAACAATCTGATGTTTATCTCCTTAGTAAATTAAAGAACCCTGGTGTGAGTTGTGCACTTTCTTTTTGCAATGCCAAATGATATTATTAAATGCCAGTTGGAAAAAAATGCTTTGTACTCTAGATATGGAACAAAAAACTTCTTTAGAGAAATCTCACTCAAAGAAGATTTTAGCTCAGGTTGAGTAGCATCTTGAAGTTTCACAAAGACCAAAGTGAAGCCCATAGAGTGGTCAAAAAGAGCTACTTAAGTCTGCACATCACAATGAAGAATTCAGACCCTTTCCAGCTGCTATGTCAAATGCTGAGACAAAAAGAGCTTATTTAAAAGAAAATTAGAGATGGAGATAAGGACCATCTGATGGGAGTGGTGCAATGGCCTAGAGGTGGAGCTCTCGCCTCACAATCAGGAGGCTGTGAGTTCAATCCTAGGTAGAGGCAGATATTTCTCTTTCTGGGTACAATGAGAATATATCTGCTAAACAAATCTCCACATTGGCATTAGGAAAGGCATCCAGCCAGTATACACTCTGCTAGCTTCATTCAGTTGCCCAGACTCCACCCTGCAAGGAATTATGGGGTTGTTAAACAACGATGATGATAAGGACCTCACCTATCTAATATCTTCCCCATTTCTGATCTTAATTAAGTTCTTTAAAAAAAGACCCTAGAATGTGTCTGTATTCTTCTGATAAGGATTTTATCTGGCTACCTTTTTTTTCTTTCTTCCCGTTGTGTAGGAAAAAGAAAACAGACCACACTCTTTTACTTTTTTCTTTTTTTTGATGACAGAAGAGCTATATGGTAGTTGATCTTTTCCAGCATGGTGGAGCTGGAGAAGAGAGCTGGAGAAATAGCTGCAATAGCATTTATTGACTCAGAAATGGAATTGAGGAACTGCAGGCATTTGCCTGTTATTTATACTCTGGGCCCACAGGGCCTTAACCAATCATAGAACTTTAAAAATCCTGACCAAATGTAAGTGTTCTAAATTCCCCTCCAAAACAGTTGGGGTCATCTAAAGGTTAGTTTTACTTTAGCACAGGTAACAGTTAGCGTCATCTAAAGGTTAGCTTCATTTTAACACAACTATATACATTCAATACATGACACAGAGGACCTTGGAAAGATTGGTAGGGAAGATAAGGGCTAAGATGGCCTCTCCTAGCAGTTCATAGTTATGCAGATATGAATCTGGCATGATTGATGTCAGGCACCAAGAACAACATGTGAAATTACTTCTGAGCTTTATTATTGTTCACCTATAGACAGAACTTTGCCAGATTAAAGCAACCATCTGCATAATTATAGATGTACTCTATGAACTGCTAGGGATGGGCCATCCTGGCCCTCTTCCTGTTTGTCTATCCAAGTTTTTCTATCTCTTTGAATAGAATAGAATTCTTTATTGGCCAAGTGTGATTGGACACAAAAGGAATTTGTCTTGGTGCATATGCTCTCAGTGTACATAAAAGAAAAGATACATTTGTCAAGAATCATAAGGTACAACACTTAATGATAGTCATCGGGTACAAATAAGCATATTAGGAAGCAGTCAATATAATCATAAGGATACAAACAACAAGGTTTCACTCATACAGTCATAAGTGGAAGGAGATGGGTGATGGGAACGATGAGAAGTGCAGATTTAGTAAATAGTTTGACAGTGTTGAGAGGATTATTTGTTTAGCAGAGTGATGGTGTTTGAGAAAAAACTGTTCTTGTGTCTAGTTGTTCTGGTGTGCAGTGCTCTATAGCGTCGTTTTGAGGGTAGGAGTTGAAACAGTTTATGTCCCAGATGTGAGGGGTCTGTAAATATTTTCACAGCCCTCTTTTTGATCGTGCAGTATTCAAGTCCTCAATGGAAGGCAAGTTGGTAGCCATTGTTTTTTTCTGCAGTTCTAATTATCCTCTGAAGTCTGTGTCTGTCTTGTTGGGTTGCAGAACAAACCAGACAGTTATAGAGGTGCAGATGACAGACTCAATAATTCCTCTGTAAAACTGTATCAGCAGCTCCTTGGGCAGTTTGAGCTTTCTGAGTTGGCGCAGAAAGAACATTCTTTGTTGTGCTTTTTTGATGACATTTTTGATATTAGGTGTCTGTTTTAGATCTTGCGATATGGTAGAACCTAGAAATTTGAAGGTCTCTACTGTTGATACTGTGTTGTCTAGTATTTGCCTTCTAAAAAGCAGCCCCCACTCCTGGGACTTCAGTCCTCTACACCGAAAAGTATTAACCTGCAGTTCTTGGAATTCTTCAATCTTCGTCTATGTCTAATTTGTGTATTTGTAAATATAAATCATTTTTTTTAAAAAAAAGCATTCAATTTTTTCAATTGTTACTCTTTCAGAAGAACTCAAACACAGATAGCAATGTATTTAGAATTTTTTAGTCCTTGGGAAATCATTTGACAATGTCAGTCATTTTTTAATAATTATGAACACATTATCACTTCATGCAGCTTTAAGAATGAAACTATTTGGGTTTCTTAAGCTACAGTTTGATACCTGCTTACTTAGCAGTAAGTTGATTAAATTCATTGGGATTTATTTGTGAGTAGGCTTATGTTTTAACATTTGGCTATTAAACAATAATCATCTTGTCTAGAAAATTATTCACAATGTTTGCATTCCATACCCATCCTTTCATGCAAAAGCATAATCCCTTTGGTTTAGTTTGAATCTTATCACAGATGAAATTATATTTGTGGCTGTCACTGAAATATATTAAAATTATTCTAAACAAAACATAGTTCCATAACCTCAATGTAATATATCTGATCCTGCTGCTGAGTTATTAGCTATCATTTGGAAAGCAAACTAATTATGGTAAAAAAATAATTTCAGGTTCATTTTGACCTTGTCTCTCAAAATGATAATATATACTGTATGTACAGAACGGTTTATGAAAAGGTTGTATAAAAACTGTCAATTACATTCTCTCTCATTCTCTCTCCCTCATTTTCTTTCTCTCTCTCATTCTCTCTTTTTCTCATTCTCTCTCTCATTCTCTCTCTCTCTCGGTTTATCCACTCTGCCCCGTATTTCTGTACAGTAAAGCATATCTGCTAAAGATAAACCTCTTCCTTTGGAATTAGAAATCTAAACGTAGAGCTGGAAATTCAAATGAGTCATTGTGAAATCAAAAAAGTAGGCAATAAGTAATGAAAAAGTAAGACAATTTTTTCCTAAGAAAACTTTATTAAATTCATCCTTTTGTTTGGGTTACAGAATTATTAAGAGAAGCCTTTCCTATCACTCCATCTTCACCAGACTTACTTTATCCAATCAGGGCAAGCCTAACAAAGTCAAATTCCATAATGTTATTTGCTTTATTGTGTCACGTGTCACTTGATAAAATCAGTGTGTCTAGAATACAGGTAGTCCTTGACAGAATCCCATGGGCACGTGATCAAGATGCTTGGCAACTGACTCATATTTATGATGATTGCAGTGTCTCATGTGATCCCCTTTTGTGACCTTCTGACAAGCAAACTCATTAGGGAAGCCAGATTCACTTAACAACCATGTTACTAACTGCCGTGATTCACTTAACAACTGTGTCAAGAAAGGTCATAAAGTAATAAAGGTAAAGGTAAAGGTTCCCCTCGCATATATGTGCTAGTCGTTGCCAACTCTAGGGGGAAGTGCTCATCTCCGTTTCAAAGCCGAAGAGCCAGCGCTGTCCAAAGACGTGTCCGTGATTATGTGGCCGGCATGACTCAGCGCCAAAGGCGCACGGAACACTGTTACCTTCCCACCAAGATGGTCCCTATTTTTTCTACTTGCATTTTTACGTGCTTTTGAAACTGCTAGGTTGGCAGAAGCTGGGAAAAGTAAC
Source organism: Ahaetulla prasina (assembly GCF_028640845.1). NCBI lineage: Eukaryota > Metazoa > Chordata > Lepidosauria > Squamata > Colubridae > Ahaetulla > Ahaetulla prasina. The sequence goes on along the minus strand of NC_080545.1, from coordinate 79,890,818 downwards.
AGGAGCTCACCCCGTACACAACAGCACTAGGGATTTGAACTGCTGAGCTGCCGACCTTTTGATCGACAAGCTCAACATCCTAGCCCAATTCAATTAACAAATGTCTCACTTAACAACATAAATGTTGGGCTCAATTGTGATTGTGAGTTGAGTACTACCTGTAACTTCCCATTCCTGGATGTTCAGACTGTGAGAACATCTTGATGTGCTATGTTTTTTTTTTTTTGTTTGTTTACATTTATATCCCGCCCTTCTCCGAAGACTCAGGGCGGCTTACAGTGTATAAGGCAATAGTCTCATTCTATTTGTATATTTTTTACAAAGTCAACTTATTGCCCCCCCAACAATCTGGGTCCTCATTTTACCTACCTTATAAAGGATGGAAGGCTGAGTCAACCTTGGGCCGGGCTCGAACCTGCAGTAATTGCAGGCTACTGTGTTCTTAATAACAGGCTGTTCTTAATAACAGGCCTTACCAGCCTGCGCCATTCACCTAGAATCTATGTGCTAGATTCATGTGCTACTTTCACTCCATGTGAGTAGTAACATTCACACATTTTAAACCATGGTTTGTTTTAATCATGGTTTATTCAATCACCTAGCACAATCTGATTGATTGAATGAGTACATGTCATCAAGTTATTGTCAACTCTTAACAAGAACATAGATTTTTTTTCATGATGATCTGTCTGCAACTTGGTTGTTCAGCTCTTCAGTGGCAACCCCATCATCATGGTCCGTTTATCTTCCTATGGTCATCCTCTCCATCTTTTTCCTTCCATATTTCCCAGCATTCCTAGCTGTAGAGAAATAGGAATTTGCATATGTCCAAGTAGAATACCACTCTAATGTTACCACTCTAATGGCTGAAATTGAAGAGGAACTAAACAGCCTTTTGATGCAGGTAAAGAAGGAGACTGCAAAAGCTGGCTTGAAACTCAACATTAAGAAAATTGAGATCATGGCACCTGTCCCTCTCAATTCGGGGCAAATAGATGGGGAAGAAATGGAGGTAGTGACAGATTTTATTTTCCTGGGCTCCAAGATCACTGCAGATGGAGACTACAGCCAAGAAATTAAAAAATGCCTGCTCCTGGGGAGGAAAGCTATGGCAAAGCTAGACAGCATACTAAAAAGTAGAGATATCACCCTGCCAACAAAAGTGCATATTGTGAAGGCTTTCCCAAGTGCAATGTATGGCTGTGAAAGTTGGACCATAAGAAAGGCTGAGCACCAAAGAATTGAGGCCTTTGAATTATAGTGCTGGAGAAGACTTCTGTGAGTCCCTTAGACTGCAAGGCGATCAAACCTGTCAGTCCTAGAGGAGATCAACCCTGATTGCTCTTTAGAAGGCCAGATCCTGAAGATGAAACTCAAATCCTTTGGCCACCTAATGAGAAGGAAGGACTCACTGGAGAAGAGCCTAATGCTGGGAAAGATTGAGGGCAAAAGAAGAAGAGGACGACAGAGAACGACTGGATGGAGTCACTGAAGCAGTCGGAGTGAGCTTAAATGGACTCTAGAGGATAGTAGAGGACAGGAAGTCCTGGAGGAATGTTGTCTGTGGGGTCGCAATGGGTCGGACATGGCTTCGCAACTAACAACAACAACAACAACAACAGCAATAAAGTAGGATAATTTGAACCTGAGTCTAATCGTTGACTTCATTTATTATTGAGAAATAATGAAAGGAAAAAATGTTCCAGGATTTTGCCAGAAGGAAAGAATTTAAAGCCTGATTAGCAAGGATTTGTAATTTATGACCCAGAAATCAGAACCTGATCTGATACCAAATCTTTGTATTCATTAAGATAAATAAAGGCAGGAGATTATGAGAAAGATTATGTAGTTGCTGTTACTTTGGAGTTAATAAGGCACTTCTAAAGGCAGAAAGTCAAAAATGAAATTCTGAGGGAGCGGGTTATAGAACCGAATAGTGATGCTGTGTGTGAGACTGATACTCACAGCAACTTAAAAATAAGATGTCTACTGATGAGTAAGCAAGAGTGGTTAAAAAGGGAGAAGGTGCCAGGCTTTCTTCTTTCCAGGTGGAATTTCATTTCACTCTTGGCGATGGACTAGAGAAGAAAGGGAGTTTGGAAATATTATCAGCATGCTTAGTCAATGGAGTAAAAGAGGCCAACAAGTTTCTACCAGAGAACAAATTTAGCCAGGGAAGTGGCATGAACGGTGGTGTGGGGTAATAAGATAAGATCAGTCTAGAGCAGGGATTGGCAACCGACAGCTCTGGAGCCGCTTGTGGCTCTTTCATCCCTCTGCTGCAGCTCCCTGTCACTGGCTGACTCTACAATTGATAGGGCTTTTGGTTAGGACAGGTAGAGGAAAAAGGACGCTGCGCTAGGAGGAAACGATGGTGGGGGAACTAGACTTCCAGTAGGCAGAGGAAAAAGGATGCCATGCTAGGAGGAGACTCTATGGTGGGGGAACCAGACTTCTCATTGGCTCCAGAATTGAATGGGGGGGGGCTTCCAGTTAGGACCTTTGTGGTTCTTTGAGTGTTTAAGATTGTTGACCCCTGGTCTGGAGGAGAAGTGTTTTTGTTTTTTTTAAGGAGTCCCTGCAGATTTTACTCTACTCATCCTTGCTGACTATAGCGGGAGGTAATCATCTCCATTTCAAGGTCATTAAGCCAGTGCTGTCTGCAGATTTTTCCGTAGTCATGTGGTCGGCATGATTATATGCTGAGGCATGGGGAACCCTGTTACCTTCCCATCAAAGCGATACCTATGTATCTACTCACATTTGCCTGCTTTCGAACTGTTAGGTTGGCAGGAGCTGAGACAATGATGTGAGCTCACCCTGTCGCATGGTGCTCGGGTCTCAGCCGACAAGCCCAGCGTCTTAACCATTGAGCCACCTTACCGCCTCATCCAGAGGAGGAGTGGACTGGACTAAAATCAATCAGGATAGAGAAATTGTAATCTAGAAAGAGGAGTAAAGGAAAGAAGAGTAAGAACATAGCTAAGGGCTCTAGGTGTTGACTTGGGCACTTTGTCAAGGTAGGTGGAAGTGGAGTTATTTAAACGTGCACTATATTTTCAGAACATATTGCACATTTATGGAAATCATGCAGTCTTTTGCATCTGTTTGGGAGAAAATGCACTGCTAGATTCTCAGCAAGCCTTTTCAATTCATCCCATTGAGTTTAATAGCTTACAGTTCTAGAATCGCTACAATATTGTTTGCAACATCTGTAAGGTTGTCATTTTGTTAATGCAAATTGTTCCCAATTAGAGATTCCTTTTTTAATTTAATTAACAAAGCAGAAACTAAGGGAGTCTCCAACCAGCCTGCCCTGCTATTTGAAGACCTGACAACTGACAGGTTTAAAGTGAATTGCTAGAAAGATCTGCCCTGGTGTATATCATGAGAGCTGGCTTTTCAAAGTCAGAACAGTTTCTGTATTAGATCAGGGGCTCAGCCAGGCACAAACTGAAAGCAGTCTTGCAAATCAAACCTGTAGGGCAATTCCATATTTTGTCTTCTTTTTAAATCTTCTCCTACCTTGTAAATGTGGACAGCAACATCAAGGGGAGGAGGTCAAATAGATACAGCACTGCAATGCACATTCTTTTCCTTTTGCCTGGGTGAATGTGATATTGATACAAATATAAAAGGAGAAGGTGATCTGACATCACAATTGCTATCTTGTCCCTTTTGATTCTCTGCCTTGCGGATACTTCTGGTGGGTAGGTTATAGGGTTGGATTGGACATAAAACCAAATCAGGGACTAAGCCATGGAGAAATATTGCTTTCCCTTTTGGGTCCCATAAATCATAAAAGTTAGAGTTGAAAAGAACCATTTAGGCCAGGGGTAGTCAACCTTTTTATACCTACCGCCCACTTTTGTATCTCTGTTAGTAGTAAAATTTTCTAACTACCCACTGGTTCCACTGTAATGCGCTACGTATCATCATCTGTGCATGCCTCTTGTGCATCGTGGATCGGGTTTGGGGAGGGGGGCGCCGGCTACCAGCTCTCCTTGTCTGTTATAGCTGGGTGGTGTGTGGGGAGATGCGTGAGCTATTCTGGGACGAGGCTCTTTTGTTTGCGCCATTTAGTTTCACTTACGTAACATGAACTAAACTTATTCATTGGCAATACAAATAGTATATTTTCAGAAATTTAAATTGTCACGGGGAATTTTATGAAAACCTAATGAAAATGTTTTTAAATAATGCTATGAAATTTTTTTAAAAAGTCAATTAAATTAAAAAAAAGGAAAGTGCTTCAGTATCAGACAAAACCCCTACCGCCCACCATGAAAGCTGGAATGCCTACTAGTGGGCAGTAGGGACCAGGTTGACTACTTAGGCCATCAAGACAATCATCCTCCCTGTCTAGGAATCCAATTAAAGAATCCCTAACAGAATAACAGAGTTGGAAGGGACTTTGGAGGTCTTCTAGTCCAACCTCCTACACAAGTAAGAGATTGGTTTCCCCCTGGAGGGGTTCAAAAAGCTACAGAAGTGAAAATTGGTCCTAATGCCATCGAATCCCAAGTTAAGTCTGGGTTATACAAAAATATCTGCAGCAACCCCATAGCTGTGGAAACAGCTTTGCAGCGTAGACAGCTTTAATTTATCCTTGGGTTATCCAAAGGTTTCTGCAGCACAAGCTCCTTCAACGTTCTATCAAAGAAATTTGTTTACTTGGAACTGGGCCCCTTTAGGCTTTTCTTCTCTATCCTCCTCTTTTCAAACGTATCTTGCTCTCCCTGAGGAGGAAGATTGACAGAAGTTTTCTGACCTATAACCTGAGGGAAGATTCTAGCCAGGCAAAAAAGAACCAAAGCAGTCAAATTTTATTTTTATTTATTTATTTATTTATTTATTTTGTCACCCAGTATATATAAGCATAAGCATGAAATAATTATACAGTATATAAGCATATATATGAGTATATAATAATTATTTCTGCAAAAGAATGTCTGATTCTTCCAATGCTGTTGGCTTGCTCTAAAACATCTCACTGAACTGTCGCATCCCAAATTTCCACAGCCAAGGATGGGAGCTGGGCCTTGCTTAGTGCTCATTAGAAAAGTTATAGTTTAGCACATCTGAATGGCAGTAAAATGGAAGAAAACACCTCTAAAAGCTCCGGTCATTATGTCTTGTATGACTGAAACAAATGTATCCTACTTAGGAAAGGCTGTTTTTGAACTAGAATTAATTAGTTCTCCCTCGTGACGTCTCGCCTGGATTACTGCAATGCTCTCTACATGGGGCTCCCCTTGAAGGGCATCCGGAGGCTGCAGTTAGTTCAGAATGCGGCTGCGCGGGTTATAGAGGGAACCCCTCGTGGCTCCCGTATGACACCAATCCTGCGCAGACTGCACTGGCTACCTGTGGCCTTCCGGGTGCGCTTCAAGGTTCTGGTAACCACCTTCAAAGCGCTCCATGGCATAGGGCCGGGTTATTTACGGGACCGCCTACTGCTACCGAATACCTCTCACTGACCCGTGCGCTCTCACGGAGAGGGACTCCTCAGGGTGCCGTCAGCTAGGCAGTGTCGTCTGGCGACGCCCAGGGGAAGGGCCTTCTCTGTGGGGGCTCCCACCCTCTGGAACGAACTCCCCCCAGGACTCCGTCAACTTCCGGACCTCCGAACCTTCCGTCGCGAGCTCAAGACACATTTATTCAGCTGTGCAGGACTGGCTTAGATTTTAAATTTATAGGGGTTTTAAATTGGTTTTAATATTTATATTTATATTTTTAATAATTTGGCATTAGAATAAGTTTTTTAATGATTATCTTAATTTGTATATAACTGTTTTATGTGCCTGTGAACCGCCCTGAGTCCTTCGGGAGATAGGGCGGTATACAAATATGAATAATAAATAATAAATAAATTAATTAATTAATTGTCCAATTAATTGTCCCAGCTGTTCCAGATGATTGCGGCAAGATTAAAATGTGTATTGACTTCATTCTTTCAATCCTGTATTAAAAAAAGAAAAGAAAAAAAAAAAGGAAAGGAAAAGGAAAGGAAAAAAAAGGAAAGGAAAGGAAAGGAAAGGAAAAAGAAAAGAAAAAACTTAATGAGAAAACTGCAGTCAAGGAGAGATTCAACCTAGAAATATGGAGAAATTTTCCGACAGTGAGAACAACCAATCACTGGAACAGAAGTTGCCTTCAGCAGTTGTGGGAGCTTCATCATTGGAGGCTTTCAAGAAGAGATTGGACTGCCATTTGTCAGAAATGGTGTAGGGTCTCCTGCAGGGGTGGGTTCTAATTTTTTTTACTACTGGTTCTATGGGCGTGGCTTATTTTGTGGGTGTGGCTTGGTGGTCATGTGACACTGGGCGTGGTTTGGTGGTCATGTGACACTGGGCGTGGTTTGGTGGTCATGTGACTGGGTGAAAGTAGCTTGGCCATCATGTGACTGGGTGGGCATGGCCAATAACAATAAATAATAAAAATAATAAAGTATACAAAACAATAAGAAGTACCAAAACCAAGTTTCGCACTTTACACACACACAACACAACGCAACACAACTGACTCACACACAATGTAAAAGCAGCTGCACTTCACCCAAAAGGGCCCCTGCAACAAGAGGAACCTCACAAAGCCACAAAAAGCTCAAAAACCAAGTGGAGGGGGGATTGGGTGGGCCAGAGAAAAAAAGTTTTTAAAATGCTCCTCTGAGGATCCCTGCTCAGCCACATGATCATCAGAAGGTTTTTTTTTCCTTTTAAAAGCCCCTTTTTGGCTGAAGAAAAGAGGCTTTTAAAAGTAAAAAAAAACAACCTCTGATGATCAGAGAACCGGTTTGGGGGCGTGGCCAGCCAGCCATTACCACTGGTTCTCTGAACGCCAGCAGAGTTTTACTACCGGCTCTACAGAACCGGGGCGAACCAGGGGCAACCCACCACTGGTCTCCTGCTTGGGGTGTGTGTGTGAACTGGATGATCCCTTCCAACTCTGCTAATCTATTAGATCTGTTTTGTGTTTATATTAGATCTCTTACTCTTGTGTTGGTTTTTAGAGCCCTTCCTTCCTTCCTTCCTTCCTTCCTTCCTTCCTTCCTTCCTTCCTTCCTTCCTTCCTTCCTTCCTTCCTTTTATTTGTTTATTTGTTTTTCATATTTAACCACCCATCTCCCTCAAAAGAGGGCTCTGGGCAATGTACAATATAAACAATAAAATTAACATTTAAATCAGAATTAATTTAAGATTAGAAAGCTTTAAAATTATAAAAATAATATTTTAAAATTTGAAAGGTGAAAAATTCCAAGATAGGTGGTTAGCAGTTGTTAATACAGGCGAGGATTGGATTTCTCGCGGGGACAGCCAGCCCCATGTTTGTGTGGGCCTCTGTGTTCCTCCATGCAAGGCTGCACAGCCAGGTTTTCACCCCTTTGTGAAACCCCAAGAGACTGGGGATGTTCCTCACCTCAGACAGAAGATGTTCTACAGCGCAGGGGTAATGTGCAACCTTTGTCAGCCTGGTTTCTAAAAAATTTTAAACTATAATCTGCATCACCTTTCAACTCCCATAGAAGCGGCTAACATGCTTCAGGATCCATCCATCCAAAGGAATTTTACCAACTTTGGTCTTGATGCTGATAATGCTTAGGAAGTCTCAGTTTATGAGCCAGCAATGTTACTGTTGGGGTGATGGTGGTGTTAATGGTATAATACAAAGATAATGGATCTTGGAGTCCTATGAGACAATCACTTAAATATGAGCCAGCAATAGAATAGAATAGAATAACAGAGTTGGAAGGGATCTTGGAGGTCTTCTAGTCCAACCCCCTGTCCAGGCAGGAAACCCTACACCACTTCAGACAAACCAACATCTTCTTAAAAACTTCCAGTGTTGGAGCATTCACAACTTCTGGAGGCAAGTTGTTCCACTAATTAATTGTTCTAACTGTCAGCAAATTTCTCCTTAGTTCTAAGTTGCTTCTCTCCTTGATTAAATTCTACCCATTGCTTCTTGTCCTGCCCTCATATGCTTTGGAGAATAGCTTGACTCCCTCTTCTTTGTGGCAGCCCCTGAGATATTGGAACACTGCTATCATGTCTCCCCTATTCCTTCTTTTCATTAAACTAGACATACCCAGTTCCTGCAGCCATTCTTCATATGTTTTAGGCTCCAGTCCCCTAATCATTTTTGTTGCTCTTCTCTGTACTCTTTCTAGAGTCTCCACATCTTTTTTATATCATGGCAACTAAAACTAAATGTTCTGCAGTTGCCAAAAAAACAAATGCAATCCTAGGCTGCATTAAAAAAAGGTTAGAATCAAGATCATGTGAAGTAGTAATACCACTGATAAGGCCTTGGTAAGACCTTATTTGGAATACTGCACCCAGTTTTGGTCACCACAATATAAAAAAAAAATGTTGAGACTCTGAAGAGAGTGCAGAGAGGAGCAACAAAGATAATTAGGTGGCTGGAGACCAAAAATATCAAGTAAGGTTGCAGGAATTAATCAAGATAAACCGCTCCAAACTCAATTGTAGAAAATATGAGTTCAATAACAAAGTGGTCAATGCCTGGAATCCACTACCTGACTCTGTGGTTTCTTCCCCAAAACTTTAAGCTTAAACTGTCTACTGTTGACCTCACCCCATTCCTAAGAGGTCTGTAAGGGGCGTGCATAAGTGCATCTGGGTGCCTATCGTCCCTGTCCTAATATTCCTTTTTACTTACTCTTTTCATGTATCCAAATTACGTTTATACTTTTACCTGTTGTCTTACATATGATTGACAAAAATAAATAAATAAAGAAAATAAATAATTAATGAACTGGGTATGTCTAGTCTAGTGAGAAGAAGAACGAGGAGTGATATAATAGCAGTGTTTCAATATTTGAAGGGCTGCCACAAAGAAGGTGAGGGGGGGTGTTCAAAAAGGCACCAGAAGGCAAGACAAGAAGCAATGGATGGAAACTAACCAAGAAGAGAAGCAATCTAGAACTAAGGAAAGATTTCCTAACAGTGAGAACAATCAACCAGTGAAACAACTTGCCTTCAGAAATTGTGGCTGCTTCATCACTGGAGGTTTTTAAGAAGAGACTGGACAGTCACTTGTCTGAAATGTTCACCTGCTTGAGCAGGGGGTTGGATTCCATTGCCTTCCACTGAGGACCTGTATACTGCACGAATCAAGAAGAGGGCCGTGAAAATATTTGCAGATCCCTCGCATCCTGGACATAAACTGTTTCAACTCCTACCCTCAAAACGACGCTATAGAGCACTGCACACCAGAACAACTAGACACAAGAACAGTTTTTTCCCGAAGGCCATCACTCTGCTAAACAAATAATTCCCTCAACACTGTCAGACTATTTACTGAATCTGCACTACTATTAATCGTTTCATAGTTCCCATTACCAATCTCTTTCCACTTATGACTGTATGACTATAACTTGTTGCTGGCAATCCTTATGATTTATATTGATATATTGATCATCAATTGTGTTGTAAATGTTGTACCTTGATGAACGTATCTTTTCTTTTATGTACACTGAGAGCATATGCACCAAGACAAATTCCTTGTGTGTCCAATCACACTTGGCCAATAAAATTCTATTCTATTCTATTCTATTCTATTCTATTCTATTCTATTCTATTCTATTCTATTCTATTCTATTCTATTCTATTAGATTACCTACAAGGTCCCTTCCAACTCTGATGATGTTCTATAAAAGGCAAAAACCAAAGAAACCACTCTCTTTGGCCCCTTCCTTCTGCTTTCCTTCTCCCTTTCGTTCATGTACAAACAGAATCAAAATCTGCTTTTAATGTGAAATCACATTCCCGAAGGTTTAAAAACATAAGCAAAGTAGTGGACAACTCTATAAGTCAGATCAAAAAGGTTGTTCTTTTTTTGTTTTGTTTTGTTTTTTGGTCAGCTTGTTTGTTCCCTGAAGCACATTTGGCTTCCCTCCTTCCTTAGTACTCCAAAGCATATCAGACGTTTGTCTTCAAAAACCAGAACGTGATGTAACAAGAATACCTATTCCCATTGTACATTATACTTAAACATTCCTCTTTAAATTATGCTTCTGCTTGTTAAAAAAAAAAGAAGAAGACGACACCAGCTGTTTTTCCTTCTTTGTTCAGATCAACAAAGAACATCTTGTTTCATTTCAAGTTAAAAATCAAAGAGGCAATCTTTTCTTTGGTGTTCAGAAACTTTTTTTGGGGGGGAGGGAAATTAAAACTAAAAGGTTACCTTAGTAAACTCTTTGGGGATGATGAAAGCAGGGAGATTCTGCGGCTGTTGTCACTTCAGGAATTTTCCATCTTGCTTTCTTGAGAGAGGTTGTCCAGAGCTGATTGGCCTTTGTTTTTATTTTTTGTTTTGTTTTTTTAAGCATAGGAAACAGCAAAACAGAAGCTCTTTAATCTGATTAAGAAAACGTTTCCTTGAGAATTCTGTCACTAAGGCTCAGTCACGACAAATTCTCCTCTGACTGAAAGTAGCTTCTTCAAGATTTGCGGGGTTTGGGTTTTTTTTGCCTCTGTGTGTATTATTTGTAAGATAAGTAGAAGAAAAAGAAGTTGGGAGATATTTCTAAATGATGCTCCATGAATTGGCATAATTTCTTTTAGGCAAGAAACATTTAGGCAAGAAAAACAAAATGCACAGGCACAGTATAGGTGGTACCTGGCTCAATAGTAGTAATTGTGAGAGGGATCTTGGAATCCTAGTGGACAATCATTTAAATATGAGCCAGCAGCAGCCAAAAAAGCCAACACAGTTCTAGGTTGTATAAGCAGAGGGATAGAATCATGATCACTTGAAGTGTTAATACTACTTTATAAGGCCCACTTGGAATATTGCATTCAATTTTTTTAAAAAATTTTTTTATTTGAATTTATATCCCGCCCTTCTCCGAAGATTCAGGGCGGCTTACACTGTGTTAAGCAATAGTCTTCATCCATTTGTATATTATATACAAAGTCAACTTTTTTATTGCCCCCAACAATCTGGGTCCTCATTTTACCTACCTTTATATCCTGAAATTGAACTTGCAGTAATTGCAAGCAGCTGTGTTAATAACAGACAGACTTAGTCTGCTGAGCCACCAGAGGCCCCATTTTGGTTGCCACGATGTAAAAAAGATGTTGAGACTCTAGAAAGAGTGCAGAGGAGAGCAACAAAGATGATTAGGGGACTGGAGGCTAAAACTTGAAGAACTATTGCAGGAACGGGGTATGTCTAATTTTAATGAAAAGAAGGACTAGGGGAGACATGATAGCAGTGTTCCAATATCTCAAGGGCTGCCACAAAGAAGAGGGAGTCAAACTATTCTCCAAAGGACCTGAGAGCAGGACAAGAAGCAATGGGTGGAAACTAATCAAGGAGAGAAGCAACTTAGAACTAAGGAGAAATTTGCTGACAGTTAGAACAATTAATCAGTGGAACAACTTGCCTCCAGAAGTTGTGAATGCTCGAACACTGGAAGTTTTTAAGAAGATGTTGGAAAACCATTTGTTGGAAGTGGTGTAGAGTTCCCTGCCTAAGCAGGGGGTTGGACTAGAAGACCTCCAAGGTCCCTTCCAACTCTGTTACTCTATTCTATTCTTTGTTTGGCCTTTGAAATACTTTTGAAGGAATGTTTCTGCAGTCAAAGTTGTAGATTCACATGAAGAAATCATCTCCTTGATTTACCTCCAGCCACAAAAACCTTACTTCAAAATGAAGAATATACAGGTAGCCCCAAGTTACGACCACAATTGACCCCCAAATTTATGTTGCTAAGTGAAACATTCGTTAAGTGAATTTGTCCTATTTTACAACTTTTCTTGTCACATTTGTTAAGTGAATCAGTGCAGTTGTTAAATTAGTAACGCAGTTGCTAAGCGAAACTGGTTTCCGCACTGGCTTTGCTTGTCAGAAGGTCACAAAAGGGGATCACATGACCCAGGGACACTGCAACCTTCATAAATGGGAATCAGTTGCCAAGCATCTGAATCTGAATCACGTTGACCATGGGGATGCTGCAACGGTCATAAGTGTGAAAAAGGGTCATAAGTCCCCTTTTTTCAGTGCTGTTGTAACTTCGAACAGTTACTAAGTGAACTGTTATAAGTCGAGGACTACCTGTATTTTGAATAAATGTGAAAATTAGCAAGTTTCTGATTGACAAGGAATGGCTGTCAATTGGGGTAGCAGTAACTTGGTTGGACAGTTGGTTGTTAGTTGGCTGGTTTAATGAAGGACTTACTGTTTTGAAGAATGTTTTGAGAGTTTTGCTAAAAGTCACTCAATTAGGTGCACAAAAGCCTTTCTCATTATGATGAAAAAAGGACAACAAAGAATGTTCTTTCTGCACCAACTCAGAAAGCTCAAACTGCCCAAGGAGCTGCTGATCCAGTTCTACAGAGGAATTATTGAGTCTGTCATCTGCACCTCTATAACTGTCTGGTTTGGTTCTGCAACCCAACAAGACAGACACAGACTTCAGAAGATAATTAGAACTGCAGAAAAAACAGTTGCTACCAACCTGCCTTCCATTGAGGACCTGTATACTGCACGAATCAAAAAGAGGAGTGGTGAAAATATTTACAAATCCCTCACATCCTAGACATAAATTGTTTCAACTCCTACCCTCAAAATGACACTATAGAGTACTGCACATCAGAACAACTAGACACAAGAACAGTTTTCCCCCGAATACCATCACTCTGCTAAACAAATAATTCCCTCAACACTATTTACTGAGTCTGCACTACTATTAATCTTCTCATCATTCCCACTTATGACTGTATGACTGTAACTTTGTTGCTTGTATCCTTACGATTTATTGTTTCCTGATTGCTTAGGAAACATAGTCATAACCCTATGACTATCATTAAGTGTTGTACCTTATGATTCTTGATGAACGTATTTTTTCTTTTATGTACACTGAGAGTATCTGCACCAAGACAAATTCCTTTTGTGTCCAATCACATCAAAAAGTTGGCCAATAAAAAGTTCTATTCTATTCAATTCTACTCTATGAACACTCCAGAAATGTTGAGCAGATGTGTTGCGAGAATCAGTGCATCATATTAAGCCAAAAGCAAACAACAGTTGACTGTTTATATATGCCAGGGAATATTTCTATTTCAGGTACAATCCATTCGGAATATTTCTATCATATGGCTTCCTGTTGCAATTCAAGTACATTTAGAATTGCTAGGACAGACTCCAAAATACCCCAAATCTTTAAAGCTCCAAATTATAAATTTGTGTTTTTTTAACATGCATACATGTAGTTTTCAATTTATGATCATAAACTGAGCACGGAATTAAGGTCATACTATGTTGCGGTCATAAGTTGATGCAGACTTACACGTGGCCAGACATCACTTTTTGATATTTTTTGTGGAAGCTGTTAATCAAACACAGCAGTCATTAAATAAATGCTGCAGTTGTTAAACGAACACCATAGTTGTTAAGCAAATCAATTTTTCTCAACAGGTAGGTTGTTTTTTTCCCCCTGAAATTGGAAACAAACACTGTAAACTGGCAAAAAAAAAAAGTCAAAAATTATGGCCACGTAGCCATGGGACCCTATAAGAAGCTGTAAACATGAGCCAGTTGCCAAGCTTTCAAAACGCAGTCACATGACTGGGGGTGGGTGATGCAGTCACAGTAATTTCTAACAGTCATAAATGACTGATAGACTACTTGTAAATATAACCCACCCTTTTATGACATTTGATTGTTGTTGCTGTTGCTTTGATCTTATGACCATGTTCTTTCTCTACTGTAGGGGTGTCTGGATCCAGCCCGTGGCATGCTTTGATCTGGCCCATGGGGTACCCTGGAAACAGCAAAGGACTGGCCCACGATGCCTCTGCTAGGAGTGCGCGGCCCTCGCAAGTTCCATTCGTCGGCAGAGGGTTGCACGATGCCGTCACAACTGAAAACAGAGCTTGGGAGCACTCCCAACATAAGTGACGTTGAGCTGGCCACGCCCTCCCTGCCCCCCCCCCCGAGGTCAAACACAACCCTGATGCGGCCCTCAATGAAATTGAGTTTGACACCCCTGTTCTACTGCACGAGTTTATTTTCCTCAGCAGTTCAGCTATTTGCCACCTGTAAAGTTGTAGACACATTTATCTGCCCACAAACTGAACTGTGATTGGTAAGATAAACCTGCTTATTTTCTTGATCCGCATTTTTTAATCAGTTTATTTTTGAAATGACTGTTAAAAACAGAGTTCTGCCGGCCAGAAATCGAAAGAAGATTGCAGTCTTAGAGAAGAGACACGTCTTTTTTTTTTTTCATCTGTTCCTTCTGATTAAAGCATCTTGTTCAAAGCACTTTTTTTTTGTTCTGTTTCAATAGGCAGCAGCTGTTAATGCTGATGTTGGTGTGGGACCACCAATATGTGTCATCAAAGGAGCTGGGAGGATATACATAAATCACTCTTCAAACCAAGCTACCAAATAATCACTGTGTTGCAGAGCTGCATATAAAAGAGGAGGAGGAAAAATATTTGAGTCCTAGATGAACAAATATGAAGCCCTAAATAAGATTTTTATTTTTATTAGTATTTATCATAGAAAGGGAAGAAAATCTATTTAGAGTATGGACAGACTAATCCTCCAAAAGGGGGCAAGTGTGATTAAATCTGCTACATTACAGGTGAGCTCTTAATCCTCTGCTTTTGATCGTCTTAGATCCAGTGGCATATTAAATGAAACATATTATTTATGAGGCATGCCTTAGTCAACCGTGAATCTCCTTTTAATGTGGCTGACTGCCTCTGAAACCTGGAGAAAGTATGTTGTTTCCTTCTGATTGCTGACCCTTGGTATCACAGCAATGAAGAAAGAACAGTGGAAAGAAAAAAAAAGCTGTCAGCAGTAGCCTATCTACAGCAGGAGTGTCAAACTTGATTTCATTGAGAGCTGCATCAGGTTTGTGTTTGACCCCGGGGGATGGGGTGGGCGTGGCCAGGGTAGGTGTGGTCACCTTGACGTCACTTGTGTTGGGGGCACCTGTGGTGGCCCGAGAGCTCTGTCAGTGAAAACGGGCTCCCGAGCTCCATTTTTAGCTGTGACGGCCTTCTACAGCCCTCTGCCTGCTAAAACTGAGATGAGGGGGGCTGTGTGTGCCCCCCGAGCTCTGTTTTCATTGCCAATAGGGCCTCTGGTGGCTCAACAGGCTAATGCAGCCTGTTATTAACAGCAACTGCTTGCAATATTGCAGGTTCAAGTCCCACCAGGCCCAAGGTTGACTCAGCCTTCCATCCTTTATAAGGTAGGTAAAATGAGGACCCAGGTTGTTGGGGGGCAATAAGTTGACTTTGTATATAGTATACAAAATGGATGAAGACTATTGCCTGACATAGTGTAAGCCGCCCTGAGTCTTTGGAGAAGGGCGGGATATAAATGCAAATAAAATAAATAAAATAAAATAAATAAATAGAAGGCCGTCACAGCTGAAAATGGAGCTCGGGAGCTGATTTTTGCTGGCAGAGGCAAAAACGGGCTAGTCTCTCACTGTTTCCAGATCTAAGCACTCCGTGGCCTGCTTCTGGCCTGCGGGCCTTGAATTTGACACCCCTGATCTACAGCATTCTACATCCTGGTATCAGTTAAAAGTTCTTTTAGCTTCATGTATTCAGCCAATACAGTATGCCAAATAGCATCATTTTGAAGTAGATATAAAATACATATAAAATAAAGTAAAGCCAGTTTGGTGCTGTGGTTAAGGCATCAGGCTAGAAACTAGGAGATTGGGAGTTCTAGTTCTGTTAGACCCAAAGCCAGTGAGGTGGTCTCAAGCCAGTCACTCTCTCTCAGTCCTGGGAAGGAGGCAATGGCAAACTACTTCCTTGATCGGGATGCCTTGTGCACAGTCACTCACGCGCTCGTTACCTCTCGCTTGGATTATTGTAATGCTCTCTATATGGGGCTCCCCTTGAAGTGCACTCGGAGGCTTCAGTTAGTCCAGAATGCAGCTGCGCGGGTGATAGAGGGAGCTTCGCGTAGCTCCCACGTAACACCGCTCCTGCTCAGACTGCACTGGCTACCTGTGGCCTTCCGAGTGCACTTTAAGGTGTTGGTTACGACCTTTAAAGCGCTCCATGGCTTAGGGCCTGGGTACTTACGGGACCGCCTGCTGTTACCTCATGCCTCCCACCGACCCGTACGCTCTCACAGAGAGGGACTTCTCAGGGTGCCGTCCGCCAAACAATGTCGGCTGGCGGCCCCCAGGGGAAGGGCCTTCTCTGTGGGGGCTCCCACACTTTGGAATGAGCTTCCCCCAGGCTTACGTCAAATACCTGACCTTCGGACTTTCCGCCGCGAACTGAAGACATACCTTTTTATTCGCGCAGGGCTGGCTTAAATTTTAAATTTTAAATTTTAAATTACATAAATTTTATCGATTTTAAATTTTCTACTAATTTTAAATGGGGTTTGGTTTTATAAATTTTAAAGTTCTAGGCTAATTATAATAAGTTTTTTAACTTGCATTTTAAATTGTATACTGTGGTGTTTGTATTTTATTGTTGCCTGTACACCGCCCTGAGTCCTTCGGGAGAAGGGCGGTATAAAAATCAAATAAATAAATAAATAAATAAATAAATACTTCTGAATTTTTTTCTATGAAACTACTGGGATTTGCCCAGGCAAAAAGCCGAGTTCAACATTGACTCAAAGGCACGAACGCATCACGAAATAAATTCTTACTTTGCTTCATGGTGTACTACCCTGCCATCAGACATTTCCCCCAAATGATCCTAAATTGGTGAAATTCTTTTTCAGAACCTCTTTGACAAACACGCACCTCTCAATTTGCGTTTTTCTCTTTTACAAGTTCATTTTCCAGAGCACTCATACATAACACAAAACTATGAAACGCGGTGCCTCATTTTAAAACAATATGTTCCTTACTTCAGTAGTGTGTAGACTTAAAATGTGTGGGTTCATGAATCAACTGAAGCTAAGGATTATGCCATGAAAATGTCTGTAAGTGGTGCTACAAGTCTAATAAATGCAAAAGTATAGTAGAGTGTGTGAGGAGGGAAACAAATAGCAAGCTACAAATCACTAGCTCTTGGAGAGATTTATCCTTCTCCTTCTGGAGAAAGGAAGAGAAAAGAAATTAAAAGTATTTAATTATTGCTAGATGGAGAATCTAGCCATTCACTTTCGCGTAAACGCTAGTGGTGTTATGTAACACAAAGCAAAGCTGCATGTATAAATAACGGTGTCCTGCCTTTCTGTTTTGAAGAGCAGTTGTGTCAATTCCATCTCTTCTGTAAGAGAAAGAAAATGTGGCCAGCTATGGAACCAACAATTATTCATATTCATTCAGACTTTTTTCCTGCCCTTATTATTTTCATAGGTAACTCAAAGAGGCAAACATAATCTTTCCTCCTCCTGGGTTGTTGTGGGGAAAATAGCTGAGCTGAGAGAGTGTGTCTGCAGTTGAGTGTTGTAGTCCGCCAGCAGTACGTGGACCTGGCAACAGAGTCAGACAGTGAGGAGGCTGGGGAGGACAATGGGCCAGTCCTGGAGTCGGGGAAGGCCTAGACGAGGGCTTTGCATCAGAGACAAGAGATGGGGCCAGAGCCATCTGGGAGCGATGCCTGGACTTGGGAGCCTCCAGAGGCAGAGAGCAGAGAGCAGAGAGGCAGAGAGGTAGAGAGGTAGAGAGGCAGAGAGGCAGAGAGGCAGAGAGGCAGAGGAACAGGAAGAGATACGCAAAGAGTTGCCAGAAGGCAAGAGCAGCTGAACAAAAAAGGACAACTCAAGAGTAAGGCCAGGAGATGATTGGCCACTCCCATAAGGCTTAAAAGAGCAGCAATGAGCCATTGGATTCTTTGTAGAAAAGCAACATTGATTTCTGTGCTTCTCTTGAACTTTGTGAGGTTTTTGCCAAGAAAAGCCTTTGGGGGGTTGCCAAAGACATCAAAGGTTGGTGATAAGGCCGAAGGACTGGTTATTAAGAATTTTGTTTTGGACTAAGCTGAGAATGAATTAATTCTTAGCTATTTAATAAAATAAGTTTATTGAGGACTGAATTGTGTTTAGTAATCACTATTTGGGCCTTGGTCACAACAACTGGCTTTCATGCCTAAGGTTAAACTAGAACTCACAGCCTCTTGTTTTCTAGCCAGGTGTCTTAACCACTAGACCAGATGTGTCCAGCCCATGATCCATGGGCCTCATGCAGCCCCGGACAGCTAATAATATAGCACCACAATGTTATAATAAAATATATTTTTTAAAAAATGAAGTTTGTTATTTATACACATTGACTGTATTATATAGTTAATATGCAGCCAGAGACAATTCCTTTTCACTCAGTGCAGCCCAGGCAAGCTAAACAATTGAACACCCATACACTAATCCACTGGTGTCAAGCTCGCTGCGTCACATTGCCATCATGTGATGTTTCACGATGTATTTCCCCTTTGCAGAGCTGGGGTGGGCATGGACTGTGTATGACATATCCACCACCAGTTTGGCACCCATATACTTGTTGTGGTCCACCAGCACCTGCGGAGCTAGCAGCGGATTCAGACAGTGAGGAGGCCGGGGAGGACCAAGGGCCATTCCTGGACTCTTTGGGAAGCCCGGACAAAGGTTCTGCATCAGAGGCAGAGATGGAGCCAGGCCCAATTGGAAGCGATGCATGGACTCCGGAGCCCCCAGAGGCAGACAGCAGAGAGGCAAAGTGTTGTGTCTTGCCCGCCCTCAGAGCAGCCAGGGCCTTCTTACCTGCTCCCGAACACTGAGGAATGTATGCCTCCCGGCCCAAGTCCTGGCTCCATGCCCACACAAACTGCAGAAGAAGGAGAATCTCCCGGCCCCAGCCCTGACTCCATGCCCAGGCAAACGGAGCAGCTAGACCCCTCCTCCTCCTCCACAGCATGTGAGCCTGAGGAGGGTTTATTCCCAACAGCTGATTGGAGTAATCCTCGCATCAGAAGATTGGATAGGCGGAGGCAACAGAGGGAAGGGAGGGGCAGGCCTTAATGAGTGCTGAGTCATGGAGCCACACCCCATGGCCTATATAAAGGATCTACTTTCTGGCAGTCTCTGAGTCAGGCAAAAGTCAAACTTATCTTGCTGAAGTCACTTACTGGTCTCCTGCCTGCTCTGAGGACTTTGCTAGGACTTTGGGCAGAGCTGCAGAGGCAAGCCTGATTCGGATTTCCCTGACCCAGCTGTCAGCGGAGGAGTGGGACACGACACAAAGGAACAGGAGGAGCCTGTTCCTAATGCACATATGCAAAGAGCTGCCAGAAGACAAGAGCAGCTAAAGCAAAAAGGAGGACTCGGGGGTAAGGCCAGGAGATAATTGGCCCCTCCCATAAAACTTAAAAGACCAGCAATGGCTCTTGGGATCTTTGCTACATTTGTTTCTAGTCGGCATCTCTTTTTTTCTTAACTTCATGGGCCTTTGCCAAGAAAAGCCTTTGGCAGGGTGCCAAAGAAGATAAAGGTTTGTGATAAGGCCGGAGGACTTTTTCT
This sequence comes from Ahaetulla prasina, assembly GCF_028640845.1. Lineage (NCBI taxonomy): Eukaryota > Metazoa > Chordata > Lepidosauria > Squamata > Colubridae > Ahaetulla > Ahaetulla prasina. The sequence goes on along the minus strand of NC_080545.1, from coordinate 79,871,351 downwards.
GAAGGATTTGTTTTGGACTTAATTTGGGCTAAGCTGAGAATGAAGTAATTCTCAGCTCTTCTAATAAAATACATTTGTTTAGGACTGATTGCATCTGGTAATAACACCTTGGGCCTAGGTCACAACAACACTAGAATGTAATGACTAGATCAAACTGAATGTAAACCACCACACCAAACAATGCAAAAATAACTATCCACTCAGGTCTTGTTCCTTTCCGTTTTCCATTCTTTTCTATAAAACAGTTTTAACATGACGTTTTACAGTTGGGCAGAAATTCCCTGACTGGTTTTAATGCCAAATTTCATGAGAAAACAGTAAATTCATCCAACAGGGGAAAATTAGAGGGAGGGAAGCTGAGTGAGACAATTATTGCTAACAGTAGAATTGCGTCTTTATCAAAAGAAGAACTCAATTCAGTGGGAAAAGTAGTTGGTAGGGAATTGTGTCTACAGATACTGATTTGTATAGCAAAATACCTAGCCTTTCCATGTGCGAAGGAGACTGTGGGCTCCTGAATTGTTCTATGTACTTGTTGCCTCTCTGGTTATCAGTTTCCCTTGAATCAAATACAGAAAAGAACCAGAGGGACCTCGACTTTGATGCCAACCAGATTATCACTTCTATCTGCCTATCTGCACTGCACATTGAAGCTGCTTCTCCCCTGTGCTGGCTGGATACTAAATCGGTTTATGAAAATTCTATCCAGACTGGCATGATTTTGTAGCAGCTTGGCAGGTGTTGAGCATACATGCACAGATGCGTGAGCACACACACATGCACACGCACACACAAACACACATAGGAGTTTTTCCTGCCTATATCCAAATGCCAAAGATGAAAAACTGAAATATTTTGCCTGCAGAGTAGATGTTTTGCTGCTTGGCTGTGGTGCTTCCCTTCAACTTTGTAGAGTTGTTTGTAAATACACTCATTCATACCTTTTTTAAAAATTAAAATAGTCCTGCTGCCTCATTGCTTGTTTCTAGATATCCTGCGTCATTACTCAAATATGTCAGATGAATTCAGATCTTTAGAGTGTTAATGCTGAGCTCATTTCACAATTCAATACTCTACATTTATTGGACTCCAGCAAGAAGTCATCCCTTAAGATCACACAGAACTTAAATAACTCATTATTATGAAACCTGTGGGGCATATGAGACAGATGTTAGGAAGCTCTTCAAAAGTCTTGCATAGATATCTGCATAGCAATAGCAATAGCACTTAGACTTATATAACACCCCACACTGCTTTACAGCAGTCTCTGAGTTGTTTACAATGTCCAAATATTTTCCCCAACAACAATCTAGGTTTCCAATTTACCAACTTCAGAAGGATGGAAGGCTGAATCAACCTTCAGCTGGTCAGGATTGAACTTCAAGCTGTGAACAGAGTTAGCCTGCAATATTGCATTCTCCCCACTGTGCCACCAGGTTTCATCTGCATGGGTATTTTGAATTACCTGGCATTAGAATATAGCAATAAGAGATTAACAGAGTTGGAAGGGACCTTGTAGGTCATCTAGTCCAACCCCTGCCCAAGCAGGAGACCCTACACCATTTCTGACAGATAGCAGTCCAGTCTCTTCTTAAAAGTTTCCAGTGATGAAGCTCTCACAACTTCTGAAGGCAAACTATTCCATTGGTTGTTCCATCACTGTCAGAAAATTTCTCTTTATTTCCAGGTTGAATTTCTCCTTGTTCAGTTTTCATCCATTATTCCTTTAGGTGCTTTGGAAAATAGCTTGACCCCCTCCACTTTGTGGCAGCCCCTCAAATATTGGAATGCTGCTATTATGTCTCCCCTGGTCCTTCTCTTTACTAGACTAGCCATTCATTGTATGTTTTAGTCTCCAGTCCCCTAATCATCCTGGTTGCTCTTCTCTACACTCTTTCTAGAATCTCAACATCTTTTTTATAGTGTGGTGACCAAAACTGGATGAAAACACTTTCTAGCACTTCAGAAACAGTTTTCTTCAGTGCCACCAGGGTTCATAGGAAGTGAAATAGACATGCTGGAAATCATTTCCCCTGAGTCTCCTTATATCTGAAAAACAAAGACCCAATTCTTGTATTATTAACTTTTAGATTGATTATTGTAATAATCAGTCCTCCTTGGAAGTCCTCCTTGGAAGATAGTCTAAAGTCTTCTGTTGATTTATATCAATGTTTCTCAGCCTTGGCAGTTTGAAAATGTATGAACTTCAACTCTAAGAATTTCCTAAGAAAAATTCTCTAATAATTCCCCAGCTAGCAAGGAGCAGCACGGCTGGCTGGGGAATTCTGGGAGTTGAAGTCTGGGAGTTGAAGTCAAAACATCTTCAATCTGACAAAGTTGAGAAATACTGTTTTATACAACTAATATCTTGAAGGATGTCTATGCACCATTTGTCTACTTCCAGTCTCAGTGTAATGTTTCACTTATAATACTGTACATGACATCTAAGAAACAATATTCTTATATCCTCCTTTCTCTTCATACTAAAATTGTTCAGAGATGCTTCTTTGAGAACATCTCACTACTTTCAAGTTACAAGTAGTGAATTACTAGTCCTTAATATACAAGGTACATTAAGTTTACAGGATAGTGAATTTCTGTAAATTAATTAATATACATGTCTAAATTATTGGGGGTGATTTGTCCGTTTAAAAAGAAGATTAAAATTAAAGCAAAACAATAATTAGGTGTGTTTCTTTAACTACTGACTTTGAATTGTTGGGTAATCCTAGCCTTCTTTTATTTAAGATGTATTAATTTATTTTAATTTAAGATGTTTTGAAATTTATTTATCATGATTTTATTGATAAATATTTTTAATACTATAATGGATCATTCAGTGATTTTTTCTTGTTAAATTTATTTACTGTCTATCTCACTGTGGCTTAAAAAAAATAGCAGCAACAGCCACTGGTTTGGTCTGATTAAAATGTTGTCCAGTTCAACTGTCTAATTAAGTGGTCCCCAACCAACCTTTTGGGCATGAGGGACTGGTTCCATGGAGAAAGATTTTTCCCTGGACTGGAAAGGCATAGTTTTGCATGCTGCCTGAATCCCGTGGATGGAGCTTCACTTGTTTAGCCCAGTTTCTGGCATGCCACAGACCAGTGCTAGTCCACAGACTGGGGACTCCTGCTCTAATTCAATTAACACTATTACCTTTGACAACTAACTGAAATTGTCATACAAACAAATGTACAGATGTATGCACACAGAAAAAAACCCCGCTCACATATCTTATATAAGAAAAATATTAGGCAGAAATATGTATTGTAGTTGCTTGCTATTGCAAATGATAATCAGGGTTTATATCCAATCCTGTCTAGTAAATTGTTTCAACTCCTACCCTCAAAACGAGGCTATAGAGCACTGCACACCAAGACTACTAGACACAAGAATAGTTTTTTCCCAAACGCCATCACTCTGCTAAACAAATAATTCCCTCAATACTGTCAAACTACTCACTAAGGCTGCATTATTATTACTATCAGTCTTCTTATCGTTCCTGTCACCCATCTCCTCCCACGAATGACTGCATGACTGTAACTTTGTTACTTGTATTCTTATGATTTATATTTATATTGATTGTTTACTGATTGCATATTTGTACCCTATGACTATCATTAGGTGTTGTACCTTATTATTCTTGATGAATGTATCTTGTCTTTTTATGTACACTGAGAGCATATGCACCAAAGACAAATTCCTTGTGTGTCCAATCACACTTGGCCAATAAAGAATTCTATTCTATTCTATTCTATTCTATTCTATTCTATTCTATTCTATTCTATTCTATTCTATTCTATTCTATTCTATTCTATTTCTAAACGTATCATAAACAGCATACATGGAAAAGTATAATAATGGATCATGAGTAATTTAACCCTAAAATTAATCATAAACCTAGAATCATGATATCAAGTATGCTATGTTGTGGCCTGTGGGCTGCCAGCCACTCTAGCAGCCAAATCAGAGGAGGAGGAGGCTTTGGAGTCAAGGTCAGCATCAAGACAACCTGAGAACTCCAAGGGAGAAGAGAGAATGGAGCTGGCAAAGAGAGAGGGAGGGAGGGAGAGAGAGAGAGAGAGAGAGAGAGAGAGAGAAGCAGAGCCTGGGCCATCCATCAGCCCTCAGATGGAGAGTCAACAGCCCCCAAGTCTGGAGGTGGCTGATGAGGAAGAGGAGAAACAACTGGGTCCAGTGCCTGGTACACGGCTGCATAGAAGGCAGAGAAGGGGACAGCAGTGGAAAGCCGTGAGATAATTCTGGGGAAGGAAGAGCCACTGCTGCTAATGAGGCCCCACTCTAGCTCTGCGGATAAAAGGCAGGGGGCAAAGATGAATAGGTATAGCAGACAACCATTCATCTTCCAGCTGGAGTGACTTGTTAGCCTTCAGGATAAACTTTTTTCCAAGGCTGCCAGCATTCCTAATAAAGGAATCTTTTGAGTTCACATCATAGGATTTGTCGTGTTTGGCAGTTGAGTCAGAACATGCTATGACTGAAAAATCAAGAGTCAAAAGTCAAATTCATAGACTGCCAGCCAAAACATCTTGAATGAGGGTCAGTCTTTATTTCTTGGGTAAAGTTTAATTGAAAAGAAAATGATCTTATCTTACTTTCTGTAATAGAATAATCCAGTAATCAATGTAAACAGGAGGAACCAACCAGAACAAAAGTTAGCAAACTACACAAATAGCAATAGCATTTAGACTTATATACCGCTTCATAGTGCTTTTACAGCCCTCTCTAGGTAGTTTACAGAGTCAGCATATTGCCCCCAACAATCTGGGTCCTCATTTTACCCACCATGGAAGGATGGAAGGCGGAGTCAACCTTGAGCCTGGTCAGATTTGATCTGTCAAACTGCTGGCAGCTGGCAGTCAGCAAAAGTAGCCTGCAGTACTACACTCTAACCACTGTGTCACCATGGCTCCATTCGTCAAATGAAAAATGGAGTGGAAAAAATGCCCCTCCATATTTTATTGATCCCTAGTTCTCAATAGATCTACCATTATGGTCAGTGAAAATGGATTACATATAAAAACTAGTTTTGGTGGTGTGGTTAATCTTAGAAATTGAGAGATTAAGAATTCTAGTTCCACTTTAGGTATGATGCCAGTTGGATGACCTTGGCCTGTCCTTCAGCCTTAGGAGAAGGCAATAACAAATCAGAATTTTATTTAAAAAAACCACCTTCTTTTGCAGTGTTTTAGAGGTCACCTATTTTATTGCCCAGTACTTCCTGCTGTCTATCACATGACATCCACATTCTTTTAGTAATCTCTCTAGCTACTGAAAATCATACTTGTTTGTCCTACAATCAAGGTTTCTGTCTTCTGACGCTGCTCAAAAATACAATGTGTGCCAAGGAAAGGCACAACAAAGAAAGATAGGAAACTATCCAATGCAAATATTAACATGCAAATGAGTCTACTTCTGTTTAAAATGCTTGGCAGCACCCTCTCTTTGACTGCTAAGTGAGAACAACTTGCTGGGGGGCAGGGTGCACACATCAGGATTAAAACAACAAAACTGCCATCGTCACAAGACCATGAATTCTAACACATTCCCTTAGAAGTTTTAATTTGAGGATTTTGTAATTCGGCCCCGTTTCCTATTTTAAAAATAAGCTTTCCAATCCATCACAAGTCAACATTTAATTTGCATTCTTTGCAACTCAGAAATGATGGAAGTGACAAACTTGCTTTCATCAGAAACCAGAACAAAAGCCAGCCAAAGGGCAGCCAAGACGTAACTCAGTCATGCATGGTGGGAAGCTGTAGATGCTGCTCAGAAACCAAATACTATCACCGCTAAATTAACAATTGTTTGAATCTACTCTGGCACCCTGCCTGTTCTTAGATGGCAGCTTTTCTACTCTAGAGTAGAAGGGGTTGGCTCATCCTTTCTTCTGGTGGTTTTTTACTGCCAATCAAGGAGACCAACCAGGCCAAATTCATCAGGCATTCGCAGAGGTTACCAGTGCTACAAATTCCTTTGCACGACCAAGTAAAGTAGGCGATTTATTAAACTCCTTGGGTTGTAAGATTTCAAGGCAAGGATCTGCAGGCCAACCATAAAAATTATTTTTGTAACAGAAATGCTTTTTTTGCCTTTCCTGTAGCATTCACTGTACTGTACTGAATTCCCTGTTCTTTACCTCTTTATACCTCAGATTCATTCTGATTCATTATTTAGCAATGTTAGAAAGTTGCAAATGCAAATGACTTCATTCCAAACTTCTAAATCAAAACATGGAAGTTTGGCAATCCAATCTCTTTCAAAGTTCTCCAGTGAAAAACCTTTTTTCAAAATTTATGAAATAGGGAAAATAAAACACAAAATGTCATATTTTTGTGAACATACCGCATAAAAATGCACTATATTATAGGCAAATAGTTTGGGGAAAGCTCATTCAAAGAATTCAAAAATTCATATAATGTTGCCCCCAATTCGACCTGGTGCCGAGGCCAATGAAGGATGCCAGGCACAAGGTGCAGGTTTTGATTGCTTTGTACTGAGGAACCCCAAGGAAAAGGGCTCCTGGCCAGAATGCCAAGAGAGCCAAGAACAAAGGATTAAGAAAGCTTTATACATTTTCACTAAAGAAGATAAACATTTTAGTAATAATTCTACAATTTGTTCTATTGGTCTCTAGCTGTTCCTATTCCTAAGCCTTGGCTAATGAATGTCCCAGGAGTTATCTAATACCAATTTTATTTGCTGCAGGCCATCTTTATTCCTAACTTTTAGCTGAGGTCTGCAAGTTGCCTAACTGTTTGTTACTTTTGTCAGCTTTCTAACTACCCAGAATTGTTACAAGCTTTACACGTGCATATTTATTGTGATTAAACATTCTTTGTTCTTGTCAGACAGACTCCACAATTACAGGCTTCCTGATTTACTTTCAAGTGTGTGCCACGACCTGGCTTTATTTTAGCAGACAGCCCATCATAAGTAGAGAAATATTTTACTTACTACTTCCTTATTCTTTTTTTTCTGAGATTTTCATATCTTTATAACAAACAAGATCACCATGGTTGTATATATTGTCAAATGCTTTGGAAAGCGTTAGGAATTTTTTTAACTTTTATTATGTAATTACACTCATCTGAAGCTATGTGTGAATGACTACAATGCATCAACTTTAGATTTTCTCAGATTGTCACTTTTAGTATATTTCTACCCTGTTTCCCCAAAAATAAGACATCCCCTGATAATAAGCCCAATCGGGCTTTTGAGTGCATGCGCTAAAATTGAGTGCATGCGTTAAAACCAGATGGATTCCTAACTGGCTGACCAACCTCACTCAAAGTGTAGTCCTCAATGGAACTACATCCACAGGGAGGGAAGTATGCAGTGGAGTACCCCAAGGCTCTGTTTTAGGCCCAGTACTCTTCAACATCTTCACCAATGACTTGGACGAGGGGATAGATGGGGAATTCATCAAATTTGCAGATGACACCAAGCTGGCAGGAATAGCCAACATTCCAGAAGATAGGCTCAAGTTACAGAAAGATCTTGACAGACTTGAACATTGGGCGCTATCTAACAAAATGAAATTCAACAGTGAAAAAAGTAAGGTTCTACATTTAGGCAAAAAAACCAAAACCAAAAACAAAACAAAATGCACAGGTACCGTATATGTGGTAAACAGAGGGATAGAATCAAGATCACGTGAAGTGTTAATACCACTTTATAATGCCTTGGTAAGGCCACACTTGGAATACTGCATTCAGTTTTGGTCGCTGCGATGTAAAAAAGATGTGGAGACTCTAGAAAGAGTGCAGAGAAGAGCAACAAAGATGATTAGGGGACTGGAGGATAAAACATACGAAGAATGGTTGCAGGAACTCAGTATGCCTAGTTTAATAAAAAGAAGGACTAGGGGAGACATGATAGCAGTGTTCCAATATCTCAGGGGCTGCCACAAAGAAGAGGGAGTCAAGCTATTCTCCAAAGCACCTGAAGGCAGGACAAGAAATAATGGGTGGAAACTAATCAAGGAGAGAAGCAACTTAGAACTACGGAGAAATTTCCTGACAGTTAGAACAATTAATCAGTGGAACAACTTGCCTGCAGAAGTTGTGAATGCTCCAACACTGGAAATTTTTAAGAAAATGTTGGATAACTATTTGTCTAAAATGGTGTAGGGTTTTCTGCCTGGGCAGGGGGTTGGACTAGAAGACCTCCAAGGCCCCTTCCAACTCTGTTATTATGAAAGTCTTCCCCGAAAATAAGTCCTCCCCGAAAATATTTAAACGCAGAGCTGGAAATCAGGTAAGACAGCAAGAGGAACCCCATCTTGTTCCACGCACCGCAAAACAATTAGACTTTCTCGAAAATAAGGCCAAGTGTTTATTTCAGGGTTGAAAAAAAATATAAGACATTTTTGGGGAAACATGGAATTTTTTGTAATATGAGGAGTTGCAAACGTTGCTCTGTAATATAATACACTTTTGTAAATCTTTTTCATAAATGTTCTCATTTATATATACATATATTCTTTTCCTGAATTTACTTTGAAAGAAACTGAATTACAAAATTTGAAAATGGTTAAAATTTAGATGATAAATAACATTTAATGGAGGCATTGATTTAAAAAAATGTATAGTGAGCTAAACCACAATCAAATGCAAATAAAAAAAAACCCTTTCCTGTCGTTTCTGAAGCATACACATAAATATCACTTAAAATAGTATATATTTTTTTATCTGATAAAACATAGGCACAGAAATAGATAATCAACTTGCAAACTGAATGTTTCTCTTTTTAAAAATACACATTAAAGAATGAACTGATCCATATAACTACTGCTACAGTAAAAAAAATCTATGAAGTATTCTCCCCTATGCTTTATTGCTTTGTCTCTTATTTTCCATAAGAGTCTGCTAATTTAATATAGTTTAGTCAATGGCAGAGATAGGTTACTGAGGACTATAAATTGTTCCATGGTGATAAATGCACATATGTGCATGCATAATGCATCTGGTATGTTGCAGTAGTTAATCTATCTGTGCAAGTAAACACCAGGAACAATCTTGACTGATGTACCATTTATTTTCTTTGTAGCAATAAATAGATGTCGTTTATGGAAATATATATGCATTAATGTTGACAAATTACTACTCTGGATTTTAAGGACTCATTTTCTTGTTCATAGAGTCTAGAGTAGTGGCCAGTTTGATTTTGGTCATTTTTAGGATCTACATCAGTGGTGGATTGCTACCGGTTCACCCTGGATCAGGCGAACTGGTAGCACTGGTGGGAGGCTCCGCCCACCCTCTCAGACATCTCTGCACATGCGCAGAAGCTTCTATGTATGCGCAGAAGTGTCATGCACGTGCGAGCGTGCAACCACGAGCAAACCGGTAGCGACTGGATTTGAAACCCACTACTAATCTACATAATAATGAAATATTTCTATTCTTTTCAGCAGCAGAAGAGAATTGGAAAAGGAAGAAGTCCTGAATGACTTACTATAAAAAATAATATTGATGGGAGGGATTTGATATCTGTAGCCGGTTGGATTACAGTATTAGCTATAGGCTGCCGTTGGCTGTATCTCAGAAAGGCTGGAAAAAATACATGTGACAAAAGACATCAAAGTTGATCATGAGGGCTTTAAACTGATCTTATGGGACTTAAAGATGAAAAACCAGAAATAAAGATTTGTGTACTGCAGTAAGCAAGTGACATAATCACAGGGGCCTATTCAATTATTCAATGAAATATCAAGAGGAGTGCTGACTTACTGTATTTGTGTTTTCTGTTGTCTACATTTTTATAATCAGCGTATAGAAAACAAGACGAGCTTGTACGCATTACAGGAAGGCAAATATGATTTAGTATGCATAACTGAGACTTAATCTTATTAAACAGGAGATTTGAATAGGATGATCCTCATGTTTGAAATAACGGTCACTGAATAGGACAGTCTATGCAGGAATCCAAGGGAAGAATGTTGGGAAATATCTGAACTGTTGGGGAGTTAAAATATAGCAATAGCACTTAGACTTATATACTGGTTCACAGTGCTTTACAGCCCTCTCTAAGTAATTTACAGAGTCAACATAATTGCCCTCAACAATCTGAATCCTCATTTTACCAACCTCAGAAGGCTGAATCAACCTTGAGCCTGGTGAGATTCGAACTGCCAAATTACAGGCAGCTGGCAGTCAGCAGAAGTAGCCTGCAGTACTGCATTCTAACCACTGTGCCACCACCGCTATAAGAAGGAATAAACACATCTCTTCTGTTAGTATCTACAACAGCCTTTCAACCAGATAAAAATTAAATGACAGATCTTTCAAACAGTGATAGAGAATTTTAATTAGTCCAACATCTATTGGGAGATAAATTGTGCCAGATATGCTCTATTCAGAAAATTTCTGAGTTACCTCAGTCTCAGCTTTGTTTTTCAAAAGATGGAGAAATGGACAAAATAATCAGCTATCATTCAAAGAAGCTGGTAGGAAACAGAAATTCTGATATTAAAAGAAACCAAATCTGGTTGTAATCCAATACATAACAATGAGTTTTAAGAAAACATTTTAATAAATTCAGAACAATAAGCACGATTTCATGGCATGAGGAAAGATAGCAAAAAGAGATGGAAATTCCTAAAAAAAAGTGACGCTGAAAAAAATAAATAATTCCAATTAGAGGAAAATGAAACAAGAGAAGTCAATGTAGCTGCAGAGAAAGCTTGAAGTAAATTTAAATTAAAAAGAACATATAGAAGAAGCATATAATATATGAAATTGTTTAGCAAATTAGTTAATTAAACATGAGCTAAATGACATGTCAAAGCAGGTTTGGAAACCATATTCAAAGAATGCTTGTAAATAGGTTCTTATCAAACTGTAATGCAGTATTTCAGTTTTAGTTCTGGGCTAATTATTCTTAAACTTTTCATTAAGTACCGGAACAAAAAGCCAAATGTTATCAAATTTGCAAATTGTAAAACTGGAAGAGAGAAATAAAATTCAAAATATTCTTACTTATTACTTAAAGTCAATAAGTAAAGGATAAAAAAATAACATGACCTTCAGCAAAAACAAATGCAAATTTTATTTATAATTCATTTAAAAGAAACATCCATCAAAGACAAAGATACAGAATGGGGGGATACCTGGCTTGGTACCAACATGCTTAAAATAGAAATTTAGTTGATCACCTGCTACATACCAGCAGTGTGAAACTGCTACTAAAAAGCAGATTTAGACTGTTTCAATGGAACAATTCTCCCCCGCAAATGTTCTGTTGCATCCCACTGAGGTAAAACTGGGACATTTTACAAATTTTTTAAATTACTGTATTAATCATGGGAAGCAAATCTTCAATAATACTACACTGGTTACACCCTACCTTGAATTTTCTGTCCAATTTGGGGCATGACATTTTTTTAAGTTTCAGAGGAATTGGAACAAAGCTGAGAATAACAGTGAGGATGATCCATTGACAATAAACCAAGACTTACGAGGAAAGATCTAGAGCAGGGGTAGTCAACCTTTTTATACCTACCACCCACTTTTGTATCTCTGTTAGTAGTAAAATTTTCTAACTGCCAACCGCTTCCACAGTAATACGCTGTGTATTGTCGTCTGCGCATGCTTCTCGTGCATCGTGGATTGGGTTTGGGGGGGATGCGCTGGCTGCCAGCTCTGCTTGTCTGTTACAGCTGGGTGGTATGGGGGGAGATGCGTGAGCTATTCCGGGACGAGGCTCTTTTGTTTGCGGTCGCACTATAGCGCCATTAATTTCACTTACGTAACATGAACTAAACTTATGTGCGGGCATTACAAATAGTATATTTTCAGAAATTTAAATTGTCACAGGAAATTTTATGAAAACCTAATGAAAACGTTTTTAAATAATGCTATGAAATTTTTTTAAAAAGTCAATTAAATTAAAAAAAAGGAAAGTGCTTCAATATCAGGCAAAACCCCTACCGCCCACTATGAAAGCTGGAATGCCCACTAGTGGTGGTAGGACCAGGTTGACTAACACTGATCTAGAGGATGATACATGTTTAGAACTGAAAAAAGGGTGAGGGGAAATGTGTGGTTATAACTAAAAAAAAAACAAGGTTTAAGGCCAATTCTCTGTTGCTTTGAAGTACAAGATATAGAAGTATGATTTCAAGTTAACAGGGAGGAGAACTATTGTTACAGGAGAATATTTGTACCTCAGGGTTGAAACGAGGGGTTCTTGGTATTTTCTGAGCTTGTTTTCTTGCAGACATTCTATTTGCCAAACTATATAGCATCATCAGTGCTAGCTTTTGCATCATCACTAGCACTGATGCAGTGGGGGTATTCACTTACTTTCCCTACCGGTTCGCAAATGTGAGTGCCCCCGTCCACACATGTGCCCAGCCTTCCGTGCATGCAATTTGCTGGTGCGCATGATTTCTTCGCATGCGCCCGGCCTCAAAAACGTGCCTAAATAGGATGGCATAGAGCTGGCCCACCTGCGATTTCCGTTACTGGTTCCGGCAAACCTGTAAAAAAACATTCTACCTGTAAATGAGTACTTTAATTTCAACCATAATAACTCAAGGGCTATCAACAGATTTAAATTCGATGTCATTCGCTCTAATCTTATTTGTAGGAAATATGACTTCTGCAATAGAGTAGTAAATGTCTGGAACACTCTACCTGATCCTGTTGTTCGTCTCTCTAATCCCCATACCTTTTATCTTAAACTGTCTACCGTGGACCTTTCATGTTTCTTAAGAGGTCCCTAAGGGGGCGTGCATAAGCGCATCAGCGTGCCTATTGTCCGTGTCCTACTGTCCCCATTTATATGTAATCATTCTATGTGTTCATGGCTAGGTTTTGCCTATTTATATCCTTTTATTTGTGCCATTTTTTTATGTGTCCATGTCTATGCTTATACTGTTACTTGTTTCCTTGTTCTTGTTGATAAACAAACAAACAAACAAACAAACAAACAAGCAAACAAATAAATAAACTGGTCCGAACCAGCTGAATACCAATGCTGCACTAATGATGTTATATCTAGTTTGAGTAATGAAACACCCGCAAGAAAACAACCACGCTCAGAGAGCGCCAAGGACCCCTCAAAGTACCTTTTCCTGCTAGAAAATTCAGGGGACAGAAATCAAGTTCTTATTAAGAGCATCTTGATAGGAGCATCAATGACTGAGGAAGGTGGTTAGCTGGCTCTTTTGTGGACCTCTTCAAGTGGAAGTTGGAGTGATATTTGTCGGAGATACTTTAAATAGGACTCCCATCTTAAGAGGCATTTAGTTTCAGTGGCCTGAATGGCCTCCTCTTCATCTGAGTGTGTCCAAATGATAGTAATTGAAATTGAAGAGGAAAAAAAATACTTAACAAAATATGCAGTAATTGTAATCTATTGTGCTGGGAAAATGGCTGATCGTTACCTCAACAAGGTTCTTCATGCTAAGAAAACGACCTGCTCCATTTTTTGATTTTTTGATTAAATGCCTCAAGTTGTGTGCCCTCTGTGTCAACCTGGCTACTTTGCTTTGAAAAAATACAGCTTCTATGGATGCAACGCACCTAGAAAGAACCTGCTTTGGTCATGCAAAGTGATACGAAGTGGCCATTTTGCTGTGTAGAGGTTTTGGGGTTTTTTTGTTTTTGTCTTTCAAGAGGTACTTCGATGGAAGCTTGTTGAAGCAAAGGGCCCTTCAAACTTCTGACCGGCTAATGAAGGCTGACTTAATTATATTCAGGAGCTTTAAGCAAAGTATCTTCAGGGAGTCAATAATACTTTTTTTAGTGTAGATGGTATCTTGAAAAAGGGCTCAAGGAGAATAAGCTCATTAAATATATATATATACACATATATATTCTTTCCTGTTTGTTCTTCCTAAAACAGTGGCAATAAAGCTCTTTAATAAGTTATTTCCCTTTGCACTTTGAAATGTACGCTCTCATCTTCTTTCTTTTTCTTTTTCTTTTTTTTTAAAAAGAGCCCATTTTTCAAAGACACATTAACCAGTGAGTGTATTATTCTATTACAATAACATGAAAACCCGTAATGAAAGTTGGTTCTTTGCAGCGGAACGAGCGATCACACAAAATACTTGATTCCATATTTCATCAGCCTCTTAATCCTATTATACATACATACACTCCAGTAAATGAAGAATGAAAATGTTCATGATGTTCCCTCTATTCAAACCAATTGACAAAGATCAATGGGCAAAGTATTCTTTTGCAATGGCAATGGTCATGTGATCTACAAAGTTGTCAAGATGCTACAACTGGTACAGAATGAAGTACAAAACTGGGGGCAAATGAAGTCTGCTATTGCAGATTGTTTTACAGTTTCTGGATTAATTCTCAGTAGATTTCCAGGCCCAATGCAGTGTCAGTTTTGATCATTACCTATGCAGGGGTGAAATCCAGCAGGTTCTGACAGGTTCTGGAAAACCGGTAGCGGAAATTTTGAGTAATTTGGAGAACCGGCAAATACCACCTCTGGCTGGCCCCAGAGTGGGGTGGGAATGGAGATTTTGCAATATCCTTCCCCTGCCACGCCCACCTAGCCACACCCACCAAGCCACACCCACAGAATCGGTAGTAAAACAGTTTAGATTTCACCACTGCTTCAACTTATGACTACAACTGAGTCTAAAATCTCTGTTGCTAAGGAAGATGATTGTGAATTTTACCCCATTTTACCACCTTTCTTGCCATAAATGTTATGTGAATCACTGTAGTTGTTAATAGCAATAGCATTTAGACTTATATAGCACTTCATAGTGCTTTTATAGCCCTCTCTAAGTAGTTTACCGAGTCAGCATATTTCCCCCAACAGTCTGGGTCCTCATACTAACTAAACCATGTTAAGTCAGTAGTATGGTTGTTAAGTGAATCTGGATTCCCCATTGACTTTGCATGTCACAAAAGATGATCACATGATTCTGTGACTCTTCAACCGGGACACTTCAACTGGCATAAATACATGCCAGTTGCCAGGTATCCAAATTTTGATCACATCACCTACGGGGATGCTGCAACACTTGTAAGTGTGAAAAATGGTCATACGTTCACATTTTTCAGTGCCGTTGTAACTTCAGACGGTCATAAACAAATGGTTTTAAGTCAGCCTGGAAAACCCTATGAAATCCCATTTTCTGTCTTGTGTAGATATCAACAAAGGGTTAGGGTTAGAGTTCTTGTAAGTTGAGAGGAGAATGAACCTGGAAGAAGTCATTATCCATAAAAAGGTAAAGATAAAGGTTCCCCTCACATATATGTGCTAGTCGTTCCCGACTCTAGAATAGAATAGAATAGAATTTTTATTGGCCAAGTGTGATTGGACACACAAGGAATTTGTCTTGGTGCATATGCTCTCAGTGTACATAAAAGAAAAGATACGTTCATCAAGGTACAACACTGCTCTAGGGGGCAGTGCTCATCTCCATTTCAAAGCTGAAGAGCCAGCACTGTCTGAAGACGTCTCTGTGGTCATGTGGCCGGCATGACTCAATGCCAAAGGCACACGGAACGCTGTTACCTTCCCACCAAAGGTGGTCTCTATTTTTTCTACTTGCATTTTTTATGTGCTTTCGAACTGCTAGGTTGGCAGAAGCTGGGACAAGTAACAGGAACTCACCCCGTTACACGGCAGCACCAGGGATTTGAACCACTGAACTGCTGACCTTTCGATCGACAAGCTCAGCATCCTAGCCCCTTGAACTACCATGTCCCCTTTCATTATCCATAGCTGCCTTTAACTTTTGGACTGTGCTGTCCCAAATCTTTTCTTGGTTCCTTTAAGAAGAGACTTGAACTCTTGCTTTTTCAATGGGGAATGTGCAACTAGCTGAGGATCTTTGGCTGATCATTTTAGATATATTTCAAATGATGGTTTTATATACCCTCAACTCTAAATGGCATTTTCACATCCAATGCCAGACCTACTTCTCTCTTTGTACCCATGATACCACAATGACTCAGCTGGCAGTAATGGTCACTGGGCTAATGTATAGGTTCTTGCTTCTTGCTTCTGCTGCGTCAATCTGCCATCATATGGTTGTCTCTTCCTGGTATAGTCTGATCATTGACTTTTGTGATGTTGCTCATTGACCTGGTTATACTCTCCAGAAAAGAAATCTTTAGTCACTGACTTCCCAATACCCAACAGGCTGCTAGAGTTGTGGCCCAGTGGCAATAGTATAGCATAGCCTTTATTGTCATTGTACATCATGTATACAATGAGATTGGTTTTAATCTCACTGGTACAATCCATGACAAAAAATACAAACAACATAAATAGTATAAAGAATAATCCCTATGCAAGTAATTAGAGGGGAAAAGAAAGAAAAAGAAAAACTAGTCACACATTTCCATGTGTGCATGAGTGATTGCGGTTGTGTTTAAGAGTCTGATAGCCCAAGGATAGAAACTATTTTTAAACCTATTTTTTTGGCTGGCTATGCTTCAATGTTTTCTGCCCGATGGTAAAAGTGCAAAGAGACACTGATCAGGGTGTGAATCATCTCTGAGTATCTTCCTTAGTCTACTAAAGCAGTGAGACCTGGCAATGTCATCCAGTGGTGTTAGAGGGCAACCAATGGTTTCTTGTGCTGAATTGATCACTCTCTGTAGTGCCTTCCTGTCCGCAGCAGTTAAACCAGCATACCATACTGTAATGCAGTATGTGAGGACACTTTCTATCGTGGACTGATAGAAAGAGGTCATCAGTCGTTGTTCCACCTGATTTTTTTGCAGGACTCTAAGGAAATGAAGTCTCTGTTGGGCCTTGCCAATCACCAGGGACATATTGTTTTTCCAGGTGAGATCTTGACTAATAAGCACTCCCAAAAATTTAAAAGAGGAAATCCTCTCTACACAGCCCCCCTCGATATACACTGGGGCTTTCGGAAATCTAGCACCATCTTCTTTGTCTTACTAATATTTAGATGTAAGTTGTTTTTTGAGCACCATGTGGATACCTTCTGGACTTCTTCCTTGTATGCTCATTTGTCCCCTATAGTCTGAATTCTGTGAGTTGAAGTCCACAAGTTTTAAAATTGCCAAGTTTGGACACTCCTGCTTTATGTCATTGTTAGGAAAAGTTGTTCTGAGTTGATTTTACTTTACAAAGTAACATTATTGCGGAAAGATGCCAGAGATACTGTACTAACAGGCTGTTAATGGTTGGGAAGCTTCTGTCCCTGCAGAAATTCTGAATGGAGAAACAGATGGACATCATCACACAAGGCAAAGTCAGCTGGCCTTCTTTACTGTCCTTCCCTCCAGAATCCAAATTTGCCAATGTGCCATACCAAAGTGCTACTCTAGAAAAGTAAGTGAAAAAAGTTACAGTTTAATTTTAAGCATTTAAAATGTATTTTTTTTTCTTTTTAAAGTGGATTAAGGACTTTCTGTAGTGATTCAGTCCCAGTTCTCTATAGCTTTTAGAACAGGCTGCTGGGCTGCCTTTTCCACATCTCTTGCAAAGAAGGTGCACAAGTAAAACTGCTAAAACTTTATTGTGGTGAAATCTTTAAAGATATAAAGCGCAGACTTGGCATGCTAATGTTCTCTAAAGGTCTGCCATCCGTTCTAATTCCATTCTGTCAAAAAAGAAGAAAAAGAAAGAAAGAAAGGAAAAGAAATCTGCAGCCTTCGATGCTCTCCTGCTATAGCTTATAGTAGAAGCTTTTGTGAATTAAATATTGAAGTGAATTAGTTTGCCTCTCAATCTTGAAGTGCAAAATTAAATTGAATCATGCCTCTTCTGAACCTCAGATCTCCAGTTTGGCTCATAAAAGCCTTTTCCATCTACTGAAAGTGGCAGAGTGACATAAAACACTTCGATGAGGCCAATCGTATTGCCCCCACTGCACAAAATGCCTTGTTATGACACACTGTGATTGCTTTGCATTGGCCTATTACTTAGATGTTGTTGTTCATAAAATTGCTTAGATTTATGGTTTGCTCTGTTCTGTAAGTCTTGCCTTGCCTCCCTTCATGCAGCTTACTTAGCTTGTGCTGATGCAGAGCAGATGTTAAAACTCCTCTCCCTGCAATTGATGCAGTAGAGAAACATCTGCTTGATAGACTTCAAAAATAACAAGCCATACAGTTGCATTGTATGGAAATAAAGGGATTCATTTCTGCAGTTCCCAAGATTCCAGTTGAAAAGAATATTCTTATCTAAGCTTAAATCAAATCTAACTCAAGTCACAGATCAGATTGAATTATATTAGTATTCTTTGTCTCCTCTGCTATTCAGCCAACAGAGGAAGAAGAAAAGTTCACATGAATAGGAAACATTAATTAGATAATCCAAAGCTGAAACAACTACAAGAGCATAACCTCATGCAACATACTTGCTTTGTTTGATCACTTCTCCTATCTTAGTGGCTTCTACTGTAGATGCTTTGAGACTTCAGTTCCCAGAGTTCCAAATAGCCTGACCTAGCTAGGAACTCTAAGGTTCTACTCTACTCCCAATATATTTGGGAATAATCAAGCTTGAGGAAACCTGAGTTTGTTCAACCAAACCGAAAAATGAAAACAATATTGCAAATGAGAGTCTGCTCTATTAGTTGTTATGGCATTGGTTGTTATGGGGAACCTGTTACATTCTATGTAGAATCTGGCTGTATCCATGCAATTCATGGCACTTTCTTTCTACGTGTGGAGATGGACTCTAAAAATGAGAGAGGAAAGGAGAAAGAGTTTTAAACAGAGAGGGAATAAATAGAGAAAAGCAACTCTTCAAGAAAAAGGATTTAAAATTATTTAAAGTTTTAGAGGTAGAAACCGGTATACTAGAATGATTCCGGAAGCAAGTAGATACCCATAGTGAAGAGGGTAAAATAATATTGCTCTTTCCTACCAGACAGGTTTTGAACCAATTAATGTTTCTATAAAAGAGCATTTTATCATATTCCAAGAAGTTTCAACAGGAAAAATGATCAGGATGAAATTTTTCTTTTCTAAAAAAAAATACAACTGGTGTCCCAGTCTAAGATGATAACATTTAGTTTTTGTTCACCTTGCCATTTGAGTCTCCTGCGGCAATTCAAGGAGAAAATTTCAATGAAGATTAATGCTCTTTCCATCCATAACTGGTAAATGTCAGTTGTGAATACTCATTAGCTCCTAGTTTCTGATTTAAAGTAGAGAACATTCAGAGTTCCATCACTAGGTCAGGTACAATTTAGACCCCAAACATAAATTGTCTCCCCATCTGTTTCTCAAAATTTAAAAATTACAGAAAAATCCAGGTCTTTGCCATTGCTCAGAATCCAATGCAGGCAAGTCACGATAACTCTTGCAATCTCTTAGGTTCACCTTTTGAGCCCTGCTGCCCAAGAATGATGGAACTCTCTTGAACAAATGGCTCTCCAAGCCCTGAAAATTAGGACCGGTGTCCTCCCCAAATTGATTCTAAGGTTACTTTGAAGCTTCTCAGCATCTTTCCTAATACTACACAATCCCTGTCCATTTTGGGAGAGATGGGCAATGGTGGAAAAAGGGGATGTGGGAAGTTAGCACCCACCCCTCTCCTAGGAAAATGAGATATTTTAGGAAATATTAAAAGGGCATAATATTTTCCCTAAAAGGGAGGCAGAAACTCAGAGGCCCCCTATCTTTGTCAATGGGCCTGGGCCAGTCTATTCTACATAACAAAGATCTATCTCCTTCAGACAGAGCCATAATAGGAATTGCCCAAAGCCCTTTCATTACATCTTCACCCAGCAAGGCTCAACCAAGCCTAGGTCTCAGGACAGTCTACAGAGTTGCCCCTGCATGGCCCCATGAGAGTCTGACAACCAATCAGAATACGAGCTCAAATTCAAAGCCCAACAGAACAGTGGTGGGTTTCATTTTTTTTTACCACCGGTTTTGTGGGTGTGGCTTGATGGGTGTGGCATGGCTTGGTGGGCGTGGCTTGGTGGGCATGGCAAGGGAAGGATATTGCAAAATCCCCATTTTCTTCCAATCAGCTGGTACTTGGGAGGCAGATGAGGGCGGGAGCAGTCAGAATTTTTACTGCTGTTTCTCTGAACTACTCAAAATTTCCACTACCAGTTCTCTAGAACTGATCAGAATCTGCTGAAACCCACCTCTGCAACACAGGGCATAAAACCAAGGCACTTTCAGCATTACTGCCCTTTTTCTGCTCAGGAACTCAAGCCATGTGATCCTGTTCATCAATAAACCTTCTTTCCAAGCAACTTCCATGAATCCAGTGTCTTTTTCCCCATTTGGAACTGAACCCAGAAGGATATTTCTTCCAACAGGGAAATGAATTCCAAAGAAATATCTTGCTCTCTGACCCTACCTAATCCTGAAAGGGCACAAGGTTACTTGGTTGGAGAATCATATTGTACTTAATAAACATATTAAAAGCATTTGGTTCAAATATGTTATACTTCGTACCTGTCAGGGAGAGATGAAAGTATTCTGGAAGAAGCAGGGAGTGATTTTAGAATGATACTACTTTGGCAATATTTTTGCAGTGTGCTGCAATGACTATGATCCTGTGACTTTGAATCCTGTATTAGCTCAAATTAGGGGAAAGCAGCAGTGAATTTAAGAATTGTTGGGCCAGAGGGAGTGAAGCCTCAGGCCTGATCAGCCTTGGTTGATCAGTTATTTTATTGCATGTGTTTTGTATTCAACCAAACCACTATAACTTCTCTGCTGAGACAGAAAAAAATAAGAAATCATTATATTCATTAGGGCAAAATCATTTTTAAGAGTGATTATACAGTTTTGGTCATTAAGTTGTAAATAAAGGATATGAAGATAAATAAAAGATGTTTTAGCACAGGATGATCAGTTTCTTAACAGGGGCCGGCGTGATAGGGGAAGGTAGCAAAAAAGTAAATATTCAGCACAACTGAGGCATCCTTTTTTCCCCCCACAGGGATTTATTTCACTGTGCAGTTGCAGCAGCCATTTTGACCTTTTTGACCACACATCCCTAATTCCCAAATTATGGACATGAACAGATTTGTTAACTGCAATCTCTCTTCAGCATTAATTTCTGCTTCTGCATTAATTTGAAATAAATAATATCTGTAGAAAATAATGCAGTTTTGTACATGCATCTCGACAGATACTGTAGATTTTTATATCTAGTTTCACAAATATGTACTTTTTTTTGCAAGCCAAATCCATGTTTATTTTTCTTCACTAATACTGCATAGTCATTTGTGTACATATCTGCTACTTTGAGACTATATGATAAACATTTTGAAGAGATTATTATTATTATTTTTAAAAAAAGATGAAATTCACTTCACATATTAGGGTTTTGGGGTTTTTCTTTTTTTACTATATATCTCTTCACTGCTCTATAGCCTTTATGGTGATTTATATTTTTAAATCGCAGGTGGGATTTAATGGAATTTAAGAGCAGTGTGGGAAGCCAGAAAAACTGCAAACTTCTAAGAAAGATTTTACAGAGGGCCCAAAAATGTTCTTCAGTTATCAAATCATCAATATAGGTGCAAGATTCTATATCCCTGTCTATGATAGGTTCACCAAAATCAGTGGTGAAATCCAAATTTTTTTACTACCGGTTCCATGGGCGTGGCTTGGTGGGCATGGCAGGGGAAGGATATTGCAAAATCTCCATTCCCACCCCACTCTGGGGCAGAGGTGGTGTTTGCTGGTTCTCCAAACCGCTCAAAATTTCTGCTATTGGTTCTCCAGACCTGTCAGAACCTGCTGGATTTCACCCCTGACCAAAATCCTTGTCTTCTCTGAAAAAAAAACAAAAAAAACAACCCACATCTATTTCATTTCAATTATACTGAAGGAATGTTTGGAAAAAAAGAGAGAATACTGTTATTGTACAGCCATTAATTTGAAGGCCTTTGTAAATGACCATTCAAGACAGTCATTCTGCACCTAGATGTGTGCCCGCTGTGGCAATAGTCATTCCTTTCACTAAACAGAGGATCACATTTTAAAATCCTTCCCTCACCTCCAATTGGTTTATAATCTGGTCAAAAGTAATGGATTTACGAGAAATGAATGTTAATATTTTATTATCAGCAAAAAAAATAAAAATTCAAACTTTATTAGCCAAAAATTAAACATAAAAATTATTAGCAGAAATTTTCTGCAAATTGCAGAAGAAGATAAGTGTAAGCTTTAATTAAAAATATTTTTTAAAAGGAAATTACTTTTTCAAAGTCTTCCCTCACAGAAGATAAAAGAAGCAAATTAGCTGAAGAGAGAATTTTATGGCCAAAGAAGCTATCCCAGAAGTACTGTATTCTGACTATAGCATTATCTTCTTCCAATTTAACTAATCTTCTCTTAGAACCATTTTAAACTTATGGCCTTCCTCAATTTGTGGATAGGACATTGTGGGAAGAACACCCATCCAAAAGAGGGAATGAAGCGCCTATGATCTTCTTGATAATGCTGACTTACAATTTTTAGCAGTTACGCCAACAAACACAATGTTGAGAGATGCTCGGAGTTGTTCCCCCAACTTCTGCAGGACCCCATGTCTGCTTTAAAGAGCCAATTATACTTTCACAACAGCCTCATATTGGCTGCTAATCCATTACAGCCAAACTTCTTAGACATAACATAAGTTTAAAAGATGTAATTAGAGGACAAAAAAACCCAAAACAGGATTGTGCTAAGATTCAACCCACTAATTACTCAATCAAATAATTGAATCGCTTCATCAATTTGATTCCTGAATGATTGAACCACATCATAAATTTGAATTGACTTGAGTTTCTTTTTGTTCCAAACTGATGATTCAAATAATTTTTCATCCTGACACTTTTTAGAATAAAGCTTTCAAAATACATTAGAAATTCAAACTAGATCCAGGTTGTGTCAGGTCCCAGTCGTAGGATAAAGCCCACCGCCTACCGTCTGTCCATCTCCATAATTCATGGTAGAATAATATCGAACATCACAAATGAACTAATAGAAAAGATACTCAGATGCTGTGAAGTGTGTATATCTACAAAGAACGGGCTAGTGCAGAGGTCTGCAAACTTGGCTCTTTTAAGACTTGTGGACTTCAACTCCCAGAGATTCTCAGCCAACTTTGCTGGCTGAGGAACTCTGGAAGCTGAAATCCACAAGTCTTAAAAGAGCCAAGTTTGCAGACCCCTGGGCTAGTGCAGGCAGTGGTATTCCATATGACACTCCATGGAAATGAGATCAGACTTTGAAGAAGCAGAACAAAAAAGTGTTGATGCTTTTGAAATTTGGTATTGGAAAAACTCTTGAGAAGAACAGCCAAGAAAGCAAACAAATGGATCATCAAACAAATCAACTCAGAAGTCTCACTTGAGGTACAAATGTTCAGGTTCAAATTATCCTACCTAGAACACATTGTGCAAAGACTTAGCTAAGAAAAGTCTATAATTTTGGGACAAGTAGAAAGAAAGAAAAGAACGGAATGGTGAGCAGAAAGGTGAATGGGATCAATTATAGCCATGATGGGATAGATCATCATGATTAGGGACAGATCATCATGGAGAGAAAAAAATACGCAGTTGTTAAGAAATGACATTGACATAATGGGACATAAGCAATCAATCCATGATCAATCCTTTGCAGGCGTGAGAAGCCTCCAGCTGCCGCTGCTGGTTTGGTTCTGGCTTGGAAAGAGGCGGCAGCTGCAGACCCTTCATGCCAGCAAAGAATGGCAGCTGCAGGCTTCTCACACTGGCAAAGACCAATGGCTGCAGTCTTCTCATGCCGGCAAAGACCGGCAGCTGCAAGCTTCTTGGTGGGGGAGGGGAGACATGGTGAAGCTCAGCCACATTTTGGGCCCTGCTCTGGGCTTCCACCTGCTTGACCTCCAATCTGCCTCAGGTCCCACATGCAGCCCATCTGCATCCAGTGGGTTTCACTTACCTTCACTGCTGGTTCAGAACTGTGAGCATCTCTGTATGTGCGCGCACGCTCGCTTTTCTCATGTGTGGCGCTTCTGCACATGCATAGAACCTTCTGTGATTCACAGAGCATCCGTGATGATGTCCAGGCTGGTGGGAGGAGCCTCCCACTGCCACCGCTACAGGTTCACTTGAACCGGAGCAAACTGGTAGAAACCCACAAGTGGGCTAGTGGACCCTCCTGTCCTCCTCATGCAAGATTGGGGGCTGATCATTTTCTTCATAACAGGTCTTCCTGCTGATATATACATTTTTCCATTTGTTTTTTTCAATTTAAGGGGGAAGAAGGCATCTCACCATCACTAAATAAGCTCTTGTCTTATTGCACAAATATCATGAAAATTGCATTCAAATACCAATGGTGTGCATTTACTAGTGTTGTATATCCAAATTTATTTTTGCTACTTTACCTACCTGTCCTATCTCTCTCTCGCTCTCTCCTGTGTTCATTGTCTCTCTCTCTCTTTCTCTTTCTCTCTCTCTCTCTCTCTCTCCGCCCTGCCTCCCTGCCTCTCTCTGCCTCATCTCTCCTCTCTCTTGGCAATGGGCCCTTTTATCAGTCCTGTGGGGAAATATCTTTGGCAATTTTCTACCAGATTTGCTTGGTGAAAGAGAATTTACTTTCAACATTTCATTCACATCAAAATACAATTGAGTTACTAATTCAGGGAAAGTATAGGCTGCTTTTGCCAAATGGCATATATGTTGTACGCATACAGGTGTGGATCACATTATTGATCTATTTATATATGGTTAGACCAGAATATTTGCAAGCCTTTTGTAAAATAATTCCAAACAAAAACAAAAACAACAACCCCCTATCAGTTAATTCCGCATCGTGGGAAAATTAACTTTGTTTTGTTAGTGCTGAAGCAACTTTCAATCAGTTCATTTTGGATGACCTCTGAGCTGAAGTGTTAGAGAAATGCAAATGATTATCTTCCAGCTCTGTCACTGAATGATGTTCATGATTTAAAAAGCTTTGTTCTCATTTGCCTTTCACTCAAGATTTAAGAAAAGGGTGGCCTTAAGTCAACCAAAACAAAAAATGAGTGAAGGAAAAAGAAAAAGTAGGGGGAGAACTGTTAGGAGATCATTTCATAGTCCTAGATATTATGAAAAGCACTGATGTAATCCTGATTAATATTAGAAAATGTTTACAATTCCATCAAATATGGAATTGAACAGTACTACAGATGCAAAACGATGAAAAACAAGATCAAGTTGAGTTTGGCTATTGGAAGATTAAAAGAAGTGGATTAAGGAAAGTGGGGTTGGTGACTTGAATCCTGCCTGGATTAATCCATACAGTTTTCTTGGCAAGATCTCAGAAATGGTTTGACATAACCTTCTATCTAGAGCTGAGATAGACAGATGACCATAGTCTAGCCTAAGTTGGGACTGGAACTACTAGCTTCCTCATTTCTAGTCCAGTATCTTAACCTCTATACCATACTGGCTTTCAGATTGACTTTACTGAAGGAGAAAGAAAGTTTGGGGAGGGGGAAGATAAGGGGGTATATAATCTGATGATAGCCCTTAATCAATGCACAGAATTCAAATGAAAATATTCCCAAGAGCTGTCTGACCTTTGCTGGAATGCAGGTGGCAAAGGGGAACTCAAGATATTCCTGGGAAATTGGTTTTATTGTTGAACTGCAGTTACAGTTAGATTTTTTTCCCCCTAACCTTCAGTTAGCCTTCTTGTAACTTAAATCTATTACTCGATGTTCTATATTCCAGACTGAGAGAAAGAACAAATCTTAACCTTTTTCTATGTCATGCCCTTTCAGGAATTTGAAAAGAGCTGTTATATTTTCTCTCCTTTTCCTTCTCTCTCCTCTTAATCTTCTTTTCTTAAGGCTAAACATATAGAGCTGCTTCATCATTTTTAGTACCAATTATCTTTCAACAGTTTCTGAACCTATTCCAGTTTCTCCAAATCCTTCCTAAAATTAGTGCCCAGAACTGGACACTGAGATAAGATTTAACCAAGTAGAATAAAATGTTCCTATGATTTTAAAAGTACACTTCTGTCAATGCAGCCTAAGACGGTACAGCATTAGCCTTTAAGTCTGTACAGTATTAGCCTTTTTCCCCCTAGCAACATCATACTGCTGAGTCACATTCAGCTGTCAATCAACTACTGTTCCAATGACTTTTTCCACACATCTGCTACTTACTAAGCAAGTTAATAGGTACAGTTTTTAACCGTAATATATTTTTTGAACTGTTTTGTAAGCTGCCCAGAGTTATTGACATGGGTGGCTGTAGAAATTGGGCGGTCATAGAAATTGAACAAAAAACCCAAATAAATAGGTTTTTCCTGCTAAATTGCATCAGAGCTCTTTCTATAAATTGTATAGTATAATGACCTTATAATATATAATATATAATTCATTTAGGAGCACAGTGGCTTGTGTGGTTAGGATGCTGGGTTGAAGCTTAGCCATGTTCGAGACCCAAAAGCTGCCAGGGGACGGGGCGAGCTCTCGCCCTTCACTCCACCTCTTATTGGGGACATGGAAGGAGCCCCCAACTAGGCATCCCCTGGGCAAAAGTGATGTCACCAGTTAATCCTGTTAACCCAGTTAACAGTACCTCGGTGCTTCTGACACGAGTGCAATGTGATAATGATCTTGTTTTGAAAACATTGCTTTCTCTGCTCTCATAAGTTACTAGGACGGTGGAGGCTCATGGAGAGAAGTGGATGTGAAAGTGTGTGAGGGTGAATTAACGAAAAAATATAACAGGATAATCGGGCTTTTGAACACATGCGCGAAAATAAGCCCTCCCCCAAAAAAAGCCCTAGTGAAGGGGTGGGCGTGGCCAGCACAGAAGGCAGTCCTTCCCTTCCCCGGTCAGCTAATGGCAGCTGGGCCATTAGGAGGCAGCAGCGCAACACAGCAGCCGCCATGTGGTGACCACGCTCACCTCCTCCTGCACCTCCAAAATAATAAGACACCCCCCCCCAAAAAAATAAGACTAAGCTCTTATTTCGGGGTTCAAAAAAATATAAGGCAGGGTCTTATTTTCAGGAAAACAAAGTCCTTTTGGCTAAGTTGTGGCGGGTTTGGTTTGCTATACCAACAGGACTTGTTTTGTTATTTCTACTTTTGTCACGGTATGTGGAGTGATATTTCAGGTGGCATCTGTCTTTTTTTACAGAAAAGTTGTTTTTATCACATGCAGGTGTGTGCCAGAAAGCCATGCCTTTTCTCGAGTTATAGAAGGAATTTGGGGTAGTTGATGAAAGCATTTTGTGAAATATACAAAGTATATATATCTCTTTTTTTTCTCTCCTCCACCTGGGAAATCCCATCCTCAGGATTGGATTATTATTGTTTAGTTGTGTGTGAGGGAGATGCATTGTATATATCTTCCTTTGAAAAAGACTTGCGTGCATTAGTCAATATCATTCTTCTGTGAAGAA
Source organism: Ahaetulla prasina (assembly GCF_028640845.1). Taxonomy (NCBI): domain Eukaryota; kingdom Metazoa; phylum Chordata; class Lepidosauria; order Squamata; family Colubridae; genus Ahaetulla; species Ahaetulla prasina. Next base: position 79,844,004 of record NC_080545.1, on the reverse strand, counting down.
CTGGTGCAACTTTACATTTCTGGAGGGCCTTAGAGGATTGCTGGTGGTTTCTAGGATTCAAAGCGTTTTTCAAGTTCTGCTGTTGTTTATCAGGTTGTTTTCTGAGCTGCTGCTTTGTAATTTCTCTTTGTATTTCAGAGTAATGTTTTAACTTGGCTATTCTTGTGAGCTGCCTGGAACTCAGTGGAGGATAAATAGAATATCAATCTGTCAAGTAAACAGACCAATAAATATTAATAAATATACATTTCTCCAAAGGGGTAAAACGGTTTGTTGGTGTCAACAAAACCCACCTGGAACATCTGAAAGATTGACAGTTTCACTGTAGCCATAACTTTAAAGTTGCATTGCAGCTGAATGACCCAGCACTTGTTTTCGTATAAAAGGGTTCAGCATCTGCAAGTCAGGTTTGAAAAGAGAGATGTCTGAGCTGTTGCCTCTTGATCTAAAATAGACACCGGTGAACAAGATGGACCAGACAGCCTGGCTCAAAACAAGGCAACTGTTCTTTATAGCGTTGTGGATCTCTATGGCAAGTGTTTTCAAATCCTTTTAGGCAAGGGCACCTGAGGGTTAAAAAAACACAAATTTCCAGATCAAGAGCAAATTTGACTGCTTTTTTTTTTTAAATCCATCATCAAACCTCATCAAGTTCTCATAAACCACTCTTGGAATAGTGCATTCATTTCTGGTCACCACAATGTTTTTAAAAAAAGTGTATTGAGACTGGAAAGAGTGCAGAAAAGAGCAGCAAGAATGATTAGGGAGCTGGAGGCTAAACTATACAAAGAATGGTTACAGGAATTGGGTATGACCAGTCGAATGAAAAGAAGGACTAAAGGGGGCAAGGTAGCAATGTTCTAATATTTGAGGGGCCCCTACAAAGACAAGGGGATCAAGCTATTTTTCCAAGGCACCAAAAGGCAAGACAAGAGAGAATGGATGGAGACTAATTAAGGAGAGAAGCAACCTAGAACTAAAGAGAAAATTCTTAATGGTGGGAGCAATCAAACCAATGAAATAGCTTGTTGTGGGTGCTGCATCACTGGAGGCTTTCAAAAAGAGACTGGACAACCATTTGTCTGAAATGGCAGAGAGTCTCATGCTGAAGCATGGGATTGGACTAGAAGACTTCCAAGGTCCCTTCCAACTAGAATAGAATAGAATAGAATAGAATAGAATAGAATAGAATAGAATAGAATAGAATAGAATAGAATTCTTTCTTGGCCAAGTGTGTTTGGACACACAAGGAATTTGTTTTTGGTATTATTGTTCTGTTCTGTTCTGTTGTGTCCCCCCAGGATTCCATGGAATACATCTGAAAAAATCCTGCAGGAGTAGCCTGTCTGAAATTAGCTAATAAGAATATAAGGTATTCCAAGTAAAAGAACTGAGCCCTGGTATTAAATATACTGAATTATAAAAATTAGTTTTTCACTATTCATTTGAAGGTGAATTATATGTCAAGTACATTCAAAGGCCGTGCATTGGAGCATTTACTTTTTTAAAAAAATACACCCTTGATGAGTTCTATTGTATTTTTTTTTTAAGGGATGGTGTAATACAATTGTAGCTGTTTCCTAGCTGTATTGCTAACTGGCTAAATACCTTGCTCCTACGTGGGTGGGGGGGAACCCTGAATATTTTTATTGCTTTTAATCCTTTTGTTGTTTTAAAATATTTTTAGTATTTTTAATTGTTTTTTTTAATTTTAAATTGTTGGCCATCCAGAGTCATTGAGTGACATGGATAGCTATAGAAATTAATTAATTAATTACCTTCAGTGTGCAGCCATCATTAACTAAACAATGATGACATTTTGCATCACCTGAGGTTCTTTTGAAAGGAAGCTTCATATCATTCTTAGTTCTACAAAATTATAACTTTAAGGGCTAGAAGCACTCTTGCTAAATCTAAAAAGAAAAGAAAAAATCAAGAGAAGTTTAAAAAGAAAATCCCAAGGGCATCTTATAAATTAAACCATAAAATCTATGTTCCAGATTTGGCTAGAAGTGTAAAAAACTTATTTTTCAACTGTCTCTGCATTACTTTAACATTTAACATTTCGTGCATGCTTTCTTAAAAGCATTACATGTACATCTAAAGAATATATAAAACTTTTGAACTACTGATGAAGCTTGGGAATTATTCAGCTTTAGAAATAGGATGCTTGTTCCTGGGGAGGAAAGCTATGGCAAATCTAGATAGCTTACTGAAAAAACAGAGACATCACCCTGCCAACAAAAGTCAAGGCTATGGTTTTTCCAGTTGCAATGTATGGCTGTGAAAGTTGGACCATGAGAAAGCTGAGTGCCAAAGAATTGAGGCCTTTAAACTCTGGTGTTGGAGAAGACTCCTTTTTTTTTATTTATTTACATTTATATCCCGCCCTTCTCCGAAGACTCAGGGCGGCTTACAGTGTGTAAGGCAATAGTCTCATTCTATTTGTATATTTACAAAGTCAACTTATTGCCCCCCCAACAATCTGGGTCCTCATTTTACCTATCTTATAAAGGATGGAAGGCTGAGTCAACCTTGGGCCTGGTGGGATTCGAGCCTGCAGTAATTGCAGGCTGCTGTGTTTTAATAACAGGCTTGTTATTATTTAATAACAGGTTTGGACTGCAAGGCAATCAAACTGGTCAGTCCTAGAGGAGATCAACCCTGACTGTTCTTTAGAAGGCCAAGAAGATGAAGATGAAACTGAAATACTTTAGCCACCTAATGAGAAGGAAGGACTCACTGGAGAAGAGCCTAATGTTGGGAACAATTGAGGGCAAAAGAAGAAGGGGATGACAGAGAATGAGGTGGCTGGATGGAGTCACTGAAGCAGTTGGTGTGAGCTTAAATGGACTCCAGAGGATGGTAGAGGAAGGCCTGGAGGAACATTATTCATGGGGTCGCGATGGGTCAGACATGATTTTGCAACTAACAACAACAATGAATTCTTACAGGATCCTGCTTTGATTTAATTTCTATACTGAAATCTGTTCGAATCCACTTGATTCAGTCCAAGGAATTGAGATTTGTATTGGAAGAGATTCTGTAAAGATTTTCAGGCAACCATGGTTGCCATTTAAAAAAAAAATGGATATAAAGAAAGAATTGGCAATTTATTTATTTTTTATTTTTTATTTTTATTTTATTTATTTGTCACAACAGTATATATAAGCATAAGCAAGAAATAACTATACGATATATAAGCATATATATAAGCATAAGCCTAGGCAGGGGGTTGGACTAGAAGGCCTCCAAGGTCCCTTCCAACTCTGATGTTATATGTTATATGTTATATGTTATATATCAACAAGCATGAAATAACTATACGAATTGGATACAATCAAAGGGAACATTAGGACAGGAACGGTAGGCATGCTGGTGCTCTTATGCACGCCCCTTACAGACCTCTTAGGAATGGGGTGAGGTCAATAGTAGATAGTCTTTGGTTAAAGCTTTGGGGATTTTGGGAAGAGACCACAGAGTCAGGTAGTGCATTCCAGGCATCAACAACTCTGTTACTGAAGTCATATTTTCTGCAATCAAGCTTGGAGCAAGTCCGTTCTTCAAGATATCATTAGCTTGATCATAATGTCTGACCAAGTGCTAACATATCTTCCTTGTAGATATTTTATAACAACAGAATATGGGGCAATTCTTCTTCATCTCCCTAGTCATAATATTTTCTTTACACAATACTGTAATTATGTTTTGAAGGGGTGCTCAGCCTTTTCATTATTTTTAAATGCAGAACAAAGTAACCTAATTCTGTCTACATTCTCACCTCACCCTGGAAATTCCACTGGATTGGAATTCTAGATTGGGTGTTGATTGATAGATTCAAACCACTGCTTCTGAAAACAAATCTGATTTCACAGAATGTATTTTAAATCTAAGATGACAAGCCTGTGACCCTTAAATCTTTTTTCTGTAGCCTCTGGAATACACTCCAGCTCTAACTGCTAAAATTAGGAGAAAGGTTTCCCACCCTTTTCGGATGGAAGGAACATGAAAATTACATTGCATATTCTAAAAATGGCTTAATGTTATTTTCTTTAAAAGAAAAAAAATATCTGGCCTTTTCCACAAGCAAACTATCTCTCTCTCTCTCTCTCTCTCTCTCTTTCTCTGTGTGTGCGTATATGTCTCTCTCTTTCTGTCTCTCTCTGTCTCTCTCTGTCTCTCTGTGTGTCTTACTGTCTCTGTCTCTCTGTGTGTGTGTTTGTTTGTGTGTGTGTGAATCTCTCTCATGCTCTCTCTCTTTGTCTCTCCCTGCCTCCCTCCCTCCCTCTCTCTCTCTCACATACACACATACACACACACAAAAGACACACAAACACAGACTTAGTTTACATCATTATTCTTCCCACTGCAGTCACTGCTCTTCTCCCCCTCCCCCGCCTGGCTTCAGATGGCGAATACACAGAATCTCCAGCCCTAGGGAATAATTAAATGAGCCCAGTGCAGATCTACATGATTATTCTTTTCCAGTTGTGAATCTTACTTAAAAATAGAAAAGGTCAGCTAGGGGAAGCAATGAATGCTTCTCCTGAGATAAGCCCACATAAAGCTTTCAGGTTACTTATTTATTTATTTAAAAGCTGCATAAGGGTGCAAAAGAATAAACATGAATAAAATTAAATAATAATAAATAATAATAAAATAATAAAATATAACAAATCAATGACATAAATCAATATACAGTCAAGAGCTGCCAATAAACACACACAGAGACACAGACAAAACAGAATGGACTTATGAGCCCAAGAGCCGTTGCTGCTTTTTTAAGCCTTATTGGTGGGGCCAATCACCTCCTGGCCTTACTCCCGAGTCATCCTTAAGCCAGCAGCCTCCAACTATTTGGGCACCAGGGACCAGTTCCATAGAGAATGGGTTTTCCATGGACCAGAGGGGGCTGCTTTTGTGTGCTGCCTGTATCCTGTGTAAGGGGCTTTGATTGTTTGCACGGCCTGGTTGCTGGCATACCACGGACTGGTGCCAGTCCATGGACGTGGGGGTCAGGAACCCCTGCCTTAAGCCACCAACCAGGAGTTTTGACAGTTCTACACAAGGTCAACAGAACTGAGGCCAGCCTAATATCGAGGAGGCTAAACAGGAGCCTTATGTTGTGACCTAGGCCCAAGTAGTTATTACCAGACACAATCGGTCCTAAACAAACATATTTTATTAGAACAGCTGAGAATGAAGTAATTCATTCTCTTAGTCCAAATTAAGTCCAAAACAAAGTTCTTCAGAAAAAGTCCTTCGGCCTTATCACAAACCTTTGTCTTCTTTGGCATTCTGCCAAAGGCTTTTCTTGGCAAAGCTCCCCAAAGTTCAGAAACAAAAAATGCCAACTAGAAAGAAATATAGCAACACTGCTTCCTACAAGGAGCCCAAGAGCCGTTGCTGCTCTTTTAAGCCTTATGGGAGGGGACAATCATCACCTGGCCTTATTCCCGAGTCATCCTTTTTGCTTTATCTGCTCTTGCCTTTTGGCAGTTCTTCGCATGTGTGCACTAGGCTCCTTCTGTTCTTCTGCCTCTCTGCTGTCCACCTCTGGAGACTCCAGAGTCCGTGCATTGCGCATTGCTCCCAGATGCCGTCTGGGCAGGGGTGGGATTCAAGTAATTCTTGAATCCCACCAGTTCTCTGCCCTAATGATTTCTTCCAACAACCAGTTTGCTAAACTGTTCAGAAAGTTAACAACCGGTTCTCCTGAAGTGGTGCGAACTGGCTGAATCCCACCACTGCATCTGGGCCTTCCCCAGAGTCCAGGACTGGCCTCCTCAGCCTCCTCACTGTCCAACTCAGCTGCTAGCTCCACAGGCTGCTGGTGGACCACATCACCTTGAGCCCAAAAGACTCTTCTTTTATAAACTGGCAACAAGAAGGAAAGTACAATCCCACCCAGAACCAAAGGTGGAAAATCTTCAGAATTAAGGCTAGATTACACACACACACACTCACTCACTCACACACACACACAGTACCAACTGCAAGTGATTCTAGTGTCGCTAATATAAAAGGCCACTAAATAATTAATGAAAGGCAAAAGGGATGCACTTTACCTATTGTAAGCCTTGAAAAGCCTTGTCCAATGCAGTCCCAATACTGTACCCCAGCCTAAATCTAACTAAAAATAATTGACATAATATTTCCTTCAGATCCTTTGAAGCTGCAGCTTACCAACCTGAAAAGTAAAAGTTGGAGACTGGCTTCTTCAAAAGGGGCTCCCTTCTGCCCCCCCCTCTCTTTTCTTGGTAGTTCTGACATCCAAGCTCCCCAAAATGACCCAATGGATTGCTTTTGCAACAGGAAAATACCAACAGTAGTTAATTTTCAAATGATGCCAAATAAGAATCCTGATTTAATGCAAAATCAGAACCACGTTTACGAACTCTGAGGATCAGAACTTCAGGGAGTATGTTTTTCTGTTAAATCCAGCCAGACAAGACAAAGTGCAGGCTGACACACACACCCCTCTCTCTCTCATAGAATTTTTTATTGGCCAAGTGGGATTGGACACCCAAGGAATTTGTCTTTGGTACATAAGGAGAATAAAATACATTCATCAAGAATAAAAAGATACAACACTTAGTGATAGTCAAGATTACTAATAAGCTATCAAATCGTATTAGGAAACAAATAAAAACAATATAAATTGAAATATACATGGTTTTAGTCATAAGTGGGAAGAGATAGATACTAGTAAGGAAGAGAATAATAATAATAGTAATACAGTCTTAGTAAATTATTTGACAATGTTGTGGGAATTAGTTGTTAAGCAGAGTGATGGCATTCACTGGATGGAAAAAAAACTGTCCTTGTGTCTAGTTGTTCGGTGTGCAGTGCCCTATAGTGTCATTTTGAGGGTAGAATGATCCTCCCACTTCGTTGAAGTCCAAAGTGTCATTTCTTTTACCTGGCTATGGCTGCATCTTCTAATTACAGGAAACATCTTAATCACTGTGTAGAGGTGACGTGAGTGTAATATTATGACAACACTTTCAAAGAAAACGAATGATAGATGAGGAACACAGCTAAACCTCTGACACAAACTTGCGTTCTTTGGTTTGCACTCTCTTCTTAGCTCTCCATCTCCCCCACCCCCTCAAAAAATAAATAAAATAAATAAAAAAGGACTCCCTCCCAGCTGCAATTTCTTCTCATTTGTTACCCTTCTGTGGAGGCCATTAAACACACCCCATGCTCATTCTGTTCTCGGCTTCAGGGCACCATGCAAAGAAGAAGAAGAAGGAAGAAGTTTTGGGGATACTGCCTGATGGTAATTGGTAACTTTCTCAATTGGAATATGTGTAAATAGCTAAATACATGTTATGGAATAGCCCACTGGGCTTTAATAGAGGAGATCAGGGAGAGAGGAAATGAAATCAGTTGTACCCAAGAAAACTTGGAGACTGCCAGGCCTTCATTGCCAACTCTCAAGGGTCTCATCTTTGTGAAACCCCCTCCTCTAAAGTCACAAAAGTCCTATTTTTTTCCAATAGTTCCCTAATTGGTAGTATGGTTCCCTAATTTTTGTTTTTTGCAGGGGAAATGCTCCTCTTCACCTCACTTTTTTTTTTCTTAAAAGAGAAGAGAACTATCTTCTCTTGTAATAAGGCAAGACATAATCATCAGTGGGTAACTCTCTCTCAGTTTGAGCCAGATTGTTGGCACTCTGGCATGCCTATTGATGGAAGGCAGAAACTGGATTGCAGTTGTGAGCAACTTCTGCTGTGCCAACCTCCCTCGATGTAGCCAAAGGCAAGAAAAGGTTGACGTGCATGTATTGCTGTACTCAGTCAAGGCCGTATTTGTGTGAATGGGAGTGTGGCCACAGAAGGATTACTGATCATGCAGATAAATAAATACAGTGCCAAATTCCTCTTCCAAATTCCTAAAACCTTTGAAAGAGGTTTCTGTTTTGCTAACTTCCTTTTCTGAAGGCTGAATTCGTTTTGATTTTCTTTTAGTGCTTTATTATTGCGAGCTGGGAGGAGATGATTGTGGGTTTTATTGCACCCCAATTATACATTCTGGATGCCCTTGATTCTTAAATTTCTTCATGGCGAATTTTAGCATGATTCAACTGAACAGTGGAGGATAGTAGACTGCTGGACTGTATGGTGAAAACCAGAATATATATATACAGTATATATGTACAGATCCACCATCTCATAGCAATAGCAATAGCACTTAGACTTTACAGCCGTCTACAAGCAGTTTACAGAATCAGCACATTGCCCCCAACAATCTGGGTCCTCATTTTACCCACCTCGGAAGGATGGAAGGCTGAGTCAACCTTGAGCCTGGTGAGATTCGATCTGCCAAACTGCTGGCAGCGGGCAAGCAGCAGAAGTATCCTGCAATACTACACTCTAACCACTACGCCTTCGTAGCTCATATTTAAAGGAAGTATAAAAATCCTACTCCTCACTCAAGAATTTCATATGAAATATGTTGCTTTGAAAAATAATTCAAAAGCTCATCCTACTTTTGTATTTTAATAAAAATGATTTAAAGACACAGAATAACTTTAGGCATAGGATGATTATAAATTCTACTCAGCTGCCTGGATCTAGTATTTCTTCATGCCATTAATAGTGGAACAAATTTCTGGCCATAACTTCCTCTTTTTCCTCTAGATTTTGGTAAAAACAGATTGGTAGTAGTAATTTTATGATGCTCACGAACCAGTGTCACAAATAAGAATCATTAAAAATAAAATTAAATAAACAACTGGTGGTGGATTATCAGAAGGCAGTTAAAGTCTGCCTGATTTTGCAAAATTTAACTACTTTTAAAGAGACTACTTCTGACTGAACAATTGTACAGAAAAGAGATAGGTGTTTCCTGGGTATTTTATAAGGTGAGGTGTCATGAGCTAGGTCCATGAGTCCTTATAGAACAATGGTAATCAACCTGGTCCCTACCACCCACTAGTGGGAGTTCCAGCTTTCATGGTGGGCAATAGGGGTTTTGTCTGATACTGAAGCACTTTCTTTTTCTTAAATTTAAGTAACTTTTTAAAAAAATTTCATAGCATTATTTAAAAACATTTTCATTATTTTTTCATAAAATTCCCCGTGACAATTTAAATTTCTGAAAATATACTATTTGTACCGCCCACGCATAAGTTCACGTTATGTAAGTGAAACTAAATGGAGCTACAGTGCGACCGCAAACAAAAGCGCCTCGTCCCAGAATAGCTCGCGCATCTCCCCCCACACCACCCAGCTGTAACAGACAAGCAGAGTTGGTAGCTGGTGCCCCCCCCCAAACCCAATCCACGATGCGCGAGAGGCATGTGCAGAGGACAATACACGGCACATTATTGTGGAACCGGTGGGCGGTTAAAATTTTTTACTACTAACAGAGATACAAAAGTGGGCGGTAGGTATAAAAAGGTTGACTACCCCTGTTATAGAAGGTATGGTATAGTAGGACTGAAGTACAATGAAATTAGGGCAATTGCTTATTTGCATCAGGTTCTACTATTAAGCAACTGCCCTACACTGAGAGCATATGCACCAAGACAAATTCCTTGTGTGTCCAATCACACTTGGCCAATAAAAAAAAATATTCTATTCTACTTTCATTGTAGTTCAATCCTACTATACTGTACTGTTAAGTAGTGTTTCTGGATATGGGGTGTCAAGTCAGCCAAGATGGAGGTTCTTAATAGTGTGTTCCATGCTCTGCCCATATTGACAGCAGTATAAAAGAGGCAAGGGCCGGTTTAGCTCACGCTGGTAAAAGCCTGTTATTAAGAACACAGTAGCCTGCAATTACTGCAGGTTCGAGCCCGGCCCAAGGTTGACTCAGCCTTCCATCCTTTATAAGGTAGGTAAAATGAGGACCCAGATTGTTGGGGGGGCAATAAGTTGACTTTGTAAAAATATACAAATAGAATGAGACTATTGCCTTATACACTGTAAGCCGCCCTGAGTCTTCGGAGAAGGGCGGGGTATAAATGTAAACAAAAAAAAAAGGCAGCGCGATGGCTCAGCGGCTGAAGACACTGAGTTTGTCAGCTGGAAAGCTGACATTCTGGGTTTGAGTCCCAAGCACTGTGCAATGGGGTGAGCTCCCGTTACTTGCCCAAGCTCCTGCCCACCTATCAGTTCAAAAGCATGCAAATGCAAATAGATAAATAGGTATCACTTCGGTGGGAAAGTAACAATATTCCATGCGTCTTGGTGTATAGTCATGCTGGCCACATGACCATGGAAGTGTCTTTGGATAACGCTTGTTCTCTCAGCTAAGAGAGAAGTTGGACATGACTGGATATGGGAAATCTTTACCTTTACTTTATAAAGGAGGCAGAGCTTGGATCATGCTGCCGTATCACCTTGCCTGATACTTATCTTCCCCTTCTTGTCCCCTTCTTCCCACAAAGATACCACTGCTGATCATAGTCCTAATTTCAAACTACAAGGACGAAAACATTAGGACAATGTTTTTATCGGGTGCCTAAAACTATCAGCCACATTTTATCATGTCCATTTATCATGTATACATGATACATTTATTCTTATCGTGTATCATGAAAAGAAGCAGGTCATTGCAGGTCATTGCCTATGTCAACTACCCCCAATTGTATCTTCCAAATGCATTGGACTCCAACACCCATAAAGCAATGTTGGCAATAGTGGTGGGGGATTATGGGAATGTATTTATTTATTTATTTATTTATTTATTTAATCAGATTTTCATGGTGGTCTGAGCATTTTATAATCTGATTGCAACAGTACATTTAAAAAAAAATATGAATGACAAGGAATGGCGAACATTGCGATCTCAAATAAGGAGACCGCATCTTCCTAAAATGCCCTGTAGAAGATCCAAATCTTCAAGGTCCTTTGAAAATTGAGCAGGGAAGGTACAATCCTTACATTGGGAAGGGGACAAGGTTCTTTCTAAATGAGAGAAACCACCACTAAGATGTCTGTGGAGATTCTCAATCGTCCCAAAGGTGCTTTTCCAAAAGGCAATTTGGCTTTTTTGGTTTTTTCCTTGAAAATGTTTTGCTTCTCATCCAAGAAACTTTTTCAATTCTTCTTCAGAATTCAGAAGAATAGAGTAGAGTAGAGTAGAGTAGAATAGAATAGAATAGAATAGAACAGAACAGAACAGAACAGAACAGAACAGAACAGAACAGAACAGAACAGAATAAGTAGAGTAACAAAGTTGGAAGGGAACTTGGAGGTGTTCTAGTCCAATGCCCTGCTCAGGCAGGAAACTCTATAGCATTTCAGACAAATGATTGTCCAACCCCTTCTTTAAAATGCCCAGTGTTGGAGCATTCAAACTTCTGGAAGCAAGTCATTCCACTGATTAACTGTTCAAATTATTAGGAAATGTCTTCTTAGGTTGCTTCTCTCCTTGATTAGTTTCCACCCATTGCTTCTTGTCCTGCCTTCAGGTGCTTTGGAGAATAGCTTGACTCCCTGTTCTTTGTGGCAACCACTGAGATATTGGAAGACTTCTATCATGTCTCCACTAGTCCTTCTTTTCATCAAACTAGACATATCCTATTCCAGCAAACGTTCTTCATATATCCAGTCCCCTAATCATCTTTGTTGCTCTTCTCTGCACTCCTTCGAGAGTCTCCACATCTTTTTTACATCATGATGACCAAAACTGGATGCAGTATTCCAAGTGTGGCTTTACCAAGGCATTACAAAGTGGCATTAACACGTCACCTGATTTTGATTCTATCTTTCTTTTTAATGCAGCTTTTTTGGCAGCTGCAGCACACTGCTGGCTCATATTTCAAGGGGGGAAAAAAGAAACTGCAGTTGTCTTTTGGGAAAACACCTGTAAGATGGCCTCACCCCCAAAGGAAGAACCTTTAGAATGTCTTCTCTTACTGATCACACTTGATAAGCTGAAGTCAGAGGTGGTATTCAGCAGGTTCTGACCAGTTCTGGGGAACCGGTAGCGGAAATTTTGAGTAGGAGAACTGGTAAATTTTGAATCCCACCACTGGCTGAAGTATAAGATAAACAGGAAGTACCTGAGCTACTCAGGCCTTAAATTTTGTATATATTTCTCAGATTATGATGCCTATTGGGATTTACCAATTTTTGGCATTTTGCATTTTTGTAACGCTATTGCAATGCACTTCTTACGTCCATATCTATATTTATATCGTCTATGTCTATATATCTTAAAAGGAACATTATAGTGTGCGTTTTAGGATAATATATGTTTTGATAGGGACGCGGTGGCTCAGGAGCTAGGACGTTGAGCTTGTCGATCAAAAGGTCGGCAGCTCAGTGGTTCAAATCCCTAGTGCTGCCGTGTAATGGCGTGAGCACGTAAAAATGCAAGTAGAAAAAATAGGGACCACCTTTGATGGGAAGGTAGTAGCGTTCCGTGCGCCTTTGGCGTTGAGTCATGCCGGCCACATGACCATGGAGACGTCTTCGGACAGCTCTGGCTCTTTGGCTTTGAAAGAACACTGCCCCCTAGAGTCGGCAACGACTAGCATGTATGTGGGAAGGGAACCTTTACGTTTACCTATGTTTTGATATAATATCTCCAGTATGCCAGAGTAGTATTTCAGTAGATATTTAAGCTCCCATTATTTTCTGCTGAAGTTTTCTTTTAAAAATCACTGATGAGTGCCAAAAGTAACCAACTGAAAAATGAACATGAATGGAACCAATAGGACAATCCATCTATTCTTACCCATAGAAATGATTTAAGAAAAGGCAAGGCCCCTTCAATCATTGTGCAAAAGTTCAGTGTAGGAAATCATGTTGGGGAGATTAATATCCTACAGTTTTTATCCATCTAATTTAATATTATCTCTTTGGATGGGCAGTTACAGCTTTACACGGCCAGAGATGTTCCTGTCTCTTGCTCCTGGAAGTTCTTCAACCAGACACTTTCTGTATTCTGATAATGGTCCTAAAGTAAGACATGCGTTCTTGCTCTCTCTGTCTCTGTCTCTCCCTCTCTCCCTCTCTCTCTCTCTGTCTCTCTCTGTCTCTCTCTCTCTCTGTCTCTCTCTGTCTCTCTCTCTCTCTCTGTCTCTCTCCCTTAGTCTCTGCCTCTCTCCCTCTCCCTCTCCCTCTCTCTCCCTCCCTCTCCCTCTCCCTCCCTCTCTCCCTCTCCCCCCTCTTCCTCTCTCCCTCCCTCTCTCCCCTCCCTCTCTCCCCTCCCTCTCCCTCTCTCCCTCTCCCTCTTTCTCTCCCTCTCCCTCTCCCCCTCTCCCCCTCTCCCTCTCTGTCAGCTCATGGGGCCATGGAATCTCACTGTTGCAGGTGCTTTCCTGCAACTCGGAATTAGATGGCTCTCTGTGCCTTCCTTTAACACTCTGCAACTTTCTATTTTCGTTTTACTAAGGCTGCACATTGCTGGGGCGATTTGAGGTGCATTTTCAGTTCAGCAGAACCGTTCTAACCGCCACTAGATGGTGCTGTCCTTGTGCCGCACTTTAAATACTTTCCTTGAAATACTGTTTTGCTGCACTAGAGATAATTATTTTAAAAATTCATCTGAACTAGCCACTGCTCCATAATTCATGCTCTGCACACGGCATGACAGCATTAAAGACATACTGGCTGAGCTTCCCCTCACCCCTTAATTAGAGGCTCAGAGAATTTAGTCATAGATAATCTGCATTCCGTCAGCCACCCATAGGCACCACAACAGGATAACCCACGCGTTTTATAGAACACTGATCTCTTAATTAGATGCAAAGTGGGATGACTTTGTACCATAAGTAGGGAATTCAAAGTGTTTGGTTTAATAAATGTTTCCTATCAAATTGAAGATCCATACATAGATCTTTTGACTCTAAACAGAGCTGCAGAATCAACAGAAACAATCAAAATTTAACTGCACCTTACATTTCCCTGGCAGAGTTGGTTGCTTAAAATGACTGCATTAATTTTTATGAAAATGCCAATGACATTGTAAATTAATTAACCCAGCTGAGATAGCCACAATGATGGTCTTCAATAAAAATGTATCAAATAGAACAGCAGAACATATTTTTAAAAAATCCATTCCTAAAATCCTGAAGAGAACCCATCAAAGAGTAAAATATGAGCTGGAGAATGAATTTGAATTGACAGTAAAACAAAAGGGATGATTTAAATAGATGCACCTATTTCAAGGATTCTCAAAGCCACAGAAAATCTGTATTTTGCTCAAACTTACAATATGTTTTCAACTTCTTGAATACCATCATTTATAAAAGTTGAGAGTTGGTGTGCTTTGGTTACTTAGTGTTAAATTTAAAGTAGGAAGACGCAAATTCATATCCTCAGTCACCAACAGAAACTCACTGAGCTATCAATCTACTATTCAGGATCAGAATAGAATAGAATAGAATAGAATAGAATAGAATAGAATAGAATAGAATAGAATAGAATAGAATAGAATAGAATAGAATTTTTTATTGGCCAAGTGTGATTGGACACACAAGGAATTTCTCTTGATGCATATGCTCTCAGTGTACATAAAATGTTTATCAAGGTACAACACTTACAACACTTAATGATAGTCACAGGGTATAAATTTAACACTTAATGATACAACACTTAATGATAGTCATAGGCTATCAGGAAACAAATAAGCAATCAGGAAACAATCAATATAAATCATAAGGATACAAGCAACGAAGTTACAGTCATACAATCATAAGTGGAAGGAGATGGGTGATGGAAATGATGAGAAGATTAATAGTAGTGCAGATTTAGTAAATAGTTTGACAGTGTTGAGAGAATTATTTGTTTAGCAGAATGATGGCGTATGGGAAAAAACTGTCCTTGTGTCTGGTTATTCTGGTGTGCAGTGTATAGCGTATAGCGTCATTTTGAGGGTAGGACAGTTTATGTCCAGGATGTGAGGGGTCTGTAAATATTTTCACAACCCTCTTTTTGACTCATGCAGTATACAGTTCCTCAATGGAAGGCAGGTTGGTAGGAATTGTTTTTTCTGCCGTTCTAATTAGCCTCTGAAGTCTGTGTCTGTCTTGTTGGGTTGCAGAATCAAACCAGACAGTTATAGAGGTGCAGATGACAGACTCAATAATTCCTCTGTAGAACTGGATCAGCAGCTCCTTGGGCAATTTGAGCTTTCTGATTTGGCGCAGAAAAAACATTTTTTGTTGTGCTTTTTTGATGACATTTTTGATGTTAGCTGTCCATTTTAGATCTTGCGATATGGTAGAACCTAGAAAATTGAAGGTTTCTACTGTTGATACTGTGTTGTCTACTATTGTGAGAGATGGAAGTATGGAAGGGTTTTTCCTAAAGTCTACCACCATTTCTACAGTTTTGAGTGCGCTCAGTTCCAGATTGTTCCGGTCGCACCACAAGGCTAGTCGTTCAACCTCCCGTCTGTATGCGGATTCATCATTGTATCGAATGAGACTGATCACTGTGTGTCATCTGCGAACTTCAGTAGTTTAACAGATGGATCATTAGAGATGCAGTCATTGGTATACAGAGAGAAGAGAAGTGCAGAGAGCACATAGCCTTGGGGGGGGGGGCTCCCTGTGCAGGTATTTGATGTGATTCTACTTAGCGTCACCTGCTGCTTCCTGTTTGTTAGGAAGCTTGTGATCCACTTATAAATCTGTTCAGGTACCTATAGCTGGTTTAGCTTAGTTAGAAGAGTGTCTGGAAGAATGGTATTGAATGCTGAACTAAAGTCTACAAAGAGGACCCTTGCATAGGTCTTTGGAGATTTAAGATGTTGTAGGAGGTAGTGCAGAGCCATATTAATAGCATCATCTGTTGATCTATTTGCTCAGTATGCAAATTGCAAGGGGTCTAACAGTGGGTGCGTGATGGTTTTCAAGTGGGACAGCACTAGCCTTTCAAAGGTTTTCATGACTACAGATGTTAGTGCAACTGGTCTGTAGTCATTCAGTTTCTTGATGGTGGGCTTCTTCGACACTGGGATGATAGTAGAGCATTTGAAGCAAGAAGGAACATAGCACATCTCTAGTGATTTATTGAAGATATGGGTGAAGATGGGGGCCAATTGGTCAGCACAGACTTTTAAGCAAGAAGGAGTTTTCTTGTCTGGGCCTAGAGCTTTTCCTGGCTCTGTGAAATAGATCTTGCACTTCCTTTTCTGTGATCACTAGGGGTTGGGAACCTAATGGGATGGGGTCAATTGTAGGAGGCTTGGCTGTTGTTGGTGTGTCTGAGATGGAGGTTGTGGAGATAGGTGGCTGTAGCTTCCTTTCAAACCTGCAGTAAAATACATTCAGGTCATCTGCAAGTTGTTGATTTCCTTCAACCTGGGAAGGAGGTTTGCCATAGCTGATGATATTTTTAAGAGTTTTCCACATGTTTTCTGGTTCATTTTTTGAGAGCTGATTCTTTAGCTTTTCAGAGTAGCTTCTTTTTGGTGCTCTGATCTCCCTTAACATTGAGTATGCATACTAGAAATAGGGAACATATAAGTTTGTGAGCATGCCAATACACCCACTTACATACAGTAGAACTAATAAACACACACTCAGCTGAATTGGGAATATTAGTTTTATCTGCATTATTATTACAAAGCTATCTCCCTCACTGTGTTAAATAATGCCCATTAACCTCACTAATTTTAATAAAGCTACTAGGCATTGTATTGGATGCACTGATAATGAATCACTTCTGAATTTTTACTGTACTATATCACATTGTATAATTAAGGAGAAATAAGAGAATATGTTCCGTTTAGCTTATTTATTGGAACTTTACAAGGTTTTAATTTGGAGGTTCATCTCAATTCACAAATTCTATCTTATCTCTTAATTAAACCAGAAAGTTGAAGTCAATGGTTAAATCAGACTGGGTGCACTTGAATCAATTCAGTGATGTGGAATGCCATTAAAACATGCAAAAGCCCCTTTCAAAAAATGATTCAGAAAATCAACCAGAATTTATTTCAATGTTCAAATCTAACTGAATCAATGAATCTAATTAGGATTATTTATTACAGTTAGTTCTCCTTCTTCTTGAAGTATAAGTTCCATTGAATGGTAGTAGGAGGGAGGAGGTGTGTTAGTGTGGTTGTATTTCAATAGATGTGTATCTAATTTGCTATAGTTTCCTCTGCTGATTAGGATATCCAGAAAGGGTAATATGATGTCGTTTTTCTTTTCTTGTGAATTTTATTACTTTTGAAGATGAGGTTGATTATTTCATGTGTCTTCTCTGATTGTTCCTTTTTCAATTTGATAAAAATGTAGTCTATATGCTGGATCCACACTTTTAATTTATGTGTTTGAGTGCTATAGTTTTGAGACATTGCATTATGCTTTCTACTATGAAACCCTGAAAACTGTGAGCATCCAAGCCAAATCCAAAAACGTTCAGACAAGAGACCTAACATCATTTATGCCAAACTAATGGTGATACAGACAAAATTTGATTGATTGGGGCCAGGATAGCTCAGGCAGTAGAGAAGCCTGTTATTAGAACACAGAGCCTGCAATTACTGCAGGTTCGAGCCTGGCCCAAGGTTGACTCAGCCTTCCACCCTTTATAAGGTAGGTAAAATGAGGACCCAGATTGTTGGGGGGGCAATAAGTTGACTTTGTAAAAAAATATATACAAATAGAATGAGACTATTGCCTTATACATTGTAAGCCGCCCTGAGTCTTCGGAGAAGGGCGGGGTATAAATGTAAACAAACAAAAAAAAAACTATGACCCACCTTAATTTTAATTCACAAAACAGATGTGAATATGAAAAGGAATATGTACAGTTGTAGTATAGGGGTAAGATTATGGGCAAGGGTATCAGACTTTTAATATTTATTAAAGAAAATCTATCTAGTAGTTAAGAAGGAGTATTAGGTATGTTTACTGTATTGAGTTGTTGATAAAAAATAATAAAGGGGGAAATAGATAAATAAATACTACAAAAGGAGTTCCAGCTAACGTCACGGCAAGTTTGGCCACAAGGAGTGGATCGCCACGCTCCTGCGCTGAATTTTCCCTGTTGGAGGGCTCCAAAAGGAGCTAAAGCTACTCTATAGGGGTGGTGAGCACCCCTGCATGCTTTGGGGGAATCACAACTCTCCTGCTTGATTCAGGGTTCTTCCCTCTTATTTTTGATGAGAAGAGGCAGCCATTATGGCTGCCATGAACCTGGGACAGCCAAGGCAACAAAGAAAGTGCAGGAGCTGTGTAAATAAACAGTGATCAGAACCTGGTGAGATGATTCTTTTGCTACCTAAAATTTAACCCTAAAAGGAAAAAATATTCGGAAAGAGACTCTTAGTACTATTTGTTAAAGTGGCAAACAATTATTCAGATAAAAATCTCAGACCTGAAAGAAATGAACTTAGGAAAGAAAAGCAATTTTTAAAAAATAAGATAAAATATAGAAAATTGGACTTCTAACCTGGGTAGGTGCTGTTTTGGAAAGGCATTTTAAAATGCTGAAACTTTTTACTTAAATAACTGACTTTGCTTCTATAAATTGAATTAACATTGGATTAAATACCAGTTAGAATTGAGACAACATTGAAACCTAAGCTGAGATCACCACCTACTGTTGGATGGAAAATATAACAAACCCCGACAAGCCTAGGAAAATTTCTGATAAGAGGAATAAACAACATCTATCTGGAAATCTGTAGTGATAATTATTGTTTTATATTGATCCATTCTATGTCCATTGGAGGCTCAACTATGAGACCAAGGAAGAAATCTAATTAAAGCAACCTTTGAAGGTTAAGACATATAACTAAACTTATAAAGTGGATTCAAGGAGACACTTGGAAAGCTTTCTGGACTACTTAAAAGGAAGTGACTAATTAACTGTGGGATATAAAGAACAATGACTACTGAACTCTCTGAGGAGCAATATTAGGCCTGTATATGTGGTTTTTGGACTATTGAGCAAGAGTGGGACAAGATGAGATGCTTCATCAGAGGGAAATGAGTGGATTTTTTGGAAGAAATGGCACTGATGTTTCAAAACATTAATGACATTATGACAAAGAACTCTAGAGAGATAAAGAACCTAATGCATGGCACAGATGGGAAAATAGAAAGCATTTAACAAGGGACAATGAATAAAGATCATTATGTCCAGGAAAGCGAGGAGATAACAGAAAGAATTGAGGAAAGGATAGAACAGACAAATAAAGCAAATAAAGCAAGAAGATAAGAAGGAGAAGATAATAAAGATAAAAATGACTGATGAAATAAAGCAAGGAAATTTTTAAGAGATTTAAAAATGGATTGGGATAAACAGGATGATATTTTCAAAAGGGACACAGGAGAAATAGGAGTTTGGGCAGATATTCTGGAGGCCTGGTAATATAAAATGGGAGAGATGGGAGAAATATATAGACTGAATAGTAAATATGTAGAGATTGATAGAGACAAAGATCCAAGAGAGAAAATAATAAATAAGAATTGAAGCATTAAAATGGGCAAGAGATGATGGATCAAAAGGAAAGGTCTTTTAATATAATGGTGGACTGACTGAAGCCTGTCTGAAAGTTAGAATGGAAGTAGAAATAAGAGATAGAGGGAATATTATTATACACATTTTTATATAACAGAATAAAAGTAATAACTAGATGGGAAGACTAGTGGTTGGAGGAGGGTATTACTATGCATGCTCAAATAATACTGTGATTGGAATTAGAATAGCACATTGAAACAGTAAACAACTAAATAATGAAGGATTACATCTTAATACAAATATGCATATTAATACTAATATAAGTTTGATTAATATGATAAACATTATTATTGTTATTTGTATCAAAATGAATGACACCCAGATGCCACACTGTTCATGTATTGATATTGATGTATATTTAAAAAAAATGTTACAAAAGGAGTAAGTCTTTTAAGTTTTAAGACTATATTTTCAGTTCCATAGTTTGGGTTGGAAATGCAGTAATTCTAATTACATTGGGAAAACACTTTTTAAAAAACATCTCCATGGGCTGATTCCTGCTGTGTTTACTTCTGAAAGCAGTTTAAATCTATTCTAGCTTTACAAATCTTTAATAGAAGCTACTATTAAATTCTTTGTTGTTGTTGTTGTCTTATTTGACCTTTCAGCAATTTTCTAAAAACTTTTAGCGAGTATTATCCAATATAGTAATTAAAATGGGAAGTGAAATTCTCTAATAATTGAATTGATGAACAGGCTCAAAAGGTATGTTTTATTTGCAAATCCATTTGCTATATAGAATAGAATAGAATAGAATTTTATTGGCCAAGTGTGATTGGACACACAAGGAATTTGTCTTGGTGCATATGCTCTCAGTGTACATAAAAGAAAAGATACGTTCATCAAGGTACAACATTTACAACACAATTGATGATCAATATATCAATATAAATCATAAGGATTGCCAGCAACAAGTTACAGTCATACAGTCATAAGTGGAAAGAGATTGGTGATGGGAACTATGAAACGATTAATAGTAGTGCAGATTCAGTAAATAGTCTGACAGTGTTGAGGGAATTATTTGTTTAGCAGAGTGATGGCCTTTGGAAAAAACTGTTCTTGTGTCTAGTTGTTCTGGTGTGCAGTGCTCTATAGCGTCGTTTTGAGGGTAGGAGTTGAAACAGTTTATGTCCAGGATGCGAGGGATCTGCAAATATTTTCACGGCCCTCTTCTTGATTCGTGCAGTATACAGGTCCTCAATGGAAGGCAAGTTGGTAGCAATTATTTTTTCTGCAGTTCTAATTATCCTCTGAAGTCTGTGTTTTTCTTGTTGGGTTGCAGAACCGAACCAGACAGTTATAGAGGTGCAAATGACAGACTCAATAATTCCTCTGTAGAATTGGATCAGCAGCTCCTTGGGCAGTTTGAGCTTACTGAGTTGGCGCAGAAAGAACATTCTTTGTTGTCCTTTTTTAATGATGTTTTTGATGTTAGCTGTCCATATAAAGAAAATATTTTTCCTTCCTAATGAATAAGGCTCTTCTGATTTCAGTCTCAACTAGGACCGTTCTGCACTGGTCTGCACTGGACTGCAACCTAATCTATTTAGTTGTTATATGCTTCCTTTTGTTCTTAAAGCTATCTTAAAATTCCAATCGGGGTTGGAGTAGTTTGGCAACAGGGCCACATTTTCAGATTGGGGCTTAATGTGGACTGCAGTCACTGTAGATTCTGACTGGCCATTTCTCTGCTTATTGTTATTCCCATCCATGCAGGAAGGCAAAACTTGTTGCCTGGTTTCTGCGTAGCCATCTCTACTGGGCCTGACATTTTCTTTTAGAAGATGGTTCCCTCCATGGGATTCTCCATTCTTTTCCTTTGCTTTCCCACAAGTCTGTACATGTAGCTGTTCTATCTTAGCGAACAATAATGAAGTCCGGGGTTAAAGCAGTAACAAACTTTATTAGCAAGTCAATACTCAAGAATAACTATTAGAGCTAACGTGCTCCTTAGAACAACAACATTCCTTGCCTTGACAGCAGCTTAAATAGTTAGCTGTCAAGGCTGAAGGACCAATCAGAAGGCAACCGGTTTCCCGCTTTTTGGGCTAGCCGCGCCTGGACCAATCAGATGCGGCCAGCAACAGGCAAAGGTTCCTCGGGTCGTAACTCCGAGGACATAACAGTAGCTGCCTTCATTCCCCTGCCACGTTCCTTCATTTAATCCTTTCACCTTCCACCCTATCCTCATATTTTATTGTAGCATTGTCGCTTGGATGCTACAATGATTAAAACAAAAGAAACCCATTGAAGTCCATAGAAATTCTGTGGCTACAAAGAATTGATGGTTGAAGTTCATATAAATGAGAAAGTAGTATTCTTTGAAACCAGAGGTAGGTTTCGCATAATTTTACCACCGGTTCATCATGCACCGAAAATGTGAGTGCGCATGAAAGCTTGCACATATGCACGTGGCTTAAAAAATGTGGCTAAATAGGACAGCATAGATCTGGAGCGGGTGGGCGGGGCAGGTTGCTACTACCTCTTAGATCGGGTGATTGAGGAGGCAGGAGACAGGTCTTGTGTAACAACAGCTCTTTGTTGTATGGGGTGAACCCAGCAAATGAACCCTAGGAGAAGCTCTTCTTATATACTATTCTGGCTGAGGCACCAGCCAATCAGTAACAAGTATTTTCCCTCCAAAAGTTGTCCGAAGTGGTCCGAACCAGCTGAATACTAGCACTGTTTGAAACATAGTACTTCTCTGCCTATTATGTAAGATAAAGTTATTTGTTTTATATAGAAGGGTAAGGTTGATGGTATCATGGGGAGGGGGAGGGAAGCAAACGGAATATACATCAACCAGCCAGGGCAGAAATCAAAAGCCTGTTAAGCAATGTAAGAGTGGACTGGAGGTGTGAGTCTTTAGGCCCATTGTTGGATGAACTAAAGAAAAATTAAGGATGTGACTGACCCACTGAGATAACACAACAGCCTGGCAACTTTGAATGAGATGGTTATCTGGTTTCAATGGGTACATTTATTCAGAGATGGTCAAACTAAAAAGTCAAGGCAAAAAAAATCTACTGGAAAGAAAGATACAAAGGAGAGATTGGAGAAATATACACAACTGTGCAGGGAAAATATCCAAACCAATGATATATACTAAGAGACTTCCACTAAATTAGAACCAGATTCTCTGAAAAGTGCAGTTACTTTGCACAGTCACCCATGCCCTCGTTACATCCCGCCTGGACTACTGCAATGCTCTCTACATGGGGCTCCCCTTGAAGAGCACCTAGAAACTCCAACTGGTCCAGAATGCAGCCGCGCAGATGATAGAGGGAGCGCCTCGTGGCTCCCATGTGACACCTCTCCTGTGCGGCCTGCACTGGCTTCCGGTGGTTTTTCGGGTGCAATTCAAGGTGTTGGTTACCACCTTTAAAGCGCTCCATGGCTTAGGACCGGGCTACTTACGGGACCTCCTACTGCCACCAACAGCCTCCCATTGACTTATGTGCTCCCACAGGGAGGGCTTCCTTGGGGTACCGTCAGTTAAACAATGTCGACTGGCGGCCCTTAGGGGGAGGGCCTTCTCTGTGGGGGCTCCTGCCCTCTGGAATGAGTTGCCTCCGGGGCTTCAACAACTCCCCGACCTCCAGACTTTCCGCCGCGAGCTAAAGACTCTTTTATTCCATCGAACAGGGCTAGCTTAAAAAATGTTGTTTTAATGGGGTTGTAGTTTTATTTTATTGTTAGTTTTTAGTATTTCGGCCATAAATTATATAAATTTTATATTGTTTTTAAACTGTATTATATTGTGTTTTTAAATTGGCTGTGAACCGCCCTGAGTCCTTCAGGAGAAGGGCGGTATACAAATTCGATTAATAAATAAATAATAAATAAATAAGGAGAAGGGCAAAAGTTATTGGAGAAGATCCTGAGGTATAAAAGGAAAAAAATAAAGCAAATTGAAATACAGGGCTGATAGCAGACTAGAGGGGCTAAATACTATGACTATGATATATGCGTGAGTTTACAAGAACTCCATGAAGTAATTGCTGCCAAACAATCCTGGCAAAATAGTGTCCACTGAGTCGCAAAGAGCTGGAAGCAAATGAATGACTTAACAATTGCAGCAACAATCTACTGTAAGCAATAGTATTTGAGGGATTCAGTCTGCACCGTCCTGATATGTACTTCTTAGACTATTTCTTAGACTAATGTGCATCATTGGGACCCAGTGACATCATTGGGACACAGTTATACTTTGGATTTTATACCTCTCTGCATGCATGATGACATTCCTGAGTCATAATACATTTAGGATGATACTACAGTTGCTTTTAGCCAAAAGGTCAAAAAGCAATTATGCATTAAAATTAGAAATACGTTGCACTTCAAGTCAAAATGGTGTTTTGGGGCAAGCATGGGAGCTTAATCTTCAAGAACCTGGATCTCTTCCTGGATTTGCACAGGGCTTAATTCCTTAATTCCAGGAAAGTGCCTCTTTTGAAAGAGAACTACTAATACCAGTCCCATGCCCACTCTAAAGCATGCTATCCAGGGGTGGGCTTGAAATTTTTTAGCAAGGGGTTCTCTGCCCGGTTGCTGGGTGGGTGTGGCCATGATGGGCGTGGCCTAGACAGCCTCCTGCACCACAGCAGGGAGCTGTATTTTTGCCCTCCCTGGGCACTGGAGGTTTTCCTCGAGCCTCTGGGAGGGGAAAACCACCTCTCCAGGCTCCAGACGTCCTCTGAAGACTGGAAACGGGCCTGTTTCCGGCCTTCCTGAACTTCTGGTAGGCCTGTTTTTTGCCCTTCCTGAGCCTCCACACATGCCCTGCACCTACCTGAATCCAAAACGGGCTGCATGGGGACTCCTGGGAGGGGAGGGGCAGGGTGAGCACGGCCAGCCAGGAGTGGGATTTGGGGGTTCTCTGAACTGCACAGAATCTTAGCTAGAGGTTCTCCCGAACCCTTGCTAACCCCCAGCAGCCCACCCCTGATGCTATCGCTCCTTGTCATAAAAGTACGATGGAAAATACACCAAAAATGATTCAGTCTAATCATATACTCATATGTAGTTTGAGGACTGTATTATTAGTTACTATAATGCTGAAGATTTGCTGCTTGGTAGATCACCCTAAATCAACTCAATATTTTTCTCATTAGTCTCACCTGTATATTGAACTAATTTGAGTTTAAATTTCATATTGCTGGCTTAATTATTTTTGCTCACCAGTGCCAGTTATGGGGATGCATTCACCTGTGTATAAATAGTTCCTATTGCCCCTTTTATTCAAGCACAACTTATGATTAGTCCATTGATGTCATCATCATGCAGCAGCTGACATCACAGCTTATCATTATCACCCCTGGTGTACTGAGTCTACCAGGAAATACTAAGGGGTGATTCAAATGGGAAGAGTGCTCTTATACAATCATCCCGCTAATGATGTGAGGAGGGGAGGTAATATTAGCTCGCAAGGAAAGTGGCATTTTAGCTGCCGGGTTGTTTTTCTCTGAAATTTGGTGAAGCATCTTTTATTTTGATGGAAGTTTGGATTCAAAACTCATTCTGCTAGAAGAAACTCAAAGATGATAGTTAAACCTGTGAGAATTGTTGTGTTTTATATGTTGCTCTGCAAACTAATACTGTACACACAGGACATCTTGTCAAAGCATTTAATGTTGCTTCACAGGGTCCAGTAGCTGTGGGGAAAAAACTTCTGAAAACATTTAGTGAATCTGACTATTGTGCAGAGAAAAGGCTAATCTCTCTTTCCTTCAGGATTTAATCTATTCGAGAAAGTTTAGGTGACAGTGATGGACACTGCAATCTAACGGTCCTGCCTTTTAATGCTAAATCAGTTGGTCCTAAAAAGATCTATTATCCAAGACTTATTTTCAGATGGAAGAGCTGATTTGGCATGAATGGAAAAGACCTAGGTAAGAGAGGGAGAGTTAATTCATCAACAATATCCCAGGAATACTCTGTATTGCATCACATTAGTTAGAAGGCAGAAAGGTGAGTTAGTTTTAGACTGCAAGAATTCCTGATAACTAGCAACTAACTTGTTCTGACAGGCCGCTGGTATATCTGGGTGCTAATATTGTATATTGCAGAGATTGGAAATCTCTGCTTTTCTATATGTTGCACAACTACAATGCCTAGCATCTTTAGCACTGGTGATATTGATGGGATGACTGAGATTAAAATATACTAGCTAGCTTTTTGACAGGCACTGACTTTTCATTCGGTGGAATTTATGTGACACCACTTTGCACAGTGTGCAAATTTTGGCACCTGGGCAACGTGGAATGTTAGATGAAGTTGGCCTCAGCCAGCTGGCCTTTCTAAAGGATCTTTTCATTGACTTGATTTTCATCTTGACTGGGTATATACCTGATTGAATCAGACACTTTCGATATGCCAAGAACACTAATGCTGAGCTATGGAAATCTTTTTCTCTCTCCTGGCCCCAGTTGCTAATGGCACCTGCATTCATGAAATTGTGATGCTGAACAATTTCCCCCCCCCCCAGAAATCAGCCAAGAAAATTCTCAGTTTTAAGGCATTTTTGCATTATTAAATATTATTAGAGGGGGGTGGGGGGACTATCAGAAGACTTCTGAGGCATCAGGAGAAATAAAATAACACCTGTCTCTTTATTTTCTTTAGTCTACAACAGAGGTGAGTTTCAGCAGGTTCTGACCAGTTCTGGAAAACCGGTAGCGGAAATTTTGAGTAGTTCAGAGAACCAAGTCCCAGCTGATCGGGAGAAAATGGGGATTTTGCACTAACCTTCCCCTGATTGGGGAAGGAATGGAGATTTTACAGTATCCTTCCCCTGCCATGCCCACCAAGCCACACCCACCAAGCCACATTCATAGAACTGGTAGTAAAAAAAATTGAAACCCATCACTGGTCTACAACCCTTCCATAAATATTAATATTGCCCAATTTAGCTTTATCCTGGTCAATTAAATCAACCAGAGAATACAGACCAGATATTTTAGGAAGGTATACAAAGCTCAGTGCCTCTCTGGGCATGGAAAGTCTTGCCTGATTGCCAACCTTCAAAGGAGGCAACTAGAAGACCTCTGTTAAAGTTTGATTATTTAGTGGTTTATAAACATCTTGAGAACATACGAAGAGCCCTGATAAATCAGGCCAAAAGTCCATTAACTCCAGCATTCTGTAGCACACAGAAGCTGACAAGCAAAAATAGGAAGGTGACAGTTTTCTTCCATTGTTAGTGATATTGTCTTTCAGCCAGAAGATTAAGTAGCAGCAACATAGATCAATTCTCTATGACAGTGATGGCTAACCTTTTCTGGACTGAGTGCCCAAAGCGCGCCCAAACCCCCAAAATGCCATGCATGTGCATGAGAGGGCTCTCTGCATGTGCCCCTCCCCCGTGCATGCACACATGGCCTCCTGCACATGCCCTGCCCTCAGTGCATGTGTGGCAGAGACCCGAAGACCAGTTGGCCAGTAGGAGGTGCGCGAGCATGTGAGGCAAAGACGAACTGGGGTGACAGCTCATGTGCCCACAGAGAGGGTGTTGCGTGCCACCTATGGCACGT
Organism: Ahaetulla prasina; assembly: GCF_028640845.1. Lineage (NCBI taxonomy): Eukaryota > Metazoa > Chordata > Lepidosauria > Squamata > Colubridae > Ahaetulla > Ahaetulla prasina. The sequence continues at coordinate 79,817,024 of NC_080545.1, read as the reverse complement.
GTGTTTGCCATCACAGCTCTATGAATACATTCAGTCCTTTTTAACCATTGAAATTAGTAGCTGGTCCCTCAACTGATAGGGCTAAATTCCAGATTTTAATTATGAGTCATGTAAAAATATATTTGTCCTACTTTTTTATGAGTTTTCCAAGGGTGCTCAGAAATTAATAAGCTGATATGCCACTTAAACCTCTCAAAGTCAGTTGGATAGGAATTATAAATTAACGATGTCAACTGCATATAAAGAAAATCTTTATAAAATGTTTTACAGATGGCATTTTTCACCCACAAGGTGGGCAAAGATGTTTAAGGACATGTCCGCTAAATGTTGGAAATGTCATCAGATACCTGGTTCATATTATCATATGTGGTGGACATGCCCAAAAGCAAAAAAAAAGGACAAAAATACACACACGGTTGGAAAAAACAAAAAAGCAACATGTAGATTTAAAACCAGAAATATTTTTGTTGGGCATTTTACCGGATAAGTATAACAAGGGGAATACAAATTTGATTGTACATGTATTAACTGCAGCTAGAGTTGTATTTGCACAACAATGGAAAAGTGAAGAAATCCCTACAGATGAAAATGTGATTAAAAATATATTAGAATGTGCAGAAATGGATAGACTAATACTTACAATTAAGGAAAAGGAAGAAACTGAATACCTTTTGACACAGGACTTATTTTATCAATGGCTAGCTAATAAAAGATAGATAAAAGAAAAGGACTAATGATACAAGGGAGGTTTGTTAAAATGGATAAGCAAATATTATTATTATTGTTATTATTATAGAACTAATACCAATGTAATGAATATTGTTGTAAACACTTTGATTATTATTTCCTAAAAAACATTTGTACCCAGATAGCACATTGTTTAACTAAAAATGGAGTCTTTATATGTTATAAAATAAACTAAACATTTATTTAAAAAAAAACCTCTCAAAGTCAGTATAGGTGTGAGTGAGTACTCTTACACGTACTCACTCACAGCATGAGTGAGTACTTGTAAGACCAGCTTTTCTGTCAGGTATAAAGTCAAGATTGTCAGATCTTGCCAGACCTTGACAAGAGCCTCACCTGAGCTTCTGCAGGTGAAGAGGTGAAGATGTCCTTAACAGACAGGCAACCACATTTCCTTTATTTCGATGTTAACATGGGGTATTTGAAATTAAAAAGGGAATAACACAGTCTTAGCTTTCTTGTCCCTGGGCTTCTGCAATGAGTGACACTAATCACCATAATATGCTAATTTGTTAATATAAATAAAAACTGTTACTACTTGAAGGATAAAAATAAATAGCCTCGCAGAAAATAAGATAAATCTTTTATCAGCGATGATGTGCTTGCAAAGTCAACATGGGTATTCTCATTGGAAATAGCATTCACTGCTCTCTGGGGCTCTTGGACTTTAAGTAAGTGATTATGATATATAATTAATGGGGCTGTGGAGATTGGGGGAGAAGATCACTTACAGAACATCTACTCTTTAATTTCAGTGGAGATGCAAATGCTCCCTCGAGAGGAATAGAGCCGAAGAAATAATTTCAAGTTTAACATTTTCTTTTGATATGCATATCAGGGTTTTTTTTTTCTCTTTCCATCTCCGCTTAATTGGCTTAAAGGGTAAACTCTTCCCTGAAAATTGAATCTGGCTTCACAGGGCATCTTATTTATTGTCTCTCTGTAACTTCCAAACAAATTGGTTGCCTTTACAGTGGAGCCAAAGATTACAGATATAGTAATTTTTTTTTCTCCCTCTTTTGTGCTAGCATCACAAACTCACCCCGGGATCATTAAATCAAGCTGTGTTCTTTCCTGTTCGTTCTTCTCCTTGTCTTTATTTTTATTTTTCTGTGTTGTTATTTTCGTTAAATGCCAACAAAGTATGCAGTTTTGTACGCCAGACAAAAGGAAATTCAACCTCCGTTTTTTTAAAAAAATTGCTCGCTGTGGTGTGTTTGAAGCTAATTTTGCTTTTCAGCAAAGATTTTCACCCGCATATTTTTTTTTTAAATTATCATTATCAAGTTTTGGGGAGTGGGCCTCAGGTCTCTCACATGATAGTGGTACCATCAAATATTTCACTTGCTTATGTGAATGATTCTAAACATAATTAATCCATATATCAAACATTTCAATAATGAGGAATGGAAGACATGATGTATATTGACAAAGGACACACAATTAGAGAAGATTGTTACCCACATCAGTCTGGCTTCTTTTTGACAGTCATAAAATAGGTTTTCTCCACCCTTGTGGAGGGAGGAAAATACTTTGATATAAAAAGTGCTATCCTATTCTTTTACTGGATCTCATCATGGAGAAAGGTAGGGTTTTTGCCCCCTGAAATCTAACGTGGGTTGCTTTCAAAACAGCTGTCAGGGTTCCGATGGATGCCCTAATTCAGGGGTAGTCAACCTGTTATAGCTACCGCCCACTTTTGTATCTCTGTTAGTAGTAAAATTTTCTAACCGCCCACCGGTTCCACAGTAATGCGCCATGTATCATTGTCTGCGCATGCTTCTCGCGCATCGTGGATTGGGTTGGGGGGGGGGTGCTGGCTACCAGCTCTGCTTGCCTGTTACAGCTGGGTGGTGTGGGGGGAGATGCGTGAGCTATTCTGGGACGAGGCTCTTTTGTTTGCAGTCGCACTATAGCTCCATTTAGTTTCACTTACGTAACGTGAACTAAACTTATGCATGGGCAAATAGTATATTTTCAGAAATTTAAATTGTCATGGGGAATTTTATGAAAACCTAATGAAAACGTTTTTAAATATTGTTATGAAATTTTTTTAAAAAGTCAGTTAAATTAAAAAAAAAAAAAGGAAAGTGCTTCAGTATCGGACAAAACTCCTACTGCCCACCATGAAAGCTGGAATGCCCACTAGTGGGTGGTAGGGACCAGGTTGACTACCACTGCCCTAAATAAATCATGAGCATCAAGCCAAGCTTCAAAATAAATCCAGTTATTTATTAGGAGCTTCATGTTGGCACATTCCCAGGTGAAGCCAGCTTTAACCCCACGTAATTTATGCCCCAATCATGACCCTTTCCCCCCTCCCCTTCCCAGGGTGTGTCATCAATCACATTCACCAATGGAGCAATTTCGCGGGTTGTAGAGACCACTCCCCTCCAGCTGCTGTGGGTAACTCTGGGAGACAACCTTGAGAGAGATAAGTCTGGAAAGTGCATCTGTCTTTGGCTGCCGTGCTGTTTCGTCAGTTTCCCATCCCGCCCCCCTTGCCTATGGCAACTCAAGAGCAGGCCAGGGATGCTTTGTGAGTTGACAACAATGATTTGTGGGCACAGTCTCATTCAGCATCATCTACTGGCAGGAAAACCAGCCATTCATCAGTTTTGAGTGGCAGAGCAGGGTGAGATGTCATTTTATTTTATTAAAAAAATTTCAGTTGCCTTTTTAATAAATTTACTGCTGCTTCCCATAGTAAGAAGGATGACCACCCAAAGAATGAACTCCCCTCTTAGCAGAATCCTGCCACTACTACTATTACTTCAGTGTTAGAAGCACGAAAGTTCTTCCATGGTGAAAGGATTTACTGGTGCCATCACTGTTACTGGTGCCAGAAGACACCCAAGCTGGGGGGCTCTTTTCCCAACCCCATGAAAATGCCCACCAAAGGGGTACTCATTTATTTATTTGAGGTTGCCCACTTTCAAACTACTTGGTCAGCAGGAGCTGGAGTGTGTGATGGGAGCTCACCCTGCCCTATGGCAGCGAAGGGTCTTGAACGTGAATCTGTCAATCATCAGCCCAGTGTTCTAACCTTGTCAGCCACTGTGCTACTTCAAATGAATGAGCTTAGGAAGAATTGGGAATTCTGCTCTGAGCTGCTCTGTTGTTATGTAAGGATTTGCTTCCATATAGCAAGAGCTAGAAAAGCTTGTAGACTAGAGCATTAAGCCTGTTCCAATTCCCCCAACTCCCTCTTTTTCAAGTTGTCATACTAGCAGAAAATATCGAGAAGGCTGTGTCAAATCTTGGGGAAGAATCTAAATCCTTAGAAATAAAATCTTTCCCCAAAGTAAACTTATTCTTTTGAGTTGCATAATATAGGAATAAATCAGGAAGAGTCTAGTAGCACCTTTTCCACCTAACCAATGTTATTAAAAGGCATGGATGTTTGTGAATGCAGGTCTCTTTTTTCAGTTGTCTGGAAGCTGAGTCATGGCAACTGGACTTCTTTTGTTTTTTGGCTTGCAGCAAAACATTTCAAATCCAAAAAAAAAAAGAGATAAAAGGAGGGAAAAAAAGAAAAGGAGTCCAGTACCATGACTCAACTTGCAGACAACTCTACCTGGATGACTGAGAACTTTTATCGATTATCTTTTGCTGTTGAACACAGTTCTCCTACAGTGTAATAATGGAAAGAAACACTAGTACATTTGTTCTGGACAGAATTCATTAGTCCTTCCTGCCAACCTGAGCCCCAAAGATCTAAAGAATTTGCTTTCTCTGCTGAAAATAAAATCTAGGGATCAGTAACATCTACAGGGTGGTGAAATATGTGATCCATCTACTTTTTTATATGTATTGTTCAAACGCATAGAGCTTCAACACCTCACCTTAAATTGGGTTCCCCCCAATACCTTGCAGATCACTCCCTTCCTAGAGATTTTCCATTCTTTGAAACTTCTGCCTTGTTGCGATTTAGATTTGATCCCATATATCTTGATCAGGGGTCTCCAACCTTGGTCCCTTTAAGACTTGTGGACTTCAACTCCCAGACTTCCTCAGCCAGCTTTGGATCCCTATTCCCGTGGAGTTTATAAAATCTGAACCATGAGGACTTCCTATTTCATCTGGAAAGCAATCAATCTTCTTCCCCACATAACATCTCTTCTTTCAAGTGTGGGATGACAGATTGCGAAGAGATTGAGAAACAAATGGAATGAATTTCAAACATAAAAGAGGATTAATGGCCTGTGAGAATAACCTTGGAAGACAGGAGGAAGAGCAGTCAGATGAGATATCTCAGTCCATAGAAAGAAAGGGGTTTGGGAATTGGTCTTTTCCTAGTTCTCTGGAAAGTACAGACAAGGAAGGGGAGGAATGCTTTCAGACTTGCAAATTCTGTTACTGCAACCTTACATTAAAGGTAGTGTAGTAATCTGTGAGAAACAGACAAATAACCTATTGGACTACCAGAATCCATAGGTCTCAGACGGATAGCAGGTCCTAAAAAAAGCTACATGAACCAAAGTTTAGATAGAAAGATTCCGAAGTGTATCAAAACTATTTGTAACCCTGCTGAGCTGTTGCTGTGAAAATGTGATTTTGCAAAGTACGTGGTTCTGAGATATATTTGGAATCAGAACATTGAAACTGTGAGAAATAAGGAACTGAAAGTAATCGATGGATAGAGGTTTGAGATGTACACAGGTATATGTGGAGACTATCTGTCAGTGAGAGAGAACAAGGAAGTAAGTTGTGAAATGCGTGCAGAAAAGTCTAAAAAGAAAGTCTTGGGATGAGTTCAGGGCCTCTGCCACAGCTACTCCTTGCTGAACTTAGCTATGCAGTGGACCTCACTGCAATGGGTTATTGATATAAGTTGTATTATGATGGCTGTTCATTTTCCAAATTGCTCATGAAATAAACATCTGAACCTTAAAGTAAAATTTATTGCTTGTGGTTTGTCTTTATTGGGATATTTTTACGACAACTCACATAGTACTCACACCTTGAGTTTCTGGACTTTGAAGGGCTGACAAGTTGGTATTTCCATTGAGGACCTGTATACTGCACAAGTCAAAAAGAGGGCTGTGAAAATATTTACAGACCCCTCACATCCTGGACATAAACTGTTTCAACTCCTACCCTCAAAACGATGCTATAGAGTACTGCACACCAGAACAACTAGACACAAGAATGGTTTTTCCTCAACGCCATCACTCTGCTAAACAAATAATTCCCTCAACACTGTCAAACTATTACTAAATCTGCACTACTATTAATCTCATTGTTCCCATCACCCATCTCCTTCCACTTATGGCTGTATGACTGTAACTTAATTCCTTGTATCTTTACGATTTATATTGATATTGATTTTTCTTGATTGCTTATTTGTACCCTATGACTATCATTAAGTTTTGTATCTTATGATTCTTGATGAACATATCTTTTCTTTTATGTACACTGAGAGCATATGCACCAAGACAAATTCCTTGTGTGTTCAATCACACTTGGCCAATAAAAAATTCAATTCAATTCAATTCAATTCAATTCAATTCTATTCTATTCTATTCTATTCTATTCTATTCTATTCTATTCTATTCTATTCTATTCTATTCTATTGATAGGAGTGTTCATTAGTAGCCTATCTCATATACAGCTCCTCAGTCTGGATTGTAAAAAGGCAGATTCAAAACATTCAGAGACTCTACCTTAATAAACACATGAATAAAAGCAGTCGGAAGGTTCTTATTGCATCCTTGCTTTTTGCTATATAATTCTAAAATCCCAGCTTCCTACACTTGTATTAGATTTCAGATAAAGATATTTTGAATAGCTTTCTCATTGAACTTTTTTAGATTAGGAAGAAAGACCAGACAAGGAGCAGAAATGCCACTGTGGGAAATGGTCAAGAAAAGCTAAAATGGCAGGATTGATATAGAAGAAGACAAAATACCAAAATGTAATAAAACAGCAAAATTAAACAAAACAAAGTTAAACCTATAAAAAATTAACAAGGAGAAAAAGAAAGGCGGAGGAAAAAACCTAGATAAAATAAAAGTAAGCTCTTCCTTATGGATAGCGACTGTTTTCTAATAAATGTCGCGCAAAATAAAAACAAAATATTATTGTAAAATATTATAAACCATCTGACATTCTTTTATTAGTGAAAAATATTGAGCAGTTTTTTTCCCCCAGGAATGGGTAAGTTTTAGAAAGGTGGAAAATGTGCATAAGAAAAAACAGTTTTTCCGCCACCTTCAGCAATGAGCTAAACAACAGAAATATTTCAAATTGCAATTGGAGATATGGGTAGGATCAAATGGAAAAATATGTTCTTTATGGCAGGGGTCCCCAAACCCTGGGCTTTGGACCACTACCAATCCATGCCTGTTAGAAACCAGGCCGTGCAAATGACAAGTGAGCAAAGCATCATCTACACATGTGCAATATCTAGGTTGTACACAAAATGATCCCCCCCTCCTCATGGAAAACAATTTTTTTCTTCTGAAACCAGTCCCTGGTGCCAGAAAAGTTGGGATCCACTGCAGTGGTGGGATTCAACCAGTATAACAACTGGTTCGCTGAGTGTATGCTCCAGACATGTGCAGTGTGTTTGAAAACAGCTCTAAAACTTACCTTCTTCTGCAACCCCAGTGAGTAAAACAGTTTAGGTGCAGCAATCCACTCTGCTGCGCCTATCAGCTGGGCTTCCAACAAAGGAAATATAGGCCAGTATAGCACGAGGACAGGCAGACGGCCCCAGCTGATCATCAGAGCAAACTGGTTCACTCTCAGCTGATTGTCAGAGCTACCGATTCGCCAGAACTGGCTGAATCCTACCACTAGTCCACTGCTTTATGGTCTCAAGCTATGTAAATCTTTAAAGATAATTAAATACTGGGCCAAATATTGGACCTAGACATCCTTGTTTAATTTCCAGAATGTTCCTGATTTATCATCACTTTTGAGATGTTGTAGGAAAATAAAACAGCACCTAATTTAATCCTGCCATAACATCAGGAATAAAGTAATTTTATTCAAGGACACTATAACAGAGAAGAGGCTTTACTAGAGGGCCTCCTCAGATATTCTCAATAAAAACATTCATCAAACTTGATAGATGACAGCTTTCCTTGAAATTTCTACCAAACAAATATTTGGTTTAGAGCAGGATTTATGAGCAGGTATGACAGTATAACGATAAAGCATAAAGGGATGCAGTGGTTCAGTGGCTAAGATGCTGAGCTTGTCGATCGAAAGGTTGGCAGTTCAGCAGTTCGAATCCCTAGTGCCACATAATGGGATGAGCTCCCGTTACTTGTCCCAGCTTCTGCCAACTTAGCAGTTTGAAAGCGCGTAAAAAATGGAAATCCATGTACTTTTGGCGTTTAGTCATGCCGGTCACATGACCACAGAGATGTCTTCAGACAGCGCTGGCTCTTCAGTTTGGAAATGAGCACCATCCCCTAGCGTCAGGAACGACTAAAACATATGTGCGAGGGGAACCTTTACCGTTACCTTTTATGGCAGCATGGTCTACGTTTATGCAGCAGGGAAAATGTGTATGATAGAACAATTTATCTTAGTAAGAAACAATTGTGGAAGTGAGATTTTGATTGTGAGTTGAACCTCCCCTGGGGAGTTGCAGACAAAGTCCAAGGAAGGGGTGAAGAACCTTCTTGTAAACACTGTTACAATAAATCTACCTTTCTCAAATTTTCTTTGTATTGCTTTCATCTTTCATTTATGTCCATTTTGTTCCTTGGGTTTTTATGGGAGATTTGTACATAAGATTGTATTAAAGGGAGATGTGATGGCAAAAAGTTAGGAATCCCTACTTTAGAGGCTTGAAATCATACATCTGCATTTATCTTTCTTTTAGAGTATCTGCTTGCTTAGCTTTTACTTCTGATATCTTAAAAACCAAAGTGTATTTAAAAAAAAACTATGCTTTTTTGATATTGTAAAGAAAATAGGAATCATATGTTGAAAGCTTTGGTTGATATGCTTCGCACAAATAAGGGCATCTGATTCTTGACTTCATAAAGCAAATTCAGTTGCCAATGTTTTGAAGAGATATGAGTAAAAGAATTGCCAGATTCTCAGGAAAGCAAGTTTTGTTATCTCCCAGGATGAAAAATGCATCAAAAGATTCTCTGCTCGTATTGAAAGACAAGAACGAGTAAAGGCCAAGTAAGCTTTTAGATGGTGACTATGAACTTTTCTTTTAGTCGCTACCACCAAGAATTTGATAACTGCGGGGTTTGATCTGAAATTCTTTTTGAACTAGACACTTACAAGGGACAGAATTTCCATCTAGTTTGTTTCATTAATGGAAAATAGAGAAAGCACACCAGGTGGCACGAATATAATTATGTAGGTCATCACCAATCATGGGCCACCTCTGAGAGATTTTTTTTTTCCTGTTCTTGGTATGGCAGCATGGTCTACCTCAGGGGTCAGCAACTGGAGCCACATGTGGCTCTTTCACCCCTCTGCTGTGTCTCCGTTACTCAAAATATGTGTCACATCCACCAATGCGTGACATGCGCCAGCACACGATTTATTGAGCTTTTCGACCCTCGGTAGGCCAACAATGGATAAATCCAAGACAAGTAAAGTTTCTGAAGAAAACAGAATGTTTAATTCAACTACATATGCTAGTTTTGTGGCGGCTCAAGAAATAGTTTTGTTTTTGTTTTTTTTATTTTGTCGAGTACATATTGGATAATATATATATAAGTATAAGCATGAATTGAATACATAAAATGAATACAATTAAAGGGAACATTAGACAGGAATGGTAGGTGCACTAGTGTTCTTATGCACGCCCCTTACAGACCTCTTAGGAATGGGGTGAGGTCAACAGTAGACAGTCTTAGGTTAAAGTTTTGGAGGTTTTGGAATGAGACCACAGAGTCTGGTAGTGCATTCCAGGCATTAACAACTCTGTTACTGAAGTCATATTTTCTGCAATCAAGTTTGGAGCAGTTCACTTTAAGTTTGTCTCTATTCTGTGCATTGTTGTGGTTGAAGCTGAAGTAGTCATTGGCAGGTAGGACATTTTGGCAGATGATTTTATGAGCTATGCTGAGGTCATACCGAAGGAGGCGTAGGAAGGGTATTGTGGCTCCTTTTTTTTTTCTCTGGGAAATGGGTCTAAATGTCTCTGAGTGTTTAAGGTTGCAGACCCCTTGTCTACCTGTATACAGCAGGGAAATGTGTATGATAGAACAATTTACCTTAGTAAGAAACAATTGTGGAAGTGAGATTTTTTTTTTTTAATGAGGTGGCAGTTCACACAAAAATGTGTGAGGGTAAAATGGTTCCTGGTTCATATTTGCATTATTCAATTTTTGCAAAATAGGATCAAAGGAATCAAAGCAAGATGGGCAGCAAATAAATAGAATAAATAAAGACATTATTTTTTTCAGATAATTGTCTTTTTTAGTTTTTCGTTTTTTCAAATAAAAACATTCAAAAGACTTCATAATTATTTATAATCATCATCTTCTTTTAATGACCCCATAATTCTCTTTCCGGGTGGAGTCTGGGCAACTGAATGGAGCAGAGTGTTTACTGGCCGGATGCCCTTCCTGTCGCCAGTGTGGAGTTATATTCAGCAGAAATATTCTCATCGTGCCCAGAGAGAGACATATCTGCTTCCACCTAGGATCGAACTCACAGTCTCCTGATTGTGAGGCGAGAGCTCCACCTCTAGGCCACCGCACCACTGTTCATAATTATTTATATTAATTAAGTTAAATTTTGATTCGTTAAATTGAGCCAAAGGACTTTTATTATTTTTACCCCTTTGGTTCATATGTATATAGATGAGGTATTTTTCAACGTTTAGAGTCTAAACTTTAGACGTAAGAGGTTGAGCCTTATTTGCCTGTTTCTGAATGCCTTATTCTTTATAAAATACAGGACTGCATATTGAACTAGGAGAGTTCCATTTATAGGGAAACACTTTCTATGCTGTTTATATAATACATTTTTCTCCCAAAAGTTAATTTGATCATCTTTCCTTGCATATTCATATAGTCCTTGACTCAGAACTATTCATTTAATGACTGTTCAAACTTATAACGATGTTGAAAAAGTTCTTACGACTGTTTTTCACACTTACAACCATTGCTGCATCTCCAGGGTCATGTGATTCAGTCGCTTGGCAATTGATACATACTTATGATGGTTGCAGTGTCCTAAGATCATGTGATCACTTTTTGTAATTTCCTGAGAAGCAAAGTCAATAGGGAAGCCAGATTCACTTAACAACCATGTTTCTTTTTTTTATTAAAAAAGTTTTTACAAAAAAAAAAGCTTTCCCCCCCTTTCCCCCCCTCTCCCCCGCTACCCCCCTCCCCCCTCCCTTCAAAAACCCCCTCCCCCCCGACTTCCCGGAACAAACACAAGTTATAGTTTAAAAATAAAACAAACATATGTTAAAAATTTCCCCTCTCAACTCAGTTATACTCCTGCGATTCTCATCAAATCCTAACCTCTCCCATAGCAAACAGAAATAATACATCCTAATCATTCAAAGGCAGTCTGATATCTCTTAATCTGATATCTGTTTTGGATATAGTCAATCCATTTTTCCAATTCATTTAAGTATCTTTCTTGTGTATTGTCTTTCAAAAAGGCTGAGATTTTTGCGATCTCAGCCAAATTAGCATTTTTTTTTACTTTTAAAAGCATTTTTTATAACCTCTTCGGCTGAAGAGGTTGTAGAAAAAATGCTTTTAAAGGGTTCTGACCATCCCAGCTGAGTTGCATGATCATCAGAGGCTTTATTTTTACTTTTAAAAGCATTTTTTTGGCCAAGGAAAAAATGCTTTCAAAAGTAAAAAAAAAACAACCTCTGATGATCACGTGGCTCAGCTGGACATGGGTGGTGAGGGGGCAGGGATTTTTGCTATTGATTCGCTGAACCACCCACTGCCATCGCTACCAGATCAGGTGATCCGGTCCGAACCCGGAGCATTTCACCCCTGGCTTACCTACATAACAGTAAATAACATGTAGTTGAGTGACTCATACATCATGCTAAACTATGAACTTTGGTGTACAATTAACAAAGGCTGAATTCAAATATCCTGGTAAGCCATAAAGAACCCAGCTGCTGAAGAATGAGTGTCAAATATATCCCACATGGGTTATCAACCTAATATCACCTGCATATTTTAGTCTAAAACTCCCACAGTTTGATAATTAGCCCTGACTGCCCTGGCAAAAATTTGTATAACATCCAGTTGCTTGGTGATAATACAGAGAGAAGAAAATCAATGAAGAAACAATTTTCTTCAAACGGATAGAGAACATTCCAGGAAGATTTTCTTGGCAAGGTTGAAGGGAACATAAGAAAGAAAAGCAACAGATAAAGCAAGTGAATTGGATTAAAGTGATTATGGGAATATTCTTGGAAAACCTACAAATGTTCTCAAGAAGACAGGTTGAAAATGGTGGGCACTTGTTCATGCAGCACTATGAGTTAATCTGAGCCACTAGCATCTAACTGCTTAAATGAGAATTTTCATTTGAATAAATTAATGCAGCTGAAATGGGCTACTGTTGTGGATGAACAAGTACAAAACAATATAGGTTAGAAACTGATCCCCCCCCCATTCCTATAGCAGAATAGACAGAAGCACATACTTTGCATATGGAAATTCTCCAATTCAATCCTGATAATACTCAGATAGAAAAGATCCTTATAAAAGCTATTATAAAGAGGGCCTGACCTGGGATGCTCCCGTTGCAGCACTGGTCAAAAGGGCCCAGCAGAGACTATATTTCCTGAGACTTCTCAGGAAATAACAACTGAATGAAAAACTGCTGGTGATGTTCTACCATTGCACCATAGAGAGTATTTTAACTTACTGCACCTGTGTATGGTTTCCCAATTGCACAGTGGCGGATAGGACAGCATTCCAGAGGGTCATTGCCCAGAGGATCATTGGTTGCCCTCCCCTCTCTTTGGCTTGATAGCTCCCGCTGCCTTAAGAAAGTTCAAAACATTCTTAAAGATCCATCTCATCCCGGGAACCCTTTTTTTTTTTTTTTGAACTATTACCATCTGGCAGATGTACAGGATAATAAAAACAAGGACAAATAGGCTGAAAAACAGCTTCTATCCCAGGGCAATAACCATATTGAATTCTACAGTATAGTGCAATATCGGGTTTTCAATTTCAATTATATAGAATGTAAAGGCTGTATGTTTGTGTTTTTATTTTTATAGTTGTAATGTACACTGAAGACGGCATTTAATTTCATCGTACCATGTGTAATGACAGTAAAGTAAAGTAAAGTAAACTAAACTAAAAACTAAACTAAAGGAGCTGTAAAACAGTTGATATCCTCTGCTAGATGGACCATTAGTCTATCTCACTGTAAGATCACTGCCCATTTTCCTTGCGTCCTACTGAAGGAGCTTGAGTGGAATTCTTTAGCACTGCCAACTCTGTGGTTGGAAGAGGAGTCCGATTATGTTCTTACAATGAAATTAAACAGAAACAGGCTTTTGAATGTCTATTCCAGAGTGGTAATGAGGAAATTTTCAAGTTCAAGTTTCACAATGAAAATTAGGATTCGCATCTACAAAAAATCTCCACAATTAAAGATAGTATGGGAGGTGGGGAATATTAGGATAGGCTAATTCTTCTATGGATTTTTTTTTGTGCTGTCTCACTTCTCCCTTGTTTCTACCCCTTTTTAAGCTTGAGGTGGTACAGTCCATCGCTTACTTTCAAGTCATATATCATGCTGAAGTGTTGTTAGTATCAATTCAGTTGCAACCTGCTCTCCAAAACTTTTGATGGACATAAGATTATTTCGCATTTTGTAAACAATCTTTATAATAGAATTTGCATTCTCTCATAGGACTAGAAAGAACATCTGGCTTTTAAATCATGGAAAGGGGAATGCTTTTGAAGTCAGTCTCTTGCCCCAGGTTAGGAAGCTAAAAGAGTCTCTATCCAAACTGTAAAACTTACACCAGAGAGTTTCCTATAGACTAAATTTTAAAGGCTAGATCTTTTGTAATTCTCATTAAAACTGTTCACATTTTATGCTGGTTATAGAAACGGTAAGATTTATTGTTGTGGATTTATTTCCCACTGGTATCGTGTTGTGATTGTTTTTGCTGTCTAAGTGTTCCAGTTCTGGATGATGAAATGAGGTGTTTTCTTTACCAACCCTCGTTTTGGAAAAATCTTATAACTTTCTGGAAGAAGTTAACCACCTCTTGTTACATCACCTCTTTTGCACATACTGTTTTTTTAAAAAGATGAATCTTACCTCATGGGATATATATCCCTGCATTTAACCTGCATTTCTGCACAAGCTTTCAAGTTTGTTTAGGGGACGTTTGTCCTGACACAGCTGAACTTGCCTCCTTTCCAGATGTTTAGAACTGTTAATATGCAAAATGCAATGAATATGTAGATCAGATGCCTGTTAGGAAAGGGACAGCTAATTACTTGCTGTCATTAATGGCAAGTAACCAATAATCTTCTGTGTTGAGTCAGCTAATCCTATCATCAATTGACTGGTAGGAATTAAATGGCATTTTTTCCATTGAAACAGCAGCTAGAAATTTACATTCTAGACTAGCTTATTAGAATGAAGAATACCATATTTGTAGCTCAGGGTTGATATGAGGTGTACTTGGTGCTCTCCAAGTTTGGTTGTTTTCTTCCAGATATCTCATTACCCAAACTAGATAACTTCATCAGTGCTAGGTTTATTCACTGGGTAATGAAACATCTGCAAGAAAATAACCAAGTTCAGAGAGCACCAAGGACCATACATTAGACTAGTAAGGCTAGTCTAGTATTTTATGCAATAATCTAAATCATTACTGAATGTCAGCAAAGGTATAGGGTTTCCTGCTTGAGCAGCAAAGGTGGTGTTCAGTTGGTTCAGATGGGTTCAGGAAAACCGGTAGCTCCAACAATCAACTGGCCCTGCCCACCCGCCTTCGCTCTATCCTGTCTTTTATTTCCTGCTTTGTAGCTCATCTCAATCATGTGGCACAGTTGATTCCCCACCCCCCACTGTTCTACTTACCATTGATGCCTTGGAAGGTAAGCAGATGAGCTTCTAAATGCTCCATTTTCAGCGCTGCGTGCAAATGCCTTACACGTGCACAAAGTACACACTCACTGATCCGGTTGTTAAACCAGCAGCATCCCACCACTGTTGAGCAAGGGTTTGGACTAGAAAACCTCCAACTCTGTCATTCTGTTAAAGGCATGCAGATTTTTTTTTCTTTTTAATCCAGTGGTCTGCTTATTTTGGATCAACTGAATGTTGTTCTGTTATTTGTAACAGGGATTGACTGACCAACTTGTCATCCAAGCCTGACATTGAGGGCTAAGACAATGTGACTGGCCCAAAGACACCCAGCTTGCTTTCATGCCTAAATGTTAAGAAACTATAACTCCTGAAAGAACTCATAGTTTCTAGCCTGGTGCCTTATGGCCAAATTGGCTCTAAAAGAGGTGCAGAAATATTGTTAATTATTAATAGTTAAAAGATTTTTAATTTCCCAATTAACCCTGTCTTTTTAAGCATCCCAACAAGCAAGTGGAGCAAATTAAACGAATGATGATGACTACTGCTAACAAGGTTGACCCTATGCCTCCTTGAGCACTAGTCAAATTAAAAAATGCAGCACACGGACACATGCATGTATTTTATTTATTAAATCCAATCTGTTGTGAAAGACACTGGTAAAGACCTTCAGGTAAATCTGAACGTATTTGTATGTGCATGTAATATATATTTGCACTATCATTGACTTTGAGTATACCATGAAAATCAATAGTGCTGCTGGAGAGAGATTTGTTTGTCTTTAAGCCTGATCAAATGTTTGTTTAACCTGTATTTCTGTGCTTTGCTTTGCACAATTTATTTCTACCATTGATTCCAGTTTTTCCAAGTATATAATGATTTTGGACTAGACATTGCATTGGTTTTATTACTATTGCTGCTGTCAAATGATTACTCAAATGTTTATTGATTCCCGATCTACTTAAGTTATGTTTTGAGTCCACGAGACAATCCTCAATATAAATATATTGATTTCTTGATACATTGATGCACTGACTATAAATTCCTAAAGGCCTTTCTGGAAATTATATCCAATTACCACTGTTTTCTTTTGTTTACCCACTCTACATTCTTTAATCCACTATTGCATCTTTCCCCTTATTTCAATATTTTTGAGAATTAGTTATCTCTCTTTTATTATTATTATTTTGCCTTCTGTTGTATATTAGCATGAAGGTAATTTAATAAAGTAGCCTTGATTTGATTATATTATATGGCTTGGTGGGTATGGCAGGGGAGGATACTGCAAAATCTCCATTCCCACTCCACTCCATACTGAAAAATCCCCATTCCCTTCCCATTCCTGGGGGAAGGATATTGCAAAATCTCCATTCCCACTCCACTGTGGGGCCAGTCAGAGGTGGTATTTGCCATTTCTCCGAACTACTCAAAATTTCCATTACCAGTTCTCCAAGCTACTCAAAGTTTCCGCTACCGGTTCTCCAGAACCTGTCAGAACCTGCTGGATTTCACCCCTGATAGAAGGCTATAAAGAATGCAGTACCTGAAATTGAGGTGATATGCTTGGAGTTTGCTGACTTTTGGTTGGGTTCTGTTAGCAGCTTGAATAGATTTATTGCAGCAATCAGAAGTACTGGGTTAATTCCATATGGTACTTTTAAAAATTTGGTTGTTGATTTAATTGGTTTTATCATCATAAATCGACATGAACGTTCTGACTTAGATTCAGGTTTGGAACAAATTATAAGCTATGGGACAGCATGTTTCGAACTAAGACACAGAAGTGGAATGGGGGAAAAATGTATAAAAAACATTATTAGCCCTTAGTTATTTCCAAAGAGACTCATGTATTCATGCACTAATTTACCTTTAGGACACAATTTAGAATGCAACAAATAATGTTAAACCATCAATTCAGCTGAGTGATAATTATCCTTTAATGACCTCTGCCTCTAATACTTTAAATCCACAATTTAGTTTTGAAAGCTTATTTAGAAATGCACAAGGCTGTCAAGGCTGCATTTGAACAATGAGAGGGGGAAAAAATCAGTATATAGCTTTGTCCCTGAACATTGTTGCCTTTCTTCCCCTTTTGAAAAATATAACTAAATCATTATCACTATGAGACATCGTGCTACATGAAAAATATAATCATGACCAAATAAATAAACGATCCAAATTAAATACCCCCAACAGACAATGAATCCTACAAGTAATAGGATGACAAGAAGTTTTGATCATGGAAACAAAAAGCTGGCACATACATTGATATATAAGTGAACTTTCAGTGAAGTTATAGAAGATTTGGAAGGAGACGATGATGATGATATTTGTTCAATTGTGTGTAATTCTCAGTGGTTCTACAGACCAAATCTATCCATATTTTCCAATCTTTTAAGATTCCTTACAGTTGTCCCAAAGGTGCTTTTTCAAAAGGCAACTAGACTTTGTTTTTCAACAAAAACAAAGTCCAATTGCCTTTTGAAAAAGCATCTTTGGGACAACCATGATCTGGCTGACTGTAAATCTCCATAGACATACCTTACAGTTGTTTTATGCTCTAGCTGGTGTTGGCTTTGATGGTGTTTAGCCACTGTATTTTATTATTATTTTTTTGGCAGCCCTCATTTCTTTTTACAGCTGGCCATTCTGAGCATAACTGCCTTTCCCAATAAATTTGAGTGCATGATGTGGCCAAAATAAGGAAGGCAGAATTTTGTGATTTTTGTCTTTCAGTCATAAGTCTGGTTTTATATGCTCCGGTACTTGCCAGTTTGTCACCTTTGCAGTCCAAAGAATGAGCAGGACCCTTCTCTAATTCCATAGCTCAGATGAGTCAATTGTTCTCCTGTCTAGTTTTTTCATGGTCCAACTTTTGCAACCGTAGGTGGCTATGGGAAACACAAGAGTGTGGATTAGTCTGCATTTAATTGCTGCAGTGAGCTGCAGTGCAGTGCAGTTCTAAAATGAAAGGTGGTTTCTCTAGTTAGAAAGATCACAAAAACAACAACAACAAAAAAACCCAACAACATTTATTTACAAATGCTGTCTCTCCATAATCTTATGATCTAAGATACCTGAAATCAGAATTTAGCAGTGTTAAAGAGACACCATTTGTAAATAAATGTTAACTCTGGTTCTTTGTAGGGTGTTTGACACTGTACCATCTCTCATCCTAGAGGTTTAATGCACTGCACTCTTAAGCTGCATGCATAATCTCTCTGGTCTGATAAATTTCTTTCTACATTCAACTTCTTATATTGATTTGGCATTTTTCGGTTTTTCTATTTTCTTTATAATATTTATATGGTCACCAAGGCCAGCTAATGTGATTCTGGGCAGCATACAAAAATCCCTAAACAGAATATAAAAAGAAATAACAAATATCACTTTTTTAAAAAGCCTAAAACAAGTAATTACATCACTTTCAGAATGAAAAATATGCTGTATTTCACCAAAACTCTGGAACTCTGCTCACCTGGGGATGGGAACTTAAGTGGATTTATCAACCCATTGAATGCAGTACGATACAGGAATGAACCTGTATGACAGCTCAACCTCACCCTTTATGTTTTGTTATTATATGTTTTATGAAAACCTTCTTGGAAACTTTGACCCCTGCCTAATTACTGCTTTTATTCCTAAATATTCCAAATATTGGTCACTGATAAGAGCTTTGGCTTTAACAAAATTAGTTGGGTTTCACACAAGTTTTGTCTCTCAAATTCTGTTGCTACTTCTTGTTAACCTTAAACTCTTATCTCACAACCATCACCTTAATTGACCCTCACTCTGTCAAGGACCTTGGAGTACTCATATCACATGATCTAAGTGCCAAAGCCCACTGTAACAACATCGCCAAAAAGGCATTAAGGGTTGTAAACCTAATCTTTGCATAACTTCTTCTCTGGTAATATTACACTACTAACCAGAGCGTACAAAACATTTGCTAGACCAATTCTCGAATACAGCTCATCTGTCTGGAACCCGCACTGCATATCAGACATTAATACAATTGAACGTGTCCAGAAATATTTCACAAGAAGAGTCCTCCATTCTTCCACTCACAACAAAATGCCTTATACCACAGACTTGAAATTTTGGGCTTAGAAAATTTAGAGCTATTACGCTTTCGGTATGACCTAAGCATAGCTAATAAAATCATCTGCTACAATGTCCTACCTGTCAACGACTATTTCAGCTTCAGCCACAACAATACATGAGCGCACAATAGATACAAACTTAAGGTAAACCGCACCAAATTCGATTGCAGAAAATATGACTTTAGCAACAGAATGGTCAATGCCTGGAATGCACTACCTGACTGTGGTTTCATCCCCAAACCCCCAAAATTTTAACCTTAGACTGTCTACTGTTGACCTCACCCCATTCCTAGGAGGTGTGCATAAGAGCACCTGCGTGCCTACCATCCCTGTCCTAATGTTCCCTTTAAC
The DNA here is from genome assembly GCF_028640845.1 of Ahaetulla prasina. Lineage (NCBI taxonomy): Eukaryota > Metazoa > Chordata > Lepidosauria > Squamata > Colubridae > Ahaetulla > Ahaetulla prasina. Next base: position 79,797,783 of record NC_080545.1, on the reverse strand, counting down.
TGTATTCATTTTATGTATTCAATTCATGCTTATACTTATATATATTATCTAATACATACTCGACAAACAAACAAATAAATACATAAATAAATAAATTGGACCCAAAAAGATTTCACCACACTTTGTGGCAGGCATTACCATAGTTTAATTGTATTTTGGATGACTAGGTAACTTAGTTAAACTTTCTTGAATTAAAGCTTACCTTGATTGAAATTTTGTGAGAGTGAGACAAACATCTCTCACTCCAACTCATTAATTCTAGGACAAACCAAAGATAAAGAAAATTGGGCTTCTTCTGAGAGTTGAGGAGTGATCAGCCCTTACTTATTTGCAGTAATGAGGAAGATCCCTGGTGTGACAAACTACAATTGGGGAAGTGATGCAGATTATAGGACAGAGGGAGAATTATGCATGCCTTCTTTTCATTGCCTTAGAGAAATTAAGTTTGAAAGCTAAATTTGTAGCTTAGGAGCTCATTGTATTCTTTGATGGATTCTGTAGGTTCTGTACAGAGATGCCATCCTCTTATGTTACAGATAATAAATACATGAGGCCCCACATGAAATAAACAGAGAGTTTATTTCAAAGAATTTGGAATTCTGTCTGCCAAGTTCGAACTGCTCTCTTGCTGTTGCAACTATTATCGCTTCTCAGCTTGCCAATGAGCCCAGGGGGGAGGGAAGGATGAGATGAGACTCCAGACATCAAGAAGATAGCTGTGAGAGCCAAGGGCACTTTGGAAGGAGTTTGTTAAAGCAAAGCCTTTTTCTCAGTGGTGAAATCGAACATTTTTTACTATCGGTTCTGTGGGCGTGGCTTGGTGGGTGTGGTGTGGTGTGGCTGGGTAGGCATGGCATGTTGGGCATGGCAGGAGAAGGATACTGCAAAATCTCCATTCCCTCCCCACTCCCGGGGGAAGGATATTGCAAAATCTCTAATCCCATCCCACTCTGGGGCCAGCCAGAGGTGATATTTGCCAGTTCTCCGAACTACTCAAAATTTCTGCTACTGGTTCTCCAGAATCTGCTGGATTTCACCCCTGCTTTTTCTCATAACAATACAATGAGACTCAATTGGACAATGTGACCTGCTCTAATAGGGGGAGGGAGAATCTATACTTTAATAATGTGGGTTTGAGTGGAAATTAGCTAGATCTGGTATTGTCCTCATCAGTGCTGAAATGATCTACTCAATAAAGTTTTCCATTCAGAGATTGAATTGCCTCAGCCATGCTTGCTTTGGTTGGGTTCCTCAGTCAGAAAATTGACATTGTCATTCTAGAATACCTTTCACCCACACTAAGAATAGGCTGTGTCTATAGGCTAGGAATGAGTGTGTTCTTTTTTTTACATGCAATTAAGGTGCCTCAAGTCTTTATAGCGGAATCCTAAGGATCCAATTTAAAAAAGTATTTCTTGGCTGGGTTTTTTTTTAATATGCAATCAATTTGCCTCAAGTCTTCCTCTTGAAATTGTTCCTTAGTATAACATAATATAAATGATAATATGATAATAAATTTTATATTCTTGATGTATTGTTTGCCAAGTTCCTGTACGTATTAGCTCAGCTTCTCAAAACCCAGAGAAGTATTTATTTCATTTAGAAAGACTACTTATCTTTTGGCTTGCAGCATTTAGTAGTTTTCAGAAAGCTTCCAACATCTAATTAGTATCAACATTTCAAAAAAATACTCTATATTTATCCAAAATATTTAATTTTTTTCCCTTTCCTGAAATATCTCCTACTACTGTATGTTAGTGTTGTGATGAAATCTGGATGAGTCATTTCGTTCAGTTCAGAGAAATAAAAATGGTTGCAGCAATGTAGCAATAGCACTTAGACTTACATACCGCTTCACAGTGCTTTTTACAGCCGTCTCTAAGCGGTTTTGCAGAGTCAGCCTATTGCCCCCCAACAATCCAGGTCCTCATTTTACCCACCTCGGAAGGATGGAAGGCTGAATCAACCTTGAGCCTGGTGAGATTTGATCTGCCAAATTGCAGCAGTCAGCCAGCAGTCAGCCAGCAGTCAGCAGAAGTATCCTGCAGTACAGCATTCTAACCACTGTGCCACCGATATTATTTATTTATTATTATTATTATTATTTATTTGATTTTTATACCGCCCTTCTCCCGAAGGACTCAGGGCGGTGTACAGGCAAATTAAAAACAGGCAATACAATATACAATTTAAAATGCAAATTAAAAAAACTTATTTTATAATTGGCCTAAAAAATTTAAAATATATAATAAACTAAAATCCCATTTAAAATTATTAATAGAAAATTTAAAATCAATAAAAATTTAAGCCAGCCCCGCGCGAATGAAAAGATGTGTCTTCAGTTCGCGACGGAAGGTCCGAAGGTCAGGTATTTGGCGTAAACCCGGGGGAAGCTCGTTCCAGAGTGTATTGATATCATGGATATCAATATAAATGCCATCTTGGCTTCATGGGAAAACCTAAATTCATACTATATCTTAAAAAGAACCTTAAAAGCTCTGCATTCAATGGTCATTCATGCAGATATGTTCAAAAAACATAACAGATGCATCACTTGATGAATGCAGGTTCAAGTTAGTGGTTACCGCAGAACAACCACAGGAAGAATTCCCTCATCTCGTGACTGAACACTTCATAACACAAAGTCTCAGCCCCACCCCCATCCCCATCCATGTCACATTCCTTAAAATTCATTTCAAATAGCCTGGAATGAAAGGAGAATAAACCAAACCAAACCAAAAAATAAAATAACCATCCAGACGTTTGCACAGCTCTCACTGTAGTCTGAAAGTCTTTGAAAGCCTGGAGTAGCTGGTGTGTTAAGCCCTCAGTAACTTTTACAATGCAATCTGTGATTTTGTCCATCTGCACATGTTCTCTTTTTTAATTGTCTGTTCCTCGTATTAATTATGTAACTGCTTAGAGTCATTTAGGAGTTGGCAACCTTCCAAATCAAGGAAGGAAGGAAAGGGACACAGCTTCAACTTACAAAAATATACAGGTAGTTCGTATTTAGCAACTACAATTGCGGTTTAGCAACCATCATGGCGATTTGGTCATTAAGCAACAAAATTGCTAAGTGAAGCATCATGTTTTTATGATCTTACTTCAGCTTTCCTTTATGTGATAGACCTGTAAAAGTCATAAATGTGTGGTTTGGTTGCAAAGTTATTTTTTCATTACTGTTATAACCAGTGGTGGGATTCTAATTTTTTTACTACCAGTTCTGTGGGTGTGGTTTGGAGGGAGTGGCATGGCTTGGTGGGCATGGCAGGGGAAGGATACTGTAAAATCTCCATTCCCACCCAACTCCAGGGGAAGGTTACTGCAAAATCCCCATTTCCTCTTGATCAGCTGGGACTGATCAGGAGGCAGAGAATAGATGGGGATGGGGCCAGTCAGAGGTGGTATTTACTGGTTCTCTGAACTACTCAAAATTTCCTCTATCGGTTATCCAGCACTGGTAAGAACCTGCTGAATATCACCTCTAGTTGTAACTGTAAATTGGTTACTAAATGAGTCACCAAACAAGAACAATGTGTATTTGTCATGTACAATCTGGATGGAATTATCTGTTGAGGTCACTTGGGGGTTTATCTGTGCCCTCATAGTCACCTAAATTAGGATGCAATTGGTTGTGGACCCTTCTTAAAATTGATTCAAGGGCTGCATTGTAAACAGAAGATAGGTGGCATCTTATACGTCGCCCTCTGTTGAAAGAGCAGTGTTCAGTTCTAACATAGATGGATTTTTTACCCCTCTTTCAAACCAATGGACCTCTCTATCCAAAATCTTCCATTCTACCCCCATGCCATCAGAACTGATGAAGCTTCTTGAATGAGAAAACTTTTTCTTTTTCTTCCTCAAGGAAGAAACGGTCCAGCTGATATTTGAAAAAAAGAACACCCCTTAGACAACTGTGACCTGGATGACTGAGAATTTCCATAGCTATTATGGGAGAGTAGAGTGCTCAGTCTGGCAAAAAATGCCATCTGTAGGTATGGAAACAATAAAGAAGTCACTTTGGAAGAATCACCACATGCCATTCTTGGTTTTGGAACCCAACAGTCTCCATCTCTTACAGCCTCCATCTCTTATATTAATTTTCCATCTTGTACTTTCCAGATGTCTTGGGTTGTTACTTCCAGAATTCACAGCCAACATGATCTAAAGCTAGGAAAAGCCAGTTCAAAGTATGATGTTTGGTTTTAAAGAAATCATTAACCTTGCATAAAGCAGGTCAGATCAGGAGGTAATTAAAATGTTAACACTATTCAGAATTTAACTCTTCTACTTACTGTCAAAAATGGAACCATTGCTGAAGAAAATGTATGTATGTACGTATGTATGTATCTATCTATCTCTATCTATCTCTATCTATCTATCTATCTATCTATCTATCTATCTATCTATCTATCTATCTATCTATCTATCTATCTATCTATCATCTATCTAAATCACACAAATGGTACACAATTATATACACTCACACAGACACACACATATTACACAAGTAGCTGAGTACCTGTGTTCACCAGGACAGGACACAAACACACACACACACATCCAAAAAGAGGGAGCTGGGTATAATCTGTGTCCTAGCATTTTTTCCTTAAATTCCCTGCTACAGCTTGTTGATCAGGTGCCTGTTTCCAAGCCATATCCTGCATAATTGTCAAACTAAATATTTTAGATTTTGCAAAGAAAGGCAAGACAAGAAACTTCTCAAAGGATGACCTGCCTGTTAACAAGTAAATTAGCATTTCTGATTTGGAACCTGTAGTGATTTATCAAAATGAAGACTAAACAGATTTTCTCTTTCTCACTCTCTTTTGCCCCTGCTCTCGGTGAATTTGTTTTGACAAACTTAATGTCATGTTTTTAAACTACTGGAAGAAAAAAGGTACAGTTTAGGGGTGTATTCACTTTTGTTGCCAGCAGTTTAGACATTAATGGGTGTGTGTTGCGTTATTTTGAGGGGACAGCACATTTACACTGTTATACAAGCTGTATACTCACTACTTTACATTGTAGCCAAGTGTCATTGTTGTCACATGAAAAGATATACCTAAATATTTACAAAATGTGAGGGGGTGTACTCACTTATGTGACATACTGTAATTGGAGAGAAGACAAACAAACCAAAAAGGGTTTTTTTGTGTGGGTGTGTGTGGGTGTGTGGGTGTAGGTGTGTAGGTGTGTTTGGGGTATTTTTAACCTCAAATGCTCTTTCAAATGATCGTTCATTAAGGTAGACATGTGTCTTCTTCAGATCAAAATATATTTACAGGTGGACTTTGCATTATATTTGATCTCAGGAGGTCTTGCATTCAAGAAGAATCATTTCAGAAGAAGAAATGTTGTCTTTCTAAGTGGCGTTTCTGTCTGAAATACAATTAAATGAAGTAGGAGCATTCTTCCTTCTAAAATGTACCCACTGAAAGATTAATTGCAAAACCTCTTAAACTACTGCATCCAAAATTAACAGGTTGAGCTTTTCTCTACAAAAAGAGGAGTCCTTTTCTCAGTTCTTGCAGATTATAAATTAGCTTGGCCCAGCAGACTGACTAAAGTTTCGGTTAAATCCATTATCTAAGATGTTTCCCCCCCCCCCTCCATATTTTCAGCTTGGTTTGCAGGTCAACTTCATTAATTGCTCCATCATCATTGCTGCATGTTGGAAAATATATACTTTTTTTAAAACAATAAGAAAATTAATGACATGCCCTCCCCTCAAATGTACTTTATGAAGAAATAAAATATGTCACATCATTTCCCTTAATGTAATTCTTTTTTTTTAATTTTTTTTTATTTACATTTATATCCCGCCCTTCTCCGAAGACTCAGGGCGGCTTACAGTGTATAAGGCAATAGTCTCATTCTATTTGTATATTTACAAAGTCAACTTATTGCCCCCCCAACAATCTGGGTCCTCATTTTACCTACCTTATAAAGGATGGAAGGCTGAGTCAACCTTGGGCCGGGCTTGAACCTGCAGTAATTGCAGGCTGCTGTGTTCTAATAACAGGCTTCTTACAGCCTGAGCTATCACGGCCCTATCTCAATGGTTTATATTATTTAAAGGGATGCAAAACACTTTTTTTGGTTTCTAGATTTCTTTTGAAAGTCCTATATTTCATCTTCTTTCATATTTAATTGCAAAAAAAAAAAAGATTTTAAAGCATTATGTCTTTTTCCAAAGGTGCTTTTTCAGGAGGCAACTGGACTTTCTTGGGTTTTTTTTTTGGGAAGACGTTTTGCTTCTCATCCAAGAACCTTTTTCAGCTCTGACTGGAAAATGAGAAAACCGACAATATTGCTACCTTACAAAGAGACCTTGACTTTGTGTCGGAATGGTCAAAAAATTGGCAACTCCAAATCTCAACCAACAAATGCTCTGTCTTACACATTGGCAAAAAAAATCAGAACACAAAATACAATCTGGGCAGATATGACCTTGTAGATGACCCTCACTCTGTCAAGGACCTTGGAGTACTCATTTCAAATGATCTATGTGCCAGAGCTCACTATAACAGCATTGCTAAGAAAGCATTAAGAGTTGTTAACCTAATCTTGCGTTGCGTCTTCTCCGGTAATATTACATTACTAACTAGAGCATACAAAACTTTTGCTAGACCAATTCTTGAATACAGCTCATCTGTCTGGAACCCACAATTCATATTGAACATCAATACAATTGAATGAGTCCAGAGATATTTCACGAAAAGAGTCCTCCACTCCTCTGTTTGTAACAGAATACCTTATGCTACCAGGCTTGAAATTTTGGACTTAGAAAACTTAGAACTTCACCGTCTTCAGTCCGACCTAAGCGTAGTATATAAAATTATCTGCTACAATGTCCTACCTGTCAATGACTACCTCAGCTTTAACCACAACAATACACAAGCACACAATAGATACAAACTTATGGTAAACTGCTCCAAACTCAATTGCAGAAAATATGACTTTAGCAACAGAGTTGTTAATGCCTGGAATTCACTACCTGACTCTGTGGTTTCTTCCCCTAACCCCCAAAACTTTAACCTTAGACTGTCTACAGAGGAATTATTGAGTCTGTCATTTGCACCTCTATAACTGTCTGGTTCGGTTCTGCAACCCAACAAGAAAAACACAGACTTCAGAGGATAATTAGAACTGCAGAAAAAATAATTGCTACCAACTTGCCTTCCATTGAGGACCTGTATACTGCACGAATCAAGAAGAGGGCCGTGAAAATATTTGCAGATCCCTCGCATCCTGGACATAAACTGTTTCAACTCCTACCCTCAAAACGACGCTATAGAGCACTGCACACCAGAACAACTAGACACAAGAACAGTTTTTTCCCGAAGGCCATCACTCTGCTAAACAAATAATTCCCTCAACACTGTCAGACTATTTACTGAATCTGCACTACTATTAATCGTTTCATAGTTCCCATCACCAATCTCTTTCCACTTATGACTGTATGACTATAACTTGTTGCTGGCAATCCTTATGATTTATATTGATATATTGATCATCGTGTTGTAAATGTTGTACCTTGATGAACGTATCTTTTCTTTTATGTACACTGAGAGCATATGCACCAAGACAAATTCCTTGTGTGTCCAATCACACTTGGCCAATAAAATTCTATTCTATTCTATTCTACTATTGACCTCACCCCATTCCTAAGAGGTCTTTAAGGGGCATGCATAAGTGCACCAGCATCCCTACCATCCCTGTCCTAATGTTCCCTTTTATTCGTATCCATTTCATGTATTCATAACTGTTATGTATTTATGTTTGTACCTTTAAATATTTGAGCGGGAAATCAGCACGTTGCTGATTGGACGAAGCCTCCAGCAGAACTGTATAAAAGGAGAGGTTTTCCCCCCAGCCTGTTGCTGGGTTCACCCTATATTAAAGAGCTGTTGTCACTACCCTGGTCTCCAGCCTCGTTACTTCCCGAACTCTACATTGGCGACGAAGGTGGGATCTCGAGGCTAAGGAGAACCAGAACCGAGCTGAAGCACGTTAGACCCGAACCCAGCAAACCCAGGGCAGAAAAGCGGAGATGGCCAGTTACACTCCGCCCGCACCGTTTGACCCGGCTAAAGAGAAATGGGGAACGTATATGACCCGTTTCGAAAGCTTTCTAGAAGCCAACGAACTGCAAGGAGTTCCAGATAACCGAAAAAGGGCTTACTTCTTAAGCCATTGTGGTCCGGAGGTCATTGATATCGCGGAAGCCCTGGCAGAGCCAACGCCGTTGCAGTCGGTGTCGTGGCCAACTTTACAGACTTTACTAAAAAACCACTTCGCACCAACGCCGTCCAAATACGTGCGGCGGTTTGAATTCGGAGAGCGAAGGCAGATGGAGGGCGAATCCATCGGTGACTACATGGCCGCCCTAAGAAAAGCGTCCAAGGACTGCGGATACCGTGACCTAGACGAGGTGCTCCTCGAGCAACTCATCCGAGGGGTCAAAGACATCCGTTTGCGGCGACGGCTGCTAGCAAAGAGCAACCTGACGCTGGCCAACGCTCTGGACGAAGCCAGAGCACATGAAATGTCCTCCCAAGCGGCAGAGACACTGCAGAAGCCGGTCCCACAGAAGGCGAGCGCGAAGGCAACTCCGGTGCACCAGGAGGAGGTTCAGACCGAATCCGACGGTGAAGATGAGGAAGGGGTCTGCCGCACCGAGAAACGCGACAAAGGGGACCGAGACGAGTGCGGAAGCTGCGGGGGTCAACACCAGCGCCAACGCTGCAAGTTTAAGGACGCGATATGTCGGCGGTGTGGGAAGAAAGGGCACCTAGCCCAAGTTTGTCGAGCGGCCCAACCTTCCCGCCGAAAATTCAAATCGGCCAATCAGAGCGCGGAATCGGCAAGGCGACCCGCGATTGGCTCAAACAAAAAAGGCGCGGATTCCAACCAAACAACGGTGGTCATAGGCCGCGCCTCGACCCAAGTGGAGAAGAAGATCTTCACTAAGCCAAAAATAGAGGGAGTACGGTGCCGGCTTGAAGTAGACACGGGATCAGCGATCACCATCATGTCCTGGGACACTTTGGCGAAGTCGCTGCCGTCCGTCGCAAAGCGCCACCTGCAAGCACAACGGCTACGAGTCCACGACTACCAGGGGAATCGCATCCCTGTTCGAGGGACCACCTCCGTCCGAGTCGAGTACGGTCCATACAAGAAGACCCTGCCCATCACGATCGTCGAAGGAACTCTGCCCAGTCTGTTGGGACTAGACTGGTTTCGTGCCCTGGGCATGGGAGTGACTGGCATCTACAGAAGTGACTGTAACCTGAAAGACATTCTCTTTAACGAGTTCGAAGATGTCTTCAAGGACTGCCTGGGCAAGTACAAGGGGACCCCTATTTCCTTCAACTTAGACCCCAGGTAGCCCCCATTAGGCTTAAGGCGAGGAGAGTCCCTTTTGCCCTAAAACCAAAAATCGATAAGGAGCTGGACAAGCTCATAAATCAGGGGATTTTGGTGCCAGTCGATCACGCAAAGTGGGAGACGCCAATCGTCACCCCAATAAAGTCGGACGGGTCAATTAGAATTTGCGCTGACTACAAGGCGACGCTTAACAAAGCCTTACAGAAAAGCGCTTACCCGGTTCCCGTGGTGCAACACTTATTGCACTCTTTGGGGCAAGGACAAGTCTTTGCGAAGTTAGACTTAGCCCAAGCCTACCAGCAACTGCCCGTAGACGCCCGCACAGCCGAAGCCCAAACAATTGTAACGCACAGGGGGGCATTCAAGTGCACCCGATTGCAATTTGGGGTCAGTGTGGCACCAGGGTTGTTCCAAAACCTAATGGAACGACTACTGCAGGGGCTCCCAGGGGTAGTTCCCTACTTTGATGACGTCCTCATTTCAGGGGAAAACATGGAGGAATTGGGGGAACGTTTAAGAAAGGTTTTGGGGATTTTCCGGACAGCCGGATTAAAAGTCAAGGCAAACAAATGCCAGATAGGGGTCGAATCCGTCGATTTCTTGGGCTACCGGATAGACAAGAAAGGAATTCACCCTACTGAGAGCAAGGTTAAGGCAATTAGGAAGGCTCCAGCGCCCAAAAACAAAGCAGAGCTGCAGGCATTCCTGGGGTTGGTGAATTTCTATGCGGTCTTTTTAAAGAACAAAGCAACCATTGCGGAACCGCTGCATAGGCTCTTAGGGAAAAATACTGTTTGGTCTTGGGGAAAGACAGAAAATAGGGCTTTCGAAGCAGTAAAGAACCTGCTCTCAAGTGATAGCCTGCTCATACAATATCACAACTCATTACCCCTAGTGTTGGTTTGCGATGCCTCCCCTTATGGGGTGGGGGCTGTACTCAGCCATAGACTTCCAAATGGCACAGAAGCCCCTATAGCTTTTTACTCTAGAACGATGTCCTCCCCAGAGAGAAACTACAGCCAATTAGACAAAGAAGCACTAGCCATTGTGTCAGGGGTTAAAAAATTCCACGAGTATGTCTTTGGGCGGAATTTTGAAATCGTGACTGACCACAGACCGTTACTAGGAATACTGGCTGGCGATCACCAACGCCTGTGGCACTTTCGCCACGCTTGACCCGATGGACTATATTCTTAGCCGCTTATTCGCATAAGCTGCAGCATCGACCAGGAAAAGAAGTGGGGCATGCAGACACGTTAAGCCGATGCCCACTACCAGGGGCGATCAAGACCCCACCCGGGACGCCCATCCTACTTATTGACTCTTTGGACTCTGGCCCAGTCACATCTAAGGAAGTGGCTCGGCATCATACCGACATTGTGTTAAGAACTGTACTCGGTTGGGTACAGAGAGGGTGGCCGCTGCGCCGGGCGAACGGTTCAAAGAATTTGTTAAAAACGAGATGAGCTCTCGGCTCAAGGGGTGCCTGTTATGGGGTGATCGTAATAATTCCTGATAAGTTAAGGGAAAGGTATTGGATCTCCTCCACGAGGGTCACCCAGGGATCGTAAGGATGAAGGGTTGGCTAGAAGCTATGTGTGGTGGCCACTCATGGATGCAGAGATTGCTGAGAGGGTAGGGAAATGCCAGGCTTGCCAAGAGTCCAGACCTCTACCCCAACGGCCCCAGTCAGGGAATGGGAAAAACCCCAAGGGCCCTGGTCAAGAATCCACATTGATTTTGCTGGCCCTTTCCACGGCCAAACGTTCCTAGTGGTTGTTGATGCATTCTCTAAATGGTTGGAGATCATACTCATGAAATCCACTACGGCCGAAGCAGTAATCGCAGCCCTGCGCCACCTATTCGCAACTCACGGGCTGCCGGACACTCTGGTGTCCGACAATGGGCCTCAATTCACGGCAGCCCAGTTTGAAGAATACCTGGCAGAGGAGGGCATCCGACATGCCCTCTCTGCGCCTTTCCACCCTGCATCGAATGGCCTTGCAGAGCGTTCCGTCCGGAGCGCTAAGGAGGCATTGTCCAGGCTCAAGCCAGGTGACTGGCAAACAAGATAGACTTTTTCCTAGCCGTCCAGCACAGAACCCCAAGCACGGCCACCGGAAAAAGCCCAGCCGAATTACTAATGGGACGGAAACTCCGGTGCCCACTTGACCGTTTGAATCCCCATTACACACCAGAGGGTTACAAGGGGGAATTAGAAAAGACAAGGGAAATGAGCATAGGCGACCGGGTGTGGGCCCGAAACTATGGGGACGGCCCTAGTTGGTTCGCAGGCCGAATAATAAAGATAACCGGGCCAAAATCGTACGTGGTAGAGCTACCAGACAACCGAGTGTGGAGGCGCCACATAGATCAGTTAAGGAAACGAATAACTGATCAAACCGAACCAAATGAAACAAATCATGACCAATACCAATTTAAATTCACAGCTGACAATGACCCGGGGGAGGCGCAAGACTTAGCTGAGGTCCCAGAGTTCCAGCGACGCCATCAGGTTCCCGAGGGAAACAGCTGGGAAAGTTTCAGAAGTAATCCAAGGCCGGATGGCCAAGAAAAAGAGTCAGACAATAATCCAGAGCCCGTTGGCTCAGAGAGAGAGCTGGGAGGAGAAAACAGCCCCTCCGACCAGCTCAAAACACCACCCAGAACTGAACCGCGCAGGTCAGAAAGAACTAGGAGACGCCCAGGTTATTTGCGTGACTACGTCGAAAAATAACATGTAAATAAATATGTAAATAGAGGCAAAGTGTTTTCTGGGAGGGGAGGAGTGTTATGTATTTATGTTTGTACCTTTAAATATTTGAGCGGGAAATCAGCACGTTGCTGATTGGACGAAGCCTCCAGCAGAACTGTATAAAAGGAGAGGTTTTTCCCCCAGCCTGTTGCTGGGTTCACCCTATATTAAAGAGCTGTTGTCACTACCCTGGTCTCCAGCCTCGTTACTTCCCGAACTCTACAATAACCATGTTTATACTTATATCTGTACATGCTTGATGAAAAATAAATGCATAAATAAATAAAAATAAATGGAAGGATTTATATTCCTTGAAGACAGCTGGTCATTTGTAGCATTTTAGAGGGTTTTTGAAGCACTTGGAAATTTATCTGTGTCCTCAGGGTCCCCTGAGTAGTGCTAGAGATTCCTGTAGTCTGCAATTGTTCTGGAAATCTGTTCATAGTGCCACACCACTTGAAGGGTGTTCATCCCAAATTGCCTAGCTATATTTATATACTGATATTTGCAGCAGTTACATATGATCAAGTCCCCTCCATGCTCTGCTTGTAACCTTATCCTTTTAATCAGCAGGATCAGTGTTAATAAAATAAGGTGTCATTTTATTTATTTATATATAATATTTATATACCATCTCACAAAAAGTGATTCTGGCTAGTATATAATAAAAACATAAAAGCGGTAATTATGAAAGGCACTCTGTAATTAAAACATAATTATCTTTTATTCATTAAACATGTAACTCAGACAAAAAAACCCAAATATGATTGACTGGTTGCTGCCAGCATCCTAGGTATCAACCAAGTATCTTCTTAAAATGTACGATGTTCCGAGTAGGGCAGTTTTTTGCAATTCCACTGGTGTTATTGCAGGAAGCTGCAACTTCTTGATGTATTTTGTAAAATTCTTGGACATGGTACCAAGTGCCCCATACTTTGTATCAATGGGTACCATTATTACATGTTTCATCCATAATCGTGTAGTTTCAATGGCCAGGTCATGATATTTTGTGATTTTTTTCAGGTTTTTTTTTTCTTTGACTCTGGCATCTCCTGGTACAGTGATATCAATAAATTGTATGCTTTGGTTTTCGACAACTGTGATATCTGATGTGTTGTGTTCCAAATGACGATCTGTCTGTATTTGAAAGTCCCACAAGATCTTCACCTTCTCATTTTCTACAACTTTTTCCACTTTATGTTCCCATGATATTTTGGATACAGGTATATTATTATTATCTCTTTTGTTCATTAAACATGAAACTCAGTCAACTGAACATTCAAAAATACATCACAAATATCATTGACTGGTGCTAATGGTTGATACGGGCTGCTGCCAGCATCCTAGGTATCAACCAAGTACCTTCTTAAGATGTATATTATTGTTGTTGCTGTTGCTGTTATTTCTCTAAAAAAAACAAACCCAAAATTGTTGAAAGAATCAAATTTTAATGAACATTCAGAAAAACTAGATGGGGTCAGTCTTACCTCATGGGGTTGATGTTACACAAGGTGGGACTTTGGCAGTTATATTAGCATCTAAGGAAGTGTCCAGTGGAGTCACCACATTTAGTCCTCTAATTCTTCCCCTCCCCCCATTCAATCATTTCCAATTCTAGAATACTGCTTGAACAGGTCCCTGCAGTTTTCTTGGCAAGGTTTGTCAGAAGTGGTTTGCCATTGTCTCCTTCCTAGGACTGAGAAAAAAATGTCTGGTCCAAGATCGCCCAGCTGGCTTTGTGCCTAAGACAGGATTAGAACTTGTGGTCTTATGGTTCCTAGCCTGATGCCTTAACCACTACACCAGACTGGTTCCCCCTTTAATTCTTAGTCGAGCCTTTATATTTATTTCTCTGTGTGTCATCATAATTTCTACTCCACAGGTTTTCTCCGCTTTTATTGAGATCTATTACATCGGCCTCCTTTCTCTTATCATCATGGAAACCTAACACATTTATTATTCTTTCCTTCATTTCCTTCCTTAATTTATGCTGTTCACTATTAGTGTTACATTCTAATTCGTAATTTTTTAGATTCTCTTACGGAAAAAGGAACTTATCCTTAAACAGTTATGGAGGACACCTGGGAAAGAATACTTTGCTTATTTAATTGCTATTTAAAACAAATTATGCATGCATTTACCCTCCATTTTCACTGTTAAAATTAATCTCTAGAGATATTGAAAGCAGACAACCCTTTTTAGCAAATGTGAAGGCCATGTTTTCTTATGGCATTGAACAAAGATTAATTCTCCTATAGTATTGTCCTTTAAAAGCATATGTTAAGTAATGAGAGCCCCAATTTTTCAGCAAAACATAGAAAACAATAGTATTCTCCAAAGAATTTATTTGATAGTTCCTATACAACATACTACAAAGAATGCAATAATCCTTGATTGAAAGACTAGAGGAGACTGGTGACGACATGAAATGCCTATTGACCAACTATATAGAGCCAGTACCTATTGGGACCACCTTCAATCTAAAAATATACTAAATAAGAAAAAGAAGGTCATGGGAATAAGGATGGATAATGAACTATTGGTTTCCACAGCAACACATTTTGAAATCCGTATCTTGCTGACACCGTTGTTAAGAACAGTGTGCTAATAAGGTGATGTGCCGAGTAAAAGATACACTCTCTGAAAACAATTCTGTCTGAAGAGAGAGAGAGAAAGAGAGAGAGAGAGAGAGAAAGAAAGAAAGAAAGAAAGAAAGAAAGAAAGAAAGAAAGAAAGAAAGAAAAAATTTCCTTCCATCTTTGAAAAACACTGATCCACCTGCCTGTCTCATGGAGGCTCAATTATTTCAAAGTTAAGAAGATGCAGGAAAGGCCACATATTGTGAAGTCTATCTTTGAAGCAAATCAGAAGGCTAAAAGGAATACAGTAAATCTTTTGGCAATCTGACTCCTTATCCAACAATGAACTTAAAGAGAGAGAGAGAGAGAGCAGTATTTGGTTCTCTTTTGTTCATGTGCCTTAGGAAGCAAAGCATAGTGTTCAGTTTATAATTATCTCAATCTTGTATACTGACATCCTACATATTCACACCACAAACATATTATCCTTTTAAAGAACAGTTGATTTAGCTTTGCTGGAACTGCTAGGAAAGTTACCAAGGAGTAGCTAACAACTGAACAACTGAAATGTTTTGATGGGGAAAAAAATGGATTAGAGTTGTAAATTAGTTATCTCCCCACCTCCCACCCCCAGTGACTGTTTGAAATAGGGATTATGAAGAATGCCTGGGATTCAGATTGATCTCATCCCACTATGTCTTTACATCTGAATCCACACGAACCCCTTCACTGAAAGGGGTTGAGATCCAATCCTTCACAAAATTCTTCTCACCCCAAATAATCTTCATTTTCCATCAGAAAGGGTAAGAGAGCATGAAGTTAATATCTAGCAGGTTTTTCATATAGCTTCAGAGATAATATTTTACCATAGCAGTATTTTGGGTGTTTTGTGATTGTCCATGCCATCGTATCACAAAATAGTCCATCCTTTCGGGCAGTCAACACTCACATCTAAAGCAATGTCTCTTTTTTAGATACCTGGGCATTAGCCTTCTTAAATCCCTTGTATAGAAAGCACTATTTAACCACTGTTTTAGCAAGTACTCGATGAACATTGGGAGATATTCTGAATTCTTTGCATTCCAAAGGAGTGTGGCTGGTAAACCTTGCAGTGAAAATATTCCAATGTAAAATGATGGTCTCTGGGGTTGGATTGAGATTATTGCCCAGTTGGAAGCAGTCCAAAACAATTTTATAAGGAAGATCTTGAGACCCTTTCACACCATCTCCAAGGACAGGGATGGGTTACCTACCTTACATCACCATTACAATTGATGGGGCACTAAAACAAACCAGAAAGCCTTCAAGAATCTCACCTTGCTGACTTACAAAAATGAGGAACTGATGGGACAAATTTTGTTGCCTATTCTACAAGTACTCCTTGCTCTCTTTGGGAGGAACTGAGCTCTTGGAAAAGAGGAAAACTATTAAAGACAGGGTTTTTGAAAGGAGGAAGATGACATTACAATAAAGATGACATTACAATACAGCCATCCAAATGTTCATCTTGGATTCGTTATTATAAAAGACATAAAAGCATGTACCAGTACCTGGTTAATGTTACCAGCATTCCACTCAGAAAGGATTTGACCTCCCTTCAAGTACACACCGTGCATTTGGCATATCTTGAAGGAAGACCTTGTTAAGTGTCCTATTGAACAGTGTCTCTGTTCCTTTGGTGGGTGTGTCACCCAGTGCCACATGTACAATGAGATCAAGGTCAAATTATTGAAGATAGATGAATTCAAATACTCAGACCTCAGCTGAAGTAGTTGACGGTTAAATTATCTTCTTATAGATGTTTTTTCCAGAAGCTAGAAATCAGGTTGCTTTGCCTTGCTGTCATTTAAATTTAGAAATAAATGCTTAATTGTTGAAACCCTTTTAGATACAAAGAGCTCAAAATATTTATATTGTCTGGAACTCTTGTATCCAACACTCTTTTGATTGTTTGATTGTTTGATTTTATTTTATTTTCATCTGTAGTTATGACAATAACACTAATTTACTTAGTACACCATCTTTTTTTGTCACTGCCCTTCATGTACTCTGAAACATTTCAAACGTATTAACCTGCTGAAGAATTTTGGGAGACAGTACAGCAAAGGGATGCTTCTACTGAATTATTCCATTCTCTTCTTATTTGCAAAGAATTTCAGTGATTGACACGCACTTGATTAGAGGGTTAGTGCTTCTTTTTTTAAAAAAATCTAATAGTACTAGAAATTACAATTTGATATCTGACCTCTACTTCCCTTTTTAAAAATTAATCAGGTAATGAAGCTTTATATTTTAATACATTCAGGTACACCAATATATTCTAGCCCTAACAACTTTACTGAAATAAAGCAGTGTACAAGAGCAGAATATTTTATGAATATGCCCTGTGGCTGGGAAGAATTTAGCAGCTTTCTTTATCCCTCTTTTCTCAGCATCTCAAGCAGATTGCATATTATGCGCGTAATGCATTAAAGATTTGGGGCAGAGAAATAGCTCTGTTTGAACTTCAAAAACATGAAGTCTGTCTTGTAAATAAGTCATAAAAGAATTACATACCTTCTACATCAATCAGAAAACATGCATTCTCCTGGATTCTTCCAACACAAAGTCTGATTATTAGCAGAAGGCTAGTCCTGTCATTTCATTTTGACAGCCCACATCTGAAGCTACGTCCTGCTCTTCAAAACCATGACAAAAGAGAATCCACCTCAAGGGCAGTTTACAGGTGAAGCCAATTCACATAAAATGGCATTGATGTAATGGCAAGAGCATTTGGCACCTGCTCTAATGGGTGTATCACACTAAGCCAAAACCCGTAACCACCGTATTACGGTTCCACATGATGTGCTCACTAAATGGTCAGCTTTTCTGCCGAGCCATGCTAGAGCTTTGAAGAACAAGTTGAAGTTCAAGCATTAACAGCTGTGTAATGCTCTTTTCCTACTGTGCAAAGCTTTTCTTAGTGAGTTCTTTACAACAAACAGATTTTAAAGGTATAAGAGCAAACAAGAGGTGGCCCTTTTTTCTTTAGCCTCTGGGTAATTATGCTCATAAATTTGACTCATGTTTACCATGCCATTGAATAGCTAGAGCAGGGGTGTCAAACTCACATCATCACAGCAGTGTCACGTGACATATCGGGACTTTCTCCCCCTTTGCTAAACTAGGCGTGGCCAGTGTGTGACACATTTAGCCCCTGGGCCGGGAGTTTGACAGAGTTTGAGCTAGAGGAAGTAAGCAAAAAGATAATGGGTAATAGTTATCAGGTTTATAGATAAGGCCTTCAAAGGTAAAGGTAAAGGTTCCCCTCGCACATATGTGCTAGTCGTTCCCAACTCTAGGGGGCGGTGCTCATCTCTGTTTCAAAGATGAAGAGCCCGTGCTGTCCAAAGATGTCTCTGTGGTCATGTGGCCGGCATGACTAAATGCCAAAGGTGCACGGAATGTTGTTACCTTCCCACCAAAGGTGGTCCCTATTTTTCTACTTGCATTTTTTTATTTAATGGGAGCTCACCTGTTACGCAGTACTAGGGATTCAAAATGCTGAACTGCCAACCTTTCAATTGACAAGCTCAGTATGTTAGCCACCGCATCCCCCTTAAGGCCTTCATACATAGTACTAAATTGCAATATGCTTTACTTAGTTTTGGCTTTAGAGTATTGGGTGAACACAAGCATTATGGGTTATTAATCATGGATGATAGTTTGGCATTCTGTAAACCCAGCTAACCATAGCTTAGTAAGTTGTGTCTTAGCATGGTGTGTGAAACTAGCATTTCATGGCTCAAAACTGAAATCATACATATGGTTATATAAGAAAAAGTGTATTTAATTTAAATAATATTCTCAAAAGAAAGGAGATCCAGTCCCAGGTTGAATGGTCAAGAGTACTATTTTTGGCAGACCATCCTTCTATAGGTAGTCTTTACTTAATAAGTACAACTGGGACTGGCAATTCCATCACTAAGCAATGCAGTCCCTAAATGTTTTGGAGAAGGACAGACAGATCCTGGGAAATGGAGTCAAGAGGAATCAGCCTGGAGTTGTTATATTCCTACAAGCGATCAAAGTCCAGCCCCTCTTGAATTCTGTTAACTCTTATTTAGTGCTGACCATTAGTTGACTAATTTCCGCGGTGGCTTAATGGCTAAAAGCTGAGCTTGCTGATCGAAAGGTCAGCAGTTCAGCGGTTCAAATCCCTAGTGCCGCTTAACAGGGTGAGCGCCCATTACTTGTCCTAGCTTCTGCCAACCTAGCAGTTCGAAAGTACGTAAACAATGCAAGTAGAAAAATAGGGACCACCTTTGGTGGGAAGGTAACAGTGTTCTTTGTGTACCTTTGGCGTTTAGTCATACCGGCTACATGACCATGGAAACGTCTTTGGACAGCGCTGGCTCTTCAGCTTTGAAACGGAGATGAGCACCACCCCCTAGAGTTGGGAACGACTAGCACGTATGTGCGAATCAAAAGAATCAAAAAAGAAAGGATTCTATTTCTATGTAGCATGACACAAACCCTGAAGAAGTAGTAACTAATGCTGGGGAAATAATTTCCCTGGGCGAATAAATAAGATTAAGGGCAAGAATCATGTTTTGAAGATGAATAAAAATTGAGAGACTTGAAAATAATAAAATGATAAAGAGGCACACATTCTGCCTTTTAAGCCTTACACAACCTAGAAAGCTTAAAAAAATAAAAATAAAAAATAAAGCTAACAGAAATACTCAAATGCCATAAGATAGGTAGAAAAAAAATCTCAAGATTCTCAGGACTTGAAAAGCCCATCCTCCATGAATTTATTCAATCTCCCTTTAAACCCATCCAAGTTTGTGGCCATCATTGTGTTTTATGGTTATAATTCTATAACAATAACAACAACAGAGTTGGAAGGGACCTTGGAGGCCTTCTAGTCCAACCCCCTGCCCAGGCAGGAAACCCTACACCATCTCAGTCAGATGGTTATCCAACATTTTCTTAAAAATTTCCAGTGTTGGAGCATTCACAACTTCTGAAGGCAAGTCGTTCCACTTATTAATTGTTCTAACTGTCAGGAAATTTCTCCTTAGTTCTAAGTTGCTTCTTTCCTTGATCAGTTTCCACCCAGGGAAAGAAGCAACTTAGAATAATAACAGAGTTGGAAGGGTCCTTGGAGGTCTTCTAGTTCAACCCCCTGCCCAGGCAGGAAACCCTACACCACTTCAGACAAGTGGTTATCCAACATCTTCTTAAAAATTTCCAGTGTTGGAGCATTCACAACTTCTGCAGGCAAGTTGTTCCACTCATTAATTATTCTGTCAGGAAATTTCTCCTTAGTTCTAAGTTGCTTCTTTCCTTGATCAGTTTCCACCCATTGCTTCTTGTCCTACCCTCAGGTGTTTGGAGAATAATTTGACTCCCTCTTCTATGTGGCAACCCCTGAGATATTGGAACACTGCTATCATGTCTCCCCTAGTCCTTCTTTTCATTAAACTAGACATACTCAATTCCTGCAACCGTTCTTCATATGTTGTAGCCTCCAGTCCCCTAATTATCTTTGTTGCTCTTCTCTGCACTCTTTCTAGAGTGTCAACATCTTTTTTACACTGTGGCGACCAAAACTGAATGCAATATTCCAAGTGTGGCATTACCAAGGCATTATAAAGTGGTATTAACACTTCATGTGATCTTGATTCTATCCCTTTGTTTATGCAGCCCAGAACTGTGTTGGCTTTTTTGGCGGCTGCTGCACACTGCTGGCTCATATTTAAATGGTTGTCCACTAGGTCTCCAAGATCCCTCTCACAATTACTACTATTGAGCAAGGTATCAGATATACGGCACCTGTGCATTCCTGTGCATTATGTATTCCACATATTAATTATGTGGAATACATAATTTGTGGAAGAGCACTTCTGCTGTTTATTTGTTTCAGATTTATTTCCAATCACCTTTGTGAGGATTTCTGATTGGAGTTTAGAGGCCAAGAGAGAAATCTTTCTCGACATTCATTTTTTCCATGGCTGGCATAATTTTACATATCTTAATAATATCCTACCTTGCTAGTTATCTTTTTACTAATCCTGGTTCTAAAACCATGAATATTACCAGTGGTGGGATTCAGCCAGTTTGCACCATTTCGGGAGAACCAGTTGTTAACTTTCTGAGCTTCCAACTAGTTGTTGGAAGAAATCATTAGGGCAGAGAACTGGTTGTTAAATTACTTGAATCCCACCACTGAACATTACCATGGAGTAATATTCATTGGTTTATAAACTGGGCTTAGTAAAAAAGACAACTGGAGTGGAGGCACATTATTAATGTATGTGAAATCATGAATATTACCTGGAGTAATATTCATTGGCTTTTTGTTACATTGATTAAATTCAGGATTTGAATCATAAGTGCCAGAATAAACAAATCTTTTCTGTTATAGACCACTTATGGTAAATTCAATCCTTTTCTTACTTTGGTAGATTCCAAATAGTCAGGATAGAATTTAACATACCTTTCAGTCTCAATTCTCTTCCCAATAACTTATTAACAAATTTATAAAAATTAACCTGAAAGAATACAACCATAGAAAAAGTTTCAACTTGAAAGACAGTAATATTACATCTACATCCTCCAGAAATTGAGGCCCCAATTAATGCTAAGCTTCATCTGGGCTGTCAAATACACAAACACAAACGTTGAGTTGTGGAATTAATTCCATTTTAAGATTATAGGCTATAATTTTAATGTATAATGCAGTCCGTTAAAGCAGGATATGTTATCTCTTAGTTCCCAGGTGTTTTTCTTTTTTTCATCCACTTTACAATTGGAAAATACAAAAATTGACTGTAAGTGGGGGAAACTCCAGAAATTCCTTCCAGTGATATTATTAATTTATGAATTTCCAGTACTAAAGTGGTGTAGGAACCACCCACCCCTCCTAGAAGAATGAAATATTCTAGGAAATATTAAAGAGGCAGAATATTATGTTTCCCTGGATGAGAAAAGGAGAAAGATGTTTTAAAGACACAGCAGCTTCCTGCAGCTCCCTGCCCCCCATTTCAGCTCCAGGGTGATGGGATTAAGACATGGCCCTCAGGACATGATAGGATTAGCCCTCTACCCATCTAGCAACAGAACTCACCATAAGGCACCTGGGGAGATTGCATCACTCAGCAAGGCTCAACCAAGCCTGGGACTCAAAAGACAGTCTACAAAGTTAGCTAAGATCCCTGCCCTCTGGGAGTCTGACAGCCAATGGTACAGTACATTTCTTGTACAGGAACAGGAAATGCTAAGGCAGGGCCCAAAAGAGTATATAAATATATCCCTCTCTCCATTCCATGTGCTCTTTTTTTGCCCAAGATCTCAAACCATGTGGTCCTGCTGTCCACCATTAAACCATCTTTCCAAACAGCCACCCTGTTTCCAGTGTCTTTCTTCCCACTTGGAACTGAACCCAGATGGACATTTCTTCCAACAATGGTAAAGAGTATATTTATCTAACTGTAGCTGCTCCAGAAACTGCAATCCCTCTTGGACAGGAGTAGCCTTCACACAATAATCCATGCTTTGTGGTCACTTCCTGTTTATTAGTGTATACAAATTCCCTTGAAGGTGATTTGGAAGATATAGCTAATGAAAAAAATGACACTGAAGCTGAACACCCTTCAGAGACCACTGAACAACCATGCATTGGCTGTCTATTGCATTAGTGTCAGTGCCCTAATGCAATCAAGAGTCTCAGGCCATCCGCCAGTAAAAATCCAGTCTTTTATTAGGAGCACCATGTCAGCATTACCTAGGTGAAGCCAACGCTGTCTTCACCCCCTTTGTGCCTTGCCTCTGATCCTGTTTCCCTCGCCCCCCAAAATGTGTCACCCAGTCACATTCCCTAATGAGGCAATTTTGCGGGTTGCAGAAGTCACTCCCTTCCAGGCATTGCTGGTGTCCACAGAGATGGCCTTGACATGGTCAGCCCGAATATATCTTGTTATGACTGAGGAGTAATTTGCTTGGTGCAGCTGCGAGGTGCGATTTCCCCTTCCCCTTCCTATGGCAACGGAGGAGCAGGTCAGGGAAGCTTCACAAGTTGACAGGAAAGCTTCACGAGTAGATCTGGGATAAGAGCGCAGAGTTTAGTATTTCTATTAACAGCCATTATTAGTTTTGATCCTTGATAGTTGAGGCAGCATATCTCCCTTTATGCACTTATGTGAAGAAGGTTAAGAATGATTTTGCAAATTAGCCAGAGTCACTTAGGTGAAATGAGCAGTGTAGAAATTTAATAAGTAAATGACACAAAAGGGTTCTTTAGAATTGACTTTAGTAATTTACCATTCTTGGCACCCCAGCTTTAACAGATATTTATCAGAAAAGCAGAATTGGAAGGGACCTTGGAGGTCTTCTAGTCCAATCCCCAGCTCAAGCAGGAGACCCTATATCGGGTGTCAGCAACCTGCAGCTCCCGAGCTGCATGTGGGCTCTTTGGGCCCTCTGCTGTGGCTCCCTGTCAGGTGATCCCACCACTGGCTGGCTCCGCCCCTTGCCTCCCTTCCCAGTCACTGCTCACCTGGCCTGAGAAGGTAAGGGAAGTAGTGGGGGATGGAGAAGCGGCCAGGGCAGAGAAATACAGGGGGGGAGAGAGGGAGGGAGAGAGAGAGAGAGAGAGAGAAATGTCAAAAGGGTTTTGTGGTTCCCGGTGTTTTTTAACAACTGGTTCTCTGCCCTAATGTAGGCATGGCATGGGTAGGCATGGCCAGGGAGTCATATGACTGGTGGAAGTGAGTGACATCAAGTTGGCCACGCCCACCCAGGTTTTGTGGCTCCCGGTGTTTTCTTTCCTTTGGCTCTTCGAGTGTTTAAGGTTGCAGACCCCTGCCCTATACCTTTCCAGACAAGTGGTTGTCCAGTCTCTTCCTAAGAGCCTCCAGTGATGAAACACCCACAACTTCTGAAAGTAAGCAGTTCCACTGGTTAATTGTTCTCACTTTTAAGAGCATTCTAGGTTGCTTCTCTACTTGGTTAGCTTCAATTTATTGTTTCTTGTTTTGGTGCTTTGGAAAATAGGTTGTCCCCCCCACTTCTTTGTGGCAGCCCCTCAAATATTGGATCACTGCTATCGCATCACCCGTTTCTCTAGAATGCTATTCCCACGAAGTACAATATTATCCAGCTATTCATGTCAAAGGAGGCCCTAGTTTGCCTTCTTATTTTGGGGGACAGATTGTGTGTATAATTTGATTGTGTCTTTTGTCCTTTAAATAATTCTGCATCAAGGACACTCTGTGTGTGTGTGTGTGTGTGTGTGTGTGTGTGTGTGTGTGTGTGTGCCCGCGCGCCCACGCATGCGTGTTTTTGGGGTTTTATTGCTTTTATGGACTCTAATTATATCCTCTACATAATGGGCAGACTATAAATATTTTAAATAAATACATGTCTAGTCTAGTTTCTTTCTCCAGACATCTCTGCTTTGTTGTTATGAAGTGCAGCCCTTGCTTTGGGCTCCACTGCCTGGGACATATTGGAGCTGAATTGTAAATAATCAGGAGGACAATACCTACCTCTGAGTATTCTGAATTTCCAGATATATTGGATAATTTCCTAGGTCACTGCAGTACATTGCCCCTGGTTTTAATGAAGATGTGCCAGGGGAATGATTTATATGAGTTTACATAAGTCATCATTTGCTGGGAAGAGCAGTTGTTAGCAGCTGACCATGAAAATGTTGTTCTCTGGAAGTAACATTTATGAAACTTGAAGGAAATAGGATAGGACATGAGAAAAGTATTTTTTCATTTTTCATTTCATTTATTTGATTTTTATACTGCCCTTCTCCCGAAGGACTCAGGGCGGTGTACAGGCAAATAAAAAACAGATAAGACAATATTTTATAAAATGTGAGATTAAAAAACTTATTATAATTTGCCTAAAAAATTTAAAATATATAGAAATTAAAACCCCGTTTAAAATTAATAATAAAAACTATAAAATCCATAAAATTTAAGCCAGCCCCGCGCGAATAAAAAGATGCGTCTTCAGTTCGCGGCGAAAGGTCCGAAGGTCAGGTATTTGGCGTAAACCCGGGGGAAGTTCGTTCCAGAGTGTGGGAGCCCCCACAGAGAAGGACCTTCCCCTGGGGGCCGCCAGCCGACATTGCTTGGCGGACGGCACCCTGAGAAGTCCCTCTCTGTGAGAGCGTACGGGTCGGTGGGAGGCATATGGTAACAGTAGGCGGTCCCGTAAGTACCCAGGCCCTAAGCCATGGAGCGCTTTAAAGGTCATAACCAAAACCTTAAAGTGCACCCGAAAAGCCACAGGTAGCCAGTGCAGTCTGCGCAGGAGGGGTGTTACATGGGAGGTACGCGACACTCCCTCTATCACCCGCGCAGCTGCATTCTGGACTAGCTGAAGCCTTCGAGTGCACCTCAAGGGGAGCTCCATGTAGAGAGCATTACAATAATCCAAGCGAGAGGTAACAAGTGCGTGAGTGACCGTGCACAAGGCATCCAGATCAAGGAAGGGGCGCAACTGCCGAACCAGGCGGACCTGGTGGAAGGCCCCCCCTTGTTTTTTTTTTCCATTTCCTCTAGACAGAAAATGTTGCCAATAGAAAGAAGGGGAGGAAAATCTTGTCTACAGTTTTTCAAGGGGACAGTATATCATTATACTGCATAGATATTCAATCTTTTGTGATCCAGTGTAAAGTACAAGGTAAGAAATTATATGGGGTTTTTTGAACCTGGGGAAATAGGGATGTAATTGTGCATATCCTTATTCAGTAAAAATCCATCTCAGATACGAAGCGACTTCATAAACAGAAGTTCTTGGCAGTCACCCTCCTCTTTTCCTTAGAACTGTCAGAATACATTGTTTTATTATTATTTTTTTCTTTCCAATTGTTCCAACATATACAATCATTTGATTCGAAGAGACAAACATTTGTGAAACTTGGGGGGGGGGATGAAATTCTTATTTGGGAAAGTAATATTTTTTTTTTCAAAATAACATTGAAAATTCTAAATGGAGAAAAAGGACACTTTCCAAAAATTGTTAATGTTTAACAGTAAGAAGTATCTTGGATGTTTTTGTTTTTTTGTCTTATTAATTTAGAACCTAGTGAAGTATGGTGCGTGATAAACTTACCGCATCACTTTCTATGCAGAACAATCTGTCTTATGTACATCTTGTATATAAAGGTAAAGGAAAAGATTCCCCTCGGACATATGTGCTAATGGTTCCTGACTCTAGGGGGCGGTGCTCATCTCCGTTTCAAAGCCGAAGAGCCAGAGCTGTCCGAAGACATTTCCATGGTCATGTGGCCGGCATGACTAAACACCGAAAGTGCACGGAAGGCTGTTATCTTCCCACCAAAGGTGGTCCCTATTTTTCTACTTGCATTTGTTACCTGCTTTCGAACTGTTAGGTTGGCAGAAGCTGGGACAAGTAATGGGAGCTCATCCCGTTATGCGGCACTAGGGATTCGAACCTCTGAACTGTCAACCTTTTGATCGACAAGCTCAGCATCTTAGCCACTGAGTCACCGCGTCCCACATGGGTAAGTACATAATGGCATTAAATAGCACTGTGAGAATTAGCTGGTCAGTAGAGTGATGGTACAATGGAAAAAAAATATCCCTCTGTCTAATTGTTTTGACTAGTTCTTTCTGACATATCTTTCATCATGAAGAAAGGGATAGTGATCAGTGGATCTGATTAGTTAATCAGCCTTTCCATTACATTTTGGATCTTGGCATTCTCAGACAACATATTTCCCATTATATTTTATATGATTGCTTACTGCTCCTTTCAGCAATTCACCCATCACTGTTGTGTTAGAATTGGGAGAGATAATTTTCCATTTGGCTGAAGAAAATTTAGCCTTAAAACATGTAAGTTAACCTATCATTGGTCTCAATTATCTTTGCGTTGGAATCCCCTTCTATATTCTCATGACATCTAACTTCCCTAAACATACTCCCCTAGTTCCTATCTATGGTATGTTCAATTGCTTTCTAAGGATTGCACTTTAACATGGGGGAGTTTATTGGGGAAAAAACATTTTGCCTTTATGAGTTATTTTAAAAAATAACTCACAGTCTCTTAGTTCGGTTTTAGTATAGTTCTTAATAATATTTTAACTTTTTGTTGTTTTAATCTTTTAACCATTTTAACCTGTTTTATAACCTGTAAGATGTCCAGAGTCACCTTGTAGGAGAGGTGAACAGCATAAAAAAATAAAATAAAATAATTAATTAAAAAATAAAATAATAAATAATAAACTAAATAAAATTTTAAAAAAATGAAATAAAATAATAAAATAAAATAATAATAAAATATAAAAATAAAATAAAACAAAATATATAAAAAAATAAAATAAAATAATAAATTCACCATCTCCGGGTTTCTAGCCTAATGTCTTAACTGCTACACTTAGCTGACTCTCTAGGGCACTGCAATAGCTAGCATATAATTTCCAAGACTTAATAAACTCATTAGGTAGCAAATTGTGAAGGATTAAGGAAATTATAATGAAAATATTAAAACAAAAATAATCAGCTGCAGCAATTAAGCCTGAACGTTTCAGTGAAGTTAATTGAGCAGACTCTTTGCTTTCGACTGCATGAGATTCTGCTTTTTTGAAACCGGGGGAAATGTTCTTGCCACAGTGGAGTCTTTGAACAGGGACATGTAGTATTTTTGCTTGGGTGTGTGTGACTGTGCAATATTTACCATAAGGCGTGTTTTTATTTTATTTATTTATTGAACGTATTTCTATCCTGCCATAATCAAAAGGGAATAAACAGAGAATAATTTACAGCATCCAAAACCACAATTAAAATCAAACAGGAACAAACAAATAACAATGGCAAAAACAACAATCAATTAAAAAAACAAACAGAAGCTATCAATGAAAAGAAAAGTGTAACAAAGCATTACATATAAGCTCAGGGGTCCTTCAAAGCAATTATGTTTTCAACAATTTCTGAAAAGTCACAAGGAAGGGGGAAAGAGAGAGACTGGGTTGAACAAGTGACAAGAGGCATATAGACATCAATCAGAATAGATCTGGAAGGGACCTTGGAGATCTTCTAATCCAACCCCCTGCTCAAGCAGGAGATCCTATACCAGGGGTCTCCAACCTTGGCAACTTTAAGACTTGTGGACTTCAACTCCCAGAGTTCCTCAGCCAGCTTTGCTGGCTGGGGAACTCTGGGAATTGAAGTCTACAAGTCTTAAAGTTGCCAAGATTGGAGACCCCTGTCCTATACCATTTCAGATAAGCAGCTGTCCACTCTCTTCTTAAAAACCTCCAATGATGAAGCAGCTACAACTTCTGAAGGGAGGCTGTTTCACTGGTTAATTGTTCTCACCATTAGTTTTAACCTAATTTAAAATGGTTCCAATCACAAATATGTGAAGAGATGAAGAGGTAATTGTTTATAACCTTATAGGGAGTGAAGATTAATGAAATCTGTTTATACTGGGTGTGATCAAGGTTGGAAATAACTTTATATATATATTTTATATTTCTTTTTTTTTCTCCTGCACTTTCTATTCCTTCTTTCTATTCTGCTTTCCTTCTCTAAGTTTTGTTTGTATTCATTTTTACTACAATAGGTAAAGATTCCCCTTGCACATATGTGCTAGTTGTTCCCAACTCTAGGGGGCAGTGCTCATCTCCGTTTCAAAGCCAAAGAGCCAGCACTATTCAAAGACGTCTCTGTGGTCATGTGGCTGGCATGACTAAACGCCAAAGGCACAAAGAACGCTGTTACCCTCACACCAAAGGTGGTCCCTATTTTTCTACTTGCATTTTTTACTTGCTTTCGAACTGCTAGGTTGGCAGAAGCTGTGACAAGTAACGGGACCTCACCCTGCTATGTCGCACTAGGGATTCGAACCGCTGAACTGCCGACCTTTCAATCGACAAGCTCAGCGTCTTAGCTACTGAGCCACCATGTCCCTTTCTTTTAACTACAATAATTATCCATAATAAAAATCCATAATAAAAATTATATTTAATAATTAATGCACTCTGGCTTTTTGTGTGTGTGCTGGCATTGCATTTTATGATTCTCATGTCCTTCAAATTAATATTTCCTGACAATAGTCTGACTCAGGTTGAGTATATACACACACATAGATATATATTCTTATAAGTTGGTGAGAGACTATACTCCTCAACTTATGATCATAATTGAGCCCAAAATTTCTGCTGCTAAGAGAGACATTTATTGAGTTTTGTCCCATTTTACGACCTTCCTTGTCACAGTTGTTAAGTGAATCACTGCAGTTGTTAATTTAACAACATGGTTGTTAAGTGATTCTGGCTTCCCCATTGACTTTGCTTGTCCAAAAGGTGATCATATGGCCCTGGGACAACTGCAGCTGTCATAAATATGAGTCAATTGCCAAGCATCTGAATTTTGAACACGTGACCATGGAGATGTTGCAATGGTTGTAAGTGTGAAAACCAGTCATAAGTCACTTTTTTCAGTCCCGTTGTAACTTTGAATGGTCACTAAATGAACTGTTCTAAGTCAAGGACTGCCTGTATGCAAAACAGAGAGTAAGGGAAGAGAGGCAGGACAATTTAACATTAAGAAGATTATGAAATACAAGAAGCTGCTTTGAGAAGTCAGTGAAAGTTTTCAGATCTACAGAACATGCAGTGATCACTCATAATTGCTGTGATTGTGTTATTGCACATTTGCAGTGCTAATTAACACCTGCAGGGGACAGAAAACCATTCAATCCCAAACAGATCAGATCAAATCCTTTGTGAAATCCAGATCCAGCTGGTTGACAGAGACTGTCTTTGAACTATAATATTTACTATTTCAAGTGCCATCCTTCTTCTGTGGAATAGATTTTGCTAAAGAACAGTGATTGCATAGCAGGGGTGAAATCCAGCAGGTTCTGAAGAACTAGTAGCAGAAATTTTGAGCAGTTCGGAGAACCGGCAAATACCACCTCTGGCTGGCCCCAGAGTCAGGTGGGAATGGAGATTTTGCAATATCCTTCCCCCTGGAGTGGGGTGGGAATGGAGATTTTGCGGTATCCTTCCCCTGCCACGCCCACCAAGTCACACGCATCAAGCCACACCAAGCCCATCAAGCCACGCACACAGAACCAGTAGTAAAAAATTTTTGGATTTCACCACTGAGAAAAAGGCTTTGGCTTTGGCAAACACAAAAACGAATCAAGGTACTATGAGGTCTGGAGTAAATTCTAAGACTGGCTTGATAGGAGGAAGAATGCCAAAAACAAGAAGATAATGAATGTCTGGAAATGAATAGAATAGAATAGAATAGAATAGAATAGAATAGAATAGAATAGAATAGAATAGAATAGAATAGAATAGAATTTTTATTGGCCAAGTGTGATTGGACACACAAGGAATTTGTCTTGGGGCATATGCTCTCAGTGTACATAAAAGAAAAGATACGTTCATCAAGGTACAACATTTACAACACAATTGATGGTCAATATATCAATATAAATCATAAGGATTGCCAGCAACAAGTTAGAGTCATACAGTCATAAATGGAAAGAGATTGGTGATGGGAACGATGAGAAGATTAATAGTAGTGCAGATTTAATAAATAGTTTGACAGTGTTGAGGGAATTATTTGTTTAGCAGAGTGATGGCCTTCGGAAAAAAACTGTTCTTGTGTCTAGTTGTTCTAGTGTGCAGTGCTCTATAGCATCGTTTTGAGGGTAGGAGTTGAAACAGTTTATGTCCTGGATGTGACGGATCTGTAAATATTTTCACGGCCCTCTTCTTGATTCGTGCAGTATACAGATCCTCAATGGAAGGCAGGTTGGTAGCAATTATTTTTTCTGCAGTTCTAATTATCCCCTGAAGTCTGTGTTTTTCTTGTTGGGTTGCAGAACCAAACCAGACAGTTATGGAGGTGCAAATGACAGACTCAATAATTCCTCTGCAGAACTGAATCAGCAGCTCCTTGGGCAGTTTGAGCTTACTGAGTTGGCGCAGAAAGAACATTCTTTGTTGTCCTTTTTTAATGATGTTTTTGATGTTGGCTGTTCATTTTAGATCTTGCGATATGATAGAACCTAGAAATTTAAAGGTTTCTACTGTTGATCCTGTGTTGTCTAGTATTGTGAGAGGTGGAAATGTATATATCTCAACGTATATTGTACTTGTGAGGGTATAATAGAGTTATTAAATATGTATATAGTTGTAGGGGTAGTAGTAATATAGCATATACTTGATATATAAGGAATTAGGAGATATGTAAATTTGTATATAGACTGAGGAATATATGAGATAGTAACTTGAACTTGATGTAAATGTTAGAAACCAGAGACGTAGATCAATGTCCATTGTTTTTGTTGGTTTTTAAAACCAATAAAATTTTTCTTAAAAAAAAGAAGAACCAGTAGTAAAACATTTGGATTTCACCATTGTTGCATAGTCACCACATTGCCCTGTTTTGAAACTTGCCAAAACGTTTTCAAAAATCCCAGATGAGCTCATTGATTCCAGAAGATTCAGGATCCCTCTAAGATAGGGATGGGAATCTTATAGTTCTCTGGATATTTCTTGACACTGTCAGCCCCAGTCAAAAGGAGAACAGTTCCCTTCTAAGCAAAATATGCAAAAGTGGATTGGCTTCCATCATCTTTAGCTTCATTAATAGTGACAGACATTTAAAACAATATGTTCCCTTTTAGTGCTTCCCAACTTTGGCCGCTTTAAAATATCTGAACTTCAGCTCCCAGAATTCCTCAGCCAGGTTGAGAAGCACTGCAATAGAATGTTGGAAAAGAAATTATGTAAGTGGAATGAGAATTTTGCTATCTGACAGGAGATACCTATCCAAAATTTGAATACTAAGGAACTATGTTTAGGACTGGAGGGAAGGCGAGAGAAGGCAGTTAAACAAACAAACAAAAATTAGTTCAGAAAATGGGCCAGATCTAGACAGGAACCGAAGGGAAAAAATATCTGGGTGCATCTTTAGAGGATAAGGGAGTGGTGCGGTGGCCTAGAGGTAGAGCTCTCACCTCACAATCAGGAGGCTGTGAGTTTGATCCTAGTTAGAGGCAGGGATGCGGTGGCTCAGTGGCTAAGACACTGAGCTTGTTGATCGAAAGGTCGGCAGTTCAGCAGTTCGAATCCCTAGTGTCGCGTAATGGGGTGAGCTCCCGTTACTTGTCCCAGCTTCTGCCAACCTAGCATTTCCAAAGTATGTAAAAAATTCAAGTAGAAAAATAGGGACCACCTTTGGTGGGAAGGTAACAGCGTTCCGTGCGCCTTTGCCATTTAGTCATGCCTGCCACATGACCACGGAGACGTCTTCGGACAATGCTACCTCTTGGGCTTTGAAATGGAGATGAGCACCACCCCCTAGAATCAGGAACAGCTAGCACATGTGCAAGGGGAACCTTTACCTTTATCTTTTAGAAGTATTTTTAGAGGTATATTTCTTTCTCTGTGCACAATGCAAATATATTTGCTGAAGAAATCTCCGTATTGGTGTCAGGAAGGGCATCCGGCCAGTAAACACTCTGTTAGCTCCATTCAGTTGCCCAGACTCCACCCCGCAAGGAATTATGGGGTCATTAAATGAAGATGATCTTTATAGGATATGCAATTGGATAAAATGTTGAAGAGTTGTAGACGGCTCCATTCTAACTTATCCTCCCTCTAAGTTATAACACAAGTAACACAGCTTTTATTAAAAAGTTTGAAAGAATTCCAGCAGCTGTGCTTGGTATGTTTTCCTATCTTGTTAAATTTACATCCACTTAAAAATTAATTTTAATTAAAAATTAATTCCCTTTCTGATGTCTATCATAGATCTAACATACTAATGATGGTACTTAATTTCTGAAAGCCACAATGGTTCACTTTTATATCGTAATCAAAAATTTGCTATTTTCCTATAGAGTCGTATGGTGCCTTATCCTTTTTTAAAAAACAAAAAAGTATTTAAGTAATTAAAATGTGGTTTATGTTTTTTACTAAGGTGGCACCTTGGCATGTGGATAGTAGACCAAGTCCGAGTCCTTTACAAGGAATTGTAACATGAGAAAATATAACCAAATTCCTCCTTTTCTCCATTGTTTCAGGAGCAACGCTAAAGAGGGTTTCCAATGACAACTACAGCAGCACAATGCTTTCTTCCATCTGTCAAAAATAGATAACAGAGGCAGAAATCCTCAACAGGGAGCTCGGAATCTTTGAGGTAATTTATTCATTAAACTTCACACACACATGGTCACAACATATCTGGAGCAGCTGTTGTGCGCTGGAACAGCTGTCTATCTTTCACTTGTTTGTGTTTCTTCTGTTGTTGTTTTTTTAAAGAAGTTGGAAAATGCAACATTAGCTAGAGTCCCACTGAAAGAACAAAACCCTTTTGCAGTTGGGCAAATCTAGAAAGTCCCACACCATTAAATGGAAAATTCCGCATTTTGAAGGCTTTCACAAATATCTATTAATCCCTTTCTGACTTGGGCCGCAGGAGCTGCACAATCTAGGGTAGAAACAGAAGGCACTGAAGCAAAGAAACACCATCTGCAATTCCGTGACAGCATAGAATAATCTTCACTTATCAAAAAGGTTTGAAGGGAATGGAAAAAAAGCCCATTTCTGAATGAAGCTTTAGACAAATCTCTGCATTCATGAAACAGGTGGCGGTGGTTGTTTCCTTTTCTGTTGAGTGAAAATAGGTGGTTGTTGTTTTCCTGTTGGGTTCATTCCTAGGACCGATGCCTTTCACAAGCCTGCTTTTAAGTGCTTGAAGTTAATCTCAGGTAGAAAAATGCTGCTCTGTGATCTGTAAAGCACCCTTAACAGATCACAGAGAGCTTCTATGTATCTCTTTAAATCACTAATTATCAACAACAACCTGATAGCACATATCATCATGTGCTATCAGAAGCTGTGGTGGCGTAGTGGTTTAGCTTGCAGTATTGCAGGCTACTTCTGCTGACTGCCGGCTGCCTGCAATTTGGCAGTTCCAATCTCACCAAACTCAAGGTTGACTCAGCCGTCCAACTTTCTGAGGTGGGTAAAATGAGGACCCAGATTATTGGGGGAAATAGGCTGACTCTGTAAACTGCTTAGAATGGGCTGTAAAGCACTATAAAGAGGTATATAAGTCTAAGTGCTATTGATATCACCATCAATATTAATATTAATACAATATTAATACAATATTAATACAATTGAGCGTGTCCAGAAATATTTTACAAGAAGAGTTCTCCACTCCTCTGATCACAACAAAATACCTTATGCCACCAGACATGAAATCCTGGGTTTAGAAAATTTAGAACTCCACCGCCTTCGGCATGACCTGTGTATAACTCATAAAATCATCTGCTACAATGTCCTTCCTGTCAAAGACTACTTCAGCTTCAATCGCTACACGAGCACACAATAGATTTAAACTTAATGTGAACCGCTCCAATCTTGATTGCAGAAAATACGACTTTAGTAACAGAGTTGTTAATGCCTAGAATGCACTACCTGACTCTGTGGTCTCTTCCCAAAATCCCCGAAGCTTTAACCAAAGACTATCTACTATTGACCTCACCCCATTCCTAAGAGGTCTGTAAGGGGCGTGCATAAGAGCACCAGCGTGCCTACCGTTCCTGTCCTAATGTTCCCTTTAATTGTATCCAATTCGTATGGTTATTTCATGCTTACACTTATATATACTGTTGTGTTTTACAAATAAATAAATAAATCATCGTGCTTTTCTTTGTCTCTATCTTATACTGTGGTGGTGCAAATTCCTTTATCTGTTTTGCACGATCCAATCTGAGTCAGGAACAGAGGCTTAATCTTTCAAGGTTTTGGACTCATGTTGGAGTTCATCCTCAGGGAACCAAATTCCTCCTTACCAAACCTCTCTTTCCCAGAATCTGTTTTCTTTGCCTCATCCAATAGCAGCTTCTGATTTCTCCTAATCCTTGGATGCGTAATGAGAAGATACTAACAAAAGCAACAAAAGAGTAAATAGAATAGAATAGAATAGAATTTTATTGGCCAAGTGTGATTGGACACACAAGGAATTTGTCTTGGTGCATATGCTCTCAGTGTACATAAAAGAAAAGATACGTTCATCAAGGTACAACATTTACAACACAATTGATGGTCAGTATATCAATATAAATCATAAGGATTGCCAGCAACAAGTTACAGTCATACAGTCATAAGTGGAAAGAGATTGGTGATGGGAACTATGAAACGATTAATAGTAGTGCAGATTCAGTAAATAGTTTGACAGTGTTGATGGAATTATTTGTTTAGCAGAGTGATGGCCTTCGGGAAAAAACTGTTCCTGTGTCTAGTTGTTCTGGTGTGCAGTGCTCTATAGCGTTGTTTTGAAGGTAGGAGTTGAAACAGTTTATGTCCAGGATGCAGGGATCTGCAAATATTTTCACGGCCCTCTTCTTGATTCGTGCAGTATACAGGTCCTCAATGGAAGGCAGGTTGGTAAAAGTAAAGTAAAAAAAGTAAAGTAAAAAAAGTAAAGTAAAAAAAGTAAAGTAAAAAAAGTAAAGAAGAGACTTTTTAATCATCTATGGTGGACATATGATAAAGCAAAAAAAAAGATGGAGCATGATTCATATTTTAATACAGAAAATTTTGAAAATGGAGATAAAAATGAAAACAGAACTTTTCCTTTTGGAAAAAGGAATGGGAAAAAAAAAACTACTGAAGAAAAAATTTGGAACTTTGTTGCTATACATGTTGACAGCAGCAAGAATATTGTATGCAGAAAAATGGAAGGACACTTCGATTCCTACCATAATTGCAGAAGTTGATGGAGTTGGCTGAAATGGCAAAATTGACTGTTTTGATTAAAGAAAAGAATATAAGTATTTTTATTTCCACATGGAGACCGCTTCTGAACTTTGTGCTTGGAGTGGAAAAGAATGAAACTTTGATTTTTTGGGGTTTTACCGATTAGATTTGTAGAAGATTTGTTCATATTATTATGGAAAAACAAAAAGTTGTGATTTGATGCTAATGCCTTATTTTACTGCAACAGAGGGATTGAGAAGTCAATGCTTTTTTTCCTTTTGCCTGATCTTTCTTCACTTTCCCTTTTCCCCCCGCTCCTGTTTTTCTATTTACTTTTGTATTTTACAATGTTTTATAGCTCGATAAAAACTGCAAGGGCATATGGGTGCCCCAGGCCACGCAGAAGTTCCTAACAAAAGCTGAGGTCTTCTAAAAGACTGAAATGAAAAAAGGATAAACTGCAGTTAAACAAATCACCTGGGAAGAAATGTACCAGTGGAGTTCAACAGAGGATATTCAGATCCTGAGAAGCTATCAGCAGCATTTGCAGGGAGAATCACATTACAGGCTTTGATCCGAATTTATAGATGCCTCTAGAAGGGATTTAAAAGAAATAAAGGTGTCCTGCTTTTGATGCCTTTAAGATGAAAGTAAAACATAAATGGATAGTTGTGCAATTTAATTTTTGTGGCATGATTGTGCTCCTGTCTGAAAACCATCGGATATGAACAGTAGTGGCCAAAATTGTGGAAACCTTTTGGGAAAAGTGTATTTTCTAAAACAAGCTAATAACACCACTTTTTGGGGGGGAGTAGCACCATAAATTATATATCAATGGAAAGATAATTTAATCAAGAATGTAATGCAATAACTTTTATGAAGGATTTGCTATTAGAATAGCAGTTACAGTATAAAGGAGAAAAGTGAAACATGTAGAAAAAACGAGATATACAAAAATTATCACCATAGAAAAAAATGAGATATAAAAAAATTACCAACATGTCAGTTAATACTTAGTTGGGTAACCTTTAGCATGAGTTATGATCTTAAAATGTCTTCCCATTGAGTGAACCAACTCTTTTAGTTCTGCAACTGTTATAATGTGAAATCAAGATTGAATGATTGCTTCTATTAACTGGGTTTTATTGCTGGGTTGCTTCTGACTAACAAGTTTCTTTAGTTGGCTCCATAGATTTTCAATTGGGTTAAGGTCTGGGCTATTCCCAGGCCATTGCAGCATTGGAATATGATTATCTTGAAACTCCCCCAAAAAAGTGGTGTTATTAGCCATCAAACCTCAAAAATACATTTTCCCAAAAGGTTTCCACAATTTTGGCCACTATTGTATTTGCAGCAAATGCAAGCTTGTAGAAAACTGGAGTAGTGAGTGGCTACACATTGGCAGATAGAGAAAGCAGCTCTCCATGCTGAGAATCAAACAAAGGAACATGTCTGGTGGATGAAAGTGAGAGCTAGGAGCAAAGATGTAGAAAGTAAGTTGGAAGTAAAAACCACCTTTCAAGTCCTTGAGCAGAAACAGGCCTTGATCTTTCACGGAAAGAAAACTGACACCGAAGAACAGGCGACAAAAAAGCAGATCAATGAAAAGTAAAAAAAAAAAGGCAAAAATGCAGCTACATCATGAAATATAACAAAGAGCCCAGTCACATCAACGACTCGCTGCTGTGATGACCAAAAGAAATGTGTGCTGTCATCAACCAGAATCATTGGCTCATGTATCCTGGCTGCCATTGGCATTGATCAGGATGGAACAGAATTCCCAAGACTCCTACTGACAATAATCCCTTTCTGCTAATCCATAGGGAGATAAAACATAACATAATAACAGAGTTGGAAGGGACCTTGGAGGTCTTCTAGTCCAACCCCCTGCCCAGGCAGGAAACCCTACACCATTTCAGACAAATGGCTATCCAACGTTTTCTTAAAAATTTCCAGTGTTGGAGCATTCACAACTTCTGCAGGCAAGTCATTCCACTTATTGATTGTTCTAACTGTCAGGAAATTTCTCCTTAGTTCTAAGTTGCTTCTCTCCTTGATTAGTTTCCACCCATTGCTTTTTGTCTTGCCTTCAGGTGCTTTGGAGAATAGCTTGACTCCCTCTTCTTTGTGGCGGTCCCTGAGATATTGGAACACTGCTATCATGTCTCCCCTAGTCCTTCTTTTCATTAAACTAAACATACCCAGTTCCTGCAACCGTTCTTCATATGTTTTAGTCTCCAGTCCCCTAATCATCCCCACTGAAGAAGTAATAATTTGAGGGTTCAGATTGTCATCTTCTCCATCTTTAAGCTCTATGAAAGAGCACTGAAAAGGGAAAGCACAATACAACTAAGCGGAAGACTAGCTACACAAATGGGCAAAAATTTTATTTCAGGGACAGTGGACTAAGTTATCTGGTACAAAATGGGTTGCAGCTCACAAGGAATAATAAAAATGTGTTTGACTGGAGTATGACACTGGGCAGAATTTAAATAGAAACTTACAGAGGTTGGAGACAAAATTCCTAAAGTGAGGACCTCCATTAAGGTTTTTTTACATTATAGAGGGAAGTGAGGAAGTTGCTATCATGGGCCCTATTAAACCAGTCAATGGAAAATCAAAAAGAGTATCAGCTCATAAAATTCAAAGCTTCTGGTTATCTATACACTAATTTTCAAAATATCAGAAATAACCAAGATGAGGCTGAACTTTTAATACAGGAAGGCAAATATGATTTAATAAATGTACTGGAGACTGGTAGGATGACTCCTGTGATTAAAATATAATATTTATTCAAAAGAAGCAGAAGAAATAAAAAGGGAGGATGAGTTGAAATGTTTATAAAAAGGGTCTAAACCAGGTCAAATCCATGTCAACAAACTTGAGGATATTCTAGAGAGGAAAAAATGATATCTTCAAAAAGCAACCAATTGCTGATCTTTGGGGAAAAAAAGGGTGAAATAGCATTAATAAGAGACATAATTGCCTAGTATGAACTTTCATGTAAATTCCTAATTTATCTTGCTGAAATCTTTTTTTAGGGGGAGGATAAAGGAAGTCACCAAAGGATATTTATGGTCGCATGAAATGCTGTTTTATTCAATATCTGCACTTATTTATACATAATAAATAATATTCTACTAATAAATAATATTTTACTACTAATGCCAATAGAGAAACTATTTGCATCCAAAACATGGAAGTAAAATGAACATTTGAGAGAAGTGACCGTATATTACTTAATCTTAGTTTCCCTTAAAGTTGAATACTCAACTTTAAGGGAAACTGAGATTGAGTAGAATTGGACTTTAACTTACCTTGAACTTCAAAAAAGCAGTTCTTAAGAAACTCAGAACAATCATTAATTTCTAATGGTGGGTGGACTTAAATAGAAAGCGCAAGATGGTTGGAATTTCTTAAACATATTGCAAATAGTTCAAATGAA
Source organism: Ahaetulla prasina (assembly GCF_028640845.1). Classification (NCBI taxonomy): domain Eukaryota; kingdom Metazoa; phylum Chordata; class Lepidosauria; order Squamata; family Colubridae; genus Ahaetulla; species Ahaetulla prasina. The sequence continues at coordinate 79,758,847 of NC_080545.1, read as the reverse complement.
GAAAAAAATAGCATATTTATCAATCAGAATGAGCATACGTTGTTCAATTATACCAATAAAAACAAATAAGGCTGCTTTGAAAAGTACCATATTTTTTAGAGTATAAAACGCTCCAGATTATAAGACATACCTACCTTTTTCGGGGAGGAAAACAAGAAAAAGAAATCTGCCTCTGCCTCACAGCAATTTGACTCCCTGCAGCAAACAGCAAACAGCAAACAGCCTACTTTAGTTTCATTTTCAGCACAGCCTGATTAGCACAAGGAAAAAAATCTGCCTCCCAGCAATTTGCCTCCTTGCAGCAAACAGCGCAGGCCCGTGCGGCAATAGGCAATGGCAATCCCTGCAGCCCGAAACAACTGAGGATCGGGAGGCCGATCCAACTGACAATCAACTGCTTGTGCTAATCAGGCTGTGCTGAAGCTGAAACAGGCTGTTTGCTGCTTGCGGCAAGGAGGTAAATTGCTGGGAGGCAGAAGCCAAAGGGTGGAGGCCAGCGGGGGCGGGGCTACATTAGGTGTATAAGATGCACCCAAATTTTCACCCTCTTTTAGGGGTGGGGAAGTGCATCTTATACTCCAAAAAATACAGTAAATGATAGTGAAAAAAAATACTAGCAAATACACTAATATACAAGAAAATACAAAATAAGGAGGTGTATTTCTTCAATCCTGTAAAGTTAGAAGCACACCGCGAGAACAAATTATTTTACCCTCCCTACCCATGTACCCTAACAGAATGCAGGCTTTGACTAAATTAAAGGCCGCAAGAGTGTCTCTAAGAGCAAACTAAATTTGTTGTGTCATTCTGTCATCAAGTCATAACCCCAGGGGAAGTGTGTATCGCAGTTGCTGAATACAAAGAAACTCAGGCAATTTTGCATCCCATAATAACTGCTGCTGAGGAGGTTCTGATAAGGGCAATCAAGGCATGACCCTCATGGCAGTCTCGGCAGGAATCAGGAAAAAGGTTTGACGCCTCAGCTGCCTAGAAGTGCCATAGGAAGGAAGATCACTTTCTCTGTGTGCTTCTTTTCTTTTGTTTTCTCTGGAAAGTTCAAGTACACTCCACAGCTGGAGACGGGATGCGCACATTGTCAAACTGATGCCCTGCTCAGTATAGCTAAATATGGAATGTGCTGAGCTCAACCCTTGGGAATTTGTCTGAGGGGCCTGATGTTCAAGAAGTAAAAGTCACGTAGGTATCTCTGAAAGAAATATACCTAAACAGGAGTTTTATAACCTGCGACAACGAATTTGATTCAATCTGCTAAACAAAAATTGAACAAACCTGATTTATTCTGGTTTAATGGAATTCTCATGCCTCCTTCTATGCTGCTTTTTCCTCCAAAAGGAGCCCAGAACACATTTCTTAGGTATTGTTTCTCTAACCCTGACAGTTAGATAGTAATCACTTACATTTGTATTTTGAAGATTCCTAGATAATGTCCTCTAAGGTATTGGAACATCAAGTCCAGAGCCATGACAAAACTCTTCTTTGCAAAGCATAAACTGAAAAATCTTGGTGATGCATGCATATATAGGGACAGAGCAAAATACTTTGTTGTTGTTAGTGGTGAAGTTATGTCCGACCCATCGCAACCCCATGGACAACATTCTTCCAGGCCTTCCTGTCCTCTACCATCCCCCAGAGACCATTTAAGTTCATGCCTACTGCTTCAGTGACTCCATCCAGCCACTTCGTTCTCTGTTGTCCCCTTCTTCTTTTGCCCTCAATCGTTCCCAGAGCAAAATATACTAACTAGAAAAAAGAAAAAAGACTGAACCACAGAATAAGTTGTTGAAAATGCTTAATGATATTGTCATTTAGATCATATAGACAGCTTTACTGAATATTTATAAAGAACCTGAAATATTTATTTAAAAACCTTTATACTTCCATTAAAAGACTCTCTCCTATTCATATTTTAAAAGCAAAAGGTATCTTTTTTAAAAACAATGTAAAAGAAACTACATCATTCCCTACGTCCTAGCGACAGGCACATCATTTAATTAAATAGTTGATAACCAAGGAGCTCTTAGAGGAGTGAAATTAAAGAAAAGCCTTTAATTGTAGCTTTGTGTGGCATCAGAAAGATTAGCAGTAGTAGATGAGCAGAGATAAAAAGAAAATAATTACACAGATGTAAGATCCTTGTTATCTAAAATGAAGTCTAGATGTATGCGCACACATGCACCTTTCCTCCGAATTTCACATCATGTTATGCAAGTCTGAGGCATGTTCTATTGGAATCCTTCAGTCTCAAAAGACTATGGTATCGTGCTCTGGAAACAGCATCTAGTGTGGCTAAAAATGCCAATTCGAGAGTGGCAATTCCTTCCACACTGAGGACAGATACATTCTGTCCCCTGTCCAGCCCCCAGATTTTGCTAGTTCCGGGACTGCCTCTTTCCCTCAGCCTGCTGAACAAATTCGAATTGGAGAAGGCCATGCTGCGTCTTTAGCCTCCAAGCTGAACGATCGGAGGTCAAGCTTTCCCAGTTGCTAATGTCCATTCCCAGGGCTTTTAGGTCCCTCTTGCAGATATCCTTATATCGCAGCTGTGGTCTCCCTCTGAGGCGCTTTCCCTGCACTAATTCTCCATACAGGAGATCTTTCGGAATCCGCCCATCAGCCATTCTCACGACATGCCCAAGCCAGCGTAGACGTCACTGTTTCAGTAGTGTATACATGCTAGAAATTCCAGCATGTTCCAAGACTGCGCTATTTGGAACTTTGTCCTGCCAGGTGATGCCAAAAATACGTCGGAGACAGCGCATATGAAAGGTGTTCAACTTTCTCTCCTGCCGTGCATAAAGGGTCCAAGACTCACTGCAGTACAAGAGTATGCTCAGGACGCAGGCTCTATAGACCTGGATCTTTGTATGTTCCGTCAGCTTCTTATTAATCCATACTCTCTTTGTAAGTCTGGAAAATGTGGTGGCCGCTTTACCAATATGTTTATTCAGCTCAGTATCTAAAGAGAGCGTGTCAGAGATAGTTGAGCCGAGGTACACAAAGTCATGGATGACCTCCAGTTCTTGTGCACAGATTGTAAGGCATGTGGGAATGAGATAAAACACTAGGATGCCTGAAAGTGGCCGAACATTTGCAAGCAATTTTTACTGAATATTCACTCAACTTCTTGCTGCTTTGCTTTGATTTTAAATTAACAAGAAGTGATATGTGGCCTCTTGGCCTTCCCTCCTTCCTTCCTTCCTTCCTTCCTTCCTTCCTTCCTTCCTTCCTTCCTTCCTTTTTTTAATACATCATGACTTCAGGAAAATGTGTCCTCAAACCTCTGGATATAACTGACTACAGTGAACAAACAGCACAAAACACATCCCTAAAATTTCCACACACAATAGAAAAACAGAATCCAAGGGATTCGAATGTTTACTTTGGAAAATTTTATTTGTTACATTTTGGGGTACGTTATAACACTAGAAGAGAAATGGGGGAGCGGGAAAAGATTTGCAATTTGTTCATTTCAGTAAAGTGTAGCTGAATGCAGATAATGCATTAATGGTAGTTTGCATCTCCCCACACCCATATTTAAGCATCTCTAGATTTCCAACTGCAAGCGACGTGGTGGCTCAGGGGCTAGGACATTGAGCTTGTCGATCGAAAGGTCAGCAGCTCAGCGGTTCGAATCTCTAGTGCTGCTGTGTAATGGGGTGAGCTCCCGTTACTTGTCCCAGCTTCTGCCAACCTAGCAGTTTCAAAAGCACGTAAAAATGCAAGTAGAAAAAATAGGGACCACCTTTGGTGGGAAGGTAACAGCGTTCCGTGAACCTTTGGCGTTGAGTCATGCCGGTCACATGACCACGGAAACGTCTTCGGACAGCACTGGCTCTTCGGCTTTGAAATGGAGATGAGCACCGCCCCTTAGAGTCGGCAACGACTAGCACGTATGTGTGAGGGGAATCTTTACCTTTACCTTTAGATTTCCAACAGGCAGAATCAGAGGTGGGTTTCAGCAGGTTCTGACCAGTTCTGCAGAACCAGTAGCGGAAATTTTGAGTAGTTCGGAGAACCGGTAGTAAAAATTCTGACTGGCCCCACCCCCTTCTATTCTCTGCCTCCCAAGTCCCAGCTGATCTGGAGGAAATGGGGATTTTACAGTATCTTTCCCCTGCCATGCCCAGCAAGACACGCCCACCAAGTCATGCCATGGCCACCAAGCCATGCCCACAGAACCGGTAGTAAAAAAATTTGAAACCCGCCACTGGGCAGAATATACAAAAATCAGTTATAATATAATCAAAAAGAAACTCCATCTGACTTTCATTCTGTTACTGAAGGAAACAGAGAGATAATTGCAGAAACAGCAGAGAACACAATCTCACAGTTGACATACGAGACCCTATTTGGGGTTTACGTAAACTAGAATTAGAGGTGGTTCACAATAAATTCATGAGATCAATATTAGCCTTTCCAACATGTATATATTCCAGCAGCAATGTTGAGATTAGAAGTAGGACTTCCACCAGTTTATATAAGGGCAAAGAAAACAACATTCATAGCCTAATATGCATCTTTTCTATTTTACCAAAAAATGTTGTGGGAAAGTCACATCTGACTGAAATTGTCATGGCTCTGATCACATTGCAGGCTGTATTGTGATGTATTGGGATTGTTTTTGCCCTTGTGGGGCTGGGGTGGGCTTGGCCGGCACTTGCCAAACCGGCCCAGAGGCTGCATTTTCAAGACCCCTGTTATATCTGTTACATCATCTATTAAGGACTATGGTATATGCAAAGTTCAGAATGTAGGAAAATAAATGATGAAGACTCAACAAATGAAAAAAAAAGAACAATAAATGTGTTGTATTCTCCCCCACCCAAAAAAAAAAAGAAGCACCTCAGAGAAAGGAGAAGGATGGAGTAGATTTGAGCAAAAGATCTTAGGGTTCCATTATTGAATTCATTCAGGAAAGCAAAAGTGTTTGTTACTATTTATTAAATCTGCAGCACTATTAATCTTCTTATCATTCCCATCACCCATCTCCTTCCACTTATGACTGTAACTTGGTTGCTTGTATCCTTATGATTTATACTGATATTGATTGTTTCCTGATTGCTTATTTGTAGCCTATGACTATCATTAAGTGTTGTAAGGGTTGTACCTTAATGAAGGTATTTTTTCTTTTATGTACACTGAGTGCATATGCACTAAGACAAATTCCTTGTATGTCCAATCACACTTGGCCAATCAAAAATTCTATTCTATTAATTATGATTAATTAATATAGAACCCATGCCAAGACAAAAGCAAGACAAAATGTTGGCTAAAGAAAGTTTTAAATGGATTAAAGGGCCTTGAAAATGGAATATTTGATTTTGAATATTAAGATTTTGAAATGAATTCTAAGAGCCTCTGGTGGCTCAGCAGACTAAGTCTGTCTGTTATTAACACAGCTGCTTGCAATTACTGCAAGTTCAAGTCCCACCAGGCCCAAGGTTGACTCAGCCTTCCATCCTTTATAAGGTAGGTAAAATGAGGACCCAGATTGTTGGGGGCAATAAAGTTGACTTTGTATATAATATACAAATGGATGAAGACTATTGCTTAACATAGTGTAAGCCGCCCTGAGTCTTCGGAGAAGGGCGGGATATAAATTCAAATTAAAAAAAAGAAAAAAAAGAATAAGTATATTTTGTGTGAAAGAATTTTTTTTTGATACTGGAGACATAACACGATAAGCAACTTATGATGCCATTCCAATACATTTTGAGGAATTGCATTGGGACCCTGAATCACTGATGTCAGCTCATTGTCTGTTCTTAAGAATAGTCTTAAGAAGCTGTTATAAAAAAGGATTTGCAATAAAATCTATCTGAGAATGTGAACAAGAATTTGACATTAAACATATAAAAAAAAATTGGATAAGGCTTTAAAAATTAAAAAGAAAATAAGACGCCAGTCCCACAGAGTTAATCAGAATAATTTCTTCTTGCTGTCCTTAAAAATAAGTTTTTTAAAGTTTTGAAGAAATTTGAGATAAGGATCAACAATGATCTATCTGCATGGATTAAAGATCTATCTGCATGGATTTTATGTAAAAGGAAGGAATACAACATTGGTTTATTATATCATAGTTAAAATGGGACGTTATTATTTTGGGTGGTTGTATTTTATGGCTTTTAAAATAATAACAAAAAATAAAAGAAAAAGTAACAACACAAGATTATTACAATTGTAGAAATTTTTGGTGGTTCTTTTTAGACTTCCTGACATTGACATCTGAATTGAAAAAAAAAGTTACGGCATGCATCGCATTTACTTACAGTTAACATAAGGTTTAAGCCTTTTTCCCTAGAGTTAATTTACATATCCTAATCTGACAACATCTAAATTGGCTTAGTATCTAATTATCTTTTCACTTAAAGTAAGAGGTCTTTTTGAGCTTGATCTCTTTAACAGAGAAATTATCCCTCTTTAGCATGTTAAATTTTAGTCTTTTGTTTCATATTTCCATAAATCTCTATCATCAATCATAGAAACTGTTTCAAATCTGGGGCCTGGCCTGGTTAATACTTCAGTGAGAGACCAAAAGGAAATATCAGGGTTATAGGCAGGGGTGAAATCCAACAGGTTCTGACAGGTTCTGGAGAACCGGTAGTGGAGATTTTGAGTAGTTCTGAGAATGAGCAAATACCACCTCTAGCTGGCCCCAAGTGGGGAGGGAATGGAGATTTTGCAATATCCTTCCCCCAGGAGTGGGGAGGGAATGGAGATTTTGCAGTATCCTTCTCCTGCCACACCCACCAAGCCATGCCCACAGAACCGGTAGTAAAAAAAAATTGGATTTCACCACTGGTTATAGACTATAGAAGGAGGTTCCTTAAAGATCTGAAAGCAAAAGACTTCCATAATATGGAATAATATCCTGTGGGGTGTGGCTCCATGACTCAGCACTTCCTAGGCCTGCCCCACCCTTGCTTCTGTTGTTCCCTCCTCTCCTGCCTACGAAACCTAGGGTCCAGCCAGGCCTGATTGCCATCTGGGTCTGAAGGAGTGGCCTGTGGGGGGAAAGAGTCAGGGGACGGAGGCCTCGTTATTTCTTCCACCCGGTCTGCCTCTGGCTCCTGGAGCTGAGCCAGGGAAGCCGGTGCTCCCGAGGTAAGTCCTGACGGCCCTTCCCCCTCACTTTCCAAGTCACTTTCTGGCAGGAGGGCCGGCTCAGGGTGCGCAGACACAACAACAGAGCTCCATTTTTGGCTGCAACGGCCTCGGGAGGGCAGAGTGCTCAGACCATCACAGATGCCAACAGGACTGACGTCGAGCTAGCCACACTCTCTGCCCCCCGCAATCAAACACAACCCTGATGGGGCCCTCAATAAAATCGAGTTTGACACCCCTGCTTCTGGGGGGAAATGGTGGCTGCATAAGTGGATTGATTGCATCCAAGAACATAGATCTTTAGTGCTTCCAAGCTTGGTTGTTTTCTTGCAGATGTTTCATTACCCAACTAATAACATCATCTGAAAAACAAACCGAACAAGCTCAGACAGCACCAAGGACTACACATTCAACTCTGAGCTACAAATATTCTCTTTCCCTGGTAAGAACAGAGAGCAGTTCTCTTTGTATAAGACGTCTTTTTCTTAGAGTCATTTTTCCATCTTTCTGATTCCTTTTTTTTTCTTGCACCATTTATTCGTTCTTTCTGATTTTCCTTTTTCTTGATTTGTGTTATCTTTTGCTATTGTAATTAATACTTTCAATTAAAAAAAATCACGTTACAACCAAGAAAGATACATCCATGAAGTTACCAGGAGCCAACTTCCCCATGAATATATTTTTTGGAATTTCACATTTTGAGTGATCTTTGGAAGAGATGGAATCAAAATGCTGTAAAAACGCATAGAAAATATTACTAATAGGAGAGTAGGGACATAGCTACTCTCATAATATTGTTAATAATTCTAGCAAAATGCTGAATGCATTTCCAGATTGGTGTCATGAACCTCATTAGCCTTTTACCTCCTACCCAGAATAATAGCTATAAGACACAGTAGATGCAAAGCTTTTAAGCATCAAGAAAACCTGCTTTGATGTTTCTTTTCTCAAAGCCCCTTTTCTAGTTTTGAAAATAACATTATATTTTTTTTCCAACCGCAGGTGGTATACAAAGTACAGGCTCATCAATTAAAGACTTTAAACAGCTGGATACTTCTTAGCTGCTTTGACGAGAAAATATTAACAGCCTTCCTAAACAACAAAAGAACAACAATTAATTGGGCAGAAACAACATTTTTCATAATGTTCTGTAAAATTTATGCTTAAGACAATTTGGGACTATATGAGGGGAAGAAAGACAAATGAATGGATTTGGTTTGTCCACTATTCTTCCAAGCCTGATGTAATTGATTCCTTCTTTCAATCATGAGAGGGATGCAGGAACTCAGTCTGTAACATGCTTTCTAAACATTACTTGCTCCCCTGATCAATTGCGATGACTCGCATAGAGGCTTCCCCAGATGCCTCTCCTGATGTACTTCAGAGAGGACAGCAATAGCACCTAGACTTATATACAACATCACAGTGCTTTTTACAGCCCTCTCTAAGCGGTTTGCAAAGTCAGCCTATGGTCCCCGACAATCTGGGTCCTCATTTTACCCACCTCAGAAGGATGGAAGGCTGAGTCAACCTTGAGCCTGGTGAGAATCGAACTGCCGAATTGTAGGCAACCGGCAGTCAGCAGAAGTATCCTGCAGTACTGCACTCTAACCACTGCACCACTGCTGCTCTGGATGAACCACTCTCAGGCACTTCCGGAGGAGAGTTGGTTAATGATTCTAAGGCAGGGCCTGGGAGCTCAAATGAGGGGGAGTGGTTAATGGGAGAGAAACTGGATGGCAGCCAGGTGAGAGTGATTTGATTGAAGCACAGCTGCAGCAGGACAGCCCTGAGGTTCAGGTGGGGGAAGCTCTTAGCAACAGTCTTAGTGAAGAGGAAGAGGAACTGCCTTCTGCATCTGATCCTAGAACATGTACGGCAGATAAAATACAGGAGCAGCAAAGGTCAGTCTGACTACTCATGAGGAGGTAGGCTCATTTCTCTTCATGGGCTGCTATTTAGCATAGCAGACTGATAGAGATGATGTTGGGAACAACACATTGATTTCCTAGGTGAATGTTTCCTGGTCATTGTGATTGCTTCCTTGCTTTGGATTGACACCGTACCTTGACTTTGGATCGTGCCTTGTGAACTCTGGACATTTCTTGCCTTGTGAACCCTCTTGTATTGTGGATTTAATTTTGCCCAGTGGATTTGTCTTGCCTGGGAAACGTTTAAGTGCATTTTCATTTCCCTTTTTATTTTTAAACTAGATTTTGGAAAATCTAGATCAGACTTTTTCCTACAATGAGATAATAACCTTGCCAGAATAATAATTGGGGCTATGTATGAATCAAGGTTTTCTGTGACAACTGATTTACTAAGATTTAGGCTTATTTTGGTTCATCAGACTTTCACAGCCTCCAGAAACTGGGCCAGTATTTCCACAACATCTTGTTGATGAACAGCATAAAGCAGAAGTTGCTCTGCATTCAGTTAGCTGTTCACTATCAATTATCTCTCTTTTGCATGTGAAATTACTGCTATGATTTAAAAACTCAGATTAACATACATTATTTAGTTGCTCTTGGATACATTTGAGCGCATAGTACATCAAACAACAAGAACAGCCTAATTTATTTATGTTTTTATAAGTGATATAGTTTTATACCACCCTTCACCTTTTAGCACTTTGTAAAATACAACAAAAATAAATTCCAAAGCCATTTGCTGTTGATTACTGAATAAACATAATGTATGCTAACTATAGAAGTTAGATAAGGGTGGCTGATAATTTCCAGAATATGGAAAACAAGAAAATAAGAAGCTAGAAAGACCATTAGTTAGTTGTGTTTCAATTGACCACCCCCCCCACTGACCCTTGAAGAATCTCAACACTTTTGCTCTTCAGTTTTAACTTCTGTGTGAAGATGTTAGGGTAAGTTATCTACCAGGAGGGGCCAGATATCATCAAGAAGTTGATGAATGTAGATTCTTTTATAGGAAAATCCAAAACCTTTTTGTTGAATTTCAGATCCCAACTTCTGATGAGAAAAAGGAAATAATGGGAAAATGACTAATAAGCCTTATGGGTTAGATCCATGATGGCAAACCTATGGCATGAGTGCCAGAGGTAGCACATAGAGCCCTCTCTGTGGGCACACAAGCCATCGCCAGCTACTCTTCTGGTTTCTGGAGCACGCATGCACGCCAGCCAGCTGATCTTCGCTCGTGCCAGAGCCCTGAAAACTGCAAGACCAGCTGACCTGTGCGCGTGCGTGCACCCGCCACCTGGTTTTTGGGTTTCCGGTGCTCTGGCATGTGCGAAGACCAACTGGCTGGCGTGCATGTACACTAGCCTGCTGGTGTTCGAGTTTCCGGGGCTCTGACGCATGTACACACAGAAACGCACACACATATTCCAGTTTGGGCACTCAGTGCCGAAAATGTTCGCCATCACAGGGTTAGATCCATTGGTTCTCTAGCCTATCATGGAGAGCTTAGTGAAGATCTTGACCTACGACCTATCAGAAAGATCCTGATGGATCCATCTTTCAATATAGTTTACTCTCCAAATTAACCCAAACAGTAGCCCCGACTACATTATACTGAGATCCAAAAAGCCAAATGGATGGCAAAGTGACAGAAAGCCAAATAGCTTAGAAAACTATCATGAGGATAAGAATCTACTGGAGAATAATAGTCAATTTGAAAATTGATTTTACTACCTGTAATCCACTTTCTGTAATCTATTTTCATTTACTTTGATCAATACCAGATGTATTTGGGTAGATACCAAAAAAGTCCAAAATGAAAGCTTGTGCTTGAGTGAAGTATAAATGTAGAACCAAATTTGTAATGATTTGATCATATGTCTTCACTCAAACCCTTGTTTGTGTCTCAAGGAAATCTGTTGCCAGAATCTGACTTAGTCTGAACCATGGTTTCAGAAAAAATTTTTTCCATTAATATAACTTTATATTAATAAAAAATAAAAAATATAATTATTTTTTAATATAATTAGTGGAAAAAAACTTTCCACTAATATAGCAGAACCCCTAAGCATAATCTTTGATAAAGCTTTCACTACCAGTTCCCTTCCCAAACTTTGGTCACTAGCCACAGTCATCCCTATCTTCAAAAAAGGAGACCCCAGCTTAGTCGAAAATTACAGACCGATCTCTCTGTGCTGCGTCACCTGCAAAGTCATGGAATCAATCATCAACCAATCCATTACCTCACACTTAGAAACTAACAACCTACTCTCCAATAAACAGTTTGGTTTCCGGAAAAAATTATCATGCAACTTACAACTTCTCCACTGTAAAAACATATGGACTACAAATCTTGATCAAGGCAAAACAATAGATGCAATCTACATAGACTTCTGCAAAGGTTTTGACTCAGTAGTACATGATAAACTTCTCCTAAAACTAAAATCCTATGGCATTTCAGGACCCCTTCACAAATGGATATCTGCTTTTCTGTCTAACAGACAACAAGTGGTCAAAATTGGAAATGCTCTATCAAATCCTGTTCCTGTCAAGAGTGGCGTTCCTCAAGGCAGCGTCCTTGGACCAACACTCTTCATACTATACATTAATGATCTTTGTGACCGTATCTCAAGTAATTGTGTTCTCTTTGCTGATGATGTCAAACTAGTTAACACCACAGACAATACATCTATCATTCAAAAAGATCTTGATCATCTAACCGCTTGGTCTAAAACTTGGCAACTCCAAATCTCAACCAGCAAATGCTCAGTCTTACATATTGGAAAAAAGAACCCAAACATTAAATATATACTTGATGGACATTACCTTACAGATGACCCCCATCCCGTTAAAGACCTTGGAGGTTTCATGTCAAATGATCTAAGTGCCAAAGCCCACTGCAACTACATAGCAAAAAAGGCTCTAAGAGTTGTAAACCTAATCTTCTTTTCCAAAAGAACCTAGCTTCTTTTCCAAAAACACTACACTACTAACCAGAGCATATAAAACATTTGCTAGACCAATTCTAGAATACAGCTTGCCTGTTTGGAACCCTCACCATATCTCTGTCATTAATACAATTGAACGTGTCCAGAAATATTTTACAAGAAAAGTTCTCCATTCCTCTGAAAACAACAAAATACCTTATCCCACTAGACTTGAAATCCTAGGCTTAGAAAACTTGGAACTCCATCACCTTCGACAAGACCTAAGTTTAACTCATAGAATCATCTATTGTAATGTCCTTCCTGTTAAAGACTACTTCAGCTTTAATTGCAATAATACAAGAGCAATCAATAGATTTAAACTTAATGTCAACCGCTTTAATCTAGATTGCAGAAAATATGACTTCTGTAACAAAATCATCAGTGTTTGGAATACTTTACCTGACTCTGTGGTCTCTTCCCATAATCCTAAAAGCTTTATCCAAAAACTTTTTACCATTGACCTCACCCCATTCCTAAGAGGATCATAAGGGGCGTGCATAAGCGCACAAACGTGCCTACCGTTCCTGTCCTATTGTTTTTCTTTTCTTCTTTCTATATATATATATGCTTATACCTCCTAATATTTACTCATATATATGTTTATATACTATATAATCTTTTTGTATGATACTTATATATATTGTTGTGACAAAATAAATAAATAAAATAAATAAATAATATTCAATTTCTTGTCTTCATCCCCGGACAAGACCTTGAGTACTCTGTGGTCTAGCACTATAACTACTATGTGCTGTTCTTTGTCTCCGGGCTATTTGCTTCATGTTCCTGTATTGTTATTTGAAAGTCTGGACTGACCATTAATGCTTTATATGGCTTTTAAACAGATCTGCACTAATGAAAGTAATGGTGTGTCCAAGTGAATTATCTGTGTGAAAGGAGTCAGAGATAAGATTAATAGATCTATTGTGGTGAAAGAATGAGTACCAAGGTCTTATTTATCTTTTTAAAAGATTGCATTTATAAACTCTGGAAGTGCATTCTAGGAATCTCAAGAAATAGAGTACAGTGTGAGAGACATTCACACACTCTCTTGTTGCTGGGAAAATATCTGCTGTCCTTAATGGAAAGAGCAATTGACAGACATGCTTATGAATGGCAGGACAGTCTTTGATTCCATCAAACCCTAATAGTCCTGGTCCCTTATCTAAAACATTGGGAAAATATGCCAGATCCCCCATCCCACTCCACCCTATCTCAGTACAAACATGTGGACATGTATTCCTGTTTGGTTTCCTTTCCTCCTTTTCCTGCATCCTAATAAAAACACAAACTTGGTTTGTGCAAAATGGTTGGAAAACAAAGCAGAAGGTTATCTTGTTTTTTTTTATCCAATGCTCTTCTTTTGAATTGCATTGTAGATTTTCAACAACCAGGGAATGAGTGAGTAAACAGCAGTCTAAAAAACATGAACAATTACAGCAGGGTGTTTTACTGTCAGGCGCATAGATAGAGCATGTGTCAAGAGGTGGAGGAAAGGGGTGAAATGCTACCAGTTCGGACCAGTTTGCCTGAACCAATAGTAAAAAATACTACAAGTTCGGGCGAACCGGTAGTAAAAAAATGCTACCAGTTTGGCTCAACCAGTATTTCCAACGATCAGCTCTGCGATGATCAGCTGTGCCATATGGTTTATATTTGCTAGAAAGCAAGAAATCCTGCTTTTAGTGAATCTAAATCAGGCAGCATAGCTGTCCCCCACTTGCTGTTCTACTTACCTTTGCAGACTCAGAAAAGGCTTCTTAATCCTCCTTTTTCAGCACTGCATAGAAGCGAACCAGTAGTGAAGCGAACTGGTAGCAGACTTCAGAGCATTTTACCCCTGGTGGAGAAGCTCTGAAATGGTTGATTGTAGTCTTCAGAACCACCAGGCAGCTTTGATGTTAAATGTAAAAAAAAAAAAGGGGGGGGGGTGGGCATCTTCAGCAATGATCTAAGAATGGAAGATGTTTCTCAGAATAGTATTAGATGGCAGCTTATGCATTCCGCTTTTCTCTCTGAAGAAAATGTGGACAGTAAAAGCAATTGCTTCATGCCTGTTAATTAAAAACTGGCCAACCACAAAGAGTGCCCCAATATCCTTCAAAAAGAAATTAAAGTAACATTGGTGAACAGTGCCTCACAAAATACATTTTCAAGCTTTTTAACTGATCCGGATTTACTTTTAATCAAAATTGATTCTTCCAAAAACACCCAGATAGTTTTATGCACATTTATAGAAGTTAGAAGGCTGGATCACCACGGAATAGCACATATAGCTAACCAAGAAGAAAGAGTAACATTCATAGTGTGCTGAAGTAGGCAAAATAGGCTAAAAACTCCAAAAGATAAATTTAGAATAAAAATAAAAAAAAGGAATATAATATGTGTTCAATGAAAACAAGAAAACGTTTACACATCACAAAACATGTTTATTTTAGGTGTTTTCACCAGTGAAGGTCCACTCTTCACAATTGTGAAGAATAGAATGAACGAATGGGACTGTTGTGTCTGCACCCCCCAAGCTGGGGCCCCTGCCAGAAAGTGACTCGGAAAGTGAGGGGGAAGGGCCATCAGGACTTACCTCTGGAGCACTGGCTTCCCTGGCTCAGCTCCAGGAGCCAGAGGCAAGCCAGGTAGAGGAGATAACGAGATCTCCGTCCCCTGACTCTTCCCCCCCCAGGCCACACCTCCAGACCCGGTTGATGGCAATCAGGCCTGGCTGGACCCTAGGTTTCATAGGCAGGAGAGGAGGGAACAGCAGAAGCAAGGGTGGGGCAGGCCTAGGAAGTGCTGAGTCATGGAGCCACACCTCACAGGATACAAAAGCAGCAAGGGCTGCTATACCCCTTCATGGCAAGCAGATCAACTGCTTAACTAGAGCTGAAGTACTGTTTGTTCCTGATTGACTCATCGGCATCAAGAGATATGACAGAGACACTTGGCATACGCTCGCTAGTTTGCTGCCAGAAGCTGATAGTTGCCGGCTAATTAAGTCATCACTCGGACTGAGGCAAGGGGGACAGAACAGGGACTTAAGCTTGAACCTGATAGAAATATGATAGAGAATATCTGTTTATTTTGAATTTGATGCTCCAGCCCAAAATGAATTGCTTATTAAAGTACTAAAGACAATTGTTGATAAATTTAGGGGGGGATGTGGAACTGAATACAAGGTTTATAAAATTTGAAAATAGTGAGAAAGATTATTTCTAGGCATAGATTCATAGATGGGTAAGTGCTTGCATAAATTAGCCTAGCTGGTTTATTCCTTCTTGAATAAATGTCTCACTTCAGTTCAAGAATGATTAAGTCGTCAAAGTGGGTTCCATGGTCCCATTAAAATATGGTGAGTTCATTGTGTTGAATTTAGAGGTTGATATTGCATCAGAAATGGTAGCCTAAATGCAATTCCTATAGCACAATTTTTTTTTTAAAAAAAAGAAGGGGATTATTATTTTATAATAAAGCAGGAATGAACAATGTCCTTATATGTAACTGTAGAGTCATTTCAAAAATTGAATAGAAGGGGGAGATTATAGAACGGTTCTGCTTTTAATTTCATTTAAATGCAGTTTGTTCTCTCTGCTCCCTCTTCCTATTTCTGACCTCAGCTCACCTGAGCATGTCACTGAAAGGCTAACTGTATTAAATCAAGATATGCAAAAAAGGTGACTTAATTGTTAGCCCCGTATATTAAAGAGCCTAGTGTGCTGCTGTCAAATTTTATTTATTTATTTATTTTATTTATTATTTAAATTTGTATACCGCCCTTCTCCCGAAGGACTCAGGGCGGTTCACAGTCAAGTAAAAAATACACAATACATTATAAATACAATTAAAATACTAGTAAAAAACTTATTTAAATTGGCCACAATTAAAATTTGGAGATAAAACCCATTAAAAACCCATAACTTAAAAAACTAACCCAGTCCAGCGCAGATAAATAAGTAAGTTTTGAGCTCGCGGCGAAAGGTTCGGAGGTCCGGAAGTTGACGAAGTCCTGGGGGGAGGTCGTTCCAGAGGGCGGGAGCCCCCACAGAGAAGGCCCTTCCCCTGGGTGTCGCCAGACGACACTGTCGCGCTGACGGCACCCTGAGGAGTCCCTCTCTGTGAGAGCGCACGGGTCGGTGAGAGGTATTCGGTAGCAGCAGGCGGTCCCGTAAGTAACCCGGCCCTATGCCATGGAGCGCTTTAAAGACGTTCACCAACACCTTGAAGCGCACCCGGAAGGCCACAGGTAGCCAGTGCAGCCTGCGCAGGATAGGTGTCACTCGGGAGCCACGAGGGGCTCCCTCTATCACCCGCGCAGCTGCATTCTGGACCAACTGCAGCCTCCGGATGCCCTTCAAGGGGAGCCCCATGTAGAGAGCATTGCAGTAGTCCAGACGAGACGTCACAAGGGCGTGA
The DNA here is from genome assembly GCF_028640845.1 of Ahaetulla prasina. NCBI lineage: Eukaryota > Metazoa > Chordata > Lepidosauria > Squamata > Colubridae > Ahaetulla > Ahaetulla prasina. The sequence goes on along the minus strand of NC_080545.1, from coordinate 79,742,394 downwards.
GTGACTGTGCACAAGGCATCCCGGTCTAGAAAGGGGCGCAACTGGCGCACCAGGCGAACCTGGTGGAAAGCTCTCCTGGAGACGGCCGTCAAATGATCTTCAAAAGACAGCCGTGCATCCAGGAGAACGCCCAAATTGCGCACCCTCTCCATCGGGGCCAATGACTCGCTCCCGACAGTCAGCCGCGGACTCAGCTGACTGTACCGGGATGCCGGCATCCACAGCCACTCCGTCTTGGAGGGATTGAGCTTGAGCCTGTTTCTCCCCATCCAGACCCGTACGGCTTCCAAACACCGGGACAGCACTTCGATAGCTTCATTGGGGTGGCCCGGTGTGGAAAAGTACAGCTGGGTGTCATCAGCGTACAGCTGGTACCTCACACCGAAGCCACTGATGATCTCACCCAGCGGCTTCATATAGATGTTGAACAGAAGGCGAAGAATCGACCCCTGCGGCACCCCACAAGTGAGGCACCGCGGGGTCGACCTCTGCCCCCCCGTCAACACCGTCTGCGACCGATCGGAGAGATAGGAGGAGAACCACCGATAAACGGTGCCTCCCACTCCCAATCCCTCCAACCGGCGCAGCAGGATACCATGGTCGATGGTATCAAAAGCCGCTGAGAGGTCTAATAGGACCAGGGCAGAGGAGTAACCCCTATCCCTGGCCCTCCAGAGATCATCCACCAACGCGACCAAAGCCGTCTCAGTGCTGTAACCGGGTCGGAAGCCGGACTGGAACGGGTCCAGATAGACAGTTTCCTCCAGGTGCAGGGGAAACTGATATGCCACCATACTCTCTACAACCTTCGCCGTGAAGCGAAGGTTGGAGACCGGACGATAATTACCTAAAACAGCCGGGTCCAGGGAAGGCTTCTTGAGGAGGGGCCTCACCACCGCCTCTTTCAAGGCGGCCGGAAAGACTCTCTCCAACAAGGAAGCTTTATTCATTGTTTCTCAGATTTGTGGATGACATTTTGATATTTGGGGAATATAAATATAGAGCTGCACAAGGTTTTCTAGAGTTACCTTCGCTGAGAATGCTAGAATAGCACAATAGTCAACATTGGCCTTTCCTGGTTCACAAATTAACTGTTTCATTGTTTTTCCAATCATTTGAGATTGAACTAGTCAATTAAACAATGCTTGAAATTTGTATATATAAATATATAAGCAAATAACCATATTATCACATACTGTGTTTTATATTTTTGCTGCTCTGGAATCATTGAATCATTGGAACTTTCAATGAAGAAATCATTCCCTTCCATGTAATTATCATATCCATAATTTTCTCCCAGTTAAAATACTGAAAATCACAATAAGACTTTTCATCACTTAGCAGTGGAGGACAAATGTGGGTGAAGATAGAACCCATGCCAATTAATTCAAATATTCTTCTTGATTTGATTCTTTTAGAGAAAATCTTTATCCCGACTCAAATATAAAGTAGAAATACATCTCAATAAATAAAGAAGGGATCTAAAAATGTCAAGGAAGCTATACTTTTCTGATATATCATTAACGAATTGTGAACGATTGTATCATGCAAACATTCATCTCGTTTCACAATTGACGTGGAATATTGCAATTCCCTTCTAGCCAGCAATCAACAAATGCAGAAACAAAATGCCAATGCATTCCATATTTTCCAGGAAATTTGAATGGATATTTAAACCTGAAAACTGACACTAGTACAGTTGCTGGTGTCAGTCTGCAGGTTTAAAGTACAGCACAATACCTCAACATAACTTTGGGGACCAAGCGATCAATCTGACAAGATTGAAAATCTTATCCTTTCCCATGAGTGAGTCATTTGGTACATTTTACTAGCGTAGGCAGCCTCTGAGAAACTGGCATAATTGAAAGAAGGAAGCAGAGACAACTCCAGCACTTTAGGGCAATAATCTAGAACTGTATACCATCAACAGGGAAAAGCAGTTACAATTCTCCATTTTCTTTAGTTGATTTTATCCAGCTTAATGTGTTCAGTTGATTATATACACTTAAAAAAGACTTCCAAGTATATGTTTTAGGAATGTAGATATATGGTCCTGTAGTTAACAGCTCTATGTCTAGTTTCATGTCAGTTTTGATCCTGTTTCACCCACAAAGTCCCACCAATTTCAAGTTTCTTCATTTGGCTCTGTATAGCTACTTAATTCTATTTATGATGGACACACTCAGTTCTGGAATAGCAACCTTAAAGATTTAGTCTAAGACAAAAAGAAAAAACTTCACTCCTCTTTTGTAAGAGGGAAAAATAATGGCAAAGGGACAGGAAGTAAATAAAATGGAATAATTGATCAGAGATCACTCAAAATCTGACTCTTCAGTCTTATTATTTTTATGTTTGTTTAATAATGTTGTTTCCCACAAGATTGCCTTAGAGTCATAATTCACTAAGAGCATGGTGTCCAGAGCATGTGATTGACTGAGGAGTGAGGGGATGGTTTTGGGGGTTTTGATTTACTGAGGGAAAACCTGGACCTCTCAGATTCAGGTTAATGTCAGCGTTCCAGAAAAGAACCTTCAACTCCAAGTAAAAAACTCTGAAGCAAGCATCTTTCAAAGTTCTATTTACTAGGATAGGTAAACTGGCACATCTGGGAATACCTGAATCTGAGAGGTCTGGGTTTTCCCTCAGTAAGTCAAAAACCCCAAAACCACCCCTCACTCCTCAGTTGATCACATGCTCCAATCACCATCTGTCCCATCTCAAGACATCACTCCAACCACTCCTTCTCCAGATGCAGGCTCGGCCTGACCTTGACCAACAGGAAGAATGCTATTATGTCTAAAGACAACCCCTCTACTAAATCCCCCCTCCTACTTTCCCACACATGAGAAGGTGGCAGCATGGAAGCTAATATATCAGGTCTAATATGGCTTCCAAAGCTGACACATGGACTATTCTCTGAGGAGAGGGAACAATCCTTAAACCTATTTAAAACTGTAATGTTAGTATACTGACAGTGCCATCGATCTCATCTGTTTGCTATTAATCTAAAGTTGATGGCAAGAGATGTTTTTGTGGTAGCACCTGAATTATGATCATGTGACTGTGGGGGTGCTGCAATGAGTGGAACTTCAAGGATTGGGCATAAGTATGACCAACCAGTCATGCGTATTCAGTGCGGTCCTAATTTTGAGTGACAGTTGAACTAGTGGGGATAACTTGAGCACTACCTGTTTTTCATCTTTTCTGGGCATTGGTTTTCTAATAAGAATTTTATCTAGTACTTCTTGGTTATTCTTAGAGTAGTATTTTAAATCTTAAATCTTAATAATATGAGCAGTACAATAGAAATAAGCTATTAAATCATTGGTGCCTTGTGAACAAATATAATCACAGTGTTATAATCATTGTTCCAAGAGAGCAGATGGAAGTACATTAAAATGCTCACATGTAAATACTCTGTTTTATTTGCTACATTAAGTTGACTACCGTAAAGGGTTTTGGAGAGTTATTGCATTATCTCAATTATAGTTGAGATAGCAGCATCCCATATACGCAGATAAAATGTATTCTTAGTGTCCGTGAATTTCAAACTTACTAGAGATTCTACGGTAAAGTCATAAAAATCTAATTTCTTTCTCTACTACTTTACCCAAAGTAGAACAATAGCTATCATCAAGTATCAAAGCAATCAGATCTGGTGGAGTAAAATATTATTTTAAGCCAGAACTTACATAAATACTGTACATAACTGTACATAAATATATCAATATAAGCCAATTAGCCAACCTGAAAGGAAGAAAATCAAGATACATAAGGCTGTTAAGCATGGCATTTGTATAGATTGAATAACCCCTTGGAAAGTGAATAGATTTAATTAGCTGACCCAAGTGATGGCCTTATTTGAAGACTTAGAATGCAGCCTTAGCAACTTTAAGATTCAACTTCCAGAATTCCCAACCAGCAAGCTAGGAGTTAAAATCTACCTATCTTAAAGTTGCTAAGATTGAGAAACACTGCCCTACAGTCTATCTGTGGGCATTTGTGTCAAATAAAGTAGAATATTTTTAGATCAGGGGTCTTTAGTGCTCTTCAAACTTGCTTGTTTTCTTGCAGATATTTCATTATCCAAACTACCGTATTTTTTGGAGTATAAGACACACTTTTTTCCCCCTAGAAGAGAGTGAAAATTTGGGTGTGTCTTATACACCAAATGTAGCCCCGCCCACATGACAGCCCCCACCCTTTGGCCGCTGCCTCCTAGCAATTTGCTTCCTTGCAGCAAACAGCAAATAGCCCGTTTCAAGTTTCAGTTTCAGCACAGTCTGATTAGCACAAGCAGCTAATTGTCAATTGGATCGGCCAATGCAGGGGCCTTCCCAGGCAGTTGCTTTTGCCACAAACTATTTTTGTGTTAAATTTATGTTCTACCAACAAAGCCCAGCTGATGAGAACTAAATAGCTTGAAATAGATCTATACTAGTCTCCCTTGATTTCTTTTTCGGTAAAACATAAATTCAACACAAAAATTAGCCAAACTAGGTAACATCATCCGTGCAGGCAAAAAATGCTCCCAGAGTAGATGTCATTGAAGCCTGGACTACCTTCACCATCCTTTGATACATGGTAAGGATCTTCCAGGTTAAGCAGCTTTGGAAAAGGTTGCTGACAATTTCAAAGTTGTGCGGTTTGAGAACCTTTGGCCATCCCTAGGAAAATAGACTGAAAGAAGACCAGAAGGCATTAGAGCAGGGGTCTCCAACCTTGGTCCCTTTAAGACTTGTGGACTTCAACTCCCAGAGTCCCTCAGCCAGGAAAGCTGGCTGAAGAACTCTGGGAGTTGAAGTCCACAAGTCTTAAAGAGACCAAGGTTGGAGACCCCTGCATTAGAGAATCACTGGGTGGCCTGTAATCAATTGGGTGACTTTTAATCACTGATCCTGAAGTGATTAAAGGACACCAAAGTTGCTTTAGCAAAGTGAACGTGAGCCAGTCTGGGTTATCTTATATGATTCCCAAATCAGCAAGATTTTATAATGAGATTCCATTAAATCTGCAGTATATTCTTCTAATTTAACCTAAGACTATTTGTCTTTCAAAAGTCAGCTGTGGGAGAAAATATATATTAATTATTATCAGTTTTATCATAGCTATCTTAGATCTTGCAGTACTTGTCAGATTTATGTAGTCACAAGTATCACATTCATTTGCAGGGACTCATAATTTGATAGATGGGAAAAAATCCAACTTCTCCTCATGAGCCTACCTTTCCTTTAATTTAAAGTGGCATTGAGCAATTGGGAAAGATAACTATCAAACTCCATCTTTTTTTGTGATACAGGCCTCTTTTCTACTCTAGTGCCAAATTAAGAGACGTGATTTATCAGTGCATTATCTTCTTTCTTATGTAACAGCCCACTAAGTTCCAGCTTACAATTCATCAAAATGTTTTCCTATTAAACTGTCAATCAGGGGATGATAAAGAGGCCACATCAGAGGTATCTCACTCTAAAGGCTTCTCATCAACTTGCACCAGTAAATCGGTCATCTTATCAAATGTAGTTATGTTGCTTTCATGGATGCAGCTCATCTCACAGGCTTTTCACGAGTTACTTTTTACCCCTACCTATAAAAATCTAACCAATGGTATGTACTACAAAAAGATCTGCTGTGTGACCTATGTAAATATCACAGGAAGTGAAATTTGTTTTGATCGAACATAGAAGACCATCAGAATTGGAAGGGACCTTGGAGGTCTTCTAGTCCAACCTCCTGCTCAGTCGGGAGACTCTATACCATTTCAGACAAATGGCTGTCCAGTTTCTTCTTAAAAGCCTTCAGTGATGAAGCACCCACATTTTTGAAGGCAAACTGTTCCACTGGTTGATTGTTCTCACTCATGGGAAATTTCTCCTTAGTTCTAAGTTGCTTCTCTTCTTGATTAGTTTCCATTCTAGTCTTGCCTTCTAGTATTTTGCAAAATAAGTTGACCCTCTCATCTTTGTGGCAGCCTCTTAAATATTGGAACACTGCCATCATGTCACCCCAGTCCTTCTTTTTACTAGACTAATCATACCCAATTCCTGCAACCATTCCTCATACATTTAGCCTCCAACACCCCACCCCACCCAATCATCTGTGTTGATCTTCTCTGCACTCTGCATGTGGACTATACCATAGTTCCAAAAATGGCCATGAAAAAAGAGATTAACTGTTGTCCACTTTTAATATTAGCAAATAATTTTTGGATGCATTGTCTGCATTTCAGACACATTGTATGCTCCAAACATTTAAAGCCAAGCATTGTTTCATTAATGCTCACCAATGCCTAAGGAAATGCGCAATGGTGTGCAAGTGTCTGCTGTCACTTTTCCACTCCATTGCACTCTGCTAAATATCAACCAGCCTACCAGAAGTGATGAATATGTCTTCAAATCTATATTGCAATGTGTCTCCTCAGGCTGATCCAGCACCTATCTTTATGAGGGAATATTTTATCTGTTTCTTGGGAAACATTCCACTTTTCAAAAGAAACATGTCTCATAATGTATTTCAGGAAGGCTTAAAGCTTTTTTTTTAATATCCAAATTTTTATTAATTTTACTACAATACAACACAGCACAACACGAACATATATAACACAAACACATAAGATGTGTTTTCTATTTACATGTCAGTTTCGTTCCTCATACTTTCTGCTTTATGTATTCCCCATTTCCCCCCTCTTTTCTTATCTTTATCGTCCCTTTATATCTAGTTTTATTCATTTACAATATTTTATACATTTATCACCTTCTTGTCTCCATTATTTATTCATATTTACTTTTCCTATTCTCTAACCAATCGTACCACTTAGGCCAGAATGCTTAATGCTTTTATCTTGGAGTCAAATATTTAGAATCATCTATGATTAAACCACAGTGCCTTATATCATTCTTGCTCTTTTTCTAACTTCACTTAGTCTGCCTTTCCAAGAACTAACAGCTACAGGAAAACAGAAATGTGTTTACTTTACATGTTAATACATACTTGAGCCTACAGGCATAGCATTCCCGGGAGTTCACTAAAAGCTCCCATTAAAACTCTTCTAGTTCTGACAAAGAAGTCCCCACACCAATTCTTTCAACGGTTTATGGCTCTCTTGGGAATGCGCTTGATCCTTGGAAAAGGATTTCTCCAGGTATTCATGACAGCAATGCTAACTATTATGCAAGACGCAGTAGGATCACAAAGTCTTTCACACAAGTGCACACATGCACACACACACAATCTCTCTCACACACACACACATATCCATTCTTTGGCATTATTTGAAGGACACCTTTGTTTCCTGGGTTCATACAATATGCAAAACTACTTTCCCTGTATTTGAATAGCACACTGGACTCCATTAACTTTTTTCTTCTAGTGAATTATATGAACTTAGTTGTGAATACGAATTCTAAAGCCTGACCCCAGGTAGTTTGCAACAGAGAAGAACAAAAGGAAAGGATTGTTCTCTGCAGATATCCTTCTTCAATTAATTCTTTCCTTTGTGAGATTTTGCTTCTACTCTGCATGATACCTTGAAGGAAATAATAATAAAAGCAGCCTAGCTTACTTTTTCTTCTAAGACAAGAAGTGTGAAATAAAAAGATTCCTGATTACAATCTTGTAAAAGGAACTTTAGATACATAAGCATGGGGTGCAATCCACAATGGTGTCACATTCACATTTATACAGTGACACAATCCTCCCTTTCATGGATACCAAAGAGTTTGCTCAATTAAGGCCAACTGATGCCCTAAGCCAGGGGTGTCAAACTCAATGTCATTGACAGCCATAGCAAGGGGCGGCAGGGGGGCATGGCGTGGCCAGGGGGCGTGGCCAGCTCAATGTCACTCATGTCGGGGGCGCCTGTGGTAGCCCGAGTGCTCAGCCAGCGAAAACTGAGAGCTTCAGGAAGCCATTGCAACTGAAAACAGAGCTCGGGTGGGCCATGCATGGCCCTCCCAAGTTCCATTTTTATGACAGAGGCACCATGGCAGAGGTGGGTTTCAGCAGGTTCTGACTAGTTCCGGAGAACTGGTAGCAGAAATTTTGAATAGTTTGGAGAACCAGTAGTAAAAATTTTGACTAGCTCCACCCTCATCTACTCTCTGCCTCCCGAGTTCCAGCTAATAGGGAGGAAATGAGGATTTTACAGTATCCTTCCCCTGGATGGGTTGGGAATGGAGATTTTACAGTATCCTTCCCCTGCCACGCCCACCAAGCCATGCCATGCCCACCAAGCCACACCCACAGAACCAGCAGTAAAAAAATTTGAAACCCACCATTGCACCATGGGCCAGCCCTTCACTGTTTCTAGGGTGGCCCCCGGGGGCAGATCTAAGAACTTTGCAGGCCGGATCCAGCCCGTAGGTCTTGAGTTTGACACCCCTGCCCTAAGCACAATGTTGCCACTCAGCAGAAAGTCTCATACTACAAGATGTGTTACCTGCCACCTAAACTCTGAATCACTCACAATGCCTTTTAATGATGATGAAAATGCTTTGTATCGATACAGATTAAAGTCAAAGATGGCAGATAAGAATAATTACAAAAATAATCAACTGAAATAGAGTGTGGCAGAGAAAAATAAGGGTATGATAGCTAGGATTAAAAACAGTATGATGTCCCCTTCCCTCTAAAACACAGGATTCTTTTGCTTAATAGTTAATTTAGGGCTGAGTTTACTAATGACTTGTCATCCCAGTATCAGGTTGAATCAACTTTCCTCTGGAGGCAATAAACCCTCCAGATATGATATGATTCCGTTTTCCAGAATTCCCAGCCAGAATCCCCAGCTTGGGAAGATCTGAATAATATTCACTTATACTGTACTTATAGGTAAGTGTATTTCAGCAAGAAATTGAAACTTACATTTTAAACATGTCTTTTATGCTGCACTTTTCATCTTCATTTCTCCGTTAGAGGCCAGAACATGCAAAGTTATAATTATAAATTAGGGGTTCTTGATGCTTTTTGAGTTTTCTTGCAGATGTTTCACTACCCAAACTAGGTAACATCATCAGGGCACTGATGATATTAGGTAGTCTAGGTAATGAAAGGTCTACGAGAAAACAACCAAGCTCAGAGAAATCCAGGGACCCTTTATTTCAACCCTGAGTTACAAATATTCTCTTTTATTGGTAAATATGGATTAAATCAGAGGTCTTCAAACTTGGCAGCTTTAAGACTTGTGGACTTCAACTCCCAGAATTCTCCAGCCAGGGGAAGGCCTCTGGATTAAATTATCACAAGGGAAAAAGACATATCCTGATTCTTCCTCTCTTTTTTTTAATACCTAGGTTCTTACAACTGCAACAATACAGAGACAAGTTCCACTTTCTGTCTAGAAAAAATGGGTAACCATACTGAAGGCATAATTTATCTTCACGTATATGACATGCTAATTGATGTCATTTTACAATGAAGACATTGTAAAAGACAATAGTATGAACTATATTAAAGCGCTGGGGGACTTTGAAGACCTTGCTTTTCATTGTGGAATATTAATTTCTCACCCAGTAGTCTGCAGCCTCCCTGGTTTCTCAACTTCCATGATCACCCAAGAGAAGAATTCAAGAATTCAAGGGCCTCTGGTGGCTCAGCAGACTAAGTCTATCTGTTATTAACACAGCTGCTTGCAATTACTGCAAGTTCAAGTCCCACCAGGTCCAAGGTTGACTCAGCCTTCCATCCTTTATAAGGTAGGTAAAATGAGGACCCAGATTGTTGGGGGCAATAAAAGTTGACTTTGTATATAATATACAAATGGATGAAGACTATTGCTTAACACAGTGTAAGCCGCCCTGAGTCTTCGGAGAAGGGCGGGATATAAATTCAAATTTAAAAAAAAAGAGAGAGAGAAATCTTCCCACTGACCCTTTTGAGGATCAAGGAATGTAGGCAGGTGGGCTACAGAACCCTAGAGAAGAGAGACATTAGGGGGAAAAAATGCTCCATTCTCCAGGAACATCCAGACTTTTCTCACTTTGCTCTTATCAACGGAAACAAACAAACAAAAAGTTTAAAACATGAGCATGAGATGGGGTGGGTAGGGGGGAGAAGCAAAAGCTTTATTTTCAGTCAGAAGTGATAAAAACCTTTCTGGAAATTGAAAAACAGATTATAGCACAATATTAGTCTTCCCCCTTCCAATCCATCCTCGGATACTTCGCTGCATTGAAAGTGACAGAAATGGCTACATGAGTCACTGAATGCCAAAGTACTGCGGAGTAATGAACGTTGCTACTTCTGCTTTTATATATATATATCTATATCTAAGAATCTAGACAGAAAACAAGTCCCAATTCTATCTGGAACACAATGATAACCGTATCAGACAGGCTGTTAATTCCATTGGTTTGTTGACCAAGGCTTTGTCAACTTTGTCTCATTCAAGATTTGGATTAATGCCTGGTACATTCTACCCTGCTGGCATTTTACTTTATTGAAATGCATAGCCATTTTGAGGGTGGGGAGGGGGAGAAATCCTTTGCGGCATCCAGAAACTCAGCTTTAGAGTTTGCAGGAAGAAACTGAGGACATGATTCAGTGAAATTAAGTTGAAATTATTGATTCAGTTAAAATTATTGATTCAGCTAAAATAAGAAGCAGATTTTAATCACTGCTATCAGACTATCAAATAAATCTACCTTTAAGATTGCATGGCTGAGCATAATAACTCTTTTCCAACAAGGGGAAAAAAAGAAGATATAGACAATGCTTTCTATTATTATATCTGTATTGTTTTTAGAATTGGGATATCAATGTTATTTGTTTATATAGAATATAATATTGTGCATTATATTAAAACTTTATTATATTAGAACTGTGTCTTTGGAATCTGGAGGCAATTTCGTCAGAAATTACAAAGGCCTTGTAAATGACAAACATGCTACCCTGTTTCCCTGAAAATAAGACCTCACCGGATAATAAACCCAATTGGGGTTTTGAGCGCATGCACTAAATAAGCCTCCCCCACAAAAAATAAGCCCTCCCTGAAAATAAGCCCTCCCCAAAAATATTTAAACGCATGCGCAGCCGGTCCCCGCCATTTCCTCTGGTTAGAGTTAGGGAGTCAGAGCTGGAAATCAGGTAAGATGGCAAGAGGAGCCCCATCTTGCTCCACACGCCACAAAATAATAAGACCTCCTTGAAAATAAGGCCAAGCGCTTATTTCAGAGTTCAAAAAAATATAAGACAGGATCTTATTTTCAGAGAAACACGGTAGGAACTTGGCAAATGCATTACATATATAGGCTCTTTACTTGCATAGTACAGTAGATATTGTTTATCCAAATCTTATCTGACGACATCCAGAACAAATGTCACAGGATTTTTCTTCCCAATCTATATTTTATTTAGAAGTCACCCACTTCACACTTCATGAATTAGAAGTGTTCACTGATTATAAGATTCGTTTCAGGCCTCAATTTGATGAACTTTAAACACACTTTAAACTGACTTAGAAATATAAATCCGAAAGAAGGGAGCAGATTATGTATGTATGTACATACATATATATGTATTCTCTTGGTAGAATTGGAAGGCATCTAAAGATAACAGACACAGATGTTACAAAGCTCTTAGAGCTTTGGCATTTGAAGCAGAAATGGCCTTGATGATTTATCTGAATTATTAGCTTTGGCTTTTATTGTATAAGGATGGTCTGCTTTGAGCAACCTGTGCCTTGAACGTCTGCATATTGTATAATTGTATACATAAATCTACCTTGAAAATCCTTGAAAATTGTTTGGGAATTCCAACTAGAATAACACTGCTAGCAGTCTGGTTAGTATGCCACCATGGAGCCTTCCTACATCAATGTTAAGGGAGCTATAATGGTTTTCTAAATTATAATATGACTGATGTAAGGAATGAATGCTTACCTTTCCAGTATAAATAGCATTAAAAGATTTTCTCTGAACTTTGAGATCAGAGAGAGGCATACCCAATGCTTCATCTATGAAGATAGATATAATTGTGTGTGTGTGTGTGTGTGTGTGTGTGTATCTATCTATCTATCTATCTATCTATCTATCTATCTATCTATCTATCTATCTATCTATCATCTATCTATCTATCTATCTATCTATCTATCTATCTATCTATCCATCCATTATCTATCTATCTATCTATCTATCTATCTTTCTTTCTTTCTTTCTTTCTTTCTTTCTTTCTTTCTATCTATTATCTATCTATCTATCATCTATCTATCTATCTATCTATCTATCTATCTATCTATCTATCTATCCATCCATTATCTATCTATCTATCTATCTATCTATCTATCTATCTATCTATCTATCTATCTATCATTCTTTCTTTCTTTCTATCTATTATCTATCTATCTATCTATCTATCTATCTATCTATCCATCCATCCATTATCTATCTATCTATCTATCTATCTATCTATCTATCTATCCATCCATTATCTATCTATCTATCTATCTATCTATCTATCTATCTATCTATCTATCTATCTATCTATCTATCTTTCTTTCTTTCTTTCTATCTATTATCTATCTATCTATTATCTATCTATCTATCTATCATCTATCTATCCATCCATTATCTATCTATCTATCTATCTATCTATCTATCTATCTATCTATCTATCTATCTATCTATCTATCATTGATCTTCAAAAAGGACTTCTCTGCCTTAAAGCCATTAGAGAATCTTCACATTGGAAGATTATCTAATGTCAACAATGTATACTCTTTGTTGCCATGCTAGACTAGATGGACAGCAAACATGTCTAATAAATAAAAAATCTAAAATCTCTAAGTACTTTGCATTTTAATTTTGTATTCAACTGTACGGTGGTCAGAAATCTAATTTAAAAAAATTGGGAATGGTAATTACTGTTACTTGCATTTTGATTTGCAATCTCTTTCTGGTAAGTCTTCAACTGAGAAACATACAATACATTTCTCAGAGAAGATGGTAAGGGCAAACCTATTAGCAGATAAGAATTACCATTCTATTCTAATTGGATGGCTACTTCGGGAATACTTGAGGAGGTATAAGAGATGTTGAGCACTGAGTGTCACCTGGCTATTCTATTTAATAGGACAGTGGCTATATAATTATTACTTTCATTCTGCTTCTGTCTGAAGATGAAGACAGAGGCAGAAAAAAAAAGTTCTTAAAAACAACCAAGTTTTTAAGTGGGAAAATGGCATTCAGCATCATAGCTGTACCATTTGGCGGAGTAAAATAATGCCTTTAGGTGACAAGCTGCCAGGTGGCAATAGCAAAATGTTGAAGAGGATTGTATATTTGACAGCCTACCTTATGCTAATAAACTAGCTTTCTACCATTAAGCATAACAAAGAATGTTGTCCCATTGCTAGCATATATCAAACCATATGCATTTGAGTGGTGCATAGAGCCATGGAAAGATACATGCTCGGCATAACAAGTCAAGATAGAAAGACCTACACATGGATTAGAGAACAAACGAAAGTATACAATATCATCAAGAGAATAAAAGAATAGAAATTGAACTATGCTGGTCACATAGCAAGAAGAACTGATGGTAGGTGGACCCATACTCTTGTAGAATGGATCCCACTTGATAAAAAACATCCATGAAAGAGACCTAGAATAGAATAGAATAGAATAGAATAGAATAGAATAGAATAGAATAGAATTTTTTATTGGCCAAGTGTGATTGGACACACAAGGAATTTGTCTTGGTGCATATGCTCTCAGTGTGCATAAAAGAAAAGATACGTTCATTAAGGTACAACATTTACAACACAATTGATGGTCAATATATCAATATAAATCATAAGGATTGCCAGCAACAAAGCTACAGTCATACAGTCATAAATGGAAAGAGATTGGTGATGGGAACGATGAGAAGATTAATAGTAGTGCAGATTTAATAAATAGTTTGACAGTGTTGAGGGAATTATTTGTTTAGCAGAGTGATGGCCTTCGGAAAAAAACTGTTCTTGTGTCTAGTTGTTCTAGTGTGCAGTGCTCTATAGCGTCGTTTTGAGGGTAGTAGTTGAAACAGTTTATGTCCTGGATGTGACGGATCTGTAAATATTTTCACGGCCCTCTTCTTGATTCGTGCAGTATACAGATCCTCAATGGAAGGCAGGTTGGTAGCAATTATTTTTTCTGCAGTTCTAATTATCCTCTGAACTCTGTGTCTTTCTTGTTGGGTTGCAGAACCGAACTGTTGTGACCCAGGTTCCTGGACCCAGACTCCTGGACTCGGATGATTCAGAAAATGAGGGAGAAGACCTGGCAAGCCCTGCTTCTCTTGAGCCCTCTCCCTCCCTGGCACCCACTCAAAGGGAGGGGCCGGCAAGGCCTGATTCTCCCGGGCCTTCTTCTGATTTGGCAACGCCCCAAGAACAGTTTTGGAGGGACGCAAGATTACGAAGGCTTGATCGGCGTGCGCAGCAGCGGAAGAGTTGGGACAAAGCCAAGTCATAATTGTCATGCAGTGACATCTGCAGAGACTATAAATAGGAGGCGGGACTTCCTGGTTTTTTGTCTTGGACAAAGTAATGAGTTGGCGAGCTAATGAATTGGCGAGCTAACTATTTCAATGGAGGAAGAATATATTCGTGAGTAATTCTGGCCTTATCTATAATTTCCTCGTTATCTCCAGAAACTTGGCAGGCCCGTGGGTAGACGTGGCCAGGACATGTATCTATGTAAATAAAAGGAAAAAGGAAGGCCTCTGACGGACTCTTTGCTGGGAGTATTGGGGAAGGAAACAGAACATTTTGTCCAAGACCTGACTAAAACATCTTCCACCAAAGATGGATCAGCAGCAGGTACAGCAGCAGTTAGAGCAGCTACGCGGCTAACCAACACCTCCAGCAGCAAGTGGCTCACTTGGCAGGCCAACTTGCTGCCAGGAATGTGCCTGCAGCCCCCCATCCTCCCACTCCTCCTCCTCGTCGCAAGTGCCCGATAACCGTGCGGATAAGTTTTCTGGGCAGCCTGAGATGTTCCCGACCTTCTTGGGACAGTGCCAGCTCTACATGGCTATGAGGCCAGAGGATTTCCCAGGCGACCGGGCTAAGGTGGCCTTCGTGATTAACCTTCTTTCCGGCTCGGCTGCTCGATGGGCCACGCCTCTTGCTCCAGGACAGCCCCTGCTGGCGGACCAACAGCGTTTTGGCAGCACCTCGCACCATGTATGAGGACCCGTTCAATGCTGACGGCAACCAGGCGCCTTAAGGAACTCCGTCAAGGAAACGCCCCTGCAGGAGTACATCGCCGAATTTCGTCTTTTGTGCCAGGACTCTGACTGGAATGATGCAGCGCTGGTGGGCCAGCGTTCAGGAGGGACTCTCAGAGGAATTGCAAGACGAGCTGGCCCGGCGTGGGCGCGCGGACCCTCGACAACTTGGTGCCCCTTTGTCTCCGCCTCGATGCCCGTCTGCAACGGCGACCGTCCCGTCGCACCCCGGGACCCTCCGTCGACATCTGCACCCCACTTCCTGCACCACCAGCACCCAGGGTCGCCCACGTTTTGTAACCGCTGCGGAAGAGCCCATGGAGTTGGGAGCGGCCAGACCTCGCCTAACAGCCCAGGAGCGGAACCGGGCGCCAAGGGGATTGTGCCTGTACTGTGGGAGCCCGGCCACCGCGCTTCTTGCCCCAGAAAGCGAAGTGGGGCACGACGCCGGTCCCGAATCACAGCGTGACCAATCGGAAGCGGAGCAGGCCCGACCTCGGGAAACCCTAGGTCGGGCACGCATTAAGCCCCACTGGACGTTGGAAGTAGACTCTGGGCCCCTCGGCATCTGATTCTGGACACACGGATATGGTTGGGGAACCAGTCGGACGGGCTCCAGGCGCATGCGCTGGTGGACTCAGGGCCACAACAAACTTTATGGACCAGGCCTTTGTGACCCAGTTTGCGGTCCCGTGGTTCCGTGGACCCTCCGATGCGGGTAGAGACAATTGATGGGCGAGAACTGGTGTCCGGCCCCATTAAATTCGCCACCCAGCCTTTGCGCCTGGCTATTGGGGACCATGAGGAGGCGATCCAGTTTTATGTCACGGCGGACCTTCATTTTCCTTGGTCCTTGGGTTGGCCTGGCCGGACCCACGATCCTCAGGTGGCCTGGTCGCGAACGCCATCTCTTTCCCGAGTCTGCAGTGCGTCGATCACATCCGCCACACCTGTGCCGGCCAGAACGTCCCCACCGCTGCCATCACCTTGCCTCCTGAGCTGACAGACTTCGCCCGGCGTGTTCAGCGAGAAGGAGGCGGACCGACTACCCGCATCGGCCCTACGATTGCCCGTGGACCTTCTGCCCAACGCACCACTGCCTGTGGGACGCCTGTATTCCATGTCGGGCCGAGTTGGCCGCCTCAGGGACTTCCTGGACAAAAACCTGGCCCGAGGGTTCATCCGGCCTTCAAAGTCCCTCTCTCGGCCCCGGTCCTCTTTGTGAAGAAGAAGACAGGGACTTGCGCCTATGCTGTGATTACCGCCGGCTAAACGCCATTACGGTGCGGAATCGCTACCCCTGCCGCTCATCCCGGAGCTACTGGAAAGGTTGCGGAGGCCACGATCTTCACCAAGCTCGATCTCCGGGGCCTACAACCTGGTGCGGATACGAGAAGGAGACGAATGGAAGACGGCATTCGCACCGATACGGACACTACGAATACACTGTCATGCCATTTGGGTTGACCAATGCTCCCGCCGTTTTCAGCACTTCATGAGCAGCGTGTTCCGAGACATGTTGGATCGGTTCGTGGTTATCTACCTCGACGACATCCTGATTTACTCGGTCCAGGAAAGCCACCTTCGACACGCCAGTCTGGTTCTGCAACGCTATGGAGCAACAACTCAATGCGGCTGGAGAAATGCGTCTTCTTCCGGACTTCCATAGAATTCCTCGGGCATATCATCTCGCCCGAGGCATAGCCATGGACCCATGTAAAGTAGAAGCTTTGTGTAGCTGGGAAGCCCTCGTCGGGTGAAGGATGTTCAGCGCCTACTGGGCTTCGCCAACTACTACCGGACCTTCATCCCGGGCTTCGCCACACTGACAGCTCCACTTACCCAGCTCCTCAGGAAGAAGGTTGCATTCGGTGGGGTCCCCGCAGCAAGAAGCATTCACAGCCCTCAAGAAAGCCTTCGTCACGGAACCCGTCCTGAGGCATCCCGACCCGCTCCGGCCTTTTGTGGTGGAAACGGACGCGTCAATGTGGCTCTGGGGCGGTGCTGCTACAGGCTCCGGCGAATGGTGGCACACTTTTCCTGCGCTTACTACTCCCGGAAACTCAACCCTTCCGGCGCAACTACACTATCTGGGAAAAGAGTTGCTGGCTATCAAGGCTGCATTCGAGGCTTGGCGACACCATCTGGAGGGCCCGACATCAGGTGGAGGTCGAGCGGACCATCGGAATCTCGAGCACCTCACCACAGCTCGGAAGTTAAACCAGCGGCAGATCCGGTGGTCGTTGTTTTGCCGGTTCAACTTCCGCGTGACCTACATTCCCAGCGGTCACAACCGAGGGCGGATGCCCTGTCCGCAAGCCAGAGTACCTCTGCGCCAGGACCCCTTCCTCCACGGACAGTGCTGCGGCAGAAGCCTTGGCGCAGCACGGAGCCAGTGGACTTGCGGGCCCAGGTGCGAGGCGCAGCGCCAGGGCGCCTGGTCGCAGCAAAGGAGAGCGGAGGTGGGCCCCACGTCTCCTTGGACCTTGGAGGAGGACTTACTCAAGTTTCGGGCGATTATATGTGCCCACAGGACCACTCCGAGCCCTCGTCATGACCCAGTGCCACGACAACCCTGCAGCAGGACATTTTGGGTTCTTCAAGACCCTCCACCTGGTGACACGGACCTTTTGGTGGCCCAGTGCGGCATGATATACATGCCTCGTGACATCCTGCGTACCGTGCCGGCAAGCCAAGACCGCCACGGGGCCCCTCCGGGCTCCTCCAGCCCTTGCCGACACCCGACAGACCCTGGGGCGATCTCTATGGATTTCCTGACAGACCTGCCGCCGTCCTCTGGGTTCACCACGGTGCTGGTGGTGGTGGACATGCTCACCAAGATGGCACACTTCATCCCATGCCGCGGACTGCCCACAGCCGCAAAACGCCCGCCTCTTTCTGCAGCACATCTTCCGCCTCCATGGTCTACCGGACAGGGTGGTTTCGGACCGCTGAGTTCAGTTCACAGCCCGCTTCTGGAAGAGCCTGATGGCGCGTTGGAGGTGCAGGTATGTCTGTCGTCATCGCACCATCCGGAGACCGGCGGGGTACAGAGAAGGTCATCGGTATACTGGAACAGTATCTCCGTTGCTTCATCAACCAGCAACAGGACAACTGGGCCGACTACCTGTCTCTGGCGGAGTTTGCTTTTAACAACTCTCAGCACACCTCTACTCAGATGACCCGTTCTTTGCCAATGTGGGGTACCATCCGCGCTCTTCCTCTGGCACCACCGGACTCTCCTGTTCCCGAACGCAGACCTTCCTGACGGAATTGCATGCGGTCCAACAGTTGGTACGTCAGCAGCTGAATCGGGCAAGGAGGACTACAACGGTCCGCTGACCGCTCCCGACGGGCAACGCCCCGCTGGCAGTTGGAGACCGGTGTGGCTCTCCACCAAACACCTCCCGTCCGACCGCCGGTAAAGAAGTTGGACCACCGATTCATCGGCCCGTTCCTGTCGAGGCAGTCATCAACCCGGTAGCCTACCGACTGACCCTGCCACGATCCATGCGGATCCACCCGTTTTCACGGTCCCTTCTGGTTCCTGAGGCCACACGAGTCCCTTCGGTGCCCAACAGCACCCGTCACTGTCGCCGAGGACGGGTCGGAGGAATACGAAGTCCACAGCGTAAGAGACTCTCGCTGGCTAAAGGGTCGTTTCCAATATTTGATCGCGTGGAAGGGATACGGGACTGATTTCTCCTGGGTAGATGCCTCCGACGTTCATGCCCCTGACCTGGTGCAGGCCTTCCATGAGCAGAACCCAGCCCGACCGCATCCCGATTGTCAGCCCCGGGGGAAGGGCCCTGCGGTGAGGGATAGTGTTGTGACCCAGGTTCCTGGACCCAGACTCCTGGACTCGGATGATTCAGAAAATGAGGGAGAAGACCTGGCAAGCCCTGCTTCTCTTGAGCCCTCTCCCTCCCTGGCACCCACTCAAAGGGAGGGGCCGGCAAGGCCTGATTCTCCCGGGCCTTCTTCTGATTTGGCAATGCCCCAAGAACAGTTTTGGAGGGACGCAAGATTACGAAGGCTTGATCGGCGTGCGCAGCAGCGGAAGAGTTGGGACAAAGCCAAGTCATAATTGTCATGCAGTGACATCTGCAGAGACTATAAATAGGAGGCGGGACTTCCTGGTTTTTTGTCTTGGACAAAGTAATGAGTTGGCGCGAGTAATGAGTTGGCGCGAGTAATGAGTTGGCGCGAGCTAATGAATTGGCGCGAGCTAACTGTTTTAATGGAGGGAAGAATATATTCGTGAGTAATTCTGGCCTTATCTATAATTTCCTCGTTATCTCCAGAAACTTGGCAGGCCCGTGGGTAGACGTGGCCAGGACATGTATCTATGTAAATAAAAGGAAAAAAGGAAGGCCTCTGACGGACTCTTTGCTGGGAGTATTGGGGGAAGGGAAACAGAACACGAACCAGACAGTTATAGAGGTGCAAATGATAGACTCAATAATTCCTCTGTAGAAGTGAATTAGCAGCTCCTTGGGCAGTTTGAGCTTACTGAGTTGGCGCAGAAAGAACATTCTTTGTTGTCCTTTTTTGATGATGTTTTTGATGTTAGCTGTCCATTTTAGATCTTGCGATATGATAGAACCTAGAAATTTAAAGGTTTCTACTGTTGATACTGTGTTGTCAAGTATTGTGAGAGGTGGATGGATCGACAACATCAGCAAGTATCATGGGCCCAATGGGCAAAAGAAAGCTCAGGACCTTAGTGTTGAAGAGGCCTTCATCCTGCAGTGGATAAAGGTAAAGGTTCCCCTTGCACATATGTGCTAGTCGTTCCCGACTCTAGGGGGTGGTGCTCATCTCTGTTTCAAAGCTGCTGTCCAAAGACATCTCCATGGTCATGTGGCTGGCATGACTCAATGGCAAAAGCTCACGGAACGCTGTTACCTTCCCACCAAAAATGGTCCCTATTTTTCTACTTGCATTTTTTAAGTGCTTTCGAACTGCTAGGACTGCAAGTTACTTGGCAGAAGCTGGGACAAGTAACGGGAGCTCACCCTGCTATGCGGCACTAGGGATTCGAACCACTGAACTGACGATCTTTAGATCAACAAGCTCAATGTTTTAGCCACTGAGCCACCACATCCCATTTTGATAGATAAATTTTTTTGATATTTTGATAGTGGCTAGACAATGGCTAAAATGATAATGATGATGATGATGATGATGAAGAAGAAGAAGAAGAAGAAGGAGAAGAAGAAGAAGAAGAAGAAGAAGAAGAAGAAGAAGAAGAAGAAGAAGAAGAAGAAGAAGAAGAAGAAGAAGAAGAAGAAGAAGAAGAAGAAGAAGAAGAAGAAGAAGAAGAAGAAGAATACGATGATGCGGTTCAGCAGGAACAAAGAAGCAACTGTCGTGCTCCACCAGCAGCCTGCAGAGCTGGCAATGGAGTTGGACAGTGATGAGGCTAAGGAAGAACTTGGGCCAGTCCTGGAGGCTGGGGAAGGCCTGGATGAGGACTCTGCGTCAGAAGCAGAGATGGGGCCAGGGCCATCGGGGAGTGAGGTGCGGACTCTGGAGCCTCCATAGGCTGACAGTAGTGAGGCAGAGGAACAGGAGGAGTCTATTCCTAAAGCATGCATGAGAAGAGCTGCCAGAAGGCAAGAGCAGGTAAAGCAAAGAGGATGACTCAGGAGTAGGGCCAAGAGATGATTGGCCCCTCCCATAAGGCTGAAAAGACCAGCAACGGCATTTGGGGTCTTTGTCGGAAAACAATGTTGATAGCCTTGGTCTTTGTCTTGCTGTATTTATTTTTTGTCAGCGTTTTCTGCTTTTGAACTTTTGCCAAGAAAAGCGTTTGGCAGTTTGCCTAATTAGACCAAGGTTGGTGATAAGACTGAAGAATTGTGTTATAAAGAATTTGCTTTGATTTCGTTTGGACCATGCTGAGAATGAGTTAATTCTCAGCTGTTCTAATAAAGTTTTTTTTTTTTTTGAACTGATTGCATTTACTATTACCTACTTGGGCCTGGGTCACAACAGCAAGAACTACATTTCTAAATACACCTAATCCTAAAATAAACATAAATATTTAGTGTTCACCTGGGTTAAGAACAGAATTCTGGAAACTATCATGAAAGCTGTATCCACATTTACAGCAAGGGGAGTCTTTCTGAATGAATTAAACTTATTCTTCCAAGATTTTTTTTGCTGCCTGGGCTAAGCTGCCATGTATTATTATTATTATTATTATTATTATTATTATTATTATTATTATTTATTATATTTGTATACCGCCCATCTCCCGAAAGACTCAGGGCGGTTCACAGACAAAAAACAACAGAAAACATATAATAGATAAAAAACAGCTAAAGAATAGATAGTTAAATTCAATTGATGCTCTAACTTTTAAATACAAATTTAAAACCTCATTTAAACCCCTTTTTTTTAAAATCCAATTTAAAACTACATTCAGGCTAGTCCTGCTCTTGAAACAACAACGTCTTCAGCTCGCGGAAGGACTTGAGATCGGGAGTTGACGAAGCCCAGAGAACTCATTCCAGAGGGTAGGGCCCCACAGAGAAGGCCCTCCCCTAGAGGTCGACAGCCGACATTGTTTAGCTGGCGGTATCCGGAGGCCCTCTCTGTGAGCGCACTGGTCGGTGAGAGGCTAATGGTGGCAGTAGGCGGTCCCGTAAATATCCGGCCCTAGGCCATGGGCGTTTAAAGGTGATGACAAGTACCTTAAAGTGAACCCGGAAGACCACTGGGAGCCAGTGCAGATTACGAGGAGGGTGTTACATGGGAGCCAAAGGTGCTCCTTCTATCACCAGCGCAGCCGCATTCTGGACCAGTTGGAGTCTCGGGCACACTTCAAGGGAGCCCCATGTAGAGAGCATTACAGTAGTCCAGGCGGGATGTAACAAGGGCATGAGCGACTGTGCATAAGGAAGCCCGATCCAGAAAGGGGCGTAACTGGCGTATCAGGCGAACCTGATGAAAGGCTCCCCTGGTGACGGCTATCATATGATCTTCTAAAGACAGCCGTGCATCCAGGAGGACGCCCAGATTACGAGCCTTTCCGTGGGGGCCAATAGTTCGCCCCCAATGGTCAGTGATGGAATTAGCTGACTGTACCGGGCCGCCGGCATCCACAGCCACTCGGTCTTGGTGGGATTGAGTCTGAGTCTGTTCCTCCCCATCCAGACCCGTACGGCCTCCAGGCACTGGGACATCACTTCAACAGCCTCGTTGGGGTGGTTAGGGGTGGAAATATAGAGCTGAGTATCATCAGCGTATAGATGACAACTCACCCCAAGACCACGGATGATCTCACCCAGCGGCTTCATATAGATGTTGAACAGAAGAGGCGAGAGAACCGACCCTTGCGGCACCCCACATAAGAGGCGCCTTGGGGTCGATCTCTGTCCCCCCGTCAACACCGTCTGCGACCGGTCGGAGAGGTAGGAGGAGAACCACCGATGAACAGTGCCCCTCACTCCAAGTCCCTCGAGTCGGCGCAGTAGGATACCATGATCGATGGTATCAAAAGCCGCTGAGAGATCTAATAGGACCAAGACAGAGGAACAACCTCTGTCCCGAGCCCTCAAGAGATCATCAACCAGCGCGACCAAGGCTGTTTCAGTGCTGTGACCAGGCCGGAAACCGGACTGGAATGGATCAAGATAGACAGTTTCATCCAGGTACTGGGGCAACTGTCGTGCAACCACACTCTCGACAACCTTTCCCAAAAGGGGAAGGTTGGAGACCGGACGATAATTTGCTAAACTAGCTGGGTCAAGGGAAGGCTTCTTGAGGAGGGGCCTCACTACCGCCTCTTTCAAGGCGGCAGGGAAAACACCCTCCATCAAAGAAGCGTTCACGATTTTCTGGAGCCAGCCTCGTGTCACCTCCCGGGTGGCCAATACCAACCAGGAGGGACACGGGTCCAATAAACATGTGGTCGCATTCAATCTCCCCATTAACCTTTCCATGTCCTCAGGGATCACAGGATCAAACTCATCCCAGATAATAACATCAAGACCTGCCTCCCCCACCCCATCCGGATCCACCCAGTCTGTGTCCAACCCTTCCCGAATCTGAGCGATTTTATCAAACAGATATTGTCCAAATTCCTCAGCTCGACCCTTTAAGGGATCCTCTACCGCTCCCTGATGGAGGAGCGAGCGGGTCACCCTGAACAGGGCGGCTGGGCGGTTATCTGCTGATGCAATGAGGTTGGAAAAATACTCCCGTTTTGCCAGCCTCATCGCCACTAGATAGGTCTGAATTTGAGACCTAACTAGTGTCCGGTCAGATTCGGATCGGCTGGCCCTCCAGATACTCTCTAGGCGTCTTTTCCGGCGCTTCATCTCCCTCAGCCCCTCGGAGTACCAAGGGGCTAAACGAGATCGGCACCGGGTCAGAGGCCGCAAAGGCACAACCCGATCTAGAGCGCCAGCCACCGCCCGATCCCAGGCGGCAACCAGAGCTCCAGCCGAGTCGTGGGCTAAATCCTCAGGGAATAGCCCAAGCTCCGTCTGGAACCTTTCAGGGTCCATCAGGCGCCTGGGATGGAACCAGCAAGTCGGTTCCGTCTCCCTGCGGCGGGGGTCGGCGGTTCGAAAGTCTAGCTGAAGGAGCGAATGATCTGACCATGACAAGGGTCTAATAACTAACTCCCCTAATTCCAGATCATTCAACCACTGTCCAGAGACAAAAATCAAATCCAGAGTGTTTCCCCGGATGTGAGTGGGGTCGTTCACTAATTGGGTCAGGTTCAAGGCCGTCATGGAAGCCATGAACTCCCGAGCTGATGTGGATGCTATCCCCACCGACGGCAAATTGAAATCCCCCATGACCATAAGCCTGGGGATCTCCATTGCCGTCCCAGCGACCACATCCAACAGCTCAGGCAGGGATTCTGTCACGTAGCAAGGAGCTAGGTACGTGATCAGTACACCTACCTGCACCCCACGGCCCCACTTAACAAGGAGGGACTCACATCCGGTTATCTGTGGTACAGTGATCTCCCTCGGCTCAAGACTCCCGTTGATAATAACCGCCACTCCCCCACCCCTACATGTATGCCATGTATCCTTTCTATCTCTTTTATCTATTTCAATTGACGACCCATTAAAATGTTTCATAATTGAATAAGAAAAGAGGAATATAATTCGAGTTTTGTTTTTCCTTTTCGTTTAAAAAAAAATGAAAGGAAAAACTGCCAATTTGGAATATTGCCCAACTAATACAGACAGTAAGCAGTATCAACACCCCATTCTGAACGTTCAACTTTTCGGAAGAGATTCAGATAATCATCTGGAAATATTTCTTGGGCAATAAATACCATGGAAGAATAGGAATTTATCAATCTTTGCCTTCTTCTAAGACTACAAGAAGAGAACTTCAAAGCTCTCTAAGGTGGCATGCATATTAGCTGATCAATATTTTGGATATGATGCTAACCTTGTTTTTGACATGTTAAAAGGGAAAAATATAAATATTATAAATAAAATAACAGCACAAACTATCATGATCACAAAGGCATTTATAACCTGGAAAGGTAGTTACAAAATGTCGGAGCAAGCACCAAGCATTAGAATGGAATATTCTAATTACTTGGAAGTTTGTGATTCAAAGTTGAGCAAATAATTCACTATACATACATACATTCTAGCAATAGAGTAAATTAATTCAGAGAATACCCACAAGGTGGAGATAGTACAGAACAGGGAGAGGAAAAAAAAACTACAGCTAGTCCTTGACTTACAACAGTTCATTTAGTGACTGTTCAAAGTTACAACAGCACTGAAAAAAGTGACTTATGACCATTTTTCACAGTTACGACCTTTGCTGCATCCCCATGATCATGTGATCAAAAATTCAGCTGCTGGGCAACTGGTTCATATTTATGATGGTTGCTGTGTCCCTAGGTCATGTGATCTTCTTTTGTGACCTTCTGACAAGCAAAGTCAATGTGGAAGCCAGATTCGCTCAGCAACCGGGATACTAACTTATCAGCTGCAGTGGTTCACAGCAGTTTTAACACAGTTGTTAAAACTGTGGCAAGAAAGGTTGTAAAATGGGGCAAAACTCACTTAACAAATGTCTCACTTTACAAGAAAAAGTTTGGGATTAATTGTGGTCATAAGTTGAGGACTACCTGTATTGTATGCAAATACACACACACAAACACGTATGTATGCTTAGTTTAGTTTACTTAATTATCATTGCACCTCGTACAATGAAATTAAATGCTATCTTCAGTGTACATTATAACTACAAAAATAAAACACAAACATACATCCTTCACATTCTATACAATTGAATTGAAAACCCAATATTGCATTAGTATTGCACTATACAGTAGAAATCAATATCGTTACTGCTGTGGTGAAATCCATTTTTTTTTACTACCGGTTCTGTGGGCGTGGTGTGGGTGTGGTGTGGCTTTGTGGGCGTGGTGTGGCTTTATGGGCATGGCAGGGGAAGGATACTGCAAAATCTCCATTCCCACCCACTCCAGGGGAAGGATACTGTAAAATCCCCATTCCCTCCCCACTCCTGGGGGAAGGATATTGCAAAATCTACATTCCCACCCCACTCTGGGTCAGCCAGAGGTGATATTTTCCGGTTCTCCAAACTGCTAAAAATTTCCGCTACTGGTTCTCCACAATCTGCTGGATTTCACCCCTGCATTACTAGCCTGGGATAGAAGATGTTTTCAGCCTATTTGTTCTTGTTTTTATTATCCTGTACTGTCTGCCAGATGGTAATAGGGTGCCCAGAATGAGATGGATCTTTAGTAATGTTTTGAATTATGTATGTATGTATGTATGTATGTATGTATGTATGTATGTATAGTGAATTATTTGCTCAACTTTGGTGCATAAACTTCTATCTAAAACCTGAATTCATGAGAATATTTAGTCTTACTTTCTTGGAACAGAAAGTAAGCCTCAAGATCATTTTCTAAAAGGGCAAGGTAATAATTATGGCTTCAAAAGAGGTAGTTACAATTTTAGTTTGCAAGACAGAGAAAGGTGGTAAAAGAAATCTTTGCTAAAGTGTCAATGTTTTGGGGCCAAGAGTTAATTCCACCCAATTGTTTTATTTTCCCCCACAGATTAAGTTCTATTTCCTTTGTAGCTCTAAAGTAATTATCCTACCAGTAATGTTAACAATCTTTTGAGTGTAATGGTTCACTGTAAGTTGTTCAACACAAAATGACAAGGATTTAGTTGACTGCACTGAAAGTTGCTTTAATAAACTCCTTTCCATCACAATAGGAAAATGCATCCACTCCAAAATTGTTGTTTTCAACCATTGTGACAATTTGATGAAAACCCAATGCACGCCAGCAAAACATACTAATTCTGTATTTGATGGTAGCCATCATGCCATGACTGTATGCACTTTTCATTATTTATTGCATTTATTTAGGTCATTTATATGACGATCCAACCTGCAAATAGCAACTTGAGTGGCTTACATATTTATTTATATCCACCGATAAAATCTTAAAGAGAACAACAATTTATTTATTGATTTATTGATTTATTTAATTGGATTTTTATACCGCCCTTCTCCCGAAGGACTCAGGGCGGTTTACAGCCAGGTAAAATAGAACAAGAATAAATACAAAATAAAAATCATATTTAAAAAACTTATTAAATTGGCCCAAATTAAAATATCATTAAAACAATAAAACCCCAATTTAAAAACTAAAATCCTATGCCAGTCCTGCGCAAATAAAAAGATATGTCTTAAGCTCATGGTGAAAGGTTCGAAGGTCAGGAAGTTGGCGGAGTCCTGGGGGAAGTTCATTCCAGAGGGTGGGAGCCCCCACAGAGAAGGCCCTTCCCCTGGGGGTCGCCAGCCGACATTGCCTGGCGGACGGCACCCTAAGGAGTCCCTCTCTGTGAGAATGCATGGGTCGGTGGGAGGCAGTCGGTGGCAGTAGGCGGTCCCGTAAATTAATCCAAAGAACCATGGTGATACAGCGGTTAGAATGTTGCATTACAGGCTAATTCTATCCACTGCTAGCAGTTCGATCCTGATCAGCTCATGGTTGACTCAGTCTTCCATCCTTCCGAGTTCAGTAAAATAAGGACCTGGATTGTTGAGGGCAATATGCTGACTCTTTAAGCTGTTTAGAGAGGGCTGTAAAGCACTGTGAAGCAGTAGATAGACTTATGTACTGCTTCATAGTGCTTTATAGCCCTCTCTAAGCAGTAGCATTTTCCTGGGCTGTAAGATCACTGCAGATGAGGACTGCAGCCAAGAAATTAAAAGATGCTTGCTCCTGGGGAGGAAAGCTATGGCAAATCTAGATAGCATACTAAAAACAGAGACATCACCCTGCCAACAAAAGTGTGTATAGTCAAGGTGATGGTTTTTCTAGTTGCAATATATGGCTGTGAAAGTTGGACCATAAAAAAGGCTGAACGCCATAGAATTGAAGCCTTTGAACTCTGGTTCTGGAGAAGACTCCTGCGAGTCCCTTGGACTGCAAGGCGATCAAACCGGTCAGTCCTAGAGGAGATCAACTCTGACTGCTCTTTAGAAGGCCAGATCCTGAAGAGGAAACTCAAATACTCTGGCCACCTAATGAGAAGGAAGGACTCACTGGAGAAGAGCCTAATGCTGGGAATGATTGAGGGCAAAAGAAGAAAGGGATGACAGAGAATGAGGTGGCTGGATGGAGTCACTGAAGCAGTAGGCGTGAACTTAAATGGACTCCAGAGGATGATAGAGGACGGGAAGGCTTGGAGGAACATTGACTACGGGGTTGCAATGGGTTGGACATGACTTCGCAACTAACAACAACAAAGCAGTAGCATAGACTTATGTTCTATGCTATTGCTATTTCTATTGTCTGATTTCTGGTTTTCCTTTACAAATAACAGCATTCAAAACACATGGTAAGCAGGGTCTCTTAGACAGACCCCCTTTTCGTTACTCTAGTGCAAAAGTGCTTTACGTGATATAGAATGCAGGTTGTTGACAGAAACAACAGATGTGACTGATGTTGGAGCAACAAAACTGTAATCTGGGAAGGATTATCTTTGATTTACCTTCTCAAAGGTTCCCTGCCCCACTTCTTTATCAATTTCATTTAAAAAAATAATAATTGCAGCACTGCTGGATCAGACGAATGGTCTATCATTTCCAAAATTCTGTGTCTTGCCGCAGTCACTGCATCTAGGGAGCTAAGAGAGAGGACATAAGGATAAAGCGATCTATGGTTATTTCTTAGCAACTGGCATTTAAAATAAGCTACTTTAGAGTCTGTAGGTAGCATGTAGTTGTCAAGACAAATAGCTATCGCCTTATCAGTTTTGTCTAATCCCCCTTAAAACCATATCAGGTTTTGGTCACCGCCATATCTGGTGGCAATAAATTCCATACTGTAACTATATATAGCCTACAGAAATAGTTTCCTTTTATCATTCTTGATGCACTTCCGATTTAATCTCAATGTTCTTTGAGTTCTAATCCCATACATGAAAGGCAGAGATGCCTCTGTCCAGGTCCCCTTTCCTGGTACAATTTTATATATTGCTCCCTCAAGTAGCTTCTTTCAGTTCACGCGGTTCATTTACCCTCAGTGTTATTTCTCCTCCTACTTCTTATCCTTGCATTTCTCAGTGAGCGGTAAGAGATTTTTCCCCATCTTCTTTTCACCTTTGTTCGGTAAACACAGTAAGCAAGAACAAAGAAACTGTTTCATATTGAACCAGATTATAAATCCACCTGGGTCAGCCTTACCAGTACTGTTTGAAATCCCGGATAATTACCATCTGCAGGTCTTTTTTTTTGCCAGGCATACTGAGATATGGAAAGGTTGAACCTGGGGCCTTCTGAGTGCAAACTTTGTTCTGCTGAAGTTGGACTATTTCAATAGAATGTGTGTATTGTGGTCCACCAGCAGCCCACGGACCTGGTAACAGAGTCAGACAGTGAGGAGGCTGGGGAGGACAATGGGCCAGTCCTGGAGTCAGGGGAAGGCCCTGATGAGGGTTCTGCATCAGAGGCAGAGATGGGGCCAGGGCCATCTGGGAGTGATGCATGGATTCTGGAGCCTCCAGAAGCAGACAGGAGAGAGGCAGAGGAACAGGAGGGGCTTGTTCCTAATGCATGCATGCGAAGAGCTGCCAGAAGGCAAGAGCAGCTGAAGAAAAAAAGGATAACTCAGGAGTAAGGCCAGAAGATGATTGGCCACTCCCATAAGGCTTAAAAGAGCAGCAACGAGCCGTTGGGTTTTTTGTAGAAAAGCAACGTTGATTTCCGTGCTTCTTGTCAGTGTCTCTTGAACTGTGAGGTTTTTGCCAAGAAAAGTCTTTGGCAGGTTGCCAAAGGTTGGTGATAAGGCCAACAAACTGTATTAAGAATTTTGTTTTGGACTAAGCTGAGAATGAGTTAATTCTCAGCTGTTTTAATAAAATAAGTTTGTTGAGGACTGAATTGTGTTTAGTAATCACTACTTGGGCCTTGGTCACAACAGTGTGTTCAAACTCAGTAACCTATGACAGAATCCTTGAACAACCATTTGTATGAAATGGTATATATGGCTTCCTGCTTTAGCAGGAGCTTGGACTACAGTAGTGGCCAAAATTGTGGAAACCTTTTGGAAAAAGTGTATTTTTGAGGTTTGTTGGCTAATAACACCATTTTTTTTAATAAGGTAAAGGTTCCCCTTGCCTTTACCTTATTAAAGGTAGGGGGTGGTGCTCATCTCTGTTTCAAAGCCGAACAGCCAGCACTGTCCAAAGATGTCTCCATAGTCATGTGGCTGGCATTTTGTGACGCTGTTACCTTCCCACCAAAGGTGGTCCCTATTTTTCTACTTGCGTTTTTTACGTGCTTTTGAACTGCTAGGTTGGCAGAAGCTGGGACAAGTAACGGGAGTTCACCCCATTACATGACACTAGGGATTTGAACCACTGAACTGGTGACCTTTCGATCAATAAGCTCAGCATCTTAGCCACTGAGCCACCGTATCTCTTTTTTGGAATATGACCATAAAATTATATATAATGGAAAGATAATTTAATCAAGAATGTAATGCTTTTCAACCTTTGTTTGAGATATAAAAGTGGCTTTTTTCATGGAATTCTAGATTTCAGGCCAAATTCCTGCAGTCTGCGCTGAACAGTCCTTGCACTCAACTTCACATTGCATTGCGCCATTTCATCTTGTATACACCCAGTTGATTTTCTTCTGTCACGTAGGCACAGTCACTTAATTCTTCTATCATCAATTGCTGTTGTACACATTTTCCTGCCTTTATCAGTATGGTTTTGTAGTGACTGAGTCTCCTTATATCCCTTCAAAAACTTAGAAATGCCACCTTTGGTTAAGTTTCCACCAATTTATCTTTTAATTTCTTTGTAACTGTAGCCTTGTTCCCTTAATAATACTATTTTACATTGCTTTCTGGGCAACCAATCAACTCTTTGCACCATTACTTTAATTTCATTATCTTTTACAAGTTCACTAAATGAAAGAACACAAAAAAAACTCAACCAACTTGATAGGGATCACACTGACAAATGTCCTCCTCTTAGCTTCAGTACATGACATTAATAACTGAATCCTACTGTGATCTGACTGGCTCATTGCCAAAACAAGATGACACCTGATTGGCTTTCTAAACACTCATGCTCATTGGTTACAATCAGATGAAGGAAAGCTACATGATCTCAACCTAAGCAAATTATGCTTCCTTTTTCTGGTTATTTGGCTATAACTATTCATAGAATACAGATAATTTAACAAACTTTGTTGTATTACATTCTTGATTAAATTATCTTTCCAGTGAAATATAATTTTATGGTACTACTCCAAAAAGAAGTGGTGTTATTAGCCATCAAACCTTAAAAATACACTTTTCCCAAAAGTTATCCACAATCTGGGCCACTAGTGTAGAAGACCTCCAAGGCCAACTATGTTATTATGTTAATATTTCTTAGAGACTATGTGAAAGTAGCCACATCCCAATTGTCAGCTCTAAGATGAAGATCAGACCAAGAAATCACACTAATAAAATTACTTTTATTAAAATTGGCCATAGTAACAGAATTCTACAAGTCTGACTACGCTTTACCTCCTCCCTCCGTTATATTCATGTAAATTAGGAAGATCTCTAAGCCATTTTTTGAATTCACCCTTTATTATTTGGGTTTATGCCCAAATAATGCTTTGTTAATGATCTCTTCATTACATTTTATTTAGGGCAAGTCAAGATACTTCCATAGCTTTGCTAAAACCTCTCATCTTTCAGAATCCAGAAAATGTATATAAAGGGATAGTGAGCAAACTTAGAAGCAGTAAATCTATAGAAGTGTGAAAAAGTTTGTTCTCACAAATGGGAATGTGACAAGATAGAAATGAAAGGGGACGCTCTATCAGAAATTCCACTGAAATGCAATTACAATGAGCAAACCACGATAGCTACCATCAGCATCAACCAAACAAACACAGATAACATAACGGTATTCCTGTATTTTGTTGTTAATATCAGGTAGATTATGTTTCCTTTTAACTTTGAATGTTTCATGAAAACATATCATATCAGCCTTAGTACAAAATCTAGAGCCACAAATCTAGAGCCACAACAAGGTGTGTCAAACTCGATTTCATTGAGGGCCACACCATGTTGTGTTTGAGCTCAGGTGACAGGGATGGGCATGGCCAGGATGGGCATGACCAGCTCAACATCACTCATGTCAGGGGTGCAGGTGGTGGCCTAAGCCCTCAGCCAGCGAAAACGGGCTCCCAAGTTCCATTTTCAGCTGTGACAGCCTCCTGCAACCATCTGCCAGAAAAAACGGAGCTCGGGAAGGCTGCTCACAACCCTCCTGAGCTCCATTTTCACTGGCAGAGGCACTATGGGCCAACCCTTCATTGTTTCCAGGATGTCCCCCCAGGGCCAGATCTAAGTACCCCATGGGCTGAATCCAGCCCCTGGGTCTTGAGTTTGAGACCCCTGATCTACAGTTAGAAAGTTGATATTAATGCTTCCATCTAGGGAAGCATTAGGGCCACGGTGTGGCTCAGGCTGTAAGAAGCCTGTTATTAAACACAGCTGCCTGCAATTACTGCAGGTTCTAGTCCCACCAGGCCCAAGGTTGACTCAGCCTTCCATCCTTTATAAGGTAGGTAAAATGAGGACCCAGATTGTTGGGGGGGGCAATAAGTTGACTTTGTATATAAATACACAAATAGAATGAGACTATTGCCTTACACAATGTAAGCCGCCCTGAGTCTTCGGAGAAGGGCGGGATATAAATGTAAAAAAAAAAAAAAAGGGAGGGATATCTAAGCAAGCAATTTCTGCCAGTCACATCTATCCACTTAGTTGCTGCACAGCGGTCCCTTTGTAGACAGTTCTGTTCAGCGATCACATGCTAAAGGAAGAAGACTTCTCAACTTCTGGTGCAGAGCTGAAAGCTTTGGCAGGGAATTGCTGCTCTCACTAATTATTCCACATCAGGACTAATGGCAGGTTACTAGAAACTTTTATTTTAAAGGTAGCAAGAAATTGTGAGAGAGACTAGCCAAACCAATAGCAATTACTTTCCCCTGGTGGGTTTGTTTTTTTCACATTAAGACTCAGCAAACAAAAATTTGCTGAACTCTGTGCAGTGCGTATTCACAAATCAATATACAATTCTATTCATTGCTGAGTCCAAACAAAAAATGACACAGCAGAAAATAAAAGCTATTCTGCTCCATTTTGTCTAAGTTGCTTCTTGTTTTGTTGGACTACAACTCAAAATCAGCTAAAAAAGAGAGACTTTATTATTATTATTTTTATTTTCAGATGCAGATAGCTCCATTTTCTTCATTACGTTATGAACCATTTTGATGATCCAGCTTCTTGCCAAGATGGACACCAACACTATGGCCTCTGGCATATTAGAAGTGGAGTTTAAAGTTAGGATGTAATTTTCAAGAAGATTTGTGTGACATATTACTATCTTCTTAATATCCAACATAGAGCAACTTCTCTATGAAATGGATTTGCTTCCTCACCTATTCATCCAAAATAAAGATTTACAACTAAGTTATAATTGGGCATAATAGCTCTATTAATTTCAGCTGAACCTGCAATGTGTTCAACAACTCAATCACACCAATAAAGGTAAAGATAAAGGTTCCCCTTGCACATACGTGCTAGTCGTTGCCGACTCTAGGGGGTGGTGCTCATCACCGTTTCAAAGCCGAAGAGCCAGTGCTGTCCGAAGACGTCTCCATGGACATGTGGCCGGCATGACTAAACACCAAAGGCGCATGGAACGCTGTTACCTTCCCACCAAAGGTGGTCCCTATTTTTTCTACTTGCATTTTTACGTGCTTTCGAAACTGTAGGTTGGCAGAAGCTGGGACAAATAACGGGAGCTCACTCCGTTACATGGCAGCACTAGGGATTCGAACCGCTGAGCTGCTGACCTTTCGATCGACAAGCTCAACATCCTAGCCCCTGAGCCACAGTGTCCCCTTATCACACCAATAGTGAAATATAAATGTGTGTTCCTGATTTTTGGGGAAGAGCTAGGACCAGTGGGTATCACTCAAAGGCTGACTGAGAAATTAACACTTCCAAAGCTAGCCTTTCAACTGTGTCCATCCTCACCAATTAGGTATTAAAGGTTCACTTTGATAAACAAAAACTGATTATGCCATTACTGTGGGCCCAGCAGGATAGACTAAATTTAAACTCTGGTTCTATCTATTTTGGAGACCAATAAATAAATTCCAGATGAACCACCACTTTGGAGTTTGTATTTTGAAAATAGCATTTAACACAGCACGGTACTTAAGCAAAATGGTTGAGATATGCATATGTGGGACTGATTGGGATAGATTGCAGCAGTGACACTGAAATATAATTTTATCATATTTTATTTATATCTTAAATTATTGCATTCTATTTCAATTTCATTTTATTCCAATTTCATTTTCAATTGTACGTTATCCAATTCCATTTTAAATTGTTTTTATCAAATTTTAGTAATAATTTGTTTCTGGAACTTTGCACTTTGATACGGCCCCATGGGCTAATCAATAAAAATAAAGTAAGAGTAAGAGTTTTGTTGGTTATAAAGTTCATAGGCTATAGGGTCAGGTAACATAAAACAGAGGCTTACAGCTTTCAGTTTAAGGCCTCCATTAAAAGGTAAAGGTTCCCCTCACACATATGTGCTAGTTGTTCCCGACTCTAGGGGGCAGTGCTCATTTCCGTTTCAAAGTTGAAGAGCCAGTGCTATCCAAAAATGTTTCCATGGTCATGTGGCCAGCATGACTAAATGCCAAAAGCTCACGGAATGCTGTTATCTTCCCACCAAAGGTGGTCCCTATTTTTCTACTTGCATTTTTATGTGTTTTCGAACTGCTAGGTTGGCAGAAGCTGGGACACGTAACGGGAGCTCACCCCGTTATATGGCACTAGGGATTCGAACTGCTGAACTGCTGACCTTTCAATCAAAAAGCTTAACATCTTAGCCACTGAACCACAGTGTCCCAGGCTTATATTAGGTGTTCTCAAAATGTGAATAAATTCTGGACAAATATGTTGGGGAGAATCACATACAGTTTTGGCTTGTGTATATAAAGCAGGATTGCGATCAGAGCTCTCACTTGTTCTTTCTGGGCAAGCCAATAACAAAGACAGAATTTTCTACAGTTGCTGCAAATCTTGATGCAAGATAAACAAAGAATGAGAGATCAAAGTGGCTGTCACAGAAATGAAACCCAGTTTTCAGGAATTACGGAAAATGAAGCAAGCTTTCCCTTGTGCTTGTTTATGATTTATGTCCAATGGAAAAATATTGCATTTGCTATATAGATTAATATATCATTAAAATATATATTTAGTTGCCTCTTCCCTGCCCATCCTTAGCCCCAATGAGAACATTCAGTTAAACTCATTCATGGAGTTGGAGAACTCAGATTTATACTAATGAATTATTAACGGCTGATTTCAATAGTTTTACTCAATTTTAGCTGTTTGGAATTGTTTTCTACTATTATCTGCTTTATCAGGAAGGAAGAACATTTTTTAAAAAATATCTTATTAAAAAATACATTGGAAAAATTAGGGAAAATCTAAGCCTTTTCTGCCCACCTTATATCTTAACCTCTTTTCAGCCTCCCAGTATTAAATTTGGCTTTAAAGTTTCTTCAAATTTGCTCATCCCTACTTTATTGTAACAAATGATAGTAAGAATATTGAAATAAAAGTAATAAACTATGCATTATATCGCCATAGTGATACTATTCTTGCCCCACAGAAATGGAAGCAGCAGAGGTTTTCTTCAAGTCAGCCAAATTGTTTGAAGAAGAAAAGCATGAATGGCTGATTATGTAAAATAACAAGAACAAGTTAGAAATTGGAAGTGATTGAATGTGCAGGAAACAAAACATGAATAGTAAAATGATGTAAAAAAAATGAACAGAATGCTGGCAGGGAAAAATATCACTCAGTCCATTTCTAGAAAAGTTCAAGGGGAAGGTAGATAAAGATAAAACCTGCCAGTGGCTTACTGCTAGAATATTAAAAAAAAAGAAAAAGAATCTGAGACTTGATTTTGGCTGCTGAAGAACAATAATGCACTCATGGCTAGAATTAAAAAATATATATTAAATGATTCAAAGTGGGGATTTTACAAAGAAGAAGGAAAAACAGTAGATTGTATACTCAGCTTGTGCAAGAAGATTGCACAAACAATGACATAATAAAGTAGCCACAGGGATTCACTGGAACATCTGTAAAAATTATGATGCCCCAGTAATGAAAAAAACTGCTGGAAACATATAATTGGAAAAGTAGTAAGGAATGAGCAGGTTAAAATATTGAATGCAAACAGATAAAGTCTTGACTTATAACATACCAGATTTTAACTATGATTGAAAAGAAGAAACATGGATAATTGATGCGGCAATACCAGGGCAAGGGTGAAATGCTCCTGGATCGGATCGGATTGTGCGATCCGGTAGCGATTGTGGTCGGTGGTTTGGCAATCTGAAGCTCTGCCCACCTGCCCAGGTATCATTAGTTCCTGGTTTTAACCAGGAAGTGATGTGTTTTTTACCTTCTGCGCATGTGCAGAAGGTTTTGCGCATGCAGTTCCAAACTGGTAAGGAAGGTAAGTAGAGTTCACCCCTGTATGAGGGGATAGTAGAATAGAAGAATTGGAAAAGTTCACAATACATCAAAATCTGAAAATCAAACTTCAAAGATTGTGGAATAAACCGGCTGTGGTGGTCCCACTAGATGTCGTACCCAAAATATCTTGGCTGGCACTAAGACAATCTGCACACTGACAAAATTTCCATCTGTCAATTGCAAAAGAACACACACAGCTTGAAGCCACTTATACACTAAGCCAATACATGATGGCATCCAAGATTCCGGTAAAGAACTCAAATGTTTATGAGTCTAAAGACCTGGCAGTTGTGATTTCACATTGTTGTGTGTACAGTAATAATGTGATGTACATAATAAGATCTTTGAGAAGGACTTGATAGGTGGACAAAAATGCCAAATTCAGACTAAGCATCTAGTTTACCAGGTGTTTAACCATAAATAATAAAATCCATATAGCCTTAAAGACCTACTCCTTTTGGTATCAAATCAATCTCTCGTCAGCTTTCTGGAACACTGATACTCTCCTTTAAATCAATTAAATTTTAAAAAACAACAACTTAAAAGTAAGGAAATGTAGGAGGAACTTATTTTTAGATTATAATGGATAAACCATGGCTTTGGAAGAATCAGCCTAAATTCATAACCATGTCTTCCATAAAAACTCAGCCTGTTTTAACACATTTTCATAGGTCTCTTTTGAGTGGGGTACCAAATTCCAAACAGCCATTAGATAGTAAGAAAGTTCTGTACTTCTTTTCTGCCACCTAGTGATTTCCATATTTTTGTAATTTTTTGTAATTTCAGTTCTGGTGACCCTGTTGTTGTTGTTGTTAGTTGTGAAATTGTGTCTGACCCATTGCAACCCCATGGACAATCGTCCTGTCCTCTACCATCCTCTGGAATCCATTTAAGCTCACACCTACTGCTTCAGTGACTCCATCCAACCACTTCATTCTCTGTCGCCCCCTTCTTCTTTTGCCCTCAATCTTTCCCAGCTTTAGCCTCTTCTCCAGTGAGTCCTTTCTTCTCATTAGGTGGCCAAAGTATTTGAGTTTCATCTTCAGGATCTGGTCTTCTAAAGAGCAGTCAGGGTTGATCTCCTCTAGGACTGACCAGTTTGATCACCTTGCAGTCCAAGGGACTCGCAGGAGTCTTCTCCAGCACCAGAGTTCAAAGGCTTCAATTCTTTGGTGCTCAGCCTTTCTTATGGTCCAACTTTCACAGCCATACGTTGCAACTGGGAAAACCATAGCTTTGACTATACTCACTTTTGTTGGGAGGATGAGGTCTCTGCTTTTTAGTATGCTGTCTAGATTTGCCATAGCTTTCCTCCCCAGGAGCAAACGTCTTTTAATTTCTTGGCTGCAGTCCCCCATCTGGGGTGATCTTGGAGCCCAGGAAAATAAAATCTGTCACTACCTCCATTTCTTCCCCCATCTATTTGCCAGGAATTGAGAGGGCTGGATGCCATGATCTTAGTTTTCTTAATGTTGAGTTTCAAGCCAACTTTTCTACTCTCCTTCTTCACTTGCATCAAGAGGCATGTTGACCCTAAGAGCATGAAAATAAAACGAAGGAAGTCTATCTGCCATAGCTTGAGATGCTATTTTTGCTCTCTTGAGGTAGTGGAGCAAGCAAAAAATAAATGGTGCAAATGGAACAAGACCTATGTTCCATAACAAATAAAACCTAGACTTATTTTACCAAGAGCTGTAAATTGGGGCTGCAATGGGACCAAGGAGAATCACAACATCTGCTGGGAACAGACATCAGTTTCTGCTTCCATACATCACAATTCAGAAATAACATCAGTATTCCTCAAATCACTTGGTAAATTAAGTGTCTCCTGAAAAGCTGCCCTTCCTGATGCACACAGAAATATTGTCCTTCAGAGAAAAGAGTCTCTAAAAGGAGGAGAAAACGGGGAACAGGGATGTTCTCCCAATACCACTCCTAATTTCCAGATACTTATCAGCATTTCAGGAATACATTCTACATTTTCCTTCTAGAAATAGTAGCCTTTCTCTCAATGGGATTATTCAATCTGCTTTTTCAATCACGTGGCCATACCTGTCAATTGCCACTCAGCCGTCTATAGGTGAAGATTAATCCACTATGAAAAGCTCCCTAACATACGCCATCAAACCTGATGACAGAAAGGCAAGTGGGTAGCTGGATGTTATTCTCTAGGTCCAGAAGAGAGAAATGGCTGATATCCAACCTTCTATCCCGAGACTAACCAAAAACTCTACAATGGTGCTATAGATCTCCTAGTGCCCAAAACCACCTTGCAGGGCGACATTGCTTGCTCCACACCCAATCTCTCCAGCTCACTTTCATGGGGCTACTTCAGATCTCTTTCCTCCAGATCAAAGTATCCCGAGGAATCCAAACACCAGCAGCCTGGCCGACAGTAACTGGGGCGGGTGGTTCAACAAGAGATAATTCATGATATCCTGGGAAGTCCAGGCTGGGTTGCCAGCAATATCATTAGGTCAACCTTCTGACCAGAGGCCCTTTTAGTCTTCTCAACTCCATCTGTCAACCAATGGCGGGAACACTGTTTTGGTATTTTTAATAGATTTGATCACTAAAAAATGGCTAGGCTCTCCTAAAACTCAATTAATTTGCAAGCCATTAAGGAAACTAAATAGAAAAAAATGTATCTCTGCCGTGCCAAAGTATCAATATAGTAATGCTGTCTGCTCAAACTCCGAGCCATTAAAATAACAAAGTTGAATTGGCAATTTACTTCAGCATTTTCATGGAGACCAGACTTATGCTCTGTTTTTCTCATTATCAGGAAAGCACAACACAGTTATCTAGGGGGTTGTGTGCACGCATGTATGTTTGTTGTTATTTTGTTTTAGCCTATCTTTCTGGAAACTGTTTCCCGTCAGGCAACACTTTTGATCTTTTCAGCTAATAAACTTTCCTCCCCAATCACTCACCGTGGAATTAGAGAACAGACACCGACTGCATACACCACTTGAAAAGCCTTTAATTGCTGCCACAATATTCTTGGTTAGAACTACATAGCATCCACTAGATAACAGCAGGGTTATTCAGATAGACACGCTCATAAGGTGAATTGTTAAGCACCTTTCCACACGCTGTAGTCTAGAGGACATTTTGCTAACCAGGGGCAAAAGGGCCATGAATGGTTGGTGAGAAAGTTTTTTCTCCTTTGGATTTGGTGTGAAGATTTACAGAATAGCAGAGTTGTTCAGGACCTTGGAGATCTTCTACCACAATGATCTGTTCAAGCAAAAAGGGACCCTATACCATTCCAGACAAATGGATGTCCAATTTCTTGTTAAAAATCTTCAGTGACGGAACAACTACAATATATGGAAGCAAGCCATTCCACTGGAGTATTGTTTTCACTGTGAGGAAATTTCTCTTTAGTTCTAGGTGGATTAGTTTCTATCCATTACTTCTTCTCCTGCCTTCAGTTGCTTCAGAGAATAGGTCGACCCCCTAGCCTCTAGGATAGCCCCTCAGATAGTGGAAGACTACTATCATATCACCTGTAGTCCTTCTCTTTGTTACACTAGATTTACCCCATTCCTACAATCGTTCATCATATGCATCCAATCCTTTAATCATCTGTATTGCTCCTCTCTGCATTCTTTCTAGACTCTCAATATTCTTTTTGATTTAGGACACCATTATTACACTACATTTATTTATTTATATATTAACCTACAACATGTTTCCTGCCTCCAAGTGGTACCACCAAGATTTGGCTTTCAGCAGGTTCTGACCAGTTCTGGAGAACCGGTAGTGAAAATTTTGAGTAATTCGGAGAACCAGTAGTAAAAATTCTGAATGGCCCCACCCCCGTCTATTCTCTGCCTCCTGAGTCCCAGCTGATTGGGAGGAAATGGGGATTTTATTTATTATTATTTATTATTATTATTATTTATTCGATTTTTATACCGCCCTTCTCCCGAAGGACTCAGGGCGGTGTACAGCCAGAGTAAAACAGACAATACAATATACAATTAAAATACAAATTAAAAAACTTATTTTATAATTGGCCTAAAAAACTTTAAAATATATAAAACTAAAACCCCTTAAAATTAATAATAGAAAATTTAAAATCAATAAAATTTAAGCCAGCCCCGCGCGAATGAAAAGATGTGTCTTCAGTTCGCGGCGGAAGGTCCGAAGGTCAGGTATTTGGCGTAAACCCGGGGGAAGTTCGTTCCAGAGTGTGGGAGCCCCCACAGAGAAGGACCTTCCCCTGGGGGCTGCCAGCCGACATTGCTTGGCGGATGGCACCCTGAGAAGTCCCTCTCTGTGAGAGCGTACGGGTCGGTGGGAGGCATGCGGTAACAGCAGGTTTTGCAGTATCCTTCCCCTGGAGTGGGGAGGGAATGAAGATTTTACAGTATCCTTCCTTTGCCATGCCCACCAAGCCACACCCACCAAGCCATGCCATGCCCACCAAGCCACGCCCACAGAAACGGTAGTAAAAAAATTTGAAACCCACCACTGGGTACCACCAATTTCTGATTAACAAAGTCAAAGCAGGCAAATATACATGTTTATTGGTATAATATCGAAGAACAGAATTTCTAAACCTTAGCAGCTTATGGACTTCAATGCCCAGAATAGCAACTTCTCATGCTGGCTGGAGAATTCTGGGATTTGAAGTCCACACACCTTTAACCTGTAAAAGTTGAGAAACACAGTCTTCTCAAATAGTTACATGCATGTACTAGTAAGTTATCCCCTGATGGCTTGTTCTTTGCTCAATGGGACATTCACCTGAGAAAGGACAAATCTTCTTGGCATGAGTGTTTGGCTGTTATAGATTGAAATTTACCTACCCTTTTGGGAAGAGCTAAATATAGGAATAGAGCTATATAGTGAACTGGGTTCATATAAAAGGCAATCCACGGCACTAAAAGAGTTCTGATGAGGTTGTTGTAAGATTCATTTCAGGATTGCCCTTTGCAATCTTTCGCTCAATGTATAAATCTAAAACACTAATCCTTAGAAAAGGTAAACCCTCCCGATAGTCCCAGACTTGCAAATTAACTTATTTAAGAGCATTCCTTTTCAAATAGTCATTGGTCAACATAAACAAGTCAACAATTAAATAGAGATCAAGAAGGGGTCAAGAGTCAGTATCGATTCCTGATCATGTATAATCCCCTGCCTACTTATAAGTCACATTTGGAAAAAGACTGGAAAATAGGCATTATTTCCAAACCATTCTATGCCATGGGCCTGTGTCTTAATTTAGGGATATTTATTGGAATATAAAGTATTGATATGAATTCTTCTGGGCTTTATCTCAAATAAACCACCACAACCAGCCAGTCACAATAACATACTGCCATACTGTCTTTGTTAAGTGAGAAAACAAATTCACAAGCCAACAAACTCATGTCTAATTGTCAACCTGCATTGATTTTCCTTTACCTTCCCTAATTGAACTGAAATAGGTTTCTCGGTGGTATATGACAATAAACTGTTAGATTAGATAAAAGCAAACTCTTCTTTTGCTGCTAGTTTCTTTTTGAGGAGAAACCGTAGAAACGTCTGGTTAAAGCTTTAGGAAGCCATATTACATCTTTTACAATCTGTGTATCTATCAAGAAGGTAGAGAAAGGGGAAAAAAAGGAAAGGGAGAAACGGATTCAACATTAAGTTTGCTCTTAATGTAGGTTTATAATTTTACAAACCTGAGAACGACAGCCAGATGAAAATGAAATCCTGTTTTGTCATATGCCTTCCTGTCTAGCAACAAGGATGACAAGTTGGTATCATTCTTTACCTTTTCTTTGCTTTGTAAATTATAATTACCTCAGGGCAGACGCTAGGGATAATTAGAATGTATTATTTTGTTATATCAATACCTGCAAAATATTTTAGCACAAATCAGAAATAAGTTCCACTGAGAAGGCACGTTGCAGCCATGGAGAACTACTGATTAAACAGTTTACACTTTATTTCAGTGTTGCTTCTTTAGCTTCTATTAACAAAGAAGGGGATTGTAATGTATCTTTAAAAGTTTTGGCGGGAAAAAAGCACGTTGCTGATTGGTTGAAGCCACCGGCTAAACTGTATATAAGGAGAGGTTTTCCCGGGCACTGGTTGCTGGGTTCACCATATAGTAAAGAGCTGTTGTCACTATCCTGGTCTCCTGCCTCGTTATTGCCCGAATCTAACACTGGCGACGAGGATGGGATCTCGAGGCTAAGAGCGCCAGGAAAAGAGCTGAACTCACCAGGAAGACGCGAACCCAGCAAACAAGGGGCGGAAAGCAGCGATGTCCGGCTACACACCGCCAGCGCCATTCGACCCAGCTAAGGAAAAATGGGGGTCATACATGGCTCGTTTCGAGTGTTTCCTCGAGGCGAACGAACTTCAAGGAGTTTCAGACAACAGGAAGCGGCGTATTTCCTGAGCCACTGCGGTCCAGATGTTTTCGACACCGCAGAATCCCTGGCTGAGCCAACGCCGGTACAGTCGGTACCGTGGCAAACTCTGCAAACTTTATTGAAAGCCCATTTTGCACCAACGCCGTCCAAGTACGTGCAACGGTTCGAATTCGGGGAGCGCAGACAGCAAGAGGGCGAGTCCATCAGCGCATACATGGCCGCCCTGAGGAAAGCCTCAAAACATTGCGAGTACCGAGACTTGGATGAGGCATTGCTGGAACAACTCATCCACGGGGTCAGGGACATCCGTTTGCGGAGGCGGCTGCTGTCTAAAAGCAACCTAACGCTGGCAAACGCCTTGGACGAAGCCAGGGCTCACGAGATGTCTACCCAAGCGGCGGAAACCCTACAAAAGCAGGTCGCACCAACGGCTGGTGCGAAATCAACCCCGGTCCACAATGAAGAGGTCCAGGCCGAATCGGACGGTGAGGAGGAGGAAGGAGTCTTCCACACCGGGAGGCCGGAGAAAGACGACCGGGGTGACTGCGCGAGTTGCGGAGGGCAACACCAACGACAACAATGCAGATTTAAGGATGCGATTTGTTGGCGGTGCGAAAGGAAGGGGCACATAGCACAGGCCTGTTGAGCACCCCAACCTTCCCGCCAAAAATTCAAACCGACCAATCAGAGCGTGGGAACGGCGAAGCGGCCCGTGATTGGTCAGTTCAAAAAAGGCGCGAAGTTGAATCAGACTGTCGTGAGAGTGGGTCATGCATCAACACGCCTAGAGAAAAAAA
The DNA here is from genome assembly GCF_028640845.1 of Ahaetulla prasina. NCBI lineage: Eukaryota > Metazoa > Chordata > Lepidosauria > Squamata > Colubridae > Ahaetulla > Ahaetulla prasina. Next base: position 79,698,883 of record NC_080545.1, on the reverse strand, counting down.
TCTTTACAAAAGCAAAGATTGAGGGGGTGCCGTGCCGATTGGAGGTGGACACCGGCTCATCGATCACGATCATGTCCTGGGACACTCTCGTGAGAGCCTTACCCGCCATCGCAAAGCGCAAGCTGCAACCACAGAAATTAAAGGTACAAGACTACTAAGGGAATCGCATCCCTGTTCGAGGGGTAACGTCCGTCCACGTCGAGTATGGACAATACAAGAAAACTCTGCCCATCACCATCGTCGAGGGGACCCTGCCAAGCTTATTGGGTTTGGACTGGTTCCGAGCATTGGGCATGGGAGTGACCGGAATCTTCAGAAACGAAGTCGACCTCAAAGACGCACTCATGAAGGAATTTGGGGACGTTTTCAGAGACTGCCTGGGCAAGTACACGGGACCCCTATCTCGTTTAACCTAGACCCCAAGTTGCCCTATCCGTCTAAAGGCTAGAAGGGTCCCGTTAGCCCTAAAGCCCAGGATTGACCGGGAACTGGACAAGCTAGTAAACCAGGAATTCTAGTGCCAGTTGACCATGCTAAGTGGGAGACCCTATAGTCACCCCAGTCAAACCGGACGGGTCGGTCCGGTTGCGCTGACTACAAGGCAACGCTTAACAAAGCGTTGCAAAGAGTGCTTACCCGTTCGGTGGTACAGCACTTACTGCACTCAATGGGGCAAGGGCAAGTTTTGCCAAGCTAGACTTGGCCCAAGCCTATCAACAGCTGCCCGTAGATAGCAGCACAGCGAGCGCAGACAATTGTGACTCACAGAGGGCTTTTAAGTGTACCCGGTTACAGTTTGGGGTTAGTGTGGCTCCAGGGTTATTTCAGAACCTAATGGAGCGGCTGTTGCAGGGCCTACCAGGGGTGGTACCATACTTTGACGATGTACTGGTATCCGCTGAAAATCTAGAGGAATTAGGGGTAAGGCTGCGAAAAGTTTTGGGCATTTTCCGGTCTGCTGGTCTCACGGTTAAACTGAACAAATGCCAGATCGGGGTTGAGTCTGTGGAATTCCTGGGCTACGGATAGACAGGAAGGATTCACCCACTGAGAGCAAGGTACGGGCCATCAGGAAGGCCCCGGTTCCAAAGAACAAAGCGGAGTTACAGGCATTCTTAGGTCTGGTCAACTTCTACGCAGTATTCTTAAGGAATAAGGCAACAGTAGCCGAGCCGCTGCATAAATTACTAGCAAAGACGGCTGCATGGTCTTGGGGAAAGGCGGAAGCTAGGGCATTCGAAGGGGTAAAGAATCTCCTAACGAGTGATAGCCTCCTTATCCAATACAATGGCATGCTGCCATTAGTGTTAAGCTGCGATGCATCTCCCTATGGGGTGGGGGCTGTGCTCAGCCACAGGTTACCAAATGGCACAGAAGCCCCTATTGCATACTACTCCCGAACCATGTCATCAACTGAAAGGAATTATAGCCAGCTTGATAAGGAAGCCTTGGCTATAGTCTCAGGAGTAAAGAAATTCCATGAATATGTATTTGGTCGTGATTTTGAAATCATCACGGACCATAGACCTTTGCTAGGTCTGTTGGCAGGCGACCGCCCAACGCCCGTGGCACTTTCGCCCAGACTGACCCGATGGACTATCTTCCTGGCAGCGTATTCTTACAAATTACTACACCGGCCAGGAAAGGAATTAGGGCATGCAGACGCCCTGAGCAGATGCCCGTTACCAGAGACTATCGAAGACCCCACTCCGGGGATACCAGTTCTGCTAATTGACTCTTTGGACTCTGGCCCAGTCACATCCAAAGAGGTGGCTCGGGCTTCGTATAAGGACATTACAATAAGAACTGTGATTGGTTGGGTACAAAGAGGTTGGCCCGCTGCGCCGGGCGAGCGGTTTAAAGAGTTTGTAAAAAAACGTGGGGAACTCTCGGCTCAAGGGGGGTGCCTGCTATGGGGGGATCGAGTGGTGATCCCGGAGAAATTGAGAAAAAAGGTATTGGATCTCCTTCACGAAGGCCACCCAGGGATCGTGAGAATGAAGGGTCTAGCGAGAAGCTATGTGTGGTGGCCCTTAATGGACTCGGAAATTGCTGAAAGGGTAGGGAAATGCCAGGCCTGCCAGGAGTCCAGACCGCTACCCCCAACGGCCCCAATTCGGGAATGGGAGAGACCCCAGGGCCCCTGGTCTAGGATCCATATCGATTTTGCCGGCCCCTTCCCCGGCCAAACCTTTCTGGTAGTAGTCGATGCCTACTCCAAATGGCTGGAAATCATTCTCATGAAATCCATGACAGCCGAGGCCGTGATTTCAGTCCTACGGCACCTATTTGTAACCCACGGGTTGCCCGATACGTTAGTCTCCGATAACAGCCCGCAATTCACGGCAACCCAGTTTGAGGGGTACTTGGCAGAGGAGGGCATCCGACATGTCCTCTCGGCGCCTTTCCACCCTGCGACGAACGGCCTTGCAGAACGTTTCGTTCGGAGCGCAAAGGAAGCATTGTCCAGAATCAGGCCAGGCGATTGGCAAACAAAAATTGATACATATTTAGCAGTCCAACACAGAACCCCCTGTGTCACAACTGGCCGCAGCCCGGCCGAGCTATTAATGGGTCGGAAGCTTAGGTGCCCACTAGACCGTTTAAACCCAAACTACACACCAGACGGTTACAAAGGGGCACACGGTAAAACAAGAGGGATGGCAACAGGCGACCTAGTGTGGGCACACAACTACAGCGAGGGCCCAACCTGGTTAGCAGGAACAATCCTAGAAATAACAGGACCAAAGTCATATCTAATAGAGTTGGAGGATGGCCGGGTATGGAAGCGCTACATAGACCAGATAAGAAAACGCATAAGAGGTAATGCAGAATCAAACGAAACATGCCCTGACTATTCAATGTTGGAATCCACAGCTGACTCAAACCCGGGGCTAACGCGGGACTTATCTGAGTGCCGGGAGGTCCAGCGACGCCAACTGGTTCATCCTGAAGACAGCAGGGAAGACTCTGCAAATAATCCAGGGCCGGATGGCCTAGAAGAGGAGCTGAGAGGAACAAACAGTCCCTCCGGTCAGCTCGACTCACTCCCAGAGAATGAATTGCGCAGGTCTGAAAGAGTCAGGAGACGCCCAGTCTACTTGCGTGATTACGTCGAAAAATAAGATGTAAATTTTATGTAAATATTGGTAAAGTGTTTTCTGGGAGGGAAGGAGTGTAATGTATCTTTAAAAGTTTTGGCGGGAAAAAAGCACGTTGCTGATTGGTTGAAGCCACCGGCTAAACTGTATATAAGGAGAGGTTTTCCCGGGCACTGGTTGCTGGGTTCACCATATAGTAAAGAGCTGTTGTCACTATCCTGGTCTCCTGCCTCGTTATTGCCCGAATCTAACAGGGATGATTCCTTTTCAGCTTTTCTTCACATTATCCTTACAACAACCCTCTGTGGTAGGATAAGCTCAAGAGCAGGAACTGGTAAAAATCATTGTTTGAAGTTTAGCTATAATGTGGATCCTGGTTTCTCATACAGCTCATAATTAGAATCGAATCAAATCGAATCGAATGGAATTGTCAGGGTGATGAAGATTTAAAGCTGATCAGCCATTGTAAGACTGCCAATCAAGATGATGAAATGAGAATGAGTCAGTAGGCTTACTGCCACTTTAAGAAGCTGTCTATATAAAGGAGGCCATTAGAGGGCGTCTTTCTCTCTCCTCATATATCACTCTCTCTCCTCATGTATCTTCATTGTAGTTTTCTGTGTAGAGTTGAAGAAGAATGATTTCTATGTATGTCTGTATATAGAAGCCCACTGATTGTAAGACAAACCTCTGTGCATTGTATTTTGCTCCTGGTTGTCTCAAAATAGTAGTCACACTGTTAACACTGAATAGAATAGAATAGAATAGAATAGAATAGAATAGAATAGAATAGAATAGAATAGAATGGAATGGAATGGAATGGAATGGAATGGAATGGAATGGAATGGAATAGGAGTGGGAAGGGACCTTGGAGGTCTTCTAATCCAACCCCCTGCTTAGGCAGGAAACCCTACACCATTTCAAACAAATGGTTGTCCAATCTCTTCTTAAAAACTTCCAGTGTTGAAGCTTTGGAGGCAAGTGGTTCCACTGATTAATTGTTCTAACTGTCAGGAAATTTCTAGGTTGCTTCTCTCCTTGATTAGTATTTACATTACATTTGGCAGTTTGGTCTTTAGTAAGCATATCTATATGGATTTCCTTTCCCAGTGTTTCTATTGCCAAAGCAGAAACAAATAGAAATCCAGTGATGCAGGAAAGAGAGAGAATGAGAGCAAGGGGGATGGGGAGGAAACATTAATTAATGTAAGTCAAAATGAGCTTCAGATCAATCATGCTTTCTTAGGGGACTGTCATAGAAACAAGGACTCACAGTTATTTTTATTTCGTACACCAGCCTTCTCTAATCAGAAATGAATAAGCGTTTGCAAATCATGCATCCAGATTTCCCAGCCCAGTATGTTAAAATAAGAATAATGAAGCTGCAGAAACCAAAATGTAATGAGAAATTCCATCCTACCTGGTAAAAGAAACAAATGTCACATTCGCCACGCTGCTATTTATTTATTTTGCTTTTCCTGGGGATTTTCTTAAGTCATTTTCTTCCATTTAAATGGAAGACTCAAACCACATTTAGCTATTTCTCATTAAAAACGACAGACTTTAAATGTGCCTGTATTCAGGGGTTCGCAGGGGGTTCAGGAGAATGTTTAGCTAAGATTCTGTGCAGTTCAGAGAACCCCTAAATCCCACTCCTAGCTGGCCCTGCCCCACCCACCCCTCCCCTCCTAGGAGACCCCACAAGGCCTGTTTTGGATGAAGGTAAGTGCAGGGCATGCATGGAGGATTGGAGAGGGTGAAAAACGGGCCAACCGGAAGTTTGGGAAGGCTGGAAACTGGGCCCATTTCCAGCTTCCAGAGGGCCTCCGGAGCCTGGGGAGGCTGTTTTTGCCCTCCCAGAGGCTCAAGGAAAGCCTTTGGAGCCCAGGGAGGGCAAACCCTCCCCCCCCCACTGTGGTGCAGGAGGCCGACTAGGCCACACCCACCATGGCCATGCCCAACCAGCAACTGGGCAGAGAACCCCTTGCTAAAATTTTTGAAGCCCATCCCTGCCTGTAATGTTATTATTACTATGGTTATTATTTCTACCCAAACAACCTACCTTTGGAATTTGTTTTTCCTATTTTTCACAATGTTTCCTGCAGCATGACATACCAGACAGTGGTGCATGAAAGAGAAACAAAACATGTCACTTTGTGGGATCGCACTGGCTGGGCTTATATGTTGCACTACACTACAATTTGCTTAGTCAGCGATGCTCACATGTCCTATTAAATCAAGCTATCTACATTTTCATGGGTGTGAACCTATGCCTAAGGAAAAGCCCTCAGATGCTCCTGCTCTGTCACTTGAACCAGTGAAACAATTGCAACACAGTGCCTGCTGGAAAGATCTCATGCTAAGCCACAGAGAAGATTGGGTGAACAGAGAAGAGGGAAAAGAGGAAGAGCAGCTGCCAAGGAAGCAATCGGCTTGATCATAGGGTAAGAAAATCAAGTGAGGAAATATATCAGACAAGTCCCTTCCCAACTGATGCAAACATGAAGTGTGGGACTGGGAAGGACATTCAGATTTGCAAGATTCTCTTACTACACTGTAGTGTATAATAAAAAATAATAATAATCCTGGCCTATCTGGCATTGGTGTCTTAATATGGGGTTATTAAGACACTGGTGCGCCTCTTCATGTCCTTGCCAAATTAGCATTTTCTTCTCTGCCATTTCTATCTTTTTTTGCTCTCTATCCTATGTTCCTATTCACTTCTTTCCTTCTCTGTGCCACATTTCTTCCCTTCCTTCCTTCCTTCCTTCCTTCCTTCCTTCCTTCCTTCCTTCCTTCCTTCCTTCCCTTGCCTTGCCTTGCCTTGCCTTGCCTTGCCTTCTCTTCTCTTCTCTTTTTTCTCCTCTCCTCTCCTCTCCTCTCCTCTCCTCTCCTCTCCTCTCCTCTCCTCTCCTCTCCTCTTCCTCTTGCCTTGCTTTGTCTTGCCTTCTCTTCTCTTCTCTTCACTTCTCTTCTCTTCTCTTCTCTTCTCTTCTCTTCTCTCCTCCTCTCCTCTCCTCTCCTCTTCCTCTTGCCTTGCCTTCTCTCCTCTCCTCTCCTCTCCTCTTCCTCTTGCCTTGCTTTGTCTTGCCTTCTCTTCTCTCCTCTCCTCTCCTCTCCTCTCCTCTCCTCTCCTCTCCTCTTCCTCTTGCCTTGCCTTGTCTCCTCTCCTCTCCTCTCCTCTCCTCTCCTCTCCTCTCCTCTCCTCTCCTCTCCTCTCCTCTTCCTCTTGCCTTGCTTTGTCTTGCCTTCTCTCTTCTCTTCTCTCTTCTCTTCTCTTCTCTTCCTTCCTTCCTTCCTTCCTTCCCTTGCCTTGCCTTGCCTTGCCTTCTCTCTCTCTCTTCTCTCTCTTCTCTCCTCCTCTCCTCTCCTCTCCTCTCCTCTTCCTCTTGCCTTGCTTTGTCTTGCCTTCTCTCTTCTCTTCTCTTCTCTTCTCTCTCTCTCTTCTCTCTCTCTCCTCTCCTCTCCTCTCCTCTCCTCTTCCTCTTGCCTTGCCTTCTCTCCTCTCCTCTCCTCTCCTCTCCTCTCCTCTTCCTCTTGCCTTGCTTTGTCTTGCCTTCTCTTCTCTTCTCTCCTCTCCTCTCCTCTTCCTCTTGCCTTGCCTTGTCTCCTCTCCTCTCCTCTTCCTCTTGCCTTGCCTTCTCTCCTCTCCTCCTCTCCTCTCCTCTCCTCCTCTTCCTCTTGCCTTCTCTTCTCCTCTCCTCTCCTCTCTCCTCCTCCTCTCCTCTCCTCTCCTCTCTCTCTCCTCTCCTCTCCTCTCCTCCTCTCCTCTCCTCCTCTCCTCCTCCTCTTCCTCTTGCCTTGCCTTGCCTTCTCTTCTCTTCTCTTCTCTTCTCTTTTTTCTCCTCTCCTCTCCTCTCCTCTCCTCTCCTCTCCTCTTCTCTCCCCTCCTCTTCCTCTTTCCCTGCTTTGTCTTGCCTTCTTCTCTTCTCTTCTCTTCTCTTCTCTTCTCTTCTCTTCTCTTCTCTTCTCTTCCTCATCTCCTCTCCTCTCCTCTTCTCCTCTTCCTCTTGCCTTCTTCTCTTCTCTTCCCTTCCTTCCTTGCCTTGCCTTCTCTTCTCTCTCTCTCCTCTCTCTCTCCTCTTGCCTTGCCTTGTCTCCTCCTCCTCCTCTCCTCTTCTCTCCTCTCCTCTCCTCTCCTCCTCCTCTCCTCTCCTCCTCCTCCTCTCCTCTCCTCCTCCTCTCCTCTCCTCTCCTCTCCTCTCCTCTCCTCTTCCTCTTGCCTTGCCTTGTCTCCTCTCCTCTCCTCTCCTCCCCTCTCCTCTTCCTCTCCCCTTGCTTTGTCTTGCCTTCTCTTCTCTTCTCTTCTCTTCTCTTCTCTTCTCTTCTCTTCTCTTCTCTTCTCTTCTCTTTTCCCTTCCCTTCCCTTCCCTTCCCTTCCCTTCCCTTGCCTTGCCTTGCCTTGCCTTGCCTTGCCTTCTCTTCTCTTCTCTTTTTTCTCCTCTCCTCTCCTCTCCTCTCCTCTCCTCTCCTCTTCCTCTTGCCTTGCTTTGTCTTGCCTTCTCTTCTCTTCTCTTCTCTTCTCTTCTCTTCTCTTCTCTTCTCTCCTCTCCTCTCCTCTCCTCTCCTCTCCTCTTCCTCTTGCCTTGCCTTCTCTCCTCTCCTCTCCTCTCCTCTCCTCTTCCTCTTGCCTTGCTTTGTCTTGCCTTCTCTTCTCTTCTCTCCTCTCCTCTCCTCTCCTCTTCCTCTTGCCTTGCCTTGTCTCCTCTCCTCTCCTCTCCTCTTCTCTCCTCTCCTCTCCTCTCCTCTCCTCTCCTCTCCTCTCCTCTCCTCTTCCTCTTGCCTTGCCTTGTCTTGCCTTGCCTTCTCTTCTCTCTTCTCTTCTTCTCTTCTCTTCTCTTTTCCCTTCCCTTCCCTTCCCTTCCCTTGCCTTGCCTTGCCTTGCCTTGCCTTGCCTTGCCTTGCCTTGCCTTCTCTTCTCTTCTCTTTTTTCTCCGCTCCTCTCCTCTCCTCTCCTCTCCTCTCCTCTTCCTCTTGCCTTGCTTTGTCTTGCCTTCTCGTCTCGTCTCGTCTCTTCTCTTCTCTTTTCCCTTCCCTTCCCTTCCCTTCCATTCCATTCCATTGCCTTGCCTTCTCTTCCCTTCCCTTCCCTTTCTTTGCCTTCTCTTCCCTTCTGTTCCCCCTTTCTGCTTTTTATTTCCAACCATCATCTGACTGAGAACTGTATTTTACTGTCATATCTACTGACGCTATGTATTGGAAGCAGGGGACGTGTGGAACTTGCTCTTGCTTCTTCCCTCTCCTGTTCTATCCAGTTCTCAGGATGTCTGATTTTATAAGAGGAAAACTTGGCCCATTCTGGGAAACCTATAATGTTCTGTAATCACAGGATTAACTCAAACATTTAGATAGATTCTGTTGTTTCTCAGAGGGGCTTTCCAAGATTTGTCATTCTAACCTGTCCACATTTAGCATTAATGGGATCATAATGATATGAAACAGAAAGAAGCATAGCCTGAAGTCACATAAAAGGTCTCAGGTTTTAATTCATTTCATCAAATACATTCTAATGCATTGTCTTAAAGTATGTTTGCTCAGTGCTGTTGTGGAAAGTGGTGGCCACAGCAAGAAAAGGGGAGAGGCAATGAGGCAATTATGAACAGCGTGTTTGCAATTATGCCTATGTAGCTTCATGCAAAATATGCTACAGATTTGGAGGTGCATAGAAAAATCCACTGATAATAATTTAGAACCACAAAGATGCACGAAAAAACCCAGCCTCCCAACTTTGCAAAGATTCTTTCCCAGATTGCAAGATGTGGCCGGGTTATTAGCATTCTTCCAAAAGCTCATTGGATTTTCTTGAATAATTCTGGTTAAGAATAGCTGCAGAAAGCATCCATGTATACCTAATGACTCCCAGAGAAATAGCAACAGTTGAAGCAGCCTCATCCATTGGGCCCTGCCGCATGCAGGCTGCATTCATTAAATGTTATGGAGGCCAGAATTGACTATTATTCATTGTTTCAAGAAATTAGAGTTTAGAAATGACCTCCCCCACCAAATAATCCATAATTTACTGTGACTAAATAGAGAGTATCATTATGCAGTGACAGGTGCATGAGCAGCAATCTAGAAATCTTTGGTTTAATTCTTATTTTGTAGTAGCAATAGCATCAGCACTTAGACTTATATACTGCTTCACGGTGCTTTACAGCTCTCTCTAAGCGGTTTGCAGAATGGGCATGTTGCCCCCATCAATCTGGGTCCTCATTTTACCCACCTCGGAAGGATAGAAGGTTGAGTCAACCTTGAGTCGTTCAGAATCAACTCCTGGAGTGAGCAATGAGTTAGCCTGAAATATTGCATTCTAACAGAAAATATCTCTTAAATTAATGGTCTTGACCTTGGCCTTTTGGGTAGTGGTGATTTGCAAGAGGCTAAATATTGTTTCTATCTACACTGTGAATGACTGACCTACTGACTGAGCTTGCTACATGAAGCCTCTTCCAATCTAGAAATACTATGAAAGAACAGTCACTGTCCCAAGGCATCGGTCTAATGGGACAAGGGAATGAAAATTAAGCCTTTCAAGTTCATTGTGCTAAAGTGGACTGAAAAATCAAAGAGGAAGAATAGCAGCAATGTTAATGGTAAACTACAATCAGAAGTGGAAAATATTTCAATGGCTTCTGGATATTTCGAACAACCCTTTGATGCTTAATCTGTGGACAAGAAAGATCTGGGTTGTATTTGATTTATATTAATTCCTTGTTCCGGTATTACAACTATTGCCATAGCACACTGCTTGGATTTGAAAGTTTAGTGACATCAACCCTGGTTACTACTTAGATATGAGGCTTCCAGGAAATACCAGAGTTGTAGAATGTGGAAGTCCAAAGATCATACAGGAAGAAAGCAATTGCAAATAATTTCCATATGGTTAAAGTTAAAGGTTTCCCTTGCACATATGTGCTATTCGTTCCTGACTCTAGGGGGTGGTGCTCAATTCAAAGCCAAAGAGCCCACGCTGTCCGAAGACATCTCCATGGTCATTTGGCCCGCATGACTAAACGCCAAAGGCACACGGAATGCTGATACCTTCCCACCAAAGGTGGTCCCTATTTTTCTACTTGCATTTTTTATGTGCTTTCAAACTTCTAGGTTTGCAGAAGCTTGGACAAGTAACGGGAGCTCATTACACGCCACTAGGGATTTTAACTGCTGAACTGCCGACCTTTTGATCAACAAACTCAGCATCTAAGCCACTGAGCTACCGCATCCCTCTTCCATATGGTTAGGAGAGGAAAAAATCCACAGAGAGACCAAGAGTTGTAGAAGATGACCAGGCTGTGCCCAAGGATGGGGTCAAATGCATCATCAGTTTGGAGTCACTACACTCCCACAAGAGATTGAAGTCCAGTCTTTAGGAATTCCATTGACTTTTTTGGCTGCAGCAACTTCAGCAACTGGATACACAGTGTTGTGACTCCAGCCCCCCGAACCTGGCCCCCATGCAGTACTCAGAGAGTGAGGGGGAAGGGCTGGTAAGGCTTACCTTGGGAGCACCGATTCCTTTGGCTTGGCTCCAGGAGCCAGAACCAGACCAGTCGGAGGACGTAATGAGGCCGTCATCCCCTGATTCCTCCCTTCCCCAGGCTACGCCTTCAGACCCAGCTGATAATAATAATCAAGCATGGCTTGACCCGCACTTCAGAAGATTAGAGAGGCGTCATCATCAAAAGGAAGGGTGGGGCAGGAGCCCCACCCCACAGGATATATAAGGAGCTTTGGGACTGCTCTCACTCCATGGGAAGCAAAGTTTAGCTGAACCGTTTCAAAAAGAGCTGAAAGTCTTGCTACGTGAGCCATTTGTTTGAACTTTGGCAGGCAGCTGCGATTTCTCTGCCAGGACTGATAAGAGCCATGAATCTGCTGGCTGAAGGCCAGCTTGTGGGTCTGAAGTGGGGAAGGAGACAGAACACACAGATACTGAAGCTGCACAGTGCTATAATGTAGTTAGCACAACATTTGAGTCAACTCTTACCTCAGCCAGTAGTATCCCCACAAGTTTGTGTGCAGCTACTGTTGTGTTGCTCTTCTGTTGTACTGGAAAAGTGTACCGTATATTGGAGGCACAAGATCAATTTCATGACTTGATGTGAACTGTTCATGGCAGGCAGGCCAGTGGAATTTCTTACAGATCTCATTAAGGTAGACTTTGTTCCTTCTGACCAATTTTAGAAAGGACTTTCTAATTAACAGAGGGTCTAATATCAGGGAATTCAACATTGTGTGTTAATTGATAGAAGATTGGAGTTGTTGAAACATGGAGGGAATAACAGGAGGAGACAATTTTACAGCTTTTTGTTACCTCTACAACCCTCTGGTGGCCTCTTTGGACTCCAACAACACGAAGCCCATGCAAATAGGAGCAATGAAGGAATCCCTCTCTGCAACAAAGATGTGACCTTCACAAGTGCACGTAGAGACAATTCGCCCTGCCAAACGTCCTCTCTCAGAGTCAGCTGGAAAGTGTCACACCTATCAAAAAGTATGTCACTTGCAGGAAAATGTCTAGACCAGTGTCAGCGAACCTATGGCATGCATGCCAGAAGCGACATGCGAAATCATCCCATGACGAATGCGTGGCCTCGTCGGCTCCTCTTCTGCATTCCTGTACTCAAATGCACAATGGTCAGCTGGCCGTCATGTGCACGAGAGTGGTGGACCCAGAAGAGTGGCGTTCTGGCACAAATGGGCAGGCCAACACCAGACCTTCCAGGTTGACGTCACGTGCATGCGCAATGTCCAGCTGTTCGTCGGGTGCACTTCCAAGCCGGTATCCAGGTGCTTGGGTGCCAGCTCACACATGAGTGATGGACTGCCACTCTTCTGGGTATCGCCACTCCTGTGTGTGCAAAGGCCAGCAGGGCGACGCATACCATGCGGGATGGTTGCACATGCCACTTCCGGCATGCAGGCTGGCACGCAGGAATGCTAAAGGTTAGCCAACACTGGTCTAGACTGCTGCAAAATGTTATCTTCAGGAAACTTTCCAATACTTTCCAAGGGTTCCTCAAACAACTCGGGAAACCTTTGACATGCAACTCTAAGCAATTGCTGCTTATTACCCATATTACTAATCAAAACCTCCATTGGTTGAGAAATCCAACCCTCTACTGTTTTGGACTTTAGTTGATTGCCCGTTTCATAGATGAAGCTATTTTCTGCCAGTTTCATTTACCCACAAGCTGGAAACAGCTATGGAAGTCAAAGAAATCTAGTCAGACCCCATTTGGCAACCCATGAAGCCAATTCAAATGTGCAGCAGATACATAAGCAAGAGGGTGCCAAGGTTGCTCTGGAAGATTTGGTATGGTTTTCCACTATTTTTTCTTCTTTCCTTCCATAAAAGAAGCTAGAACAGAACAGAACAGAACAGAACAGAACAGAACAGAACTGAATTGAATTGAATTGAATTGAATTGAATTTTTTATTGGCCAAGTGTGATTGGACACACAAGGAATTTGTCTTGGTGCATATGCTCTCAATGTACATAAAAGAAATTCTCATCAAGAATTCTAAGGTAAAACACTTAATGATAGTCGTAGGATACAAATAAGCAATCAGGAAACAATCAATATCAATATAAATCATAAGGATACCAGCAACAAAGTTACAGTCATACAGTCATAAGTGGGAGGAGATGGGTGATGGGAACAATGATAAGATTAATAGTAATGCAGATTTAGTAAATAGTTTGACAGTGTTGAGCAAATTATTTGTTTAGCAGAGTGATGGCATTCGGGAAAAAACTATTCTTGTATCTAGTTGTGCTGGTTTGCAGTGCTCTATAGTGTCGTTTTGAGGGTAGGAGTTAAAACAGTTTATGTCCAGGATGTGAGGGGTCTGTAAATATTTTCACAGCCCTCTTTTTGACTCGTGCAGTATACAGGTCCTCAATGGAAGGCAAGTTGGCAGCCATTGTTTTTTCTGCAGTTCTAATTAACTCTGAAGTCTGTGTCTATCTTGTTGGGTTGCAGAACCAAACCAGACAGTATAGAGGTGCAGATGACAGAAAGACAGATAGACATCCCATCCGTACAAGAAACAAGATTCAAAGTTGACTGGCTTTCCTTTTATAGACCAAATCAGTCCAGCAGCCTTCTATTTACAAATGTCTACCTCAATGAACATATATTTGGTGTTTAACTGCCATGTTTTCCCGAAAGTAAGACCTCCCTCAAAAATAAGCCCTCCCCAAAAATAAGTGTATTTTCAATTCTAGACACAGGAGAGAGAGGTCAAATATTTAATTCAGTAGAAAGACTTCCCTGACATAGTGCAATCCTAGAAAGTGGCAGAGAAAGTTCTGCCAGTTTCATCTGAAATACTCATGTACGCCCATCCTCCCAAACTGCTTTTGGACTTAAAAGATGATGATCTCCAGAAGGACAAAAAAAACCCTGTTTTGGCTTCATCAAAAGCCAAAAGCCAAGCAGCGTTCTTGGACCAGCGCTCTTCATACTATACATAAATGATCTCCGCAACCTTATCTCAAGTTATTGTGTTCTCTTTGCTGATGATGTCAAACTATTTAACACCACCGACAATACATCTACCCTTCAAAAAGACCTTGATCATCTAACCACTTGGTCTAAAACTTGGCAACTCCAAATCTCAACCAGCAAATGCTCAGTCTTACATATAGGAAAAAAGGACCCAAACACTAAGTACATACTTGATGGACATTACCTTACAGATGACCCCCATCCCGTTAAAGACCTTGGAGTTTTCATATCAAATGATCTAGGTGCCAAAGCCCACTGCAACTACATAGCAAAAAAGGCTCTAAGAGTTGTAAACCTAATTTTGCGGAGCTTCTTTTCCAAAAACTCTACACTACTAACCAGAGCATACAAAACATTTGCTAGACTTATTCTTGAATACAGCTTACCTGCCTGGAACCCTCACCACATCTCTGACATTAATACAATTGAACGAGTCCAGAAATATTTCACAAGAAGAGTTATCTGCTCCTCTGTAAACAACAAAATACCTTATATCACCAGACTTGAAATTCTGGGATTAGAAAACTTAGAACTCCACCGACTCCAACAAGACCTGTGTTTAACATACAGAATCATCTATTGCAGTGTCCTTCCTGTTAAAAGACTACTTCAGCTTCAATCGCAATAATAGAAGAGCAAACAATAGATTCAAACTTAATGTTAACCGCTTCAATCTTGATTTCAGAAAATATGACTTTTGTAACAGAGTTGTTAACGCTTGGAACACACTACCTGACTCTGCGGTCTCTTCTCAAAAGCTTTAACCAAAAACTGTCTACCATTGAGCTCACCCCATTCCTAAGGGGACTATAAGGGGCGTGTATAAGAGCACAAAAGGGCCTACCATTCCTGTCCTATTGTTTCCTTTCATTATATATACGCTTATATGTTGTATAGTTGTTTTATGCTTATGCTTATATATATATGCTTATAGATATTTTTTTTAATAAAAAAAAATCTTCCATGTCAAACTTGTTCATTGATGTTGATGAGTTGCCTAGTCTTCATGTATGGGAGAAGAGAATGACTCTGATGAAGGAGGTGGTGTGATGGATGTCAGTTTGACTCAGAGAAGGGGGTAAGGCAAGGCCAGAAAAGATATTTGAGTCATGGGAAAGTTAACCATGAGAAAGTAATTTAAAACAACTCTGTCTCAAGTCTATTGATGAAATCCTGAAGAGCTGGGACAAGCTTTCAATATTCTGTTACAATATCTTCACTGACTTGAAGACTCCAAGTCACTTATCTTGCTTGGTCAGGTCTACTTCAAAGCTCTGACCAGAGGTGGAATTGAAAAATTTTAGCAACCAGTTCTCTGCCCGGTTGCTGGGTGGGCTTGGCCATGGGGGCATGGCCTAGTCAGCTTCCTGCACCAGGCTCCAGAGGCTTTGCTTGAGCCTCTGGGAGGGCAAAAATGGCCTCCCCCAGGCTCCGGAGGCCCTCCAGAGGCTGAAAATGAGCCATTTCAGGACTTCCAGTACTTCCGGTAGGCCTGTTTTTTGCCCTTCCCAGACTCTGGAAGCTTTCCTTGAGCCTCTGGGAGGACAAAAACGGCCTCCCGGAGCTCCGGAGGCCAGAAATGGGCCCATTTCCAGACTTCCGATACTTCTGGTAGGCCTGTTTTTCACCCTCCCAGATCCTCCACGAGGGCCCTGCACTTACCTGGCATCCAAAACAGGCCATGTGGAGCCTCCTGGGAGGGGAGGGTTGAGTAGGCAGGGTCAGCCAGTCCTTGCAACTATCGGTTCAGCAAACCAGATTAAAATTAACATCAGGTTCACCCAAACTGGTCCGAACTGGCTGAATCCCACCCCTGGGTCTGATCCTGCTCAGGTTTTTACTAACTTGTGATCAACAGTGGAGGTGGAGGAGAAATAGCTTAGCAGCAGCTCTTTCCTCATTTGTTCTTTCTTTTCTTTTTTTTCCCTTTCTGCAGACGAAATAAGGTAGATGTAAATATGGCAGCATTTAATTAAACTAGTTAAAGCTTCCAGCTGTAATTCGTTTTACAGATTATTACTTCCCTTTAGAATAGTACTATATATTGGCTTGACGTTAACTTGGCTTAGAACATCAGTATGTAATTTTTTTTTTCCTGGCCTGACTCATACTTTATTTTTGAGTGACATGCCTGGAGTCTCAATAGCAAACTGAGCTAGCATAAAAATCTGAATATAATTTCTTTTTATATATGTAAATGGAATAAAAATAAATATAATTAGTAATACTGTAATAGGCCCCCTCTATAAATGCAGCAGCTGGCTTGGGGAAATGTAACTTAATGGATCCTAAATACTATTTTAAATCATTTTCTGTGCTTTATAAGCCCCTAATGTACTTCAGAAGACATAGAAGCCTTTTCAGTTCTACTACCAGTCGAACTGAATTAATGTGTCTTTGGGTTCCTCAGTTAAGAGAAAGAGGAAGCTGTTCTTCTGTTAGTATGACCTTGGTCAAGTAGAAGAAAAGAGGCATGTGGCGGCTACCAGTTGAAAGCTGGTAGAATTGAATCACTCTTTTCTGGCTCAATATGGCAGTCATGGTGGTGTCAGAACTTTATAAATGTTTTTTTTTTCCAGTTGGATAGGTCATAATTTTCCTCTTCTATGTTTTAACATTACAATTTTGGAAAGTCTTTAAGGTTGTTGAAGAGGCACACACATTCCTGATGGTTCAAGCTGTACACTTCTAGCAGATTTACCTAATTTACCTACCGATCACCCAGCACCAAAAATGTGAGCGTGCATGTACTTCACTTGCACACGCATCTTCAATGCATGCGCCCAGTCTCAAAAACATGCCTAAATAGGACAGCATAGAGCCGGGGCGGGTGGGCCAACCCACCCACAATTTCCGCTATCAGTTCGCCCTAAACGGTCTGAACTGACTGAATGCCACCTGCGACCTCTAGTCTGGAATACTTTAGATAAGCAATGTTTCCTGGTTCTTGGACTCCTACCACCATTACTTTGGCGTGTATATATTATCAGCACTTTCAAATCTGTCCCTTAGCTTTAATTCAAATGTGTCATTATTCAACCGATGCCAAAAATAGGACAGATCCTCGGAGATATTTTGAAAAGAACACATGTGACAATGCAATCTGTCTCCACTTCTTAACAAGAGGAAGAATTTAAAATGGATGGTGGTCCTTCTAAAGGAGATGAGAGTACTTTGAACTAAGCGATCTCCTTCTACGTTTAGCCTTTTATAGAATGCTTATCGACTACATGCAGCTTCAGAGATATTCAATGCAGCTCATTATGGATGTTTTATTTTCAGTGTCCATGTTGCTTCTTCTTGCTGAGATCCTTGTGAGATCCAGCAGCCTGAATGCGTAGACTATTTAACTGTGACAAAGTCACGTTGCCTGGGGTGCGTTATGAGGAGGCTAGTCTACACACACACCAGAAATAATTCACTGTACTGGTGTTTTATATTTCAATACACATTTTATATGCTGTTTTTGTCAGGTTTGTTCTGTAGAGCTGTCTTCTGCTACATCATAGGAAATAAATAAATACATTATGGATGTACATTTTTCTCCCTCAGTAGTGCTCCCTGGTTCTTTCATTCTATGTCACTAAAATAGTGCTGGAGGAAGGTATTCCAGGGAGCATCTGCTTATCCATGACTGATAGGGGGAAAAAAGGAAGGAAAACTATCTCCATTGGTCATTCCAGTTTGAAGAGCATCCAAACAGGCAACTCAATTTTGCAAGTCAGATTTAGCAACTCGGACTGCAGAACAAAGATGCCAAAAGAAATTCAATGGTGAAAAAAGTAAGGTTCTACATTTAGGCAAGAAAAACCAAATGCACAGGTATAGTATAGGTAGTATCGGGTTCAAGAGTAGTAACTGGAGATCTTGGAATCCTAGTGGATAATCATTTAAATATGAGCCAGCAGTGTGCTGCCACTGCCACTGCCAAAAATGTAAAATGTAAAATTTTTACAAAAATGTAAACAACAACAACAACAAAAAAAGTTGACACAGTTCTAGCCTGCATTAACAGAGGTATAGAATCAAGATCATGTGAAGTGTTAATACCACTTTATAATGCCTTGGTAAGGCCACACTTGGAATACTGCATCCGGTTTCGGTCGCCACGATGTAAAAAAGTTGTTGAGACTCTAGAAAGAGTGCAGAGAAGAGCAACAAAGATGATTAAGGGACTGGAGGCTAAAACATATGAAGAACGGTTGCAGGTACTTGGTATGTCTAGTCTGATGAAAAGAAGGAAGGACTAAGGGAGACATGATAGCTGTGTTCCAATATCTCAGGGGCTGCCACAAAGAAGACAGAATCAAACTATTCTCCAAAGCAACTTAGAACTAAGGATAAATTTCCTGACAGTTAGAACAATTAATCCATGGAACCACAGAAGTTGTGGATGCTTCAACACTGGAAGTTTTTAAAAAGAAAGTGGACAACCATTTGTCTGAAGTGGTATAGGGTTTTCTGCCTGAGCAATGGATTTGACTAGAACAGGGCTCTCCAACCTTGGCAGCTTTAAGCCTGGTGGACTTCAACGCCCAGAATTCCCTAGCCAGCAAAGCTGGCTGGGGAATTCTGGGTGTTGAAGTCCACCAGGCTTAAAGCTGCCAAGGTTGGAGAGCCCTGGACTAGAAGACCTCCAAGGTCCCTTCCTACTTTGTTTTTCTGTAATTTTGTTACACCACCAACGTCCTTACTATAGCCCTCAAATCCCCTTCAGAGGGTATAAAGACAGATATATGGACCTTTTCTTCACATTTGTGGTGCTTGGGTAAGAGGTCTTAAGGCAAAAAATGAATATGTCAAGCCCTGAAATTGTTAAAGGAATACTGTATTTTTCGGAGTACAAGATGCACCTTAGTTTTTGGGGAGGAAAATAAGAAAAAAGCTGATTGGCAGGTGGATTGGCCTCCCGGAATACCCCCAATCAGCTGCTCCCAGAGGTGAATTTTAGCAACAGGTTCCTTGGCTGTGAGCTCTGTGCCTTGATTTTTTTGGCTTTTTTTTTTCTGCCTCTGAAAACCTCTGTTTGGGAGCTTCTTTTCTGAAGCTCCGTTTGGGGCTTTTTTTCTAAGCTCCGTGAAGCTCTGTTTGGGGTTTTTCTTCTGAAGCTTCATTTCTGAAGCTTTTTTCAGCCTCTGAAGCCTCTGTTTGAGAAGCTGGGCGGAGCTACATTCGGTGTATAAGATGCATCCAGATTTTCACCCTTTTTGGGGGGGGAAGGTGCATCTTATACTCCGAAAAATACAGTAATTCCTGTGCTTAAAAAGCCTGATGCCAAAACTGATCCTAGTTCTACCAGCTTTCTGAGAATAACTGTCCGACCCCAAAGATAAGGTCCACAAGTGAAGGTCCAATTAAACTGATTTATTGCTAAACAGCCTCTGCCCAAGAAACTTCTCAACTAATGGTTGACACCTGATTGATATTAGATAAGGGTCAGTGGAATTTAAGGGAGGTTGGGCTTAGTTTGCTTGTGGCTATGTAGGGATTCTTGGCTGATCCCTTTTTTACCTCCAACCCCAAGTTTTGCCATTCCTTCTCCTACAATAGCTTTTAACATACTACCCACACCTGCAGCTTTCAGGCCAATGAAAGTCCTGCCTTCCTGAGGCAGAGGGAATCTTTAAATGAGGATATAAAACAAAATTATTATATAATTTTACATTTATTGTATTTGATCATATTAAATTTACAATATTGCAATATTAAAAGAAATTACATTGGATTATCATATCCGGACAGTCGCAAAGGTTTGCAGTAATGAGATGCTGAAGACTTTCACTCTTTGCTTCAGTGTATCGGCCATTCAGGCTTTTGCTGTCCAGATGTGACAGCCTTTGTCTTTCAGCTTTGGAATTTGACATCAACAGGCTGCGTATTCTCTGTTCCTATCATTCAAAATGTCACTTGCACATTTTAGGCTTGTTGCAGTGATTAAACTGTACCAGAACAAAAAAAACACTCTTTAATTTAGTTATTGGAGAAAAAGAACAAAAATAATAGATCAGATCTGACTGTCTCGTTGCTTTTTCTTTCTTTCTCAAATGTGATCAAACTGGGAGACAATGGAAGGTAGAAAGGGAAGAATCGGGAGGAAGGGGAACTTCGATTAAAAATAGCATGCTAGGATCTCCAAAGCCATTAACATTGGCTTCATGCCAGGGTGCTGACTAGTGGCAAAAAAAAATAATTAGTGGGATAATTAGTAAATATAAATAAATAAAAATAAAATAAAATAAAGAATAAAATAAAATAAAATAAAAGTGGCACAGATATAGTGCTGTTCTAGTGCAGGAGTGTCAGCTCAAGGCAGATGGGCCAGATTCAGCCTGTGAGTTGGTTAGATCTTGCCTTCAAGGGCTGCCCTGGAAACAGTGAAGGACTGGCCCATGGTGCATCTGCCAGCAAAAACAGAGCTCAGGAGGGCTGCCCAAGCTCCATTTTCGCTGGCAGAGGGTTGCAGGAGGCTTCACAGCTGAAAACGGAGCTCAGTAGCCCGTTTTCGCTGGCAGAGCACTCAGGCACCCTGACATGAGTGACGTCGAGCTGGCCACACACACCCTGGCCACGCCCAGCCCCTCACCCCCCCAAGTTCAACCACAAACCTGATGCGGCCCTCAGTGAAATCGAGTTTGACACCCCTGGTTCTAGTGCATAACTGTAAGGGTCAGAAATGTACAAAATGAATTCCCTCCAAGAGTTATAGAGCAGGGGTCTCCAACCTTGGTCCCTTTAAGACTTGTGGACTTCGACTCCCAAAGCAAAGCTGGCTGAGGGACTCTGGGAGCTGAAGTCCACAAGTCTTAAAGGGACCAAAGTTGGAGACCCCTGTTATAGAGGTTGACGGGCAGCTGTTGTGCTATTCGTTTCACTGCCACTTTAGCAACTCCGAAGCTTTATAAATACAAATTCAGGAAAGACAGAGGAGGCAATTGCTTTGAAAGTCCACAGGCACAGGTGAACTCAGCTATCCTTTGCTTCCCGTTCAGAGACCTTCCAAAGGGGGAGAAAGCAAGTCAAGATGCCACCCATGCTTCACAATTGACCCCTTCCCCCTTTTGTGCCAACGTTGCTCCTGTCACTATGACAGCTGCTTAGCACTGTCTGCCATCCTGTCGTGCGACACGCCCACACACCCAGACAAACTGATTGTTCTTCTGTTCTGATATACATAGCTTGGGAGAATACCAAATAACATTTCCCCACCACCACACACAGAGAGAAGAACAAGAAGAAATAAATGTAAGCTGCTGTGCTGGCAGAAAGAGAGGGAAATAATCCTTTATTTTATTAGAAATAGCCCTGGCTTTGGACTATTTATTTTTATTTATTTTTATTTTTATTTATTTGTCTAGTACATATTAGATAATATATATAAGTATAAGTGTGAATTGAATACATAAAATGAATACAGTTAAAGGGAACATTAGGACAGGGACGGTAGGCACTCTTGGTGCTCTTATGAACGCCCTTTACAGACCTCTTAGGAATGGGGTGAAGTCAACAGTAGACAGTCTTAGGTTAAAATTTTGGGGGTTTTGGGATGAAACCACAGAGTCAGCTAGTGCGTTCCAGGCACTGACCACTCTGTTGCTGAAGTTGTATTTTCTGCAATCGAGTTTGGAGCGGTTTACTTTAGGTTTGTGTCTATTGTATGTTTGTGTGTTGTTGTGATTGAAGCTGAAGTAGTCATTGACAGGTAGGAGGACATTGCAGCAGATGATTTTATGAGCTATGCTTAAAAGTCTACAGATTGCAGTAATGAGATGTTAAAAGACTTTCAGTCTTTGCTTCAGTGTATTGGTCGTTCAGACTTTTGCTGTCCAGATGTGACAGCCATTGTCACAGGAATACATTTATAATGGCTTGTTTGTTTTTCTGCATTAAAATAATTCTTAGAAGTTTCTGGAGTCTTGGTATAACAATAACAATAACAATAACCACAACAGAGTTGGAAGGGACCTTGGAGGCCTTCTAGTCCAATCCCCTGCCCAGGCAGGAAACCCTACACCATCTCAGATAGATGGTTATTCAACATTTTCTTAAAAATTTCAAGTGTTGGAGCATTCACAACTTCTGCAGGCAAGTCGTTCCACTTATTGATTATTCTAACTGTCAGGAAATTACTCCTTAGTTCTAAGTTGCTTCTCTCCTTGATTAGTTTCCACCCATTGCTTCTTGTTCTACCCTCAGGTGCTTTGGAGAACAGTCTGACTCCCTCTTCTTTGTGGCAGCCCCTGAGATATTGGAACACTGCTATCATATCTCCCCTAGTCCTTCTTTTTATTCAACTAGACATACCCAGTTCCTGCAACCGTTCTTCATATGTTTTAGTCTCCAGTCCCCTAATCATCTTTGTTGCTCTTCTCTGCACTCTTTCTAGAGTCTCAGCATCTTTTTTACATCGCGGCGACCAAAACTGAATGCAGTATTGCAAGTGTGGCCTTACCAAGGCATTATAAAGTGGCACTAACACTTCACGTGATCTTGATTCTATCCCTCTGTTTATGCAGCCCAGAACTGTGTTGGCTTTTTTAGCAGCAGCTTCACACTGCTGGTTCATATCTAAATGGTTGTCCACTAGGACTCCAAGATCCCTCTCACAGGTACTGCTATTGAGCAAGGTACCTTGTCTGCCTGTTAAGTGATTTCAGCCCAGCTTTGTTAGTAAGAAACCTAATAAGTGAGATTTAAATATAAAATTAATTAGTAATTGGTTGGTTGGTTGATTGCATTCAAATTGCAGGATACTTGGCTGTTTATGCTTCTTCATCTGAAAAAGTATTGTTGGAAGATTTAGCTCATGATAGCATTTTTTTCTTTTTTTATGTTTTAAAGGTATCTGGCCTACGCTGAATACAGGGTGCCCACCTGGGCTCCACTGAGGCTTCCCCCCATGGCAGATGGGTACCCTTGCCCCCAACCATGAAAGAGGTCAGGGATGTAATTTTGTACAAGGGCCCTATTGGACCCTTGCCCTGGATGAAGGAGGGAGGAGCCTGATGGTATCTTGAGGGGTCCAATCCCCAAGAGAGGCCGCAGGTGGATGGGGGACACCCAGCTCATCATCAACCCTCCCTCAGGCAGCACAGGTGATGGTCCAGGCATCATCAACCCCCCTCCCCACTCCATTCAATGTGCCAATTACTTGGCTGTCATCTCATTACCTGTTGTGTCTGCAACCCTTCCCCCCCCCCGAGCTGGCCCTGCTGCCAGAAAGTGACTTGGAGCCGGGCCTGCTGCCAGAAAGTGACTTGGACAGTGAGGGGGAAGGGTCGTCAGGACTTACCTTGGGAGCACCGGCTTCCCTGGCTCAGCTCCAGGAGCCAGAAGCAGGCCAGGTGAAAGAGATAATGAGGCCTCTATCCCCTGACTCTTTCCCCGCCCCCAGGCCATGCCTGCAGACCCAGCTGACAGCAATCAGGCATGGTTGAATCCTAGGTTTCGTAGGCAGGAGAGGAGGGAACAACAGAAGGAAGGGGGGGGCAGGCCTAGGAAGTGCTGAGTCATGGAACCACACCCCGCAGGATATAAAAGGCAGCAAGAGTTGGTGTGTCTCTTTGTATCAGGCAAATCCACTGATTGACTAAAGCTGAAGTTTGTGACTCATCATGGAAAATAACGAGGGCTCTTGGCAGATGCTGGCTCTTTTGTTGCCAGAGCTGATAGTGCCGGCTAATTAAGCCATCATTCGGATGGAGGCGGAGGAGGACAGAACATTACCATAATGAGGCAGAGTCCAGAGGCTTGGCCCTGGCTGCACGGTAACATCAGCCAGGGTCCCTCTGAGGCCTTGTCATTATTCACCACAATACCTTGGCTAGAATGCCTGGGTATGCGCCATGAACAGTTCTTCATCGGAACCCTAGCTCATGATATCTTGAGCTGGCTTTTATGACTTTTAATTGAAGGCTGGAAACATCCAGAACCTGGAGAGATGAATGTCCAAAGAGAGGCAAGACATTCACACCATAATTTAACCACCTTTGTAACTGCACTTTGTTTGGGAAAATTTTGCTAATACTTTGTTCACATTTTGAACAATCTTCCCAGATTTTTGAAAAGTACTATTGTATTCCTTTCATTCTTCCCTTCTCAAAATGAAACATTTCTCTCCTTCTTTCAGCCTCTCTTCTGGTCTCCTGATTCCCTTCCCTTCCCTTTTTTCTGGTCCCTTCCTCTGTTTCAGCTTTTCTGAATCTTGAAAAATAATGCCATATCCTGGACACAATACTCAAAATGTGACTTGATCAATACAGAAAAAAATGGAATTTACTATAGTTTTCCTTCTAGCACTTTATTCAATATATTAATATATGTAATGGTGAAGAGCACAAGATCCAGAATTGAAACTTGTTGTGCCCCATCAATAGTACTACCACTATTAAGAAATATTCCTAAATTCTTTCAACCTGAACAAGAAAGCTGAGAAAGCTGCTTATACTTAAGTTAGAATGGTGATCCATCTATTTCAGCATGAATAGCCAACCTGGTACTTTTCCTTTCACTAATTCACAAATTCTCCTTTTCTTACTCTTATTAATATGGATAATGAGCCGTGGTGGCGCAGTGGGTAGACAGCAGTACTGCAGGCTATGTCTGCTGATCATTGGCTGCCAGCAGTTTGGCAAT
The DNA here is from genome assembly GCF_028640845.1 of Ahaetulla prasina. Classification (NCBI taxonomy): domain Eukaryota; kingdom Metazoa; phylum Chordata; class Lepidosauria; order Squamata; family Colubridae; genus Ahaetulla; species Ahaetulla prasina. Next base: position 79,674,636 of record NC_080545.1, on the reverse strand, counting down.
TCGAATTTCACGAGGCTCAAAGTTGGCTCCGCCTTCCATCCTTCTGAGGTGGGTAAAATGAGGACCCAGGTTGTTGGGGGCAATAGGCTAACTGTAAACTGTTTAGAGAGGGCTGCAAAGCACTATGAAGCGGTATATAAGTCTAAGTGCTAAGTGCTATTGCTACTCCAGACCTAAAATTATGTTGCTCTTCTCATTAAAACAACCCTGCCTTTTTTTTTTAATCTACTGGACAAAGAAACTTTCACAAACACCAATAGTTACTAGTTGTAAAATATTAATTTATCCAATTTGTAATGGTTGCCCATTTATGAATAGTGGATCATTCTGCCTTTCTCTTCCATTATTAAAACCTTATTTTTAAAACTGAATGTGAGTTGACATTCCATTCTGCATCTGCGTATTCTACATCCAGGCCATTTTTGTAAGTGTGCATACAATTATTTATGCTATCGTTAATTAAGCAGTTCTTGTTCACTTTAAAACCACATGAACTACAAAATTAGCTGCCTTGAAAGGTGGTATATGCAAATATTTCACAAATAGCTGTGAACCAGTGTTGGGTTTCCAAAATTTTTAATACCGGTTCTGTGGCCGTTGCTTGGTGGGAGTGGCATGGCTTGGTGGGCGTGGCTTGTTGGGCATGGAGGAGGAATGATACTGTAAAATCTCCATTCCTGCCCCACTCCAGGGGAAGGATACTGCAAAATCCCCATTTCCTCCCAATCAGCTGGGACTTGGGAGGCAGAGAATAGATGGGGGCGAGGCCAGTCAGAATTTTTATTTCCGGTTCTCCAAACTACTCAAAGTTTCCGCTACCGGTTCTCCAGAACTGGTCAGAACCTGCTGAAACCCACCTCTGCTGTGAACAACATGAATGTCATGTCCCACTCCTCCGCTGACGGCCGGGTCAGGGAAATCCGAACCAGGCGTGCCTCTGCAGCTCTGCCAAACTCCTAGCAAAGTCCTCAGGGCAGGCAGGAGATCAGAAAGTGACTTCAGCAAGATATGTTTAGACTTTGCCTGACTCAGAGACTGCCAGAAAGCAGATCCTTTATATAGGCCATGGGGTGTGGCTCCATGACTCAGCACTTATCCAGGCCTGCCCCTCCCTTCCTTCTGACGACGCCGCCTATCAATCCTTCTGAAGCGAGGGTCACTCAATCGGCAGCTGTTGGTAATAGACCTTCCTCAGGCTCACATGCTGTGGAGGAAGGGGAGGGGTCTAGTTGCTCCGTTTGCCTGGGCATGGAGCCAGAGCTGGGGGCTGGAGATACTTGCTCTTCTTCAGCCTGTCTGGGCATGGAGCCAGGGCTGGGGCCGGGAGATGCCCCCTCCTCAGCCTGTCTGGGCATGGAGCCAGGGCTGGGGCCGGGAGGCATGCTAGGACATTCTTCAGCGTTCGGAAGCAGATAAGCAGACCCCGGCTGTGGTGGTGAGATCGGACGAGACACAACAATGAATAGACTTTTCAACCCAGCACTCTTCCCCCCCTAAATATTTTCTCTTTTTGGGTCAACTATCTTGATTATTTCCTGCAAATTGTTAATCTAAGCGTCACCTACCCCTATGCCTAAAGAAAAGTGCCATCACTGAGTGGAATTATTTCATGAAGAAGTCTTAATATTTCCAAATAAAACTGAGAAAGATTTCCAGCTAAAACTCTGAGCAGGTCTTGCTAATCCATGTGGAACAGAAGTAGGCAATCTAGAGATATTTTAGAACAATGTTTTTCAACCGTGACAACCTGAAAATGTGTGGACTTCAGTTGCCAGAATTCCCTGGCTAGCATCCTGGCTAGGGAATACTGGAAGTTGAAATCCAAATGTCATCAAGTTACTAAGGTTGAGAAACATTGTTTTAGACTACAATTTAGAACAGAAGTAGGCAACCATTGAGATATTTTACAGTACAGTTCCCATTATCTCTTACAATGATTCACACTGAGTTTAATAAGGTCACAATATGAAATATTGAAAGGTATCAAATTGCCTGTACATGATGTAGTAATTATATGGAATCAGATGAACCAATATCTGACTTATGTATAATGTAGTTATCTGCCTTTTTGCTCAGATCTAAAACCCTTTGTGGCTGCTGATTTCACTTGTTTGAAGAAGGTCGAAGGACTGAAATTTCTAGGCAGCTCTTTTATATGGTTAGTGCAAGGCAGCATGCCCAAGGCAGCGAAATCAAACTCTACTACTTAGGATACCGTATTTTTTGGAGTATAAGATGAACCGGACTATAAGACGCACCTACCTTTTTTGGTGAGAAAAAAAAGGAAAAGAAATCTGCCTCTGCCTCGCAGCAATTTTGCCTCATTGCAGCAAACAGACTGCTTTACTTTCATTTTCATTTTCAGCATAGCTTGATTAGCACAAAAAAAATCTACTCCCAGCAATTTACCTTCTTGCAGCAATAGGCAATGGCAATCCCTGCAACCTGAAGCAGCTGAGTGTCGGGGACAATCAACTTGTGCTAATTAGGCTGTGCTGAAGCTGAAATGGGCTGTTTCTTCTTGCTGCTTGCTGCAAGGAGGTAAATTGTTGGGAGGCAGAGGCCAAAGGGTGGGGGCCAGTGTGTGGGAGGGGCTACATTTGGTGTATAAGACACACCCAAATTTTCACCCCCTTTTAGGTGGGACAAAGGTGTGTCTTATACTCCGAAAAATACGGTAGTATGTGTATATGTACTTCATCACTATGTATGCCAAATTTAGATTTTCAAAAAGACGCTTAAATACTGTGATGAGTAGCTGGAATCCAATGTTAGTGTATAGGGAGGTATCTTTTCAAAGATCAATTAATCTCATCTAATTTAACACTGAAAGTATAATAGAAAGAGAATAATAACTATGGAAGGGAGGGAAAGGAATTGAGCAATGAACAGGGTAATGCAAGGAAGGAAATAAAAGGGGGAAGAAAGCAAATGGTCAAATAACAACATGGATAAATTAGGTGGCTAAAGAAGGCTTCCTGAAAATATTGGAGCGCAGTAGTCAGGTTTCAGAATAATGTTCTTATGGACTCCATTGTAAAATGTTTGCAAAAACAAAGTGGTCATCTCATAAATTCAGAGCTGATTTGCAACCTTGAATATCATTTTGATCAATTATAAATTCAGTTGTCATTATGGTATAATTGTCTGACACACCTATATTTAGAATAGAATAGAATAACAGAGTTGGAAGGGATCTTGGAGGTCTTCTAGTCCAACCCCCTGCCCAGGCTGGAAACCCTACACCACTTCAGGCAAATGGTTATCCAACATCTTCTTCAAAACTTCCAGTGTTGGAGCATTCACAACTTCTGAAGGCAAGTTGTTCCACTGATTAACTGTTCTAACTGTCAGGAAATTTCTCCTTAGTTCTAAGTTGCTTCTCTCCTTAATTAGTTTCCACCCATTGCTTCTTGTCCTGCCCTCAGGTGCTTTGGAGAATTGATTGAACCCCTCTTCTTTGTGGCAACCCCTGAGATATTGGAACACTGCTATCATGTCTCCCCTAGTCCTTCTTTTCATTAACCTTGACATAGGTTCCATTAACCAGTTCCTGCAACCGTTCTTCATATGTTTTAACTCCAGTCCCCTAATCATCTTTGTTGCTCTTCTCTGCACTCTTTCTAGAGTCTCTGCATCTTTTTTACATTGTGGCGACCAAAACTGAATGCAGTATTTGAATGCATCTCTACCAAGCCAACTCTTTCTGAGTCAGTGTTTATTTTAAAACTTCTCCAGATGGTCATGAGACATATATGTCAAAAGTTGATTTTGGACATTAAACTAAATCGACTGATCAAAAGTAGAAGGAATCCTAGATAATTATATATGAGGACACAAGTCCCATCATGTCCAGATGGTCCATTTAGGAGTGCAATCTTAGAATGCATCTTATGCATAGTTACGCATGTCTGCCTAGAATACTTTGAGTAAGACCAACTGAATTTGGTGAAGCTTTTTCTCAGCTAAGGGTGCATTGTTTGCATTGCAGATCTGTAAGTCTTACATAATTGAGATGGAGGACTAAAAATTGTATTTGATAACAAGTAGTTATCTGGGCCAAACAAAAGAAACAGAGATATCAAGGCAGAAATGTTGGAGCTGAGTGTGTCTGCCCATGTGTTTAATCTTAAATGTATTCCTTTTATTCCCCACTTCCTGTCAATTTCTTCTCTGCAAAGGCATAACTATGAATAGAATTCATCAATTAAGATGGGAGATTCTTCAAAGTCTTTCATCAAGTTCTCATTTAGCTCCTTCTGTTTTTCTCAGCTTTCTATTTCGCTCCTTTTTCATTTCACTTGCAATTACCAGCACGAACCTTATTTATATGTTTAATTCACTTTATGATTACAGGTATCTTCTTGCACTCTCTGGCAATTATCAGCAGGGGGGATGTGAGTGGCATCTGTAATGAGGTCTGTCCTCTATCTTCACAGCCAACAATCTGATATTCTCCTTTTCTTCAAGAAGAAGAAAATGTGTGGTTTGGTGGCCTTCAGTCTGTCCTGGGAGGGTTTGAGATACCCCTAAATAATTATTTCTATGCACCAGGAGTCTCAATGAGTCTCAGTATTAGTCCAGGTGGGTCACAGAGTGTCTTCATTCCTCCCTCCCTTGCTTCCAGGCGGATGATGGGACAAGAATTGTAAGGACTTAAAAGAAATTAAGCAGTTGCTATTTGATGTGGACAATGATAACAACATGTGATTTATTGAAATAAATGTTCATCTCATAAAATCAAGTGATGTTTCTTTTGGTAGCAATTCTTTTATATGCCAATTCTTGCTGCCATTGTCAGGTATGAACAACCAGGCCAACACATTTAGAGTTCAAACTAGCTACTTCTCAGCCATAGAAATTTACATCTTTCACATGGGAATGACCAGATAAGGCTCTAGGACAGTGATTCCCAATCTGTAGTTGCGAACCATTGGGGGGGCTGCAATATCATCATAGGAGATCCATGAAGTGGATTACAGAAACCTTATGATTTAAATCTTGAGTTAAGTCTTGGGGGTCCACAGCCATGGTACATGGCCACAAAAGGTGGCCTTCAGTCTGTGGTGAAGAAAAGGTTGAGGACCAGTCAGTGGTGAAATCCAATTTTTTTTTACTACCGGTTCTGTGGGTGTGGCTTGGTGGGTGTGGCAGGGGAAGGATACTGCAAAATCTCCATTCCCTCCCCACTCCTGGGGGAAGAATACTGCAAAATCTCCATTCCCACCCTACTCTGGGGCCAGTCAGAGGTAGCATTTGCCAGTTCTCAGACTACTTAAAATGTCCGCTACCAGTTCTCCAGAACCTGACAGAACCTGCTGGATTTCACCCTGGAACACTGTTCCAGGCAGTGGAGGCATCTGGAGGAGGTCAGACTTAGCCCTCTTGTGTTTATGTAGTGAGTCCAGGCTGATTCTCATTTGAACCTTCCTCCCAACCAGGATAGTTGTATTCCAACAGCCATTTTGTGAATTTTAATTTTAGTCTTCTTTCAAGACAGAGCTTTGGAGAATCCTTGCCTTAAGCAGTAAAAAGTTCATAAGTTAGGAGTCCTTGTCATGCTGTCGTCATAACTAGCAGTGTATGTGTCCTCCATGACGCAAAGTGTTCTTTCAAAGCTAATGCTGGGGTACCAGTTACATCCCCATTACCCTTGCCCTGGTGACTTCTCACGTATGTTACTGGAACATTACTAAGAATATACTAAAAATAATTCTCGAAGGTAATCAGAAACATGAATTAGTACAAAGTAAGAAAATCAGAACCCACGTCCCATCACGTTACATCACTTTCCCAAGTTTTAAGTTTATTTTTAAGCCCAGTCAAAGGATAACTATGATCTATAAAGATTTCACAACTTGGAATTTCAGTGGTGAGTAACTAACTCTTTTTGTTCTTAGATGAGCCTTATGGACATCTTCGAATTTCTGCTTGAAGGACAACCAATGCTGAGATGTAACAGGGAGCAGAAATAGCCCTTATATAAAATATTGAGAAAGAGGGAGGGAGGGAGGGAGAGAGAGAGAGAGAGAGATTGATTGATTTTGGAATATCCTCCTTAGAGAAGCAGGGCTGGAGGGAGTTCTATCATCTTTCTATTGCCAACATTTTAAAAAATTCTCCCAAGCTTTTACATTTCTCTACTTACATTGCAATTCAGTCAATGAATCAAGTTTTATCTTTGACCAGTTTTATCTTTGTTATTTAGCACAGTTAATTGTTTTCTTTTATTGTTTTACTATGGGATTTTGTTTCGGCAAGTATTTAAAGCAGGGGTGAAATCTAAAAATTTTCCCTACCGGTCCTATGGGCATGGCTTAATTTGTGGGCATGGCTTGGGGGGTCAGGTGACTGAATGGCCAATAATAATAAATAATAAAAATAATAAAGTATACAAAACTTGGGAGCGCACCGGTCTACCTTCTTTAAAAATAGAGGTACCGATCTACTAGCCGCCTACAGCACTGATCAGCTGTAGTGCGGCCCTTTGAAGCACCATGGCAGTCATTTAAGGCCGTTTGCAGCTGTATCACCACCGAGTTCTTCAGGGACAGAGAAGAGGAACTGAGAGGCATGGGCGGTGGGGGTGGGGCAGGGATTTTTTCTACCGGTTCTCCGAACTACCCACCCTCATTGCTACCAGATCAAGCGATTCGGTCCGAACCGGGAGCATTTCACCCCTGATTTAAAGTCAGTTTTAATATCTGCATATCGCAGAGAGGAACTGAGGTCCAATAAACAGTTTCAACAAGATCGTCCCTACTCACCAACTTCCTTCAAAGAACTTTAAAAGGCTAGTGGGGTAGTTATATTTACTTTTGCAGAGCCCTGCAAATTCGTATTCAGCGGGACTCTTCTTTTCAAATACTTGATAATTTCATGACTACATGCAGAAAGTAAATAGATAAATATTGTCACAAGTAGAATTACTTAGGACAACATAGGGTAGTTTTGTTTTGAAGAAAATGTATTTTCTATCCCATGCTTACCACAAAAAGAAATTCTAGGAGATGATATTGATTGGAAAAGGGGAACTTAAGAAGTATATTTTGCAGAAATGTTTTGTGTCAGCTGTGTTCCATTAAGTATTCCATGTTCCACTGAAAACAAAACTGGAATAGTCAAGCCATATGAAAGAATGAGAGTTTAAGGCTAGATGTCTTGCATTTTTCCTTAGGGCTCCAAGATTTGGTGTTATGCTGATTGCTACCTACCAGCCAAGGAGAAGGAAAAAAAAGCCAGGGGCATGACTTTCAAACATTATCATAATTTCCCATAAGTCAAAATGGGACTGCATCTCTGGTCTCAAGAACAGAAAAACCTAGCTATTTATAATGCTTTCTGCACTTTTCCTCCCTCCCTCTCTCAAAAAAAGACAAATTCTTCAATTTTAAAACAAGTCTGTGGGTCATTTAGCAAACTTCCATACAAACTAAACTCTTTAATTTATTTTAATAAATACAATGTATCTCCCATATGAGACTTTGTTATTTTTTAATAGAAGGAAGGAAGGAAGGGGAGGGGAGGGAAGGGGAGGAAGGAAGGAAGGAAGGAAGGAAGGGGAGGGGAGGGGAGGAAGGAAGGAAGGAAGGAAGGATGGAGGAGGGAGGAAGGAAGGAAGGAAGGAAGGAAGGAAGGAAGGAAGGAAGGAAGGAAGGAAGGAAGGAAGGAAGGAAGGAAGGAAGGAAGGAAGAAGGGGAGGGGTGTATTTTTCCCCCTGATGTTTTTACTTGCATATAGGGTTGATTGCTGGCTGAAACAAAATAAAGGCCTGTTGATGTTTCTGAATTGCATGAATAACTTCAATGTTGCAACAAGAAATGAGCGTGCAGCATGGACATGTATATGAAAGTTTAACAAATCAGCCAAATCCTGGCTCTTGCTCCCTTTTTTGCCTGCCAGTAGTGATAAAATATCATGTCCGCAATGTTTTTACCCCATGGAAGACAAATTTGCACTGGCAGGCTGATTAATCAGCAATGTAGCTACACGAATACTGCATAGATATATTATGTAGAATTCACTGAAGAAAACTTGGTTGTGATTGAGGCTGCTGAAGTAAGAGGTTGAAAGTCACTGGTGGGCAAAAAGCTTTTGGCAGGCAAAAAGAAATGACAGCCATCCTCTTTATACAAACTTAAGAGTGCCAGCAACGTATCTTTTCCAGTCTAAAACTAATATAACACACAATTCTATTTCTAATCCAATACACAATCTAATTCCAGTCTAAAACCAATCTAATACACAAACACTCATATGTTTGTTTGTGTGTCTGTTTCCCCCCCCCCTCTCTGCATGCATTTTTGAGCTGTGGTGTCACTGTGACCAGGATGCAGTATTGCAGGCTAATTCTGTCAATCGCCAGCAGTTCGATTCTCACTGGGTCAAAGTTGACTCAGCCTTCCATCCTTCCGAGGTGGGTAAAATGAGAAGACAGATTGTGGGGGCACAATATACTGACTCTGTAAACTGCTTAGAGCAGGGGTCTCCAACCTTGGTAACTTTAAGCCTGGAGGACTTCAACTCCTAGAATGCCCCAGCCAGCTGGCTGGGGAATTCTGGGAATTGAAGTCCACCAGGCTTAAAGTTGCCAAGGTTGAAGACCCCTGGCTTAGAGAAAGTAGTGTAAAGCACAAGAAGTGGTATATAAGTGCCATTGCTATTGACTCCTGACAGTTACCTGGGGAAGTCCCTGAACTTTTCAAGGCAATATTTCAGAAGTGATTTGCCTCCTTCCTAGGCTAAGACTATGCCTAGCCCAAAGTTGCTCAGTTGGCTTAGGCCTAAAATGGGACTACAATGTTCATCTCATGGCTTCTACTCCTTAACCACTACACTACACTAGCTTTCTATGTTTGCATGACCCAACTGCAAAACAAAATGCAAGCACAATATGCATGAAGTTTCCCCATCCAAAAACATGAGCTTTCCTATAGCACCATTAAAAACAGAGAACCAGTTTGGTCTAATAATTAAGGCACTGGGCTAGAAAGCAAAAGACCATGAGTTCTAGTCCCACCTTAGGCATGAAAGTCAGCTGGGTGACTTTGGTCCAGTCATTTTCTCTCAGCCCAACCTGGTGCCAGATTTTGAATACTGTCAGAGCGTTTGCAGCCTGACTACTATTAGGAGACTATCCAGGAGCAAAACACAGCACACAGAGACTTAGACATTTAACAGTGGTTTATATAGAAGACATATAGAGAAATATACGTGGTTGGCAAATACCTTACAAGCAAACAAACTTCTTCTTAACTCTACACAGAGAACTCAGCAATGAATACCAGACACAAGGAGAGAGAATATGCCTTCTCCTGGCTGAAATTTATAAACACCTCTTAAAGGGGTAAAAGACTTGTGTAGACCCCTTCAGAGTCTTAAACTGGCTATACCAATGCTGATTCATTCTCATTGCATCAGCCTTACATTTCATCAGCTTTACAGTTACATCAACCTTACATTGGCTGGTCAGCTTTAAACCATCATTACCCTGACAAATACCATGTCACCAGTGGACAATTCTGGATAGGATTCAAACTTTACATGGTGTCTGCCAAGACTTTCGGAATAAATGGGTGTAGTATCCTCTTCTCAGTGTGATGTCAAACTGTAGATCACATCATGACCAGCTGTAAGCTAAAGGCATATATGGTTCCAGTATCTGATCAAGCCTGATCAAGCCTACAATTGCTTTGATATAAAAAGAGTTTGGAATCACCAAGTGATGAAAAACTGAGCTTCTAGTGAATTTTGGAAGATTAAGAATTCCACTGAGATTTTTCTAAAGTAAAATATTTGAAGTTGACTCTGAAGGTCCTTGTTTAAATAAAATGTTGGAGTAATTTGGAGTTTCATAGTACCAAATGTCCACAGAGAGTTGTTACATCTCTACTTGTCAGACATAATGAACAGAATCTGATGAAAGTTAGTTGCAACAAAATATTATTTTAATCAAATTTGTTAGAATTAAATCCCAATTTGTAGGACTGAACTTCATCAAAATATATAGCTGAGATGATTGGAAAATATTATTTGACTGCAGGGTATCCAAGGGAGGGAGGGAGGAAGGAAAGATCAATAATATAGTACAAAACAGTAAATGGAATATTAGCATTTATTCATCAACTTTCTAGGCTGCCTGATTCCAGTTTATTTTTTAAAAAAAACTTAGGACTTAAATAAATCTAATATGGTCAATTTCATTTTGTTGTTTTGTGGTAGCAATTAATTTAATAAATACTACTCACAAATAGACTATATGTTGGTCTTCTTTCCAGGGAAGCGGATTAAGACGCTGAGCTTGTCGATCAAAAGGTCGACAGTTCAGCGGTTCGAATCCCTAGTGCCACATAACGGGGTGAGCTCCCGTTACTTGTCCCAGCTTCTGCCAACCTAGCAGTTCAAAAGCTCACAAAAAATGCAAGTAGAAAAATCGAGACCACCTTTGGTGGGAAGGTAACAGCGTTCCATGCACCTTTAGCGTTTAGTCATGCTGGCTACATGACCATGGAAACGTCTTAGAACAGCTCTGGCTCTTCAGCTTTGAAACAGAGATGAGCACCGCCCCCTAGAGTCGAAAATGACTAGTATCAACATATGTGCGAGGGGAACCTTTACTTTTACCTTTACCTTTATATGTATTCATGACTATTTCTGTTTCTGTTCCATCCTCCTAATTAATCTGCACATATAAAATATTTAACTGCCTAAAAAATATGCATTATTTTTAAAATGTCACATCATTGCACCTATCCAGCCAGGAGAAGAAGAAGCCTTGTCTTTTAGAGATATATAGCATTAGTGAGAGGCAGATGCAGTCCAATTCAACATTTAACAATGTACAGAATGTACAAAGATGTCAGAGGTGTAAGGTAGCTGTATGAGAAATTTTGTTAAGCTTTGTAGGTTGTCCTGAAAATTCCTTCATTGGAGCAAAATTGACCTTCTGAAATTGAAATGAAGCTTTAAAGTAATGGATATGTTTTCAGAACTTCTGAAAATTCCTTTGGGAGTGAAGATATTCTTAAAACTTATAGGAAAAGTAGATTTTTCTCCAAATTATTGCAATTCAAAATTCAATAACTGATTATTTGGCCACCATAATTGATTGACTGATTACATGAATCAAGCCATTTGTCAGCTCTCAGCAACCCACCTAGATACAAAATAACAGAGTTGGAGGAACCTTGGAGGTCTTCTAATTTAACTGCGATCTGACCTAAGCATAGTACACAAAACTGTCTGCTACGATGTCTTACCTGTCAATGACTTCTTCAGCTTCAACCTCAATAATACACGGGCAAACCATTGATACAAACTCAAGGTAAACCGCTCCAAACTCAATTGCAGAAAATACGACTTCAGCAACAGAGTGGTCAATGCCTGGAATGCTCTACCTGACTCCGTGGTTACAGCCTCAAACCCTCACAGCTTCAACCTTAAACTGTCTACCATGGACCTCATCCCATTCCTGAGGGGTCCATAAAGAGGGTGTGCATAAACGCACCAGTGTGCCTACTGTCCCTGACCTACTGTCTCCATTTATTTGTACTCATTTCCCCGTTCATGTCCATGTTCATATTCATACCTGCTATCTCGTACATGTTTGACAAACTAATAAATAAATAAAATAAATAAATAAACTGCCTACTCAGAGTATTGGGCCTAACAACAGAACCTTGGTACCCCAATGCTTCCTTCCATCCATGTAGATATAGTTCTATCAAGGACTATATGTTGTGTGTGATTTGTCAACCAGTTACGATTTCATCTATTGGTAATGCTGTCTATCTCTGGAGATTGTTATTTATTTCATTATTTAGAGATGCATTATGGCAATCTATCTTTAAGACGTTGTTTCAGGTCTTCTACACCGTAACAGGTCTATCACTTTGCTGCTGGTCATCACCATCTCTTTCTCTCCATTTTTCCCAGCATTTCACCCATTTCAAGAAATCGGGGATTCACATACAGGTACGGTGTCCAAAGAAGGACAGTTTGTGCCTGGTGATTTGTGCCTTAAGTGAGAACTCCAGATCGATTTCTTCAATGGAGTAAAATGAAAGAAAATATTTAAAATTAATTTCAGTGTGTGGCTACTACAGATACCGGGTCAAAACCCAGTATCTGTAACCACGCATGAACATTTCACCAAGCTGATATTTGGTAATTTCAAAAGTTCTTGTTCGTGAGTCTGCGATGCATTGTGGAAGTGGTTATAAATAAATAAATATAAATAAATAAAATAAATAAATAAAATGCAATTCCATGAAATGCTGCTTTCAGAGGAGTGAGATGTTATCTGATTGGAAAGGGATGGATTGCAAAGCCTGAAGATGCAGGACTCTTTTCTTTCTGACTCCTCTGCTGCCACTCTCTCCATTTATTAACTTGCAAAATAACAACCCACAGTTTAAGTTACTTGCTCCTCTACATTCCCCCCCTCTAATTCCATTACTGCACACCAAGCTCCCTGAGGCATGCATTTAATTGTTTGGCCTTCTCCCCATCTACCTCCCCATCTACCCCCTGCTTCTTCTCCAGACATTTGTTGTTGTTGTTATTGGGATTATTTATATGTCAGACAAACCACGGAGTTATTAATGTGCCCTGTTTTCACAGGAAATGTTATTTTAAAAAGTTGCAGCCTGATATTTCCAATAGCTCCCCAATTTATTTATTTAACTGTAATTCTTCTTTTTTTCCACAGTGAACGCTTGTTGGGTGCTTTCTGCTACAAGAGAATTTCCAGACTTAATTCTGATTTAATTTTTTTTTGTCACAACATTATATATAAGCATAAGCATGAAATAACTATAAGATATATAAGCATATATATAAGCATGAGTATGTAATAACTATACCAAATTTGGATTCAATCAAAGGGAACATTAGGACAGGAACAGTAGGCACGTTGGTGCTCTTATGCATGCCCCTTATAGACGTCTTAGGAATGGGGTGAGGTCGATAGTAGATAGTTTTTGGTTGAAGCTTGGGGGATTTTGGGAAGAGACCACAGAGTCTGGTAGTGCATTCCAGGCATTAACAACTCTGTTACTTAAGTCATATTTTCTGCAATCAAGATTGGAGCAGTTCACATTAAGCTTAAATCTATTGTGTGCTCGTGTATTGTTGTGATTGAAACTGAAGTAGTCTTCAACAGGAAGGACATTGTAACAGATGATTCTATGAGTTAGACTCAGGTCATGTCGAAGAGTTCTAAATTTAGAGTTCTAAATTTTCTAAACCCAGGATTTCAAGTCCGGTGGCACAAGGTATTTTGTTGTATTCAGAGGAGTGGAGAACTCTTCTTGTAAAATATTTCTGGACACGCTCAATTGTATTAATGTCCGAAATGAGATATGGGCTCCAGACAGGCAAGCTGTATTCAAGAATTGGTCTAGCAAATGTTTTATATGCTCTGGTTAGTAGTGTAGTATTTCTGGAGAAGAAGCTACGCAATGCAATAAAACTGTGTGTGAGGGTGGAGGAAAATGCAAAATAAAAATAAGCCTGCTAGAGACTGAGCAAGTGCTAGATAACATGAATAAGGATGGGCTATACCGGAATGTTAGTCCTTTGAAGTAGACCAAATCAGGAAACAGACACCACAAGAAATCAGTAGAATGCAACTTTCTTGTTATAAGCTATAATAACAGAATCTTGAAAGCTTAATAGAGTTTCTCGTTCCCTCCCTCTTATACCCAAGAGACTCAAGGCAAGCCAATCTTGAATTTCTTCCTCACCCCCTCCTGTTTTTCCAAGCTAAGTTGATGTTTTTCGAGAAGAAGTTGCATGTTTTCTCACAGCTACCTCTGTATTCATCTAGAAAGGAACTGAATTGGACTCCCTATACCATATTTTTCAGAATATAAGACGCACCTTAGTTTTTGGGGAGGAAAATAAGAAAAAAGCTGATTGGCAGGTGGATCAACCTCCCGGAATACCCACAATCAGCTAATAATAATAATAATAATAATAATAATAATAATAATAATAATAATAATAATAATAATAATAATAATAATAATAATAATAATAATAATAATAATAATAATATTTTAATTTGTATACCGCCCTTCTCCCGAAGGACTCAGGGTGGTGAACAGCCAAAATAAAATATAAATATAAAAAGAACAATACATACAATACTAAGAAGAACCGGGCTTCTGGTGGCTCCGCTCTCTCCGAAGGACGCCCTAAGGGCGCCCGCGCTGGGATTCTGTAAAAGCCGGCGAAATCAACGGCTGAAAGTACCTTCCCCGGTAAGGAGAAGGGAAAGAGCAGAAGAGGGAAGGGTAGAGCTCTCTCTAGAGGCCCCGTTTGGGGAACTCGAAGGAAAGTTCCTGAATTCCTTCTGCAAAGCTCCAGCCCCAGTGTGTTTCTGCTTTAAGCAGACAGAAGAAGGCGACCACTTCTGCTTCAATTGATTGTTATGGATATTTATAAGCAGACGGAATAAAACACAGGAGATCAGTCATTTAAATTGCAAGTATTAAATCTGACTTCTATTTTTCTTTTAAAAAATAATAATTTTTTCTCTCATCTACAATCAACACAATGAAATAAAATGGCGTTTACTTGTTGAGAAAGTGAAACTGAATGGAGATTTTATCTTATTGTACTGGACTGTGGATTGTTGGATTATTTTAGTTTGTTTAAGTATTTCATAAGGGATTTTCAGCAAGAACTTTGCCATGAAGGTTTTTCAGAAGAATGGATTCGTGACTTTATACAGGATTATACAGAAAGAATGTATTTAATTATTCAACAATACGAATTGGAAAAAAATGGAGGCATTTTGGATGAGAGTTTGGAGGAAATTAACCAAAGTAATCAGGACTTGGAATATGGAATGGATGTAAAGCCTTTTTAAAAGTTTGGATGAAAAGCCTGAAGTTGTGCTACAGGAGGCTGTCTCCCGAAATGGAAAAATTCACAGGGTTAATGTTTTCCAAGAGTTCTCTTTTCGGATTGAGGGAATATACGGCAGTAACTCGTGGATTCTTGGACATAAGGAACTATTAGGAAATATTGTGACTGACTTTTCAAAAGGAGTAATGAAGGAAAGACAGAGACTAATGCATCAAAAATGGCAAGAGACAAAAGTATCATTTTTGAAAGAATTTTTTTTTTTGAAATATTAACAGAAAAAGATTTTAGCCTTTCTGAAAGACAATACGTAAGGAAGATTTGGAAGAAATGGGTTGATTATATGTTTTATAACCATCATAAAAGACTAGATATTTGGATTTATTTATTTATTTATTTTATTTATTTATTATTTAAATTTTTATACCGCCCTTCTCCCGAAGGACTCAGGGCGGTTTACAGCCAAGTAAAAATACACCATGATACAATATGAATACAATTAAAATACAATTTAAAAAACTTATTAAATTGGCCAAAATTAAAAATTTAGAATAAAAACCCATTAAAAACCCATAAATTTAAAACTAACCCAGTCCAGCGCAGATAAATAAGTGAGTTTTGAGCTCGCGACGAAAGGTTCGGAGGTCCGGAAGTTGACGGAGTCCTGGGGGGAGTTCGTTCCAGAGGGCGGGAGCCCCCACAGAGAAGGCCCTTCCCCTGGGCGTCGCCAGACGACACTGTCGCGCCGACGGCACCCTGAGCAGTCCCTCTCTGTGAGAGCGCACGGGTCGGTGAGAGGTATTCGGTAGCAGCAGGCAGATTTATACTGGATTTTGACGAGGAAGGACTAAAGTTGAACAGATATTGTAATTTCCCTGTATTGAAATTCTATAAATTGTTGTATTGAATTTTAAATAGAATATTCTCGAAATATCTTATGTAAGAAAGACTTGGGGGGGAAATTATATGGTTATAGAAGTTATAAGGGAGATATTCTCTGAATTGGATTGGATTTTTATGCTTTAGCTGGTTTTAAATATTTTAGGATTAATTTGTTCTACTGATCTATATATTTTATTACTGTTTATTGTTAATTTTTTGAAGGATTTTGGTTATGTAAGGAGGAAGTCAGAGCTAGAGAGGGAGAATTGGTATAATAGTTTTGGGAAAAAAAATTTTTTAGCATATGGTTGTTTTATTTTTAACTATACCTTGTGTTTGTTCCGGGAAGCCAGGGGGGGAGGGGGGAGGGGGTTTGTGAAGGGAGAGGGGTTGGGGGGAAAGGGGGAAAAAAAATTTTTGTAAAACTTTTTGAATAAAAAAAAAAAATACTAAGAAGAACCCTTAAAAAACTTATTCAAATGGCCAAATTTAAAATGCAATAACACCCTATAAAATTGACAAAAATTTAAAACCCATAAAACCAAATTTTAAATTTTAAAATCAAGCCAGTCCAGCAAGGCGGAATAAATAGGTTTTAAGTTCGCGGTGAAAGGTCCTAAGGTCAGATAGTTGCCGAAGTCCAGGGGGAAGTTCGTTCCACAGGGTAGGAGCCCCCACAGAGAAGGCCCTCCCCCTGGGGGCCGCCAGTCGACATTGTTTGGCTGACGGCACCCTAAGGAGTCCCTCTCTGTGAGAACGCACCGGTCGTTGGGAGGTAGAAGACGGCAGTAGATGGTCCCGTAAGTATCCTGGTCCTAAGCCATGGAGCGCTTTAAAGGTAGTAACCAATACCTTGAAGCGCACCCGGAAGACAACAGGTAGCCAGTGCAGTCTGCGCAGGATAGGTGTTACATGGGAGCTCCGAACTGCTCCCTCAATAACCCGTGCAGCTGTTCCCAGAGATGAATTTTAGCAACAGGTTCCTTGGTTGTGAGCTCTGTGAATTGTTTTGTTTTTTTTTTGCTTTTTTTCTGGCTTTGAAACTTCTGAAACTCTGTTTCAGAAAAAAACTTTTTTTTTCTGCCTTTGAAAGCCTCCGAAACAACTTTTAAAAAAAAAGCCTCTGGAACTCTGTTTGGGGGCTTCTTTTCTGAAGCTCTGTTTGGGTTTTTTTTTTCTGAAGCTCTGTTTGGGGGGTTTTTTTCTGAAGCTCTGTTTGGGGGCTTCTTTTCTGAAACTTTGTTTGGAGGCTTTTTTTCTGAAACTCTGTTTGGGGGCTTCTTTTCTGAAGCTTTGTTTCTGATGCTTTTTTCAGCCTCTGAAACCTCCATTTGAGAAGCTGGGCTACATTTGGGGTATAAATGTAGCAGGGCTACATTTGGAGTATAAAATGCACCCAGATTTTCCCCCTCTTTTTTAGAGGTGGGGGAAGGTGTATCTTATACTTTGAAAAATACAGTAATTCCTCGATACTGAGTTTCTTTTTAACACATCAGTATGTTGTCAGCAGTAGAAAAAAATGCTTTGAAATGTGCCTTACTTGAAATCATTAATTGCTTTTGCTAATGAAAAGCTGATGAAACTTTCAAGATTAACCTTTCTTTATGGATGTGTTTGCTGTCTTCCACCCTATTGTAACCCTGTTAACTTTTTTTATGTTTGTCTGTTTGTGTCTGGAATCCTTCTGGATTGAAGTAGGGATAAACTATGTGAATGAACCAATCAGGTAATCAATGGGTAATGCAAGAATCTGAACAATGTTTTGCTAGACTTGGCTCAGGGTTTTTCATATGTTCCATTCAATGGGATATAGTCAATCAAATGTCCCATGGTTAGTTATGACACATTAATGATACCTGCTCTTTTTTTTTTAAGTTGTGAGAAATGGTATTATTCCTGGAATTATTCCTGTAAAGAACACAGCCTAAGTAACTCCATATTGTACTCTTCCTATAACCTGAGTTAACCTGAGCTATTTTAGCAGTGTAAGACATTTAACAAGGGGAAGTTTGTGTAACGCCTGTTCTGAGGAAACAAGCCATAAAATGATGTTTGTACCTGTTGAGCAGGACAGGCTGACCTAAGCAAAATCATATTCCATTTAATTGTTCTGTAAATGACATAAGTGGGAAGTATGATCTCTGGGGGACTTTCCAGAGGAAGAAGATGGTGCTGAATAAGCCAGGAATGTTATATAATGTGTGAAAAACAATGACAGGTGGGGGCATTGTAACTGCCTTGTTGATTGTCTGAAAATGTATTTAAATCATGTATTCGGAGCTGTCAGACGTTCTCTCCCTTGCGGAGAACCCTTTTGCAAAAGCTTTTCGATATACGTATATCTTTTTGAAAGGGGACATGGTGGCTCAGGGGCTAGGATGTTTAGCTTGTCGATCGGAAGGTCGGCAGCTCGGCAGCTCGAATTCCCTAGTGCTACCGTGTAACGGGGTGAGCTCCTGTTACTTGTCCCAGCTTCTGCCAACCTAGCAGTTTTGAAAGCACGTAAAAATGCAAGTAGAAAAAATAGGGACCACCTTTGGTGGAAAGGTAACAGCATTCCGTGCGCCTTTGGTGTTGAGTCATGCCGGCCACATGACCATGGAGACGTCTTCGGACAGCACTGGCTCTTCGGCTTTGAAACGGAGATGAGCACCGCCCCCTAGAGTCGGCAATGACTAGCACGTATGTGCGAGGGGAACCTTTACCTTTACCTTTTTATCTTTTTGAAATAAACCTGCTTTATACTTGTTCATGGTTTTCGTTGCTTTTTATGGGATTTACTGTTATTGTATTTCTCACATAAGTCTTCTGCATTTTGTACTATAAATTTCAGCTTGAAAAATATATGAAAATACAAACAAAAATGTATACCTTTGTGCAAACTAAATAAGAAGGTCAAAAAGGATCAATAGTTGTTGCCATAGTTTTATTATCTCATAAAAATGAAATAGAACAGCTGTATTAGTGAATGCACATGTAGCTAACCAGGTCAAGAAAGCTAAATGTTCATGAATATTTCCATTTTTGCGTTTCTGAACTCCATTATACGTCTAGAGTTAAACCCTGGAGATCTCGTGAACTGAACAGGTCAAATAAGAAAAGTGAAGAGATAAATCAAAAGTATAAACCAAGGTTTTTCTTTCTTTTCCTTTTTTGAGAAGCCCTCATGAAAAAGGAAACAATCAACATTCAAAGATATACTTAGAAAAGTAGTATGAAATTTCAAGAATGAAGATATCACAGTTATAGGAAAAAGATTTGTGACTGATTTGTGACTGCAAGTTAGCTGGAAGCATTTGTGATCAAGGTCTCTGGGAGTCTTCTTTCATTCCACCAGGGCCTCTGGTGGCTCAACAGACTAATGCAGTCTGTTATTAACACAGCTGCTTGCAATTACTGCAAGTTCAAGTCCCACCAGCCCCAAGGTTGACTCAGCCTTCCATCCTTTATAAGGTAGGTAAAATGAGGACCCAGATTGTTGGGGGCAATAAAAGTTGACTTTGTATATAATATACAAATGGATGAAGACTATTGCTTAACACAATGTAAGCCGCCCTGAGTCTTCGGATATAAATTCAAATTTAAAAAAATCTGATTTCAGATGAACTTTCTGTTGGATACTGTCTGGATCTGCTGAAGGATAAAAGAGGCTCCTGAAATTTGGCCAGCAAGCGATATTAAATGTTCATAAGGTATCTGAAAACCTAAGCCAGGAATAAGTGAGTGATAACTGGAGTTAAGATATATGTCATGACTATAAATAGTTGTGACATATATTAATTACCAAGGATAGAAAACTGAATATGAAAGCTGAATTCTGTTATCAGCTTGTATGAAACTTCGTTTTAATTCGTTTCCATTTACCGTACCTCTCCTCCATTCCAGTTTTTGAAATTGGTACAGTATATCTGAATTCTCATATTTTTCATTGTGAGTTTTCATACTCTACGCTTGCCTATCAACAGTATCCACTTCCATTCTTGAGGAGTTAAAGTGTCTTCTAGTTTCCCTTAGATAGAAGAAGTTTGCAATTTGCTTGGCTGTTTATGACTAGATAAAGGCTTCTTGAGTGTCCCCTTATAATTAAGCTAGATTCTCACATGATCTGGAAGCTTTGACTTGTTTTTATCAGTTCTTTGAGGTTTATCAGTCCAGATCATCTACATCTGGTTGATTCTTAGAAAAGGAACTCCTTTCTACATTTGAAGGACATTGAGGAGATCCAGAAATTTTATATAAAATAGGATTCAGGCTCTTTTTTTCTTCTTCTTCTTATAAAGAGAAATTATTAGATGGACTCATGACTGTTTGTCTAAAGAAGTCTGCAAAATAGTAGGTTGAATCAAATAGACAATTGCTTTGAACCAGAGCTTTGCTTTCTTTTTTTGTTCTGAATTAAACAAACATTTGATGAATATAGAAATTTAAAAAGTTCTGTGTAAAAACAAGGAAAATCACTTCAGGCTTAATCCTATTACCTGTGGGGATATTTGTTATATTCCAAGTAGTGACAAGTTTCTTAAGTAAGCAATCAAGAAAATAATTATCTTGCATTACAGAAGTGGAGTGAAAATTATTTAAGGCTAAGAAAACAAAATGATGTGTTCCTTTTTTCCTGTTGAAACATCATTTCCAAAATGTAACAAAGCAAGAATCTGCCTCACTCAGCATTTTTCTCTGTCAGGCACCAAAGAATAACCTCCCTAGACTTGTAGCCTCAAGATGCATTTTGACAACAGTTTCTAAACATTTGGGGCTATTATACTCATTTGAGAATTCTGGAAATTGTATTTTGCAGAATAATTCTCCATATAATTAAATCAGATTTTTATACACTGCAACCCACACTTTTGTCATTTCCAACCAACTTAACCTCTGATTACAACAAAATACCTTATGCCACCAGACTTGAAATCCTGGGTTTAGAAAATTTAGAACTACGCCACCTTCGACATGACTTGAGTTTAACTCATAGAATCATCTGTTACGTCCTTCCTGTTGAAGACTACTTCAGCTTCAATCACAACAATACACGAGCACACAATAAATGTAAGCTTATTGTGAACCACTCTAATTTTGATTGCAGAAAATATGGCTTCAGTAACAGAGTTGTTAATGCCTGGAATGCACTACCAGACTCTGTGGTCTCTTCCCAAAATCCCCAAAACTTTAACATAAGACTGTCTACTGTTGACCTCACCCCATTCCTAAGAGGTCTGTAAGGGGCGTGCATAAGAGCACCAGTGTGCCTACCATTCCCTGTCCTAATGTTCCCTTTAATTTTATCCAATTTCATATAGTTATTACATACTTATGATTATATTTATGCTTATATATTGTATAGTTATTTCATGCGTATGCTTATATATACTGTTGTGATAGATAAATAAATAAATAAATAAATTAAAATAAATTAATCAGAACTTGCTCTACTCTGTTGGCTTCAAGATATAGAAAGGAAGAATGAGAACATTATCTTGCCTTTTCCTTTCTTTTTCCATCCTCCCCTCTCCTTCCCATTTCCTAAAATGTGAGTAACTGCCATTTGAGCTGGTCTTAAATATGTTCTAGGAATAGGGATAAAATGGATTATGGAGTGTTCTCAATCTCCAGTGCTTTTTCCCATGGCATCTTCTATCTTATATTTACTTGTCTGCACACCTACTGTGATGCCTCTGACTGTACTTTCCCATCCTTGAAATTACTAGATGAGGAGATATAAGAAAGTTTAAAATGGATAAAGTGGACAGATATTTTGAAAATGTTTTTTTTTTCATGAAAGTGCTTTTCAACAAATTGAAATTAAATTAAACAAATGAACTGGACCTTTGTAGAAATTCATTTTTGCATTATAATATCATAATGAATGATATGGTTGAATGATATTCAATAATGGTTGAATGATTAGAAAATCACAATTATATCATAACAGGCTATAAGCAGGAAAGAAGCAAGAGTGGAGAAGGGGATTATTAAAGCAACCTGCAGAGAGAATTATACCAGACTTATATGTCAGAAAATGTTTCAGCAACTTGGCAAAGATGAGGAAATTTCCAAAATAAAAAATCAAAAAAAAATCAAAGAAGTATTGAAAGAGAATCAAATGGAGATATCAGAAAAGACTACAGGAAAAAAAACAACCAACCTCCAACAAGTGCAACAGGAAACTAAAAGGGATGATACTGAACTATGCATTGCAAGCATTGACTTTTCTAAACGTTTCATTTGACCCCATGGACAAAGTTCCTCCAGGCCTTCCTGTTCTTTACCATCCTCTGTAATCCATTTAATCTCATGCCTACTGCTCAGTGACTCCATCCAGCCACCTCATTCTCTGTCGTCCCCTTCTTCTTTTGCCCTCAATCTTTCCCAGCATTAGGCTCTTCTCCAGTGAGTCCTTCCTTCTCATTAGGTGGCCAGAGTATTTGAGTTTCATCTTCAGGATCTGGCCTTCCAAAGAGCAGTCAGGGTTGATCTTCTCTAGGACTGACCGGTTTGATCACCTTGCAGTCCAAGGGACTCGCAAGAGTCTTCTCCAGCACCATAGTTCAAAGGCCTCAATTCTTTGACGCTCAGCCTTTCTTATGGTCCAACTTTCACAGCCGTACATTGCAACTGGGAAAACCATAGCACAAGCGATACATATTGCAAGAAAGAGAAAAGGGCATAAAATATTTGATTTATAAAAATGCTGGTAAAGAAAAGTAAAAAAAGAAAGAAGTAAAAAAGAAGGAAGGGAAGGGAAGGGAAGGGAAGGGAAGGGAAGGGAAGAGAAGAGAAGAGAAGAGAAGAGAAGAGAAGAGAAGAGAAGAGAAGAGAAGAGAAGAGAAGAGAAGAGCATATGGAGTTGTTTTGTGTATAGATCCACAACTAAAATCAGAACTTGTATTGATTCATCAGCAGGGCAGATTGAGCTGGGAATTAATTTGCATGGAACTAACACTTTGAAACTGAGAATGTATGCCTCAAATGAGGACAAAGTATTTTCCTCTCTTCTTATGGAGAGTTTTATAGATTTTTCTTATAAAAATTGGTGTATGATGGGGAATTGGAATGGAGTGATCTCTTTGCAACTGGACAGAAATTCTGAGAAAAATATTAAAGTCATTCAAGGGAAATTACCAAACATTTTCTTTGATTTGATGCATAAAAATGGCTCTGTTTGATCAATTGATGCAGAAAAGTGGCAATTCAAGAGAGTATATTTATTTTTCTGAAACATATACTTTCCAAGAACAGACATACTTTGGATTTCAAAAACTTGTCTACTAAGTTTTCTAAAGCAGAAATATCACCAAAAATTTTTTCAAATCATAATCCTGTGACTTTGGTTTAAAACCAATTCTTTTAGATGAAGAAACTGTTGGTACAGAAAGAAGCAATAGTGGAGGATTGTAAAAAGAAATTAAAACATTTTCAAAAAAATCATTTAAGTAAAGGCACTGATATAAGAATGGTTTGGGATACAAATAAAGCTTTTATTAGAAGTTATTTTATACAATGTAATATTAAACTTAAATAGAAGAATCAAGAGAAAACACAAAATATTTTGGGTGAAATAAAAAAGGAAAGAAGACTTCAAGAAAATAAGTTTTTACAATAATTATTTACTATATGCTAAGAGCAAGAAAAATGGAAATATAAGTTATTTAAAGCAAAAAAATGTGAGTTTCCAAATAAACAAGTGGACGTGGATAGCATATAAATTATAAAAAGAAAAAGAAAAGAAAAGAAGATGATACTGAAATTAAAAGAAGGGGATATATAATGGACAAGGTGGCCATACAAGAAGTATTTCATCAATATTATTCCAATTTGTATAAAGATATAAAGAAAATGGCTGAATGTGTAAAAAAATTTTTTGACAATTATAGAGGAATAGAGAGAGATTATGACTGGACCTACAACAATAAGAGAAATTTCAAAAGCTATGAAAGAGATTAAACTGAGAAAAGTGCCTGGACCAGATCTATAAACAGGTTCTTATTATAAATGTTTTGAGGATGAACTTTTTCATTCTTTACAAAACACAGTGAACTCTATCCTACATGGAATAAGCTGCCAATGAGTTGAAAGATGCCAATATAGCATAATATCTGAAGAAGGACAAGATTTTAACAATAAAATATAGGGTGATATCTATAGGAGATGAGCAGGCTGAGCCCAAAAGAGGGATCAAATGTATCATCAGTCAGGAGCCTCACAAGAAATTTTAAATCCAGCCCACCTTGAATTCCTTCTACTTTTATCTCCTGCTAATTTCCCTTGGCTGTTAGTAGTTCAAATTCTTGTGGAGACCTTAAGCTTCCAATAAATCTTTATACCCATTTGAGCTCTCTGGATCTCCTGATTTTCCTGGCACTTGACAATATCATTATTGAATAATGACTACAAGTTGTTCACAATGATTCTAGCTAATAGGCTGAAAATAATTTTGCAAAAATTTACTCATGGGGATCAGTGTGAGTTCTTACCTAAAAGACAGGTAAAGGGCAACGTTAGAAATGTGTTGAACATTTTGGAATATTTGGAACAACATAATGAAAAATGAGCTGCATTGATTTTCTTAGATATCGAGAAGGCCCTTGACAATTCGAACTGGGTTTTCTTGTTCAAGCTTTTGCAAGATTCGAATTTTGGAGACAGCTTTATAAAAATGGGTAAGATCAATGTACACTTCATAGAAAGCACAAATAATTGTTAATGGAGATTTAAGAAACCCAGTGAGATACTAAAAAGGAACAAGACAAAGTTGCCCACTGCGTCCCTCCCTTCCTTCCTTCCTCCTTCCCTCTCTCCCTCTCCCTCTCCCTTCCTCCTTCTCTCTCTTTTGGTTCTTGAAATACAGAATAGAGATGTGAGACAAGATGAGAGGATTGTGAGAGTAATGATTTTAAAAAAACTTATAAGTTAAGGGATTTTGCAGTTGACTCGGCATCAGTTCTGGAAGAGCCTTTAAAGTGAATTGAAATATTAATGAGCAGATTTAAAAGAAGCAGGTTTCGAGAGTAATAAACAGAAGCTGTTAACAAAAATATGAAATATAAGCTCAAACAGAATTGATGAATAAAATAGGTTTTAAGACTGAGAAGCAGATAAAATATCTGGGTATGCCATGACAAATATGAATTATATGTTATTTAAAAATAATTATATCAAGACATGGAATAAATAAAACAAAGATATGTTACAATGGCAGAAACTATAACTGTAATTGTTGGGGAGAATTTCTGTAATGAAAGCAAATGTCTTGCTTAGGGTGGTTTTTTTTCTTTGTTTTTTACCAGATAATACCTGTTTTGACAACTGATGCACCATTTAAACAGTAGAAGAAGGATATGTCTAAATTTGTGTAGCGGGGGGAAAAAACACAAGTTAAATATAAGGTTTTAAAAGATGCAATGGAAACAGGAGGTGTGTGTTTACCTGATTTGAAAGGGTATTTTGTAGCTTACTGTTTGGTTTCAAGGTGTGGGAAGCTTCACCCCCTCCTAGAAGAATGAAACATTTTGGGAAATATTCAAAAGGCAGAATATTATATTTCCCCAAAGGGAGAAATGGAAAAACATACTCTTAGACAGAAAGCAGACTCAGTCTTTTTTAATACCCATCCTCAGCAGATATTTTGTGCCCATTAAAAAAGATTGGGCCAACCTATCTACAAAGCAAAAGACCTTCAGCTTCAGGATGATGGGATTAAAAAGAACAGGACATGATCCTTCAGGACATTAATCCACTACCATTTAGTAGAAGACACAGAGCTCACTACATTGCGCACAATCTCCTTAGTGCATTTTCAAACATTGCACAACCCCCCAGCAACATCTCTGAAACTTATAAAAATCCATATGCTCATCAAACCAATTGTTCAGGACTGCTGTTAATTCTGTTCATCATTTAACTTTCTGTCCAATCAGCATCCATGTTGTCTCCAATGTCTTTCTCCCAGGTTGGAACTGAACAAGATGGATTTTCCTTCCCACAAAAGAAAGAGTGGGCGTTGCTGAGAAATTAAAAGCTTCTGGAGTGAGAAGAACATGACCTGAGATTTGGGTGACATGGATTTTTGTAGTACAATAAAGACAGATCTGTCATGTTGAAAATATGGAATAAATACAAATGCAGGTTATGATAGAAAACACCTTTTGGATATCAACATAAGAATAGGCAAACACAAATGGCTAACTTATTGTGAGATAGTAGAATTTTGTAGTGGAGAATGTAAAATAAAATCAAGAGAAGACCTGGTAGCACTGAGATACAATTGTCAATAGTTCTCTTATTTATAATTATTAAAAAGATGTAAAGTAGACAAAAGAATTTATGGTTTGTACATTCTAAGACTGAGTGTGAAACAGAATTATGTACAAATGTAGAACATATAATTGCTGAACTTCAATTTTCATTGAAATTTGAAATAGAAGAAGTGAAAAAAATGTATGTTCTTAGTTGTGAAGTCATGTCTGACCCATTGCAACCCCATGGACAACGTTCCTCCAGGCGTTCCTGTCCTCTACCATGCCCCGGAGTCCATTTAAGCTCATGCCTACTGCTTCAGTGACTCCATCCAGCCACCTTGTTCTCTGTTGTCCCCTTCTTCTTTTGCCCACAATCTTTCCCAGCATTAGGCTCTTCTCCAGTGAGTCCTTCCTTCTCATTAGGTGGCCAAAGGATTTGAGTTTCATCTTCAAGATCTGGCCTTCTAAAGAGCAGTCAGGATTGATCTCCTCTAGGACTGACCGGTTTGATCGCCTTGCAGTCCAAA
This sequence comes from Ahaetulla prasina, assembly GCF_028640845.1. Classification (NCBI taxonomy): domain Eukaryota; kingdom Metazoa; phylum Chordata; class Lepidosauria; order Squamata; family Colubridae; genus Ahaetulla; species Ahaetulla prasina. The sequence continues at coordinate 79,648,118 of NC_080545.1, read as the reverse complement.
TGACTCACAGGAGTCTTCTCCAGCACCATAGTTCAAAGGCATCAATTCTTTGGCGCTCTAAGATAATATGCCTTCTTTTATAAGGTGTCCAGATGTTAATCCAATGATGTTCTTCAGACTGGACAGAACATATAAAGCACCTTTTTAGACTGAGGTTGCTTAACTAGAGATCAGTGATGCAATTCAAATTTCCATCACAGTTCTTTGGGACTAAATCTGTTGCTCAGTTCCTTTCTTTTAATGACTGTGTAATAATGTAACCACAGTTAAGCCCTTTGGGGAAATTTAAATATGTGCTCAGATCCTTCTCGCACTAAAGTAACTAGTAAAAGAATAATTAAAAGAGTCTCCAAGTTTTTTTAAAAAAACCCACAAACAAAATTGTGAGTTTAAATAAACAACAACAAAAAAGCCACATAGGAATCCTTAGAAGAATGAAATGAAAATGTGATAAGGTTCAATAGGTAAGTCCCAAATGGTATTTAAATCAGAAGCATTGATGGTGTGTGTGTGTGTGTGTGGGAGGAAGGCGAGTCTTTTGTGAAAGCTTCTTAGCATCAAATTAGGTACTCCTGTAAACATCTTCATTAGAAGGGCAATTCCCTCATTAATTTGTAGATTAATGGTTTTTCTTGTCCACTCAAATCTTAACAAATTTAGCCCTCCCCAATTCATTAGAATGTCAAAAACTGCCTTCTTGGGCCCAGTGATTAGTGTGGGATTGAACTACTGTTTCAAAAATTGCATTATACTAAAACTAGCTAAAACGGAAAGGGGAATCAACAGGTTTATTTTATTTATTTTATTTATTTATTTTGTCACAATAGTATATTTAAGCATAAGCATGAAAATAACTATATAATATATAAGCATATATATGAGCATAAGTATGTAATAACTATATTAATTGGATATAATGAAAGGAAACAATAGGATAGGAACGGTGGGCACATTTGTGCTCTTATGCACGCCCCTTATAGACCTCTTAGGAATGGGGTGAGGTCAATAGTAGAGAGTTTTTGGTTAAAGCTTTGGGGATTTTGAGAAGAGACCACAGAGTCAGGTAGTGTGTTCCAAGTATTAACAGCTCTGTTACAGAAGTCATATTTTCTGCAATCAAGATTGAAGCGGTTAACATTGAGTTTAAATCTATTGTTTGCTCTTGTATTGTAGTGACTGAAGCTGAAGTAGTCTTCAACAGGAAGGACATTGCAATAGATGATTCTATGAGTTAAACATAGGTCCTGTCGAAGGCGGCGGAGCTTATGTTAGGGAGCTTACGTTAGGGAACTAAAAACTCTTCACCCATAATAATCAATATACTACTAAAATTCTTATTCTCATGACCTCTGCTTGGGTAAAACAGTGTGTCATGGGAGAACAATTTTTGAACTCAAGGTATCTCAAATTTACTAACTTATAGGATGCATTCAAAATCCAGGATCTATGATTTCCAAGGAAGTGAAATTTGAGAAAATTGTGGCTGCTTCAATGCTACTGACTACTGCCGTGCTGCTGTGTTGCTGCTACAGTCATGTAGACTTTAACATTGGGCACTATCTAACAAAATGAAATTCTGTGGTGAAAAAAGTAAGGTTCTACATTTAGACAAGATGCACAGGTACAATATATGTGGTACCTATCTCAATAGTAGTAACTGTAAAAGGGATCTTGGGGTCCTAGTGGACAATCATTTAAATATGAGCCAGCGGTGTGCTGCAGCTGCCAAAAAAGCCAACACAGTTCTAGGCTGCATAAACAGAGGGATAGAATCAAGATCATGTGAAGTGTTAATATTATTTTATAATGCCTTGGTAAGGCCACACTTGAAATACTGCATCCAATTTTGGTCATCATGATGTAAAGAAGATGTTGAGACTCTGGAAAGAGTGCAGAGAAGAACAACAAAGATTATTAGGGGACTGGAGGCTAAAACATATGAAGAACAGTTGCAGGAACTGGGTAGGTCTAGTTTAATGAAAAGAAGGACTAGGGAAGACATGATAGCAGTGTTCCAATATCTCAAGGGTTGCCACAAAGAAGAGGGAGTCAAACTATTCTCCAAAGGACCTGAGGGTAGAACAAGAAGCAATAGGTGGAAACTAATCAAGGAGAGAAGCAACCTAGAACTAAGGAGAAATTTCCTGACAGAACAATTAATCAGTGGAACAAGTTGCCTTCAGAAGTTGTAAATGCTCCAACACTGGAAGATTTTAAGAAAAGATTGAATAACCATTTGTCTGAAATGATATAGGGTTTCCTGTCTAAGCAGGGGTTTGGACAAGAAGACCTCCAAGGACCCTTCCAACTTTATTATTACATAGGGTAAGCTGCCCTGAGTCTTCGGAAAAGGGCGGGATATAAATGCAAAAAAAAATAAATTATTCAATTCTATTCTAAATGTGATCTTCATTTTCAATGTTTTGTGATAGTTTCCCAGCCAATCTGGCAAACCCTTGCTCTCCCCCCAGCAGTAAGTGTAGCTCTAAAAGAAGCATCAACTTCTTTAGGCCTGGATATTTTTATTGCTTTATATGCCCCTTTTCTGCACATGTATCTATATCCCATTTTGTTCAGGAACTTAAGGCTCATACATAGTGTTCCATCTTCCTATATTTCTTAACAACAACCCTGTAAAGTAGGTTGGGATGAAAATCACCAAGTGAGTTGCTATAGTTACAGATGGAATAGAAACTGGATCCATCTGATATCTGTCAATTACTGTATATTACTCACTACAACATACTCCTTATTCATGCTGTTTTATTTTACACTAGATGATGGTGATGGTGATGATGATGATTTTAAAAACATTGGAAAGCACATCATCCCGTCTTCAACATTTGTTGATGGACCAAAATATATGATGGAACAATGTCACGATGCCACAATGTACATATGGAAGTATGGCAATGGTTCATTTTTCATAACAGTGACATAAAATATAAATTGGTTAGAAATATGACAGCATCTTTGTTCTGAGTCAGCAGTCAAATGATTGGCCAGATTTAATGGCAAGAGTATTCAACTTGAATGAGTATTCAACATGCATTAGTTGCTCCCATGGAACAACAAAAGAATACTACACCTTCAATGCTGTCATTTAATGCTACTCATTTTCCAGTAGCATTTCTTGATTTACTTGAACTCTCTGGATTGCCATGACATAAATTGGAATTGAAGATCCCATCATTTTAATGAGCAACTTGGATCTTCCTAGGCTTTGCAATGGAATGGGATGACCGTGGAAGAACTCCACGAGAATCTTATTGCAGCAAACATAAACATTGGTATATTAAAGAAGACAATGTCATGATTTCAAGAATTATACTCAAGTTATTAGAAGGTGAAATTGTCCCTCTTCAACAGACACAATTCTCAATAATGTTATGCTTTACTCTCACTATACATAAAGCACAAAAGCAAACCATGGAGAATGTGCTGATTTATCCGGAGAAACTGATATTCCAGCATTCACATTGCATTATCCCCGTAAATGTGTTTTGTTATTTGCATTCATGCTGTGGATACCCTTGACTGATGCATATGAAGACTGGTCAGCCTAAAACAGAAGCTAGTCCACTCCAAAGATAAAACACCCAGACATAAACTGAGTAATGTGGTATATGCAGTACAATGGAGTGAACCATGTGCAGATCTGTACATTGGGGAAACAAAACAACCACTTCATAAGCACATGGCACAACATAGGAGAACAAACACATCAGGATTAGATTCATCAATCCGTCTGCATTTAAGACACAGGGCACTCTTTTAAAGAGAGCAAAGTCCACATTTTGGACAGAGAGGACCACTGATTTGAAATGTCAAAATTGAATACCCCTCTCTCAACAGAGCATCATCTGTTGCTCTGTTGCATATGGCATCATCTATCTCCAAACTACAACACCGTCCTTTCAACAGTCCCAAGGCTCCACACCCATTTGCACAACTTAGTTGACCCTGATGTCATAGATAAAACTCCAGATGGCCTTAATGACTCATTAAAGAATGCAAATGACCAGCTGCCTTCAAGGAGTATATATCCTTCCATTCCCCATCATCCATTCAGAGCTGAAGAAGCTTCTTGGATGAAAAGCAAAATGTCTTCAAAGAAAAACCAGAAAGTCCAGTTGTCTCTTGAAAAAGCACCTTGGGGACAACCATGACTTGAATGACTGAGAAACTCCATAGATGGTCAACCTAAAGGGGAATTAATATATCCTGGTAGAGTTTATGTCGACCTTTTGAAGTACTCCAGAGAAGAAGTACCAACCATGAGTACTAACACTAACTTTATTGTAAGTTTATGGTAACAGTATCTTACAAACTTCATGCTTATTTATAAACATAACATGAAATTATTTTTAATCACATATTTCAAAAAATAAACAAACCCCAAAACACCTCAATATCATTCAACCTAACATTCAGTTGTGTTTATTTACCTCATGCACACCCATTTAAACTCTGGGTTCCAAAAAGCTACACAAAATAATTTTGTTGTACACCTATCTTGTCCAAAATTAGAGTTTTAAATAATTGGCAGGTAGCCAGAGACATTGCAGACTAACAAAGAAGCAAATGATAGCAGTAACACACTATGTCACTTTCCAGTGATGAGTAAGCTTCTCAAAAAAAAAAAGAGAGAGAGAGAGAGGGGGGGGAGGGAGGGAGAGAGAGAGAGAGAGAGATTCCCAATCCCACTATGAATAAGATGAAAAACCAGATGCTTTAGTCACAGTAAAAGAAGGATTTCAGAAAACTGAAGACAGATTTTGAACAAAACTTAAGCATGGAATCTGCCAGTCTCAGATAAAGCTCTAAGAAGCATTAAATGGTAGCATCAACCAAATGATACACTTGAGAAATAAGTCTCTACCCTTTTAAAAGAGGGTTTTGAAATGATTAGCTTTAGTATAAATTGCTTCCCATGTAAGGATATGACGATTAAACAAAAGACTTGCTGAAGCCCATTTTGACTTGGAAATATTGATTTCCTATCCCAGCTTATTAACTAATTCCTAGGAAGCCAAAAAGACTATTTACATTATGCTCTATAACAGGGGTCTCCAACCTTGGTCCCTTTAAGACTTATGGACTTCAACTCCCAGAGTTCCTCAGCCAGCTTTGCTGGCTGAGGGACTCTGGGAGTTAAAGTCCACAAGTCTTAAAGGGACCAAGGTTGGAGACCCCTGCTCTATAACAGCATTTCTCAAGTAAAACATAATTTAGTATGTTCAGGCAAAGGAACCTTCCAAAAGATGGCATCCCAACAAGCCTCACTATGATTCACTATGTGGAGGCATCACTTTGCTTCATTTGGTAACAGTGGATTCTCTGACTGTCCAGAAATCACTGAGAATGAGCAAACAATCAGTTGGATTCCCACATTTCAGCAATACTCAGACCACATCCTCGAACACCCAAAAGAGTGCTGCAAAACACCAGGAGGTATTAATATAGCACCCATCGGTGGTGAAATATAAAATTTGTTACTAACGGTTTTGTGGGCGTGGCTTGGTGGGGAGGTGTAATGTGACTGGGTGGGCATGGCCAACTTTTTTTGTTTAACTTTTAAAAGAATTTTTTTTCCTGATCATCGGAGGCTTTTCTTTTCTTTTAAAAACATTTTTTTTTTGCCTTTAAAAGAAAAAAAAAGCCTCTGACAATCAGGCAACTCAGCTGGGATCGTCAGAACCTTTTAAAAGCATTTTTTTGGCCAAAGAGGTTGTAGAGAAAATGCTTTTAAAGGGTTCTGACGATCCCAGCTGAGCTGTGCGGCCGAAGAAAAAATGCTTTTAAAAGTAAAAAAAAAAAACAACCTCTGATGATCGCGCAAGTCAACTGGGCATGCGGGGGTGGGCAGGGATTTTTGCTACCAGTTCTCCGAACCACTCACCGCCATCGCTACCGGATCGGACGATCTGGTCCAAACCAGGAGCATTTCACCCTGGCACCCATGTTTGACTTTCAAAAGAAGCTGTGCCTTTATTTGAGATCATTGGGCAGCTACAAAGGGCAGCCATGGGATCTTAGGGGGGAAAAAAGATGCAGCTGCTTTAAAGAGTTGTGATATCCACAGGAGCTGCATTTTTAGTCCTGCATAAAGCAAAATATATTTGTCCAGATGATTTTCAGAGTGCTCTATAAATCTGTTCCAAAATATACTAAGCTTTAGATTTGTCTATTTTCATCTAACTGCAGCACAAACATGCCCTGCAGTGGCCTATTTTTCTCCCCCCGTCACATGACATGGCTTTCATCTCACTCACAGCTCATGAATAAGACAGCTTTATGTCATGTTCAGCTACACTGGTGTTAAAATATCCCTTATTTCAAAATCATCTAACTCTACCTCAAGGTGTATAACACCTAGCCTGTTTCCCCCAAAATAGGACATCCCCTGATAATAAGTAATTATGAATTATGATATCGTACCTTCCTTCTCCCGTTAGATTAACTGCAGAAGGAAAGGTTTCAGAATTATAACTTTGGGCCTAAACTTCTTTAATTGAAAAACTTCTGTTTTCAAATATACAGATTGGGGAGAAAACAATGAGGTTTGAATTGGGTGGAAATCTTACCTTCCCCCCAAACCTTCTTCTGTACAATTCCAATTAAAATGAGTTTTAGAAGCTATCTAGCAAACAACCAAATTAATTCCAAAATCAATTTCTTCATTGATTCAATTTCTCCTACTTCTGATAATTTCTTTTGCCACAGATCAGACACCTTCCTGTAGCTTCTGTACCTTATCATTTCAGTCTTGGATGTCACTGAAAGTACTTACACTGGGCCCCTAAGTTGTTGTGAACAACGGAAAACAGTTCCATATTCCCAATGCTCCTGGATACCAGAACCCTGCAGTTACAATCTCAACTCTTGGCTACCATATTGATTTTCTGACACTCTTCTTTCATTCAGTAGGTTTAAGAGAGGAAAGGTTAAAAGAAGAAAGATTCAGGGACTATCCAAGGTTAAAAAAATATCTATTTCAGATGTATCCTGAACTCTGTTGAAATTTCACATCTTGGAAAAAGCAGATTCCAGATATTTAATGGCTGAATATCTGTCTTGATTCACTTTTGGATTATCTCTTGCCATCAAAACAGATCTAAATTTAAGTTAACTCTTTTTTCCCCCTTCTCGTAATAGATGATACATACATGATTCATTACTCTCATTTTTCTGGTGTGAACCTGAGAGCAATTAAACTAAGCCAATATAGTCCATCTTTGTGTTAATGGTTGAGGAACTTGTGCATGGCCAGTAAAGTATTTGAGAAGCTGATGGGACTGAGATGGTTTCTCATGGTGAGGATGGGGCATACTGCAACTAAAAAAGAGCCTATAGCAATGCGATAGATCATGTGTGGTGGATGACCATAAAAATATGATAAATAAATAAATTCTGTGGGTTGGCTTGGTTTACAGGAGATATGGAGCAAGGATTAAAGAAGATTCACATAGCTGCAAGCTTTTTTCTTATATCCTGTCTGCAAATTTGCATTAATGGGCATACTCTGCCTTTCTGATTTGTATCTTTGCATTCAAAAATATCTTACCAAATAAACAATGGCAGGGAATCTAGTGGGCTTCCTTTCAGGGTTATTAAGCATATAAATTAAACAGAGCAACAAATTAAATTTTGTGCCTTTGGCCAGCCAACTGCTACTATAAGATAGAGATAATACTCACATGTATGCTTTTGACACTTTTTGTCCTTATTTTTATGATTTTACCTGAAACTGAACACAAGCTGTTATAATTTACCTGAAATTGAAGACAAGCTGTTCGAAACCACCATACACCAAAATAGACACATATGCCATCTTGTATTTAAGAAATATGATCTGTTCCGAAATGTTTCCAAATTTAGCTTTCCATAAAGTTCAGCCAGATCCATTCTAGATATATATTAGTTTCACTTGTCAGTTGCTGCTTTCTGATCTTAATCCTGGCAGATACGGTTAGATAGGTATGTTGCTATTCAGTTTTTATGCTGCTGGATTTTTCTGGTAAATGAACAAAACCTCTGGAGGATTGGTCTAATATTTTAGTGAAGGGAGCGTTCATTCTGCAAGAGGACTGTTATTCACCTGTCCCTATGCTAAGATCTCACACTGTATCACAAGCTTAGGAACAGGCTTCAAAAACTAAATGAGGTATAAGGAATTTGTAGCCCTCCATGAAGTACTTGAAAGGAGATTGAATAATACAGGCTTGTATTCAAGTCATTTCTTACATTAGTCTTCATTCAAGATAAGTATAAAGGTAAAGGTTCCCCTCACACATATGTGCTAGTTGTTCCTGACTCTAGTGGGTGGTGCAGGGGTGAAATCCAGCAGGTTCTGACAGGTTCTGGAGAAGTGGTAGCAGAAATATTGAGCAGTTTGGAGAACCGGTAGCGGAAATTTTGACTAGTTCAGAGAACTGGCAAATACCACCTCTGGCTGGCCCCAGAGTGGGGTGGGAATGGAGATTTTGCAAAATCCTTCTCCCAGGAATGGAGAGGGAATGGAGATTTTGTAGTATCCTTCCCCTGCCATTCCCACCAAGCCGCACCACGGCTACCAAGCCACGCCCATATAACCAGTAGTAAAAAAAATTGGATTTTACCACTGGGGTGGTGCTCATCTCCATTTCAAAGCCAAAGAGCCAGCGCTGTCCGAAGACATCTCTGTGGTCATGTGGCTGGCATGACTAAATGCCAAAGGCGCACGGAATGCTGTTACCTTCAAACCAAAGGTGGTCCCTATTTTTCTACTTGCATTTTTTACGTGCTTTCAAACTGATAGATTGGCAGAAGCTGGGACAAATAACAGGAGCTCACCCCGTTACACAGCACTAGGGATTCAAACCACTGAACTGCCGACCTTTTGACTGACAAGCTTTCAATTGACCCTTCAATCGACAAGGTAAGTATACCAAAACGAGCAAAAGCCCACATTTTTTAAAGATATTTTACCCTGCCTTTATTATTTTTTATAAATAACTCAAGGCAGCAAATATACCTAATATTCCTTCCTTCTCCTATTTTCTGTACAACAACAACCTTGTAAGGTAAGATGGGCTGGGAGTTGGTGACCTGATCCAAGGTCACTCAGCTGGCTTTCATGGCTAAGGTGGGACTAGAACACTCAGTCTCCTGGCTTTTGTTTTAGTGCTGTGTCTCCATAAAGTTCCATTGAAACTTGCTAATCCAAGAAATAGTCTTTGGGTTTAAAAAAAATTGAAAAGAAATGTAGCCAACAACAGAAAACAAGGGGTCTAGATGGTATGGAAAGAGTCAGGTCCAAAATGTGGAAGCTCAGTGGACAACAGCGGATAAACCACAACCGTTGCTAGTTGCGAAGTCTTGTCCAACCTATCGCGACCCCCATGGACAACGTTCCTCCTTCCTATCCTCTACCATCCTCTGGAGTCCATTTAAGCTCACACCTACTGCTTCAGTGACTCCATCCAGCCACATCATTCTCTGTCATCCCATTCTTCTTTTGCCCTCAATCATTCCCAGCATTAGGCTCTTCTCTAGTGTGTCCTTCCTTCTCACTAGGTGGCCAAAATATTTGAGCTTCTTTTTCAGGATCTGGCCTTCTAAAGAGCAGTCAGGGTTGATTTCCTCTAGGACTGACGGGTTTGATCAACTTGCAGTGCAAGGGACTTGCAGGAGTCTTCTCCAGCACCAGAGTTCAAAGGCCTCAATTCTTTAAACCACAACTAGTCTATTCTAACCAATCACACAAAATTGCTGTATAGGGACAAAAGTTGGAGAACAGATTGTTATGGAACAAAGGCAAATATATAAATCTTATGAATAAGAATAGATATAGAGGATATTTAATTTATTACAGTTGTAATGAATGCAAGACATTCTTACAATATGCCATAAGTAAAAGAAATGAAAGATTTCTAATTATCTTTTGGGATAATTAATGGCTAAATCTATAAAGAATATGTCATAATGAAAGTGAAATTCATATGCATTAAGATGCCTGAATTAAACTCAGTGGAATGTGGCTTTTACCCCAAAATTTGAAACCATTGAAGAAAATCAGAACTAAGCGCACAGAACCGGAGTTTGTGTGATACCATTTGGTAGTCAAGAAAAATGTCATTACAGTACATAATTTAGGCACATTAACTCAACATGCAGAAAAGTCTTGCTGCCATTTCCAAATGGAGAAAAAAAAGCAAGATTGCATCAATTTAGCCTCAAATAAAAGAGATACTACATTTGAAACACACTGTAGCATATGATAAACTGTGCTTCCCATGCCATAAAAATATATGCAGATGTACATACTTTCTAATGCATAATATGATTACATAATGCATAATAGAATGTGGTGAAAACACTAAATGCTAATGATTTTCTCAGGCCAAATCCATTTCTTTTCCTGTTTGCAAAACAGCATTTCCTACATTTTTTATAAAGCTCTTTTCTTGGCTTTGATTATTATAGAATTCTAAAGTATCCTGGAGGGAACTAATAATTTTGCTCATTTGCTGGAAATTCTAGTCTATTCTTTTTCAGGAGGAGCAGATCTGAAATCTCTTTGGAAGCATGAATGTTTCAAGCCACTTCTTCCCATCTCCTCCTCTTTCCTTGCAATTTGGCATAATTGGGTGGCGTTAAAAGCATATTGCTGATGCGACTAACCCATCAGGCATAAGTTATAAGCAACTGTTCCTGTATGACTTGACAAAACTTCTTCCAAATTCTTCCTGAATTCACAGTTCCCCTCCAGCAATATATCAACTGAATTATTTTACAAAGAATGAAAGGACTTTCTTAAAAAGACTGGCAACATTCTCTAACCTCCAATATTACATGACATGATTCTGAAGAAAGTTGGCAAAAGAAAATAAGATATGGCATAGTTAGATACCAGTCGGATGAATATTGCAGCAGGATTGGGCAAGGGAAATTTTGTTTCCTAATGAAAGAATTTACATCATCTGATTGATAGACATTTCTGACTCTCTCTTTTTTTTAAAGTTGAGCAACAGCAAATTTATATTTCTTATTCAAAACTGAAATTCTGGGCAATCACTTCAGAGTAAAAGGTTTGATTTAAAGCCTGCTGTTTGCCATGATATATAAGAACAATTCTATTTTGCAGAGGGATACAGGACCTTACATTCTTTGGGATTGTGCAAGACCACCAAAAGGGCTTATAGATGTCCACAAGAAATATCTGTGATGCAATCAAAACTTTTTGGACATGTTTCTCCAGACATGGCATTCAGGAGGAAACATGCATGTCTTATTTCACAGAGGTGTTAATCTGTTCAACAGATGGCTGGGTTCACACAACTAAATTATAAACTGTGATTTGTAATCTACAATAATTTGTAAATGATAGTGCTCATACAACATGCTAAATTAAAACTGAGCAAACCACTTCCTGATTTAGGATGATACAACATTAGCTACAGTAGCTATTGATAGTTTTCTTACCCATAACTTCCTTTTAAATCAAAATGGCTGTTGACCTCCAGTTTATACATTGGCTTGCTTAGTTGTTGAGAACTTCATTGAAGTCCTTGCTCAGATCTTTTACAGGTCTGGAATAAGACCTGTTTTATTGGGATATGTTACAGGTTCTCAAATTATGACCACAACTGAGCCCAAACTTTCACTGTTAAGTGAAAACATTTATTAAGCAAATTTTGCCCCGTTTTTGAGCCTTCTTGCCACAGATGTTAAGTGAATCATTGCAACTGTTAAGTTAGTAACACAGTTATTAAATCAATCTTACTTCCCCATTGACTTTTCTTGTTAGAAGGTCACAAAACATGATCACATGACACTGCAATCATCATAAGAATAAGCCAAAAATTACCAAACATCTGAATGTTGATCTCATGACCATGGGGATGCTGAAGTGTGAAAAACACTCATAAATCACTTTTTTCCCCAGTGCTGTTGAAACTTGAACGGTCACTAAATGAATTGTTGTAAGTCAAGGACTACCTGTCATTGGGGATTGGTCCTCTATGATCCATTTATCCAGAGGCAACTAAAGAAAGACAAGGAATTATGGCAGTGCAGTGAAAGTCCCAGTCCTTTTGTCCTTGCTTCAACTTTGCATATATACTGTATCAAAGATGGTGTGTGTGTGTGTGTGTGTGTGTGTGTGTGTGTGTGTGTGTGTGTATTACACTGTTACAACCGGAATCCTGACTATTTGATTCCAAAAATCAGCACTGGTTTCTTCTCAGCTGATCTTTATTACTTTATGAACTATGGTGGCCCAATGGTTAGAATGCAATATTGCAGGCTGTTGATTGCCAGCAGTTCAATTCCTGACTGGTTCAAGGTTGACTCAACCTTCCATTCTTCTAAGGCCAATAAAATGAGGATGCAGATTGTTGAGGGCAATATGCTGACATTGTAAACTGCTGAGAGAGGGCTGTAAAGCAGGGGTCTCCAACCTTGGCAACTTTAAGACTTGTGGACTTCAACTCCCAGAATTCCACAGCCAGCAAAGCATTGCAAAGTGGTATATAAGTCTAAGGGCTATTGCTATTTATTGTTTTCTTACTGATTTATGCACTTTGAAATATGTTTTCATTAGCACAGATTTTTCTTTAAAAATTGTATTGGTATTTTGCCTTGTTGTTACCAAGAGATGAAAAAAAAACATCATATAAATCTAATAACTCTTCTAAAATTTTCAGGAATAAACCAGTGCTATTGTTTTGTTTTTAATTCTTCAGCTTTTAATATGATTTGTTGCAGCTGCTGCTTCTCTACTAAATTTTATAGCTGGGGCTTTTAACAGTTGACATACCTGAAATTTTATCATACTCATTTTATATTTTTAAAGTTATTACCAGCCTAATGAATCATTATGGCTAAGAGGTAGATGATGCGTGTTTTACCCAAGCAAACAGATGTATTAACCTCAGCTGCCTTTGGCCAATGTTCCCAGAGCCAGCATTCTTCACACTCTTCCAGTTAGCTCAGCAACAGGTTCTCGAAGCGATCTGCATCAATATGTCATCAATCAAATCAGAGATTACTGATCCTTGTTTAAATTGCCAGCAGTCAGATCTGAGCCGAAGAGTAAAAAGACCTGCAATTAATCATTCAGTCACCTCATTCATAATTATTTGTGTAAAATAGTTTATTATGTCTCCAATTCTTTTTAGTGTCCCTTGTAAGGACTCAAAACATATTTTGTGTTATATTGTTGACTGAAGTTGGAAAACTGTGTAGGGTTATATGTCAGCCCTGAAGTGAACCTGGCTGAGGCCATCTTGGATGCTTCAGGGTTGCCACAAAGCAGAAGAGGGGACGGGGAGGGGGGAAATAGCTTGTTGGAGTTTTGTAGCCAAAAGAAAAAAGTTTTCCTGTGGGAACCAAGGATATTCTAATTGGTGGCTGGCCAGAGGAGGAGCGAAGTAACCAAGCAACTGGCCAGCACCTTGATTGGACAATGTGACCAGTGACTTGAGGGAAAGGGGAAACTTTTACTTTTTAATTAGGTGAAAGCTGCAGGAACTTTCAGAGTCAGCTTTCACCAGTTGTGCCAATATGATATATCCAATAAATTGTTCTTTGAGGAATTTGCCTGCCTCAGAGTTCTGCTTTCTATGGGTGCATTACTTGGAATGCTGACATTGTATGTAATATTCTTTGAGGCTCCTGAGACCTAATTCAGCCTGTGTGTCAACCCTGAAGTGAGCCTGGCTGAGGCCATCTTGGAGGCTTCAGGGTTGCCCTAAAGAAGAAGAAGGGATAGGAAGGGGAGAAATAGATAGTTGGGGTTTTGTAGTCAAAACAAAAAAGGTTTTCCTCTGGGAACCAAGAACATTCCAACAGGTGGCTGGGAGAGGAGGAGTAAAGTAACCAAGCAACCAGCTAGCACCTTGATTGGACAATGTGACTGATGACTTGGGGGAAGAAGGAACGTTTACTTTTTAACTAAGTGAAAACCACGGGAACCTTCAGAGTCGGTTTTCACCAGCTGTGCCAATATGAAGCATCCAATAAATCATTCCTTGAGGAATATACCTGTCTCAGAGTTCTACTTTCTTTGGGTGCATTACTTGGAATGCTGACACTGTACTCACAAAGGGTTCCCTCAGCCCCATAGGTGCCCCCCATGTCCAACTGCTTTTGTCTTAGCTATGCGTACTTGGAAAGTCAAAACCTGACTGAGCAAATAAGTTAAAGATTGCTAAAGATAATGTTGTTAGAGATTGGACCAGGACACTGAAGCCTGGAGGATCCTCAATTTTAATCCAATTTAATTCTACCTGGATCTCATCCCTGTGTATGAGAGAGAGACAGATAGGAGAGTCCCAGCCTGAAAATCTTGTCTCCCTATCATGGCAGCCATGATTAACTTCTATACTTAAAAAGCTATTGCATCTTTGAATGGAAACCAAATTTGAGTGCAGTCTAATTGACTTCCGGTCACTTCGGGGCATGCCTTGCTTTGTCTTGGAGAAAGCCCATCATGTTTAAGCAATCTTGCATTGGTTCTGGAGTCAGGTTTTATTGAAAGCGAATGCATAGCCTTTCAGAGGCCATCCCTACTCAAATGAAGGCATTAAAACATAGGCCAGTGGAACTGACAGGAGAATTGGAAAGTACTGCTGAGCTCCTCTTTCTATCAGCTGGATAAATCAGTCTATTTAGAAGACTCTTGGGAGCTATTGAGTTCGATTTTACAAACCTTTTATGCAGCCATGGTATAAACTCTTTGATACATCATTTTATAATGTGCAGCTACTCTTTGCATTTTGCCTCATGTCTGTGTAAGAATGGTACTGGGTATAGATAGCAATTGCACTTAGCCTTATATACCATGCTTTACAGCCCTCTCTAAGCGATTTACAAAGTCAGCCTATTGCCCCCAACAATCTGGGTCCTCATTTTCCCCACCTCGGAAGGATGCAAGGCTGAGTCAGCCATGAGCCTGGTGAGATTCGAACTGCCAAATTGCAGGCAGCCGGCAGCCAGCAGAAGCAGCCTGCAGTACTGCACTCTAACCACTGCACCACCACGGCTCTTATGAAGGAAACTTAAGTCCATTCGTCTCTCCTCTCCTCTTCAGCTTCTTGTTTCTTTTAAAAAAATATTTCTTTAATTTATATGACTGCCCAACCAGCATTTATGGATGGCTTGCAGGTAATTTAAAAAACCGCAAGTGGATTGTGTTTTAAGATGATTCAAAGTGTTGGGTTTTTTTTAATTAAGAACTGGCTTGATAAAGCAAGCTAGTTAAAGTAATCATTTTCACATGGCCTTAAACATGTGAATTAGAATTTCTAGTAGAGTAGAGTAGAGTAGAGTAGAGTAGAGTAGAGTAGAATAGAATAGAATAGAATAGAATAGAATAGAATAGAATAGAATAGAATAGAATAGAATAGAATAGAATAGAATAACAGAGTTGGAAGTGACCTTGGAGGTCTTCTAGCCCAACCCACTGCTCTGGCAGGAAACTTTATACCATTTCAGACAAATATTGGTCATTGGAATTGGGCAGTTAACAAATTTGAAATAATTGAAATTGAACAATTATAGCATAAACCAGCCATGGTGGTCCGAGTGGCTATCAGCCATATCAAAACATCTTGGACAGCATTTAGAAAATCTATACATGGATAAAATTTCTATCTGTCCATTGCAAAAGTCCACGTTGCTTGGATTCCACCCATATACTACATTGCTTCTTACATTACAGTCCTAAGTGTTTAGGACAGTGGTTCCCAACCAGTGTGCCGCGGCACTAAGGGGTGCCGTGAGATCTTTTGAGGGTGCCGGGAACTTTTGAGCTACGGAGATTTTAAATATCTATTTCCTTATAAGGGTGCCGGGAACTTTTGAAAGGCTTTCCAAGGGTGCCTCAAACAAGAAAAGGTTGTGCCTCAAACAAGAAAAGGTTGGGAACCACTGGTTTAGGAAGAACTCAGTGTGTGTGAAAGCCAACACCAGCAGTTGTAACTTCAAATTATTGTGAACAGAGAGTAATAATTCCCTCCATGGATATCCCCCTGAGAATATCAATAGTTCAGGAAGAATTATACCCCTGCCTTTAATGTCTTGCCAGTGGGTGTTTTCCAGAAATTCTTCCCACCCCCCATTGCATTATATATATATTTTGTTGGCAGATCTTTCAGGTCAATTAATTTGTTCCTCAGTTTGATGGAAATTTAATGCCCAGAATTTTATTTATTTCAATCAAGGCTTCAGCGAGGGCAGTTCCTTCAACTTTTCATTAACATTAAAGAATAAAAAATGTGTAAAGCTTCTGACAAGCCCCAAGTTAATAAAGACTACAAAACCTTCATAAAGAGTACAAAACGGGGTTAACGTGTATATGGAAATTTGCAGGGAAAAAATAAAATTTTCCTGCTTTGCTTGTATAGTTAGCATCTAGGGCAGTGATGGCGAACCTTTTTGGCACTGAGTGCCGAAAAGGGAGTCGGGTGTGCACGTTCGTCCAGCTCACTACCTGAAAGGGGAGCTGCGCAGGGCACATGCGCGCACCCAAAAATACACTTCTGGTTTTCGGTGCGTGCATGCGCGCCGGCCCACTAGTCTTCCGGGTTTCTGGCGTGCATGCGTGCACGTGTCGTGTCCCCCTCCCCCTCCGACGACCGGGTCTAGGAAGTCTGTATCCAGCATGGCAACGAAGCCTCTGCAGCTTTGCCAAATTCCTTCCAGGTTTCTCAGGGCAGGCAGGAGTCCACGTTGTGACTTTAGCAAACTAGATGAGACTTTGCTTGACTCAAGGTTGGAATGCCAAAAGCAGGTCCTTTATATAGGCTGTGGGGTGTGGCTCCATGACTCAGCATTTATCCAGGCCTGCCCCACTCTTCCTTCTGCTGGCGTCGCCTCTCAGATCTCCGGAAGCAAGGATCCTCCCACTCTGACTTGTCTTCAGCTATCTCTACTGTCGGCATCTGGGAAAGGGAGGGGTCAGAGGGAGCAGGTCCAGGTAATTGCACCACTTGGCTGACTTCCTGCTCTGATGGCTGTGTCGAAGGAACACACACAGTGTGAGTGAGCTGTATTGGGTTTCTGTTTTCACTTCTTGACTCCTCTCCGGGCATGGGGCCAGGGCTGGGGGCTGGAGGCATGACAGGTTGTTCATCTTCATTATCAGACTCGGAGTCTGATAACTGGCCCGGGTGTAGACGGGAGGGGCCCGGCTGAGGAGAGGAGGGAGGACAAGGCACAACAGCACGACAATCAGCTGGGTGGTGCGCATGATCACGCAGAAAAATGGAAGACCAGCTCTTCAAATTTCTAGCACTGCCGCATGCACGAAGGCCAGCTGATGGTCACGCACGCATGTATGCATGCCAGAAACCCAGACGGGGAATGGGCGACGCCACTCATGCCAGGTGACATGGTTCTGTGTGCCACTTCGGGCATGTGTGCCATAAGTTCGCCATCACGGATCTAGGGGGTTGTTCTATGGGGTGAGATCCCCACCTAGAAACTGGGTACAGATAGTTCTTGACTTACAACAGTTCATTTAATAACCGTTCGAAGTTACAACGGCACTGAAAAAAGTGACTTACAATCATTTTTCACTTATGACCATTGCAGCATATCCTTGGTCACGTGATTTATACTCGGATGCTCGGCAACTGACTCACATTTATGATGGTTGCAGTGTCCTGGGGTCACGTGATCCCTTTTTGCGACCTTCTGACAAGCAAAGTCAATGGGGAAGCCAGACTGGCTTAACAACAATGTTACTAATTTACAACTGCAGCGGTTCACTTAACAAACGCAGCAAGGAAAGTCGTAAAATGGGGGGGGGGAACTCACGTAACCAATTCCTGACTTAGCAGCATCATTTTTGGGCTCCACTGGGGCCGTAAGTCGAGGACTATCTGTACTTACCTTCATTAAAAAACACGTAGCGTTCATCACACCTGCTTAATCCATACAGAGCAAACAATTCCGCGCCCCCCCCCCCCCTGGAGAACTCTGCAGACTTTGCTTTTGACTTTAAAGTCAGGAAGTACAAATGGTCTTCTGGGTCTCCAAGACACAGATAGCTTAGCTCCAGGCAACAGGATAATTATTTAGAATGCAGAACTTGTAGCACGTTGCAATTAACAAAGCAAATAAAACCGATACCTGGAAAGCATAAAACGATCTCTCAAGCCTTATACCTTTGCTGCGTACATTCATCTCTTCAATTTATTTTATTCAAGGTGATAAGAGCCCAGAAATATATTACAGCTTTGTAAAGAAAAAAGAAAAAAAAACCAGAAGTCGTTTGACTGTATTTCTCTCTCTCTCTCTCTCTCTCTCTCTCTCTCTCTCTCTCTCTCTCTCTCTCTCTCTCTCTCTCTCTCACACACACACACACACACACACACACACACACACACACACACGACCCTCCACGCTTTATCTGAAAGTTGTCTTCACTTTCCAAGACTAAATTAAACAGCTTATAGGGATCATATGTGCAAATACAAAGTAGCTAGCATGCCAATGGAAAAGCCAGATCTTTTATATTTTACCTTGTAGGAAGACCAATCTAAGTTAAAAAAAAAAATTAAAAAAAGACTATGGTCTCATACAGCAGTTAACCTGGTTGCTATTACAGGTAGTCCTCGACTTACAACCATTCACTTAGTGACTGTTCGAAGTTACGACGGCACTGAAAAAAAGTGACTTATGGCCATTTTTTGCACTTATGGCCACTGCAGCCTCCCCATCACGTGATATACATACAGGTGCTTGACAACTGACACACATTTATGACTGTTGCAGCCTTCCTGGGGTCATGGGATCCCCTTTTGTGACAAGCAAGGCCAATGGGGAAACCAGATTCACTTAACAACCATGTTACCAATTTAACAACAATAGCGATTCACTTAGCAAATGTGGCAAGAAAAGTCGTAAAATGAGGCAAAGATCACTTAACAAATTTCTCACTTAGCAACGTAAAGTTTGGCCTCAATTGTGGTTATAGGTTGAGGACTACCGGCATTCTTTTTTGGTGGAAATACATTCAGACTAAAATCAGAAAACATACATAGATGAAATAATATAGAATAGAATAGAATAGAATAGAATTTTTATTGGCCAAGTGTGATTGGACACACAAGGAATTTGTCTTGGTGCATATGCTCTCAGTGTACATAAAAGAAAAGATACGTTCATCAAGGTACAACATTTACAACACAATTGATGATCAATATATCAATATAAATCATAAGGATTGCCAGCAACAAGTTATAGTCATACAGTCATAAGTGGAAAGAGATTGGTGATGGGAACTATGAAACGATTAATAGTAGTGCAGATTCAGTAAATAGTCTGACAGTGTTGAGGGAATTATTTGTTTAGCAGAGTGATGGCCTTCGGGAAAAAACTGTTCTTGTGTCTAGTTGTTCTGGTGTGCAGTGCTCTATAGCGTCGTTTTGAGGGTAGGAGTTGAAACAGTTTATGTCCAGGATGCGAGGGATCTGCAAATATTTTCACGGCCCTCTTCTTGATTCGTGCAGTATACAGGTCCTCAATGGAAGGCAAGTTGGTAGCAATTATTTTTTCTGCAGTTCTAATTATCCTCTGAAGTCTGTGTTTTTCTTGTTGGGTTGCAGAACCGAACCAGACAGTTATAGAGGTGCAATTAATCTATATGTATCGAACAACCTATAATCAGATCACAGACATATCTGGGACCAGGTTAAAAAAATAGTTAAGATGATGATTATAATGGTGCTGTTGAAGTTCCATCTGTTTGGGTTTTTTTACGTGGGACTCTGTCTGGTCTTTTATTTCGCCAAAGAACCACAAAATAAACAGTCCTTGATCAACTCCCAAACTCTCATGCTAATGTTTCCCACATTATCATTTTGGCTTGATGACCCCACATCTGTTCAAGCATCTATTTTCTTGTTCTCATATCCAAAACCCAAATGATACCTTTATAATCTTTCCTTTTCTTTTGATCTGAAACACCAATGCACAGAAACGTTTTGGATTCTTCTATTTTGTTTCATTTGTGGCTTCATCCGTGACTTTAAAAAAAAAAATCTACTTTTCTGTTGAGCTACACTCAATTTCTACCTCTGAGGAGCCGTGTGAACTTCAGGGATGACTCTGGACCAGGGGTCTGCAAACTGCGGCTCTGGAGCCGCTTGTGGGTCTTTCATCCCTCTGCTGTGGCTCCTTGTCACTCAAAATATGCGTCACAACCGCCAATGTGTGACACCCGCCAGCACGTAATTTTTTGACTCATCTTTTTTTGGGGGGAGTTCAAAATGTTTTTGTTGCATGCAGAAATAAAAATTTGTTTTCTCTGTAGCAGTTCATTGATTTCATAAATGCAACACATTATAGTTTTTTTATACATAGCATAAAGGTAAAAAAAACTATATATGCAGTGTTATCTTCATTTTAGATGTCAAAAGGGTTTTGTGGCTTTTTCTGTGGGAAACGGGTCCAAATGGCTCTTTGAGTGTTTAAGATTGCCAGCCCCTGCTCTGGACCAATGTGGGGCATTGCCAATTTCAATGCCAGAGTGAGCCACAGGGGCATCCAAACAGCAATAGCACTTAGACTTATATACCACTTCACAGTGCTTTATAGCCTTCTCTAAGCAGTTTACAGAGTCAGCCTATTGCCCCCAACAATCTGAGTCCTCATTTTACCCACCTCGGAAGGATGGAAGGCTGAGTCGACTTTGAGCCTGGTGAGATTCCCTCTGCCAAGTTGTAGGCAGCTGGCAGACAGTAGAAGTTAGCCTGCAGTACAACATTCTAACCGCTGCGGCACTGCGGCTCTTTGCACAAGTTCCATCAGTTTGATGGCCAACCTGTGACATGCAGAGCTTACTGACTGTGGACTAAAGACTCCACTTTCTAGAGGAGTGAAATGGTGCCCTAAAATATGCAAAACAACCATGGAATTATGACTCTTGTGACCCAGGCCCAAGTAGGTAGTAATAAACTTTGTCCGTGGAAAAACAAACTTTATTCTAACAGCTGGGAATTACTTCATTCCCAGCGTCGTTCAACTCAAAGTAAAACAAATGCCTCCCAACACAAATTCCTCAGTTATCTCACAAACCTTAGTCCAAGTAGGCAAACTGCCAAAGGCCCTTCCTGACAAATGTCCAGAAGCCACAAAAACAAAGATGTATATGAAGCAGAAGACGAAGCAGAAGACGCAGTTGTTGTTGTTTTCCAGCAAAGCTGAAATGCCAGTGCTGGTCTGTTTTAAGCCTTATGAGGGGCCAATCATCTCTTGGCCCTACTCCCGAGTTGTCCTCTCTGCTTGAGCTGCTCTTGCCTTCTGGCAACTCTTCTCATGCGTGCATTAGGAACAGGCTCCTCTTGTTCCTCTGCCTCACTACTATCAATCTCTGGAGGCTCTGGAATCCGCACCTCACTTCCCGATGGCCCTGGCCTCACCTGTTGTGCCTCGCCCACCTTCCTCTCCTCAGCCAGGCCCCTCCGATTCAGAGTCAGATAATGAAGAGGAACGGCCTGGCTTGCCTCCAGCCCCCAGCCCTGTCACCATGCCCGGACAGAATGTCAGGAATGCACAAACAAACCTCACTCATACAGTGTGTGAGCACGAAGCCAGCCACGTGCTAGAATTGCCGGCAGCAGATCAGGAGGAAGGGAATTCACAGTGGACGGATCCCCGCTTCTGGAGAATTGAGAGGCGACGTCAGCAAAAGGAAGGGAGGGCCAGGCCTGGATAAGTGCTGAGTCATGGAGCCACACCCCATGGCCTATATAAAGGATCTGCTTTTTGGCATTCCTTGAGTCAAGCAAAGTCTCATCTGGTTTGCTGAAGTCATAACTTGGATTCCTACCTGCCCTGAGAAATCTGAAAGGAATTTGGCAAAGCTGCAAAGGCTTCGTGGCCACGCTTGATACAGACTTCCCAGACCCGGCCATTGGAGAGGGAGTGGGACACGACATCACCTCAGCCTCATCACTGTCCAACTCCATTGTCAGCTCCATAGGCTGCTGACAGCCCATAACAATGATGCTGATTGAAACTATTTCTGCACTGTGTGCTCCATTTTTATTTCACGAGGCTCATTATTTATTTTATTTAAGAAAGGAGAAACCTTCAGCAACAGCATTCCTACTTACCATCTTCCTTTGTTCACACCATCATATTATTCGCAATGGCAATATGCTCTTTGTTTGGGCTAAGGCATGCTTTAAAAATAATTTTGAAGAACGACTTGAATTCTCATGAGAGTTCAGTGAATCTGTGCTACTCATTAAAGCTTTTTTTTTCTCCTTTTACAAAAAAATCAACCTTCTGCAAGTTCTGATAGGAGCAGAGTCAACTCTTTACAATTAATTAAGACCATCTGGAGAAGGTGTAGATGCTTATTCTTGCTTTGTTATTCTTGTTGAATTGTGAATGTATTTATATTCTTGTCTTCTTTTTGTATGATTGCTACATAGCTTTTATGAGCTGCTTAGAATTGCTGGCTGGAGTCGCATAAAACTGTAATGTAATAACTCTTTAAAAGTTTTGGGGTTTTTTAGATTCTTAAATCTTTTGAAGGGACAAATATTGGCATCCCAGAGCCAGTTTATGAGTGGAGACCATTTGATCTGCATTGAGTTAGATTTATTGAAGCTACACAGGGAGTGGGGGCTGATCACAACCACTTGAGGAGGATACAAACCCATCTTTATGTAGTAATGCAATAAATGTTGACTAGTAAAGAAATCCCATTCAATCAACTTATTTGGATGACATTCTTCTTACGGTAGGATTGAACTTGTCAGTATAGAAGAATTCAGCATGAGTCACGTTTTGGGGTAACCTGTTTTCTTTTCCCCACTCAAGAATACACATTCTAATTTGTGACATTAATGAAGCATTTTGGAATATAAGCTTAATGTCAAGTACCGTATTTTTCTGATTATAAGATGCACTGGTGTATAAGATGCACCAAGATTTCAAAGAGGTAAGCAAGGAAAAAAGTTTTTGCCCTCTCCAGCCCCCAGGAGCACTCTGCAGGCCTCCCAAAGCCTCTGTGTGCCTTGTTTTTTGCCCCCCCCTTTTTTTTGCAAAAAACGGGCCTTTTTGCCCACCCCAGCCCCCAGGAGTACTCTGCTGGCCTTCCAAAGCCTCTGCATGCTCTGTTTTTCGCAAAAGTGGAATGCACGGGGCAGGGCTTTGGGAGGCCAAAAATGGCTGTATTCAGTGTATAAGATGCACCAACATTTCCACTCTCTTTTAGGGGGAAAAAATTTGTGTCTGATACTCCGAAAAGTACAATAATAGACCCATAGCAAGCAAAACTATGAGGCAAGTAGATTCTTCAAAGAATAGTTTTATTGGATATATCATACTGGCACAGATCTGGTGAAAACCGACTCTGAAGTTTCCCATGCTTTTCACCTAACTGAAAGTAAAAGTTTCCCCTCAAACACAAACAATCAGGCACATGATCAAGGCACTGTCTTGTTGCCTGGTGACATCACCCCTCCTTCCTTTGGCCTGGTGTGGGAGAATGTCCTTGATTCCCAAAAGAAAGAATTTTATTTTGGCTACAAAACCCCAGCTATCTCTAATTCCCCCCCCCCCTTATCCTTCAGTGTGGCTACGCTGAAGCTCCAAGATGGCTTCAGTGAGATCAGCTTCAGGGTTGACACTTATCTGATTTGTTTTATAGATTACCTTTTCATATTCAGGAGTCTGATTTACTCCTTCAGCCTTCCCAAACTATAAAAATTCGAATAGCAGAGAATTGCTGTATTTGCATTCCTGAAAAATCCAAAGCACTTCTTAAAAAAAAAAAAAAGTTTGATGCGTGCATAATCCTGTTACTTATATTAACCTCCCTTCTATTTGGCTTAGGTTTCTCAAAAGATAGGACAGCAAAGACAAATGATAGGATTATAGCATGAGAGTAAAAGAACCATGGGAACCCCTATTTACTGTGTGTAAATTTAATTCTCCTGGGCCAGAGTAATTCTATGCAGGAGTATTAGGGAACTTGCTGTAAAATTGTCCAAATCTTTATGCATTTCATTGCAAAATTCTGGAGGATGAGCAAAGGGCCAGATGTCTGAAGGAGAGGAAATGTTGTCATTATTTTTGAAGTAAGATGCCAGTCTGTCTGACCTAATCATGTAGTGACTGACAGAGGTTTAATGTCAGTCTAAGGTAAAGGTAAAGGTTCCCCTCGCACATACGTGCTAGTCGTTCCTGACTCTAGGGGGCGATGCTCATCTCCGTTTCAAAGCCGAAGAACCAGCGCTGTCCAAAGACGTCTCCATGGTCATGTGGCCAGTATGACACAACACCAAAGGCGCACAGAACGCTGTTAACTTCCCACCAAAGTTGGTCCCTATTTTTCTACTTGCATTTTTTTACGTGCTTTCGAACTGCTAGGTTGGCAGAAGCTGGGACAAGTAACGGGAGCTCACCCCATTACACGGCAGCACTAGGGATTCGAGCCACTGAGCTGCCAATCTTTCAATCGACAAGCTCAGCATCTTAGCTACTGAGCCACCACGTCCCCTTAATGTCAGTCTACATGATTTAAATTAACATAATTTAACAACCGGTTCGTCCAGCACCGAAAATGTGAGTGTGCGCCTTCCACGCATGTGCAAAGCCTTCCGTGCATGTGCTTTGCTCACATGTGTGGCTTCTATATATGCGCACGGCTTAGAAAATAGGACAGCATAGCACCAGGGCGAGTGGTTGGGGCAGATTGCTGCTACCAGTTCGTCTGAACCAGTCCGAACCAGCTGAATCCCACCACTGGTGACTGATCTGTAAATGTCTGCAATAATTCATAGAAAGCTGGATGGATTTTTTTTTTTTACCCAATTAATGTTTCCTTGGTTTCTGATCAGGCAAATTCCTTAACCGGTTACAGAAATGCCATAGATATATTTTATTTTGATTTCAACAAAGCATTTGTGCGGGGGGGGGGAATGGAACTTTGATCTTATGCATATGTTGATGGCAACAAGACTACTGTATGCACAACAGTGGAAGGACATTTCGATTCCCACCATGGACGAATGGCTAAAGAAGTGGATGGAGTTGGCAGAGATGGCTAAATTGACTACTTTGATCAAAGAAAAGAATATAAGTACTTTTGTTGCTACATGGAGACAGCTTCTGGACCTTGTGGTGGAAAGGTGGGAAAAAAATGAAACTTTGATTTTGGGTTTTACTGATTAGATAGATTTGTTGTTATAGAAATGGCTAGTTTATATTATTCTGGAAAAGAAAAAAATGAGGTTCTACTGCATTTATTCTACTGCAACAGAGAGAATTAGAAGTCAATGCCTTTTTTCCTTTTCTCCCTCCCCTCTTCACTTTTCTTTCTTCTTCTCCTCCCTACTGTGTTTTGCTTTTATTTGCTTTTGTATTTTTGTATTTTAATAAAATGCTTTGAATTTAAAAAACAACAATAATACCCCAAAGCATTTGGTAAAAGGTGGGTATTTTGCTTTAAAATGAATTCAGATGTACTGAAACAAATACAAACAAGGGCAAGATGGATGATCAGGAGAGGAGAAACTAACCCTTAGAAGAAATATTGAATGTTTATCTTTGAGAAGTCTCAAGGGAAAATACAATTGGCCTTCCCAAATATCTGAAAGAATAGAGAACATCAAAGGATGACTTCTCTTTCATTCCAAAGTGCAGGACACAGATTAATAGATTTAATTTAAAGAAAGGTAGCTTCTGATTTAATACTAGGAAGAAGTTCCTAAGGATAAGAACTCTTAGCAATAGCCAATTATCCAGAAAGGCAAAAGACTCCCCTATACCGGATGTGATAAAGTGGACATTGGTCAGTTTTAATTTAAATTTCAGCACCGAGCCAGGAAGTCGGGCTTAATGGTCTAAATGGCCCTTTGAATCCAGTGATTCTCAATGCTGCTACAACTTTAATATGCTACATGTATTAGATTAAGCTTCAGTTTGGAGTTGGGAGTTAAGTTTCTGCTGCCTAATGTTCCGTGAAGCCCAGTGCTTTAAATGAGAGAAACTTAGCATAATAGACCTGGGGAGGGGAGAATGTTTGTCTGCAGAATGCATCAGTTCCTCTGAAGACAACACCTTGGAGCAGCAGTCTGAACTTTGATCTGGATGAATTCACAGTTCTCCTAATACATCCAACTCCCCGTCCTGCAACCTCCACTGCATTTTCCAATCATCATCATCGTCGTCGTCATCACTCAGAACACAACACGCCAGATATCACAGTTGTCAAAAACCGAAACGTACAATTTATTGACATCACAGTACCAGGAGATGCCAGAGTCAAAGAAAAAGAACTGGAAAAAAAATCATGAAATATCACAACCTGGCCATCAAAGCTACAAGGCTATAGATGAAACATGTAACAGTGATACTCATTGTCATCGGGGCACTTGGTACCATGTCCAAGAATTTTATAAGATACATCAGCAAATTGCAACTTCCTGCAATAACACCAGTGGAACTGCAAAAAACTGTGCTACTTGGAACATCATACATCTTTAAAAAGGTAAAGGTTCCCCTGGCACATACGTGCTAGTCGTTGCCAACTCTAGGGGGCGGTGCTCATCTCCGTTTCAAAGCCGAAGAGCCAGCATTGTCCAAAGACATCTCCGTGGTCATGTGGCCGGCATGACTCAATGCCAAAGGCACACGGAACGCTGTTACCTTCCCACCAAAGATGGTCCCTATTTTTTCTACTTGAATTTTTACCTGCTTTCGAAACTGTTAGGTTGGCAGAAGCTGGGACAAGTAACGGGAGCTCACCCTGTTACAGGGCAGCACTAGGGATTCGAACCGCTGAGCTACCAACCTTTCGATCAACAAGCTCAACGTCCTAGCCCCTGAGCCACCTTCGTACATCGTACATCTTAAGAAGGTACTTGGTTGATACCTAGGATGCTGGCAGCAACCCGTATCAACCATTAGCACCAGTCAATGGTATTTGTGATGCATTTTTGAATGTTCAGTTGACTGAGTTTCATGTTTAATGAATAAAGTAAATATAATAATAAAATAACTTAATTTTTATCCAAACAGATTTGATGTAAAGGAGTCTAAATAGTAGCTGTTTTGTTTTCAGTATTCATAGCGAATCCATCCTTCACTGTATCTTCTTTATAGGCAAAATGAAAGTTGGTTGGGTGATTTTGGGCCAGTCTAACCTACCTTACAGGATTGTTGCTATAGAGATAATAGGAGAAGGAATGTTTCCTGCCTTGAGTTATTTAAAAATAATTAAGGAGGGATTAAAAAAAACTTTTTAAAAAGACATTGCCCACTCAAGAGGAACTGCAAGATAGGCAGAAATTCAAAACTAGCAAGAGGAAATGAAGAGAAAAGAGGGGAAAAAATCTCCAGTCCAAGGAGAAGCAAACATGTGTATTGTTTGACTGGTAATTGAATGTGGAGTGGAAAATTCTGAACCATGACATAGTTATTCAGCTTGAACTTTGAGTTGAAAAGCTCAAATTGCATATTTTTTAAAAAAATTCACACTGAGAAACTCTGAATCTTCACTTCATCTATAATATCATATTGGAATTTTTCTTCTTCTTCTTCTTCTTCTTCTTCTTCTTCTTCTTCTTCTTCTTCTTCTTCTTCTTCTTCTTCTTCTTCTTCTTCTTCTTCTTCTTCTTCTTCTTCTTCTTCTGGCTACATTTATGAAGGTGTAACAAAGGTGTATATTTAGTTACATCGAACATGCCTTTCAAGTACTTGAAGATTTCCTTGGGGTAATTGAAGCATTTGTAAATTAATTTGTTTTTCAAGAGAGTTCAGAGGAAGAAAGAATAGGTAAGTTTATTGAGGCTAGGAGCAGGTAAGCCCATATTTACCTCAAAGCCAGTCAGACGAAAAATCAATGGCCGTTTATCCTCATAAACAGGAATCGTGGCAACATGAAAGATTTTGACAGCGTATGATGGGAATATTTCGATATCTTTCATCAAATTTTCTCCCTTCCCCGCTAAGCACCATCGCCCCCAAGCACTCTTCCACTCTGGGAAGAGTGGAGCTGTCCAGAGTGCTGAAACCTATCTGTGAGCAAGAACGCTAGGTTGAAGGGGTGGGTTGAGGGTTAGATTTTTTTCTCCCACAGGATATGCTCTGGAACCTTCCCTATAGTACATAATCTTCATGTCAATAATCCCCCTAATTTGGAGTCTAAGCAATACACGCTCGTGTTTCTGCACTCTCATTAATCTACTCAGTAAATCCAGCACTTCAATGGTTGCTTTCCCCCCACTTTTTATTCGGATATCTTTTGAACTATAACTACCAGGGGAAACTACATCAGAAGCCTGCAAATACCCGTCGTGAATGTACTTCTTGGCAACCCACCCATTTTTCTATTCTTCCAGCTGTGGATCCACTGCGGATCCACTGTGGATCCACTGCGGATTCTGGCGAGGTCACCGCCTCTTAGGAGACCTTTCAGCCCGCCTTCCAGTAAATCAATGAGCAATTTCTGTTTACCAAGAGGACTGATATCGCTCAGCCTCGGGGAATCTATATATATACTCTCCAGTTACTGGCAGAAGGGTCTCGGGGTCAGTCTTCGGGGATGCAACTCATTCATTTAAGTTCCCGAGGTGCTCTCGTCGTGAAATATCTCTCGCACCGAGAGGCAGCCGGCTGAAATCTCTTAGGTTGCACAAAGGCGCAGTTCGGCCTCGTTGGCTACGGAGGGCAACTTTGCTCTTGACTTTATCCTATGTCTCTCACTTTGTCTCTACGGTGCCCTTCGCTATACACAGTGCACACACGCAGCTTCGTTAATAGCTGGACTCCAGATCGAATCTGGGTTGAAGAGAATCTGTCGCTTTGCAAGCGTGTGCCCGCGCGCGCGCCCTGTGCGAGGAAGATAAACAAACAAGGTTTAGTTCAGGTTCTGTTCTTAAAAGGCAGTAGTGGTGAGATTAGAACTGAGAAAGAAACCCAGACATCCACAGGCTTCTTCTGAAATAAGTAATATATTAACCCTGGATGTTACTCCTGAGTAACTGTGCGTAGGATAAGAATTCGGCGATCCTAAAAACTGCCCTCTCGCCGAAGGCAGCTTTACTGGACACCGGAGAAAGACCGAGAGAAGAAAACAAATGTCTCTCCAGATTCATTCCGAAGGTTGCCGATTGGGGTGGTCTAGGTCCAAAGCTAAGGGTTTGGCGGTTGGTTGGCTTGGGTCCGTTTGCACAAAACGCTTTCCAAATAAAAGCTGGAACTCCCCCCTCCCTTTCCTTCCACCTTCCCCCCCTCCCCTTCGTCAGTGTCCCCGCACTTAGTTTTCTTCTCCTCCTTTCGAATTGCAGCTGCTTTATCGCGTCAATTTCACCCCAAAAGTCCGATTCGGGTTATTCCTAAATAGGCTGGGCTGGGGGAGATGGGAAGCCAGCAAAGTGAGGGTGGAGAGCGAGAGTGAGGTTTTGCACATGGGAGTAGTTCGGGGACTAATGCTTTAGATAGCCCGGGGAGGGGGGCGTTCGAAGATTTCCACTGAACAACGACGGAGATTGGGGTTGGGGGTGATTCTTCATCGCCAACCGCTGTCCCTATAGTGACAATTCAAGACCCCTCCTCAGCGATTCCCTTCTGAGTCTGCCTCGATTGCCTCTTCTGGACGCAGCGAGCTAATTCTACGCCCTTCTCCTTTTAAGGTAGGGAATCTGAGACTGGCGTTTTAACTCGGGTTGAACTGTTGCTTTTCAATAAACCTCTCTCCCTCTCCCTCTCCCTCTCCCCCCCCCTCTCTCTCCCGTGTTTGTTGCGTCGTTCACACAAGCGTTCACACCCTGAACTCGGCTCCGTTTTGCAACACCGTTCTGGCCAGCCTTCAACCAGCTTTGAAGTCCGTTATATAAGGTCTTTGTACATGTAGGATCTCCTCCTCATCGGATGGTATTTCCTGCTTCCAAGCAGCTTCCAAATCCAGGGGAAGAACAACAGAACAGAGGACAGAAATGATCTGCAGGGGCTGGGATGAATTTAGGTTTTCGAGTAACATGCGGGGGAGGGGGGGATTGAGACGATTTCGCTGCTCTTGCAACCATATACTCTGATTCTCAGTGGCATTTCATCTCAGCTCCTTGTGCATGAAATTGCCCTTGTACATTTAGGAGTGAAGCAAAATGCAAGAACCAAATTATTATTATTAACATTTATGGCACATATATATATTACAAACTTTGAAGTCAGTTCTGGATTATGGGCAGGGAACTCCTAAAACTGGGACTAAGGGCAGGCAAGGAATGAGAATAGAAACAAGAAGGACTTGGATGTTAAGTGCAGCTAACAAGTAAATGCCAATAGTGAAAAATATAGTTGTTCCTTGTCCCCGAGGTACTGTACTTCTATGAAGTTACAGTTGGGAAGGAAGACATTTGATCTCTGGGAACAATTAACTAGGAAATGTAAGTTGTTATTTTAGGGGAATTATCATGCTAGTTGTTATTATACTATAAATATGATAGCAGTGTTCTGATATTTCAGGGGTTGAAAGAAGAGGGAGTCAGTCAAGCTATTCTCCAAAGCACCTGAGAGCAGGACAAGAAGCAATGGGGGAAACTAATCAAGGAGAGAAGCAACTTAGAACTAAGGAGAAATTTCCTGACAGTTAGAACAATTAATAAGTGGAACGACTTGCCTGCAGAAGTTGTGAATGCTCCAACACTGGAAGTTTTTAAGAAGAGATTAGATAAACCATTTGTCTGAAGTGATGTAGGGTTTCCTGCCTAAGCAGGGAGTTGGACTAGAAGACCTCCAAGGTCCCTTCCAACTCTGTTATTCTATTCTATTCTAATTTTCAGAGTAGATTCTCCCACTTTAAAATTTTTTCCTTCACTCCCTGTAAGCTTATCAGCAAAGTTTTATGCAGATTCTGAGAGAACGTGTTTGGGAAGGTCAGATGGAACATCAACTTGAGGGAAGAGAGATGGCAACTGTCATTCCACAGTTAAACTCCCTTAAACAGAGGTCTTCAAACTTGGCAGCTTTAAGACTCGTGGACTTCCCAGCCAGCATAGTTAGGAATTCTGGGAGCTGAAATCCATGAGTCTTAAAGCTGCCAAGTTTGAAGACATCTGCCCTTACGAAACTCTATTAAATCTCTCTGTGTCTCTCTCCAAAAGAACCAGGTTTATGTTCCGATTAAAGGTAAAGGTTCCCCTCGCACATATGTGCTAGTCGTTCCTGACTCTAGGGGGCAGTGCTCATCTCCATTTCTAAGCCGAAGACCAGCGCTGAAGATGTCTCCATGGTCATGTGGCTGGCATGACTCAATGCCAAAGGCACACGGAACGCTGTTACCTTCCCACCAAAGGTAGTCCCTAATTTTTCTACTTGCATTTTTACATGCTTTCGAACTGCTAGGTCGGCAGAAGCTGGGACAAGTAACGGGAGCTCACCCCATTACATGGCAGCACTAGGAATTCGAACTGCTAAACTGCTGACCTTTCGATCGACAAGCTCAACATCTCAGCCCCTGAGCCACCGTGTCCCTTATGTTCTGGTTAGATAGCCTTAATAGTTGTTTTGCAGTATTAGAATCAAAAGCTCTGGACATTCAGATGAAGGGATGATTCTCAAAGGTTTTGCAGTGATTCCAATGCCCTCGAAGCCATTTTCGGAATTCTGAAGAACTTAGCTGCCTCATGTTTTGTGAATACTTGTATTATGATTTCATAGCAGACCCAAGGTATATGTACAGACCTGAACATCTCATTTCTTCACTTAATCCCTGTTACCTATATTTATAGTTATCAATTTCTGCGTTCTCAGGTCGCATAGATCAGGGGTCTCCAACCTTGGCAACTTTAAGACTTGTGGACTTCAACTCCCAGAATTCCACAGCCAGCTTGTCCACAAGTCTTAAAGTTGCCAAAGTTGGAGACCCCTGGCATAGACAGAGATCTGTGCCACTTCTAAGGCTGGAAGAAAGTCAGCAGGTGACACTGCTCATTCGTAATGAGTGTTTCCCACAAGTGATGAGTGCAGTGTTTCCCCAAAGCTGCAATTCTTGGCACACTTCAGAGTAGATGAAGCTGCCTGGTCTGCCAGTCCCAGTACTGTTTAATTGCACTGTCTCTGGAAGATGTCAAGTACACGCTTCCTGTATTCATTACCTTTATAGAGGAGCCAAGCTTCATGGCTATGTATGGCTTCTTTTTAATTAAGGCAGAATCTCATTAAACACAGCTGGACTTGCAAAATAAAAGATGGGAATGGAGGGATTCTATGAAAAGTATTCCAAATTTCAGCAAGATTAAAGACATTGGTGGGGGTTTTTTCCCCCCTCTTCTCCTTGGACTAGGCTTCTGAATAGAATAGAATAGAATAGAATAGAATAGAATAGAATAGAATAGAATAGAATAGAATAGAATAGAATAGAATTTTTTTTTTATTGGCCAAGTGTGATTGGACACACAAGGAATTTGTCTTGGTGCATAGGCTCTCAGTGTACATAAAAGAAAAGATACGTTCATCAAGGTACAGCACTTACAACACTTAATGATAGTCATAGGGTACAAATTTAACACTTAATGATACAGCACTTAATGATAGTCATAGGCTACAAATAAACAATCAGAAAACAATATCAGTATAAATTGTAAGGATACAAGCAACAAAGTTACAGTCATAAGTGGAAGGAGATGGGTGATGGGAACGATGAGAAGATTAATAGTAGTGCAGATTTAGTAAATAATTTGACTGTGTTGAGCGAATTATTTGTTTAGCAGAGTGATGGCGTTCAGGAAAAAACTGTTCTTGTGTCTAGTTGTTCTAGTGTGCAGTGCTCCATAGCGTCGTTTTGAGGATAGGAGTTGAAACAGTTTATGTCCAGGATGTGAGGGATCTGTAAATATTTTCACAGCCCTCTTTTTGATTCATACAGTATACAGGTCTTCAGTGGAAGGCAGGTTGGTAGCCATTGTTTTTTCTGCAGTTGTAATTATCCTCTGAAGTCTGTGTCTGTCTTGTTGGGTTGCAGAACCAAACCAGACAGTTATAGAGGTGCAGATGACAGACTCAGTAATTCCTCTGTAGAACTGAATCAGCAACTCTTTGGGCAGTTTGAGCTTCCTGAGTTGGCGCAGAAAGAACATTAAATGGGAACTCAGAAATTACGCCTGTATCAAACTACTCATCTAACCAGCTCAGCAGCAGATGGAAAGAAATCCATCCAGTGAGTCAGGAATGGCTTGTTTGGGATCTTTTGGAAAGATATCTGGGGAGGTTGGTTGGATTTTCCGTGGCTTGTTTAATAAATAAACAAATTTGGCTCCGTTTGCAGAACCCACTAAACCATTAACCATTGTTTATGAAGCATAAAAACAAGGCTTGGCACAAACTGCACGAAGTAATATATGTGCCCTTTGATATAAACATGTACTGAAGTACTCTGGTCTCTCCAGGACTTTGGGCAAAAGTATTGCTTTGTTTTTGAAAATAAATGCAGTCAAGGATAACTCAGCATCTCAACTTTTCTTACCCCGTTCCAATTCCCAGCCAATCCCTGGGAAAAAAAGACTTATTGAATACCTCCTACGTATCATAGCACAGGCAGGGATGATTCACTATGGGGTGGCTGCTTTTAATAGTGTCCCTGTGGCAAGGCGTGTTTTCATCTGCCTCTTTTCCTCTCCCCCTCTGATCTGCTCACCTTCGCCATCAAAATGCTACAGAAAGTTGAAAAGGTTCCTGTTCACCCTGAAATACTGTATTTCTACTAATAATACCATTCATCTAGTTAAACTTTGGGGGAAATTTTCATTTGGAATTTATTTATTTATTTGAATGCATGTTTGTCGCAACAAAGACTCCTGCAAACCGCTGAACTGTTGTTTGCTTAGAATATTGAAGCATCACATTGCACCATCAAGCTCTGTGGTTTACTTGAATGAAGTTGCACACAAAAGAATCCCGAGTCAAAGGAAGAGTCTATTAAACTCAATTTAACTGCGGTACGGATGAGCCATCAGATGCTTTGAATGGTGCCTTTTGAGCTGGGCCAGGAACTTTCAAGCATTTCTATGTGTGAGGTCATCAAGCTCTGTTGCTACAGTCGAAGATATTTCCATAAATGTATATATACACACAAGAGGGACACGGTGGCTCAGGGGCTAGGACGTTGAGCTTGTCGATCAAAAGGTCGGCAGCTCAGCGGTTCGAATCCCTAGTGCTGCCGTGTAATGGGGTGAGCTCCCGTTACTTGTCCCAACTTCTGCCAACCTACCAATTTCAAAAGCACGTAAAAATGCAAGTAGAAAAATAGGGACCACCTTTGGTAGGAAGGTAACAGCGTTCCTTGCGCCTTTGGCATTGAGTCATGCTGGCCACATGACCACGGAGACGTCTTCAGACAGCGCTGGCTCTTCGGCTTTGAAATGGAGATGAGCACCGCCCCCTAGAGTTGGCAATGACTAGCACGTATGTGCGAGGGGAACCTTTACCTTTACCTTTATATATACACACAGATACTGCAGAAACTACCCTCGCTTGGAGTTTTTCAGGCATTTCCTCAAATGATCCAATTTTGGTCACCACACTATAAAAAAAGATGTTGAGACTCTAGAAAAAGTGCAGAGAAGAGCAACCAGGATGATTAGGGGACTGGACACTAAAACATATAAAGAACAGTTGCAGGAATTGGGCATGGCTAGTCTAGGGAAGAGAAGGACCAGGGGAGACATGATAGCAGTGTTCCAATATTTGAGGGGCTGCCACAGAGATGAGAGGGTCAAGCTATTTTCTAAGGGCATCCGAAAGCCAGACAAGGAACAATGGATGGAAACTGATCAAGGAGATATTCAAACTAGAAATAAGGAGAATTTTTCTGACAGTGGGAACAATCAACCAATGGAACAGGTTGCCTTTGGAAGTTCATCACTGGAGGCTTTCAAGAAGAGATTGGACTGCCATTTGTCAGAAATGGTGTAGGGACTCCTGCTTGGGGGTGTTGGGCTAGATGACCTACAAGGTCCCTTCCAACTCTGTTAATCTGTTAAATCTGATGCTTATGCAAGCATTTTCATTTCCTGCATCTGAGATTCCAGTGATAAACTTCAAGGCCTGGAGTTTGTATTCATTCTGAATACAGCTTCAGAGCTATGTGGAACAACACCCATAAGCCACACCTGTGGGCCTCACTGAAGCTCAATCTCCCATTGGTGCCACACCATCCTTCCCTTTGAGAATGCAGTGTTTAGTTTTGCTTTTTATATATCATAATAAACTGCCTGTGCTTGAGCTAATATATCTGTAAAGCGAGCAGCTTCCCCTCCCGACCCACCCTTATTCATCTTAGCATTCAATTATCTGAACCTTTTGGATATTCCCTGAAGCCCAGCGATGAATGGTGCTGTGCTATTATACCAATGATGATAACAATGGCCCCCAAAAGGTTTGGATAATAATTATCTTCCCCATGAATTAACGTTACCTGTGAGTCGATCCTCCTGATACTTTACAGTGCTGATCCTTTCCTTGGTCAGCATCTTAGCAGAGGCTGCTTTTAAAAATTGTTTCCATTAAACTAGGGCGTAAAGTTTAGTACCCATCAAGCAGTGGTGGAATTCAATTTTTTTTTACTACCGGTTCTGTGGGTGTGGCTTGGTGGGCGTGGCGTGGCTTGGTGGGCATGACAGGGGAAGGATACTGCAAAATTCCCATTCCCTCCCCACTCCTGCAGGAAGGATACTGCAAAATCTCCATTCCCACCCCACTCTGGGGCCAGCCAGAGGTGGTATTTGCTGGTTCTCCGAATTACTCAAAATTTCCACTACCGGTTCTCTAGAATCTGTCAGAACCTGCTGAATAAAACCCCTGCCATCAAGCCTCAAAGAGAATATTGGACCTATAGGATTATTGTAACTTCTCACCATCATTACCTAACAAGTTACCCTTATTTACCTCGGTATAGTAAATGAAAAATTCTCTGCAAAATTCCTTCTTTTCTCAATAAATGGCTTAAGATATTATAAATCATGGGATACTTTTGACATTAAAAAAAACCACCAAACACCTTGGGTATAATAATGTAAAGCAAACTAAATGTCTGTAAAATGCCTGTCCAATATCTGGGATCAAGGGGAATGTTCAGCTTCATTAACAAGAGATGGTTAACCCATTGTTAATTAAACCCAGAGTCTGCTCCAAACTTATGTGTTTAGTAGGTCTTTGATTTCCTGAAAATAACTGGTCTTGGCATATGGTTAAGCATTATCTAAGCTAAACACTGTTGAACAAGTTCTTATTATAGGCACAGAGCAGAAGGGCCCATTAAAAAGCTGGTAATGTCTAACCCAGGTGGGTTAGATATAGGAAGAGTATATATTTGGTTAGCAGATTTGTACTCCCACTCATACTCCGAGGATCGAAAGATGGCATCTGCAAAAGCTTAGCTCTTTTTGCAGTTAATAAAACTTGACAAACGAGTGGAGATCGGTTAGTAACTTGTTCAGGCAGTTTTTGAGATTTAGGGATTCTTGAGGATTTGGTGCTAAATTTTAGAATGACCAGACCCAGTCAGTTATGCATCATTAGTAGTTAAAAGGATTTCTTCTATAGAACTCTTCAGGATACTTCTAGGCAATTATCCATTGTGATTTCCAACATATTTGGGGAGAGGACACAACTATGAAAGACAGAACCCCCCCCCCATCTGGTGTTCCAATATCACAGGGGTTGCTACAAAGAACAGGGAGTCAAGCTATTCTTGAAAGCACCTGAAGGCAGGACAAGAAGTAATGGATGGAAACTAATCAAGGAGAGAAGCAACCTAGAACTAAGAAGAAATTTCCTGACAGAACAATTAACCAGTGGAACAACTTGCTTCCAGAAGTTGTGAATTCTCCAACACTGGAAGTTTTTAAGAAGAGATTGGACAACCATTTGTCTGAAAAAGGTATAGGGTTTCCTGCCTGAGCAAGGTATTGGACTAGAGGACCTCCAAGGTCCCTTCCAACTCTGCTATTCTATTCTATTCTATTCTATTCTATTCTGTTCTGTTCTGTTCTGTTCTGTTCTGTTCTGTTCTATCCTATCCTATCCTATCCTATCCTATCCTATCCTATCCTATCCTATCCTATCCTATCCTATCCTATCCTATTCTTCTTTTTACATTTAGTTACCCTAACAGATTTCATAGCAAACTAACACACTTGCCAGTCTCCTATTTTAGTGCAGCAAGTGCTGGACTAACACAGTAGATCCAGAGCCTCACCTTCTACATTACAGAGTTCTTACTCCTAGATAGTTTCAGATTTGTCTCCCAAATAAGTAACTGCCAGAGCAGAAATACTTAGAAGGGGAAAGTGCTCTTAGTACCTGGCAAAAATATATGACAATGGGAAAACTACTTGCTCCAAAGACAGCCAGTGGTGGTTGGCTTGTTCCAAAGCATCGTGAAAAGGACTGTGCAGCCTCAAAACAAACATCTACTCTACTAAGATTTCGATCTAGTTGATTGTGCAGGGATGGGTCTTGTTGCACAGAAAGGTTTAACTTCATCTATATGACTCTGCGACCTCTCTTAAGATCCAGGAGAAACAGAAAGACTTGCTTCTAGAGAAATACACACCTGTCTCTAAGACATAAATTGCTTGCTCTCTGATCGAGTATTTTTCATTTCTGGATGAAGGGATTCTAATGTCTAAATATCCCAGCCAGCATGAAATGGTGGAATGCAGGCTAAAAAATAGTCCTGTAATGCTGGTAATCTCTGAAGATTTACTAAACAGAAAATCCCATTTAATGTTGCGGAACTATAGTCTTCAGACACAGTAGGAATCCTTGTTGTCTCTCTCTGCCCCCAGTTTTGTACAGGTAGTCCTCAATTTATGACTGCAATTGAGCTCAAAATTTCTGTTGCTAAGAGAGACATTTGTTGTGAGAGTTTTGCCCCGTTTTAAGTCCTTTTCCTGCCACAGTTATTAAGTGGATTACTGTCATTGTTAAATTAATAGCACAGTTCTTAAGTGAATCTGGCTTGCCCATTGACTCTGCTTGTCAGAAGGTTACAAAAGGCAACTACAGGACTCCAGGACCCTGCAACCGTCATGTTGCCGAGCATCTGAATTTTGATCACATGACCACGGGGATGCTGCAATGGTCGTAAGTGTGAAAAACAGTCATGAGTCGCTTTTTTCAGTGCCGTTGTCACTTCGAACGGTCACTAAATAAACTGCTGTAAGATGAAGACTACCTATGTATTAAAGAAAAAGTGGTGCATAACTACCTTGTGCCTCAAGACAAGAGGCAGAAAGGCTCAGCCCCCTTCACCTGCCTTGTGACTGAAAACTCTGATTTGTGCATGCAGTTGTGGAGGGATAAAATTAATACTTAGAGGAATCAAGATGCCTAATCAAATATTTCATTCATTTCATTTATTCGATTTTTATACTGCCCTTCTCCCAAAGGACTCAGGGCGGTGTACAGCCATTCACGGTGCTCACTAAGACAAGGGATTGTGTAAATGGTTTTCCCACCGTGACATCTTGTCAAACTTTAGCAATGACCTTGCCAAAACGTTTCACAACAGGCTAGGGCAAGGGTGTCGAAAATCAATTTCATTAGGGTTGTGTTTGACCTTGGAGGGGAGGTAGGCGTGGCCAGAGTGGGCATGGCCAGCTCGACGTCACTCATGTCAGGGGCACCTGTGGTGGCCAAGGGCTAAGGCGGGACTTCCCTCAGACTCTCCTTCCCTCTCATTATAATCTCCTTCCTTCCTTCCTTCCTTCCTTCCTTCCTTCCTTCCTTCCTTCCTTCCTTCCTTCCTTCCTTCCTTCCTTCCTTCCTTCCCTCTTCGTTCTCCTTTCTTCTTCCTTTCCCTCTTTCCTTATTTTTCCTTCCTTGCTCTCTTCCCATCTTTCCTTCTTTTTCTTTCCTCTTTCCCTTTTTTTCTTTCCTGTCTTCTTGCATGCTCAAATGAAAAAAAAAAAAGGGAGGGGGGGAATCTCCTTTTGTTTTGTTTTTAGTTTGTTTTGCTAGCCTTCTGCCAACAAAAAATGGAGCCCGGGAGGTGAGAGGAGGTGTTTTCACTGGCAAAGGTCTGCAGGAGGCCGTCACAAACTCAGAGCTCAGGAGTGCCATAGGAGACCCTCCCAAGCTCCGTTTTCAATGGCAGAGGTACCATGGGCTGGTCCTTTGCTGTTTCTGGGGCGGCCTTATGGGCCAGATCTAAGCATCCCGCAGGCCAAATCTGGCCCAGGGGGCTTGAGTTTGACACCCCTGGTTAAGGGCTGGGGGAAGGGGCTTGATTGAAACAGACAAATTCAAAGTGTCTTTGTCTGCTCCCATTCACAGAGCCCAAGGGAACAGCAGCAGTCCTTTTTTCAAAAATCCACTTGGAAACAAAACAAAACAAAACAAAAAAACACACACCCATGATCTTTTCTTTTCTTTTAGCTGCATCACTGGCAAAACTAACCCACAATCCTGCTTGCTGGCATCTGGGGAACCCCTATCAAGTGCATTTCTATTTCCCTCTCTGGCTGGGCTCATAATTTGCAAAAAGCCAGAATGTGATTTGTTTGGTTTGTGTTCCTATGTTGTGCAAATCCAGCCCATGATGATTTATCCAATAAACTTTAGTTAACTAAATCAAACAGCTTAGCATATTGTGCACAATGCACAAATCCACCCACCATCTGCCGAAGCAAAATCTGTTTCCTTCTTTCGCAGATCAGAACAATTTTTAAAAAATATTTTTTCCTCAGGCCAGGTTGGTGCAGGGCCATTCCCTTCACAGTGTCCAACAATCCCCTGACCAGTATAAGTGTTTTTAAGAATGATTTAGACCTGGATCAGATAATACCCATAATGTGGTTTAATAGCTTTTGTTTAAGACTCTGTCTGAACTCAGTCATTAGGTTTTGTCTACCAAAATGTTTGACGTAGGCATTTGGCTCTGATTTCTCTGACCATCCATGGCTAAATGAATCATACTATGTTTGAATCCAACTTAGATTTAGGACATTATAAAAAAAAAGAAAGAAAAGCAATGGCCAAGCTGTTGCTACTCCATTAGCAGAACCAAAACCAAACCAAAATTATTCTTTAGAAAATTCAGAGGAAACAACAACAACAACAAAACCCTAAGCTATTCCCATTGTATTTATGTATTGTTAAATTTTCCTTCAGATATCTCAAGATAGTGTGCCTATCGTTCTACCCTCCCTTCTCCACACCCCACGACCCTGTGAGATGGTCTTGATTGAGAAGTGTGACTCATCTTAAGTCCCTATTGCGTCTCCATGGCAGAAGTAGAACTGCAACACCACCCACTGTCCTATGCCTTTAGATGCCTGGATAAAGATTGCTCCTTAGCATCAAAGCAAAGTTTGGTCCATTATATTTTAAAAGTTCAACTCTAAAGTCATAGCACCAAAATACAATCACTGCTTTCCCTAACAAGCTGCATTGAATTTGCACTGCAAATGCACTCAATGCACTGAATTTGCATTGAGAACAGAAGAGTGTATAATTTGCTCCATCTTCCTGGAGACAAAGGGCTTTCTTTGAAGGCAGCACCGTAAGGCATGTTAAATTGGTGAGTATTTTCATGGAGCAGTAAAGAAGTTCTGTATCATCGTCCAACTTTTAATGGCAATGATGCCATCTTGAGTTGATCTCTGACACTAACTTCTCTATATTCGCTGCAATCCAGCAATGATGCTGGATTAGGAACTGGGAACGTTTGCTCTAGGTCAGTGTTTCTCAACTTTGACAACTTTAAGATGTGTGTCCTTCAGCTCCCAGCTGGTTAGCTGGTTAATTTTTGAGAGTTGAAGGCTATATATCTTAAAACTGCCAACGTTGAGAAATTGCCGAGGTTGAGAAACATTTCTCTAGATGAATCTTGGAAGCGTTTTTAAATTTATTTTTTTCTCTCTCTCTCAAAATGTGCTACCTTATTGATCAGGATGCATTAGGCAATTGCTTGGGGGTAGCCTATATAGTCAGGCTACCCCATTGCCATCCCTTGTTTTTAGTCCTTTGTTTTTTGGTGTTGATACATGAGTTTTATTTTGCATGTATTTAAAATTATTCCTAGTTGCCTGGTTAGCAGAGGGTATGATTCATAAATATATCAACTAAAGAATGTTTAAAAAAATTCTGTTTAGAGCTGGAAAAGATTCATGGCTGGAATTCTGGAAAACTATTTCATTAAGTGTGGAATAGGTTTAGGCAGTTCAGCTTTGAAAAATTGGCTTTTTGGGGTCATTGTTCCTCTTTATTATTCCTGGCTGGTTTGTTGGTTTTACTAGAAGCTACCTGAAACCTGTGAAAATGCACATTTATGCACAGAACTGAAAAATGCTGATTCCCAAGAAAGTGCTTTTAAGTATCAGAAATGAACTCTAGTGCTCTTTATATGATTTCCAAAAGATGTATTGGAGCAAGCAAGAACATGGATGCAATATCTGTCCATGACTTTTTAAAGCAGCTGCATCTTTTTCTGCAGCCCCATAGCTTCCTTTTTAACATAATCCCAGGAAAAGATGTGAAATATTCAGAAATAGGTGCTATTTGCTTTTTTGCATTCCAAAATCTGAAACATTGCACATCTTTATTTCTTATCACAAAATCATCTTGTTTTTCATAGCATAATTTATTATTTTAATCATAATGGTAAATACTGGTTGCTTTTCTGTTTGTCCTTGGGCAATCTCCGGTTGTCCAGAAATGGTTGAACCAAGAATACTGGGAGATCAGCAATACCTTGGAGGACTTTCAGGAGCCCTATATGCTGTAGACAATACTGAGCCAGGAATCTCAATGGTCCATGCCATAATGTGGTTTTTGGATTTGAACTGCATTGCAGCTTAGTATAATTAGTAAACTT
Organism: Ahaetulla prasina; assembly: GCF_028640845.1. Lineage (NCBI taxonomy): Eukaryota > Metazoa > Chordata > Lepidosauria > Squamata > Colubridae > Ahaetulla > Ahaetulla prasina. The sequence goes on along the minus strand of NC_080545.1, from coordinate 79,606,288 downwards.
AGTTTACTATGGTGTGGTTATAGCCGTATAACCAAGTAAGTGAATCATGTTTACTTAATTAACTCATTTCTCCTAGTTCATATAATATGCTTATGGATGTCATATGAAGAGTTAGGTAAAGGTAAAGGTAAACATATGTGCTAGTCGTTCCTGACTCTAGGGGGCGGTGCTCCTCTCCATTTCAAAGATGAAGAGTCAGCGCTGTCCGAAGATGTTTGCGTGATCATGTGGCCGGCATGACTAAATGCCAAAGGCACAAGGAACGCTGTTACCTTCCCACCAAAGGTGGTCCCTATTTTTCTACCTGCCTTTTTTACCTTCTTTCGAACTGCTAGGTCGGCAGAAGCTGGGACAAGGAATGGGAGCTCATCCCATTACGCAGCACTAGGGATTCGAACCGCTGAACTGCTGACCTTTCGATCAACAAGCTCAACATCTTAGCCACTGAGCCACCGCATCCCCTAAAAGGATTGTGTCAGAAGTGGGCTTTAGAGTTAGCAGATGCATTTATACAACATTCTCAGCATGGTTAGTTTAGTTTGTTAACTTCTGAACACAGAAAGTTAATTAATTTAGTAATCAAGTAAAACATAACGGTGCCATTGGATCATAAACCAACCCATACTAACTGAGTTTTCAGAACAGTTTGAGTCACCTCAACTGTCATGAAGCCACACATCCATTATGTTCCTTCGAGGAAAACCAGATGAGTGTCAATGTAGTCTTGTGCACTGGAATCTTGATTGTGCAAAACAGGTTCCCCCCCCCCCTTAATAAGTACATTAATATAAGTCACCCTCTACTCCTGGGGATGGAAGATACCAACTGGACCACCTTTAGGAGAGCCAACCTATGATGAGAGTGGAGCCAGTTCCCTAAACTCCCTCCTAGAACTGGGAGTTTGGGTTTTCCATCCACCTTTGAGAAGTTTTAAAGTGTTTCTTTTAAGGCTTTTACTACAGTTCTCATGTGTTTGTCTCTGCAAAATAGTAGGAAATGGTGCTATTAATTTTCAGCAATTAAGTGCTGCTAGGCCTTCCCCCAAAAAACCAAAAAAACCTTTCAACAATGTTAACTCCATAAAATAAACTTTTGGAAACTAGTTGTATTTCAAACATACCATTTAAAAAACTATCCACAAATGTTTAATGTTTATATATCTAGCTCATGCTCTGATGAAGCACTAACACATTCCCTCAAGTCAAGCAATGCTTCTTTCCCTGTAATGACTATTAATTAAAAAAAAGAATGGTTTACACCCAAGGAGAATGAACAGTTATTCACCAGAATGGATCTCCTTGCTCCTGTCTGTTTGTCAGGATGCCAAAGTTTTGTGAATATTTCAGCGTAATAAATTGTTTGAAATAAAACACAAGCCTTGGCAATGGATTGAGGGGGAGCGGGAGGTAGCATTTGGCTTGATGTGGCTAAAAGAATCAACTACTTGTTTGTGGAGTTTTGCTGTATCAGATTGAATCAGATCAGATCAGATCATCTTACTTCTCGGTCCATGTCAAAGGTGAGCATCTTGGCAAATTCTCAAACTAGAAATAGAAGATGAGATCTTTCACTGCCATGTTGGAAGGGCATCCCATAACAAAATGGCCTTTGAGTTTTCATTTCTCTACAATTACTGAACGTGAAGGAGCTCACTTCCTTTTGGCATTTGGTCATCTGAGTCAAATATTCCAGCAGACAAATCACTCTTCATTTCGATTTTTATTGCTCTTTTGCCTGGAAAAGGGAAGGTGTTTTCACAGAAGCTCAGAGCAAAATCACTTTAGAACAGGGGTCTCCAACCCTGGCCACTTTAAAACTTGTAGACTTCAACTCCCAGAATTCCTCAAAGCAAAGCTGGCTGAGGAATTCTGGGAGTTGAAGTCCACAAGTCTTAAATTTGCCAAGGTTGGAGACCCCTGCTTCAGAAAGTATCGTGTTTTTCCTAACGTGAAAATGGGTCAAGATGTCCCAAGATGTCTACTGGTGAAAAGTAGTAGGTGATCATTGGGAAAAGGTTTATGGAGAAGGAAGGAAGGAAGGAAGCCTTGATAGCATTATATTCACTACGTTCAATCTTTAGGTGATTGGTAATTAGTAGAATGATTTGGGAGAGTATGTTATTTGAATCCAGCCATTATTGATTGTAAGTCACCTAGTGTTGTCTTCCAGGCAAGATGGCCAATGTGTAAGTTGAATAATAAATAAATAAATAAATAAATCGTGGATTATAAAATTATATTAATGATGTAGTATACTATTTGAAATTGGCTAATTGTGGTTTATTCACAGATTATTTTTTTTCAATTGTTCAGTTGTGCCCACTTCTTGGAAACTGCCTAGACCAGGGGTCTCCAACCTTGGCAACTTTAAGACTTGTGGACTTCAACTCCACAAAGTCCACAAGACTTAAAGTAGCCAAGGTTGGAGACCCCTGGCCTAGACAATTCTCTGTAATTTTCTTCGCAAGGTTTTTTCCATTTTTTCCATTGCCTCTTTCCTAGGCTTAGAGAAAGTCATCCAAACCAGGGTCATCCAGCTGTTTTTATGCCTAAAGTGGGACTAGAACTCATGGTCTCTTGGTTTCTAATCTAATGCGTTAACCACTACCCCATACTGATTTCACAGATGCAGCCTCAGATATGTTCACTCTTAAATAAAGCAGGTCTTTGCACTGTGTTTAATCCCACAGGAGACCTCTGTAAATTTTCAACCAATTTTAGTCAACTTTTGTTTAGACCTCAGAAAGATGCAGTTAATTGCTAATTATTAATTTTTAAGTATGTTTCATAAAACCAAATGAGTTTAAATGCAAAGCTGCTCTGAAAATTAGATGCAACAGTCAATCCTTCAGGTATTCAGTTTTCCGTATGGAATTTTCCAGTGCTGGGTATCAGCCATATGCGAGCACAGAATCATAGAATTATAGAGTTGGAAGCCATTAGAAAGAACTTCTCATCCAACCTTCTGAAGTTAAACCATCCATGCATAGTGGCTGCCTAGCCTTTTCTGAAAAACCTGGCGAGACAGAGAGCCCACAATCATCTTAGGTAGACTGTGGTGCTACTGTATAGATCTTACCATCCCCAATATTTTCCCTCCAGTTTTAAATGACCTCATGTGATCTAGTTACCTGTGTAGTCTTTCTGGTCATGTTAGATATCCAGATGGAATCCTTGGGGCGTTGAAGTCTCCACACTTTTAGACCATGTCTGCATTCAGAAGTCTTCTGTTATTTACAGTGTTTGTTGGATCAGAACGATAGCTCTGTTGGAGACATTGACAAATCAGGTTGGAATTATTGGCAATGAAATGCTTTGCAACGTGTTTTTTTTTCTTTTTCTTTTTTAAATGAGGGTTCTGAAAATTGTGCACTACAGCCAGTTGCTGCTTTTACTCCACACTGAATATAACTTCCTGGGCATTGTCATTCAAGCAATAATAAATGGCACAGCCAGACTTGCAGATGGCGTGGGGTTTTTTTTTGGTTTCCAAAAGTAAATTCTGCCCACATTGCATTCAAGTGGTCCCAGGTCAATGGGTCCGGTATTGCAGCCCTGCCCGTTTTGACTCCCTCCTCCAAAAAACCCTCCCTGGGATTTGTGGCTGAGACTCTTAGAGAACAGATTTGTTTTTGGTTTTTTTTTTATGGGGATGCCTTCCAATCAGCAGCTCCGGACGTTGCCATTGGAGGAGAAGCGGCTAATCCGGTCGGAGGGAAAGAAAATGGCAAAGCTCGCCCGCGCTCCTCTGTGCGCCTTCTCCACCCCTTTTCTGCAAGGCTCAGCGAACGCCGCGGCGGGCGCGCGGGGGAAACGGTGGCGGAGCAGAGCCAGCCAGTAGAGTTGCCGCCGCCGCCGCCGCCGCCGCGCTGCCCTGCAAATCAAACTCCCATGCAAAGAAGGAGATCCTCTCGATCCACTCACCTCCTGGGCGCTCGCTCTCTCCCACGAAGGTGGTTGGCAACGCGGCTTATTTTGGTGGGGAACTTTGGGGAAGGGCGCGCAGGGTTTATTTAGCTCTTGGTTTCATGATGCTTATGGGCACCTAAGACGCCTCTTGGTGGTTGGGGTTGGTTTTCTTGGAATGTTCTAATCTAAGCCTTCCCTGGCCAGATATGTTCGGAATGGGGAGGTTATTGGGCTCTTCGAAGATCGGGCTCTTAATTCGGAGCAAAAACGGTACGAAAAGGGGGGGGGGAATGCGAGTTTGCGCGCGAGGGCGCGCTCGAGAGAGATGCCAGGGGAGGAAAAACACCCAGCAAGGGCACCCGGGTCCTCTTGGCCACGGGCTTTTTGCCCCGGGTTTAGGTGCCCTTTTAGGCGAACCGATCGGCCGGGCTCTGTCCGAGGTTTGCAAACCGGCGAGTCGAGGCAAAAGGCTTCGAAGCGAATCGGCGAAGGATGCCGCCAGTTCCGCGGGCGAAACGAGTTCTTGCTTAAGGCTTCAGCGAGAGGATTAGTCCCCGGTAGACCAGGGATGGAAATTTCTGAGAAAAGTGTTGGTTGGTGAGGATTAAGGTCCCCCCTTTATTTTTTATTTTTTTCTCTTCTACTCAAGGGAATCAGGCTGAGCATCAGGTTTTAGCGATGTATCCAATTTCTTCAGAAATTTACCCTGGTCAAGGCACACAAGATAGTAGGTTGGGATTTGCTCTTTCCATCTTCATCTTCGCCGTGAACTAATGTGCCTTATTTATCCCATTTCTCCTTCCTTTCCCCGCCCCCTCCCTCCTCTTCTTTTGGAAAGACATGGACGATCAAGATACGGAGGGTACGCCTGGATTCTGACTCCTGGGCAGCCTGCTTTCCTTACTCGGCAGTCTTGGTTTCCAAGTCTTCTAGACTCACCGTTTGCCAAAAAAAAAGAAAAAAATAATAATCAGAAAAAGTGTGCAGGAGGAAAGAAAAATGAAACTTTTGGGAACAAGATTACAGGTAGGAAATTCTTCTTGTTCTTGATTCTCTCTTTTGCCATAATCTGGTAGTTATATTTCGTTGGATGGTTGAAGATTTTTGGAAAGGTTCTTTTTTTTTTGAGGAGGGAGGGGTCTTTCTGTTTTCAAATTCATGAGGACCAGAAGACTGACTTTACATATATCTCCTGTTTCAATTATCGGACTGAAACAGGAACATGATGTGAAAAACCCATATGTCTCCCTACTCCCTTTTTTTGGCAGTTTTGAGACTTCTTGAAATTATCCTTAATGAAAATATGCTGGAAGAAAGAGGGTTCTTGCAGCCATTTAAAAATGTAAAAGATTTATTGTAGCATGTACTTTGTGGATTAGAGTTCACTTTGTCAGAATTAAAACAACAACAACAAAGACAGGACTCATTAAAAAAAAAAAGATGACGTACACATCCAAGGATGAATAGAAAGATTAGAGGGCCTAAAATGGTAATGAAGGAAAGGTTGGAGCACAAATTGCCAGAAAAGTACAAAACTCAATCCTGATGATATGAAATACTTAATGTGTGAATGGTAGTTTCGAAACTCCAGATACGCGTACTTGGAGATAAATGCATTTGAGTGAGACTTGCTTTCAAACAGGTCCAGTTTAAGACTGCTGTTTTAAAAGGACTTTAAAATTTTTGACCCCAAGGTGCAGAATTTGGTGGTTTTTTTGGATAGCACAATATAGTGGGAAGGACTTGCATTTAGTTCTAAAATTCCTATAGTCAATCACCAGAATTATAACATGCAAGATTTGTAAGATTCACAAAAACAGCAGGAGTTGAAAAGATTCCTTCTTTCCTGAAAATTCACCTTCGGTAAAGGACTCCTTGAAAAAGTACATGGATCTTTGACGGATATCACATCTGCATAGAAATTTAGGATGTATGGTAGGATTTAGAAGTAAACCTGGAGATTATCTAGGTGCCCAATGCAGGAATCCACATTTCAAACAGGTTGCTAGCTGACTTTTATTTAAACAGTTCAGTGAAAGGGTGACTATCACCCCACAAAACGTCTTTTCGATTGTTGAACAAAACAGAAATGGTTGGTAATCCTAACCTCTGCATGATGACACTTCTTATACTAGAAGGCAGACATCAGTGGTCCTCTTCATCTTTTTCAGAATAAATATTCCCAGTATCTCCATTTGTCCCCCATGTTTCTTTCTAGACTCTTTTCTTATCTTGTCTGGTCTTCTTTTGAGAAAATTGATGCATTCCAGTTTTCGGTATCCTTCCTAAAATGCTGTGTCCAGAATCGGATGCAGTATTCTAGATGTGGTCTGATAAACAAGAATCCAGAACTGGATGCAGTATTCTAGATGTGGTCTGATAAACAAGAATCCAGAACTGGATGCAGTATTCTAGATGTTCGATAAACAAGAACCCAGAACTGGATGCAATACTCTAGATTGCTCTGATAAACAAGAATCTAGAATTTGACGCACTATTCTAGATGTGGTCTGATAAAGAAGAACCCAGAACTAGGTGCAATATTCTAGATGTGGTCTTACAAACAAGAATGGAGAAGAACAGTGACTATAACCTAGTGCTCTTTGAATCCATCAGCTCTGAGTGATGGGAGTTGTAGGACATCTGATGGGGCACATTCTGAAATAATTCACCCTGGGTAAGCAGAATATAATGTAAGATTGAATGTCTACAGATATACATGTTTTCTTAAAAAAAAAAATTTGACAGCCATGTTTTCTAAATGACAGGGTTGCTTTGTTTTGTTGTCCTGCTTCTTTTACAGCCTTTCTGTTTACAATAAATTTTTTTAAAAAAATTCCCTGTTGAATTTCCCTATAAAGAAAACATTGAACTGAGTGATTTTTTAAAAAAAAAAGCAGCAATGGCGATAAACAGGCGATATAACTTGTGCAAGGAGAGAAGGAACCCAGCAATGTACGATTTACAAAGGCCAGCGAGATCTAGGCTGCTGTATAAATGATCTTGTGCTTGCATGTATGGATAAATACTTTGCAATGAGTATGGTTGGTGGATTAGGGAAATACAGCTCATTGTGGTGTCCAGTACTTGCACACACTGAAAAATTTAAGTGTGCCATCATTACACATGGATTGCATTTTAATTCCTATCAATCCATGTTGGAATGTTGTAACATGTAATAATTAATTGTTGGCATCCGACTAGATTTGGGGAGAAATTAACAGGTGGTGCCATCCCACGTTCCTTACCTTAAAAGTATAAAATTAGTAAAGGAACAAAGAGATCTTCATAGTAGGTTGGAAAAGTTATTGAATTGCATCTGCTAACTGGTTGCGAAAAAGCAGCAGCAGCAAAGGAATTAAGAGATGGTAAATATAGCTGAGACTTAGTTGTAGTAGTAAATTGCTCTTAAACAGGGCTTAATTTTGGTGAGGGCATGTTCCGGATTGTTTTCTTGCTACAATATAGGAGTGGCTTACTCTTCCTTTCTTCCAGAATGTTCTTTCCAACTTTCTAGCTTAGCTGAGAGTTCTTGGGGTCTCATATACAAGTACAAAACAGATTGCTATTGCATAGTTGTTGGTCTTTCTTTCTTTCTTCCTTCCTTCCTTCCTTCCTTCCTTCCTTCCTTCCTTCCTTCCTTCCTTCCTTCCTTTCTTTCTTTCTTTCCTGATGAATCACTCCAATCCAAGGACATGACTGAGATTTTTAAGTCCTGTGAATTGAGGAATGTGTTATTCTTCTTCCTTGACCTCACTATCCTAATTTCATTCCCCCTGCAGTTTTCAGTACTGATTGTTTAAATAGAAATTGTACACCAAAGATTCCTGGCTGAAACCTATAGGAAGCAAAGGGTGTGGGTTATCTTTAGATGTGAGTTGCTTACAAACCTCCCAGTAATTACTTGAGAGTAAAAGTGCCAATGATTATGACCTACAATCTTTCAGATTGTGAGAAGAGTCATTTTAGGACATATCATTGAATACATAGCAGGAGAAAAGAAGCGTAGGATTAAGCAGCTCATTAGAGCAATATGACATGTTCCAAATTTCACTTGGTTTAACTTCAGGTTTCACTTTCATGATAAGGAAAATATATGTATTTCTGAATTCTTGCAAGTACTAGATGCTAAGTTATTTGCTATGCTGGGTAGATAAAATTTCCTTTTCCATTATTTAAAAAAGGAATTAAAAGCAATTTTTGAGCCCAGGGTATAATTTGATTCCACCACATACATAACACTGAGATTATTTAAAGATAACTGATAAATCCCTCAATTTCTAATTTTGTCTCATTTAACAGATCATGGGGAAGTAGAGCTACTTTTGATGAAAATAGTTTTTATCCTTTGGTATAAAATAGCCATTACCATGATCTTAAGTGACATTTGGGGAAAATTAAAACTAATTCAAGCAAGGATTTAAAACCAGTGTACTGTTTACCAACAAATTGGTCAGCAGGTCTGCATAGCAATAGAATGGAGAAGAAAACTGGAATGTGAGTTTATGTCTTGCTTTCAACAATTAAGAGAGTGTGCAATCAGCATATGTGCGTGTGAGAGCAGGAGAGACAAGAGACCGTGAAAGATTATGTCTTCAAGCTGCACAACTGATCTGTCCTTCGTAGCAGGCAGATTGGGATGAAGAGGTTACACCGAATATTCCAGCATGTATCTGATGATGATGCTAATCACAGAGATGGGCCATATCTCAGGACGGAGGCCATGTTGTGCTTCCATGCAGTTCAAGGTTCAAGTCTACAGCAACAAATGAGTATCAAGGGCTCTGGCAAAGGCTTCCAGCAGAGGACATGCAACTTGCTGCTAGATAGTAGGCAAACTAACTAAACTGCTTATTTGTACCCTATGACTATCATTAAGTGTTGTACCTTAGAATTCTTGATGATCTTTTCTTTTATGTATACTGAGAGCATATGCACCAAGACAAATTCCTTGTGTGTCCAATCACACTTGGCCAATAAAGAATTCTATTCTATTCTATTCTATTCTGAAGGAAAAAAAATGATCTGGAAAAAAAATATTTCTGGCACAATTTATAGATTAGTCAAGGAGAGCCTGTATTTAGATATCTCAGCCAATCTTACACAGATCAAATAGCAGGTAATAGTGGCTGCAATTTGTGGCCAAATGTTTCCTCACAGCTTGGTTTACGGTTCCTTGTCCACTCTTTCGTATTTGGTTGTTGGCCTTTGTTTTTGCTATTTATTTTGTTGTGTCAAGAAAGATCCGGTTCAGCTAAAAAGGCTTTGCAGACTTCATGGGATGGAAAATCTGAGACAAATGAACCGAGTGGGTGCAGTCCGGTTTGATGTCCTCCGTTCTTCTCACTACGGCTTGCGGCAGATTCTTGAAGGGTTCCCAAGGTAGTTCTCAACTTTGGTGGCTGCTGTTGATGTTCTTCTGTTCTCACCATTCTTTTAAATAGCTCTACGAAATTTTCTACTATCCTGTCCTGAACAGTGGTCAACATTTCATGTCGACGTTCCAGGAAATTTCTGTCAGAAAAAAATATTGTGTGTCCTGCTTCAAATCTGTAAAGCCAAAACCAACCGACCAATCAGCAGCAACAGTGGCGACAACAACAATAACAAAAACCTTTAGGTTATTTTTGTGGTAGGTTTTTTTTGGGAGGTGGGGGTGGGGAAACATCTTGTTCCAAATGCCAAAGGAGCCCTCTGTTCTCTGTGTTGGAGGAAGGAGTGGCTGGTTCCTTAAATAATAATAGTAATAAGAAGGAAAACACTTCAACTTAGCAAACAAGTTTTATTTATCCATTAAGATGCTTCTAACGTTCTGGTGGGGGTTACCTTCGAATTAAATACTGCTTGGAACTCCCACACATTTTATTTGCGTAATGGGGTGTGAGCTTGCAGTAAATCAGAAATGTACTCACTTGAAGCCTAATTAATCAGCATCCCACTATAGTGAAACAACATTGCTTGGAAGCTACCATGCTGAAGAAAGCGAGTTCTCAAGACAGGGGAGAACTTTGTAGGTGAAGGAAGTAGGTTTACATTCCCTCTCACATCATCCAAGCTTCATCAGCTGTATGGTGAATATTTTTTTGCTTGTTTCTCCTCTGCTTTTTTCCCCCTTTCTTTTCTGAAACTCACCCCATCTTAAGATAATAATCTGCATAATATTTATTTATTTATTTATTTATTTATTTATTTATTTTGTCAAACACAACAATATATATAAGTATAAGCATGAAATAACCACACAATTGAATACAACCAAAGGGAACATTAGGACAGGAACGGGCACGCTGGTGCTCTTATGCACGCCTCTTTTCATTGGGAAGGCTGCAAACTGCCTCCAATATTGTTCCTGCAAGTGCTAGAAAGTTGGTATGATAAGAAGCAGATATAAATGAGCATGTTGGCTAGACGTTGCATCCATAGACTAATGAACTTTTCAAGTAGGTATGCAAACTGCTGTTAACAATCTTGCATAGGAGAACAGCTGGGTGCAAATTATTACAAAGAATAAGTCCCCTTTTGCAAAAGCAAGAAATTTGCTCATGAGTTTATAGAACTTTGAAAAAAAATCATGGATACAGCTTCTAGATAGATAGATAGATTAGATTAGATTAGTTTAGTTTAGATTAGATGATTAGATTAGATTAGATTAGATTAGATTGAGATAGATAGATAGATAGATAGATAGATAGATAGATAGATAGATAGATAGATAGATGGATAGATATAGAATTCTTTATTGGCCAAGTGTGATTGGACACACATGGAATTTTTCTTTGGTGCACATGCTCTTAGTGTATGTGCATATGCTCTCTTTGATAAGCAAAGATAAAGAATCTTTCCAAATTAAGTTACTCCAGGAGGATCTGAGAACATTCTCAGATTAATCTCGAATCCTGGAATTTCTTACTGGTGTCCATTCCAAATATTAACCAGGTCTGGTTAGCCTTTTCAAGATGAGCCAAAGTCATTGTATAACCAGAACTTAGATGCAGAATATGAAAGACATGCAGAAATGAGACAGCATTCATGAAAAGAACTTACTAAAACTAGTAACTAAAATAATACTAATTCAGTATACAACAAGCCATCCCCCAGTTTGGAAGTCTGCAGACATAATGAACTCTGCATCTATAATTTTGAGTCAGCAAAAGTCATTGTGATCGTAATTTTGAGAATTGCAATCCAAGGTATCCCAGGTTGGTTATCTAGTCAAATAATCCTTCCCCTTTTCAACTATCTTTAAGTAAATCTCAGCAAATGTCTTTCTGTTAGAGGAGTTCGACAAGTAGTGTCTACAAAAAAAATATGTTGCATTATAGCTCTGCACACTACAAGAACTCTGTTATATAAGATTCCAGACAGCCACTCAAGTTAGGCAATTCACCCTCAGTCTTCCAGTTTTCTGTGCTTTTCCTCCCCCAGTTCCATATCTGCTGTTGCATGTTCAGATTGGAATGATTTGCCGATGAAGTTTCCTTATCCTTATTTTTCATAAGAATGTTTCTGCAAATCTCAGAAATGCTAAACATGCTCCTTATTGTTTCTTGGTTTTCCACTAGTAGACAACACTAGTAGTGTTGTCCTGCTGACATAGAGGCATTTGCTTGATGTTAGAGAAAACAATAATTTATAGAGGAACTCAGATACTTCTTTGTTCAGTTATTAATCTATGTATCTCATAATCTTTGTCGCCATATATCTCAATCTAATTTTCCATGGTGGTTGCCACAGTTTCTGTTCCTTCTGATGTCTAGCTTTAACTGTAGCCTGCTCCTCAGTTGCACTGACACCTCTGTTCAATTCTGAACCTTGACTTTTTGTACTCCTAATTCTTCTCCAGGTTGAAGCTCCAATTTGTAAAAGTCCAAAGAAATGGATTCTAGGACACTCGGCAGATATATTTTGAATTTAAATGTGATATATATATATATATTTGCAAAGCTATTAAGCTATTCTTTATAGAATATTACTAAATGTGTAATTTATTGTGAATATACTTTCAAGTTAAAATACGCTACAGAATTAGTTCCAGGTTTTGGGAGATTGTTGGACAAGATGGTCTCTAGCTAACCTCTTTTCATCCTTGCTGCATTCACCCATTTGCTTTGCTTTTCCTTTTCGGACCAGAATGTACTATAAAAGTTGTTTACTTGGATAAGATAATTGAAAGAGCAGAAACAATAAGGAGAAGGAGCAACAGAAATCATATTTCCAAAGTATGGCAGTTAGTTCTTCACTAGGGCATGAACTTTGGCAGGCATTTAATGATGCCAACTCCGTCTTCTATATTTTAGAACTGGGATGGGAAAACTATGGCCCCTGTATTGATGATTGTCATAATTTCAAAAATTGATGGCGGTGGGATAGTCAAGTTGGGTTGTCACTGCGTGAGATGAAAGCAATATAGCGGCATTACCCTCTAGTTTTTCTTCAGATGATAGAAATATTTTCCCTTTCTAGTTCTTGGTATTTTGATGTAAATCCTTCTCCTTTTCCAGATTCCATGGGATGTAATCCTGTGCAAAAGGGTTAGAATTGGTGATAGGTTGATCTCAAGTTGGTTTTGCCATTCTTACAAAAGCAGCAAGATGCTGCAGAACGCGCCAATCCATTTTTCAGCAAGAAAGTCTCTGAAGTTTCAGTGCAAACCTTAAAGTAGACATAACACAGTGGAAGATTAATAATAATAATAAAGTAAATAACAACAACAACAACAATTGTTCGGCAGTTGCGCCCCTTCCTTGACCGGGATGCCTTATGCACAGTCACTCATGCGCTCGTTACCTCTCGCTTGGATTACTGTAATGCTCTCTACATGGGGCTCCCCTTGAGGTGCACTCAGAGGCTTCAGTTAGTCCAGAATGCAGCTGCGCGGGTGATAGAGGGAGCTACGCGTAGCTCCCATGTAACACCGCTCCTGCGCAGACTGCACTGGCTGCCTGTGGCCTTTCGAGTGCACTTTAAGGTGTTGGTTACGACCTTTAAAGCGCTCCATGGCTTAGGACCTGGGTACTTACGGGACCGCCTGCTGTTACCACATGCCTCCCACCGACCCGTACGCTCCCATAGAGAGGGACTTCTCAGGGTGCCGTCCGCCAAACAATGTCGGCTGGCGGCCCCCAGGGGAAGGGCCTTCTCTGTGGGGGCTCCCACACTCTGGAACGAGCTTCCCCCGGGTTTACGTCAAATACCTGACCTTCGGACATTCCGTCGCGAACTGAAGACACATCTTTTTATTCGCGCGGGGCTGGCTTAAATTGGATTTTAAAAGTGAATTTTAGCAATTTTAAATGGGGTTTTAATTAACGGTAATTTTTAACTTCAGGCTAATTTTAAATAAGTTTTTTAAAGGTATTTTAACGTGTATATTTGTATTGTTGGTTTTATCTTGCCTGTACACCGCCCTGAGTCCTTCGGGAGAAGGGCGGTATAAAAATAAAATAAAATAAAATAAATAAATAAATAAATACCAGAAGCCTACAAAAAAGATCTACCATATTTGTATTTACCTTTTTCCTTTTTCAGCCCAAAAGTGAGCCCTTAGTCCAGTGATGGCGAACTTTTTTGGCACAGAGTGCCAAAAAGGGAGCACGTGTGTGTGTGTGGGGGGGGGACACCAAGTGCTGAAAAGTGCGCTCATCAGGGCTGTGACCAGGAAGAAGAGCTGCTCAGGGAGCATGGACATGCCAGATAAGGTACTTCCAGTTTCCAGCGCTTGCATGGGTGCAGTCACACAAGTCTCCGGGTTACTGCCGTGCATGTACATGCACCGATCAGTTTGCTGGCTTGCATGCTCACACCACAAAACGGAAGACCAGCTCTTCCAGTTTCCAGCACTTTCACATGCACAAAGGCCAGCTGATCATCGTGTGTGCATGCACACCAGAAACCCGGAAGAGGAACAGGCGAGGCCGCGCGTGCCAGGCAACATGGCTCCACATGCCACTTGAGGCACGCATGCCATAGGTTCGCCCTCACGGCCCTAGTCATTAAAATGTGTCCCTCGATTCAGAAAGTATTTTTTCCCATCTATTGCCTGCCTAACCGTCGGTCTGTGTTTAGTTCTCCTGTGGATGCTGCTCCTTGCTCGAGAGCTAGGAGAAGACATTTGGGGTTTTATAGGCATTTGACTCCATTTTACACCATGTGTGTTTTAGTGAAAATTGCTTGGCTTCCTCCTTGTTTTTTTCCCCATCAGCAGGTGGAGAAGAAAAAGTCTCTTGGGATGATGCAGGATAGTGGCTGGGCTTTCCAGCTGCCGCTGATGTATTTGCAGTTGCTTTAGGACTAGCTGGCTATTTTCGCTTCTAGGGCTGTTTATGTATTTTTAATATTTTAATGCTGCGTGATGCTCCAAGTGCCCATTTGGCAGAGAAGACAGATTATAAACATCCGAAATAAATTAGTGTCTAGAGTGCAATAGCTAAAAATGTGACTTGTGGTCTGATCCAGGAAATCTTTAATTCAAACTATATCTCATTCACAAACTCGGTCATTATAACTCTCAGCTTTAGGTCTTTTTCTCCTTTTCTTTTTAATGTTGGGAATCTTGACTTTCTGTACTAAGGTGCTATGTAGCTTACTAAGATGAGATTTTGAATGTTTGTTTATGATAAAAAACCGCCCATTCAGATGTAAATTTTCCCAGTCCTAGAGAATATATATAGTTTACACTGTTGAGTTCTTGATGTTCTTTGAACTGGATTGTTTTCCTGCCGACATTTCATTATCAGGCAAGGTAACATCATCATTATGTGTTTACTGCCAGAAAACTCCAGTCTGCCATGCACTGATGATGTTATCTAGCCTGGTAATGAAATGGCTGCAGGAAAGCAAGCCAAAGTTGAAGAGCATGAAGTAGTCAATGAATTGTTAAAGGCCTAAACCAAAGACTAAACCATATGAAGAATGGCTGCACGTTTTGAGTTTGTCTAGTCTAAAGAAACAAAGAATTAGAGATGACACAATAGCAGTATTTCAGTATTTGAGGGGCTGCCACAAAGAAGAAGGGGTCAAATTATTCTCCAAAGCACCAGTGAGCAGGATTGTTCTGGAAACTAATCAAAGAGAGAAGCAACCTGGAATTAAGGAGAAACTTCCTAACAGTGAGAACAATTAACCAGCGGAACAACTTGCCTTCAGAAGTTGTAGATGCTTGATCACTGGAGGTTTTTAAGAAGAGTCTTGACAGTCACTTGTCTGAGATGGTATAGGTTCTCCTGCTTGAGCGGGGGGCTAGACTAGAAGACCTCCAAGATCCCTTCCAGCTCTATTCTAATTCTGTTCTGTTCTGTTCTGTTCCATTCCATTCTGTTCCAAATGCATAATCAGGTCCGCCTGATTCGCCAGTCTTGACCGGGATTCCCTTTGCATGGTCACTCATGCCCTTGTCACTTCCCGCCTGGACTACTGCAATGCTCTCTACATGAGGCTCCCCTTGAAGAGCACCAGGAGGCTCCAACTGGTCCAGAATGCGGCTGCGCGGATAATAGGAGGGGCACTGCAATGCTCCCATATAACACTGCTCCTGCACAGCCTGCACTGGTTGCCGGTGGTCTTCCGGGTGCAATTCAAGGTTCTGGTCATCACCTTTAAAGTGCTCCATGGCACAGGACCGGGTTACCTTCGGGTTACCTTCGGGACCACCTACTGCCGCCTATAGCCTCCCATCGGCCTGTGCGCTCCCATAGGAAGGGCCTCCTCAGGGTGCTGTCAGTCAAACAATGTCGACTGGCGGCCCCCAGGGGGAGGGCCTTTTCTGTGGGGGCTCCAACCCTATGGAATGAGTTGCCTCCAGGGCTGTGTCAACTCCCGACCTCCAGTCTTTTAAATGCGAGCTCAAGACTTTCCTATTCCACCGTGCGGGGCTAGCTTGAGGAAATTTTAAGAGGGGTTTTAGGACTGTTTATTTTAGTGTTATTTTAGTGTTAATTTTAAATTTGGTCAGTTTATAATTAGTTTTTAATATGTTTTTAAGCTTGTCTATGTACTAGTTGTTTTTTACTTGGCTGTTCACCGCCCTGAGTCCTTCGGGAGAAGGGCGGTATAAAAATCTAATAAAAAAATAAAATAAAATAAAATAAAATAAAATAAAATAAAATAAAATAAAATAAAATAAAATAAAATAAAATAAAATAAAATAAAATAAAATAAATAAAATAAAATAAAATAAAATAAAATAAAATAAAATAAATAACCAAGTTATCCATCTTTTCCTGGAATGGAGAGTGAACGTGGCTTTGACAAGTTCCTAGCTACATTCTAAAACATGGTAACTGGGGCCATGATATGAACAAAATTTCATTTTCATTTTTATTTAATTAAAACTAAACATAGATCATGTGATAGATCTCCTATTATGCATGCAACAATTTTTTTGGATGTTGAAAATGACAGTTTGGCAACCACTCTGTATCTTTGGAAGCCATAGAAAGAATTTGGATGTCACTAATAATCTTGGGTGTTTTGGCTGTGTGTCTGATACATAACCACACAAAAAAAAATCTGTCTGTCTGTCTTTCTCTATCATCTCTGTATATTTATATGTGTATATAGAAATCAACATATAGAAATAAACACACATACCATATGTACACTTGTATACAGTACATAAATAGACTTTTATAGTATTTTTAAAAATTTAACCAGTGAGTCCTATGTGTTATAAACTGCCGGTTAATTTAACCTATGCTTACATGTAAATAAGAAATAATTATAAAACAAGAAAATTTTTTATTTAGACTACTGTATTTTTCGGAGTTTGAGCTTAGTTTTTGGAGAGGAAAATGGGGGAAAAAAGTCTGGCTGGCATCCTTAGTCTGGTCAGCTTCATCACATTAGTACAGGGGTCTCCAACCTTGGTCCCTTTAAGACTTGTGGACTTCAACTCCCAGAGTCTCTCAGCCAGCAAAGCTGTATAGGGAGAAGAAAACCTGTTTTGCGCAAAGGAATCGCATTTGAGAAAATACCATATCCAGGGAAGGATGTTTCTCACAATATTTGGCATTAGGGTTTTTTGTATGACCTAGAGCAGGGGTCTCCAACCTTGGTCCCTTTAAGACTTGTGGACTTCAACTCCCAGAGTTCCTCAGCCAGCTTTGCTGGCTGAGGGACTCTGGGAGTTGAAGTCCACAAGTCTTAAAGGGACCAAGGTTGGAGACCCCTGCATTAGTTTCCTGTTTTTTATCTCCTGCTTCTAAAGCGCAACTGATCTTTGGAGAGAGAAGCAATGAGAAAAGCAGGCAAACCACAGAGATGGCTTCACTAGCTAGCGCCTCGTTAAGGCTGAAAAAAAGCTTCGAAAAAGCTGCATTCAGAGTATAAAATGCACCCAAATTTTCAGTCTGTTTTAGGAGGGGAAAAAGTGCATCTTATACTCTGAAAAATATAGTACATGCGTGTGTGACACAGATTTCAATTTAAGAAGGAAGATTTGTGCATGAAAATAAGAGAAGAGATTGCTTCCTGTAAGATGTGGCTTGCCATCAACAAGATTTAGAAGTACTTCTGTTTAAAAAAAGTGTAAAAATATATACTGCCTGATTTACGAAGGCCATATTGTATTTTTTTTTTTTTTAAAAAAACCTGATTGGCTTAATCATTTTGTGTGGCTGGCTTAATCTAGAATATAGGGCAAAATAAGGCTATGCTATCTTTAGTTTTAGACTATAAAGCTGCAAAGCTGTATAGGCTTTATTTGGGAATAAGCTCCACAACAGTCAATGGGACCTGTCAAAAGTTGACATCATATGATTGTAGAGATAAGTACATTTGTACTCAAGGAAATTCAACTGAGTTAAGTAATTGTGCTTTGCATAGGAGCTGAAATATGTTTCTTTCCATTTTTTTTTTAGTTTTCCAAAGAAGATTCATTTCATTGCATTGCGAGAGCTTCTGCACCGGAGACAAATTCCTTGTGTGTCCAATCGCACTTGGCCAATAAAAAATTCTATTCTATTCTATTCTAGACTAGTCTAGTCTAGTCTATTCTAGTCTAGTCTAGTCTAGTTGTCGTTTTCTTCTAGGAAGTCTGAATAATATTCCTAATTTCTCTACATACTTCTTTAGCCCATTCTTTTTAAATTTGAGAAGTGTGTTGATGTGTTTTGGGAACAAAATGTCGCTTAACAAAATAGGATTGCATTTCCTCTAATGGAGACAATGCGGGAATGGATGGCAGAACTAGGGAAAATCTGTTTCACCAGCTCTAAAATATTGTGCTTTTGTATCTGATAGTTTTTTTTAACGAATTATACTGTCTCTGAACCATCTGTCTTTATCAATTTACAAAGTTGACTTTGTAAATATACAAATAGAATAAGACTATTGCCTTACACACTGTAAGCCGCCCTGAGTCTTCGGAGAAGGGCAGGATATAAATGTAAATAAAAAAAAAATCCATAAAATACCTATCCCCTTTTAGTAAAATGTGTACAGGTAATCCTCACTTACTGACCCCTTGTTCAAGGATTGTTCAAAGTTATCACGCCATTGAAAAAGGAGATTTAGGTAAGGTAACATCATCATTATGTGTTTACTGCCAGAAAACTCCAGTCTCCCATGCACTGATGATGTTATCTAGCCTGGTAATGAAATGAAAGCAGGAAAGCAAGCCAAAGTTGAAGAGCATGAAGTAGTCAATGAATTGTTCAAATGTTAAAGGCCTGGAGACTAAACCAGATGAAGAATAGCTGCAGGTTTTGGGTTTGGCTAGTCTAAAGAAACGAAGAATTAGAGATGACATGATAGCAGCATTTCAGTATTTGAGGGGCTACCACAAAGAAGAAGGGGTCAAATTATTCTCCAAAGCACCAGTGGGTAGGACAAGAAATAATGGTTGGAAACTAATCAAAGAGAGAAACAACCTGGAATTAAGGAGAAACTTCCTAACAGTGAGGACAATTGTTCTGTTCAAAGTTATCATGGCATTGAAAAAGGAGATTTACATCTGGTCCTCAAAGTTGTGGCCATTGCAGCCTCTCTGCAGTCAGGTGGTTGTGAATTGGGCACTTTTGGCAATCAGTGCACTTTTATGCACTGATTGCCCTGCCCTACACCCTTCCCTGTGGTCTTGTGATCACCATTTGTGAGCATTCTAGCCAGTTTCTGACAAGCAAAGTCAATGAGGAAACCTTCAGGAACTCACAAATTGAGGCCATGTAACATTGGGTTTAATGGCCATGAGTGAGTTGCTTAACAAGTGCAGCCAGAACTGAAATCATAAGGTGGGAAGATCATGTCACAGTTCACTTAACCGCTGCTGCTTAGTAAAGGAGTTGCTAGTCTCATTTGTAGATGTGAAGACTACTTGCATGGAACAGACAGTTCAGCTGATCCTTCAAAGATGTTCCAAAACCCATAAATAAATATTATATAAAATTGCATCTACTCATCACATCCCACTGGGACTATTCCCATGCTGCCTAATAGGATCCATTCTCAGTCTGAGGCGTTTTGAAATGTTTGAAATAGGCTCAGTCCAATCCAATATCAGCTCATCAATCTACACTAGAATGAGTTTTTACAATGAATTCTTGATTTCTTACCAATGCACACACCCTTTGAGGGTGTACATTGTTTGTGAGGACCTGAGACCTTTTGAATAGCAATAACAATAGCGTGCTTTACAGCCCTCTCTAAGCAGCTTACAGAATCAGCATATTGCTCCCTACAATCTTGGTCCTCATTTTACGGACCTTGGAAGGATGGAAGGCTGAGTCAACCTTTGAGGTGTGATTTGAATTGCCAAATTGCAGGCAGATGGCAGTCAGCAGAAGTAGCCTGCAGTACTGCACTCTAACCACTGCGCCAGCATGAAATTGAAGAAAATGTAGACACTCATTCCAATGTATCTCCCTTGTTACTAACCTTGGGAAGTATTTTGATATTCAATTATAGATAAAATGCAACTTTTTCCTCTCATCTATGCCATTTCTTACTACCCCCATCCACTCCACTTGGAACACACTGTATCTATCCAGACCCCAATAATAGGTTTATAGCAGTGTTTTTCATATTTTCTGGGGAATTCTGGCAGTTGAATGTCTTAATGTTTCTAAGTATGAAAAACAGTAGTTTATATAATGCACTTGAAACCATAATATAATTTGTTTAGCTTTGGTTTGGGTTTATATGTAAATGTGATCTACTCAAGTACACCAAAATTCATGGCGTAAGAGATGTGACACAAGCTTACTCAATGGCTTACTGATGGCTTCCTCTATGAATCAGTTCAGTAGATGTTTAGGACTTACTCTTAAACATATTTTAGGTTTGTTTATTTTTAAAAAAATATTTTTTATATATATAAACATTCCATTTTCCCTTAAACAGTGTGTTATCTGGATACAAATATCTCTGCAATAAACATCAAAATTTGCAACAGTATTCATTACATTGATATTAATTCTCTGATCTTACAATTGTAATATTGAACATAGTAAACTTATTTATTTTTCCCTCTTAACGTATCTTCTAATAAGAATCTAATAATAATATTAAAGGTAACTCGAATAATCATAACAATCATATTGTTTACATCTCTATCTTATGATAGAGATGTAAAAGAGTAGATATGTTCTACTCTTCTTTAATCTTCTTTTATCACCAGTGTCTACTTTTATTCTCTAACCATTGATAAAATAATTCTCATATCGTATACTAGTCTGTTTGTTCTTTCTCCTTAATTGCAAGTGTTAATCTGTTCATTTCTGCACATTCTAATATTTTCCTAATCACCTTCTCATCAGTAGGGATCTCTTCACTTTTCCAGTTTTGTGCAAATTCTAGCTGCAGTTAATTTAGTTTTAGTTAACTGAATTTCTTTTTAAAATTAATACCCCTTCCTTTAATTTTTGCTCTGAAAAATGTTAATTTACTGAATGTGAAATATAAGCCCCTTCTTTCTTTATTTGTGAATGGCTTACTTACCATTTTGAGAAGGTGCGTTTACTTCTGTTTATTTATCTATTTAGCCTTTGTTGAAAATACTTTTAAGGCAGAGGAGGGAGAAGGAATAGTAGTGAACTCCTTTAGGTCATGCATGACTTGGGCTATGCCTATTGTCTATGGGATTGTACAATAAAAACATCTCCGAGAAATGCTACTGTTCTGATAAACAGCCCCAAATAAAGTGGCCAGCTAGGAATCATCTTGCTGGATCAGATCTAGATTCAGCTAGCCAGCTTTTCCTTTAACATGGTGGTCCACTGAAATGCATCTAGGAAACCTACAAATTCGCAGTTGACCCAACTTTCTGGGGTTTTAAACCTGCATTCATACATTTTGAACCAAAAATACCATGTTTATATAGAACAAGTTTATATTATTGAGGTTTTGAGGCAAGGACATTTTTCAAAATACAATATAAATGAACTTAATAAAACTATAGTACAGTTAAAGGCTGAAATTATGTAAAATAGTTGATGAACCATTTTAATAAATCAATATAAACAATTAATTTGGAATTCCCACCCCCCCAGCCATCTTGGCTGTAACAAAAGCTGTTTTGCATTCTTTTTCGGCCCTATGTGTGAATGTGCAAGGAACTTGAAAGCCCCCCCCCATCCCTTGTTTACACACACACACACACACACACACACACACACACACACACACACACACACCATATATCACAGGGCTTAACTCTGGTTGAGATATATCTTGGTAATTATTTGAAGCAGTTATATGATTGTAAGCAAATTCTGCTTTGTAAAGAATGACACTTATTTCCTATAAAACAGAATAGAAAAATTTTGCTGGTTATAGGCTAAGTTGAACATTTGTTTTTTTGAAAAAATGCCTCATGTAAGGAGTTGTGATGGGAATCTTTTATTTATCTGAGGGGGAGATATTTTTAAAATCCCACGAAGCCCGTTCTGCAACAATTATGCATTCCATGCCTCCAGACTGACTAAACCTTGTTGCTGATTTTACGGGAATAGATGTTCTGGAGTTCTAAAAAGGAAGTTTGGGTGTTCGTGAAACCTAGGACCATAAAAAAGTCTACTCTTGCAGCAACCACATGCCTTGTCAGTCTTGTCCTGATATACTTTTGGCTACAACTCATAAGCAAACCTCAAACAATCATTCATGCAAGGAAACAGCGAGAGCAACAGAAGATGGCAGGAAACTGTATGGAATGCTTATGAGCCCACACTGGGCTTTACAGTATAATAGATGAAACACATAGATCAGCATACACTCACAGGTTAGCCCAGCTATGTGCATGAAGGCAGAAGATTCTAGACTGATGATGATGATGTAAATTCTTCTCCTCCTCCTTTAATTTTGTGAGCCGTATTATTTTTGTATAAAATATGGTGCACATATCCATTAAGATTAATAGCAACAACGTTTAAAGCTTCTTTCCTTATAGCGTCTGACTATATTATCAAAATTATCAGCTTTGATATCCACAGCAGTTAATCATTCTTACATGACTGTTGCTTTTCAGTAGGATTCTTTTTTTGTACTTCTCAGACTCATTTTCCCCCCCCTCCCAAAAAAATTTGTCTCTTATACCATCAAATGAGGGTCCTTTTGTGCTGCTGAATTAATCCCAAACATTGCAGTGTCATTCAGACCACCAGTGTATCTTAATTGTCATTGATACTGTGACCTATATATGCAATATTCTACCTTTTTCTCAGTGTGTGCTGTTGCCATAGAAATCTGTTATGGGAGATGTAGAAAACTGGGTCTTTAATGCATTGCTAAGCCTCTGCCCCCTACATCCATGCCTTCTATAAATATTTTCTTTTGATAAGGGAATAAAAACGAAGAAGGACTTGTTTTAATAGAGGTAAGTTGAAATGTCCCAGAAGAGTTGTTGGTTTTTTAAAGTGTCTATTCTTCCTTTTTTTATTTTTTTAAACTTTTTCACCTCTACCTTTAAACAAAAGACCACTTTCCAATGACTTTTTGAACCGCTTTCTGAAATCTGAATGTAGAATGCAACAGGACTGCTAATTCGGTTGTGTCTACAATGGTAGTAGAAATGAAGCAAAATGTAAATACTTAGCAAAAAAAGAAGAAGCTGTTTTATGCTTTTGCTCAATACTAGGAAATTAATAATTACTTTTATTTATAAATATAATGAAATCTCCCCCCTTTTTCATGGGGACATCTAGAATGGAGATTATCAAGAGGCTAATTTCTGCCCAGCTTTAATTCTTGTACAAGTCCATGCTTATATGTTCTATGAGTTTGCTTCTCTCAGAATTTATTTTAATTTTTTTTCTCCTTGCTAAATGACAGTACAGAAATGTGGCTGTTTAAATTTGGATGGCTGCTCTTTGGTGTTTTTGCTCAAAAGGTCAATTAGCAAATTTACCACATGGTTAATATTTTTAGAAGAGGCATACAATCATCCTGGGTGGGGACACGAATGAAGGACTCACTTGGCCTTTGAGTTACTGTACATGTCATAAATCACAGTCTGGAAAACTGGGAGGTAGGAGAAAAATCAGATTAGTATGACATGACTTAAATACAGTTAATATGATTCCTCGTGATTTTTTTTAATCTTATTACAATTCAAATTACAATTTAGTAGTCACTGTTAGAGAGTCCTTGGGAGGTCAAACTTTAAGGTTTTGTTTCTGGGGTTTTGTCACTCTGAATCAGTTGTGGGTTTCAATTTTTTTTACTACCAGTTCTGTGGGTGTGGCTTGGTGGGCGTAGCATGGCTTGGTGGGCATGGCAGGGGAAGGTTACTGTAAAATCTCTATTCCCTCCCCACTCCAGGGGAACGATACTGTAAAATCTCCGTTCCCTCCCCAATCTAGGGGAAGGTTACTACAAAATCCCCATTTCCTCCCAGTCAGCTGGGACTTGGGAGGCAAAGAATAGATGGGGGCGGGGCTAGTCAGAATTTTTAGTTCTCTGAACTTCTCAAAATTTCTGCTACTGGTTCTCCAGAACTGGTCAGAACCTGCTGAAACCCACCTATGCTCGGAATCTAGTTCTGCCCACCAGGTTGTAGTGAGTGCATATTTATGTTTATTAAGTCCAGTTGGTGATTTTTTTTTTTTTTTGGTGAAGAAAAAAATAAATAAAAGTTTGACTTTGGTTTTCCGGATTAGAAAGATTTGGTGTTATAGGAATGGCTAGTTATATATTAAAAGCAAAAAGTTGAGGCTGGAATGTGTTTATCTTGTACTGTGCTTAAAAAGAGTTGGAAGTCAATGTTTCTTTTTCTCTTTCCCCTTTTTTTATTTATTTATTTATTTATTTATTTTTCAAATTTATATACCGCCCTATCTCCCTAAGGACTCAGGGCGGTTCACAGGCAGTTAAAATACATATAAATACAGATTAAAAAACAACAATTAAAAAACTTATTCTATTGCCCAAATTTAAAATAGTATAAATAATAAAAACCCCTTAAAACCCATAACTTTAAAATCTAATCCAGTCCCGCGCAGATAAATAAGTGTGTTTTAAGCTCGCGACGAAAGGTTCGGAGGTCCGGAAGTTGACGAAGTCCTGGAGGGAGTTCGTTCCAGAGGGTGGGAGCCCCCACAGAGAAGGCCCTTCCCCTGGGTGTCGCCAGACAGCACTGCCTAGCTGACGGCACCCTGAGGAGTCCCTCTCTGTGAGAGCGCACGGGTCGGTGAGAGGTATTTGGTAGCAGTAGGCGGTCCCGTAAATAGCCCGGCCCTATGCCATGGAGTGCTTTAAAGATTGTCACCAGCACCTTGAAGTGCACCCGGAAGGCCACAGGTAGCCAGTGCAGTCTGCGCAGGATAGGTGTAACACGGGAGCCACGAGGGGCTCCCTCTATCACCCGTGCAGCTGCATTCTGGACTAACTGGAGCCTCCGGATGCCCCTCAAGGGGAGCCCCATGTAGAGAGCATTGCAATAATCCAGGCGAGATGTCACGAGGGCGTGAGTGACCCTGCATAAGGCATCCCGGTCTAGAAAGGGGCGCAACTGGCGCACCAGGCGAACCTGGTGGAAAGCTCTCCTGGAGACGGCCGTCAAATGATCTTCAAAAGACAGCCGTTCATCCAGGAGAACGCCCAGATTGCGCACCCTCTCCATCGGGGCCAGTGACTCGCCCCCAACAGTCAGCCGAGGACTCAGCTGACTGTACCGGGATGCCGGCATCCACAGCCACTCTGTCTTGGAAGGATTGAGCTTGAGCCTGTTTCTCCCCATCCAGACCCGTACGGCTTCCAAACACCAGGACAGCACTTCGATAGCTTCATTGGGGTGGCCCGGTGTGGAGAAGTACAGCTGGGTGTCATCAGCATACAGCTGGTACCTCACACCGAAGCCACTGATGATCTCACCCAGCGGCTTCATATAGATGTTGTATCTCACACTCCCTTTTCCCGGCCTTCTTTCCTCCCCTTAATTTCCTAGTTTTCTTCTCTTCTTTGTATTTAATATAAAAAAATAAAACCTCAATAAAGATTAATTTCCAAAAAAGTTCAGTCAGTGATGATCCAGAGTTTAACAGGAGTTGAACCAGGCAAAATGAGAGAGAAGGAGAGAGAGAAAAAGAGAGGGGGGGGGGAATTGAGGG
The DNA here is from genome assembly GCF_028640845.1 of Ahaetulla prasina. Lineage (NCBI taxonomy): Eukaryota > Metazoa > Chordata > Lepidosauria > Squamata > Colubridae > Ahaetulla > Ahaetulla prasina. Next base: position 79,580,844 of record NC_080545.1, on the reverse strand, counting down.
GGAGAGGAAGATACAAGGAGTTAGTCTTGGAAAAGGTCAAGGCAGAGGAAAATCCTGAATAAGAGGAGAATTCTTATTCAAAATACATATTCTGATTGCATGGAGTGGATAAGGCAAATGCTATCTTGGCACAAGAAAAAGATTCCTATAGTATAAAGAACAGTGATGCACACAATGAAGAGGCAGAAGAAAAAACCTTATTAAGGAATGAAAAATATGATAAATAGGAGACCCTTGATCTAGCAGTGAGACATGATGCAAGAATACATGCACAGCAACCTTCTCTGACGTGCTTTACTCCATTGAGTTGGATTATAAATTCCACTAGACTTGCCTTGCTTGACCAATGATCAGGAATTCTGGAAGAACACTATATTAGGGAAGTCTGGTTTAGATGCATAGGGTAAAATATGTGTTCAAGTGCAAAATGGTACATGCACTAGAACAGGGGTCACCAACCTTTCAGACCTCAGGGACCACTAAATTCATAATTTTAAATCCCGCAGACCACTAATATGATCTACCTAATGGCTGGGTGGATGGGTGTGGCTAGGTGGTCATGTGACTGGGTGGGCATAGCCAACTCCTCGCCTGCCTGTCTGGGCTCTTTAGGGCCCCAACAGGAAGCAGTTGCTGGAACTAAGCAGCCACCACAAGAAAGAGTTGGCAAACAACTCAGTTCAAATTGGATCTGACTGAAAAGGAGGCTCAGCAGGAGCACCTCACTGAGGACTAGGAGCATAGGCTTTCCAAGCAGAGGGAAGACCTGCGGGAGTGCAAGGCCAGGTACCGGCACCTGGAAGCTCAGCAGGCTGAGATAGTCAGCCAGTTCCAGCCCATGATACAGTCCCACTGAAACAAGGCCCTCCAGCTCTTCACCTCTAGTGGCACTTCCCTCCAGCCTTCACCCAAAGCCCAGCACCAGGAGGCCGAAGGAGATCCGAAGTCAGAATTTCTGCCCCACTCTGACCCACACAAGAAGACCCCGAAGGGGGAGACTCTCTGCAGCAACTCAAACGTTCATTGCACATATCCGACCCAGGGGCCATAGTCTGAGGACCCCTGATTTAGTGCAATATTAAAAATGCAAATAATTTTCTGTGGACCACCAAAATTTTCTCATGGACCACCAGTTGGTGACCGCTGCACTAGAACAAAGTAATTGTGAAAGTGATGTAAATATTTTTCTCAATTAATTTTTGATCATATTGGTAAAAATCTAAGTACCAGACTTCTTTAGTTATTCTATTGCCAAATAGAGGTCCAAAGAATTTAACACTGCCTTTTCATGGAAAATGTGTGGAAAACATTCCAAGCTGGCTGACTAGTCGACTTACCTTGGAGCCTTTAATCACAACAGCCGGTATTTTACTTGCTATCTTGTACTGATGCTCTCAAGTGTCTGACACTTGTTAGACTCCATGCAGACATTACAAAACTTTGGCACACCTCTGACAAATCTTTTAGCTGTCACCACCAACTGAGTCCCATCCTTTAAGAGCAAGGAACTAAAGGGAATGCATTAAATGTCACTTTACTAGTCGTTGGAATGCTTTGCAAATATTCTTGTACACGAACAGGTTCTGCAGAGATGCTAAGCAGACTTTATGTTTTGGTTTTCAAATATAAAAATAAGAATATCATGTGGGCTTAATCCATAGCTGTTGGAAATCCAAAGCAACTCTCTGAAATACACAAATAAGTTTCAGGATCTGCCTTGCTTTTTGAACCATCAGCAATATTCAGACTTTGCAAAATGAGCTCTCACTCGTCTCAACGCATCGCTATGTTCGCCACCCAGTAATACTTTTATCCCTTTTCTTTACTTTGCAAGCATGCAGTGATAAATGTAGAAACCAAGGCATTGCCTAAAATGTCATAAAGAGTGGATTTGCATCAGTGTAATGTACTGAAGACGAATATACTTCCAAGTATTAGACACACTACCTTGTGATGAGCAGAACAAAGATCTAATTTATCTGGGTAGTGCACCAGATTGAGAGCATCATGCATAGAGGACGGAGTCTTTTAAGGCAAAATTTGGATACATTCGCCTGTCCATGAAGCAGAAGTACATCCTATTTGTTTCCTGTTGATGATTTTGGCTAGATCATAACTGAGAAGAATGTACTTGTTCTTCCTGAGCACCTGCCCATTTAATAAAATCAGAGACCCTCTGGACAAGATAAGCCTAGAAAGAAGCCCACCATTATTACTGTATACGAAAATGACCGATAACTAAGATAATACTGGGGGTTATATATTTCCATTATGGCTACTGGTCACTGTTAGCTTTAGGTCAATTAATTTTCTGCTCCTTTCTTTGGAATGCAATGAGAACTGGACCAGGCATTGCAATGACCTTGAAAGAGGCATTGCTGAATTGCTGAAACAGAAGGGAACATTGCTGCTTTATAAGCTGTATTGTGCCATTACTGTTTGACCACAAATCTAAGCACCTTAATGACGAAGAGGCTCAAGTTTATCTTGACATGATGCTCTATTGTATTACTTCTTCTAAGCTCTTCTCTGCATGCTGAGTGATTAAGACCTCTTCCATTAATGAAAAGAGCCATTGGGCTTCTTAGGAAGTAGGAAGACTAGAGAATGTACCAGGTTCAAGCAGAAAAAGACACATATGCAGTGGGAAGAATTTGGGAAAGAGGCTGAAGTACCCCAAAATATGAGACAGAAAAGCAGAAGGCATCTCAGTCTTGACAGGTTCATTGCTTTTATAAGTCTTTCTCATATCTCTTGTAATGTGGACTCATCTCTGGCCCATTTCTCGTTTGTTCCTGTATCTTGAGGGTTAGTGGAATGTGAAACATCTAAAAAAAAAAATCACGGAGGAACAGTTTTAAAAAATTACAAATGTATTATAAAATTATAACAGCAGTATCAAGAGGTGGTACTGGGATGACATTATTAGCTAACATGGTCTCAATTCACACTTTTCTATGTAATTCCTAAGAGGTAAGCTTGTTAATAATATTTCCAATCACAATAAAATCCTGAACTTTAAAGGCAACTGGTTGGTCTTTGATTGTCCAAGAAGATCTTTCATCTACAGCAGGGGTGGGCAATTAATTTTTATCAGGGGCCGCATGAGAAGCCTGAATTGTGTCAGAGGGCCACCAACTTTCTTTCATTGTAAAATACTTAAATTAAATATTTTGAATAGCTGGTACTGATAATCAGAAGAATAAAGCACTCTGTAAATATGTATATTAGGTTATGTGAAACTGTGGTCTATTGGTTAAATAAGAAAAACAATTATTGAACCAGTGCAATTTATTTTTCAAAATAAAAGTTAAAAAAAAAGTTTAATTTATGGTGTTTATGATTGGCCTCACGCGGGCCGGACAGGGACGTACAAAGGGCCGGATGTGGCCCGCGGGCCTTAATTTGCCCAGGTCTGATCTACAGTATGAATTATGAATATGACTTTTTTCACCAATTATCTATTTTTTGGTTGGGATCATTAAATCACTGTTTATTCTAACTATGGTTTGTTAAACAAGCTACCAAATCAGCATTTAAACTCATTATGATTTGCAGACTATAATGGCTGGATTTACATATTTAAGCCAACACCCAAACCAGACATACATCATTATAACTTACTATGATGTCTGACTCCAGCCATTTTGTGAAAAAATAATTACAGCACAGTTTGTGCTAGATCATTTTTATCATTTTTTCACCTGAGAGTTCTCCAAGTTTTGCTTCATTCAGAATTGGCCTAAGGCTCATGTTAGATGAGACTGGGTTCCATAATGTTTAGAAAAGCAAATATGTAAAAAGACTTCATAAAATATTTAAATAAGCACATAAGACCAAATTTACTGCAGTGTGCTTGTAGAGCAATAAGTTCATTTTATTGATAGTGTCCTGGGTGTCTTCCAGAGATTTCAAATAATAACCACAAACCATTTCAAAATTTTAAGTCTTGCCTGCCTTGTTAGTGGGAAGCACGAACAAGCATGCTCTGGTTTGTATCTTGTTATTTACCTGGAAGGATATGAGAGTCCAGTTCCTTAAAATTCGGAGCTACTGTGACATGTATGGAAGTTTCTATTGCACAAAAGTCCCAAAACTGTAAGCGATGCTTTTCAGTGTCATTTCAAGCTGAATTAAGAATTCTCTTGGAGAATGGATTGCATCTGTAGGTATATAGTATCATTTTGAAAAGCTCTTTAAGAGGCCATACATTTGACCAAGAGCTGTCATGGATAACAAAACATAAATACTGCCTAGGATATCTTGAGGATTTCTTTTTAAAGAGTTAGAGTCAGGCATTATTCCAACTTCAAATGATCACGAATGATCATTTTTTAGGAAAAGGTCTATTTGTGACCTTGACATGCCTGTTTCAAGGTGAAAGCCAACTTAACTGTTTATCTTAATAATGAATACCATCAAATATAATGAAGTATTATAATTCTTAAAGTATGTTTTCAAGAAGATTGAACAAGCTATGCTAGCGTTTCACAACATCACTATGTCATTATGTACTATGTCATAATGTTTATTTTTGATTATTTAGAAGTTGGCAGCTTTTGCAACATCTGTAAAAATTTCTGTTTATCCAGAATTTTAAGAGCAAAAAGCTTTTGCTTTTCTTCTGTGACAGTATAATAGGTTTTTTTCCCCCTTTGCTGCTTTTATATCCTTCAGTGATATTTCATTTTTACTTTTCTAAATTGCATGCAGTTCTATTGGACTATGTGCATGTTCGCATATGGGCAGGAGTTAGGCTATTTAAATGAATGAATGAATGAATGAGTGAGTAAGTAAGTAAGTAAGTAAGTAAGTAAGTAAATAAATAAATAAATAAATAAATAAGCAAGTTCTAGATATTTTAGTCATCAGTTTTCATAGTTCAAAACTATGAACAGTTTCCATAACAGTTGGGTAGAGAAATTTCAAGTGCTGCTGTTACACGTGATAAGATGAGTCAACCTAAATGGATTTCTAGGTGAGATTTTAAATCAATAGCTTTCCTATAAGATTCTCTTACGGCAGTAATTCCCTGCATACTCATTTCTATTAATATCTATTGCTTTTAGATATTCTGGTTCAAATGTCATAAACACCTGATTTGAAACGTATGTTCCCATTTTGAAGTATGTCTGGTCTGTACCTGACTTTCCACAGATATAAACAGATCCAGAACTGGATGGTATTAAGTATAAAGATTTTGAATAGTGTGGCTGTCTCTTTGCTTTTTGAAAACAAAATAAGGATCAGATGCTGAATGCAATTTAAGTATATCAGATTTCTTGGGTTGGATATTGAGACTTGGACAATCCATTTGGAGATGTCACTTTCCCATTTACACAGAGCTTTACTAACATGTCTGTTTCATCCAGTTTGATTGGAACAGTGATTGGAGAGGAGAGTAAATTTCTACCAGTTGAATATTTTTTTCTCATCTGTATAAGTAGCTAATCTTGTTTTGAGTCATGCTAATTTCTTAGCTTAACATAATCTCTCCAACATTAAGTTCAACAGGATACATTCAATAGAATGTATTCAACTCTTTATATGCATGACTGCATTCCCACTCACGCTAGTAATACTATTACTAAATTTGCAGATGATACAAAAGTGGTGGGATTCATCTCTAGAGGGAATGAGTCTGCCTACTGAGATGAGATGGACCGGTTGCTTTCGTGGTGTGGAGACAATAACTTGGTCCTTAACACCAATAAAACTAAAGAGCTTATAGTGGATGATAGAAGGAATAGATCAGACATCCAGCATTTGTTTATCAATGGAGACCGAGTGGAGCAAGTGGCCAGGTTTCTGGGTGTTACCATAAAAGAGTACCTGATCTGGGGCACTCACATTGCAGCACTGGTCAAAAGGGCCCAGCAGAGATTATATTACCTGAGATTTCTCAGGAAACAACTGAATGAAAAACTGCTGGTGACCTTCTAGTGCTGCACCATAGAGAGTATTTTAACTTACTGCACCTGTGTATGGTTTGCCAATTGCACAGTGGCAGATAGGACAGTGCTCCAGAGGGTTAACGTCATTGCCCAGAGGATCATTGGTTGCCCTCTCCCCTCTTTGGAAGAGCTTCTTAGCTCCCGCTGCCTTAAGAAAGTTCAAAACATTCTTAAAGATCCATCTCATCCTGGGCACGCTTGTTTTTGAACTATTACCATCTGGCAGATGGTACAGGACAATAAAAACAAGGAGAAATTGGCTGAAAAACAGCTTCTATCCCAGGGCAGTAGCTATATTGAATTCTACTGTATAGTGCAATATTAATGTAATATCGGGTTTTCAATTCAATTGTATAGAATGTGAAGGATGTGTGTTTGTTTTTTATTTTTATAGTGATAATGTACGCTGAAGATGGCATTTAATTTCGTTGTACGAGGTGCAATGACAACTAAACTAATTATATGCCATAAAAAGAAAATAACATCCATGTATAATTATTTAGGTATATTCTTTAGTTTAGCAAATGCTGGTGGTTTAGGATCAGTCCAGACAGTTCCAGAATATATATGTAGTTCCAAAAAAAGCTGGGATTTTTTTGGAGGGGGAAGCAAGCTGAACATTCTATTTCTTCAACTCTTTTGATAGTTCTATGGTTGTAGCTCTTGGTGCTCCAATAATTATGTGGAAAACTGTCACTAGATTATTTGATAATTTCAATTATGTTCTAATATTTCACAGTCCCTTCCAATTTTCTTTGAGTTACTTGACTATCATTTGCCATTCCCTCATCCATAAGTAAAACTTGCTTTTCTTCAAGTACTTTCATGTCCAGTGTGTTGTGTTGTACAAGTTCAGCAATTTTTTTACATGATCATTCTGAAGCACTGTTTTCAATATTATGCTTGTCAACAATACTTGGGCATTAAATTCACAATTTTACATGAATTCCACTGTATTATTTTTGAGACACTATCATGACTTGCCTCATAATCTGCCTGGGCAATTTTGTTACAGCTGTTTATTAAGTAATTAACAATGTCATTTTTTTTAAAGATAACCTACATTTGTTGTTGCTTCTAGTTCCCCCCCCCCTAAATTTTCACTTTTGTGGTCTTTGTTTTTAGTGGCTGTTTTTGGGCTGGAGATAGGCTTCTGTTTTCTTCTTGGTGGATCGAAACTGAAGCTATTACCAAATCGTTTAACTTGCCTTCACATTATTTCAGATATTTATCTTTCCAGATTTTCATTCCTGCTTGTTCTCATACACTTTCATATGGCACCTGTAGTTCTGTCACATTCAAACTGTAGATATTTATTAGCATTTTCCCTTTACTTATTTTTGTATAATCATTTAAGCCTCTAATTCCTCCTCCTGTATTTTTCACTTGCAACGAAATTTGACCAGCCAATTTTCCTTAGAAAAAATAACCAATTAATGTGACTTTTAAAATGTAATTTGCACATTGGCATTTGATATTTAGTTTGGCTGTTTGCCTTCAATTTATAATACATTTTAATTGTTACTACTTTTACAAGACCCTATGTAAACCTATTCGTCTTTTTGATTGTTTTGTCATAATTGATTGGACAATCACATTTTCATTATGCAAAGTTTTATATTTTTTTGAGTAGATTTCAAGGAGGCAATGTTTATCTTACAGTTTCTTTTAGAATCTTTTTCTCTTATATTTTGCTCAATATTTGACAATCGTCGTTCTGCTTGATTATTTTGAGCTCACTGTTCAACATATAGATTAGTAGCATTCCATTATGTTTCTGTTAACTTGGCCTTCTATTGCTTTTGTAGCTCGTTTTCTTTGTCGGTTTCAAATCTCTGTTTTCAGGTTTTCCATGTTTCACTTTTTTAAATGCACCATTTCTGACTATGAACTATCTTTGATCCATATGTTAATGTTCATAGGTATTTGATATCAGAACTGGGGTTTTTTTTTTGAATTTCATACTTTCATTTCTGAGAACCTGAAATCAATGGATTTTGGTCGCAATAACAGATAAAGGCTATCTGTCCTGGGAGATTGCCATTATGTACAATACCATCAGTACAAATTTAGTTTCCCTGAAAACATTTTAAATGAATGGTTTCCAACGGTGAGGTGTTCTTCTTTTCATTCTTCCTCCTTCATTTTCCTTCCTCCTTCCTCTTTCAACAAACACATAGGTGACTCCAAACAACTTACAATACTTAAAAATTTAAATAATCTACCACCTAATGAAACAGTTTAAATCCCTGTCCCACCCCCTCATACGTGCATGGGTATTAAGAAGAACATTGGCTTAGTATTCCTTCTTTGGATTATGGAGAGTTTTAACTGTGTCGTTTTTTCCGTTTCTTATCTCAGTAGTTGGTCTGTATGAAATGAGTTCACTTCACCTCAGTACAAAATTTCAAACAGTGGGAGGAGATGGTTTCTATTTTGATGAAGTGCCTTGTACCAAGGAGGTGGTTCTTTGATTGGTAATATGTAAACATGGTGAAGTTGCCCAGAGTAGGCATTTAATTTTGTGAATGGAGGCTTCTGCCCACGTTTGTTTATTTATTATTTATTTATTTATTGTTTCCATTTCTATACCGCCCTTCTCCCAAAGAACTCAGGGCGGTTTACAGCCGAAGTAAAGACAGTTAGTACAATTTTTAAGAGCAGTTTAAAAGGAAAATTTAGAGTTGGTTGAAGAACTTAAAACCAATAAAACCCCTTATTAAAACCCCACTAGGCCAGTCCTGCACGGTGAAACAAAAATGTTTTCAGCTCGCATCGAAAGGTCTGAAGATCAGGGAGTAGACGGATACCTGGTGGTAACTTGTTCCAGAGGGTTGGTGCCCCCACAGAGAAGGCTCTCCCCCTGGGTGCCGCCAGCCGACATTGACTGGCCGACGGCACCCTGAGGAGAACCTCCCTGGGAGCGCACTGGTCGATGGGAGGTCGCCGGTAGCAGCAAGCGGTCCCGTAAGTAACCCGGTCCTATGCCATGGAGTGCTTTGAAGGTGGTAACTAACACCTTGAATTGCACCTGAAAGACCACCGGAAGCCAGTGCAGCCTGCGCAGGAGAGGTGTTATATGGGAGCAATGAGTCACTCCCTCTATCACTCGCGCGGCCGCATTCTGAACTAATTGGAGTCTTCGGGTGCTCTTCAAGGGAAGCCCCATGTAGAGAGCATTGCAATAGTCCAGACGAGAAGTGACAAGGCCGTGAGTGACTGTGCACAAGGAATCCCGGTGCAAGAAGGGACGCAACTGGCGTATCAGGCAGACTTGGTAAAAAGCTCGACGGCCGTCAAATGCTCTTCCAACGACAGTCATACATCCAGAAGGACACCCAGATTGCGGACTTTCTCTGTGGGGGCCAATGACTCATCCCCCACAGACAGCGATGGCCTCAGCTGATTATACCGGGATGCCGGCATCCACAGCCACTCAGTCTTGGTGGGGTTGAGTCGAAGCCTGTTTTTCCCCATCGAGACCCGCACGGCCTCCAGACAACAGGACATCACCTCAACGGCTTTGCTGGGGTGGTTGGGAGTGGAAATGTACAACTGCGTATCATCAGCGTATAGATGACATTGCACCCCAAAACCACGGATGATCTCGCCCAGCGGCTTCATATAGATATTGAACAGGAGAGGCGAGAGAACCGACCCCTGGGGCACCCCACATAAGAGGCGCCTCGCGGTCGATCTCTGCCCCCCTGCCAACACCGTCTGCGACTGGTCAGAGAGGAAGGAGGAGAACCACCGAAAAACAGTGCCTCCCACTCCCAGCCCCCCTAGCCGCTGCAGCAAGATACCATGGTTGATGGTATCAAAAGCCGCTGAAAGATCTAATAGGACCAGGACAGAAGAACAGCCTCTGTCCCGGGTCCTCCAGAGATCATCCACCAATGCAACCAAAGCTGTTTCAGTGCTGTACCCAGGTCGGAAACCAGACTGGAACAGGTCCAGATAGACAGTTTCATCCAAGTACTGAGGGAGCTGATGCGCTACCACACTCTCAAGAACCTTCGCCACAAAACAAAGGTTGGAGACTGGACGGTAGTTCGATAAAACAGCTGGATCCAGGGAGGGCTTCTTGAGGAGGGGTCTCACCACAGCTTCTTTCAAGGCTGTAGGGAAGACACCCTCTCTCAGAGAAGCATTAACAATTCCCTGGAGCCAGCCTCGTGTAACTTCCTGCGTGGCCAGTACCAGCCAGGAGGGACACGGGTCCAATAAACATGTGGTTGCATTCAGCCTCCTCAGTATCCTGTCCATGTCATCGGGAGCCACAGTGTCAAACTCCTTCCAGATGACAGCCTCAAGAGCCGCCTCCATCATCCCATCTGAGACTACCCAATCTGTGTCCAGCCCATCCCGAATCTGAGCGATTTTATCGTGCAGATATTGTCCAAAGTCCTCAGCACGGCCTTGCAAGGGGTCTTCCCTAACTCCCTGAGTAAGAAGGGAGCGGGTCACCCTAAACAAGGCTGCTGGGCGGTTATCTGCCGATGCAATAAGAGCAGAGAAATACTCACGTTTCACCGATCCTATCGCCACTAGATAGGTCTGAATATGAGACCTTACTAGTGTTCGATCAGGTTCAGAACGGCTGGCCCTCCAATTACTCTCTAGGCATCTTTTCCAGTGCTTCATCTCTCTCAACTCCTCGGAATACCAAGGAGCCAGTCGAGACCGGTGCCGGGTCAGAGGCCGCAAAGGCACGAGGCCCCCGCCACAGCCCTTTCCCAGGCAGCGACAAATTCTTCAGCCGAGTCCTCAGGAAGTGGCCCAAGTCCTCAGGAAGTGGCCCAAGCTCCGTCAGAAACCTCTCCGGGTCCATCAGGCGCCTGGGATGGAACCAATGGGTTGGTTCCGTCTCCCTGCGGTTCGAACGTCCAACCGAAGTAGAGAATGATCCGACCATGACAAGGGTAGAGTGACTAAGTCCCTTGATTCTAGATCATTCAGCCACTGTCCAGAGATAAAAATTAAGTCCAGAGTGTTTCCCCCAATGTTGTTGTTGGCCGTAATGATGGTTATGCTTGCTCTTCTCCACTGGTTAAAAGAAAAGTAGCAAGATGTGTCTCAGAGCAGCTTCAAAGATCCTGCCTGCTCTTGAGGGGATTTGCACAACCCTACTAAATCAAGCATTTTCTTTTTATGCTAAAATAGTCTGCAATACATTTCATCACTTTTTGCATATCCCTTCCCCTAGCCTATCCCAAGATTAAAAGTAGGACAAGATATGGTATCTGAAGCAAAAAAAAGATGTTTTTTTCCTTAACAAAGTTTTGACTTGTATTATATATATATATGTCTGGGCATTTAGGCCTTTTTATCATTTTTTTCCTTAAATTGGAAATAGATTAATAGATCTATTTATGCATTAAATAGAATAGAATAGAATAGAATAGAATAGAATAGAATAGAATAGAATAGAATAGAATAGAATAGCTGAATTGGAAGGGATTTTGGAGGTTTTCTAGTCCAACCCCCTGCTGAGGCAGAAAACCCTATACCATTTTTGACAAATGGTTGTCCAATCTCTTCTTAAAAACTTCCAGTGTTGGAGCATTCACAGCTTCTGGAGGCAAGTTGTTCCACTGGTTAATTGTTCTAACTGTCAGAAAATTTCTCCTTAGTCCTAGGTTGTTTCTCTCCTTGATTAGTTTGCACCCATTGCTTCTTGTTCTACCCTCAGGTGCTTTGGAGAATAGCTTGAGAATAGCTTGAGTCCCTCTTCTTTGGGGCAGCCTTGGAGATATTGAAAAACTGCTATCATGTCTCCCCTAGTCCTTCTTTTCATTGAACTAGACAGACCCAATTCCAGCAACAGTTCTTTATATGTTTTAGCCTCCAGTTCCCCAATCATCTTTGTTGCTCTTGTCTGCACTCTTTTTAGAAATAGACTGACTCTACCAGGCATGAAATAGACCAGAGAAGGATGGCTTTTAAGGTCCTCCCATTGTGCTCTTTTTCTTAACTTCTCTTAAATGAACACATATTTTTTTTTAAAAAGGCATGGTGCTTGATTCCTTTCCACCATTGTTTATCTACAAGCTGCTTACCAAGCATTTGAATAAGCTTCCCAGTTTGTCCAAAACCAGTTGGGAATTTGGAGAAAAAAGAAGAAGAAATCTTGATTACTTCTTGCAATGTTGCCTGGCTATTTCAGCCTTTGATAGTACTGTATTTTGTTTTGTTAGAGAGATGCTACTGTAAATAAAAAAATATTTCACTTAATTTTCGCCCATGGTCCATCTCCTTGCTCTGATCCTTTGATGTGTGATTTTTTTTAATGTGGGGTTTTGTAGTAGCAATAGCAACAGCACTCAGATTTATCCATAGTACTTTAAAAGACTTTCTGAGCAGTTTACAAATATCAGCATATTTTCCCCAACAATTTGGAACCTTATTTTACCGACCTTGGAAAGATGTAAGGCTGAGTCAACCTTGAGCCCATCAGCATCAAACTCTTGGCTGTGAGCAGAGTTAGCTTGCAATACTGCATTTTAATCACTGCGCCACCACAGTAATACTGTAGAATTCCTCCTTATGTAATGTAAGGGAAGTTGATTTTTACTCTTGGTGACCTGATATCCACGGCCATCTAGTTTTCTTGGCAGTAATAAAGCAGTAGTTTGTCATTGCTAAGATCATTCTGCTGAATTTTCACTTGGAATTCTGGAGGTTTCTGACCTTACTGGGTCCAAGCGATCTTAATTTTTGGGGTCAGTTAAGATTAGCTCAGTGTTGCCACCATATACATCAACAGTCAACGAAATTAGGAAAGCACGACCTGGAAGACATTGTCTATTTTGAAACATTAAACATATTTTTTAATATTATTTTTTTTAAAAAAGTTTTTAAATGTTATCATTTTTTTTTTAAAAAGGAAAAAAAATGCTTTACTGCCAATTAAAGTGGAAAATAAAACAAGACAGAGGGTTGGTTTTTTTTAGTAATTTGCCGGTTTGTTTTCCACTGCCACATTTTGTTCAAGGTTTCACCAGGGGAGCCATAATGATAAATATTTTAACCTCTTTCCTTTAAATCAGGGATCTCCAAACTTGGCAACTTTAAGACTTGTGGACTTGGGACTTGAAGTCCACAAATCTTAAAGTTGCCAAGTTTGGAGATCCCTGCTCTAAATGATCCCTAGGGATCACTGTAACCAACACCACAGCAGAGACAACACAGGTTTCCTATCGGTCTCTACCACTTCATTTTTAAATTCCTTTCCAAATTCTTGGCTATCCTAACTAGTGTTTGTGACAAGCCTGCTTATTTGGTTTTCCCTGATTTCTTTCTATCAGCTTCTCCTTGACACCTCAGAAGCTATCAGTAAGTGTATTTTTAAAAGAAGGGGGAAGGATATAAATGTTCTTGTCATGGCCTCTGCTCGAGGTAATAATGCAAATAATCTCTCGTTCATTGTTGCAATTTCTTAATCATCTTTCTGGTGTTAGCAGCCCTGGAAGTTCTAAGGTGATACATTAAATGGCTGTGGGAAATGGGGCATTTTGTTGTGTCTCAAGAGCCTAACAAGAAACTAAAGTGATATATAACCTCTGAGGACTGGCTCCCCTGGTACTGCTGCCTCAAGTGGGGCCTGTTGGCATCAAAGTGAGTAGATGTTTCTGTATTTCAGCTAAAGAGAAACAGAGTGGTTTTTTTTAAATAGTTTATCTAAATGGGAAAAATAGCGGTTGATGGAAATGAGAGCTATGGAGGGTAAATTGCAACATCACTCAGAGGTAGGAAATGGACATATATATTTCTACACAGAATAACAGAAAAACAGAAGGGACTTTGGAGGGCTTCTAGTCCTTCTCAGGCAAGAAACCCTGCACCATTTCGGACAAGTGATTGTCCAATCTCGTCTTAAAAACTTCCAGTGTTGGAGCATTTACAACTTCTGCAGGCAAGTTGTTCCACTGATTAATTGTTCTAACTGCAGGAAATTTCTCCTTAGTTCTAAGTTGCTTCTTTCCTTGATCAGTTTCCACCCATTGCTTCTTGTTCTACCCTCAGGTACTTTGGAGAATAGTTTGACTGCCTCTTCTTTGTGGCAGCCTCTGAGATATTGGAACACTGCTATCATGTCTCCCCTAGTCCTTCTTTTTCATTAAAGTAGACATATCCAATTCCAGGAACCGTTCTTTATATGGTTTAGCCCTACAGATCTTACACATAAAATCTAATCTGAAGTCACTTGAAATGGAAATGGAAGTCAATAGAGGATCTGTTTGGTCTGCTCAATATGGCTATGTAGAGAAAAGGTGCCACCGAGGGCTCATCGAAGTCTGCAGGATACTTGTGGAAATTAAAAAAAATTAAAGAAATTAAAACTGTTACTGTTCACCTTTCTGTTTAAGAAGGTCACTAATTTAGCTTTCAAACCAAATGAAGGAATATTGTGTCTGTGTGTATTTCTGCTACGTTGCAATTCCCTGGCTTTGTCCCAGAGGCCTCTTTTGTTACCCGCACATTCACTTTTATGGCTGTAATGATGCATTCAGTGCAGGCAAAAGCTGTCAGAGTGACATTAAAGGGGAGGCCTCCGTCAATCTGTGTGCTAAATTTAACCTGACACTGTCAGCTGAGGGTTGGAATTTGAGCCTTGGTGGCAAGGAAATAAACCGGACTCCTCACTTGTGTTCATTCTTCCTAGCTACACAAACACTTGAAAGTCATCGTTTTTTTCTCCTCCCATGGGACTAGTTGAAGGGTAAGAGGAAGTGAAGAGAGATAACACTAAGTTAACAGTAACAGAGTTGGAAGGGACCTTGGAGGTCATCTAGTCCAACCCCCTGCTCACGCAGGAGGCCTATACTAGGGATTCGAACCGCCGAACTGCCAACCTTTCTGATTGATAAGCTAAGTGGCTTACCCACTAGTCAGGCTCAACACAAGTAACTATAACCTTTGCCTTTAATGTTATTATACATTATTAAGGTGGGTTACTAATGATTATAATCAGACACCAGACATTTTGCAAAAGGCAACTTTACTTGGAACAGCTGGCATCCTACAACAATAAATTTAATATTATTAAACCAAAACATCTGCCTATCCCAGGTCCTTGGGAAAGATTCTGTAGGTCAGGGGTGTCAAATTCATGTCGTCATGACGGCATCACGTGACGTATCATGACTTTCCCCCCCTTCGCCAAATCAGGCATGGGTGTGACCAGCATGTGACCCGTCTGGCCCGAGGGCCGCGAGTTTGACAGCCCTGCTGTAGGTGGACAAAAATGCCAAATCCAGTCTAAACCTCCGGTTGACTGCACGACCAACCAGCAAGGTATATAGAGGAGCTCTGTTCAGTTCTAATCACAGTGAATAGTTGCTGTTTTTCAAGTAATTTGGCTAGTTTTTCTATTAGGAATAGACTTAGAATACCTTGGCATTTATTTTTTTTAAAGTGTTGACATGAACAAAGAAATTCCTTCAGGAGGGATGGCCATACTTTTATCTGTTTTATTACCTCAAGGGTATTAACAAAACATAGGTTTGAAACAATTCCTAGAAAATAGATCAGAGCTTGATTTAATATCTTTGGCAAGCAAGAATTATATTAAGGCAGTGGTGAAATGTAGAATTTGTTGCTACCAGTTCCGTGAGTGTGGCTTGGTGGGCATGGCTTAGTGGGTGTGTGTGTCATGTGACTGGGTGGGTGTGGCCAACTTTTTTTTCTTTTTAAAGCATTTTTTACTACCTATTCGCCAGAACTGGTAGTAAAAAAAATGCTTTAAAAAAGAAAAAAGGTTCTGACGATCGCGCGGCACAGCTGTGATTGTCGGAACCTTTTTTTTACGTTTAAAAAGTATTTTTTACTACTGGTTCGCCCAAACCAGTAGTTTTTATCACTACTGGTTCACTTGAACCGGAGCGAACCAGGAGCATTTCTCCCCTGCATTAAGGTCACATGCAATTAACCAATTCTTGCATCTGTGTGTGTGTGTGTGTGTGTGTGTGTGTGTGTGTGTGTGTGTGTGTGTGTGTGTGTAAATACACTGCTGGTTTTGTTCAAGGTGGATAGTCATCTACCTTTCTGGCTATGCTGCTAAGAGTAACTAAACTGCAATTTTATTCTTTAAGTTATCCTTTAAATAAAATAACACTTCAGACTCTCTCCTATTCTAATTGTGTAGTGTCTATATATATCAGTGAAATCTGTTTTGTAGTTGGTAGGGCAGAGAAGGAATTTAAAAATCATTTTTCTTCCTATTATACCTTGTCCCAATGGAGAATTGCTTTGCTCTTGTCAAAATTCCCAGGATCTCAGTGAAATGGACACTTGGAAGAGAATGTTTTGGCATATTATTTCCAGTCCTTTGGACTTCCCTCTGGGTCTTTACCTTGTCAAAAAACTAGTCTACAGCTTCAGTGCCTTTGCAGAACCATAAGAATATAAACTTCAGCAAGGACATTTGAAAGAGTATATAACCAGTCCCTTTTGCAGAATGTCAAATCTATTACAAAATAACCTTGCTAATTCAAAAAGCAACCTTATAGAAAATCAAACTATTGGTCTCCTTAGCTCAGTACTATCAGTTTTTTTTTATTAGCAGATTTTCAGGGTTTCAGAAACGATTTTTTAAAAAATCGTAACCTTGCTTAGAAATACTGGGAACTAAATTTGGAACTTTTTCCTTTAAGCATGTGCTCCAGAGGTGGTATTCAGCAGGTTCTGACCAGTTCTGGAGAACCGGTAGCAGAAATTTTTAGTAGCTCGGAGAACCGGTAAATACCATCTCTGACTGGCCCCGCACCCATCTATTCTCTGCCTCCTGAGTCCCAGCTGATTGGGAAGAAATGGGGATTTTGCAGTAACCTTCCCCTAGATTGGAGACGGAATGGAGATTTTACAGTGTCCTTCCCCTGCCACACCCACCAAGCCATGCCCACCAAGCCACAACCATAGAACCAGTAGTAAAAAAAAATTGAATCCCACCATTGATGTGCTCTACACTTGAACTAGATATAAGAGAGTTCTAGTTACTTGTTGCTATGGCAAAATCTCTAAATATGCAAACAGATTTAATAAATAAATAATCTCCAGTGCCAGAAAAACTGAGAAATTTCCAAGTGGCTGATCTGATTACCTGAACTTGTAGCCCAATGGATATTCTAGACATTGGATACTTCTACTGAAATGTCTACTGCCATCCATAACTGAGGGAACTTTCTGAAGATGAATCCTGGAGTTTAAACTTCCAAATCCACCCAGCCTTGTTTCCATGATTAACGAACTAGGATGCTGATGCGACACCCATTCCTCACTCCAAATTCTCCATGTAGATACTCAGACGCTGTCACAAGTTGGTCTTCCTTTGGTTCATTGGTGTATATTTCTGCTCGATATTATCAAGAATTTACATCGAACATGCAAAAATCCTCCACCAACATTGGTATGATACCACCCAACATCATTTTTAGGAGTCCTGTGTTTTATCAATTTGCTCATATAATTGAGTGCACCATACAACCCCATGAAAAGAGATATTTTATTCAGCTTATTTTTGATAAAACCTGAATTTCCTTAAAAATTGGATGGAAATTATTTAAAAGTCTCAAAACGTCAGAGGTGAAGAGAAGTTAAATTGGCATCTTTTCCTATGTATGGCAATAGCACTTAGACTTATATTCAGCTGCATAGTGCTTTACAGCCCTCTCTAAGCAGTTTATAGAGTCAGCATCAGAGGTAGGTTTCAGCAGGTTCTGACCAGTTTTGGAGAACCAGTAGTGGAAAGTTTGAATAGTTTGGAGA
Source organism: Ahaetulla prasina (assembly GCF_028640845.1). Lineage (NCBI taxonomy): Eukaryota > Metazoa > Chordata > Lepidosauria > Squamata > Colubridae > Ahaetulla > Ahaetulla prasina. The sequence goes on along the minus strand of NC_080545.1, from coordinate 79,563,121 downwards.
ACTGGTAGTAAAAATTCTGACTGGCCCCATCCCCATCTATTCTCTGTCTCCCAATTCCCAGATGATTGGGAGGAAATGGGGATATTGCAGTAACTTTCCCCTGGATTGGGGACAGAATGGAGATTTTACAGTATCCTTCCCCTGTCACGCCTACCAAACCACTGCCACCAAGCCATGCCATGCCCACCAAGCCACACCCACAGAACCGGTAGTAAAAATATTTGAAACCCACCATTGGTCAGCATATTGCCCCAAAAAATCTGGCTCCTCATTTTACCACCACTTGGATGGATGGAAAGCTGAGTCAGCCTTGAGTGGATCAGGATTGAACTCTTGGCAGTGAACACTGAGTTAGCCTGCAATACTGCATTCTAACCACTGTGCCATCATGGCTCTTTCATGCAGGAGACACTAAGTATCTAGCTCTTTAATTATTTTATTTCTTGTATATTCTACTGAATTGGGGATGGATGAGTTATAATAACTCTTTATTCCTTCTCTTTCATCTTCATTCTCTTTACAGCTAAATGGTAAGCATGTACTACTTTTATTTAAAGTAATTTTTTTAAATATTGCCTTTCTGATTCTAATCAAAATGCTAAACAGGAATTCAAATACGTAAGAGCAACATTTCCACAACAAAACATTTAAAACAATAATACTCATTAAAGTAGCATTTAAAAAGGTATTTTAAAACCGCATTTTAGCATTCTAATTAAAAAGAATCTAAATTGGAAATAGACTGTTTCCTAAAGTAGAGCAACTGGGGACTAATCACAGTTCCCAAAGGGAAGTGCTCTACTATTTGGCAGCAACACAAAGGAAGCCCTTTCTCACGTCTCCATCAAACGGTCTGTCATCCTATGTGTGGTGTCTTCAAAAAGGTCTTGCCTCTAATCTTAATAATCAGGTAGCTGTAATGAGATTGTGATCTCTGATGAAGCCAGATTCCAGGTAATTTAGATCTTACTCCATAGTTGAAATGGGTCCAAATAACAATTAGCAACCAGTACAAACATTAGGTGGCTCAGGGGCTAGGACGTTGAGCTTGTCGATCGAAAAGTTGGCAGCTTGGTGGTTCGAATCCCTAGTGCTGTTGTGTAACGGGGTAAGCTCCCGTGACTTGTCCCAGCTTCTGCCAACCTAGCAGTTTCGAAAGCACCTAAAAATGTAAGTAGAAAAAATAGGGAAAACCTTTGGTGGGAAGGTAACAGCGTTCCGTGTGCCTTTGGCATTGAGTCATGCCGGCCACATGTCCACGGAGACGTCTTTGGACAGTGCTGGCTTCGGCTTTGAAACGGAGATGAGCACCGTCCCCTAGAGTCAGCAACGACTAGCACATATGTGCGAGGGAATCCTTTACCTTTACTTACAAACATTATAGTAAGTGTTAGTTAGCAACCTCATTTATCTTGTTTTATTTATTTATTTCATCAATGTCTTCAGCAAAATATATTTACATGTTGCACCAATTGAAGCTTTTAATTTTTACGTCTAGGTGTCATTTAGACAAGATGGTTGAGAGACTAGATAAACTTTTTAAAGTTTATAAAAGAGGGCTGTAAAATATCTACAGACCCCCTCACATCCTGGACATAAATTGTTTCAACTTTACCCTCAAAACGAGGCTATACAGCACTGCACACCAGAACAGCTAGACACAAGGACAGTTTTTTTCCCAAATGCCATCACTCTGCTTAACAACTAATTCCCACAACACTGTCAAATAATTTACTAAGACTGTATTAGTATTATTCTTCTCTTCCTTACTAGTATCTATCTCTTCCCACTTATTATTATAACCATGTTGCTTGTATCTTTCAAATATATTGTTTTTATTTGTTTCCTAGTACGATATGATAGCTTATTAGTAACCTTGACTATCACTAAGTGTTGTATCTTTTTATTCTTCATGAATGTATTTTATTATCCTTATGTACACTGAGAGCATATGCACCAAAGACAAATTCCTCGTGTGTCCAATCACACTTGGCCAATAAAGAATTCTATTCTATTCTATTCTATTCTATTCTATTCTATTCTATTCTATTCTATTCTATTCTATTCTATTCTATTCTATTCTATTTTGAAATGTCTTAAATGATGTTCAACTGTGCAAGAATACTTTTTGTGACAGCTACACCTGAAACTCTGGAACAGTTATGAGGAATGGTTCCCAGAATGCAGGTATAAGACGTGACTGAGGTTTCTGCCTATCTGTAAAATTCTTGTTTGGATTAATTGTCAGCTCAATTGCTCTTATCCTGTCCATCTTTTAATCCAAGGCTCCATTCATGGGTAATTCATGGGTATATTGTGAAATTTCAGCTTTTTTTAAAAAAAGTGGTACCTACCGTATTTTTTGGAGTGTAAGACACACCCTTTCCCCCCAAAAAAGAGAGTGAAAATCTTATACTCCGACTATAGCCCCACCCAGCTTCTCGAACGGAGAAGGCTGAAAGAAGCTTTAGAAAAAAAGCCCCCAAACAGAGCTTCAGAAAAGAAGCTCCCAAACAGAGCTTCAGAGGCTTTTTTTTTGAAGTTCTGTTTGGGAGGCTTTCAGAGGCAAATAAAAGTTTTTTCCGAAATGGAGTTTCAGAAGCAGAAAAAAAAAAGCAAAAAAAAAAAAGCAAGGCACATTGCTCATAACCAAGGAACCTGTTGTTAAAATTCACCTCTGGGAACAGCTGAGGCCAATCCACCTGCCAATCAGCTTTTTTCTTATTTTCCTCCCCAAAAACTAAGGTGCGTCTTATACTCTGAAAAATACGGTATGTTTTCATGTGTTAGTGTTTAAGTAGAAGGATTGCTACTTCTTGAAGTAAGAAAGGCTTGGAGAAGAGAAGACTAGCTTTCTTTGGATTTTTGCTATCCTGAGCAATAAAAAAAAATCAATATGATAGGAGGGTTCTTATTGGCAAGGAACGTTTTGGATTAGTAAGATCCTGCTGGCTATTACTACCATTACCACCACCATACCTCCTTCCAACTACAAACATTATGTGTCTGTTTAAAGTATAACTATTCTTCCTTCATCCAGTTAATCTAAAAATAAATTCACGCATGCATAAATGGGCACAGACGTAAAAAGGAAATAAGATTTTTCCAAGAACAGAAAAGAAGTTGCCACCTGTTGAAGTGGACTTTTAGCCAGGACTTTTAGCTAGATCATCCAATGATTTAATTCACCAGAACAAGAATAGCAGACTGGTTAAAAAAAAAAACCAAAGAAAATATTTGACATAGTTGAAGTGGAGAGATGAAACTGAACATGGGAAAGTATACAAACTTTTAAGTATGATACTACAGAAGAGAAAATCCAGGTGAAAGAGGGAGTGGTTTCAGTAGTACTGACTAGTATTAGTACTGACTAGTTACTTTGACTTCTATCGAAGAATCAGAGGTTGAAGTAAATCACTTTGAAAGGACAGCACGAGAAATAGAGCAGTAAGGGAACACAAACATTTCTCCTTGATAAAAACAGCTTTCTCCCCATTGCAGTCAATTAGTTACAATTGAAGTTGTGAAGAGCACTTACAATTTAACTAGTATTATTAGAGATTTGAGTCTGCATTTGAAAATAATCTGAGCTAATTTATGCTTCATTAATATCCGCTCTAACGCAAAACAACGAAGAAGAGAGAATGAAAGGAGTATCATATGAGTAATAGCATTGGCACACTGTTTAGGACAGAACAAGAAACAGGTTCCTTGTGTATCTTCTAAGATTCTTCTAAGATTCAGAGTGGAGAAGATCCCTCAAACATGAAATGGCTCCCCTCACTTAGGTCATGTTTTTTTCCTATTTCTTTTTCTCTATTATTCAATTATCTTGTTGAGGAGCTAATGTTCCCTGCAGTTAGAGGACCAAAATAAGAGAGATTGGTTTAACAAATTCAACTGATTAATTTTTGTTCTTGGTACCATATATAATTGTTGAAAGTTCTGATCCAAATACTGATAATTATTGAACCATTTTCTAATTAAAACGGTAGGAACTGTGGTCACCACTAATCAGGGGTGGGCTTCAAAAATTTTAGCAAGGGGTTCTCTGCCAGGTTGCTGGGTGGGCGTGGCCATGGTGGGCGTGGCCTAGTTACCATGACAGGGGGCATTTTTGTATTCTCTGGGCTCCGGAGGTTTTCCTCGAGCCTCGGGGGGGGGGTAAAAATGGCACTCCAGGCTCTAGAGGCCCTTTGGAGGCTGGAAAAAGGCTTCCCGAACTTCCAGAAGGCCCGTTTTTTGCCCTCCCTGAGCTGCCACACGCGCCCTGTACTTACCTGCATCCAAAACAGGCTGTGTGGGGATTCCTGGGAGGAGCAGGGTTAGATGGGCGGGGCCAGCCAGGAGTGGTATTTGGGGTTCTCTGAACTGCACAGAATCTTAGCTAGAGGTTCTCCTGAACCCCTGCAAACCCCTCAGCAGCCCATCCCTGCCACTATTGTCTCATGCTTCTGCTTCATCTTCAGTTGCTTTAAAAAAATATTGTCCATGATTACAAATATTCTACTAGGACCAATGAAGTATCCTATTAGTAAATGTTTACTGAATTTTACACTTCAGTGAAGTCTTTTACAGCTAGGTGCTAAAAAATCTGTGCAGAATTCTAGTAGAATAGAAACATCCTGTACTTTTTAGAAACAGCATACTGTTCGGAGAGCTAGTTATTTTTTTTTTTTTTAGTTAAATCAAGAAGCTGAAATACTGAGAATTAGAAAAGGATGTTCAAACTGAGTAATTTATTATCTTAAATGTCTGTCTATGCATCCCTATCTCTGTGTTTTTATATTTGTCTTGGACAAATTGCTGATCTCAACAGTGAAAAATGGCGTAATTTTTCAGACCTTTCTAAGAGGAATGGATTATATATGGTACTTATAGATGCTACTTTTGTGGCTGGCAAAGGTTAACTACTTACCTTCAGGGAAGGGAGGAAAACAAGAATAAATCTGCACATGGTTTGTGAACATCTTTGGCTTGATTCATGCATATTATATATGTATATATGTATGTAACTAGGATAAATAATCAGCTGTACTGAAAATTTGGCTTTTGGCACTGAGCCATGCTGTCATGGTGTTTAGAATGCAGTATTGCAGGCTCATTCTACCAACTGCCAACAGTTCGATTCTGACTTGCTAAAGGCTGACTCAGCCTTACATCCTTCCAAGGTCAATAAAATGAGGACCCAAATTGTTGAGAGAAACTGTTTAGAGAGAGCAATAAAGCACTATGTATGTAACTACGTGCTATTGCTATTTTCTAATGTAAAATTTTACTTCTGCAAATTTCAGCTATTTACTGAGGTTGTCCTGTTAAGGAAATAGACTGGGTGTTCTCCATCTTTCCTCACTGAATATTATAAACCTTAATTATTTTCTTAATAGTTTGCTGAGCTTGGGCCGGCCACTTTCTTTTGGGCCTAAGAAAAAGGTAATGCCAAACCATGTCTGGAGGAGAAAAAAAACTTGCCAAGAAAACTGCAGGGATTTCTCCAAGCAGCCTCCTAGAATCAGACATAAATGAACAGAAGGAAAAAGACATCATAACTGGACATTAACCTTATCTCATGTTCTGACTAGCCAGCCTTTTTAGTGGATGTGGGGAATAATATAGCTTGATTTTAGAAAAGCATTTTACACAGTATTCCCTGACCTTTTTGGTGAGTAAGCCATGTAAGAATGGCCTGGAGAATCTGGCAATTAAGCAGACCTAGCTGACTTGATTCATCATCAGATTAAAGGGAGGTGTTTATCAATTAATTAAATGTATATGCCACCAATCTCACCAATTATGTGCTTCTACTATTGACTAGGTATCACTGATATTGGACCTGGACTTTCTGGTCCAACATTTTTATTAATGACTTGGATAAACAGAAAAAGATGTGTAAAACTTGTTAAAGTGGAAAGATTGTGCATTCAAAATTCCATCTTCCAAAATTGAAATGGATTATTCTGACTTTGATCGAAGTGTTTTGAGCTTGAACGCCTAAGGGCCCTAGTGAGCGGGGGTGGGGGGAAGCCCAGGATTTTCCAAATGATAAACTTCTGATTTGGATGATTGTTTTCTCCCCCAAATATGTCAATTCTATTTTAGAGCTTTTACAATCCATTACTCCATCAATATAGCAAGGAACTATATTAATATGTGAAATAGAGATAGCTCTGGGGAAGGGAGTTAAGAAAAAAGAGTTTAAGGACCATTAAGATGACCTGGAACTGAACTCTATTGTAGGAACTGAAAAAGACAGTGGTATGAAGGCCAGTGGCTTGGAAAACTGTTTGGGATTATTCCCCTTCCCCCAACCCATAGATTCAGAGGCTACTTATTTTACAGACTTCTTAGTCACAACTGATAAAGGTAAAGATTTCTCTGTCAGTTGTGTCCGACTCAAGGGCTCAGTGCTCCTCTCTGTTTCTCAGCCAAGGGACCCAGCTTTGCCTGAAGACAGTTTTGGTGGTCCTGAAGCAGAGGTGGGTTTCAGCAGGTTCTGACCAGTTCTGGAGAACCGGTAGCGGAAATTTTGAGTAGTTCAGAGAACCGATAGTAAAAATTCTGACTGGCCCCACTCCCATCTATTTTCTGCCTCCCAAGTCCCAGCTGATTGGGAAGAAATGGGGATTTTGCAGTAACCTTCCCCTGGAGTGGGATGGGAATGGAGATTTTACAGTATCCTTCCCCTGCCGTGCCCACCAAGCCACACCCACATAACTGGTAGTAAAAAAATTTGAAACCCACTACTCTCATGTAGCCAGCATGGCTATATATCAAAGGTACATGGAACGCTGTTACCTTCCTACCGAAGTGGCACCTATTAATCTACTTGCATTTGCATGCTTTTGAACTGCAGGAGCTGGGGCAAGTAATAGGAGGAGCTCATCTTGTTTTGGGGCACGTGGATTTTGAACCCCGGCTATCAGCTCTCTAGCTGACAAGCTTCGTGTCTTTAACTGCTGAGCCATTTCACCCCATTCACAACCAATATGGAAATTTAAAAAGTGCAAAATCCAATATCCCCCTCTATCTTCAGTCAACCTTGTACTGAATACAATTATTGTGCAGCATTTGCACCCTTGTTACTAGACCCATGGATTGAGCCAGAATTTCCATTTCTTGAAAATGTTATTGCAGCTTCTCAAACACACACACACACACACACACATACACAGTTATGTGTTTTTTGTGCTACAGATGAGTGCTTCAGGAGAACTGATGGTGTCACGATGCAAAAGGGACGTGTGGCCTTCATTCCTCAAGTCCGTTTAGAAAGATGCCAGTCATTGTATCTGTAGAAGAGAAGACGATCGCCGAATCCAACTCTCCAAAGGCAAGTGAGATGAATAAAGATCAAATGCAATCCTGATTTCCTGAATTATTGCTGCTTTTCTTTGGTCATTAGGTCATGCTGCTGTAGCTTTAATGGTGGATTCACACACAGTGAACACATGGGATCTTCTCCTGGCTTTGAAAAACCAACTTATCCAAGGAAAGACACTGTTTTCTTTCTTCTTAGAGCAGGGTCCCCAAATTTGGCAGCTTTAAGACTTGTGGACCTCAACTCCCTGAATTCGGGGAGTTGTGGTCCACAAGTCTTAAAGCTGCCAAGTTTGAAGACCTCTGTTTTAGAGCCTGAGAAAGAGAGAAAAGGTTGGGTGAGAAGGGCTTGGTTCTGAAGATGAAGAATAATTAAAAGGGACAGCAGCATCAAAGATGGAAATAACTTATTTTGATAGTCTTTCTTCTCTTCCCTTCGCCTGCCCTTTTAGTTGTTTGGGATTTGTTTGCTGAAAAACAAGAGTTTCTGTCCTATTAAAAGAGTACCCTCTCTGAACTGCAGCACTATTGCTGTTGTTTGATCATGCAAACTTACTGCGCAGAGCGCATGGACTTGCCTTCAGGAGAAACTCTCCTCTTTAATTTAATTCTTTACTCCTGCAGATACAGACACAATATGCCAGAAGCTTGCCTGTGTTTCAGACAGGATTTGAAGTGCCAAGGCAAAGCTGTGGCAGCCAGTGATAACGGAGCTTGAGCTGTTTCCCGAGCACCTGGCCCACGACTCGACTGAAGAGCTAGTTGCGGCCTGGGAACGGGCCGCGGCTGGAGCTTTGGACCGTGTCGTGCCTTTGCGGCCTCTGACCCGGCGTCGGTCTCAACCAGCTCCTTGGTTCTCCAAGGAGCTGAGGGAGATGAAGCGCCGGAGAAGACGCCTAGAGAGTGCCTGGAGATCCAGCTGCTCTGAGGCTGACCGGACACTAGTTAGGTCCTATAGTAGGACCTACCTAGTGGCAATGAGGGCTGCGTTCCTCGTTCCTCCTCATTGCGCCGGCAGATAACCGCCCGGCCGCCCTGTTTGGGTGACCGCTCGCTCCTTCAACAGGAGGGGCGGAGGACCCCCAAGGCGTGCCGAGGAGTTTAACGGTTATCTATACGACAAAATCGTTCAGCTTCGGGACGGATTGGATCAAAATTGGGTAGATCCAGGCGAGGTTCTGAGGCCCGTCTTGTTGAGGTGGTTTGGGATGACTTTGATCCTGTGACTCCGAGGACATGGACAGGTTGCTGGGTAGGCTGAACGCCACCACATGTTTACTGGATCCGTGCCCCTCCTGGTTAGTACTGGCTACTCAGGAGGTGACACGAGGCTGGCTCCAGGGGATTACAAATGCTTCTTTGCGGGAGGGGGTCTTTCCCACGGCCTTGAAAGAGGCGGTGGTGAGACCCCTCCTCAAGAAGCCTTCCCTGGACCCAGCTGTTTTAGGGAACTACCGGCCAGTCTCCAATCTTCGCTTTACGGCGAAGGTTGTAGAGAGTGTGGTGGCATGTCAGCTACCCCAGTACCTGGATGAAGCTGTCTATCTAGACCCATTCCAGTCCGGCTTTCGGCCCGGATACAGTACGGAGACAGCTTTGGTCGCACTGGTGGATGATCTCTGGAGGGCCAGGGATAGGGGTTACTCCTCTGCCCTGGTCCTATTAGACCTCTCAGCTTTTGATACCATCGACCATGGTATCCTGCTGCGCCGGTTGGAGGGGTTGGGAGTGGGCGGCACCGTTTATCGGTGGTTCTCCTCCTACCTCTCTGATCGGACGCAGACGGTGTTGACGGGGGGGCAGAGATCGACTCCAAGGTGCCTCATGTGTGGGGTGCCGCAGGGGTCGATTCTCTCACCCCTCCTGTTCAACATCTATATGAAGCCGCTGGGTGAGATCATCAGTGGCTTTGGGGTGAGATACCAACTGTACGCTGATGACACCCAGCTGTACTTTTCCACCCCGGGCCACCCCAGTGAAGCTGTCGAAGTGCTGTTCCGGTGTCTGGAAGCCGTACGGGTCTGGATGGGGAGGAACAGGCTCAAACTTAATCCCTCCAAGACGGAGTGGCTGTGGATGCCGGCACCTCGGTACAGTCAGCTGCAGATGCGGCTGCCTCTGGGGGTGAATCATTGGCCCCGATGGAGAAGGTACGCAACTTGGGCGTGCTCCTGGATGGTCGGTTGTCCTTTGAAGACCATTTGGCGGCCGTCTCCAGGAGAGCATTTTATCAGGTTCGCCTGATCCGCCAGTTGCGTCCCTTCCTGGACCGGGATGCCTTATGCACAGTCACTCATGCTCTCGTTACCTCTCGCCTGGACTACTGCAATGCTCTCTACATGGGGCTCCCTTGAAGAGCACCGGAGACTTCAGCTAGTTCAGAATGCGGCTGCGGGTTATTGAGGGCGTCTCGGGCTCCCACATAACACCTATCCTCGCAGACTGCACTGGCTACCTGTTGTTTTCCGGGTGCGCTTCAAGGTATTGGTTACCACCTTTAAAGCGCTCCATGGCTTAGGACCGGGCTATCTACGGGACCGTCTACTGCCGGCTTCTATCTCCCATCGTCCGGTACGCTCCCACAGAGAGGGATTCCTCAGGGTGCCGTCAGCCAAACAGTGTCGACTGGCGGCCCCCCTCTCTGTGGGAGCTCCGACCCTGTGGAACGAACTTCCCCTCGGACTTCGACAATTACCTGACCTTAGGACCTTTTGCCGCGAACTTAAAACTTATTTATTTCGTATGGCTGGACTAGCCTGATTTTTATTTTTATTGGATGGGTTTTTAAAATTTTGTGATTTTACGGGGGAGTACGTTTTTTAACATTTTGGGCATTTAAATTAGTTTTTTAAGGGATGTTTTTAATTATTGTGTGTATTTATATTTTATCTGCCTGTTCACCGCCCTGAGTCCTTCGGGAGAAGGGCGGTATACAAATTAAAATATTATTATTATTATTATTATTATTATAACAAGCCAAGTTCTTTTGTTGGTCCAGTTTGGTGGTCTGTCTGATTTAGAAAGCTTGTATTATCACACACACAGACCAACATTCTTGGTCTGTCTTCTGCCTTGTTGCCTTTCATCTGCCATAACTTATTGATGGTACATTATAGAAACCTGCAAGTTACTCAAATGTAATCTAAGGTCTTTTTAAGAGCTAGGAGCAGAAAGTCTATTTCAACGACAATCTAACTTCCCCTCCCCACTCCTTCATTATTATTATTATTATTGTGGCAGCAAAAAAAGCTTGGGAATTATATTTTAACTTGATGGTTTTATTGACTTGAAAAAGTCATTCATCTGGGCATTTCAAAAGTGGATCAGATTTTGAATGCCCTCCCACCCTCTGTGTTAGGAGCCTCTGGCAATTTCTTCTTCTTAAAAACATGGTTGGATGTAGATGCAAAAAATAATGTTAGGTTCTTTGGAGAGGTAATTATTGTGAGGAATTTATTTTTAATGTGGATTTTCAATCTCTCACAGTTCCATATGTTTGTTTCACCAAGGTAAAAATTAATAATGCCTGCTTTGTGTCTAAAAGTCCTATTTCACCTCAGTGTCTCTGCCATGCATATTTATTTTCCAGTTCTTAAGGTGCCTAATTCGAAATGGTGAAACAACACAGATGAGTTATTTCATATTCTTTCCCATCCATAATCCGGTGATCATCTGGAATATCAGATGAGGCTCCATTGTATTGTAATGTGCACACAAATACAGGTGCCTGAGCATAGTTTCAGAGCTGTACATTTTGTCTGTTTTACAATCCCTACTGCTCTAATGGCTATCCATCCAGGATAAAGAGACAAGGCAGAAAGAAATCAAAGTCACTGAGGTATTTTTTTTTTAAAAAGATGATTAAAGTTCCCACATCTGAACATTGTTGCCACCAGTTAGTGATTAACAACATTTTTCTGCTTGAGTTAAAATGCAGTCCTCCCATTTCTGAAGTGTCATAAAACAATGGCAACATAACCCAAAGCCTGTCTCAATTGTGTCACTGCTGAATGGGATTCTCCTGATCTACGTTTGTGCCATCTGTTATCATTTAAGTGATTAATGATGTCTGGATTTGTGGCCCTTTCTCTTCATCCATGACCAACTAGTAGGGAAAATCTCCACTAGTTCAGGATGTCAAACTGGCGGCCCATGGGCTGGAGCGTCACAAACAGGCAACGCCCACCCCAGCTCCATGAAGGAGAAAAATGTCACGATACATCACGTGATGGCAACGTGATGCCACGAGTTTGATACCCGTGCACTAGTGCAGGGGTCTCCAACCTTGGTCCCTTTAAGACTTGTGGACTTCAACTTCCAGAGTTCCTCAGCCAGCTTTGCTGGTTGAGGGACTCTGGGAGTTGAAATCCACAAGTCTTAAAGGGACCAAGGTTGGAGAGCCCTGCACTAGACCAAGCACTGAAACAGGAATTGAGTGGAGTCGCCTTTGGGATTCTGATTGGACATCCATAATTTATGTTTTTCCTTGCCAGATTGTATCCCACTTTTTCTTCCTGAACTCCAGACAATGTTTTCTTAACTCTTATTTTAATTCTCAATAACCTCTAGAATTAGCTGAGGTTTGAGAGAGAGTTATGTGGCTGATAGTAGACAACAACCTGGATCCAGCAGCTAAATTACTACACAAATCTGATTTGAGGTTGGCTGCCCCATGTCTCATATTCAGTTCGGGCATCTCTCAAATTAAAAAAAAAACACAGTGAAATACAGGTAGTCCTTCACTTACAACAGTTCATGTAGTGATCGTTCAAAGTTACAACGGCACTGAAAAAAGGCGAGTCATGGCTGTTTTTCACACTTATGACCATTGCAGAATCCCCATGGTCACATGATCAAAATTCAGATGCTTGGCAACTGGTTCACACTTACGACAGTTGCAGAGTCCCAGGGTTATGTGATTACCTTTCCCTACCTTCTGACAAGCTAAGTCAATGGGGAAGCTGGATTCACTTAGCAACCATGTTATTAACTTAACAATTGCAATGAGTCCCTTGACTAAAGTGGGAAGAAAGGTCGTATAATGGGGCAAAGCTCACTTAACAAATGTTTCGCTTAGCAACATAAATTTTGGGCTCCATTGTGGTCATAAGTCAAGGACTATTTGTACTGTAAAACATTTGGAAAGAAATTAGCCCAGAGAAGAAGTATGCCAGTCTTGTCCTGATTGTGGTAGCAACTAGATCTTGTAAAATATTATAACTGAAAGTAACTAGCTGTTGGCAATCTGATCTCTAACTTTATGGAGAGGAAGGTGGAGATGTTTGAAGTTGGTCAATAAGAAAAGAAACCTGGTTCCATAGCCCTCAATATGTTTTTTGAATGCTGAAAAGAGGAAAATTGGCTGCTGCATCTAACTCTGATGATACATTTCAGGAAACTTACAATGGAATACAGGTAGCCCTGATTTAGTGGCTGCTTCAGACAGCGCTCATTTTTCAATAACAATAGTGATCAAAAAGTAACTTTGTGACCAATGACACATTTAAAACCTTTGCAGTGTCTCTTCTCAGTCACGTGCTTGCAATTGCTGTCAGTTAGCATGCTTATCCTGTGCATGACCCATTTTTCTTCTTCCCTTTACAAGAGATCCTTTCCTGAGCTGTTTTTTCCCCTCAGCAGCTCTTCCCTAAAAAGTGCTAATCCAAGCTCAATTCTGTGACCTTAATTCTTCCACTAGAACTCTTTGCTGGTTCCTGCTGCTGCCTGACACTGACAAGACCCTAATCAGTTTCACATTAAAGGCTTCAGTATTCTTCCTAATGAGCTGAATGAGCTAGGCAAACTGCAGGTCCTAGCACATCCTTTTGATGAATATTCCCCATTGTGTTCTTGCTTACTCTCTTGTAATCCCTTCCTCTGCAATGAATATAACTACAAACATAAACCCCCTTCTTGATAATTGTCCCAGCAGTGGGATAAGCATTCCTAAGAGTGGGATAGTAGGGAAAAAGCACTATAAGATTTGCTCTTATATCTGAGTCAAGTTTTGGAAATCTTCCCCAATATTTGGGTTCATCCATGGCCATTGGGGCTGCGTCCTTCTGATGCTGTAAAGCAGCGGTGTCAAACTCACACCATCACATCGTCGTCATGTGACGTATCTCAGCTTTCCCCCACTTCACTAAAACAGAAATGGGTGTGGCCAGCACGTGATGAATCTGGTCCCCGGGCCATGAGCTTGGCACTCCTGCTGTAAAACAAAGGAAAGCTGAAGTAAATTCCTAGGTACACTAGCAATCCTGTGATTTTTCACTTCGTGTTCACTTAATGACCAAGTTGCCGGTCCCAGTTGCAGTTGTTAAATGAGGACTACTTGCAGTGCGCCCATGAACAACTGTAATGTTATGGAAAAGTTTAGTGATGCCCAGACATGATTCTGCTGTGTGAAAATGTAAGTGGGGAGATGGTTTCAATCACCTTGCCAGTATTATTTACATCTACTAGGTTGACTACTTAATCATCATTTGACCTTCCTCTAGCCTTTTTTTGAATGATCTCTGATATCAGAAGGCACTGATGCTCCTGTACTTTAAAAAAGAAGGAAAGAAAAGGAAAAAGAGGGGGTATTTAAAAGGTTGACACTGCAAAAACACTTTTTGTGCTGTGGAAAATATTGGAGTCAAAGCATCTCTTAAGCAATTAGCAAAGGATATTGCATTGTTTTCTGAAATCACTCCTTTTTTTTTTTTAGTCTATCCAACAGCTTTAGAAGCGAATGTATTATCCAGTTCAGAACAGAAGTGGCTTCTCACAGCCAGTTTATTAAACTATTATTTATAGCTTGGAGCTTTGCTCTTTGTTCAGTGCTTACCTTGCTTTTCTAGCAAACAGATCATGATTTTTATTTTTTTTGGTTATGAGACTTGCATATATGTATGAATATATATAAAATTCAAAAATGTCCTTTCCCTTACCCCCCCCCCAACCTACTCATTTTGAAACAGGAGGACTATAGGAAAAATAAATAAAAGTATGTGCAGTATCACATTGCAAATTGGCTGGTTAGCTTCAGGTTATGAATTTATTGGTACATCTTAGCTTTGTCACAAAGTAGGGCAACATGTCTGGGGATTTCTTCATACGTCAGGTGTAAGAAATGAATAGGGGTTTAGTTCAAATTTGATCCTTTTCGATGAAAGAAATTACAAAAAGCATGAGCTAGTTTAAAACTTGGAGCCTCAACTTAAGCCTCATAAGCCTCAACCAGTTGGAAAACATTCTCTTGGAATGCATAACTTAGCTTCCTGGGCTTCAATATTTCAATACTACTGAATCACAACTAAGTCTATGAGGCCATCTTTCAGGACCTGCAATTTATCTATTGCTTGTACGGTTGTCTCATATTAGTTGATAAAGACAGGCTTTTTTGTCAGTGGGGTTCAGGAGATATTCTATCATTTTTTAAAAACATCTAAAGACAGCAGCTGGATTATTCTGTATACATATTCTAAATATTCACACATTCATATGGGTCGTAACTTTTGGCTGTATCATTTGTAGATTTATAATATTTAAAGGAACACTGACATTTGTACATTTTATAAAACACCATATTGCTTCAGCCTTTCGGGGAAAAATAAGTTAGTCGATGGTAGATCATATCATAGTATCATTTTTCAATGTTTTTAAATATTTTTTATATATTTTTCTTAATATACATAAGTATTCAATAAACAGTATATTGTCTGGATTATTTTTAATAATAATAATGACTGAGTTTCATATTTAATGAATAAAAGATAATAATAATAATAATAATAATAATAATAATAATAATAATAATAATAATAATAATAATAATAATAATGTGTTCGACTAGTGATTTGTGATACGAAATCCAGCATAGTTATCTCGTTTGCTGTGTATACTGTCATTTTGTGTAAATAATAATAATAATAAATAAAATCTTAATCTTTACTTATATATAGTAATATTCTTCCCACTTCTAATTTCTATTTTTATTATCTAACCATTGGTAAAACAAATCCCAAATTAAAAAATATTCTTTGTCTTTTATATCTTTTATCTTTAAAGTTAACCCATTCATTTCCACACACTCAAATATTTTTTTAATTATATTTTCATCTGGAGGAGTTTCCTCATTTTTCCAAAGTTGTGCAAATACAATTCTTGCTGCCATCAAAAAGTATGTAATATTAATTATACATTCCCTTTGTTGTATTTTTCTGGCAAAATACCCAACAAAAATATTTCTGGCTTTAAATCTATATGTTGCTTTGTCATTTTTTTCTAACCATGTATTGGTTAGAAAATGTATTTTCATCCTTTTTGGGGGGGGGAGGGCTTTTAGCAAGTCTACTGCATATGATAATATGATCCCGGTATCTGGTTGCATTTCTAGCATTTGGCGGACATGTTTTTAGACATCTTTGCTAGCCTTGCTGGTGGCTAATGCCACCGGTAAAACATTTTATACAGGTTTTCTTTGTATGTAGTTGCCATTGTCAATTTATAGTTTCTATCCAAAAATTTTTGCCCATGTTATCATTGTTTCTTTCACTTGTTTATCTTCTATTTTAAGGCTTAATAAATAACTATATATTTTCTTTATAAGCTTTTCATCCATGCCTAATAGTATCTGATAAACTATTGTTGGCTCTTTATAGAAACCATATATATATATATATATATATATATATATATATATATATATATATATATATATATATATATATATATATATATATATATATATATATATATATATATATATATATATATATGGTTTGCTTTGTTCACATAAGAACAAAGCCAAAGCCTGAAGATGATGAGTGAGATCTCATCGAAACATTGCCTAAATACTTCCAATCTTACACGGGAAAAGACCCAAACATACCAAAACCTGCATATATATATATATATGTTTATGTTTATTCAGATTTGTATACCGCCCTATCTCCCTAGGGACTCAGGGCGGTTCACAGGCAAATAAAATACATATAAATACAAGATAAAATGTCCGTTAAAAAACTTATTAAATATAGCCCGATAATTAAAACAATATATATAATAAAATATATTTATTATATATATATTATATATATATATAATATATATAATATCATATCTATTATATATATTTATATAATATTATATAATTTATATTATATAATTTATATTATATATATTATATATATTTATTATATTATTATATTATATATTATTTATATATAATAAAACCCATTTAAAATCTAAATTTAAAAAACCTAGTCCAGCCCTGCGCAGACGAATAGATGTGTATATAACAAATATATATACAAATATATATATTTGTTTTCTGATATATATATGCAGGTGTGTGTGTGTGTGTGTGTGTGTGTGTGTGTGTGTGTGTGTGTATGTAGGTCTTTGGTTATTCGGGTTTTCTCCCGCGTAAAATTGGAAGTGTCTTGGCGACGTTTCGACAAAATCCCATTCGTCATCATCAGGCTAGGTGTTTACAGCTTCGTGTTTCACCTAGCCTGATGATGACGAATGGGATTTCGTCGAAACATCACCAAGACACTTCCAATTTTACACAGGAGAAAACCTGAATAACCAAAGACCTACATACAAACACCCGCAAAAACCTCAGGATGAATATATATACATATATATATATATATATGTAGGTCTTCAGAAAACCTCAGAAAACAAATATATATATAGTGTTTTGAAGGTACTATATAATACTGTTAGTAGAATAAGATAGATGTTGTTTTGCTAGACCAAAATAAGTCATGGTTATAGCTTTTCCTGTTGTTTAAAGAATCCCAGCACATACTGCTTTGTCTGTGATGGCCCAGGTGTTTGGAACAAAAAGTCAGATAAAATTGATTTGCTTTCCTCTATATCCACCTTTATAGAATTACCATCTAATTAACTTGGGCATTTCTGGGGTCTTCGTTACCCAGGTTGTTGTTTCCAATTGCTGGGAAGTTTCTCTAAAGCAGAACAAAACAAATTGGTCTATGGTAGCTTCAATACCTTTATAGGGTTATTTTAGGGTAGCTAACAGAACACTCCCTAACTAAGTATTTGGGTCAGCACAAAGTGTATTTTAGCAGTTTAGTTCACTAATATATTCAGGAAAGAAATAAGTTCTGTTCTGGGAAAATTTATTTATTTATGTATTTTATTTATTTGTTTTGTCAAGCATCTATAAGATAGCATATATAAGTATAAACATGATTATGAATACAGGAAATGGATACGAATAATGGGGACATTAGGACAGGGACAGTAGGCATGTAGATGCACTTATGCATGCCCCTTACAGACCTCTTAGGAATGGGGTGAGGTCAACAGTAGACAGTCTAAGGTTAAAGTTTTGGGGGTTTGTGGAAGAAACCACAGGGTCAGGTAGTGCATTCCAGGCATTGATCATTCTGTTGCTGAAGTCATATTTTCTGCAATCAAGTTTATTATTATTATTATTAAATTATTATCAGAAAGTGTTGAATTTGCTGTGGAACAGTGTCCCATTGAAGTGAGGTCAGCTCCATCTGTTTTGATATTCTGGGAGTCCCTCAAGACCTGGCTATGTCATCAGGTTTGGGGGTCTCAGAGTACCGGTGAGATCTTGAGATGACTCCCTCGCTAATCTAATCTCTTGTGTGGTTTATGCTTTTTAAACATGTTAATAATGACTGGGTTTTGTTTGTTTTCTTGACATTTTATATCTTTCTTGTATGTTATACAGAGTCACTTCTTGTAAAATGGGTGGCCATTTGAATTTGATAAACTAATAATACCTGTCCCTTATCATTTATTTATGTTTCTTCCTTCTTTCTTTTATGACCCTGTTTTAACTGGATCACTGTATTTTTATTTTTTGGCCAGTCCTTGTAAGTAAATAAGAGGATATCAGCTTGCATGATGATGTTTCTGAGAATATTGGTGAATTCTGGGGGTGTAGATATCTTTCTGAGTCAGGAGCAGACATTTGCCATTAAAAACAAAACAAAGCAGTTTTTGGTAATGGGGATAATTTACCAGAGGGCTTTGCGTGATTATTTCCTAATGGGAATTCGGCTGCTGCTTTCCTTTTGTTAGGGAATAGTATTGTGTTTTGTTTTGTTTTTAAGAAAAGCATGTCAGAATAATGCAGTTGTGGATATTGATATTGCCCCATCTGAAGCCTTAGCGTCGATTGCTTCTCGTTGTGAAGGGCCATTTTTATATAAGCACACATGAATCTGATAAGCATAATGTGATCTGAAACATTTCTGAGTGGTTTATTGGCATTTGAAAAATTGTAGAATTGATCAAGGGTTCACAGAGGCAAAATGGAAGCGGCTTTGGAGATTATCCAGTCACTATCTAAATATGCTCCAGTGAATAGCACAATTCACCCATCAGCACAAGAGAAATTTTCTGCCTTCCACTTTTACTATTTCACCAGCGAAAAGTCTGCAGGTCTTATGTGCTAAAGGCTGTTTATCAGAATGGACATGAGAGAGCCCTTCGTGAAATGCTTGAAGGTGTAATTAATTATTGAATCATTATTGAATGTGTAATTCACCTGTGGAACTCACTACTAAAAGATGCAGGGATAGTCATTAACTCTGGGGTTTTAAAAGGGATTTAGAAAATCAATGGCAGGGATTTTGAACCGCAATTGTAAGTTGCAGACGAAACATCCTGATTATGGGGATGAGCAAAAAAGTTATGGAATGAAGGGAAAAACCTCTTCCTAATTTCTGAATTTACACAAAGACATATATACTGAATGCATGTATAACAACTAGAGGATATGGTGAAGTACAACCCAAAGCGTAGCAGTGGTAATAAAATCTGGAAAAAATAAATAGAATAATGAATAAATGAGTGACTTTTGTAGAAATTAAAAGTATATCCATCAAAATTTAATATAGAACTAGCTCAATCCTTTCAACATATTATTAAATCTAGCGCTACAAAACCAACTAGAGCTTAATTTTCTCACTTTTAGTGTAATGTATTATTTCAACTCAATGATCTAATTTCTAAAAACTTGATTGGGTCATATTTCCCATGACCTGAGATTTCATAAACCATTACAGGTCATCCTCAATGTACAGCAGTTCACTTAGTGACCAGGCAAAGTTACAACGGCACTGAAGAAGTGATTTATGACCATTTTTCACACTTAATTACCATTGGTCACATGATCATGGTCACATGATCAAAATTCAGTTGCTTGGCAACTGAGTCTTATTTATGACAGTTCCAGTGTCCTGGGATCATGTGATCAATTTTTGCGACCTGCTTCTTATAAGCAAAGTCAATGGAGAGGCCCGATTCCCTTACCCACTGTGTTACTAACTTTTCCACTAAAGCAGGGGTCTCCAACCTTGGCAAGTTTCAGACTTGTGGACTTCAACTCCCAGAATTCCTCAGCCAGCTTTGCTGGCTGAGGAACTCTGGGAGTTGAAGTCCACAAGTCTGAAACTTGCCAAGGTTGGAGACCCCTGCACTAAAGTGATTCACTTAACAATTAACTAAAGTGATTCACTTAATGGAGACTGTCCATCTTGCTGTGGGAAATCCTCTTTCTTGTGGCCAGAAAGGTCATAAAATGGGATGACATTCACTTAACAAATGTTTCACTTAGCAACAGAAATTTTGGGCTCAATTATGGTTGTAAGTTGAAGACTACCTGTATACCTTCATTGTAAGGATTGGAAACTCACATGTGCTATAGGCCAGTGGACCGAGTCCCCAAAGTGCAAGCCCGAAACCCCAAAATGCAATGCGTGTGCAGTCCGCGTGTATGCACCCCACCCCTGCGCATGCGTGCATGCTCCCTGCACATGCCCTGCCTCCCATGCATGTGAGTGCAGCCTCCTGCAAATGCCCCACCCCCCTGCGCATGCGCGGCGGAGACCCAAAGACCAGCTGGCTGGTGGGAGGTGCGCACGCATGCGCGGTGGAGCTGAACTAGGGTGACAGCTCGCATGCTATCAGAGAGGGCACTGTGTGTTACCTCTGGCATGCGTGCCATAGGTTCAACATCATGGCTATAGGCTGATGCCATACACTAAATAAATAATTAATCATAGACTGAAAATGGGGATTCTAAAAATAACTATATATTGAGATCAATGTGCTAGTATTTACTTTTTCTGTGCCTGAGAAGAGTTCCATCCATTTATTGTTTTCTCTCTCATCTCCCCCCACACCCACAAAAAAGTGTAGACCTCTGCACACACCTTCGTAGCTGCTTAGTATATTATGATTTATCTTTCATTGCTGTTCTTGCAATGTGAGTGAATCAGAGCTCAATTCCTCCTCCCTCCTCTCTAAAATATACAAATAATTTAAGGAGCTCAACATGGGCATTTGTGTGTGTGTGTGGGGGGGAAGGATCTACTACAGATTGGAAGCAGAAGAAAAATGGGAGATCTGGAAAATGATCTCAGCTTCATTAAAAAGACTGCTGAAACAGGTTATTGCCTGTCACACACAGTTTTTATTTTGCAGAATGATGGCTAGCAGAGATTTTGGGCTCACAATAAAAGCAAACTTCTCCTTTCCTGCCTCCCTCACACTTTATTTATACCTTTCATTAAGAAACAAGACAAAAGTTGCTCAGGATTTGATAGATTACACTCCCCTCCCTACCGCTGAAGGGTTATTCCACTTCTCAAAGTTGGACACAAACAGCAAGAGTTTTCTAGGTTGAGATTAAGCTCTGATTGTCGGTGTCTCCTACCATCCACTCCTTCAATCTGAAATTCCATACTCTTAGGGATAATCTTCATGGCCCTGTTGGAAGAAATGTCCTTCTGGGTTCCAAGTGGGGACAAAAGATACTGGAAACATGGTGGCTGCTTGGAAAGATGGTTTTAATGGTGGACAGGACCGCATGCCTTGAAGATCTTGGGTGAAGAAAAAAAAGGGGGCAGAGATGCTGAGAGTGCCTGGTTTTTATGCCCTCTCTGGGCTTTTGAATCTGAGCTTGTATTCTGATTGGTTGTCAGACTCCCATGGGGCCATGCAGGGGTAACTTTGTAGGTTGTGTTTTTGAGTCCCAAGCTTGGTTGAGCCTTGCTGGGTGTAATGAAAGCCCTTGATGTAATGAAAGGGCTTTGGGATTGCTATTATGGCTCTGCCTGAAGGAGGTAGATCTTTGTTATGTAGAATAGATTGGCCCAGACTGGCTAATTGACAAAAGTGGAGAGGGCTGAGTTTCTGCCTCCCTTTTAAGGGGAAATATTCTGCCCTTTTAATATTTCCTAAAAGATTTCATTTTTCTAGGAGAGGGGTGGGTGCTAACTTCTTACAGCACCATATTGCAAGCCAGTTTCGAGTGTGGTTGAAAAGAGATCAATGGGAGCTGAGTCAAAAGTGAAGGAGGTCAATTTCAACCATCCCATTTTTCTAATATTCTTTTTTCTTACTCTTTTTGCTCTTTCTCTCCATCTCTTTCTCTCTAAGTGCTAATGGCAGGTACTGTATCTCTTGAAGGAGTTTTCTTAAAGGAGCCATTTTAAATTCAATGTAAATTCTGTGTATATCTAGGTCTGAAAATTACCTCCATTGCTCTAGGCAAGTTTGGTTAATAGAGGGAGAAACTGGAAGTAGAACTACTTGGATAGTGATCCAAGTAACTTATCCAGGTGGCTAATGGACAGTAACAGACTTCATATGCAAACTGTGCAGTTACAGTGAGATCATTTTAGCTATCTTCATAGCAATAATTTCTAAATGCTTATGTAGGTGACTAGAATAGAATAGAATAGAATAGAATAGAATAGAATAGAATAGAATAGAATAGAATAGAATAACAGAGTTGGAAGGGACCTTAGAGGTCTTCTAGTCCAACCCCCTGCTGAGGCAGAAAACCCTATACCATTTTAGACAAACGGTTATCCAACATCTTCTTGAAAACTTCCATTGTTGGAGCATTCACAGCTTCTGCAGGCAAGTTGTTCCACTGATTAATTGTTCTAACTGGCAGGAAATTTCTCCTTAGTTCTGTTGCTTCTCTCCTTGATTAGTTTTCACCCATTGCTTCTTGTCCTACTCTCAGATGCTTTGGAGAACAGCCCGACTCCCTCTTCTTTGTGGCAGCCCCTGAGATACTGGAACACTGCTATCATATCTCCCCTAGTCCTTCTTTTCATCAAACTAGACATACCTAGTTCCTGCAACTGTTCTTCATATGTTTTAGGCTTCAGTTCCCTAATCATCTTTGTTGCTCTTCTCTGCACTCTTTCTAGAGTCTCCATATCTTTTTTACATTGTGGCAACCAAAACTGAATACAGTATTCCAAGTGTGCATTATACCAAGGCATTATAAAGTGGTATTAACACTTAACATTTCTTTCTTTCTTTCTTTCTTTCTTTCTTTCTTTCTTTCTTTCTTTCTTTCTTTCTTTATTTATTTATTTATTTATTTATTTATTTATTTATATTTATTAATATAAAACAGCCCCTCTAAACTTGCACTTTCTCACCTTACTAGTATCTTTTTTTCCCTTTTTTTGGCCACTTTGTAATGACTGACCTGTAACTATTATTATAAAGAACATTCCATTTCAAATTGCATGGGCAACGTAAGGCATTATGTTTTTTGGCTTAGATATCCTAGGCTTTGTTCTGAATGACACTTTTTTATATTCCTCTAAATACCCTAAGGGTTAGTTTCTCTCTGCAAGACCCTATCTTGAAACTAGCTCAGGCAATAGGAACAGAAGTCATAAATGTTTTCTGATCCTTGCTGCTTTTGCACTGATGATACAGGGTGTGGCTCAGACATACATACATAGTCTATATTGCAAATGGATTCCTGTGTCCCTTTCTTGCACCATAGGTTTTCTCCATGCACGTAGCACATGCATGTGTCATTGATTATGTGGCATCAAGTTGTTTTCAAGTCTTAATGACTACATAAATAGGCTTTCTCCATGGTGATGATTTTCTCCTTGATCTGACGTTTTCCGTTGATGCCTCCATCACTATTGTGCCACAGTGGTGCAGTGGTTAGTTAGAGTGCAGTACTGCAGGCTACTTCTGCTGATCGCCGGCTGCTAGCAATTTGGCAGATCAAATCTCACCAGGCTCAAGGTTGACTCAGCCTTCCATCCTTCCAAGGTGGGTAAAATGAGGAGCCAGATTGTTGAGGGCAATATGCTGACTCTGTAAACCCCTTAACTAAAAGTACTGTGAAGTGGTATATAAGTCTATGTGCTATTGCTATTGTAATTGAGTCTGGCCCTCTTTCTGTTGGTTGCCCTTTTCTTCTCTTTCATGTTGCATGCATCATGCCCACATTTAAGGTCATAGAAGTATTCTAAAATTGCAAAAAAAATATTAAATATGAAAGGAACAACCTGGAATTGGATAGGATAGAGTTTAACATGTGAATTATTACTCTGAACCATTCTTAGGGCATCTGGTATATACATATGACGTAAACATACAGAGAGATTCTCATATAGCACTATTTACCATTCTTAAGACACCTGGTATATACATACAATATAAACATACAGAGAGATTCTCACATGGCACGAAGTCAGTTTTGTTTACTTCTTCTCTCACTTTGTCCAAAAACTCCATCTATGATGACATTTTCATTTATCAAAACAAAGCAGCCTTTCTATATTGTTCATTTTCTTCAGGTTGTAAACCTAGAAACATTACCATTTCTTTTTCAATCTGTCTTCCTGGCCTTTTCATTCATTTGCAACGGGATGCGTTTCTGTGTATATTGTTTCTGGAAAAGATCCTCCAGTTTCAATATCAGGTGAGACAGAACTGGGAGAATTCAACATTAACATGATTTATCAAGTGAACAAAACAGAATTTGTTTTTGTATTTCCCATCTCTAGGCTCTAAAACTCAACCCCAAAAATAGCCATAATAGGCTAGGATGGGCTGGGCTAGGCTAGGCAAGGCAAGGCTAGGCTAGGCTAGGCTAGGCTAGGCTAGGCTAGGCTAGGCTAGGCTAGGCTAGGCTAGGCTAGGCTAGGCTAGGCTAGGCTGGGCTGGGCTAGGCTAGGATTTGTTGTTGTTGTTAGTTGTGAAGTCGTGTCCGACCCATCACAACCCCATGGACAATGTTCCTCCAGACCTTCCTGTCCTCTACCATCCTCTGGAGTCCATTTAAGCTCACGCTGATTGCTTCAGTGATTCCATCCACCCACTTCTTCTTTTGCCCTCAATTTTTCCCAGGATTAGGCTCTTCTCCAGTGAGTCCTTCCTTCTCATTAGGCGGCCAAAGTATTTGAGGATAGGATAGGATAGGATAGCTTTATTGGTTAAGTGTGATTGGACACACAAGGAATTTGTCTTCAGTGCATAAGCTCTCAGTGTATATAAAAGCTATAAGTGATAAATCATCAGTGATAAATTATAAGTGATAAAAAGTAATAAAGTGATGTGATAAAAGAAGGCAGATGTGAGGAGAGGCTGATCTGACTTTATGTAAATTGATTTTGTTCATGTGTTCTCTTCCTCTTTGCCAAATTTCCTCCTTTTTAATAGTAGCTAATATTGTGAAAAGGTGAGAAGAAGAAAGATTGCAATAAGCAGATACACATCCTATGTCCATTAAGAATCAGGCATAACACATGATATGCTAGCAACGGAAAGAAATCAGACGACAGTTTAATCTTAGCCAGGCCAACAGAAAGGGGAAACATCAGTTCCTCCTTTTTTTTATTCTGTTGCAGATGAAGGAAATCCCTAATAAAGAAGATTGTTTGGGAGCAAAAGAAAACCAACTAGCACATTTTCCCAGTTTACAGTAACTGCTGAAAATGGAGTTGCCATCCTACCTTTTTATTGCATGCCTCAGAATCCTTGCAAACTAATTCATGAAAGCTACTTACTCGTGGTGATTGTAGCAATGATCATGGTTAATGGTTTTGGGAAAGTCATGGTGCAATGAGTACTGAAATGGTATTTCATAAACATCTGCATTAAGGACTCAATAGCTGGAAATAGTTGAAAGCCAGCCAGTGTGACCTATCCTAGAAAGAGTGCAAAGAAGATTAGGGAACAGGGAGCTAAAAATATGTAGAAGAATTGCAGGAACTGGGTTCGTCTAGTCTAGTCCAATGAAGAGAGGGACTAGCGTTGACATGATAAGTCTACCGATATCTAAGGGGCTGTCACAAAGAAAAGGGGGATGACCTATTCTTCAAAGCCCTTGAAGGTAGGACAAGAAGCAGTGGATTGAAACTTATCAAAGAGAGCTCAAACTTAGAATTAAGGAGAACTTTCCTGACACTGGGGACAAATAATCAGTGGAACAGCTTGTCTTCAGAAGTTGTGGGGGGGATTTTCAGCCCTTGAATTGAAAGATGTTATATTTACAGACAGGCTATGCTAGGTCTCTTAGGGCTTCCCACAACCCCCTAAATTACCTATGGTTCTTACCTGAGACTCCACCTCTTTAAATTGCTTAATGACTGCAACTGGGAGTACTGGAATTGTGGTTGTTGAGTGTAACAGATAGGTGACATTTTGCTTAAAGACTGTTTCACTCAATGACTAAGGATTTGCTCCAATTGTGATAGTATTGAGAACTACTTATATTCCCAGCTATGAAGAAGCTTGATTTTTGAGAATAATTTTTTTCTTCTTCAAACAATAGTGTACATTTTTTCCCCTTTCAGCCGATGCCAAAAAAAGAAAAGAAACACGGCTTCAAGTTGTGTTTTGGGTATAATGTATATATAGGCATATGTGTGGGTAGATGCATATGCCTATTCCTATCTATACGTATGGAAATATCGCAGTTTTATATACCCAGACAAATAATCTTCATTGCTCTGAGTTTTTCCTTCTTCTGGTTAATCTGCATTCTGGAAATTCACTTTGTTGAACCTGTGTCATTTTGACTTTTATTGGCCTTTTCTGTGCAAGCATCTTTGATTTAAAAAATGTTCCAAAGCACATTTGTTCTGCCTTCTGTTGACTAAAATTAAACCAGTAAGAAGAAATAGAATTGGACATGAAACAGGCCACCAGCAAAGGGAAGGATTGACTAGGGAACATGGATTTTGGACAATAATTGTTTCTGAAACAGCTCATGTCACTTGCAAAAGGGAGGTCCTGTCTTAAAACTCACAATCTAAAAAGATAGATTTATTTATTTAGCGTATGGTGATGTTACAATTAGCCAGGAGACTACAGACTTAGTACAAAGTAGTTATTTAGCTGCTGAAGAGTACTAGTCCATTTAGCTCACACTTGCATGCTTATCCCTGGTGCACCATAGTGTTGTGGCCCACCGGCGGCCAGCAGAGCTGGCCGCAAAATCAAACAGTGAGGAGGTTGGGAAGGAATATAGGCCAGTCCTGGGTTCTGGGGAAAACTTAGATGACAGCGTTGCGTCAGAGGCAGAGAGGGAGCTAGACAGCAGTGAGGCAGAGGAACAGCTGGAGCCTGTTCCCAGTGTGCGCATGCACAGAGCTGCCAGAAGACAAGAACAACTCAGAAAGCAGGGTCGACTTGGGAGTAAAGCCACACCTTGGAGGTGATTGGCCCCTCCCATAGGAAACGAAAGAGGAGCAAATAGGGAGTGGGCTTTTGCAGGAAACAATTCATTTGTTCTGTGACTCTGAGAGACTCTGTGCCAAGTTTTGTCTTGTACTGCATTTGGAAGCTAGTTACCTGGCAGCCTTCCAAGCAAGATAAGGTCTGTGTTGATAAATATTCCTTTGAAAAACTGTTTGGACAGGCATTGCTGACCGTGAATGAAAGGAATTCACAGTCGTGTAAATAAAAGAGGTTTTGCCAGGACCAAGACTCTGCTTCCTGCTTTTTAAGCCTAGGTCAGAATACACAGTGAGTGAACTATCTCTACATCAGAAAATGAATGGCACCCTGTGACATCATATGGGGCCTCTATCACCACTCATGTCACCTTCCAGTTGGGTGTCACATCTGGGCATGTCCAGCACTGGCAGGAGTCTGACCGTCTACATGAAATGCCACCATCTTTCCCACCAAAGTGGTACCTATTTATCTACTTGCAGAAACTGAGGCAAGTGACGGGAGTGCATTCCCCCACACAGTGCTAGGACTTGAACCATTGGAACACAGACGAGCATCATGAAGCCACTGAGCCATTGCACCTCTTCTAAAAATGTAGAACATACAAGGGAAAGGACAGAAAGTATAGTGAGAAATGAAGCTTTCAAGGACAAGCAGGCATAACATGCATTTTGAAACAATTAATTATGCCTGCTAACTACTAAAACACATTTAGTGGCTCCCATATCGTCCATTATTAATGCTAGGCTACTGAGAACATAGTAATGATAGGCTTTTGAAAACATATTGTTCACTATTAATACTAGGCTGTTTTTTTAAAAAAAAATAGTAAAAAGGAAATTATTTCCCATCTTCCTATCACAGAGCAGAATCAAAGTGGGTGAAAGCTTCAAGAAAATAGGCTTGGACTAAAAGCTCAGGAGATACTTTTTAACAATATGAAAGTGTTAACTAGCAGAACATTCTTCCACATCAAGGGAGGTTTATTTTAATAGAGAAGTGGGGTAGAACTGTGCTAGTAGAGTCTAGGTCAGATGATCTTTAAAAGTCCTTCCTTCATGGTTCTATGAATAAACAGTGAACAATCATGGGTTGATCATCAGTCTTGTTTTTGTTTTAACCAAGTGAGAGGGCTGGGAATGAATCAACTCAGAGAAAACCTCCATCATTGTAGATGTTGCCGAATTTTTTCTTCCAACATCCCTCATCATTAGCCATATTGCTCAAAGTTTCTAGAACAGAGGTCTCCAACCTTGGCAACTTTAAGAAAGACTTGTGGACTTCAACTCCCAGAGTTCCTCAGCCAGCTTTGCTTTGCTAGCTGAGGAACTCTGGGAGTTGAAGTCCACAAGTCTTAAAGGTTGGAAAGGTTGGAGACCCCTGTTCTAGAAGATATAGTTCAACAACATATAGAGTTCCAAAGATCCTATTTCCTCCAGTAGAATAACAGTTGAGTCCCCTCAAATATCCACTTCTCATTTAAAAAAAACCCCAACAGAGCATAGTTTGTTTCAAAAGAATTCTAGTAACATGTAAAAATCCAGTTGTGGTCTTTTTGGATTTAACTTATGATCTATTTTGGACATTTGTCAAGGCTGAGTTGCTCTGGAATGCTACACTATGATAGAACTTGTGAAATTCACCAGGTTATTTGTTATGCAACTGGTAGATTCAAATAAGGCTACTAGATTTTCATTTTCAAAACAAGAATAGTCTGTTTGTCATGTACAATATAATACAAAAACTATTTTGTTCCTTTTTGCATTAATGTCCTGCTTTTTCCCTGAGAGCTTTACATTTTAGTCAGCTAAAAATTCACATGACTTCTGATTTTGCTATATTGCTTTTCAAGTTTCTGATAGGCAAATAACCAACAAAATCTTGAGTCTACAGTGAGTCTAAAGACATAATCTGGAAATTCTAATTTATTTCCTTCTTAATAATGACTGGGTGAGCATCTATACTAAAAATGGTCTTGGCTTCAATTCTTTTCATTATTAAATGCTGTTTCTTTCTTATCTCCAAAACTGTAGACAGTTTTGCTTCCTATTTAAAGGGAAATGAATAAAAATTGTTACCTGAAAATTGTAATTTACAATATTCATACTTGATCAGCTTACCTATTGCCTTCCAGATATACTGGAAGTTTACAAGCCTCATTTATTTATTTAATGAATGGTATCTACAGAGGTCATGCAATCACTGATATACAATGCTACAAAAACTCATTGTACGTAGAAACATAAATATAAATTTAAATAAAACAATCCTCATGAATTCTTCAGACAATATTACTTCCAGCCTTAGAATTTTGGAGTTGTGAGCCTAATACATTTGGAAAGTTTAGTCTGGGAATCATTACCATGTTATAAAATAGCCCTCCCAGTACTATCCGTGTTATAACAAACAATTCATTGCTATTAATCTCTTGGTGCCTCTTCATTCATTAATCTCTTCAACCCAACATTTGCCAGCTATTTGTAATCCAAATGTAGACTTCATGCTCTACTTTTCTTGAGCTCCTGGGAACATGTATCTCCCTTTCCTCTAAGTGTTATTATTAGTTTTCTTATGAAGAGAATCAGCAATCATTTCCAGTTCTAAGCACTATCATATGAGCAAGCAATATACCTTAAACACCAACTCATAGGTTCAACTTCATGAAATGCAATTGTTTGTAACAAGATGTTGGGAATAGGTTGCTTTAACACTTACCATTGTTTGTATGGCCTTTAAATGTATTCTAGTTTTCTCTGCCCTTTATCTTGGCTCAATTGGGAGCTCCCTGCATTCTTCTGTCTCTTATGAGCTACTATGTAGTCTAATCAGGAGAGGTTCTTTTAGTCTGGGGAAATCTGGGAACTGAAGTTCACCCATCTTAAAGCTGTCAAGGTTGAGAAAGACTGTTCTAAGCCATCCTGATGCCATTAGCTGTATATGAGTAATAGAAAAGATACGTTCAAGTTAGCTGGAGGAAGAATTGTTCTGAATTCTCTGGTGTTTAAAAAAGAAACAAAAGAGGAAAAATCAGCTAAAGCCTTTCTCTAAAAAATTTACATTTTCCCCTACTAAGTTATTATGGATTTTACCTAATTTTGAATTTTAGGTTGTAATTCAGCAAGTATTTTCTTAGGATGTTATTTCTGATACATCCTATAGGTATGATATGCATTATATTATAAAATTTGCAATCCTGTTGGCATTTAGAATAGAATAGAATAGAATTTTTATTGGCCAAGTGTGATTGGACACACAAGGAATTTGTCTTGGTCATATGCTCTCAGTGTACATAAAAGAAAAGATACGTTCATCAAGGTACAACATTTACAACACAATTGATGGTCAATATATCAATATAAATCATAAGGATTGCCAGCAACAAAGTTACAGTCATACAGTCATAAGTGGAAAGAGATTGGTGATGGGAACGATGAGAAGATTAATAGTAGTGCAGATTTAGTAAATAGTTTGACAGTGTTGAGGGAATTATTTGTTTAGCAGTGTTATTTCCTTTGGGAAAAAACTGTTCTTGTGTCTAGTTGTTCTGGTGTGCAGTGCTCTATAGCATTGTTTTGAGGGTAAGAGTTGAAACAGTTTATGTCCAGGATGTGAGGGATCTATAAATATTTTCATGGCCCTCTTCTTGATTCGTGCAGTATACAGGCCCTCAATGGAAGGCAGGTTGGTAGCAATTATTTTTTCTGCAGTTCTGATTATCCTCTGAAGTCTGTTTTTTTCTTGTTGGGTTGCAGAACCGAACCAGACAGTTATAGAGGTGCAAATGACAGACTCAATAATTCCTCTGTAGAACTGGATCAGCAGCTCCTTGGGCAGTTTGAGCTTACTGAGCTGGCGCAGAAAGAACATTCTTTGTTGTCCTTTTTTAATGATGTTTTTGATGTTAGCTGTCCATTTGAGATCTTGCGATATGATAGAACCCAGAAATTTGAAGGTTTCTACTGTTGATACTGTGTTGTCAAGTATTGTGAGAGGTGGAAGTATGGAAGGGTTTCTCCTAAAGTCTACCACCATTTCTACGGTTTTGAGTGTGTTCAGTTCCAGATTGTTTTGGTTGCACCACAAGGCTAGTCGTTCTACCTCTCGTCTATATGCGGATTCGTCATTGTCTCGAATGAGACCAATCACTGTTGTGTCATCTGCGAACTTCAGTAGCTTAACAGATGGATCGTTGGAGATGCAGTCATTGGTATACAGAGAGAAGAGAAGTGGGGAGAGCACACAGCCTTGGGGGGCCCCTGTGCTAATTGTACAGGTATTTGATGTGATCTTGCTTAGCTTCACCTGCTGCTTCCTGTTTGTTAGGAAGCTTGTGATCCACTTACAAGTCTGTTCCGGTACCTGTAGCTGGTTTAGCTTAGTTAGAAGAATGTCTGGAATGATGGTATTGAATGCTGAACTAAAGTCTACAAAAAGGACCCTTGCATAGGTCTTTGGAGACTCAAGATGTTGTAGGATGTAGTGCAGAGCCATATTAACAGCATCATCTGTTGATCTATTTGCTCGGTATGCAAATTGCAAGGGGTCTAAGAGCGGATCCGTGATGGTTTTCAAGTAGGAAAGCACTAGCCTTTCAAAGGTTTTCATGACTACAGATGTTAAAGCAACTGGTTTGTAGTCATTCAGTTCCTTGATGGTGGGCTTCTTCGGCACTGGGATGATGGTAGAGCATTTGAAGCAAGAAGAAACATTGCACATCTCTAGTGATTTATTGAAAATATGGGTGAAGATGGGGGCCAATTGGTCAGCACAGACTTTTAAGTAAGAAGGAGTTATCTTGTCTGGGCCTGGAGCTTTTCCTGGCTTTTGTCTGTGAAATAGGTCCTGCACTTTCTTTTCTGTGATCACTAGGGGTTGTGAACCCAATGAAATAGGGTCAGTTGTAGGAGGCTTGGCTGTTGTTGGTGTGTCTGGGATGGGGGTTGTGGAGATAGGTGGCTGTAGTTTCCTTTCAAACCTGCAGTAAAACTCATTCAGGTCATCTGCCAGTTGTTGATTACCTTCAGCCTGGGAAGGAGGTTTGCCATAGCCGGTGATATTTTTAAGAGTTTTCTACATGTTTGCTGGTTCATTTGCTGAAAACTGATTCTTTAGCTTTTCAGAGTAGCTTCTTTTTGCTGCTCTGATCTCCCTTGTTAGTGCATTTCTGGCCTGATTGTACAGCATTTTATCACCTTTTCTGTAGGCTTCCTCTTTGGAATGTTGTAGCTGCTTAAGTTTAAGTGTGAACCAAGGTTTGTTGTTACTGTATATTCGCAAGTTCCTTGTATTCACTTGAATTGTATTCACTTGTATTCCTTTATTCACTTGAATTCAAAGGAACTTAATTCTAAGAAGGTATTTATAATACTGTGTTGTGAGATATTTGCTTACCTCTTCTACTGCAGGCTACTATGGCTCTTTTTATGACCTGTGGACTTCAAGTCCCAGACAGAGACCATAGTCCCCCACCCCTGTCTAAATCTGTAATTTATGGAATTGGTTGTGTTAGTATCTTACAAATGTTGGCAAATTGGTGTCACCCATGTAGCTTCAACAGAAAAGAGCTATCCCTTCCTTTCATGTTAAGCACAATAACAGAAGGATCTTTTTGAAATTCTAATTATTGGGCAGCTGTTCTTTAAAGCAGAATTACTCAGTCTTGGCAGCTTTAGGATGTACGGACTTCAACTCCCTGCTTAATGGGGGAACTCTGGGAGTTGAAGTTCACAGTCTTAAATTTGCTCAGGTTAAGAAACACGGATTTAGAGCAATAGCACTTCAACTTACATATACATATTAATTTAGGCAGAGGAATATCACCTGATCCTCAGAGCCATATGCAATTCTCACAAAAAGTTTTATTTATTTAGCTATTTGTCAAATTGATATAACCAGCCGTCTCATGGAAAGTGACTCTGGGTGGTGTAAAGCTAACAATAAAAGGGCCTCTGGTGGCGCAACAGGCTAATGCAGCCTATTATTAACAGCAACTGCTTGCAATATTGCAGGTTCAAGTCCCACCAGGCCCAAGGTTGACTCAGCCTTCCATCCTTTATAAGGTAGGTAAAATGAGGACCCAGATTGTTGGGGGGCAATAAGTTGATTTTGTATATAGTATACAAATGGATGAAGACTATTGCTTAACACAATGTAAGCCGCCCTGAGTCTTCGGAGAAGGGCGGGATATATATATATATAAAAAAAGCCACAATATAAAAAGCAATCGTTATAAAAACAGTCATTATAAACATATAGACTGTCATGATTAAACATTAAAAGTCATTACAGCTTTAATAATTTGATTGTTATTTAATCAGAAAATAATTTAATATTGATTGATTGAATTAATAATTAATGTAATTATTAAAATTTGAGATTCAACTCTAATTTGAAGGGAGAAAATATTAAATACATGATATTAAATTTCAATTTAATATGAACATGAATGCAACCAACTTAGGTTTTTATCCTGGCTCTTTTTTTAGTAGGACACCCCTAGCCTCCTATCAAAGGTTTAGAAGATTCCAGACAATAAGTGTGATTGACAAAGCTTTGTTCTTTGGCATATTATTATTGCTCTTTCTCCTTATACAACTGTCCCAAAATAGTTCATCATTGGTTTGTCTAGAAGTCACTATCCCAGCTATAATCTACAGTGATTCTCTAAACAGGGAATTATTGTAGGCCATCAAAATATCTCTGTTAAATGCATTGGGCACTGAGCTAAAGGACAATCTCTTAGGCCTTTAAGGTGCATGTCCTATTAAACTCAGAGGAATGATAGCAATAGCAATTGCACTTAGACTTACATACTGCTTCATACCCCTCTCTAAATGGTTTACAGAGTCAGCATATTGCCCTCAACAATCTGGGTCCTCATTTTACTGACCTCGGAAGAAGGGAAGGCTGAGTTGACCTGGATGAGGTCTGGATGAGTTGACCTGGGGATCGAACTCCTGACAGTGAGCTGAATTAACCTGCAATACTGCATTCTAACCATTGCGCTACCATGGTTCCTTCTCTACTGATCTTCTCAGTAGAGAGCTATACGACTGCTATCCCTATTCACAATACCAACTGATACTGAAGCTATAAAATTCTAAGAGAAAGCTCAAGTTGACAGCCAAATGATACATAAATTAAGAATGGCTGAATCAATCTATATTTAGTCATATCACTTTCACATGAGTATACTAAACAAATCTGTTCTATTCCAGTTTGCCCATTTTAACATGATGCAGAAATGTTGCTGTATGGATATCTAAATTCTAATCCGATAACCGTGAATTAGTTCAGATCACATTTTGGCAATACTCCCATTTGTGAGGGGGAGACAGAAACCTACTGCTGTGTGAAAAACAACCGTGGAACTGTGCTATCATCTGGGCTCATTTGAGGAGCCCGTTCCCATCATAGCCGTCATCACATGAATGAGATGTCCTATTTCTTTTTCCTTCCCATCTGTCTTTCCCTCAGTGATGTGCAATTCTGAAAGCAAGAATTGTCTGATTTTTATCATGGATGGATGGCATTCTTACGTTGTGCTTTTGGAAAATAATTGTGAGGTGAAGATAATATTAAGCAATCACACATTTGTGTTCAGGGAACACTACAGGTACAATAAGCAAGTGATACTATACTTCTGACATCCCTACAATGGATTATCCAATACATTGTGCTGGTTATCCCAAATGTAAACAGTATATTTGACAGCTAATCTTTCTTATGCCTGTACAATGCCATTTCAGACCTGCTTCATCATTCAGATGCTTATCGTTCCTTTAGGCTACATTCAAGCTTCACAACTTTTTTTTTTCCAAAAGCAAGGTGTGAGTGTTTTAATTAGTAGTCACTAAAGCCTGTGAAAGAGCACTTTCTACTCATCAGCCAGAAGCTGTCTGAAGCTGACTAGGTTCATACATTGTGCTAAGCCTTTATATTGTTTAGTTCATGTAGTGGTTCTTAGCCTGTGGTCTTAGCATTGTGACCACTGGAGGGGGGGCACAATGTCATCATAGGTTGAAGAAATGTTATGATTTAAATCTTGAGTTAAATCTTGGTGGTCTGTGGCCATGGTCTGTGACCACAAAAAGTATTTAAAGGAGGCCCAGGGTGAAGCAAAAAGTTGAGAGCCACTCTCAAAGCTTTGCTGGCTGAGGGATTCTGGGAGTTGAAGTCCACAAGTCTTAAAGTTGCCAAGGTTGGAGACCCCTGGTTTAGTGAGTAGCCATTGTAGAGCATAGTTTATTTCTTAGTGTGATACGTGAAACCCAAAATCAAAGAATGTCATGATCAACACGCCATGATTAAACAAATACGATGTCGACCACCTCCAAAATATTGTCATTACAGATGGGCAGCACGTTTTCATAAAATTAAGTGGTTTGTTTTTTTTCCTGAGCCCTATCTTGAGATGCCAAAGTTTCTTCTCTGTACTTCGTTTTCTTTTGTGGTATAGCTGCGTGATATTTGTAGGGAAGAGTCAATTCATCAAGGAAGGAAGTGAGTAAATTATGAGAGAATAGCTTACGAATGGACTATGCAATATTTTGGAAAATTATTCACAGCCTCTTGGATCATTTGGACCACACGGAAGTTCTTGCTGTTGTTTTCCGTTGCACCACTGAAATCTCTGCAATGCAGTGTTCTAGTAGAATAACACATTCTTGCAGTAACACTTGGTGCGGTACAGCTTTCGGAAATACGTTTCAGCTGGGTTGTCTTTATTTTTTGTCCCAGAGCATACGCAGTGCTCACTGCAGATTATGCTTATACAGATTTTATTTTCATATTTCTCTTTTCATTTAAGTTGGGTGGTTTTCTGGGTCTTTTTTTTTTTGGAATCTCTTGACTTCTCCTTGGAATCCTTTGTAGAATGTCCTGTCAAATGTGCTAAATTGCACATTCTGTTCTCATGGGACGCAAACCAAGTCTCTCTGGCTGCAATGCCAATTTTAGGTTCTGACCTTTTGGGATCTTATGCTTAATGTAGACATAACACAATCAGACTGGCAAAAGAAGTCACCTCTGACCTGGTCGTGCTCTTATTTGCCTTGCAAAACTACCACTTTGCATCCTTTCTTTGCTCATTGAAAACATTAGCTCCTTCCCCACCAATAAGTAAACAACTCAGCTTTATTTTTGACAAGGTCCCTTGAAGCAAAGTTTCTTTAGTCAGCCTCTGATAGAGGCAAATACCACACGAATTAGTTTTAGCACTTGTTTTAAGAAAATAGTAAGAAAATCTCTTTCATAAAATGTGGATGAGGGCAAGCAAATTAACAAATGTAAGAACTCCGGGAAACTGTTTTCCGGAGGTTTGCAGAAATATTTTAGAAAGATAAAAGAGCACATTTGCACAGAAGTACTTCGTTTTGATTGTATTACAATTTAGGTTCATAAACATATACTTAAGACAATAATCCCTTTTGATTGCTTAGGGTTTTAACATAGTTTGAGGAAGGTAATTACATAGTAAAGCTGAACATGTTAGATTAAATTTCTCAACAATTCCCCAACTGCTGCATCTTCAATTACAAATGCAGCAACGAACGCTCGAAATTTGTTTATGTTGATTTTCTCTCTGAAGTAGAAACTCTGCAGACTTTGTAGATGACTTGTAGATGGTGAAAAGCAGGAATGCTTACTTTTTAAACACACACAATTAAATACTTGTACCTGCACACACACACATCTCAGATCTTTTGAGCATTTGCCGTGTTTTGGTAGTACCACCCGCAACGTGATAAAAATGACAGTTTTACTATTTTTACACTTACTATGCTAAGATGTAAAGATAATCACTATGGTTTATAAAACATGTCCTGCTAATCTAATCAGCTGTGGCTTTTTGTTTTTTTTTGTCACAAAATTATATACAAGCACATATAATGAAAGAAAACAATAGGACAGGAACGGTAGGCACTTTTGTGCACTTATGCACGCCCCTTATGGTCCTCTTAGGAATAGGGTGAGGTCAATGGTAGACAGTTTTTGGTTAAAGCTTTTGGGAGTTTGAGAAGAGACCACAGAGTCAGGTAGTGTGTTCCAAGCGTTAACAACTCTGTTAAAAAAGTCATATTTTCTGCAATCAAGATTGAAGCGGTTAACGTTAAGTTTGAATCTATTGTTTGCTCTTGTATTATTGCGATTGAAGCTGAAGTAGTCTTTAACAGGAAGGACATTGCAATAGATGATTCTGTGTGTTAAACACAAGTCATGTCGGAGTTGGCGGAGTTCTAAATTTTCTAATCCCAGGATTTCAAGTCTGGAGGTATAAGGTGTTTTGTTGTTTACAGAGGAGTGGAGAACTCTTCTTGTAAAATATTTCTGGACTTGTTCAATTGTATTAATGTCAGAGATGTGGTATGGGTTCCAGACAGGTGAGCTGTATTCAAGAATGGGTCTTGCAAATGTTTTGTATGCTCTGGTTAGTAGTGTAGTGTTTTTGGAAAAGAAGCTATGCAAAATTAGGTTTACAACTCTTAGAGCCTTTTTTGCTATGTAGTTGCAATGGGCTTTGGCACTTAGATCATTTGATATGAAAACTCCAAGGTCTTTTACAGGGTGGGGGGGTCATCAGTAAGGTAATGTCCATCAAGCTTGTACTTAGTGTTTGGGTTCTTTTTTCCAATATATAAGACTGAGCATTTGCTGGTTGAGATTTGGAGTTGCCAGATTTTAGACCAATCAGATACAAAGTCAAGGTCATTTTGAAGGGTAGTAGTATTGTTGGTAGTGTTAAATACTTTGACATCGTCAGCAAAGAGAACACAATAACTTGAGATATGGTCACAGAGATCATTTATGTATAGTTTGTTTATTGAAAGAGAGAGACCATGTTTAAATATGACATGCAAATCCAGTCTATGAGTACTTGGTATGACTCATTATAAGAAGCCCAAATGTGCCTTTTTTTCAAGAGGCATTTGGACTTTCTGGTTTCTCTTTAAAGACGTTTCACTTCTCATCCAAGAAGCTTCTTCAGCTCTGACTGGATGGTGAGGAATGGAAGGATTTATACTCAAAGGATATATAGCATCTTCATAGAAAAACAAGAAAGTTCAGTTGATATCTCTATCATCTATATCTATATCTATATCTATATTTATCTATCTGTCTATCTATCTATCTATCTATCTATCTATCTATCTATCTATCTATCTATCTATCTATATCTACATATTTATATCTATATCATCTCTATCTATCTATCTATCTATCTATTTATCTATCTATCTATCTATCTATCTATCATCTATCTATCTATCTATCTATCTAATCTCCATAGACATTATAAGAAGATATATATATATATATATATGTAGGTCTTTGGTTATTCGGGTTTTCTCCCACATAAAATTGGAAGTGTCTTGGCGACGTTTCGATGAAGTCTCATTCGTCATCTTCAGGCTTCAGCTTCGTGCTTCTGGGAGCAATGTGTGATTGCAGCTGTTTCTTCCTTTTTAACTGCTAGTGGGGGTTTGAACTGATTGGGTGGGAGCTTGGCTGTGCTCTGATTGGATGGGGGTTTTTTTGTGCTCTGATTGGCTGGGGGCGTGTCCTGTTTGGGTGGGAGCTTGGTTGTGCTCAGATTAGTCTGAGTTGCAGGGGGATTTGAGCTGGTGAGCTGCATTGCTGTTGTTTGGCTTCGTGTTTGTGGTCGTGCTACATCTTCATAGTGGGTGTCTGTCTGCTGTATGTATGGGTTGGAGGGGTTTGAAATGGCTAATGTTGCAGCTGCGGTCTGGCTTCTGGTCCTTGGTCGTGTTTCCTGATCAGTGTGGGTTTGGGTCTGCTTTCTGGGTGGATGTGTGGTGGAGACATCCTGTGTGGACCTCGTGAGTGTGGGTCTGGTGTCATTCCTCGTGTTAGGGACTCGTGTGTCAATAAGGGCGGGTTTCCAAATGGCTGGTAGGCGGGAGATATCATCTCGTTTGTTCATGCTGTGTGGGCATTTTTCTATCTCGATGGCTTCTCTGATTATTCTGTTGTTAAAGTGTTCAGTTTTGGCGATAGTTCTGGTCTTTTTAAAGTCAATATCATGTCCTGTGGCTTTAAGGTGTTGGACCAGGGAAGAAGTTGGTTCCTATTTTTGACTGAGTTCTTGTGTTCTTCAATGCGTGCACTTATTCTTCTGTTGGTTTGTCCGATGTATGTGGTGGGCGGTGCATGGGATTTCATATACTCCTTGATTTTCTAACTCAATTTTGTCTTTGGGGTTTCTTAGGATGGTGGATATTTTTTGGTTTGTGCAGAATGCTGTCTTGATGTTGTGTTTGTGGGGGATCTTGCTGATTCTGTCTGTGGTGCCTTTTATATATAGGAGGAGGGCTGTGCCGTTTTCTTGTTCTCTGTCTTGGATTTTAGTGGGGGGTTCTTTTTGGATTAGTTTGGTAATCTTATTTCTCTGGAATCCATTGGATGTTAGTACATTTCTGTTTGCCCACTATGAAGATGTAGCACGACCACAAACACGAAACCAAACAACAGCAATGCAGCTCACCAGCTCAAATCCCCCTGCAACTCAGACTAATCTGAGCACAACCAAGCTCCCACCCAAACAGGACACACCCCCAGCCAATCAGAGCACAAAAAAACCCCATCCAATCAGAGCACAGCCAAGCTCCCACCCAATCAGTTCAAACCCTGACTAGCAGTTAAAAAGGAAGAAACAGCTGCAATCACACATTGCTCCCAGAAGCACGAAGCTGAAGCCTGAAGATGACGAATGAGACTTCGTCGAAACGTCGCCAAGACACTTCCAATTTTACACGGGAGAAAACCCGAACAACCAAAGACCTACATACAAACACCCGTGAAAACCTCAGAAAACAAATATATATATATATATATATATATATATATATATATATATATATAAATATATATATATATATATATATATATATATATATATATATATATATATATATATATATATATATATATATATATAATTTATTAATAATCCAAAGTTTAAAAAGGACAGAATATGATATGGGTTAAGTTCACTTACATGTCTGTATGGCAAAGGTGTTCTATATTGTTACATCTCTACGAGTGGTTCAGGTATTGAACTGGCCCTAGAGAGACCCCCTGATTGTAGTTCACTCACAGGCATAAAAGTTCGCTGACTGACTTCAGGTCAGTTCTTTCTCCCACTTCAGCCTATTTCACAAGACTTTTATTGTCAGGAAAAGGAAGACACTGTTATGTTCTGGGTGAAGAATGGAGGGCAGGGTGATTTCTAACAGCTCTTTATTCAGTACTGCCTGTGAGGCAACTGTTGTTCCCTGACTGACACAGCTCCTTTTATAGGGAAGCTGATCAGCCCACAACCAATCAGGAGAGAGTATTTTCCCCACTCCAACAGAGGACCAGACTGAGAATTTCAACTGACAACTACATACATTACATAATAGACACCATGCAGTTTGCCTTGAACTCTTAAAACGAAAATCAGGATATAAATCTAATAAATAATGTAGAACCACCGTGTTTGGAGCAGTGCTTCAATCAGATTGCTTTGTTATGCTGCAGAAGTGATTTGGCATCTTGCATTGAGGGTGAAGAGCAAATGGAGGCAAAAAACGTGCTTCAG
Organism: Ahaetulla prasina; assembly: GCF_028640845.1. Classification (NCBI taxonomy): domain Eukaryota; kingdom Metazoa; phylum Chordata; class Lepidosauria; order Squamata; family Colubridae; genus Ahaetulla; species Ahaetulla prasina. The sequence goes on along the minus strand of NC_080545.1, from coordinate 79,522,686 downwards.
ATTTTTATGAGCAAGCTGTCTTTTTCCATGGTAGATATTGAGGTCTAATGGGTATTCACCCCTTCAGTTAACAGTTGCTAGAAGGACATGTCATGAGAGGTTCGCATCCATTTCCTTCACAAATGATTCTACTTGGATAGCTCAAGGTTTTATATTTGATGGTTATCTACCTCTTGCCACCAACTCAGAAAGACACTAAAGCATGTGCTCCTAATTCAGAGTAGAAAGAATAATGAAGGGATTATAATGGAGGTCCACCTGCCAAGTAAACTATCAGAATGGGATGCTGTACATTTACAGATGGTGCAGCAAGGATGAATGCCAATTAATTTCACTGCAGGTTACAACATCTATGTGAAGGTACTGCCCTTTCATGTAGCTTGTTTCACTCAGTGCTACGGTGTGCACATCATGGTAATTCTGTGCTCACACCCAGAGGACAGTATTGTTAAGAGGAGTAAAACAAAACGGCAATTTCACTGGTTAGAAATGGGATACCATTTGCAGTTCTCTTATGAGGTGGCACTGTGCTTGGATATCTGCTGAAGCAAAACCGCCTTAAGAAGATTTGTACACTTCTATTCCTTGCATTAAAATACAGGTTCCTTGGGGCAAATAAATATGTACCTGGGGTGCAGAAACTCCCAGGCTCAGTCCCTTTCACCTTCCGAAAAACACTTCTTCCAGAAAGTCTTGAAACAAGAATAGTTTTTTTCCCCCCATCCTGGTCCTCTATTGGGTTTGCAAATCCCAGAGTTCCTAGCCAGTATACCCAAAATTCAAATTGGTTAAGAATTCTCTAACTTTGAATCTCACTACATTTGAAAATACCAACTTGCCAAAGGCTGATTTAGACAATTCGGCATTAGATGAGTCAATGGTATGACTTAGTGGAAAGCAGATGCCCATACTTCATTCAGTATTAAATCAATATGGCATGTCTATTTTCTAGTTCAAAATAAGATCCTCTCCTCCCTCTTATATCCAGCTGAATCAGGAAGGATCTGTCTGAGTGTCTTCTGAATACCCTCTTGTTTTTCCAGACTTAAGGGGATATTTCAGCCCTCTTTTTAGGGTTAGGGTTAGCAGTCCTTGTGTATTCCCTTCAGGCTCGAGTCTCTGATTTTCTACAGTGAAGAAGATAACATATGTTGTTCTCTTCTCTTTCAGACTGCATGCAGAACAAGGATAGGATTCTGTGGGCCCAGTCTCCCCAAATATTACAGGTGCCATTACTGGCTAGTATTGTTGGTAACTGGGGTCTCTACTATAATCACAGATGGTTCACAACTTCTAAATCAGAGGCCTGCCTAATTAAGAAAAAGATTTTGAGATCACCATCAGAGGATCTAGAAAGGGAAAATCCAAGAACATAGGAATCTATATACAAAAACAGAAAATGGTCTCAAGCACACTACTAAAGCTTCAAGGAAGCTTAATCTTCTTAAGATTAAATCAGGGGTGTCAAACTCAAGGCCTGGGGGCCAGATCCAGACTGTGGGGTGCTTAGATTAGTTTAGTTAAGAAAACTTAGAAATCCGCCGCCTTCGACAGGACCTATGTTTAACTCATAGAATCATCTACTGCAATGTCCTTCCTGTTGAGGATTACTTCAGCTTCAATCACAACACTACAAGCTTCAATCACAACAAAACAAGAGCAAACAATAGATTTAAACTTAACGCTTCAATCTTGATTGCAGAAAATATGACTTCAATAACAGAGTTATTAATGCTTGGAACACACTACCAGACTCTGTGATATCTACTCAAAATCCCCAAAGCTTTAACCAAAAACTATCTACTGTTGACCTCACCCCATTCCTAAGAGGTCTTTAAGGGGCACGCATAAGAGCACAAACGTGCCTACCGTTCCTGTCCTAATGTTTCCTTTCGTTATATCCAATTTATATAGTTATTACATATATATATGTAATATATATATGCACCACAGACAGAATCAGCAAGATCCTCCACAAACACAACATCAAGACAGCATTCTGCACAAACAGAAAAATATCCACCATCCTAAGAAACCCCAAAGACAAAATTGAGTTAGAAAATCAAGGAGTATATGAAATCCCATGCACCGCCTGCCCCACCACATATATTGGACAAACCAACAGAAGAATAAGTGCACGCATTGAAGAACACAAGAACTCAGTCAAAAAAGAAGAACCAACTTCTTCCCTGGTCCAACACTTTAAAGTCACAGGACATGATATTGACTTTAAAAAGACCAGAACTATCGCCAAAACTGAACACTTTAACAACAGAATAATCAGAGAAGCCATTGAGATAGAAAAACGCCCACACAGCATGAACAAACGAGATGATACCTCCCGCCTACCAGCCATTTGGAAACCCGCCCTTATTGACAAGCGAGTCCTTAACACGAGGAATGACACCAGACCCACACTCACGAGGTCCACACAGGATGTCACCACCGTACATCCACCCAGAAAGCAGACCCAAACCCACACTGATCATGAAGCACGACCAAGGACCAGAAGCCAGACTGCAGCTGCAACATTAGCCATTTCAAACCCCTCCAATCCATACATGCACCAGACTGAAACCCACTATGAAGATGTAGCACGACCACAAAGACAAACAACAGCTATGCAGCTCACCAGCTCAAATTCCTGCAACACAGACTAAATTGAGCCCAACCAAGCCCCCACCCAAACAGGACACACCCCCAGCCAATCAGAGCACAAAAAAACCTCCACCCAATCAGAGCACAGCCAAGCTCCCACCCAATCAGTTCAAACCCCCACTAGCAGTTAAAAGGAAGAAACAGCTGCGATCATACATTGCTCCCAGAAGCACGGCTGAAGCCTGAAGATGAGGAACGAGACTCCGTCAAAACGTCGCCAAGACCCTTCCAATTTTACATGGGAGAAAACCCGAACAACCAAAGACCTACATACAAACATCCGCGAAAACCTCAGAAAACAAATATATATATTTGGTATATATATATATATATATATATATATATATATATATATATATATATATATATATATATATATATAGATATTATATAGTTACTTCATGCTTATGCTTATATATACTGTTAAGACAAAATAAATAAATAAATAAATAAATAAATAAATAAATAAATAAATAAATAAATAAATCTGGCCCATGGGGTTGCCCTGGAAACAGCAAAGGACTGGCCCGCAGTGCCTCTGCCAGGGAAATCGGCGCTCGGGAGGGCCACAGGCCCTGGCAGAAGGCTGCAGGGGACTGTTGCAGCTGAAAACGGAGCTTAGGAGCCCATTTTCGCTGGCAGAGTGCTTGGGCCACCACAGGTGCCCCCGACACGAGTGACATCAAGCTAGTCATGCTCCTCTGGCCCCACGAGGTCAAAAACAGCCCTGATGTGGCTCTCAGTGAAATTGAGTTTGACACCCCTGGATTAAGTGGTTTGATCAAAATGGAGAGTCCTATTTTGTGTCCTTTCTGGCTGTTTAACTGATGGTGGCTTTGATAAGATCTGGTTATACAGCCCAAGCCTCAAATCTGATATCTGCAAATACCAGGTTGGCTTTCTTAGGTTCCTATGTAGTAAGCAGCGGCAACTTATGGGAGCCTGGACACATTGTGGTAGCCGCAGTTATCCAGGGATCCAGATGGTCCCAACCTTGCTGTCCATCAAGAGACCCTTGGAAAGCCTCCACAGTTTCTTTTAGACATTTATCTCTGTAACTTAGTTTATATTAGCTTTTATCTTTGTGACTGTAAACATTCATAAAATTCTTATGAAAAATTGAGAGAAAAAGAATGCTTGGCTCTTTCCCCAGGCCCTAGGTTCGGACGGGGCATGCATCCGCTGTCATAGATATTTATATTTATAATTAAGGGCTTTTCTTCCTCAGGCATAACCATCTTTGGTTAGGTATTTTAATATTTTGGTTTTTGTGTGTTTTTAATTCTTATAAGCTTCCTAGAGTTGTTGATGAGTGGGTGGCATTAGGAATTTAAATCACAAAGATAAATAAGAATATTCTTATCTAGAGGGCACATTGGAAAGATTATACTTGATGATATATTAAATATTTGTGCATTATAAAAATAATTGATTAAGAATACTGCTTAGAGATTAATATTTTCAGCTGCCCTACAGTCATCCTATCCTTAAACTGTTCTTTATTCTGTCACAATTCTCACCCCCTGGAATCATATCCCCTCCCCAGGAAACTGTACGACTCTCACCCTGATAATGCTCTGAAACAGGAGTCTCCAACCTTGGTCCCTTTAAGACTTGTGGACTTCAACTCCCAGAGTTCCTTAGTCAGCTTTGCTGGCTGAGGGACTCTGAGAGTTGAAGTCCACAAGTCTTAAAGGGACCAAGGTTGGAGACCCCTGGTATAAAGCAAGACTCTGTTATGAAGTATTTAAAGCAGGGTTTCCAACCTTTGCAACTGGTTGAGGGACTCTGGGAGTTGAAGTCCACAAGTCTTAAAGTTGTCAAGGTTGGAGACCCCTGATTTAAAGAATACATCAGTCACGGATTCTTTAAATCTATGTAGAAAATAAGTAAATTAAGTAATCATTGAATATGGCTCATGTTCTGTCACGGAGTGGTCGATGGTATTCCAGTGCAGGGGTGGGAAAATGTGCTATTTAAAAAAAAAAGCAAGAGAGAGATACGCAAATTAACATGTGATGTTTGTGTGTATTAATTGTGTTAATAAGAGCCTTGGGAATGCAATGATTAGAATGCAGTATTGCAGGTTAATTCTACTGATTGCCAGTGGTTCTATCCTGACCAGCTCAAGGTTGATTCATCCTTCCATCCTTCCGAGGTTGATAAAATGAGGACCCAGATTGTTGGGGGCAATATGCTGTAAACTGCTGAGAGAGGGCTGTAAACAGGGGTGGTGTTCACTTACTTTCCCTACCGGTTTGCAAATGTGAGCGTGTGCAGCCTTCCGTGCATGCACTTTGCTGGTGCGCGTGCCTTCTGCACATGTGCCCGGCCTCAAAAACATGCCTAAATGCATACAGCAGGGGTGGGGGGGGTCAGGGGAGTGGGTCCACCCACAATTTCCGCTACCGGTTCGGATGAACCGGTCCGAACCGGCTGAATACACCTCTGGCAGTAAAGCACTATGCAGCAGTATATAAAACTAAGTGCTATTGCTATTAATGTCAAAGAAAGAGAAAGCTGCCAAATACAGGATGGCTATTTAGTGCATAGGATGTAGATGCCAGCATGGTCTCTAACTAGTCTGTTTGTGCTGGCAGCCATCAATAAGATAAACACAGGATTCACTTAGCCAGCAGCTCTGCCATGTTTCAGTCAGTATATTCGACACTTCCAAAATACCCCACCTGGAAGTGTCCAAATAATCTAAGATGTTCCTGGGATATGGAAGTTTCATACCAGTGTCTGCAAACAACCACTATTTTGTTCCACTCCGTTTTCCTCTGTCAATTTATTATAGCATAAGACTACCCAACCGTGTTAAAGGGGGGGGAAATACATTGCCTAAATGTCAAACTTCCTTCTTTGCAGTTAATCCAAGGGAAATGAATCTAATTACATGAATTATAAGGAAGACTGAAGTAATATGATAAGAATTCCAACTGTATGTAGTCAGTTTATGGTAGCAAAACTCTTGCCTGTTTCCTCAGTATGGGTGTTTGGTTTTTTTTGAAGGTGGGAGAGTCTGTATCTCTTCATTGATTTGGAGACTGCTAATGATGTTACCAGTTTCAGAAATAACTCTTATCCTGAGGCTCGGTTGTTGCTGAGCATCTCAACCAGCTGTGCTTTGAACAATATATTCTGAATTTATGAAGTGAGAAGGCAGCCAATTAGATTACACTTCCCACTTCTTTTAATATGAACTGTGCCACCTGCTGCCTCTTATATGGTGGAGCACATTTTGTCTCTTATTTTCTGATGTCACTAAAGAAACTTTTGTATCTTTTAGGAATCATCTCAAACTAGGACTGAAGGAAAGAATGAGCGCCATTGTTGCAGGGACTTCTCACTGTGCAGTAGCACTCTTAAAAGCCCTGGAATGTCATACAAATGTTGATACGTTTATCAAAAACTGAGCTCTAAAACTTAGAACCTCTAAAAGCAGGGGACAAAAATAGCAGTAGGGTCTTAAAGGGTTAAAGATTAAAAAATTCAGAGGCTTCTATAGCTAATGGAGAGGAATATAATTTAGATGTATAGTTGAGGGGTGAAAAGGGCTGCATATGAAATGTGAGCACTATACTCCTGGCGATGTATTTATAAATATACAGATGGCATACGTAGGAAAAACAGATGTCCTGACAGATATGTTAAATATGATTTCTCATTGTCCCAACTGCAAAAATGCAGTTTTCTCTCCCTGATGCTCATGATAGTCCAATTTTTTAGCGTTTATTCTTCTACTCTACATCAGCTCCCTGTATCTTGAATGCAAAGTAGAGTGAGCTATCAAAATCTATCAACATTTAAGCAAACATTTTCCAGATATTGATTGCTCCCATTCAAAACACATCCATACTTTTACATACTGTGTAGATTTTATATCAATATATATACATTGCTATGATTTCCTAAAAGGAAACAACAGGACGTAACATATGTAAGAAGCCTGTAGATACCTTAGTTGCATAGAAAATTGATAACTTCACAAAATTGCAATTTAGTCCTGAAGTTAACCTAGACATTAAATACTTTTCTATGAAAAAAGGTGTTTTTTTCCATATTATTTGATATTGTCTAACTAAAACAAGGTGGACTTTTGGCAGCCTTTAATTATTATCTAGCCATTGATTTTTTTCCCCTCCCTGATTATTGTGGCTCTTTTGAGGTTAAAAGCTCGCATATATCGTTTGCAATATTAGTAATAATATTATCAAGCCACAAGAGAGGACTTTATCTGTTTCTTGCAATTCACAAGCAAATGAGTATAACTAAAGTTATAAGTATTCTACTATATATAAATGTAAATTGATGGCTAATTGTGTTATATAAAGCCAGCCTATATGATCTATATAAACCCAGGTATCTCATTTCTATGTAAGAAAAAGCAACAATGCACATACAAGGCCACAAAAGCTCCTCTAAGCAAATTTATTAAAGAAAAACGTAATATAGCCCTTATGAAGAATCCAGCAACTGTTATGTAGGAGCTATAAATCTTATTGGTAATAAAATAGGTTCAAATCTTTGTACCTCTTCCTCTAGCCCATAAAAGTAAAGGTTCCCCCGCACATGCATGCCAGTTGTTTCCGGCTCTAGGGGTGGTGCTCATCTCCATTTCTAAGCTGAAGAGCCAGCGCCGTCCGAAGACATCTCTGTGGTCATGTGGCCGGCATGATTAAATCCGAAAGCGCACAGAGGGGTGTTACCTTCCCACCAAAGGTGGTCCCTATTTTTCTACTTGCATTTTTTACGTGCTTTCAAACTGCTAGGTTGGCAGAAGCTGGGACAAGTAATGGGAGCTCACTCCATTATGCAGCACTAGGGATTCAAACTGCTGAACTGCCGACTTTCTGATCGACAAGCTCAGTGCCTTAGCCACTGAGCCACGGCATCCCTTCCTTTAGCCCCTATAATGTATTAAACTAGATACCACTGTCCTTTCAGTGAAAGGGATAATTTTTACCTCTCCATTGTTTTGGTAACAAACTGGTCTGGCATCAGGCCGCTTGCTTGTAACTGTCAAGCAGGCAATTGGATTAATATACTTAAATGTGTTTTAAGTATATTAAATGAATGTGTGTTCTTAGACAGGCACTATCAGTCAAACTAGATTTAAATCACAGGTGAAGAGATCAGAACCACAGTTGGTCTCCAATAAACCATACATCAGATGGGCATGGGTCTATAGGTTAGGACTACAAATAGCATGCTCTCAGCAGCAAATTTAACCCAGCTAAAATATTATATAATCTAATAAGACATATGCTGCAGAGACAAATGCATATGTGGCATTTTTCTCTGAAAGAAGTGTTTTGTTTTGTTTTGAAAGAGGACATCAGCCAGATATTCTACCTTCTGTTTACATGGAGATTTATTTATTTATTTATTTATTTATTTATTTATTTATTTATTTATTTGTCACAACAGTATATATAAGCATAAGCAAGAAATAACTATACGATATATATATATATATATATATATATATATATATATATATATATATATAATTTGAATTTATATCCCGCCCTTCTCCGAAGACTCAGGGCAGCTTACATTGTGTTAAGCAATAGTCTTCATCCATTTGTATATTATATACAAAGTCAACTTAATTGCCCCCAACAATCTGGGTCCTCATTTTACCTACCTTATAAAGGATGGAAGGCTGAGTCAACCTTGGGCCTGGTGGGACTTGAACTTGTAGTAATTGCAAGCAGCTGTGTTAATAACAGACTGCATTAGTCTGTTGAGCCACCAGAGGCTTATGCTTATATATAAGCATATATATATAAGCATAAGCATGAAATAACTATATGAATTGGATACAATCAAAGGGAACATTAGGACAGGAACGGTAGGCACGCTGGTGCTCTTATGCAGACCTTACAGACCTCTTAGGAATGGGGTAGAGGTCAATAGTAGATAGTCTTTGGTTAAAGCTTTGGGGATTTTGGGAAGAGACGACAGAGTCAGGTAGCGCATTCCAGGCATTAATAACTCTGTTACTGAAGTCATATTTTCTGCAATCAAGATTGGAGCAGTTCACATTAAACTTAAATCTATTGTGTGCTCGTGTATTGTATATGACAATGTATATTAGTTCGGGTTATTTTATAAAGTTGAAGATTATAGTAGAGCCATGTGATTGGCAGGAAAGGTTGGATAGAAGATACCAAAACGTTTCCTCTGATTGCAGCAATCTATATCTAGTCATGATTAAGATTGTGGTTTTTGTTTTTGTGGTATTGCAAAGTCTTGGGCTTAGTTGCTAAAGCAAATGTATTTAACATCTTCTACTTTAAATGTAGAGTTCTACTAATATGTAATAATGTATATGAGTTTAAATGGGCTCTGGGGGATGGTAGAGGACAGGAAGGCCTGGAGGAATTTTGTCCATGGGGTCGCGATGTGTCGGACACGACTTCTCAACTAACAAAAACAAAATAATGTATAATTCTCATAGTTCCTTCAGCCAGATTAAGTATATGATTCTATTTGTAGTATGTGATTCCAAATTCAATGTGAATTAATTCCATGTTAAACTTGAAGCCAAAGCCAGATCGCATTTTGTTAGCCTTTTCTCTTTCCCCAATTTTATCTTGGTGATACGGTGAATTTGACAAAAAGATGCCAAGCAGTTATTGCTAGAAAACATGGGGGAAATAATTAAAAAATGCTATCAAGAATACAGCTCTGTGTTTGTTGGTCATAATGAACAATACTGTTATGCCTCTCTTTTTTTTCATTTTAAATGTTCGTATTCAATATGAGATAGGAGGAATTGCTTTTAAAAAATTGTAAGGTCTAATAGTGGCAAAGCACTAGTGATTAAGAGCCATGCTGTTGTGTTTAGTTACATTCATACATGTTCCTGAATTTTGAATACTTTTCATTATACTCTAGTGCAGGGGTGTAAACTCACAGCCCATGCCTCACGCTCTGGCCAGGCCCACGCCTGGTTTAGTGAAGGGGAAAAAAGTTGCAATACATCACATGATGCCACTATGACGATGCAAATTTGACACCCCTGCTCTAGTGGTCTTGAAACTTCATCTAGTTTCTTTAGTGGAAATTGTTTGGATGCCGCACAAGACAAATTAAAACTAGGAGCTAGAGGGAGATTGGAATTTGATAATGAGCTAGTTTTGGTGTAATTTATCTACTATTGTGCATAATTTTATAGGTTTTGTAGGAAAAGATTTAACCTTCTGTGGGATAAACAAAGATGAAAAAAAATCTACTTTTTCTTTAAAAGAAATGTTTTATTCTAAAATGTCAATTAAAATTGCATCCTCTGAGCGTTTATTTATTTGAGGTACCAATGAATGTTGACTTGTCAATACATTTTAAACATTTTTAAATGTCATTAAAAAAACGACATTTTTTAACCGTCAATACAGTTAAAAAAATGTCCCATCGTTATTGTATGAATTGCTATTGTTTGAATTTGTATCTGTCTCAGGCAACAAATATTTAATTTAATTCATTAATTTGTAAAGTTGTTGGAATGACTCTGGGTGGCATATAGTATTAAGCAATTTTTTTTAAAAAATTGAGTGTTATCAGTTTCAGCACAGTAAAAGGAGCAATTCCATCTAAGCTCCTGGAATTTAACAGAAATGGAATGACAAAGCACAAAGCATATCTCTTCTGTTCCAGCTGAAATGAAAGCATCATCTTTTTCTTTATGCTGGTGATTTTTTTTCCCTTTTGCTGTGCCATAGTTAAATAGGATATTTGTACCCTGTTTTCCTGAAAATAAGACCCAACTGGAAAATAAGGCCTAACATGATTTTTCCAGGATGCTCGTAAATATAACCCTACCCCAAAAATAAGCCCCAATTAAGATCGTCAACAGACAGAGGCGTTTATTACTTTATTTTCCCCCAAATAAGACCTAACCAGAAAATAAGCCATAATGCGTCTTTTGGAGCAAAAATTAATATAAGTCCCAGTCTTATTTTGGGGAAAACACGGTACATAGTACCTATGTTGATGTACGCTGATTACTATGCTGTTACTGTGATAATGTCTAAGTGAAAGCACCCAAATACAACAGAAATTATCTTTCTTTTGTGAGAATGGTATTTTCTTGGGAATTGTTGTCCGGGTATTTGAAATCACATTCATTACAGTTCCTTGAGAGAAGGAGATCAGAAAGACAAAAAGAAATAAAAAGACAGAAAGAAGCTAAATTTGATTTTTTACAACACTGACATCCAATTGCTCTCTTCTGGGAATAAGTCTCCCTCCAAACATGCTTTTGCAGAAAGTCAATAGTTTCTTGCAAATACTGTGTGAGTTTTGGAATTGGAATAAAGCCCATAATTCTGTTTTGCTGTGATCTCATACATTTATTCAGAGGTGACCATTGCCTGATGGAAAATTTTCAAAGCCACTCACTTTAGGAGCAATTGAGGTGATAGATTAGACAGTGCTTTATTATTTATTCTTCATTTCTCCCACGAGTCCATTTTGGCCACTCTTGTCACTGTTCGTTAAACAACTGTTCATTGGACACTTTTCAAAATAGCTCTATCATATTAGGACAATGACTTGGAAGTAAATACCTCTTAGGGCAGAGATTGGTGTTTATGGGAAAGGATCGATTTTTCTCTTCCTGATCAGTTTGTTCATCTCACTGAATGTCAAGCAAGGCAGATAGTTTATCAGTTTTAATGTGGCAGTTCGTAAATCTCCTTAAAAATAAAATCTTTTTCAAATCCAGGGTTTTCTTACTTGACATGCAGGTCATCTTTAAATTGAGGACAACATCTGGTTGGTGACTGTATTTGACTTGAAGATGTATTTACCTTCCTTCAAGTCTAAATTTAGTGAATTTCTCTAGGATGAGGAATAACTAGATGGCATGCAGCATTCTTTTCTGAAGTACTATAACATATGTTGGGTTGACCCACATGGTGCTTTTAAATTAGTGATCTGAATCTTTGTCTAAAATGTTTAGGGCTGGCTTTACCATTAGGTAGTTAAATCAGATTGCAAATACTAGGTGTGAGAATTCACAGCACATGGTTGAAGGACAATCTTGAGTATGCCAGGATACTGTACTTTGATGCCTTCAAATATCATATTGAATGCTGTCCTATTGTCTATGTTGAAGGATGGTTCAACTTCACCTTGGTTCATTTAAAAAAAGGAGGGGTTTGGGTTGGGAGCTATCTTGATTGGTATCTCAGGGGGACTTGGCCCGAATTTGGAAAGTCAATAAGAAGTCTTTCAAATTTGGCTTTTAAGGGATAAGACATTTTCTTCTCTTTCTACCTAATGGTAGATAGCTTTTTCCAGTTTGGTGCCTTCCAAATGTTTTGGATTATAATTCTATTACTTCTACTTATTGACCATGTTGTTTGGTCTTAATGAAAGTCAAAGCTCATAATATCTGGAGGACAGCAAATTAGGGAGAACTACTCTTAAAAAATATTAACCTACTTCTTCAAAGACAACATTTCTTTCCTAACACAAAAATGGGTCAGATTTCCTTGATCAAACAAAAAGCTTCAGGAAAATGAAAAAAATAACACACAAGTAATGAACGATGGAGCTTTAATTAGAGCTAAGTCAAATATTCATGCTAAATTTCTTTATGATAACATGCATATTTTGATGGAGAATAGCGTTTTGCTATAGAACTAAATTGCTACACGTATTTCTCTGCTTGTAATCCAAAACTCAAATTAATTACTGCTGAAATTCAGGAAACTCCTTTGTATTAAATTAGCCCTTTGGTCCCGAGTTGATTGAGTCTTGGGACTTCCAAGGTGCTAATCAGATGCTCTAACACATATCTAGTTCAGATCATACTGTGCAATAGCCTCATATATCAATAATTTGGTTTAAAGGAACTTTGAAGGTTCGGAACAGTCAAGAGACTGTCCTAAGAGATTTGAGGATTATGAAAGTTGTGCATCCCTAATTTTATCAGATAAAATTTAGCTGAAGAAAAGCTTGGTGACAGCTTATAAAGTGCTGTGAAGATCCATTTGGTCTCTCAGCTATTCCCAGTTACGTAGGTAGAGAAGACTTAGAGACTCTGCCTAAGCTTCATCTCAGTGAAGTTTCTGAACTTCCCTGAATTCAGTTCATTTGAGGTTTTTGCTGATCACTTTTTCCTCAACAATAAAATCTTACTAATAAAAAAGTTTTAAAAGATCACTAGGAAATGTCAGAACACAATGATGTTTACTAATAAGGTATGAGCTGTGGTGGCTCAGTAGTTAGAATGCAGTACTGCAGGCTACTTCTGCTGACAGCTGCCTGCAATTGCTGCCTGCAATTTGGCAGATCAATTCTCAATTCTCACCAGGCTCAAGGTTGACTCAGCCTTCCATCCTGAGGTGGGTAAAATGAGGCCCCAGATTGTTGGGGGCAATATGTTGACTCTGTAAACTGCTTTGGGAGATCTGTAAAAATACTGTGAAGCAGTATATAAGTCAAAGTGCTATTGCTATTAGTATTGATATTTTGAGATTCCATTTTCATTTGCTACTGGAATGTGTATCAGTTCACAATGATATGTATACAATGGGTGTTCTGCACAGATCCTCTAAAAAAAAATGAAAAGGAGGACAAATATGAGGGGTCTTTGGTGCTCTTTGAGCTTTCTTGCAGATTTTTCATTACCCAAATTAGGTAATATCGTTAGTGCTGCACAGCACACACTGATGATGCACAGCTGATATACTGATATACTGATGATACACATGATCCGTCTCCTTCGACAAGACCTAAGTTTAACTCATAGAATCATCTACTGTAATGTCCTTCCTGTTAAAGACTACTTCAGCTTTAATTGCAATAATACAAGAGCAGCCAATAGATTTAAACTTAATGTTAACCGCTTTAATCTAGATTGCAGAAAATATGACTTCTGTAACAGAATCATCAGTGCTTGGAATACTTTACCTGACTCTGTGGTCTCTTCCCATAATCCTAAAAACTTTAACCAAAAACTTTCTACTATTGACCTCACCCCATTCCTAAGAGGACCATAAGGGGCATGCGTAAGAGCACAAACGTGCCTACCATTCCTGTCCTATTGTTTTTCTTTTCTTCTTCCTATATATATATATGCTTATACCTCCTAATATTTCCTCATATATATGTTTATATACTATATAATCTTTTTGTATGATACTTATATATATTGTTGTGACAAAATAAATAAATAAATAAAATAAATGATGAGGTTACCTAGTTTGGGTAATGAAACATCTACAAGAAAACAACCAAGCTCAGAGAGCACCAAAGAGCCCTCACTGCAACCCTGAGTTACAAATGTTCTCCTTTAAGGGGGGACAAATATGTTAAACTTCATTGTTTCTGGTGACATCATTGCCAGCCGTTGATGGGAAGAAAATGTACCTCACCACCTACATCAGAGGTCTTCAAACTTGGCAGCTTTAAGACTTGTGGACTTCAACTGCACAAGTTGAAGTCCACAAGTCTTAAAACTGCCAAGTTTGGGAACCATCTGACCTAGATTAATGATAAGACCAAGTCATGAAAGAATCAAGGATCTAGGCACTGTTTGTCATCCGCCCTGGAGGTGCAACATTAGGAGAGAATATAGCCTGGTTTGTTCCAGACCTGAGTGGCATTTAGAACAAAAGGAGAAATAGAGCAGCTACATTGAACTATACCTACTTATAGTTTATCTTCTCCAATAAATATATAAATTATGTTTCTGATATTTACACCACTCTTTATGAGCCACTTTGAGGGTAGTATACATGGAATAAGCAATATACTAGGTCATAGCAATAGATGGAAGTGCTAGCCACTATTTTTAAAAGCTAAGGATGTCGTTGAGTGGAGCTCAGCATTTGATGACACATTCATGTGGATTTCTTGACAACAGTAGGGAAGTAGTTTGCCACTTCTAACTCAGATATATATATATATATATATTCAATTTCCCAGTCAGCAGGAATTGCTTGATGGTCCCTCAGTCAAATTCTAACTAGGTCAAACCCTGTTTATCTTCCAAGATCAGTCAAATGTTGGCAAAGTGATTGTCAACACATTACATTTGTCTCTGTAAAAAAAATAGATTTGAAAATGCAAGGTTATGTCAAGACTGCTGCCCAGTTTAATTTCACCTGAAGTTATATTTGGAATCTATATAATCAGTTTGGAAATCTATAAAAAATATTCACTCTCTCTTGGTAAAGTTAGTGGCATTTTAAGGGGGCTACATCACCAAACCCCTTTTTTTCTTATGTTGCTGGAACGATAGTCCATCTATATAGAGAGATATATTTTACTAGAAGAATACTCAAATCCTCTGCTCGAAATAAAATTCCATATACCACCAGGCTCGATAGCCTCGGACTACGCCGTCTACATTCCAACCTAAGCTTAGTTCATAAGATTATTTACCAAAATGCCCTACCTGTAAATGAGTACTTTAATTTCAACTGCAATAACACAAGGGCTATCAATAGATTCAAACTCAATGTAATTCACTCTAATCTTGATTGTAGGAAATATGACTCCTGAAATAGAGTAGTAAATGTCTGGAACAGTCTACCTGATCCTGTTGTTAGTCTCGCTAATCCCCATACCTTTTACCTTAAACTGTCTACCGTGGACCTTTCATGTTTTTTAAGAGGTCCCCAAGAAGGCGTGCATAAGCGCACCAATGTGCCTACTGTCCTTGTCCTACTGTTCCCATTTATATGTACTCATTTTATGCGTTTATGGCTATGTTTTGCTTATTTATTTCCTTTTATTTGTGCCAAAAAATTTTCATGTGTCCATGTCTATGTCTATACTGTTACTTGTTTTCTTGTACTTGTTGACAAATAAATAAGTAAATAACATGAAGAGAACAGATGCGGCATCCTTTCTGGATTGATCTACATCTGGGTTGCCTTCTTTATGGTCCAAGCCCTCGTCTCTGCTGCAAGATAGGTGATGATACCACCATATATTTTTCCCCCATTTCAGACAAATTATAGAGCCTCCCAGACTCTAAGCAATGATGCAGCACAGGGGAAGAAAAATATCTAAAAATACCCACTGGAGAAGCAGAGTTTCCCTTAGGAAAGAAAATATTTTTAGTATTTTCTTTTAGGCATCATTGGTCTTCCTCTAAAGTGCAGTGACATTCATTTAATGTGTGGATTAAGAAGAAAATTGCTAGCGTTTAATCCCCGAGCAAGGAGGAAGCAAGGAGAAATGTTTGCCCCCAAGAGAGGTAGTTCTGGTGAGCCTTTGTTCTTTGGGGTTATTTCTAGTTAATTAAATGCAGTTCTCATCTTGAGGTTATTTGCTTTAGATAAGACGTTTTGTACTGTGCCCTGAAGGTTAAGACAGTAGTTCCATTAGGTAAATATATTTCTCCAAGGTGAGTGTCCTTCCAGAATACCTTTCACCTAGGTCCTCAGAGCAGAAAAATCAGCTGGGATTATTTTATTGTATTATTTCAATTGAGCAGTCTTAAGCACAGGTTATACCATGTTACTTTATTTATTTATTTATTTATTGTTTCCAGAAAATCTTCCACACAGTGAATAAAAATGTGTGGTCCATTTTAATACTTGCTATACTAGTCTAACAGCTTCTTTAATCATATGAATGACCCACAAAATGAAGAGCATTCCATTCAATCATGGTCTCCTTAACACTTCCTCATAAAATCTCACATTGTCCCTTTTATGGCTCATTATGTTCACAAGCTAAACTTCAGCTGTAAAGTGTGTGTCCATTTTACTCACTTGCTCCTAGAGATTTTAGGTCAAGAGATAACCAGGATTTCACTTATTAAGCTAGTACTTTGATGAGAATGTCTTCAATGCCTCCCATCTTCTCCTTTGATTTGATGTTAAGATAAATTGCTTTTGATCCCCCCCCCCCCAAAAAAGAAGAACATTCTAGTAAAATCCTCTTGCATAAGATGAGCGATTCCTGCATTTTCTGAACCTTTCTGTGTCTGCAGTGTCCCATGCTTTAGCTGAATGTCATTTGGAAATTTTTCCCATTACACTTGCATCATTCCTGCAGAATGATTGAAAGATGTTGAATGAAAGAAACAATAACTATACCCATCATTTGTTGATAACAGTAAAGAATAGAATAGAATAGAATTTTTTTTTATTGTCCAAGTGTGATTGGACACACAAGGAATTTATCTTGGTGCATATGGTCTCAGTGTACATAAAAGAAAAGATACGTTCATCAAGAATCATAAGGTACAACACTTAATGATAGTCATAGGTCACAAATAAGCAATTAGGAAACAATATCAATATAAATTGTAAGGATACAAGCAACAAAGTTACAGTCATACAATCATAAGTGGAAGGAGATGGGTGGTCAGGTCAGAAACAAATTCTAAGAATTTGGAATAAGTGGTGTAAAAAAGAAATGCCTCTTTTCCGGGAAGGAATTTTTAAAAAATAAATTAGAAAACAGATTTCAGTATAGCATGACGTTTAGAACAACTGTGCTGTGTTCATATTTGATTCCAAAAAGGTGCTTTGAGTTGTACTGATGTGGGAACAGAGTTGCAGACAGGAACTGCACTGCTGGCCATTAACTGGAAGTCACTGGGAGTCAGGTAACATATAATTTAACAAACTATGTCCTCATGTAATGGCCATTCATTCAGTGACCATTTAAACTTACAGCAGTGCCAAACCCGTAGCACGAAAGATTTTGATCCTCAACATTCTGGCTGTCTCAGCCTCTCTCACAATCGTATGACAGTCCAGGCACTTGGGCAACCTACTCATAATCTGCTCGATTGCAGAAAATATGACTTCAGCAACAGAGTGGTCAATGCCTGGAATGCACTACCAGACTCTGTGGTCTCATCCCAAAACCCCCAAAACTTTAACCTAAGACTGTCTACTCTTGACCTCACCCCATTCCTAAGAGGTCTGTAAGGGGCGTGTATAAGAGCACCAGCGTGCCTACTGTCCCTGTCCTAATGTTCTCTTTAATTGTATTCATTTTATGTATTCAATTCATACTTATACTTATATATATTATCTAATATGTACTTGACAAAATAAATAAATAAAATAAAAATAAAATAAATAATTATGACATTGCAATAGTGTCCTGCAGATGCATGACCTCCATTTGCAACATTCACTCCTAGCTTCTGAAAAGCAAAGTCAATGGAGAAGCTGGCAGGAGGCACAAATGGAAATCATATGATATTGTTTTTTTTCAGTGTGGGGTTCATTTAATGACAACAACTGGAAGTGCTAGAACACTTCCAGTTGCTGCCGTTAAAGGAATCCCTCACCATTAAACAATCCCATTATAGCATGCAGTCCCATGACATCTTTTTTACAATCACATCACTTAGTGATGGAAACTCTAATCACAATCATTAACTGAGGATTTCCTGTATTATTATGGTTAGTTTCTTCATCGGCCAGATGTTTAGACTGGGTTTGGTGTTTTATCTACCTATTGAGTCCTTCCCAAAGACAAGAATAAGCAGAGGTTATTTGATTTTTATTATTATCTACCTTTTTAGAAATGAACGCAAAGGATCACACCATTCTGATACTTAGCATCACACTGTTTTACTGTTGCACAATATCGAAGATTGCATTTACCGGTGGGGTTGTTGCCAGCTCTGCTGTTGTTCCTGTTGTTTGAGTTAATATGTATCTCTTATACTACAAGGTTACAATGAGCAGGCCCATAAAATGTTGGGAATAGTCATGTCATACTTATACAGGCTCAGCATGGGAGTAGGAGAATTCCTATTACAAAAAAAGAGAAAAAAACATAAAAATTTAAATATTGCAGGGCAAAAGAAAAGTTAGAGATCTAAACTCAAAGTCCATCATATTTGCATAAATATGAACTCAGTCAGCAGAAAGAAACATGTAAAAGGAAATTGAAAGCTAAAAATATACCAAATACAGTATATGACTTTAAATTGCTTTTTTTTAAAAAAAAAACAACTATCTGGAACATTTTTGAGTGAAAAAAAACTCACCTGGAACATTTTTGCTTTTTCTTCCGTGAGTATCAGTATTTTATGCTTCAATAGCTGGTGTACTCTACACTTCCATGCTGAATCTTGTTCTGTAAAAGCCTTGCTTGGTTGGATTTTTTTTCCCCAACTCAGTTATATCTACAGTTAGTCTGAAGTAATTCCCATTTGGTCCCATGGGTCTTTCTTCATGCAAATATCTTTAAGAACATGGCCTTTGTATGATAGCCAGGTTAGACTGAAAAGGATTGGGAGTCATGTTGTAGTTGCTCAAACTTCCATTTCCTGGGAATGAAGCAGTGCTCAGAAGTTTCATCCTCCCATGGAGACAACGCTGGTGTGATATGTTCATGATTCGACACCATGGATCTCCAGGTGGGTCAAGATTATAGAGAAACACCAACCTGGAGGACTCCATGCTGTTGAGCTGTTCACAAGCAGCAGGAACAAATTGAACCTTCTACACCTGCTGAACACCTGGTAGTTTTTCTACCTTCCACTGAAGACTGTGGGATTATATGGTGTCTGTCCATATTGTGGAGAGTCAGCCAGTTGGGAAGGAATAAAACAAGTCTTCAAACGTTCTTCATCAAAACCACCCAAGCTTTTTTAACTGGAAGACAGACAGATCAAGAGAAGGACAAAGACGTTCACCGCCACATATGAGTGGAATAGCTTTCATTGAAGGGGAAATGTGTGCGTATGGACCATGTAAGATTGAAGCAGTGAAATATTCTCTTAAAAACACCATAGAATATCACTGTTGTCAGAAAAAAATATGTATGTGATGTTACAATTGAACATTGACTTTATCGTATCACCAGAATGAGCAAAGGTCACTTTTTTCCTCTTTTTTTTTTAATTTGAGAGGGTTTAAGGGTAGAAATTAGTGTAAGACTTTCAGGGATATAATATCTCCTTTTTGCCTTTTCTCCTTTCCAGTCTTTGGAACAGAAATTGGATTTTGGGGTCTTTAAGGGATGCTATGATTGACTTAACCCTTTATAAACTTCTATATATAAAGATTTTACCCTTTATAAAATCTATTTTGCCCTCTAATTCCCTAACAGGGCAAATTAGCTTGATTTGGGGATTTATGAGAATGCTCTGTCTTAAAAGATCCTCTCTTTTTTTTTTCTTTTTAAATCTCTTTTTGATGGAGGAAAAATAATTTCAGTATTACAAATCTGCCCCGTTTGTGAGTTATAAATAAGATCTTGGCTACAACGTTATTATCCCTTGCCTTATGGGATTCTAAACCCAACCCAAAAGATAATGCTAATACTTTGATATCATTGCCAGTATTACTGAATTTTGAGAAAGGGCAGAATTGAATTTTGGGGAATCTCATTACAGATTTATAAATAATTTAGTGTATATTTTAAGCCTTCTGAATATTATTTTTTTTCCCATCGTGGACTTCGAGTGTAGTGGTTCTTACAGTATGAAATGCCACACTGTATTGGATTTTATATTTGGATACTAAGACCTTATGAATGCACTGTAGTTGTATATATTCCTTTCATTGCTGGCATAATTGATGCAGCAAAAAAAAAGAAGAAGAAAAAGTGAAAAATCATGCCATTTCAATGCTATCACCACAGCTAGTTTTAATAGTTGTACCTTTTCAGGTTCATCTTCTTTTTTCTTAATCTATATTTTGATTATCCAACATTACATATGAATGGTCATCAACATTTAGATGTACAGTTTGTTGTGATACCAGCCTATCGAGTTTTGTTGCCGATGGCACCTGGGATGAAATCAGGCAAATGCAAGATTCAAATTTTAATAAATTTTATTATTTTCTCAGCAAAATATGCTTATTAACCATGAGGGTATTAGAAGCAATGGTTTAGAGAATGATAGCATTGAAACAATAGAAAATGAATCTTTTTTTTTTTTTTTTTAAAGTAAAACTGCAATGAAAATTTGCTGAAAAAAAGCAAATTTTGAGCTGGAATGAAGTTATTTCTCATTATTCACTGCAAATGGTGGTCAGAAAAAAAAAATCACCACTATGACTTGAAGACATACCTGGCAGTTTTATGTGGCCGATGTAATCACTTATTATTTGAGTGACGTTCAGGTATAACAATACAGCTTTTTTTAAATCACCTTCTGTGAAGGTAACTATGATTCAACACATTATAGAGAATTTGGGAGCATGTTCTAATACACCTACAACATTTGATTTTGTCATCAGTCTTCTAAAAATACATATGTCTTGTGATTACTCATGAACATGTCCACAGTATTTATTATTGGATATAATATTTGACAACATTTGGTACTTGATACACAGTAAAATTTAATATTGGATCATTGGTAGCATGCAGTCAAAATGGCATTTCATAGTATTTGCTGCAGAATATACAGGGACAATTAATTTTTTATAAGATTCATTATTTGAAACTTGCCAGATCTAAAGCAATCAAAAGATAGCTAAGAGGTCTGAAACCTTAGACTCTCACATTTTAAATTATACATTTGTTATCTATAATGCACATTTATCTTTTACTTTGGGATTTTTAAGCTAAAATAGATATACAATGTGGTCTTGTTGTCTTCAAATAGAAGAGTTATCTAAAGTTTCTAAATGAAAAAAAAATCCCATAAAGTAATATTTTCAATCAAATTTAAAGATATTTGACATTCATAAAGCCATTTTCTACTGCTGCCAATTGCAGAATGTGAGACATTTCATTGCAGCTCCTACATCAGAATATATGTGAGAATTAAAATGCAGAATCTAAATTGTTGTGTATTCTATTCATAAATATCAATGAATGTATGGAGCTTTTGCTGAATTCTGAGCTGTCCATCTAATTGTAACAAAAGTGACCATATAACTCTAATAAACACATATTATGCATCAATAATCATAGAATTTCAGATGGAATTTGAAAAACAACATTGCACTGTGAAGTCTTTCTGTTCAGGATTTTAATCATACTGTTCCTTCCTATTCACCCCCTACCCAAATAATTAGCCTTCCATTATATTTGAGATGTATGGGAAAGAATATACTAAAGTATAACAGACTTGAATTATACCCAGGAATCTGTAAAATTGAACCAATCTAGTTTGAATCATTGAATCAGTTTGGGTCATTAATCTGATTCAGCTAGTTGAAAAATAAGCCTGTTTAATGCTTTGATTAAATTTTCAGATTCTATTTTGAATTTATTTGATTCTCCAAGATCATATTGTTCCGACTTGGAAGAGGGTAATGATTTGCATTCAAAATGAATTTCTGAACATTGATCCTTCATCTCCCCCCCTCTCCCCCCTTCCCCTTCCTCCCCCCTCCCACCCCCGAGACTTCCCAGAACAAAGTACAGGGTATAAAATTAACAATCATAAATTAAAATACAACATAAGTCATAATCCATAGTCACTCCTCTCTCTAAGACCTTAACTCCCCTTCCAGAAACAAAAAAGTACATTCTTCTTCCAGTCCATTATATATCAGTCCATTCCACTCCTAAAATCTTCAGAATCTTCCAATTAAATTAGTATTTCCAGTTCATCAATAAAATACATAGTTTTTAATATCCAATGTAAAGGAATGATTGAAGATATGTAATTAAGAAATAGAAATAATTTGAAATGAAATCGGGGCTGCTCAGCTGCCATTTCAGAAGGGAATGGAAAGGGAGAGGAGAGAGTGAAGGAAGAAAGTAGGTAGGAAAGAGAGAGGTAGAAAAGGGGGAAAGGAGAGGAAGAAGAAAGGGGAAAGAAAGACGGTTAGAAAGGGTGGAAGAGAAGAGTAGGGAAGGAGGAGAGGATGTAGAAAAGTGAAGGAGAGGAAGGATGAAGAAAGTAGAAGAAAGTAGAGAAGGGAGGAGGAAAGGTTTGTTAAGGAAGGAAGTGATAGCTGGGCAGGTCCGAATAAGTAACAAATGAAAGTTAATGACTAATGTTGAATAAGAGACTGTATATTGAATAGGTTGTTGGAAAATGGAAATAAAACTTTTTTACTAAAAAAAAAATAAAAAATAATTTCTGAACAGAAGTTTCATGGAGCTTTAATTTAAACATACATAAATGTTGAGGAATTTGGGAAGACAGTGAAAAGTTGTAGGCATAATATAAATTCTGACACTGAGCTTCATTCTATTTTCTTCTCATCCACACATTCTTTGGCTGTACAGAATTTTTAAAAAATTGAAAGGAGTCAAATTTAGTTTCATGGGGTTTGGATGGGGAAATCCACAACTGAATTTCACCTATGTTTGAAGTTGTCCTTCCTGAGACACTGTCCTGTGTAGAGGCACAGAGAGAAAAGGATCGTATGAGAAGATAAAACTGGGATGGTCTTCTTGAATTACTTTTTATTATTATTATCTCTTTTATTCATTAAACATGAAACTCAGTCAAAAAATGAGATTGACTGGTTCTAATGGTTGATATGAGTTGCTGCCAGCCTCCTAGGTATCAACCAAGTATCTTCTTAAGATGTACTATGTCCCAAGTAGTGCAGTTTTTTGCAGTTCCGCTAGTGTTATTGCAGGAAGCTACAATTTCTTGATGTGTTTTGTAAAATTCTTGGACATGGTACCGATGATGCTCCGATGACAATGGCATCATTGTTATATATTTCATCCATAGCCATGTAGTTTTGATGGCCAGGTTGCAATATTTCGTGATTTTTTCCAGTTCTTTTTCTTCGACTCTGACATCTCCTGGTACAGCGATATCAATAAACTGTATGCTTCTGTATCAATAAACTGTATGCATAACCATGATATCTGGCATGTTGTGTTCCAAATGATGATCCATTTGTATTTGAAAGTCCCACAAGATCTTCACCATCTCATTTTTGGCAACTTTTTCCACTTTATGTTCCCATGATTTTTCAGATAAAGGTAAGGCGTATTTTTCACATGATGACCAGTGGATTAATTTAGCAACTTGATCATGTCTAGCTTTGTAATCAGTTTGTGTGATTTTGCTGCGCTCACATATTAAGTGTGAAACAGTTTCAACTTTGTTTTTTTAATTATTTATTATATATTTATTATATATTTTTATTATATATATTTATTATATTATACTTTATTATTATTATTTTAACCAATGCGCAGCACAGTTAGATATTACACCAGGTTGGGTACAGTTGGTTTAATTAATAGTACTTCAGCAAGTGACAATATCTAGAAGTTCTCAGCTTATCTCAAAAAATTAAGCAGAGTCTGGTTAGTACTTGGATGGGAATCCAATAGGAAATTCCACAGCTATAGGCTGGGCTAGGAAGTTTTTAAAAATCAACTTGAATGAGATTTTCTCCTTTTAGAAGAGGCAGTCAGCTCCAGTTGAACATAGAAGGTTTGGAAATGCTAGTTCTTCGTCTTTGCACATATTAAGCAAAATGAAGACAGGTTCCAGTTGAAGGTGGGAAAATGGGAAAGATTGGAAGCTTTTCACCACTGCTGAGCTGAAGTGTTCTTCAATTGGTAGAAAACTGATGGACAACCATTTAGATATGAGCCAGCACTGGGCTGCATAAACAGAGGGATAGAATCAAGAACACGTGAAGTGTTAATACCACTTTATAATGGTAAATCCACACTTGGAATACTGCATTCAGTTTTGGTCACCACGATATAAAAAAGATGCCGAGACTCTAGAAAGAGTGCAGAGAAGAGCAACAAAGATGATTAGGGGACTGGAGGCTAAAACATATGAAGAACGGTTGCAGGAACTCGGTATGTCTAGTTTAATAAAAAGAAGGACTAGGGGAGACATGATAGCAGTGTTCCAATATCTCAGGGGTTGCCACAAAGAAGAGGGAGTAGAGCTGTTCTCCAAAGCACTTGAGGGTAGAACAAGAAGCAATGGGTGGAAATTGATCAAGGAAAGAAGCAACTTAGAACTAAGGAGAAATTTCCTGACAGTTAGAACAATTAATAAATGGAACAACTTGCCTGCAGAAGTTGTAAATGCTCCAACACTGGAAATTTTAAAGAAAATGTTGGATAACCATCTGTCTGAGATGGTGTAGGGTTTCCTGCCTGGGCAGGGGGTTGGACTAGAAGGCCTACAAGGTCTCTTCCAATGCTGTTGTTATTATTATTATTATTATTATTAAAACTATACTGGCAATGCAGTTCCCATTGCTTGTACTACTTCCGTATCTGTTGCCTCTATTATTGCAGTCATATGATTTCACTGCAGGGTAATAGGTGACAGAATCTAGCGTGTTTTATACATCTTGAGACTGCTTTTGATGGTATCAGAATAAGGAGGAAAATATTACTTTTAATACCAAATGGAGTATAGTTTTCTCATTTGTGTGCTGGTAATAAAATGAAGACAATGCCATGAGGACATAGATGAAAAAAGATTATGCTTGGGCACGTTTTTGCCTCAATTAAGTTCAAATGAGGAAAGGCCCACATATTCATGTGTTCAGATAGAACCAGCCTTACACCAGTTTGCCATTAGAAATAATGGATTTCTCTCCAGTGCTTTGCAATACTTCTTTCCCAAACTTTTATTTTCCTTTCCCTTGGGAGAAATGAAAAATGGGCCTGCTAGCTAGGGTAAACGGAGAAAATCTCTGACTTTCAGGGAATAGATTCTTGTATTTCATCACGTTTGTTGTACAGGAGTGTTTGGCTACTTAAAATTACATCACTGTTGGCTCAATATTTTGTAAGTAATATTCTGTGTGTTATGGCAGTCTGGTCCAGATGAACAGCTGACTGGTCATTTGTTTCTTTTTAGCTTTTGAAATTGTCTGTAATGATTGGGAAAAGAGAATGATGCTAACCGCATAGAGAGCTGCTAGTGTATGCGTCAGGCTGGAATGTGCTGTTAGTGTATTGTTGCACTGTTGTTTTCATGCTAAAGCAATTGATCCTTCACAAAAATAAAAATAAATAAATTACAAGGGCGTATGCTGTATTGGAAAAGTTGTCACCTCATACAACATCGACGCTGAACATTTGCTGATGCTCAAAGGATATTCAATAATATCTGATAGAAAGCATTTTTTTTCTCCTGCATTATTCTGTTATTCTAATTTGAAGGCATAAGACTGGAGGGGATTATTGGTTTATTAAGATAGGCTGTCCAAATGGAGAATGTTAGAGCAAACAGTTTGAGTAAATTAGTGAATTTCTGACTGATGCCTTTTTGAGTTTTCAGACTTAAGCTCTTGTAATTTCCAGTGAATATAAAAATGTTATTTCCTAGAGCAGTGTTTCTCAATCTTGACAACTTTAAGATGTGTGGACTTCAACTCCTAGAATTCCCAGCCAGCATGTTAGTGGGGGAATTCTGGAAGTTGAAGTCCACATGTCTTAAAGTTGCCAAGGTTGAGAAGCTCTAGTGTAGAGGAATAATGTGTGAGCTCTGTTTATGATATTATAGTCAGAAAATATGTAGATGGATAGATAATAAGTAGAAAGCTGCCCTTAGTAGGTTAGGTAGGAGGTTCAAGAAGGAAGAACAAAATTCAAACCCTTGCTAAAGTAACAGTTATGGAATAAATATAAATGTAAACATGGAACAAAACACACACATGAAAATCTAGTTGCTGTAGTTAAAGCTCCTTTAAGCTTAGCTTGGCACGTGACAGTTCAATTACCATTTCTTGTTACTCTGTCTTCTGGTACAATTAGGACTGAATCCAACGGTGGGTTTCAAATTTTTTTACTATTGTGGGTATGGCTTGGTGGGCATGGCATTGCTTGGTGGGCGTGGCTTGGTGGGTGTGGAAGGGGAAGGTTACTGCAAAATCCCCATTTCCTCCCGATCAGCTGGGACTCGTGAGGCAGAGAATAGATGGGGGTGGGGTGGGGCCAGTCAGAATTTTTACTACTGGTTCTCTGAACTACTCAAAATTTCCGCTACTGGTTCTTCAGAACTGGTCAAAACCTGCTGAAACCCACCTCTGACTGAATCTACACAAAAATTAAGTTATGAGAAAGATTCATATAGATAAGAAATAATATCAAGAATAGTAGTAAACCGGGGTTTTGGAATGGAAGAATGAACATGCTTCCCTGAAATTTACCATCCCATTTTCGGTTAGTGACCAATTGGGGATATTCTGTTCTCCATAGAGGTTTTTCAACCTGCCTCTGGAAAGGAGAGCTTGTATGTAAGTACGTGCATATATGTGTGTGGATGTGGATGAAGGTAACTCAATATATTATCTAGAGTAAAATGTTTGTCAGGAAGACATAATGAAAGACATAGTTTATTCGACTTCTAGCAAAGATTCCTGAGTTCATGAATTTCATATAATTGAATGTTTCTTAAAATTTATGATTTAAGTGAAAAGAAAGTTCATTTTTTGTTGCTTGAGGCTCAGTGGCTTGTTATATTTCTGCATTGCCATAAACTGAAGCAATATATCAACTTGTCTGAAATCTTTGTAAGCTTTGACTAATAACTAGCCAGAGGTGAAATTATTGCCGAGACAAGATCTGTCTACCTTATGCACCTTAAAAGCAGGTGATCTCATTGCTAGTATTACAACTAAAGATTCCCACATATCAGGTGGTATTGTTTTAAAAAGTATTTGGAAGTATTCAGTGGTCCACAGGGTGCAGTTGTGGATGGACACACATCCTAACCACTACAATGGCAAAATAATGAACTGTGTTTTATGATATGACACAAACTCCATCCTTTTCTATTTGCAATGTTGCACGCTCATATAAGAAAGGTGGTGTTTTCCTCCGCAATGATATGCCAGATAGTGTGTCACTTCTCCCCCTTATTTTACAAATAGTCATTTTAAATTGCACTAAGCCATATTGCTTTTAAATTAGCAGGTAGGATAAACTTCACCATGATGGTTTATAAACCATTATTTATGCTTTAATGCAGCGGTTCTCAACCTGTGGGTCGCGACCCTGTTGGAGGTCGAATGACAATTTGCCAGGGGTCGCCTGAGACCATCAGAAATATGGGAAGTATACTTGCGAGTCGAAGAATCGCGGTCCAATGGTTGACTCCACAAGCCAGCTGCAGGCTCTTCAAATCGCTAGCCGAATTCGGCTTCAGGTGCGATGAATCAAAAAAGAGAGAAATCTTTGCTCTGATGTCTCCCTCTCAAGACAGCTGCAATCACTCCCAATCGCTAGCCTAATCTGACTTCAGGCGTGATAAACTTAATAGGGGAGGAGTCTCCGCTTTAATGCCTCCGTCCTCAAGGCAATCGCAAGCAGTTCAGATTGCTAGCCAATACGGCTTCCAGTGCGATAAATTCAAAATGAAAATAATTTTATGGTTGGGGTCACCACTTCGTGGGGAATTGTATTAAAGGGGTCGCAGCACTATAAAGGTTGAGAACCACTGCTTTAGTGTATAATGTGAATTCAACCTTGTGTTGGTCGGGAAGCCAATAAGTCTTGGCCCATTTTTCAAAAAAAACATTTTACATTCTAAGCCGCTATGTTTTAGCATTGATCTCCCTTTTTATGTTAAACTCTTTTTTTACATTAAAAAATGTACACAAAATACATTTAAATTTGGAATTTGGTGTATTTTACAGGCAAGACAATTGTATTGCGAATTTAGAGAACAACTACTATTGAAAGGAAAATGTATTATAATATGTGCATTAAACCAAGATTTTCAGAATAATTTGTTCACTTAAAAAAAATCTGGAAAAAAATTAGTATTGCTACCAACTCTTGAGATATTTTGGATTACAATTTTTATCAATTCCAGACAGCTTTCCCATATAAAAGGTTGCTCTGTTGAATAGTTATTCTGCAATTATAAACATCATACAATGCTTCCCCTTAGTTCAGCTTACATTATCATTTAATGTATTTTAATAGTTTATAATTTGCTCTGGAAGCTTCAATCCTTTTAATTCTGAAGTTGAAGAACTTTTTTTTTTACCACTACAGGTAGTCCTCGACTTATGATCAAAATTGAGTCCAAGATTTCTGTTGTTAAGTGAGACATGTGTTAACTGATTTTTACCCTGTTTTACTGCCTTTCTTGACACAGTTGTCACTGTAGCTGATAAGTTAGCATTCTGGTTGTTAAGTGAATCTGGTTTCCCATTGAATTTGCTTGTCAGAAGGTCACAAAAGGTGATCACAAGACCTTGGGACATTGCAACTTTCATAAATATGAACAGTTACCAAGCATCTGAATTTTGATCACATGATCATGGGGATACTGCAAAAGCCATAACTATGAAAAACGGCCATGTCACTTTTTTCAGTGCTGTTATAACTTGAGCTGTTGTAGGTCGAGGACTACCTTATACCTTTCAGTTTTTTAGAGATGAAAATAAGGGCTTGTTTTCACACTAGACGCCTGAAGCCTTCCCTTGGAAACTTCGGCCTCTGGTGGCTCAGCAGACTAAGTCTGTCTGTTATTAACACAGCTGCTTGCAATTACTGCAAGGTCAAGTCCCACCAGGCCCAAGGTTGACTCAGCCTTCCATCCTTTATAAGGTAGGTAAAATGAGGACCCAGATTGTTGGGGGCAATAAGTTGACTTTGTATATAATATACAAATGGATGAAGACTATTGCTTGACACAGTGTAAGCCGCCCTGAGTCTTTGGAGAAGGGCGGGATATAAATTCAAATTTAAAACAAACAAACTTCTTCTTGCCCTGGGAGTTGTTGTTCACTAAAAAAGGAGAATATTTGCAGCTCAGGGTTGAAATGAGGAATCCTTGGTTGGAGGGTGATGGGAGGTGGACATTCCTTGGTTGGAATGTCACTTCAATCCCACTGATTCATCCAATTCATACAATCTGTGCATTGGCAGTAGTCCTTTAGAATTTCAGCCCTACAAGATACAGATGTGTGTCATCTCTTTGATACTGACAAGATACAGGAGTGGTATCATGTTTTTCGCAAAATGTTTACTAGATTTAGAGAAAGTTTTGTTGTTGTTGTTCTTACCACATGTGAACGCCTGCTCAGCTCTGGTTGAAACATAAAGTACCAAGGTACACATTTTGTCATTGTTTCTGTGTCTTTGATAAAAGATGGATGTTTTATCGCTTCAGCTTATCTTACATCAGATGCTGAACATCTTGAAAATTTCCCTTGTGCAATTAAATTCACAGAAGCCAGGTGCTGTTTTACTTTCACTTTTAAGTGTTGGTACTTTTCTTTGCAAAACCCAACCATCTGGATGTCAGGCTAACCATTTTATTTTCACCCATTTACACTGTCTGCTTCATTGTGTTTTGTTTAGATTTGCCTTGGTCATCAGCTGGTAGTACACATTGAATGAGACGAGACGTACCCATAGTTCCCTTCTGTCTGCAGATTAACACATGCAGGTTTTGAAAGCGAGCTATTAAAATGATCATTATTTATGGAATTTGACAGCATATGGATCTCAGTTGGTGTGGTACTTTTTCACAGCTGGTGCTTGTTGAGTTGTGATATGAACAGTATGTGCTCTAACTGACTAGTCAAGTTTCACCTTTCAATATGCTCACCATTTAAAGGCCACGGGAACTTTTCAGTAAATATAGGGAGAAGAAAACCTGTTTTGCGCAAAGGAATCGCATTTGAGAAAATACCATATCCAGGGAAGGATGTTTCTCACAATATTTGGCATTAGGGTTTTTTATATGACCTAGAGCAGGGGTCTCCAACCTTGGTCCCTTTAAGACTTGTGGACTTCAACTCCCAGAGTTCCTCAGCTAGCAAAGCTGGCTGAGGGACTCTGGAAGTTGAAGTCCACAAGACCCCTGACCTAGAATATTGCAGCATAAAATGCTCAGGATTCTTTTTCTCCTTGTAATTCCCATACTATCAGCTTTCCATGAGTACAAACCAGCCCTTGTCTTCAATACAGGTAGTCCTGGACTTACAACAGTTCATTTAGTGACCGTTTGAATTTACAACAGCAGAGAAAAAGTGACTTACGATCATTTTCCACTGTTGACCATTGCAGCATCCCCGTGGTCACATGATTTACATTCAGAATGCTTGACAACAGGTTCATATTTATGATGGTTGCAATGTCCCGGGAGTCATGTGATCCTCTTTTGTGACCTTCTAACAATCAAAGTCAATGGGGAAACCAGGTTCACTGAATAAACCTGTTAATGAGCCGCGGTGGCGCAGTGGTTAGAGTGTAGTACTGCAAGCTACTTCTGCTGACCACCGGCTGCCAGCAGTTTGGCAGATTGAATCTCACCAGGCTCAAGGTTGACTCAGCCTTCCATCCTTCCGAAGTCAGTAAAATGAGGATCCAGATTGTTGTGGGGCAATATGCTGACTCTGTAAAACTGCTTAGAGAGGGCTATAAAGCACTATGAAGTGGTATATAAGTCTAAGTGCTATTGCTATTGCTATGAAGCTTGCAGTGTCCCACGATCATGTGATTCCCCTTTTGTGACCTTCTGACAAGCAAAGTCAATGGGGAAACCAGGTTTACTTAACAAACCTGTTACTAATTTAACAATTGCTGTGATTCATTTAACAAATGTGGTAAGAAGAGTCATAAAACGGGGCAAAACTCACAGTAAATTTCTCACTTAGCAACATAAATGCTGGGCTAAATTGTGGTCATAAGTCAAGGACTAGTGGTCCTTGACTTATGACCACAATTTAGTGGTGGTTTGGGGCATTTTCTGTTCTGAAAGGTTATTGGGTCATATTGTCTAAATGTATTCCTTTCTACTGAATGCAAGGAGAAAAGAATAAGAAGCAAACTCTGTTCCATACTATTGCCACCATAATCAATTGCAGCCAGCAGAACTTTAAAATTTGTTGGTATGACCGAGTTTTGGAGGACCGTAATTTCAAAATGCTATAACTGGAACTTTAAATGCCTTGGTGTGTTCAGTTGGGGAAGCATTCTCCAGCATTTTTTAATCTTCACAGACTCGTAGAATGTGAAGGATGCAAATGACTGCAAGGATTATGTAGCCTAATGCCCTGCCTAGTACAGAAATCCATTATTGCAGCATACACAACAGGTCATAATCCAGCCCCTGCTTATATACCTCAGCAAAAGAGATCTGGGACTTTCAAGGAAACTAGAGTTATTATTGAATAACTAAATTATTCCCAGTGTCTGACTGAAATGTCTTCCTTTGTAATTTAAATCCATTGTTCCTTGTCATATCTTCTGGAAAACTCTAAATAATTCTTTCCCATTTTCTGCATGACAGCCATTCAGATATCTGAAAATAGCTCTCACGTTTTTCTGCAGTCTTTTCTCTTGGCTCAATACTGCCAACCATTTCTTGCAAGGTTTTCTTTTCATGTCCCTTGTTATCTTCGTTGCTCTCCCCTGTCTAATGTGACAATGCTCTTCCCAAAATGTGGTGTCCAAAACTGATGCAATATTCTAGGCATAACATAACAACAACAGAGTTGGAAGTTGGAAGCATGACGTTTGATCTTGATTCTCTATTTCTGTTGACTCAGTCTAGGACTATGCTTGAATCAATTGCAGTTTATAGTCTCAGTTTTGTTGGTCATTAAGCAAATAATTCTTACTGTTACACATTTTCAATATACGTCATCTAAATTTTGTTGTCTGCTTCATTTGTTCCCTGGTGGAATTCTGTTAATATAGCATTTGGGAGAAAGAGTGAATAAATACTAAGGAGTCATCCTTTAATTTTCAAAGAAATTCACTGTTGAGGAATTGCGCAGCAGCTGTACAGATGAAGTCGGAGACACTAACATAAACTTGTGGATAGATGATAGATAGATAGATAGATAGATAGATAGATAGATAGATAGATAGATAGATAGATAGATAGATTTTGATTTAGATTTAGATTTAGATTTAGATTTAGATTTAACATTCAAACTTATAGCATTGAAGAAAAATGCAAGGTAGTCAGGAATACAGGAATATCATGAGACAAGTTAAACAGTACACAGAACACACAGAAGAAAAAAGGCGGGGAAAAAGGGGAACTCCCCCTTTGTACTTACGGCAACCAATCATAACGTAGATTTCATCACGCATGAGTCGGCACTCTCTAACTAATTAACTACAACTGTGTGTTCTGGCCTATTGTCCACACCAATCTTCCCGCTACTAAATTCAATATTCAAACACACAGCTGCCTGCAGTTACAATTACTGCAGACTCGAGTCCCACCAGGCCCAAGGTTGACTCAGCCTTCCATCCTTTATAAGGTAGGTAAAATGAGGACCCAGATTGTTGGGGGGGCAATAAGTTGACTTTGTATATAAATATACAAATAGGATGAGACTATTGCCTTACACAATGTAAGCCGCCCTGAGTCTTCGGAGAAAGGCGGGATATAAATTCAAATAAAAAAAATATATATCCTAACATTCACCAAATTAGCATTAGTTCTCCTGGAATGATAATAAGTTTATAAGTTGTTGCTTTTCTTCTCCTCCTCTTCCTCTCCTATTTTATTACATCTGCTTTGATGCTGCGTCTGTCTAACTTCATAGTAATGCTGAGTGGTTCTCAGATTAAAAAAATGAAAAGAAGGTACAACAAGGAAAAAGTAGAGGTTTTTAAGTAGAAACTGAACAGTCACTTGTCTGAAATGGTACAGGATCTCCTGCCTGAGCAGGGGGCTGGACTAGAAGACCTCCAAGGTGCCTTCCAGCTCTATTCTGAGTCTTATTCTGAACTTAATGTAGAAATCTCCTCCCTCCAACCTCCGCTCCCCCAACTCCAAATCAAAGAGGCTATGGAGAACAACCAGCTCTTTAACTGCTTGCAGAAAATAAAAATATTTCCCTGTATCAGTTAACAGAGTTGGAAGGGATCTTGGAGGTCATCAAGTCCATCCCCCTGCTCACACAGGAGACCTTTCCTAGAGATTCGAACCGCCAAACTGCTGACCTTTCTGATCAACAAGCTCAGTGTCTTAGCCACTGAGCCACCTAGTCAACTGAAAGCTTGATAAAAATCTGGATGTATTGCAAGGGCTCTAATTCCACCATTCTTTTCCAGTTTACCAGGAGGTAAGATGTGAATGAAACAAAAAAGATCTCTGTTTTTTTAGGAAAAAGTGAGAATTTGAGGCATATAAAATTATTATTTCCTTTCCTACATTATTTGAATTTAGGAGAATTTGGGAGGTTGAGGGGAAAGAACTTAATTTCATGAACTCTAAAATTGCATGGTATTCTGAACAAATGAGCATCTAGACTACATAGGAAGTTATTAAGGTCACAAAGCCTATAATCTGTTGTAAGCCCTCCTTAACAAGGGTTTATTTACTTATAAAAATAGCAGGAAAAGCTGGTTAATAGCAGGAGTGAAAAAAAATAAAATAATTGCAAGCAGTATTCCCAGTTCAGAATTCACCTCATTCATGAAAGTTAAAAATTTACATGGGTTGAGGTAGGGAAAGTTGCTTTATACTTTTGTTTTGTTTTGTTTTACTTTGCTTTACTCTATTATTTATTATTTTATTTTATTATTCATTTTACTATATATTTTTTATTATTTTATTTTTTGAAATTGCCAAAAGAGCTTTCTTTTCCTCCCCCCTCCCCACCGCAGTATCAAATGTCCTTAAGGTAAAGGTAAAGGTTCCCTTCACACATATGTGCTAGTTGTTCCTGACTCTAGGGGGCGGTGCTCATCTCCATTTCAAAGCCAAAGAGCCAGCACTGTCCGAAGACGTCTCCGTGGTCATTTGGCCGGCATGACTAAATGCCAAAGACACACGGAACACTATTATCTTCCCACCAAAGGTGGTCCCTATTTTTCTACTTGCATTTTTTACATGCTTTCGAATTGCTAGGTTGGCAGAAGTTGGGACAAGTAACTGGAGCTCACCCCATTACGCGGCAGTAGGGATTCGACAAGCTCAGCATCTTAGCCACTGAGCCACTGTATCCCTTTCAAATGACCTTACAGTATGGTATAATCGAGTAATCATCCTCTCAAAGAAGTAAGAAGAGGGACAAATGCAGACCCAGGGTTTTATTTTTTAAGTAACAGTGAGATGAAGGGAACAAGATTTAATTTAACTTGCTTGCCATTTCAGCAGCAGGTCCAAATGATTAATGCCTTGCTTATTTGTTTATTTGTGGAATCACTTTATTGCCTCAGTTGATTAGGGTTCCAAGTAATGTATGGTGAAATTTGGTTATACAGTATGTAATAGATCCAGAGTGTTGCAGCAGTTTCGTTCGTCTTCCTTAAGGAGAAAAGCAGGTCCAGTTTTATTTATTTATTTATTTATTTAATCACATTTTTATACCGCCCTATCTCCCAAGGGACTCAGGGCGGTTTACAGCTTATTAAAAACACAAATACACAAATATAAATACAAGATAAAACACTAATTAAAAAACTTATTGGATAAGGCCAAATTTAAAATTATAATTAAAATAATAAAACCCCATTAAAAACTAAATTAAAATTAAAATCCTAGCCCAGTCCTGCGCAAATAAATAGATGTGTCTTAAGCTCGCGGCGAAAGGTTCGAAGGTCGGGAAGTTGACGGAGTCCCGGGGGGAAGTTAATTCCAGAGGGTGGGAGCCCCCACAGAGAAGGCCCTTCCCCTGGGTGTCGCCAGTCGGCACTGCCTGGCAGACGGCACCCCAAGGAGTCCCTCCCTGTGAGAGCGCACGGGTCGGTGGGAGGCAGTCGGTGGCAGCAGACGGTCCCGTAAGTAACCCGGCCCTAAGCCATAGAGCACTTTGAAGATGGTTACCAAGACCTTGAAGCGCACCCGGAAGGCCACAGGTAGCCAGTGCAGTCTGCGCAGGAGTGGTGTCACATTTATTTATTTATTTATTTATTTATTAATCATATTTATATACCGCCCTATCTCCCGAAGGACTCAGGGCGGTTTACAGGCACTTAAAAAACACATAAACACATAAATACAATATAAAAACAATTAAAAAACTTATTCTATAAGCCCGTTATTAAAATATAAAAAAAAAACCCAATTAAAACCCATAAATTTAAAATCTAGCCCAGTCCTGCACAATTAAATAGGTATGTTTTAAGCCCGCGGCGGAAGGTCCAAAGGTCCGAAAGCTGACGAAGTCCGGGGGGTAGTTCGTTCCAGAGGGTGGGAGCCCCCACAGAGAAGGCCCTTCCCTTCCCCCACAGAGAAGGCCCTGGGCAACATGGGAGAGTTGCTTTTTGAAAAGGCACTTTTGAGACAACTATGATCTCGATGACTGAGAATCTCCACAGACAGAAGCTTTACACTTTTGAATCAAGAAGTCTTAAGTGTAGATGTTTGT
Organism: Ahaetulla prasina; assembly: GCF_028640845.1. NCBI lineage: Eukaryota > Metazoa > Chordata > Lepidosauria > Squamata > Colubridae > Ahaetulla > Ahaetulla prasina. Next base: position 79,486,867 of record NC_080545.1, on the reverse strand, counting down.
AATTGAATGTTCTGAGCCTGAGGAGACAAATGAACATTTAAAAATGTCTGCAGAATAATAGCAGATGAACATTTTTGTGATAATCAATCAAATAATCAATTCACATCCTCCCCATTAAACCAAGAAGCCATTAGAAACAAGATCAAAGACAATAGATCAGGGGCCTTCAAACTTGGCAGCTTTAAGACTTGTGGACTTCAACTCCCAGAATTCTCCAGCCAGCTATAGCAAGTCTTAAAGCTGCCAAGTTTGAAGACTCCTGCAATAGAGAGACTCCACCTTAACACTGACACTGATAAGTGAGGGCCACAAATTTAATTTCTAGGATGTTTACCATCTGACCTCTTTTTTTCTTTCTTTCAATGAAGCGGTCTATTCTGAATCCATGAGAATCTTGCTTTCCTGGTGGTGAGCAGGAATTTATCAGTGTTTCTTAATAGAGGATGTTTGACAATTGTCCTTGTCACCAAACGTTGAGCTTATGAGCAAATATCAGAATCAAAGCATATAAAAAGCAATTTGATGACATTTATGGATCTTTGTTTTAAACAAAAGAGAGGCCCTTTTGTGCTTTACAATATCTGTGTGCCCTTGAGAGATTTCCACTCCATTTACTGACCAAACTCAATTTTTTTACTATTGTTAGCAATGCAGAGTTATTATACACTCCGAAAGAATGAGCGGAGTATTATTCTGACGCAGGACCCATCAGCACAATTGCTAGCTGAAATTTAATCACTGGGCCTTGATTGTTTGTGTGACAGACAAAGGGGGCTGGTGGGGGGAAGCAGAGAGTGCCATTTTCAGCCACACAGCTGGATTTTCAAAAGATGGACAGGTAGGGGGCTTTATTATTTATGAACAGGATGGAATAACTGGAAAACTCACACTGGCAGAAACTGTATTGGCCCATTCGTGTCAACACACTTGATTCAGAGACATTAAAAGCCTTTTCACAGTATTTACTCCATTTTACTCTTTTTTTATATATATAATTTTTTAAAAAAAATTTTTAAACAAACAAATATACAAACAAACAAGCAGTACATTTTTCCTGAATAGAGTATTGACCGAGTCAAAATTTACAGCTTATAACATAAGTACTTCCCAAATATAATTTATATATTTCAATTTCTCCCATATCACTTTTTTATTTTTCATCTCTACTTAATATTTAATATATAATCAATATTACCATCCACCCTAACCTCTTAATCTTAATCTTTTCATTTTATTATCTTATATCTCCATTTATCCCATATATTTCTCAAAATCACCACATTTGTAAGTTATCATCAATTTGTTTTCTCTTATTTCCTTTTTTCTATTGAGACCCTTTAATTTAAACATAGTCATTTCCATCCTTAGTTTCTATTTCACGTTTATCTCTTAATGTCAATTATTTTTGAAGGTGGACCAATTTATCATTTCCTTTTCCTATTAATCATTTTACCATTTTTCCAAAAACAATATATTTCTTCAGATTTGTTTTTCATACCACCTTTTTCAGATATCAACATTATCTTAATCTCTTAATCATCTTCTTTTTCTTAATTTCTATTAATACCTTATTCAATTTCAATTTCATTTAAAGTTTCATATCTTAACCCCTTCTAAATGCATCATAACGAGGTCATATTAACCCTTCTATCATTCTTTTTGTATTTCACAATTTATATCATAATTCAATTTTTACAATACTGATATTAATACAATTCATTTAATTCTATAAGTATATAGCATATTTCCTTTCCTCCTTTCCCTTGTTTTTCTTCATTCTACCATTCGTATTACACAATATATTTCGTATTACAGTCACAAATATTAATAATAATAATACAGTTCACTTATTACTATAGGTATATATCATATTACCCTTCCTCTTTTCCATTAATTACTACTTTTAAACATTTTCTCTTGGTCCAACCATGCAATCCATCTCTTAAAATTTTCCTCCCTTTATCCCATTCTCTCATTTTTCCCCCTTTTTTTCCTTTTCCCCCCTTTTTATAATTATTATGTGTTTTTCTCTGTATTCTTCCTTTGATTTTTAAATCCTTTACTCGTCTAGTTTGCCCTAAGTTCCCATCTGATCTATTCCTCTTTTCTCCTCTCACTTTTCTTATTTCTCCACTGTTGACCTGTTGGTAAGAATCATATTCATTGCATTAGAATGTAAGTATGGGATAAGTTTACAAGCATAATCAGAAAAATGATTGAATGGTAGTCTTCCAAGGGACTAGAACCATTTTAGGAATCCCTATGTTTAGGTCAATGTACAGTAGTTGAGATTTTTGTCTTCATTGTACTTTTTCAATTATTTCCAGAGAAGAACCAGTTGAGATATTGAGGTCAGTGAGGGACTTCCTGTGATGTGATGGATTGGTATAAAAACCTAAGACAGATAGATACATTTTCTTGGTTGCCTCAGCTTGTCCCTTATAAAAAAAAATAGGAAAACCATCTTGGACATTTTGTTTGATTGTTTCGGCTCAGTCCACTAAAGTAATTAATGTTTGTTTTCCTTGAAAGTGACACATCCTGCTAAAGCTTGATATCATTTTTATAAGAAGATATGAAAGGAAGCAGTGGTGGCAGCACCATTTTAGTGGCAGAAGAGCTATTAATGTAATGCAGCCCTGGAAGGACAGATATCGTTAATAACCCAGCTAAGCTGCCAAGTGCCCAAGCCAGAAAATCCATCATTGCATCAGACAATTGCAGTGGTGGGCGAACGGAAGAAAACTTTCTTGATTTTGCAACACAAATGTCTAGCTAGCATCTAAGCCCTCAAAGTTTGTGTTGTGTATCAGTTTGTGTATCTGAGACCATTTATCTATTGTCTTGAAGACCTTCATGACAAGTGTGGGGGAAACAGGAATCACTTCTGCTTCTATATATCATTCACAGGTTGTCATTTTCTAATTGATTTTTCCTATAAGCACCTCAAATCCCCTTACATCAAAAATAGACATAAATGTCACTGGCAGTTTGAAAGTGAGAAAACAAATATACCCATTTTTCAGCCACCTTATTGTAAACCTACAATGAACAATCAACTACCTTATCAAAGTAGCCGAGTCTATGACATTATTTATTTATTTATTGCACTTTTAAGTCTTCCACCCTTTTCAAAAACTTCAAGTGAAGTTCTTGAAGGAATTTCTTTGGAGATTCCCCATATTAGTTTGAGAAAAAAGAATATGTACTCAGGAAGGCATTTCAATTTATTACATGAGAATGGATGAGTAGAAGGAGAAAAATAGGACCATATTTCTAATATTTTGATTCTCCTAGAACAATGATGGCTAACCTTTTTGCCATCACGTGCCAGGAGCGGGGGGCGGGGTTCGTGCACACACGCATGCCTAAACCCATAATTCTATGTGCCCTGCCCCTGCACATGCGCATGTGACACCCCCCCACTCCCCTTGCTCCTGGCACACGATGGCACGGTAGGCCCATTTTTTTGCTCTCCCAGCCTCCAAAGCCTTTCTAGGAGTCTGGGGCAGGCAAAAATGGCCTTCCCCATCTCCTAGAGGCCCTCCGGAGGCTGGACCTCCCCAGACTCCTGGAAAGGCTCTGGAGGCTGGGGAGAGAGAAAAACAAGCCTTCCCTAGCATCTCCTGAGGTCCTCTGGAGGCATGAAACAGCCTGTTTCCCTACTTCTGGTGGGCCCAGAAGGTCCAAAAATCAGCTGGCCGGTGCACACATGTGCGCTGGAGCTGAGCTCACGTGCCCACCGATATGGCTTCATGTATAGGTTCGAAGGATTCTCCCTGGCTGGTGTGGATTAAAGATCTGCAGTTCTCTTTTTTCATTTTCATCAAGACAAAATCAAGTGAGATATATCCAAACAGAGAAGATTGAACATTATATAAAGAATTAAGGTTTCTAAGCAGGCAGAAGAATTGCCAAGAAAACCCCATGAAACATGTTCAAGTCTAATGATGCAACAGAGTCTTAGGCATTGGGGTAGGATAATCAGTTTACTTTCTGGCCCAGCTTAAAGATAACCGTATCCTGTTAGAAGCTGCTTTCTTTCCTTTTCTCCTTGGATAAAACTTGGCTTTGGAAACAATTAGAGGAAGGGAGGAGAAAGAAGAGGATTTTTTTTAAAAAAAAAAACCTCTTTGCTGATTTCCAGTGTCATGTCAATCAGGAATTTCCAATAGAAGATTTATGGGGATATTCTGGGGAAGACTTTTTGCACAAGGAGAATACTTAAAATTAAAACCAGGGCTCTATTAACCACCTTACCCTAATATTTATGGAATTTCTTTGTTTCCTCTATACAGCACATCCCAAATTTATCCAAAAGATAACTGTAAGCTATTCAGAATTAACTCTAAAAGTGTACATTTCTCATCTGCAATTGCAAATTACTTCCAGTCTTATCATTTTCACATATATGCCAGATGTTTAAATTAAGGATGATTTCCCGCATGTGCATCAAACAACTCTAGCTACTAGAGTGAGAGCCGGGGGGTGGGTGGGTTAGAATGCAGTATTGCAGGCTAATTCTGCCAACTGCCAGCAGTTCAATTCTGATTCAAGATTCATTCAGTCTTCCATTCTTTCAAGCTAGGTAAAATGAGGACCCAGATTGTTGGGAACAATGCTGACTCTGTAAACAGCATAGAGAAGGCTGTAAAGAATTTATTAGAATTTTTAGAATTTTAGAATTTTTTTTTTACTGGCCAAGTGTGATTGAACACACAAGGAATTTGTTTTGGTGCATATGCTCTCAGTGTACATAAAAGAAAAGATACATTCATCAAGGTACAACATTTACAACACAAATGATGGTCAATATATCAATATAAATCATAAGGATTGCCAGCAACAAAGTTACAGTCATACAGTCACTGTGAAGCGGTATATAAGTCTAAGTGCTATTGTTATTGCTACTATGATTGATTTAGAGAAAGTTGTTCTGAACAACCCTAATGGCAGAAAATTGTTCTGTCCCACCCACACTAGCAGAAGATACCATTAGTCAAGGAATTTCAGCTGGCAGGGTCCAGGAGAAAGGCCTTTCCTGCATGGCTCTTGCCCCTTGGAATATCTTGCCCTCTGAGACATGTTCGACTCCCACGCTTCTGATTTTTTATAAGAGCCTTAACACCTCTGTCAAATGGCTTGGGGACAGATGCCTTGGGGCCCAATGGGGGAGCTCCACATTGCAGAGGGTTGATTCATTATTTATTTATTTATTTATTTATTTATTTATTTTATTAGATTTTTATACCGCCCTTCTCCCGAAGGACTCAGGGCGGTGTACAGCCAAATAATAAAACCCCACAATATAAACATTAAAACAGAAACTTAAAACCAAGCATATTACATAAATGGCCGAAATTTAAAACAATCAATTTAAAACCCTAAAATTCATAAATAACCCCACTTATAATTTAATAAAACTTTTAAGCCAGTCCCGCTGGAATAAATAAATGCGTTTTCAGCTCACGGCGAAAGGTCCGAAGATCAGGCAATTGGCGTAAACCAGGGGGAAGTTCGTTCCAAAGAGTAGGAGCTCCGACAGAGAAGGCCCTACCCCTGGGGGCCGCCAGCCAACATTGTTTGGCGGACGGCACCCTGAGAAGACCCTCTCTCTGTGAGCGTACGGGTCGGTGGGAGTCATAAGGTAACAGCAGGTGGTCCCGTAAGTACCCGGGCCCTAAGCCATGGAGCGCTTTAAAGGTGGTAACCAAAATCTTAAAGCACACCCGAAAGACCAGGCTGCGCAGGAAGGGTGTTACATGGAAGCAACGAGTGGCTCCCACTATTACCCACGCAGCTGCATTCTGAACTAGCTGAAGCCTCCGGGTGCACTTCAAGGGCAGTCCCATGTAGAGAGCATTGCAATAATCCAAATGAGAAGTGACAAGAGCGTGAGTGATCGTGCATAAGGCATCCCAGTCAAGGAAGGGCATTAAGAGCAAATCTCCCCTCCTCCTCTTCCTCCTCCTCCTCCTCGTCCTCCTCCTCCTCCCCCCCCCCATGTCCTCCCTTCTCCATCTTTATTTTGATTGGTATTATCATTTTATTGGGTTAGGAATATTTATTTTTTGATGATTTTAATGTTTTTATGATGTAAGTCACCCAATTACTTCAAAATGAGATGGGCAGGAAATAAATTTAATTAATAAACAAATAAAATAAATAAACAACAGGAAAGGGCTTCAAACACATTTGACTGAAAGGAATAAAAAAGAAACTGCTCAGGAAAAAAAAATAACCAGTATCAGGGGAAAGATAGAACAATTTAATAACTATTTTGGTTCAATATTCTCTAAGAAGAGAATCTCCTTTTTACCTAGAGATTGGGAAGAGCAAGGCAAAACTTCCAATTGGAACTTGATTGAAACATAATCAAGCAATACCTTTTCACTGAATAAATTAAACACCAGTATTCAGTATCACAGAGTACTGAAAGAACATGCTGATTGTCTGGCTGATTTCTATCCATTATCTGTGAGAAAACTTGAAGAGTAAATGAAGTGCCAGGTGATTAGAGAGGGCAAATATTGTTTCTTAAAAAAAGAGGAAAAGAGACTTTAGAAAATGCAGACCGTTCCATCTGATGTTTATACCTGGTAAGTTTTTTCAACAGATCACAAAGTGTCATCACTGTAAACATCTCGGAAACAGTGCAGTAATTACCATATTTAAACATGGTTTGCCCAAAAGCTTTATCTGGCTGTTCAGATAAAGTCATACTCTTATCAAATGGAAGGGTTCTGAGGCATTACAGAACCTGGTTCTGGGTCCACACCACCATGCAACTTTTTCATTAAGGATTGGATGGAGGTCTGGAACATCTTATTAAAAACCCTCTTTTATGGTAAGAACATTTCAACAGTGGAAATAAGAAGGTCATAAGCTTTCCTTCAGTGAGAACGTTCAAGGAGAACCTGGATAGCAATAGCAATAGTTCTTAGACTTAGGATAGGATAGGATAGGATAGGATACGATAGGATAGGATAGGATAGGATAGGATAGGATAGGATAGGATAGGATAGAATTTTTTGTTGGCCAAGTGTGATTGGACACACAAGGAATTTGTCTTGCTGCATATGCTCTCAGTGTACATAAAAGAAAAGATACGTTTATCAAGAATCATAAGGTACAACACTTAATGATAGTCATAGGGTACAAATAAGCAAACAGTTTTGTGGGTGTGGCTAGGTGGGGGCATGTGACTGAGTGGGCATGGCCAACTAGACATCACTCATGCCCACACCCACTCAGTCACATGACCCCACCCACCTAGCCACGCACAGAGGAAAAGGTTGGAAACTTTTTTGAATTTCCACCTGTATACCCCCATCCTCTCTTTGCAAGTCACCCCCATTTCCCCTCCTTTAGCAGCCCCGGCCCTAGCCCCGCTTTCCCCCCCCCACCAACTGTTTGTTTGGGCTGCTTATCTTCTGCGGCGGCTGGTCCAGAACCCGGAAGGCAAGCTGACCGGAGTTTTTGGCAGCCCCCAGACAGCCACCGCTGCTGGAAAGTACCAGCAAAAAAAGCTGTTGCCATCGCCACCATGTTCTTCGTGCATGCACATCCCATTGGACTTGCAAGGCAATGGGATGTGCGTGCGCGAAGAACATGGCAGCAACGAACATGGCAGCAACAAACATGGTGTCCGGGGCAAGCAAGCAGTGATTAGGGGACCAGTTTGGGGATGTGGCCAGCTGGCCATTGCTAACGGTTCAGTGACAAGGGACAAATTCCCACCATCGGTTCGCACGAACCAGTGTGAACCGGCTGAATACCACCTCTGTCTGTTCACAGTGCTTTACAGCCCCTCTAACTGGTTTACAGAGTCAGCATATTGTCCCCAACAATCTGGATCCTCATTTTACTGACCTCGGAAGGATGGAAGGCTGAGTCAACCTTGAGCCTGGTGAGATTCGATCTGCCAAACTGCTGGCAACTAATGATCAGCTGAAGTAGCCTGCAGTACTGCACTCTAACCACTGTGCCACCTCGACTCATATTAAGATATCTTAAATAAATATATTATAATATAATATCTTAAATAATGATATTAAGAATACCTTTATTTGGGATCCTGTACTGAGCAGAAGATCAGACTAAATAGTCTAAATGTCCCTTTCCAGTTTTGAGTTTCACTGTCCTCAAGGTCTTCACTATCATCATTTTAAAAATGATCTTCTCCATTCTTTCCTTTCAGGGACAGAGATTTAAATTTGCTTTAGCCCCGGTGTTCTCTGAATATAATACTGTATCATTTCTCACGCATAGAAGCTAAAGACAATTGTAATATTGCCATCAAAGTTTTAATGCAAGTTCCATTGGTCCCTTAGAAAGGCAATATCTCAGGTGAAGATTAGCTAGTGTTATAAACACTGACGTGGGTGACTAAAATGAAATATAAAGAAAAGCACAGTTTTTGTCCTTGCCCAAGTAATTGGAAGTTGTGATATTTCATTCATGACTGATAGTTGGATTGCTTTTACAACACTGTTAGCAAACTGCTCCTGTCAAAATAGACCAAGCTTCTTCCTTCCTTTCCGGTAAACATGACAATACTCTTAAATTTCAGCTTCTTCTTTTTTATGTGTATTATGATAGCATTCTAAAAAGCCACAATCAGCACTCCATTGTGCAGAAAGCTACACAAAGAGACAAGCCATTATAACCTCTGCCCTCACAGTTTAACTTGAGCTTTAAACCTCTGAAATGAAATTGGTTTTGCAATAAGCTCAAAGCTAGCATTCAATACATTGGGCTAATGTGCTGTGGGCATCATATCAATTCATTTTACAGTGACTTTAATGATGTTTAACAGTGAATGTTGTCCCAGGGAATGTACGTAGGTCTTTCTTTCAATTGTTAATGATCTTTTATTTTTTAAGACCAGGTTAAATTTCCAGATTCCAAAGTGTTTGCCAGGTATTCTCTTCAATACACATCAATGGCAATCTAGGATTCTCACCAGGGCACCTGCCAAGCTCTCGCCACCCTGGTTGTTTACATTTACAAAAAAAATATTTTTGTTTAACAACTGGAAAATGGACAAAGCCAAAGAATAGAATAGAATAAAATTCTTTATTGGCCAAGTGTGATTGGACGCACAAGGAATTTGTCTTTGGTGCATACGCTCTCAGTGTACATAAAAGAAAAGACATATTCATCAAGAATCATAAGGTACAACACTTAATGATAATCATAGGGTATAAATAAACAATCAAATAATATTAGGAAATAATCAATATAAATCATAAGGATACAAGCAACAACGTTACAGTCACTTACAGTCATAAGTGGAAGGAGATGGGTAATAAGAATGATGAGAAGATTAATAGTAATGCAGACTTAGTAAATAGTTTGACAGTGTTAAGGGAATTATTTAACAGAGTGATGGCGTTCGGGGAAAAACTGTTCTTGTGTCTAGTTGTGCAGTGCTCTATAATGTCATTTTGAGGGTAGTAGTTGAAACAGTTTATGTCCAGGATGTGAGGGGCCTGTAGATATTTTCTCAGCCCTCTTTTTAACTCGTGCAGTGTACAAAATAAACCATTAGAGAGCATTTTACCAAGGCAGCCTTTGGTGGCACCATCTTGGAGTCATCAGCAAGCCCAAATATCATATTTATTTCTGCTTCTATCATTATCTTTCTTGGAAAATAGAAATGAGGGACAGCCATGGCCGATTATTATATTTAAAAGTGTTCATATCTGTCAAGATAAAGAATAAAGAAAAACAAGAAGGAAGGGACATCTTTCTGTCAATAGCATTATATACCCATGACATGAATGGCTGACCCACCCACCCATTCCCTGCTACTTTACAAAAGTTTTCGGTCCAAATTTCAAATATATCCAGCAATAACCAAGGATTGGAAACTGAAAGTAATGACAAACAAACCAGAGCTCCTTTGATATGGGAACATAAAGGCTTACTGAAACTTGAATTAGATTACTCTATCTCTAGTCTAATGCTTTCCAGGTAATTTCTCAAATCTTTAGTGTTAAGAGCTACCATATATGGGTTACAAAATACAAATAACCAGTAGAAGGCAGCAAGGAGAATTCTTTAATTTCTCTTTGCTGCCCTCTAGTGGTTGGCCTGGTCTTCGCAAACTGGTCATGTAGGCACCAATTGTTGTTGTTGTTAGTTGTGAAGTCATGTCCAACCCATAGCAACCCATCCTGTCCTCTACCGTCCTCTGGAGTCTATTTAAGCTCATGCCTACTGCTTCAGTGACTCCATCCAGCTGTCCCATTCTTCTTTTGCCCTCAATCTTTCCCAGCATTAGGCTCTTCTCCAGTGAGTCTTTCCTTCTCATTAGGTGGCCAAAGTATTTCAGTTTCATCTTCAGGATCTGGCCTTCTAAAGAGCAGTCAGGTTGATCTCCTCTAGGACTGACCGGTTTGATCGCCTTGCAGTCCAAGGGACTTGACGGAGTCTTCTCCAGCACCATAGTTCAAAGGCCTCAATTCTTTGGCGCTCAGCCTTTCTTATGGTCCAACATTCACAGCCATACATTGCAAATGGGAAAACCATAGCCTTGACCATACGCACTTTTGTTGGCAAGGTGATGTCTCTGCTTTTTAGTATTTAGTCTAGATTAGGCCCCAGAGTGCACTGTATATTTGTTCAAGTTTGAGGTGGAAGATCATATTGTTGTTTTAAAATTCAAGCATATAGAAGTGTGTATGTATAAAAATCAAAATTCAGTTCTATTGACTTGGGGCTGTTAGATTCAGGCATGTCTAAATTTAAAACAGTTGTTATTGGATACTGAATTGTGGCTTGCTCACAATGCCTTAAAAGCCTTCCCCCTCCCTCAAAGAGTAGAGGACACCAGAAATGGAAAATGCCTGACTATGTCTTCCAAATATCTTGATCTGAGACGCTTTCCTTTTTCAAATAACTCTGAGCAAGCATGTGTCAACCAACTTTAAAGCTTCAAACACAACCTAAAACAAAAATCAATCAAAAAACAGAAATCTGACTTGAGCTGATTTCTTCATTTTGTATTTCTGACATACAAGCTTTACTTTCATAGGATCAAACTGGGAGGGGAGACAAAAAGAGATGGCTGTAGGGAAACTCATGATCTGGTATTTATTTAACGAAAAGAAGGACTAGGGGTGACATGATAGCAGTCTTCCAATGTCTAAGAAAAAGGGGTCAATCTATTCTCCAAAGCACCTGAAAGCAGGACAAAAAGCAATGGATGGAAACTAACCAACTTAGAACTAAGGAGGAATTTACTGAGAGTTAAAATCAGTGGAACAACTTCTCTCCAGAAGTTGGGAATGCTCCAAAACTGGAGATTTTTAAGAAGAGATTGGACAATCATTTGTTTGGAATGGTATAGGGGGTCTCCTGCTTGGGAAGGGATTGAATTAGAAGATCTCCAAGCTCCCTTCCAACTCTATTATTCTGTTAATGCTATATGTTGACCACAATAAAAATTTCAAAAAAGTGCCTGTAGAGCAAGGCTCAATATATATATATATATATATATATTTGTTAATGTGATATATTTCTACCCCCTCTGCATTGAAGCTACTCCTTGTCATCCCAGATTCTGGCCCACTTGTATGTATGTATGTATGTATGTATGTATGTATGCATGTATGTATATACACACACATAGATATAGATATGTGTACATAGATATGTGTGTATACACAGACATACGCACACGTGTGTGTATCTCTTTATATCTAGCTAGCTAGCTAGCTAGCTATCATCTATCTCTTAGATGATTAGATAGATAGATAGATAGATAGATAGATAGATAGATAGATAGATAGATAGATAGATGATAGATAGATAGATAGATAGACTGTGTGTGTGTTCATTAAGATGTCTGTCTGTCTGTCTGTCTGTCTGTCTGTCTGTCTGTCTATCTATCTATCTATCTATCTATCTATCTATCTATCTATCTATCTATCTATCTATCTAAATATCCATTATAAACACTAAACATATACTGGTATATTTTTTTAAAAAAATAATCAATATAAAAAAAGTGAAAACAGTAGATTAGGCTTGGACATATATACTTAGCAGATTTTTTTCCCCCCAGGATTCTTTTTTTTTTTCAAAAAAAAATTGTCTAGTGGGAATCGAGTTTCATTTTGAATTTACTATTTTTATTTGATATGCACTTACAGCTATATCCTTTTCAGCTGCTTTCATCAGGGAAAATGGGGAATGGCTCTAATATTGCCACGTTTGATAAATGGACATGTCCCTTTGGCTCCTTCGCCCAACTCTTCTTTTATCTTGCCCTTAGTGATTCCTTCAAGGACCCTTCCTTTCTCCTCACATTTCCATGAGATATAAAAATGAATGTCTCTGCATGTAGCATCATCCGCTTGGCTATGGTGTGACATGTAATTACTTTTCTTCCTCACAATTAATGCTTTTCTGTAGCATAGCTGACAATCAGATTCTTCTATGACACTCCACCACACTGGAAAAATAAATATCCCAATTAAGGGCTACCAGTGCTCTTAGGCTCCCTGTTTCTGATGATTTTCCTCTGGTGTACGAACCTCACAAATGGAATTGTTTTTAATTGTGGCATTTATCGATGCTGTGCCTTACTGAAAGGTGAACTGAATAAACATTTAGATCAAGTTTTCCAAGCAATTGAAAATAGACTCACATTTTATGAAAATTTAGAAGGCACTCCAATCCCACATATACTGGCAATATTAGATATCCTTTGTCATTTTTGTATCCTGATTTAAAACTGGGAGCTCCTTGGTATATTTTGATTTAAAATACCTTTGAAATGAATAATAAAGATGGATGTGCCTTTGTCTCTTGCGGGAGAGGCAATTATATCCATTCACCAATTCAATTAAAAGCTACCTCAGTCTCCTTTGCTGCATACAAAAAGAAATTAGAAATTGCATTTATGGCGGATCAGAAAATGAAGTGAAAGTTCCTACAGGACTTTAGTGACTTCGACAGCTATAATTATTACTAGAGCAATTCTTCCCTGATATGTGTCCCTGATATGTGTGTGGGGGGGGCAGATATTTTGTTTTCCCTTTGCTACTGTCTAGCATAACATTTTGCAGTCCTCAGTAATTATGCAATGATTTAGAAATGATGGTTGGCAGGGTGGATTGGGAATGGAAGGGGACGTATCCAGTTGGATGACCGCTAATGCTAACGATGAAAAAGTATTGTGAGTTGTTTAGAAAAGACAGAAGAATGAGTAGGGAAATAAGATTTCACAAAGGAGATAGGAGGGTAGGATGATAAAATTTCCAACTGGAAGCATACAATTTTAAGGAAGAAAGGACTTCTTGCCTTATCTGTAAACAAAACCTGGGACTAAAATACCTGCATAGCAATTGCATAACGGATTAATAGCTACTGTGCATTCCCTGAAGCTATTAACCATTTCTAAGAGGTAGTGCACATCAAAATAATCTGTTTATGATAGTACAAAATGCAATTGCTGGATGAAAATTGCATTCCGTAAATTGCAACGAAGGATCCAATGCCAATCATGATTCTTTTGCTTAGTATTCGTTTATTGCACTTAGCATACACTATCTTGGTTCTTGCAAGACCAGTGAAATTAAGTTATGCCATCCCAGTGAGTCATTTTGGGGGGATAGATTAAGGACAGAAAAATACAGCTGGATCAGCCAGGCGTCCATTTGTTTTCATGTCCTGATTTAAGGCAATCAGATGCAAGCTTTTAAAAATCACAATATCAGGACTTAGAAATTGAATTGATCAAAGGTAACTATTTCTATCCTGGCAAATAGATGGGGAAGAAATGGAGGTAGTGACAGATTTTATTTTCCTGGGCTCCAAGATCACCGCAGATGGGAACTGCAACCAAGAAATTAAAAGACGCTTGCTCCTGGGGAGGAAAGCTATGGCAAATGTAGATAGCATACTAAAAAGCAGAGATATCACCCTGCCAACAAAAGTGCCTATAGTCAAGGCTATGGTTTTCCCAGTTGCAATGTATGCCATAAGAAAGGTTGAGCACCAAAGAATTGAGGCCTTTGAACTATGGTGCTGGAGAAGACTCCTGCAAGTCCCTTGGACTGCAAGGCGATCAAACTGGTCAGTCCTAGAGGAGATCAACCCTGACTGCTCTTTAGAAGACAAGATCCTGAAGATGAAACTCAAATACTTTGGCCACCTAATGAGAAGGAAAGACTCACTGGAGAAGAGCCTAATGCTGGGAAAGATTGAGGGCAAAAGAAGAATGGGACAGCTGGATGGAGTCACTGAAGCAGTAGGCATGAGCTTAAATGGACTCCAGAGGATGGTAGAGGACAGGAAGCCCTGGAGGAACGTTGTCCATGAGGTCACGATGGGTCGGACAGGACTTTGCAACTAACAACAACAAACCATTTCTATTTCTTCTGTTTCTCTCCTTTCTACTCCTTTCTGTCTATTCAAGCTTTTTTTTTATTTTAAAATGTTCATATTTTGCAAGCAATTACTCTAATATAAGATTCCTTTCTGTGCTTCAGTTTCACCAATACAATTTGTGTGCCTCTTTTCTGTAATGCATCTAGTCATTTTCCTTATCCTTCATATATTGCTTTATATATTTTCAGGAATACCATCAAAAGCTAAGTGTAAATACCAAGTAAGCATTTATGTATTACACTTTTATCCTGTATTTCCTCTAAGGCTCATTATAGTGTTTGTAGCTGTTTTCCCTCAGATTTTTCCCCCCAGCTTCTAAGGACCAGTTTGGTTGTAGTAGTTAAAGGCATGGGGCTAGAAACCAAGAGAATTTGGGTTCTAGCCTTGCTTTAGGCATGAAGCCAAATGGGTGACTTTAGGTCAGTCAGTATCCCAGCCCGGAAAAAAGATAAGGTCGTAGCACTTCCAAAAATGGTGCTAAGAAAACTGCAATTGCCAAGAGTCAAGAGTGCATTGACGGCCCATGTACACACACACATGTACGTGAAATGCATGAACGCATGTGCGCGCGCACAGCAGAGGTGGGTTTCAGCAGATTCTGACCAGTTCTGAAGAACCTGTAGCAGAAATTTTGAGTAGTTCGGAGAACCGGTAGTAAAAATTCTGACTGGCCCCGCCCCCATCTATTCTCTGCCTCCCGAGTCCCAGCTCATCAGGAGGAAATAGGGATTTTGCAGTAACTTTTCCTTGGATTGGGGAGGGAATGGAGATTTTACAGTATCCTTCCTCTGCCATGCCCACCAAGCCACACCCACCAAGCCACACCCACAGAACCGGTAGTAAAAATTTTGAAACCCGCCACTGGTGCACACATGAGGGAATAAGCAAAAGGCATGATAGCCCCAAACTCACCAAGACATGTGCTTGAACCTCAATCCAGCTCCTTAACTGCTGCCTAACACTGTGTTTTAGCTGACATACTGATTCACAATTTCAACATTCATTCCTATCCTTAATACAATGCAGTAATCCTCTCCATGTGTTTCACCTCACGATGCAACAATATATACATGTTTTTATTCAGCCTAATATAAAGACCTATCAAAAATACACTTGTCTTGTGCTTCTTTTGGGGAATACTAGGGTTATATAGGGACATATCTTAGATATGACCCCCAGCTGCTCATTTCTAAAGCCTCTGACTGGTTAAAAAAAAAATCATCCACTAAGCCAACACCCGCTCCCAAATATATAAATAATCTACACACAAGTAGAGTTCCAAAATTATACTAGAAGGTGAAGACGTCAAAACATGCAGCAGCCCAAATCTGATCTTTAATCACAGCATGCCTTCCTCCTGAGCTTGAAGGAATTAACCAGACTTGAAGGAATTAACCAGAACTCAGAATTGAAGGAGGAAACTAGAACTCAGCAGGGAGGGAATTCCAGAGCATGAAGGTAGTAAGTGAAAATGGCCACTTCTCCATCTAGCTGTGTTCTCATATGGACCCGACTTAGAGGCAGTTGATTCTATTCAATACAATCATATAGGCAGATGAATACAGGGTAAGGTAGTCCCATGGATAATCCTGTGTAGACCATGTAGGGTCTTCAAGGTGACAACCAGCACCTTGAATTGCACCTGGAAGCAAGCTGGTAACTGAGGAGAGCATCCCAACCCAGTGGCGTTCATCCAAGTATTTTGGGCCAAGTATTAAGAGCCGAGGTGGCACAGTGGTTAGAGTGCAGTACTGCGGGCTACTTCAGCTGCGGTTCAGCAGTTCAAAGCTCACCAGCTCAAGGTTGACTCAGCCTTCCATCCTTCCAAGGTGGGGAAAATGAGGACCCAGATTGTTGGAGGCAGTATGTTGACTGCCACCTAGAGAACCACCTAGAGAAGGCTGTAAAAGCATTGTGATGCGGTATATAAGTCTAAGTGCTATTGGGATATGCCAAACACTGCCCAGGCTGTCTCATTTTGCACCAACTGTAGCTCCCAGATACTTTATTAGGGGCAGCCCCAAGTGGAGGCATAACAGAAGTAGTGTAGCTAGTCTTCAACTTACAACAGTTCACTTAGTTCAAAGTTATAACAGCACTTAAAAAAGTGACATGATCATTTTTCACCCTTGATTACATGATCAAAATTTGGATGCTTGGCAACTGGTTTATATTTAGGACAGTCGCATGTTCAGGTCATATGATCAGCATCTGTGACCTTCTGACAAGCAAAGTCAAGCCAGATTTACTTAACAGCTATGCTAATAACTTAACAACTGCAGTGATTCACTTAACAGCTGTAGCAGGAAAGGTCGTAAAATGGGGCAAAACTCATTTAGCAAAAGTTTCACTTAGCAACATAAAATTTGGGGCTCAATTGTGGTCGTAAGTCAAGGACTACTTGTATAAGTAGGGGGTGACTCAGTAGTTGATTCCAATATATGTATATATCAGTAGGTTAGGTGTAATTATGTTTGTGCGGGAGACTGGGGTAAGAATTTAATTCATTTCATTTTTATATGAACTTAACCTGTATTCTTAATTCTTCATTAATAATAAGGGGTCAAGGTGAAGAAGGTGTGCGGGGACAAAGTGATCCCTTTGAATGCTTTGTGTTTAAAATCCAATTTTTGAATTCCAGTGTACTCAGCCCAGTATGTGGTGCAGCATTAGGGATTTTTGCTTCTTGTCTCTTCTCTCTCCCCACCCCTCCTACAGGCTCATCAACTTTACAGCTACATGGCAGGTAGGTACAACATGATCTGCTCCATGCTGAGAATGATTGTGCTGTTTAAATTAGGCTGGTATGTCTTGCTGAGAATCTTGCTTGCCTTGTCCTTTGAAGAGCTTAGGAAAATTTGCAAATGTTCTCATAAACCACGGTAAGAATCCGAGCCTTTAAAGATGTACCAGTGATGGAGACAGCAAAACTGACAGATGAAATTGTGGTTTCGGGACCCTTTGCCAGACTTAATAAACTTGCTGTCCTAAGTAAAATCTTCAATTTTGATTTCACCCTTGAGAAGATTTGTCTGTGTGCTTCTTAAGAGCTGACACTGACTTAATGGCACATAAAGCAAATCAAGTCAACGCTCTGATTTCTCTTCCACACTATGTTAAAATATCCCTTTGTCTCCCAGAGCTCCAGCGATCTCTCTCTTGCAGTCTCCCTCAAAGAATCAACAATATGGAGCACCTGTGGGCAATCTCAAGTTTTCTCCTTGTCCAGAGAGGAATTACAAAGAGCTGGTCTATACCAGCTGGTCTTTGCTCTGTTACAGAAATCAGCTGTTCTGACCTAGGCTTCCCGAGTAATTAAACACACAAGTAGTCCTAAAAACCTCTTTTATTGCAACAGCTGTGAATTCTGTTCATTCACAGAGGAGTCCCAATTAGTTATAAAGAGTCCTTCGGGAGAAGTCCTTCAGAATATCACCCACCTTTATCTCCCTTGACACGCTGCCAAAGACCTAATTGGCAAAACCACACAGAGTCCAGAATTAAACAGAGCTTCAGGCTTTAAGCTGAACTGAATGAACAAATGTTGCTTCCCGCAAAGGCCCATGTTCCTTTGCTCCTCTTTTAATTCTTAGGGGAGGGGCCAATCATCTCCAAGCCCTACTCCCGAGTCGTCGCTTTTGTTTTAACTGTTCTTGCCTTCTGGCAGCTCTGCGCATGCGCGCACTGGGCACAGGCTCCCTCTGTTCCTCTGTCTCACTGAGGTCCGACTCTGGAGGCTCCGGAGGCAGCACGTACCTCCCAGATGGCCCTTTCTCTGCCTCTGATGCAGAGCCCTCGTCCAAGCCTTCCCCAGACTCCAGGACTGGCCCACGGTCCTCCCCAGCCTCCTCACTATCCAACTCTGCTGCCAGCTCCGCAGGCTGCTGGCGGACCACAACATCAGCTTCACTTCTAGAGGTGCTGTTTTCAGTCTGCCACTTCTTTCCAGAAATCCCCCAGTAATATATTCACTTAGTGACCATTTGACTTAATGATCAAGTCATTGGAATGGAATGCAATCACTAAATGAGGAGAGGGTATAGTCATATTGCACTGGACTAAAATAGTTTCAGTGTATTTGCTAACTGAGCACTGCAATTATTACTTTAGTATTTTTCTGTTTGATTTTGATTTTTAGGTTAGCAATTTCCAACCTTTGTGGCTTGGCAGCTCGGATGGGGTGGGGAGAGGGGAACCAGCAGGCTGCTGCACATGCACATGTGCAGCTCAACTTGTGCAACAGCCCACACTTGCATGGCCCGGTTCCAAATAGGCTGAAGCCCAGGGTTTGGGGAGCCCTGTTTTACACTTTAAACAATTTGCTATATTACCAATTTTCCTTTAGCTAAAGATAATCCCCCAGTGAGATATCATTAAGGGAAAGGATTTGAAACTTTTGTTGCTGTTTGGTTGGGAAAAGATTTAATAATTAATAATTTAACAAAGTTGAAAGGGACCTTGGAGGTCTTTTAGTCCAACCCCCTGCTTAGGCAGGAAAGCCTACAACACTTCAGACAAATGGTTATCCAACATCTTAAAAACTTCCAGTGTTGGAGCATTCACAACTTCTGCAGGCAAGTCGTTCCACTGATTAATTGTTCTAACTGTCAGGAAATTTCTCCTTAGTTCTAAGTTGCTTCTCTCCTTGATTAGTTTTCACCCATTGCTTCTTGTTCTACCCTCAGGTGCTTTGGAGAATAGTTTGACTCCCTCTTCTTTGTGGCAACCCCTGAGATATCGGAACACTGCTATCATGTTTCCCCTAGTCCTTCTTTTCATTAAAATAGACATACCCAGTTCCTGCAACTGTTCTTCATATGTTTTATCCTTCAGTCCCCTAATCATCTTTGTTGCTCTTCTCTGCACTCTTTCTAGAGTCTCCACATCTTTTTTACATCGTGGCGACCAAAACTGAACGCAATATTCCAAGTGTGCATTATACCAAGGCATTATAAAGTGGTATTAACACTTCACATGATGATTCAGCGATGCCTTTTGAATACAAAATATTCTGACTTAAGATATAATTGTAAGAGTTATAACAGGACAGATCCCATGCTTGTCAGCAGAATGTTTTGTCTTTCAACACTTGAGTTTCACACTTTCATCTGGCATAGCCACTGGTGGATTCGTGAGGCAGGGAAACAAAAACCTGTTTTAATTTTCTTTTTGTCACTTGGGCTAGAAGGGAAAATGGGTAGAACTGTTGTCAGTTGGGAGGGAGGGGGGAAGGAAGGAAGGAAGGAAGGAAGGAAGGAAGGAAGGAAGGAAGGAAGGAAGGAAGGAAGGAAGGAATACAGCAAAAAAGACAGGAAGACAGGAGCACATTTCACCAATGGGATTGGACACCTATATGCTGCCTTCATTTATGGTCAACCGCAGAAAGCATTCTAAACACTCCTGTCTGATATTTTCCTTACAATCACAACCTTGTGAGGTGGATTGGGCTAAGAGAGCAGGACCAGTCACCCAGCTGGTTTTCATGACTAAGGCAGGCCTAGAATTCATATTCTCCAGATTTGTAGACCAGCCTCTTTACCTTTACACCAAAATTAATATATAAATAGGTGTATATAGATAATACAGACTTGTAATGTCAATTCCTGCCTGTCATGTATGTACTTACGTATCTATCACTTTTGCATAGTTGCCCATCTCACAATAAAGGAGCTCCAGACAGCTTACAATAAAAACAAGCATAACATATAAATGTTAAAAACTACAATTAGAAGACATCAGCAATATTATTAAGAACAAGCTGTGGGGAGAAATGAAATTAAAACAATGTAGCCAACTCATCAATTTGTCCTTGCCTTGAGATCTCCAGGTCCGCTGAGGCATCATCTTTTAAAGGACTTCTGGAGAAATGTCAAGTATGAGGTTAATTTCAATTCATACCTCTCTCTTTCTATGCTTTTTACATATGTTTTTTGGTGCTCTCTCCCTTCTAACCTTTTGCCAGTGAACTATTTGGATGTTTCCTGATGTTTTAAAAAATAAATATCAAGCAATATTTTTGCTAGCAAAGCTTAGTGGTGTGAAGAATTTGGGGTTCATTAAAGTGTGCTGGATAAAATTAAATTCATTTTTCCTACACTCTTGGCACTGTAGACATTTTTTTTAAATAGTCATATAGTCCCACTCAGTTTTGCAAATTCAGTTTTCCTTAGAATACAGGATTGAATTAATTTTGGGGTGATCAAATTGAAATTAATGCAATTATTCACCAGAAAAATGTTACAAAAATTTCAAAAGAGTACAGAGAATCCTAAAAGGAAAACTGCGGAATTGTTCAGTGAACTTGAAGATGAAGAGCAAGGAAACTTTTGACGCTAGTCTTCATAGACTGCTAGATTTCCTTCTAGAGCTCTGATATTTTGATTCTAAGCCTCTTCCCCTCACCCTCACTTCCTACTCCTATTCTTCCTTTTTGATCTCTTTAGTAAAGAAGACATGAATAAATTTATTAGCTATGCTGCTTTTCCTTCTCATCAATAAGCAGTCAATGTCTCTTTCAGTGCAGACTGAAGGATAGCTTTTTCAATGAGCCTTAATCACTTGTACATTTATCAAGGAAAGAGGATTTTAATTGAATTGTCTGCCTAGATTAGAAATATCCTTTGTTATATCCTTGTTAACTTGAAAAAGGAAGGGGAGCAAAGTATCGTACTATGATTTTTTTTTATTTAGAAGTGGGAGTAATATTAACGCATAGACCTATTGAAGATATTATTCCTGTTTTGTGCTAAAATGCCCCAAAGATATTACACATTTGATTTTGGGAGAAATGGATGGAATTCTAAGGCAACAAAGATGGTTTTATTTTTATAGGAAGTATTTGAGCTACCTAGTAATCAATTTTTTATGCAGTGAACTTGAGTTTAAATATTGCAATAACTATGAAACTATCTCTAAAGCTTGTTCTGAGGACTCATATAAATGTGATTTAATTGAATATTTAAAAAGGCATTGTGTTTCTCCACAATATGTCTTTATCTAAAGAGGAGGACAAACAGGTAAAAAAAATATCACTTTTGAAGACTTTGAGCCAAAGCTGAAAAAATCTGGATTTTATAAAGATTTGATCCTGGATTCAGATACTGTAACTACAAAATCTAGAATTTGTGCCTGAATTCTCAGGATAAGATGATTCTCTCTCAAATGTTAGAAATTAGAGGTAAAGTGAGAGGATAGGTTCAAAAATGGATTATTGTACGTACACACTGAAGAAATTGAGTTTATTGTAAAGTCTTACTGGGAAACAGAATCCAACTTCTTTTTAGAATTAGTTGAGGGAAACAAGCTGGGTCCTATATGCCTTCAATTTCTTGCACCAGGTGTTAGAAAAATATCTCCATATATTACCATCTAACTGATTTCTCTTGTCATTGGAAATTTTTCCCCTTGCTCTAGAACAGGGGTCTCCAACCTTAGCAACTTTAAGCCTGGAGGACTTCAACTCCCAGAATTCCCAGAATTCCTCAGCCAGCTTTGCCAGGAAAGCCGGCTGGGGAATTCTGGGAGATGAAGTCCACACCTCTTAAGGTTTAGAAGTTAAGAAGTATTGCATTAGACAGATCTTTATTAGCAGCTAGGAAAAAATAGCTTATTGTACCCAGGAGTATGTTCTTTAAAATTGCAAGAGACTACCCAGAACATCAAAGTGATACCCTATCATTTTCTTAAGAGCAACCATTGTTAGTTAGGGCAATGGCATTTTATCTCAAGCATTTGGATAATATAAGCCAGTTCTAGTAACCTGAACCGTTCAGTTTCTTAGATTTTTTTTTCATCTATCCTTTTTTTCAAGCAAAAGTTTGGCTTTCTGCTGCCCCAATTAAACTTGACATCAGCCTCATAAAGTTGGCTTGACTGATAGTAAATGACTCTATACATTTCAATAATTCGCAGAGTTTATTATTACCCTAATTATTAATCCTGCAGTTAAAATTCTGCATTTGGAAGGGATTGTTCAAGGTAGAAGCCTTTGTTCTGGTTAGGAATTTTCAGCAAAGCATTTTGGAACGGGCTGTTCTCCAGTGCTTGTTTCAACAACACATCTGTGTCTCAACACTTCCTGCCCTCCCACCCCCTATAAACATTCATCAGAACCTGTGTTGTTTTCTTCAAGAAATTCACCTCAGCCTGCATAGGGTGACTTCCTCAAAATTTTCCTTTAGAACAAAACCATGAGGTACATTATGCTGACAGATAATTCTGACCAATAAGTTTCAGTCCACTCAAACTCCCCATCCTATTTGTAGAACATCAAGGGAAGCCATTTTTATTTTTGCTGTTGTTGTCAAGAGGAAGAAATTTCTAGCAATGTTGCATGGCACAATGGAGTGCTTACATTCTTAAGAATTATGTTTGTAAGCTTTAAAAGGTAAAGGTAAAAGGTTCCCCTCGTACATATGTGCTAGTTGTTCCTGACTCTAGGGGGCAGTGCTCATCTCCGTTTCAAAGCCGAAGAGCCAGCGCCATCCGGAGACTGCGTCTCCGTGGTCATGTGGTCGGCATGATTAAATGCCAAAGGCGCACGAAACGCTGTTATCTTCCCACCAAAGGTGGTCCCTATTTTTCTACTTGCATTTTTTACATGCTTTCGAACTGCTAGGTTGGCAAAAGCTGGGACAAGTAACGGGAGCTCACCCCATTAGGTGATTACTAGGCACTAGGGATTATAGGCTTTAGAAAGGTTTTTATTTATCAAATAAAGTGTATATTGGGTTTTTATTTTTTGTAAGCCACCCAGAGTCACTGAGAGTGAATGGGTGGCCATACACATTTTCTTAAATAAATAAAAATAAATAGCTTTAGATACCGCCCATCTCACTCTCAGAAATTAATTAATTTCAACCAAATATCTTTTTTTTAAAATAAAAGTACTGCAAAGATTCGATTCAGTTTGGAAATTCAGTGCAAAGCTGCCTCAATCAGCTCTCCCCACAAAATCAGAAAGTCAAGTTGAATTATTGAATTGTATGCATCTGAATCTGTTCAACTATTTGGAAGGACTTTTTTGCTTGACCAAACTCCCCTTTTCGTTATTTAACCTTTAAAAACAAATCAACCTGACTTCCAAACATTAAATTGGGTCAGTTTCATTTTTCAAATCTCTGTGAATTGTGAAATTGGAATGGCGTAAGTCTAATCAATTATTTCAGTTGAATTGGGGCTGATCACATAGCCTTAGTAACTGGTGACTATGATAGTTGTTATGCTGAATATATTTTTAGGACACGCATGTATTTCAGGTTCACAGGGAAATGGCAAATGAAGAGGTAAAAGACCACTACTTTGACTTGACTAGGTTACATTGAGTCACAATTCCATCATAATATGATGTAATTCCAAGATGATTGGCCAGGAAACTGAAATTCATATTGGTGACTAACCTGTGTTCTTCAGGTGAATCTATATGCAGTTATTTTATGTAATCCATTTTGCAACACCTCTGTCTTGATGGATGTCAGTCTTGGAGAGCTGGGAGCAGAAAGGTTCTCCTGGAACATTTTATGGGCTACAAAATGATAGGACTCCAATCTGAGTCGGTCACCAGGACCAGAGGTTTTTTCTTCCAAACTTTTGGACTCATGCTGGAGCCCTTCTTCAGGGCTCAGAGAGGGAACTACTCTCTAGCAGAGGGTGTGCTCTTCTGGGTGTCATATTTATAGTGCCTGTTGTAAGTGGCCTTTTAGATGCTGATTGGGGTGTGTTGATGGCTGGCTTTCAAGTCCTTAACTGTTGTTTGCTTGTGCTGCCCAGCCTTCACCTTCTAAGTGCTTGTACAAGTACTTAGAAGACCCCTTAGAAGGTGTGTTTGCTTGTACTGCCCATCCCTCACCTTCTAAGTACTTGTACAAGTATTTAGAAGATGAGGGCTAGGTAGCACAAGCAAACAACAGCTAATGACTTAAAAGCCAGCCATCAACACACCCCAAGCAACATCTAAAAAGCCACTATAAATAAGACATCCAGAACAGCACACATTTTGCTAGAGGGAAGTTCCCTGAAGATGAGCTCCAGCATGAGTCTGTAAAACAAAATCTCTGGTCCTACTCAGATTGGATCCTGCAACAATTATTCCAGAAGATGTATATTCACCTTCATTTGTACAAATTGATAGCCCAGAGGTGGATGCAACCATGATATATAGACATACGCAAACTTATATTATGGTGGGTAGCGGAACAAAGAAATGCTGCTTCAAAAAGCTGTTGCTCCCTTGTTGTAAATAGTAGACTTTGAGTAGATTCTCTGTGTTAAATATCACCACCAAATTGTGGGGAAATAGAGAAGAGCTCCCTTGATGTCCTGCTCTGCTTCTCTATTGTGTTGCTATTATCTACATAAAAGTTACCTACAACATGTTTCCAGTGGTTCTGGGAAGTTTTATGATTCATAGTTAGAGATATGCTGTATAGATAATGTAAATAGTAGCTTCTTGTTCATGTCTCCCTCTGTCCATGCTTTTGCCTACTTGATTCCGTTTCACAGATTCACTTTTGCCAGCTGACTCTGCTTCACAGATGCTGGTGTTTAATAAATAAACATCAAGCTATATTTTTTGCTAGATGAACTGAGTGCTGTGTGTGCTTGATGTGATGTGGATATAGGGGCTGACTAAGAGTGTGCTGGAGGCAACTAAGCTAGAAATTACTCTCTGTTATTTTTCAACAAACAGGAATTGGAGGTTTTAGCTTGTCTGCTTTTATATCAATTCAAGTTGGAATTCTATTGTTCTGTTGACTGAACGTATCAGTCTGTTCTTCATTATTCAGCTGATGAGTTGAGAGGGAGGAGAAAATGGAAGGAGGGTTTCTAGAGGAGCTCTGCGTGGGCCACAGAAAAACAGGACCAGGAATTTACCATCAATGCTTTTTTTTAAGAGCTATCTGAACCAAATTTAAAGATGATGAGACATATTTCTATTTTATTTTATTTTTATTTATTTATTTTTGTCACACAGTATATATAAGCATAAGCATGAGGGGATAGATGGGGAACTCATCAAATTTGCAGATGACACCAAGCTGGCAGGAATAGCCAACACTCCAGAAGATAGGCTCAAGATACAGAAAGATCTTGACAGACTTGAACATTGGGCACTATCTATTTATTTTGTTATAATATTATATACAGGAACATATATTGAAAGGAAACAATAGGACAGGAACGGTAGGCACTTTTGTGCACTTATGCACACCCCTTATAGTCCTCTTAAGAATGGGGTGAGGTCAATGGTAGATAGTTTTTGTTTAAAGCTTTTAGGAGTTGGAGAGGAGACCACAGAGTCAGGTAGTGTATTCCAAGCATTAACAACTCTGTTACTGAAGTCATATTTTCTGCAATCAAGTTTGAAGCGGTTGACATTAAGGTTGAATCTATTGTTTGCTCTTGTATTATTGCTATTGAAGCTGAAGAAGTCCTTAACAGGAAGGACATTGCAATAGATGATTCTGTGTGTTAAACACAGGTCTTGTCTGAGTCGGCCGAGTTCTAAATTTTCGAATCCCAGGATTTCAAGTCTGGTGGAATAAGGTATTTTGTTGTTGACAGAGGAGTGGAGAACTCTTCTTGTAAAATATTTCTGGACTCGTTCAATTGTATTAATGTCAGAGATGTGGTATGGGTTCCAGACAGATGAGCTGTATTCAAGAATGGGTCTGGCAAATGTTTTTTATGATAATGAAAGGAAACAATAGGACAGGAACGGTAGGCATGTTTGTGCTCTTATGCACGCCCCTTACAGTTTTTGGTTGAAGGTTTGGGGATTTTGGGAAGAGACCACAGAGTCAGGTAGTGTATTCCAAGCATTAACAACTCTGTTACTGAAGTCATATTTTCTACAATCAAGATTGGAGCGGTTAACATTAAGCTTAAATCTATTGTGTGCTCGTGTATTGTTGTAATTGAAGCTGAAGTACTCATTGACAGGAAGGACATTGTAATAGATGATTCTATGAGTTAAACTCAGGTCATGTTGAAGGCGGCATAGTTCTAAATTTTCTAATCCCAGGATTTCAAGTCTAGTGGCATAAGGTATTTTGTTGTATTCAGAGGAGTGGAGAACTCTTCTTGTAAAAAGAACGTGTCTGGACACGTTCAATTGTATTGATGTCAGAAATGTGGTATGGGTTCCAAACAGTCGAGCTGTATTCAAGAATTGGTCAAGCAAATGTTTTATATGCTCTGGTTAGTAGTGTAGTGTTTTTGGAGAAGAAGCTACTCAAGATTAGGTTTACAACTCTTAAAGCCTTTTTTGGGATGTAGTTGCGGTGGGCTTTGGCACTTAGATCATTTGATATGAAAACTCCAAGGTCTTTAACAGGGTGAGGGTCATCAGTAAGGTAATGTCCATCAAGCTTGTACTTTGTGTTTAGGTTCTTTTTTCCAATATGTAAGACTGAGCATTTGCTGGTTGAGATTTGGAGTTGCCAAGTTTTAGACCATTCAGATACAAAGTCAAGGTCTTTTTGAAGGGTAGTTGTATTGTTGATATGTTAAATAGTTTGACATCGTCAGAAAACAGAACACAATTACTTGTAATATGGTCATAGAGATCACTAATGTATAATATGAAGAGTGTTGGTCCAAGAACGCTGCCTTGTGGAATGCCACTTTTGACAGGAACAGGATTTGATAGAGCATTGCCAATTTTGACCACTTCTTGTCTGTTTGATAGGAAAGCTGTTATCCAATTGTGAAGGGGACCTGAGATACCATAGGATTTTAGTTTTAGGAGAAGTTTATCATGTACTACTGAATCAAAAGCTTTACAGAAGTCTATGTAGATTGCATCTATTGCTTTGCCCTGGTCAAGATTTGTAGTCCATATGTTTTTGCAATAAAGAAGTTGTAAATTACCTGATAATTTTTTTCTGAAACCAAATTGTTTATTAGAGAGTAGGTTGTTTGTTTCTAGTTGGAGGGTAATGGATTGGTTGATGATAGATTCCACTACTTTGCAGGTGACACAGCAAAGAGAGATAGGTCTGTAATTTTCAACTAGGCTGGGGTCTCCTTTTTTGAAGACAGGGATGACCGTGGCAAGTAACCAAATTTTGGGAAAGGTACTGGTCATGAAAGCTTTTTCAAAAATTATGCTTAGGGGTTCTGCTATATTAGTGGAAATCTTTTTTAAGACATATTAAGACTGGTAAGACAGTCTGTTATTAACAGCAGCTGCTTGCAATTACTGCAGGTTCAAGTCCCACCAGGCCCAAGGTTGACTCAGCCTTCCATCCTTTATAAGGTAGGTAAAATGAGGACCCAGATTGTTGGGGGCAATAAGTTGACTTTGTATGTAATATACAAATGGATGAAGACTATTGCTTGACATAGTGTAAGCCACCCTGAGTCTTCGGAGAAGGGCGGGATATAAATTCAAATAAATAAAAAAAAAGTATTAAGAAGTATTTAAAGTCAGGAAGATGGATTCCTTTCTAGTTGGACATCCTGTTCAAATAGTGATATTGCTTTCAGACTGGAAGCAAATTTGTGGGAGTTGAAGTCCACAAGTCTTAAAGCAGCGGTTCTCAACCTGTGGGTCGCGACCCCATTGGGGGTCGAATGAAAATTTGCCAGGGGTCGCCTAAGACCATCGGAAATATGGGAAGTATACTTGCGAGTCGAAGAGTCACGCTCCAATGGTTGACTCCACAAGCCAGCTGCAGGCTCTTCAAATCGCTAGCGGAATTCGGCTTCAGGCGCGATGAATCAAAAAAGAGAGAAATCTTTGCTCTGATGTCTCCCTCTCAAGCCAGCTGCAATCACTCCCAATGGCTAGCCTAATCTGGCTCCAGGCGTGATAAACTTAATAGGGGAGGAGTCTCCGCTTTAATGCCTCCGTCCTCAAGGCAATCGCAAGCAGTTCAGATTGCTAGCCAATACAGCTTCAGGCATGATAAATTCAAAACAAAAATAATTTTACGGTTGGGGTTGCCACATCGTGGGGAATTGTATTAAAGGGGTCGCAGCATTATAAAGGTTGAGAACCACTGTTTTAAAGGGACCAAGGTTGGAGACCCAAGGTTCCTAAAATCCAATTCTAATTTCTCTTCAGATGACATAAATATTTTCCTCATTTAAGTTTCTGTGATCATTTTAAAAACATCCATCCTTGTGGACTTAGTTCATGACAATATACTCTAATTACAGCTATAGATTCTTTGATTTATTTGTAAGTCATACTTTCTGTTGTATTATCCATCACTGGGAGGTATGCCACGTTAAAAAAAATACAACTTAAAGGATTCTTTTATAGAAAAGGTTTTAATATTTGAATTTTATGGATATTTTTAATAACTATTATAAGCGCTCTAGAATTGTTAAAGTAGGCAGCATGCAAATAATTGCACATAAACAAAATATAAATTTAAATACAGTAAATTGCATAACATAATTAAAAGGAATTTAAATATACAAACCATGCCTGAAGAAGTAGAGGATCTTCAGAAGTAAACCAGAAAATCATCTTCCCCCACTATTTTGATCAGAAATTTAGACTACAGTGCAATGCTGAAAGCTGAGCCGTTTGGGTCATTCTGACCAATACAAGAAAGTCGGAATGACTTTTCAAATCTCCATGTTGCCTATCAGTTCTCTCCAGTTTATGATTTGATATTGTCTGCCTCCATCATTCAGTGTGACTTCACCTTGTTGTCTCTGATCAGATGTTGAAAAATTAATAACCTTCCTAAGATCATCTGGTGCTTCATAGATGTATCTGTCACCTTGTCATCTCCCTTCACCTGTTTGATTTTTGGCAGAATGGCTACAGCAGTCTCAATGCATGCTCATCCAGAGTTAAAACTCTCTATTAAAGCCCTGATGAGGTGATGAACTGATTTACTTGAAAGTAATTGAAACTTGGAGGATACTGAACTCTTCATGTTTGAGGGAATGCTAATGAACCTTGTCTTAAATTCACAGTGAAACAGAGGTGAGAGGAAGCGTCCCAAACATATAGTATTTGTTCCTTTTGTAGGATGTCCTGTGAGAATAGAAACAATTTGAATAAAATGATAATTTGAATTTCAAATTATATCACTTTCTGTATTTTTAATTCCTTTCTAAATGAGTCTTCCTTCCAGAACTATTTATATTTGGCCCGTTTTATGGTGATTGAAATTGCTCAGAGTGAGTGATACTAAATTTAATATAAATGTAGAGATTTTAATAAAATAAAGACAATTTTATCAGAAAAGGCTGCAGCCTTTTCAAATGAAAAAGTAACTTCCACAATATTGTGCTTAAAATTTATAGAGTACAATAATTAAAGAATTATCCACACATCCCTCAGTTGAGATACTTGAATTTCATTTTATATTCCATTCCTTCCATGAAGAAGAACAATGGTCTTTTAAAATCACCTATCAGTGAAGTGCCCTATTTTAGTAGAACTCGTAAGTACCATACTAAGAACTGGGATCCCAAATGTCACAAAAGACGTAAGAGATCAGAGTTAATCTTGAAAGATATTAGATCTGTGATGGCGAACACAGGTGGCACATGGACCATATCTGTGGGGACACGAGCGTTGCCTTAGCTCAGCTCCAGTGCACATGCACATGTCGGCCAGCTGTTTTTCAGGTCTTCGGGGTCCACAGGAAGTCTGAAAATGGGCTGTTTCTGGCCTCCAAAGGGCCTCCGGGGGAGGTGGGGAAGGACGTTTTTGCTCTCCCCAGGCTCCTAGAAAGTCTCTGGAGCCTGGGGAGAGCAAAAAACAGGTCTACCAGGCCCACCATGCCATTGCATGCCAAAAGCGGGGGGAGCAATGGGTGGTGGTGGTCACACGCACATGCATGGGGGCGAGGTGCATTGAATTATGGGTGTGGTCACGTATGTGCATGACCACCACCACCCCGGCTCCCCTTACTTTTGGCATGCAACAGCAAAAAGGTTAGCCATCACTGTATTAGATCCTAGGTTTGAATACATCAGATCTGCAGCTAGGTTAAAACAATTGGGTAAAAGTACATAATCATGATTGATATATATCCTAAGTCCACCTCCAAGCCATGTCAGATTTATAGACATTCATTCCAGTTAGATCAATCTATGTTTTTTTTTGCATAATACACAAACAAACAAAAAATATCCATTGGGGATATTTCACTTAACAACTGCCATGTTCCCTTAACCTCTGCAGTGTTTACTTAATGATTTTTAATTTGTAAAAACTTCAAATTCGATGCCTCAGTGTATGACTGCAACAACTCACAGTTGGCTCAATTACAGTTATAAATAGAAAACTCCCTGTACCTCTCTTGGGCCTTACCATCTTTTTACGTCACCAG
Source organism: Ahaetulla prasina (assembly GCF_028640845.1). Lineage (NCBI taxonomy): Eukaryota > Metazoa > Chordata > Lepidosauria > Squamata > Colubridae > Ahaetulla > Ahaetulla prasina. The sequence goes on along the minus strand of NC_080545.1, from coordinate 79,456,160 downwards.
ATTTCACTTACTTTCTAAAGGCGTCAAAAATTACAAAAAAATTAAACAGACGTTTGACAGAACCCCAACAGGAAGCCTCATTCTAATTTCCAAGAATGTTTGTAAGCTACATAGTCTGCGTGAACAGACTTGATATGGAATTACAGCCTGGTGCTTTTTGTGGAAATTTACCAGGGGTGAAATCTACTTACCTTTTCTACCAGTTCGGAAGTACACGTGCCCTGCGCGTGCGCAGACCTTCTGTGCATACGCAAATCCTTCTGTGCATTCTGAGAGAGTAAAAAACAGGTTACTTCCTGGTTAAAATCAGGAAGTAATGATGACTGGGCAGGTGGGCGGAGCCTCGCACTGCCATCGCTAGCAGTTCTTCAAACCACCCACCGCCATCACTACCATCATTGTAGCATTTCACCCCTGAAATTTACCCATTTAATCAGGAAAATTACACCCAACCTAGTGTGCAAGTGTGCAGCTGAGGAAAGGGTTAAAAATAACAATAGCAATAGCACTTGAACTTATATATTGCTCCGCAGCACTTTACAGCACTCCCTGGAGTGGTTTACAAATGTCAGCATATTGCCCCCAACAATCTGGGTCCTCATTTTACCAACCTTGGAAGGATGAAAGTCTGAGTCAACCTTGAGCCCCATTAGGATCAAACTTCAGACTGTGGGCAGAGTTTGCCTATAATACTGCATTCTAACCACTGTACCATCACGGTCCCATGGAGATCAGAATGGAATGTCCCCACTTTGATTCTTAGCAAATGCTTATTTTGTGACTGACCTGTTTATAAGGATATATGGGCTGGGATTGGGCATTCTCCTTATAGCATCCAATTTGGAAGTGTGCCATGACATGCTCTCAAAATGCCAAATGAGTTCACCAGTGAAAAAAAAACTGTCCCTGCATTAGCTTCTGTTTTTTGTTTCTCCAAAATGGTATCTTGGAATATCAAAACTGCCCTCCACAGGAGACTTCCAGGGCAGTCTCGCCCTCATCAGTTTCACACCAACCAGTGGTGGAATTCAGGCAGTTCTATCCGGTTCGGATGAACCTGTAGGGGCAACTGTGGGATGCCCCGCCTACCCACGTGGACATCATGACGTTCCATTTTTCAACGTTTTTAGGGGTCTGCACATGTGCAGAAGGCCTTGCGCATGTGCGGAAGATGGCCTCGTGCATGCGCATGTGCCCACATATTTGTGAACTGGTAGGGAATGTAAGTGAATACCAACCCTGACTCCAACTGATATCAGATTCCTAGAGACTCCAGTCCTTTTAATGCAAGGAGGGAAATAATATTCAGGCAAAGCTATTCAGGAAAAGCAGTCAATCCAAATTCTGAGCACCTGGGGAGTTTCTCAGGCATTATGTAACAACACAGCAAGCATATTGCATTCTAATATGACTATTGGCTTCTTTTGTATTATATATATATATATATATATATATATATATATATATATATATATATATATATATATATATATATATATATATATATATATATATATATATATATATATATATATATTCCTGTCGTCTTCTTTTCTGGAGAAGTATTGCATGCATACTTAGCAGAGTTCAGTCTACTAAAATAAATATAATATAATAAATATAATAAATGACACCTAAAGTTCTGCCGGCAGATTGTAATTGGAACTGTGACATGGAAATATTGTTACACACCACCGGCATCTATCACTGCAGTGTGTTTATAGTGCGGGGGTGGATCATAAAACTAGTCACAGCAGCACCCACCTGCACTATCTAATTTTTAAGACATTTCCTGAAGGGATTCATGAGCAAAGAAGTAAAGCTGTGCTGACAATAGCTGATGCTTAAATATCACAGTGTCTTTAAGACTGTTTAACCCTTAACTTCTCATTTCTAAATGGGACGTAGCTGTCAAGGTTTTAAGACTTTAATCTGGTATTCCTGATAATTCTCAAAGTGGAAGTTAAGCTTTGAAAAGAACGAATTAAATGCTCATCATGTCTAATGATCACAGTCATGTTTCCGATAAATGCCAAAGTTAACTATAAATAAAGCATGCATTCAAGAATACCTTAACATCCCTCTTGTTGATACAGACTTAACGGTCACTTTCTCAAAAAGGGCACAAAACAAATGTCATAATAAATGATGCGGAAATAACTTTGGAAAGTAATGTAATAGAAGGCCGAGCCGATGGTCTATAGTTGTGATGGTGAATCTATGGCACGCATGCCAGAGGTGGCATTCAGAGCCCTCTCTGTGGGCACGCGCACCATTGCCAGCTCCTCTTCTGGTTTCCAGTGCCCACAAGTGCACCGGCTAGCTGGTCTTCGCACATGCCAGAGCGCCAGAAACCCAAAGACCAGCTGGCTGGTGCGCATCAGAGGTGGGTTTCAGCAGGTTCTGACCAGTTCTGGAGAACCAGTAGTGAAAATTTTGAGTAGTTCAGAGAACCGGTAGTAAAAATTCTGGCTCTCTGCCTCCTGAGTCCCAGCTGATTGGGAGAAAATGGGGATTTTGCAATATCCTTCCCCTGCCACACCCACCAAGCCATGCCACATCCATGAAGCCATGTCATGCCCACCAAGCCACACCCACAGAACCGGTAGTAAAAAATTTTGAAACCCATCACTGGTACGCATGCGCATGCTGATGCTGGAAACCCGAAGACCAGCTGGGGTTGCGTGCATGTGCACCGGCCAGCTGGTTTTTGGGTTTCCGATGCTCTGGCATGTGCACACATGAGTGCACACACGTTCTGGTTTGGGCACTTGGCGCTGAAAAGATTCCCCATCACTAGTCTATATTATCTATAACAAAGAATTCTTTTTCCCTTTTCATGCCCATATTCATAATTAGCAGTTCCTAATTGGCTAATGAAACTATTTTCTGTTAGATTAATCAATAGAGCACCTAACAATTGCAAAATTGCCCTTTCTAGATACTAAATAATTTATGTGGCTTGTGCATATGATGTGGCCATATTAGTGCTTCCGGCACAGAAGTATCAGTAAATTTATAAATTGGTGGGATCCATCAGTGCAGGAGGGGGCAAAGTGTATTTTCCTTCAGCCAACCTGATAGGGAAGCAGGGACATTCTATTTTAGATTGTCCAGTCTCCAACATAGGACATGATTGAAAGGACCAAACAAAAAAGTGATCCTAAGTCTTTTTCCTCTCATCCCTTAAATTCAATTATCAAATTAAATTAATCTCTTGTTTAAATCCAATGATTTTGTGTTTACTTTGAGTTCATTTGCAACTTCTGCTGACTATCTGGCCTGGTCCCAGCAGTTTTCTTGGCAAGGTTTTTGGAAGTGATTTGCCATTGCCCCCTTCCTGTAAGCATATTTCTTCCATAATCTGAGTCCTCATTTTACCAATATTGGAAGGATGACAGGCTGAGTCCACCTTGAGCCCATCACGATCGAACTTCAGGCTGTGGGCAGAGTTAGCCTATAATGCAGCATTCTAGCCATTGAACCACCAGGGCTCCTTAAGGTGGGACTAGAACTCATGGTCTCCCAGTTTCTAGTCTGGCACCGTAACCACTACACCAAACTGTCTCTTTTAGCATCACAGTTAATCAGTTAGGAATTTTAGGGGAGGGGAGGACAAATGGGGCTCCAGAAAGAGATTATAAATTTTTCTTGGCAAACCCTTTTATCATTCCTTTCATTGTTGCCTTGCTATGTATGTAGTTAGTTAGCTTCAGGAGGAGTTGTTTTTCTTTTTTTTAAATCAACCTTAGCCAGTTGATTTTCACTCTAATGCAAATATCTGCTCAAGAGAAACCGTGTTAATAGGGTCAGAGATTAGAGCTGCCGCCGTGAAAATGAAAATACTTTTTAAAACAAGAAAAGGGAAAAAAAGAACAACATAGACAATAGGGGTTGAAGTGAGATGAAGTATATCAGCTAGGCCTCCTTAATTTGATTTTTAGCAATTCAATTAGGAAGCCGTATAGGTTTAATGGCTCTTTGTTGACAGCCTACTTCCCTCGGCCATTAGTTTTATAGCTGGTGCATCATATTGGCATCTGAATAATCAGATATGTTTCGGCAGCAAAAAAGGAGGGGGTGAAATGAGCTCGAAAGTGCAATATGTTGGCCACAGATTACTGTGGCTTCTCTAAATGTAATGCACCTTCAGTTATGTTGGTCTATAAATATCATACATCCCTGCCTCCCATCCCACCCCCATGAAATTCAATGTAAATGAAGTTTTGTCTAAAACGTTATTGGGGAAAATCAAAAGCAGTTTTAATCAGATTAGTAAAATTTCTTAGGTGGATTAGATCTCTGTGTTTGCCTGGGAAAGCTGTTTAAGCTGAATAGTGTCATCTAAGATATCTGCTATTAAAATTCTGACAAACATTTGTCAGAATAAAACTATAGATAGATAGTCTTTGCCTCACTTGGCAGCTATCACAAACAAAATCCCATGTTGACAAGGAAGATTTTATAGTCTTTCCTGTGAGAACAAGCATAATGCTAGTTTTGGATGCTGTTATTGGTTTATGGAAGTTGTAGTCCAACATATCTAGATGACAGAAGTTGATAAATTCCATTCTGTGGAACTATACATTTCAAAACCCTCCAATAGCATAATTGATAGAGTTCATTAGCATGATATTCTACAACATTGGGAACGGAAAGGTTCATGATTCTTTTTATGGTTAATGTTAAATGAGGTCCTGGAAGGTCGATTGATTGAATGATTAATTGATTATATGCCAACAACGTGGTGTCAACTTTTAGTAACCACACAGATAAAGATTTTATTTATGATACTTGGTCCTTAAATTGGTCTTTCAGATCTCCCTACTCTGCACTCTTCACCACTATAATTGAGTCCAACCACTTTGCTGCCAGGTGTTCTCTTTTTCTCTTTCTTTCCACCTTTCGCAGCATTATAGACTTCTCTAGTGAGTAGGGCTCTGCATAGTGTGTCCATAGTAAGATATATTGAGCCTGGTCAATTTTTAATATAGTCCATAGTTAGATATATTGAGCTTATAGATCAGAAAAATCAGTAGTTCGGTGATTTGAATCCCTAGTACGGGTCTCCTGCATAAGCAGGGGGTTGGACTAGATGACCTCCAAGGTCCCTTCCAACTCTGTTACTGTTACTGGTCATTTGTGCTTCTCGTAAGAACTCTGTGTTGTTTTGTTCAATGGTCTATTTGTTTTCTTGGCTATTTATGGTTCTTAGAAATCTTCTCCAACACAAAGTTCAAAAGTATTTATTAAATTTATAACCCATTTTTCCTTCAAGGTCCTTTCCATGACTGAGTGGGAAATTAAACCTGTCTCTCCCAAGTCCCAATTTAATTCTCCAATTACTACCACCATCGATTTGATAGCCCTAGTTTTAGACAATAACTTACAACGACTACCGTTCAAGGCACACTGTCCAAGTGGTCCTCGATTTACACCTAGTCATTTAATGACCAGTCAGAGTTATGATGATTCTGCTTTAAGCACTTCTGGTCATTGCAAAACATCACACACACACACACACACACACACACACAGAGAGAGAGAGAGAGAGAGAGAGAGAGAGAGAGCAGTCATATGATTTTGATTTCACTGCTTGGCAAACTGTTCATATTATGGCCAATTGCCAAATGTCATGTGATCACCATTTACAATCTTCCCCTCAGGCTTTTCCAGAAAGACAATGGGGAAGCCAGCAGGGCAAGTTTATTATTTAAATTTAAATTTAAATAATAAAAGTTGTAAGCTGCTGCTGCAATGCAAGGGGTGGAGGCAGAAATCCTTCATTGGGCTGCGGATACAAAGTTCCAAACTGTTTCTGCAGTTCCAAACTGTTTCTGCATCCTGCCACAGGAGTTTCCTTCCGTTCACAGAGGGGAAGAGGAATTCCTGCACTGAGGTGGAGAAACACATGTGGCTTCCTGAAAATCTGATCTCCATTGATCCAGCTCAGTGCAGGAGTTCTCTTGCACGGAGGGCAGCTGCCTGCCTGCCCTCCCGCCTGCCCGCCAGTGGTGGTATTCAGCCAGTTCAGACCGCTTCAGGTGAACTGGTAGTGGCGATCACCACCTGCCCACCTTCCCCAGCGCTATGCCATCCTATTTAACCACGTTTTTGAGGCCAGGCGCAAAGCAAGGCATGCGTGCAGGCAAAGGCATGCACGGAAGACAGGGCACATGCATGGAAGGTGTGGGCAACAAACCGGTGGTAAAAATGTGTGGAACCCACCTCTGCTGCCCACCCTCCTTCTTCAGACAGCTTTTTTGCTCTATCCACTTAATGAGCCATTTGACCCACTTAATGAAGTTGCCTATGATTCCAAGTTCTTCCACAGTGTAAATGTCACAGCTGCAAATGAGATTTGTACAATAAAAGTTACCCAGTCAGAGTGCACCAGACAGGCTTCCAGGTTTTAATATATAGTAGAGTAATATTTGGAAACACAAGACCTTGTAAGAATTTCTTGACATGCCTCAATAAAATGTTGGCCAAAGCCTGAAATTTTAATACTTTTAAAAACCACTAAGTATAGTTCATTATCCTCTCCAGGCAACCAATTCTGGCACTTTTAGTCAATTTTATCCAGCCTTGACTTCTAAACATTGTTTTGCTACCTAATGAAAAATGAAATAGCATAAATCACTTATCCACTTTCCCAAATGACTCCGCTGCAGGACATCTGTGTTTAACAAGCCTGGTGACTTGGCTTGTAATTTCCATTGTTAACAATAAATATGCCAGCTTCTGTGATAGGTATGAAATCTACTGACAGCTTGAAACACTAGAATGAATTATTTTGGCAACTTAAAAGGTAAACCACCAATCCTGATCCATCACTTTTCATACACCGATCAGTGACCTTTAACTGGTGAGTTTAATTGATCAGAATACCTTTCATTCAAGTGAAAAAAAACAGTTTTATTTAATCAGGTAACACAGTTCTAAAAGGATTTTCTATATCTGACTCTGTGCATCTTCTAAAATAGTGCCTACCATTATATATTCCCCCATAGTTACAAATAAAAGTTTTTAAAACTATTATTTTGCCAAAGGCAGATTTTTGCAAATTATAAGTAACGGTAACAGAGTTGGAAGGGACCTTGGAGGAGACATATACTAGGGATTTGAACCGCTGAACTGCTGACCTCTCTGATTAACAGGCTCAGTGTCTCAGCCACTAAGCCACCTAGTCAGGGTTATACTCATGTGATTCATCTATTCAAGGGGTGTCAAACTCAAGGCCTGCGGGCCGGATATGCCCGCAATGTGGTTGGATCCAGCCCACAATGTGTTCAGATCCAGCCCACAATGTGGTCGGATCCAGCCCGCAATGTGATCGGATCTAGCTCACAGGGCCGTCCTGGTCTACCAAATGCAAAGGGGAAAGATTGGGCCAGTGCGGCTTCAGCCTAGTCTACCCAATGCGAAAAGGAAACATGCCAGCAGTTTGGTGAGTGGCGTCAAACTGGCCACACCCACCCAGTTGGCCACACCCACCCAGTCAGCCATGCCCACCTGACCCCCCGAGGTCAACCACAGCCCTGATGTGGCCCTCAATGACATTGAGTTTGACACCCCTGATCTATTCAAACTTCATTTCATTAAGGGAAATAATTACAAAATAAAATATAAACAAAGAAAAACATCCTATCAGCTGTGACCAACATCCATAATTCTGTTCACAGTGTTGCTTTGATTTTCACCTTAGAAAAATAATGTGTTTTGCAACCTATGAGATGATAAAATATATTACATTTGTCTTGAAGTAATCTTGAAAATAATGCCCACCTTTTTATGGAAGTAGATTAGTTCATTTTTTTTAAAAAAAAATGGTCATTCAGCATCACTATTAGCAATGTTTGTAAAGAATTTCCAAATCTATAATGAGAAGGATTTGGAGACAGTCGCTAAGATTATTTTTGCACTGGTAACTTATGGCATCTTCGTAGCACCACAGAGTCATCACTGAAATGATATAAAACCTGTTTGCAATGCTGTTATTTTGGCACAGCAAATGATTGGATAACTCCAGAAGACACTATAAATTGTTAGTGTGGAAATGACCTTTAAGTACCGTGGGCAGAAGAAGAACCAATCAATCAGTTTTGGATGAAAAAAAGATGACTGCTCCCTTGATGCAGTGATTAGCAAGCAGGCTCTCAACATGCTTTAGGGATGTGATATGAGTAGATGATGAACCAGAAAAAAGTAACTGTGCTTAACAAGGTTGAGGGAAAATGTACAGAAAAGATAGGAAACAAGATGGAAGGGATTGGGACTTTCAGTGGTATGTCCAGAGGTGGGTAGCACATGAATTAACAACCGGTTCACCCCAGCACCGAAAATTTATTTATTTTTAATTTTTATTTTATTTAATTTATATACCGCCCTTCTCCCGAAGAACTCAGAGCGGTTTACAGCCAAGGTAAAAGCACAACTCAGAAAAGTTAAAAAACATTTAAAAACCACTTAAATTAAAGGCTGAAGGAATATAAGACTGTAATAAAACCCAATAAAAACTTCATTAAGCCAGCCCTGCAGGATGAAATAGAAAAGTCTTTAGCTCGCGGCGGAAGGTCCAGAGGTCAGGAAGTTGACGTATCCTCGGAGGCAGCTCATTCCAGAGGGCAGGAGCCCCCACAGAGAAGGCTCTCCCCCTGGGGGGTCGCCAGTCTACATTGTTTGACCAATGGCATGCAAGTGTGCACACCTTCTGCGCATGCACTTTGCTCTGTTGTGTCTCGTCCGATCTCACCATAGCCGGGGCCTTCTTATCTGCTTCCGAACACGGAGGAATGTCCTAGTATGCCTCCCGGCCCCAGCCCTGGCTCCATGCCCAGACAGGCTGAAGAGAAGGAAGTATCTCCAGCCCCTAGCTCTGGCTCCATGCCCAGGCAAACGGAGCAACTAGACCCCTCCCCCTCCTCCATAGCATGTGAGCCTGAGTGAGGTCAATTGCCAACAGCTGCAGACTGGAGTGACCCTCGCGTCAGAAGACTTGATAGACGGAGGCAACAGAAGGAAGGGAGGGGCAGGCCTGGATAAGTGCTGAGTCATGGAGCCACACCCCATGGCCTATATAAAGGACCTGCTTTCTGGCATTCTCTGAGTCAGGCAAAGTCTAAACATATCTTGCTGGGGTCGCTTTCTGGTCTCCTGCCTGCCCTGAGGACTTTGCTGGGACTTTGGCAGAGCTGCAGAGGCACGCCTGGTTCGGATTTCCCTGACCCGGCCATCGGCGGAGGAGTGGGACACGACATGCTCATGCGGATACTTGCATGTATGCATGCAGCTTAAAAAATACAACTAAATAGGACAGCATAGCACTGTGGCGGGGGGGGGGGCATCCAGAGGTCACAACTACCGGTTCGTGTAAACCAGTCCGAACTGGCAGCAGCCCACCACTGGGTATGTCCTTGGAACAGCTGTGCATTGCCACTAAAGATTAAACCAGGACATTTCTCCATAGAGTCACAGGAGCTGGGCTCAACTATACAGCTTCTGTCCAAGTTAACTCCAGTGAATAGAGGTGGAATAAGATTCACTTATTCAGTATCTATACATTTTCCACAGCTTTGTAACAGAAAAGAAAGGCAAAATGATGTTTTGACTCTCACTTTGATGCTGTAAATAGAAAATCTTGATCTCAGGTCCAGCTCAGATGCTTTGCATTTCTCTTATCATAAGACAGAAAAACCAGCTGGAATCAGATGCATGTTACTCAATAACAGAATCTGTTGTAAGGGAATGGAAAATCTGTTGTAAAAGGGAAGGAAAATGCTGCTATTTGAGTTTATTGATCCAGCTTGCTTCTTTTCTTCCCCAGCATTGTAAATACTAATATGCCTGCATTAGTGGAAATTCAGAGAAATAACCATATTCAGCTTCCAATTATTATATTGTCTGCATAGAAGTTGCATCAAACATCTGTCAGAACCCAGTAATTTTGGGCAATGCGGTAAGGTTCATAAACCTGGATTAGAAACTGTTGTTTGATAAGTATCAAAGCAGAGTTATCTAGCTGTTTTTACTCCAGGGTTGCACTTTGTTCTGAATTTTATGCTCCAGCCATTAAATGGACAGGGCTAGAATGAAAACTAATTTTGATTTGATTTTAATAATTCATACTTAATTCAGAAAATATGAACTTTCTTATATTTAAAATGCCTCTGGTCAGTTGTAACTTCTAGGGGAGCTCAGATAACTTCGCCCAAATCTTAAGGCAGAGAAGAATGTGGTCATGGTTTGGCAGGGAAATATAGATAATATTGGACTGATGAACAAATGGTATCACTTTCTACAAATTAGTTTCCGATATATCTTAAATGAGATTCTTTGTGGCTGTAATGATTTACTGCAAACCAATCAAAAAGCAATCATTGCCAAAATGTTTTGGGTATGTGGGCAAGGGACTGAACCAAAAGAGAAAATTAATTTAAAAATAGGAAGGAAAAGGGTGGAGAAATGAATGAGTAGCAGCAAATCACAGAAATAGGAAGCTCCATGCAGGAGGGTTTCAATAGGAAGAAAAATTGGAACTGTTCCTCATGGATGACAACACACGTATTAAAACTCCCAGCTTTAATCCACGGCATCTTTAGGTTGAACTAGAATAATATGACCAAAGTCACAGAAAAGGATTGACCGTCAGTCCCAAGCTAAATAATCCAATGATTTGACATGTTATAAAGCAGTTTATTATTGTTGTTGTTAGTTGCAAAGTTATGTCTGACCCATTATGACCCCATGGACAAAGTTCCTCTAGGCCTTCCTGATCTCTACCATCCCCCAGAGTCCATTTAAGCTCACGCCTACTGCTTCAGGGACTCCATCCAGCCACCACATTCTCTGCCGTCCCATTCTTCTTTTGCCCTCAATCGTTCCCAGCATTAGGCTCTTCTCCAGTGAGTCCTTCCTTCTCATTAGGTGGCCAAAGCATTTGACTTCTAAAGAGCAGTCAGAGTTGATTTCCTCTAAGACTGACCGGTTTGATCGCCTTGAAGTCCAAGGGACTCGCAGGAAACTTCTCCAGCACCATAGTTCAAAGGCCTCAATTCTTTGGTGCTCAGCCTTCCTTATAGTCTTATATAAACCATGACACTAATGAGGTCTTTTGGTTAAGGTATTGGAATAGGACCAACAGACTAGGGTTCAAATCATAGTTGCTCACTATGTGGCTTTGGACCAGTCAACTTGTCACTCAACATAACTCAAAAATGTTATGGGGAAAAAGTGCAGAAAGGGAAGGGAAGGGAAGGGAAAGGAAGGGAAGGGAAGGGGTGGAGTTTGCTGGCTGTAGAGAATACTTCCTTATCTAGTAATCTGGCATGCATTCACAATAAAGCAAGTACTGTACAACACACAATTGTGTATTGGTTTAGTATCCTTTTCTTTAACTGTAAGGTACTTATTTTCCATTCATTGCTTCAACTGATTGCAGCTTGCAGCTTGCAACTGATAAATAGGCAAACATCCACCTATATAAATTTCCCCAACCAGCACTATCAGATTTGAAGAAATAATGTCGTGTTCATGGTTGTCAAAAGCAAGAATTAATAGCCTACTCAGGGAAGATCAATTTGAACAATCCATTTCTGACTGCATTTGTGAAGGCCTGCCCCAAAGGATAAGGCATAAAAACTCTGTAGCTGAGGATTTTTTTACAAGTAGTCTTCAATTTACAACTGTAATCGAGACCAGATTTCTAGTTATAAGTTGAGTTACCCACATGACCGGAGCTGATTTTATGACATTTTTTTTGTGGCAATCATCAAATAAATAAACATGGTCATTAAGCGCAATTCAAAGTGGGAAAACATTCTTTCGAATACTGGAAACAAGCAAAAAAAGCATCACAAATTGTGAATGAAGGATTCTACAACTAGTCTTAAAAGTGAGCCAGTTGCCAAGTGCCCAAAATGCAGTCATATTACTGTGTGTATGTGTTTGCGTAGCATTATATTTTACAATGGCCAGAAGTGCTTTATAGGCTGCAAAGCACCAGTTCCGGGAGCGTCATAATTTTGAACGATTGTTAAGCAGCCAGTCATAAGTTGAGGGTGACTGATTAAATCATATGTACAGAATCTCTGCCTATGAGCTTTGCATATGGGCAGAATTAAGGTAGGTGGACCTTTAATTAACCTAATCCCAGAGCATTTAAATTAATCATGAATTATTTTACGACTTTTGCAAAACTCTTCATTTTTCTTCATAAACTTTTTAAAATTCATTAAAAACTATCTAAAACAGATTTTATAACTTTCAATATTAGGCGCTCTGTATGCAAATTTCTCAGATATATATGGGTTTTAATATAGATCTCCCTTATGTGCTATAATTGCACAATTTCGCCAATGTCCTTATGTACATTTTTCAAAAACGGAGAGATTACTTTTATGAACCTAATAAGCAGTAAGCTTTAAAATCATCTCAATTTTTTTTACATTCCTATCAATATTCTTAATAAAACGTGGCTCTAGACGTCTTATCCTGGGGGTTCTCCTCTGAATAACTCCATCTACTCCTTGACCCTTTTAAAATAGGGCATTTCAGACTTAGAGAGAGTATTGGAACTGTGATTCAGTCAACATAGAGTTCAATGAAACGATTTTCTCCTGAGAGCTGTCTTCAACACTTCCGTTAATGTAGCCCAATGTTGCATAAACCATTTTAGCTCCTGCATCTCACTGTTAGGTCATGGCCTCTAGAATTTACAAAATGATCCCCCTCATCTGCACTGCAGCTACACTAGCCATCCAAATCCTGTATCTTTTAAAGATGGGTAGCTACAGAAACAGATCAGCAAGCATTTAACTTTTATTCCCATACATGGGACCTTATATTTGTTTCTTCATGGGCCATCTAAATGATATTGTGGTGGCGCTGTTGCTGTCTTCAGATTGGTGAGGGCCTGGATGGGGAACAACAGGCCTCAAGTTAGCCCTAGTAAGCCTGGACTTGTGGCTCCTGCTTGAATAGTAGGTGACAGCTGTGGCCAGCACAGTATTAGCACAACTTGTACCCATTGAACCTGGTTCCTGGACCAACAGGAGTTGTTCACAGACACTCATGATTAATTCAGCTGTACTGTCAGCGAATAGTGTACAGCAGCACAGCAGCCTAGAGATGAAGATGTTCACCTCCCACTGGAAAGGTTGAGAGCTCAATCCTTGGCAGATGTTTCCCTATCAGGGTACAAAGAGAACATATCTGCTGCGAACTCTGAATAGGCATTGGGAAGGGCATCCTGCCAGTAAATGCTCAGCTCCACTCAGTTGTCCTGACTCTACCCCAAAACAAGGGATTAAAGGGTCATTAAAAATGTCAGTGGAAGTGTATTATGTGTTGTTTCTTGGCTGCTAATTTATGTTATTTATATTTTTTTAGCTTATTGTGGTTTTTTTCCCCCCCCCAATTGTTAGTCTCCCAAGATAATGAGAATGGAGCCAATACAAATTTAGGAAAAGAAACCATCCTGCTGCCTTTGGCAAAATAATCCCTTAAACTATTTAAACTGTGATTTTGCTTATAAATGAGTACTTACTAGTCATCATGTCATAAAAAGAAAAGGTTAGCTTGACATGACTTCATCTTGATAAGCACATGTTGTCTCCTGAAAATAGTATCTCTTTATTAACTGTTTGTAGGCATGATGCTTGACAAGATCTTGCAGTAAAAGTAAAAGTAAAGGTTCCCCTCACACATATGTGCTAGTTGTTCGTGACTCTAGGGGGCGGTGCTCTTCTCTGTTTCAAAGCCGAAGAGGCAGCGCTGTCCGAAGACGTCTCCATGGTCATGTGGCCAGCATGACTAAATGCCAAAGGCACACAGAACACTGTTACCTTCCCACCAAAGGTGGTCCCTATTTTCCTACTTGCATTTTTACGTGGTTTTGAACTGCTAGGTTGGCAGAAGCTGGGACAAGTAACAGGAGCTCACCCCATTACGTGGCACCCCGAACCACTGAACTGCTGACCTTTCAATTGACAAGCTCAGGGTCTTAGCCACTGAGCTACTGCGTCTCTAAGATCTTGCAGCTGAGTCTTAAATTAACTTTTTTTGCAGGCAACTGGTATTTCTTCCAGATATTTCCATGCACTGTTGTTGCTGCTTTGCCACTATTTGTAGTGAGTCTTAAGATCTTACAGCAGCTAAGTGGCCCACTTTTTCTTCAGTTTCTTTGCAGAGGAGGCATTTGGTGTCTGTTGCTGTCTTCTCAATTATGACTTCATATGCATTTGTTCTTAAGGCTTTGGTCTTGTGCAGCCAAAATTAGCCCTCTGTCTCTTTCTTCAACTTTCCTGCTCTTAGCCGTTGCTGGGTCTTGTCATTTGCTTTGCTTTTAAATTTGTTGATGTTCTGTTCATGTAATACTTAGACTTGCCATACCTCTTTTCAATTTTTCATCTTGGACATAAACTGTTTCAACTCCTACCCTCAAAATGACACTATGGAGCACTGCACACCAGAACAACTAGACACAAGAACAGTTTTTTCCCGAACACCATCACTCTGCTAAACAAAAAATTTGAGTCTTCGGAGAAGGGCGGTATATAAATTTAAACAATAAATAAATTTAAACAATAAATTCCCTCAACACTGTCAAACTATTCATTAAGTCTGCATTACTATTACTATTAATCTTCTCACCATTCCTATCACCCATCTCCTCCCAGTTATGACTGTAATGGTAACTTTGTTGCTTGTATCCTTACAATTTATATTGATTGTTTCCTAGTATGATTTGATTTCTTATTTGTACTGTATGAGTATCATTAAATGTCATACCTTATGATTCTGGATGAATGTATCTTGTCTTTTTATGTACACTGCGAGTAAATGCACCAAAGACAAATTCCTTGTGTGTCCAATCACACTTGGCCAATAAAGAATTCTATAGGCCAGGTTGGTGTCTTTGTATTCAGTAATACTTCATAGTGTCCTAGTTTCTATACATCTTCTTCACTGTCCTTCAGATACTCTTCCAATGCCCTTTTTTCTTCTTCAACTGTCTCGTGTACTTGCAATATTTTACGCCCACCTATGCTTCTTGTCAACACCACAGTGTGGCTAAACGACATGATTCATTCTTATTATTTTTTCTTGTTTTCCTACCAGGGCTTTTACTTTACTTTGAATCCAGGCAATTACAAGTAGTTACAATGTACTGAAGAGGGACGTGGTGGCTCAGTGGCTAAGATTCTGAGCTTGTCGATAGAAAGGCAGTTCAGTGGTTCGAATCCCTAGTGCTGCATAACAGGGTGAGCTCCCGTTACTCGTCCCAGCTTCTACCAACCAGCAGTTCGAAAGCACATTAAAAAATGCAAGGAGAAAAATAGGGATCACTTTGGTGGGAAGGTAACAGCATTCCATGCGCCGTCAGCATTTTGTCAAAATACAAATTCAAAGGAGGATTTTACCAACTAGATGGATGATCTTTAGCTGCTTGCAGCAATGATATAGAAGAATATAAAAAGCACAATATAATAATGTAAAATTAAAGTTTGTATTAAAGATTAGAGGAATTATAATGTAACTATTTACAGGACTGAAAAGAGGCAACAAACTGAAACAAAGGAAAAAAAGTTTAGATCCAAAATGGATACTTTGTTAATTGTGGACTGTAACTGCAGATTGAAGACTGACACCTAAGAAGAAATGCAGGAGGGAAATGTCTTTGTGATTTCAGGACATTTCAAAGGAACACTTTTGCAATCAGATGACCTTTAAGACTCATAATATCAAAGAATAAAATTGAAAATAATGGACAATAAGGGAAGTAGATAAGTGTCACTTAAGCAAGAGCTGCTTGCAGCAATGACAAAGTAGAATATAAAAAGCACGTTATAATAATGTAAAATTAAAATTTGTATTAAAGATTAGAGAATTATAAAAATATTGAGGAGAGGAGGAATGGGGCAAACAAGGAATTTAAAAAGTTAAGAAAATATGCAGATTTTAAGCACATCTAGTGAAATTGAAATACTTTGAGATAAAACTTCCAATAGAATATTTGAATATGAACACGGAACTATGTGAGAAATGGGATAATGTTTGTTCCTTTTTATTTTGCTCTTTCTATTTAGTTTATTATTTTAATACTTTTACTTGGAATGGGATTTTGAAATAAATAAGTGATGGGAGACCTTTTAATTAAGGTGAGATTTAAGACAGGAGAGATTTTTATAGATATTACCTTGTTTTTATTTCTTTTTGTCACTGGTCTTTGATAATATTAGGGATAAATATGGCTGTATTTTGTTCAATGAAGAAGGGAGGGGCAAGAAAGGGGACAAGAAATGTGGAAACTAGATTTAATTAAATGCTATTCAGGATAAAGGGGTGGAATATATGTTTTGATAGAAATGGCCTATAATAAAAATTTGAAGAGGGGAAGGGAAAATATTGGATAAACAATACAATGAGGGGGTGAAATTTGGAATATGTTTAATTATGTACCTGACCGATATCTTGTTCAACAAAAATCTGTATGTGGTTTTTTTCTTTTTTTAAAAAAAACAACTGCAGTGATTCATTTATCAACCATGGCAAAAAAAAGGTCATAAAACAGATGCAACTCACATAATAACTGCCTTGCTTAGCAATTGAAATTGTGGTCCCCATTGTGGTTGTAAGTGTGGTTGTAAGTGTGGAATTGCCCAAGTGTTAATCATCTTGATAATTTTTTCTTCCACTGAATTTGGACTTTAAGATTTTCTTACCTCTTTTATGTATTTGCTACTAATCTTTCCTTTGACTTCGGTGTGTTTGATGTTGTCAGTCTGAAAAATGCCCAACTATTTGTAGCGATCTTCTTCATTGAGACTCTTGAAGTTATTTTCCGAGGGATTCCTTCTGTTTTCACTATTCATCCTGTGTTGATCAGAGGTGGTATTCAACCAGTTCGGGGGAACCGGTAGTAGCGACCTGCGGGTAGCCATCCACCCGCCCGACTGCAATCCTGTCCTATATCGCTGGATTTTTGATGCTGCACACATGTACAAACAGCGCACGCAAGGAAATTGCCGTGTTGCTTGACGCACGCGAGTGAATTGCTGTGTTGTTTGACATTGCACACATGCACGGACAGCACATGCTCACATTTCCAATGCTGGGTGAACCGGTTATAACAGTATGTGAAGCCCACCTCTGGTGCTGATGCTAAGAGTAGCACAATATATTAGCTGTATATTCAGATAGTGTTGAGCAGCAATTCCATTTCTGAAGGCCTTTTTATACAGCTACAGATGGTCCATGGAAAGGAGGTGGGATAGCCTGCCAGGTGTTTTTTATGCTTGATAACCATGGCTTGACTTGCTCAGTATTGTTGTCAGAGCAATCAATGCAGTGACAAACAGCCATGGTGATAGCGTGGCTCCTTGAAAGATTCCTCTCTCACTATTAACCTCTCCTAATCTATCACCATTGAGCAACAACTGTGTTTTCCACTGTGCCATTGATCTTTCCGCAAAGCTTCCAAAGTGTCTACAGACTCCTGTTATTTCTGCGCACTTGCTTATCTTATTATTGTCAGTTGCATGGTCAGACAGATGTTTAGACTGGATTTGGCAATTTAGCCACCTGTCGAGTTCTTCCCAAGGACCTAGATAGACAGATTGTTGTGTCTGCGGGCCCCGAGCTGTGCTTCCTGGCAGAGAGCGACTCGGAGAGTGAGGAGGAAAAGCCGACAGGGCTTCCCTCTGCAGAAATTTTCTCTCTGGCTCTGCTCCAGATTCCAGAGGCAGGCCACGTGGAGGAGGAGGAGCTGACACGGCCTCTTTCCTCTGACACCTCCTTGCCCCAGGCAATGCCCCAAGAGCCAGCTGAGGCGGATCACTCGTGGTTAGATGCAAGGCAGCGACACCGAGTGAAGCGTGAGCAACAAAAGGAAGGACGGGGCTGGTCCAGGGAGTGCTGAGTCACGGAGCCACACCCCACAGGGTATAAAAGTGGGTGGAGCTGCCTTTGGGTTCTGTGACGGACAAAAACTGACTTTTGGAAACTTCGGCTGATTTATTGCGAGACTCAGGAATTGGCTTTCAGACTTCTGTTTACTCCTGAGTTTGACCCTGTGGCTCCCGAGGACATGGACAGGTTACTGGGGAGGTTGAATGCCACCACATGTTTACTGGACCCGTGCCTCTCCTGGTTGGTACTGGCCACACAGGAGGTGACATGAGGCTGGCTCCAGGGGATTATGAATGCTTCTTTGTTGGAGGGGATCTTTCCGGCCGCCTTGAAAGAGGCGGTGGTGAGACCTCTCCTCAAGAAGCCTTCCCTGGACCCAGCTGTATTAGGTAATTATCGTCCGGTCTCCAACCTTCGCTTTGTGGCGAAGGTTGTAGAGAGTGTGGTGGCATGTCAATTACCCCGGTACCTGGATGAAACTGTCTATCTAGACCCGTTCCAGTCCGGCTTTTGGCCCGGATACAGCACTGAGACGGCTTTGGTCGCGTTGGTTGATGATCTCTGGAGGGCCAGGGATAGGGGTTATTCCTCTGCCTTGGTCCTATTAGACCTCTCAGCGGCTTTTGATACCATCGACCATGGTATCTTGCTGCACCGGTTGGAGGGATTAGGAGTGGGAGGCACCGTTTATCGGTGGTTCTCCTCCTATCTCTCTGATCGGTCGCAGACAGTGTTGACGGGAGGGCAGAGGTCGACCCCGAAACGCCTCACTTGTGGGGTGCCACAGGGGTCGATTCTCTCGCCCCTCCTGTTCAACATCTATATGAAGCCACTGGGTGAGATCATCAGTGGTTTCAGTGTGAGGTACCAACTGTACGCTGATGATACTCAGCTGTACTTTTCCACACCGGCCACCCCAACGAAGCTATCGAAGTGCTGTCCCGGTGTCTGGAGGCCGTACGGGTCTGGATGGGGAGAAACAGGCTCAAGCTCAATCCCTCCAAGACAGAGTGGCTGTGGATGCCGGCACCCCGGTACAGTCAGCTGCAGCCGTGGCTGACTGTTGGGGGCGAGTCATTGGCCCCAATGGAGAGGGTGCGCAACTTGGGCGTTCTCCTGGATGGACGGCTGTCTTTTGAAGACCATTTGATGGCCGTCTCCAGGAGAGCTTTTTACCAGGTTCGCCTGGTTTGCCAGTTGCGCCCCTTTCTAGACCGGGATGCCCTATGCACGGTCACTCATGCTCTCGTGACATCTCGTCTGGATTACTGCAATGCTCTCTACATGGGGCTCCCCCTGAAGAGCACCCGGAGGCTCCAGTTAGTCCAGAATGCGGCTGCGCGGGTGATTGAGGGAGCCCCTTGTGGCTCCCATGTGACACCTCTCCTGCGCTGCACTGGCTACCTGTGGCCTTTCGGGTGCGCTTCAAGGTTTTGGTAACTATCTTCAAAGCGCTCCAGGGCATAGGGCAGGGTTACCTACGGGACCGTCTGCTCCCACCGACCCGTGCGCTCTCACAGGGAAGGACTCCTTTAGGGTGCCGTCAGCCAAGCAGTGCCGACTGGCGACACCCAGGGGAAGGGCCTTTTCTGTGGGGGCTCCCACCCTCTGGAACAAACTTCCCCCTGGACTTCATCAACTTCCTGACCTTCAAACCTTTCACCGCGAGCTTAAGACACATCTATTTATTTGCGCAGGACTGGATTAGAATTTTAAATTTTAAATTTGGTTTTAATAGGGTTTTATTATTTTTACCGCAATTTTTTAATATTCGGCCTTATTTAATAAGTTTTTTAATTGATGTTTTATTTTGTATTTATATGTATATTTTTATCAGGCTGTAAACCGCCCTGAGTCCTTCGGGAGATAGGGCAGTATAAATAAATAAATAAATAAATAAATAAATAAATAAATAAATAAATAAATAAATAAATAAATAAATAAATAAATAAATAAATAAATAAATAAATAAATAAATAAATAAATAAATAAATAAATAAATAAATAAATAAACAAACAAACAAACAAACAAACAAACAAACAAACAAACTCTGGGTTGCTCCAACAACAGACCGCAGTAGCATTGAAGAGATAAGGAGGACTTGGCAGGCAATCACAGGTTCGTTGCCAGAGCTGATATCTGTAGCAAGAATAAATTGCTGGTAAATACAGTCAGCTCGTGTGTCTTCTGGGGGGTGGTTGAAGGGGGCAGAACACAGATGTTGTTTGAAAGGGTTAAAGATACTTGTCACAGGATGTCAGGTGTTCCAAGCAAAGCTGCCTTTTACAAATGACTGGTGGTGATTTTGTCAATGCCAATGATGTTCAAAACATGTCCACATGTTTTGGGATTACTATTATTTTCTGCCTTTTCATATGTAATTCAAAGAGGCCATCATTCCTAATACTCCTGTCTCATCTTTTCCCCACAACGCAGCATCCTATGAGGTGGGGTAGTTTGACAGACACTGATTGGCCCAGTTTTCATACCCAAGCAAAGTCTAGAATTCACATTTTCCTGTTTCGAGGCCAGCATCTAAACTGCCTCTTATTCAGAGCTATTTGTTACATATAAAACCATCCTCCCTTGTTGCCCATGCATTGAGGCTACCTATTGTCATGCACGTTATCATCTGTAGCCATGTTTCTAAGCCTATCCATTAACAGAAAAACAGAGTTGGAAGGGACCTTGGAAATCTTCTAGTCCAATCCTCTGCTTATGCAGGAAACATTATCCCATTTCAGACAAATGATTATCCAATCTCTTCTTAAAAACTTCCAGTGTTGGAGCAGTCCCAACTTCTGGAGGCAAGTTGTTCCACTGATTAATTGTTCTAACTGTCAGGAAATTTCTCCTTAGTTCTAAGTTGCTTCTCTCCTTGATTAGTTTCCACCCATTGCTTCTTGTCCTGCCCTCAGTTGCTTTGGAGAATAGTTTGACTCCCTCTTCTTTGTGGCAACCCAGAAAGCCCTTCTTATTAGACTGTGTCTCTGCCCCCCTTCCCATAGTTTCAAGCCTTCTTGGTGAAGTTCACATGGTTGTTCTGATATACATTTTTCTCTGCTCTTGTGAAGTACAGTCCCTCCCAGGATTTTTTAATCCTTTGCAATGATTGTATTTCTCTGGTAATGTTGTCAAATTTGTGTTTTATTCCACCTTCTAAGGCTTGCCTTTCAGACAGTATTTAAGCTGGGGCTCACTATGGACTGTTTATGAGGGAATATGCCAGATGTTCTTTGTAACAATGCAGATGTTGTGTTTTGTTCTTCATTGGTTCCTTTTTCACATGAGTCCCATTTGTATTTTTACATGTCTATGTTATTACCACTTCTAAATTAAAATTGAACAGTTGAAGAACAATTTGATTCTCTGTTAAGGGATTTGAGCAGACTGTGTTTAAGGAAATATCTTGAGGAACATACATCACCAGGAAGTTCATGAATAGACTTTTAAAAATGCTGTTGTATGGTGTACATGGTCAGTATGAATTTCAGATTGAATCTGTCTCTTTCTTACACTCACACAGACAGACATTTAATGACTACTTAATTTTAAAGCTTCCACATAGTCCTTAATTGCAAAGACAGCATCATGTCTACTTTTGTCCTCGGTTGTGTATGTGGATACATATTTATGCTGATATCTGCACAGTCAACATTTAAACACAATAGAAATTTTGTCACAATACGTTTTGCCAGAAGATGGAAGTCTGGGTAGAGGAAATGTTTTTTTCTTTGAGTTCCTCACTTGCAATATTACTTAGATTAAGTATATAATTAAGACATTTTCATGATGACTGACTTAATTCTTCTTCCTTCATGTAATCGGAAGCCTATTGATTTGTTCCTTTTTCTTCTCCACATTTCATATTGCGTCTGGAAGGCTTAGGCCACTGTAATGTTCAGATCCTATAAATTATTTGGAAATCCAATGGAGCTGGAGGAAAAGACTTCAATCCATGGAACTGGAGGAAAAGATTCTAGATGCACCATTGCAGCAGTGCTTCACTGAAGTGCTGAAAGGAGAAGCACCATTGTAGCGTTGCCAGGATAGTCAGGTAGCATATGTGCTCTACCTAGGAAAGGAAGGGAAAAACAGAAATTCAGAAAATGCAAAATGAGTATAAAACTAACATTTGTCCCTCATGGGATCCCACACATTCTTGTGTGTACTTTAAATCCTTAAAATCTCAGAGAGATTCACTGAAACCTTCAGCCCTCTGACTTGATCTCAGGGCAAGATGGGATGCATCCCAAAGGACTTCAGTCAAAAATCATGAGAGAGGATCATGGTGCCAGGTGAAGCTATTCTTGCTTGCCCTTTACAAAAATGAACTTTGCGATCATATTAAAAGCAACTGCATTCTCTTTGCAGACGACACCACCGACAATGCTGCTACCCTTCAAAAAGACCTTAACTATGTGTCAGATTGGTCAAACAAGTGGCAACTTCAAATCTCAACCAACAAATGCTCTGTCTTACACATTGGCCCAAAAAAAATCAGAACATAAAATACAAGCTGGATGGACATGACCTTGTAGATGACCCTCACTCTGTCAAGAACGTTGGAGTACTCATTGCCAAAGATCTAAGTGCCAGAGTCCACTGTAACAACATTGCCAAAAAGGCATTAAGAGTTGTTAAGCTAATCTTGCGAACTAGAGCATACAAAACATTTGCTAGACCAATTGTTGAATACAGCTCATCTGTCTGGAACCC
The DNA here is from genome assembly GCF_028640845.1 of Ahaetulla prasina. NCBI lineage: Eukaryota > Metazoa > Chordata > Lepidosauria > Squamata > Colubridae > Ahaetulla > Ahaetulla prasina. Next base: position 79,433,530 of record NC_080545.1, on the reverse strand, counting down.
ACACCCACACTGCATATCAGACATTAATATTGAGAGAGTCCAGAGATATTTCATGAGAAGAGTCCTCGCAACAGAATACCTTATACCACCAGACTTGAAATTTTGAGCTTAGACAACTTAGAACTATGCCACCTTCTGTATGACCTAAGTGCAGTACACAAAATTATCTGCTACAATGTCCTACCTGTCAATGACTACTTCAGCTTTAACCACAACAATACACGAGTACACAATAGATACAAACTTAAGTTAAACCACTCCAAACTCGATTGCAGAAAATATGACTTCAGCAACAGAATGGTCAATGCCTGGAATGCACTACCTGACTCTGTGGTTTCTTCCCCAAACCCCCAAAACTTTAACCTTAGACTGATTACTGTTGACCTCACCCCATTCCTAAGAGGTCTGTAAGGGGTGTGCCTGCCATCCCTGTCCTAATGTCCCTTTTTATTCGTATCCATTTCATGTATTCATAATCATGTTTATACTTTTATCTCTTATCTTACATATGCTTAACAAATAAATAAATAAATAATAAATAATAAATAAATAAATCAAGAATAAATTTGCAAGAGATGTAAAGAGAAACAAAGCTGCAGCCAGCTATATACCTTGATGGGATTTTTTTTGTCAAAAGTTTTTATTTTATTTTATAGACAAACAAACATACAATACATAATCATTCAGTGTATCATCTGAGTACATCTTTTGTGTCTTCTTCTTGCTCCTCCAATATTTATCATTTCTTAATATCATCATTTCATTTATTATAACATTTCTCCCACATTTCTTACTTTTCTATTAATACATTTATCTACTTGCTTTTCTATTCATACATTTATCTGTCTTCTTTCTCCTCTTTCTTCTTTACAACATTGTAATATATATATATCTTCTCCAACCTATAATAAAATTGCCCCCATATTTTAAAGTATTCTGATTCCTCTCTTTCTTTAAATGTCAAAGTCAATCTATTCATTTCTGCACAATCCAATATTTTCTTAATTATTTCTCCCTCCATAGGGATTTTCTCTGCTTTCCATCTTTGCACAATTACTATCCTCGCTAACAATGGGATTTTTTATTTTTTTTATTTTTCTAATTTTCACCTCCCCTAGAATCCAGTTCTAAAAGAGTTGCATGAGCTGCTAAGGGTCCCGGCCTTCCTTCTGCAGGGCTGCTTAGCAAAGAATTCAATGCACTACACCAAATGGAGCTAAGAAAGCAGTGCAGTTGAAGGATATATTATTGCCGCTGCCTGCTATACAAACCCACTCCCGTCCCCTCCCTTCCAAATTGTGGAGAGTTGTCCACAGACTAAATTGCAAAGGAACCCATGCCGTTTTATGACACACTTCATTTGCAAGTAGCTGGCCCACTGTGGTGCCTCTTTACCAAGGAGGGAGGGCGAGCAGGTGAATACAGATTTGAATTGTAACCCAGTAAAAGATGCATGAGCAGCATTAGGGAAATGGCACTTGGAACGGAACATAATAAAAAGCATCTCACCAGGGAAGCTGGCTAGCTGGGCAGCTTCATGAAATGCTATTACTGTGCAGTTTATTCCACATGGATGTGTAAGATTTGTGAGACTGTCAGTCTTCTTGTCCTTTAAATCCCCCTGGGGTAGGTGGCAGAAACCAGACAAAGACCATGGTGGACATCTCTTAAGTTTAAAAAAGCCCAGGAAGATTATTAGTTCACAAATACAGAAATATCCTGCATCAATGTCTTGCTTAATAATCCTAGCTCCATGCACTCAAATATGCATTTTTCTATATGAATTACCCAGGTGCTGGCCATCTAGCAGTAGCTTTGCAATCAGCAGGTAGCTGAAAGTCTGTTTTCTTGTTTGGGTTTCCCACCATGCCCTTGATGTAGTAGAACTTTTGAACTTTGTTGAAGAGATAGATGGTGGGTATTACCAAGCTAGAAGGGAAGATCCAGGAAGAACATAGATGTTATGTCCCTTCAAGGATCTTAATGCCTTTGCAAATCCCCCAAATCGGAAGAAACAAGGAATCGGAAGGAATCTTGTACAATGGTAGAATAGAATAGAATAGAATAGAATAGAATAGAATAGAATAGAATAGAATAGAATAGAATAGAATTTTTTATTGGCAAAGTGTGATTGGACACACAAGGAATTTGTCTTGGTGCATATTCTCTCAGTGTACATAAAAGAAAAGATACGTTCATCAAGAATCATAAGGTACAACACTTAATGATAGTCATAGGGTACAAATAAGCAATCAGGAAACAATCAATATAAATCATAAGGATACAACAGAAAAACTGTGCTACTGGGCAACTAGCTAGCTCCACATTCTTCTGTAGAATATGGAAATACTGAACAGTAGTTTTAAGATTCCAGTGACGTTTTGAACAGCAAACTAGTTAAATGTGAATTCTATCCACATTTTATCCCCTGAATTCTATCCACTGAATTCAGGGGATAGAAAGCTGACTCAGGAAATTGTACTTAAAGAATATCCATGAATGAAAGAGATTGAGAGGAATGCCACAATATTCAGTCATCAGCTCTGTTTTTCCATATATTTTTAATGGTAGAGAAAATATTCATCAAATGAACAAATGATACAAAAAAGTAGGCTGGTTAGTGCTGTAAAGAGAGAAATAAACCACGTTAGCTTGGGAAATGGTCTAATTTTTTAAAATTAAATTATTTTTTAATATTAATAGTAAAATAGAAATTACAATGTCAAAAGGAAGAAATACAATAATTATATACTAAGAAGTGAATCTTTATACATTGATTGTGATTCAAATAAACTAAATGGAAGAGAAAAGAAAAAAATCCATATGCATTTAGTATCAACAGCATCAATAGTATCAAAGTAACAGAATTAAATTTAACAAAAGCAGATTAGGAAGCAAGAATTAAATGCAGAGATATAGAATGAGGACTAAGTGACTTGGTATTGATATTTGGACAAAAGTTAACAGATTGAATGCAAGTTGTAGAATGGCAGATTCCAAATGAATATTACCCCAAAAATATTGTCTAAATGCAAGAACAACTCAACAGTGTAGCCAATTATCCAGAATTGTGGCAGATTCCCCGTTCAGGGAATTGGCCTAAATAGCTCTTCTAATATTATATTTCTATTACTCCAATTTTCCTAATCTATTGGATAATGTATGCTGTGGCTAGAAGGGCTTGAAGTTGCACATCTGGGGAGCATATATCTTGGGTAAACAGCCATGAACTTTTCAAAGCACGGAATAGAAGTTCCTTTCTTACAAATGACACAGAAGAGTGAAAATTGGTATAGAACAATATTGAATAGATTCATTTAAGTAATCAGTTAAATGAATCCCCCCCCCCCCGGACAGCTCTTTGACATTTGCTTGCTAAAGTATTTTTATTTTGCTTTTTTTGAGAAAGAAAAGCTCAAGAGCAGCCAACAAAGATTGTTAATAACATTGCACTTACTCTTGAGTTTATCATTTAAATGTCACAATAGGAATTGAAAAAAGATCTTTTTTTCCTAGTGTAGGAGGAAACAAATGCATCTGCTGAAATAACACTGCTTCCAACAGGAGAGGACCCTAAGAAAGGGGATTGAAGCCTGGGAAATGGTCCCCTTGTCAATCTACAGGAGTGCTGATTTTACCACCAATTTATGAAATACTTAATAAAGGGGATGTGGTGGCTCAGTGGCTAAGATGCTGAGCTTGTTGATCGAAAGGTCGGCAGTTCAGCGGTTCAAATCCCTAATGCTGTGTAATGGGGTGAGCTCCTGTTACTTGTCCCAGCTTCTGTCAACCTAGCAGTTCGAAAGCACGTAAAAAATGCAAGTAAAAAAATAGGGACCATCTTTGGTGGGAAGGTAACAGCGTTCCATGAGCCTTTGCATTTAGTCATGCTGTCCACATGATCAAGGAGACGTCTTCGGACAGTGCTGGCTCTTCGGCTTTGAAACAGAGATGAGCACCACCCTCTAGAGTCGGGAACAACTGCACATATGTGCTAGGGTAATCTTTACCTTTACCTTATGAAATACTTAGGAGTCAGTGGCTTGGCAGCACAAGGAAACAAAGGTCAATGACTTAATAGCTGGCCATCAACACCCCAATCAACAACTAAAAAGCCATACCCCAACCAGGCATCATATAAATACTACACATAGAATAACCCATAGCACACATTCTGCTACAGAGACATTCCCTGAGAATGGGCTCCAGCATGAATCCAAAAGTTTGGAAGGCTAAATTTCTTGTCCTGGTGACCAAATCTGATTGGATCCTGCAAAAGAAGGTTATAGCCTTCAGTCTATAAAATGACCTGTCTTCCTTCCTTCCTTCCTTCCTTCCTTCTTTTCTTCCTTCCTTCCTTCCTTCCTTCCTTCCTTCCTTCCTTCCTTCCTTCCTTCCTTCCTTCCTTCCTTCCTTCCTTCCTTCCTTCCTTCCGTGAATGGAATTACTGCTACCAAGTAATTGTATGATGAAGAAGGGCTGACAAAACTTGGTAACAACGAAGAAATTGTCTTTTTTTTCTGCTTCCCCCTTTCTCCATTCTTCCCCCATTTTTATAAAAAGAATTTGCCGTGTTTGGAAACAATAAGCATACTGGGTTACTGTATTATGTAGAATAAAAGTAAACTTGCTTCTTAATGGCATCCAAAGAAAGGTTTATCTACATGGGAAAGGAGATGTGACAGTGTTTCTCCTCACCCTCAGGATTTTATTTATATGCAGTGAAGTGCAGTTCAGACTGGTTGATTAAAATTCTTACGATTCGAGTTTTTAAAACAGATCTCTCGCTAATCCTTTTTTTTTTTATTGAAAGAGTTTTAAAAAACAAAAACATTTTTCCCCCTTTTTTCCCCCCTCCCTCCCAAAAACCCCTTCCCCCTCCCCCGGCTTCCCGGTCAATCACAAGGTATTGTTATACATAAACCAAACATAGAATAAAATTTTCCTTCAATCAAATAACCACATCCAAAGCTTTTCATCTCCCAACCCCTCCCATTACATAAAATAACTTTCTAATTATTCAAAGGCAATCTGATATTTCTTAATCTGATATCTGTTTTGTAGATAATCAATCCATTTTTCCATTCAATTAAATATCTTTCCTGCGTATTGTCTTTTAAAAAAGCTGAGATTTTAGCCATCTCAGCCAAATTAATAACTTTCAATATCCATTCTTCTATTGTAGGTATCTCTTCTTTCTTCCAGTATTGTCCAATCAACAGTCTTGCTGCTGTTATTAAATTCAGAATCAATTTAGTCTCAATCCCTGTACAATCCGTTATAATTCCCAAAAGGAAAAATTGTGGCAGGAACTTTATCTTCTTCTTCAGTACATTTTGAATAATCCACCAAATTCTTATCCAAAAGACCTTAATTTTCTTGCAAGTCCACCAAATATGAAAATATGTAGCGTCATCACAATCACACCTCCAACATTTCGCTTGGATATTAGGATACATACATGATAATTTTTTGGGATCTAAGTGCCATCTATAAAACATCTTATAAAAATTTTCCCTTAAATTCTGTGCTTGTGTCAGATCTCTCGCTAATCCTGATTCAAAACACAGGGCAGACCTAAATTGGATTGGTTAATTAATTAAGGAAGTAACGTAAATCACATTATAGGTAATTGCAAGATAAATGGGGATTCCTTGTAAGTTATATTGCAGTAATTATAGGGCAATCATAACAATATAAAACATATATATAAAAAAAATAAGAGCAACACTGTATAAACTAATATAAACTCCAAATTATTTGCATTGCTGGTCACAATTTTGAATCCAAATTCACTTCCTAATTGATCTCTTAGGTTAGCTTTTTTCAGGCTACTCCCTGTTTATTAGATTTGATATGGCCAAATTTTGCCTCTTGAGTCACAACGGGTATACTGATCAAACAACTGGCAAGTATCCAGGTGACCACAAAATGACAAAGTTTTCTGTGATGTTTTCCTACTTTCCCTGATCAATTCAATATGTAGGTCTATTGTTATCTCAAGATCATTGTTTCTTTGCTGACATTAATTCAGCATTTTTGCATATATGCAAAACATATAATGCAGACATCTTTGTACATATTTTGAGTTGTAACTATCGACAACATACTCTTGGCATAGAGCAAATGTGGCAATGTAGCTTGCCTAACTGCGCATTAAAATGAAATTCTCACCCACTCTGCGCTTCCATATTAGACTCTGAATTTTAAAAATGAACAAAAACGTGTTTTTCCCCATTCTAATTTATATGACTTGTACACATTTCTTCTTGCCAATGCAGTTGGCAGGCATTTCCTTTTAAAATATAGACGTATTTTTTGTATGTAATTTATGAGCCAAGAATGACCTCACAACATTTAGATGCAATTTTTGATCTCTGAATTTGTGGATGATTCTTGGATGATGAAGTTGGCTTCACTTCAGAATATAGACCTAAACTAGGGGTTTCCAAGAGTAAATACTGAGCTTTATGATAGACTATCAACTGCGATAAAATACTTGGCAGATCAGAGGATGGTGCCATTATTTCCCTTAATGTAGAGCAATTTCCTAGGGCAACAGTTCCCAATCTTTTGAGCCGAGAGGATATAATTGGAATTTTCAGGACATACAATGGCTTCTGTGGGGAGAATTGCTCATTCCCAAATGGTTGCTTTGCAAAATGCTCCTAACTAACCACAATATTTTGTGGTAGCCTACATCTTATTGTTCATGTTTTGGCCTGGGCAGATGGGCCTGCTCACAAAAAAGTCACTCAGCTAGGCCTAGCTATCCTCTTTTATGTTTTATAAAAGAACATGCAGTTTCCCACGGGGCTGAAATATTCTTGGAAAATAACGATGCTGAAACTGATCCTTGGCTTTGGAAAAATGAAACATTCGTGTTTGAAATCAGTTGAAGCAAGGTGTTGGTGGCTACCAAGAATAGATTGTACAGTGCCATCAGTATCCCATTTGAAATCTTAGATTTAATGTCTGCCTTTGGGGTTACTAGCCCTAAGGTAAAGGTAAAGATTCCCCTTGCATATATGTGCTAGTCATTCCCGTTCTCTAGGGGGCAGTGCTCATCTCCGTTTCAAAGCTGAAGAGCCAGTGCTGCCTGAAGACATCTCTGTGGTCATATGAATGGCATGACTAAATGCCAAAGGCACACAGAACGCTGTTCCTACTTTTCCCTTTTCTTATACAAGCAATACACAGTCAGTTCAGCCATTTTCAAGAGCCAGAAGCATTTTAGTCTTAGGATGATTCGGTCAGATGGTGGCCATGATTGTAGTTCTCTCAGCAAAGGAAACTTGAAGACACATCCCTTCCTACTCTCTCATCCTTAGAAGAAAAATATACAGTAGCTTTACTGGGTTTGCCTCTCTATGGATAGGGCAAATACAAATCCAATCCCTCACCGTTCTGTCTATTGCTCATCCGTTCTCTCACAAGGCCATATAGGATGATCACTAAGCCATGAAGACAAAGTGGCTAGAGAGGCCCTGTTTCTCTGTATCTCAGTCATGTACATCCAAAGGGAAGTTAATACTTCAAGAAATAGTTCAAATGATATAAGGGCAATTAATTAATATGGAGACATAGTTTAGTGACAAACTTCCATCTGATAGGATCCAAAATTAATGAGCCACATGCACATACCATCATTAAAATATTGGGTCATTTAATTCAATTTGGACTTTACATGACAATAAATGATGATACCCCCCCACCTTCCTACTCCAATGTCCTATTTAGATATGTGAAGCAGAAAGGTCCATGACTTCTACAGACCCACATCTGGGTGGAAGAATATGTCCCGGACTATTAAAATAAAATTGAAAATTCTGGATCTTATTTGTTCCTTTAAAGCAAAGTGGAAAAGCCAAGCCTGCACAGACATCTTAAATTCTCACTCAGCTTTTCTTATTACAATTAGAGTTTAGCTCTTGCTTATTTACAGTTTCATTGAACAAAAGATAAGGAATAAAGAGTTCCTTACTGTTCAGCTCATAAAGATGAAAGACGAGAGGGATGCTTGAAATGAATTAATGCCTTCCTTGACTCCATACCATGTGGCTCACGGTAACATTACTGTATAGCTTGAAGACTTTGATCCAGGTTTAGTCCAGTGCTGCTGCCTTAAATGAATCCTCTTATCTTTCCTTGTGCCTTTCTCAGTGCCTATTTTCTCTTTTATGTTTCTGAATTCTCCTCATGTATTTTAAGAAAGGATATCTTGTGGACTGCTTAAAAATGCCTATTGCATCTGGCAAAATCTCTCTCATTTTTTATTTTATTTTTTTTGTTCAGTGGCACATATTCCAAAAGGAAATGCCAACAAACCAGAAAAAGACTATTCCAATTCTTTAGAAGTTAAACATTTATTTAACCAACGGTTAGTATTCCAAGGGCAGAAAGGGGCCCAAGCATGCTAGTAGTGCTACAGTTTTTACTTCTAGAAAAGTTCCAGAGTCATATGGGGCCTAAGATAAATTTTCATTTTTTATGAGTCCTGCTTTTATGCTTAAAGGATGCAGTGGCTCAGTAGCTAAGATACTGAGCTTGTCGATTGAAAGGTTGGAAGTTCAGCGGTTCAAATCCCTAGTGTCGGGTAACGGGGTGAGCTCCCATTACTTGTCCCAGCTTCTGCCAAACTAGCAGTTCGAAAGCATGTAAAAAATGCAAGTAGAAAAATAGGGACCACCTTTGGTGCAGGGGCGGGTTTCAAAACCCATTGCTACTGGTTTGCTTATGGGCACTAATGCACTCGCATGCAACACGTGATGCTTTTGCGCATGCGCAGAAGCATCCGGGCGGGTGGACAGAGCCTCCCATCACTGCCGCTACCAGTTCACCTGAACCAGGGTGAACTGGTAGCAACCCACCACTGCTTTGGTGGGAAGGTAACAGCATTCCGTGTGCCTTTGGCATTTAGTCATGCCAGCCACATGACCATGGAGACATCTTCAGACAGCACTGGCTCTTTGGCTTTGAAATGGAGATGAGCACCAGACCCTAGAGTCGGGAACGACTAGCACATATATGCAAGGGGAACCTTTACCTTTTTTTTTTAATGCTGGAATCCTCTTCACCAAATGTGGGAAAAAAAATCTGCTAAATACAATTGGAACATATTTCTAAGTAAATGTGCATTGTTAATCTTTCTCAATGGCTGGATCCAGATGCTGTAGTTGAATTGGAGACTGGCCACTGAAGCCTTAGATTTATATTGTTCCGTCCACTTCATCCTTCTTCCATCACATGCCTCAATTCCCTCCATTGCTTTTTGGTTCACATCACCTTTCGAGATAAAATAAACAGCACCTGCCATATCTATGTTTCAGAAATCCAGATGAACACTAGAGGGTAATAAAGAGTTAAGAGATACATCTATCTCTTTGCTGCAATCTAGTGGTAATCTAGATTTTTGCAGCCAAGATATGGTAAACTTTGTTAGATTCACCTTCCTCAACCTGATTGGGCAGAATTTTATCTCAAAACAACATTCTAGGAATTGAAAACAGTGCATCTGGAGAGTGCCTAAGTTTTCTGGGATCTAAAGTCTAGAAATTTGGGTGGCTATATAAATATGCTAAATAAATAAATAATCCTTTGAAATACTGCTTCAATAAGAGTAAACCTTAACAGATGTAAACGTCTTGTCCCAGAATTGGAATCTGCTCCTACTTGGAATTTTCAAATATAGGAAATGTTTGAAGAAATAGAAACAAAAGTTCATGCATCGAAGCAGAAAGGCACACAAAAATGTTTAATGCAGAATTTTAATTTTAAAAAATCTGAACCGATGCAGCAATTTGAATAAACAAACGTAGGCTTTTAAAATCTGTAACATGTAAAATGCCAAAACTACCTGTAATTTTATTCCCTTTGTGTAAATGATTTTTTTTCCCTATAGACAGAATGTCTCTGTAAGAGTTCAACAGCTGGCTTCTACTTTTTAATTATCGAGCATTAAGCACATTGGCCAGAAAAGGACATTATGTTCAAAATGGGAAGAAATTAAAATTCCCCTCACTTCCAATACTGCACTCAAAACAATCTTGATCAGGGCACGCTTTCTTAGTTTTAAGTAAACAAAAAATTGAGAAGCATCTGCACATTACCTTATAGTGTAACATGTAGTTTGGCTCTGGAAAAGCTTCACTCCACAATTTAAAAAGCGGATCTTCCTCACTAACGATTTAATCCAGCTATTGTTAGGGTGATTAATCCCAGGCTTTATAATAATAATAATAAAACACAGTTGGAAGGGACCTTGTAGGCCTTCTAGTCCAACCCTCTGCCCAGGCAGGAAACCCTACACCATCTCAGACAGATGGTTATCCAACATCTTCTTAAAAATTTCCAGTGTTGGATCATTCACAACTTCTGCAGGCAAGTCGTTCCACTTATTAATTGTTCTAACTGTCAGGAAATTTCTCCTTAGTTCTAAATTGCTTCTTTCCTTGATCAGTTTCCACTCATTGCTTCTTGTCCTGCCCTCAGGTGCTTTGGAGAACAGCCCAACTCCCTCTTCTTTTTGGCAACCCCTGAGATATTGGAACACTGCTATCATATCTCCCCTAGTCCTTCTTTTTATTAAACTAGACATACCCAGTTCCTGCAACCGTTCTTCATATGTTTTAGCCTCCAGTCCCCCAATCATCTTTGTTGCTCTTCTCTGCACTCTTTCTGAGTCTCAGCATCTTTTTTACATCGTGGCGACCAAACCTGAATGCAGTATTCCAAGTGTGGCCTTATCAAGGCATTATAAAGTGGTATTAACACTTCACGTGATCTTGATTCTATCCCTCTGTTTATGCAGCCCAGAACTGTGTTGGCTTTTTTAGCAACTGCTGCACACTGCTGGCTCATATCTAAATGGTTGTCCACTAGGACTCCAAGATCCCTCTCACAGTTATTATTATTGAGCAAGGTACCACATATACGATGCCTGTGCATTTTGGTTTTTTTTTTGCCTAAATGTAGAACCTTACTTTTTTCACTGTTGAATTTCATTTTGTTAGATAGTGCCCAATGTTCAAGTCTGTCAAAATCCTTCTGTAACCTGAGCCTATTTTCTGGAGTGTTAGCTATTCCTGCCAGCTTGGTGTCATCTGCAAATTTGATGAGTTCCCCATCATTCAAATCATTGACCAAGTCATTGTCCAAGTCATTATATTCTGACAGCACTGGCTGGGTGAGGATATAAATTGGTAGAGAAATGTTCGCTGTACATAAAATTCAATAGGTTGCTTCCTCTGCAAAAATAAATAAATAAAAATGGAATAATAGCAACAACTACATGTCTATGAAGCAATCCAGGTCATGGTTGTCCCAAAGGTGCTTTTTCAAAAGGCAACTGAACTTTCTGGTTTTTCTTTGAAGACATTTTACTTGTCATCAAAGAAGAAGAAGAAGAGCTGAAGAAGCTTGTTGGATGAGAAGCGAAATGTCTTCAAAGAAAAACCAGAAAGTCCAGCTGCCTCTTGAAAAAGTACCTTTGGAGCAACACCTATAGTAAAAAAGCTCTAGACATGCCCAATGCAGATTTGCCACCAGTTACAAAATGGGACAGAAAGCCTTAAAAGTTTTTTTAATCATTGCTCAGAATTTTTTCATATCAACACCTGTGGTATACCTTGTTAGGCTTAACTAAACCATACTAATACATTTTAGTGATGTTTGGAAAACAAACAAATCGTATGAATGTTGTGTCCTTTTTCTGCACTTCCTATTTGCTAGAGCTGCGACAATTTAGCAAGTTGCTTAAAAACATTTATAGATCTGATAGAGCAAATGACTTTTTAGAGGCTCAGTTCAACAAGTGATATTTTATAAGCAATACAATTACATTAATGTATGGTAGAATGGTAGAAATGATCTGTATAGCAGCTTATAGACAACAATCTTTGGAGGCGGGGGATGGCGGATGAACTGGATCCAAGGGCATTAATGTGATTTTACAGACAGGATTAAGATTGTTCTGTTTATTTCAGTGGAGCTGTTAATTATATCTGGAACCATCTCATTATGTGTAAATCAGCCTTAAAAATGTGTATATAGCCCATTAGGTATAGCCTGGTTTGACCTAGTAATTAACCCCTAATTTGAAAAGAACCAGTGCTTTCAGACTGTGTACCCTGCAATGAATGTCAACTTTAGGTGTTACATTAGGACTAGAGTGTTGGCAAAAGAAGTTCTTCAAAAACCCTGTGTTGTGTTTCTCTGGATTTTCTTGTTGTTAGCTGCGAAGTCATGTCCGACCCATCGCGACCCCGACATTCCTCCAGGCCTTCCTGTCCTCTACCATCCTCTGGAGTCCATCTAATCTCACACCTACTGCTTCAGTGACCCCATCCAGCCAACTTGTTCTCTGCCGTCCACTTCTTCTTTTGCCCTCAATTGTTCCCAGGATTAAGCTCTTCTCCAGCGAGTCCTTCCTTCTCATTAAGCAGCCATATTAAGGGCCTCCAATTCCTTGCCTCTGGACACAGGTTTTACAAAAGCACCTTTCCTTAGCACTTTTCTACTCATTATTTTGCAAAGCTTTTAAAGGCCAAATAGCCAGAAAAAAATGTGCAAAGGACCGACAGGACCCTACATATATCAAACCCCCCCCATCCAGCCCTGGTTTTTATTTAAATTAAAGAATTTGGAAACTCACCCAGTTTATTTCTTTCAGAGCTCTTCTGCTGCCATGTCGGCAGAGGAAAAATGATGCTTAAGGGGTTTCTAAGAGCCATTTGTAAATAGCACCAAGCGGCCAAACAACTTTACCCTGCAGTTGATGAAAGTGCCGTGATTTCACTCCGAGCTCTGTATTTTTCAAGATATATTCCCTGATTGATAAATGATGTGCTGTTAGTAGGCTTCTAAAATGCAGCTGTGGATGGATGCCTTTGCCATCTGTCAGCTATTTCTGAGCAGGTGCTTAATATTTTGCTCCTGCTGTGGGGTGGTGTTCATCTCCTATTGATGAACGCAAAGGGCATTAATCTGCCCCTCAGCTGGCAGGATCATGAGTCCGGCAAAATACTGGCGAGAGACAGTCTTGTCTCTTGATTGCATCTTATTTAGTGTGTTGGCTCTGTTTCAGCCATCTTTTGCTGGGAATGCAGGGGATTTTTCTATTAGTTCTCTCCTGCTGCACATCCCTTAAGAAGTGACTAATGCTGGTGTTCTGTTTTGAAGAGACCTGCTGCCTTCATTGATTCCAGAATGACAAATGTACATTTTCATTCTAGGGTCTCCCTTATGCCAGCTGCTTTGGAGCACAGTGTGCTTCATTAGCGACCTTTGTGTACTCAGAAATAACATCCAACTGTAAAAACATTAGGTGATTCTTCGAAAAAAGAATGCTTTTAAATCAGCTAGGGAGAACCCAGGGTTTGACTTGGATTAGGAATGGATTCAGTGTTTCTCAACCGTGACAACTTTAAAAGATGTATAAACTTCAACTCTCAGAATTCCCCAGCCAGCATCAGGACATGACTGGTTTTCCTGTCTTCAATTATTCTCATTTTTAAAAAAATAAATAAAAAAGACTTCAATTTATATAGCCACCCATCTCACAAGTGTGACTCTAGGCAGCTTACAATAAAACAGATGAAAGACACCACATAAAATAAAACATATAAAAGAAATACACCTGGCAGCCAAGCATCATAAAACAACCATCAACATAACCAGGAGATGGGTCTGTCATATATATACATAAGGGGCATCAATCAAGTTTTCAGGACCATATGAAGGGCCAGCAGGGTTGGGGCTAATCTAATCCTGGTAGAATGATGCTCCACCATGTCCATCCTCATGGATCCTACCAGCTGACACTTTTTAACTGGACCTGGAGTATGTACTTCCCACTGGGCCAGGTAGAATGGATAGGAACAATTGAGGAGAGACGTATGTAGAATAAGCAAGACTACAATGTTCTATTTTATTGGGGACATTAAACAGAAAAATGAGACTCTTTAGAATCCCAAGAGATAATATTACCCCTTAAAGTATGCCCCAAGATCAGGGATGAAATGCTACCGGTTCTCACCAGTTCAAGTGAACTGGTAGTAATAAAAGCTACCAGTTCAAGTGAACCAGTAGTAAAAAAAATGCTACCGGTTCATCCAAATGGATATTTCCAACAATCAGCTGTGCTGCACAATTTATATTCGCTAGAAAGCAAGAAATCCTGGTTTCTAGTGAATCGAAATCACGTGGCACAGCTGTTCCCCCCCCACGTTCTACTTACCTTCAAAAGGCTCCTTTTTCCATGCTGCGCTGTAGTGCCTGCAGTGCAAAAATGTGCTAAACATGCATTTGGCATGCGCTGCACATGTGTGCATGTGCAGCACACATTTGGCACATATCGCGCATGCGCGCACAGCAAACCGGTGGCAGGCCTCAGAGGATTTCACTACTGCCCAAGATCAGGACACACAATTTCTTCTGATTGGGATAGGGGGAGGCTGACAGCAATTTAAGAAGAAAAAAATCTGTTCAGTGCTGAAAAAGAAAATCTGGCTCCATCCTCACTGGGAGCATTAAGACTGAGAGTCTCAAAAGAGATGGTGTAAATGTTGCATTTCTATTCTTCTTATTTTCTGCTTTGCAAGTCCTAATCTTATTAATCACAGCCTATTCACTGAGTTCCAAGGGACTCAGTGGCTCACATGGCTAAGACGCTGAGCTTGTCGATCGAAAGGTCGGCAGCTCAGCGGTTCGAATCCCTAGTGCTGCCGTGTAATGGGGTGAGCTCCCGTGACTTGTCCCAGCTTCTGCCAACCTAGCAGTTCAAAAGCACATAAAAAAAATGCAAGTAGAAAAAATAGGGACCACCTTTGGTGGGAAGGTAACAGCGTTCCATGTGCCTTTGGCGTTGAGTCATGCCAGCCACATGAACACAGAGACGTCTTCGGACAGCGCTGGCTCTTTGGCTTTGAAACGGAGATGACCACTGCCCCCTAGAGTCGGGAACGACTAGCATGTATGTGTGAGGGGAACATTTACCTTTTACCTATTCTCTGGAATAGATACTTAAGGTATGTCTCTTGAATCACTAGTATTCAAACATATTTACAATACTTTTTTTCCCCTTCATCTGAAAAATGATTTCCCAGGTTATTTGGCAGGGGTTGTGTTTATGATCATTACGATAGGAGAGTACGGATCAGAGACTTGAGTCCTAGTCAAAGTTGTAGTGATTTGAGGCCATGAATAGGGCTACCAGATCTGGACTACAAAAATCCAGTTCATTGCAAAATCATAGTACTAAGATCCTATTACTCTTTGCTGTCATAATCAGGGAATAACATTATTATATTCATAGACAAAAGACTCTCCTTTTATGGCTAAAACTGAATTTCATACTCGAGAGCTCGAATCACATAGATGGTCGCTCATCTATAAAATCCACCAAGTTCAGCCATTTTAATTGGGTTGCCATTTTAATTTTGCAGGAAGAAAGAGGGAGGGCGAAGACAAAATCTAGGTTAAACTATCAGCCTTAGATATCTTCCCCTTTCTCTAAAGAGAAGCTTCACAATGCAGTGTCTTAAGTCACAACAATATATGTAGGTATCATACAAAAGATTATATAGTATATAAACACATATATGAGTAAATATAAGGAGGTATAAGCATATATATAGGAAGAAGAAAAGAAAAAAAACCCAATAGGACAGGAACGGTAGGCACGTTAGTGCGCTTATGCACGCCCCTTATGGTCCTCTTAGGAATGGGGTGAGGTCAATAGTAGAAAGTTTTTGGATAAAACTTTTAGGATTATGGGAAGAGACCACAGAGTCAGGTAAAGTATTCCAAGCACTGATGATTCTGTTACAGAAGTCATATTTTCTGCATTAACATAGTTTGATTGATGGACAGATTACTTGATTTGTATCTTTTCTTTTCTATGAGAGCTCAAGGCAACAAACTTGTGAGATTTCCCCCCCCACCTCTAATATTATCTTCCCAGTGACAAACAAGAGAGAGGGGGACTGACCCAATGTCATCCAGGGACTCCCAGGTGAAGGACAATCATACCTGAAGCTTTCTAGTCTAATTACAACATCTTAACCAGTACTCCATACTGCCCAATGTAGAAGCAGGCATGTTTAATTTAAAGAAGAAGGTGGTCATGATCAAATAATTACAAACTGTTTAAACAGGAATTACAAAGGGAAAAAAAAAGTTGAAGGAATTAAAAAGAGATGCCCCTCCATCAGCTGAGACACCTCCCGATGACCCTGCTGGAGAAGATGACAATGCCTTTGTTTCATTCTGATAAAAGATAAAGTCCCTTTGCTTTAGAATATTTTTTTCTTCTTCAGGATTTCTCCAGTTCTCCGAGACGGTGAAGGGCATCCTTCCTCTACTTTTGTGTTTTAAATGCTTCAAAGACAGAAAGAAAAAAAAAAGATGACAAGTTTTGATCAGCATTTTCCTTTTCACAAGGATTTCCAGCTATTCCCCTCCCCCTTTTTCAGTTTTAACTGAATGTTATATAATTTCATCCACATCTTCACTGGAAAAAGTAACAATTATGCACAGCGCTGAGGTGGTGCTTTTCCAGAAATCAAAGCATGTCATTACCCCTGCCTCATGACATCTGCGCAAAGCAGGTCAGCATTGTTACTCCTTTAGTGCAGCTGTGAGAAGTAGGCGCAGAGAGGTTAGCACAGAGGTGAGACAAGATGATTTATTTTTAAGGGAATTTATTTGAGAAGTTTACATAGCCAAGTTTCCAAGGGAGTTAGGAAAAAAAGAAAACAGAGCTTTTTGCCATATCAAGTATGAAAAAAAAACGTACTGTGCTTTTATCACTGAGTTTCTCATAAGTAAGATTTGTTCTTAGGTTAGCCAGTTAGTGATATGATAAGTCACCTGCAGGAGTTGTACAATGGATCAAGTCAAAGCTCTAGATATAATTGGTATGATTTTACAATTTGAGCGGTAAGATTTTTTTTTCAAGTGCATTAAGTGTTGTTTCATTATTGGTTTATGGAAATTAAAATGTTTTAGCATTAATCCCCAGTCGTTTCCTCGGGTGCTTGTGTGAATAATAGTAATATTCTTTACATTCTAATGATCAAGTCCTTTATTATTTACCCAGACATTTGCTTTCATTGAAAACTGCAAATGAATTTGCAAATGTAAACTGGGCAACACCAATTATATGTGGAGCCACTGCTTGGACCATTAATGAAATGCTGATGCCTCTTGAGGGTGAGTTATTAGACTGATTGCTGAATAACTCTCGCCCTGAGCCTGGAGAGGAATGTAAGGGAATAATACATTTTATTATTGTAGACACAGGCCATGACATGTATATATTGCAGCAAATCAGTGGAGTATACTTACATTAAAATCTGAAGCTCATATTTTAGAAAGCATGTAGGGCTATGCAAGGAATAAACTTCCTTTCACGTCAAATGCTTGAGGATGAACTTTGGGACAATGTTGTGGATTCAGCTTGTTCTTTTCTGCTCCAAGGTTGATACTGAGTTCCGTTCTGATGTTCTTGGTTCATGGACCAGGGTCATAAAGGAATAAAGATGTGCTCACAGTGCAAACAGTCCTGATTAGGCTTACCTCTGCTGACATCCCTCAAATGATGTGATGTTCAGAAAGCTGCTAATTACATATCTTTGTCCCTGTTCACTTCCACAGCAGGGACCTTGAAGTGCAATATATTATTGTGTGTGTGTGTGTGTGTGTGTGTGTGTATGTCTTTGGTTGTTCGGGTTTTCTCCCGTGTAAAATTGGAAGTGTCTTGGCAACGTTTCAACGAAGTCTCATTCATCATCTTCAGGCTTCAGCTTCATGCTTCGGGGAGCAATGTGTGACCTACATACAAACACCCGTGAAAACCTCAGAATATATATATATATGTTTTTGTAGGTTTTCACGGGTATAGGTATGTAGGTCTTGGTATATTTGGGTCTTTTCCCGTGTAAGGTTGAGAGCATCCTGGCAGGAGATAGATAGATAGATGATAGATAGATAGATGTTTTGGCTTTTTCGGGGCTTTTCCCGTGTAAGGTTGAGAGTATCTTGGCAACATTTTGACAAGGTCTCACTCATCATCTTCAGGCTGGTGTCTTCGGCTTCATGCTTCTTGAGCAAAGAGTGGTCGGAGCTGCCGTCTCTCTATAAATCCTGGTGGGGAGGTGGGGAGTGTTGCTGTGAGCGGGTTGGTTGGCTGTGTGGTTGCATCTTGATTTGGTAGATGGAGTGGGTGTTTGCAGATTGGTCGAGGTGGGGGGTGTTGCTGTGAGCGGGTTGGTTGGCTCTGTGGTTGCATCCTGATTGATAGATGGAGTGGGTGTTTGCAGATTGGTTGGCTGTTTCATAGCATCCTGTGTGGGTGTGGTCCTGGTCTTTTGTTTCTGAGCTTTGGTGTTGTGACCTCTGGAGTTCTGTGATGTGATGTCTTGAGCAGATGGCTGTGATGCAGCATCCCGGGCCCTGGTTTGGCTCTGAGTCTGAGGTCCTGTCATGTGTTCCTGGTGTGTGTCAGCCTGCTTTGTTTGGGGATCGGAGGGGGGCGGAGCAGTCAGTGGTATCAGCATGGTCTGGCTTCTGGATGGTGGTTGTGTTTCGTCTGTGGGATGGGTTTGGGTTTGAATCTGGTGAGGATGATTGGTGGTGGCGTTGTGTGTTGTCCTGGGTCCGGGATCAATTTTCGTGGCTGGGACTTGTTTGTTGACCAAGGCTGGTTTCCAGATGTCTGGTAGGTGGGAGGTGTCATCCCGTTTGTTCATATTGTGGTGGTGTTTCTCTATTTCAATGGCTTCCATAATTATTCTCTTGTTATAGTGTTCAGTTTTGGAGATTAATTTGGTTCCTTCAAAATCAATTCCGTGTCCTGAGGTTTTAAGGTGCTGGAAAAGGGAGGAGGTTTTTTCTTCTTTTCTGACTGCGTTTTTGTGTTCTGTCAGAAAAGTCAGAAAAAACTGACTTTTTTCTCGCAGTCAGAAAAGAAGAAAAAACCTCTTCCCTTTTCCAGCACCTTAAAATCATTTCCTATTCTGTAGTGTTACAGGCTTGAGCTAACATGAAATAGCATAAACCCTGGTCTTCAAATATCTCACATACCAAAAAATGAGCTGTTTGAAAGCCTGCACTCATTCTGTGCTTGTTATGGAACAGAATTCTCCTTTTTATATTTTCTTAAGTATCTAGGCTCAAAAACTGGATGTAACCATCAAAATACAGCTCATCTCTTTGAATTTCATGCCTGAAAATCTTTCCAGAGAGTCTGGGTCATTGAAGCAATGCTCTACAGAGAATTATCATTTAGAAATGCTGGCAATTAGGTAAAAATAAAAGGTTTGTTCCATGTTATTATTTTGTAACTTTCTCAGGCTAATTCATTAACTGCAAATGTATTGCAGTTAACTGCTAGATAAATTGTGCTAATTTACTAAAGAGTTCATCATCCCACCATCCGCCTACATGAAATACATAGAGAATAAATAGGAGCTTCTTAAGTCATCTGTAATTCTGTTGAAGGTGAAGGACAAATAAGCAAGGCTGGTTATCATAATCATCTATTTACTCGATTTTCTTATAAATATGTATGTTTGTAGGTTCTCCTATAAACACAAATAAGGGAGAGATTCTGATTCCATAGGATTAGGTAGAATTTCTCCTCAGAAATGTGAGTTTTTCCAGTACATAGAAAGACTTAGAAAGACAATAAAAGAAAGATCAAAGAACTGGGGGATGATGTAGGGATGCAAAATCCTTCAGCGCAAGGGTGGGTTCTACTTACCTTTACTATTGGTTCACAATGGGAGCACACGCGCATGTGCAGAAGCTTCTGTGCATGCACAGATCATCCATGGTGATGTCCTGGCGGGTGGGTGGAGCCTCCTGCCTCTTTTACTACCGGTCTGCAAGAACTGGACTGAACCAGGAGCAACCCACCGCTGCTTCAGCGGGTCCCATAACAGGAAACTGAGTCCAGCTCTTGAATGGTTCTAATTGCAATCTACATTTTTGTTGGCAAAAAAATTGTTAAAAATATATACTTTTGGAAAAGGGCAGAGCACATCCTGAAGTCTTAACTTCTATCCTACTGATATTTGGCCAACAGGTTTCAAAAATGTATTTACTTGTTCATTACAACTGTTTCTATGCCACTTTGATTATGAAATTCTAAGCAGTTTATAGCAAAACTAGACTTTTCTAAGGTCTCAGAGGACCTGATAGAAGATTCTGATCAAAGGATTTCTCTGAGTTTAGTTTATATATGGTAAGATGTGCTGGAAAAATGCATAAAACTGTTGTTTTAGACACATCATTTTAAGTAAGGAGTCCAACCAACTACTATGGTGGGAATTTGATCTTTCTAATTCTAATCATGAATCAAAACCAATAGTAACTTGTGATTCTTCTCTGGAGTCATCTCAGCATCTAGGAAAGTGTTTCCAAATCAATTGTGATCAAGAAATATTGTTGATAGTGATCCATTATAGAGATACATCTGGATTACTGGGAGTTTGATAGTTTTGGGTACTTGTGAGTTGTATATTATATTATTAGAATAGAATAGAATAGAATAGAATAGAATAGAATAGAATAGAATAGAATAGAATAGAATAGAATAGAATAGAATTTTTTATTGGCCAAGTGTGATTGGACACACAAGGAATTTGTCTTGGTTCATATGCTCTCAGTGTACATAAAAGAAAAGATACCTTCATCAAGGTACAACACTTACAACACTTAATGATAGTCATAGGGTACAAATAAAGATAAATAATAATTAAGAATAAGAATAAATAAGGAAATAATAATTAGGAGATTTTGGGGATTAGGAGATTTGGTGATATGGGTGAACAGTGATATCTATATCTATATCTATATCTATATCTATACCTATACCTATATCAATATCTATCTGTCTGTCTGTCTGTCTGTCTGTCTGTCTATCTATCTATCTATCTATCTATCTATCTATCTATCTATCTATCTATTTATCAATATTTGTTTTCGTAGGTTTTCATGGGTATATGTATGCAGGTTTTGGTATGTTTGGGTCAATCTTTTCCCGTGTAAGATTGAAAGTATTTAAAACAACGTTTTGGGTGAGATCTCATCGGTATATATATATGGATACACCCATCCATATACATAACACAGATATAAACACACACACAAACACACACGCATGATTAAATAAGAAAAATGGTTCTTAAAAATCAAAGTTGGTTCTCTGTGATCAGATTCATTTCACATACTAATGTATGATAAATTTCCCTATTAAGAGTGCTGTTTGCCTTGAGCAGCAATTTATTCTTCAAAATATTTAAAACAACAAACAACATATATTACTGTTCTATGTACTAGTGCAGGGGTCACCAACCTTTCAGACCTCAGGGACCACTAAATTCATAATTTTAAATCCCATGGACCATTAATATGATCTGCTTAATGACCGAATGGGTGGGCGTGGCAAAATGGTCATGTGACTGGGTGGGCATGGCTAACTCAATGTCACTCACATCGAGGGGCACCTTGCCAGCCTCTACTCACTACTCCTTGCCTGCCCGCTTGGGCTCCTTAGGGCCCCAATGGGAAGCAATTGCTAAGCAGCCACCACGAAAAAGAGTTGGCAAAACAGCTGGCTCAGTTCAAATTGGATCTGGCTCAGCATTAGCACCTCACTGAGGACTAGGAGCATAGGCTTACCAAGCAGAGAGAAGACCTGCGGGAGTGCAAGCTCTTGAATGGTTCTAATTGCAATCTACATTTTGTTGGCAAAAATTGTTAAAATATATACTTTTGGAAAAGGGCAGAGCACATCCTGAAGTCTTAACTTCTATCCTACTGATATTTGGCCAACAGGTTTCAAAAATGTATTTACTTGTTCATTACAACTGTTCTATGCCACTTTGATTATGAAATTCTAAGCAGTTTATAGCAAAACTAGACTTTTCTAAGGTCTCAGAGGACCTGATAGAAGATTCTGATCAAAGGATTTCTCTGAGTTTAGTTTATATATGGTAAGATGTGCTGGAAAAATGCATAAAACTGTTGTTTTAGACACATCATTTTAAGTAAGGAGTCCAACCAACTACTATGGTGGGAATTTGATCTTTCTAATTCTAATCATGAATCAAAACCAATAGTAACTTGTGATTCTTCTCTGGAGTCATCTCAGCATCTAGGAAAATGTTTCCAAATCAATTGTGATCAAGAAATATTGTTGATAGTGATCCATTATAGAGATACATCTGGATTACTGGGAGTTTGATAGTTTTGGGTACTTGTGAGTTGTATATTATATTATTAGAATAGAATAGAATAGAATAGAATAGAATAGAATAGAATAGAATAGAATAGAATAGAATAGAATAGAATAGAATTTTTTATTGGCCAAGTGTGATTGGACACACAAGGAATTTGTCTTGGTTCATATGATCTCAGTGTACATAAAAGAAAAGATACCTTCATCAAGGTACAACACTTACAACACTTAATGATAGTCATAGGGTACAAATAAAGATAAATAATAATTAAGAATTAAGAATAAATAAGGAAATAATAATTAGGAGATTTTGGGGATTAGGAGATTTGGTGATATGGGTGAACAGTGATATCTATATCTATATCTATATCTATACCTATACCTATACTTATATCAATATCTATCTATCTGTCTATCTATCTATCTATCTATCTATCTATCTATCTATCTATCTATCTATCTATCTATTTATCAATATTTGTTTTCGTAGGTTTTCATGGGTATATGTATGCAGGTTTTGGTATGTTTGGGTCAATCTTTTCCCGTGTAAGATTGAAAGTATTTAGGCAACGTTTTGAGTGAGATCTCATCGGTATATATATATGGATACACCCATCCATATACATAACACAGATATAAACACACACACAAACACACACGCATGATTAAATAAGAAAAATGGTTCTTAAAAATCAAAGTTGGTTCTCTGTGATCAGATTCATTTCACATTAGTATGATAAATTTCCCTATTAAGAGTGCTGTTTGCCTTGAGCAGCAATTTATTCTTCAAAATATTTAAAACAACAAACAACATATATTACTGTTCTATGTACTAGTGCAGGGGTCACCAACCTTTCAGACCTCAGGGACCACTAAATTCATAATTTTAAATCCCATGGACCATTAATATGATCTGCTTAATGACCGGATGGATGGGCGTGGCAAAATGGTCATGTGACTGGGTGGGCATGGCTAACTCAATGTCACTCACATCGAGGGGCACCTTGCCAGCCTCTACTCACTACTCCTTGCCTGCCCGCTTGGGCTCCTTAGGGCCCCAATGGGAAGCAATTGCTAAGCAGCCACCACGAAAAAGAGTTGGCAAAACAGCTGGCTCAGTTCAAATTGGATCTGGCTCAGCATTAGCACCTCACTGAGGACTAGGATCATAGGCTTTCCAAGCAGAGAGAAGACCTGCGGGAGTGCAAGGCTAGGTACCAGTGCCTGGAGGCTCAATGGACTGAGATGGTCAACCAGTTCCAGGCCATGATGCAATCCCATTGGAAGAAGGCCCTCCGGCTCTTTGCTACCAGCGGCTCTTCCCCCCAGCCTTCAACCAAAGCCCCACACCAGGAGGCTGAAGCAGACCCCAAGTCAGAATTTCTGCCCCCCTCCGACCCACACAAGACCACCCCGAAGGGGGAGACTCTCTGCAACAACACAAACGTTCATTGCACATATCTGTCCCAGGGGCCGTAGTTTGAGGACCTCTGATTTACTGCAATATAAAAAATGCAAATAATTTTTCTGAGGACCATCAAAATTTTCTCAAGGACCACCAGTGGTCCATGGACCACTAGTTGGTGACCACTGTACTAGTGCATCTTATGCAGTAGTATCAGACTAAAGATACCACAGATATAGATAAATCCCATATACATTGGATTAAATTTCTTTTTCTGCTGTTTTAGAGGTTGGGCTGTATAATTACTATCTTCTTGATAACATCAGTATTAGTTCACTTAAAGAGGACTGGGTAAAGGAATAAGATCTCCTATAAACCAAGGAGGGGAAAATGCATAAATATTCATGTATTTTTGATACAGATTTTTAATATGCATATGTAGATAGACTTTTTAAATGCATGTTTAAATGTTAACATTCCAGATCAGGGTTCTAATTAACTACTACCCAGGTTAGTGTTTAATTGTCAGATCAATTGCCACTGCTTTGAGTGGTGTGTGTGTGTGTGTGTGTGTGTGTGTGAGAGAGAGAGAGAGAGAGAGAGAGAGAGAGAATCTGTCTTTCTTAAACATGTACAATATTTCTGAGAAGCTACGTATTTTTCTGTTTTTATATATTAACATTTTTATTGCTTACTGGAAACTTACAATTGGATCTTCTGTGGGTTTAATCATCCACTGTAAGAAATCCATTATTATTGTGTCTATGGATCTGTAGGTATTTATAGTTCATAGGATTTATAGTTAGGAGAGCGATAACTAATACATTGAAATTAAAACTTTTGTTTCCAAATAATTTCTCATTGAGTCATTTAGTGGAATATGAGACACCTATCTCTGAATCAGAAATAATAATAATAAAAATCCCATTTGATCAATGAGAATTTATGGGATGGAATGCCCTGGCAAACATCCTTGTGGAAGAAGATGTGTCAATCAAGGGTAAAATCCAGCAGGTTCTGACAGGTTCCGGAGAACCGGTAGCGGAAATTTTGAGTAGTTTGCAGAACCGGCAAATACCACCTCTGGCTGGCCCCAGAGTGGGGTGGTAATGGGGATTTTGCAGTATCCTTCCCCTGCCAGGCCCACCAAGCCACCCCCACCAAGCCACACCATCCCCACCAAGCCACAGAACTGGTAGTAAAAAAATTTGGATTTCACCACTGGTGTCATCTCAAATAAGAGCAACTTTAGCCATTGTAAGGCACATTGTGTGCTACTGCAAAGAATAAACACAAAATCAACGAAGCTGCTATTTTTATCTTCTGAAACGCAGGTTCTGTTTTGACTGTGGTTTGACAAAGACAAGTGGTTAAATTTGCAAAATTAAATTGTTCATTTCATCATAGACTCATTTTCTGATAGCTCATTCACACACTATGTTTTCCTCCCACACAACCAATCCGGTCCTACCAGAAATTAGAGCGGAAGGAGTCAACAATGCAGTTAGTCCTTTGCTAGCGTTAGCAATTTTCCCTGCCTCCACGAACAGGATAAACACAACTAACTATACACAGAAACTATTAGTTTATCTATTATATCCTTTCGTATAGGAGTATGCCAGGCTCATATTTTGGATTCAGCTAACTCTTTCGCTGAATCCCATGATTTCAGACTAATTTTATAGCTATGCCAGTGGAGGTGAGATTTGCTTAAAGCCAATCTTTTTTTAATTTTATTTTCATAAATAATTTTTATTGTTTTGTATCACATATTCCATTTCTATGTTGAACAGTGTGTTTTTTAGGTGTCCAAAATGTTAACATATAAAAATCATCATAATCATTATAATCGAATCGAATCAAACAGGACAGAACAGAACAGAATAGAATAGAATAGGAGTAGAATTTTTTATTGGCCAAGTCTGATTGGACACACAAGGAATTTGTCTTGGTGCATAAGCTCTCAGTATACATAAAAGAAAATATATATTCATCAAGAATCATAAGGTACAACATATATATATATATATATATATATATATATATATATATATATATATATATATATATATATATATATATATATATATATATATATATATATATATATATATATATATATAGGTCTTTGGTTGTTCGGGTTTTCTCCCGTGTAAAATTGGAAGTGTCTTGGCTTCTCCCGTGTAAAATTGGAAGTGTCTTGGCAATTTCTCCCGTGTAAAATTTCCAATTTTACAGAAAGCTCAACAACAAAGACCTATATACAAACACCCGTGAAAACCTCAGAAAACAAATATATATATATATATATATATATATATATATATATATATATATATATATATATATATATATATATATATATATAGGTCTTTGGTTGTTCGGGTTTTCTCCGTGTAAAATTGGAAGTGTCTTGGCGACGTTTGACAAAGTCTCATTAAATCATCTTCAGGCTTCAACCGTGCTTCTGGGAGCAATGTGTGATCGCAGCTGTTTCTTCCTTTTAACTGCTAGTGGGGGTTTGAACTGATTGGGTGGGAGCTTGGCTGTGCTCTGATTGGATGGGGGTTTTTTGTGCTCTGATTGGCTGGGGGTGTGTCCTGTGTTGGTGGGGGCTTGTTTGTGCTCAGTTTAGTCTGTATTGCAGGGGGATTTGAGCTGGTGAGCTGCATAGCTGTTGTTTGGCTTTGTGGTCATGCTACATCTTCATAGTGGGTGTCAGTCTGCTGCATGTATGGATTGGAGGGGTTTGAAATGGCTAATGTTGCAGCTGCGGTCTGGCTTCTGGTCCTTGGTCGTGCTTCATGATCAGTGTGGGTTTGGGTCTGCTTTCTGGGTGGATGTGCAGTGGTGACATCCTGTGTGGACCTCGTGAGTGTGGGTCTGGTGTCATTCCTCGTGTTAGGGACTCGTTTGTCAATAAGGGCGGGTTTCCAAATGGCTGGTAGGCGGGAGGTGTCATCTCGTTTGTTCATGCTGTGTGGGCGTTTTTCTATCTCAATGGCTTCTCTGATTATTCTGTTGTTAAAGTGTTCAGTTTTGGCGATAGTTCTGGTATATATATATATATATAAAAACATATATGTGATAATCTCAATCGCTATTGAAAAGTATGCTATCTTCCATTATAGTATCGGTTATATAACCATCAAAGTATTTTCTCATCAGTTTTTCTTTCTCGTGTCATCCATATTTCACATAAATCCACACCCCTAAAGGCAATCTTAAATGCTTCTGAGCATTGCCAAAAAGCAGATGCTACATCTACAAAAACATTTCATTGTTCTGATTGTTATTCTGATTTTCCCTTTTTCCCCAGCTCCGATACATCCTTTTTCAAATGGGAGAACAAGAACCATACACGGTATTCTGGATGTGGCCTATTGTAGATTTGTTTAAGGGTGTTTTTCATGCCGGCAGTTTTTTTCTTTTTCTTTCAGCCCCTTTGCTAATCACTCGCATGAAATTTGCTTTTTTCACAGCTCTTACGCAAAGTCAACATCTCCTTTGATCTGTCCGCTCCATTTATAATTAAAGGATTCCTAATCACGTGATCAGGCATAAATCAAATACTATGTGAAATGTACTTCTGAGAAAGCTAAGAGCCATAATTTCTCATGCTAGAGGGAAACAATGCAATAACTTTGTTTTATCCGTGTGTTGTTGTATAATATAGATGAAAATCTTTTCGCTGGAGAAATGAGTAGGGTTATTCAGATGACTATGATACATGTTGAGAGAGATAGAATGGCACCAACCATGTTTCAGTCTTTTGATGCATGTGCAAAACATCTCTGTAGCATCCAGTTTTGAGTTCAAAGGGTAGGAAAATGGATACTACACAATTTCCCAAAAATGCATATAGACATTAGGATTGTGCATGCTTGAAAATTGATGTGAATGAAGTTTTTCAACCACATGCAAGCAGCCCCTTACAAACTCCTTCAAACGTGGCAGCTTCTTTTTCCAGCTTGTGAAAAATTGGACCACTTTAATAGATAGCAGATTTATTCCAGGTTCAAAGCACCTTTTACAAATAACTCTCTAAACGTGTAAAGCTCCAGTAGAAATCTTGGATCACCACCAAGCTTTTTCATCTCTAGCTCAAGCTACAGTCGGTCGGAAGATGTAACGGACATCCTGATGTGAGAGTTTGTGATTCTGAGAGATTAGATGGAGTGAAGTACTTTACAAGGAAGTCAAGATTGATTCAAAGGCATTCCCTCCCCCGAAGAAGGGGTATTCAGCTGTTTTGCACTGGTTTGTGTGAACCATTGGCGGAAATTTCACCAAGGTCGCTGAACTGGTAGCAATGGCCAGCTGGCCACGCCCCCGAACCAGTCCCCCAGTCACCACTCTCTCAACCTGCCTACCATGTTCGTTGCTGCCATGTTCTTCGCGCATGCACTTCCCATTGCCTTGCAAGTCCAATGGAATGTGCATGCACAAAGAACATGGCAGTGATGGCAGCAGCTTTTTCTGTGACCTCTGGTACTTTTTGTGGCCTGCGGCCAGCCAGCACCTCTTTGAGAGCTGTTTTGCAGCTGCAGCGGCTAGCTGGGGGCCAGTGAAAACTCCAGTCGGCTTGCCTTCTGGACTCTGGACCAGCCGCTGCAGAAGGTAAGCAGCCCAAACAAAGAGGTGTGGGGGGGGAGATAGTGGGGCTAGGGTTGGGGCCACTAAAAGAGGGGAAACAGGGGCGACTAAAGGAAGGGAAATGGGGGAGGACAGGGGTAGATAGGTGGAAATTCCAAAAAATTTCCTACCTTTTCCTGTGGATGTGGCTAGGTGGGAGGTCATGTGACTGAATTGGCATGAGTGACATCAAGTTGGCTACCCCCACTCAGTCACATGCCCCCCTCCCACCTAGCCAGGCCCACCAAACCAATAGCAAAAAATTTTGAAACCCACCACTGCTCCCCCCCTCCCAAAAAAATCTATGTTCAAACTCATATCCAAATTTTTTTACTACCGGTTCTGTGGGTGTGGTTTGGTGGGCCTGGTGTGGCTTGGTGGGCATGTCAGGGGAAGGATACTTCAAAATCTCCATTCCCACCCCACTCTGGGGCCAGCCTGAGGTGGTATTTGCCGGTTCTCCGAACTTCTCAAAATTTCCGCTACAGGTTCTCCAGAACCTGTCAGAACCTGCTGGATTTCACCCCTGGTATAAACTGAATATGTAGGTGGAAGGCTGACTTTTTTTCAAACCTTTCTATGTTGAATATGCCTCTGCCTTTGTACCACTTTATCACACTGCTTTCTATGTTTCCGAATCTCCTTCAAAACTCCTGATTCAGACTAAACATAGTACGCTAGTTTATATATGGTGGGGAGGGAAAACCTGTAGCCCCAAGGCGGCATATGATTTGATTTGATTCATTATGACATTTCTTATGTTCTGAGGTAATAGAAAGTTGCAGAAATAAGTTATATCTTTCAGTTAATGTGCGAGGAAAACAATTTTTGAAATTGTTCCCAGTAAAAGGTGTGACATATTTAAAACATTATGTGTTTTAGATTAAACTTGCCAATAACTGAAAAACTTTTCCATCACAGTATTTCATCCTAAAGCCAAGTAGGTTTCTGCCTAGAAATAAATGTCTTTCAGGGATGCCTCTATATTAGGGAGGAATCAAAAGAAATTGTTTTGTCACTGACTCATTCAGGTGGGGTTTCTGTTTTGGTCAAGGATTTTTTTCCTCTTTTGGTATGGCTTTTCTCCTTTTTTCCCTCTACTTTCTTTGTTCCCTCCATCCTTAAATAGGCTGTGAGACACAGGTAGTCCTCAATTTATGACAACAATTGAGCCTCAAATTTCTGTTGCTAAGTGAAGCAATTGTTAACTGAGTTTTGTTCCATCTTGCTACCCTTCTTGCCATCCTTTTGTAGTGAATCATTGCAGTTAAGTTAGTATCATAGCTGTAATCTGGTTTCCCCATTGACTCTACTTGTCAGAAGGTCACAAAAAGTGACACCACAACTGTCATAAATATGAGCCAGTTGCCAAGCATCCAAATTTTGATCATGTGACCAGGGGATGCTGCAACAGTCGTAAGTGTGAAAAATGGACGAGTCACTTTTTTCAGTGCTGTTGTCACTTCGAACGGTCACTAAACGAATGGTTATAAGTCGAGGACTATCTGTAATCCCCCCTTTCCCCAGTGGTATTACTTGCTTCATTCTTTTTAAAATAAATCCAGGTTTGTGTGATATGAATTTTAACGTGATACAAAGTTTACAGGTTGCCCATTTTTAATCCCACATAACACCACTACTCCGTAGCCTGCACTGGCTTCCTGTGGCTTTCCGGGTGCGCTTCAAGATTTTGGTTACCACCTTTAAAGCGCTCCATGGCTTAGGACCCGGGTACTTACGAGACCGCCTGCTGTTACCTTATGCCTCCCACCGACCCGTACGCTCTCACAGAGAGGGTCTCCTCAGGGTGCCGTCCGCCAAACAGTGTCGGCTGGCGGCCCCCAGGAGCAGGGCCTTCTCTGTGGGGGCACCGACGCTCTGGAACGAACTTCCCCCTGGCTTACGTCAAGTGCCTGATCTTCGGACCTTCCGTCGTGAGCTCAAAACACACCTATTTATTCAAGCGGGACTGGCATAATAGTGTTAAATTTTAATTCGGGGTTTTATTAATATTTCTAAAATTTTTAAACTAAATTTTAATTATCAGCCTTTTTGTAATTTGCTAGGTTTTAAATGTTTTAATTTTGTATATATTTCGTGTTTTATCTTGGCTGTACACCACCCTGAGTCCTTCGGGAGAAGGGCGGTATAAAAATTTAATAAAATAAATAAATAAATAAATAAACTGTATTAAAAACAAAATAGAAAAAATGATAAGTCATCTGGTAGGGCATAACATGTTTATGCCAGTCAGATTCATGGGCCATAAGTCATTCCAACTTGTCTGATGTTTTGATAAACACATCACCAAGTCTGACATCCTGTATCCTGGCTCAATTGGAGACGCATATATATTTAAGCAGAACATGAGACATCTGTCCACTAAAATAAACTTAACAAAATATTGACTTGTTTCGAATATCTAAGAGACCACTCTAAAGAGGAAAATGAACTGTTGACATAAATTTGAAAAGTCCTATTTAAAATGTCTGGTTTATTTTTAATAGCAATTTGCTCTTATTCTTGAGTGGCCTTTGATGAGGTGTTTTCTTTGTGGTGTTACATGTATGTTCAACATATCACTGCAGTAAGAAGATATAAGCAAGGCTAATCAAGTTTTGATTTTGCTATCCCCTTCAGTATCTTTCTAATGGGCTAAATGTTATTCATAGACACAGTTGTCTAAATCATGATTATCATTAATTCATGTTTACAAAAAGGTCAGGAAGCCATCTTCCTTTATAACACTTTAGAGTTACATGTTTGCTGTTGCAAATCTTTGTTTTAAGCTTTATGGAAAGGCGTATGGCATGAGTCATCAATAAACCCTGAGCTCTGTTAGCTTTGTACACCAAAAAGCAAAGATTAGCAAGCCTTACCATGTGTTATACACGCCATGAATCCAGTTGTGATATTTTAAATGTGAAAATTCAATTTAACTGCAGTTCCGGCTTCTGTAATTAGTCGGCAGAAACATCTTACTGGAAAATGTTATTCCTGTTATATTTATAAGGAATATGAATCCCACTGTGAATTAAAGGAAAAAATATACATACATACGTGTGTGTGTGTGAATTTCAAAGAGTATCTGATATTTTCAAACTCTATGAGGACTGTAGATTTATATGAAAAATAAAGGATGGAGCCATAAAAAGGGCCAAACCATTTTATTCCTGATTCTGTTCTATATGCTAGAGAGGACTTAGTTTTGAAATAGTTTCTTTTTTTTTTAGAAGAGTGTTTTTTTTAAAACAAACAAACACACAAACATTGCATTTTTTTCTGAAGAATTGGCCAAGTCAAAATTTGTACCACTTTTAGTTTTCTCCAGCACCATTTTACATATTTCACTTTTTGCCATAATATTCTCCTCTCTAGCTTTTTTGTTTTATTTTCCTTCTGTTTCTTCTGGTATATAAACAATAGTACCATTCACCCTAATCTCTAATCTTAATCAATTTTTCTTTCTCCACTCCTCTCCTTACTTTTTTCAAATTGAAACCCTTTAAGTTAAAGTCAATCATTTTTCTAAAATCTAACCCTAACTCTAAATCATCTTTATATATAGAATTATAAATTAAATTATATATAATATAATTTCAAACATTTTCCCTAAATTTCATTATTCCAATTATAAATATTAACATCATACAGTTTTACATATATAACCCATTTCCTTCCCTCTTTTCCATTTCTTTTTTATCATTTTAACCAAATAGCACAATCCAATATATTACTACAATTTACTTAAGTAAATCATTCATTCTTCTTTTTTCATATCAAATATTTTCCCTAGATTCCACTATTCCAGTTGTAAATCTTAATATTCATACAATTTTACATAGATAACCCATTTCCTCCCCTCTTCTCCATTTCTTTTTTTATCAGCTTAACCAAATACTACAGTAAAATATATTACTAGAATTCACTTTAAAATCTTCATTTCATCTTTCCACCATTCATATTTCATTATAAAAATTAATTTCATTTATTACTAACAGTGTCTTATTTTATTTATTTATTTATTTCGATTTTTATACCGCCCTTCTCCCGAAGGACTCAGGGCGGTGTACAGCCAAGTAAAAATACACTATATACAGATTAAAAGAAATTAAAAGAAAACATATTATAATGTGGCCGAAAATTTAAGACAATTTAAAATCTTAAAATATAAATAACCCCAATAAAATTTTAATCCAGTCCCGCTTGAATAAATAGGTGCGTTTTCAGCTCACGGCGAAAAGTCCGAAGATCAGGCACTTGACGTAAACCAGGGGGAAGTTCATTCCAAAGCGTAGGAGCTCCAACAGAGAAGGTCCTTCCCCTGGGGGCCGCCAACCGACATTGCTTGGCGGACGGCACCCTGAGAAGGCCCTCTCTGTGTGAGCGCACGGGTCGGTGGGAGGCAAAAGGTAACAGCAGGCGGTCCCTTAATCTCTTTATATTAAACAGTAAACAAAGTCAATTTTCATCCTCTCAATACAATTATAATTTCAAATGCTTTAGCTGAATTCCATTATTACCATTAAAAACATTCCAAATATTACAATCACATATATTAAACTTACTACCATTCATTTATAATGATAGATCTTACTACAATTCCTGTATGGTTCTAAATATATAACATAATTTCCTTTTTACTTTCCATTAACTACCCCTTTCTCTCTTTCTCCCATTCTCTTGTTCTCTTCTTTTGCCCCTTTTCTCCCCTAGTTTTAAGATCCCTTACTCTCCTAGTTTGCCCTGAATTTCCATCTGCTCTCCTCCTTTTTCCTCTTTTCCCCTTTCTTATTTTATCACTGTTAATCCCAGTGTAATCATTTAAATTTTTTATATTTTGTCTCTTCCCCTCTTTTTTCTCTCCTCGTCTCTTTCCAACCCCTCTATTTTTATCATTGTTAACCCCAATGCAATCTTTAGAGTTCATCTTTATTTCTAACCTTTTCCCCTTTCTTTTTCTTCCCTTTATTTGTTTTCTTTTTCCAATTAATTTGCTCCTAAATCCTCTCTTTTTTTCATTGTTGCTCCCAACGTGATCATTTAATTTTTCATAATCAACGTCTTTATTTTTAGTACTAATTTCTTGCTTCTTGTTCCTGGTTTCTTTATCCACTTGGGTATATTCCAACACTGTCTCTAGTTCATCTGGCTTAGGTTTGCCATGCATCATTGTAATCATTTCATTTAATTCCAATTTGAATGAGATATGCATCATTTTAATCATTTCAGTTAGTTCCTGTGCCATTTTGTTGTTTCTGGATTGTCTTTGTTCCAATTTTAAGTTTTATTATATTCCACCTTCTTTGGATGTCGAGATCAAACAGCATGAATCAAAAACAAATCCTCCTCAAAAGTTCCCAACACTCTTATCGCTTTAAGAATTTTTTTCCCAAAATACAAATTAATCATTGTAATGTTTCTTTCCACCTGTACATGTCTCTCTCCACTCCAGACTTCCAATCAACAAAATAAAAAAAATCCAATTTATTTATTGAATCCACATTACCAATATTTGCCAATCTCTATCTTCTTCTTGATTTTGTATTCCCCAAATTCCAATTTATAGTCCAAATCCAAATCCAATTAAAAGATCTCTATTGCAGGGCTTTTTAAGCTTTTCTTTATTCTTCCTTCAATGTTCAAAAGTTTTAAAATTATTTCCAATCCTCTTCACAGCTGCTTCAGGTTTCTTCTTCTAATAATTTAATTGTCACCACTCAGATTCTAAGCCAAAAATCAAGTTCTGTTTCAGGCTTTAACGCTTTAAACTTCTGCTTTGTTCTCTCTCCATTAACATTCCCCAACACCCATTAGCTGCTGTTTCTTCGCTGAAGCATCTTTTAGCAATTTAAAAATATTTCTTTATTACCTGTGAGCTGGCCAATCTCTCACCTGGTACCAGTACTCCATCCAAATTACTGTTCCTGCTCAAAAACTTGGTTCGGTTGCCCTAGCTTTATAGCCGCTGCTATGGCTGCCGCCCCCGTCACTGAGTCAAAGAGTTTCCTCCGACCTCTGAGGAACTTGCCTGTTCCTCTTGGTCATCTGAGGTGCCTCTCTTTCTTCTCCATTTCTTCAGGACAGATGTGGTCTGAAGACCCCTTGACAGGGTTTGTCAGCCCGGGAATTTGTAAGGCTCATCAGAACCCGCTAATCCCCAACTGTCTCGCCGCAACGTTTTTGGTCAAATTCCCCAAATAGTTTCTCACCTTACTTTTAGTGAGTGCCTAAAATCTAGAACATTAATTTTGTGTAGTTGGTTAGGTTTTCTTGCTTGCTGGAGATGTTGGGAGTTTTTATGAAATTGAAAATAATATTTTAGGAAGTACTAAACTTGTGAGAGGGAAAGCAGAGCTCCCTCGACAACATTCACAAACTTTACCCATTGCTCTCATTTTAACCACAAGTTTCCTGTTGGGTTCCAGAATTAGGAGGCATGAAGTTATCAGAGAAGTTAGGCGCTCCACACTTCTACCATACTGTGTATAGCTTTTCTCACATAAGGACTGAATTTGGATAATTCAGTCAAAATCTGATTTTTGCTCAGTGAGTGCAATCAGTATCAACTGAGGAGTGATAATGACTTACAATATGTGAGGAACATCAAAGATCAACCATCTCAGGCAATTCATATTTATTTCATTGCAATAGTTTTCAAAGGAAGCTTTTCATTAAGAGACCAGTTATTTGAGAAGTGGGGCTTTGTATCTGGTTCACATGAATTTCACATCAGGAGCCTGATAGAATAGCTCAGTTAAATTTGGATTACTATTCAGCTAGAGACATTTATAAAATGACTGTGTGCCCAGTTTTCTTTTACATGTATCTTTGGTTGATTATAAAACTGCTTTTAGTCTACATGGGCTACTGTAATGACCCAGGATCATATTCAATTATTCCTGGGAGGCTGATGAGCCACTCATTTGATGGGACTATATCATACATGGTGTAGAGTATTATAGGGGGAGAGAGAGAAAGAGAGAGGAGGAGAAGGAGAAGAAGTGGTAGATAGATAGATAGATAGATAGATAGATAGATAGATAGATAGATAGATAGATAGATAGATAGATAGATGATGGATGGATGGATGGATGGATGGATGGATGGATGGATGGACGAACAAATGGACGGACAAATGGACAAATGGATGGACAAAGAGTGCAGAGAAGAGCAATAAAGATGATTAGGGGATTGAAGGCTAAAACATATGAAGAACGGTTGCAGGAACTCGGTATGTCTAGTTTAATGAAAAGAAGAACTAGGGGAGACATGATAGCAGTGTTCCAATATCTCAGGGGTTGCCACAAAGAAGAGGTAGTCAAACTATTCTCCAAAGCACCTGAGGGTAGAACAAGAAGCAATGGATGGAAACTAATCAAGGAGAGAAGCAACTTAGAACTAAGGAGAAATTTCCTGACAGTTAGAACAATCAATAAGTGGAACAATTTGCCTGCAGAAGTTGTGAATGCTCCAACACTGGAAATTTTTAAGAAAATATTGGATAGCCATTTGTCTGAAATGGTGTAGGGTTTCCTGCCTCGGCAGGGGATTGGACTAGAAGACCTCCAAGGTCCCTTCCAACTCTGTTGTTATGTTATGTTGTTATGTTATGTTATGTTATGTTATGTTATGTTATGTTATGTTATGTTATGTTATGTTATGTTATGTTATGTTATAATAATAATAATAATAATATCAGAGTTGGAAGGGACCTTGGAGGTCTTCTTGCTTCTCTCCTTGATTAGTTTCCACCCATTGCTTCTTGTTCTACCCTCCGGTGCTTTGGAAAATAACTTGACTCCCTCTTCTTTGTGGCAACCCCTGAGATATTGGAACACTGCTATCATGTCTCCCCTAGTCCTTCTTTTCATTAAACTAGGCATACCGAGTTCAGTTATGTTATGTTATGTTACAAATGGATGGATGGATAGATGAATGGATGATAGATTCTGCTGCTAGTCTTTATAACCACCAATACTCTTCATAATCTGTAAATAGGATTTTCCTGAAGAAAATTTTCTCCTGCTTCTTTGTGAACATGAATCATTTGTTTTGCAAAACACTGATTATGTCTACCATTGGATTATAAGCAACCCCTGCTCCCCAAAAGTCACTTGCCTGCATTTTGATAAAAGGTGTTGGGGGGGTCTTCCCTTTTGATATGCTTGAATCAGGAATTTTGTGGGGACAGGAGTAGGTGGATGGGTAAGGCAATCTGATTTTAAAGTAAGGGAAACACTAATACTTTCAGGCAACACGTGATCATCATTTAGAAAGTTTAATTGCTTATAATTCTCTGTGTAGAAGAGGGTTTCTACATTAACAGCTGCACAAAATGCTGAAGTCAGCAGGCTTCTGTTTTATCATTGCTGCATCTCCCTTCTAGGAATAGCCTTGAGAATCCATATGAGAATCCTTAAGAAGGTTTGGAACAGTACAAAAATCTGTCTCTTGAAATCATCATAAATGTATCCAGCCTATTAAATGCAGCTTCTAAATAAAACAAGGCTCGGTTGTTCAATTGATCATCTAGCAAAGCTAGATTGTTCATTTGAATTGGTTCAAAGAAATGGAACAAAAGATGAAATGCAATTAAAGGGCAAAAGTGCCTGCTCTCATGGGGCCACTATATCAAACTACTATTGGTGTTTCAGGGTTTTTTTCCCTCTTGGAATAATCTTTGGAGGGGGTGCATCTCCGAACTGATCACAGAAACAGATGTTCCAAGGAACTACAACCTACTGCAATCCACGCCATTTTGATTTGAAAGAAATTAATTACACTAACATTCATAATGCCTTGGGGAGCCATTATCCTTCAGTGATTGAGGGCATGCCTGGGTATTCATCACTAGATGGATCTTAGCTGGGGTTGGGAAAGGGTTTGAAGAACTTTCACTCCATACAGCTATTACTTTATATACTAGTACCATATTTTTTGGAGTATAAGATGCACCGGAGCATAAGACGCACTTTAGTTTTTGGGGAGGAAAATAAGAAAAAGCTGATTGGCAGATGGATCGGCCTCCCAGAATACCCCCAATCAGCTGTTCCACAGGTGAATTTTAGCAACAGGTTCCTTGGTGTGAGCTCTGTGCCTTACTTTTTTTTTTTTTTGCTTTTTTTTTCTGTCTCTGAAACTTCTGAAACTCTGTTTCAGAAAAAAAACTTTTTTTTATGCCTCTGAAAGCCTCTGAAGCCGCTTCAGAAAAAAGCCTCTGAAGTTCTGTTTGGGGGCTTCTTTTCTGAAGCTCTGTTTGGAGGCTTTTTTTTCTGAAGCTCTGTTTGGGGGCTTCTTTTCTGAAGCTTCGTTTCTGATGCTTTTTTCAGCCTCTGAAACCTTCGTTTGAGAAGCTGGGTGGGGCTACATTCAGAGTATAATATGCACCCAGACTTTCACCCTATTTTTTTTTGGGGGGGGGGAAAGGTGCATTTTA
Source organism: Ahaetulla prasina (assembly GCF_028640845.1). Lineage (NCBI taxonomy): Eukaryota > Metazoa > Chordata > Lepidosauria > Squamata > Colubridae > Ahaetulla > Ahaetulla prasina. The sequence continues at coordinate 79,395,808 of NC_080545.1, read as the reverse complement.
TAATCTGAAAAATACAGTAATCAGATGTGCCATGGGCCAGTAATAGATAATCTTTTCCATTTGGTATTTGGGGTGTACAGTGCAGATATTTTCTCCTATAAAAGAGCTGCCAACGAGAAACGTTAATAAACAAGTGTTACGGAAAAAATACCTACTTATCAAAAAAAAAAATACTCTATCCCATCTGGGATTAATCTTTGCTTATTTTCTGGAGCAAGTGGATTCATTTTCAAATTAAACATCCATTTGCAGCCAGCTGCCATTTTTCATCTTCCGAGTTGGTTACACGGATTCCCGAAGCATATTTGTAAAAGATTCAGGTGTTTTGTTTGTAGCACAGCAGCTCCGCATTTAGTTGCTTTTAATTAAAATGTATACACGAACACTTACGTGGTGTGGGAAGCATGACAGCTGCCTTGGGAAGTCTGGATACATTGACACCTACAGGCATAGCTTTGCCTACCTGAGTTTAGCAAAATATATCATAGCAAAGTTGAATCTTCCCTTCATTTGAATTAGATATCCTTGTTTTTTCTTCTTCAAAACACTGTTGCAGGGGAAGCCATGCTTAGCTCTTTTAGAATGGCACACCTTGTTTAGAGTTAATTTTTACAAAATTGTCAAAAATAAAAAAAACCCAGAAAAGAGTACAACATAATCACTGTACAAGTCAGATAAGAGTTTGCTTTAGTTTGTTATTTTCAGACACTTTCTTGTGTAGCCTGCAGGCTGCTGTACTTTATAGAAGAATAATCAGAAATACTCAGTGCTATTTCTGATTCAGAGCCATGGTGATGCAGTGGTTAAATGCAGTATTGCAGACTAACTTTGCCCACAGCCAGCAGTTCGATCCTGACTGGCTTAAGGTAGACTCCATCTTTCCATGGTTGGTAAGATTATTTTATTTTATTTTATTTTTTATTTGCATTTATATCCCGCCCTTCTCCAAAGACTCAGGGTGGCTTACACTATGTCAAGCAATAGTCTTCATCCATTTGCTGACCACAAAGTCAACTTATTGCCCCCAATAATCTGGGTCCTCATTTTACCTACCTTATAAAGGATGGAAGGCTGAGTCAACCTTGGGCCTGGTGGGACTTGAACCTGCAATAATTGCAAGCAGCTGCTGTTAATAATAGACTGCATTAGTCTGTTGAGCCACCAGATCCCCAAATTGTCTTCAGAGAGTGCTGTAAAGCACTGCAGAGTGGTATATAAGACTGACTGCTATTGCTATTGCTAAGTGCAGTGGGGCAGAACTTTAAATGGGTATTTTCTTTTGATCAGCATTTGTTCAAGGTGACCTCTTGATTAAAAGAACACTGAGCAAAGAATTGCCCCTCTACTACTAAGTAGTGTAGGGTGTCCAAAGTGCTCTGTTTGAAAAATATTTGTGTTATACAAGACAACCAGTTGAGAGCAGCTGCATTGCCTTAAAGGTGCCCAATACCTGGTCTTGACAATTGATGACTACTTTGCGCACACAAGTATTTAGATAATTTCCTTTGAAACATTGCTCAGCGATGTTGCAAAGGACCCTTCCCTGATATATTCAAGAGACTGGCAAGCTGTGCAAGTGTTGCTTCAATTGGCATTAGCCAATCCAATGAGCCGCGGTGGCGCAGTGCTTAGAGTGCAGTACTTCAGGATATTTCTGCTGATCACCAGCTGCCAGCAGTTTGGCAGATCGAATCTCACCAGGCTCAAGGTTGACTCAACCTTCCATCCTTCCGAGGTCGGTAAAATTAGGACTAAAATTGTCGGGGGGGGGGGCAATATGCTGATTCTGTAAACCGCTCATGGAGGGCTGCAAAGCACTGTAAAGCAGTTTATAAGTCTAACTGCTATTCCTATTGCTATTACCTAATTGTCATGTTTCTGCAAGGAAAGTGCCAGATCAAAATGTTGAACTCCAACTACTTCATAATTCATGAATTATGTATGAATGTTTTCTGTTTTTAATCTTGTTCTATCTGATATCTCTTTTTCTTCTCTCTCTGTGCATATACATATCTTCACGCTTTTCATCCCATCTTAAGCAATGTAGGAAAGTGCATCAGTTCCATTAAGTTAGTTGACTGATTCAATCAAGTCAACCATTCCATCTGGTTGAATGGTATCAACGATGACCTCGATCATCATTTCAAGTTTTCAGAAAGAAGCTTTTTCCAGACTAAGCCCAGAGATACCAGCACCTTCTGCATACAGAACATGTGCTGTGCCAGTGAGGTCTAGTTCTTTTCTTCATTTGCCAATCTCACATCTTTGTTTTCTTTCTTTTTTTTTTCTTTCCTCTGCAGGCTTAAACAGGCATTCAATCAACAGATGCAGAAATGAATAACTCCACGAACATAAGTTATTTGGAGGACAGAATGACCCTGCCAAGTCCTTATAAAACAGTTGAGGTTGTCTTCATTGTCCTGGTGGCTGGGTCCCTCAGCCTGGTAACCATCATTGGGAACATCCTGGTTATGGTGTCCATAAAAGTCAACAGGCACCTACAAACTGTCAACAATTACTTTCTTTTCAGCTTGGCCTGCGCTGATTTGATCATTGGTGTCTTTTCCATGAACCTGTACACACTTTACACTGTGACAGGCTCTTGGCCATTAGGACCTGTGGTCTGTGACTTGTGGTTGGCCCTTGACTATGTGGTCAGCAATGCTTCTGTCATGAATCTTCTCATAATCAGTTTTGACAGGTATTTTTGTGTGACCAAACCCCTGACCTATCCTGTCAGGCGGACCACTAAGACGGCAGGGATGATGATTGCAGCTGCCTGGGTTCTTTCTTTTATCTTATGGGCACCTGCAATTCTTTTTTGGCAGTTTATTGTAGGAGAACGGACGGTACCTGATAAGGAATGCTACATCCAGTTCCTTTCCAATGCAGCTGTCACCTTTGGCACAGCTATTGCAGCTTTCTATCTGCCTGTTGTGATCATGACCATTCTATACTGGCAAATATCCCGTGCTAGTAGGAGCAGGGTTAAAAAAGACAAAAAAGAGGGAGGCCAAAACCAGGATCCAGCATCACCAAGTTTAGTTCAAGGTAAAATAGGGAAACCAAATAACAACAACCTCCCAACCAATGAAGATGGGACTGAACACAATAAAATCCTGAACGGTAAAGCCACTGGGGAGCCAGTCATGGAGAACTGTGTTCCAGCAGAAGAAAAAGAGAGCTCAAATGACTCCACTTCTGTCAGTGCAGGTGCTTCCAATGTGAAAGAGGATGAAGCAATCACAGAGAATCCCAGAGCTTCTGTCTCCCAAGTTAATGCAAAAGTGGAGAATTCTAAATTGACGTGCATTCGGATACTCACCAAGTCCCCCAAAGGAAATTACGGTGGTGGCTCTACTAATACTGCCGTGGAGATTGTCGCCACGGATGGACAAAATGGAGAGGAGAAGCAGAACATTGTAGCGCGTAAGATTGTCAAGATGACAAAACAGCCTGCCAAAAAGAAGGCCCCTCCTTCCAGGGAGAAAAAAGTGACCAGGACTATTTTGGCTATTCTGCTGGCCTTCATCATTACGTGGACACCATACAATGTCATGGTACTCATCAACAGCTTCTGTTCCTCTTGTATTCCCAACACAGTATGGACCATTGGTTACTGGTTATGCTACATCAATAGCACCATCAACCCTGCTTGCTATGCTCTCTGCAATGCTACTTTCAAGAAAACCTTTAAGCATCTCCTTATGTGTAACTACAAGAACATAGGAGCCACGAGGTAAAACCAGAATAATGGGCGGGGGGTTTATTCCAAATTGGGGGAAGAGAGCTCCAGATTTTATAAAACAATGCCATAGCACTTTATGCTCTAGTGTGAAATCAAGAAGCTGGAGAACATGACAACAAGATGAGATTTTGTGCTCCCTCTCCAATAACTGCACTTCACAGATGATGACTTTTGGATCTGCGAGTCATTTGGAGGGAAGGCTATAATTGAGTATAAGACCCTGAGACAATGTTCCTTCCTCTTTCATGGCAGAAGGGCTTTTGAATTCATTCTTCACCTGTGGACGCAACCTGTCCCTAAGAAATTCTTCTGAGCGAAGCTTTTGGGGGTTTATTGCTTTGCTAAAGGAAAAAAAAATTACACAAAAGCATTTCAGGAAGCAGAACTGAGTAGGTATAATCAAATATTCCAGCACCATTTTCCAGTTTGTGTGTTCATTTGAAACTGAGAAAAAGGGGAAAGGTGGGAGAGAGACATTTAACATACTGTACTTCATGGAAACTATAAGAAAAACTGGAACAGCAAACATGGAATAATTTCCAGTTTGTTTCTGAATTATTTATTAATATAACGTTATGGAAATACAAAAAGGGAAAGGGTTTGTGTTTAAGGAGTTTACTATTAAAACAGGTAATCCTCAACTTACAACAACAATTGAGCCCAAATTTTTTGTTGCTAAGGGAAACGTTTGTTAAGTGAGTTTTGCCCTATTTTACGACTTTTTCTTGCCACAGTTGTTAAGTGAAGCCCTGCAGTTGTTAAGTTAATAACATGGTCGTTAAATGAATCTGGCTTCCCCCATTGACTTTGCTTGTAAGAAGGTGACAAAAGGTGATCAAATGACCCTGGGACACTGCAACCGTCATAAATATGAATCAATTGCCAAGCATCTGAATTTTGATCATGTGACCATGGGGTTGCTGCAATGGTCCTAAGTGTGAAAAATGGCCATAAGTCATTTTTTTCAGTGCCATTGTAACCTTGAAAGGTCACTGAATTGTTGTAAATTGAGGATACTGTAGTTATCTCTCTTTTGTGGCTTTATTATACTTTGGGGGAAAATATACTTTACCTCATAATAAGAATGTTTTTCTGACAAGCTTCTAAAATATAGTACATCGACTTTCCCCAGCCTGATTCCCTCCATTTTTGTTGAGCATGAACTATTACGATGGTTCGGTGTTATGGCTAGGATTAAAATCATGCTGAGCCATACAGTGGTTCATCTGGGGTTTGGGTTTAGTGTGTTGTACAAATTGGCCATTGTGGTTTGTAAATGATGATTTATGATGTGGTATGATGTATCAACCCAAGCAGTGGTTTAGCAACCATACCATGGCTACCAAAGTTTTGGCTTAACTTGAGATGTGAATCCAGCCATCGTGCTGTAAAACTGCTAGAATTTTGATTGATTGATCATTTCAAAGGTATCTTGTGTTATTTGGACCTTTGTCCTTGGATCAGATTTTTCAGTTAAACAGAAGAAAAAGAAAAATGGAAATAGTACAGCATTTAGCACACCTTAAGATCTTTCTGAGGATCTTTTGGAAATGGAGTGACACTTCCAAAAAATAAAATGGGCAGGTTATATATGCAGCAACAATGGTACACTGAATAGACATTAACAACGAATGTGATTGTGTAGGTTCATGGTTCAGTTAGCAACTGTATTTCCTTTCCATTATTTGTTTATCAAAGATTCTGTTTCTTCAAATACATAATCTGATGAGTCATACTCCATACCCAGGGCTAAAACCTATAATATATCTTGAATTGTTAATATAAGACATGTCAGGAAATATTTCATGTTAGGATATTGTCCTCTTTATAAAGCCAAACAAGGGAAATATGTGATCAATCAAGATCAGACGACCAAATGAGAGTGTTTTGCCTGGAATTAATTGCAGGATATGAACACCAAAGAGGCCAATTCTTGCAGAATACTCTTAGATGCACCAAAACAATATCCAACATTCTTGGCTTTGCTATATGTCCATCAGCCTCCGCTATTTTCAGCAGACATTGAGCAGACAATCATAAATAATTTCAAAAAAACCAGAATTGGCCAGAGTTCAAATCTACAGAATCTTTAAAGCATAATCTGCCAGCCCTATATGTTCATCACTATCCTGCAGACGTGTTTGCTATTATATCATTAATACAAATTCATGAAATCAGGTGTCCCAAGCATCATGTTGTTGATAAAGAAATGTAATCTTCATTATCAAGAGATATCCTATCCAGAATTTACCCTAAATAGTCAAGGTTGATGATATTATTTTAAAAGAAAAGCTTCCCATAACTTTTGGGATATTTTCCTTCTTTTTTCTAGTTAATTTTCTTTATGTATATCTTAAACTGGAATGTCTATGGAAATTCTCAATCATCCAGATCATGGTTGTCTCAAAGGTACTTTTTCAAAAGGCAACTGGACTTCCTTTATTTTTTTTATTTATTTTTTTTGGAAGATATTTTACTTCTCATCCAAGAAGGTTCTTAAATTCTTCAAGTTAAAATTGAAGAAATCTCTTGGATGAGAAGTGAAATGCCTTCCAGAAAAAAACAAAGAAAGTCCAGTTGCCTCTTGAAAAAAACACTTTTGGGACTTAAACTGGAACAGCATATACATTTAGATTTCTAGCCATGCCATATTTGTAATGGATTGGTTTTTATCCTAAACTGCCTATATTTGAAAAATATGAAGAGGGAGAAAAATACTAGAAGAATGGAAGGGGCAGAAGTCATTCTCCAACCATATCCATCAGAAAATGTATAGAAGATTTGGCCATTACAATACTAGTTGGAGTTATAAAGCTATTACATAAAATTGCTTTATATAATGAGTGATGAGGAGGAAGGCTTAAATGATTCTTAGAGCTATGCATGGTTTTGAGAGGTGTTTTACTTTCAAGAAGATTCAAGTGCGGGCATTCTCTGGAAGTCCTTTGGGAAGCAACCAGGACTGCTTGCTTCTAAACCAAAGTAAAGGATTCAGGCAGAATCCCACCACTGTTCCAAACCTTTGGAGCTCTTCAATCACTGCAGGAGAAGGAAGGTTAAGGGGAACTTTAGAATACTATTACCTCCATAACACATATCTCTTCATCAGAGGAAATGTAGGTTGCTTTCCATAGGCCTGTTGTTCATCTGAATCTTCTAAGGCAGTGATGGAAACCTTTTTGGCACGCATGTGGAAACTGCAGCTGTTCTGTCCTCCTTCGCCTCCGTCCAAGTGATGGCTTAATTAGCCGGCACTATCAGCCCTGGCAGCAAAATAGCGAGCGTCTACCAAATTCTCTGTTATCTCCCTGGACGCCAATGAGTCACCCAGGAACAAACTTCAGCTCTTAGTTAATCAGTTGATTTGCCTGCTACGAAGAGACACAGCAGCTCTTGCTGCCTTTATATCCTGTGGGGTGTGGCTCCATGACGCAGCACTTCCTAGGCCTGCCCCACCCTTGCTTCTGTTGTTCCCTCCTCTCCTGCCTTCAAAACCTAGGGTTCAACCAAGCCTGATTGCTGTCAGCTGGGTCTGAAGGCGTGGCCTGGGGGGGAGTCAGGGGACGGAGGCCTCGTTATCTCTTCAACCTGGCCTGCCTCTGGCTCCAGCTGAGCCAGGGAAGCCGGTGCTCCTGAGGTAAGTCCTGACGGCCCTTCCCCCTCACTTTCCAAGTCACTTTCTGGCAGGAGGCCCGGCTCGGGGGGTGCAGACACAGCAGCAGCCCTGGAAACTCAAAGACCAGTGGCCGGTGGGCATGCCATCTGTTACTCTGGTTTCTAGTGTGCATGTGCGCCAGCCAGCTGGTCTTCGCCTGCCACCTGTTATTCTGTTTCTAGTGTGCATCTGGTGCATTCTGGTCTTCGCATGCACTAGAGCCCTGGAAACCCAAAGACAAGCTGGCTGGTGTGCATGTACGCACTGGTTACCTGATTTTCGGGTTTCCAGCATGCACATGTGCCGGAAACCCATGTCAGAGCTCTGGCCAGCTGGTCTTCGCATTTCTGGTGCTCTGGCACATACAAAGATGAGTTGGCCAGTGTGCGAGAGAAGGCACTGCATGCCACCTCTGTCACACATGCCATAGATTCGCCATCATGGTTCTAAGGCTAACTGATAAATGATAATATCATGACACTTCCATATAGTGACCATGCTGGATGACAAAAAAAATCTTGGTGAAAATGTTTGCTTCCTTTCACCTACAAGTAGCCACGTACTTAAAAGATCAGAGCTTCTGTGGAGCAGTTCAGTACGTATCTGCTTGTTCACTTCTAAAAACCAACATTCCTTCTCATCCAAGCACCTCAGTTTCACTAGCCCCTTTTTCTTGCACCTCAGTTTCACTAACTCATTTTTCTCACACCTTGCCATATTCCTAGACAAGTGACAAGGTAAATAGACACAACTGAGTGAGAAATTTGCTTTTCAGGGGATTTTGAATGAGGAAAAGAAGGAAAACATTGTGAAGAAACCGCCCACTGAATCTATCATCATCATGTTGGTTAGAAGAGCCATCTTTGCTAATTGTCACTATTAATATCCTAGCTAACGTTACTGTTTCATATACTGCTTCTCATCAGTCTGCTTTCCGAGACTCAATGACATAAATGATTTAGGACAAGTTGGCAACCACTTTCAGTTATGATTTGTACTTATTTGGGGTGGATGAAAAGAAGGAGGGGAGGTGACCAAGTAACATAACGATGAATTTGGCATAGTTTTCAGTTAGCTGTGATGTGCTTACTTTGAGATTTACATTGCCGTTTTCAACTGTTTCCCATTTCAAAATGGCGGAAATTTATAGTTTTCAACAGACTATGGTTGGAGGGGCTCATAGGGCAAAAAGAGGACTTGGGGCTACAAGTTACCCACTTTAGCCTTATTTCTTTTTGATTCCAAATTGGACAGTTTCCAAAAAGAGCTAAGGACACAGATACAGTATTTAGACATTCACAGATATATACATCCTTTGATCAGATGGCTAATGTGACAGTAGACTTTATTCCAATATTCTACCCATTTGTTTTTCATTCAGACTGCATTGAGAAATAGTGTTTGTCATTCTGTTTGAGTTAAAAGGCATGTGGAGCCTTATATAACATCTCTGGCTAAAACAACCTCTGACTCAGAAGCTGTTTTAGAATCGTTTACTTGGTTTCTCCCTGTGTCCCTTCATAATTTCTCATGAATCAGAATGATAAGTGACCATAAACTCACCAGCAATTCATGTCCCTGTCCAAACATGCTGAAAATAATTAAACCATGAGGGTTTACTAGGATTACCAATGCCATAGTTGTTATATTCCCACCAAATCAATTGCATGTAATCCAGATTTGCAGAAGTCTTCTCAGTATAAGGTAAAGGTAAAGGTTCCTCTCGCACATACATGCTAGTCATTGCCGACTCTAGGGGGCAATGCTCATCTCCGTTTCAAAGCCGAAGAGCCAGCGCTGTCCGAAGACGTCTCCATGGTCATGTGGCCGGCATGACTCAACACCAAAGGCACACGGAACGCTGTTACCTTCCCACCAGAGGTGGTCCCTATTTTTTCTACTTGCATTTTGACGGGCTTTCGAAACTGCTAGGTTGGCAGAAGCTGAGACAAGTAACGGGAGCTCACCCCGTTACACGGCAGCACTAGGGATTCAAACCGCTGAGCTGCTGCTGATCTTTCGATCGACAAGCTCAACGTCCTAGCCCCTGAGCCACCGTGTAGCTTCTCAGTATATCTTCATATAAAATAACTTCCTAAAGCAAGGATTTTAAAAAAAATAGTTATAGTCTGTATATTACAAGAAAAGATTGGACTGAATTCAATTCATAAACATAAAAATTTCTCAGTACATACTTTATTCGGATTAAATCTTGCATAGAATCACTTGAACCTAAAGATTGGTGCTTCAGAAGCCACAACAAACTCTCCTTTGATAAAACAGGAATGTTTTCTCAATGTGAAAAAGGATGAAAGGGACAAATATGCACATTTGGCTTACGTGCAGCTGGTTTTTGATCCTCCGAAGCAAAATTTGTGTCATCTTCTAAATGCAGCCATAGAAAATGGCATGCTAGAAAAGATTTCCAAGTCCCAAAGATTGACAAGTCTTTTAAACATGTCACTTCTCTGTGTGGAGAGGATACGGAAGAAATGCTCAAACGTAATCCTACTTGTTTCATCCCACCTCAGATATAAATTGGCTAACCTGTGCTTAAAAATAAATCTAATTTGCATCGTAATGAAACTGGAGGCATGTAGAGCAGGTTAGAGAAAATAAAACATAATAGCTGATTTTATTGGGCATAATAGGGGAAGCGAAACAGTAATCTACTGGATGATTTCTCCTTCAAGCACTCAATATTTATTAACTTACATTTAACTGGTGATTGTATTTTCCGTGCTAACCATATCTTACAATAACAGAATAACAGAGTTGGAAGCTTGCAGGTCATTTAATCCAACCCCTTGCCCAAGCAGGAGACCCTACATCTGCCTCTACCTAGGATCGAACTCACAACCTCCTGATTGTGAGGCAAGAGCTCCACCTCTAGGACACCGGGTCTTGTAAGTCCAGTACAACTTCTGGTTGGGTTTGCCAATGTAACATTATCACCTATAGCTATAAAAGGTGTACTTTCAGAATTTAATAGTGTCATCAAGGTGATATTGGTTTTACATGGAATCATTGCCATGTGAAGCTTGTTATTATTATATGTACATGGATAAGACATCAGACATCTTTCAATGTGTACCTACTTCTTACCAAGCAGTGTCAAATAGTTGCATTTATATGTTGCTTCTTTCTGGAGAAGAAAATACAATTGATATCTATTCTAGTCTATTCCTACCTATCACAGTCATTGCCATTTGTTTAAATGTCAGAGCTGGCCCAGGGCATTTTGATGCTGAGGTAGAGAACCAGATGAGATAGCAGGAGCTAACTACAAGAACTTTTGTTTCAGTTTTAGATAGCAAGTAATTTAGGGTTTGTGAGCTATACCAGATGACATATACTTCAGTTCAACAATTTGCTCCACTTCCTGCCATTTGCTGCAACCATCTCCTGCTTAACAATAGGGCTGGTATTGTACAAGACAGAATTTCAGAGTAGTTAAATCCCTCTGATGTCAGGAATGTTAACATGTTATTTCTCATCAGATATTAATCTCTGGGAAATTCCTTACCAAGTTGTTCTTTCGATCCCAAGAGACCCTCTTGGGATAGAAGGACTACCAAATGTCAAGTCAGATATATTGTAAATTAGAAGACAGGAATCTCTTGAACTTTATGCAGTGTTGCCGGTGAATTAAAGGAAGTGACAATGCTCTTGTAACTTTGAAAAGAACTTGATTTGGTGAAATCAGACCAAAGTAAAAGAAATGGTGGCAGATATAATTATTTGCAAAGTCCTGCTGGTAATATCATTGTTAAATCCATATCTCCATGGACAGCTTCAAGGGACAGCAATCAGAGGCCTCATTTTATTCTTCCAGTGTAATATCTGTTCGTTCAGCCGAATGAATACAATTCTCCTGTGAGGAGTTTTTTATTATGTTTCTTACTCACAGGATTGTGTACAAACGTCTGTTTCACATTGAAACACAAGAAAAAGAGAAAATGGGAAAGTGTCTCACTCATGGTTCACCACTTTTTGTAATATCTGAAGAGCCAGTCATCAATACCCATTCCATTGCAATTATTAGTTGTCTTCTTTCTAGTTTCTGATGATTGCTGATGAGTATGTCCCGGTGATATGTGAAATCATTGTTACTGGCACCCAGTTTAACCAAAGCACTTACGATCAACTTCTAACTGGCATATTAAAAGATCTGCCTACACTGATAATTCTAGACTTTGTCATATATGGGGAAAAAACTGCTATGGCCATCTTACCCAATGATCAGTCCCCACTTACATACTATCATTTTACGTCACTGTCATGCACATATAATTTTTTTTAATGGCTCGGCTGCCATAAAATATTCACATTTAGATTTTGGTGGGGAATTATTTTGTGGGAAGACTAAACTGGGCGACTTGTCCATGAGATGGGGCCTTTAAATGAGACAGTATCACTAAAGAATTAATCTCTAAGAAACAAAATGTCCATTGTTCGAATGATACCTGAACCATAATATAGAGCTGGAAGGGTTATTAAGTCTGCTGGATATAAGTATTTGACTGAAATAGGTGGCTGTGTAACCTCCACCCATCCTGTAAAAAACAGACCATGACCTATCTGGGTATTTAGTTTTATATGGATAGCAAACTGACTATTCTTGTAAGTACCAAACCTTAAGAGATATAGTCACAAAACCGTATGGAGAAAACAACTTTCCTAGGGACAAGTCTGTTTCCAATCCTGCTCGAATCCATCCCAGAAGATTTTGACACTCTTTTCATTTTAATTTGCTTATCATCATTGGTGGATTTAGGACTGAAAGAAAAAGTACCAGATTAGACAACTTTTCCAACCTTCTTTTTCTTAGGGATTCTGGACCCATTCTAACATATTTTCTACAATGGTAGATCAGAGCTAGAAGCTCAGCAAAGGAACAAATATTTTGTCTTTAGAGCTTCTCAGCTGATAGTTCTTTGGGCAAAGAGCTCCTTTTGCCCAACCTGCCAATCGGTTTGCTTTCTACAGCAATGTGGGGGACTTGATTACGTAGAACCAGGGGTGAAATGTTAGGACCTGCCATTAAGAGGAATTTCAGGAAATTCTCAGTCCTTGCCCCTCAAAATCTGGCAATGCTCTATTGAGGGGAAACAATTGTGAAGAGATTTACTGCTCTTGATCAGCAGTTTTTGGAAAAGAGAAAAATGTTCTCAAAACTACTTTATAAAGAAGCTCCTAGATTACCGGACTTTCTGACATCCATCTATATTTGCTGTCAGAATTAAGGCGCATATAACCTGACACAGTTCCACCCAAGCTACTGCAGTTCTACTGGCTCAGTTACAATAAATTTCATTTGATATTTCATACAAGTGATGCAATAGTATTGGGAAGCTTCACTGCCTAGTTGGTTTGCTATATTGTTATCTATTTGTACGAATGAGTATAGAGATGAAGTGTAAGTAGCTGCTGTGGTGTGCAGTGGTGGTATTCAATTTTTTTTTACTGCCGGTTCTGATGGTGTGGCTTGGTGGGTGTGGCAAAATCTCCATTCCCACCCCACTCCTGGGGGAAGGATATTGCAAAATCTCCATTCCCACCCCACTCTGGGGCCATCCAGAGGTGGTATTTGCCGGTTCTCCAAACTACTCAAAATTTCTGCTACCGGTTCTCCAGAACCTGTCAGAACCTGCTGAATGGCACCCCTGGTGGTATGGTTTTTCTATTGATTTAACCCAGGTGAATAGTCTTCCTAACCATGTAGCAAGTGACCTTCCCCCATCTCTCCCCAAAAGTGGCCTTGCATTTGGAAAAAAAACCAACACCCTAACTACGCAGTTGATCAACCACATAATTAATTTTGCTGGGATAATTATGAAAGCGTGATTGATTGAACACATAATTTCCCATTATTAAGTATACAGGAGAAAGGATCTTGTTAATTGTTATAAATTGATCTATTCATAGGCAGCAAAAATAATGTAGTCACCGACTTCCCCACAAAATGAGATTGCTTTATATATCTATATGTAACACAAAATATGAAATCACACTGAAAATCCTGATCCCAAATGTATTTGCTTACATATTTGATGCATTCATCATTTCAACAAGTGTTTTGGGAAATGATAATATAAAAATAAGTAATGGAAGGATAAAGATGAGTCATTTTTTAATTTCAGTTTCTCAAAGGGGACATAGTGACAGCAAGTGGATTCTTTTCTATCGTCCCATCACATCTTGGAGGATAAATGATATTTAGATGTCATGAATAATTCCATCCCATTTTTACAATTACCCCACAAAGACAGCCATCCTGTGGTGAACTACAAAATGGTAACAATAAGGGGCTGTGGGTGATCATTAATAAATGGACTTTCAACAATTTATTCTATTCTAATGTCAAACTAAGGAGTCTGATTAATGCATTTGTAAATATCCTACCAGTAGCGTGTTTCAACATGACCAAAAATAACTTGGCCTGTGTACAGTTATAGTACAATATATCTAACATTGTTGAACTTCAGTTAGAATGTAAATAAAACTATATGAATGTCTGGTTACTCTTCAAACTATGTACAAGGAAGAGTGCAATCCTCGATATTTTTTTTAAGAAAAATTGTTTGGTTTTTTTAAAAAATCCTGTTGTTTTTTTACAAAGGCCAGAATTAAAAATTGCTGTAAAAGTGAAAAGTTTCATTACTTGCAAAAGATGCTTGGACACATGCAACAAGGAAGAACATAAACTGATTTATAATTAGCAAGGCTTCCAAGTACTGGCTATATTCTTAATAATGCCATATATTTGGTCTCATTAAAATAAGCACAAATTTATGGTTGACTTCATGAAGCCAAACCACAGTAATATACATATATGCATATATATATATATATATAATATAAATAATAGCTATATATTTATATAATCTGTATAGATATATATATTATTTAAACCATATTCATGCAAGAAAGACTGATAAAGAGAAATACCTCTGAGAATCTACATAAAGTTTCCAGCCAATCAAAAATGGAGGGAAGAAATACGACCACTGTAATCAAATGTCGGAACTTCACAACACGTTATGCCAGATATGAAGAGCTGCAACCTGTCAAGAGGCCAGGGCTCTGACATCAACGACCTCGTGCAGGGCCGAACTGAAAAGAATATTTTGGAGACACAATTGAAATTCCAAAACTACCCTACATGCAATATGTATGTGCGTACTTCTACCAAGTTGTATTCCTAGTTTGAGCATTACATTAAGATGCAAGATATATGAGCAACTAATAAACATGTTTTTGTATGTGTTACCTCTGCTTCTTCTTCCACCATCTTGCGAGGTTTTGTACAAACACTCCCTGGTAAAGATTATTTTTGCAACAGTTCTCATATTACCAATCCAAATGTTGCTGTTAATTCAGCTGCAATAGAGATGTAGTCTCAACTGATGTGACAACAGCAGTAATTTGCAAAATAGCTGAGCAGCAAGTTCTGCATTTTAGATCTGGAATAATTTCAATGTCCATGAATGGAACTTTAGGGATAAATCAAAACAGGCTGTGCTTTCTTCCAAATTAATAGCAATGTGTCCTGAAGCCTCTTGACACTCTCTTATACAAAAATGAAGACTAGTAGACCTCCCAGTTCAATTATTTTATTTTGTTAAAACATTTGATCATTCCCAGTTGTTCTCCTTTATCTAAGCATGCATCAGTCAGGTCACAGAATGCCTCATTACATGAAGATTTTTGCAGACAAATGCAAAAGGAAGTCAGGCATAAAAAGGAAGGTTAACTTGAGGTCTCAAATAAAATAAGGAATACATTTTCTGAACTCAAAATATTATGTAGCAATTTCCTCATAGTGTCAACATAGTAAAAGAAGTATAACCTAATCTTTTACACCAAAAAAACAACACCCCACCCTCAAGATTTATTTATTTATTTATTTAGTATTTTATTTATTTATTTATTTGTCAAGCATCTATAAGATAACAGATAAAAGTATAATCATAATTTGAATACATAAAAAGAATACGAGTAAAAAGGGACATTAAGACAGGGGTGGAAGGCATGCTGGTGCGCTTATGCACGCCTCTTGTTCAGATTCAGGCAACAAGAGAAACAAAGCTATGAGAATTAGGAACTGGGAGAGAGAAGAACAAACAAGAGTTACAGAAAATGGGTCTGAGCAAATGCAATAACCCCAAACTTTTCAACTGGATGATGTCTAGTCATAATGAATTATAACTTCCATCAACACCAAGGAAGCAAAGTGGGTTATGTGTACTTTTGTTCAACGTCATTTTGATTGTGTGTTTAATCAATCAAAAACTTCTACTTTTTCATATTGTGTTCAGGATGATGTCCAGATGTTGCAACCCAAGAATGAGATAAAAAGAGTCTAAGCTGAACTGAAGACCAAACTAGGACGTCAGTTTAAAAAGGAACAAAACGCAGGTTGGGTTTGTTATGCAAGATCTAGATCAAGTATAGATACTGTACTGCACAGCCAGTGACGTCTGCCCTAACATTGTGATTGTAGCTATTCTGGATAGTCAAGAAACAAAATTTTAAAAAGGGAATAAAACTGTAATCTTATGCAAATTTGCTCATTGTAAGGCTGAACTTCTGCCCAGGTTTTTAGAAAACAAAAAGACAAAAAATGTATCCAAGTTGTAGCACAGAATAGCCCTTTCTCCTCTTTACTTTCATTTGACAAATTCATTGAAAGGTAATACTAATTTATTATAAAGTTATTACGTGAGGCTTTTTAAAAACACAACCAGACTGAGTGAGCAGATACAGTACTGCAAGAGCTTTTATCTTTTATCCTCAGTCTCCATTCATGCCTAGCAAATGGGTATGAAGATGGAAATCATACACACTTTCTCCATGCAGTTGGGAACCAGCATTGAGAAACAATTTTACATTAATTAAAATAAGATTATATCATTGTTTGTGTTTTCTTTTCAAGAACAGGCAAAAAAAAAAACAACCTTTGGAATAAATTATACGAGAACGAAAACTTCTGCCAGATCCAAACAATAAAGATGGCATTATATTTATCTGAAGAAAACACTGAATTTCCCCTCAAATACTTTACCTTTCAAATGGATTTACTGAGAATATGTTTTGCTGTTTAATTTTTCCTTTGGGACCAAACTGTTATATTCAGGGAAGTTGTATTTTGTTTCTGTTAGTTGCCAAGTTGTGTCTGACCCAATACGATCCCATGGACAACGTTCCTCCAGACCTTCCTGTCCTCTACCATCCTCTGCAGTCCATTTAAACTCATGCCTACTGCTTCAGTGACTCCATCCAGCCATCTCATTCTCTGTCGTCCCCTTCTTCTTTTGCCCTCAATCTTCCCCAGCATTAGGCTCTTCTCCAGTGAGTCCTTCCTTCTCATTAGGTGGCCAAAGTATTTCAGTTTCATCTTCAGGGCCTTCTGGCCTTCTAAAGAGCAGTCAGGGTTTATCTCCTCTAGGACTGACCGGTTTGATCACCTTAGTTGTAAGTATAGAGCAATAAAAAAAGTAACTGGGCTTTATCATTACGGTAATACAATTTTATCAATTTTGTTTCAATTTGTTTGAATATATATATATATATTGAACCTATATTAGGTTATTGAAAAATATTTTCTTTAATGTGTAAAAATGACCTTTAAAAAAACTGCAAATTTTAAACCGGGATTGTCAGTTTAACAGAGTAAGTGTCAAAATTATATTTCAGCCTGAGCATCTCTTAGAAATGACTTTCAACCTTCAACATTGGAAATACAACTGAAATCTCACAGAAAAGGAATCAAGTGTCTGTCCAGATATCAGCTCTCAAATATTACCCAAAACAAAAACAAAAAACATTTTTTTTTGCATTCAATCATTTGGATTTCATATATAATAGCAATAACAATAGCACTTAGACTTATATACCACTTCATGGTGCTTTACAGCACTCTCTAAGAGGTTTACAAAGTCAGCATATTGCCTCCAACAATCTGGGTCTTCATTTTACCGCCTTCCAAAGGATGGAAGGCTGAGTCAACCTCGAGCTAGTCAGGATCAAACAACCGGGCAATTCTGCATTCTAACCATCGTGCCACCACAAATAGGAGTAAAAATATATCCCCGATGCTGATTTTTTTTTAAAAAAAAAACCTTCATTATCATAGAAAAATTATAATTTGGATTTTTAAAAAAATCTGAAGCTCTGTCATTCCCATAGAAATGCTCTTAATTTATCAATTTGCTTAAAATAGCCTAAACGTATAAGGATAGGAATTCCTTAATTGCCTATATTGACGCAATGTTCATTTTCACAATATTTGTCTTGCCTCATGAATTCATTAGGATGTTAAATGCTTGTATCAGTATTTGTCTAAGACAGGGGTGTCAAACTCACGTCGTCATGGCGTTGCCACGTGATGTATCGCGACTTTCTTCCCCTTCGCTAAACCGGGCGTGGGCGTGGCCAGCGCGTGACACATCCAGCCCACGGGCTACAAGTTTGACACCCCTGGTCTAAGATAAACATCTGAAATAGTTACACGTATAAAGAAAAAGTTATTAAAAGGAATTTGAAGAGTAGGTAAAATAGAAGCTATCGAGATGATTCAATTATCCACTTCAGAGGGTTCTTTCCAGGATATATCTAGCAAAGTACATTCCACATATTTTCTCTCAACTGTGCATATTTCTTCACTGTGGGCAAATTCTGAAAATGGGCACATTCCACTCTGTGAATTGCTTTCTTTCAAAATTGGTTTCGTCTCTTTTCTTTCTTTTCAAAGCAGAGAACCCCCGTGGCAACTGGGTGGGTTTAACCCTTCAGAACTATTTGCCTTATTAGACAGAAGGGACAGTGAAACATAACAAGTTGCTCATCACTCATGCCAAATCAAACTTGAGCTGGTAATGACATTAAGAGCACTAATGCAGCTTGACAGCCTGCTCATATTAGCCCTTCTCCATCGATCTGCATTAGCATTTGTGTTAGCTAATACAGTATGCTACGAAAGTCACTTTCCAGTAATATAACTGCTCATGAATGCTAACTTGAAATGATAGGAGTTATGCAAAAGAGAGAGGCTGCTAATCAGATTGGACTGGCTAATATGACAGAGCAATGTGATTTCAATGTATGGTACAACTATCCACCCGCCTTTGCATTATGCCAACGAAGAGAATTCTCTGGGCAGATTTCCTTTGCATCTAGAAAATGCACATCTGGAGCGGAAAACCATTGTGCTTTTCCTTTCTCCATGGAGGCAGAGCATAATCTGAGCCAGGGTTCAATAATTTTGTCTCAAGAAACCAAACTCTACCTTTTCTGTGCCAGAGCGCAACACAGGGACTCTGAGTCAGAGCTCAACCCAGTGTTGCACAAAGTATTTCCGCTTGTGGAAAGAGGCCCTATAGTGCTTTAAATTTATTTCTTATACAGCCTTCTTTTATATGGACAATTATCACCTGATGTTCTTTTACCCTGAAGCTTCATTACCTAAAAATTTAAGTGTTGCTTCCCAACATCAAACCATAAACCATCTCTGTACCACACTAGTTCTTAGTGAAATTAATCTGAACCCTACACCTAAGCATGAGATCTCAGAATGGTCTTGTTTCTTGACTAATGCATGGAATTGAAAATTGTTTTGTTTTTGTATTGTTTTTTTTCCCAACAGTGAAAAATTCATGTAGGCCACCAAGACACCAAGACACTGTAACTACATCGCAAAAAAGGCCTTAAGAGTTGTAAACTTAATCTTGCGTAGCTTCTTCTCCAAAAACACTACACTACTAACCAGAGCTTATAAAATATTTGCTAGACCAATTCTTGAATACAACTCGACTGTTTGGAACCCATACCTCATTTCTGACATCAATACAATTGAACGTGTCCAGAAATATTTTACAAGAAGAGTTCTCCACTCCTCTGAATACAACAAAATACCTTATGCCACCAGACTTGAAATCCTGGGTTTAGAAAATTTAGAACTACGCTGCCTTCAACATGACCTGACTTTAACTCATAGAATCATCTATTACAATGTCCTTCCTGTCAAAGACTACTTCAGCAACAATACACGAGCACACAATAGATTTAAGCTTAATGTTAACCGCTCCAATCTTGATTGCAGAAAATATGACTTCAGTAACAGAGTTGTTAATACTTGGAATACACTACCTGACTCTGTGGTCTCTTCCCAAAATCCCCAAAGCTTCAACCAAAAACTGTCTACTATTGATCTCACCTGTTGTGTCTGCGCCCCCCGAGCCATGCCTGCTGCCAGAAAGTGACTTGGACAGTGAGGGGAAAGGGCCGTCAGGACTTACCTCAGGAGCATTGGCTTCCCTGGCTCAGCTCCAGGAGCCAGAAACAGGCCAGGTGGAAGAGATAACGTGGCCTCCGTCCCCTGACTCTTCCCCCCCACAGGCCACACCTCCAGCTGACGGCAATCAGGCTTGGTTGAACCCTAGGTTTTGTAGGCAGGAGAGGAGGGAATAACAGAAGCAAGGGTGGGGCAGGCCTAGGAAGTGCTGAGTCATGGAGCCACACCCCACAGGATATAAAAGGCAGTGAGAGCTGCTGTGTCTCTTTATAACAGGCAAATCCACTGATTGAGCTGATGTTTGTTCCTGGGTGACTCACCAGCGTCGTGGAAAATAACGGAGGCTCTTGGCAGACGCTGGCTATTCTGCTGCCAGAGCTGATAGTGCTAACTAATTAAGCCATCACTCGGACGGAGGTGAGGGAGGATAGAACATCACCCCATTCCTAAGAGGTCTGTAAGGGGCGTGCATAAGAGCACAAGCGTGCCTACCATTCCTGTCCTATTGTTTCCTTTCGTTATATCCAATTAATATAGCTATTACATACTAATATATATGCTTATATATTGTATAGTTATTTCATGCTTATGCTTATATATACTGTGTGACAAAATAAATAAAATAAAAATTAAAAAAAGATTGCAGGCAAAAGGAAAGCGCACTCAATTCTTACTACCTAAAGAGAACATGCACATGTGTTGTCCCATGCAAGATTGTCCACACTAGTTTTCATCCTTTTCATCTGTAGATTTGAAGTCTTAGCACAAAAAAATGTAATATCTGAAGAAGTCCAGAGACTTATTTGTCCCAATTATCATCATTGCGACTTATGCTTCTCAATGCCCTGGTTTTGTAAGAGCCAGAAACTCGAGTTTACTGTAGCAATTCATCATCATCAATCATCATCATTTTAGCCATTGTCTATCCGCGCTATCAATTATTTACCCACATATTGCAATAACAACTTACGTACAAGCAACATTAATTATCAGCTTGGAATGCATACGAGGAGTCAGAAAAAATAAGGCTCTGCTAATATCTCTCTTCTAACATCTCCTATGTTTTGTTCCCTAGTGATGGAGATTTCAATTTTTATATCTCATTCTCAAAAAATGGTTTTTCAGCTTATTTTATTGATAATGACCAAGGCCATTGTGACAATTTTCTTTTAATTTCCTCAACATTCTGTAGCGTCTTTGTCCATATTTCTTGATCTGTAAAATCTCTGCGGACTTGATACCATCATCTCCTGGGCTTCAGCTGAAACATGAAAGCCCAAAGAAATTGCCTGCTCTGGAGATGATTACACAGCAAAAGAGAGGACACGCACATCTTCCTGTGCTCAGCATGTTATTAAATTGTGCAAGGGCCCCTTGCCTCACTTACGAAACGTTCACTAAGTTTTTTTCCCTTTTCCTCACCGGAGATCAAAGCACAATTTCCTTGCAATCAAAATGAATTTTAAAAGAAAAAGATGCCATAAATAAAGGTTGACTTTCACTGACAGCATCATGTTTCCTGGCTGACATTACAGATGTGGGTTTTGCCATTGACTTCTTCCAGAAATTTTTTTGACTTCTCTATCTAGCCTGCCATCCTGATATTCCCTGGTAGTCTCTAAAGGACTAATCAGGCTTGACCTTCTTCATTTCCAAGCCCATACATAGTCAGCCAGATGCTACCATCTAGACAAAAATTGAATTATAATGATTTAATAAACCACAGTGCTTATTTCTGATGGAATAAGTCTCATTACACTCCGAGGCAGTGTTGGCAACCTGGATTGTAATGCCCTGGAAAATACTGGTAGCAGTAAATTTAGTTATCGTGAGCTTCTAATTAAGCACAGTATAAATGCAGAATAAAAACAGCAATTAGTACTATCACATACAACTACCAGTTGTAAAATCACAATATAAAATAAGGAGCTCTAGTCTAAAAGGGCCCAAAATAAATACATCAGCTGTGCATTCAAATGATTGATTAAAAAAACATAAAGACTTTACACTTTTAGTGCTTTTTAAGATTAAAAAAAAAATCTGACTTTAAACATAATTCTGAGAATTGATCCTGAAAAACTGGAGCCAAATGAGAAATGGTACTAATTTTTCCTTCCTGTTGATAACATGCTGAGATACTCATGCTGGAAGATTACTGCTTGAGACCTGAGTGCTTGATCTGTAGTATCCTACTAGGCTCTGTCTTGTTCCTTATGCTGCTTAACATCTATCTGAAACCACTGGGTACTTTGGAGCAGGATGTTGTCAACATACTAATGACATCCAGTTTTATTGCTTCCTACTTCTTAACTCCAAGGAAGCAGTCAGTAATCTTGGATGTTGCAAAATGGGCTAGATGAAGGAAAACAAACTGAAAATAAAACCGGAGAACTCAGCAGTACTGTGAGTAAGGTATAGATGAACTAAGAAATGAACAACAGGCTACCTTTTCATGATACCGAAACTAGTCACAGGGTACCAAGCCCAATTGATGCAAAACCCATGGCATAATGGTGAGAGGCAATGACAAATTGCAATATAGCCTGTGCTACACTGAGAAGGGGACACAGTGGCTCAGTGGCTAAGACACTGAACTTGTTGATCGAAAGGTCAGCAGTTCAGCCGTTCGAATCCCTAGTGCCATGCAACGGGGTGGGCTCCTGTTACTTTTCCTAGTTTCTGCCAACCTAGCAAAAGCACATAAAAAATGCAAGTAGAAAAATAGGGACCACCTTTGGTGGGAAGGTAACAGTGTTCCATGCACCTTTGGCATTTAGTCATTCTGGGCACATGACCATGAAGATGTCTTCAGACAGCGCTGCCTCTTCAGCTTTGAAACGGAGATGAGCACCGCCCCCAGTGGTGGGATTCAACCAGTTCACACCACTTCGGGAGAACCGGTTGTTAACTTTCTGAGCAGTTTGGCAAACTGGTTGTTGGAAGAAATCATTAGGGCAGAGAACCGGTTGTTAAATTACTTGAATCCCACCACTGACCGCCCCCTAGAGTTGGGAATGACTAGCACATATGTGCAAGGGGAACATTTACCGTTACCATTACACTGAGAAGAGTGCTGGTAACTCCAGCAACTCTTTGCCCTCCCTGTCCTAAAGGACTGCCCCCAAATTAGCTACCCAATATTTTTTTTGTGAAAAATTTACATGGTCTTTTAGTTGTACAACATACTTCAGCCATTACATTAGGACTCTAATATGTTTTTCCACATGAGAAGTTACACTTACAGAGAAGGTGGATGACTTGCAATCTACTTAGAGTTTCCAACACAAATTTTGTGGTCATCACAGCCGGTCAACTTCATGGCCCTTTTTTCTTCTAGTTTGATGGGGGAGATGAGTTAAGAGACAAAAGCTGCAGGAGCGGAGGTGTCCACTTCAGTTCTTAGAATCCCGAAATATTCTAACATCAGGCCAATTCTCCTGATTCAGCTTGTTTAGTCTCAAAACAAGATAGCCGGCACAAGAAATTTATCTACCTCTGTACTACAGGTAGTCCTCAACTTACAACATTCATACCTCAGGGGCTGCCACAAAGAAGAGAGAGTCAAGCTATTCTCCAAAGCACTTAAGGGCAGGACAAGAAGCAATGGGTGGAAACTAATCAAGGAGAGAAGCAACTTAGAACTAAGGAGAAATTTCCTGACAATTAATCAGTGGAACAACTTGCCTCCAGAAGTTGTGATTGCTCCAATGCTGGAAGTTTTTAAGATGTTGGATAACCATTTGTCTGAAGTGTCGTAGGGTTTCCTGCCTGGGCAGAGGGTTGGACTAGAAGACATCCAAGGACCCTTCCAACTCTGTTGTTCTGTTCTATTCTATTCTATTCTATTCTATTCTATTCTATTCTATTCTATTCTATTCTATTCTATTCTATTCTACTCTACTCTACTCTACTCTACTCTACTCTACTCTACTTTACTCTACTCTACTTTACTCTATTCTATTATGACAATTCAAAGTTACAATTACACTGAAAAAAGTAACTTATGACTGTTTTTCACACTTATGACCCTTGTGGCATCCCTGTGGGTCACATGATCAAAATTCAGACATTCAGCAACTGACTCATATTTATGATGGTTGCAGTGTCCCAGGGTCACATGATCAACTTTTGCCACTTCTGACAGGGAAAGTCAAAAGGGAAGCCAGATTCACTTAACAACCGTGTTACTAACTTAACAACTGTGGCAAGAAAGTGTAAAATAGGCAAACCTTACTTAACAATGTCCGACTTAGCCATAGAAATATTGGGCTCCATTGCAGTGTTAGTCGAGCATTGCCTGTACATCATTATTAAAAATGCATTTCCTTTATCCTTTATGCTCCAGCCATCTTTACAAGGCATATTTATGGAAAGTATGTATTAACAGTTTGCAGATCATTTCTCTCTACAGTCACACTTTGGCACACAATTTAACCTAATACGCATGATAATCTACTTATAACGATGTTTTGCCATCCTTATGTGCATTGTTGTAAGATATAAATGGTTCCAAATAGTCCCTGATTAATCTGCATGTTGCGTTTTTCCAATTTTTATTACTTTGGAGAAAAACATCTTTAGCACAAAAAGATCTCAAGAAAATAATTTCTCAAGCGAAGTCAGTTGAAACCTTAAAATTAATCCATTTCTAATCCCTGGGTTTTATTTTAGTGGACAGTGAGCCCCTTATACATGTATTCCATTAATCTTGTCCCTTCCTCAACAAACTCAAGGTGCTTTTCTTCCTTTTTTATCAACCAAATATCTCTCTGATATGAAGTTCTCTATAATTTTAATTTCATTTAGTAGGTATCTAGATTTTTCAGCTCAGATATTCTATTAATATGAAAAGGATAAGGATAAGGGACAATGAGAAATAGAAAGTCATCCAATAAATTTCATGTATTAATGGATATGAAACTCTGTTTTGAAACTATGATCCAGCGCTCTAACCATTTTATATACTGGGTCTTAGTCCAAACTATGAATTCTAGTCCCACTTTAGGCATGAAAGACAGATGGGTGACTTCAGACCACTCACTCTCAACCCAACTCATCTCAAAGTCTTGTTGTTGTTGTGAAGAAAATAGAATGATGAAGGAGTATAAGGTATGTTTGCTGCCTTGAGTTTATATAAATAATAAAATTGAGATATAAATAAATACATGCATGCATAAATGCATACTTGCTCTCATTTGAAATTATACTTGATCTCTCTGTCACGTAACCTGGTGCATGTAAGATTCTGATGTGTAGTGAAATCCTCCTTATTGCTTGTTAAACTAATATTATGAGTGAGAAATACTGAGTAACGAAAGTTAGCTTACTTTGGAGCAAACTAGCCAATTCCACAATAAGAATGCAGTGGATTTTTACCCTTCATACCTACATAGTTGACAGAAAACCACAATAATGCTTTGGCAGTGAGGGAAAATAGCTTCCTCTATATTGGCTATGTACTCTCAGTAAAATACTATCTATCTAGATTTGCGCATTACTCTGAACTACGACATGGGCTGGAATCCACCCAACATAGCAAGCCTAGACATTTTAAACTATCATGTTCTGCAAACAAAGTTCATGAGGTGAGCTTGTCAAGGTTCCAAGTAATACACCCATAGCATACAGAACTCCGAGACAGGTAGACTCCTCAAAGAACAGTTTTGTTTGGATATATCATATTGGCACAGACTGGTGAAAACCGACTCTAAAAGTTCCAGTGGTTTTCACCTTATTAAAAGTAAAAGTTTTCCCCTTTTTCCAAACAAAAGTCACATGCGCCAATCAGGCTGCTCTCCAGTTGCTTAGTAACATCACTCCTCCTCTCTTCAGCCACCTGTTGGAATGTTCTTGGTTCCCAGGGGAAAGTACTTTGTTTTGGCTACAACCCCCAGCTATCTCTATTCCCTCCTCCCCTAACTTTAATCTCCATTGTGGCAACACTGAAGCCTCAAAGATGGCCTCAGTCAGACCAGCTTCAGAGTTGACAGACCTAATGTCATACAAATGCTTTTATCGACAGTCTAGATCATGGGTGTCGAACTCGCCACATCACGTTGCCATCATGTGATGTTTCATGACATTTTTCCCATTCATGGAGCTGGGCTGGGTGCGACCTGTGCATGAGGCATCCAGCCCACAGATTGCCAGTTTTACACTCCTGGTCTAGATGCTGCCAAACTACAACCCCTAGCATCCCTAACCATTTGTCATGTTGGCTGGTCTGCTGGTTCCACAGATCATTAACATCTGGAAAACCACAGGCTTCTATTATGATTATTATATTATATTATATTAAATATATTATATTATATTAAATGTTGGATAGCCATCTGACTGAGATGGTGTAGGGTTTCCTGCCTGGGCAGGAGGTTGGACTAGAAGGCCTCCAAGGTCCCTTCCAACTCTGTTGTTATATAAATTATATATTATGTGGTAAGTCAAGGACTATCTGTACAAAGTGATATTTTCTCCTTTTTTGCTCCACCCACCTTTCCCCTTTTCATGAATTCACCAGCAGTTTACATGTCTGTGGGTACAGTCTGACATACTATAACTGCTGCTCTCGCAGAATTACCCACCAGATCCATCACCAGTGAGCGGATAAACAATTGGTGTCATAACAGATTAACATAAATCCTTTTTTGCTGCTGTTGTTATTTCCAAAGCAGACAATTTCTTGATGATCCTAAGCCTCATTAAAGAAGATTTTTTTTAATACTGTATATTTCCTGCTCTAGCTTCTTCTCTGAAAAAGTGAAACTACGACAATAATTCAGAAGCAATATTTATATTTCTGCAAAGCTTAAAATTCCATGCAAGGGTGTGCTACTGGAGGTTCTCAGGGATTCGGGAGAACTTCTAGCTAAGATTCTGTGCAGTTCAGAAAATCCCAAAATCCCACTGCTGGCTGGCCCCACTCATGCCACAGGGCCAGTTTTGGAGACAGGTAAGTGCAGGGCGGGCGTGGAGGCTCAGGAAAGGCAAAAAACTGGCCTACCGGAAGTTTGGGAAGGCTGGAAAGGGGCCCATTTCTGGCCTTCAGAGGGCCTTTGGAGCCTGGGGAGGCCGTTTTCGCCCTCCCGGAGGCTCAAGAAAAGCCTCTGGAGCCCAGGGAGGACTAAAGGCCCCCCTGCCATGGTGCAGCAGGACAACTAGGCCACGCCCGCCATGGCCACATCTACCCAGCAACCAGGCAGAGAAGCCTTTGCTAAAATTTTTGAAGCCCACCCCTGATTCCATGTATTTTCCAACAGCCAAGTTACATTGATGTTTTAAATCAGGATGATTGCCTTAAAAAAAAACACAGCAGACTTTAGAAAAGCCTCCGGTGTTTTCACCGGCTATGTATATTTATTTGCATTCAGTTTTAATTAATCTTGAAAACAGAAGTCATGCAGCTACATGAAACAGCCTTGACATCAAGCTCAGCACAATGAGTTTATTTTATTTCCTACTGCAGTACAAAGCTGGAAAAAGAACATGGTGGACCATGTTAGATCCTTGCCTGGAGGCATATGAGCCAGAGTCAACATCTGGAATATTCGGCTAGCTTTCAGGCCTTTGCAACACTGGAATTGGCTGATTCCCAATTTCAGCTCAGCGTCTCAAACAATGCTAAGCAGAGGATTTCGGTGCCATTTTTATTTACCCAATTTTTCCCAACCTGGAATTGTTCCATAGTGCAGCAGGACTTTTAAATATTGACTAGATCTAGCAGTCCATACTAATTGAATCTTTGCAGCCGCTGGCTCTCTCCAGCAGGCAAGCTCTGCAGAAGGTAATTAGTCTCGAGCCTTGTCATTGTTTGAGCCAATTCTGAAAAGAATCCACAAAGGAAGGACTGAAATATAATGGCTTGGTTATGTATATATGTTTGTGTATGCATTGCTTTGTTGATTTCTAAATGTGCAAAGTACAATATGTCAATTAGGCCACTGTTTGCTTTTAAGGGCAGCCAGACAGCCTTAATTGCTTTCCATCAGTTGACTTGAGCGTGAATATTTTTAAAATGGTTTTCTTCTGCTTATGGAAAGCTGCTCTGCTGGGAATTTCTCTGCTTTTCAGAGAGGTGCCTAATGTTTTGGCTCAGTAATAATTAACAGCAAAGATGTTAGCTTCTTTGGGTTTTTCTAATATCTTAGCAAAATCACACACAAATGTGGAATTCTGCTCAATAACACTGTGGTTCCCATAGTTCCTATAGGGCAGGTGTGATGACCTGTGGCACAGCACAGAGGCAACACAGGCAGCTGACACTTCAAACTGCCCCTTTATTGCTCCAAATTGCCCCAAACACTCCCATGTTTCTGGCAAGTCCCAGAGCAAAGTGATCGCTCTCTCTCTCTCTCTCTCTCTCTCTCTCTCTCTCTCTCTCTCTCTCTCTCACTCACACAAACACACACCTCCAGCTCCAAATAGTCCATCACAGCGCTATGAGCACAACAACCTGTGTTTAACTCATAGAATCATCTATTGCAATGTCCTTCCTGTTGAAGAGTACTTCAGCTTCAATCACAACAATACAAGAGCAAACAATAGATTTAAACTTAATGTTAACCGCTTCAATCTTGATTGCAGAAAATATGACTTCTGTAACAGAGTTATTAGGGCTTGGAACACACTATCTGACTTTGTGGTCTCTTCCCATAATCCCAAAAGCTTTAACCAAAAACTTTCTAATATTGACCTCACCCCATTCCTAAGAGGTCCGTAAGGGGCGTACATAAGAGCACAAACATGCCTACCGTTCCTGTCCTATTGTTTTCTTTCATTATATCCAATTAATATAGTTATTGCATGCTTATGCTTATATATATATGCTTATATATTATATATCATGCTTATGCTTATATATACTGTTGTGACAAAATAAATAAATAAATAAAATAAATAAATAAATAAATAAAATCCAGCAGGGCAAGACAAGGAGTCCAGGAAGCAGAGGAGTAAGGCTATCCAGGATAGTTCAAACATCTGCAACGGCATTCAACACTCCATGAATTCAGCGTTGGTTCCTGACAAATGACCCTACCCACAGCATCTCCTTAAGTCTCAATCCCCAGGTGTGCCTTGTGAAGAGAGGTGGGGAGCTCTTCTCCCAAGTCATCAGGTTAGCCTGTGCTGTTCTCACCTTCTCTCCACTCTCCGTGCTCTAGGATCAGGAGGAGTGGTCCTTGTTCATCACCTGAGCTCTGTTTCTCATGTTCACTGCTTAGCCTCTCTTCCTCCCTGCCTACAAGCTACCCCAATCCTGAAATGCCCTGGTCTGCCTGGGCCTGCTCCTCCCCGCCTTCCTCCAAAA
This sequence comes from Ahaetulla prasina, assembly GCF_028640845.1. Taxonomy (NCBI): domain Eukaryota; kingdom Metazoa; phylum Chordata; class Lepidosauria; order Squamata; family Colubridae; genus Ahaetulla; species Ahaetulla prasina. The sequence goes on along the minus strand of NC_080545.1, from coordinate 79,366,806 downwards.
CCAACAAAGCCACCCTCTCGATCTCCCTTGGTTCCAGTTCTAGCTTGTCTTCCTCCGCAGATTCAGGCTCCGACGTGGGCATGCCAGCAGGGCTGTCAAACTCACAGCCTGCCAGCCAGATGCATCATGTGCTGACCACTGTCACTCCCAGTTTAGCAAAGGGGGGAAAAGTCGTGATACATCACATGAGTTTGACACCCCTGCTGTAGGGGTGGAAATAGATTTCTTTAATATAAGGAATTCTTAGTGCTCTGTGAGCTTGATTGTTTTCTCACAGACATTTCACTACTAAACTAGGTAACATCATCAGTGCTAGTCTGAAGTCACTAGCTAGTTATAAGAACTGCTGATGTTATCTAGTCTGTTTATTTGTTTATATTGGCCACCCATCTTATCATAGGGTAACTCTAGGAAGCTTACAGTTACATATAAGCTGAAACCTAAAATATTAAAACAACTTTAAAACCAAAGACACATGGGAGGGAAGTGGGATCTGTTATTAACCAACCATCTCCATTGTGCTGCTCCACTATTGGGTCCCCAAAGCTATGTCTTTAGGCCAGGGGTGAAATGCTTCCGGTTTGGATCGGATCACGCAATCCGGTAGCGATGGGAGCAGGTAGTTCGGAGAACCGGTAGCAAAAATCCTTGCCCCCCCCCATTGTCCATGCCTCACTGTTCCTCTTCTCTGTCCCTGAAGAACTCGGTGGTGATACAACTGCAAACGGCCTTAAATGACTGCCACAGCACTTCAAAGGGCGGCACTACAGCTGATCAGCACTGTAGGCAGCTAGTAGACCGGTGCCTCTATTTTTAAAGAAGGTAGACCGGTGCCTCCCAAGTTTTGTATACTTTATTATTTTTATTATTTATTATTATTGACCATTTCCATTCAGTCACCTGACCACCAAGCCACACCCACAAATTAAGCCACACCCACAGAACCGGTAGGGAAAATTTTTAGATTTCACCCCTGCTTTAGGCCCTTACAAAATGATAGGAGAGTTGGGGGTTGGGTAAGGAAACATCTGTGAGAAAATAACCAAGCTCAGAGAGCACCAAGGATCCCTCATTTCAATCCTCAGCTATAAAAATACCCACAGCTACAAATATTCTCCTTTATTTCTATAGTTTAGACAAATGTAACATGTAGACACTGGAGATGAGATCTTAACGGCTGTAGAGTGAAAGATATTTCAGAATCCATGGATGTATTTCCTTGAGGTGTGCCTACTTTGAGTCAATGTTAAAGTCAAAGTTATATTTTTCAATGGTGGGGCAGTCTGGGCAGCTTACTTTTTCTGGCAGGGAGTGTGAAGCAGAGGCACCATTTCATAAAAAGATCAATTTATAACTGTCAGACAAGGAGAAGGAGCAGTTGAAATCAAGACCTGAAACATGATCTGCCTTGCCCAATAAAAGCATGCTATTGATAGGACGCAGTGGCTCAGTGGCTAAGACACTGAGCTTGTCGATCAAAAGGTCAGAAGTTCAGTAGTTCGAATCCCTAGTGCCTCATAATGGGGTGAACTTCTGTTACTTGTCCCAGCTTCTGCCACCCTAGCAGTTTGAAAGCACGTAAAAAATGCAAGTAGAAAAATAGGGACCACCTTTGGTGGGAAGGTAACAGTGTTCTGTGCGCCTTTGGCATTTAGTCATGCTGGCCACATGACCGTGGAGACATCTTCAGACAGTGCTGGCTCTTCGGCTTTGAAATGGAGATGAGCACCGCCCCCTAGAGTCGGGAACGACTAGTACATATGTGTGAGGGGAACCTTTACTTTTACCTATTGATAGGGGAGCCTCTTATCCTTTGCAATCAGTGAACAAAGTTGAGGGAAGCTAGCTGCATTCTGTAGATGAGACATCTTCCAAAGGCATCTGATGGGATAGGACCCCAAAAGAAGAATTTTGTCCAGATATAACTGGATCTAGATGTTTGAAATTTATCTTGGAAGAGTACCGGGGGCAATAGTGATATGAAAAGTGGGCTGACCTAGGTAAGGAAATAAGAAGAAAATGGTTTTTGACTTTCCCAGCATGTTTCAAATATATGTCTGGGAGGAAACCTCCCATTATCTGCTTGTAAATCTGTATTTCCTAGTAAACAGGTGGCTTTTCTTCTTCAGAAAATAGCCACGAGGCTGTTTGGTTTTACAGCATGTAAAGTCCTACTGTTATTATATCTCTTGTCTCCAAGCTTCTGACAATCATGAAATTTTGAAAAGACAAGATGTTTAGCACTGCAGTGGTATCTTTGACTTCCCCTTTGAATAAAAAAAAACCTTTGAAAGAGAACGGCTGTGCATATTTTGTCTAAACTTCACTGAGAAGCTTCTGATATTCTTATAGTTTAGACTATTTAAAAAAAGAAGGGGAAACAATGATAGGACAATACAAGGAAAGACAGACTTGGATGTATACCTTTCTGGAAATAAAAAAATATAGTCTCATTATCTGACTTAACCCCCTTCTCATATTACCTCGTTTATTTCTGCCAGGTCTTTCCCACTATCTAATTTTTTTTTAGTCTGACCCTTGGCTAGTTTTGTAACCCAAAACATTATAGTGGAGTTGGGGAATATAAATTTGATATAAAGTGACCAGAGCTTTGCTAAACGAACAAAGAAAATGAAGTTGAATGGGTTGCCGAAGTCAGTAATTGGAAGGAGTCAGAAACAGAGGAAAGAAAGGTTTTTCAAGGTCAGGACAATATAGGAAAATAGCTGTTGGGAACAATAAAGGGGGCAGCTTGGCAGTGAGTAATGAAGCCTGCAAGGAAATGAGAATTGGAGACAGAATTGGGAAGGAGGGAGATGTTTGTCATAAATAGATGACAGAAAAAGAATAAAGTCCAGAATTTGAGAAAGGGTATAAAAAATTGTAAAAAGGATGATTGCATGCAGAAAGTTGCACACAGATAGACAAATGCAAAAACAGAAGAGGCAGGGGAAAAAAAGGAAAACAGTTTGTGGTAGGCAACCCTGCGAGCATCTCTTTTGCTGGTAGAAAGATTACTCATGAGCAAGAGGGAAAGGGTGAAGGTAAACGGCTTTTCTTCTTGCAACATTGCACCCAGTTGGCACCCTGCAAAAGAAATGAATGACTCTTGAGCAGTGCATCGGGGACATTGATGAGTTGGCACCACTGGTGAAATCCTTTGCAGTTTGCCACCAGTTTGCTGTCTGCGCATGCATGGTGCGTGCCAAATGCGCACAGGGCACACATGCACAGTGTGCACCAAATGTGTGCTGTGCACACATGCGCAGTGTGTGCCAAATGCACACTGTGTGCACGCACGTGCAGTGCATGCCAAATGCATGCTGTTCACGCATGCAGATGTGCACCAAATGCACGCTACGCATGCGCACATGCACAATACACACCAAATGCGTGCTTCATGCGGAAAAAGGAGGCTTAACAAGGTAAGTAGAACAGCAAGGGGGAACAGTTGTGCTGCATTATTTAGATTCACAAATATAAATTGCGCAGCATATTTGATCATCGGAAATACCAGTTTGGACAAACCGATAGCTTTTTTTTTTACTACTGGTTCATCCAAACCAGTAGCATTTCACCCTTAGTTGGCACCCTTAGCCAATGTGGATGAAGAGAATGGCAAGTTTCCCTTGCAAGGAACACCCAATGAATTTGGCTGGCGGCAGGATCATGGCTTACCAAGCCAAGAGAAGAGAAACAGACTGGCTTCAGTGAGCCCAAGTGGAAGAAGTCAGGATTGATTGAGCAGCCGGGATGAGAAATCAACCACAACTCCGTGCTGAGACTGTAGATATTTTGCAAGGCAGCATGGAAAAATGGGTTATATGAATATGTGCTGTGTTTTTGAAATCCACTATTCCTTGATGGGTTGACTCTCACCAGGATTAAACTGGGATCTAAACCAATATTTGTTTGATCTGAGCCACCTTGGAGCACTTTACTCTGAATAACAACCTGAAAATATCTATTACATGCTTTTCTCCAGAAGATTGCAATCTTATGTTCAGTCTTAGCAAGTAAGAAGTCCAATATAACAAATGACATGGAATAGTCAAGCAATTCAGAATGTTCTTTTTATTAAGATTTAAACAAATAGCTGGAATAGAATGTCCTGAAGCCACCTCCCCTACCTTTATGAACTTCATTTGTGCTGGAAATTCAACTACAGCAACCCCTGGCAAGCTCAGAATTCTCTTTAAACTATAAGACCAAGGATTTTATTAACTATTTTGGCATGAGCCAGCAGTGTGGTTGTATAAATAGAGGCACAGAATCAAAATCACATGAAGTATTAGTACCGCTTTATAAATCCTTATTAAAACCACACCTGGAATACTACATCCAGTTTTGGTTACCACATTACAAAAAAAGACGTTGAGACTTTGGAAAAAGTGCAGAGAAAAGCAACAAAGATAATTAAAAGCTTGGAGAAAAAGCATATGAAGAACAGTTGCAGAAGTGGGGTGCAGCTAATCTAGAGAAAAGAAGGACTAGGAGTGACATGATAGCAGTATTCCAGTATTTGAAGGGCTGCCACAAAGAAGAGAGCGGTCAATTTATTTTCCAAAGCACCAGAAGGCAAGAGAAGAAACAATGGAGAGAAACTAATGAAGGAGAGAAGCAATCTGGAATTAAGGAGAAATCTCCTAATAATTAACCAGTGGAACAGGTTGCCTTCGAAAGTTGTAAGTACTTCATCACTGTAGATTTTTAAGAAAAGATTGGACAGCGAATTGTCTGAAATGGTATGGAGTCTCCTGCTTGAGCAGAAGATTGAATTAGAACAGGGGTCTCCAACCTTTGTCCCTTTAAGACTTGTGGACTTCAACTCCCAGAGTTCCTCAGCCAGCTTTGGTCTTAAAGGGACCAAGGTTGGAGACCCCTGAATTAGAAGACCTCCAAGGTCCCTTCCAGTGTATTCTGATTGATTGATTGATTGATGACCCATTCTCGCAGTTCAGCTAGAGAAACCAGATTGGGCAGTCCGTTTTAAATTTTATTTAGGATGACTTGTTCACTATTTAATAAACCATTGGGTGTTGAGATAGCCAATGCTGTTGTTGATCTTTTCCCCAAGTGGTTTTAACCTTTCTGTTGCCATTTCCATAAGGATGCGGACATCCTGTCTCCTTCTCCAGTGAACGTCACCAAATTATCTTGCAGGATAAACTTGGGAATACCCTTTGGGAAAGTTTGAGCTAATAATGATCTCCAGTGGTGATATTCAATTTCCCCCCCTACCAGTTCTGTGGGCGTGGCTTGGTGGGGGTCATGTGACTGAGTGGGCATGGCCAACTTGACATCACTCATGGCAACCCACCAAGCCACACCCACAAAACCAACAAAAAAGTTCAGCCAGCCAAATCTTCTAGCTTTCAACCTGGCTGCTTCTTGCCTCTTTCTCGTGTTTGCTCTGTGTATATAAGCCTGAGAAGGAGGAGAGAAGCAGCTGAATGCTGCAGCAGAGAGAAGCTGAACTATTCTACTTCCTGTAACATAGCGGAGCTGCTCAGAAGGCAGCTACCAGCCACAGTCTCTCCCTTTATGGTCCCCCCTCCCTCCCTCCCTCCTGGGATCGTACCTTAAAGACTACGGGCAGTGGCTGCCTTCTGAGCAGCTCCGCTGCGATGCCATCCTTCCAGCTGCTGCCGTTCTCCTGGCCAGGTCTGGCCGTGAGCAGCACTGGCAGCTAATGGGGCACCCCCTCAAGCTGCAAAGGTAGGTGAGCGAGGCGGGCGGTGAGCGAGGCGAGTGATGAGTGAGGTGGGCGGTGAGCGAGGCGGGTGGTAAGCAAGGCAGGCGGTGAGCAAGGCAGGTGGTGAGCAAGGCAGGCAGTGAATGAGGCAGGTGATGAGTGAGGCGGGCGGTGAGCGAGGCAGGCAGTGAGCAGGCGGCGGCTCTGGGGCAAGGCTGCAGCTCGGGGATGGCACAATCCCTGATCCGGCAATGGAGATGAGTGGGTGGAAGAGGTGAGCGGTGACCAGGTGACCGGGCAGGTATGGGCAGGGCCAGTCAGACATGGTATTTACCAGTTCGGCAAACCAATTCAAGTCACCATTACCGGTTCTACCAAACCAGTCTGAACCGGTCGAATACCACCCCTGATGATCTCTCAGTAAAAGGATAATAGTAGGGAGACAAAAGTGGTATATAGTAGCCAAAAGCTTTAGAAATATCCATAGATTTCCAGCTTTATGTATCTGTATCTCTTTCCCCCCATCCACATCTCTGTGAACACCTATGAATATATGCAGCGTCCCTTTTGTTATTTGATCTAATGTACAGTAATTATACAAGCCGGGAAATTCTGGAAGTTGAAATCCACACATCATAAAGTTACCAAGGTTGAGCAACAGTGGCCTACCATATTTGCACTGCAAATTCCCTACAGAGAGATGGTGCCCACATAGGGTGAGCTGAGATAATGGGCTATCTCATTACTAGGGCATGCCTATGTTTTCATAATGAAGCGTTCATGTAATGTCTCATGCACACACACAAAAACACATTTCGTTTCCTCTAGAGATTTTTTCATATCTTCAGCAGTGGGTCTTCATAACACACCAGCTTTGCCTTTCTGGAAATATGTGTCATCCAACTTCCCCACCCTCTCCGTTGCAAAGATGTATTTTATTAGGTTTCACACCATGGCTGTAATTACTGGTGGATGTCACAAGATTTTATAATGTGCTACAACAGTTCCAGCCTCTAATACAGTTATTAAGAAATGTGTCACAATTTCAATTGTCTTTATCTTTTGAAGGTTTCCTCCTCCACCGCCAAGTCTACTGTAGGTTGAAATTACATCAGTTGAGGCAACATATATGATATATACCGGCATAAACACAGCAAGGGAATTTATAAACTTGATCTTAGTGGTGATCTGGCTTATGCACTAGACGGTGTTTGCTATGTTGGCACTGATTAAAACTTTATTAAAGCAACACCATGTTAAAGTACTGAAAAATACACACAGTGGCTCACATAAGTAGATCAGCAATGGCTTTTCTGGGATTCAGGCAGAATCCTTTTCATCCCTGCTTGAATTAAATTTTTGTTTGTTTATTTATTTAATTTGCATCCCGTCTTTAATATTTTTACAAATAACTCAAAGCAGATGACATATCCCTTCTCTTATTTTCCGCACAACAACAATCCTGTGATGTGAATTCAGCTCACACAGAGTGACTGGCCCAAGGTCACCCAGCTGGCTTTCATGGCTAAGGTGGGACTAGAACCAGAGGTGGGCGGCATATGAATTAACAACCGGTTTGCCAAAGCACCGAAAATGTGAATGGTCTCATCTTGCCTCAGCACCGCAGGTCACAACTACTGGTTGGTCCAAATTGGTCCAAACCGGCTGAATCCCAAGATTCCTTGGTTCTAATCTGGTGCCTTAACCACTAGACAAAAATTGGCTCTCAATTGGGTTGGAACTGTAATCTTCCATACAGAGAATAGAGATATACAGCTGTGATGGCACAGTGGTTAGAATGCAGTACTGCTGACTGCTGGCTGCCAGCAGTTTGGCAGTTCGAGTCTCACTGGCTCAAAGTTGGTGTTGTAGTCCGCCAGCAGCCTGTGGATCTGGCAATGGAGTCGGACAGTGATGAGGTGAGGCCAGGGCCATCAGGGAGTGAGGTGCGGACTCTAGAGCCTCCAGAGACTGATAATAGTGAGGCAGAGGAAGAGCTGCCGGAAGGCAAGAGCAGCTCAAGCAAAAAGGACAGCTCGGGAGTACGGCCAAGAGATGATTGGCCCCTCCCATAAGGCTTAAAACAGACCAGTAACGGCGTTTGGGTTTTGCCGGAAAACAACATTGGTAGCTTTGTCTTCTGTTTCATCTACGTCTTGCATTTATTTTTGTGACTTCTGAACGTTTGCCAAGATAGGCCTTTGGCAGCTTGCCTAATTGGACCAAGGTTTGTGATAGGACTGAGGAATTTGTGTTGGGAGGAATTTGTTTTAATTTGAGTTGAATGACACTGGGAATGAAGTAATTCTTAGCTGTTCGAATAAAGTTAGTTTGTTTTTTCATGGACTGAGTTTCCTAATACCTACTTGGGCCTGGGTCACAACAGTTGGGTCAGCCTTCCATCCTTCCGAGGTCAGTAAAATGAGGACCCAGATTGTTGGGGGCAATAGGCTGACTTTGTAAACTGCTTAGAGAGGGCTGTAAAGCACTGTGAAGCAGTATATAAGTCTTAGAGCTATTGCTATTGCTATAGCTTCCCAATTGCTCAGTTCATCTTTGCCAAGCAGGGGAGTCCAACTCCAAATAACTGTCAGACATGTCTGGTAAGATTATTTGGGCCCTCACTAAACTGTGTAAAGCAGGGCTGTCAAATCTGCGGCCCGTGGGCCGGATGCGTCACACACTGGCCACGCCCATGCCCGGTTTAGCAAAAGGGGAAAAAGTCATGATATGTCACATGATGCTCTTGTGGCGATGCAAGTTTGACACCCCTGGTGTAAAGGATTAGCTTCTTGTCCTCAGAAATATTTTTAGTGTTTTTTCAGTACATCAGCTTGTATTGGGGGCAGGGGGCGGGAGGTGTTCGTATTTTTAATATTTCTGAAAGTTGTTAATTAAAACCTGAGGCAATTGGGAACAGTCTGTCCTAGGGTTCTGTCTAATGAATTCCTATTGATTAAGCTATCCAAAGGAGCAGATTGTCTGCCTTAAAACAGAGCCATGATGAAACAACTTTGCAAGTGCAGTGAGGCAGCTTGGCTTCACCTTGAGGAGTTGTGTGTTGTGGAGGGGATGTAATTTTCTTCGCTGAGGTAAAGTCCCTTACCTCAAAGTGGTGCTTTGCATTCCTTTGATGCTTCGACTAGCCATTTCAACAGATAGAAGAGGATTTGTGTGCAACGCAGACACCTCTCCCGTCTGTTAGAACTGCAGGGGAAGGCAGCGAGGGCAGGCAGAAATGAAGAAACACAGCTGTTGCGTTTTACTCTTAGAAGCAAAATGTCTGACCTGCAATTTTTAAGTAGCATTGAGGGCAGGGGTGTTATTCAAATTAGGCAACAACCAATTCTGATGATAATTCAACATGTTACCAATGAAAAAAGTAAAGAAAAAGGAAAACCAAGTAGTTAATAATAAGAAAGGCTGTACTAACTATGGCTTACTGAATAAATCATATTTGGCTGGGTTCAGAGGTCTATGTAGGATTGGTAGCTTTTGTCAAAATGATGAAAGCACCATCATAACTTTTTGGAACATACATGTAATGTCAACATGCATATTAATAAGGGAAACAGGTTGCATTGTGATAGCACAATGCTGTTTCCATCATTTATAATCTGCACTACTATTAATCGTCTCATAGTTCCCATCACCAATCTCTTTCCACTTATGACTGTATAACTATAACTTGTTGCTGGCAATCCTTATGATTTATATTGATATATTGACTATCAATTGTATTGTAAATGTTGTACCTTGATGAACGTATCTTTTCTTTTATGTACACTGAGAGCATATGCACCAAAGACAAATTCCTTGTGTGTCCAATCACACTTGGCCAATAAAATTCTATTCTATTCTATTCTATTCTATTCTATTCTATTCTATTCTATTCTATTCTATTCTTTAGGAGTTACTGTGGTGCAGTGGTTAGAGTGCAATACTGCAGGCTACTTCTGCTGACTGCCAGCTGCCTGCAATTTGGCAGATTGAATCTCACCAGGCTCAAGATTGTCTCAGCCTTCCATCCTTCCCAGGTGGGTAAAATGAGGAGCCAGATTGTTGGAGGCAGTACGCTGACTCTGTAAACTGCTTAGAGAGGGCTGTAAAAGCACAGTGAAGGGGCATGTAAGTCTATTGCTATTGCTATGCCAAACTCCATCCCGAAGTCTTGATACTCTGACTAATTTTAAAGAAAGCATATTATGGTCTGTTTATGCGAACTAAAAAATCCAGTTTATAACGTGTCTCTAAGCAGGTTGGCTTTCTTGTGCCCCTGCTTCCTTAGCCAAACACAATACACCCACAGGGAAGTCCTCATCTAACCTCCTTATGCACCTCCTAATTTGGCTCCAGGTGGCCAATTTCAGCCCCCACCCTCAACCCCACCCCCTGCTGGAGCTTTGTCCTAGATTTTGCTTAGCAAGAAACAAGAATAGTGTTTCTCCTTAGCTGCAACAGCGCACACACTGATGGGGACCACAGTTTAAAAGGGAATAGGGAGGGCAGACAGTGAGAACAGGAAAATAGACTAACTTGGCTCAAAAACCCTTCTGCTGGAGCAGAGGTGGGTTTCACTTACCTTCCCTACCAGTTCACAAATGAGCCTTGTGCGCATGCATTACGTCCGGGTGGGTGGGTGGGCGGAGCCTCCCACAGTCACCACTACAGTTTTGCGCAATCTGGACAGAACTGGATGAATCCCACCACTGTGCTGGAGGATATCCTTCCCTTGTGTTAGCTCTTCAAGATAGATCAGGCTAGGAATCCAGCATCATGCCAGTTAATAGTACTTTTATTGTAAAATGACAGTAACAGAATCTTTCTTTTTCTGAGTAGAGTAAGAGGGCCATGCACGATGAGAAAAGACAGTGGCTGGACAAGTATATTTCAGTGTCCTTTGGAATGTAATATTTTATATGGACCAAAGAAAATGAACATATTTTGGCGCTGTATTCTCTGATACTGTATGATCCAGTCTGCCAAGATGCTGAGAAATCAAGCTTGATTTGGCTCCCTTCTTCTCTAGCTAAAGCTGTTGGGGACCAAAAAAAAAAAAACCCTATCAAAGGATGTTGCTACTTAATTAACAAAGTGCTCATTATACAAACAGAGCTTTTATGATTGCTTAAAAGGGAAAATTAAAGGAAAACCAGCCAAGGGAGGCCATCAACCAGCTGAAATTTGAACATGCATAAATCTTTGTACATATTAATCTTGCAGCATACTTCTCTGGAGGCATATATCACCAATTTAGAATTAGCAGATTTTCAGATGGTTTGATGACAACTGGTGTTGTTATTGAATTGTCTGCTTAACATAAAAAGAAAAGCCAAATAATTCCCAAAAGGACATGTCTTTGTTCCTTTGGGATATCTGAATAATTCAGCTAAGAGGCACAGGGAGAGGAAGTGAACAAATGCATAACATTTCTCAGAGTACTGCTTGGCTGTAAGTATTAATTAAAAAGAGATGATCTGAGACAGTTTGAAATAATATAGAAGCTCTTTGCTTTCCCACTTTCTTTTTGTGATAAAGAGCAAAGCTTTATTTAGAATGAAAAGGAGAAAAGAAGATCTTAATTTATGAACTTCTAAAAAAAAACACCTAACAACAAAAATGGTCGTAATGTGATCCCACCATGATTCAAGGGACAAAATTGTTTCAGAAAGGCTGTGGGCTCTGAATAGAATAGAATAGAATAGAATAGAAAAGTTACAGTCATAAGTGGAAAGAGATGGATGGTGGGAACGATGAGAAGATTAATAGTAATGCAGACTTAGTAAATAATTTCGGTGTTGAGGGAATTATATTGTTTAGCAGAGGTTCGGGAAATTATCCCTTGATAATAAGACCAATTGGGCTTTTGAGCGCATGGCAATAAGGCCAAGCGCTTATTCCAGGGTTCAAAAAAATATAAGACAGGGTCTTATTTTCAGGGAAACACGGTAGTTGTTCTAGTGTGCAGTGCTCTATAACGTCTACAGCGTAAAATAAAAAATAAAGCAGAAATATATTTTTTTCACTTTGCTAGCAAAAAAGAGACGAAGCCTTGTTGTTGTTTTTTTAAAAAACATAGGAATCATCCTGAGTACTCTATTCCCTCATGTCTGCCCTTCTCGAATCATATATCAGAATGGCAGCAACATTTAGGCATGATAAATGATGCAAAAAAGATGCAGTGAGGTGAAGAGAGACTAGCAGAACCGTTTCATCATCCCTCCTGAAAGTTCAATCCACCAAGCATCTCCTTTACCTGAACTGTATCCTGTTCATGATTTATTTTTATTTTTTTTATTTTATTTTATTTTATTTTATTTTTTCAAATGACCCTTTAAGGACTGGGAGTTGAAATAGCCTCTTGCCTCTCTCTTTTTTCATCTTATGACGTTTAACCTGGATGCATGTGGACATGGACTGTTGTTCTTCCCCGACCACTTGTCTATTCTCAGAGCTTCACTGACTGAAAAGTCAGACAAATATGCTTTTAAATCAATTAGCCTTAAATCAACTAGCAATAAAACTATGGGCTTCTTGCTGCCAGACTTGCTAACTAGCTCTCCTGACCAGGGGTGAAATGTAAAATTTGTTACTACAAGTTCTGTGGGCGTGGCTTGGTGGGGCTTGGTGGGGGGGGCAATATGATAGGGTGGGCGTGGCCAACCTTTTTTTTTACTTTTAAAAGCATTTTTTCTACAACCTCTTCGGCTGAAAAAAATGCTTTTAAAAGCCTCTGATGATCAGGAAACTCAGCTGGGATCACCAGAGGAGCCTTTTAAAAGCATTTTTTCTACAACCTCTTCAGCTGAAGAGGTTGTAGAAAAAATGCTTTTAAAGGGTTCTGATGACATCAGAGGCTTTTTTTTACTTTTAAAAGCATTTTTTCGGCCGAAGAAGAAATGCTTTTACAAGTTTTTTTTAAAAAAAAACTCTGATGATCACGCAGCTCAGCTGGGCATGGATGTGGGGGGGGCAGGGATTTTTGCTACTGGTTCTCCGAACCACACGCCGCCATCGCTACTGGATTGGGCGATCCGGTCCAAACCGGGAGCATTTCACCCCTGCTCCTGACCTAGAATCTTAAACCCTGTAAGGGCAAGCATCCTTCTCAAAAAACAGTTGGTAATGTTTCCTTCTTCCCGGACAAATCAATTTCCTTTGTCCTTTTCTACCTTGCAGGCTATAAACAGGGTGGAACATTTGAGAGGTTTTTCAATAAAGTTCTGGAAATGTAGGAATAAGATGGCAATTTACGGTGACGGAAGAAAAGGTTCTGAGTTCTAATCATGACCGGGTTGCAAATGAACATGCGAGGCAACTGTCTGGAAAGGAGGACTGGTTTTATTTGACAGCTTAATGTAAATACAGCTCTTGAAGCTGGCCGCAAAATTGGAAAGCTGAGAATAATAATATTTATAGTAACCGTGGGCTTTGATCAGGAGGTGTGCAGATGAGTCAGTTGAGCTGTTTTGTCCTGAGGTTGTGGGAAATCTGGTAGTGAGGAAAATGTCATCTCATTTTGCAAGGAGTCTGGTATGGGGGATTCGAGCGAAGGGGTCTGGCACGGGGGATTTGGCAGAAGGGTCTGGTATTGGGGACTTGGAGGCGGAATCTGCTGTTGGGGAAAGGTATTGTGATTCAGAAATTTCTCTATCATGAGGGGATTTTGCTTCATGATTTATTCGCCAGTATTGGTTGGCTTCCTGGGGTGACGCATTTTATCAATTTCAGCCTACATAGGATGAAAGGGCTTCAAGCAGTTTTTATAAGGCTGTATGTGGTTTTGCTAGAAGGTTTAGGGAGGCATTTGCCTGAGGAAAGGATGGGAAAGGGATGACCTAGATGGCACATGGATACAGTATTTTCATCCTGCAAGGGAAAGGAACCAAAGAGAAGGATTGAAATGTGGGATGCTCCATCTCTTACTCCCAACTGTGAGATATCTAAGCTCAGCCTGACCCAGGCTGCTCCCCTCCTGTACCTTGCAATTTGCTTTCTGGAAAAATTTGTTATTGTCTGGAGTCACACAACAAGTGAAAGCATTGTCCTAAAGGTGCTTTTTTTTTGGGGGGGGGGAGGCAACTGGATTTTCTTGTTTTTTCTTTTGAAGGCATTTCGCTTCTCATCCAAGAAGCTTCTTCAGCTCTTGACAGGATAGTGGGGAATGGAAGGATTTATGTTCCTTGCAGACCGCTGGTCATTTGCATCCTTTTAGAGGGTTGTTGAAGCACTTGGAGGTTTATCTGTGTCCTCAGGGTCACCTGAGTAGTGCTCCTGGTTCCCGTAATCTGCAATTTTTTTCCCCCTCTGGAAATCCATTCCTACTCCCACACCATGGAAAGAGTGTTCATCCCAAATTGTATAGCTAAAAGTCTGTAGAGATTCTCAGTCATCCAGGTCATGGTTGTCCCAACGGTGCTGTTTTCAGGAGGCAACTGGACTTCCTTGGTTTTTCTCTGGTGTGGGAGTAGGAATGGATTTCCAGAAGAAAAAGGAATTGTGTTGTGTCTTGCCCGCCCTCAGAGCAGCCGGGGCCTTCTTACCTGCTCCCGAACACTGAGGAATGTATGCCTCCCGGCCCAAGTCCTGGCTCCATGCCCACACAAACTGCAGAAGAAGGAGCATCTCCCTCCCCCAGCCCTGACTCCATGCCCAGGCAAACGGAGCAGCTAGACCCCTCCCCCTCCTCCACAGCAGTTGAGCCTGAGGAGGGTTTACTCCCAACAACAGCTGATTGGAGTGACCCTCGCATCAGAAGATTGGAGAGGCGGAGGCAACAGAAGGAAGGGAGGGGCAGGCCTTAATGGGTGCTGAGTCATGGAGCCACACCCCATGGCCTATATAAAGGATCTACTTTCTGGCAGTCTCTGAGTCAGGCAAAAGTCGAACTTATCTTGCTGAAGTCACTTATTGGTCTCCTGCCTGCTCTGAGGACTTTGCTAGAACTTTGGGCAGAGCTGCAGAGGCAAGCCTGATTCGGATTTCCCTGACCCAGCCGTCAGCGGAGGAGTGGGACACGACAAATTGTGTGGGAGTAGCAACCCCTTCCCCCCCAAAAAAAAATTGTTTTGTAAAACAATGTCACCCACTCATTTCTAAAAGTGAAGTTACTCTGTTTTGGAACTCCTCTTAAGGCTTAAACATTTCCTGTAGAGACTACAAGATAGGAAAAGACCCAGACTTTACCTGCAGTGGAGGCTGAAGTATTTCCAGGCTGGGTGGGTTCCATGAAATGATCTAAGTGCCAAAGCCCACTGCAACTACATAGCAAAAAAGGCTCTAAGAGTTGTAAACCTAATCTTGCGTAGCTTCTTTTCCAAAAACACTACACTACTAACCAGAGCATATAAAACATTTGCTAGACCAATCCTAGAATACAGCTCACCTGTTTGGAACCCTCACCATATCTCTGACATCAATACAATTGAACGTGTCCAGAAATATTTTACAAGAAGAGTTCTCCATTCCTCTGTAAACAACAAAATACCTTATCCCACCAGACTTGAAATCCTAGGCTTAGAAAACTTGGAACTCCGTCGCCTTCGACAAGACCTAAGTTTAACTCATAGAATCATCTATTGTAATGTCCTTCCTGTCAAAGACTACTTCAGCTTTAATTGCAATAATACAAGAGCAACCAATAGATTTAAACTTAATGTCAACCGCTTTAATCTAGATTGCAGAAAATATGACTTCTGTAACAGAATCATCAGTGCTTGGAATACTTTACCTGACTCTGTGGTCTCTTCCCATAATCCTAAAAGCTTTAACCAAAAACTTTCTACTATTGACCTCACCCCATTCCTAAGAGGACCATAAGGGGTGTGCATAAGCGCACAAACGTGCCTACCGTTCCTGTCCTATTGTTTTTCTTTTTTTCTTCATATATATATATATATATGCTTATACCTTTATATACTATATAACCTTTCTGTATGATAGTTACATATATTGTTGTGACAAAATAAATAAAATAAAATAAAAATGCTTTAGGCAGCGCACATGAAGCCAAGCAGCGCAGAAGCAATTTGGCCACTGCTGAGGGAGGAGGATGGAAAGTGCTTTCTCCCACAGAGTTGGCTGGAAGCATTTTGGGGGTGATATAAATTGCTTCTTTAAAACAAATTGTATTTTCCTCTTTTCTTCAAGAAAAATAATCCTATCGGCTTCACACTAGAAATCTCTTCATGGAGGCAAGCTGCTTTGCACAGGCCATTATGTCACGGCACACTTAACCATGACTTACTGAATAGCCCACCACCACTGGCAAAGTTCACAAAACATGCACAGTCATAAAAGCAGACTTTGAAACTTCATGCGCTACTCTAAATCCAAAGCAAACATTCTGGTTTTGGTTCATCCAATCAGAAGTCATTTTGACGAATTTCCATCCAGTCTGCCCCAGAAGCCAAGGGATGGTCATTTAAAGTGAAGAAGGAAGGTGTCGAGGTTCCAAGTAATAGATCCATAACAAGCAAAACTCCAAGGCAGGTGGATTCATCAAAGGATAGTGTTATTGGAAATATCATATTGGCACGTTTCTGGTGAAAACCAACTCTGTGGGTTCCCATGGTTGTCACCTAATTAAAAATAAAAGTTTTTCCACTTTCTCAAAACAATCAGTCACATGGTCCAATCACAGCTCTGTCTAGTTGCCTGGTGACATCCCCCTCCTTCTTCCAACCAGGTGTGAGATTGTCCTTGATTCCCAAGAGAAAGTATTTTGTTTTGGCTACAGAGTCCCAACTATTTCAATTCCCCCCCCCCACCTATCCCTCAGCTCCAGTAGGACAACACTGAAGTTCCAAGATGGCTTTGGTCAGGTCAGCTTCAGAATTGACCCGGGGGGTGGGGGGCAGATAGGAGATGTTGAAGTTAAAATGAATACAAATAGCTTTTGAAATGCTCCATCGAATTTATGGGCAGAGAAATTGAGTGGGTGAGTTCTTTAAATTATTTTAGAAGTTTTCCCACAATTTCTCAAGGACAGGACTTCCACACAGTGGTTGCATTAGCCCTATGGAAGGTGGGGGGAACCTCTTTGTGGGAGAACTTCCTTCGGGGACTCTTTTCTTCATGCAGAAGAAGCCAAAGAGGCTGCAACACTATTAGATAGATGGTTGACCATGTAAGCCCTACTAAGGAGTAAATTCTTTTTTTAAACCTGAACTCAATACATTAGAAGTTAATATCAGTAGAGCTGGTGAAGGAATAGAATAGAATAGAATAGAATAGAATAGAATAGAATAGAATAGAATAGAATAGAATAGAATAGAATAGAATAGGAGTAGGGAGGGACCATAGAGGTCTTCTGGTCCAAGGAAATATACCCATCCTTAAATCAAAGAGAAAAATTGAGTCTTTCCTTTTTCCTGTCTAACATAACACGTGGCCTCTTAGCATTCCAAGAATTTTTGGCATTCAAGGATAAGCCCCAAGTTTAAGAACACAACATATATAAATCTTTATACTCTGATTTTCCGTGAATTAATTTAATTTCCATTAAAACTCATCTAAATTGGTGGATACCTGAAGGCAATGAATTCCATTGCTTATCTATTGAGTAAAAGCTTTTTTTTACATATCCACTTAAGAGTATTTGCACTCATTTACCTGACCTATCCAAAACTCACCAGCTTCCTCTGAAGTATTTTGTAGGAGCTATTTGAGGTTCATGTTTCACTAACATGATATTTGAATACCGTATATACTCGAGTATAAGCCGAGTTTTTCAGCACATTTTTTGTGCTGAAAAACGTCCCCTCGGCTTATACTCGGGTCTATATGACTTATACTCGAGTTTTTTTTTTTTTTAAGCCCCTCGGCTTATACTCGAGTATATACGGCTTATACTCGAGTTTTTTTTTTTCTTTTTTTCACATTTTACTGGACGGAAGCCCTGCCGGTGCAGTGAGAGGGCGGGGCGGGGGAGCCGCCAGCCTTCTCAGCTGAGGGAGGGAGGGTTTCCCCAACCGGTAGGTGCCTCATTTCCCACCCTCGGCTTATACTCGAGTCCCCAGTTTACCCCAGTTTTTGGGGTAAAATTGGGGACCTCGGCTTATACTCGGATCGGCTTATATTCGAGTATATACGGTACTTAGATTGTGGATTTTTTTAAAAAAATCTGGGTCTAGTGCTGGCTTGGCCCCCATTTGAAGAGATACTTCAGTTGAGAAACACTCTTTTGACCTTATCTTGGTTCAGTGGTGAAATCTGAACTGGTTTACTACCGGTTTGGTGATTGAGCATGTGCTCTGCACGCCAAATGTGTGCTGCGCACATGCATGCACAGTGCACAACATGCACCAAATGTGAGGTGTGTGCGCACGAGCACAGTGCATGCCAAAAGGAGGCATGGGAAGGAAGGTAAGTAGAATAGTGCACACGGGGGGGGGGAGGGTGATCAGCTGTGGTGCGCGATCATAGGAGCCTTTTTTTTACTTTTTTTAAAGCATTTTTTTACTACCTATTTGGGCAAATAGTTAGTTAAAAAATGCTTTTAAAAGGTTAAAAAAAGGCTCTGATGATCACAGCTGAGTTGTGCAATTGTCGGAGCCTCTTTTTTAACCTTTTTTTACCTTTTAAAAACATTTTTTACAACCTATTCCTACCGTTCGGGCGAGAAAAGCAAGTGAGCTGGAAAGAAGTGGCAAGCGGGCAAGCAGGCAACCAGGCAATCGGGGGGGCATGGGCAGGTGGGGGGGGGCAGGGATTTTTTGCTACCATTTCTCCGAACCACCCGCCACCATCGCTACAGGATTGGCCAATCCATTCCGAACCGGGAGCATTTCACCCGTCTTGGATGAATAGTAAATCCAAGCCATTAAGCTATGAAAAATAGTTTCTGGATAAGGCAATTTGTCCTCCAGCTTCTTTGAAAACTGCTGCTAGTGATGGTGAACAAGTAGAAGGTAGCCCAAATTCGGAGAGGGTGGGTATATTCTACATCAGTCAGACCTCACATTGAGTTCTTTATGTGTCATACTTGAAGAAGGTTGCAAATACAAAGAACAACAATAAGAATGGTCAGGGTAGTAAAAACAAACTCCTATGGGGAGGGAATTGAATGTTTTTCCTTTGGCAAAGGATGATAAAGGAAGGATATGATTGCACTGTTCAAGTTTCCCAGGGGTATCACATAGAAGAACAAAACCCTTCAAAATCTATTCTCTCTTGTCCCAGCATGTAGGACATGGCATAAGGTTTTAAGCATCAGGAAATCAGATTTCAGTTGGATGTTGGGCAACATTTGGACAATGGATTCAATCATGTAGACAGGTGGTGGCTTTCATCTTCACTGGGTATATCCAATCAGAGGCAAGGCAGCCATCTGTTGGGGATGTTTTAATTTGTATTCCTGCATTGAAGAGAAGGTTGAGTGCGATGGCCTTTCTTGAAATTCTACATTTCCATGGATTGGAACACATTTGCCCTCTGGTTTTCCCCTTATTCAAACTGTACAATGTACATCTGAGTTCAGAAATGTATCAGAATATTATATTTTAACCCATGTTACATTTTTTAAAAAATGTAATTTGATGTATAATTCATACCTGGCTAATGCAGAATGAAACATGTGCGGGGGAAAAAACCCATGAATTTCATTGACAAAACATTGTAGGTGTATGCATGGGTTTTGATTATGGGTGCATATAGAAATAAGAAGAATTTATGAATAATGGTGTAAAATGGCTGACTGAAATTGATCTAGCCATCCGTACCATCTGATGGGTGCATTATTTTTGTGGAATTACATTGTCCATTATTGAAATTGTTCAGGATCAGTTGGGCCACTGAAGTTTGTGGCCCAAGAAGAATTTTCCCTTTATTACTATCTATAAGCAATTCAGTTTGAAGGTTGATGTATATGTGCTACCTTCATTCCCCCTTCCAGGTATTGTGAAGATTTATTCTTTATGCCCTTTTCTGTGAGCAAGATATATTTATTTATAAATACCATAAACATATAACCGTCCATAAAACAAGAGTGCCAAAAAAAGTAATGAAATAGAAATATGTCAACATCAAAAATCCAAAAAGCTGAATAGAAAAGACCTTCTTCGCTTTAAAATGACAACGGAACTTGTGTTAACAGGGGATCTTTTAGCAGAAAACTAGAAGACTGTAGAGAGATTCTTTTGATTGACTTGCTTCATCTAGTTCAATATTTCATACGCTGACTGGTAGTATTGAAAGTATACATTCTTTCACTAGGAATTACTGCATGCCTAATGTTATGTACAGCAGTGGTGGGTTTCAATTTTTTTTACTACCGGTTCTGTGGGTGTGGCTTGGTGGGCATGGCTTGGTGGGCGTGGCAATGGAAGGTTACTGCAAAATCCCCATTTCCTCCAAATCAGCTGGGACTTGGGAGGTAGAGAATAGATGGGGGTGAGGCCAGTCAGAATTTTTACTACCGGTTCTCCAAACTACTCAAAATTTCTACTGCCAGTTCTCCAAAACTGGTCAGAACCTGCTGAAACCCACCTCTGATTCACAGCCTTTCAAATGTCAGGGCACTTCTATCAAAGAAGCCCTATCTTGAAAGGGACAAGAGAAGAGAAGGAGACAATCTGCGGACATGACTTTTAAGGTGATGTGGAAGTTCTTAAGGAAACCAGGCCTCAAGATATTTCAGCATTTAAAAGTTATGCAACCAGGTCTGATTGGATCAAATTGTACTTAAGAAAATGCTGTTGCTTTAAGGCAGGCAAGATCTGTTGCAATTTTCAGCCTCCCCATTAATTTAAAAAAAAGTTGTCTTATTTTGCATTATTGCAGTTTCTCAATTATAGTTTCTTCAAGGGCTATCCCATGTTGGGTCATTGGTAGGAATTTACATTATTTCTGAAATAAGAGCAATGGTAGGTAAGTTCTCTTTGTTTGGAATAGGGAGGAGTTAATACATTGGGAAAAGAAATGGCTTCACAGCAGCAAGCCAGTCTCCCAACCTCTAAAGCAGGGGTGTCAAACTCAAGGCCCCTGCGCTTTGATCTGGCCTGTGAGGCCATCCTGGGAACTGTGGAGAACTGGCCCGCAGTGCCTCGGCCAGCAAAAATGGAGCTCGGGAAGGTCGCATACAGCCCTCCCGAGCTCTGTTTTCACTGGAGGAGTGCTCAGGCCACCACAGGCATCCCCAACATGAGTGACATTGAGCTGGCCATGCCCCTTGGCCACACTGCCCTGCCCCCACAAGGTCAAACACAACCCTGATGCCACCCTCCGTGAAATCGAGTTTGACACCCCTGATCTAAAGGGATAAAGGAAAGAATCCAGAGTTCCCTCTCCAGAATGTTTTGATTAGATATTTTATAGAAATGGTGAGTCTTTTAAAGAGAGCTTCATTGTGAAAATGGGAATCTTTTAAGGAAAAATAAACCCCATATTCTTACACTTTGTAATGAGCAGTGAGAATAACCTGGAGGAAGTGATGGAAAAACCACAGAGAAAGCAACAGTCAGATAAGAAAACTCTGAGCTCAGAGCAAAAAATGTAATTTGAGGAAGTTTCTCAGATTTGACTCTCCGTAGATCTCTTTAGGGTAAAGGCAGGGAGGGAAGAGGGACATTCAAAGTTGTAAGATTCTGTTACTGTAATCCTATAATAAAAATGTAGTAGAATTTTTTTTTTTTATTGGCCAAGTGTGATTGGACACACAAGGAATTTGTCTTGGTGCATATGCTCTCAGTGTACATAAAAGAAAAGATACGTTCATCAAGGTACAACATTAACAACACAATTGATGGTCAATATATCAATATAAATCATAAGGATTGCCAGCAACAAGTTATAGTCATACAGTCATAAGTGGAAAGAGATTGGTGATGGGAACTATGAAACGATTAATAGTAGTGCAGATTCAGTAAATAGTTTGACAGTGTTGAGGGGATTATTTGTTTAGCAGAGTGATGGCCTTCGGGAAAAAACTGTTCTTGTGTCTAGTTGTTCTGGTGTGCAGTGCTCTATAGCGTCGTTTTGAGGGTAGGAGTTGAAACAGTTTATGTCCAGGATGCGAGGGATCTGCAAATATTTTCACGGCCCTCTTCTTGATTTGTGCAGTATACAGGTCCTCAATGGAAGGCAGGTTGGTAGCAATTATTTTTTCTGCAGTTCTAATTATCCTCTGAAGTCTGTGTTTTTCTTGTTGGGTTGCAGAACCGAACCAGACAGTTATAGAGGTGCAAATGATAGTATTGATCATTTTGGTGTTCACATCTGGTCTGGGAGAGCTGACATCAGTCAGGTCCCCCTCCTCTTTCTCATGGTTATTCTCACAGTTCATTACACACCTAACCACTCCAAAATCCAAACAAATCATGCAAACTCATTTGGGTGGTTGCTTTGCTGCCAAATTTGAGCAGTGCTCAATACACTGGAGCTGCAAATGGAGTGATAGCAGGGCTAGAAAATAAGGTTTGAGGCAAATGGAGTGACAGGTGGCTATATATGACCTACAGCCTATAGATTGTCCAACCAAGGCTTAGATGATGAAATGATCTTGTGCGATAAAGGCAAGACAGCTTTCAAAGTTATACTTTGATTTTAAAAAATTCAAAGATTACAAGCCTGTTTTCACTCAAAATAGCCATCGTCTAGCTTAATTATCAGTGAGAGCAGAAAGCTTATTTTCCTGGAGCTACAGCATACATTACTTGAAACTCATCCAAAACTTCTTAATCTTTTTTGTAAAGGCATAGTCATCCCTAAAACACATAAATATGCCTTAAGCTTTTACAGGCCTTATCCCTGTGTGCAATTTGTGACTATCAAGTGGCATCTAGGACTAGTAACCAGTGATTTTCAATTAACATTAAATGGAAAAGCCTTTCATAACAATTGTTATTTAATAGCCACTTTAGATAAAATTAATGATCACAATGGCATGGCAAAGAGCAAACACAATGGAGAACAAGTTTTCTGCATATCGGAAAGGCTATTCTAGTAAATACTGTTTTGCCAGCTAAAATTTTCTAGCCAGTATAGAAATGCTTGAATTAAATCTCCTGGGTTCTAATGTTTTGTCATGGAGAAAACTGAATTTAAATTTAAGTGGATCCAATGGTGCCACATTAACTTAATGCATTTCTTGAAAGGAATTGTTTTATTGACTGATTTAAGTGATGAAATTGAACTCGATGGGGTGAAGAAACCAAGCAAACAGGAACCGCAATCTAGGGGTGATGAATTACATGAGAACTGTGATGGGACACACAGTGGAGGAAGGCTAGCAACCAAGTAATGGGAAATAGTTGTAGCATTTGGCCAGAAGAATAGAGAATCAGATTTCTCCTCACCTATGATATTCACCGGGTGACCTTAGACCAGACTCCCTCCCTCTGCCTTACATGCCACATACAGGGAGGTCAAGGGGTATCTTGTATATCATGACATGACATGACATCACACAAACTATGTGAATTATGAAATTGGCGTAAATCACAAACTGATTGTTCATATCATTCACACTGTGATGTCATGCTCTCTCTGGTGCTATTGTAACTTTCATCAGACACTTTTGAGCACAGGGTTGATTCTGTAAGGAGAAAATGGGAATGGTAGACATTGGAAAATCACACAAGCTCT
Source organism: Ahaetulla prasina (assembly GCF_028640845.1). Lineage (NCBI taxonomy): Eukaryota > Metazoa > Chordata > Lepidosauria > Squamata > Colubridae > Ahaetulla > Ahaetulla prasina. Next base: position 79,343,528 of record NC_080545.1, on the reverse strand, counting down.
TGGAACAATGTGGCATGTAAATGTAATACATTCTTTTATTTGCTTTGTCTAAGGAACACTGTTTTAGATCAAAGTATGTTGTAGCACGCAAGCCATGTAAATCTATCTCATTCCTTATATGATACACTTTTACAGTGAGGGAAAGTTTCTTGTTTCACTGGACTAACTTTGAGGGCGATGTTGAATGCTTGGATCCATTTTATTTCTTTTCCTTTCTATTTAAGGATGGGAATGGAAACACAAAATTTGTAGGACACCCAAACATTCCCAATTCCTCAGGTCACCCTACAAAAATAGTTGAAAATCAACATTTTAGCAAAAAGACTATTCTTCAGTTATATAGTTTTAGCCTCTCTTTCTACCCCAAACACTTAGTTTAGGGAGGAAAGAGAAAAATCACCTTATATAGAAGATGGGTAGCATAAACATTTATTAAATAAATAATATAAAAATTTGCAAATTATCTACTTTGATGTTAAGTTTAGGAATAAAATGAAGTGCTAGACCTTGGACTTCAAGGATAAACCTGATTTCCAGAGGTGGCCAAATATATATTTTCCAACAGAGAGAAGGAAGGAAGGAAGGAAGGAAGGAAGGAAGGAAGGAAGGAAGGAAGGAAGGAAGGAAGGAAGGAAGGAAGGAAGGAAGGAAGGCAGCAGGCAGGGAGGAGGAGGAGGAGGAGGAGGAGGAGGAGGAGGAGGAGGAGGAGGAGAAGGAGGAGGAGGAGGAGGAGGGAGGGAGGGAGGAGGAAGGAGGAGGAGGGAAAGAATATTCTTTTTTTTCAAGCAACTAATTTTTAAATCAGACAGAATATTTTTACCCTGACTTGTTCCATCTCTGGCAATGAAAATATAATCATAATAAACTAGTAGGTAACATTTCCTTGTCCTTTCATGACACCAAATACCTGTTGTCTTAGATAATTGCCTCATTCTATCTCCTACCAGCCCTGAGCCTTAGGTCAAAAGCAATGTTGAATTGGCCCTGACCTGAGGTGATTTCACAAATAAAAAAAGATAAACACTCCCAGTTCACGCAAAAACAAAACTTTCTCCACAAGGAGGAGCCATATTCTCAGCACTGGGAAAAGCAATTGCACCATTCCTATGGGGTGAGGAGTTCTGCGATTCCAGTTGCTTGTATTTGCTAAATTGTTTGCATTGTGTCTGCAAATAACGTTATTGAATGAGACAGGGCTTTCTGTATTTTTTTATATAGAAACTTAATTTTTGGTGGGATTACTTAGTAATGTCTTCATTCTGCAAATTGTTCGTCCTTGGGGCTTTGAACAGAAAAAAGAACATTATAATGTTATGCATAGCAGCTTTTGTGACACGATGGCATGTTGGAAAACTGGTGTGACAGTTTGATGAGTTGCCATGGAAACTTCCAGAGTTGAATGCATGGATGCACCATCAAAATCGCGAGCTACCTGCATGTGTGTGAAGGAGAAAAGAAGTTGAATCCAATGATAGCACATTTGATAAAATATATTAATGGTAGGCCATCATGCTATAAATACTAAGCTGAGAATCCGTTGCACTCAACATTAAAGTTTGCTACTGAACAAACATGGATAGATTTTACTGAGAAGTACATTCAAAAGAAGATACTCACAAGTAGGGGGAGATTCATTTGTATTATTGAATTCAATGTATTAAAACAAAAGCAATTTAAATACCACTTTGAATCCCTAATCAAGCATCTCACCTGGAGGAAATGAATTCTAATCTTCCCGCATCTTGCATGTTTTGAATGTTGTCATTTTTATTCTTATTTGCATGATCAAAAAAACCCAAGCATTTCAAGTCTATGAAGATTCTCGGTCATCCAGGTCATGTTTTTTGTTTTTTTTTAAAGAATAGAATAGAAAAGAATTTTTTTATTGACGAAGTGTGATTAGACACACAAGTAATTTGTCTTGGTGCATATGCTCTCAGTGTACATAAAAGAAAAGAAAAGAAAAGATACCTTCATCAAGGTACAACACTTACAACACTTAATGATAGTCATAGGGTACAAATAAGCCATCAGGAAACAATCAATATCAATATATAATTTGTAAGGATACAAGCCACAATGTTACAGTCATAAGTGGAAGGAGATGGGTGATGGGAACGATGAGAAGATTAATAGTAGTGCAGACTTAGTAAATAGTTTGACAGTGTTGAGGGAATTATTTGTTTAGCAGAGTGATGGCGTTCAGGGAAAAAAATGTTCTTGTGTCTAGTTGTTCTGGTGTGCAGTGCTCTATAGCATCATTTTGAGGGTAGGAGTTGAAATAGTTTATGTCCAGGATGTGAGGGATCTGTAAATATTTTCACAGTCCTCTTTTTGATTCGTGCAGTATACAGATCCTCAGTGGAAGGCAGGTTGGTAGCAATTGTTTTTTTCTGCAGTTCTAATGATCCTCTGAAGTCTGTGTCTGTCTTGTTGGGTTGCAGAACCAAACCAGACAGTTATAGAGGTGCAAATGACAGACTCAATAATTCCTCTGTAGAACTGGATCAGCAGCTCCTTGGGCAGTTTGAGCTTACTGAGTTGGCGCAGAAAGAACATTCTTTCTTGTCCTTTTTTGATGACGTTTTTGATGTTAGCTGTCCATTTTAGCTCTTGCAATATGGTGGAACCTAGAAATTTGAAGGTTTCTACTGTTGATACTGTCTAGTATTGTGAGAGGTGGAAGTATGGAAGGGTTTCTCCTAAAGTCTGCCACCATTTCTATGGTTTTGAGTATGTTCAGTTCCATAATGTTCCAGACGCACCACGAGGCTAGTCGTTCAACCTCACATTGTCCCAAAGGTGCTTTTTTTCCAAGAGGCAATTGGACTTTCTGATTTTTCTTTGAAGACATTTCACTTCTCATCCACTGAAAAGAAAAAGTCTTTTAAAAAAAAAAACACAAGTAAGTCCAGTTGCCTCTTGAAAAAGCACCTTTGGGACAACCAATTCAAGTGTTATCACTTGAGTAGAGAATATAGCTATGTCCAGAAGACAAGATATTGATAGCGTGCCTAAAGTTAATGTTCAGGACCAAGTTTTATTGGCTTGATTACCAAATGGATAAATGGGGGCAAATAACAAAATGTGTGTGGTGGTAACATCACATAGATGCCATGACTTATATACTTGTGTTGTGATGATGTCACAACATTTACTTTTATTAAAAAAAAACAAAAAACAATATCGCAACATGATAATGTCACCACATGTATCTTCATTTTTGCATTGCTGTGCTTTGCTATGAACTAAAATATGATCTGGGTGGTCCAGAAGAAGTAATGTTAATTAAATGGGAAGCATATCTTAACTTTTTTCACTAAACAGAATGGGTAACAGATAATAAATAAATAATAATTAATAAGAATAAAAGAAAAAAGAAAAAAATGTTCTTTGGAATGCATTGGAAGCATAACTAGTTTTCTGCTAATGGATATTATACTGTAATGTTAGCTTTGCAGCTTTTTTGCTCCAGGGAAATCAGGAGATCCAGGCAGTTCAAATGAGTATATATATATATACTCATATATATACTTTATATATTATATATATTTAATATATATATAAATATATATATTTATATTTATATATATACTTTATATATATATAAATATATATTATATATTTATATATTATATATATATACTTTATATATATATATATATATATATCTGTAGGTCTTTGGTTGTTGGGTTTTCTCCGTGTAAAATTGGAAGTGTCTTGGCGGCGTTTGACGAAGTCTCATTCGTCATCTTCAGGCTTCAGCTTGTGCTTCTGGGAGCAATGTGGTGCTCCCAGAAGCCTGAAGATGACGAATGAGACTTCACGAAACGCCGGCAAGACACTTCCAATTTTACACAGGAGAAAACCCGAAAAACCAAAGACCTACATACAAACACCCGTGAAAACCTCAGAAAACAAATATATATATATACATACATACATACATACATACATACATACATACATACATATATATATATATATATATATATATATATATATATATATATTTGTAAACTTAAACTCTCTACAAGAATCTGAACTACTAACAGTCAAAGCAATTTGGTGGTAGATAAGGAATTCACAGAGGGCTGGACTTAGATCTCTTGTGACATGAAGGGATTCATGACTGATGATGATGTGTTCAATCTCTCCCTTGGGGTCAGCCTTGTCAACTCCTACAGCGGCAAATTTCTATAGTTATCTTCAAACAGGTCTTCTGCTATAAGATTTTGCTTTACAATGCATTTTTTCTCAATGGAATGACAGGTTTGTAACATGGCTAAGATAATAAGAAAGCCAATTTGTTTTCCTGGTTAAGGCACCAGTCTAGTAACTGAGTAATTAAGAGTTATAATCCCACATCAGGTGTGTGAAATCCTGCTGGCTTGCGTAACTCATCTCACAAGGTTTTTGCAGGGAAAATAGGAGGAGATAAGATATGTTTACCACACTGACTTATTAATAAAAATAATAAAGTTGGGATTTAAAAAAAAAATCCCCCAAAAAAGAGGTTGAATCCATTTTGAAGAGAATTAACACTTCTCCATCATAAAATCAGAATGAAATAAGATAAAATGAGTAATTTCTCATGGACATTCAGTAAAAGCTAATTCTGTGTTAATTTCTGTAAACTACCTTAGTTTCAAACTCTTTGTTTCGGTGGTTGGTTTCAAAATATTTTACTACCGGTTCTTTGGGCGTGGCTTGGTGGGTGTAGCAGGGGAAGGATACTATAAAATCTCCATTCCCTCCCCACTCCAGGGAAGGTTATTGCAAAATCACCATTTCCTGCCGATCAGCTGAGACTTGGGAGGGAGTGAATAGATGGGGGCGGGGCCAGTCATAATTTTTATTACCGGTTCTCCAAATTACTCAAAATTTCTACTATCGGTTCTCCAGAACTGGTCAGAACCTGCTAAAACCCACCTCTAATTTGTTTGTAGATGTACTCAATTGTATATCTATGTGGGTACCAAAACTATATTGAAATATTATAGGCCTTGGATCATGCATGAGATCCAGCTCCTTATCAGGTGTGTGCTTGATTTCTCCTATGCAAACTGCTTTGCAATCCAACGTCATAAAAAAGTGTCAGAGGAGACATTTTACATTTGCCCTATTAGCTTTCTGTCTGCATAGGGTTGTCTCCTCTGAATTTAAATGGGGAAAGGGTAAGATGTTAGCAGAATTAGAGGGAAAAGTGAGCATAATATCCTGACAGTAATATGTGTTTTGTGCCTTTTCCCTCCACTGCCATGCTGTTAGGGGTGCTTGACTTCCATTTCAAAGAGTAATTACTAGGGCCATGCAGATCTTTCAAGGGGACTGTGTTTGACAAAGCCTCAATCAAAGTGTGCCTTTAAAGAGTCATTCTGGATTGAAGTGTTGTCTCCTTTTGAAATACCAGATCAGTGGCTGCTCAATGTCAGTCTAGATACTAAATGGACCATTTGCAGATGTGCTGTGCTTGGGCTATTTTCTGGTAGAGCAGCAAAAGCAGTTGGATAGAGTCAGCTTGCCTAGACATCTTAACTCAAAGTGTCTAATTGAGATACTGTTTCCTTTTGGATGAGATCACTGAAGTTGTCTAGGTTGGCATGGCGCCTCAAAATATAACACTGTCTGTTGGTTATGGATCGACTAATTCTAACCATATCTAACCATATCTCAAGTAATTGTGTTCTCTTTGCTGACGATGTCAAACTATTTAACACCACTGATAATACATCTATCATTCAAAAAGACCTTAATCATCTAACCGCTTGGTCTAAAACTTGGCAAATCCAAATCTCAACCAGCAAATGCTCAGTCTTACATATAGAAAAAAAGAACCCAAACACTAAGTACTTGCTTGATGGACATTACCTTACAGATGACCCCCACCCCGTTAAAGACCTTGGAGTTTACATGTCAAATGATCTAAGTGCCAAAGCCCACTGCAAATACATAGCAAAAAAGGCTCTAAGAGTTGTAAACCTAATCTTGCGTAGCTTCTTTTCCAAAAACACTACACTACTAACCAGAGCATATAAAACATTTGCTAGACCAATCCTAGAATACACCTCACCTGTTTGGAACCCTCACCATATCTCTGACATCAATAAATTGAACGTGTCCAGAAATATTTTACAAGAAGAGTTCTCCATTCCTCTGTAAACAACAAAATACCTTATCCCACCAGACTTGAAATCCTGGGCTTGGAAAACTTGGAACTCTGTCGCCTTCGACAAGACCTAAGTTTAACTCATAGAATCATCTATTGTAATGTCCTTCCTGTCAAAGACTACTTCAGCTTTAATTGCAATAATACAAGAGCAACCAATAGATTTAAACTTAATGTTAATCATTTTAATCTAGATTGCAGAAAATATGACTTCTGTAACAGAATCATCAGTGCTTGGAATACTTTACTGCAGGCTATTTCTGCTTACTGGCAGCTGCCTACAATTTGGCAGTTCAAATCCCACCAGGCTCAAGGTTGAATCAGCCTTCCATCCTTCCAAGGTAGGTAAAATGAGTACCCAAATTGCAATATGCTACTTACAACTGTTTCAGCAATTAAAGACACTGGGCTTGTCAGCTGGAAAGCTAAAAGCCTTAGTTTGAGATCGAAGTTCCTGTTACATGCCCCAGCTCCTGCAAACCTAACCATTCAAAAGCATGCAAAGGCAAGTAGATAAATAGGTACCATATGGGGCGTGCTTAAGTGCACCTGCATGCCTACTGTCCCTGTTCTAATATTCCTTTTTACTTACTCTTTTCATGTATCCAAATTATGTTTATACTTTTACCTGCTATCTTATATATGATTGACAAAATAAATAAATAAAAAATAGTCATGCTGGTCACATGAATACGGAAGTGTCTGGATAATACTCACTCCCTTGGCTAAGAAATGGAGATTACTGCTCCCTACAGTTGGACACAACTAGGCAGGAGAAACCTTTACCTTTAAGAAACTACTGTTGATCCAGAACATAAAAGCCTAAGTGCTAACCAGCTTCTTACCTTGGTTAACAAGTGATTTCTGAGTACTATTTAGAATGCCGGTTCTAAACCATAGGACTGTTTATGGTTTGACATCTGGATCTGCCTGCTTCAACTTGAATTGGATCAATTTATTAGTTCATTCTAATTAATGGCTCAGTGGCTAAAACGCTGAGCTTGTCGATTGAAAGGTCGGCAGTTCAGTGGTTCGAATCCCTGGTGCCGTGTGGTGGGGTGAGCTCCCATTACTTGTCCCAGCTTCTGCCAACCTAGCAGCTCGAAAGCACATAAAAAATGCAAGTAGAAAAATAGGGGCCACCTTTGGTGGGAAGGTAGCAGCGTTCCTTGCACCTTTGGCATTGAGTCATGCTGGCCACATGACCACGGAGACCTATTTGGACAGCACTGGCTCTTCGGCTTTGAAACGGAGATGAGCACTGCCCCCTAGAGTTGGGAACGACTAGCACATATGTGCGAGGGGAACCTTTACCCTTTATTAGTTCATTCAGGGAGAAGCTCCTTTGAGAAGTGAAGGGAATTAAATCTAAAAGGAACTGATATTTAGAAGCAGCATTAATACTTTGGAGCAGCTTCTTGACAAAGTTCCGACAGGTGCTTTCTTTGATGGCCTCCAGCAGTATGTTAAGTGCCAACCTTTTTTGGGCAGCATTCTGGTCAGTTAGTGAGCTCTGCCATCTTTCATTCTTTATTGTTATTCATATAATTTTATTTGTAGGTGGTGGATTTAAATTATTTATTCACATATTTTATTGGGTTTGTGATCTCTCTTTGCTTTAAATTGTTCTCTTCAGACTTACCATGGATATATATCATATTGGAGAATCCTACATTGTTCTTATTTTTTCCTTATCTGATGTTTTTTTTCCCCTCTCCCTTTACTCTGTGATATAAATTCTCCTCCTGATTCACTGCAATTCCTAAATGATACAAAGGTTAAACCATGAATGAAGATCAAGCAAAATAAAACAGAAAAGCAAAAGCTGAGCACCTGAACATTATTATGCTTCTCCCTGGGACAAAGCTGTTGTGGCTGCAGTGAAGGAAACTCAAAAATGCAAAGCTTATTCAGTTAGTATACAATGTCAGATGGGAATATCTCAAGGGGACATACTTAAAGCTACAAAACAAAGGAAGGTAGATATTGCTTCTTCCTGTCTGAAGAAAATTCCCAAATGTATTAAAATGGAAAACATGCCTGAAGAGTTTTCTTTGGACCAGATCTTTCCCAAGGTTATAGAACTAGTATAGCATCATATTGACACACCGAGCTTTGAATCACTTTCCAGGGATGAATCCCAATAAATGACTAGGCAGTAATGAGTATGGTCCTACCATTAGAGTGAGTTAGTTCATTACCTCAAGTACACATGGTAGAAGAGCAGCAGCAGTACCCCCTTACTGGTCTTCCTGAATTCCTGTTGACACTTCATTCACAATACTTTTCTTTAGAGTGACTCAAATGAATGGCCATCAGATTGAATTACCACCATCAAATTCTTCCAAAGCTCTAGCATGAAAGCCAATGTGAGATCATAGTTAAAGTGTAGGGCCATATTCTAGGCCTCCCCTAAACCATCAAACCCCAATGGGTGATTCTGGTCAGTCAATCTCATTTCAGTCCAACTTCCCTGTCAGAAGTGCTGTTGTGGGGGGAAAAATTGAAAGAGGGAGCACTATGTATAGTACTTCGAGTTCCTGAACTAAAAGCAGGATATAAATTTAATAAATGAATGTGCATCCAACAAAGAGCCAAATCAACTTCTGAACAGAGAATGGATAAGTGGCTGTTTAGTCTCTTCTTAAAAACCTCCAGTGATGGAGCACCCACGATTTATGCACCAGGACATCATGGCAACCTTTCACATATCTATCCCTGACTGCATTCCCTAGCTTTTGGGGAAAGAAATCCAAGTGTGAATACAGAAAATGAATCTTCAGTGACATGTTGGACTTCATGCTGTAAGAAGTTTGTCAACCAACTGAGTGTAACTTTATGCTCTGTAATTGCCAAGAAAATTTTCAACAGCATCCTTAAATGCTTTCCAGGTGACCCCGCTAACAGATCTTTGAACTGCTTGTCATTGATGATATGCCTGATCCGTGTACCAACAAAAATGCCTCCCTTAATCTTGGCATTAGTTATTCTTGGAAACATCTGTCTCAGCTCCCTTGTTCATCACTTTCACACACACACACAAAATCAATCCAAGTTTATGTGAAACGGAGGCAAAAAAATATTTTTATTGAGTCAACAAGTGGTTACGTGCCACTTTTTTTGTCCTGGAAACAAATTCTTTCAGAGTGGCCATTTCTTTTTCATATCATGTGACTTTCTTGCATGGCTGTCCCATTTGTATATGTAATAACAATACTAGCGGCATTCCAAGCAACAGAACCACTACTGTTAGTTCTCCACAAATATTCCAGTTCTATTTGGTGTACTGGACGTGCTTCAATAATAGTTCCATGTTTTGTATGTTTCTTTCATATGTCAACAGTAGTGGTGGGTTTCACATTTTTTTACTACCGGTTCTATGGGTGTGGCGTTATGGGCGTGGCATAGCTTTGTGGGCGTGGCTGGAGAAGGATACTGTAAAATCTCCATTCCCTCCCCACTCCAGGGGAAGGATTCTGTAAAATCTCCATTCCCTCCCCAATCCAGGGGAAAGTTACGGCAAAATCCCCATTTCCTCCCAATCAGCTGGGACCTGGGAGGCAGAGAATAGATGGGGGCAGGGCCAGTCAGAATTTTACTACCAGTTCTCCTAACTACTCAAAATTTTCACTACTGGTTCTCCAGAACTGGTCAGAACCTGCTGAAACCCACATCTGGTCAACAGGTACTGAAGATACACATTGTAAAAACAAGGTTTCTACCAAACAATATGGGCTAAGTTAAATTACAGGTTATTTTTGTGCTTAGCAGACAAAAAACTATAAGATGCCCCAAAAGTGTTCATATATATCCCTTCTGTAAGGACTCCAAACTTTATTTTTCCTAGAAAAATTGTTATCTTCTCTCATAAACAGCCAGAAACCCTTTTTTTAAATAATATAAAAACTAAATTTGAAGGTGGCAGTGTGAAAAGACTAACATTTCTATTGCAAGTGGAAGCATCCCATGTGTAAGTGTAAGTATTCCTGACAGTAGGACATGGATATAAGCAATTATTGTTGAAGCACATTCCATTATTTTAAAAGAAAAGGTTTTTATAAGAAATACATGATAGATACAGGCAAACCTCACACCTAGCCAACTGCATATTACCAGATAATAAGTCAAAGATTATGTGCTCCATGCACGTGTGCCTAGGAAGAAAGACAGAAGGAAGCAATTTGAGACAGAAAAGAATCATCAGAGAAGGAAGGAATACAGAATTCAATGCAGAACTGGCAGCTAAAACACATAAAGAACAGTTGCTGAAACTGGGTGTGTCTAGTTTAACGAAAAGAAGGATGAGGGGGTGATTTGATAGCAGTGTTTCTATATTTAAGAGGTTGCCACAAAGAAGAGGGAGTCAGTCTATGCTCCACAGCACCTGAAGGCAGGACAAGAAGTAATGGGTGGAAACTAATCAAGGAGAGAAGCAACCTAGAACTAAGAAGAAATTTCCTGACAGTTAGATCAATTAACCACTGGAGCAACTTACCTCCAGAAGTTGTGAATTCTCCAACACTGGAAGGAGAGATTAGACAACCATTTGTTTATAATAATAATAACAGAGTTGGAAGGGAACTTGGAGGTCTTCTAGTCCAACCCCTGCCCAAGCAGGAAACCCTACACCATTTCAGACAAATGGTTATCCAACATTTTCTTAAAAATTTCCAGTGTTGGAGCATTCACAACTTCTGCAGGCACGTTGTTCCACTTATTGATTGTTCTGTCAGGAAATTTCTCCTTAGTTCTAAGTTGCTTCTCTTCTTGATAAGTTTCCACCCATTGCTTCTTGTTCTACCCTCAGGCGCTTTGGAGAATAGCTTGACTCTCTCTTCTTTGTGGCAACCCCTGAGATATTGGAATACTTCTATCATGTCTCCCCTAGTCCTTCTTTTCATTAAACTAGGCATACCGAGTTCCTGCAACCGTTCTTCATATATTTTAGCCTCCAGTCCCCTAATCATCTTTGTTGCTCTTCTCTGCACTCTTTCTAGAGTCTCAACATTTTTTTTACATCGTGGCAACCAAAACTGAATGCAGTATTCCAAGTGTGGCCTTACCAAGGCATTATAAAGTGGTATTAACACTTCACGTGATCTTGATTCTATCCCTCTGTTTATGCAAATGGTATAGGATATCCTGCCTGAGCATGGGGTTAGACTAGATGACTTCCAAGGTTCCTTTCAACTCTGTTATTATTCTATTTATTCTATTCTATTTACACTACCTATCTTAGCTCTTTACCTGTCTCTACTTCTCATCTGTGGTCAGTACATCATGAACTGGAGAAGAGCTGGATTCACTCCAACAAGTACAAAATTCAGAAATTAAGAGGAATAAAAGAGAAAACAGAGCACAATGATTTTGAGTCAGATGTTTCTTCAATTTTGACCCCTTTGTTTATGAGGTATGTGTGGAATTTGACATTTCATTGAAATTTCATTCCCACACTAGTAACTAGCAGTGGCAAAAATGACTTCTAAAAAAGAAGCTGAAATGCGAGGCTTTTTAAAAAACAACAACACTGTGCCGATCACTTGTCTACCTTTAAAATGAATTAAAGACAGCATAGTAAGGGAGTGCCATTACCCCTTCCCCCACTCCCAAATCAGATTTAGAAAGTTTTCCTTAATATTCAGTATTGATAACTCTTAGGATCGAACTCCCCTTTGTAGTCAGAGTTTCCTGCAACCTGTGGAAAGCAACATGTTGTGAAAATGAAACTGAACATTCAGCAAGACAGTTCTGGAATTGCTTTCTCTATGTTCTCACCCCATTAGCCAACAAATTGGGTAATTAATATTAATAATTACAAAAAGAATGAATATTGATTAATCTATTACTCTGATGAATGCCTGAAAACCTTGCAAGAAAATCAAAATGAGTTTTGTTAAGATTCTACTGGGGAGGGAAAGAAAACTCACATCCTCAGCAGTAAACCAGCAATATTAGCAAGATATTAATGAAGCAACTGAACCCATGCCATCAATATACATAAGGGATGCCAGGCTGATTTTGCAAGGGTTTGTCAAGAGACAAACATGGTCCAATGTCTTTTCTCTACTAATATTAATTATGTTGCTCCAAGGAAGTGCCAGACTTAGAATTTGACTAATTTATGTTTGTTATACTAATAGTGGTTCTTATATTGATATTTATTTTTGCTTCAGGATAAATAAACTACCTGTACAAAGAACTCATGCTGAGACTGGTAGATTTTCCTCTGACATGGTTGTGAATTCAGTGGGAGCCATGTTGAAACAGCAAAGTGAAGGTACACTGGGGGGACTTTCTGCCACCATATAAGGCGGCAAAAACCTCCAAGAAAAACAGGGTTTCAACATAAAGTAATCAGTCAAATCTTTATTTCAGTCTATAAGCCAGAAGGGACTACCATAAAAACACATAGACCTGTAACTATTAATAACACTTTAAAAATGGTAACAAAATTGCATAAAATATATTATTATAGTACTTGTAGTACAGTTGAAATCATCAACATTTGTGCTAAACTGTAGTTAGATACATACAACGAATGGTAATACAATATCTGGCAATCTGGCAAGATGTGTCAGGGTCCTGGTCAGTATTGCAGGCTAATTCCGCCAACTGGCAGCAGTTCAATTCTGAACGGCTCAAGGTTGACTCAGCCTTCCATCCTTCTGAGGTCTGTAAAATGAGGACCCAGATTGCTGGGGGCAATATGCTGACTCTGTAAAGCACTATGAAGCAGTATATAAGTCTAAGTACTATTGCTATTGTACACTAGGCTTAAACTGAAAATTAATATCCAGATGACCCCTAGCATTTTCAAGCCTTAATAGGCACACACTTTCCTAAGGTCTGAAGTTTTACATTAGTTTTTGTTCACCAAAACTAAAGTGGTCTCTGAGAATCAGTGGAGCCAAGCCCAGAGGAGAAAAAATAAATATCAATTTCAACCAGAAAATAAGGAAATGGAAACAGTCTCTGGCACCCACCGAAAGCAAAAATCCTTTAACCATAAAATACCATTCGTAGTACATCTTGAAACTGCAAATATTGCTCTTATAAATATGGACTGGACAGCTTCCAGGATATTAAACTTTGTAAAAATGTGAATTGGAACATCATAAAGAAGTTTAAGGGATTACTTCAGCAAGAAGAGTCTTGCAAGTTGCAGGAGTAAAACGTGCCCCCTTCAAACAGAAGAATAGTAAGGCAATAGAAGAGAGCGGTGGAGCCAAGGTGGCGCAGTGGTTAGAGTGCAGTACTGAAGGCTACTTCAGCTGACTGCTAGCTGCAATTTGGCAGTTCAAATCTCACCAGGCTCAAGGTTGACTCAGCCTTCCATCCTTCCCAGGTGGGTAAAATGAGGACCCAGATTGTTGGGGGCAATAGGCTGACTCTGTAAACCGCTTAGAGAGGGCTGTAAAAGCACTATGAAGCGGTATATACGTCTAAGTGCTATTGCTACGCTCTATTCAGGTCCCATCATATAAACCCTAGTACTTTAGTTTATTTATTTATTTTATAATTTATTACAAGGTGTTCTTTTAGGCTAAAGAAAGCCAATGCCCTCCTCATTCCCACCTGAGAGACAGACAAAATTAAGAAATCCTTTGCCTATAGCAAGCCTGGAACTGCACGTTCTGCTACCATTGGAAGTGATGATTAGAAGATGTGGGAATGTCGTGCCCCACTCCTCCGCTGACGGCCGGGTCAGGGAAATCCAAATCAGGCTTGCCTCTGCAGCTCTGCCCAAAGTCCTAGTAAAGTCCTCAGAGCAGGCAGGAGACCAGAAAGTGACTTCAGCAACATAAGTTCGACTTTGCCTGACTCAGAGACTGCCAGAAAGCAGATCCTTTATATAGGCCATGGGGTGTGGCTCCATGACTCAGCACTCATTAAGGCCTGCCCCTCCCTTCCTTCTGTTGCCTCCGCCTATCCAGTCTTCTGATGCGAGGGTCACTCCAATCAGCAGCTGTTGGAAATAAACTTTCCTCAGGCTCACATGCTGTGGAGGAGGGGGAGGGGTCTAGCTGCTCCGTTTGCCTCGGCATGGAGCCAGGGCTGGGGCCGGGGGGTGCTCCCTCCTCCGCAGCCTGCTTGGGCATGGAGCCAGGGCTGAGACCGGGAGGTGCCCCCTCCTCTTCAGCTTGTCTGGGCATGGAGCCAGGACTGGGGCCGGGAGGCATACATTCCTCCGTGTTCGGGAGCAGATAAGAAGGCTCCGGCTGCTGTGAGAGCGGGCAAGACACAACAGGGAGCCTGAATTATTGAACTGATGTACAAGTTAAAAAGTAAGGAGGGTAGAATACCAAAAACAGTTCTAGAAAGTTGCCCCCCAAGGGGAGCATCTGACTTTCAACGAAGTGTTGGAATAAAGAGTCTGGATAAGGACGAGCAATCTTTTATCCATTGTGGATTCCTGAAGTTTTTTGCCATAGCTTCTCCATTGAAATCAGATCAAAAGCTGAGTTGAAATCTACAAAGGCTTGCAAAAAGGTGCCTTTGGGCAGTGAGGTATATTTTTCAGCTAAATAGTACAAGACCAGACAGCAGTCTAAGGTTGAACAGTCTCCTCTAAATCCCAGCTGGTCTTCAGCAAGAATATTTTCACATAGTTTGCATACTGTATTAAGGAAGCCAACGGGTGTACAGTTGGCAGGGTTAAATCTATTCCCTGTATTCTTAGAGAGAGGGATAACTATGGTGTCATTCCATTCAGATGGAAAACATGCTGTACTATTAATATAAGTTTTTTAAAAAAAAACAGCCGGCACTGGGGCCCACCAATCTTGATTTTCTTTTAGCAACTCTGGAAGGATAAAATCATCTCCACTTTCACTTGTACAATGAGATCCTTAGCCTTGGCTATGCACAGGAGGCCATTCAGGAGAAGTCAACATTGGGTATTTTTATTTTATTTTAATTTTGTTTTTAATTTCTATTTTATTTTGTTTTGTTTCGTTTGTCAAATACGTATAATATAACAGATATGTATAAACATGATTATGAATACAGGATAAGGATACAAATAAATGGGGACAGTAGGACAAGGATGGTAGGCACATTGGTGCGCTTATGCACACCCCTTACAGACCTCTTAGGAATGGGGTGAGGTCAACAGTAGACAGTCTAAGGTTAAAGTTATGGGGGTTTGGGAAAGTAACCACAGTCAGGTAGTGCATTCCAGGCATTGACCACTCTGTTGGTGAAATCGTATTCTCTGCAATCGAGTTTGGAGCGGTTTACCTTGAGTTTATATCTATTGTGTGCTCATGTATTATTGCGGTTGAAGCTGAAGTAATCATTGACAGGCAGAACGTTATAGCAGATAATTTTGTGTACTACGCTTAGGTCAGACGAAGGCGGCGTAGTTCTAAATTGTCTAATCCCAAAATTTAAAGTCTGATGGCATAAGGTATTTTGTTGTGAGAAGAGGAGTGGAGTACTCTTCTCATGAAATACCTCTGGACTCGCTCAATTGCATTAATGTCTGATACACAGTGCGGGTTCCAGGCAGATGAGCTTTATTTGAGAATTAGTCCAGCAAAGGTTTCGTATGCCCTACTTTGCAGTACAATATTACCGGAGAAGAAGCTTCACAAGATTAGGTTAACAACTAACGAAAAAGTAGAGAACCAAAAGTGGATTATCTAATATTTCTGTGTGCAAAAAGATTCTGAAAGTAACTCTTTAAAATATCTGCAAGTATTTGGCAAACGGAACCTATTGTAAGTGACTAGCCATGGGGGAGCAGTTAACTAGACGCCAGAAACAAGCAGGGTTCTTAAACTTAGATGCTGCAATTAATCCCCCCTAACACTCTCTCAGTTTTTGTTCTTTCTTAGATTTCATAAGTGCTTTATAAAACTTCTTATGCTTTCTGAGTGATTGAAAGGAACATAATGAGTTGTCAGATCGAAAAGTACATAGTGCAATAAAAAGGGCCTTTTTTTTGCAATCTATGTCAAACCAAGATTTGAATCTGATACGAAGGGAGCTTTTGAAGATACTCTACATAACGAAGCCTGGGGAATGTGAAAAGTAGACTAATAATGTGATAATATCTGTTCAGAGCAGTCTGCTAAACAAATTTGGGAGAAGAGTTAAAGACGTGGGGGGGAGGGCTCTAAATTTAATAAAGATGATAAGTTTTGGCTACTCTTGAAGACCATTATTCCAAATGAGTTTTTCTCTTGTAGCGCCAGGGAGACAGGAACCTAATAGTTATTTAGGATTCAGATGGCAGAATAATGGGAAATTGTTACTATCTGGATGATTCCCTACATAGAAATAAGTTATTAGATGAACCAGTGCATCTATACATGAAGCCATAAAGTAATTGAGCTCCCTTTCTTCTTTGCAGTCCCAGAAGGTTAGTCCCCATTTAAGTCTGCTCTAACAGAGCTACTGTTAGGTTTGGGCAATGAAAAGACAGGAGACGATGCAAGTGACAACAGCTCTTTAGTTTATTGTGAAACCCAGCAAAAGACAACAGGCAAACACCTCTCTTTATATAGTATTTGGCTGATGCACCAGCCAATCAGCAACATGTATTTTCCCGCCCAAATTTCCCTCCAAAATTTCAAATACATTACACTCCTCCCCTCCCAGAATGCATTTAGCCCATTATTTGCATAACATTTGCATGTTATTTCTCCACGTAGTCATGCAGGTAGACAGGGCATCTCCTAACTCTTTCTGACCTGCGCAATTCATTCCCTGGGAGGGAGTCGAGCTGGTCGGAGGGACTGTTTGTTCCTCCCAGCTCCTCCTCTGGGCCCTCCGGCCCTGGATTATTGGCAGAGTCATCCCTGCTGTCCTCTGGAGGAACCGGTTGGCATCACTGGACTTCTTCTGATTCAGCTAAGTCCTCCGATCGCCTCGGGATTGAGCTAGCTGTTGGTTCAAATATTTGGTAGTCAGGGTCTGGCTATTTGGTGTCTGGATTGTTTTGTATTCTTTTTTGTAATTGATCTATGTGGCGTTTCCACACTCGGCCATCCCCCATGTCCACTACATACGATTTTGGGCCTGTCACTCCCACAATGGTTCCTTTTAACCAAGCTGGACCTTCACTGTAGTTGTGTGCCCATACCAGGTCGCCCCTGGTCATTGTTCTAATTTTGTCCCCCTTATTCTGGTACCCATCAGGGGAGTATGTTGGGTTTAACCGATCTAAGGGGCACCAATGGGCTGCGGCCGGTGGCCACACAGGGTGTTCTATGTTGGACTGCCAGGAAGGTGTCGATTTTGGCTTGCCAATCTCCTGGGCTAATTTTGGATAATGCTTCCTTGGCACTGCGTACGAAACGTTCTGCAAGTCCATTCGTCGCCGGGTGGAAAGGTGCCGAGAGGGCATGTCAGATGCCCTCTCTGGCCAAGTACCCCTCAAACTGAGTGGCCGTGAATTGTGGGCCAATAACACTCAAACTGAGTGGCCGTGAATTGTGGGCCAATAACACTATGGTGTTGGGTAACCCGTGTGTCACAAATAGTCGCCGCAATACTGTGATTACGGCCTCAGCTGTTGTGGTTTTCATGAGTATAATTTCTAACCATTTCGAGTAGGCATCTACCACAATTAAGAAGGTTTGCCCATGGAAGGGCCCGGCAAAATCTATGTGGATCCTAGACCAAGGACCCTGGGGTTTTTCCCATTCCCTTATGGGGGCTGTTGGGGGTAGTGGCCTTGATTCCTGGCAAGCTTGGCATTTCCCTACCCGGTCGCTAATGTCTTTGTCCATTTGTGGCCACCACACATAACTTCTCGCTAGGCTTTTCATCCTCAGAATCCCTGGGTGGCCCACATGCAATAGTTCCAAGACATGCCCTCGTAATTTCTCCGGAATAACCACTCTGTCCCCCCATAACAGACACCCCCCTTGTACCAACAGTTCTGAACGCTTTTTGGTAAACTCTTTAAATCGTTCTCCCGGTGCCATTGGCCATCCCCTCTGCACCCAGCCGATTACAGTCTGGACAATAATATCTTTGTAGGATGCCCTAGTCACTTCTGTTGACGTGACCAGGCCAGAGTCCAAAGAGTCAATTAACAAGACAGGTGTCCCTGGGGTCGGGTCTTCAATAGTCTCTGGCAATGGGCATCTACTTAAAGTGTCCGCATGTCCCAAGTCCTTGCCCGGTCGGTGAGACAGTTGGTACGAGTATGCTGCCAGGAAAATAGTCCAACGGGTCAGCCTGGGTAATAATGGAACCGGTGTTGGATGGTCCCCCGCCAAGAGTCCCAATAAAGGTCTGTAGTCTGTGACTATTTCAAAACAGATACTCGTGGAATTTTTTAACCCCAGAGACTATGGCAAGCGCTTCCCGGTCTAGTTATTTATTTATTTTATTTTATTAAATTTTTATACCGCCCTTCTCTTGAAGGACTCAGGGCGGTGTACAGCCAGAAATAAAATACAAGATATATACAGTTAAGACAAATTAAAATGTAGCAAAATTACAAAAACGGCTGATAGTTAAAATTAAATTTAAAAAATTTAAAATATTAATAAAACCCCAATTTAAAATCAAACTATTATGCCAGTCCCGCTTGAATAAATAAATATGTTTTTAGCTCACGACGGAAGGTCCGAAGATCAGGCACTTGACGTAGGCTGGGGGGAGTTCATTCCAGAGCGTCAATGCTCCCACAGAGAAGGCCCTACTCCTGGGGGCCACCAGCCGACATTGTTTGGCGGACGGCACCCTGAGGAGACCCTCTCTGTGAGAGCGTATGGGTCGGTGGGAGGCATAGGGTAACAGCAGGCGGTCTCGTAAATACCCGGGTCCTAAGCCATGGAGCGCTTTAAAAGTAGTAACCAAAATCTTGAAGCGCACCCGAAAGACCACAGGAAGCCAGTGCAGACTACGGAGCAGTGGTGTTAAGTGGGAGCCATGCACGGCTCCCATTACTACTCGCGCAGCTGCATTCTGGACTAACTGCAGCCTCCGGGTGCACCTCAAGGGCAGCCCCATGTAGAGAGCATTGCAGTAATCCAACCGAGACGTAACCTGTTCTGTTTCCCTTCCCCCAATACTCCCAGCAAAGAGTCAGTCAGAGGCCTCTTTTCTGATTTATTTACATATATATAAATGTCCTGGCTACGTCTACCCACGGGCCTGCCAAGTTTCTGGAGATAACAAGGAAATTACAGATAAGGCCAGAATTACTCACGAATATATTCTTCCCTCTGTTGATACAGATTGCCCGCGCAAATTCATTACTTTGTCCAAGACAAAAAACCAGGAAGTCCCGCCTCCTATTTATAGTCTCTGCAGATGTCACTGCATGACAATTATGACTTGGCTTTGTCCCAACTCTTCCGCTGCTGCGCACGCCGATCACGTCTTCGTAATCTTGCATCACTCCAAAACTGTTCTTGGGGCGTTGCCAAATCAGAAGGAGGCTCCATGGAATCAGGCTTTGCCGGCCCCTCCTCCTCCCTTTGAGTGGGTGCCAGGGAGGGAAAGGGCTCACGAGAAGCAGGGCTGGCCAGGTCTTCTCCCTCACTTTCTGAATCATCCGAGTCCAGGAGTCCGGGTCCAGGAACTTGGGTCACAACATAACCAGAGCGTGAGTGACTGTGCATAAGGCATCCCGGTCAAGGAAGGGACGCAACTGGCGGACCAAGCGGACTTGGTAAAAGGCCCTCCTGGAGACGGCCGCCAGATGTTCATCAAAGGACAGCCGTCCATCCAGGAGGATGCCCAAGTTGCGAACCACCTCCTTTGGGGCCACTAACTCGCCCCCAACAGTCAGCTGCGGGTGCAGCTGACTGTACTGGGGTGCCGGCATCCACAGCCACTCCGTCTTGGAGGGATTGAGCTTGAGTCTGTTTCTCCCCATCCAGACCCGTACAGCTTCCAGGCACCGGGACAGCACTTCAACCGCTTCATTGGGGTGGTCTGGGGTGGAAAAGTACAGCTGAGTATCATCAGCGTACAGATGATAACTCACCCCGAAACCACTGATGACCTCACCCAGCGGCTTCATATAGATGTTGAACAGGGTAGGCGAGAGAATCGACTCCTGAGGTACCCCACAAGTGAGGCGCCTCGAGGACGACCTCTGCCCCCCTGTCAACACCGTCTGCGACCGGTCGGAGAGATAGGAGGAGAACCACCGATAAACGGTGCCTCCCACTCCCAATCCCTCCAACCGGCGCAGCATGATACCATGGTCGATGGTATCAAAAGCCGCTGAGAGGTCTAATAGGACCAAGGCAGAGGAACAACCCCTGTCCCTGGCCCTCCAGAGGTCATCCACCAACGCGACCAAAGCCGTCTCCGTGCTGTAACCGGGTCGGAAGCCGGACTGGAACGGGTCTAGATAGACAGCTTCCTCCAGGTGCCGGGGGAGCTGCCATGCAACCACACTCTCTACAACCTTCGCCACAAAGCGAAGGTTGGAGACTGGACGGTAGTTTCCCAAAATAGCTGGGTCCAGGGAAGGCTTCTTCAGGAGAGGTCTCACCACCGCCTCTTTCAAGGCGGCGGGGAAAACCCCTTCAACCAAAGAAGCATTTATAATCCCCTGGAGCCAGCCTCGTGTCACTTCCTGAGCAGCCAGCACTAGCCAGGAAGGACACGGGTCCAGTAAACATGTAGTTGTGTGCAACCTCCCCAGCAACCTGTCCACGTTCTCGAGAGCCACAGAATCAAACTCATCCCCAATAACCTCAACAAGACGTGTCTCCGCCATCTCGGTTGGATCATCACAATCTTGGTCCAAGCTATCACAAAGCTGAACGATTTTATCGTATAGATAACCATTAAACTCCTCAGTTCGTCCCCGTAGGGGGTCATCCCGTCCCTCCTGTTGAAGGAGGGAACGGGTCACCCGAAACAGGGCAGCCGGGCGGTTATCTGCCGATGCAATGAGGGTGGAAACGTAAGAATGTTTCGCCTCCCTCATTGCCACTAGGTAGGTCTTAGTAAAAGACCTCACTAGTGTCCGATCAGCCTCGGAACGGCTGGACCTTCAGATACTCTCTAGGCGTCTTCTCCGGCATTTCATCTCTCTTAGCTCCTCGAAGAACCAGGGAGCCAATTGAGATCTACGCCGGGTCAGAAGCCGCAAAGGCACGACACGGTCCAAAGCCCCAGCCGCGGCCTGTTCTCAAGCTGCAACCAGTTCTTCAGTCGTGCCGTGGGTAAGATCCTCAGGAAACGGCCCAAGCTCCATCAGGAACCTCTCCGGGTCCATCAGGCGCCTGGGACGGAACCAACGCATTGGCTCCGTCTCCCTGCGGTGGTGAGCGGCGGTCCGAAAGTCTAGGCGAAGAAGGAAATGATCTGACCATGACACCGGTTCTTTCACTATATCTCCTAAATCCAGATCATTTACCCACTGACCAGAGATAAAAATCAAGTCTAGAGCGCCTCCCCCAATGTGTGTAGGGCCATCAGTTACTTGAATCAGGTCCAAGGCCGTCATGGAGGCCTGGAACTCCTGAACCACCGTTGATGACAAGCCGGCCGATGGCAAGTTGAAATCTCCCAAGACCAAAAGTCTGGGAATCTCAACTGCCACGCCAGCAAGCACCTTTAGTAGTTCAGGTAGGGCTGTAGTCACGCAGCAAGGAGCCAGGTACATGATCAACAGCCCCATCTGATTCCGATGGCCCCACTTCACAAGGAGGGATTCACAGCCGGCTATCTGAGGAACAGTGGACTCCCTCAGCTCCAGACTATCTCTAATCACAACCGCCACCCTCCCACCCCTACCTTGGGCCCTCGGCTGATGGAATGCACGGAAACCTGGAGGCACAATTCAACCAGGGGTACACCCCCTTCTGTGCCCAACCAGGTCTCCGTAATGCCCATAAAGTCCGCGGACTCTCTCTGAATATGGTCACAAATCAGGGGAGCCTTGTTGACCACGGACCGGGCATTGCAGAGCATCAGCTGAAGACCCAAGCTCTGGGGATCTTGACCATCTGGGGAACGAGTGAGGACTGGGGGGCCGGAGCACGTGATCACCTTTAAACATCAAACACGTGCTCCCAAAGAACGATACGGCCCCCTACCTCCGCCATATCTGCCCCTCCCACTTACCGTACAGATGGAATAGCACTCTCTGCTCGGTACAAACCCCTCCCCCCTGTCTTCGGACCAACTGAAATAGTGTCGTGAGCACATGCTGGGATTGGACATACCCTCCCCGATGGGTTTCCCCCAACACCCGCCCTTACCCTCCCCCCCTTTAAAAATTCCCTATTTAAAAATCCCCAAAGGCTCTTCCTAGATGCATGCCACCTCTGTGGGTCCCAAGACCCGTCATTGAGGCTGGCCCTTGGTAATGCAGTGGGCCATTCCTGCGAGGTGGGGGCACCTCGCAGGCGGAGGAGTTCATGTGCGGAGTATCGCATGTTGAAAAGTAGAGACAGCGAGAGAGAGTCATATCCTCAGAATGGGCAAGGCAGGTGTTGATGGTCCGACCAATGGGAGGCCAATTTGTCCGGTGGTAAGTCAAAAGAAGGCCAACAAACCCATATGGAAAGTAGGTGAGTCGCGCCGTCCTCCCCGCCATCGCTGGCACTGTTAATTCCCGGAAAAGGGAATCCCCCAATAGGTCTTACAGAACCGGGGGGTATCCCCTCCCCCACCTCTTCCAAACAGGGCGGGGGGTCCAAAAACCCGTCGAAAATAACAAAGACCCAGCCATGGAGAATAGTACATGGGACCAAAAAAAGACGCTGTTCTCAGAGCTCACCCCCGTGGCCTTGTTTCCACGCCACGGTCTCGCCAGACTTCCAGCACCGATGGTAAGGGCAGACGCCGATGTAAACTCAGTGGACCAGGCGCCGATGGACAAACACGGGCATGGGCCGTGTCCTTCCACATATCGCCCCAACTGCCTGCACGATGGCCGCCGCCGTCTGCAATCTCCCATCTGGCCCGTTCTTCGTGTCCGCCACCTCCGCAAAGGACACATACCTCAGCAGCCCAAAAGAACACACCCGGGCTGCTGGGAAGATGAAATGCCGTCCAGTACCGAAGACGCCCAGATTTCAAAGACGCCAGGAGAATTGCAGGCCGAAAAACAGCAGGCCGCAAGCAGCAGGCCGCATGCCAATCGAAATGGCCGCCGCTTGCCGCTCGCCGCATCGCTGCCCCCCACCCCCCGCCCGTTCTCCGCAGCCGCTGACCCGAGAAGGTCCAAAAACCTCTCCTGCGGCTGCTGGGATGACAGTCCAACGGGTCAGGGGGCATAGGCGGCTCGGCGAGTCGTCAGGAAGCCGCCATCCTTCAGAAAACGTCCCTCGCTGTCTCCTGACTCAGCCGCGAGCCTCCATTCCTCGCGCATGCGCAGAGCCAATCTCTGGCTATAGTTCCTTTCTGTTGCAGACATTGTGCGGGAAAAATATGTGATAGGGGCTTCCAAACCGTTCAGTAACTTGTGGCTGAGGACAGCTCCTACCCCGTGGGGTGATGCATCACATACTAACGGCAATGTCCCATTATACTGAATTAAAAGGCTATCGCTGGACAAAAGTCTCTTAATGCCTTCAAATGCCTTAGCCTCAACCCTGCCCCAAGTCCATACAGAGTTTTTCGCTAGCAGCTTATGTAGTGGTTCGGCTATCGTTGCCTTATTTTTTAAAAATACTGCATAGAAGTTTACAAGCCCCAAAAATGCTTGTAATTCTGCTTTGTTTTTTGGGGGTGGAGCCTTCCTAATGGCTCGCACTTTGCTCTCTGTGGGATGGATGCCTTCCTTATCTATCCGATAACCCAAAAATTCTACTGATTCCACTCCGATATGGCATTTGTTAAGTTTAACCTTAAGCCCCGCAGTCCTGAAAATTTCCAAAACTTTCCGCAAGTTGACCCTTAATTCTCCCAAATCTGTGGCTGATATTAACACATCGTCAAAATATGGGACTACTCCCGGTAGACCCTGTAGGAACCATTCCATGAGGTTTTGGAATAACCCAGGAGCTACACTAACTCCGAACTGAAGTCGAGTGCATTTAAAAGCGCCCCTGTGTGTGACAATTGTCTGTGCTTCGGCCGTTTCATTGTCAACTGGTAACTGTTGGTAGGCCTGTGCCAGGTCGAGTTTGGCAAAAACCTGTCCCTGCCCTAATGAGTGCAACAAATGTTGTACGATGGGGACAAGGTACGCACTCTTTTGCAATGCTTTGTTAAGTGTTGCCTTATAGTCAGCACAAATACGGACAGATCCGTCCGGTTTGACTGGGGTCACTATTGGCGTCTCCCATTTTGCATGGTCGACTGGGACTAGAATTCCCTGGTTTACTAGTTTGTCTAACTCCCTATCTATTTTGGGTTTGAGCGCGAACGGAACCCTTCTTGCTTTTAGCCTAATTGGAGCTATCTGGGGGTCTAAATTGAATGAAATGGGGGGTCCCACGTACTTGCCCAGGCTGTCTTGAAAAACGTCCTCAAATTCCCTCAACAATTCGTCCTTCAGGTTGTCACCGACGCTGTGAACCCCGGTGATGCCCATTCCCAAGGCTCGGAACCAGTCGAGACCCAGCAAGCTGGGCAGGTTTCCATCGACGATGGTGATCGGCAGGGTTTTGTCCGTATCTCACTCTGACCGACATGACTCCTCAAACAGGGATTCGGTTTCCCTGGTAGTCTTGCACTCTCAGCTTTTGGGGTTGCAGCTGGCGTTTCACGACTTCTGGCAGGTCCCTTGCAATTGTGTCCCAAGACATAATCGTGATTGATGAGCCGGTATCCACCTCCATTTTACACTGCACTCCTTCGATGTAGGTCTTGGTGAATATTTTCTGTTCCAGTCGTGTCGATGCGTGACCCACTCACACAGTGGTGTGATTTGACTTCGCGCCTTTTTTGAATTGGCCAATCCCTGGCCGCCTCGCGGGACCGGTGCCCTGCTGATTGGCCAGTTTGAATTTTTGGTGGGAAGGTTGGGAGGCTCGGCATGCCTGAGCTATGTGTCCTTTCTTTTCACACCGCCGACAAATTGCGTCTTTGAACCTGCAATTCTGTTGTTGGTGTTGGCCTCCGCAACTCACACACTCGTCACAGTCGCCTCTTTCCGGCCTCCCGGTGTGGAAAACCTCTTCCTCTTTGTCCTCTTCCCACTCTGCCTGGATTTCCTCGCTGTGAATCGGCGTCGCTTTCGCTGAGGAATTAGGCGTGTTCGGCTTCTGTAAGGTTTCCGCCGCTTTGGTGGACATCTCGTGCACCCTGGCCTCATCTAGGGCTATTGATAGGGTTAGGTTGCTTTTCGAAAGCAGCCGCCTTTGTAGTCGGATGTCCCTGACCCCACAAATGAGTTGTTCTAATAGGATGTCCTCCAAGTCTCTGTACTCACAGTGGGTTGCGGCTTTCCTTAATGCGGCCATGTACACACTGATCGTCTCGCCCTCTCGCTGGACTCTTTGCCTTAGTTTGAAATGTTGCACGAACTTCAATGGCACCGGTGCATAGTGTGCTCATAGCGTTGTCTGGAGCACTGGCCACGGTACCGACTGAACCGGCGTTGGTTCCGACAGCGATTCGACGGTATCGAAGACTTCTGGTCCGCAGTGGCTCAGGAAGTAGGCACGCTTTCGATTATCCAACACTCCCTGCAGTTCGTTGGCTTCGAGGAAACACTCGAAGCAAGCCATGTATGACCCCCATTTTTCTTTGGCTGGGTCGAATGGTGCTGGCAGCGTATAGCTAGACATCACTATGTATCCGTCCTTGATAACTGGCTGGGTTTGAAACTAAGTTGCTCCTTCAGTTCTTTTCCTCGTCTCACTGCCTTCAATCTCCCACCTTTGTCGCCAATGTTAGGTTTGGGCAATGAAGAGACAGGAGACGATGCAAGTGACAACAGCTCTTTAGTTTATTGTGAAACCCAGCAAAAGACAACAGGCAAACACCTCTCTTTATATAGTATTTGGCTGATGCGCCAGCCAATCAGCAACATGTATTTTCCTGCCCAAATTTCCCTCCAAAATTTCAAATACATTACAGCTACCGTATTTTTTGGAGTATAAGACGCACCTTTCCCCCCCAAAAAAAGAGTGTGAAAATCTCAGTGCATCTTATACTCCGAATGTAGCCCCGCCCAGCTTCTCAAATGGAGGTTTCAGAGGCTGAAAGAAGCTTCAGAAAAGAAGCCCCCAAGCAGTGCTTCAGAAAAGAAGCCCCCAAACAGAGCTTCAGAGGCTTTTTTTCTGAAGCTGTTTTGGAGGCTTTCAGAGGCACGATGAGAACCGATAGTAAAGGTAAGTAGAACCCACCCCTGAACCACTTCAGTGGGAGACAAGCTTGTGTTCTGTGCAGGCAGGCAGGTTCCTTCCCTCTGAACCTTCCTGGTTATGGTGCCCATTTGTGAAGCGGCTCCAGAGAGGGAGGGAGCCTTGGATGATGACGCAGGAAAAGCCACTTGTCTTTCTTTCTGGTGCAAAGCCAGCTCTCCTAATTGTGGCACACTATGGGAAGCATGTAAACATGTATCTAACAGAGCTGGCAAATAGGCAACCAAACTACCGCTCTGCAATTGTATTGTAGTCTCCTGGCTAATGTAACAATGCCATACTACTAGTAATAACAACCCAGTTTCTTTAGCCTGACATTATATGAATTCGTCTTCAGACCACTTATTATCTTTGTTGCTCTTCTACACTCTTTCTAGGGCCTCAGCATCTTTCATGAATTGTGGTAACCAGAACTGGTTGTAGGATTCCAAGTGTAATCTCAGTGCAGTATAAATTGATATTATCACTTCCCATGATCTTGATGCTATCCTTCTGTTGATGTAGCCTAGAACTGGCTTTTTTTTTTTTTTTTGGCAACTGCAGCACACTGCTGACTCATACTTAAATGGTGGACCCATCAGGACTACCAGATCCCTTTCACATTTTTCTACTCCTGAAAGTCTTCCATTTTTAACACTGGGTAATGCCTTCAGTGTGTGGAGTGTATCCAGATACATATATATCATCCAGTAGTGGGTTCCACTTACCTTTGCTACCGGTTCAGAACTGGGAGATCACACGCGGCCCATGCGCAGAACTTCTGCACACACGAAGAGCAGAGGTGGGTTCCAAATTTTTTTACTACCGGTTCTGCGGAGGTGGCTTATTTGGTGGGTGTGGCTTGATGGTTATGTGACTGAGTGGGCGTAGCCAACTTGAAGTCACTCAGGGCAAGGTGGGGCGGTACCTTGCTGTGAGTGACAACAAGTTGGCCACGCCCACTCAGTCACATGACCAATGCTGCAGAGACAGGACGATTTCTCCCGGGGGACAGCCAGACCTTCGCTGCCTCCTCTTTTCCTCAGAGGAGCTGCCTCCAAGTCCTTGCGAAGGGATACACACACACACACACACACACACACACAACACAACAGACTCACACACAATGTAAAAGCAGCTGCACTTCACCCAAAATGGCCCCTGCCACAAGCAGGAACCTCACACAGCCACAAAAAGCTCAAAAACCAACTTTCACACTTTACACACACACAACACAACTGACTCTCTCTCACACACACACAAGATGCCACATACAGCTTTGTGAGATTTTGTGTGTTTGTGTAGTTAGAGTGAAACACTACAGAAACACACCAAATCTCAGAGAGCTGCACAAATATTTTATTTTATTTTATTATTTTATTTATTTTTTTAGATCAGGGGTATCCAACTTTAGTAACTTTAAGGTTTGTGGACTTCAACTCCCAGAGTTCCTCAGCCAGCAAAGCAGTTGCTCACTGAGGAGATGGATTCCAGGCAGGCAGATTCAGTTGCTAACTGATGCAACTGATGTAAAGCATGGCTTTGCCAGCCCCAAATAAGCTGTAATGAGGTAAGTGAGGAGTGGGGATTGGGTGGGCCAGAGGAAAAAAAGATTTTAAAAGGCTCCTTTGACGATCCCAGCTGAAGTTGCTTAATCGCAGCCCAGAACCTATTAACTCAGCTGGGCTTGCCAAAGGCCTTTTAAAACCTTTTGTTTTAACAACCTCTTCGGCCAAAGAGGTTGTTAAAAAAAAAACTTTTAAAGGGTTCTGATGATCCCTGCTCAATCCCGCGATCATCAAAGGCTTTTTTTTTACTTTTAAAAGCCTTTTTTTGGCTGAAGAAAAGATGCTTTTAAAAGTAAAAAAAACCAAACCTCTGATGATCGGGGAACCAGTTCGGGGGTGTGGCCAGCCAGCCATTATTACCGGTTTTCCAAACAGCAGAAGATTTTTACTACCGGCTCTACAGAACCAGAGCAAACCGGGAGCAACCCACCACTGGCGCAGAGCGTCCGTGATGACATCTGGGCAGGTGGGCAGAGCCTCCCACCGCTGCAACTACCGGTTCACCCAAATTGTGAACCGGTAGAAACCCACCACTGATCTCATTCATGTTTTAGCCCACAGAAGAAAAAGGGGCCTGGGAAGATTTCCTTGGCAACAATACACAAGTTATTTCCAATTACCTTGTTCTGAGAAGTTTCTTCAATTTCCCATCAAGACTACAGCACTGAGATTTTCTAGAGGTCTCTTATCCCAAAACTAATCATGCCTGACTTTGCTGTTTCAAGATGAAATTCAAGTTTTAATACAGCATTCACTTTCTCCAAACTCTGTTCTCCTTGTTATTTCCTCCTGAATGGATTTACTATTTCATCTTTGTCTCTTGTTTTCTTTAGACTGATTCTACAGTTTTGTAAACTGCTTCAGTGAGAAAAGAAATCCGAAAATGTTTTTTTTAGTACACAAGTAAATAAAAACTTTAAGTTTTTCTTTCATAAGTCAAAAAGTCTAATGCACATTGTGGGAGCTTCATCACTGGAGATTTTTAAAGAAAAGATTGGACAGCCATTTGTCTGAAATGGTACAGGGTCTCCTACTTGAGCAGGGGGTTGGACTAGAAGACCCCCAAGGTCCCTTCCAACTCTATACTTCTGTTAAGCTCTTTATTGGGTAAATTGCAAGTTTAAAACCTATTGTGCAAGTCTGCAGTTTTTGAAGAATTCCATTTGCAAATTTCTTATGGTAAGGGACATACGAGAAGTGCAATCATTCTCTCCATAAAGGATTCTGTATATCTTTGGTGTGATGAAGAAGGGCAGTCATAATTTACACCACAAATTTGTTTGAAGAAATTGAATTTAAACACACTGAGACTGGAAATGTGATTTCTAAGAGCAAAGAAACCAGCCTTCTGCTTGAATGGATGGATTTATTCATTTTACTTTCTTCTTAACTTTTAAAATATCTTCTTCCATGTCTGTTTAAAAAGATTTGGGGAAAATATTTCCTTCCTTCCTTCCTTCCTTCCTTCCTTCCTTCCTTCCTTCCTTCCTTCCTTCCTTCCTTCCTTCTATCCATTCATCCATCCATCCATCCATCCATCCATCCATCCATCCATCCATCTATTCTCATCCACCCCTGTCTACTCTGAAAATAAACAAATGCATAATATATCAAATTTCTTCTAGATTTCTTTTATGTGCAAAAGGTCTTCTAGACTTGTTTAAATAGTGCGCAGAAAATTTGGTTACATAAACTGAACAAAGATTTGAGAAATTAGGATTGAATTATACTGCCCTAATCAGTGCAAGTTTTTCCCCCCTAATTATTTATCTTCTGCTTTGGGGACGAGAGATTTGTAAAAAAAAACTTGATATTTTTTATAAGCCATAAAGAAGCCCATACCATTCTATGCAGTTCCAGGAAGAATTATGAGATCCTTTTAAACATGTTTTATTTTCTTGCAGGTGTGTATTTAGGCAAAAATTGCTTTTAACAAAGATTGCAATCAAATGATGTCAGCAAAAGAACAAGCTGAACTGTTAACACAGAGCCCCAATTTCCTTTCTTGGCCATAAATCCATGTGCTTCAGCTTCTTTATATATTACAGAGCATCATCAAGTTATTATTCTCACGCCCATAGTTTGCATGAGAGAGGAGAGTGAAATTAATGAAGTCGTAACTACCATTAAAACCCGCTTTTTCCGAATTTAGATATATTTAGAAGAACGCACATCTAGTAAGAGCCTGGCAGCAGTCTTCTGCAATATACTGGAAGTTATAGGTTAAGAAAAAGCCTACTCTGACTGCAGTTATGCACAAGCAAACTATTGACTGTCTCTTTCCTGACCAATGATATTGCATGATATGAGGGATATGAAGGGATATGGGATGGAGGTTTGTTCTCTGAGTTTGTAGGTGGTTTCTGAATGTTACCTGAATGTAGCCTTCTATTTCCAGGCTAGGTAACATCTTCAGCAGAATTTAGGGGATGTCAGTGTCGAAGTTTTTCCACTTATAAGGGCTTCATGTGGTCATGTGAAGTGAGGGTCATTGGGAGGTGAAGTGCTGGTTTGGGGGAGGTTGCGTGGGTTGGTTGAGGGTCAGTGTGCAGTCGCTGGTTGGCTGTGTGGTTAATTTGAATTCCAAGGGGTTCATAGAGTGGTTATAAGTAAATGTGTTTGTTGATGGAATGGCTTGTGAAGTGCCAGGCTTCGATAAACTTGAGTGCGTGGTGGGTGGTAGCATGGCCAATGATTTTTGTATTGTACCAATCTCATTGAATCAAATCAAATATTGAATCTGACAAATACGAGAATCTTTCCTCCCAGAAGGTTTGATTAATTATTTTGTTTTTCGAGTCAGACTATGGCAGACTGAGGAATCTATGAACAATAGTGCCATCAGGACTGAATTGACTAAGTGGCAGAGCATTGTTAAATTAAAGCATTAATGTTCATTCAGTCCAGCATCTCATCTCCAGTAATGACCAACCAACTCTGTCCAGAAAGCTGACAAGCAAGCATCATTTCTTCCAATACCATTATTGTTAAATAGCATACAGCCACTGAACAGTGAGGGGGAAATACTCCCGCGATTTGTTCAGTTCCTTTTCAAGAGTCGTTTAAACAAGTGGCCGCCTTTTCTAAGCTTGTTCTGATTCAATTTGAACAGGTGACTTAAAGTACAAAGACCTGATGCAATTTAAGATTGCAATGTGAGATTCTACTTACACCATTTTGAGATTTGATTCAGAATGAATTCATCCACTGTAATATGGAAACATCAAAACACCTGCAAATGCTCCCATTATCAGCTGAATAGTGTAAAAACAACAGGGAAATGAGCCTTTTATAAGACATTAATGCCACCTGGATTCAGATGGATGCTTTCAAGGGTTTCACAATGGTAATGTTTTGAATAATTCCCTCTGCACAGCTTAAAAATTAATAAGATTGTTTTACTTCTTTGGATCATTTTTTTGTGTGGGGGTTATGCAGAGGGGGGCGAAGGCAGGATGCTTGGGCATGTCTGGTTCCAACCTTGACACCTCCTGAAAAGAGGCACTGTATTATTGTATTGTATTGTATGACTGGATTGGCTCTGTCAGCCCTACAGGGCAGTCCAGTCAAGGAATACAAATCATGAGTACCAATACTAGCTTTATTGTAAGGTTAGAGTAATAGAATTTTATAAGACTGAAAACATTAACCCCTCTTTTACTTTTTATGAGACCCTCCCTAGAAGGAGGAAATGTCCCGCCGTTTTGTGGGCTGAGATACCTTTGGCCAGGGGTGGGCTTCAAAAATTTTAGCAAGGGGTTCTCTGCCCAGTTGCTGAGTGGACATGGCCTAGCTGGCCTCCTGCACCATGGCAAGGGAGTATTTTTGCCCTCCCTAGGCTCCGGAGGCTTTTCTCGAGCCTCCGGGAGGGCAAAAACGGCCTCCCCAGGCTCTGGAAGCCCTCTGGAGGCCAGAAACAGGCCAGTTTTCAGCCTTGCTGAACTTCTGGTAGGCCTATTTTTCACCCGCCCTGACCCTCTGCATGTGCCCTGCACTTACCTGCATCCAAAACAGGCCACGTGGGGACTATTGGAAGAGCGGGGCAGGCTGGGTGGGGCCAGCCAGGAGTGGGATTTGGGAGTTCTTTGAACTGCACCGTATCTTAGCTAGAGATTCTCCTGAACCCCTACAAACTCCCAGCAGCCCGCCCCTGCCTTTGGCATGATAGTAGTCTAGGCTGTGTTTCTTTCTCCTGTCTTCCAAGGTCATTCCACCTACCATTATCCCACTCACTTCCCAAGCTTATTCCCACTTACCATTATTAAGTTTTGGATAGGAATCGAAAGAGTGTTCAAAGAGTGTTGAGCTGTCCTTGTCAGATGATGCAGTTTGTTACATCTGGCCCTGAGCTACATGGAATCTCCTGACAAAGTTGATGACCTCCCCTCATTGGCAGGACTCAGCTGTATCCAGGTTGTGATTCACTGATAATGTCCTATATTAACAGAGGTCACAGAAAGTAGACTGACACAGAGAACTATAATGAGTACACAGACTACCAGAGACAGGACTTGACATGGAAAACTGGTCAATAATAATTGTGTCACACCTTGTGCTTTAAAATAATAAATACTTAGACTAGTCTCTATAGGTGTTAGCTTGGCATCTATTAATTATTTGTCAAGCCAGCTCTGCAGTTCTATACTTTCTCTCTCTCTCCCCAGATGAACTGCATAATTTTCCCTATTAAATTTAATTCTTTCCAACTCATTGTTTGGATTTTCTAATATTTTCTTTTGGACTTTTCTCCTAGTCTTGTGTCTTTGGGAATTTTATTATTGTCCCCTTCATCCCTTCACCCAGCCATTAATAAACAGGGAACATCGCCTTGGACACCCCTTTCAGTGCTACTCTCCATTTCTGTGTTCTCTCTGGATGCTGCTACTCAGCCAATTTTGTAACATCTAGCCCATACTTCACTATTTTATTCATGAGGATATCAAGAACAGCTTGATCAAATACTTGCCTGAGGTCAAAGTACACTGTGTTCAAAGCATCTTTCCAATCTGTTAAGCTAGAAACTCTGTCAGAAAAGAAATAAGATCCACATTAGTTGGAGTTGCTCGAAGTCTACCCCATGTGTGTACATCCTGCCAAATTCCCAGAAAGAACTTCTCAGTTTGCACACTGTTCACTCATTCATTACAACGACAGAGAATTGGAAGGAAAGGTTTGATCCAAGCATGGATTCTAGTTTGACTTGCGAGTTGAGAAGGTGAATTAGGCCCAAAACAAGATTAGCCTCATCACTCAAAAAGAGCTGTAACAGGCAGAAAATGTAATGAGGTATTAAACTCATTAAGAAAGCCCATAAGAACATTCTATCTTCCCCCTTCCAGCATTTTTCTTGTATGGAAGTGAAGTTGCTGTGTTGTATATTATCTGTGACAACTCCAGAAGCAATAGAAGAGCCACTGAGACTTTAAAGCATTTTGAAAGAGCTTGATGTGCTGCAAAACTATTTGATTTGATTTGCTGCTTGAAGTGAGCCCCTTCCTTAATTCAAAAATCTGTTTTGAGAATGTGGCTGAATTTAGTTCTGCTGAACCGGAAACTATATTTCCAAGTTGTGCACTGTCTATTCTCTTTAAGATAATAAAACATTGTTTGGAAAGGGGAAAAAATATTGTCTCTCCTAGATCTCCAGCCAATTAATTTCATTAGTGGTCCCTGAATTGTGAAGAAGGAAGAGGGAGAATCTATGTCCGTGCTTTTTTTCCCCTGAAACTTTCAAGCAAAATTCAGAAGAAATTAATTCTATACCTCACAGTCTTCCAGGATTGTTTCGAGGTGTCCTAAGCCAATGTGTGAAGAAGTGTTGAGGTGGCTGGATATTTATACATTTTCAGACCTTTTTCTTAGCACATCTGTCGAATTTCAGTTGTTATAACCTGTCAAATGGGTTGGAGAATTTTGAAAAAAGCAGGCTTTGTGGAACCAAAAGAGATCGTTCCTGAAAGCCTTCCTCATCTCTTTTGTCAGACTGAGAGTTTTGTGCGATGACGGAGTTGAGAAAATAACACATCAGGATAAATAGGCAGGAAAGATGAACAGAGGTTATGACAAGGAAAATTCGAGCCACCAAAACTGGCCTCAACATCAGGTATGTCTCTGTCCCACAACAGAGTCACTGTTGATAGAAGACAAGAGTCTAGACCAGTGATGGTTAACCTTTTTGCTGTTGCGTGCCAAAAGCAGCAGGAGGTCATATGCACGTGCTTGCCCACACCCATAATTCAATGGCCACCCCTGCAACCCCCCACCCATTTGCGCATGCCCCCCCATGCAATGCCCATTTTTGGCACACAATGGCAAAAAGTTACCAGTGGGCCTGGTAGGCCCGTTTTTCGCTCTCCCCATGCTCCAGAAGCTTTCTTGGAGCCTGGGGAGGATAAAAATGGCCTTCCCCACCCTCCCGGAGGCCCTCCAGAGGCCGGAAACAGCCCATTTTCTGACTTCTGGTGGGCTGAGAAGGTCCGTTTTTTACTCTCCCCAGGCTCTAGAGGCTTTCTTGGAGCCTGGGGAGGGCAAAAACAGCTTTCCCCACCCCCCGGAGGCCAGAAACGGCCCATTTCCCAACTTCTGGTGGGACTGGAAGGCCCAAAGATTAGCTGGCTGGTGCACGCATGCACGCTGGAGCTGAGCTAGGGCAACGCTTGCATGCCCACAGATATATTCTGCATGCCACCTGTGGCACGCGTGCCATAGGTTCATCGTCATGGGTCTAGACAGAAGCCACTGGCTTGTGGGTTTCCTCAAGGCTCAAGTCCCTCCTGACTTCTGTTTAATATGTACATAAAACCACTGAATGAGGTCATATACGTAGCTATCCATTTCAGTCCCTAGCTGATCAAGCGACACCCTTTGTTATGTGTCCAGAGTCTATGCGGGCTAGGATGGGGAACAACAGGCTTAGATTTAACCTCAGCAAAACTGATTGGCTGTGGATTTTAAAATCTCTCAGATATGGTGACTTTCTGTTATTCTAGATAAAAAGTATTCACCTAGACAAAACTGGTCCACAGTTTTGACATCCTTCTGGTTGCTCGGTGCCTATTTGAAGAATAGGTGGTGGCTATTGTTGGGATGTTCTTCGGATCTATCTTGCGCACCAATTTCATTGATTCCTGGATCATGAGATCCTGACCATGGTTATTTATGCCTAGATAAATTATATCATTGAATTATTGCAACACTCTCTATGTAGTATGCTGAGGAATATCTTTATTTTGCAAGCTGTACTGTCTTCCATCAGTCTCTGCAATCCACTCAAGGTGCTGGTTATCGCTTACAAAGCCTTCATGGCATAGAGCTCAGTTATTTGTGTGACCACTTGTCCCCTATTCTTTTAGCATGTCCCACAAGTTTTCACAGGGCAAGTATAAGCATGTTTCAAGAACATGCCATCCAATGGGACTCAGAGACGTATCTTCTTTGTTGTAGCATCTTCCCTATAGAAAAGCATATATCTCTGAGATCTGGATAGTCCTGACCTTGGTGATCATTTATATAGCACTGCAGATCCATTTCTTCCCTTGCATGTTGGTCCAAGATGAACCCATCTTTAAGAGGTAAATTAGACAAATACATGAGTGACCTTGGACAGAGTGGTGCAGTGGCCTTGAGGTGGCTCTCGCCTCACAATCAGGAGGCTGTGAGTTTGATCCTAGGTAGAGGCAGATATTTCTCTCTCTGGGCACGTTGAGATTATGTCTGCTGAATATCACTCTGCATTGGCGACAGGAAGGTCATCCGGCCAGTAAACACTCAGCTCCATTCAGTTGCCCAGACTTCACCCCACAAGGGATTATGGGGTCATTAAAAGATGATGACTGACCTTGGACACAGTGCAATTCTGTGGTGGTTTGCATGTGTGTGTTGCTGTTTTAATCTAATTTTAGCTGCTAAAAGTCACACTTTTAAGTTGTATAGCATGCTTATCGGTTGAATCTGTAATAAATAATCTATCAAATGTGAGAAACACCTGCTAGATCTTATCCATATTTCTGATCACTTAGTAAATATTTACAATTTCTAGAAATTTCATAAATTGATACCCCGTGTGTGTGTGTGTGTGTGTGTGTGTGTGTGTGTGTGTGTGTGCATGTGTGTTGCATCTGATGCATTTGCAAATGTTACACATAGATAATAGGTCTCAGAATATACAACGATCCCCTAATTAATGAGTGGCATGAATTTTAACACATGGATAATAACTATCTAGATGTATAGCATGACCAGGAACATTATCAGTGACAAGGAAGTCTTAAATGTCCTTCCTTCTGCACCATTGTTCCATATTATAAGACCCACAAAACAATCAATGAACCAGTTTTCAAAAGAATGCTGTTGTGCTTGGATCTAAACCATTGACTTCACACTTATGTTTCTGCATGCTTACTATCATTTGATCATTTTCCATTAATGATTGCAATGCAGAATGAAATAACACAGTGGTGAAATTCAATTTTTTTTACTACCAGTTCTGTGAGTGTGGCTTGGTGGGTGTGACTTGGTTGGTGTGGCTTGATGGGCATGGCAGGGGAAGGATACTGCAAAATCTCCATTCCCATCCCACTCCAGGGGAAGGATACTGCAAAATCCCCATTCCCTCCCCACTCCTGGGGGAAGGATATTGCAAAATCTCCATTCCCACCCCATTCTGGGGCCAGCCAGAGGTTGTATTTGCTGGTTCTCCAAACTACTCAAAATTTTCACTACTGGTTCTCCAGAACTTGTCAGAACCTGCTGGATTTCATCCCTGAAATAACATTAAAAACTGTGAGATGAATCAGTATATATTCACAAGGTAATTATGGGAACATGTGACTAATAAAAGAAACACCTCTCTGTTTTCTGGAACACGATGGCTACTTTATAAAAAAAAAAACCATGAAAAATCATCCACATGGTATATACCATTTTGCATTCCATATGTAATGCACATTTTTACATACCGTGACAGTTTTAGATGTGGCCTGTGGGGAAAATGTGCATAAATTTAAGGATTATGTAAGTCAGTTCTTACATTACCCAAGGAACATCTGTAACTTTTCATATATCTGTATTTCCAAGTGAATAAGCAAGAATGTTGGGTTCTGTCATCCAAAATCAATTCTGAAGTACCGTATATACTCGAGTATAAGCCGAGTTTTTCAGCACGTTTTTTGTGCTGAAAAACGTCCCCTCGGCTTATACTCGGGTCTATACGGCTTATACTCGAGTTTTTTTTTTTTTAAGCCCCTCGGCTTATACTCGAGTATATACGGCTTATACTCGAGTTTTTTTTTTCTTTTTTTCACATTTTACCGGACGGAAGCCCTGCCGGTGCAGTGAGAGGGCGGGGCGGGGGAGCCGCCAGCCTTCTCAGCTGAGGGAGGGAGGGTTTCCCCAACCGGTAGGTGCCTCATTTCCCACCCTCGGCTTATACTCGAGTCCCCAGTTTACCCCAGTTTTTGGGGTAAAATTGGGGACCTCGGCTTATACTCGGATCGGCTTATATTCGAGTATATACGGTACCTCTGAAATTGGACATCAACTTCCGATAAAATATGGATTGGACCAAACTGCCAGAATTTGGGGCATTGTACTCCAAGACAACTAGAGAGCAGTTCTTGCAATGTAAAAGTGCAATTTTGGATCTTACCTATCCACTTTCTTTCTCAGGTGCTCCAAATTCTACAGAAAAGAAATATAAATGGGGGAATGGGGCTTGGGTTTTGTTTTGTTTTTTGCTCACAATGTGAACTGAAGCCACAAGTTTGACAGACTGATATTGACCTTAATGGAGAGAGGCAGCTGAACAATGAAAAACAGAACTTGTTCAGGTAGTTGTGTTTAGCTATGGCACATGGCTGCTAGCTTCTGAATAGGTCCATTCAAGTAGGGCCTTGAGGGCAGAGATAAGGGAGCAGTCAGTGTCAAAAGCTCCTTGTAATCTACAATGCTAGATTGTCTGCCTTTCCCAGTTCAAGTTCCTTTTTTATTTAATAGAGAATAACGAAGTAATCATTGGGAGTCTTGGAGGTCTGTACAATAGGTTCTTTCATGTTGCCTTTTGTGCAAAAGGTTACTTTGAAGTTTGCTTTGTTCAAGAGGTGTGCAGAATACATTTAAGTAATGTAGGCTTTCAAAAAGTTATCCCCCCCCCCACCCCGGTGAAGACCACAAGTGCAGTTACCTGACAAATACATCCAGAGGCAATGAGAGAGATGCTAGCGACAAGTAGCCTTCAAATTGTCTCTGATCAGAAAAATAAATGGAATTCTCACAAATGATTTTAAGGGCTACCATCAAATGCCCTGAAAGTATGGGTGACCTAATTTACCACAACTACTGTCTTCACTAAGCCTCGCATAATGGAATGATAGGATAGAGGGTTCATGATGTCATCACACAGGGTCCACAAAGGCTTGAAGAAATTTGATAATTTAAATCTTAAATCTTGGGGGTCCATGGCTGTGGTCCGTGGCCACAAAAGATATTTAAAGAGATCCGTGTTGAAGAAAAAGGTTTGAGAACCACCGTTCCTGTTGCCCTATGGGAATTGAGCCTTAAGAGAGAAGAAGGCTAAGCATGGACAGCTTGACAATAAACTAGAATGAGGTCCCATTCTGATTTGTAAATGGCTAGCACAGATATATTCCAGTAAAAGTATTTGAGATGATTTAGATGCTGACAAAACTTAAATCTCTATTTTCAGAAAGGACATCAAAATACTGTTTGTTTGTTTGTTTCTTTGTTTCTTTGTTTGTTCATTTAACTGTGCAAAGAGAAGAAGATATTGGATGAGAATGTTATTATTATCACGTTATAAACTGTATTTACTTATTTTTATTAGATAGATAGATAGATAGATAGATAGATAGATAGATAGATAGATAGATAGATAGATAGATAGATGATAGATGTAGAGATGTAGAGGTATATATAAAGATAAATATATTAATTATCTGAACATTTATATTGATACATTATAATATATTAATTCTATTATAAGAGGCAACTGGACTTTCTGTTTTTTCTTTAAAGACATATCGCTTCTCAAGAAGCATCTTCAGAAGCAACTTCAACTGAAGACGTTTCTTGGATTAGAAGTGAAACATCTTCAAAGAAAAAATAGAAAGTCCAGTTGCCTCTTGAAAAAGCACCTTTGGGACAACCATGATTTGGATGACTGAGAATCTCCATAGATGATTCTATTATAGTTGCAGTTAGTTACTAAAAAGTATTGAAAATGTAAAGATGTCACCAAAAAACTTGGAAAATTTTATTGTGAAGGGCAAGTTCAGTCACATAATGGTCTTCTTTTATTAATAGTGTTAATGTTTCCATTAAATTAGCCTCATTTGTATCAATATTACTTGGACAGAAATGTTAAATATGGATGTTTAAAATATTTGTATTTCTCCTCAAGCTTGCATAGGTATACATGTGCAAATCAATAATAATAATTCTATTATGACTTATATTATTAAATCACCCAATAACCAGTGTTACTTGGCTGTTAAATAATGAAAGGGCAATATAAGCGGACAATAAAACACTAAAACATTAAATGTATAAAATGTGCCATTTGGAGATATTTTCTCAGCATATTTAAATATCATCAATCTAGTTGGTGGATGCAAATTGGAAAGGAAGCTCTACTGATATGTGTCAATAGCAGAAAGAATTTTCTTCCAAAATAAATTCAAAAGTGAATTTCTGCAAGTGGAAACAATATGCAGTATTTGGAATTTGGAGCTAAGAGGTAAAGAAAATGTTTGTTAGCTTTCTGGCAGAGATTATGGAATATTTAAAGTTCTCTGTGACCATTTCCTTTTCTGGCCCTAAGTCAGAATTCACTGGGATGCTAAGAAATTAGATGAAATAAGGCAGTGATGTGAAGCTATTAACCTAAGTCCTAGAAACAAAGACAAGGGAGAAATCAGAGGATCTGACAGTCCTTCTCCAAAGGGTCACCAGGCTGTGCCCCTGGCCTCTAAAAGCTTCTCAGACCTTCCTTAAGCAAGGTTTTTCCTCCAAACTGGCAGTTAGACATATTTTCTTAAATCTTATGGGTCAGTGGAGCCATCCAGTAAGACTTGTGAAATATTTATTGACACTTCAGCTTGGAGAGGCAATGTATTAATGTCTGAGCAGAAAGTAAGATGTACTGGCTGCATTTATTTGCACTCTTTGGAAAAGGTTCTTATGCTAGCAAGGGTGTAAGGAAAGAGAAGAAAAGGACAACTAGCAGCAAGATGGATGGACTCCGTTATTGTGTCCATAAGGGCGCTATTGGGAGGCTTGGAAGGACAGGTTAGGGATACTGTGTCATGGAGAAGATTTATCTGTGTGGTCACTAGGTGCTGAAAACAATCTGAAAGTATTGATATGCAACCACATTTGGGTTGTTGTATGCCGTTCTGGTTGCTGCACCTCAAAAAGGACATTGTGGAGACACAAAAGTTTCAGGTGAGTGCAGCTGAGATGATCAAGGATATGGAGCAAATGACAGCATATTCTCAGATTCTGTTCCCAGCTAAATACTCAGAGTCATTTATCTGAGGTTATTTTAATGATATACACAGTTCTCAGAATGCATCAACTGAGCAACAACATTATATGCACAAATAATTTATGTGCCAGCTGGCAAATGCAAAATTTCTCTATATCAGTGTGTGCCTGATTTCAAAAATTAGTTTAAAATAGAGGCACATGATGGAAAGGGATGCAAAGAAAGCTAAGAATGTAAGTCCCCTATACTTGTTCTGAAGGTAAAGGTAAAGGTTCCCCTCACACATATGTGCTAGTTGTTCTTGACTCTAGGGGGTGGTGCTCATCTCTGTTTCAAAGCCGAAGAGCCAGTGCTGTCCAAAGACTTCTCCATGGTCATGTGGCCGGCATGACCACAGAACACTGTTACCTTCCCACCAAAGGTGGTCCCTATTTTTCTACTTGCATTTTTTACGTGCTTTCGAACTGCTAGGTTGGCAGAAGCTGGGACAAGTAACGGGAGCTCACCCCATTATGTGGCACTAGGGATTTGAACCGCTGAACTGCCGACCTTTCAGTCAGCAAGCTCAGTGTCTTAGCCACTGAGCCACCATGTCCCTTACACTAGTTCTACTTTGCTGCAAATTATACAATGCACATCCTCCGCAATTATTCTGAAGTTTCTGGTCACAACGGTTAGAGGTTTTTGAGACTACATTTTGAAGTGTAGGAACCTTAGTTTTCCAGGCACATTGGGTTTCCTTTTTGCCCAGATTTGGCTGGATGTAAATAATTTAGAGAGGAACTTGGTTGGTTACAGTAGATTCTACTTATGTCTACAAAAGGGCTGGAGAGCAGAGAAGAGGCTCTGTCTCAGGGATGAGCTGATATGAAGAGGAAATATGCAACTGCTTTATTATTATTTGTTGAGCTTGATCCAAAACAAGCATTTTTCTAGACAGAACATCTGAGAAAGATACAGACATCTCCCAGTTTGCTTTCTTTGGTCTATCACATTTGGAGACTAGAAGACTAAAGAAATAAAATGCAGTAACACAGAAGAAATAGCCATTCCATCAATTTATACACGTTCTCGGATTAAAGACATTCTAAAATTTAACTAAGAACTAAAAAATGAAATATGTGAGACAAGAGAAATGGCATGTTCCCTGCATTTTAATAATCCAATTAGGATTCAGATAAATGGCTGCAGATTGCTCTTGTCCAGATCGGGTGCCAACTGGTATATCAACCTAAGTTATAAGATATGCTCTTAGCTATCATGTCTACCTCTGCTCCCAGTGATAATATTAAATCTGGATGTATTCTAATTAGTATTATCCACCTCATTGTACAGAAGTTCATGTGGTCCATTTAGAACACAATTTTCCTGGATAGTTCATTGGTTGTTTTAAGACTTGGATATTTAAGGGGTCAGATATGCCTACCTCAGCTCTTATGCCCATATTTCTTGTCATGGAAGCCTATACTGCTTCTCTGGGGTAGTTTGTCCATTAAAGTCAATAATCTATGTGGAAATCTTCTTTTTTTCCCTCCTCCTCCTCCTTTTCCTCCACTCCCTTCTCCTCCTCCCCCTCCCCCTCCTCCTCCCTCTCCTCCTCCACTCCCTTCTCCTCCTTCTCCCTTCCTCCTCCTTCCCCTCCTCCTTCTCCTCCTCTCCCCTCCTCTTCCTCCACTCCCTTCTCCTCCTTCTCCCTTCCTCCTCCTTCCCCTCTTCCTCCTCCTCCTCCCCCTTCCTCTTTCTCCACTCCCTTCTCCTCCTCCCCTCCTCCTTTCCTCCTCTTCCTTTACTCCTTTCTCCTCCTTCCCCTCCTCGTCCTCCTTCTCCTCCTCCTCCAGAACAAATTGTTGTAAATGTTTACGTTAATGTTTAAAAACTGTTTTTTAAATCATTCTCCATCCACCTTTTCTGTAGAGTACATATTGTGCACAAACTCCCTCCTCAGAGATGTACGTACATTGGCTCCATTAGCTAAATTGGTACATTTGCTCTGAACAGTAACCCCTTTCCTGTTTCATTTGTTTCCATTAACAATTAGGTTCAAAACTGATACTGCAGCATTATGTTCCCTTTTGTGATTTGGAAATGCAAAACTTCCCATACCGTAAGGAATGGCTCCATGTTTCCTCCATATATGGTCACTGAAGTTGTGGAGGATCGTGGCTCTTCTTGGAATAATTGATACAAATTAACAGAGTTGGAAGGGACCTTGTAGGCCATCTAGTCCAAGCAGGAGACCCTACACCATTTCTGACAAATGGCAATCCAGTCTCTTCTTGAAAGCTTCCAGTGATGAAGCTCCCACAACTTCTGGAGGCAAGCTGTTCCATTGGTTGGTTGTTCTCACTGTCAGAAAATTTATCCTTATTTTTAAGTTGAATCTCTCCTTGTTCAGTTTCCATCCATTATTCCTTGTTTGGCCTTCGGGTGCCTTGGAAATAGCTTGATCTATTTTCTGTGGCAGACCTTCAAATATTGAAACACTGATATCATCATGTCTTCTCTGGTCCTTCTCTTCACTAGACTAGCCAGGCCCAGTTCCTGCAACCGTTCATCTTATGTTTTAGCTTCCAGTCCCCTAATCATCTTGGTTGCTCTTCTCTGCACTCTTCCTAGAGTCTCAACATATTTTATAGTCTGGGGACCAGAACTGAATGGAAGTGATTCCTT
Organism: Ahaetulla prasina; assembly: GCF_028640845.1. Classification (NCBI taxonomy): domain Eukaryota; kingdom Metazoa; phylum Chordata; class Lepidosauria; order Squamata; family Colubridae; genus Ahaetulla; species Ahaetulla prasina. Next base: position 79,300,391 of record NC_080545.1, on the reverse strand, counting down.
TCAAAGCATCTCACATTAAAATCACAGTTGAATGACCTATTACAGAAAATCAATAAAAATGACTTTTAAAATTCCTAGAGTGTCTTGACAGTGTTTTATAAAGGTAAAGCTTCTCTGAGTTAAGTTTAACTCTTGAACAACTATTCTTGATTTCTGGCTTTTACATGGACAATATGCCTTCGTCTGGATTCTCCAAATTCTCCAAATTCTAAAGCCATCATTTTTTTTCAGGTGGCTTCCCATTCCAATAGTAGTTATATTCAATCCTTCTTAGCTTTCTTTCTGGGAACAGCCAAAATGGACTTGGTGCTACAACTTTCTGTAGATTATGTGTTAATAGATCCACTTACTGAAAAGATTCTTACGTTATATTTATTGGGTAGAGGAGCTAAAGACTAGAAAGGCAGTTATATTCATGTACAGATATAAACCCTACTGAGATCAATGTTTTCTATTCCCAAGTGAACTTATTGAAGGATCGGTAATAACAAGTTGGCATTAGGTGAAGGCCTTGTAACCCACTGAGCGACTCCGCATGGGAATATGCTTTGATTATGGCATTTCCCTCTGTTCTGTTACATGTTACAACTTTGTTTTAATTGCTGTTCCTGCAGTTTTATTTTCTTTCTTTCTGCAAGGTCTTCTAATTTTTATTTTACCATCTGCTGCCCCAAGAGATGTAGCTGAAAACAGCCATAGAACTTTTCTATAGAAACAATTGAACAATTTATCCAAACATCCCCTCCATATGCTCACAACACAATACCTCACAAAGAATGCCAGCAGGAAAAAAAAAGGAAGGAAGGAAGGAAGGAAGGAAGGGAGGAAGGGAGGAAGGGAGGAAGGGAGGAAGGAAGGAAGGGAAGGAAGGAGGGAGGGAGAGAGGGAGGAGAGAGAGAGAGAGAGAGAGAGAAAGAAAGAAAGAAAGAAAGAAAGAAAGAAAGAAAGAAAGAAAGAAAGAAAGAAAGAAAAGGGAGGGAGGGAGGGAGAGGGGAAGGAAGGAAGGAAGGAAGGAGAAAGGGAGAAGAGAGAGAAAGAAAGAAAAGGGAGGGAGGGAGGGAGGGAGAAAGAGAGGAAGGAAGGAAGGAGAGAGAAAGAAAGAAAGAAAGAAATGGAAGGAAGGAAGGAGAAAGAGATGAAGGAAGGAAGGAAGGAAGGAGGGAGGGAGGGAGAAAGAGAGGAAGGAAGGAAGGAAGGAAGGAAGGAAGGAAGGAAGGAAGGAAGGAAGGAAGGAGAGAGAAAGAAAGAAAGAAATGGAAGGAAGGAGAAAGAGAGAAAGGAAGGAAGGAAGGAAAAGGGAGGGAGGGAGAGAGAGAAAGAAAGAAAGAGAAAAAGAACGAGAAAAAAAGATCACGGTTTTCATAACTTTTTCTACTAGTCTAAAAGGCCACTCCAGAGAAAACCACTATGGAGTGGGAAGCAGCAAACCCCCAATTATCATTACAGATTATATTGCCCTCCATCCTTCAAGGATCATCTGCCACCCATGTGTCTTTCAGTACCATCAGTCCATTTATATCCATAGGGATTGCTTTGACAGGAATCACCCATGCAGGGAAAACGAGCTGAATTACAGTGGGAAATTGCTTGAAGCCTTTTCTTTTTCTTCACTTCTGCTTATGACAATTTGAATTGAGTCATGTGGAAGAGCTTCAAAATTTGTCTTATAGTAGAAAAATGAGCAGGAGCCTCTCTTTGGAAGCTCTGTAAACATCTTCACAGAAATTTAAAGTGGGATCCATAGAAGCCGTTTCTTCCCATTTCAACTTCCATTAATTCTGTTCAGCCAGCCGTACTCTCTTTCCTTCCATGCTTTGCCTTCTCCTCTTCTGCCACATTTTCTTACTGTCAGGCTCAGCATTTGGGAACTAAAGAAATATAAGGAGGCTGCTGGAAATTCAATTGCACAAACATTATCCTGCATATACTACTATAGTTCCAAGATACCAATGAAAAAATTAGGCTTGTAACTGCTTTGCCTTCAGCCGAATAGAAATATTCTGTTCTGACCCAGCTCCCCAAACCTCTGAAGTGAACTCAAAGATTCCTTTATTAGGAGTGCCGGCAGCCCCGGCCAGCCGGCCAGCTGGAAGATGAATAGTTGTCTGCCACATCTATTCATCTCTACCCCCTGTCTTTTATCCCCAGAGCTAGGGTGGGGTTTCGCTAGCAGCGGTGGCTTTTCCTTCCCAAGGATCAGCCCACAGATTTCCACTGCTCTCCTCTCTTCTGCCTTCTGCGCATCCGCACATCAGGCACTGGACCTAGCTGTTCCTCCTCTTCCTCATCAGCCATCTCCAGACCTGGGGGCTGTTGACTCTCCATCTGAGGGCTGACAGACGGCCGAGGCTCCACCTCTGTCTCTCTCTCTGCCAGCTCCATTCTCTCTTCCCCCTCAGAGCTCTCAGGTTGGCTTGATGCTGATCCTGACTCCCACGCCTCCTCTTCCTCTGATTTGACTGCTAGAGGGGCCGGCGGCCGAGAGGCCACAACACATTCCTCTAGGCTTACTGATAATCAATATTTAAATACAGCTCATTTTTCTCAGCAGTTTTTAAATTGCATTTGTTTATTTATTTATAAAACATATGCTGTCCATCTCACCAAAGGTGACTATTTTAAATGTAACCCAGTTTTTTTTTTTTAAAAAAAGCATTTTTAACAGGCAGTGCAAAGAAAAGTCTCCATAATACAATCTATGTGCAAAACCTACTAGACAACATTGTAACCAGATAGAGCACAGATCTATGTTTTTTTATGTGGTGTCTGTTTCAGTGTTTGGCATCTTTCTTTGGCTCAGCTAATGATCAGGAGGGTAGTCCCTGGTTGCCTGTTAGAGTAACCAAGAAATGTTGTGATTATTTTTTTTTCTTTATTTATTCTTGTTTTGCATCATTTCTCAAAAAAAAAAAAAAAACCTCAAGGAAACATGGGAATTGTCCTATTTTATTTAGAGCCGGGTGAGCAATTTATCCAAATGTCTTTAAAAGAAGGCAAATGCAAGAGCTTCCCTCCAGTCTGTTCCCTAGAGATTGAACTGAAATGTAAAAAAAAAAAAATACAGTAAAGTAGCAGATCACAAAGACGTGATGGTGTAGTGAAAAACAGGATACTCACACACTCACATTGGCTGCCTCATTATTAAATATGTTCTATAGTACTGAAGCCCAGCATGAAAATATCTGCAACATTTTCTTTATTGTGGCCCGCCAGCGGATCTGGCAGCAGATTCAGACAGTAAGGAGTTTGGGGAGGAACATGGGCCAGTCCTGGAGTCTGGGGAAGGCTCTGACGATTGCTATACGTCAGAGGCACAGATGGGGCCAGGGCCATCTGACAGTTGTCAGCTGCCTTCGGAGTCGGACATCAGTGGGGCAGAAGAACAGCTGGAGCCTGTTCCCAGTGTGAGCATGGGCAGAGCTGCCAGGAGAAGGGAACAGCTAAGGAATAAGGGTCAACTCAGGAGTAAAGCCACAGGTGGACAGTGAATGGCCCCTCCCATAGGGAATAAAGAGGAGTGAAAGGAGAGGGGAGTTTGCAGGAGACAATTAGTTCACTTAATTGGTTTGTGACTCTCAGAGACTTCTTGCCAAGTTTTGAAGATATCATCCTGGCAGCTCTCCAAGCCAGGTAAGGTCTGTGACTGTAAATTCTCCCTTGAAAGACTTTGCTGGATGTGAATGAGAGGAATTCACAGAAACTTAATAAAAAGATTTTTTTGTCCGGACAAAGAATCTGCTTCATGCTCTTGGGAAGCTTAAGTCAGAACGTTCTTCAGCTTTGTAATGGAATGAAGGGATGACGTTGGGAAATGAAGGGAAAAAATGATTCCTAAGAAACTATGAGGCAAGAGAAGGGGGAACCCCTCCCCAAGGGTTTAATGGTCAGAGAAAGAAACATATGAAGGATGCACTCTGATTAGTCAAATGGTTAAAGATGGTGGCGGGAAATGTGTACTTTCAGACTTGCAAGATTCTGTCAATGTAGCCTTATAATAATGCAGAATTAGCTTATTTAGTCATGTCTCCTGTTTGGTTTACTCTTGATGGTATTTGACATCGTTTCTAAAATAAATAAATTTACATCAAATTTGAATGAGGATCGATGGAAAATCTATGGCATGGTCATGAGAATCTAGCCCAATATCACCTGGTGAGCTTTGGAACAAAGTGAGAGTTGGCCTCTGTATCTTCATAATTCATTCAATCGCCTGGTTGACAACTAGCTTTATTTAAGCTTTTGTTTATCAGAGTGGGGAGGCAAGAAATGTTGCAGGTCCCAGCTCCTAGGGAGATACACCTGGTGGGACCCAGTAAAAGGGCCTTCTCCATGGTGGAGGGCCTTCTCTGTTGTGTCCTCCTCACCTCCGTCTGAACGATGGCTTAATTAGCTGGCTCTTATCAGCTCTGGCAGCAAAAGAATCAGTGTCTACCAAGAGCCCTCGATAGCTGCCAAGATACTGGTGAGTCACAACCTTCAGCTCTAGTCAATCCGTGGATTTGCCTGATACAAAGAGACACACCAGCTTTTGCTGCCTTTTATATCCTGTGGGGTGTGGCTCCATGACTCAGCACTTCCTAGGCCTGCCCCTCCCCTGCTTCTGTTGTTCTCTTCTCTCCTGCCTACGAAACCTGGGATTGAGCCAAGCTTGATTGCTGTCAGCTGGGTCTGCAGGCATGGCCTGGGGGCGGGGGAAGAGTCAGGAGAAGGAGGCCTCGTTATCTCTTTCGCTTGGCCTGCTTCTGGCTCCTTGAGCTGATCCAGGGAGGCCGGTGCTTCTTAGGTAAGTCCTGATGGCCCTTCCCCCTCACTGTCCACATCACTTTCTGGCAGCAGGCCCGGCTCCAAATCACTTTCTGGCAGCAGGCCTGGCTCCAAGGCACTTTCGGGCATGGGGCCAGGTTCAGGGACAGGAGCCACAACACTATCCCTCACCGCAGGGCCCTTCCCCCGAGCTGATGGTCGGGATGCGGTTGGGCCGGGGTCGTGGAAGGCCCACATCAGATCCGGGGCATGGACGTCGGAGGTATCCACCCAGGAGAAGTCAGTCCCGTACCCCTTCCACACGATTAGGTACTGGAAATGCCCCTTTAGCTAGCGGGAGTCTCGAATGCTGTGCACCTCGTATTCCTTGGTCCCGTCCTTGGCGACAGTGATGGGCGGTGCCGGGCACCGGAGGGGACACGGCAGGGCCTCAGGGACCAGAAGGGACTGGTGAAAGACGGGATGGATCTGCATGGAGTCCTCATACATGAGGCACAACTGCCGCCAAAACCCATGGTAGTCCGCCAGCAAGGGGCTGTTGTGTAGCACGAGGGGCGTAACCCATTGGGCAGCTGAGCCTGACAGAAAGTTCATAACGAAAGCCACCTTGGCCCGGTCATCTGCAAAGTCCTCCAGTCGCATCACCATGTAGATCTGGCACTGGGCCATGATGGCTGGGAACATCTCTGTCCACCCAGAAAACTTGTCAGGCACAGGCCCCAGGCACCTGTGACGAGGAGAGGGAGGAGGGAGGGCTGCAGGAGCATTCCAGGCAGCAACTTGTGCTGTCAGCTGAGTGACTTGCTGCTGCAGCCTTTGGTTGTTGGTTTGCAACTGCTGGAGCAGCTGCTGCAGCTGTTGCATGTCCATCTTGTGAAGCAGATGGTTTCGTTAGGTATCAGGCAAGATATTGTGTCCTCCTCACCTCCGTCCGAACGATGGCTTAATTAGCCGGCTCTTATCAGCTCTGGCAGCAAAAGAATCAGCATCTGCCAAGGGTCCTCGATAGCTGCCAAGATGCTGGTGAGTCACAACCTTCAGCTCTAGTCAATCCGTGGATTTGCCTGATACAAAGAGACACACCAGCTGCCTTTTATATCCTGTGGGGTGTGGCTCCATGACTCAGCACTTCCTAGGCCTCCCCCTCCCCTGCTTCTGTTGTTCTCTTCTCTCCTGCCTACGAAACCTGGGATTGAGCCAAACCTGATTGCTGTCAGTTGGGTCTGCAGGCATGGCCTGGGGGGGGGAAGAGTCAGGAGAAGGAGGCCTCGTTATCTCTTTCGCTTGGCCTGCTTCTGGCTCCTTGAGCTGATCCAGGGAGGCCGGTGCTTTAGGTAAGTCCTGATGGCCCTTCCCCTCACTGTCCACATCACTTTCTGGCAGCAGGCCCGGCTCCAAATCACTTTCTGGCAGCAGGCCTGGCTCCAAGGCACTTTCGGGCATGGGGCCAGGTTCAGGGACAGGAGCCACAACACTATCCTCACCGCAGGGCCCTTCCCCGAGCTGATGGTCGGGATGCGGTTGGGCGGGTCGTGGAAGGCCCACATCAGATCCGGGGCATGGACGCCGGAGGTATCCACCCAGGAGAAGTCAGTCCTGCACCCTTCCACACGATTAGGTACTGGAAATGCCCCTTTAGCTAGCGGGAGTCTCAATGCTGTGCACCTCGTATTCCTTGGTCCCGCCCTTGGCGACAGTGATGGGCGGTGCCGGGCACCGAGGGACACGGCAGGGCCTCAGGGACCAGAAGGGACTGGTGAAAGACGGGATGGATCTGCATGGAGTCCTCATACATGAGGCACAACTGCCGCCAAAACCCATGGTAGTCCGCCAGCAAGGGGCTGTTGTGTAGCACGAGGGGCGTAACCCATTGGGCAGCTGAGCCTGACAGAAAGTTCATAACGAAAGCCACCTTGGCCCGGTCATCTGCAAAGTCCTCCAGTCGCATCACCATGTAGATCTGGCACTGGGCCATGATGGCTGGGAACATCTCTGTCCACCCAGAAAACTTGTCAGGCACAGGCCCCAGGCACCTGTGACGAGGAGAGGGAGGAGGGAGGGCTGCAGGAGCATTCCAGGCAGCAACTTGTGCTGTCAGCTGAGTGACTTGCTGCTGCAGCCTTTGGTTGTTGGTTTGCAACTGCTGGAGCAGCTGCTGCAGCTGTTGCATGTCCATCTTGTGAAGCAGATGGTTTCGTTAGGTATCAGGCAAGATATTGTGTCCTCCTCACCTCCGTCCGAACGATGGCTTAATTAGCCGGCTCTTATCAGCTCTGGCAGCAAAAGAATCAGCATCTGCCAAGGGTCCTCGATAGCTGCCAAGATGCTGGTGAGTCACAACCTTCAGCTCTAGTCAATCCGTGGATTTGCCTGATACAAAGAGACACACCAGCTGCCTTTTATATCCTGTGGGGTGTGGCTCCATGACTCAGCACTTCCTAGGCCTCCCCCTCCCCTGCTTCTGTTGTTCTCTTCTCTCCTGCCTACGAAACCTGGGATTGAGCCAAACCTGATTGCTGTCAGTTGGGTCTGCAGGCATGGCCTGGGGGGGGGAAGAGTCAGGAGAAGGAGGCCTCGTTATCTCTTTCGCTTGGCCTGCTTCTGGCTCCTTGAGCTGATCCAGGGAGGCCGGTGCTTCCGAGGTAAGTCCTGATGGCCCTTCCCCCTCACTGTCCCCGTCACTTTCTGGCAGCAGGCCCTGCTCCAAGGCACTTTTGGGCATGGGGCTAGGTTCGGGGGCAGGAGCCACAACATTCTCCATCCATCTCTCTGGAACTTCAGAGATTAGAATGGCCCCCCCACTCTAGCACTCTTCCAGAAGGCGCTGAACACCTGGTCCCACCAGCGGGTCTGGAGAACTCAGAGCAGGATGGAGCCCATTAAATGGCTCATGTGAGGTGCTGTTGCCGGGGCAGGGAGTGGTGGGTGATTTTATTATATTAATTTATTGTATGACTCTTCTTTTATTAGTTTTATTCTTTTTATCTGAGGTTTTATATTCTGTAAGCCGCCTTGAGTCACCATATGCAAATAGGCGGCAATATAAATTCCCTAAGTAAATAAAAATAAATAAATAAGGAAAGGATGCATATGGTGCCTTCTTAATTCTACAAGCAATCTTACTCCCATGTCCCCATTGCTATAGCAACTGCTCATCCCAACCTTTTGCCTTGTAGGTCATTATCTAGGGTTGACACAAAGTGATCAACCATATTAGAAATGAAGGCAAATATACGTGTCCCAGGATAATTTGCAGGATTCAATCTGGATCAGTCACCGGGGTTAGAGGTTTAGTCTTCCAAGCTTTCAGGCTCAGGGAATGTCTCTTTACCTGAATGTGTAGAGAGAAGTTCCCTGAAGATGGGCTCTAGCATGAGTCCAAAAGCTTGGAAGACTACACCCAGTGGTGGGCTGCTGCCGGTTCAGACCGGTTCGGGTTAACCAGTGATTCCGATGATCAGCTGGCCCCGCCCATCTGCCCCCGCCCTATCATGTCCTATATTTCCTTCTTTCTGGCTGATTTGCCTGGCACAGCTGATTTCCACACCTCCACTGTTCTACTTACCAGGGCTGCCTTAGAACAGGGGTCTCCAACCTTGGCAACTTTAAGCCTGAAGGACTTCAACTCCCAGAAACCCCCAGCCAGCTTTGCTTTGCTGGTTCCCCAGCAATTCCCCAGCTTTGCTAGCTGGGGAATTCTGAAAGTTGAAGTCCTCCAGGCTTAAAGTTTCCATGGTTGGAGACCCCTGCCTTAGAAGGTAAGCAGCTGAGCTTCAAATTGCTGTATTTTGAATGCTGCATGCAAGGGCATTAGGCATCCGGGCGATCACCGAACTGGTTGTTAAACCGGTTGCAGCTCACCACTGATGACACCCCTGGTTCCAGCGACTGACCCAGATTGGCTCCTGAGACCATATTAACTGTAACTTCATCAGTTTAAGCCCTCGAACTTTTACTACACTTGGAAAATTCTTATTAGGTACTATCTTGATCATTACATTTCTTAGGAAATCTGGCCTTGGAAAAGCTACTACTGTATTAGCCTCAAGTAACGGTGGTGGTGGTGGTGGTGGAGTTCCCGAAGGCAGCATTCTCAGAACAGAGAGGAAGCATTTATTTCAGCTCGGTGTGTGTTTATTTCCCTGATTGCTTAAAACAGGCTGGGAGTTTCGTGAGATGGTATCTCACCAAGGAATGCAAAGTCAAATTCTGCCTTCTCTTTGATAAGACAGCCTGCTGTGGCATATTTATATAAGAGAATCGTTGAAAAAGAAGAGTTTATTTTATGATACAGGTTATGCATTTCCCATCTTCCCCTCATCAATCTTTTCTGCATTTATTAACTTTTCTTGGTGACGGTCTAGAATTTTATGAGAAACTAGTTCAGGAGGCCAAATGGCACAGCAAAAAAAAAAAAAAACATATCCAAACCTAACAATAAACATAAACACAATTTCCACTCAGAATGTTGAGGTGGAAAGATCAAGCCAAAGAAGCACACACAATAATCCAAAGAACAAACTGTTCCATTCTCTAAAGTCCTTTTGGGTACATTCTTTCATGTGGGAGGAAGCCAGATCGTCTCCTGTCCATAGCGACCCAACATGACAATAGTCATGGCAGTACAAAATTGGCTTCACTCAGACACTCAGAAAGTTCAAACTGCCCAAGGAGCTGCTGATACAATTCTACAGAGGAATTATTAAGTCTGTTATTTATTTATTATTATTTATTTATTTATTTATTTATTTATTTATTTATTTATTTATTTTGTCACACAGTATATATAAGCATAAGCATGAAACAACTATACAACACATAAGCATATATATGAGTATGAGTATGTAATGACTATATTAATTGGATATAACGAAAGGAAACAATAGGACAGGAACGGTAGGCACGCTTGTGCTCTTATGCATGCCCCTTACAGACCTCTTAGGAATGGGGTGAGGTCAATGGTAGATAATTTTTGGTTGAAGCTTTGGGGATTTTGGGAAGAGACCACAGAGTCAGGTAGTGTATTCCAAGCATTAACAACTCTGTTACTGAAGTCATATTTTCTGCAATCAAGATTGGAGCGGTTAACATTAAGCTTAAATCTATTGTGTGCTCGTGTATTGTTGCGATTGAAGCTGAAGTAGTCTTCGACAGGAAGGACATTGTAATAGATGATTCTATGAGTTAAACACAGGTCATGTCGAAGGCGGTGTAGTTCTAAATTTTCTAAACCCAGGATTTCAAGTCTGGTAGCATAAGGTATTTTGTTGTATTCAGAAGAGTGGAGAACTCTTCTTGTAAAATATTTCTGGACACATTCAAATGTATTGATGTCAGAAATGCGGTATGGGTTCCAAACAGTCGAGCTGTATTCAAGAATTGGTCTAGCAAATGTTTTATATGCCTTGGTTAGTAGTGTAGTGTTTTTGGAGAAGAAGCTGTGCAAGATTAGGTTTACAACTTTTAAGGCCTTTTTTGTGATGTAGTTACAGTGGGCTTTGGCACTTAGATCATTGGATATGAAAACTCCAAGATCTTTAACAGGGTGGGGGTCATCAGTAAGGTAATGTCCATCAAGCTTGTACTTTGTGTTTAGATTCTTTTTTCCAATATCTGCACCTCTATAACTGTCTGGTTTGGTTCTGTAACCCAACAAGACACAGACTTCAGGGGATAATTAGAACTGCAGAAAAAACAATTGCTACCAACCTGCCTTCCACTGAGGACCTGTATACTGCACGAATCAAAAAGAAGGCTGTGAAAATATTTACAGATCCCTCACATCTGGGACATAAACTGTTTCAACTCCTACCCTCAAAACGACGCTATAGAGCACTGCACACCTGAACAACTAGACACAAGGACAGTTTTTTCCCAAACGCCATCACTCTGCTAAACAAATAATTCCCTCAACACTGTCAAACTATTTACTAAGTCTGCACTACTTACGACTGTATGACTGTAACCTTGTTGCTGGTATCCTTATGATTTATAATGACTGTTTCGTAATATGATTTGATTGCTTATTTGTACCCCATGACTATCATTAAGTGTTGTACCTTATGATTCTTGATGAAGGTATCTTTTGTTTTATGTACACTGAGAGCATACGCACCAAGACAAATTCCTTGTGTGTCCAATCACACTTGGCCAATTAAAAATTCTGTTCTATTCTATGCTCAGTTTGTTTTCCCTCTGAAATGAAAAACAATCCCCCCCCCCAAAAAAAATGGTGGGGATATTTGAACCTGGAATCCGACCTTGGTCTCCTGCAAAATCTTGAATCTCAGAGCTTGCCTTTCCCTACTCTCTCTTTCTCCCTCCCTCCCTCACTTCCTCCCTTTCTCTCTTTCTCTCATTTAAAACCTTTTGGGCTAGAAAAGATAGGCAACCATTGGCTACCAAAACCTTGCAGGTCCTATTGGAAGACAACAGCAGCATTAATGAATTAAAGTTCAGGTTTTAATTGCTGTACTCTAATTAAGTCTGCACCCAACCTATCGTCTTTGCTTTTGAGTTTTTGAGCACATCGCATTTTAACGATTAGATCAAGTAACAATCTCTTGGCAGACAGCTGAGACAGAGACAGGCAGGCAGACAGACAGTTTAACGTTGTCCTCTCTGAAATCTTTTCTTCCTGTGCCAATGATTCCTGTCACCACCCTGCTCTGTTCCTGACCAAAATAGACAGGCCCCCTTTTTTTTAATCCACCGATAAGCCACAAGACTTGCTTAGTTGGAAAAGTGGACTGATAAGCGAATGAATAGCAGTGATGGTGTGCTGGGCATGTTCAAATCGATCCACTGACAAAACAGTTCTGATATGCGTGCCTCATTCCAGCCCCCAAACCTGCCAAGCATCTCAACAGACAGCAGGAATACATGGCATCAACAGGATGAAAACATCAAAGTGATGGGGGGGGAAATCAAATGTATGGGATGTAAGGTTCTACATTTGGGCAAGAAAAACAAAATGCACAGGTACAGTATATGTGGCACCTTGCTCAATAGTGGTGACTGGGAGAGGGATCTTAGAGTCCTGGTGGACAATTGTTTAAATATGAGCCAGCAGTGTCCTGCAGCTGCCAAAAGAGCCAACACAGTTCTAGGCTGCGTAAACAGAGGGATAGAATCAAGATCACATGAAGTGTTAATATACCACTACTGTATATAATGCCTTGGTAAGGCCACACTTGGAATACTGCATCCAGTTTTGATCACCACAATGTAAAAAAAGATGTTGAGACTCTAGAAAGAGTGCAGAGAAGAGCAACAAAGATGATTAGGGGACTGGAGGCTAAAACATATGAAGAACGGTTGCTGAAACTGGATATATCTAGTCTTATGAAAAGAATGACTAGGAGAGACATGATAGCAGTGTTCTGATATCTCAGGGGCTGCCACAAAGAAGAGGGAGTCAAGCTATCTCCAAAACACCTGAGGGTAGGACAAGAAGCAATGGGTAGAAACTAATCAAGGGGAGAAGCAACCTAGAACTAAGGAGAAATTTCCTGACAGTTAGAACAGTTAATCAGTGGAACAACTTGCCTTCAGAAGTTGTGAATGCTCCAACACTGGAAGTTTTTAAGAAGATGTTGGATAACTATTTGTCTGAAGTGATATAGGGTTTCCTGCCTAAGCAGGGGGCTGGACTAGAAGACCTCCAAGGTCCCTTCCAACTCCGTTATTCTATCTTCTTAGGGTTTGCCAGTACTGAGTTTCAGGAATAGTCTGGTTATTTTAGCCTCTGGGAGATAGAGAGCAATCAAGCTAAGAAAAAAATTTCCCCACCCAAAAAAGTACAACTAGCAAAGAGGAAACAATTTTCACATTACAGTCTTAAGACTGTGAGAAAGGAAATTTCTGCATCCATTCAAGAACAGCCCAATGTCCCCAACTTGGACATTCCCTGTATATGGATTTCAGTACCCAGAATTCTCAGATATACCTGAGAGAATTCTGGGAGTGACCCAAGGGCAACGATGCAAGTTACAGTCTGTCGATATATTTCAATTAGTACTGAAAGGGAGTATACAGATAACCTTTTCAACCATTTTCAAAGAGAAATCTAAAGTGAAGATGGAAATACAATCCTCGACTTACGACCACAATTGAGCCCAAAATTTATGTTGCTAAGTGAAGAAATGTCTCCACTTAGTTTTGCCCCATTTTATGACCTTTCTTGCCACAGTTGCTAAATGAATCACTGTAGTTGTTAAATTAGTAACCTGGTCGTTAAATGAATCTGGCTTCCCCATTGACTTTGCTTGTCAGAAGGTTGCAAAAGTTGAACACATGACTCCAGGACACCGCAACCATCATAAATATGAGTCAGTTGCCAGGCATCTGAATTTTGATCACATGACCGTGGGGAGCCTGCGATGGTTGTAAGTGTGAAAAATGGTCATAAGTCACTTTTTTCAGAGATGCCGTAACTTCGAATGGTCATTAAATGAACTGTTGGAAATCGAGGACTACCTGTAAATGCTCTGTCCCTGCCCCTCAACCAATGACTGTTGTTTATTTGAAAATATTTGGTGATGTTTTCAATGGGGAGGAAATTCATTTCGTCCACATCTGAATATTGCATTATCAAGCCACTGCACGAACCAACTGAGTTATCATTCACCGTCTGGACTTTTCAAATTTTACAATGCATTCCATAATAAATGTTTTACAGTATATTATAGGGAAGCTAATAAAAGTGCGCATACTCATAAAAAGGATGTATAAAAATCTATTACGGACGGGGAAATGATTTGCAAAAATTGTGCATGCTGAGGAAATTTGCAAAGAAAATCTGTATTACCTGGAGGCGTGTGTATTTGTAGTTTTGTATTTGTTCTCAGGATATTTTAATTTTTTTTTAGAACTTTCTGGAGGCCTATCTTTTAATGCTTGGGTTCAAAAACAGGTTGAGACTAATAGAGCTACTATAGATAAGATATGGCAAAGAATCATGAACTGGTTAGTACGGAAAATGTGGTTCACCTCCTCAGGCCAATGCCATCAGGACCTGGCCCACTTCACAAAATTATGATGAAGATAAAGCAGAGGTGTCAAACTCAAGGCCCAGGGGCCAGATCTGGTCCACAGGGTGCTTAGATCTAGCCTACAGGGCTGCCCTGGAAACAGTAAAGGACTGACCCACAGTGCCTCTGCCAGCAAAAATGAAGCTCAGTGAGGCTGTGTGTACCCCCCCACCCCGGGCTCCCTTTTCGCTGGCAGAACAAAACAAACAAAAATCAAAACAAAACAAACAAAAGGAAAAATATTTCCCCTTTTGCATTTGACACGCAAGAAGGGACAGGAAAGAAGAAAGACAAAGGAAAATAAAGGAAGATGGGAAGAAAGCAAGGAAGGATAAAGAAGGAAAGAGGGGAAGAAAGAAAAAAGAGCATGAAGAAGGAAGGAAGGAAGGAAGGAAGGAAGGAAGGAAGGAAGGAAGGAAGGAAGGAAGGAAGGAAGGAAGGAGATTATAATCAGGGAGGGAGGGTCTGGTTTAGCACTCAGACCATCACAGGTGCTCTCCTGAAACAAGTGACATGAGCTGGCCATGCCGACCTCGGCCCCTGAGGTCAAACACAACCCTGATGTGGCCCTCAATGAAATCGAGTTTGACACTCATGAGATAAAGTAATGATATCAATACCTTTCTAAGGCAATAATATATTCTGGAGTAGAGGGGAAAGTTGTGGTATTCTAGAACAGCTTTTCTCACCCTTTGCAACTTTAAGATGTGTGGTCTTCAACTCCCAAAATTCTGGGAGTGTCCTAGCTGGAGAATACTGGGAGTTGAAGTCCACACTTCTTGAATGTGCTGATGTTGAGAACAGTGCTGTAGAATATCTAACATATATCTACACCGTGCATTAATGGTGCACAATGTAGATATTCTACAGCAGGGATCTCCAACCTTGGCAACTTTAAGACTTGTGGACTTCAACTCCCAGGGTTCCTCAGCCAGCAAAGTAAAGCTGGCTGAGGAATTCTGGGAGTTGAAGTCCACAAGTCTTAAAGTTGCCAAGGATAGAGACCCCTGTTCTACAGCATTGTTTCCCATCATCAACAACTTTTTGTTCAGAATGACCTTGGAAGACAGGAGGGAGAACCAGAGACTAGACAATGGCTAGAGAAGTGGAAACTGAGTCCATAGAAGAAATGGACATGACAAAGAATAGAATAGAATAGAAGAATAGAATTTTATTGGCCAAGTGTGATTGGACACACAAGGAATTTGTCTTGGTGCATATGCTCTCAGTGTACATAAAAGAAAAGATACGTTCATCAAGGTACAACATTTACAACACAATTGATGGTCAATATATCAATATAAATCATAAGGATTGCCAGCAACAAGTTATAGTCATGGAAAGAGATTGGTGATGGGATTGGTGATGGGAACTATGAAACTATTAATAGTAGTGCAGATTCAATAAATAGTCTGACAGTGTTGAGGGAATTATTTGTTTAGCAGAGTGATGGCCTTCGGGGAAAAACTGTTCTTGTGTCTAGTTGTTCTGGTGTGCAGTGCTCTATAGCAAAAGGAAACTCTACATTAACGACGTTCATAGGACCACCAATTCTCCTATAAGCAATGAATGAAAACAAAGCTCTGCTGAATTCTGGACAAACTCAATATGGCATTAAATAAAGTGTGGGTGGTGATAATACCAGCATCCCGGCAGACTGGAGATATGAATTTAAACTTTCCTTTGTTTTCTCCGCTGTTATCCTGATGAAAATCACTTCTGCAAAACAGCTAGGCACAGAAGGAGGAAACCTCACATTGACGGTCGGGTGGGGGGGGCAGGTGCTTTTCAAACAAGTAACAGCTTCAAAAGAGAGGGCTTTTTTTTTTCAGAATTGCAGAAAGAGGAAAGTGTAAATCTCTTCTTCACTCCCTGCAAAAGTTTCAACGATGTTCCATCTTTTTTCAAGTGAGGTTTCCATTTTTTCTTCTTCAAATGTTGTGTTGTGATCCGCCAGCAGCTTGTGGAGCTGGCAATGGAGTCAGACAGCGATGAAACTGAATGAGAACATGGGCCAGTCCTGGAGGCTGGGGAAGCCTGGATGAGGGCTGTGCGTCAGAGGTAGAGGTGGGGCCAGGGCCATCGGGGAGGGATGTGAGGACTCCGGAGCCTCTAGAGGCTGACAGTAGTGAGGCAGAGGAACAAGAGGAGCCTGTTCCTAATGCACGCATGAGAAGAGCTGCCAGAAGGCAAGAGCAGCCAAAGCAAAGAGGACGACTCAGGAGTAGGGCCAAGAGATGATTTGCCCTTCCCATAAGGCTTAAAAGACCAGCAATGGTGTTTGGGCTCTTTGCTGGAAAACAACGTTGATAGCTTTGTCTTGCTGCATTTGTTTCTTATCAGAGTCTTTCATTTTTGAACTTTTGCCGAGAAAGGCCTTTGGCAATTTGCCTAATTAAGACCAAGGTTGGTGATAAGACTGAGGAATTGTGTTGAGAAGAATTTGCTTTGATTTAGTTTGGACTTTGCTGAGAATGAGTTTATTCTCAGCTGTTCTAATAAAGTTTGTTTTTGAACTGACTGAGTTTATTACTACCTACCTAGGCCTGGGTCACAACATGTTGCCATCGAATGCATTTTCCACTTGGAGCCTGCTTCTGAGGAAGCCCATGGCAGCATCGTGGGTAATAAAAATATCTTACGGTAGGGAGGAGCCAGAGCGTATATGGACAAATATAGACTTGTTCTCTCCTCTTCTAGGGAGAAACTGGTTGGCAGAGAGACTGTGTGAAGCTGAGCGCTTCCTGAGAGCTTCCTTTTACTGGAGGGCTCAGAAGGAATGCCTGTATTTGTGTAAAGCAGGAGAAAACTAGGCTATATTTGTTCATATACAGAAGTGGTATTCAGCCGGTTTGGACCAGTTTGGGCGAATTGGTAGTGACAACCTGCAGGTGGACCCGCCCACCCACCCAGGCACAATCCCATCCTATATCACTGTGTTTTTGTGGCCACATGCATGCGCAGACGGTGCATGCGAGCAAATTGCCATGTTGTTTGACGTTGCATGCATGTGTGGATGGTGTGCATGAGTGAATTGACATGATTTGTGATGTGCGCGCTCACATTTCCAATGCTGGGTGAACCAGTTGCTGAAGTATGTGAATCCCACCTCTGTTCATATAGCTAATCTATTTTTAAAGCTGCCCCCATTTAGCATTAAATCATCGATCCTCCAAGGCAATGCATAACACTCAATGCTCTAAAGCAGTGGTAGTCAACCTGGTCCCTACCGCCCACTAGTGGGCATTCCAGCTTTCATGGTGGGCGGTTCCAGCTTTCCAGTGTTCCAGCTTTCATGGTGGGCGGTAGGGGTTTTGTCCGATACTGAAGCACTTTCCTTTTTTTTAATTTAATTGACTTTTGGAAAAAAATTTCATAGCATTATTTAAAAACATTTTCATTAGGTTTTCATAAAATTCCCCGTGACAATTTAAATTTCTGAAACTATACTATTTGTATCACCCGGACATAAGTTTAGTTCACACTGCGTAAGTAAAACTAAATAGCGCTTTAGTGCAACTGCAAACAAAAGAGCCTCGTCCCAGAATAGCTTGCGCATCTCCCCCACACCACCCAGCTGTAACAGACAAGCAGAGCTGGTAGCCAGCCCCCCCCCAAACCCAATCCACAATGCACGAGAGGCATGCGCAGACGACAATTCACTTTATAAATCACCATTACTGTGGAACCAGTGGGCAGTTAGAAAATTTTACTACTAAGAGAGATACAAAAGTGGGCGGTAGGTAAAAAAAGGCTGACTACCCCTGCTCTAAAGACTTCTTAGCCCTTAGAAAAGGATTGTAACTAGGATGGGATGTTTATCCTTGTAAGCAGAACAGTGCAACACAAACACAAGAACAAATCCTTTGGCCGAAGAGGTTGTAGAAAAAATGCTTTTAAAGGGTTCTGACGATCCCAGTTGAGTTGCCTGATCGCCAGAACCTTTTAAAAGCATTTTTTACAACCTCTTTGGCCAAAGGGTTGTAGAAAAAAATGCTTTTAAAAGGTTCTGACGATCCCAGCTGAGCCACGCGATCATCAGAAGCTTTTTTTTAAACTTTTAAAAGCATTTTTTCAGCCGAAGGGAAAAATGCTTTTAAAAGTTTTTTTAAAAAAAAACAACCTCTGATGATCGTGCAGCTCAGCTGGACATTGAGTGGGGAGGGATTTTTCCTACCTGTTCTCTGAACCACCTGCTGCCATTGCTACCAGATCGGACAATCTGGTTCGAACTGGGAGCATTTTACCCCTGGTGCGGGGAGTGGGGAGGTCTTAGTGATTCTTTGGTTGGGCTGTTTACGAATGGCTCTTTGGCAGTTTCTTGATTCAGGTATTGCTTATTTGACTGTTGGTCTGAAGTTAACCTTGGAATTCATTTATGCGGATCTGTTTGCTGATAGCTGGTGGAGAGATGCTGGAGTGTTTTTGTTCCCTTTCGGGCTGGCTGATTGTCTCTTTTGCATAGTCTATAGATGTTGTTAATGTCTATGTGTCTATTGATGGCTGATTGGTCAGAGTGCCAGGCTTCTAGAAATTTCCTGACATTTTTGGACTTGGCCTGGTCTAGGATGGTCACCTTTTCCCAATTGTCACAATTTCCGTTTAACCATATTTTCAATTGGGAAAATGTTTCAGTTGGGAAAATGTGACAATTGGGAAAATGTTTGTGTGTGTGTGTGTGTATACACATAACATATATACATATATGCCCAAGGAGCTGCTGATCCAATTCTACAGAGGAATTATTGAGTCTGTCATTTGCACCTCTATAACTGTCTGGTTCGGTTCTGCAACCCAACAAGAAAAACACAGACTTCAGAGGATAATTAGAGCTGCATAAAAAATAATTGCTACCAACCTGCCTTCCATTGAGGACCTGTATACTGCACGAATCAAGAAGAGGGCCGTGAAAATATTTGCAGATCCCTCGCATCCTGGACATAAACTGTTTCAACTCCTACCCTCAAAACGACGCTATAGAGCACTGCACAACAGAACAACTAGACACAAGAACAGTTTTTTTCCCGAAGGCCATCACTCTGCTAAACAAATAATTCCATCAACACTGTCAGACTATTTACTGAATCTGCACTACTATTAATCGTTTCATAGTTCCCATCGCCAATCTCTTTCCACTTATGACTGTATGACTATAACTTGTTGCTGGCAATCCTTATGATTTATATTGATATATTGATCATCAATTGTGTTGGTAAATGTTGTACCTTGATGAACGTATCTTTTCTTTTATGTACACTGAGAGCGTATGCACCAAGACAAATTCCTTGTGTGTCCAATCACACTTGGCCAATAAAAATTCTATTCTATTCTATTCTATTCTATTCTATTCTATTCTATTCTATTCTATTCTATTCTATTCTGTTCTATTCTATTCTATTCTATTCTATACATTCACACACACACTCAGATGGATATGGATAGCTAGACAGACAGACAGACAGACAGACAGGAGGCAATGGTGCTAGTTCTTGTCATGAATCATTTTCTTATTAGTGATTTCTAGGATCCTTTAATTATCTATGTGGTGTTAAAGTACCAGGCCAGAAGCCAGGAGACCATGAGTTCTAGTCTTGCCTTAGGACTGGATGATTTATATAGTCCTAGGAAGAAGGCAATAGTAAACCACATCCAAAAACACTGCCAAGAAAGCTGCAGGGACTTGTCTAGGCTGCTACCAGGAGTTTGAAGGCACAGTATAAATAATAAAACTTATTATGCCAAAATCCATTGTTCTGTCTCACTAACAGTAATGAGATCAGGCAAAAGATGGGTAATGTTGTAAAGATGCTCTGAGTCATTAACTGTGATTATATGTGAGAAACTCTTGAGAAACCGGTGAAGAGATGCTTCCTAGGGAATGAACAGATAAGAGTGGGCATAGCATGAAGTTCCATAATGGGTAGAGAAAGCAGCTCAGAAAAGACCCTCTCTAACTATTCAGGCTGTAAAGGGGACAGTGGGACATTTGTACTTTCAGACTTGCAATGTTCTGGTAATATAATCTTACAATAAAGTCGAATTAGCTCATATGGTCATGGTTTCTGTCTGATTTATCCTTGAAGACCTCATCTCCATCCCATTTTCTCTTAGTTCTGGTTTCAATATAGTTTTAAAATCTTCATCTGTGTAGTTTAAATGTTTAGTTTTTAATTATTTTTCTATTTATTTTATAATTGGCTGTTGTGGTCTGCCAGCAACCTGCAGAGCTGGCAGCGGAGTCGGACAGTGAGGAGGCTGGGGAGAAACATGGGCCAATCCTGGAGTCTGGGGAAGGCTTGGATGAGGGCTCTGTGTCAGAGGCAGAGATGGGGCCAGGGCTATCTGGGAGGTACGTGTGGACTCCAGAGCCTCCAGAGTCAGACATCAGAGAGGCAGAGGAACAGGAGGAGCCTGTTTCTAGTGCATATATGCGCAGAGCTGCCAGAAGGCAAGAACAGTTAAAACAAAAGGGACAACTCAGGAGTAAGGTCTGGAGATGATTGGCCCCTCTATAAGGCTTAAAAGAGGAGCAAAGGCACATGGCCCCTTTGCAGGAAAGCAGCATTGTTAATTCTGTTCCCAGTCAGCATCTCTATTTGATTCTGGACTCTGTGTGGCTTTGCCAAGTAGGTCTTTGGCAGCATGTCAAGGGAGATAAAGGTTGTTGATTATCCCAAAGGACTTCTCCTGAAGGACTTTTTACAACTAATTGGGACTCATCTAAGAATGAAAGTAATTCACAGCTGTTGCAATAAAAGAGGTTTTTGGGACTACTTGTGTGTTTGGATGACTCAGTAAGCCTAGATCACAATATTGGCAAGCCACTCAGAGTCACCTTATATGAGAGATGGGCAGCATGAAAAATAAATCAATAAATCTAGGAAGACAGATAGAGTATTGGTGAAGAAATGGCCATGGAATGCTGACCAAACTCATCTTTCTTGGGGCACCTGTTCATCTTTTTCATGTGATTCCTTCAAGAAGGTCCTGTCAGAGATAAAATACTCCAGGATATACTCATATCCTCTTGTAGATTAGAGCTTGACACCTCAACCCCCACCCCCATATCTTGGGGGTCTATAAGAATCCTCATCTCTATTTTTATCCACAATGTCTGATCTGAATGATCTGATTTTTGTCTCTGGACAGTGGTTGAATGATCTGGAATTAGGAAAATTAGCCATTGAACCTTTGTCATGGTCAGATCATTCCCTCCTTCACCTGGACTTTCGGACCACCACTCACCATCGCAGGCAGATGGGACCAATGCGTTGGTTCCGTCCCAGGCACCTGATGGACCCGGAGAGGTTCCTGACGGAGCTTGGGCCGTTCCCTGGTGAACTGGCCCACGGCTCGGCCGAGGAACTCGTCACGGCCTGGGAATGGGCCGCGGCTGGCGCTTTGGACCGTGTCGTGCCTTTGCGGCCTCTGATCCGGCATAGATCTCAAACAGCTCCTTGGTTCTCCGAGGAGCTGAGGGAGATGAAACGCCAGAAAAGATTCCTAGAGAGTGCCTGAAGGTCCAGCCGTTCCGAAGCTGACCGAACACTTGTTAGGTCTTATATTCAGACCTACCTAGTGGCTCTGAGGGAGGCGAAGCGGGCCTACGTTTCCACCCTCATTGCGTCGGCAGATAACTGCCCAGCCTCTTTGTTTAGGGTGACCCGCTCTCTTCTACATCAGGAGGTGCGGGATGATCCTTTACAGGGATGTGCTGAGGACTTTAGTAAGTATCTGTTCGATAAAATCGCTCAGCTTCAGGACGTTTTGGACCAAAATTGGGTAGATTCAGGTGAGAGGAGGGAGGCTGGTCTTGTGGAGACGATCTGGGGCGAGTTTGATACTGTGGCTCCTGAGAACATGGACAGGTTGCTGAGACGGCTGAATGCCACCACATGTTTATTGGACCCGTTTCCCTCCTGGTTGGTGCTGGCCATACAGGAGGTTACACGAGGCTGGCTCCAGGGGATTGTTAACGCTTCCTTGATGGAGGGTGTTGTTCCCACTGCCTTGAAAGAGGCGGTGGTGAGACCCCTCCTCAAGAAGCCCTCCCTGGATCCAGCTGTTTTGGGAAACTATCGTCCAGTCTCCAACCTTCGCTTTGTAGCGAAGGTTGTTGAGAGTGTGGTGGCAAATCAGTTACATCAGTACCTGGATGAAACTGTCTATCTGGACCCATTCCAGTCCAGCTTCCGGCCCAGGTACAGCACGGAGACGGCTTTGGTTGCATTGGTGAATGACCTCTGGAGGGCTCGGGACAGGGGTTATTCCTCTGCCCTGGTCCTCTTAGTTCTCTCAGTGGCTTTTGATACCATCGTCCATGGTATCCTGCTGCGGCGGTTGGAGAGTTTAGGAGTGGGGGGCACCGTTCTTCGGTGGTTCACATCCTATCTCTCTGACCACTCACAGACGGTGTTGGCAGGGGGTCAGAGATCGACTGCGCGGCGCCTCATGTGTGGGGTGCTGCAGGGGTCGGTTCTCTCGCCTCTACTGTTCAACATCTATATGAAGCCGCTGGGTGAGGTCATCAGTGGTTTTGGGGTGAGATACCAGCTGTATGCTGATGACACCCAGCTGTACATTTCCACCCCGACCACCCCAACGAAGCTGTTGAGATGCTGTCCCGGTGTCTGGAGGCTGTGTGGGTCTGGATGGGGAGAAACAGATCTCAAGCTCAACCCCTCAACCCCAAGACGGAGTGGCTGTGGATGCCGGCATCCCGGTACAGTCAGTTGCAACCGCGGCTGACTGTTGGGGGTGAGTCACTGGCCCCAATGGAGAGGGTGCGCAATTTAGGCGTTCTCCTGGATGGGCAGTTGTCTTTTGAGGAACACCTGACGACCGTCTCCAGGAGAGCTTTCTACCAGGTACGCCTGGTTCGCCAGTTGCGCCTCTTTCTAGACCGGGATTCCCTATGCACAGTCACTCATGCCCTCGTCACTTCTCGCCTGGACTACTGCAATGCTCTCTACATGGGGCTCCCCTTGAAGGGCACCCAGAGGCTCCAGTTAGTCCAGAATGCAGCTGCATGGGTGATTGAGGGACCACTCGTGGCTCTCACATAACACCTCTCCTGCACAAGCTGCACTGGCTGCCTGTGGTCTTCCGGGTGCACTTCAAGGTGCTGGTTACCACCTTTAAAGCGCTCCATGGCTTAGGACCGGGTTACTTACGGGACCGTCTTCTGCTACCACATGCCTCCCACCGACTGGTGCACTCCCATAGAGAGGGCCTCCCCAGGGTGCCATCGGCCAAACAATGTCGGCTGGCAGCCCCCAGGGCGAGAGCCTTCTCTGTGGGGGCACCTGCCCTCTGGAATGAGCTTCCCCCAGGACTTCGTCAACTTCCTGACCTCTGGACCTTCCGCCGCGAGCTGAAGACTTATTTATTCTTCCACGCGGGACTGGCCTAAAATGGGTTTTATTTGGATTTTAATGGGGTTTTAGATTGTTATGTATTTTATATTAATTATCAGCCAATTTGAATAAATTTTTTAATTTTGATTTTATTGTATTATATTTATGTATGCTATTTTTACCTGGCTGTAAACCGCCCTGAGTCCCTCGGGAGAAGGGCGGTATACAAATTAAATTATTATTATTATTATAAAATTATTATAATGGTCATATAATGAGACAATTCCCTTCTGATTTTTCAGTGGGAAATCAAAATACGGAATATACAGTAGTATATCTAGGATATAAACCTTGAATAGGTTGAATGCATTTGCGAAATGTTAAACTCTCTATAAAAACAATGGAAAATAAAAATAAGTTAAAAATCTCACTATTTTCATATCCCTCCTTCTTAGTTTTCATAATATTACCATACTGCCCACTGTTCTCCTAAACAGCTAAGGAAGAAAATATTAAATAGAACTGCAGTCACTGGCTACAAACAGGTTTTTCCCTCCTGATGAGCTTGCTATTTCGTCGTGTTCTTGGCTTAGATATAAAAATAAACAATCCACAGATGTCATACCTTTGTTAAATCAACCTTATAACTATTTCAAAGTTTCAGTGTGCTTTTTAAAAAAAACTTCCTGGGAAAAAATAAAAGTAAGAGAAGGTAGAGTAATAGGAATGTGGGGGCATAAAGAGAGAGAAAGATTGTGGGTGTTGTTAGAAAACATTCAACCATCTGATGTTTCAAGTCATTTTGCTCAGTGGGACTTTCTTTCAGGTTACATGCTCCCATGTAACACCAATCCTGCGCAGCTTGCACTGGCTTCCTGTGGTCTTTCGGGTGCGCTTCAAGATTTTGGTTACCACCTTTAAAGCGCTCCATGGCTTAGGACCTGGGTACTTACGGGACCGCTTGCTGTTACCCGTGCCTCCCACCGACCCGTATGCTCTCACAGAGAGGGCCTTCTCAGGGTGCCGTCCACCAAGCAATGCCGGCTGGCGGCCCCCAGGGGAAGGGCCTTCTCTGTTGGAGCTCCTACGCTCTGGAATGAACTTCCCCCTGGTTTACGTCAAGTGCCTGATCTTCGGACTTTCCGCCGTGAGCTGAAAACGCACTTATTTATTCAAGCGGGACTGGATTGATATTTTATTGGGGTATTTATGTCTTATGATTTTAAATGGTTTTAAAATTTTGGCCATGTTATAATATTTCTTTTTAATTTCTTTTTAACGTTTATACATTGTATTTTTACTAGGCTGTACACCGTCCTGAGTCCTTCGGGAGAAGGGCGGTATAAAAATTGAAATAAATAAATAAATAAATAAATAAATAAATAAATAAATAAATAAATAAATAAATAAATAAATAAATAAATGTGTACAGAATTATAACTATGATGTTCTTTCATTTCAGATAGATCTATGCTGTGTAGGTATTTTTCTTATGACATAAGAGTTGTATATTTGTTTTCTATAAACATACATGCTAACAGGGATGGGCTGCTGGGAGTTCGCAGGGGTTCGGGAGAACCTCTAGCTAAGATTCTGTGCAGTTTAGAGAACCCCCAAATCCCACTCCTGGCTGGCCCCGCCCACCCTGTCCCGCCCCTCCCAGGAGTCCCCACACAGCCCATTTTGGATGCAGGTAAGTGCAGGGTGTACACGGAGGCTTGGGAAGGGAGAAAAATGGGCCTTAGAGAGTTTAGGAAGGCTGGAACCAGAGGGTCTCCGGAGCCTGGGGAGGTCGTTTTCGTCCTCCCGGAGCCTCGACAAAAGCCTCCAGAGCCTGGGGAGGACAAAAGCACCCCCCCGCCATGATGCAGGAGGCTGGGTAGGCCACACCCACCATGGCCACACCCACTCAGCATCTGGGCAGAGACCCCTTTGCTAAAAATTTTGAAGCCCACCCCTGCATGCTATGTATCTACCAGACACATATATGTACCTATGTAACTATCTATCTACTTTATACTTTTAGGAGAGGCAACATTTTGCAAAACACAAAAAAGGAGTACCATAATTCAAAATAATTAAGGCGTGAGAGAAGAAACGGAAAAGGAAATAAGCAATTGCTTGCACAGATTTTGGTCTTCTGGTCCAAAATTATATCTTTTGGTAAATTGCTAAGTGAACGGAGGCCAACACAGCCTCCACAGAGCGAAAACTTAAATGCAATATCTTTCTGTACATTCAAATATAGGCTTAATATAGATGTCTACTTGTTTACAGATTCCAAATAGGACTTCTTCCACCTTAGATATGGAAGTTACTTGTACCAACTTGAATAATAATCCAGTCTGGTTTCAGATTGGCCCTTGAAGCTGCCAAGGATGATTATTCAAGTTGGTACAAGTACTCTCCATATCTAAGGTGGAAAAAATCATTTTTTTCTGTCTCTAACACCATTTGCTATGTACCAGTGGTGAAAGGTAATATTTGTTACTACCAGTTCTGTGGGCGTGGCTTGGGGGGGTAATTTGATTGGGTGGGTGTGACCAACTTTTTTTTTTTACTTTTAAAAGCATTTTTTCTACAACCTCTTCAGCCGAAGAGGTTGTTAAAAAATGCTTTTAAAAGCCTTTGGCGATGCCAGTGGAGTTACCTGATCGTCAGAGGCTTTTCTTTTCTTTTAAAAGCATTTTTTTTGACTTTAAAAGAAAAAAAGCCTCTGACGATCATGCAACTCAGCTGGGATTGCCAGAGCCTTTTAAAAGCATTTTTTCTACAACCTCTTTGGCAGAAGAGGGTGTAAAAATGCTTTTAAAAGCCTCTGATGATCAGGCAACTTTCTTTTTCTACAGAAAAAAAGAAAAAAATGCTTTTAAAAGGCTCTGACGATCCCAGCTGAGCTGCCTGATCGTTAGAGGCTTTATATATATATCTATATATACTTTTAAAAGCATTTTTTTGCCTGAAGAAAAAATGCTTTTAAAAGTTAAAAAAAACACCTCTGATGATCGTGCGGCTCAGCTGGGCATGGGGGGTGGCAGGGATTTTTGCTACTGGTTCTCCGAACCACCCACCACCATCGCTACCGGATCGTGCAATCTGGTCCAAACTGGGATAATTTCACCCCTGCTATGTACCTTTATCCTGGTCTATCATTAGTGTACAACTTTTT
Source organism: Ahaetulla prasina (assembly GCF_028640845.1). Lineage (NCBI taxonomy): Eukaryota > Metazoa > Chordata > Lepidosauria > Squamata > Colubridae > Ahaetulla > Ahaetulla prasina. The sequence continues at coordinate 79,274,070 of NC_080545.1, read as the reverse complement.
GGCTAAAATATCAATAATATTCTAATAGAAGAAAATAATAGAGCAACTTTGTATAAAATAGGCAATATACTTGCTGTGTATGTGTGTGTGTGTGTGTGTGTGTTTAAGAAGTGGAACATCATCTCTCCCTCACCCCTGAAGTATAACTGGCTCTCACCTTTATACTTTTCTGCAAGGCCCTGAAGATTTAGTTTTGTCAGGCCTGGAGACCACAAATGGAGATGGAGATGGTTCAAATGGTTAATTTCCTTGCATTGTTGATGTTGTACAGGGAGGGTTGGCTATGGGCTTTTGCGTGGTGGATTTTAAAGTTGTTAAGTCCCACAGAACCATTATGTGTAACCATCATCATCATCATCATGTAAGGGGCATGCATAAGCGCACCAGAGTGCCTACTGTCCCTGTCCTGTTTCCTCTATTTGCATCTATTTTATGTATCCAATCCATGCTTATACTTATTACCGAATACGTTCTTGACTAAATAGATAGATCAATTGATCAATTGATCAGTTGGAAGGGGCATTTTGGGCAAAGTTGTTGCCTGACTTACTACATGAACTGTTTGTTCATTTATATTCACTACTTTACATCCTGAGTGTGTACCAATAATCTATGTGTATATAATTGCTATTTAATGAGATGTGGGTAACCTTACACTGGCTTGTAGAGAGTCTCTAGATGAAACATCTTAGAGTTTTTTCTAAGATGGCTTTGAGACATGAGGCATCGTGACATGAGGCAAGGCAAGACTGGAAGATGAGCTTGGAAAAGCCAGCAACCCAAGTGCCACTAATTGGCACAAAGGAAGTTTGCCCCCTGCAGGCCACCAAGGATAGGTGCGCAAACGCCAAGCAGAATGAATTCGCAATCTAGGCTGTCAGGACTGCATTGTGTCTAGGATGTGTAGATACGCTAAATATATAAAGCATGCTTAAAATAAAACTGGAGTTTGACTGTACTTGACTGAAATATGCTAAAGCTAATTGGTATTTCTTTACTACTAGCAAGGAATGATGAATTAATGGCTTGGGTACAGCTAAGCTTAATCAACCAGTTTACTCTTTCTGCATTTTGTGAAAACCTTAATTGATTAAAGTTGTAAACTGCAGAAGTCAGTATCTTGCGCTGATCCGGTGATGATTATGGCGTCTAGAATATAGAGGACTAAATGGTAAACCAGGAAGAAAAATTGTTATGCTGTATGTCTGTAAACTAGGAGAACACCAGAAGACACAACATATCTGACCGAAGGTGGTCTGATCTTGTGGAGTGGAATGGCTGAATAAATGCATAGAACTAAAGGTGAGGGGTTAGTTAAAGACAGAGAAAAGAAAAGCTCCGTATGAATGTGATTGAAACAAGAATGTTTTTGCCAGGATAGAAAGACATGAGGAGGCATAATGTACTGTTGTCGTAACCTTAAGTTACTTATAGTTCTTATCTTCTGCCTCTAATTTCTGTTGCTTATTACTCCTGTACTCCTTTTCTGCACTTTAAAGTGTGTGGTGAGAATGTTTGTCTTTTATCGACAATTTATAAGAGCATGTTGACTCATGTGATTAGGACGCTGGGGTGGAGGTTAGTAAGGCCACGTTCGAGACCTGAATGCTGCCATGGGGAGGGGTTGAGCGCCCTTCCTTCACTTCAGCTCTTGCTGGGGACATAAAAGAATTCCCCAACTGCATGCCCTGCAGGCAATGGGGTTGTCACCAGCTAATTCTTTCAACCCTCAAGTGCCTCAGCACTTCTGACATGGGTGCTCTCTGATTTTAAATTGCAAATATGTCTTTTTGTTCTCTTTTCTAGGTTTTGTGTCCACAGTTTGAGCATTAAGAGACTTATCAAAATATTCCATCATCACTGGCTTTTCTATTAACATAAACCTATTAAATCTAATTTTATCTACTGGGACAATCGAACAGTCTTTGACCTCTTGGTTCTGGAAAACAACTTCATAACTTTTAAGATCTCTCTCTGTTTGCTTTGCATCTCTTCCTCCAGTCAAATATGTAAAGGGTATATTTCATTTCCTATCCAGGTTTCCTTTCTTTGTGACTGATTATTTCTCTTGGTGTCTACTAACCATTGCAGCTTTTCCTTGTCTTTCTTAATAGGGAGTACTCTGTGTCAACACATGAAATTTATTTCCAAAAAAGGATTAGGCTTAGCCTTTTTTTCCCCTCAAAGCAGTCTCATTAATATTATCTCTCTTCTTTTTTTAAAGGAAACAACTACCTCATAAAATGAGGTGATAAAGAGACTTTCAAAATTAGTAAATTTTTGGGCAGGACGTTATAGGATGAGGGAAATAATCAAATGCATACTTTCCAGTAAAAGTTCAAACACTGGCAATTATTTGCAAGATCATGTGGGAAACAAAGGAAATAAAATAAAGATGATTAGGGGACAGGAGGCTAAAACATATGAAGAATGGTTGCAAGAACTCGGTATGTCTAGTTTAATGAAAAGAAGGACTAGGGGAGACATGATAGCAGTGTTCCAATATCTCAGGGGTTGCCACAAAGAAGTGGGAGTCAAATTATTCTCCAAAGCAACTGAGGGTAGGACAAGAAGCAATGGAGGGAAACTAATCAAGGAGAGATGCAACTTAGAACTAAGGAGAAATTTCCTGACAGTTAGAACAATCAATAAGTGGAACAATTTGCCTGCAGAAGTTGTAAATCTCCAACACTGGAAATTTTTAAGAAAATGTTGGATAACCATTTGTCTGAAGTGGTATAGGGTTTCCTGCCTGGGCAGAGGGTTGGACTAGAAGACCTCCAAGATCCCTTCCAACTCTGTTGTTGTTGCTGTTGTGTTGTTGTTGTTGTTGTTGTTGTTGTTGTTGTTGTTGTTGTTGTTGTTGTTATTATTATTATTATTATTATTATTATTATTATTATTATTATTATTATTATTATTATTATTATTATTATTATAGTTTGCTTTTCAGTTGGCCGAAGGTTTTGTTTAATTCATCATCATCATCACCAGCTATTCAGTTGTGGGTTGTTACCAGTTCACCCTGGATCAGGCAAACTGATAGCGGCAGCAGGCAGCTCCGCCCACCTGCCTGGATGCTTCTGCATAGAAGTGTTGCACGCACGAGCAAACCGGTAACAAACTAAATTGAAACCCACTAGTACAGCTATCTACCACAGGTAGTTCTTGATTTACGACCATAATTGTGCCCAAAATTTCTGTTGCTAACTGAGACATTTATTTAAGTGAGTTTGGCCCCATTTTACAACCTCTCTTGCACAGTTGTTAAGCGAACTACTGCAATTGTTAAATTAGTGGTATGGTTGCTAAGTGAATCTGGCTTCCCCATTCACTTTGCTTGTCAGAAGGTTGCAAAAGGTAATTGATCACATGACTCCAGAACACTGCAACCATCATAAATATGAACCAGGTGACAAGCAAACAGAATGTTGATCATGTGACCATAGGAATCTTGCAATAGTCATGTGGAAAACCACCATAAGTCCCTGGTTTCAGTGGTGGTGTAACTTTGAACAGTCACTAAAAGAACAGTTATACATTGAGGACCACCTCTACTGAATGATATCATGGAGTTACACCATCGAGTCACAATGCTTCAGTCCATCTTAATGGGATGAAAAAACATATTTTGGATCTTGCAGCCTTTGCTTCAATGTTTATTTATTTATTTGATTTTTATACCGCCCTTCTCCCGAAGGACTCAGGGCGGTGTACAGGCAAGATAAGACCAACAATGCAATATACAGGTTAAAATACAATTTAAAAAACTTATTTAAATTAGCCTGAAGATTAAAATTTGACATACTAAAAAACCCCATTTAAAAATTAGTAAATTTAACCATATTAAAATTTGCCATACTAAAAACCCCGTTTAAAAATTAAATTCCAATTTAAACCAGCCCCGCGCGGATAAAAAGATGTGTCTTCAGTTCGCGACGGAATGTCCGAAGGTCAGGTATTTGGCGTAAACCCAGGGGAAGCTCGTTCCAGAGTGTGGGAGCCCCCACAGAGAAGGCCCTTCCCCTGGGGGCCGCCAGCCGACATTGTTTGGCAGACGGCACCCTGAGAAGTCCCTCTCTATGGGAGCGTACAGGTCGGTGGGAGGCGTGTGGTAACAGCAGGCAGTCCTGTAAGTACCCAGGTCCTAAGCCATGGAGCGCTTTAAAGGTCGTAACCAACACCTTAAAGTGCACTCGGAAGGCCACAGGCAGCCAGTGCAGTCTGCGCAGGAGTGGTGTTACATGGGAGCTACGTGTAGCTCCCTCTATCACCCGCGCAGCTGCATTCTGGACTAACTGAAGCCTCCGAGTGCACTTCAAGGGGAGCCCAATGTAGAGAGCATTACAGTAATAGTTTGATAGCAGAACAGTAACCAGAAGTAGTGGAAATGAATTTTCATACTTACCATGAATTAATTCTGTCCTGCGATGGGAAATGTATTCAGGAAGGAGATTTTAAAAAAATCATGATGGACTATAGTTTTAAAATGTTTTATTAAAAGCTGTAAGTTACAACCAAGTTAGCTATTTCAGTGCTGGTACAATCTGCATATAGAAATCTACTCTTGCTATTACGAAACGTAAAAACTTGGTGGAGGAAGTTCTGTCTATTTTATACATAAAAAGGCCTGTCTGCCCAGACCGTTATGACATCATAGAACCCTTATAGGCTACACCTTGGGGGTCCCATGTAAGTCACAAACATGCAGAACCAAAGTGGACTTGGCAGAATAAAAGAGGAATTTAAAATGAATCTATACTTTCGCATATATAACGGCACTCATGTACTAAATGATATTGCTGCCTTTACTGAGGTTTTCTACACATGCCACTAAGATTATACATTTAAAATACTAGAATATCAACTTTCCCCAACTTGGATCATTCCAGGTGTGTTGCATTACAATTCCCATCATGCCCAGCCAGAAAGACGATGGGTGACAGTTGTAATCTGACTCATTGGAGGATCAACAAGTTGGAGAACTTGTAACAGTGGAGTAAAAAAAGAGAGAGAGAGAGAGAGAGAAAAAAGAGGGTGCATTTGTATGCTTATTTTTCCCTATTGTACAATTAAGCTATAAATAACTTCTGGATAAAAGGACTAGGTGTCAATGAAACTTGTTAACCAATTACATTCAAGGAAGTCCCATTCTCATGGCCAGCGTAGCTTCCCTATTCCAGTGGTTTCTCTTGTTTCTTGCCTTCTTTTTTCTTTTTCTTGGGTTCTGTTGATACAAGAGGAATAAGAACAGGATCAAAACATCATCATAAAGAAAGATGACTCCAGAGGATGCCAAGAAATGAATGAGCATTTATTAGATCCCAGGAACAAGAGATATGCACAATACTATTTTGTATAATGTACTCAAGACTGTCTATCACGTGTAGATCAGTGGTGGGTTTCAAATTCTTTTACTACTGGTTCTGTGGGCATGACTTGGTAGGCGTTGCAGGGGAAGAATACTGTAAAATCTCCATTCCCACCCCAATCCGGGGAAAGGTTACTGCAAAATCCCCATTTCATCCTGATCAACTGGGACTTGGAAGGCAGAGAATAGATGGGGGCAGGGCCAGCCAGAGGTGGTATTTACTGGTTCTCTGAACTACTCAAAATTTCTACTTCTACCAGGTATTTCTAAGCCTGTTATTAAAACACAGCTGCCTGCAATTACTACAGGTTCTAGTCCCACCAGGTCCAAGGTTGACTCAGCCTTCCATCCTTTATAAGGTAGGTAAAATGAGGACCCAGATTGTTGGGGGGGGGCAATAAGTTGACTTTGTAAATATACAAATAGAATGAGACTATTGCCTTATACACTGTAAACCACCCTGAGTCTTCGGAGAAGGGCGGGATATAAATATAAAAAATATATATATATTAGCAGCTAGCTAAATGAGGTAGCCCTGGAATTCATACCATCTTCCTTCATTTATTGAAATAGCAGTTTTGCCAAGAATAACAATTTCAATTTGTTTAAATTATCTTCTTCCAGCTATAAGCCTCCTTTGGAAAAAGATCAATCAGCATCTCACACAGATACATTCTATCAGGACATTTCTTCTGCAATGAGTATTCGTCAACTTATACCTTCCTGAGTTGTATATCAAGGAGGTGACTATATAAATCAAACAGCCAACAAAGAAACAAATAAAAAACAAATAAATTCATGACTTGAGCAAAGAGGTGAAAGGCATGTTTGTTTGTAAACAGCATAACACTGGGTGGGATAACTAATAATCTTAGAGGATGAAAACAAATTCCAAATTGATCTTGACATATTAAAGTAGTGGTCTGAAAATTACAAAATGAAATGTGATAAATATAACTTCCTTCTTATGGAAGAAAAACGTACAATTCTGAAAGAAGGAGGCACCTTTGTTATAGTATGTGTGGGAAAGATCTTGGAGCCATAGTTGATCAGATATGATTCAGCTATGTGACATAGCTGCCAAGAAAGCAATAGCATTTTTATGAATGTCCAAATAATTGAAAATAATAATTCTGCTATATTCTGCCAGGTTCTACCTTGCTCAGTATACCCAATTCCAGCTATCTTTCAGAAGGAATCAGGAAAAACTGAGAAAGATGTCAACAAGGTTGATAAAAGGGGCTGGAAATGAAGTCCTATAAGAAGAGATTAAAGGAATTGCATATCCAACAGACGAGAATATCTGTAGCTCAGTGTTGGTGCTCTCTGAGCATGGTTGTTTGCTTACAGACATTTAATTATTAACAGATTAACAGAGTTGGAAGGGACCTAGTAGGTCATCTAGTCCAACCCCCTGCCCAAGCAGGAGACCCAAACTATTTCTGACAAATGGCAATCCAATCTCTTCTTGAAGGCCTTCATTGATGAAGTTCCCACAACTTCTGAAGGCAACTTCTGTTCCATTGGTTGATTGATTGGTTGATTTAATTATCCAGCTAGGTAATATCATCAGTGATCGGGTTACCTACTTAAGTAATGGAGCATTTGGAGTCCTTCCTGTCAAAGACTACTTCAGCTTTAATTGCAATAATACTAGAGCAACTAATAGATTTAAACTTAATGTCAACCGCTTTAATCTAGATTGCAGAAAATATGACTTCTGTAACAGAATCATCAGTGCTTGGAATACTTTACCTGACTCTGTGGTCTCTTCTCATAATCCTAAAAGCTTTAACCAAAAACTTTCTACTATTGACCTCACCCCATTCCTAAGAGGACTATAAGGGGCGTGCATAAGCGCACAAACGTGCCTACCGTTCCTGTCCTATTGTTTTTTGTTTGTTTGTTTGTTTTTCTTTTCTTCTTCCTATATATATATAAATATATATATATATATATATATATATATATATATATATATATATATATATATATATATATATATATATATATATATATATATGCTTATACCTCCTATATTTACTCATATATGTGTTTATATACTATATAATCTTTTTGTATGATACCTACATATATTGTTGTGACAAAATAAATAAATAAATAAATAAATTTGCAAGCAACCAGCCAGATTTAGAGAGCACCAAGAACACAACAAAACAATATATGGTTAGGTTTGAGAAAACTCACTGAAAAAGAGGTAAGAGTCTTGAAAGGTGAAAGTATTTCTAGAGTGCAGGGGCGGGGTAGAATAATAGATTTCAATTACAAGGAGTCACATCCTAGTCACTGAATGTTAGGAGTGTTGCAATAGTTAGACCAGGGGTCCCCAAACTTGGCAGCTTTAAGACTTGTGGACTCCCAGAATTCTCCAGCCAGCATAGCTGCCAAGTTTGAAGACCTCTGAGCTAGACCAATTAAACAATAACACTTGTTTAAAGTGGCAGTGATTTCCCATTCACTGACTGTGTTCAAGAATGGCTGAAGAAACCTTCTCTCAGGCTTACTTTAATATGGTTTCTGCACTTCTTACAGGCTAGGACCTGATGAAATAAATAGTCCTCTAACTCTGTCATTCTCTGCCGCAGCCTTCTGTAGGAAATGATGAATGGATTCTTTCAGCGCTCCTGAAGCATGAATATAAAGTGGGCTACAAGAACTGTGTGTCACAGAGACATTAAGTCAGTAGCTTCTTCCAGGTCTGAATGCTTTAGATTTTAGGTTCTAAACCTAAAGTTTGGAAGAGCCTCTTCTACTTTTTTAAACTTTGGAAGAGCCTCTTATTGGAGCGTTTGTTCCCCAAGATTACAGTAGAAGTATTGCCAAGGTAAAAGAACCAGGTATTCAGTCAGGAGAAGAATAGCCACCTGCCTTCTAAAGCCCATAGGCTTTATGAGATTTGCTATTGACCTTCAGAAAATCCCTGACCTTGCTGTCACTTCTGGTTTGTTCACTTGTCTACTCAAAACTGATGAATTGGTTGGGATAGGAACGAGAAGGAGCAGCCAAAACCACCCTTCATCTTGCAGCCGTAGGAAAAGAGCAAGCAGAAAGCGGGTGTTGCTTTCTGCAGGAAAGGGGGCTTTGTCCACACCTGCCACCTCCCTCTGCCAAAAGAAATGTTAAAAATAAATGTGTGATTTAAAAATGGGCAATGTATATCCTTCATCACCTAGGCAGATATTTAATATTATTTTCCAGATATACTTCCCTCCTCAGGGTTTCTTTTTTTAAAAAGGATATTAATAGTGTGGGAAGAAATGGAGGGAGGGGAGAGACAGAACTCAAGTATGATCCAGAGCCAGCTTTTCTTATCTCAACAGCCAGTTATACTTGGCACGCAAGTGTTTGTCTCAAGGATTAGCTGGTGCAGGACTCAAAAAATACCAGTTAGCTGTTGGAGAAAAACGGTCATTGTCCAACGGTGGAAGGCAAATGAGAAGATACTGCATGGCTCTGAAACACACACTTGCACCCACAAATGCTTTGAGTTACCTGCCGCTGTTTCTTTCCTTTTTTTTAAAAAAAAACTTTTTTATTGTTTTATTGTGATGCACAATCTGACAAACTCATAACATATAAATATCTCCTATTTTTAAACAACATTTCTTAGTGGTCTTCTTTCGCTTTTATACCTTTCCCTCCACATCTCATTTATTATTTTATTTTCTTTCTTATCCCATTTCTTTTCTTTTTTTTTAAACCGGGGAATCTTTGGAATGTGCTCACTAGCCAGGTGAGCAGCCCATTCTGCGCCTTTTCCACAAATTCTCTATTTCTAGTGTAAAGAAAAGAAGAATTGGGGTGACATGATAGCAGTACTCCAGTATTTGAGGGGCTGCCACAAAGAGGAGGGGGTCAACTTATTCTCTAAAGCACCAGAGGGCAGGACAAGAAACAATGGTTGGAAACTAATCAAAGAGAGAAGCAATCTGGAATTAAGAAGAAAAAATCCTAACAGTGAGGACAATTAACCAGTGAAATAGCTTGCCTTCAGAAATGGTGGGCACTCCATCACTGGAGGTTTTTAAGAAACAACTGGACACTTATCTGAAATAGTATAGGTTCTCCTGCTTGAGCAGGGACTGAACTAGAAGACCTCCAAGGTTCCTTCCAGACTCCTCTTCTCTTCTCTTCTCTTTTCATTATATAATATATAATATAATATAACAATAGAGTTGGAAGGGACCTTGGAGGCCTTCTAGTCCAAATCCCTGCCCAGGCAGGAAGCCCTACACCATCTTAGACAGATGGTTATCCAACATTTTCTTAAAAATTTCCAGTGTTGGAGCATTCACAACTTCTGCAGGCAAGTCGTTCCACTGATTAATTGTTCTAACTGTCAGGAAATTTCTCCTTAGTTCTAAGTTGCTTCTTTCCTTGATCAGTTTCCACCCATTGCTTCTTGTTCTACCCTCAGGTGCTTTGGAGAACAGCCCGACTCCCTTTTCTTTGTGGCAATCCCTGAGATATTCTATTCTATTCTATTCTATTCTATTCTATTCTATTCTATTCTATTCTATACTACCAGTGGTGAAATTCAAAATTTTTTACAATGGGTTCTGTGGGTGTGGCTTGGTGAGCGTGGTAGCGTGGCTTGATTGGTGTGGCTTGGTGAGCTTGGCAGGGAAGGATACTGCAAAATCTCCATTCCCACCCCAGTCCAGGGGAAGGATACTGCAAAATTCCCATTCCCTCCCCACTCTGGGGCCAGCCAGAGGTGGTATTTGCCAGTTCTCCGAATTACTCAAAATTTCCGCTACCGGTTCTCCAGAACCTGTCAGAACCTGCTGGATTTCACCCCTGGAGCACACGTCCATTTGTGCACACCAACACAAGTTATTTATATGATTTATATTATCACACTTCAGGACAAGATGCAACCTTTAGCCACATATCTACTCCTGTGGATGCCAGAGCCATTCTCAGCAATGCAAAGAACAAACTGCAAAATTCATACCTGTAATTAAATTTCACAGATGAAACTAGCTACTTTGTTCTTTCCAGCATCTTGCCTAATCTAAAAAATGGTGTGGGAAATGTACAAGAATAGAAAGGATATGTGTAGCACCACCTTTCCTCCAGGTAATATTGGAAAGGTGGAACAATCTTTTTCCTTTACTACTTCCAAACTTTAACTATTCCTCCCAAATAACCGCAGAAGGAACAATTGCTTGGACATTTTGCAGATGTTATCCAAATCAAATAGCCAAATATATCAATAGATGCCAGTTAATTTGGTCAAAAATAAAGAAATGACAGACATTTCCTTTCTTTTTCTTTTTTTAAGTAGACAGCAAAATTTTATGGAGCCTAACATCAACTTCTACCCTTATCACTAATGCAGTCTCTGCAAGGTAGATTGTATTTGTAAATTTCATTTGATGTTAAAATATACAACAGCTACATATATGGAATTCTGAGGACCCCAAAGTTTAAATTGCTGAAACTCATCTTGCATTAAAAATGAAGTCAAAACAGGAAAACTCAGAACTAGGGATTTTGACCGAGGATTAATGAACTAGAATCTTAACATCAGTTCTTGTACTCTGCTGTCAAAGTCTTCACCTTAGAAGTTCCTATTTTTGTTTAGGTATTATGTTCACTCATTGTTCTCTTCCATGAAGTTAACACAATGGGCCAAGAAGAGACTTAAACAAAATTGAGCTATCATTTGCCATGTTAAGGCATACTAAGTCTGTCAGGAAAAAGTCAACAACTCTTACTATTTGATGGAACTGAAGAACTTAATTAACAATACAACTTATTCTGTATTTTTTTTTCAAACTCAGCCTAATTTGCTTTCATTTTTTCCCTAAATGAGAAATTCATTGAAATACTTATGAGAGAGTGCTTTTTTTTTTTTTTTGCATTTTGTTTTAAGTAGTCAGGATATGTGAATGTCCCTTTCAGTGTGAAATTCATAGCGCGAGCTCTGCCGCCCGCCCGCCTCCTCCTCTGTCTGGTGGGCCGGGCTGGAGCCGTGGGCGTCCTGGGCGCCCCCTACAGCCCAGTGGCTGAATGGCCGGCCCGCAGCCCCGGGTGGGCAGGGGTAGTCTCAGCGGAGCCTCCCCGCATCTGCAACCGGGCGAGCGGCGGCTTCCTTGGGGGCCAGGACGGGGGCCGCACCCCACTGTCCACCGAGAATTTGCTGCGGGCCAATAAAAACTGACCCGCGGGCCGCAGTTGGCCCGCGGGCCGTAGTTTGGACACCCCTGTACTAGAGCAACTAATAGATTTAAACTTAATGTCAACCGCTTTAATCTAGATTGCAGAAAATATGACTTCTGTAACAGAATCATCAGTGCTTGGAATACTTTACCTGACTCTGTGGTCTCTTCTCATAATCCTAAAAGCTTTAACCAAAAACTTTCTACTATTGACCTCACCCCATTCCTAAGAGGACCATAAGGGGCGTGCATAAGCGCACAAACGTGCCTACCGTTCCTGTCCTATTGTTTTTTGTTTGTTTGTTTGTTTTTCTTTTCTTCTTCCTATATATATATATATATATATATTTGTTTTCTGAGGTTTTCACGGGTGTTTGTATATAGGTCTTTGGTTGTTCGGGTTTTCTCCCGTGTAAAATTGGAAGTGTCTTGGCGACGTTTCGACGAAGTCTCATTCGTCATCTTCAGGCTTCAGCTTCGTGCTTCTGGGAGCAATGTGTGATCGCAGTTGTTTCTTCCTTCAAAACGCCGCCAAGACACTTCCAATTTTACACGGGAGAAAACCCGAACAACTAAAGACCTATATATATATATATATATATATATATATATATATATATATATATATATATATATATGCTTATACCTCCTATATTTACTCATATATGTGTTTATATACTATATAATCTTTTTGTATGATACCTACATATATTGTTGTGACAAAATAAATAAATAAATAAATAAATTTGCAAGCAACCAGCCAGATTTAGAGAGCACCAAGAACACAACAAAACAATATATGGTTAGGTTTGAGAAAACTCACTGAAAAAAGAGGTAAGAGTCTTGAAAGGTGAAAGTATTTCTAGAGTGCAGGGGCGGGGTAGAATAATAGATTTCAATTACAAGGAGTCACATCCTAGTCACTGAATGTTAGGAGTGTTGCAATAGTTAGACCAGGGGTCCCCAAACTTGGCAGCTTTAAGACTTGTGGACTCCCAGAATTCTCCAGCCAGCATAGCTGCCAAGTTTGAAGACCTCTGAGCTAGACCAATTAAACAATAACACTTGTTTAAAGTGGCAGTGATTTCCCATTCACTGACTGTGTTCAAGAATGGCCGAAGAAACCTTCTCTCAGGCTTACTTTAATATGGTTTCTGCACTTCTTACAGGCTAGGACCTGATGAAATAAATAGTCCTCTAACTCTGTCATTCTCTGCCGCAGCCTTCTGTAGGAAATGATGAATGGATTCTTTCAGCGCTCCTGAAGCATGAATATAAAGTGGGCTACAAGAACTGTGTGTCACAGAGACATTAAGTCAGTAGCTTCTTCCAGGTCTGAATGCTTTAGATTCTAGGTTCTAAACCTAAAGTTTGGAAGAGCCTCTTCTACTTTTTTAAACTTTGGAAGAGCCTCTTATTGGAGCGTTTGTTCCCCAAGATTACAGTAGAAGTATTGCCAAGGTAAAAGAACCAGGTATTCAGTCAGGAGAAGAATAGCCACCTGCCTTCTAAAGCCCATAGGCTTTATGAGATTTGCTATTGACCTTCAGAAAATCCCTGACCTTGCTGTCACTTCTGGTTTGTTCACTTGTCTACTCAAAACTGATGAATTGGTTGGGATAGGAACGAGAAGGAGCAGCCAAAACCACCCTTCATCTTGCAGCCGTAGGAAAAGAGCAAGCAGAAAGCGGGTGTTGCTTTCTGCAGGAAAGGGGGCTTTGTCCACACCTGCCACCTCCCTCTGCCAAAAGAAATGTTAAAAATAAATGTGTGATTTAAAAATGGGCAATGTATATCCTTCATCACCTAGGCAGATATTTAATATTATTTTCCAGATATACTTCCCTCCTCAGGGTTTCTTTTTTTAAAAAGGATATTAATAGTGTGGGAAGAAATGGAGGGAGGGGAGAGACAGAACTCAAGTATGATCCAGAGCCAGCTTTTCTTATCTCAACAGCCAGTTATACTTGGCACGCAAGTGTTTGTCTCAAGGATTAGCTGGTGGATGACTCAAAAAATACAAGTTAGCTGTTGGAGAAAAACGGTCATTGTCCAACGGTGGAAGGCAAATGAGAAGATACTGCATGGCTCTGAAACACACACTTGCACCCACAAATGCTTTGAGTTACCTGCCGCTGTTTCTTTCCTTTTTTTTAAAAAAAAAACTTTTTTATTGTTTTATTGTGATGCACAATCTGACAAACTCATAACATATAAATATCTCCTATTTTTAAACAACATTTCTTAGTGGTCTTCTTTCGCTTTTATACCTTTCCCTCCACATCTCATTTATTATTTTATTTTCTTTCTTATCCCATTTCTTTTCTTTTCTTTTTAACTGGGGAATCTTTGGAATGTGCTCACTAGCCAGGTGAGCAGCCCATTCTGCGCCTTTTCCACAAATTCTCTATTTCTAGTGTAAAGAAAAGAAGAATTGGGGTGACATGATAGCAGTACTCCAGTATTTGAGGGGCTGCCACAAAGAGGAGGGGGTCAACTTATTCTCTAAAGCACCAGAGGGCAGGACAAGAAACAATGGTTGGAAACTAATCAAAGAGAGAAGCAATCTGGAATTAAGAAGAAAAAATCCTAACAGTGAGGACAATTAACCAGTGAAATAGCTTGCCTTCAGAAATGGTGGGCACTCCATCACTGGAGGTTTTTAAGAAACAACTGGACACTTATCTGAAATAGTATAGGTTCTCCTGCTTGAGCAGGGGCTGAACTAGAAGACCTCCAAGGTTCCTTCCAGACTCCTCTTCTCTTCTCTTCTCTTTTCATTATATAATATATAATATAATATAACAATAGAGTTGGAAGGGACCTTGGAGGCCTTCTAGTCCAAATCCCTGCCCAGGCAGGAAGCCCTACACCATCTTAGACAGATGGTTATCCAACATTTTCTTAAAAATGTCCAGTGTTGGAGCATTCACAACTTCTGCAGGCAAGTCGTTCCACTGATTAATTGTTCTAACTGTCAGGAAATTTCTCCTTAGTTCTAAGTTGCTTCTTTCCTTGATCAGTTTCCACCCATTGCTTCTTGTTCTACCCTCAGGTGCTTTGGAGAACAGCCCGACTCCCTTTTCTTTGTGGCAATCCCTGAGATATTCTATTCTATTCTATTCTATTCTATTCTATTCTATTCTATTCTATTCTATACTACCAGTGGTGAAATTCAAAATTTTTTACAATGGGTTCTGTGGGTGTGGCTTGGTGAGCGTGGTAGCGTGGCTTGATTGGTGTGGCTTGGTGAGCTTGGCAGGGAAGGATACTGCAAAATCTCCATTCCCACCCCAGTCCAGGGGAAGGATACTGCAAAATTCCCATTCCCTCCCCACTCTGGGGCCAGCCAGAGGTGGTATTTGCCAGTTCTCCGAATTACTCAAAATTTCCGCTACCGGTTCTCCAGAACCTGTCAGAACCTGCTGGATTTCACCCCTGGAGCACACGTCCATTTGAGCACACCAACACAAGTTATTTATATGATTTATATTATCACACTTCAGGACAAGATGCAACCTTTAGCCACATATCTACTCCTGTGGATGCCAGAGCCATTCTCAGCAATGCAAAGAACAAACTGCAAAATTCATACCTGTAATTAAATTTCACAGATGAAACTAGCTACTTTGTTCTTTCCAGCATCTTGCCTAATCTAAAAAATGGTGTGGGAAATGTACAAGAATAGAAAGGATATGTGTAGCACCACCTTTCCTCCAGGTAATATTGGAAAGGTGGAACAATCTTTTTCCTTTACTACTTCCAAACTTTAACTATTCCTCCCAAATAACCACAGAAGGAACAATTGCTTGGACATTTTGCAGATGTTATCCAAATCAAATAGCCAAATATATCAATAGATGCCAGTTAATTTGGTCAAAAATAAAGAAATGACAGACATTTCCTTTCCTTTTCTTTTTTTAAGTAGACAGCAAAATTTTATGGAGCCTAACATCAACTTCTACCCTTATCACTAATGCAGTCTCTGCAAGGTAGATTGTATTTGTAAATTTCATTTGATGTTAAAATATACAACAGCTACATATATGGAATTCTGAGGACCCCAAAGTTTAAATTGCTGAAACTCATCTTGCATTAAAAATGAAGTCAAAACAGGAAAACTCAGAACTAGGGATTTTGACCGAGGATTAATGAACTAGAATCTTAACATCAGTTCTTGTACTCTCCTGTCAAAGTCTTCACCTTAGAAGTTCCTATTTTTGTTTAGGTATTATGTTCACTCATTGTTCTCTTCCATGAAGTTAACACAATGGGCCAAGAAGAGACTTAAACAAAATTGAGCTATCATTTGCCATGTTAAGGCATACTAAGTCTGTCAGGAAAAAGTCAACAACTCTTACTATTTGATGGAACTGAAGAACTTAATTAACAATACAACTTATTCTGTATTTTTTTTTCAAACTCAGCCTAATTTGCTTTCATTTTTTCCCTAAATGAGAAATTCATTGAAATACTTATGAGAGAGTGCTTTTTTTTTTTTTGCATTTTGTTTTAAGTAATGAAGTAGTCAGGATATGTGAATGTCCCTTTCAGTGTGAAATTCATTGAGTTCTCCGGTGTTCTGATTTCTCACCGTTCCTTTAAATCCATGAAAAGTCATCCCACGTCTCTGTTTAAATTGGGAAATATGGACATCAGACAGACTTCATGGTAAGTGAAAGCTATGTAACTAAAGAGAATGTCAGCAGCAGCAACCCTTAGTAACACTTTTTTAAAAAAAATACCAAATGAGATTAAAAGGAGTATGTCAGGCACCCTGAGAATAAAGCAGAAGCTTCTTTTGTAGGCGAAGAAATCATTTGAAAAACTAAAGAAATTACAAGCAAAAACTAGTTTAGAAGGTATTTTTTTTCTTTTTTTAAAAAAAAATTAACCACAGATGTCTTGGAGAAGTCCCAATATTATCTTTACCCATTTGCAGTACCGGAACACTCAGGACCAACCCAATTTTATTGGTAAGTATTGAAAAGTGCAAAATGATGATAAAGTTGTGCCATTGTTAAATCAGAGCAGGGGTGAAATACTACTGGTTCAGGCCGGTTTGGCTGAACCGGTAGCGATGGCAGCGGGTGGTTCAGAGAACCGGTAGCAATGGTGGCAGGTGGTTTGGCTGAACCGGTAGTGAATGGCAGTGCGAGGCTCTGCCCACCCGCCCAGTCATCGTTACATCCTGGTTTTAACCAGGAAGTAACCTGTTTTTTACCCTCTGCGCCTGCGGTAAGGAAGGTAAGTAGATTTCACCCCTGAATCAGAGGTCTTTTTTCAGTGTAGTTGGGTACCACATCTGAATATTCAGCATTTTTTTTCTTAATAGTGTGGTCGCAATATTAGATAATTCTGAATTGATACAGGTAGACTTTTTTTTA
Source organism: Ahaetulla prasina (assembly GCF_028640845.1). Taxonomy (NCBI): domain Eukaryota; kingdom Metazoa; phylum Chordata; class Lepidosauria; order Squamata; family Colubridae; genus Ahaetulla; species Ahaetulla prasina. The sequence goes on along the minus strand of NC_080545.1, from coordinate 79,257,124 downwards.
ATGTTACCCCTTGTATATGATATATGAAAATTTTAGGAAGAAGCCAGTTGAAAGTTTGTCCCCCACGATGTACAGCCACACAGAGTTTAAAGCTTAGAAAGAGAAACATAACAACTATCATTTTATGAAAATCAAATTAAAAATATGTTACAATTTATTCCTTTCCAGTAGGCAAAGGGACTGGGGTTGGCTTGAACACAAACAATTGTGAATTGTATCGATTCTATAAAAGTACCACACATTTCTTGCAAAATATGTCAGTTCTTGGATCCAACCTGCTGATGCAACTAGACCATTGTAGTATTGTGTGTCCTGGCAAAAGGAATGGAGAATTCCCAACAATGTGCTGCACAACTTGATTCATTGGATTAATCAGATTTTGTTATTTTCCATTAGGAGCAATAAATGGCTCGGCATTCTGAATGATGCTGACACAGACAATATGTAAGATTGCTGATTCTTACTGGAACGGCAAAGCTTGAACAATATATTTAAGGCTGTGCAGATGGCAGCCACGTTGGTCAATAGCATGTAAAGATCTGAACAATCACAAAATGGCAGAGAAGAGTTAAATTGTTAATATCCCTTTGCTGCCAATACAGTGGTCTTCTCTATTTTTGCAGCCCAGATATGGAAGCCCTACTAGACTGATGAAGAAGCAGGCACTGGAAGAACTGGAGGTTGTTTTGGCTCATTAGTTGCATGTCTTTTCCCCCTTTCTTGGAGGTCTTCTTTCCCTTCGTTTTATTTCCACGGTAACAATCCTATAAGATTAGGGCAGGGGTCTGCAAACTTGGCTCTTTTAAGACTTGTGAATTTCAACTCCCAGAGTTCCTGGCTGCGGAACTCTGGAAGTTGAAGTCCACAAGTCTTAAAAGAGCCAAGTTTGCCGACCCCTGGGTTAGGGTGAGAGAGAAATGATTGAGGAAAAGGACTTGCATCTTCTTGTCACTGGTCCAAGCCCAGAACATTAACCGCTACTAGACAATCTGTAACCGGGTCATCGTTTCAAAGATATTTTCTTACAAGATACCTCAATGCCTTCAACAATGGAAGAATTTTTAATGAACTGCCATCCATGGAAAAGTTCTTAAAAATTCAAGGAGACATTCAGAGTTGCATCTGCCTTGAAACTAGCCCATGTTGAAGTGTATAATGCAATCAAATATTACTTGTCCATATGAGATGTTTGATAATATTTTGTATTATGTCATAAAACTTTTGTGATGAATTTATGTAATAAAATATTATAGAAAATTTGCCGAATTTCAATTCTGTGGGGCTCATAGATTCCAAATTTTGGACACATTGTGTAACTTAGCCCATTGGTTGGTTAAAAAATTGTTACCCTTATGGTGCACCATTTCATCCAGTTAAAACTTATGGGAATGGGAGTTTTAGCAGTATATAGACTAGATCAGGGGTCTCCAACCTTGGCAACTTTAAGACTGGTGGACTTCAACTCCCAGAATTCCTGGCTGCGGAACTCTGGAAGTTGAAGTCCACAAGTCTTAAAAGAGCCAAGTTTGCCGACCCCTGGGTTAGGGTGAGAGAGAAATGATTGAGGAAAAGGACTTGCATCTTCTTGTCACTGGTCCAAGCCCAGAACATTAACCGCTACTAGACAATCTGTCACCGGGTCATCGTTTCAAAGATATTTTCTTACAAGATACCTCAATGCCTTCAACAATGGAAGAATTTTTAATGAACTGCCATCCATGGAAAAGTTCTTAAAAATTCAAGGAGACATTCAGAGTTGCATCTGCTTTGAAACTAGCCCATGTTGAAGTGTATAATGCAATCAAATATTACTTGTCCATATGAGATGTTTGATAATATTTTGTATTATGTCATAAAACTTTTGTGACGAATTTATGTAATAAAATATTATAGAAAATTTGCCGAATTTCAATTCTGTGGGGCTCATAGATTCCAAATTTTGGACACATTGTGTAACTTAGCCCATTGGTTGGTTAAAAAATTGTTACCCTTATGGTGCACCATTTCATCCAGTTAAAACTTATGGGAATGGGAGTTTTAGCAGTATATAGACTAGACCAGGGTCTCAACCTTGGCAACTTTAAGACTGGTGGACTTCAACTCCCAGAGTTCCTGGCTGCGGAACTCTGGAAGTTGAAGTCCACAAGTCTTAAAAGAGCCAAGTTTGCCGACCCCTGGGTTAGGGTGAGAGAGAAATGATTGAGGAAAAGGACTTGCATCTTCTTGTCACTGGTCCAAGCCCAGAACATTAACCGCTACTAGACAATCTGTCACCGGGTCATCGTTTCAAAGATATTTTCTTACAAGATACCTCAATGCCTTCAACAATGGAAGAATTTTTAATGAACTGCCATCCATGGAAAAGTTCTTAAAAATTCAAGGAGACATTCAGAGTTGCATCTGCCTTGAAACTAGCCCATGTTGAAGTGTATAATGCAATCAAATATTACTTGTCCATATGAGATGTTTGATAATATTTCGTATTATGTCATAAAACATTTCATGATTTATGTCATAACATGCATTACCAAATTTGCCAAATTTCAAATCCATGGGGAGGTTATGGGCTCCAGATTTTGGACAGATTCTGTAAATCAGCCCATTTGAGATACTACGCTTCAAAAACTATTGCCTTGTGATGCATTGTTTCTGCCAGGTAAAACTTACAGGAAGGAGAGTTTTGGTGGGATATAGATTGCTTGTGTCATTATCAGACATGTCTAAATTTCCCAAGGCACAATTAATCACAACCCCAAGTTTCATTGATAAGTGTTAAAGATATAAATCAAGAAGAACCTGATCCATTGTGTGTTACACTATGAATTGTTTATTGAATAAACTGCAATTGGTCATCCCTGATCTTGTTGCAATTCTCTTCTAAGTGGTCAGAGAGCAATCCAAGGGCTTTTCATACCATCTACTCTTAATTATCCATCTTTTTTTTACAAGTTACTTATCCAATAACTATAAATCCACTTGCATATTCATCTAACCTATCCAAACATACAGATTAGATCTATACATCCACTTTTTTTTCTCTCTAGTAAAATATCATTATATTATGGTGTCACTACATCTGCAAGTTATATTACTGTCTTCCTGCTGCATGAATAGAAAAGTTCTCAATATAATGACCTGACATCAGAGAAAGGGGGAAAAAAAGACTGTGACATATTTTTCATTTTCAACAACAGTTGGTGTTTCTTAAAAGATGCGCTTCCCTTTTAGAGTTCACATTCTCTCCAGTTTCCCAAAGTAGAAAGTTTAGACAGTTTGGCAGCACCGTATGTATTTTCACCAATAGATGCAAACAGCCAAGCAATGAAAATTTTCATAAGTGTTGTACTTTGTTCAATTTAATCACAATTGTGACATGCTAATGTAATGCCTATTACATTTTTGAGATCCAAGGGCTATAAAAGTTGGGTAAGGTTTCTGTAGTACACATACCATGGATTGCTTATCCCTATCATGTAGGAGAAGAGCAGGTAGAAAGCTGGGAGGCAGAGTTAGCATGTCATCAGCTTAGAGTTGTTATATTCCCATAAATGATCCAAGTCCACCCCCCCCCCTTGAATTCTGTTGACCGTTATCTGGTGACAATTTAGTATTGAGCTTTAGTTGACTAGATGTTTATGTACAGCCTTGAGCAATACATTCTTTGAACTGTAATTTAATGTCTGGTCCTGATCAGTGGTGGAATTCAATTTTTTTTACTTCCGGTTCTGTGGGTGTGGCTTGGTGGGCATGGCAGGGGAAAATACTGCAAAATCTCCAGTCCCACCCCACTCCAAGGGAAAGATACTGCAAAATTCTCATTCCCTCCCCACTCCTGGGGGAAGGATATTGCAAAATCTCCATCCCCACCCCACTCAGGGACCAGCCAGAGGTGGTACTTGCCGGTTCTCCAAACTACTCAAAATTTCCGCTACCAGTTCTCCAGAACCTGTTATAACTTGCTGAATAGCACTCCTGATCCTAATCCTTTGCACCTGATATATCCCACACTATGCCTTGGACAGCCATGTCTTACTAGGCCAAGCAAAAGAGGGGAGTTCACTCAAGGTTTGCAGGAACTTGGAAAAATGCCTGCCAAAGTTCTGAATAATGAACCCAACCAATTCAGCACTACAAGACTTTCAGCTTTCTCAAAGAACTGTTTTATTGAGTACATCATTTGGGCACGAATGAAAACCAAAACCAGCTCTAATTTTTTTCCGTGGTTTCAGTATCATTAAAGAATAGATAATTGCCTCCCTCATGGTCACAGGTCACATTGTCCAATTAGGTGTCATCTCCTAGGCAACTCCTTGGCAACTCCCCTCAGTCTCTGGCCAACACCTGTTGAGATGACCTTGGTTCCCACGGGATGATCTGCTGTTGTTGTCTGGTCTGACATTCAAGACATCCCCCCTCCCCCTCTATGTGGCAATCAGAGAAATGGAAAGATGGCTGAGGCAGGCTTGACAATGCCTTTCAATGGATCCCCTTTTTACTATATATCCGTGATGGCAAACCTATGGCATGGCCTGTATTTGGGTCCAGGAGGCTGCAGGGAGGTCTTCTAAGCTCAAAATGAGGGGTGAGGGATCGTGTGTGCATGCACAGGGGGTGGGCGGGACATGGGGGGGTCACGCACACATGCGAGGGGCACATTGCATTATGAGTGCTGGCACACACATGTACTATTGCACACGCGTGCGACTTTTGGCACCTGAAGAGAAAAAGGTTATCCATCACTTCTATACGTCATGGTGGAGGACATTGTTTTTTTCTGGAAAATCAATGTAATTTCTGAGTCATTGCTGAAAAATCAATATATATCAATATATATATATATTGTGAATTAAGAATCGTGCCTATTGCTTAAATAATTCTTTAAGCAAATAAGCTTGAACCAATTTTTAAAATAATTCTTCAAACACAAATAGCTTGAAGGAAGGAAGCAAGTATAATTTCTTATTCTTTTTCTTGCCTCCTTCATTCTTTATAATAGAGAAATGTGAATCCTTCACTAGTTGTTTCTGAGAAATTTGTTTTTATGTTGTTATATTTTCTTTTCTATATTCCTTTATTTGATAACTGGCCTTGCATCTGATGACTAATATCTGTGATAGGACCTCTATCATGATTATGCTAAGATATAATTCATAGTGGAACCCATTCAAAAATAAGGGGGTTTTTTTGTCTCTAAAATACCTGCAAGGATTCAAAACATCATTACTGGTGATCAAAGGTCACTCATACCACAAGTCTTTTTCTTGCTTCCTTTATTCTTTACAAATAACAATAGCTTATAAATCTTCTGATGGTTGATTCTGAGAAACATTTGTTTTTATATTACCAATGCCTTGGTAAGGCCACACTTGGAATATTGCATTCAATTTTGGTCGCCACGATGTAAAAAAGATGTTGAGACTCTAGAAAGAGTGCAGAGAAGAGCAACAAAGATGATTAGGGGACTGGAGGCTAAAACATAGGAAGAACAGTTGCAGGAACTCGGTATGTCTAGTTTAATAAAAAGAAGGACTAGGGGAGACATGATAGCAGTGTTCCAATATTTCAAGGGTTGCCACAAAGAAGAGGGAGTCAAACTATTCTCCAAAGCACCTGAGGGTAGAACAAGAAGCAATGGGTGGAAACTAATCAAGGAGAAAAGCAACTTAGAACTAAGGAGAAATTTCCTGACAGTTAGAACAATCAATAAGTGGAACAACTTCCCTGCAGAAGTTGTGAATGCTCCAACACTGGAAATTTTTAAGAAAATGTTGGACAACCATTTGTCTGAAATGGTGTAGGGTCTCCTGCCTGGGCAGGGGGTTGAACTAGAAGGCCTCCAAGATCCCTTCTAATTCTGTTATTATTATTATATTGTTATATTTCCTTTTCTTTATTCTTTATTTGATAACCATCTAGCATCTTCACAATACTTTAAAAAAAAAAACTACCAGTTTCGAGAAGCAAAAGAATCCTTTTTTAAATTGCACAACAGATTGGATAGAAACATTTCATTTGGGAAAGTTAAAAGGGAAGACTTATTTGAAGACAAAAGTTAGTAAATTTTTGAAATCTTGAAATGTTCTGTGGAGTTATGTGGGGGCTTATGGAAAACTGAAGATTTCTCCATGAACACAAGTCATCAGCCAAAGAACCAGTCAATAAACAAGGAAAGGATGTGAGATCATGTGCTCTTGACAGCTGCTTTTTCCAAGGAGACCATAGGGGACCATCTGCAGGTTTGAGCATCTGGAGATTAAGGGATTAACTGTTTGGCTTGCAGCCACAGCAGAGCCTTTGAAAGGGCACTAAGTTCACTTTCTAATCATTTTTGGAAATTGCCTATTAACTATCCTAAAGCAATTAGAGCCCTTCAGAACGACAAGTTTGAAAAGTCACTGAGTTAGTTTAGCTTCAACTCTGAACAAAAAAATAATTATAAGGTTAAGAACTTAAACAATTTGCAGTAAACAGCAAAAAGCTAAATAAGATTTTTGTCTAAGAAAGTTATAAATGGATTAAGGATCCAAATAAATTTGAAATATTCACTTTTGCTATAAGATTTTAGAATTAGCTATAAAAAAAAAATGCCTTCTCATGGCAACCAAATTTAGTTTGACTACCTTGGCTATTGTTAAGTCATAACAATGAAAAGGAACTTTATGGTTGTAGAAACTGGACAAGAGAGAGGACTAAAGATTCTAAGTAGAATTGTAGCAGATGACAATGGAAAAATACAAGTCTGCTTTTAGTGTTATTTAGTACTGGACCTTACAAAATGACACAAACATAACATTAGAAAAATATTAAAGGAGGTGTTTCAAGAATTGAGCCAAAATTTAACAGCTACAATATCAACAGTGTTAGCAATGATGTCTATCTCTATGGATAAAAGAAGTTCAAGTTTTTAAGGAGAGAATATGGAGGATATGGAGCAAATTTTGTCTGACAAAACAGAGAAAGTCCTGAAAGCAGAACTAGAAATGACACGCCAAGAGGTGTGAGATACCTATAGAAGTAGTTCTCGGCTTACAACCACAATTGAGCCCAAAATTTCTATTGCTAAGTGAAATATTTTACAACTTGCCACTGTTGTTAAGTGAATCATTGTCGTTGTTAGGCTAGTAACATGGTTGTTAAGTGAATCTGGCTTTCCCTTTGACTTTGTTTGTCAGAAGGTTGCAAAAGGAGATCACATGACCCCAAGATACTGCTACCGTCATAAATATGAACCAGTTGCCAAGCATCTGAATTGCAGTCATGTGACCATAGGGATGCGCCAAAGTTCGTAAGTGTGAAAAATGGTTATAAGTCTGGGGCCTCTGGTGGCTCAGCAGACTAAGTCAGTCTGTTATTAACACAGCTGCTTGCAATTACTGCAAGTTCAAGTTCAAGTCCCACCAGGCCCAAGGTTGACTCAGCCTTCCATCCTTTATAAGGTAGGTAAAATGAGGACCCAGATTGTTGGGGGCAATAAAAGTTGACTTTGTATACAATATACAAATGGATGAAGACTATTGCTTAACACAATGTAAGCTGCCCTGAGTCTTTGGAGAAGGGCGGGATATAAATTCAAATTAAAAAAAAAAAAGTCACTTTTTCAGTGTTATTGTAACTTCGAACAGTCACTAAATGAACTGTTGTAAGTCGAGGATTATCTGTATAGGGGAAAAAATGGAATGACAGTGATGAAACAAATTAAACAAAAAAGAAAGGGGCATCGGATCCAGAATGCAAAGGTTTTCTTACTCACTTGGATTAATAATTAGAATAAATATTAACTTATTCTGCCTTTTATCTCTTTTTTTTAAAACATATCTCAATAAGCATAATAGCTTTAAGAAGTGCTCCTACTGTGGAGAAGCGCTACAGAGTGCCAAATGTACAAGTAAAGCCATTGTTCTGATTAATTTTCCTTCTTTCTCCCCCTTTCATCCAAGAAAAATAGCATCACCATGAAAAACAAATTCTGCCAATATTATCCACTATTTCATGGAAGCCGTTATTCATGCCACTTTCTGCCCCTGCATGCACTGTTTTCCAGAGCCTATCAAGTCCAATTCAGTGACTGGGCTGCCCCCAAAATCTATTTTTAGGCCCAAATAGAAAGTCAGAAGGTTTGGAAAATATAAATAACATCTTCTGTTAATGACCCCACAATAATCCCTTGTGGGGTGGAGCCTGGGCGACTGAACGGAGCTGAGCGTTTACTGGCTGGATGCCCTTCCTGTCACCAATGCAGAGTTTTTTATTCAGCAGATATTTTCTCATTGTGCCCAGAGAGAGAAATATCTGCCTCTGCTTAGGATCGAACTCACAGCCTCCTAATTGTGAGGCAAGAGCTCCACCTCTATGCCACTGCACCACCCTTTGGAAAATATAAATATAATGATAACTAATTCCCAATAGATGTATTTTACAGATCAGCTCAGCTCAGATAAGAATTGGCAAAGAAACACATTCCTTAAGCCCCCATATCCTACCCTTAGGAAAGGAGCCATTGTTAAGCATTAACTGTAGGTATGTATGAAAACACCTGTCTTCTGTATGTATCCTGATATTCAAGCAAAATGTTGGAGGTGTGATTGTGATAACGCTACATATTTTCATATTTGGTGGACTTGTAAGAAAATTAAGGCCTTTTGGATAAGAATTTGGTGGATTATTCAAAATGTACTGAAGAAGAAGATAGTGTTCCTGCCGCAATTTTTCCTTTTGGGAATTATAACGGATTGTACAGGGATTGAGACTAAATTGATTCTGAATTTAATAACAGCAGCAAGATTGTTGATTGGACAATACTGGAAGAAAGAAGAGGTACCTACAATAGAAGAATGGATATTGAAAGTCATTAATTTGACTGAGATGGCTAAAATCTCAGCTTTTTTAAAAGACAATACGCAGGATTGTCAGATATCAGATATCAGATTAAGAAATATCAGATTGCCTTTGAATAATTAGGAAGTATTATTTTATGTAATGGGGAGGGGGTTGGGAGATGAAAAGATTTGGATGAGGTTAATTGGATTAGAAGAGAAAATTTTACTCTATGTTTGGTTTATGTATGACAATACCTTGTGATTGACCCGGGAAGCCGGGGGGGGGGGGGAAGGGAGGAGGGAAGGAGGGTTTCTGGGAGGGAGAGGGGAAAAAAGGGGAGAAAATGTTTTTGTTTTTTAAAACTTTTTCAATAAAAAAAAAAAGAAGATGAAAACACCTGTCTTCAAACTAGGGTTTTTCAGGTGTGTTGGACTACAACTCCCATCACATTTGTTTAGAAAACCAAATTCCTATCATACCCAGGCAAATATCATTGGCCCTATATAGGGAGGGGAGAAAAGTACATTCTAGGATATCTGGAAGGCTGGAGTAAGGTAGAAAAAGGGGAGTGAAGGAGACGTTTCCCAGACAGTATAATGAATGTGTTCATATAACTCAAGGGTGTCAAATACAACGCCTGCGAGCCAGATCCAGCCTGCAGGGTGCTTATACCTGGACCATGGGGCCAACCTGGAAACAGTGAAGGATCAGGCCGCAGTGCCTCTGCCAGCGAAAATAGAGCCTGGGAGGGCCTCACTGGCCATGCCCACCCTGGCCATGCCCACTCCAGCCACGCCCACTCTTCCCTTTGAGGTCAAACACAACCCTGATGCAGTCGTGAAATCCAATTATTTTTTTACAGTTCTGTGGGCGTGGCTCGGTGGGCGTGGAAGGGGAAGGATACTGCAAAATCCCCATTCCCACCCCACTCCTGGAGGAGGGACATTGCAAAATCTCCATTCCCACCCAATCTGGGGCCAGCCAGAGGTGGTATTTGCCAGTTCTCCAAATTACTCAAAATTTCCGCTATTGGTTCTCCAAACTGCTCAAAATTTCTGCTACTGGTTCTCCAGAACCTGTCAGAACTATTGCAGATAAACAATAACCATAATATAATATGAGCCATAATATAAACATATGGCTCACTCAACAATGACTTAAGTCATTGGTTGGTTTGTGTTTCCCCAAAATGCAGAAATCCCATTTCAGTTAAGTCTGATTTGTTTGCAACCCGTGCCAATATCAGAAAAATCCTTCATTTCCCTACCAAATTATTTGAAGCAGCAGTTTATTCCTTTGCCTCCAATAATGCTAAAAATTAACCTTTTCATGCATCCATCTAATGAGCCACATAACAGATTAAGCAGTACAATAATCACAGAAGCAGCTGAAACCGAGAGCACAAAAGCAAAGGAAGGAAAATCCAGCATTTTATGATAGAATTCATACAAAAGATCTTTAAACAAGCATAGCTTTTAAGCATTTCAGCATTTTAGTTCAATAACTTTACATTGTTTAAACTCAATTTATATTGCAGGGCTTTTAAAAGAATACTGAAAAGACTAGCTAGCTAGCTACTGTATCTATCATCTATCTATCTTAAACATGTTTATGCAGATTTTTAAAAAGAAAAGCTACTTCCATTCACTTAGCGTCAGTATGAAATGCCGTCATAGTTTGATCAATTTAAATGCCTGGAATACTGATGTTTGAACTGTTTACATGAATAAAAATCAATTTCTGTAGCCAAGGCTCAGAAAACAGATTTATAAGGATTGGTCAAGGGTTCCATGCTCATTTAGAACTGGAATTCAAACTAAATTCTGTTAACTATTTAATATTCACTTAAACACATGCAATGAATGGGTGTCCACCATGTTTCCTGCCCGTATTCTGTGCTGTGTCCTATAACTGAAAGACTTTGCTGCCCATTAAAGGATTCCAGGAAAAATCTGAGCTGCTACTATAAATGCAACAAGAGACAAAGACTGTAAGATGGAAAGTTTTTTTTTTTTCCTTTCAAAAACCACTTTGCTTCTCGAGCTAAAGCCATCTTTGGAGTCAGTATCAATATTGGCTCATGGAAAGTCAGCTTTGGCTATTCAGCATGGAAAGAGAAGAAGGATGGAACAAGAAAGCCTTGCCAGGCCACTTTGCAATTTTTCACATGGTGAGGATGTAAACTTTGGCCTGGCCCTCTTCTTGTGCAGTGTCTCTTGGTGAATTGAGTAACCCCAAATTATCCGGACACAATCCCCCTTCTTCCCAATATAACAGAGATAATGACTACGATGGAATAGATAGCATCAACAAGACCATGTACATTTCTACTGTTTCTTTTAATGAAATTGGATACCTGGGAAGGCGAGAGAGAGAGACAGAATGCTTATTGATTCATATATGGGGCAGGGAGTTACTCCATTTACACTCTTTTTGTGGACTTTCTATTGGTATCTGGTTGTAAACAGAATCCTGGACTATTTGAGCCTTTAGCCTGATCCAGCAAGAGCTTATATTTCAGAAGAACTAATAGTACTAATGAACTGTGGTGGCGCAGTGGTTAGAATGCAGTACTACAGGCTACTTCCGCTGACTGCTGGCTGCAGTTAAGCAGTTCAATTCTCACCAGGCTCAGCCTTCCATCCTTCCGCGGTGAGTAAAATGAGGACCCAGATTGTTGGGGACAATATGCTGACTTTGCAAACCGCTTAGAGAGGGCTATAAAGCACTGTGAAGCAGTATATAAGTCTAAGTGCTATTGCTATTGCACCTGTTAAACTACTCCAGGAAAATTTTCTCTCTCCTTTCCCAGACTCACTTACACAGACATATACACAAACACACCCATCTACATCAGAGGTGGGTTTCAGCAGGTTCTGACCAGTTCTGGAGAACCGGTAGTGGAACCGATAGTAAAAATTCTGACTGGCCCTGCCCCCATCTATTCTCTGCCTCCCAAGTCCCAGCAATTTGGGAGGAAATGGGGATTTTTGCAGTAGTCTTCCCCTGGAATGGGGTGGGATTGGAGATTTTGCAGTATCCTTCCCCTGGAGTGGGGTGGGAATGGAGATTTTGCAATATCCTTCCCCTGGAGTAGGGTAGGAATGGAGATTTTACAGTAACCTTCCCCTGAGTGGGATGGGAATGGAGATTTTGCAGTATCCTCCCCCTGGAGTGGGGAGGGAACGGAGATTTTACAATAACCTTCCCCTGGAGTGGGATGGGATTGGAGATTTTGCAGTATCCTTCCCCTGGAGTGGGGTGGGAATGGAGATTTTGCAGTATCCTTCCCCTGAAGTGGGGTGGGAATGGAGATTTTGCAGTATCCTTCCCCTGGAGTGGGATGGGAATGGAGATTTTACAGGATCCTTCCCCTGCCACGGCCACCAAGCCACATTCACAGAACCGGTAGTAAAAATTTTGAAACCCACCACTGAATCTACATAAACCTTCCTTTCTTTAAGGCCATTAAATAAGCTGACGGTCACATAAGGAACAGAAAGCTTCATCATTTCAGAATGTGGCCACTGTCGTCACGGATGGAAGTAAATGCCTATTAGCTGACTCTGCGTACGATCGATACATTGCACTGTGATGGTTTACGTGTCAAATTTTGGAGCAAATGTCTACAAGAGAAATGCTTGAAGTACATCCATGTGTGAATGAGGACTGTTTTTACATCTGGAGTTTTGCCGTTAGACTTCCAGAAAGACTTGATAGCAAACAGCAACCCCTGGTGACAGACCTCAATAATACATTGACATCCTTAATACCCAAGGGTATGGGGGAAAATAACTGTCAAGAGGGACACCTAGTGGTGGAATTTGATCCAGGAAGTTAGCAGAGATGCCTGCCTTATACAATTGCCTAATAATAATCCTACTGGAAAAACAGAAAAGCAAGCAAATTAATTCTTAAGACCAGAAAATCAGGTGGAACATATCACTTGTCACTTGTATGAAACTGCAGAGAAGGAAAGAGACTGGGAGTATCAATCACAAAAGATGCACTATCAGAACTTCATCTAGAGGTACATGACACAACAATTATGTCAACACTGAGAGAAAACCTTCTCACTGCCTGGTTTGAATATCACCTGAGAAATTCAATCTTGTCTTGACATCCATAGAATGTACGAAGTCTCTTAACTGTTCTTTATTTTCGTTCACGTTAGCAGAATTTCAGTGTAAAATTTAAAATACACCACAGGTATTAAAGTAGCTATTGAGTTCACTGGGAGGGAGCTATATATAATATTAAATGTGACTTATATTCACTCTCCTTTTCTTGGTCGGAGGAAGTGATATAAAAGTACAACATAGAAGAACAAATAAATGAGGACGCATATCTTATGAGAGATTCTATATCAACTCAGATGTTATCCCCATGAATGAATTAAAGATATACAGTGCATGGGAAGGAACCAGTATAGTAGGTTCACCTTTCTCCACTCTGTTCCAGAATGGAGGTATTGAATAAGTACCTGAAAATTCAAATGGTTGCCCTCAGAAGAGATCACCTGTTAGTGATCATTATCCATTCTCAGGGACACGTTCCTTAACAATATATAAAGGTGTGAGCACCTTCCACGAGTGTCAAGGATCACAAAAAAGGAAACAGGAATAGAACTTAGTGTCCTTCTCCTCCGAACATGCATTACCTCAACCAAGTGCAGGGATGGGATTATATCGGTTCAGACAATTCAGGTGAACCGGTAGCTCCAACGATCAGCTGGGAATGAACCAGTTCACCCCGACGATCAGGTCTGCCTGCCCAACCACCCCTGCACTTTACTTACCTTTATATTCTCAGCTGATTGGCATGGCAGAGCAGATTGCCGCCTCTCAGCTGTTAGTCCCAAGAGGTAACACAGAAGGTTAATATTTGTAAAACTGTATACGCACGCGCGATCACTGAACCGGTTGTTAAACCGGCAGCATCCCACCACTGACCAAGTGGCATATTTGAAATGTCTTAATACAAATACACTATGGGGACTTTAAAACCAGGCAGCCAGTCCTGCAAAGGGCTTTAAATCCAAAGGCTCTTTCTAGACTTATATTCTAGATGGTGCTTGCTAACTAAGGCATCTTGATAGGATCCAAGACACAGGCCAATAGTTTGGAATTGTGGGAAATGTAAATAGTGTGGGAGCACTATTAAGAAGCAATTAAAGTCAAAACAACAACAACAACAACAACAAATATCTATCCAGACTAGAAAAAACTTTATGCCCATTCAGGGCTGAACTGAGTACGAGGCCTCTCCTTTTTCCTTCCCACCCAGACACGAGCAGTTTATTTCCCTTCCAAAACATTAAAAAAAAAAAAAAAGTTTCCCAGAACTTTTCAGAGGCAAGCTGATATTTGCAGCTGGAGGGCTGAACATGGAAGAGCACTGCAGGTACTTTATTCTCAGTTTAGATGGGACAATGGCAATTCCTTCCTTCTAGAGACATTTGCAACTTAAGGGAATCTTAGCAGGAATATATATATTTCTCCCGTGTAAAATTGGAAGTGTCTTGGAGACCTGAAGATGACGAATGAGACTTTGTCGAAACGTCGCCAAGACACTTCCAATTTTACGCGGGAGAAAACCCGAATAACCAAAGACCTACATATATATATATATATATACACACATACATATTTATATATATGTATATATATATATATATATATATATATATATATATATATATATATATATATATATATATATATATATATAATGAACCATGGCCACAAGGGGAGTTCTGCAGAGCAAGATTTCAGGCTTTATTTAACCAAATGACGCCTCTGGTACTTGACTAAGCCTGTATAGCATGTTAGCTAACAGCAGCATTACTGAGCCAGCAAATAAGCAACCAAGCCATGCACCTTTGTGAAGGATGCACAATACCTTGTCTTAGACACAGTAGCACATCTCTCCACCTCCACTCCCACTATTACTCTGTACACACCACCTGCTGCAGCAACAGAGCTCATTACACTTCTCAATTGATTAGGCAGAAAGGCCTATTTTTCTTTGGCTGGCAGAGGTACGCCTATGTTAAAGCACAAAACTCTTTCTGTGCTAAGAATGAAAAGACAGCTTATTCCTTCAAAGGAAAATTTGGTACTCTTGATGGACCATCATTTTCATCTGCCTGCAATTTGGCAGTTCAAATCCCTCCAGGCTCAAGGTTGACTCAGCCTTCCATCCTTCCAAGGTGGGTAAAATGAGGATCCAGATTGCTGGGGGGCCATAAGCTGACTCTGTAAACCACTTAGGGAGGGCTGTAAAAGGACTATGAAGCAGTATATAAGTCTAAGTGCCATTGCTATTGCTATTTTTATTTACTAAACTGAAAACTGTGCAAAACATGTGGGTGCTACATCAGAGAGAGAGATGGATGGATGATAGATGATGGAGTCTAAGTGCCATTGCTATTGCTATTTTATTTACTAAACTGAAAACTGTGCAAAACATGTGGGTGCTACATCAGAGAGAGACAGAGAGGTGGGGAGAGAGAGAGATGGATGGATGATAGGTGATAGATGATGATACATGATAGATGATGATACATGATAGATGATGATACATGATAGATGATGGAGTCTAAGTGCCATTGCTATTGCTATTGCTATTGCTATTTTATTTACTAAACTGAAAACTGTGCAAAACATGTGGGTGCTACATCAGAGAGAGAGATGGATGGATGATAGATGATGGAGTCTAAGTGCCATTGCTATTGCTATTTTATTTACTAAACTGAAAACTGTGCAAAACATGTGGGTGCTACATCAGAGAGAGAGATGGATGGATGATAGATGATGATACATGATAGATGATAGATGATGATACATGATAGATGATGATACATGATAGATGATGATACATGATAGATGATGATAGATGATGATGATACATGATAGGTGATGATAGATGATGATACATGATAGATGATGGAGTCTAAGTGCTATTGCTATTGCTATTGCTATTGCTATTGCTATTGCTATTTTATTTACTAAACTGAAAACTGTGCAAAACATTAAAAAAAAAAGTTTCCCAGAACTTTTCAGAGGCAAGCTGATATTTGCAGCTGGAGGGCTGAACATGGAAGAGCACTGCAGGTACTTTATTCTCAGTTTAGATGGGACAATGGCAATTCCTTCCTTCTAGAGACATTTGCAACTTAAGGGAATCTTAGCAGGAATATATATATAATGGACCATGGCCACAAGGGGAGTTCTGCAGAGCAAGATTTCAGGCTTTATTTAACCAAATGAAGCCTCTGGTACTTGACTAAGCCTGTATAGCATGTTAGCTAACAGCAGCATTACTGAGCCAGCAAATAAGCAACCAAGCCATGCACCTTTGTGAAGGACGCACAATACCTTGTCTTAGACACAGTAGCACATCTCTCCACCTCCACTCCCACTATTACTCTGTACACACCACCTGCTGCAGCAACAGAGCTCATTACACTTCTCAATTGATTAGGCAGAAAGGCCTATTTTTCTTTGGCTGGCAGAGGTACGCCTATGTTAAAGCACAAAACTCTTTCTGTGCTAAGAATGAAAAGACAGCTTATTCCTTCAAAGGAAAATTTGGTACTCTTGATGGACCATCATTTTCATCTGCCTGCAATTTGGCAGTTCAAATCCCTCCAGGCTCAAGGTTGACTCAGCCTTCCATCCTTCCGAGGTGGGTAAAATGAGGACCCAGATTGCTGGGGGGCCATAAGCTGACTCTGTAAACCACTTAGGGAGGGCTGTAAAAGGACTATGAAGCAGTATATAAGTCTAAGTGCCATTGCTATTGCTATTTTTATTTACTAAACTGAAAACTGTGCAAAACATGTGGGTGCTACATCAGAGAGAGACAGAGAGAGGTGGGGGAGAGAGAGAGAGATGGATGGATGGATGGATGGATGGATGGATGGATGGATGGATGGATGGATGATAGGTGATAGATGATAGATGATAGATGATAGATGATAGATGATAGATGATAGATGATAGATGATAGATGATAGATGATGATACATGATAGATGATAGATGATAGATGATGATACATGATAGGTGATGATAGATGATAGATGATGATACATGATAGATGATAGATGATAGATGATAGATGATAGATGATAGATGATAGATGATAGATGATGATAGATGATGATAGATGATGATAGATGATGGAGTCTAAGTGCTATTGCTATTGCTATTTTTCTCTACTGCCAAACACCAAGTGTATAGGGATAGGGAACCTGAAGTTCTCTAGCTGTTGCTGTATTACAACTCCCAGCCCACAGGGGTGGGCTGCTGGGGGTTTGCAGGGGTTCGGGAGAACCTCTTGCTAAGATTCTGTGTAGTTTGGAGAACTCCCAAATCCCACTCCTGACTGGCCCCGCTCACCCCACCCCTCCCCTCCCAGGAGTCCCCACGCAGCTCATTTTGGATGCAGGTAAGTGCAAGGCGCGCGCGGAGGCTCAGGGTGGGCGAAAAACGGGCCTACTGGAAGTTTGGGAAGGCTGGCCTCCAGAGGACCTCTGGAGCCTGGAGCATTTTTGCCCTCCCAGAGGCTCGAGGAAAGCCTCCGGAGTCCAGGGAGGGCAGAAACACCCCAGAGCCTGGGGATAGCAGAAATGCCGTGGTCCAGGAGGCCGACTAAGCCACGCCCACCATGGCCATGCCCACCAAGCAATCAAGCAGAGAACCCCTTGCTAAAATTTTTGAAGCCCACCCCAGACTAGCCACCATGGTTTGTGCTGAGGGATGCCAAGAGCTAAGGTTTAATAACACCAGTAAAGTCATAGTTTCCCCATCCATGATCTATATAACCCTATGGAAAATGATCTGATGAGCTTTAGAACTGTGCACTTTTGCAAAGGAATACTTCTCCTCTCCAGAAATTTTAGGAAAGTGCTTCTTTGAAACGAAACAGTTTCAAAATTTTGATAACGCCAGTGTCTTTATATGCATAGTGCATATATAGAAGCCAATACTTGTTTAATTGATCAAGATAGAGCAATGTTTTCTCAAGGCGAAATGGCACAGCTACAGGTGCTTGCAGCTGATGTATCTTTGATCAGCTATTAATTTTTTTCCTTCTATTTTGAACACATTATTGCCCCCAAGATTATGATAAAGTACTTATTTTTTTTAAAAAAATGTGCTATTTTGCTATTTAACCTGCCCCAACTTAGTATCCTTCAGATGCGTTCATATTTTGTAGGGTTTTCCAACAGATTATAATGGCAATATTTTTCTGTCTAAGACTACTGTTTTCAAGATTTCTTTCATTAAGAATTGAGAATAAACACTTACAGTAAAACTGAGGGTAATGTTGCACCAAATATTTTTCTTTCTTTTTTTAAACATTCATTAGATGAACTTATAAATAACTATAACTTCTAATTGTAACAATATAACTCTCAAATTATATTGTTATAACAATATAACTCTCAAATAGTGGTCAGTGGTGAAATCCAATTTTTTTTATTCTGTGGGCGTGGCTTGGTGGGCGTGGTGTGGCTTGGTGGATGTGGCAGGGGAAGGATACTGCAAAATCTCCATTCCCACCCCACTCTGGGGCCAGCCAGAGGTGGTATTTGCCAGTTCTCCGAACTACTCAAAATTCCCGCTGCCGGTTCTCCAGAACCTATCAGAACCTGCTGAATTTCACCCTGGATCAGGTTGATAATTCATTCTTCTACTTCAGCCCATCATATGAGAAATACCCTTACCATTATAATCCTTCTTATATTCCTTCTAAGGAATATAAGAACATGAAGACAGTCAACTTGACTAAATTATAACAAAATAACAAACAGAGTTGGAAGGGACCTTGGAGGTCTTCTAGTCCAACCCACTAAAACAACTATGAGGAATCTCCAGTTTATGAGCAACATGTACCCCCTAACTTTCCTCAGTTGACGTGGTTTAGAATATCATTTTCAGATCCTTTTCTCTTCCACAAGGCCAAATCATTCCATATTTATCATCCTTATTTCTCCTGTGTAGGGAGCATCTTATTAAAAGTCCAACTCGATTCCAATAGGTATATTACCAAGGTGCCAAAGAAACTGGGTATAGCACAGCGATCTAAATACATTTCTTCCTTGTAAAACAGATCTGGATTCAAATGTTAACCAAGAGGAATGGATAGGTTAATAAATGAAGGATTTTGGTGGGGAATTATTCTGGGGCATTGTTAATTCAGCAAGGACAGTTGAATAAAAAGTATATTTGGTTAATGTTTGGGGCTTTGTTATGGTTGTATGTTATAAGAAATTACAGAATAACAGCTCTCTTTTCGAATAATGATCAGTTTTTATTTACTAAACTGAAAACTGCAAAAAGTATGGGTGCTATGTCAGAAAGAGAAAGAGAGCGGGAGGGAGGGAGGGAGATGATGATGGATGGATGGATGGATGGATGGATGGATGGATGGATGGATGGATGGATGGATGGATGGATAATAGATAGATGATAGATGATGGATGATAGATGATAGATGATAGATGATGAAGTCTAAGTGCTATTGCTATTGCTATTTTTATTTACTAAACTGAAAACTGCAAAAAGTGTGGGTACTACGTCAGAGAGAGAGAGAGAGAGAGAGAGATGATGGATGGATGGATGATAGATAGATAGATACAAATCTTTCTCTTTCTCTCTCTCTCTCTCTCACACACACACACACACACAGAAACACTCTAAATTACTTTATTCATTGGACCATCCAAATACTCCTCCATGAAAGCATGATATCCTGGATGAAACCACGGATCCATTTAGACCAGAACTGTCTGCTTTGTCAACAGTTTCTGTGAGGGTTTTCCTCTGTAGTTTCATCCTTTGAATAGAAATCTTGGATACCGGAACTCTATTTCCTTGTCAACAGGAAATTTAAAGGATTACATTTAGGAGCATTGATGGAAAATCTCCTAATCCAATTATTTCTTTTTAAAAAAAAAAGATATTACCTTGAGGTTTGGGTTTGATAAGCTTCCCACAAGGCTTTGAAATGGTGACGGTTTTCTGGCAGTCCGCATTGTGCAAAGCTCGTTTTAGATTTCCAGTTCGAGTCTTCAGAGCAGTGTTTAGATCACACTCTCCCCAGGCCTGGAACTGATATTTACATTCCGCTGTGAAAAATAAATGGCCATGTTACTTTTTTTAAATATCAGCAGCTGAAAAAAAGCAAGGCTCGGTATAATAACAAGGATATTTTATCCAGCCTTTATTTAGAATAATGCAGGCAATAAGGCAGATTTTCATGGCGGAACCATAAAACCACTTCCACTGTCACTGTATCATGGGCTCGAAATTGAATTTGTACAAATGAATTAAGCAGGTTTTCAAACACACTCCCGAAAGGTATTGGCTCCAGCTCATTAGAAACAGAGGTATAAACAAGATGGAAATGGAGTGCCCACAAACCCAGGATGCAAATTGCATACTGATGTCACAATCACAGCTCTCTGAATGCCTGGTAACAGAATCGCAAGGAAAATTTACTATAGAGCAAATGCCTTTTGAAAGGATGGAAGGGGAAAATAATGTGAGAATGATGTACAAATACCTTTGTACAGCCGTGAAGTTTTGTTAATCTTATTGTATTCTGCTAATCATCCTAGAATTACCTCAAAATTCTCCTATGTACCATTTTATTACAAAATGGTAGCACCATTTTATACGGCACTAGTAAGACCACACTTAGAATACTTTGAAGTATTCCTAGCAGGACTAGCAGATTCTGTAACAGCTTTGTTCCCTATGCCATCCTTCTGGTAAACTCACAAGATTCATTTTTCTTGCCATGTACATGTTTACATTCGAACTAGGCTGTGTTGTTTCTCTGTGTCATGTAATATATGTGGGTATATGCTTATTATGTATGTATGTATTTATTTATTTATTTATTTATTTTTGTCGTGTTTAAAGGTAAAGGTAAAGGTTCCCCTCGCACATATGTGCTAGTCGTACCCAACTCTAGGGGGCAGTGCTCATCTCCGTTTCAAAGACAAAATGCCAGCGCTGTCCGAAGACGTCTCCGTGGTCATGTGGCCGGCATGACTAAATGCCAAAGGTGCATGGAACGCTGTTACCTTCCCGCCAAAGGTGGTCCCTATTTTTTACTTGCATTTTTTACATGCTTTCAAACTGCTAGGTTGGCAGAAGCTGGGGCAAGGAACGGGAGCTCACTCAATTCGAACCACTGAACTGCCAACCTTTCAATTGAAAAGCTCAGCATCTAAGCCACTGAGTCACCATGTCCCTCTCTTTTGTCATGTTTAGGTAGTGTATATTGGAGGTGGTGACCCTTTGACAGTTGTATGCAACAAAATTTCATTTTAATGTATGCCGATTAGTGTAAATTTAAATGACAACAAAGTTATTCTAAGTTTTCTAAGTCTGCATCCAGTTTTGGTCACCACAATACAGAAAAGTTGCTGAGTGCAAAGAAGGACAATAAAGGGGACTGGAGGCTAAAGCATATGATGAATGGTTATGGGAACTGAGTAATTCTATGTAACAAAGAGATGGACTAGGGTTGACATAATAGCATTCTTCCAATATTTGAGGGTTTGCCACAGAGAGAAGGGGGTCAACCAATTATCCCAAACACATGAGAGCAGGATAAGAAATTACAGATGGAAGATTATCAAGGAGAAAGCCAATATAGAACTAAGGAGAAATTTCCTGACCGTGAAAACAATAAATCAGTGGAATGGCTTGCCTCCAGAAGCTATGGGTGCTCCATCACTGGAGGTTTTTTGGAAGAATTTGGACAGCCACTTATCCCAAAAGGTACAGAGCATTCTCCTTGAGCAAAGAGTTGAACTAGAAGACCTCCAAGATCCCTTTCAACTCTGTTATTCTGTATTCTGTCGAAATGGACCTTAGGCCCATTATAGAATCTAGATAAAATAGTACAATATGTATAAAACAAATAGTAGTAAAAACAAAAACAAAAATGATACAGTAACAAAGTAAAATTGAAAAGCTCATCTTTGTTTTCAATTGTAAAGAGCAAAAAGGCAGGATAGAGGAAAACAAAGCTAAAGGGAAAAGAAATAGTGAGAACTAGAAGAATCCAGGCAAAAGAAGTGAATAATAAAAGGAGGGGGCAAACAATTTAAGCACACAACTAAATAAAATAAAGATCAGTGGTAGGGCTGGGTTGTCAAAAAAAAAGATAGCAGCCACAACCATGTGATTAAAACCCTGCCGTTCTTTGTGTATGTATGGAAAAGTTTTCAGCTACATAGTTCTGGCCACCATCTTGAGATATTTGACAATCCCCACCACCACAGATACACTCTTGATGAAGAGTGTAGAAATGATCAAATCCAGGTATACATCTATTAACTTTTATCACTCTGCTAAAGAATTGGGAAAGAGTTCATCTTACATTTATTCACTTCAACTGATTGTTGTGATCCGCCGGCGGCCTGTGGAGCTGGCAGCAGAGTCTGACGGGTTTTTTTTATTTATTTATTTACATTTATATCCCGCCCTTCTCCGAAGACTCAGGGCGGCTTACAGTGTATAAGGCAATAGTCTCATTCTATTTGTATATTTACAAAGTCAACTTATTGCCCCCCCCAACGATCTGGGTCCTCATTTTACCTACCTTATAAAGGATGGAAGGCTGAGTCAACCTTGGGCCGGGCTTGAACCTGCAGTAATTGCAGGCTGCTGTGTTTTAATAACAGGCTTCTTACAGCCCTAGCTACCATGGCCTAGGTGAGGAGGCTGGGAAGGAACATGGGCCAGTCCTGGAGTCTGAGGAAGGCTCGGATGAGGGCTCTGTGTCAGAGGCAGAGATGGGGCCAGGGCCATCTGAGTGTTATGTGCTGACTCCAGAGCCTCCAGAGTCAGACATCAGCGAGGCAGAGGAACAGGGGGAGCATGCGCAGAACTGCCAGAAGCCAAGAACAGTTAAGACAAAAGGGATGACTTGAGAGTAGGGCTGTGAGATGATTGGCCCCTCCCATAAGACATAAAGGAGGAGCAAAGGCACACGAGCCTTTGCAGGAAGCAACTTCGTTCATTCTGGTCGGTTTAAATTCTGAAGCTCTGTTTTGACTCTGTACTCCATGTGGCCTTGCAAAGCTAATTGCCAATTAGGTCTTTGGCAGCATATCAAGGGAGATAAAGGTGAGTGCTTATCAGCCTTATCCCAAAGGACTGTAGCAGACTTCTGTCGGACTCTTTACAAACTATTTGTGACTCATTATGGGCCATGAATGAACAGAATTCACAGCTGTTGAAATAAAAAGAGGGTTTTTGGAACTAATCGTGTGCTTTTCACTGGCTCAGGAAGCCTAGGTCAGAACATTGATAAAGTCTGATACCAGTCAAGAAATCTTCTGGGAAATAGAATTAAAAGGGAAATTATAAAGCTTAATTCATCCTCATAGAATTAACCTCACACCACCCACCCAAATGCCCCTCCCACATGTATTACTCAATCCTTCTTCTCTACAAAGTTTTGGACATTGGTAGCACCTTCTAAAGATTAGGTAACTTTTTGGAACGTATCCTTTCATTAGATGATGAAGTGGGTTCACTATGATAGAACTTTAAATACAAAGAATTGAAGGGAGTAGGATCAAGAAAACAAGGTGGGAAGCTAAAAACCCACTACCCATCTTGAAGATTTCTATAATAGAGTAGAACTTTTTATTGTGTTGTAATTTGATCTTTCTAGTATTATTGTGGTGGCAAAGTTCTCTGTCCCATCACTATTACCTTGAGATTGGTGATGAAAGATCCGAGGAATTTGAAATCTTTCCTATATAGCAGGCTACCATGAAATTCTGTAATTAGCAGGGTAAGCAAGAGAGCTCAACAGCTCCCCATATCTGAACTGAAGTGATATCCACTCATTCCTGCATCAATAGAGACCTTTACTTGCTGTTCCCATTCCCTAACTTTACCCTGCCACTCTTTCACTTGTCTTTCCTCCAAGGTCATGGATAAAAAAAAATCTAACATATGTTGCATGCCTTGAGTCTGACCTTGGATGGTGTTCAAACAATGGGAAAATTACTACTTTAACATTGACATATCTGAAGACAGCTTCAATCTGACTCATTCATGGGCTGAAAATGAGCAGTGTGCCTTGAGAATGAGGCTGGAGAAAATGCTGTTATGGCATGTTTGTGCTATGGATAGATGAATGAGAGGAAAGATCAAAAGGGAAAGCCCCAAGAATGGTGAACAAGAAGGTGGAAAGGACATATTCTACAACAGAACCACATCCAAGGTTCCTCATTGCAGTTGACAGAATAGTAAGAATAAGATTTTGGCTGTAAATCAGTGTGCAAATTGTCCTCCATGTATTTAAAATACATGGAATCTATCATTGACACCATGATCTTTCTACCTTTAAATTTCATTGAAACTTTTGATGTTAGGGATACTCTACAAGCCCTCTGTTGCCAAAAAGTTCTTCCATTTTCATTGCAATATAAGACGTGTGAAAAATCCCTTGGGTTAGAATTCAGCCTGATCCCTGTGCAGTCCATAGAATGCTGAGGAGCTGGGTAAATTTATCTTTCATGTATGGATGATCAGCTGTTATTCAGATTGTAAGGAAAAAAATGTAAACCTGGAAATGGTGGAAGAAAGTAGAAGAGATTGACCAGTACCGTGTTTCCCCAAAATAAGACCCTGCCTTATATTTTTTGAATCCTGAAATAAGTGCTTGGCCTTATTTTCGGGGAAGTCTTACTATTTTGGGGTGTATAGAGCAAGACAGGGTTCCTCCTGCCGTCTTACCTGATTTCCAGCTCTGTCTCCCTAACCCTAACCAGAGGAAATGGCGGAGACCAGCTCACATGCGTTTAAATATTTTTTGGGAGGGCTTATTTTCGGGGGAGGGCTTATTTATGGGAAAACAAGGTAGCAAGGTGGATGAATCCAGTTATAGAGGAAATGAATGTACCACTGGAAGATGTGAAAGGCCAGTCTCAAAATGAATCATCCTTGACAAGGTCCATTTATGTGGTCCCTAAGAGTTAGCAATGCACTGATGACATAATTTATCTGTTCATTACAGAAGAAGAGACCATCTTCCTCAGGATCCCTTGTGATAGGTAGCTGTAACTTCAGCTACTCTTACAGTGGAATCTTTTCCCTAGTCTGCAATAATTTAAGATAATTGTCCAGAGGGCAGGACAAGAAATAATGGTTGGAAACTGATCAAAGAGGAAAGCAATCTGGAATTAAGGAGAAAGTTCCTAACTGAAAGGACAGTTAACCAGTGGAACAGCTTGCCTCCATAAATTGTGGGTTTTCCAACACTTAAGATTTTTAAGAATAGACTGGGCAGTCCCTTGTCTGAGATGGTATAGGTTTTCCTACTTGAGTAGGGGGCTGGACTAGAAGACCTCCAAGGTCCCTTCCAGCTCTATTCTATTCATGATTCAGAATTTCCCCAGACCAAGATTTTAATCATGTTTTCTTACCCCTATCAACTCTTATTATTTAGTTATTTTGTCATTTAAAAAAGGCAGGGATTGCAGCTCCGTAGTGAGAAAATTGCAGAGGCCACATTAAACAGTGGAACTTCTTGACTTGGGAGATTACTTTGGTACCTTCTCTGGAGGCCTTCTTTAGGGAGATATTTTACTATATCTGGTATTTTACTTTAACTACAAGCATGCTTGTTTTTACTCTTCATTTAGAATAAAACTTTGTATGAATTTATTTTAGGGGGCACAATGGATCAGGGGTTAAAGATGCCGAACTTGTCAGCTGGAAAGCTTGTCAGAGTATATCCATAGACTGGGATAGGCAACAAGGTCAGCCAATGAATAAACATGGCAACTGGGTCAGCCAATGAGCGCTGTTTGGAAACTGAAACAGTTTGGAGTCTGGGCATGGCTAAACTAGTCTGTCTGCTGAACTGAAACCGGAAACTCTTCTCTTTTCTGCTTGTGTATGTTTGTCCTCTCTACCATGTTGGAAGAACCACTCTTGGTATTGTATATATGTCTCATGTGTTATTATGTATATAAAGAGAAGTTAATGAATCCTGCTGAATAAGTTACCTGTGTGTACTTTCTGATTTGATTTCTGCAACAAACTATAACAAAGCTGACAGCCCGGGTTCAAAACCCAAATGCCACGTAACACCCATTACCTGCCCCAGCTCCTACCCACCTAGCAATCTGAAAGCATACAAATGTGAGTAAATAAATAGACAGAAAAATACATTCTCACTTGGGTAGGAAGTGTTCCATGCATCTCAATGTATAGTCATACTGGCCACATGACCATGGAAGTGTCTTTGGACAATGCTGGCTCCCTGGGCTAAGAAGAGGAGATGAGCACCACCCTTTAGAGTCAGACACAAATGGACAGGGGAAACCTTTACAACTTACCTTTGTCAATTTATTTCACTGTAAGCTAAGGGTCTGTGGCAAAAAGCACATGGGGTAGTATCACAGTTCCAATTCCCACATTTTGAGCCACTTTCATGGGGTGCCAATTAAAATTCTGCACAAAATACTTCTTCTGCAGCAGGTAAGGCTTTCCTGAAGGCCTCTGCAGCCAATAAAAGAGCTCTGAATTGATCTGGAGCTTTGTAATCAGCTACAGAGGCCTTCAGGAAAGCCTTAGCTAGCCTTGCCGGTTGCAAATGAAATGGTCTGGCGAGGCAGGTGTCGGGGTGTGCCAAGCTTGGCTACAACTGTCCAAAGGTAAGTAATAGGGTAGCTCCATCCCCCATCCCCACTCTAGCTTAATTTTTACCCATGCACTCTGGAATGGGTGGGATCTTAATTAGGGCTTATTTTGGGACGCACATGTAAAAATCAAGCTATGATTTACTTTCAAGTTAGGTTGTACTTTGGGGGAAACAGGCAGTGGTGGGATTCAGCCAATTCGCACCACTTCGGGAGAACTGGTTGTTAACTTTCTGAGCGGTTTGGCAAACTGGTTGTTGGGAGAAAATATTAGGGCAGAGAACCGGTTGTTAAATCACTTGAATCCCGCCACTGAAAACAGGGTATGAAGGACGTTCATACAAACTGCCCCTGTAATTTACAGAGATGGATGTGTGGCATAATTAAATAATAATCCAGAGGAACAAAATACACTTCCCCATCTTGCCAGATATGCTGAGGAATGTTTCCACGTGGAAAGGTATGAAGAACAAAAATAAAAATTCTGGGGCTAGAAGAGGGCAAAGCAGCAATTCTTCAAGCCCAGAGGACCGCAAGGAGAAGAGACATGGAATTGAGCTGAGCAATATTATTCAGCTGGTGTCCCATAAATTCTGGATCAAATTTTTGTTTCTTGTATTGAAAACTGCAAAAACTGATATTTTTCTAATATCAGCTTTAATAAACATATTATTAGCCATTTGGGGCAATACGTAAGTGCTAGAGGTTCAGAAGTGAGTTTATGTCTATCGGTGTGCCTTTATAGGTAGTTTTTGACTTACAACATTTGTTAAGTGACCAAAGTTATGGCACTGGAAAAAAGTGAGTTATGACCATTTTTCACACTTATAACTGTTGCAACATCCCTGGCGGTCATGTGATCAAAATTTGGATGCTTGAGAACTGACATGTATTTATGATGCTTGCAATGTCCCGGGGTCATGTGATCACCTTTGATAGGCAAAGTCAATCGGGAAGCCAGATTTATCTAATAATCACGCTAATAACTTAACAACTGCAGTGGTTCACTTAACAACTGTGGCAAGAAAGGTCATAAAATAAGGCAAAATTCACTTACCAATGTCTTGCTTAGCAAAAAGAAATTTTCAGTTCATTTGTGGTCATAAATCGGAGACTACTTTTATACAACACACACACACTATAAAATACTCCAGATAAGCTTTCCTTTCTTTTCATTCATCTTTCTTGGTAAGTTGAAGAGGGGAATGAAAGTTTGCCAAATAGATTTCCCTGCCTGATTCAATATACCATATGCTAAATGTTTGGATCAAGTCATTGACTACTAACAAAGTCATTCAACAGAATAAGAAGTTTTTAATACGAATGTGAGACTGTATTATCTACCTATCTGCCTGCTGGAAACTTTTTTCTTTCTGACTGCCTTTCTTTCTTTCTTTCTGTTTTTCCGTCTTTCTTTTGTTTTTGCTTGGTTGTTGATTTCTTTCTTCCTGGCTTTTCTTCCTGGCTTGCTTTTCTTTCTTTCTTGCCTCTCTGTCTTCTTCTCTTTCTCTCTTTCTCTCTTTTTCTCTTTCTCTCCTCCTGTCTTCCTCTCTTTCTCGTTCTCTGTCTTCCTGCTTTTCTCTCTTTCTCTCTCTTTCTCTTTCTTTCCGCCTGTCTTCCTGTCTTCCTGCCTTTCTGCCTCTCCAGGCTGTTGGCTGGAATTCTGGAAGATGCTGTTCTAATATATTTCAACATTGAAAAAGACAGGTTTAAGTAATCTAAATAAATAGGTGCCTTAACGTTGGTTGGGTTTTAATGCTTATATTAAATATTAATTTTTAAAAATTTTGCTTATTAAAGGGGAAAACTTTGTTTTCAAATTGCAAGTTTTTTTAAAAAATAATAGATTAGTCTCTAATAATGATTAATGAAAATCCCTTGGATATTACCTCCAAATTGCTTCTTCCAATTGCAGGGAATCTTACATCTTTGGGTCTTCATTGTCTGCTTACAATCAATTCCAGTCCGAGTGCCCTCACGAGTCCCAAGGCCACAATCTCCACTTGTAGGAACACAAACACTCCACTGCCATTCTCCGCAATCAGATTTTTTCACCTTCTTCTCTGAAAAGAGACATAAGGAAAAAGCAGGAGACAATGTTGTTGCATAATTTTAAATTTTTAAATCTTATTTTGATTTTAGTGTTTAATTTTATTAAACCGTACACCAGCCCAGAACCCTTCTCCAAGTGGTTAAGAAGTACTATGAAATATGAATGCATGAATGCATAAATGAATGCATGAATGAATGAATGAATGAATGAATGAATGAATGAATGAATGAAGAAACAAAACAAACAAACAAATAAATTTTGGTGCCCAGGTATGAAAATCAAAAGTTCCTCGGGAGACTGAAGAAAGAGCTGCAGCCTAGCCCAGGGGTCTCCAACCTTGGCAACTTTAAGCCTGGAGGACTTCAACTCCCAGAATTCCCCAGCCAGCTTTGCTGGGAGTTGAAGTCCTCCAGGCTTAAAGTTGCCAAGGTTGGAGACCCCTGGGCTAGACAATAATCTGACAAGAGATATCTCAGCCTCCAGAAGGAATGGGGATGGAGAAAGTATCTCAGAAAGGATTGTTCCCAGTTCTTTGGAAAGTAAGGGCATTTGGAGAAGACCAGTGCATTCAGACTTGCAAGATTCTGGTCCTGTAGCCTTACAATAAAGGTAGTGTTGTTGTTCATGATTTTGGTTTCCCGTATTAATACTTCAAAAGGCTGGCACATTTTTACAGATGTTCTAGCTGAAAATGGACAATTTCCAGGAGTTTGAGGGTCTGTGCAGTACATTGTGAATCACTTTTCTTAAACATATGCAAAGCTTAAGAGCAGCGGTGATGCAGTGGTTAGAGTGCACTACTGCACGCTACGTCTGCTGACTGCCAGCTTGCCTGCAATTTGGCAGTTCAAATCTCACCAGGCTCAAGGTTGACTCAGCCTTCCATCCTTCCGAGTTGGATAAAATGAAGACCCAAATTGTTGGGGGCAATAGGCTCACTCTCTAAACCACTTAAAGAGAGCTGTAAATTATTGTGAAGCAGTATGTATCCTACCTGTCAATGACTATTTCAGCTTCAACCACAACAATACACAAGCACACAATAGATACAAACTTAAGGTAAACTGCAACAAACATGATTGCAGAAAATATGACTTCAGCAACAGAGTGGTCAGTGCCTGGAATGCACTACCTGACTCTGTCGTTTCTTCCCCTAACCCTCAAAACTTTAACCTTAGACTGTCTAGTGTTGACTCACCCCTTCCTAAGAGGTCTGTAAGGGGCGTGTATAAGAGCACCAGCGTGCCTACCGTCCCTGTCCTAATGTTCCATTTAATTGTATTCATTTTATGTATTCAATTCATGCTTATACTTATGTATATTATCTAATACATACTCGAGAAACAAATAAATAAATACATAAATAAAATAAGTCTAAGTGCTATTGCCATTGCTATTGCTATTACTGTAAGCCCTTCATTGTGACTATTTAACCCCCATTGTTCCAAAAATGCAAAACAGGGAAGCGCTGAGTTGTGCCTTTATCTTTTATGAAACCATAAAACTAGAAAACTACACATCAGTCTCGGATTGTCCTTTTTATACCTTTTCTAAATATCAAAAATGTGCGCTTCTATAAAAAGAATGTGAGCACCTCCAAGAGAAACATAAAATGGGTAAACAATTATTTCACTCAAGCCATAACTTTAATTGGCCAGGTTTGCAAACAAATTTATGTAATTGCTTTCTATAATGTTAAATGTTATGATAATTACTACGGTATATCTTTCATATGCCTGAGACACATTTGATCTATAGGGACATAATGTAACTGCTGTCAAATTATTTATTAATGTCACAGGGGAGCTCTTAAAATGGCTTCAATTAACTTATTATAAAACTCTGCAGCTCTTTTATACTGAACCAATCCTCCCATCATGTCAAGTTTTGACCTTTCTAAGAACTTTACTGAGTCAGACACTTATTCCAGGTGCAGTGCTGTATATGCCTTCCTTGTCATAAACCAATGAGTCCAGGCTGTCAAATTCTACTGCACTTAATTCTTCCATTGCCACTTAGAGTGAAACACACCTTCAGCATCTTGTCACTTTGGCAAGTCCCTAGATTCTTTATCAAAAAAAAGAGAGGAAAAATTAATGGTTTCTCTATGTTCTAAAACAAAGCACTAAGCACTTGACAATGTTATGTCTGTTGAATCTGTCCCATGGGGGGAAGGGAATCGCATGGATGAGCTTGCTCAGCAAAACTGGTAATATCTGTAATAGAGCTGTGAGCAAAGCAAGCACAAAATAAATGCTGTTGTATCCAGACTCTCTGCTATACTGGCACCTGGTTTTGGCTCTTCCTAGGAAATACTGACACCTAGTTCTTGGCTATTCCTAGAAAGATTGGTGACCTTCTCAACCCAGGAGTTGCATTTGGTTATTTTGGGAGCTACATGCCTGGGGAGCCAGTAGAAAATAGAAATAGTCTTTGACCAGACACTTATGTAAGACCCTTTTATTCTTCCAATGCATCCTATAACAAGTAAATGCAGTTACTTTCATCAGTCTGCCATCCAGCACTTAACAAGGGGGAAAAAATGGATTGATGGATAGGCAAGCAGCAATGCAGTCAGATCAGACACAGTGATAGAATCCAATCAGTTAGATTTCATTGCCTAGCCAAGATCATATTTTATTTTATTTATTTTCTTTGTCAAACACAACAGTTTATGTAAGTATAAGCATGAAATAACCATACGAATTGGATATAATCAAAGGAAACATTAGAACGGTAGGCATGATGGTGCTCTTATGCATGCCCCTTACAGACTTCTTAGGAATGGGGTGAGGTCAATAGTAGATAGTCTTTGGTTGAAGCTTTGGGGATTTTGGGAAGAGACCACAGAGTCAGGTAGTGCATTCCAGGCATTAACAACTCTGTTACTGAAGTCATATTTTCTGCAATCAAGATTGGAGCGGTTCACATTAAGTTTAAATCTATTGTGTGCTCGTGTATTGTTGCGATCGAAGCTGAAGTAGTCTTCGACAGGAAGGACATTGTAGCAGATGATTTTAGGAGTTATACTCAGGTCATGCTGAAGGCGGCGGAGTTCTAAATTTTCTAAACCCAGGATTTCAAGTCTGGTGGCATAAGGTATTTTGTTGTAATCAGAGGAGTGGAGAACTCTTCTTGTAAAATATTTCTGGACATGCTCTATTGCATTAATGTCCGAAATGAAGTGTGGGTTCCAGACAGGCGAGCTGTATTCGAGAATTGGTCTAACAAATGTTTTGTATGCTCTGGTTAGTAGTGTAATCTTTCTGGAGAAGAAGCTATGCAAGATTAAGTTTACAACTCTTAAAGCCTTTTTGGCGATGTAGTTGCAGTGGGCTTTGGCACTTAGATCGTTTGATATGAAAACTCCAAGGTCTTTGATGAGGTGAGGGTCATCTACAAGGTAATGTCCATCAAACTTGTATTTAGTGTTCTGATTCTTTTTTCCAATGTGTAAGATTGAGATTTGGTTGTTGCCAAATTTTTGACCATTTCGACAAAAAGTCAAGGTCTTTTTGAAGGGTAGCCACATTGTTGGTAGTGTTAAATAGTTTAACATCATCGGCGAAGAGAACGCCATTATTTATAATATGGTCACAGAGGTCGTAAATGTATAATATGAAGAGTTTTGGTCCTAGAATGTATAATATGAAGAGTGTTGGTCCTAGAATGGTCTAGATGGCCACTAGAGGAGAATGACAAAATGTATTTATTTAAAAGATTTGTATGATTGTCCATCTTAAAACACAACTTTGAGAGATTCATCCAGCAGCTTTGCTGGCTGAGGAACTCTGGGAGTTGAAGTCCACAAGTCTAAAAGTTGCCAAGGTTGGAGACCCCTGCCCTAGACCATTTTAGAAGCAAAGTGATGGGTTTTGCTGGCATTTCAGGAGGGAGCGAAGGGAGGGAGGGAGAGATAAAGAGAGATAGAAAGAGATGAAAAAAGAGAAAAAGAAAGAAAGAAAGAAAGAAAGAAAGAAAGAAAATGAAAGAAAGAGAAAGAAGGAAAGAGGAAGGGAGCTAGAGAGAAAAGAAAGAAAAGAAGAAGGAGAGGAAGGAGAGACAAGAAAGAAAGAAAGAAAGAAAGAAAGAAAGAAAGAAAGAAAGAAAGGAAAGAAAGAAAGAAAGAAAGAAGGAGAGAGAGAGAGAAAGAAAAAGAAAAAGAAGGAAAGAGGAAGGGAGAAAGGAAAGAAAGAAAGAAAAAAGAAAGAAAGAAAGAAAGAGAGAGAGAGAGAGAGAGGGAGGGAGGGAGGGAGGGAGGGAGAGAGAGAGAGAGAGAGAGAGAGAGAGAAAGAAAGAAAGAAAGAGAAAGAGAGAAAAGAAGGAAAGAGGAAGGAGCTAGAGAGAAAGAGAGAAAGAAAGAAAGAAAGAAAGAAAGACAGAAAGATAGAAAGAAAGAAAGAAAGAAAGAAAGAAAGAAAGAAAGAAAGAAAGAAAGAAAGAAAGAAAGAAAGAAAATAAGAGAGGGAGGGAGGGAGAGAGAGAGAGAGAGAGAGAGAAGAGGAAGGAAGGACCACAAACCCTGACACTAGACGTGGCTTCAGAAGACACTTTGAAACAGGGCAGCAATCTAGGACTGAAAAGGACCTTGGAGACCATCTAGGCCAAATCTCTGCTCCAGCAGGAAACCTTATTTTGTCTGGATTATTTTGGTATCTCTAACAGAGAGGAAAATTGCCAGAAAGGAGAAGGAGTTAGTACAAGGGTGCTAGAAAGAGGAAGACAGAGATAGTCCTTGACATATGACACAACTGAGCCCAAAATTTTGGTTGCTAAGCAAGAGCATTTTTAAATGAGTTTCACCACATTTTACTCAATCCATGACCACTTGTGGCTCTAACAGTCATGTGTCTAGTTTTAGAAGAGCTGTGTGTGTGTGTTTGTGTGTGTACATACACATACAGTATATATAGTAGATAATGTATCTTTTAAAGTAGATAATGTATCTTTTTGTGTGCCTATATACACTCTATACTACATAATATGTATGTACACATATGGCATATATATACATAGGATTAAATAGTATATTTTGGATATTCAGTAGTAGTAAATCAATAGATAGGGAAATTGTATCTTGTTGAGGTCTTTGAGGTGACGAGAGGCCAGACACCCTAACCCTAACCCTAACCCTTGACCTGAGTGACATCAAGTTGGCCTTGCCCACCTAGTCACATGACCACTAAGCCATGCCCACAAAATAAGCCACGCCCACAGAACCAGTAGTAAAAAATGTTAAAACCCACCCCTGATTCAGGGGTGTCAAACTTGATTTCATTGAGGGCCACATCAGGGTTATGTTTGACCTTGGGGCCCAGAAAGCATGGCTAGCTTGACATCATTTGTGTCAGGGGCGCCTTTGGTGGCCCAAGCACCCTGCCAGCGAAAACGGGCTCCTGAGCTCTGTTTTCAGCTGTGATGGCCTCCTGCAACCCTCTGCCAGCGAAAATGGAGCTCAGGAGGGTTGCATGCAGACTGGTCCTTCATTGTTTCCAGGGCAACTCGGTGGGTCAGATCTAAGCATCCCGCGGGTCAGATCCAGCTCCCAGGCCTTGAGTTTGACACCCCTGGGCTTATCCACGAAACACTAATACTACAGGGATTGCACGGTCTGTCAGTTAGCTTCCAGTTACAAGTGAAGTTACTAGAAGTTATTTTAAGGTTGTGTGTTACTCAAGATCTGGATATTTTCATAACTATTGAAAGTTGACTCTGCTTGCTGAGTAAAATATGGAAGAGATAACTTGCTGAGGGTCTCTTCTCCCCAGGGGGAAATATCATCCCCAGAGGTCTTCAGAGGTGGGTTTCAGCAGGTTCTGAAAGAACCAGTGGCAGAAATTTTGAGTAGTTCGGAGAACCGGTAGTAAAAATTCTGACTGGCCTTGCCCCCATCTATTCTCTGCCTCCCACGTCCCAGCTGATCATGAGGAAATGAGGATTTTGTAGTAACCTTCCTCTGGATTGGGGAGGGAATGGAGATTTTACAGTAACCTTCCTCTGGATTGGGGTGGGAATGGAGATTTTACAGTATCCTTCCCCTGCCACACCCACCAAGCCACGCCCACAGAACCGGTAGTAAAAAAATTTGAAACCCACCACTGGAGGTCTTCAACTCCAGCCTTTGCTGGAGTATGGCCTCCATCTTTTTGGAATGGTTTTTCCCCAGTATTTAGGCCACCCCCTTCAGTTAAGATGCTAGGCTGTCAACCGAAAGGTCAGCAGTTCGAGACCCAAGCTCCGCACAGTGGGGAGAGCTCTCATTATTTGTCTCATGTCCCAGCTCCTGAAGTTCAAAAGCGAGGAAATGCAAGTCGATAAATATGTACTACTTTGGTGGGAAAGTAATAATGTTCTGTGTGCCTGAACTTATAATCATGCTGCCCACATCAGCACAAAAGCATCTTAAGACAATGTTGGTTTCCTCAGCTTGGAAATGGTGAGGAGCATCACCCCAAAGAATTGGACATGACTGAGTGGACGAAATGGTTTACTTTCTGCAATCTGTAAAAATATGCTTCTTTATTTCGGGCTGAGTAAAATGTCATCCCAAATGAAGGGGCATTGAACTGATTAATTATAACTGTATGTATGTATGTGTGTATATGATTTATTTATTTATTTATTTATTTCCTGGTATTAATATTGTAAGCTGGTCAGGATCCCAGGAAATGGAGCAGCATAGAATTTGTAGTAGTAAATAACAATAAAAAATACCTGAAAGTTTTCTTTTTCTTATCTTTTTTTCTTTTTAAATAGTATATCAGTTTGTTCTCTATGGCACAATGCCATTTAACCTGTGGGAAGTGTTGGGTATATTTATTCTGGGAAGACAAAGTGCAGGGAGAAAATGATAGCTGTCTCTAAGACAGCTATCTTACAAGAAAGAAAGGCTGTCTTGTAAGAGATGGAGCAGAATTGTTTGGAGTTATTCCAGAAATGAGATACAATGGGTTTCAATTACAAGGAAGTAGGTTGGTTGGTCATAAGGAAAAAAAATCTTCAAAATAAAAAAAGCTGCCCACAACAACCTCTCTCATGTGGTGGATTGTTTTGCTGGTAGGGAAAGCTGGGAATTTCTGGGAATTGAAATCCAGACATTTCAAAATTGCTAAGGTTGGGAAACATTGATATGATAGCTCCCAGTTATCATTTGTTAAAGTGGATCCCTGCACACGGAAGGGGATTGGATCTGATGATCTTCAGTGTCTCTCCCAACCCACATATACTATGATCTACAGTTAGATGGTCATTAAAATATCCTGCTTGATTACAAACGAGAAACCTATTATTCTTCGTTTATTGCTGATTTTCAGTATCCAGCAACCTGAACAGCATCTGGTGACTACAGATTGATCATACCTGAATGAATTAATACAATCAGTGCCTTCAGAGCAGCGGTCACCAGCTGGTGGTCCATGGACCACTGGTGGTCCACAAGAATATTTTGGTGGTCCACAAAAAAATTATTTGCATTTTTGCACTAAATTGCACTAAATCAGGGGTCCTCAAACTACATCCCCTGGGATGGATACGTGCAATGAATGTTTGTGTTGCTGCAGAGAGTCTCCCCCTTCGAGGTCTTTTTGTGTGGGTCAGAGGGGGGCATAAATTCTGATTTGGGGTCTGCTTCAGCCTCCTGGTGCAGGGCTTTGGGTGAAGGCTGGATGGAAGTGCCACTGGTGGTGAAGAGCCAGAGGACCTTGTTCCAGTGGGACTGCATCATGACCTGGAACTGGCTGACCATCTCAGCCCGCTGAGCCTCCAGGTGCCTGTACCTGGCCTTGCACACCCACAGGTCTTCCCTCTGCTTGGAAAATCTATGCTTTTAGTCCTCAGTGAGGTGCTTCTACTGCGCCTCCTTCTCTGTCAGATCCAATTTGAACAGAGCTGTTTTGCCAACTCTTTCTTGTGGTGACTGCTTAGCTCCAACAACTGCTTCCTTTCGGGGTCCTAAGGAACCCGGGCGGGGAGGTGAGGAGTTTTGGCCACGCCCACCCAGTCATATGACCACCTAATCACGCCCACCCACCCAGTCATTAGGCAGATCATATTAGTAGTCCACGGGATTTAAAATTATGAATTTAGTGGTCCCTGAGGTCCAAAAGGTTGGTGACACCTGCTTCAGAGAACCATGCAGTAGATCCACTCCATTGCTGTCAATTTTCAATAAGTTTAAATTCTGCAGAATTATTTAAAGGTAAGATAGTGTAAGGATAGAATGGGGTAATCAACTTTTAAAAAATAATAATAAATAAATATGCGGATGGTGTTTAAGAAAAAATGTGATTTAAACATTACATAGCCTGGTTTCCTGATCTAGTCACATTTCCCCTTGCCTGTTTCATCTCGTGTAGGCAGATCCTTTTGTTACACTGAAGCTGCCTTAGTTTATTAAAGGAATATTTTAAAAGGGATTCCAGAGTGTCAGCAACTAATATCACAGATGAGAAAATTATACATCTTCTCATCTTGAGGCGTTTTCTAAATATAACATGTAACTATTCTTAGAAGCATCTTTGCTATCTGCACTAAATCGAAAGATAGAAGTTATTCTATCTTTTGGGAGACATTTTGATTAAAAGACCGATTTTAAGTAGACAACCCCATAGTGGGCAACCCACAGTAGACATATATCGATAGTGGATAAAAACTGTAATCCGTTTGGCACATACCTTCCATATGAGTTGTTTTAACGTTTCTGAGTTCATGATATGGACTCTAATTGTATTGTTTTCCCTCTTTAGACCTAATTAGGCTTATCTTATGAGCAACAGTAAACTGAATGGCTAATAGCATTGAAAGTCACCTACTTATTCTGGTTATATATAAACTCTGCATGTAAATTTCTTTTACTTTGTCTTTTTCTCTAAATTATCAAGTATTACTATTGTTGCAGTTAAAATAGCTATCATGTAACTATCCGTGTGAGTCACAATGTCAAAAAACTGAATGTGTCCACACCTCCTACAAATGCAGGAATAGTATGAGGTTACACACTATTAATTAATTTAATTATACTGGTTAATTATACTGGAGTTGGCAGTGTGACTTCTATGGGCACTTTGTCACCCACAAAAACTCCTAAATTAAAACAGAGGCTCAAGGAATGTGAAAGCATGCCTACTGAATCTATTGAGATTCAGCATTGTTATGGGCAAGATTACAATATTTGAGAGACTGTCACAGGGAAGGAGTAAACCTGTTCTCCAAACCACCTGGGGACAGGACAAGAAGTTCCAGATGGAAATCTATCAAGGAGAGATCCAACCTAGAACTAAGGAGAAATTTCCTCACAGTGAGAACAATTAACCAGTCGAACTGCTTGCCTCCAGAAGTTGTGGATGATCCATTACTGAAGGCTTTTAGGAAGAGATTTGGCAGCCATTTGTTTGGAATCGTATAGGATCTCCTGCCTGAGGAGAGGGTTGGATTAGAAGATCTCCAAGATCCCTTCCAACTTGGTTATTCTATTCTGTAAGAACCCCACAAATCTAGTGAGAGTTCAGGCAGCCGTCTGATATCTCACAAGGTTTGGTTCCCGATTCTTGAATTAAATCTTTTGGATTTTGCAATCTCTGATTAGATTGGTTCAGCTAAAGGGGGCACAGCAGCTGCATTCAGCTTCCTTGCTTTGCTTCATGGGATGGTAGCCTCATGGCGTGGCTGGGAAAACATGGAAGTGAAGCCAGTTCATTCTCATTCTGTGAAAGTAGATTCCACAATTTAATGGATAGATGTAAAGTGTCACAAGGAGCCACTTTGTGGGTTTGCTTCAAGAGGATGCTTTCCATAAAAACTAAGGACCTGGCTCCCTGCTTTGAAGCCCCAGTCATCTCTATTAAAGATATCAGTGATGTGCATTAAAAAAAAGAGACTTAAGAACAACATTGTGCAGTATTTTTTTCACTTAGCTGAAACAGACCACTTTAATACCAACCATCAGTAAACCAGAGATGGGAGCAGAAATTACAACATACCACCACCTCTCTAAGTGTCTATAATTATTTGCACTTACCTATTTTTTCTTTTTTGCCAGCCTCGGTAGTGCTCACAGCTGCCAGCAGGAAAATAAATGTGAAGATGAGAACTGCAAATATCTGACACCGTTCTTGCTGTTTCTGCATTCTGGAAATTAATGAGGAAAAAAAAATAAAGTTAACATCAGATGTCAGTAAATACGTGAGGACAGCTCTGAAGTGATAAAAAGAACAATCTTTGGCATCCAGAATGCACTGAGAATGGATCAAAGGAGTCTAATGCACATTAGTAACAGATTAGAGAACGAGCTCATTAAGACAAGAACCCCCCAGCCATATGGAAAGGCAAAGGTTGTCTTCATTAGCAATCATGATATTCAACAGATAACTTACTACTCGACCATAATCTATGGCACAGAAGTCATCTGCACCTGTAACATTATTTGTTAATAATGTTGTGCTATCACTTCAGTTTCTGCTGGGTGCGTAACATAATAAAAATTCCACAGAATATATTTTTATGCCAGTGTAAGTGCTAAATTACCACACTCACTTTGCTTATCAGCCAATTCCCCTTGCTCCCAAACCGAAACACCGAACTTAAAGAGTATTTAATACTAGATTCTTCTCTTCTTTTCTCTATTAATTCTCTGCACTGTTTATTCTGGTTTAGTCTTCACTGCCCTTGCTTTCAATCTGATAGATTTTGCTGAAACTACACAGTTATTGTTAGGAGTGTCTATGACATCATCTTGCCAAATATGGCAACTGAGCCCCTCAGAGGAATCACTGTTATCTCAAACATCAGGCATACAATGCAATGTTACTGTATATACGTATGGAAGGATATAATCCCATAGGGTTCAGTGGAGTTTAATGTACAAGTATGTGTAGCATAATGATCATCTGATAAGGATGAGAAGAGTAATAGCAATAGCAATAGCACTTAGATTTATATACCGCTTTACAGTGCTTTACTGTTGTGACCCAGGCCCAAGTAAGTATTAATAAACTTAGTCCATGAAAAAATAAACTTTATTCGAACAGCTGGGAATTACTTCATTCCCAGCATCGTTCAACTCAAAATAAAACAAATGCCTCCCAAACACAAATTCTTCAGTTATATCACAAACCTTAGTCCAATTAGGCAAACTGCCAAAGGCCCTTCCTGGCAAATGTCCAGAAGCCACAAAAACAAAGACATGCACGAAGCAGAGAACGCTGCTACAACCTTGTTTTCCAGCAAGCTGAAACATGGGTGGTGGTCTGTTTTAAGCCTTATGGGAGGTGCCAATCATCTCTTGGCCCTACTCCCGAGTTTTCCTCTCTGCTTGAGCTGCTCTTGCCTTTTGGCAGTTTTTCTCATGCG
Source organism: Ahaetulla prasina (assembly GCF_028640845.1). Classification (NCBI taxonomy): domain Eukaryota; kingdom Metazoa; phylum Chordata; class Lepidosauria; order Squamata; family Colubridae; genus Ahaetulla; species Ahaetulla prasina. The sequence continues at coordinate 79,217,214 of NC_080545.1, read as the reverse complement.
TGCATTAGGAACAGGCTCCTCCTGTTCCTCTGCCTCACTACTATCAGTCTCTGGAGGCTCTGGAGTCCACACCTCACTTCCTAATAGCCCTGGCCTCACCTCAGCCTCATCCCTGTCCGACTCATTGCCAGCTCCGTAGGCTGATGATGAACCACAACATTTACAGCCTTTTCTAAGTGATTTACAGAGTCAGCATATTGCCCTCAACAATTTTGGATCCTAATTTTACCCACCTCGGAAGGATGGAAGACTGAGCCAACACTGGAGTAAGGGCAGCAAAGCATGAGGAAAGACTGAATATTCAGTAAAATTTGTATGAAAGCATGCTTTTATATTTGCATCACATATGCTGATTTTTCCAGTACAATAATTAGCAAGTAATTCATAAAATGGCTGGGTAACTTTGGGCCAGTCACTCTTTCTCAGCATGACCTACCTCACAGGGTTGTTGTGGTGAGGAAAAGAGGAGGAGAAAGTGGTGTTGGCTATGTTGAGTTATTTGTAAAATGATACAGGTGGGACACAAATAAATAATATAAATAAAATATTCATTTGTGGCATCCAAACATTATGAAGAGGTTTGCAAGTTTTAAAAATCACTAGAGGAAGGGAGGAATTTTGTATTGTCTGTTGCAGTCACAAATTCGAACAGGCAAGCTAAGTGGGCTCCTCGGAGACACGAGCAAAAACATTAACAAGAAAATAAAAGCAGATGTCAATAAAATTGAGTAGTTTACAAACTAAGAATAACCTAAGAGTCAAGTAACAGCAAACAGCATATTTGTGATTGGAAAGTAAGGCTTGGTTTGATAGGGGAAATGTATTGAAATGTATTTGAATGATTTCAAAGGCATTTTTTTTACATTCAGTTTCTACATTTATCTGATTTAATTTGAATGTGTGTATTGCCCTCATTCCAAGAATAATGAATCAAGATTCACATCGGTGAGTTAACGAGGGCAAATTATTTGATCTTCCAACTCAGCACCTGCTAGATTTACAAAATATACCCAGGTTGCTTTAAAACCAATCTGCCTTTTTCCTTATGTTGTCCTACCAAATGTGACTGCAAACTAGTTATCACAGTAGTAGGATCTCTTCCTAAGCCAGCAATATCTTCATTTTTGGAAGGATTGGTGTTTAACTGTAGGAATCAGAGACCTGGTACAGACAGGATCTTTGGGTTAGGGCTGGTTGGTCCACGTGTCCCCACTCTCTCCTCTGTGAATAAATAGCATGCAGTGGTAGGACAGGCATAACAGAAGAATAGAATAGAATAGAATAGAATAGAATAGAATAGAATAGAATAGAATAGAATAGAATAGAATAGAATAGAATAGAATAGAATGACAGAGTTGGAAGGGATCTTGGAGGTCTTCTAGTCCAACCCGCTGCTTAGGTAGGAAACCCTCCACCACTTCAGACAAATGGTTATCCAACACCTTCTTAAAAATTTCCAGTGTTGGAGCATTCACAACTTCTGGAGGCAAGTTGTTCCACTGATTAATTGTTCTAACTGTCAGGAAATTTCTCCTTAGTTCTAAGTTGCTTCTCTCCTTGATTAGTTTCCACCCATTGCTTCTTGTTCTACCCTCAGGCGCTTTGGAGAATAGCTTGACTCCCTCTTCTTTGTAGCAGCCCCTGAGATATTGGAATACTGCTATCATGTCACCCCTGGTCCTTCTTTTCATTAAACTAGACACACCCAGTTCCTGCAACCGTTCTTCATATGTTTTAGCCTCCAGTCCCCTAATCATCTTTGTTGCTGTTCTCTGCACTCTTTCTAGAGTTTCCACATCTTTTTTACATCGTGGTGATCAAAACTGAATGCAGTACAAAACAAAAGGACTTTCTCTCCCCTGAAGTATACAGAAAAAAAAATAATAAAGTGATTTTCAGAGCGTGGACAAGAACTCAAATTATCTGTATTTGGAACAAATCATAACCGGTCTAATGCCACACAAGCATTGGGGATAGGATTAGCAAGAGCACAGATTATGATTCCTATGTGGTAGGACTCAGAAACTATCTGAAGCATTGAACATGAAGCTATGCTGTACAAGCTTCCTGAGATGAGACTGTATCATGGCCATGAATTGATGGACATACATTGTTCCATCCCATCATTTGCCATATCTCTTTAACTGCTCAAGGGATCCTTGCTGAGACTCACCGTACACTTAGAACATCATACTTCTAGGTTGGCAAGATTGTTCCGTACTTAACCTTTGGGTCCCACATGGAAAGTCTTAGGAACCTATTACTGTTTTTAAAGTGCTATAAAGGTCTCACCTATAAATTGATCAGAGTAGTTTTTGCTGAAAAGCTCTGCATTTATCATTTGACTATTAAAAATGATCTCTTTCTGAGGACTTCTCAGATAGGCAAAGTCATATTACCAAGACAAATGAATCAAAGCTTGTGCTGCTCCAAAACCAGACACAATAAAATCCTGATTGCCCATGAATGAGTCTATTTGGTGTACTAGTTAAGGCACCAAGCTAAAAATTGGGAGCCTGGGAGTTCTAGTCCTGCCTTAGGCACAAAACCATCTGGGTAACCTTGAACCAGTCACATCCTCTCAGTCCTAGGAAGTGGGCAATCATAACCTACTTCCAAAAACATTGCCAAGGAAACTGCAAAGACAATCACCCATAGGAGTCAAAAACTGACATGAAGGTATGCACTCATTCAAACACACTAATTCAATACAGGTAGTCCTTGACTTCGAACCATTTGTTTAGTGACTGTTCAAAGTTACAACAGTGCTGAGAAAAATGACTTATGCCCATTTTTCACACATACAACCATTGCATCATTCCCGTGGTGATGTGATCAAAATTTGGATGCTCGGCAACTGGTTCATATTTATGACGGTTGCAATGACCTGGGGTTATGTGATCTTTTTACAACTTTCTGACAAGTGAAGTCAATGGGGAAACCCGATTCATTTAACAACCTTGTTTCTAACTTAACAACTGCAGCAGTGGGGAAATTCTCCAAAGTCTGCTACTGGTTAACTGCACGCGTGCATGCGTGGTGTGCGCCAAATGCACGCTGCATGCGTGCATGTGTGGTGTGCGCCAAATGCACGCTGCACGCACATGCGCACCACAGGCACTCCATGCAGTGCTAAAAAAGGAGGCTTAAGAAGGTAAGTAGATTTAAATTTAGAGCGCAATTTAGATTTGCTAAAAAGCAGGATTTCCTGCTTTCTAGCTAATATTAATCATGCAGCATAGCTGATCGTCGGAAATACCGGTTTGTCCAAACCGGTAGCATTTTGTTACTACCAGTTTACCTGAACCAGTAGCTTTTATTACTACTGGTTCATGCGAACCAGTCAGAATCAGTAGTATTTCACCCCTGAACTGCAGTGATCCATTTAACATCAAGAAAGGTTATAAAATAGGGCAAAACTCATTTAGCAACTGTTTTGGTTAGCAATGGAAATTTTGTATTACAGTCTATTCCAAACTGATTTTTTATAAATAAGGTGGATATCCCAATTAAGTTGTCACATGGCAAATGTAATCATGGCTACCAGTATAATAAAATGATTAGATTAAGACGACAAAGATCGTCTAAGAAGACAATCTTCGATTACCAATATATCTCTTCACTGTCTCTTTTAGGGTGTTTGCCCTGCTGCTACTGGAAAAGTGAACGTAGATCTTACATTTTAGTGAGACTGATCTTGAGGGAAACAGTCTTTCACCTCCCATCTTCTGGCAACCCTCACAGTTTCCAAAAAGGCAGGTTTTAAATTCACGTTGAAAAGAAAGTTAAAAGATTCCGCCTCTAATCTGACAAGGGGAGATGCAATTCTCACCATGAAATGTGTTTGAAAATGTCATTTGGCACTCTTAAGAGGCTCCTGCTGGTAGCCATCTTGTGAAAAAGCCACATAATTGCTATTGATGAATACTACTGAGAAGGGAAGCCCTCTACTGCAGAGAGCAAAGCATACACAACTTCCACAGTGAAGAATGTATTTTAATATTTGGAAATGACACATAGCTGCTTGACATAAAAGTTATTAAATGATTAAAAATGGACTCAAAAATCTTGAAAATATTAATATTTTAGTATTGTATCTATAATTGATGGTTATGCACACCACTGTTTAGACTCCCCCAGACTCATATTTAATATAGTACTTGTCTACCATTACTATTTTTGATCATATTTCAGTTGGTTCACATTCATAACTGCTTAATACGCACAAATTCGCGTAGTTGCCTAATACCCCCAAAATGTATTTTCTAAATAAAATTAGAGTATACTTTTAAAAATGTGACTAACTCAAGTAATATAAGCTTTTGATATGTAGTCTTCTCAGGTTTTTTTCACCATTCCTTTTCCAAATATATGATTTTTAGTGCAAATTGTTTCTAATGCATGCTGTGTTTGACTCTGATGGATGACCTCAAGTTGCTCCTGTGAACTTCATGATGCCTTTTGTCTTCATTCCTCAAACTTTGGAAAGCCAAGAAGGTTGGCATGACAAATAAAATATGTCTGCAAAGCAAGGGTGACATCGTCCCTATCCACCCTGACTACCCAAAAAGAAATAACATGACAATAAATCCAAGCATACAATTTGTCCCAAAGGTGCTATTTTCAAGAGACAACTGGCTTTTCTTGTTTTATCCTTGAAGACGTTTTGCTTCTCATCCAAGAGGCTTCTTCAGTTCAGAACTAAAAAAGCTTCTTGAATGAGAAGCGAAACATCTTCAAGGAAAAAGCAAAAAAGCTCCAGTTGCCTCTTGAAAAAAGCACCTTTTGAACATGACCTGGATGACTAAGAATCTCTATAGAGAAACATACACAACATATACCTACACTGGCATAAATGGCCTTTCAAACATGTCCACTCAAATTATTGGGTTGGGCGGGAGAATTACTTTTGGGATGACCTTTCCCCAATAGCTTCTGCCATTTTACAGTTCTGGTAGAGGGAACATGCTCTGGGTCCACAATTCAGTCCAAAATTTTCACTGTCATTGGAGTGGGGGGGGGGCAGTCCCAAGAAAGGTGCCTTCTCTATCATGTTGCCTGTCTTGTGGAACAGCCTCCCTACAGAGGTATGGAGAACCTCAATCCTACTGGCCTTTCAGAAGATTATGAAGATCAGGCTCTTCCCTGGTCATTGGGCCCAGGCCCCAGCCTATTAGTCTGGGAGCTCTGGCATGGAAGTATAGCATGGTTGTCCTTTGCATTTTGTAGTGTGGCTCCTGGCCTGTTTGTATATGTGTGCTATATTTTTTAAAAATTATTATTATTGTTGTTATTTTTTTTTGTTTGCCACCTAGTGTTTTACTGGATAGAAGTTTGATTAAATAAATGAATTAATAAATAAGTCAGGCAACCAGGACAGCAATAAAAGTAGAATTTTCAGTTTATCCAATGAAAGAAGGAAGGGAGGGAGGGAGGAAGAAAGGGAGGGAGGGAGGGAGGGAGGAAGGAAGGAAGGAAGGAAGGAAGGAAGGAAGGAAGGACGGAAGGAAGGGAAAAAAATCATTGATCTGAGAACTTTAATTTCCCAAATTCTGCCATAAAAGCACACATACTCTATGAAAGTCAAGTATATGTAATTGATCATCTCCAGAGATAAGGTTACCAAAATAAAGCAGCTGCCATTATAAAAGGTGTGGGGCGAGGGAGGGAGGGAGGGAGGGAGGAAGGAAGGAAGGAAGATTAATTTTTGATTCTACATTTGAGAACTCAACAAATAAAATAGGAGGAGACTTGGGAATTGTATGCTGATCTGAGTTTAGTTTTACTAGGTTTTAAGTCAGTAATTCTCACCCTGGTGAAAATCAGGCCATAGAAAAAATAAGTAGATCACATATCTTCCCATATCTCATCTATATTCTGCAGTGCTTAGCAGATTCATAGTTTGGATGAATTATTCTATTGATTACTCTCAGTATAAATATGTCTGTGAGTCATAGATGTCAGGCCTCATATTAAAAAGAAAAGCATAGTTCCTCATTCACAATAACAGAAATATCTAAAGTGTGTTGTTAGAGAATTGCTCAGACCCTTTGGAATATTTTATCCATCCATCCATTTCTGCCATTTTTGACTTAATTTATTTAAGAATAATAGGAACTAACAGTTAAGATTTCTTTAATCAACTGACAGCCCTGGTGATCTATATTTTTCTGGCACTTCAGGAGTGCATTAAAAATGCATGGGAGAATACTGAATGTAGGAGCTTTAGGTGGGTAAGGATATACTATTCCATATTCCCTGGGGCAAAAATCATTTATCCATATTTTAATGCTACTCTTTAATCTTACTCCTAAGGCAATTTACAAAAAGAATAAAGTATGTGCAGAAATGGGGGGGAAAGCACTAGACTAAATAACTTTGATGAGATGAATGAAATATCCCAAAGTAAGATGAGAATCCCCCTCTGAGTATATCCATCAAATGATCAAACATACAGGATGAGGGGAAAGGCTACGAGAATGAAGCAATTTAGGAACTTACAGCCATTTGAGTTCCCTGGTATGTAAGTACACTTCGGTGTGCTTGCAGATAGAAGCAACAATTAGTTTTAACCGTTCAGTTGTGTCCGACTCTTTGTGACTTTACAGACAAGTGCTCTCCATGTTCCCCTGTCAAGCATAGCTTCTTTCAGATGTTAAATTTTCATCTTTGCATCAGCTTTGATGGTATCAACCCAATGAGGTCTTTGCTTGGTTGAAGCAACGTTAGTGACAATAATATTCTAACCCAGGGGTGTCAAACTCGATTTCATTGAGGGACGCATCAGGGTTATGTTTGACCTCAGGGGGTCAAGTGGGCATGGCCAGGAGGGCATGGCCAGCTCAATGTCACTTGTGTCAGAGGCCCTTGTACCGGCCTGAGTGCTCGCAGCCCTGCCAAGCTCCGTTTTCGCTGGCAGAGGCTTGCAGGAGGCCTTCGCAGCCAAAAACAGATCTCGGGAGGGCTGTGCATGGCCCTCCCAAGCTCCATTTTTGCTGGCAGAGGAATTGCAAGCCAGTCCTTTGCTGTTTCCAAGAGAGCCCCACAGGCCAGATCTAAGCACCCCTTGGGCCAGATCTGACCCCTCGGCCTTGAGTTTGACACCCCTGTTCTAGCCTCTCTTAGTGGCTTCTTTGCTTACGAAAAGTTCCCATAATGCTACCCAAATGCAGGGAGTCCTCGACTTACAACACTTTGCTTAGTGACCATTCGAAGTTACAACGGCACTGAAAAAAGTGACTTATGACCATTTTTCACACTTATGACCATTGCAGCATCCCTGTGGGTTCACGTGATTTACCTTTGGATGCTTGACAACTGATTCACATTTATGACGGTTGAAGTGCCCCGGGGGTCACGTGATGCCCTCTTGCGAACGTCCGACAAGGAAAGTCAATTGTGAAGCCAGATTCGCTTAACAACCATGCAACTTCAATTTGTTTTCCTTCAAACAATTCCCCTTCAAGTTGTGCCCTTCAAGTTGTGGCTCTTGCCCATTGAACATGACCAGCACACCTCCCCCTGATACTTCATCACCAGGAGGCAAAAAGTTTTTGAATGGTGGAACACAAGACATTCTTCCTGCCAGTATATTACCTGGCCAGATACAAGACAATCCATATTCTGACAACAACTCCATTCTTGGGGAAAACTCACATATAGGCATTGATAGACAATGACCAAGGATCCAGCAGCCCCAGCAATGATGAGGCAGCGATGGCAGTTATCATGAACTTTTTGGAAGCAGACGCAGAGCTTGGTGGCCCAGCTGATTTTAGTGACTTACCATGGCTCTTATAGATGCTGCCCGTGAGCTTTGAAAACAGAATATATCAAAGCTGGTAGAGTTCTCCAATCTGTGAAGCTTGCTGAATTGCTTTGGTGTTTTAATTTGATAAGCCATATCAGAGAACAGTCATACTTCTCCCGTGTGTATTTTTTGACCAAGTGGAGATGAATTTGCAATGGTGTTCCTATCATTTTTGTTAGCTCTGTATAGCTTGCATTAATTATATATTTTGGGTATTGTTCTTGTGTTGACTTTAAAAAAAAATATCACTGTGCAAATTAACCACTAGCATCACTGGTAGCTTTTATATGCAAATGTCATTTCAGCTATATGGTGTTTTTACACTACAGAGAAAGTCCCTATGTGGATAAGGAATATTTCTTATACTAATATATCAAAGCAGTTTCTTGTAAGATCCTTTATTATAAATATTGTTGAAGTGTAATATATTAGACAGTTAAATATTTTTAAAATAAAATGTTTTCTTTGTTCAAAAAAAAAAAGAAAAGAAACCAACAACCATGCAACTAATTTAACTAAAATGGGGCAAAATTCACTCAACAAATTTCTCACTTATAAACATAAATTTTGGGCTCAGTTGTGGTCGTACATTGAGGATTACCTGTATAATAATTTCAGGGCATTGTGGGAAATTTAAATTATGACTTATGGGTACTGATTGGAGTTGCAGGGATCCCACAACAACTACACAAAGATACTTTATGCGAAAGGTGGATTGAAATGCTGAGAGATTTAGAAGATCATCTCATATTGCCAGCTATTAAGCGTTTTTCAATGCAAATAAAAAGATAAGTACAGTATAGTGGAAGCAATCTTGAATACAAGGTCTCCTTTGGTTTCCTTCCCATTTTCACACCTCCTTCCGGTCAATTGATTTAGTTTTTAATTCTGTAAAATAATGATTCATTTCATTCTAAAATAAATCATTTTATTTATTTATCAAATTTAGGTACCTCCATTTCACTCTCAGGATGACTCCAGATTAAATATTGTTGAGTTGTCCTATTCTGGAAGAAATGGGGTCAGCAACAGTACAAGACTGAATGAAACTATAAAGTATACGATGAAGTTATAAAATATATATAAAGTGTTACACGTGTACGCAAGCACTTGTTTTCCTTGTGGTTTTCCTCCAATATAGTCTTCTTACTCCTTACTCCACTTACTCCTATCATTCCCGTCCATTATCTTATAAATCATTATCCTGTTCCATCTTCAATCTGTCACCCTTTGGTCATCCTTTTATATTCACTCCATGTCGGCACATAGTTCTGGAAATTACAACTGGGTTCATCTCGGTTTCAGTGGGTAGGAAGCTTTCTGCTAGAAAGATCAAGATGTCCTAACTCAATTCAAAACTGCTTGGTATTGTGGGGAAAGTCAGTGGTGGGTTCCTGCTGGTTTAACAACTGGTTCTGTGATGTGCGCTTCGCTGCCTGCAAAGTTTTGACAAAATTAAACTTCCGTTGTTACTTCTTTGGACTAACACAGCTGAGACACGGCAATCTGCTCTGCCATGCGAATCAGCTGAGAAGATAAAACAGTGGTAGTCAACCTGGTCCATACCGCCCACTAGTGGGCGTTCCAGTTTTCACGGTGGGCGGTAGGAGTTTTGTCCAATACTGAAGCACTTTCCTTTTTTTGTAATTTAATTGACTTTTTAAAAAATTTTCATAGCATTATTTAAAAACATTTTCATAAGGTTTTCATAAAATTCCCCGTGACAATTTAAATTTTTGAAAATATACTATTGGTATCGCCCGCGCATAAGCTTAGTTCACGTTACATAAGTGAAACTAAATGGCGCTATAGTGCGACCTCAAACAAAGCCTCATTCCAGAATAGCTCGCGCATCTCCCCCCACACCACCCAGCTGTAACAGACAAGCAGAGCTGGTAGCCAACACCCCCCCCCAAAAAAAACCCCAATCCACGATGCGCGAGAGGCATGCGCAGGTGACGATACACGGCGCATTACTGTGAAACCAGAGGGCGGTTAGAAAATGTTACTACTAACAGAGATATAAAAGTGGGTGGTAAGTATAAATGGTTGAGTACCCCTGAGATAAAAGTAAGGATGGGATGGGCGGACAGTCCCACCTGATCATCGGAGTTACCAGTACTCCCAAACTGGCTGAATCCCATCTTTGGGGAAACTTATGGTAACTTTGTCCACCCTCAAAGAGGAAGCAGCACAATTTCCTTCAGTCAGGGATCCAGGAAAAAAAAGGAGAAGGGATTCAAAACTGTTCAAAAGTACAAGTGGAGTTCATAAACTAAATGGGAAGAAACAACAGTTAATAGGAGTTCGATAACTGGAGCCATAAAAGCATGAGATGTAATGAGAAGAAAAGCATCCGCTTCTGACAAATGCAGTGGAACAAGTTTCTTCTCCAGAGGAGCATGAGAGAGCAGCATTACTGAGAAGTAATGGTTCATTTCACCATTGATTCCTCATAGGGATTTTTTTTTAAAAAAAGAGAGAAAATTAGCATGTTATAAAAAGCAGCAATCTTTTGACTTAATTGAGTTCATGTGCTAGCTTGAAAGCAAAGTCAAAAGCATTTCTAAAATGAGTCTTATTTTACCTCAGGAGATACTGATTCCCTTGGATTTGTAGAACTATACAGCTGATACTGCAGACGTGAGAAATATTTTAAAGAAATGGAATAAATAAACCTCATCTTGCCTTCGCAAGAAACCTGTTAGACAGCCCCAGGAAGCTTGTGGGAAGTGAGGGCTGAACCCTCCTCTGTCGTGTCCCACTCCTCCGCTGACGGCCGGGTCAGGGAAATCCGAATCAGGTGTGCCTCTGCAGCTCTGCCAAAGTCCTAGCAAAGTCCTCAGGGCAGGCAGGAGACCAGAAAGTGACTTCAGCAAGATATGTTTAGACTTTGCCTGACTCAGAGACTGCCAGAAAGCAGATCCTTTATATAGGCCATGGGGTGTGGCTCCATGACTCAGCACTTATCCAGGCCTGCCCCTCCCTTCCTTCTGATGCCGCCGCCTATCAATTCTTCTGAAGCGAGGGTCACTCCAATCGGCAGCTGTTGGTAATAAACCTTCCTCAGGCTCACATGCTGTGGAGGAGGGGGAGGGGTCTAGTTGCTCCGTTTGCCTGGGCATGGAGCCAGAGCTGGGGGCTGGAGATACTTGCTCTTCTTCAGCCTGTCTGGGCATGGAGCCAGGGCTGGGGCCAGGAGATGCCCCCTCCTCAGCCTGTCTGGGCATGGAGCCAGGGCTGGGGCCGGGAGATGCCCCCTCCTCAGCCTGTCTGGGCATGGAGCCAGGGCTGGGGCCGGGAGGCATGCTAGGACATTCTTCAGCGTTCGGAAGCAGATAAGCAGACCCCGGCTTTGGTGGTGAGATCGGACGAGACACAACATCCTCACTACAATCCTACACAACTAAAAAAAAAATCAGTAGGTATAGGATTTGTTGTTATTAGTTGCGAAGTCATATCCAACCATCACGACCCCATGGACAACGTTCCTCCAGGCCTCTACCATCCCCTGGAGTCCATTTAAGTTCACGCCTACTACTTCAGTGACTCCATCTAGTCACCTCGTTCTCTGCCATCCCATTCTTCTTTTGCCCTCAATCTTTCCCAGTATTAGGCTCTTCTCCAGTGAGTCCTTCCTTCTCATTAGGTGGCCAAAGTATTTCAGTTTCATCTTCAGGATCTGGCCTTCTAAGGAGCAGTCGGGGTTGATCTCCTCTAGGACTGACTGGTTTGATCGCCTTGCAGTCCAAGGGACTCGCAGGAGGTTTAGGATGTCACTTCTTTATACCAAAAACCTTGCCTTCAAAGAATGGCTGACCAGTCTCTTTCTTGTGTGAAACACTGTCTATATAAGGGGGTCAGGACAATAGCCACTGATCAGAAGATATGAAGCGGTAAGTTTACAGCTATTCAACCTTTAAGCTAATTGATGCCTTCTAGTTCTATGACTCCCAGAATTCCCAGCTTACATGGCCAATGGATATGTTGGCTGGAAATCATGGGAAATTTTAGACCATACAATGACATTGCAATTGATAAGGAAGGTATGGAAAAGAGAGACATTGATGCTGTAACCATTACAGTGTTGCAGTGGTGGATTGCTACCGGTTTGCCCCAAATTGTGTGAACCGGTAGTGGTGGCGGCGGGAGGCTCCACCCACCTGCCGTACGCTTCTGCTCATGCACAGAAGCTTCTGCGCATGTGCAGAAGCGTCATGCATGCACACGAGCCCGTGCGCACCCACGAGCAAATCAGTAGCAATGGGTTTTGAAACTTACCCCTGCAGTGCTGGCTATTAAAAGTGAGTAGTCTACAAAAAAGATTGAGTTTTATAATTCAGTACATTAAATACAGTTGAACAAAGGATTACATTCCAACAAGTGGAAGGTCATGATAGAGAGATCCTACCTGGATCTAAGGAGAATTTTCCTGACAGTGAAAGCAATTAACCAATGATTCAGCTTGCCTCCCAGTTTTGTGGGTGCCCCATTACCGGAGGCCCAAGAAAAAATTGGACAGCCATTTGTCCAGCATACAATAAGGTTCCCTGCCCTGGATAGGTGGTTGGTCTAGAACAGGGATATCAAACTCAAGGCCTAGGGGCCAGATCCGTCCTGTGGGGGGCTTAGATCTGGCCCGCGGGCCCACCCTGGAAACAGAAAGGGACCAGCCCACAGTGCCTCTGCCAGCAAAAATGGAGCTTGGGAGGGCCGCAGGAGGGTTGCAGGAGGCTGTCGCAGCTGGAAACGGAACTCGGGAGCCCGTTTTCCTCAGCAGAGCACTTGGGCCGCCACAGGCGCCCCCAACACAAGTGACAACAAGCTGGCCATGCCAATCCCAGCCCTTTGAGGTCAAACAATCCTGATGCATCCCTCAATGACATAGAGTTTGACACCCCTGGTCTAGAAGACCTTCAAGGTCCATTCCAGATCCTGACCCTTTGATTCTATGTTTCTATGATTCTATTAAATTCCAGGCTTTCAAAAGCTACACCCACAAATCCATTTATCTCTTCAATAGATCTGTCAGTTTTACTTTCTCCCCTTTCATATTTTTAAAACCTCAAGGTTTTGCCACCATGTTTATAAAGAAAATTACACGTTTTGATAGATGATGATCTTGATGATGATGATGATGATGACGTACCTTGATCAACGTATCTTTTCTTTTATGTACACTGAGAGCATATGCACCAAGACAAATTCCTTGTGTGTCCAATCACACTTGGCAAATAAAAAATAAAAATAAAATTCTATTTTTCAAAAATCTCAGATTTTGGATATATAATTTCACTCTAATCTAAAACTCAACGGCTGCTGCTGTCTTCTTGATCATGAAAAATTTTTTTTCTATAAGTCAGTGCTGATGCCTTCTTAAGCCTATGACGGAGTAGATGCTCTTTGTTTCAGCTCAGACTTCCATATTCACTCATCCCACATACTCATGTAACTTTTGAAAAGAGTTATATGTGAGAGGGCAGAGAAAATGACACTGAAGGGCAGAAGAAAGAGTCACTACCAAGGCAACAGTCAGATAAGGAGGACTTGAGCCCAGGCCACTGATGCCAGCCCTATAAGGTAGACCAGATTAAATAACCAATGCTGTATAAGTCATGATAACTTTTATTGTCACAAAGTAACAAAGTCTTGCAAGTCTGAATTTCTCACTCCCTTGCAGCATTATCTTCATGTGAATTAGGGAATGGCTAGTCTGAGAAATTTTCTGTTTTTACACACTGCATAAATGCTTAAACACCACCACCCCAAAAAAATGACAGTGGTAGCTCAGTACTCATCATTAATTTCATTTCATTTTTCATTTCATTTATTTGATTTTTATACCGCCCTTCTCCCGAAGGACTCAGGGCGGTGTACAGGCAAATAAAAAACAGATAAGACAATATTTTATATAATGCGAGATTAAAAAACTTATTATAATTTGCCTAAAAAACTTAAAATATATAGAAATTAAAACCCCGTTTAAAATTAATAATAAAAACTAAAATCCATAAAATTTAAGCCAGCCCCGCGCGAATAAAAAGATGCGTCTTCAGTTCGCGGCGAAAGGTCCGAAGGTCAGGTATTTGGCGTAAACCCGGGGGAAGTTCGTTCCAGAGTGTGGGAGCCCCCACAGAGAAGGACCTTCCCCTGGGGGCCGCCAGCCGACATTGCTTGGCGGACGGCACCCTGAGAAGTCCCTCTCTGTGAGGCGTGCGGGTCGGTGGGAGGCATATGGTAATAGTAGGCGGTCCCGTAAGTACCCAGGCCCTAAGCCATGGGCGCTTTAAAGGTCATAACCAAAACCTTAAAGTGCACCGAAAAGCCACAGGTAGCCAGTGCAGTCTGCGCAGGAGGGTGTTACATGGAAGGTACGCACACTCCTCTATCACCAGCGCAGCTGCATTCTGGACTAGCTGAAGCCTTCGAGTGCACCTCAAGGGGAGCCCCATGTAGAGAGCATTACAATAATCCAAGCAAGAGGTAACGAGTGCTTGAGTGACTGTGCACAAGGCATCCCGATCAAGGAAGGGGCGCAACTGCCGAACCAGGCGGACCTGGTGGAAGGCCCCCCTGGAGACGGCCGTCAAATGGTCTTCAAACGACAGCCGCTCATCCAGGAGGACACCTAAGTTGCGCACCCTATCCTTTGGGGCCAATAACTCGCCTCCAACAGTCAGCTGCAGCTGCAGCTGACTGAATCGAGATGCCGGCATCCACAGCCACTCCGTCTTGGAGGGATTGAGCTTGAGCCTGTTTCTCCCCATCCAGACCCGTACGGCTTCCAAACACCGGGACAGCACTTCGACAACTTCATTGGGGTGACCTGGGGTGGAGAAGTACAGCTGAGTGTCATCAGCGTACTGATGGTACTTCACCCCAAAGCCACTGATGATCTCACCCAACGGCTTCATGTAGATGTTGAACAGAAGGGGCGAGAGAATCGACCCCTGCGGCACCCCACAAGTGAGGGCCCTCGCGGTCGACCTCTGCCCCCCTGTCAACACCGTCTGCGACCGGTCGGAGAGATAGGAGGAGAACCACCGATAAACGGTGCCTCCCACTCCCAATCCCCCCAACCGGCGCAGCAAGATACCATGGTCGATGGTATCAAAAGCCGCTGAGAGGTCTAATAGGACCAGGGCAGAGGAATAACCCCTGTCCCTGGCCCTCCAGAGATCCAGCCTTTCTGAACTTCTGTTAGGCCTGTTCCTAATTGGTTCCAGGAGATGCAATGAGTATCAAAAACAATGAGTACCAAACATTTTTTCCCCATAAGGAATAATGTAGTGAGTCACAAGGCAGCTGACATTGACATGTTCTAGCTTGTCCGTTGAGTACCAAACAAATGATGACTAGCGGGACAAAAATTTTGCATCAAAATGAGTTGAGTACCAAATTCAATGAGTTTCAAAACAGTTGAATATCAAGGCACCACTGTATGGTGAAAGCCAACAGAGAGCATCTATAGAGGTCCATTTGCTTTCCCTTTCCACTTTCATTTGAAGACATTTGTCCCTCTTCAGATAGTGATGTGTATGCCAAGAAAGTCACTAGTGAGTTCCACTTACCTTCGCTACCGGTTCTGAATTGGGAGCGCTTGCGTGCACGTACTTGCTTCTCTCAAACGCGGCGCTTCAATGCATGCGCAGAGCGTCTGTGATGACTTCCAGGCAGGTGGGAAGAGCCTCCCACTGCCACCACTACCGGTTTGCCTGAACCGGGGCGAACCAGTAGAAACCCACCACTGAAGAAAGTAGCAGCAGAGAATATTTGTACTCACTCTGCAATCCTTCTGAAGCAAGCTCCATCAGTAGAGTGATGCATTTTATTTATTTATTTGTTTGCATTTATATTAGGACTTCTGTCTTGCCTCAGTCATTTAAACTTGGCTTACAAATCCATTAACACATAGTGACATTGTATGAATCTAATAACACGATAAAATTATTAAAATTATAAACACAATAAAAATTGACTTAAAATTACAAAGTACGTCATTAGTGCAATTAACTTCCAATCACTCATCTCAGATAACACCCGTTTAAGAATCAACTCCTTCGTTCTCAAATGCTTTTCTAAACAAGGTCTTAATTTGGCTTCCTAAAATTTAAGATCATTACCATTCTTATATTGCAGGAAACAGGAGAGAACCCACAGCAGAGAATGTTTGCTTCCAAAGCTCCATTCAGCCACACTTCATATAGGTGAGGACTTCCAGCACACATTCCCTGCCTGCATATCTTTGAATGGGCAGATGAATGATGAGGTGGAGCTCTCACCTCACAATCACGAAGCTGTGAGTTTGATCCTAGGTAGAGGCAAGAATTTTCTCTCTTTGGGCACGTTGAGAATATATCTGCTGAATATGACTCCGCATCGGTGACAGGAAAGGCATCCAGCCAGTAAACACTCAGCTCTGTTTAGTTGCCCAGACTCCAGCCCAAAAGGGATTATGGGGACGTTAAAAGAAGATGATGATATCTTGACTGGGCAGATGCTATTTATCTATAGATGGGCCCTACAGGTAACCCAGGATAAAACCAACAGCTTGATCAGCACCTTGAAACATCAAAGTATCATCCTTTCTGTATCAGTTGAAATCTCCTGATAATTGTCAAGGGCAGTTCCAGTTGCAATGAGTTACAATGGCAAGCAGATATATGATTAAATCTTAGCATTCCATATTAAACTTAATTTGCACGATATTGAAAAAGGCTTATTTTCTATTATTTCCATCTTGTACATTTCCTGATTTATACCCAGAGGCTCTAAACCCTATTCTTGATTTGATTTGCTCATTATGCTTCTTATATACTTTCAGCTCTTGAAATACACCAACTTTTTGGAACGCTATTCAATCTGATTGCTAATGACCTCTCACCTCTGTTCTCTATTAATCTTTCCGAACAAAGCAAACCAGTTCCATTCATCCTGGAAATTGCTTCTCTTCCCATATAAGGTGTCAGAAAACTTTTCAGAGTAGGTGAGGTAGGGGGCACGGGGATGGTGGTGGTGTGATAAATAAAAGAAAAAAGAAAAAAAATAATTCATCTAAAACAAATGCAGTGCTGCCAATGCTTCTGTTTTCCTCAACCATGCTTTTGTAATGACAGAGGTCTGGATTTGGCTTTTAAAGCAGGGGTCTCCAACCTTGGCAACTTTAAGCCTGGTGGACTTCAACTCCCAGAATTCCCCAGCCAGCTTTGCTGGCTGGGGAATTCTGGGAGTTGAAGTCCTCCAGGCTTAAAGTTACCAAGGTTGGAGACCCCTGTCTTAAAGCAGCTTCCTGGTGTAATTGTTTTCTCCCTCCCCCCAAACTTTTGGTCTTCTCAAAGAAAACAGGGAGGGGAGGCATCTGTCAAAATAAAGTTCCTTGTACAAGATTAAGGAAGATGGCAAGAAGTATGGTTTATGATATGTGCGGATGAGGGAAGCAATCTTTTTGTAGCCAGGAATTGATAATTTAGGGGCCTCTTAAAGGCTAGAGGCAGGGGTGGGCTGCTGGGGGTTCGCAGGGGATCGGGAGAACCTCTAGCTAAGATTCTGTGCAGTTTGGAGAACCCTCCAAATCCCACTCCTGGCTGGCCCCACCCCACCCTGCCCATCCCTCCCAGGAGTCCCCACGCAGCCTGTTTTGGATGCAGGTAAGTGAAGGGTGCACACGGAGGCTCGGGGAGGGAGAAAAACAGGCCTAACAGAAGTTCAGAAAGGCTGGAAACAGGCTCGTTTCTGACCTCCAGAGGGCCTTCAAAGTCTGGGGAGGCCATTTTTGCCCACCCAGAGCCTCTAGAGCCAGGGGAGGGCAAAAATGCCTCTCCCGCTATGGTGCAGGAGGCCAACTAGGCCACACCCACCATGGCCACACCCACCCAGCAACTGGGCAGAGAACCCCTTGCTAAATTTTTTGAAGCCTACCCCTGACTAGAGGCCTAGTCACATTATATAATAATATAAGGGGGGGAAACCTGAAATTTTCAGACTTCTTGGAGAATTAGGGGATTTAAAGAAAAATACAAAACTCTTTAAGTCTAGCAAAGATTTCACCTATCTATTCTAGCCCTGAAGAAAAAAAAATACCGTGAAAAGAAGAATCTAAGTGCCAGATTTTTTTGACTGCTAAAACCCTACAGGGATTTGGAAACTACAAGCATGGAATAATGAAGGCTTATGATCATATGGTCCTTCACCCCTGCTAAATGTCAATCAGATCTCTGAATGACAGTCCTAAGAAAGGTTTTCTAAATGTTGCTTTTTAACATTATCTCCTACTGAATTATTTTTTAAAAATTGTTCAATTGCTCATTCAAAATCGCAAGTCTGCCTTTTTAAAATTATACCACAGCAATCTCCATTTCATTCATTCAAGAAACAGAAGCTCCTTGAAGGTTTTATAAAACTGATTATGCTCACTAGTAGGCCTGTGAATGCTTCAAAATTGACTCAAAAGAGTTGCTTCAAAGTGAATGGGAAATACAGCAACAGATTTTAGCAGTTATAAATTGGGGGGAGAAGGAGAAGGCATCTGTGTAAAGCAGGGGTGGTATTTACTTACTTTCCCTGCCAGTTCATATGTGCCCAGCCTCAAAAACGTGTCTAAACAGGATGGTATAGAGCCAGAGCGATTTCCGCTACCAGTTCAGGCGAACCAGTCCGAACCAGCTGAATTTTACTTCTGTGGGTAAGCCTAAAAACACACACGGCTGCTTTTACATATTATATGAAAGACATAGTTGCTTTAATAAATCAACTCCATGGGCCGTGGTGGCTCAGGCTGTAAGATAGCCTGTTATTAAAACACAGCTGCCTGCAATCACTGCAGGTTCTAGTCCCACCAGGTCCAAGGTTGACTCAGCCTTCCATCCTTTATAAGGTAGGTAAAATGAGGACCCAGATTGTTGGGGGGGCAATAAGTTGACTTTGTAAATATACAAATAAAATGAGACTATTGCCTTACACACTGTAAGCCACCCTGAGTCTTCGGAGAAGGGCGGGATATAAATGTAAATTTAAAAAAACCTCATTAAAACAGCAGAATCTTTTTCAGACTGTGCCTTCAGGCGCTTTAATCAGGTGCTGCACTTCTGCTCCTGAATGTTTTAAAGCATACTTTTTGAATTATTTTCAAAACATATTCAGTCCCATTCATTAGTCTTATGATGACTGGCTTTATTTAATGACACTTTCTGAGCCATGGAGACAATGCAATTCTTTTCGGTCAGGTGCTTTGCATTGTCTTGAGGCTTATGCTGGACCAGGTCTTGAAGCAAAGCAATATGATTATTTGGTTTTGCTTTTTAAAGTTGGGAAGAAATGTTGCCTTGTAAAACATTATCATGCAGGTGCTTATCTTATCTTCCTCAAAGCAAACCATCTCTTTAGAGTTTTCCATCAGATCTTCCTGCTGTAAACACCCTCTTTGGTAACTATCCAGTCCTACACCCTATTTACCTTTCTTTTATTTAAGTTTACAATAAATTAACTATGAAGTCAGAAACTTATAAAGAAAAAACCAATTTTTAATATCTTCCTTATTTATAACAACCTAACAGAAGTTTTGGAGGCATTCACAAAAAAATTAAAATGGTAGTGGTTGCAGCCCAGTATTTTATATGGAAGAATATTTACTACTTGCTTAGCAGAATGGCCAGTGGTAACTTGAGGTGGTTGAGAACATCTCATAAGAGAAAAAAAATTAGCAGAAACAACCTTACCAATTTGCTTTCTTGTAGAGCAAAACTGTGTCCCTAACCCTCATGATGGTCATACTGTGAAGATACACACATACACACACACAATTCCAAATATGCCCAGTGAACTAAAATTATTGCATTAGTCTTGAGCTGTACCTTCCATGACAATGCATCTTAAAAGCTGTGGTGGCGCAGTGGTTAGAATGTAGTAGAGCAGGGCTAACTCATAGCTCACTCCAGGAGTTCGATCCTGACCGGCTCAAGGTTGGCTCAGCCTTCCATCCTTCCGAGATTGGTAAAATGAGGAGCCAGATTGCTGGGGGCAATATGCTGACTCTATAAAATGGTTTAGAGAGGGCTGTAAAGCACTGTGAAGCGGTATATAAGTCTAAGTGCTATTGCTATTGTTATTCCAAAAAGAAACCTATTTAGATACACTGCTACTATTTAGATACACTGGTAGACAGGAGGATTTTGTGCATATACGGATATGCAGAGTAGCTTTCACATGTTTCCAATGCAAAAATATAAATTTGGGGGTCTACAGTATAAATATTTGCGCATTATATCTGGAAAACTGTCCAGAAACTGATATCATAAATGTGATGCAATGCAATGTGAGAGGGCTAACACTACTGCTTGCACAAGGAGTAGATCCAGTTTTGTCGTACCTAAGTGACTAGAATTTTTAAGATAATGTTATTTCCTGCTTTATATTTCATGGATGTGTTCTAGATTTGCTTTGGTTATTATTATCAAACGATATAATATTTTTCAGCACTGATATGAAAATCCTGATAATTGTTTTGCTTTACGAATATCATGACTAGCTTTTAGGATAAACAGACATCCTATTTTAATAAACAGTATTTTATAATTGTTTTGAATAAAAAACGTTCTTTCCTGTACATGTCCCTTTACACACTAGAAAAAGATCTTACAGCCACAAAGAAATCAGATATCTTCTTTGAACAAAATTTAAGCTTAAATCTTAAGCCATCTTCTCTGTTGAATGAAGGAAAATGAGGTACAAGCTTCTCTTCATACTAAGAGATAATTTGTTATTATTAAGCTATATCTAAGTAAGAGCAGATTAGCATCGCCTTGTGGTCTGCCAGAGGTTTTTTTTTTCTTTTCCTTTATATTTTTCTCTGGCAGAACCCTTTAAGCTGTGATTTCCATTGCAGAAAACTGTATATTTTATTTCTTTTGTAAGTGAATATTTTGCTTATTGTTTAAACCTAAAATGCATTGCCATATTCTCTCCTTTCATTTTTTATTTTCCTTTAATAAAGTTTGATGCTATTAATCTCTTATGATATTGATCTATCTGCCAAGAAGATATGGGCTGATTCTCTTAGCCCCCATATCTCAATACTATATGTCCAGAAGATGGCACCAGAGAATTAATTTCTCTTGTTTACCCCTTTTAAATTGCCAAAAAGTAAAACAGAGTGGGGTAGCCCTATGTCTCTCATGCACTGGGCATGAGGAGGCTCCTTAGGGGATCGCAGTGAGAACTATACAGCCAAATAGCAAGGTAAGAGGATATATAACTAAGATATATAAACCAGAAAGCTTCAGCTTTTCAGCCTATCAGCTCATATGTGTTATCTTCTATCTGAAGCATCTTTGCACAAGAGAATAGTTATAGATCAAGTCTGTGGAGATTCTCAGTCATCCAAATCATGGTTTTCCCAAAGGTGCTTTTTCAAAAGGCAACTGGACTTTCTTTCTATTTTTCTTGAAGAACTCCTGCTTCTCATCCAAGAAGCATCTTCAGTTCTGATTGAACACTGGGGAATGGAAGGATTTATATTCCCTTGCAGTCATCTGGCTGTTAGCACTTTGAATGTGGGTTATTAGCTCCCTGTGAGTTGTTGAGGCCCCTAGAAGGTTTATCTATGCCTTCAGGGTCACTTAAACCAGAGTGCAAATGGGTATGGAACTTTTTTGGAACTGCTGAAAGGACTTTGTTGTAAACAGGAGATAAGTGGTCTTTCACACACACACCCATTGAGAGAGAGCTGTTCAATTTTAACAGAGATGGCCTCTTTGACCCCCTTTTCAAACCAGTGGTGCTCACTATCCAAAATATGGACTTTGTGTCTTTAAAAGAATGACTTTTGTTTTTCAAATGCAGATGGACTGCTGAATCTTGTCTTGATGGGTTTGTTCTCCGATGTTGTGCCATGAATATGTGAAGTGGTTGTTTTGTTTCTCCAATGTACAGACCTGTACATGTCTCATTGCATTATACTGCATACATCACATTGCTCAGTTTGTGCCTAGGTGTTTTATCTTTGGGGTGGACAAGCTTCTGCCATAGTATTCTTGCGCTTAAAGTTTGTATGTATGTTGTGTTGGTTAAAAATCCTCCTGAGAATGTTTGGAATAACCCTGTTGTTTCATTTCTTGTTCTCTCCTTTGTCTGTTATGGAGGAGCTCCTGGTGGGCCTTTTTCTGAATTCGATGAAGGCCCAATTGAGATAGTACAAGTTCTGAGGGCTTCCTTGATGTGGTTTAATTCTTTTTCTTTTCCCTCTTTGCTAGTAAAGAAACCTTCAATCTGGTGGTGTAGGATTCAGATCACTCCTATTTTGTACTCCAGTGACTGGTGAGAATCAAAATGTAAATACTAATCTGTGCGGGGGAGGGGTTTCTGTAAACTTCAATGTTAATGCTTCTGTCTTCCCTAATGTATACAACACAGTACACATTAGGTAGATTATTTTCTTTAACATTTTCCCGTGTGAACTTAATATATCTCTCCACAGAGTTGGTGTGTTTGGTGAAGGCTTCCACTTCCTGTGTTTTAATCAAGTCTATGTGCATACTTCTTAAAAAAACTTTCCATTAATATAGCAGAACCCCTAAGTATTATCTTTGATAAAGCTTTCACTACCAGTTCTCTTCCCAAACTTTGGGCACTAGCCACAGTCATCCCTATCTTCAAAAAAGGAGACCCCAGCTTAGTCGAAAACTACAGACCGATCTCCCTTTGCTGCATCACCTGCAAAGTCATGGAATCTATCATCAACCAATCCATTACCTCACACTTAGAAACTAACAACCTACTCTCCAACAAACAATTTGGTTTCAGGAAAAAATTATCATGTAACTTACAACTTCTCCACTGCAAAAACATATGGACTTCAAATCTCGATCAAGGCAAATCAATAGATGCAATCTACATAGACTTCTGCAAAGCTTTTGACTCAGTAGTACACGATAAACTTCTCCTAAAACTAACATCCTATGGCATCTCAGGACCCCTCCACAAATGGATATCTGCTTTTCTGTCTAACAGACAACAAGTGGTCAAAATTGGCAATGCTTTATCAAATCCTGTTCCTGTCAAGAGTGGCGTTCCTCAAGGCAGCGTCCTTGGACCAACACTCTTTATACTATACATTAATGATCTCTGTGACCACATCTCAAGTAATTGTGTTCTCTTTGCTGATGATGTCAAACTATTTAACACCACAGACAATACTTCTATCACTCAAAACAACCTTGATCATCTATCCGCTTGGTCTAAAAATTGGCAGCTCCAAATTTCAACCAGCAAATGCTCAGTCTTACATATAGGAAAAAAGAACCCAAAAACTAAATATATACTAGATGGACATTACCTTACAGACGATCCCCATCGCATTAAAGACCTTGGAGTTTTCATGTCAAATGATTTAAGTGCCAAAGCCCACTGCAACTACATAGCAAAAAAAGCTCTAAGAGTTGTAAACCTAATTTTGCGTAGCTTCTTTTCCAAAAACACCACACTACTAACCAGAGCATATAAAACATTTGCTAGACCAATTCTAGAATACAGCTCACCTGTTTGGAACCCTCACCACATCTCTGACATCAATACAATTGAACGTGTCCAGAAATAGTTTATAAGAAGAGTTCTCCATTCCTCTGAAAACAATAAAATACCCTATCCCACCAGACTTGAAATCCTAGGTTTAGAAAACTTGGAACTCTGTCGCCTTCGACAAGACCTAAGCTTAACTCACAGAATCATCTATTGTAATGTCCTTCCTGTTAAAGACTTCTTCAGCTTTAATTGCAATAATACTAGAGCAACTAATAGATTTAAACTTAATGTCAACCTCTTTAATCTAGATTGCAGAAAATATGACTTCTGTAACAGAATCATCAGTGCTTGGAATATTTTACCTGACTCTGTGGTCTCTTCCCATAATCCTAAAAGTTTTATCCAAAAACTTTCTACTATTGACCTCACCCCATTCCTAAGAGGACCATAAGGGGCGTGCATAAGCGCACAATCGCACCTACCGTTCCTGTCCTATTGTTTTTTTTCTTTTCTTCTTCCTATATATATGCTTATACCTCCTTATATTTACTCATATATGTGTTTATATACTATATAATCTTTTTGTATGATACCTACATATATTGTTGTGATAAAATAAAATAAAAAATAAATAAAAAATAAATAAAGTCGTAAAGGTTAACACAATGTCAGTCTTACTAGGTGGAATAGGCAGAAAACATGGCCAGATAAACTAACTCTCCATTATTTACAAAACTACATTAACAGAACCATGCAAATCTGGGAGTATAATTCTCTCCGATCACCCTTATACCCGAGTAATTTAGGGAGGGTCCCACCTGAGTCTCTTGCTCTGACCACTATGTAGCTGTGGGCTATGTGTCTTCTTAGCTGACCATTCCTAGGCAGCATCTCTGTCCAAACTTCCAAGATCATTTTCCACATATTATTACACACACTTTCATGGATTGCATCCATTTTTTCAGATAAAACTGATGAAGTAAACATAGTCAACACAATTGCAAAACACAAATGTGATACTTTTTAAAGATGCACTCCAATCCATCATGTCTTCTTCTCTGGAAGCTATTATAGTATTTTCAGGATTAATTTACTGTATCTAATTAAAATAATTCAGAAGCTAAGATCTAGTTTGGGGTCTTCTAATTGTGAATGATATCAGAAATGACAGAAATGGGGAGGAACCATAGATAAGTAGCAAAGTATTAATTCCTTGCCTAATTTAGCGTTCCTTTCTGCCTTTAAAAGGCTTAGTGGCAGGGAATTGGAAAGAAATTTTGTGGAAATGTTTTGGCTGTGATTGACTTTTCTTAAACCTCGTAAAACATTTTAAATTATTTCCAGCTGTGTTAATATAAAGACTGCCTAGTCATCCTCTATTCTATTTTTCCACCCACCCAGGGATTTGTATATCAGTAAGAAGAGAAAAGGCTTTGACTTGAACAGCTAAATTACATATTTCCAAAAATGGTGGACCAACTACGGTATTATTTCCTTGTTCCTTCTTCCCAGCAAGTTTTGAAAGCATCCTGGTGCCATCTAAAAAGAGTTTGCATTTTTGCAAACTCTCCAATAACCTACCAGTAGTTAAGATCACAGTTTGATGAATCTCTTGTATCTTTTTCCAATTTTATAAAAGCTTTGAAACAATATATTAAAAAGTATCCAAAAAAAGCATGCCAGATTGCAAACAAACAAAAAAGCACATCTGGTAAGTAGATGTTAGCACTTACATACATATAAAAGTAATACTAAAAGTTAAATAGCCATATTCTTCTTCCTTTTTTTGTATGAAAAGATATTTGTGCAAAGTGTGTGCTTAGAGGAATAGTGACTGACTAGGAAATTCTGGGAGGTGAAGTCCACATCTTAAAGTTGCAAGTTGGAAAAATAGTGATTTCGTCAATTCATGCAAACTGGATCTTTTGCTACCCCTTTCTCTATGTTAAACCAATTGGTGTCTCCATATGATGTTCACATAGTGGCTTCCTGATTTGTGTACAGTGATTGCACCAACTTGACCAGATGTGCTGGTATCCCCAGCTATTGTAGGGTTCTCCATAGCTTCTGGCGATGAACACAATCAAAGACTTTCTTGTGATTGATGAAGCACATGTAAATAATATTTTGTTTTTTTTTAATTTTGCCATGATCCTATACACAAGTGCTACATCCTCTTTGGAGACCAGCTTAAACGTCTGGTAATTCCCTTTTGATGATTGCTGCTAGACATGGTTGTAATTTTAAGCAGAATCTTGCTGATCTGATGAGAGCAATTATGTGATAATTGGAACAATCTTTAGAGTCACCATTTTTCAACAGCGGAATGAACATTGAGCATTTCCAGTCCTGTGGGTCAATGTTGGTTTCTGGCACAGGATTCTAAGCTTTGTGCAAAGTTCAATGGCTCAGTGAAAGACACAGTTGCTGGTTAATGGTGATAGACTGGAAGATCTTATTATCAAGAGAGGAATCTTTCAAGGGGAGTCATAGCCTCCACTACTAATTGTCACTGACTCTTCTGTAAGCAATATTGAAAAAGTTAGGCCATCCTTATTAAATATCAAAAAGATCTGCCAGATTATCCTATCTCCTCCGTCATCTCCTATCTCTGAAGCTGTATGGAAAACCACAATGATGAAATTCAAATTTTTTTTACTACCGGTTCTGTGGGCATGGCTTGGTGGGCATGATGTGGCTTGGTGGGCGTGGCTTGGTGGGGGTGGCAGGGGAAGGATACTGCAAAATCCCCATTCCCACCCCACTCTGGGGCCAGCAAGAGATGGTATTTGCCAGTTCTCCGAACTGCTCAAAATTTCCGCCACTGGTTCTCCAGAACCTGTCAGAACCTGCTGGATTTTACCCCTGGAAAACCACCATCTGAGTTCAGGACTGTCCCTATATACAGGCAAGATATTGCAATGAAGTTTGGCCAAGACAAATGTGCCACCTTTACCATCAGCAAGGGAAAATAGTGAAAATTGAATGAATTAAGATGTTTTACCTGGAAGAACTCACATCCTGAATGAAACATTTAATACCAACTTCTACCTATTTCGGGTCCTTGGGAAGGACTTGCTAGGTCAATAAAACTGACAAATCCAATCTAAATATCTGATTGACTGTGTGACCAATCTTCACAATAAACATTTTATTCTACTCAACTCCCAGCGACTCTGAGCAGCATATGAATTTAATAAACCATTTTTATTATGACAATGTTTTATTAAATTTATGTATAAATAGTGTCATTGTAAATAGCAGATGGAAAATGTCCTTCCTGTCTTCTCAGCAAGCTGAGGTTAAAAGTCACAGAGGCTTTGTGGTTCTTTGTTCAGCGACAAAATTCTAGTTCCTGGATTCCATCTGCAAAAGTGAATGTGTTTGATTGTAATTAAAATGTACTGTTGTGCTTTAGCAGTTGCCACTTCTTATCAGTAATATTTGGGATTAATTGTATGCAGGTCTTTCTCCATGACAGCACCAATGCATCACAGTCCTCTGCTGGAATGTAATAGATTAATGATCGATGCAATCATGGTTTTTATTCATAGGTCTCATGAGCTCTACATCAGCTGCTCCAAGTTCAATATTGTTTATGCATTCGTATATTATTATGAAAGAGCTGCAAAAGTAGTGAAAGCCGTATTGGATGTGTAATTGAACCTTGCTTCTAAATGTTGCTCAAAATATATACAAATTCCATTTCATAACTTGATTCAACAATTAAGCAAATGCTATGCATCAAATCAAATGAAGATCTGTCTACTTTAGACTTGTGTTCTGTCTCCTTCCCCACCTCGGAGTAACGAGCTGGCCTTCAGCCAGTGGATTCATGGGTCTTATCAGTCCTGGCAAAGAAATCGCAGCTGCTTGCCAAAGTTCAAACAAATGACTCACAGAGTAAGACTTCAGCTCTCTTTGAAACGGTTCAGCTAATCTTTTGCTCCCCGTGGAGTGCGAGCAGTCCCAAAGCTCCTTATATATCCTTTGGGGTGGGGCTCCTGCCCCACCCTTCCCTTTGATGACGCCGCCTCTTTAATCTTCTGAAGCACGGGTTAATCCAAGCTTGATTATTATTATTATTATCAGCTGGGTCTGAAGGCGTAGCCTGAGGAAGGGAGGAATCAGGGGATGACGGCCTCATTACGTCCTCCGGCTGGCCTAGTTCTGGCTCCTGGAGCCAGGCCAAAGGCATCGGTGCTCCCAAGGTAAGCCTTACTGGCCCTTCCCCCTCACTCTCGGAGTCACTTTCGGACATGGGGCCAGGTTCGAGGGCTGGAGTCACAACAACTTGATTCTATCAGTCCACAATAGAAAGTGTCCTCACATACTGTTTAACAGTATAGTATGCTGGTTTAACAGCTGCGGACAGGAAGGCACTACAGAGAGTGAATTGGCACAAGAAACCCTTGGTTGCCCTCTAACACCACTGGAGGACATCCCCAGGTCTCGCTGTTTCAGCAGAGTAAGGAAGATACTTAGGGATGATTCACACCCTGGCCAGTGTCCCTTTTCACTTTTATCATCGGGCACAAGACATTGAAGCATAGCCAGCCGGACAAACAGTTTAAAAACAGCTTCTACCCATGGGCTGTCAGACTCCTAAACACAATATAACATCACAAACAGATTAATAGGATGAATTTCACTGGCGCCAGTGTAGTGTGTAATATGTATATACCATGATATAAGATCATACACCAGAGTAATATACATGTTGCACAGAATATGACGTACGTATGAAAACGTATGACTAGGGTTTTTTTCCTTACTACTTGTATAAGGATTATTCTTTATATTATTCATGTTGTCTTGTGTGAACAATGCCAATAAATGGACTGCACCAGTAAAGTCTAAACCAATTCCGTTGTATACATGATGTACAATGACAATAAAGGTTTTGAACTTTGAACTTTGATTCAAAGCGAGACCCTCCCAAAGATTAACATGGATGAACTACAAACAGCTTTATATTTTAACTGTTTCAACAGTATGGGAGGACATTTGCAAAAATAATAAAAGATAAATGTATTGGAGAAATTGAATCCATTGAAGAGAATGGATACTGAGATTTTGGAATTAAGGTCCTTTAAATTAAGAGAAAGAAAAAAAGTCCTGTAACTCTGGGGCTTTGAATTTGATGACATTTTCATGTCTCTCTAGTCACAATAAGTTGAGGATTTCTTAAACTTCCCTATTGTTTCTGTAGATGAAGAACTTGACACTTGAGGATATTTTTTGACCTCATCTCTACTTGCAGATAATTGAAGCACAAAATTTCTTCCAGCAGCATCTGTTTTCTGCTATGTCTCCATGACATTTCACTCAACTCAAGCCCAGTCTTAAAATATTCTTAGCCACATAAGTGAAAGAATAGTATTTTCCCTCTAATTTCAGTATTGTTCAAAAGCAGCCTCAGGATAAAATTGGTTGGGCTTCATAATCTGTCCTCTGGGAGACCACCTGGATAAGTGGAATGGCTAGGAACAATGGCAAAAGCATAGCAGTAACATTTAGGCTTATATGCCTCTCCATAGTGCTTTACAGCACTCTCTGGGCAGTTTACAATGTAAGTGTTATTTGCATATTGCCCCCAATAACCTGACTCTTAATTTTACTGATCTCGAAAGGATAGAAGGATGAGACAACCTTGAGCCCCATCAGGATCGAACCCCAGGCCATGGGCAGAGTCAGACTGCAATACTGCATTTTAACTCTTGCACCACCGGGCACCTTAGAGGATAGAGGCACATAGACAAAGGCAGGGAGATAGAAGAAGCAGATTATATATCAATTTAGGCAGGCAGATAGAGGCAGGGAAGGATAGAGCCAAATTACATATCAACTTAGTTTTTCCACAAGCTCAAGACTGAGTAGTAGCGGAAACACTTTGCTAAATGCAAGTTTGCAGTACAACTTATGGAAGTTTTAAGTGATATTTCCTGAGCAGAGCTTGGATTTTCTACATTTAAAAAAAAATCTTGGGAAGTTTCCTAAACTGTACAATAATTAATCCTCATGAATCTATATATCTAAAAGCCAAATACCACTAACTCATCATGAAATCTCCAGAATGCTAAAGCCTACAAACTTGAAATTTGGCACATATGTTCTTCTTGGCTTCTAGGTGCTTGCTAAGAAAGGATTTTTTGAAATGACCATCAATCAGATCATTAGTATTTCATATACAGTATTATATTCACATGCTCTGATGCTAAGGAGTTAAATGTTCTACTTCCCCTCCCCACCTGAAAAGAACTCTGTTCCAACTGCCAGTTGCCTTGCATTAACACGCTCTGATGCTACCCCTTTGTTAAATTGAGCATGAGCGTGGCCAGCACGTGACTCATCCGGCCTGCGGGCTGGGACATTCTACTCCCCTTTCCCCTCTGTTCCAACCACCAGTTGACTTATATTAATACGCTGTGATGTTACAGACTTACACATTCTACATTAAGTTTCAGGCTTTAAGTGTCAATTTATCACGTCCGATCACATAGTTTCATAGCGAAGCACAGGTGTCCAGCTAGCGTCAAATATTTTGATTTGGAGGTGATCCCTAAAAATCTCCTAATATAGTTCTATGTTAACTTGAAAGGAATCAGTGCATTGGAACAGCATTTGGTAATTAGTTTGCCCATTCCCATTAATTGTGGGGAAAATATCATTAAAATATTGTGATATAAAAGCCCCCCGTGGTTAAAAGAGTCAGTGACTTGATATGTATTCCACCCTATTTCTTCCTTCAGAAAATTTATATGGCAAAGGTTGCAATTTTCAAACATGCTTTGTGTCTTTCTGCAGAACTCCATAAAGGGAAGACATTACCACCATTAATTTAATCATAGATAAAACCAGTCATTTCTTTGGTGTGCCCTTTTTATTTCCAAACTTAATATAAAGATGTGGTTGTGTTGAGTTTGACTCCTGGTGCCTGTATCCATTCAGGCTTCAAGAATTTTTCTCCACAATAAATCCATGTCCTTGATAATAATTTTTAGCTTGTCCAAGGAAGTTCTAATAATCTCTTTGTCCTTGTCCATTTATATCATCTGCTATCTTCCCTACCTTCTGTTTCTTTCAGTTTTGCCAAGCCTAAATTTTAGGTCATTCCACAATTCTCAAAAATATATATTGTTGGGTTACTACTTAAATACTGTATTTGAAGTATATATATTTTTTCCCCTCCAAATACTAGTTGCAAGGGCATAGAGTAAGAAGGAGATAGCTCTCCCCTCCTGCTTGAGTGAACATCCCAGAGGCCATATGGCTGAAAAACAAAATGCCGAACTAAATTTGCTTTTGATTCCACCAAGGAAGGTTTCTCTTATGTATTTTCCAATATCTATTTTCCAGTAAATTGATCTTTGAATAATTAGTATTTTTCAAATGAATGATCTCTGGATGTTTCTACCTGTAATTATCCATATGTAAACATTGGTGTACGTAACAGTAATATAGAATAGAATAGAATAGAATAGAATAGAATAGAATAGAATAGAATAGAATAGATTTTTTTATTGGCCAAGTGTGATTGGACACACAAGGAATTTGTCTTGGTGCATATGCTCTCAGTGTACATAAAAGAAAAGATACGTTCATCAAGGTACAACATTTACAACACAAATGGTGGTCAATATATCAATATAAATCATAAGGATTGCCAGCAACAAAGTTACAGTCATACAGTCATAAGTGGAAAGAGATTGGTGATGGGAACGATGAGAAGATTAATAATAATAATCTAATGTAGCAGAAGATATAATCCAATATTAGTTTATTTCCAGGGCTTCTTTTAATTGTCATGGGCAAATGTTAGCTTTTTAGTATAATATCACTTTGCAATTTGAAAGGGAGCAAATAATATGAAGGAATGAATGAATGAAGCCCAGTCTTAAGAAGTAGTACTTAATCTTCATATGGTTTTAGAATTAGCTTGATTTCTCTGTTGTTTCTTTTCATGTGGAAGACATGCAACTGTATTTCATTAACCAGTCCGCCGTTTGAAGTTTATTTCTGACCAGTATTTAAAGATAACTTTAAAAAATGTGAATTGATATAAGAGAAGTAACTGGTTTATAGGTAGAATCTATGGGCGTTGTATATGGTCATCAATTTCTTCTACACCAGTGATGGTCATCAATTTCTTCCACACCTTTTCTGGACCAAGTGCCCAAAGCGGGCGTGTGTGTGAATGCGTGTGTGCGTGCCTGAACCCCAAATGCAATGCGTGCATGGCCTTGAGCATGGATCCTGCCCCCACATATGAGCACGCATCCCACTGCCCATGCCCCACCCCTGTGCATGTGCACGTGACTCCCCACATATGCCCCCATGAATGCACCTGTAGGGGGGGTTTGCACATGCCCCACCCCCCCTGTATGTATGCACAGGCCCACAGCACGCCCCCCCACACATGCGCGGCAGAGACCTGAAAACCAGGAGGCTGGTGGGAGGCATGCACGCCTTCATGGAGGAGCTGAGCTGGGGCGATAGCTCGCGTGCCCACAGAGAGGGTCTGCGTACCACCTGTGGCACATGTGCCATAGGTTCACCATCACGGTTCTATACCATTCATGTTCTAATGGACCGTACCTTGGGCCCTTCACTTTCGTAAGGGTGATGTGTCCGACTCCTTTGCTGTGTTGATTCTTTTGATCAAAGGCTGCAGAGAGCAGACACAGGTTGGGTTATTCTGAAAAAGTTTGTAATTTGTTTCCAACTTTTCATACCATCGTGTACTCTTCCTCTCAAAGTTCTAGTGATGATTGACAGGAATAAAAGAACCTTGTTTCAAAGCTTTCCTTTGAGCATTTATAGCTAGTAAGCCTATACGTGGGGGGGGGAGAGATAAAGTCATGCTAGTGGGGAGGGAAGAATTCTATTTCTCCTTGTCATATCTTGCTGTCCTACCGCCTCAAAAGCCACTCTTTCTTTAATGAGTACTTATGTTTGTAGCTATTCACACATTCTGTAGCAAGGCTTCCTGCCAGGTGTATGATAACAGTCCCTATCTCTCATTCTCTTTTCCTATTCCCAACAGATACAAACAGGTTACATGAGTAGCTTTATGGTGAAGACTGAGAAAATCATGTTTACAAAACCGTTCTGGGTATAGGAGGATACAGAAAATTTGAGCTGTGAATATATGCTCATGTATGTCTGTAATAAAATCAAAGGGCTGGAGGGGACCTTGAAGGTCTTCTAGTCCAACCCCCTGCCTAAGGCAGGAGTCCTTATGTCATATTGATCAAACGGTTGCCCAAAGTTTTCTTGAAAACCTCCAGTAATGGAGCATCCACAACTCCAGGAGGCAAGCTGTTCCATTAATTAATTAGAATAGAATAGAATAGAATAGAATAGAATAGAATAGAATAGAATAGAATAGAATAGAATAGAAATTTCTCCTTAGTTCTAAGTTGCTTCTCTCCTTGATTAGTTTCCACCCATTGCTTCTTGTCCTGCCTTCAGGTGCTTTGGAAAATAGTTTGACTCCCTCTTCTTTGTGGCAACCCCTGAGATATTGGAACACTGCTATCATGTCTCCCCTAGTCCTTCTTTTCATTAAACTAGATGTCAAGATCCGTCTGTATCTGAAGCCTATCTTCTGGAGTGTTGGCTATTCCTGCCAGCTTGGTGTCATCTGCAAATTTGATGACTTCCCCATCTATCCCCTCGTCCAAGTCATGATGAAGATGTTGAAGAATACTGGGCCTATATACAGCAAGATTATGGTTGGATCCCTCGTAAACTTTATTTGCAACCATTTTTATCGTGGTTAGTTTTATTGCTGCTGTATAATGGCTTAAAGCCAAGAAAACAGGACTCTGGTAATTCAGCCACTCTTAGAAATCTTTTAAGATTGGGAGTGAATGTTAATTAATTAAATGAACAACCTTATTTTTTCATTAACCAATTATTACCATTGCTGAAAGAAAGAGACTCATTTAATTCCCCCTCCTCCAACATTGTTCCATTATGCTATGTACCTATAATGCCCAAATTGCTTTTAAAAAATAAAACACCAGTTTCTTCTAAATGAACACTTCCTGCTCACTAAGGTAATCGAACAGTGATTTCGGGTCAAATGTCTTCCACAATTGGGAATATGTTCCCTCCTTGGTATAATAAAAGGCCTGAAAACACATTTTAAGGAGCATTTTATGGGTCTATTGCTTTAAATTGCTTTTAATACCGTTCCATGAATTGTGTTGAACAAATTAAAATAACTATCATAAAGTAATGTGAAATTTAGCAGTCAATAATATAGATGTAAAAAGAAATCATGGGATGTAGGTAAAAATGTAAGGTAGTAAAACATTTTATGAGGGAAGATATTAACAGAAGTGTCATTGTTCCTTCACTGGCATAGAAGAAGCCATATGTTTCAATTCATTTTTATTCCATCTGTGTTCCAGGACAGGGGTCTCCAAGCTTGGCAACTTTGAGCCTGGTGGACTTCAACTCCCAGAATTCCCTAGCCAGCAAAGCCCACCAGGCTCAAAGTTGCCAAGGTTGGAGACCCCTGTTCCAGGAAGCTCACAGATGAGTATATATTTCATTTTTCCGTTGAAGGCTATCAGAAAGCATAAACCAGCTAAGTTGCAATGGAAAGTCCAGTATCTAAGGATGCTTATTAACATTCTTTAACTAACTTCAGAAAATCCATGCTCTTGGTTATTTTTAAAGCTCTGCATTTTAATTTTTGGGCATGTTTAATTATCTGTACTTCTCTTATTTTATTTTTCATGCACACATAAGATCAAGAGAGCATGCCTTCAGCTCACTTTAACCCACTGCCCAATAGATTTAAGATTGTGTAAGAACTTTTCCGTATCTTTCACCAAGCCACAGTAGCTCAGTTTTTAAATAACTCTTAAGACATAAAGATATGTTCATGCTGTGCCAAAAAGCAAACAATGCTTTGATTCATTGTTGTGTTTGAAGTAGGCCATCCATTCTTAATGGCTGTGTCCAAAACTCTTTTAAATATTAAACCATAGTTAACAAATCCTAAATAACTGTCTTTACATAACCAAATCAATCAGATTGTGGCTTAACATAATGACATAATCTATGCAACCAGCTAAATTTACTCCACATTACTAAACAAACAAGTTAAAGTTTGAGTGGTTTCAGTCACGCAATATTACTAAACTTGGTTAGTTTAACCTCAGCTCTTTATGTTGTGCCTTATTGGCTTGTGAAATACCCACCCTGCAGTTTCAATAGCTTATGTAAGAAAAAAAAATGTTAAAAGCAAGAGTTGAGGCTGAAAGTCTTTATTTATAATTATATTGGCTAAAGAACAAGTCATTTTGAATTTAGGCAAAGTCACATAAGAGAACACACTTTTTTGAGGGTTGCAAATGCCTAAATCAATCTGATCTCATTATTTGTACTAAAGCAGACATCTACAACCAACTGAAGTACCATCTAGTCTTTCCACAAAGGCGATCCAACCATGGACAAAGATTGATCCATATTATACTCACAAAACCATCTGAGGTAGCTTAGTGCAAGTCATTCATCCTAGGGCTATTGCAAAGGCCTGGCACTGTAGACCAGAGGGGAAGACCAAAGAGCAGGATTCCAGCACCTTTAAAGAAATTATAGAAAACTAGCTGGATGCCACATATGAAACTATGTGATTGGGCGTGATAAATTGACACTTAAAGCCTGAAACTTAATGTAGAATGTGTAACTCAGTAGCATCAGAGCGTGTTAATATAAGGCAACTGGCAGTTGGAACAGAGTTCTTTTCAGGTGGGGAGAGGGAGTAGAATGTCTAGCTCCTTAGCATCAGAGCATATTAATATACAGCAACTGGCAGTTGGGACAAAGTTCCTTTCAGGTGGGGAGGAGGAGTAGAACATTTAGCATCGGAGTGTGTGCATATAATACTGTATATAAAATACTAATGATCTGATAGCCATTTTGAAAAATCCTTTCTTAGCAAGCACCTAGAAGCCAAGAGGAACATACGTGCCAAATTTCAAGTTTGTAGGCTTTACCATTCTGGAGATTTCATGATGAGTGAGTGATATTTGGCTTTTATACATATAGATTGTGTTTTCTGTAAAATGGTATTTTATGTAAAAATACCCTGTTGAAATCACCTTTTCTATGAAAGGCAAGGGTGTCTAACCTTGGCAACTTTAAGAGCTGTGGACCTCAACATCCAGAATTCCCCATACTGGCTGGGGAATTCTGGGAGTTGAAGTCCACAAGTCTTAAAGTTGCCAAATTTGGACACCCCTGATGTAAAGTGTATAGGAGCTCAAACCTTTGCTCAATTTGGTCACCGTACATGCAGATTAAAATTGTATATTTGGGGTTAGTTACATTAAATAGAATATACACTATAATACTGAACTATAGATAAGATGTTTTCTTCTATTTGTTCCTAACTTCTGTATTCTTTTTCTTCTGTTTGTTCCTAACATTTATTTAGAAAATGAAACTTTAATCATTTTAGTTTGGAGTTGTAGCTTATTTCTTTTTTATATATTCTATTTCTGCCTCTTTGTTTTACTTACATTAGCCAACGCTGCTTAAACCCATGCATTAAATTTACTCCATTTCTAGACATATTTCACTTTTGCATTGAATGCTATATTCTCTTCTGTACCTCACACATTAAGGTGTCTGTATGTCTCTCGGTGGATGATTGGTGCTGTCTAAAAATAAATGGTGTTATGATTACTTTTCACTCATATGTTCATTTAATTAAATTCTGCCATCATTACATGCAGCATGCTATAAAAGTACCATCAGTGTAATGTTAAAAAAAGGCCTTTTTTGTTTCTTTTCTTTGGCTTCTTTCCTCCCTTTTCATGAATTGGAAATAGTTTACAGACATTTTCAACTGTGGTGTTCCACACCACTTCCTACAAAAATATGTCTCTGTCTAATAAGAGAATGGCAGAGGGTTTGTCCAGAAACAATTTAGGTTGGGATTATAGGAAAGGACAGTTACAAAAAGCTAAAAGACTGGGAGATGGAGGTGGGATTGTGGCAGAAGAAATGAAACTAGAAGGAAGTGAAGTTTAGGAAGGGCGTCACTCGTAAGAAAGATAAAAGAAAGATAAAAGGGCATGCAGAGATGAATAGATATGAACATCTAAGCTTCAAGATTTTGGTTACCACCTTTAAAGCGCTCCATGGCTTAGGACCCGGGTACTTACGAGACCGCCTGCTGTTACCTTATGCCTCCCACCGACCTGTATGCTCTCACAAAGAGGGTCTCCTTAGGGTGCCGTCCGCCAAACAGTGTCGGCTGGCGGCCCCCAGGAGTAGGGCCTTCTCTGTGGGGGCACCGACGCTCTGGAACGAACTTCCCCCTGGCCTACATCAAGTGCCGGATCTTCGGACCTTCCATCGTGAGCTAAAAACACACCTATTTATTCAAGCGGGACTGGCATAATAGTGTTAAATTTTAATTCGGGGTTTTATTAATATTTCTAAAATTTTAAAACTAAATTTTAATTATCAGCCTTTTTGTAATTTGCTAGGTTTTAAATGTTTTAATTTGTATATATTCCTGTGTTTTATCTTGGCTGTACACCGTCCTGAGTCCTTCGGGAGAAGGGCGGTATAAAAATTTAATAAAATAAATAAATAATAAATAAATAAATAAATAAACATCAGGAGCAGAGAAATTTAAAAAGGGGGAAGATCAAATGGAGAGTGAAAGTAATGGAAGAGAAAGAAAGAGAAAGTGTGGGAAATGGAAAGGTGAGCGGGGAGAGAAGAGACAGAAGAATTAAAGGAGATACCAGTTTCCTTTCAAGTTGGCAACAAGATTCAAGTGGAAGGAGACACTAGAGGGGAGCAGAAATCATGATGAGAGGGAGAGTTGGGAGGTAGACAATGGAGGGGAAGAGAAGAAAGTGACAACAAGGAAAATACAACAAAAGAACAACAAAAAGACCATGAGAGATGAATAAAAGATGGATCAGAGGAAAGCTGCAAGGAAGAAAATGAGAGGTGAAGACACAATGAAGTGATGAGAGGTAAAAAGAGAGACCAACAAGGACAAAGAAATGGCTGTCGAGAGCAATGGAATAGGATATAAGAATAAGAAGAAAAACAGAAAAATAAGGAGAAAACTTCAATCTCTCTTCATTTTTTATTGATTGACTTACTTATTTATCCATTGAGCATACTCACTACCCCTTCCAGAACCTCTTCCAATGCTTTTTAAAGTGTGATGTCCAAAACTGAATACAGGGCTCAAGATAAGAGAGGAAATATTTCCTTCCCCTGATTTGAAAACTAGACTCTTGTTGAGGCACTTAAAACAGCACCATGCTTTTGGCAAGCATAGTGCGCTATTAATTCCTATTCAACTTGACGGTGACTATAATTCTAAGACATTTTTCTTATAACTAAATTGTGTATATTATGGTTGTAAATTTATTTATGTTTGTCCGCTACATTTCATTTTGTCATTTCAGCCCACTTTAATCTGTTAAATAATATTCAATAAACTTGAATATTTTGTTTTCTGCAGTGTTTGTTATCCCACTTAGTTTTGTGTCAACTCCAAATTTGATACTCCTATTCCCTCCATCTGTACAAACCAAGGTATTAATGAAAATGTTGGAGTTATTTGATATATTAAGCCAGTTCAATGAGGAAATATTTGTGAGCACTCCCTGAAAACAATTTTGCCATCATCTAAGAATTTACCTAAGAGATAAAATCCATTATTTTCATATTTTCTTATCTGTTGCTCTTTCACTAAGACTAACAGCTCTTGCTGCTTGTTCACTATGCTGCTATTATATCAAATGGGAAAGATAAAAGCCATTCCCAGGGGTAGAAGAAATGGCAATAGCAATAGCATTTAGATGTATACCACCCCATAGTGCTTTATAGAACTCTCTGGCAGTTTATAATGTCAGCATTATTTGCATATTGCTCCCAGCAATCTGGGTCCTCATTTTACCAACCTTGGAAAGATGGAAGGCTGAGTCATCCTTGAACCTCATCAGGATCAAACTCCAGGCTTTGGTCAGACTTTGCCTCCAATACTGTATTTAGCTACTTAATCTCTGTGCCATCATTACTTCACTGGATAATGAAGTAATCCAAGGCAGTGTAAGGACCACTTCTTAATCCATCATGTCTTTTTTCCTTCTATCTCTCCTTCACAAGAAGCTCAGAACTACTTCTCTGAAACCAAAGTTGTGGCAAACAAGAGGGAAAGCATTCCTCCAAGCAATTAGTCCCAGCTGCTAATCATGTAAGCCAAAGATGATGAGCAAATTAAAAGCACTGAAGCTTTCCTTCCAAATCTCAGAGCAAGTTTCTATGAGTATCTGACCTGTGAATCAGAGCAATTGATAGATTATATTCTCAGGGGAATTCAAAGGGAGATCAGATTGAACTAGAAACCGGGAAGGGGGAAAGAGATAAGCTGTCATGTTCCTTCTATTTGCCATTGGTCTCAGAATGTAAAAAGCCCAAGGAAGACATCTCAAACCTGGAATTTCAAAAATGCTTGCATGGCTTTTCCTGATTGCTGAGTTATAGTGCTTTAGAAGGCCAGGTCCTGAAGATGAAACTCAAATACTTTGGCCACCTAATGAGAAGGAAGGACTCACTGGAGAAGAGCCTAATGCTGGGAACGATTGAGGGCAAAAGAAGAAGGGGACAACAGAGAACGAGGTGGCTGGATGGAGTCACTGAAGCAGTAGGCATGTGCTTAAATGGACTCCAGAGGATGGTAGGGGACAGGAAGGCCTGGAGGAACATTGTCCATGGGGTCGCGATGGGTCGTACACGACTTCGCAACTAACAACAAGTGCTCCCCACCTCTTTTAAGTGAACATGAAATGAACAGTCCTCCTGGCCAATCCCATTCTTTCCTCTACTATTCATGTTCTGACTCATAGCCTAATAGTTCCGTCACATGCAGGCAAGTGATAGGTTGACCTTCCAGCTTTGCTGTCCTCTTTCTTCATTACAAAGTCTTTATGAAATCTCTGAGTTGTCACCTTCCTGAGATCTTCTTCTTTTGTTCAGTTATAATTGGCAATGAATAAGTTTATAAAAACCTCACAGGCACAACAATTACCTGAGTCTCAATCAGGAACTCTATTCAAGATTTTTTTTCTACGTGATCTTTTTATACAGGCAATAATTGCAGACCTGATTCCCCCGTAAGGAATCAGTGACAGGAATCAAGTGGTTTTACTACTATACTACTTCAATCTTGGACTAACCAAACAAGGGCCTAATGTGGCCCGGACGGCTGAACAGCCTAGCATTGTTGTGCAGTTCTTCCAAGCCACTGGTTAAATTTATCAAATGCCGCCATATGCCACTTCTGCCAAAATGACAATATGTGCTCATCATATGGATAGATATATTTATAGCACAATGCTATTTGCGGCCGGAACAGAGTTAGCAAAGATACATGTATTCAAACTGCATCATGTTTGTGCAAATTTGAAAGATCACTAGCCCAAGTCTGCCATCATAAACAGTTCTTTAAAAAGACAACAGCCAAATTGAATTTTTAAAAAATTGATCAGAAATGGGAAAGGATTGACTGTCTGCACCAGCGGTGAAATCCAGCAGGTTCTGACAGGTTCTGGAGAACCAGTAGTGGAAATTTCGAGCAGTTCAGAGAACTGGTAATGGAAATTTTGAGTAGTTCGGAGAACCGGTAAATAGCACCTCTGGTTGGCTCCAAAATGGGATGGGAATGGAGATTTTGCAATATTCTTCCCCTGCCACACCCATCAAGCCAAATCATGCCCACCAAGCCACGCCCATAGAACTGGTAGTTTAAAAAATTGGATTTCACCACTGGTCTGCAGCAATCTGAAAAGGCCAAGAGGTATTGCTGGTCACCTGATTTTGCCTCAATTAAAAATCCATGGCAAAGTAGAGCAGATTATATTCAGTTTCTGATCATCATTGGATGGTACCAACATAAGGGAAAAGACAACTGGTAAAGATAAACATCATAAAATTACAGCAATGACAGTCAAGTATTCAATGATGGCTATACAAGCAAAGTTTTTTTTAGGTAAAGGTAAAGGTTCCCCTCGCACATACGTGCTAGTCGTTGCCGACTCTAGGGCGTAGTGCTCATCTCCGTTTCAAAGCCGAAGAGCCAGCACTGTCCGAAGACGTCTCCGTGGTCATGTGGCCAGTATGACTCAACGCCAAAGGCACACGGAACGCTGTTACCTTCCCACCAAAGGTGGTCCCTATTTTTTCTACTTGCATTTTTTTAAATACACATCAATTAGTTTGAGTGTTAAATGTTTTACTATTTATCCATTTATTTGTTAAATTGTTTTATGTAATGCCAAACTTTAGATTATATTTGTGATATATCTGTGTATAGATACAGTATTTGTATGTATGCCACTGTGTATATTGTGTATAATATGTCTTTGTGTGGGTGTATAAATGAATAATAGCTAAGGATGACCTCATTTCAGGATGAATTGAAAACAACATTATGGGCACAAAAGATATAGCCAAGGAACGTTTGCTGTATGATTGCAGGTGGGAACATGGAAGGAGAATGGTCCTGTTAATTTTATATTTAATTTTATAGAAAAGTTAAATATTCATAATGCTTGTAACATTAATATCTGAAATTGTAATTAACATTGATAGAATATCCACTTATCTATAGTCATTATTCTATGGCATCAAAATAAGAGAATATTAAGAATTTAGGTTTATTATATAAATAATATTTTACTGAAAGATGCTGAATTAAAAATGAGAAGAAAGAACAATAGTCTATATGGCTAGACTTAATAACACATTAAAGGATTGAACTGCTTCTATATTGATACTTTATGGGTATATTTCTAGTTTATTCGAATGTCACTCAATTACTCTTGTATTTTTCATTATATTAGCAACATATTTTGGTTGTTCATCGTATCTTCCAGTTGCCATATATCTATAAAATGTTTATTTTTTTTTAAAGTTGATATTGCTGGTGTTGTGTGTGTTCTGTAGTTCAGGGGTCTCCAACCTTGGCAACTTTAAGACTTGTGGACTTCAACTCCCAGAATCCCTCAGCCAGCAAAGCTGGCTGAGGGATTTTGGGAGTTGAAGTCCACAAGTCTTAAAGTTGCTAAGGTTGGAGACCGCTGCTCTAGTTGGTCTTTTTTTTTATTATGGTGAAGATGTTGGGTTGGCATGCATGAGAGTGCTATTGGTGTTGCAATACAACTATGAGTCCTAAAAGCAGTGATTCCATTTGTTGATAGGTTTGTCCATCGAACTGAAAAACGTAGTTAGGCAGAGGTTACTAAGATCCATGATTCTGGGTGTTTCAATTTTGGTATATTTGGCTAGGTCGATTTGGCTGTGGAGCAGTATTGTCATGGATTCTTTGGTTAATTCTGGGTCTACGGATGTGAGAAGGGTTGTGGCATCAAACGATTAGACCATGATTAGTTTGGATCATGAAACAGCTGCAAGAAAACAACCAAGCTCAGAGAGCACCAAGGACTTATCATCAATGGGGTTTTTTTATTAGTCTAATTCAAAATGCTGGCTCTGATTTTTTATTATCTGTCCTATTGCTCTCTTTTTTAATTTTATTTAGTTTTCATTGTTTTATTATAACATTTCACACCATCCACTGGCTTGAATGCTTTTTTATAATGGAAGAAAAGAATATCAGAAACCTGTAAAAAAAACAACTTCAAGTGAACTCTCCAAGGTTGAGTCCTAAATTTTAAGCAATGTGAAACATGTGCCTCAAGACAGGCTATAATATGTATTTCATGGATTTGTATCTGTTTCACGTATTTCTTTTCTTCACTTTCTGCCTTCATTTGCAATCATTATTTCAATGTAGGTAACATTCTAATGCATATATCTGTTTATTTGTTTAAGCTAAGAACAACATTCAGAGTCATGCAAAATCTGATACAACCTTTCCAACATAGCATCTTTTGAGCATGTTGACTTTGGAGCTGCAACCCCCTAAATTGTAGCTGGGAATAGCTGAAGTTGAAATTACAGCATTACACCATATTGAGGAAAACTAATTGCAATTCAATGTACGCACTAATTCAAGAAGGGCCGCTCAAGTCAATTTGCTTGGAAATATCCAAACAAAATTGTCAAGGATTGGTACCATGGATATTCATACAGCTTTGTGCTGAAGAATGGAAATCTATTGTGTTTGGCTCTCTTTTGAAAACCAACAATTTATTTACTAGAAAGAGAAGAAAAAGGGTTAATTTGTTAACATATAGGGATAATCATCAAAAACCAAAACAAGGACTAATGTTTGATGTAATTGTTCAGTAGATATTTCATTCATTCATTCATTCATTCATTCATTCATTCATTTATTCGTTCATTCATTCATTTATAAAAATATTTGCCACCCAATTCCTACCCAATAACTCTGGGTGGGTTATAGCATAAAACATTAAAGCAGAAAAGACATTAAAAGAGATCTGTTTCTATCCATGAAAGGCCACCAAAGAAGTTAACTATCTATTTGTGTCAAAGAATAGAGATTCTCCCAGTCTCTCAGCTCATAGACAAATTGTGAAACAGCAATTCCTGCAATTTATTCATGAGGAGCTGCTCTGCAGAATCATGCGGGCTATCTCAAGATCCTGTTCTAACTCTGGATCTTGTTATACATGTTTGGGATGTAAAATCCTCACCTCTAATTTGATCTGGTCTGTGCTTGTCAAGACTGTGTAGAAAAACTGCAGCTATATAGGCTCAGTTTAGTCACTGCATGAGAGCGGTATGGTGGCTTACTGGTAAAGATGCTCACCTCCCACTCAGAAGATTGAGAGTTCAATCCTAGGTAGCAGCAGATGTTTCTCTTTCCTAGGGTGCAAAGAAAAAATATTTGCTGTGAACTCCATGTAGGTGTCAGGAAGGGAATCCAGACAGTAAATACTCAGACAGTAAATATCCAGTCTCCCTGAATCTATCCCAAATAGGGACCATAGAGTCATAAAAAGGGAATTTAGTCACTGCATGAAGGACAAAGAAGTTAAAAATGTGCATCATCCCCCATTCTCAATCTTGACATAGCAAACCATCACATTGTAAACATGCAAAAATGAAGCATGAATTGATTGTCTATATAAATCTTCAGCTGCAGACAGAAGTGAGGTGTAGAATAATGACCTTGTGAGATAAATCCCAGCCTCTGACTCCTGGCAGGATACTCTAAAAGTATCTGTGATTTTATCAAAGGTGACAAACTCAAGGCCTGCGGGCCGGATCCGGCAATGTGGTCAGATCCAGCCCATTGGACCAACCTGGAAAATGTAAGAGGCCGACCCACATCGCTTCGGCCCGGTCTACCCAATGTGAAGAGGAAACATTAGGCCAGCATGGCTTCGGCCTTGTCTACCCAGCGCGAAGAGGAAACATGCCAGCAGTTTGGGGAATGGTGTCAAGCTGGCCATGGCCACCCAGTCAGCAACACCTACCTAGTCGGCCACACCCATCTGGCCCCCCAAGATCAACCACACCCTGATGCAGCCCTCAATGAAATTGAGTTTGACACCCCTGCTCTATATTCTTTTTCTACATATACGTACACCTGACCATCACATTATCCCTGTTCAAAATAACTACTGTACACAAAGCATGGAAACCAAGTAAGAAATTGTTACCAAATCTATCAATAGTAATCAATTTCTTTAAAAAAAATATCAAATAG
The DNA here is from genome assembly GCF_028640845.1 of Ahaetulla prasina. Lineage (NCBI taxonomy): Eukaryota > Metazoa > Chordata > Lepidosauria > Squamata > Colubridae > Ahaetulla > Ahaetulla prasina. Next base: position 79,173,193 of record NC_080545.1, on the reverse strand, counting down.
GAATGCTAAGAAATTATACTTAAGACTAATTGATACTAACACCATTCACTATATTTCTCCATAACTTTCCATCTTGTACAGCATCCTTGCTTTCACCACTTCCATACGTCGGTTCAAAGATTATTTTATAAAATTCTCATCGCTTTTGGTGCATTTTATTAACTTTCCCAGCCTTGCCTTTCCTCTCAACCCTTGCACATGCTCATCCTGCATAAACTTGCTTTGCAATTCAATTCTCATTGATTTTTCTTTCTTTCTCTCTCTGACCAAACAACTTTAATTTATTTTTTTCCTCCTGGTAACTCACATTTGTATTTCATCCCTGTTTCTTAAAAGCCATTCTTTCTTGGCCTTGGCCTTTTTCTTAAACACATGCATTTCTTAAATACCCAATCTCAATGCATTTTCATTTACTTTTATGTTTTCTCAACCCAGCCCTGAGTTTCACAGAGCATAGTGGGCAGAAGCAGACTCTTCATAGCACAGCCATCTTCATAGCTTTTGAAGTTCATTCATTTCTCCAACAGACCTCATGCTGCCAACTATTTTACAATCAGCATTTGCAGATCTTAAGGTTTCTCCATCCAGTCTCCCATTTCAGTAAACATTCTACCAAGATATACAAATTCATTTACCGGCTCCATTTTTTTCTCCATTTATTTATAACTTGCAATCATTCACTCCATTTGCCTTGTCAAACACAATTACCTGGGACTTTGATACATTAATCCTCAGGTGCACGCTCCCTGTGGCATCATTAAATATAACGTTCACTGAAAATTATTCAAGTTCTCGGCCAGCAATATGCTGTCATCTGCATAAGAAAGTATATACATATTTACCAATAAGGTTAAACACATATATCTTCAATATGTGTGTACAAATGATACATTTCAGTTGTGACCTTAAGTTCCTTATACATTTATCCATCTATACTTTAAATAAGTTGTCTTAACTCCCTTTTGTTAAAAATGGCATTTATCCTCCCAATGCCTTATTTCCATCATACAATGTTCTTATCATATTCAAATAGCCAAACTTCATATTTATTGGATAGGTTCCATAACTCAAGCCATTCACTTTTATACACTCTTTCTAAAACCATTTAAAATATTTATAGATTAGTTGAAAGATTAGCTGAAAAAAATAATCTTTTACACTATTGTTGTTTAATATAGAAGCGCTTCTGAGAAATTCACACCTATGAAATATATCCAACAAACAACCTTTTTTTTTTTGCAGCTTGCTCTCTAAACTTGAACTGCGCATCATACATCAATATTTTTTGTTACATCCACATCACAATACGTCATTTCCCCCTGTTTCTTTTTCCAATCCAATGTCCTGCTTTTTGCAGATCTCTTTGAATTTCATCATAAGGAACCATCTCCAACCAAAAGATGCCATGACTTTCAACTCTATTGGGATTAAGGAAGAACATAGTCAACATTCATGCTAAACAAAATAGATAGGTGCTGTCAAAAACACATGGTTAAAACTGGGAGAGTTAAAGAACTCTGGATCCTTTTAAAAACCTCACCTCTAGCTTGTACTGTTCTGAACTCATAAAGACCACACCAAAATATTGATGTTATCCAGGCTCATGAAACGCTAGGAAGGTAAAACATTGCACAAAAGGTTAGGAAGGTAAAACGTGCATCATCCCTCATTCTCAATCTTCACATAATGAATCATTCTAAGCACGCATAAAACAAAGTATGAGTTGATTACCTATATGAATTCTAATTGATGAGCCAGCTAATCAAAGCACCCATGAATAAAACCATAATTTGGAATATTAAGAACTTGTAATCATCTTCTAAAAGCTGGAGAGAATAATTCCACATTCAAGAAATACTTTTTTTTAAAAAAAGAGATTTGTTTTATATTGCCATAATGCAAAAAATCTTCTTTCTAAAGAAGGGATACAGCTGTCCATCTTCTAATTCTGCTTCTAGTGCTTATCAAGGTGACTATTGTTCCAAAGAACCTTCTGTTCTCATAGCTAAAGAATGGCATAATAGCTATTTCATTAGAAGCAAACTCCCACTCCTTTCTAGCCAGAGGTGGTATTCAGCCGATTCGGACCGGTTCGAGCGAACTGATAGCAGCGACTGGCCACCCACCCATCCACCTGGATGTAATGCCGTCCTATTTAGCCACATTTTTGAGGCTGGATGCATGTGTGCGGAAGGTGTGCACGAGTGAGTGAAGCAAGAGTGCACATGCGGGACGAACTGGTGGCAAGAATATGTGAAACCCACCATTGCTCCTAGCATCTGTTGATGTTACCTAGGTTGATAAGGAGACATTTGCAAGAAAACCACCAAGGTCAGAGAGCACCAAGGGCACAATGGTTCAACCCTGAATGACACGTATTCTCTTCTATAAATACTCTTCTACCATATCCTGAAATGAGAGTGGAATGTAAATTAGGAGACTATCTTTTCTCCATTAGAATGGGAGGATTTTTTAAAAATAAAACAAAGTCAAGAAGCAGTCTGAGACACATGAACAACTATTACACTTCTTAAATTAAGAAAGAGAATAGTTAAGTCAGAGATATTTCCCCTTTATCCCTGAGAGGGGAGAGATGCTGGTGAATGAGAGAACAGTTCTTCTGCAGTGAGGAAAATAGGTCACTGTGCCAGTGAAAAGGGCTGGTGTTTGAGAAAGAGGCAGGCGGTGGGGTTTTTTTTCCATTTTTTTTTAAATCTACAACTGAAAAGCAAGTTTTTCTATTCAAGGATGGGGCAAATTGATCCAGTTTGGTTTTGTCAGGTTACTCATCGTTCCTCAACTTCAGTTTAGGAAAGAAAAAGAAAAAATAGACGAGGGCTTCTACGTCTGCAAGTTGGAGCCCAAGCTTTGCATTTGTCATAAGAAAATTCTAATAGAAAACAAAGACAACAACACAAGCAATCATTCTTACTTTAAGGTCAGAGGTTTATTGTTCCTAATAATTTGGAACATAAGAAATGAATAGATATAAAAGATATGATAGCAGTAATATACTTGCATTAACAAGCCATTGCAATGGGGTCCAATGACAAATAGCAAGTCCTACAAGGACTGCTATAAATCAAATACAAAACAAAGATGATTAGGGGACTGGAGGCTAAAACAAAGCAAGAACGTTGCAGGAAGTGGGTATGTCTAGTTTGATGAAAAGAAGGACTAGGGGAGACATGATAGCAGTGTTCCAATATCTCAGGGGCTGCCACAAAGAAGAGGAAGTCAAACTATTCTCCAAAGCACCTGAGGATAGAAGAAGTAGCAATGGGTGGAAACTAATCAAGGAGAGAAGCAACTTAGAACTAAGGAAAAATTTCCTGACAGAACAATTAATCAGTGGAACAATTTGCTTCCAGAAGTTGTGAGTGCTCCAACACTGGAAGTTTTTAAGAAAATGTTGAATAACCATTTCTCTGAAGTGATGTAGGGTTTCCTGCCTGGGCAGGGGGTTGGACTAGAAGACCTCCAACTCTGTTGTTATTGTTATTGTTGTTGTTGTTGTTGTTGTTGTTGTTGTTGTTGTTGTTGTTATTATTATTATTATTATTATTATTATTATTATTATTATTATTATTATTATTATGCTCCAAGCTGATCTCTAACCCTACCCTTTATACTCTTCTTCTAACCACATACACGCTTCACAACTTCACTGTCACTTTCTGTAAACACCTGTGTACATTACTTTCCATTCCTCATTTCCAACAGTTTCACTCTTCCTGTTTTAAATGTATCCATATAAGTGCCTATTTTGCAAAAACAGGTTTCACAGTTAACAATGGCTCAGCAGGGTTGTAAATAGTTCTGGTGCATTTTGAAACCATCCTAGCTGAAAACTTTGGTTCCTATCTCTTTCTTCTGGGGCCTGCTATCATCCATAGGACTTATTGAATCAAATAGATCAATAGCAGTGGTGGGTTGCTCCTGGTTCGCTCCGGTTTTTGCGAACCAGTGGTAACGGCGGCGGGAGGCTTCACCCATTCACCTGGATGTCTTCATGAATGATCTGTGCATGCGCAGAAGCTTCTACACATGCACAGACATGCATGAGCCCGTTCCGAACCGGTAGCAGAGGTAAGTAGAACCCACCCCTGATCAGTAGGCTATATTTTTTTATTCTCACACACTGCTCCTCAACCGCAGGAATAAGATTAGTTTGTGGACTGTCAAAAGAACTGTTCATTGCTGGTATGAACAGACTTGGGAGGAGGTTGCTGAAACAAGGCACATGATTCTACCAATGAATCTCCCTTCTATTAAGTCACTAAACGTAATCCTGACAGAGACAGTGAGGACTTGCGTTCCTTTTCATTGATCTGTTTCCACTCTTCCTTTCCTCACTCCATCTTAGTTTTGATTCTTTGGACAGCCACTTTTTTAAGGGAGTTACTCTAGGTTACATTGTGCCATCTCTAATGGAATTCCAAAGTTTAATTCATAAAGTGGCCACTCTTGACCTCTGGCCACATTGCCACCCACTCTGCCACCCCCTTCTTTTCCTGTTGCCATGGAAATGAATAGCAGGCTAAAAAAAATGGGAGCAAATGAAGTCTAAAGCTTTTCACAAAACCCCAGAGAGAAAGATGAATGAAACTCATTCATCACAGAGTAAGAGACCCAGTTAAAAAAATTCTGCTGGAAGAGCAAGCCATAAGAGAAAGGAAAGGAGAAAGAAACAGAAGGAAGGATGAAAAGATTACTTCATGCAGGAAGTTATATGATCTGAGAAGAAAACACAGTAATGAGGAAATAAGATAAAATATAGTCCACAGTCAAAACTGAGGGCTTTTTTTTTCAATAACACCAACAGCAATCTTTTAATTTCCCTGATGTTTTAGTTTACTTTCCAATATCTCAGAATGTTTGCATAAGAGGGTTATTTTATAATAAACCCAAATGAGCATTTGGAGCCCTCAAAACATTTCAGGAAAGACTGAGCAGAATGTGGCCTCTTTCCAAATCTCTTCTACTTCAAATCTCTTACCCCCTTCTGAACCACCTATTTTATTTGAAAGAAATATGGAACAAAGCAATAATACAATATAATACAATAATAAAATAAGGAACTTAGTAAAAGAGAGGACTAGATCACATATCAATAAAATAAGGAACTTAGTAAAACAGAGGACTAGATCACATAAAAATTGTTTGTTTATTTGTTCATTGTTCAAATTTATATGCCTGCCCATTTCACAGAAAGTGACTGGGCAGCTACAATAGTCCAATGAAACAATAAATACAAAACAACTGTTGTTTAATAAATCATTTAAATAATTATTTTAAAAAATAAAGAGCTATAAAAGCAGAACTAAACAAGAAAATAAAAATATTAAACAGAGAGCTAGCAATAATAGTGGAGTCACCTCCCAAATTTACCCATCCCCTGCTTGCATAGCCAGCAGTGATGGGTTTCAAAAATTTTTACTACCGGTTCTGTGGGTGTGGCTTGGTGGGTGTGGCATGGCTTGGTGGGCGTGGCTTGGTAGATGTGGCAAGGGAAGGATACTGTAAAATCTCCATTCCCATCCCACTCCAGGGGAAGGTTACTGCAAAATCCCCATTTCCTCCCAATCAGTTGGAACTTGGGAGGCAGAGCATAAATGGGGGCAGGGCCAGTCAGAGGTGGTATTTACTCGTTCTCTGAACTACTCAAAATTTCTGCTACTGGTTCTCCAGAACTTGTCAGAACTTGCTGAAACACCTCCAAGGTCCCTTCCAACTCTGTTATTCTATTCTATTCTATTCTATTCTGTTCTGTTCTATTCTATTCTGTTCTGTTCTGTTCTGTTCTGTTCTGCTCTGTTCTGTTCTGTTCTATTCTATTTCACACTTGTAACTCTTGCACTCCTTCAAGAAGTGGGCAATATGAGTTCACTAATGGCACACTTCTTTGTACAGAAAAGCTGTTAATGTATTAGTAGTATACATAACATATAAGATAACAAAGAAGGGGGTTCCTGTGCATAAATCAAGACAGGCCGGCATTTCATCAATGAAGCTAGAATAAAATTAAATGAAAATAGAGAAGCAAGTTTTCGGGAGGCAACTCCATTTGACTCCTTTCAATATGTAGATATCACCCATGCATCACAAGATAGACGATTGTATTGAATATGGGTAAGATATTACATAAGATACTACATAACATAAATTTACACAAGGATTTTTTTTTTAAATGCAAACAATACTACCAGAAATAACTTTACCTATAGATCAGCTACTATCTCCCATATGTTTTCTTCAAGAGTTCTTGAAGAAAAATGTAGCTCTTTTAAACTTTAATGTAGATAATGTAGATAAACATTGATGTTCTATATAAAAATGAAGGTAACATTATGTGTATTGAGATTCCCAAACTCCACATATACTGATGTGGTCTGAGCTACAACTGTGAAGGATAAGAGGTTGAGCCAGACTGGATAGTCCAGTTATGATTTCAATTCAGTATACAGCAGCTGTGAAAAGGGAAAGTTATGCTAGAAATCAGTAAGAAAGGGCCCAAAAAACTCTGACAACAGTATATGTCAATCTATCCTACATGCACATCTGGAATCCTACGTATGGTTTTATATATGAAATAAAATAGAGCTGAGAAAAATGCCAAAGGATATGTGTATCATGCACCTCCCTTACAAAGAAAGGCTAAAATGTTTAGGATTCTTTAGAATGGAAAAAAATGGCTGAAGGAGATTAAGGAAGTACATAAAATCATACATGTCATGACAAAGTAGACAGAATGTTCTTTTCTGTCCCTTAAAATAGTTAGCACACTGATTGACAGCTCTCTCCAATTTCTCCTGCTTCTTTTATATGCCCTAATTGTCAGATGGGGAAAAAAATACCATAAACACCATAGAATGATTATTCACCTTGGACCTTGATAATGCTATAGCCAATAAAAAAAATCAGATCAAATCAGGGCAGCATTGGGAGACCCGAAAGACCAAGTTAAGGGCAGGCCATTACAGAGAAAATCTATCTATGTGGTTAAGAGTCAACAACTTGGTGGCCTTCAATCAAGAATCTCTTGTATGTTATTGCATATGCCAGACATCATTATCAGTTCCTGAGACAGAGTTACACCAGTAATGTGATACTCTCAACTTCTGGAACATTTTTTTTTATTTGCATTTATATCCCGCCCTTCTCCGAAGACTCAGGGCGGCTTACACTATGTTAAGCAATAGTCTTCATCCATTTGTATATTATATACAAAGTCAACTTATTGCCCCCAACAATCATTTTACCTACCTTATAAAGGATGGAAGGCTGAGTCAACCTTGGGCCTGGTGGGATTTGAACCTGCAGTAATTGCAAGCAGCTGTGTTAATAACAGACTGTCTTAGCAGTCTGAGCCACCAGAGGCCCTCATATGCAGTTTCATCCATGTATAGCCAACTGTCACTTCCTAAAAACCTGTTAAAATTCACATAATGGATTTAGATCACTACCATTTATATTCTGGTGCCTGTATTTGATATTTGTTGATCTAGAATTACCAGCTGCCTGATGGAGGGTATTTTCTCTTTAGGTGATTTTAGTTTCTTTTTCCTATCATCATCCTTTCTCTTTCATTTGGTCTGTAAATTTTGAATATTTCATTCACACCATACTCACCCAAGTTAAGATGTGCAGGTGAAGTTTCCACTATCATAAAAATATGTAACTTATACCAACCAAGATCATGAACAATATTTGAAAAAAGGTACATTTCTACTTCAAGGCTGTAAATCATGTGTTGTGGTCCACCACCAGCCTGTGGAGCTGGAAGCAGAGTAAGACAGTGAGGAGGCTGGGGAGGACAATGAGCCAGTCCAGGAGTCAGGGGAAGGCCCGGATGAGGGTTCTGTTTCGGAGGCAGAGATGGGGCCAGGGCCATTTGAGAGCGATGTGTGGACTCCGGAGCCTTCAGAGGCAGACAGCAGAGAGGCAGAGGAACAGGAGGAGCCTGTTCCTAGTGCATGCATGCAAAAAGCTGCCAGAAGGCAAGAGCAGCTAAAGCAAAAAGGACGACTCAGGAGTAAGGCCAGGAGATGATTTGCCTCTCCCAAAAGGCTTAAAAAAGCAGCAACAGCTCTTGGACTCTTTGTAGGAAAGCAACATTGCTACATTTGTTTCTACTCAGCGTCTCTTGTTTCTGAACTTTATGGGGTATTGCCAAGAAAAGTCTTTGGCAGGATGCCAAAGAAGACAAACGTTTGTGATAAGGTCAAATGACTTTTTCTGAAGGATTTGTTTTGGAATTCATTTGGACTAAGCTGAGAATGAAGTAATTCTCAGCTGTTTTAGTAAAATATGTTTGTTTAGGGCTGATTGTGTCTGGTAATAACTACTTGAGCCTAGGTCACAACACCAGGGCTATCAAACTTGCAGCCCTCAGGCTGGATGCAGTCACGCACTGGCCATGCCAATATCCAGTTTAGTGAAGAGGGAAAAAGTCCTGGTACATCACATAACACCGCTGTGACACCGTTAGTTTGACACCCCTGCTGTAAACCAATGGATCGTTAAAAGTAACACCTCCATGAAAGTAATTTGCAGTGGCTCATTCAAATGACACTTTGCAAAGAGAAAAATCTTGAAACAGGACTGACTCTTCCACTTGACATTGGTGCATAGCAGAGGTGGGTTTCAGCAGGTTCTGACCAGTTCTGGAGAACTGGTAGTGGAAATTTTGAGTAGTTTGGAGAACCAGTAGTAAAAATTCTGACTGGCCCCGCCCCCATCTATTCTCTGTCTCTAGAGTCCCAGCTGATTGGGAGGAAATGGGAATTTTGCAGTAACCTTCCCCTGGAGTGGGGTGGGAATGGAGAGTTTGCAGTATCCTTCCCCTGCCATGCCCACCAAGCCACGCCCACATAACCGGTAGTAAAAAAAATTGAAACCCACCACTGGTATATAGCCATCGCAAGCAGTTGTTAGTATTATATATTTTTTATCTTCAGTCATGAAGATTTTCTAGGATTTTCTGTTTTTAAAATCTACTTTGATTTGAGTGGTTTGGGAATACTCCTTGTAGCTCTTCTGAAGACTCTCAAGAAGCATATCCTTGCTTTATGTTTAAAAGTGCAAGACGGAACCCCTTGATTAAACTTTCCATGGAGATTTTCAAACAGCTGCTCAACTCAGTCATGAAATCGGCACATACCTTGCAACCACATAGCCTCTTGAAATCAAATCTTTGGTATAAATAAGTATCAAAACTTATGCAGGCAGAAAAAGTCCCCCTTATGAAATGAAATTGGATCTCCAACTCTAGTGATGTTAATGAAAAGGAGCAACTTTGGCAAGAAGAATGTAAATTGGAGATTTAAAAGAGGCCTAGGAGCAAATGTGAAGACTAAAGAGGTAAATGAAGGCTGACAAGCCATAAGGAATTCTTTAAGCATCCAAAAAAAAAAACACTTTCAGGACAGAATTGGTGGGCCTGCTATATTAGTAGGGTACATGTTGTGACCAAGTCCCAAGTAGTGATTGCTAAACACAGTTCAGTCCTCAACAAACTTATTTTATTAAAACAGCTGAGAATTAATTCATTCTCAGTTTCATCCAAAACAAAATTCTTAATAACCAGTCCGTCGGCTTTATCACCAACCTTTGATGTCTTTGGCAACCTGCCAAAGGCTTTTCTTGGCAAAAACCCCACAAAGTTCAAGAGACACTGACAAGAAGCACGGAAATCAATGTTGCTTTCCTACGAAGAACCCAATGGCTCACTGCTGCTCTTTTAAGCCTTATGGGAGGGGCCAATCATCTTCTGGCCTTACTCCTGAGTTCTCCTTTTTTCTACAGCTGCTCTTGCCTTCTGGCAGCTCTTCGCATGCATGCACTAGGAACAGGCTCCCCCTGTTCCTCTGCCTATCTGCTGTCTGCCCCTGGAGGCTCCAGAGTCCGCACATCGCTCCCAGATGGCCCTGGCCCCATCTCTGCCTCCAATGCAGAGCCCTTCTCCGGCTTTCCCCTGACTCCACGACTGGCCCATTGTCCTCCCCAGCCTCCTTACTATCCGACTCCACTGCCAGGTCCGCAGGCTGCTGGCGGACCGCAACAGTACAATCAGAGCACGTCCAGAAACAAAAAAAAAATCTCTGTTTGCTACAACTGTTGCTTTTGCAGAGGAAGAAAAAGCTTAATCTGAAGGTGAGACATATGAGAAAGTATTTTGATACTGTCCTGTAAACACTGCTTATACACTGCTTAGGTGTAAAAAAAAAACACACACACACATATACATATACAGATATCTTGATTTATGATTGTTCATTTAACAATTGTTTAAAGTTATGAAAACCTTGGAAAAAATTGGGAGCAGTCTTGGAGGCTCTTTGTTTAGGCCATTTACTGTTAGTTCATTTGGCAATTCCTTGATTGGGTATTGTTGACTTCATCAAGAACAATAATGATGAAGTGAACCCACACTGACAGGACAAGCCACTAGAAAATAAACAGAGAGCAGACTTCACCCCTTGCCAGCAATGATGATGTTCATGTTGCCTAGTTTGGGTAGTGAAACATCTGCAAGAAAACAACCAAGCTCAGAGAGAGCCAAGGACTTCTCATTTCAACCCTGAACTACAAATATTCTTCTTTATTGATCTAATGTCCTCAAACTCCATCACATCGACTCCCCAGGCTGCTCCAGGTGAGGGCTGAGCACTTTGTAGGTACTCTCCTTATCCTCCCACAGCTGCCAGTCAACTGATGGAGTGCATGGCAACTGCCAGAGCAGAACCTGACTCGGCTTCTTCTCCTGCCCCCATGGCATGCTTATTTATACTTGATTTCTAATTTCTGATTGATCTCACACAGGCCAGACAGGGACAACCAAAGGGCAGGCTTGCTCTAAAGCCAATGGTTTCCAGGCGCATCACTCATTTAACAAATACTCTCAATAGTCAGGCTAGTAGGCAGAATAAATTCAGCAACAGAAAAGCTTGAGTTCTATGGCTAGTTCATAAGAAGGAAATTGGGCCACTCTGTATAAGAGAAGATCAGTGGTAGAGAAGAAACCTTGCTATCAGGATTTGACTCCTGGCATCTCCACAGAGGGGGACGCGGTGGCTCAGTGACTAAAACACTGAGCCTGTCAATCGAAAGGTCAGCAGTTCAGCGGTTTGAATCCCTAGTGCCACATAACAGAGTGAATTCCCATTATTTGCCCCAGCTTTTGCCAACCTAGCAGTTCAAAAGCACGTAAAAAATGCAAGTAGAAAAATAGGTGGGAAGTTAACAGCGTTCCATGCACCTTTGGCATTTAATCATGTCAGCCACATGACCATGGAGATGTCTTCGGACAGCGCTGGCTCTTCAGCTTTGAAATGGAGATGAGCACCACCCAGTGGTGGGATTCAGCCAGTTCGCACCACTTCGGGAGAACCGGTTGTTAACTTTCTCAGCAGTTTGGTGAACTGGTTGTTGGAAGAAATCATTAGGGCAGAGAACTGGTTGTTAAATTATTTGAATCCCACCACTGGCACCACCCCCTAGAGTCAGGAATGACTAGTACATGTGTGCGAGGGGAACCTTTACCTTTATCTCCACTTACAAATAACCAATTATAATGCTCAGCTTCATGAAAACTAACAATTGTTTAAACCTGCATAGCTCTGTGATATGGTTTTTTTCCATGTTATTAGTGACCCATCTGGGAAATGCACTGTGTTGACATGAAAAGTAGCCATGGTATGGAGGCCTCCAATTTTGACCTCAGACTTCCAACGATACCAAATGTCATAAGAATGAATCGCATTCCTACCATGCAAAATAGGATCAACCAGTAATTGGGCTGAGCCAGGTTTGGTGGCAGCAGGCCGCCCAGCAAATATTCCATTTATCATCCAACTCCAAAAACTATTGTTTTAGAACAAGGCTGTCAAACTCGCAGCTGGATGCATCACGTGCTGGCCATGCCCATGCCCAGTTTAGTGAAGGGGGAAAAAGTCACAATACATCATGTGACGACGCCATGGCACCATGCGTTTGACACCCCTGGTTTAGAATGTTAAAGAGAAACTGTGACCATTACTCTCCTAGACTCCATCAGTTACAGAGAATTAGGAAGATGACTTTGAAGGAAGTAGTTAAGAACTGTTGCATAAGCAAAGAGGGCTTAAGTTCTGGGAAACAAGATAATTTGGAGGAGACTCTCCAATTCCTTGGATTATAAGAATGTGGAGAGCACAAGACAATCATTCTTACAAGTTTCTGTTACTAGAGTCTATATTCATCAAGTATAGCTCTAAACTTCTAGTGGAGTCAGTTTTCTGAACTGATCTACCATATAGGGCTAACAGTTGATTAAATAAACTTTTAAAATGCAATACTCTTGAAAAGCTCCATGATTATGAGCAATTGTACTATGATAAGTAAGGGACACAGTGGCTCAGTGGCTAAGATGCTGAGCTTGTTGATCAGAAGGTTGGCAGTTCAGCAGTTCGAATCCCTAGTGCCACGTAATGGAATGAGCTCCCGTTATTTGTCCCAGCTTCTGCCAACCTAGCAGTTCGAAAGCACATAAAAAATGCAAGAAGAAAAAATAGGGGCCACCTTTGGTGGGAAAGTAACAGCGCTCCATGTGCCTTTGGTGTTTAGTCATGCTGGCCACATGACCACGGAGATGTCTTCAGACAGTGCTGGCTCCTCAGCTTAGAAACAGAAAGGAGCACTGCCCTTCCTCTAGAGCCGGAAACAACTAGCACACATGTGTGAGGACATAAAACATAGTACATCAGAGTTGGAAGGGACCTTTAAGTCCAATCCCCTGTTTATACCATTTCAGACAAATGACTGTCCAGTCTCTTAAAAGCTCCAGGGTTGGAGAACCCACAACTTCTGAAGGCAAGCTGCTTCACTGTTTGATTGTTCTCAGGGTCAGGAATTTTCTCCTTAGTTCTAGGTTGCTTCTCTACTTGGTTAGTTTCCATCCATTCTTTCTTTTTCTTGCATCCTGGTGCTTTGGAAAATAAAGCAGCCCCTCAAATATTGGAATACTGCTATTGGAACACTGCTATCATGTCATCCCTAGTTCTTCTTTTTTACTAGACTAGACATACCCAATTCCTGCAACTGTTCTTCAAATGTTTTAGCCTCCAGGCCCCAGGTCATCAGGATCAGTGGTGGGATTCAAGTAATTCAACAACCGGTTCTCTGCCCTCATGATTTCTTCCAATGACCAATTTGCCAAACTGCTCAGAAGGTTAACAACCGGTTCTCCCGAAGTGGTGCAAACTGGCTGAATCCCACCACCGATCAGGATATAAATATATCCTGGAACCAGTTCGACCAATTCAGGGGATGGGAGGGAATGTAGTAGTAACTGGAATGACTAGCCCACATTGAATTGTGATTCTCATAAACAGGCCTATCAACTCTGAAAGGAATTATACCAAGAATTCTGAAGTCTTCCCTTGGGATCAGTAATAGACAATTGAAAAGTGCTCAGTGCTATAGAACTAAGTACTTAGCTCTCTGCTCTATATTAATGGCACTTTCGAAAACCTGATCACCCCTACATTCAGAAAGCAGATCTGTAAAGAAAGATGTCTGCACTTCAGTCTCTGGAGAACTCCAAAGAGGAACATTCCACAAGCTACAAGAAGTCCTCGACTGATGACCATAGTCAAGCCCAAAATTTACGTTGCTAAGTGAGACACTGAAGTGAGTTTTGCCTCATTTTACGACCTTCCTTGCCACAGTTGTTAAGTGAATCACTGCAGTTGTTCCGTTAGTAACAAGGTTGTTAAGTGAATCTGGTTTCCCTGTGGAATTTGCTTGTCAGAAGGTCACAAAAGGGGATCACATGACCCCAGGGTACTGCAGTCGTCATAAACGCGAGTCAATTGGCAAGCATCTGAATTTGGATCGCATGACCATGAAGATGCTGCAACGGTTGTGAGTAGGAAAAATGGTCATAAGCAGAGGTGGTATTCAGCCGGTTTGGACTAGTTCGCCTGAACTGGTAGCAGAAATCGTGGGTGGGTCTGCCCAACCGCCCACCCACCCCAGCTCTATGCCGTCCTATATAGGCACATTTTTGAGTCTGGGCGCATGCGCAGAAGACCGGGTGCATGCGTGGACGGGGCATGTGTGAGTGAAGCAAGTGTGTGAGTGTGCATGCTCACATTTGTGAACCGGTAGGGCTGTGATGGTGAACCTATGGCACACATGTGAGACGTGGCACGCAGAGTCCTCTCTGTGGGCACACGCACCATCACCAGCTGCTCTTCTGGTGTGCTTCTTTTGGTGTGCACATGCGCACCAGCCAGCTGGTCTGGTACCGGAAAATGGGCTGAAAATGCTTTTCGGCACCGAGTGCCCAAACTGGATTTGTGTGTGCATGTGCATGCATGTGCGCGTGCTGGAGCCCTAGAAACACAAAGACCAGCTGTTTGGACTGCACGACTGTTTTTTGAGCATTTTTGGCCATTTATTGGGCCATTTTCAGGCCATTTTTGGGCCTGAAAAACGTCCTGAAAATGGCCTGAAAACAGCCTGAAAAATGGCCAAAAATGCATGCACGTGCCGGCCAGCTGATCTTCTGGGGCTCTGGCACACGCACATGCATGTACATGCAAGTGCAAATCTGGTTTGGGCACTCGGTGCTGAAAAGGTTCGCCATCGCTGCGGTAGGGAAAGTAAGTGAATACCACCCCTGGTTGTAAGTCACTTTTTTTCTATGCCATTGTAACTTTGAATTGTCACTAAATGAACTGTTGTAAGTCAAGGACTACCTATATGTGAATAGAGGTACTCGATTAGATTAGATTAGATTAGATTAGATTAGATTAGATTAGATTAGAGCTATTTTCTAAATTCAACTTCTTCTTCTTTCTCTAGGAAGGGAGCATAAGCTTTCCCAGTTTCCCACTAATTACCCTTAGAGGCAGAGGAAGAAAAGTAGCATGGAAGGACCAAAGGGAAACTAATATTTTTTTTAGAAAAAGACATGAACAATGATTAATGTACATTTAATGCTCTGGAGATGAGAGATTAAACCATGGGTTTTGTTGTTGTTGTTTCATTGCATGTAATTCCCACTGCAGATTCAGATGCACCCAGCCAAGCTGTTAATGAAAATGAGGGAGCTCAGACACCAAATAAGAATATGGTTGTGACCTCTGGGAAAACAGCTATCCAAAACAAACAAGTCAGTCAGGTAACCCAACGCTACCGGGAGCCAATCAGGACACCTCTGAAGGTTTCCGGTAGTAAGCGCAAGGGTTCTTCATGCACAATATGAATAAGAGTTTAAAGAATAGAGAATTTAATTGGGTGAAGTTTGATACTCGCTGGGCCTCTTTCAGCGCTTGGTAGGATTATTACTCTGAAATTGAAATTATTATTCCGAAAGGAATGCAGATTGTGGTTGTGGTTGTTGTACTTTGAACCCAAGGTGTAAAAAGGTGCACACTAAGGAAGAAGATAATTCCAAGCTAGCACAAATTTTAAACACATTGTGTATTCCTTTACAAATTACCAGTCATTTTTGGTTCCTGTTTTCAAAAGATCAGTAATAGCATTTTTCTCTTCAACAGTTGACACATCTCTTCAGTTTTAAAAATCCACCTGCTAATTACTGGTGATGATAGATAGAAGAAAGAAAGAAAGAAAGAAAGAAAGAAAGAAAGAAAGAAAGAAAGAAAGAAAGAAAGAAAGAAAGAAAGAAAGAAAGAAAGAAAGAAAGAAAGAAAGAAAGAAAGAAAGAAATAGACACACACAGACAGAGAGAGATAGACAGAGAAACAGCAATAGATAGATAGATAGGTAGGTAGGTAAGTAGGCGGATGGACGGACGGACAGACAGATGGATAGATAGATAGACAGAGACAGACAGACAGACGGACAGACGGAAAGAGACGGACAGAGATAGATATTTATTTATTTATTTATTTATTTAGATTTTTATACCGCCCTTCTCCTGAAGGACTCAGGGCAGTGTACAGCCAAAGTATAAAAACAACAAAATGTACAATTAAAACAAAAACGTAAAACAAACATAATCCATAAATGGCCGAAATTAAAACAATCAAATTTAAAAACCCTTAAAATTTATAAATAATAACCCCGATTAAAATTGTTTAGAATTAAAAGTTTAGAATTAAAAATTTAAGCCAGTCCCGCTTGAATAAACAAATGCGTTTTCAGCTCACGGCGAAAGGTCCGAAGGTCGGGTAATTGGCGCAAACCAGGGGGAAGTTCGTTCCAAAGGGTAGGAGCTCCTACAGAGAAGGCCCTTCCCCTGGGGGCCGCCAGCCGACATTGCTTGGCGGACGGCACCCTGAGAAGACCCTCTCTGTGTGAGCGTACAGGTCGGTGGGAGGCATAAGGTAACAGCAGGCGGTCCCGTAAGTACCCGGGCCCTAAGCCATGGAGCGCTTTAAAGGTGGTAACCAAAACCTTAAAGCGCACCCGAAAGACCACAGGAAGCCAGTGCAGACTGCGCAGGAGCGGTGTTACGTGGGAGCAGCGTGGGGCTCCCTCAATCACCCGCGCAGCTGCATTCTGAACTAACTGAAGCCTCCGGGTGCACTTCAGGGGAAGCCCCATGTAGAGAGCATTGCAATAATCCAAACGAGAAGTGACAAGAGCGTGAGTGACCGTGCATAAGGCATCCCGGTCAAGGAAGGGGCGCAACTGGCGGACCAGGCGCACCTGGTAAAAAGCTCTCCTGGAGACGGCCGCCAAATGGTCTTCAAACGACAGCCGTCCATCCAGGAGAACACCCAAGTTGCGCACCCTTTCCATTGGGGCCAATGACTCGCCCCCAACAGTCAGCTGCAGTTGCAGCTGACTGTACCGGGGTGCCGGCATCCACAGCCACTCCGTCTTGGAGGGATTGAGCTTGAGCCTGTTTCTCCCCATCCAGACCCGTACGGCTTCCAGGCACCGGGACAGCACTTCGACAGCTTCGTTGGGGTGGCCCGGGGTGGAAAAGTACAGCTGCGTGTCATCAGCGTACAGATGGTAACTCACCCCAAAGCCACTGATGACCTCACCCATTGGCTTCATATAGATGTTGAACAGGAGAGGCGAGAGAATCAACCCCTGAGGCACCCCACAAGTAAGGCGCCTCACGGTCGATCTCTGCCCCCCTGTCAACACCGTCTGCATCCGGTCAGAGAGATAGGAGGAGAACCACCGATAAACGGTGCCTACCACTCCCAAACTCTCCAACCGGTGCAGCAAGATATCATGGTCGATGGTATCAAAAGCCGCCGAGAGATCTAACAGAACCAGGGCAGAGGAACAACCCCTATCCCTGGCCCTCCAGAGATCATCCACCAACGCGACCAAAGCTGTCTCCGTGCTATGTCCGGACTGGAAGCCGGACTGGAACGTGTCTAGATAGACAGCTTCATCCAGGTACCGGGGGAGCTGCCATGCCACCACACTCTCTACAACCTTCGCCACAAAGCAAAGGTTGGAGACTGGACGATAATTTCCTAAAATAGATGGGTCCAGGGAAGGCTTCTTGAGGAGGGGTCTCACCACCGCCTCTTTCAAGGCAGCGGGGAAAACCCCTTCCAACAATGAAGCATTTATAATTCCCTGGAGTCAGCCTCGTGTCACCTCCTGTGTGGCCAGCACCAACCAGGAGGGACATGGGTCCAGTAAACATGTGGTCGCATGTAGCCTCCCCAGTAACCTGTCCACGTCCTCGAGAGCCACAGCATCAAACTCATCCCAAATAACCTCAACAAGACGTGTCTCCGTCATCTCATTTGGATCATCGCAATTTTGGTCTAAACTATCCCGAAGCTGAACGATTTTATCGTATAGATAACCGTTAAACTCCTCAGCACGTCCCTGCAAGGGGTCATCCCGCCCCTCCTGATGAAGGAGAGAGTGGGTCACCCGAAACAGGGCGGCCGGGCGGTTATCTGCAGATGCAATGAGGGTGGAAATGTAAGAACGTTTCGCCTCCCTCAGTGCCACTAGGTAGGTCTTAGAAAAAGACCTAACTAGTGTCCGATCAGCCTCGGAACGGCTAGACCTCTAGGTACTCTCTAGGCGTCTTCTCCGGCATTTCATCTCCCTCAGCTCCTCAGAAAACCAAGGAGCCAATTGAGATCTGCGCCGGGTCAGAGGCCGCAAAGGCACGACACGGTCCAAAGCCCCAGCCTGCTACTAGTTCTTCAGCCGTGCCGTGGGCAAGATCCTCAGGAAATGGCCCAAGCTCCATCAGGAACCTCTCAGGGTCCATCAGGCGCCTGGGACAGAACCAACGCATTGGTTCCATCTCCCTGCGGTGGTGAGCGGCGGTCCGAAAGTCCAAGCAAAGGAGAAAATGATCTGACCATGACACCAGTTCCGTCACTAAATTTCCTAATTCCAGATCATTAAACCACTGTCCAGAGATATAAATCAAGTCCAGTGTGCCACCCCCAATGTGTGTAGGGCCATCAGTTACTTGAATCAGGTCCAAGACCATCATGGAAGCCTGGAACTCCTGGACTGCCGTTGATGACAAGCCGGCCGATGGCAAGTTGAAATCTCCCATGACCAAAAGTCTGGGAATCTCAACCGCCACTCCGGCAAGCACCTCCAGCAGCTCAGGTAGGGCTGTAGTCACGCAGCAAGGAGCCAGGTACGTGATCAACAAACCCATCTGATTCCTATGGCCCCACTTCACAAGGAGGAATTCACAACCGGCTATCTGAGGTACAGTGGACTCCCTCGGCTTTAGACTTTCTCTAATCACAACCGCAACCCATCCACCCCTACCTTGGGCTCTCGGCTGATGGAATGCTCGGAAACCTGGAGGGCACAGTTCAACCAGGGGTACACCCCCTTCTGTGCCCAACCAGGTCTCCGTAATGCCCGATCCAAACTAGACTGCAGAAAATACGACTTCAGTAACAGAGTGGTCAGATAGATAGATAGATAGATAGATAGATAGATAGATAGATAGATAGATAGATAGATAGATAGATAGATAGATAGATGATAGACAGACAGAGACACACACACACATGTTTTATGCTATGCTAGACTAGACTAGACTACTAAAATAATGATTAGATACAAAGTGAAACCTAAAATTTCATAAGAATAACTATAGCAGTGTGCTTCAGCACTTAAAAATAGACCAAATCAGGAAAAAGACTCCATAGAAAGACTAGAACATTGAGACCTCTCTAAATAACAGAATCTTAATAGCCTAATTGTAATTTACCTCCCTCCCTCTTATACCCCAGTGAAACAAGGAGAAGCTTAGTTGTTGTTGTTGTTTTGCAGACATTTCATTACCCAGCTAGGTAATATTATCAGTGCTGGAATTTGATCTTTTTTTAGCAGTTGGTGGAATTGTTCTTGGTGGTTCCTTGATTAGATTACTGTTAAATTTTAGTTTGTTTGCCTCAATTGGAAGATTCTTTGGTATATCAATAATGTGGTCATCCAGAGAGAGGAAAGCAATTGTACAGTGAGAGGCATGAAACACTCAATAAGAAAAGAAGGAAAATGCTGATTTCTCTCTCTCTCTCTCTCTCTCTCATAATACAATCATTGTGATTTATTTTTCAAAACACTTTCTTTTATGAGTCCAGTTCTAGGCAATTATATCTGAAATATAATTGGCCCCGATGGAAGGGGTGCGTAATTTGGGCGTTCTCCTGGATGCACGGCTGTCTTTTGAAGATCATTTGACGGCCGTCTCCAGGAGAGCTTTCCACCAGGTCCGCCTGGTGCGCCAGTTGCGCCCCTTTCTAGACCGGGATGCCTTGTGCACAGTCACTCACGCCCTTGTGACGTCTCGTCTGGACTACTGCAATGCTCTCTACATGGGGCTCCCCTTGAAGGGCATCCGGAGGCTGCAGTTGGTCCAGAATGCAGCTGCGCGGGTGATAGAGGGAGCCCCTCGTGGCTCCCGAGTGACACCTATCCTGCGCAGGCTGCACTGGCTACCTGTGGCCTTCCGGTGCGCTTCAAGGTGTTGGTGAACGCCTTTAAAGCGCCCATGGCATAGGGCCGGGTTACTTACGGGACCGCCTGCTGCTACCGAATACCTCTCACCGACCAGTGCGCTCTCACAGAGAGGGACTCTCAGGGTGCCGTCGGTAGCGACAGTGTCGCCTGGCGACACCCAGGAAGGGCCTTCTGTGGGGGCTCCCGCCTCTGGAACGAGCTCCCCAGGACTTCGCCAACTTCCGGACCTCCGAACCTTTCGCGAGCTCAAAACTTACTTATTTATCTGCGCTGGACTGGGTTAGTTTTTTAAGTTATGGGTTTTTAATGGTGATTTTATAGTTTAGGGTTTTATATCGGTCGTTTGACCGTTTTTAGTTTTAAATTGGCCGGTTAAATATTTCATTTTAAATGTATTTTAAATTTATTGTGTACCTATGTGTTTTAATAAGGCTGTACACCGCCCTGAGTCCTTCGGGAGAAGGGCGGTCTAGAAATCTAATTAATAAATAAATTAAATAAATAAATAAGACTAAGAGCCTTTTGACACAGCATCACCAGAAGTGTGGTGGAACAGTGGTGAGAATACAGTATTGCAGGCTAACTCTGCCAACTGCCTGCAGTTCAATCCTGATCAGTGCAAGGTTGACTCATAAACTTGCTTTGCAATTCAATTCTCATTGATTCTCTCTCTCTCTCTCTCTCTCTCTCTGTCTGTGTGTGTGTGTGTGTGTGTAATTATTGAAAGGGAGAAATATAATCATTGTGACTTATTTTTTCAAAACACTTTCCAGAAGATTCTTTCCTTCTCATGATTTGTATGCATTGATATAGACAAAGTTAACAGGAAACATTGAAATTCTGAATCAACTTATTGGCTCAACTAACCATTGCTCCAATGCTCTTTCTAGAATTCAGGCAATTATTTCTCCATCTCTTTATGGAGAGAAAGGGACTGAACTTGGGGCTTTTAGTATGCAAAACATTTACTCACTGAGCTATGGCTCTTTAGCTCATAAATGTGCTGTACAGATTATTTTAAAAATTACAGTTTAATTACAGGATAAGCAAATTAAATGCAAAAATAAATATATAATCTGAAATGTTCATGTCTAGTCTTTTTTTTTCCAGTTTTGTTCTTCCCAAGCAAACATACTCTTTCAAAAATAAGAAAAGATGTTCCTTTACTGCTGAGAACTATAGGAATTATTTTCAATAGGCCCTACCTAACTTCATTAATGTACAGAGCTAAAGTTCTCCTATCATCTTTCATCTCTCATCAGCTCTCTTTCTATACTGAAAGAAACACAGGAAAGCCAAAAGTTTCCCGAGTATTTTAGGAGAATATTGGAAACATGATTATTATTTTGTTTGAAAGCTGAGAGATTGGAAAAGATAATATTGATTATGAGCTGAGCAGATGGGATACTTACTTATTCTACCATCATGTTGCCGGATAATGAGAAATGTTTTGTAGAAGGGTTTGTCTTTCATATTTAAAAATATGCCATCGTTCCCCAACAAAGGAAAGATGGCATCTGAAGAACAATTTTTTTAACAATAGAGCATCACTATGTTAGGAGATGTTCTCTGAAGGTGCTTAAAGGAAGCTGGATGACCATCTGTTGGGAATACTATAGAAGTAGATACCTGCACTAGACAGAGAGAAAGTTCAGATAATTGACGAGATCCTGTTCAACCCTTACATTCTATGGCTCTAAGTTACAAAATAGCTACTATAATGTTGGTTTCAATAAAAAAGAAATAAAAGGAAATAAGGGAGAAATGCATTTTTTTATCCCCAAGTTTTTGGGATACTCTAGGGAGTTTATAATTCAAAAAATGATAATAACTTTATCTAATCTTAACTCATATTTTTTCTTTTCCTCCAAGAATGTGATCAGTGCCAATGTGGTATGTGTGGCCATAGAATTAAATCCCTAACTTTTAATATATTGTACACTGATGGATCTCAAGAACTCTTTTGGCATACAACAGCATCTGTCTCAGGATGGAAACATACCTCAAAATTTCACTTCAAAGAAGTTTCATGGGCTTGGACCAGGGGTGGGCTGCTGGGGGTTTGCAGGGGTTTGGGAGAACCTCTAGCTAAGATTCTGTACAGTTTGGAGAAGCCCCAAATCCCACTATTGGCTGGCCCCACCCCACCCCTGATTCCCCCTCCCAGGAGTCCCCACGTGGCCCATTTTGGATGCAGATAAGTGCACAGAGGCTCGGGGATGGCGAAAAATGGGCCTACCACAACAGGCTCGTTTCCAGCCTCCAGAGGGCCTCCGGAGCCTGGGGAGGCCATTTATACCCTCCCGGAGACTCGAGGAAAACCCTAACCCTAACCCTAACCCCCGCCATGGTCCAGGAGGCCAACTAGGCCACACCCACATGGCCACGCCCATCCAGCAACCAGGCAGAGAACCCCTTGCTAAAATTTTTGAAGCCCACCCTCTCTGCAATAATATTGATTGAAATTTAATCACCCAAAGGAATACATTAATTTCTTATCCAGACCTAACCCCAATGAAATAATTAGCCTATTTGAGAGAGGAGGTGTCCATAAATTCATTCATCATTTTAGGGAGTCCTAGTACTACAAAGTTTGACAACTGTTGAAGTAAATACCACGGAAGAACAAATAAAGCTGCAAAAAAAAACCTCAACGTCCAGGACGTGTGCATATTTATTCATTTTGCAAAAGCACCCTTGCAGATTATAAACGTTGATTACAACAAGCAGCAAAGACAGTTGAAATGTCTGCCAGCACCAGATAGAAAGAAATACCATAACAGGGGACAATGATTACATGGTGTACATGACCAGCATACACAGTTCCGGAGAATTTTCATTCTTGTTTGTTTGGTCTGACAAAGAATAGCTCAAAGCCACTGTAGCAGATGCCATAACCACAGCTGTGATTTTTCCCAGTTTGCAGCACAGTTACAAATGGTAACTATGCATCCCACGTCTAGCCAATCTCCAGACACAATCCAAAATGGAGGCAAGTGAATCTACCGCGTGGGTGGCTTATCTGTTCTTTTTTTTCCTGAAATTTTCATGAAACTTTAATAACCTCATTTTCCATTTATCTGAATATTGTGATATGTCAACAGTCATTTTGTGACACATACAAGTTTGCCCCTGAGGTTAAATGTGTACAGCAGAGCCAAGTTTGAGAAATGAATGTTTTTAACGTGATGGCGTTTTCTGTGCATTTTTAACATCAGTTGGATGTAATGATGAAAATCTCTATTCTTAGCTGTGGCAACAATATTGGCATTTTTTAATGCTCTGGTTCAGATTAGGGATTCGCAGATCAGAAAAAAATTCCATTTTATTATAATCATTTGCAGGAGAGTTAACAACTTCTTTAAAACTATGTTTTTAAAATACTTATATCTATTTTCTTTGCAATTTCACACTAACACATGGGGGAAGAACCTGGAGAAATTGACCATGTATTGTAGAGTGGGAGGAAGTCAGAACACACATAATGTCATATAGAAGAGGAATATTTTTCTCAATATAATCTTCCTTCCTTCCTTCCTTCCTTCCTTCCTTCCTTCCTTCCTTCCTTCCTTCCTTCCTTCCTTCCTTCCTTCCTTCCTTCCTTCCTTTCCTTTCCTTTCTTTTCCTTTCCTTTCCTTTCCAGATGTATCCACCCTTCCTTCCCATTCAAATGGATCTGATCAAACAAATGGGATTTTGTGCACTATTTTGGCAAAAGGAATGTTTGCAGTCTATTCAGTGCCAGGAAGGGCCCCTTTTTAATAAAATCTGTAAATCCACTCCAGTAGAAATCCAGTAGAAATCCATGGTAAATTTCTTCTCTATCCATAATTCAGGCAAATATTAAAAGTTGCAGCTGGTTTTCCTTGTTTGGAAAGTGAAGGGAAAGTTTTAAAATTGAAGTTTTAAAATTGATCTACAAAACTAAAGGATACTATCCTCACCCACAACTATCAAGTGGTGCCCCAATAAAACCAGATTTAAAAGTAGATTCTAATTCCTCAGATCCATTCTGTGGTTTTATCACAGTGGTGGGTTTCAATTTTTTTTTACTACCAGTTCTGTGGGCGTGGCCTGGTGGGCGTGGCATGGCATGGCTTGGTGGGCATGGCAAGGGAAGGATACTTAAAATTTCTATTCCCTCCCCAATCCAGGGGAAGGTTGCTGCAAAATCCCCATTTCCTCCCGATCAGCTGGGACTTGGGAAGCAGAGAATAGATGGGAGCGGGGCCAGTCAGAAATTTTACTATGGGTTCTCTGAACTACTCAAAATTTCTGCTATCGGTTCTCCAGAACTGGTCAGAACCTGCTGAAACCCACCTCTGTTTTATCAGTGAGAAGTAAGTATTATTGAGTGGAAAGGTTTTGTTTCATTTTGTTTGTTCTGGGCACTTGGTGATTTTGTGTCAATTCAAAAGTGGTTTTGGATCAGAGATGGTATTCAACTGGTTAAGACCGGTTCGCCCAAACCGGTAGTACAAATTGCGGGTGCTCAAGTAGGACAACCTGTCCTATACCATTTAAGATCAGTGACTGTCTAGTCCAGGGGTATCAAACTCACATCGTCATGGCAGCATCATGACACATTGTGATTTTTTTCGCTAAACCGGGTGTGGGAGTGGTCAGCACTTAATGCATCTGGCCCATGGGCCACAAGTTTGACAGCCCTGGTCTAGCCTCTTCTTAAAAACCTCCAGTGACGGAGCGCCCACAATTTCTGAAGGCACTGCACTGCATCAGTGAAGTTCTGCAGACAGAGTGCTCAATCTACATCTGCACCAAACGGAGCACTTGTCCCAAACCTCCCACAATTCCTGAGGAACTGAAGAAGCTTCTTGGATGAAAAATGAAACACTTTCAAAAGAAAAAAAAAACCAGCCCAGTTGCCTTTTGAAAAGCACTTTTGGGAATTTACCAGGTCCTTTAAGGGTTAAGGTTAGGGAAAGTTGAATTGTGACCAGGGGTGAAAGTAATCAGAATTATGTCCATTTCTCCTTCTCTTGGTCATGGGAGAAAGAGGTATGCAAAATGCCAGGTTATTTGAATGGCTCTGGTTGTTGCTGTTTTTTCTCTATTTGTGCAAGGTCCAGTAATAATTAGTTATTTCAGTAGTGGGTCTGTGTAGAACAGCTACTACAGTAAGTTGTAGTTTCTACAACCTAAAACCAGGAGGGGTATTCATTTACCTTCACTACTGGTTTGCATGAAGAGAACATCAAAAATGGGATATGGTGACGTCTGGGCTGGTGGTCGGAGCCTCTCACAGTCGCTGCTACCAGTTCGCCCGAATTAGACAGAACTGGCTAAATACCACCACTGCCTAAAACCTATTCTTATTTAGTTTTTTTAGAACTATTCAGCCTATATATTGCTTAAAGTATTGGGCAAGTGGTTGGTTAGAAATGGATGAAGTGATATCATTCTACTTGTAGAACTCCCAATGAGATTCTTAATACAGGAGGAATGAGGACTTGACAATAAAGCAGCTTCAACCAGGGGTGAAATTCAAAAATTTTCCCTACCAGTTCTGTGGGCATGGCTTGGTGGGAGTGGCATGGGAAGGATATTGCAAAATCTCCTTTCCCACCCCACTCTGGGACCAGCCAGAAGTGGTATTTGCCGGTTCTCCAAACTACTCAAAATTTCTACTACCGGTTCTCTAGAACCTGTTAGAACCTGCTGGGTTTCATCCCTGGCTTCAACCCATTACCAATATCCAGATTTTCCTTTTTCCTTTTCTTTTTCTACAACCAGACTATATGTGCTAAAGATATGGAGAAAAGTGATGGCAGGATTTACAAGCAGTCCTCATCTAGTGACCATTTGCAGTTACAACAGTGGAAAACAGTGGAAAAAAAGCAACTCTGTGACCATTCCTTCCTTGCATTGATGATCTTTGCAGGTCAGTAAATCAAAGGAAAACTAAAGTTTTCCACCACCGCAGGGAGACGGAACCAGTACGTTGGTTCCGTCCCAGGCGCCTGATGGACCCAGAAAGGTTCCTGATGGAGCTTGGGCCGTTTCCCGAGAATCTGGCCCGCGGCACGACTGAAGAGCTAGTCGCGGCCTGGGAACAGGCCGCGGCTGGAGCTTTGGACCGTGTCGTGCCTTTGCGGCCTCTGACCCGGCGTCGGTCTCAACCAGCCCCTTGGTTTTTCGAGGAGCTGAGGGAGATGAAACGCCGGAGAAGACGCCTAGAGAGTGCTTGGAGATCCAGCCGTTCTGAGTCTGACCGGACACTAGTTAGGTCCTATAATAAGACCTATCTAGTGGCATTGAGGGATGCGAAACGTTCCTACGTTTCCTCCCTCATTGCATCGGCAGATAACTGCCCGGCCGCCCTGTTTCAGGTGACCCGCTCTCTCCTTCAACAGGAAGGGTGGGAGGACCCATTACAAGGGCGTGCCGAGGAGTTTAACGGTTATCTATACGATAAAATCGTTCAGCTTCGGGATGGATTGGATCAAAATTGGGTAGATCCAGGTGAGAGTTTCGAGACCCGTCTTGTTGAGACCGTTTGGGATAGTTTTGACCCTGTGACTCTAGAGGACATGGACAGGTTGCTGGGAAGGCTGAATGCCACCACATGTTTACTGGACCCGTGCCCCTCCTGGTTGGTGCTGGCCACGCAGGAGGTGACATGAGGCTGGCTCCGGGGGATTACAAATGCTTCTTTGCGGGAGGGGGTCTTTCCCGCAGCCTTGAAAGAGGCTGTGGTGAGACCTCTCCTCAAGAAGCCTTCCCTGGACCCAGCTGTTTTAGGAAATTATCGTCCAGTCTCCAATCTTCGCTTTACGGCGAAGGTTGTAGAGAGTGCGGTGGCACGTCAGCTACCCCAGTACCTGGATGAAACTGTCTATCTAGACCCATTCCAGTCCGGCTTTCGGCCCAGATACAGTACGGAGACGGCTTTGGTCGCGTTGGTGGATGATCTCTGGAGGGCCAGGGATAAGGGTTATTCCTCGGCCCTGGTCCTATTAGACCTCTCAGCGGCTTTCGATACCATCGACCATGGTATCCTGCTGTGCCGGTTGGAGAGTTTGGGAGTGGGAGGCACCGTTTATCGGTGGTTCTCCTCCTACCTCTCTGACCGGACACAGATGGTGTTGACAGGGGGGCAGAGATCGACTCCGAGGCGCCTCATGTGTGGGGTGCTGGAGGGATCGATTCTCTCGCCTCTCCTGTTCAACATCTATATGAAGCCGCTGGGTGAGATCATCAGTGGTTTTGGGGTGAGATACCAACTGTACGCTGATGATATGCAGCTGTACTTTTCCACCCCAGGCCACCCCAATGAAGCTATCGAAGTACTGTCCCGGTGTTTGGAAGCCGTACAGGTCTGGATGGGGAGGAACAGGCTCAAGCTTAATCCCTCCAAGACAGAGTGGCTGTGGATGCCGGCACCCCAGTACAGTCAGCTGCAGCCGCAGCTGTCTGTTGTGGGCGAGTCATTGGCCCCGATGGAAAGGGTGCGCAACTTGGGCGTGCTCCTGGATGGGTGGCTGTCTTTTGGAGACCACTTGACGACCGTCTCCAGGAGACCTTTTTATCAGGTTTGCCTGATCCGCCAGTTGCGTCCCTTCCTGGACCGGGATGCCCTATGCACGGTCACTCATGCTCTCGTTACCTCTCGCTTGGATATTGCAATGCTCTCTACATGGGGCTCCCCTTGAAGAGCACCTGGAGACTCCAGTTAGTCCAGAATGCGGCTGCGCGGGTTATTGATGGAGCAGTTCGGAGCTCCCACGTAACACCTATCCTGCGCAGACTGCACTGGCTGCCTGTTGTCTTCCGGGTGTGCTTCAAGGTGTTGGTTACTACCTTTAAAGCGCTCCATGGCTTAGGACCGGGATACCTTGAATTGAATAAGTTTTTTAAGGGTTGTTCTTAATATTGTATGTGTTTGTTTTTGTATTTTATTTGGTTGTTCACCGCCCTGAGTCCTTCGGGAGAAGGGCGGTATACAAATTAAATTATTATTATTATTATTATTATTATTATTATTATTATTATTATTATTATTATTATTATTATTATTATTATTATCATCATCATTATTATTATTACCTACGGGACCGTCTACTGCCATCGTCTATCTCCCAGCGACTGGTGTGCTCTCACAGAGAGGGACTCCTTAGGGTGCCGTCAACCAAGCAATTTCGACTGGCTGCCCCCAGGGGGAGGGCCTTCTCTGTGGGGGCTCCTACCCTGTGGAACGAACTTCCCCCTGGACTTCGACAACTACCTGACCTCAGGACCTTTCGCCGCGAACTTAAAACCTACCTAACCGTCTTGCTGGACTGGCTTGAATTTTTAAATATGGGTTTTAAATTCTTAATTTTATAAGGTTGATACTGTATTTTAAATTGGCCATTTGAATAAGTTTTTAAGGGTTGTTTTAGCATTGTATGTGTTGTTTTGTATTTTATTTGGTTGTTCACCGCCCTGAGTCCTTCGGGAGAAGGGCGGTATACAAATTAAATTATTATTATTATTATTATTATTATTATTATTATTATTATTATTATTATTATTATTATTATTATTATTATTATTATCATCATCATTATTATTATTACCTACGGGACCGTCTACTGCCATCGTCTATCTCCCAGCGACTGGTGTGCTCTCACAGAGAGGGACTCCTTAGGGTGCCGTCAACCAAGCAATTTCGACTGGCGGCCCCCAGGGGGAGGGCCTTCTCTGTGGGGGCTCCTACCCTGTGGAACGAACTTCCCCCTGGACTTCGACAACTACCTGACCTCAGGACCTTTCGCCGCGAACTTAAAACCTACCTAACCGTCTTGCTGGACTGGCTTGAATTTTTAAATATGGGTTTTAAATTCTTAATTTTATAAGGTTGATACTGTATTTTAAATTGGCCATTTGAATAAGTTTTTTAAGGGTTGTTTTTAGCATTGTATGTGTTGTTTTTTGTTTTATAGTGGCTGTAAACCGCCCTGAGTCCTTCGGGAGAAGGGCGGTCTATAAATTAAAATATTATATTATATTATTATTATTATTATTATATAAAGTAAAGGTCATAAGCAAAATTCTGGGCCGTGGTGGCTCAGGCTGTAAGATAGCCTGTTATTAAAACACAGCTGCCTGCAATTACTGCAGGCTCGAATCCCACCAGGCCCAAGGTTGACTCAGCCTTCCATCCTTTATAAGGTAGGTAAAATGAGGACCCAGATTGTTGGGGGGGCAATAAGTTGACTTTGTAAATATACAAATAGAATGAAACTATTGCCTTACACACTGTAAGCCGCCCTGAGTCTTCGGAGAAGGGCGGGATATAAATGTAAATAAAAAAATGTAGCAACACTTAGCAACCACTTTACTTAACAGCCAAGTTGCCATTCCCAATTGTGGTTGCTAAATGAGAAGTTGCCCGTATTGCATTTTGTCTGTAATGAAAGTGAAGGATATTTTTGTTGGGCCAGTAATAGCAGACCGAACAACATATTTTGCAGGCGTACATTGGTCACTTGAGAAAGCAGCAATTAGCTCAACTGGGTTCTCCATATGTTTTCAGCATTCCAAGGTCAACAGGATGGAAATTTCAGGTCCAGACTAAAATGAGGCAGGGGAGCTAGCAATAGCAATAGCATTTAGACCTATATACCCCTTTGTAGTGTTTCACAGCTCTTTCTATAAAACTGAAGCCCAGGTCTCTCAAACTGGTGGCCCACAGGCCAGATGTGTCATGCGCAGACCACGCCCAACCCAGCTCCTCAAAGGCAAAAAATGTCATGATAGGTCATGATATGTCATGTGACACGATCGAGTTTGATACCCAACTTCTAAACAGTTTACAAAGTCAGCATATTACCCCCAGAAATCTGTGTCCTCATTTTACTGACTTTGGAAGGATGGAAGAGTTAGGGTTCAACCTTCAGGATTGAACTGTAGGCAGTTGGCAGAGTTAGCCTGCAATACTGCATTCGCACCACTGTGCCACCCTGGCTCTGGTGATGCCGTGTCAAAAGGCTCTTCGTCTTATTTCAGATATAATTGCCTACAATTGGATTCAGTCCCTACTGAGGAGAATCCCCACTCAACTTAATGGACTTTCTCTCTCAACAGACATGTTGTAGGACTGTGTAGCAGGCTATAGTCTAAACCAGAGTGTCAAACTCAAGGCCCGCAGGTCAGATCCAGCCCATGGGGTGTTTAGATCTGGCCCATGGGGCTGCCTTGGAAACAGTGAAGGACCAGCCCGTGATGCCTCTGCCAGCGAAAACAGAGCTTGGGAGAGCCATGCACAGCCCTCAGAGACTCTGATTTTGGTCACAATGGCCTCCTGCATCCCTCTGCCAGTGAAAGTGGAGCTCAAGGGGACCACATGTGCCCCCCCAGCTCCATTTTCTTTGACAAAGGGCTGCAGGACAGCTGCGGTCAAAAACGGAGCTGGGCAAGTTGAGTGATGGCCACGCCTATCCTTGCCACACACTCCCTGGACCCCCAAGGTCAAACACAACCTTGATGCAACCCTCAATGAAATTGAATTTGACACCCGTGGTCTTTTTTTTTTTTTTTTACATTTATATCCTGCCCTTCTCCGAAGACTCAGGGCGGCTTACATTGTGTAAGGCAATAGTCTCATTCTATTTGTGTATTTATATACAAAGTCAACTTATTGCCCCCCCAACAATCTGGGTCCTCATTTTACCTACCTTATAAAGGATGGAAGGCTGAGTCAACCTTGGGCCTGGTGGGACTAGAACCTGCAGTAATTGCAGGCAGCTGTGTTTAATAACAGGCTATCTTACAGCCTGAGCCACACTGCAGCCCAAATTGGTACTTCAGAGCCATCGGTGAATTCCTGTTGACAACACCTGTCTGCAACAGAGGACAGCCAAGGGATCCCAGTTCAATACGGCATTAATCCTAATATAGTATATACAAGTTGTCCTTAATTTACGGCCACCATTAATCCAGGAATTATGGTTATGAGTCATGGTGGTTGTTATGCAGGTCACCACATGATTGTGCCCAATGTTATGACCCTTTTTGTAGCCATCATTAAGCTAACGCTGCAATTGTTAAACAAACCTCTTTTCCCCAGAGTTGTTTGCTGGAAACTGGAAATAAATACAGGGAAAATGGTGAAAATGACAAGTCACGTGACTGTGGGATGCTGCAAATAGCCATCTATAGGAGCTGGTTGACAAGCGCCCAAAATTAAATGATAACAGTAACAGAGTTGGAAGGGACCTTGGAGGTCATCTAGTCCAACCACCTGCTCACCCAGGAGACCTATACTAGAGATTCAAACCACCGAATTGCCGACCTTTCTGATCGACAAGCTCAGCGTCTTAGCCACTGAGCCACCTAGCCAGAATTGATCATGTGACCACAGGGGGGAGTTCAAGCATTGGAACTTCAGAAATGGGTAGGGAATAATTCTGGGGAGGTCCATCAACCCTCAGTAACTTTAAGACCTGTGGACTCCCAACTCCCAGAATTACCCAGTCACCCATTTGAGAGTCGGAGTGCACACATCTAAAATTCGCTACACTTAAAAAAAAGAAAAGAAAAGAAACACTGCCACAGAAGCTTTGATGACTCCATTATATATCATACAAGGACAATCAAGGATCATTTGCTCTCAAACTGGTTGTTTTAATACCGCTCTTCAACTGCCTTTAAATTTTTATTTTAAGCTGTTATCCATTTATCTCATGCCCTTTTAATTCAATTAATTTAACTCGGTCCTTTTCTGTGTACTGAACTGAAGAGTCGCCAAAATGCTAACGATAAAGGAGCGTGTGAAAGCATTGAATACATATATGGCCTACTAATGATCCTCCAAATGTAAAAGGAACACTTTCTAAAATATTTCTTTAAAAAATACAGGAAACATTCACCTACAGAAGAGGGGATAAAATAGAGGAAATATGTCCTGCTTAAATAGGAGGGTGACTAGGAGAAAGCCGGAAAGGTGAATGACTGTGAGGATGCTTTTAAATCCTCTGTTCTCTGCCAGCAAGGACGATAAGATCAAAGGCAATTACACAAAAGATCTGGGTCAAGCAAAGCGAGGCTGGGAAGTCCCAGGAGAAAGTATGTGACCTGCTTTCATATTCGGCTACACACTGAGTGCTGTGTACTTCTCTTGAAAGGTAAGAAAGAGGCTTAAACTGAATCTCATCCAAGAAACTTATTTTGACAGCTGAATATACATTTCTTAGAATACATTTTTCTGGAAAAAATAGGGAGTTTTTTTTCCTCCACTGCCCTCTAAAAAAAAGGTCCACTTTGTAGAATTTTCTTACTGTGTTACTTAACTCCCCGCCCCCCCACCTCTCTCTCTCTCACACACACACACACACAGAGACAGGCTTCAGAGTGGACTGATTTCCAGACATTATGAAGAAAGCAAAATCAAAGCAAAAACTGGGATGCCAAGCAGTTCCTGCTAGAGTCGCTTGCAATGAAACAGAATCTATGCTAGGCTGAATACTGTGATCATTATACAAGAAATTGGAGAGCTTCTGTTCTTCTCTCTTTGAGAGCGGAAATTTGGTGACATTGTTGCCACAATTTCACCATGCAAGTTTGCAGAGGACAATTGTTTACAGCCTTTTGTAACGTTAACCAATGTTACACAGTACTCTCACGAGTTGCATTAGAGTCCACCTGGGATAATCACCTGCCCTATAAATAAAACAACAACAACTAGACAACCTTGGCTGATCTCAAAAGAAGCTAAGCTGGATGGAGTTAAGACTTGTATAGGATAACATTCAAGGAAAGGATAACGTTTGAGAGTCACCTTATCAGGGAGATGAGCGGCATATAAATTTAATAAATAAGAATGAATTAATTAATTAATTAATTAATTAATTAATTAATGATTATAAGCTAGGCTGGGAAATCAAAACAACATTCCAGGGTAAAAGGTAAACGCTTAATGTGTTGCCAAGAAAAACGGCATTGTTTTCTCTTAGTGAAAACACCAGTTGCTGCGTTCATTTCGACCTTATAGATAACATAAGCAAAAATCTGACATTACTGGAAAGAAATTTTCCTTTTTTTTCTTTTTCACAAAGTGTTTAAACTCTAGATCAAAATAATTAAATTGCAAATCATAGGTATAGCAAAACAAGAATGCATCTAAAATTATTAAGAATGATAACAATGATTGTGACAAATAATATAGCCTATGTATCAAATCACTTAAAATAGAACAAAGATCTCAGCTGTTTTCTTTAACAAGAACGGAAAAGTATGTCATGAATAATGCTAATTTATAGGGTACCTGCTATTGCCATTGGTAAAAAATTTTTGATGCTGTGGCGCATTCACTCATGACCTTGTGATAGCCTTGTATATTCTGAAATTGTGCATTTGGGGGCTGTCAGTGCAAATCCTGCCTTCCCCCACAGTGCTCCATCTAAACAGGCCAAATATTTGTGAATAGCTATGATATTTGCAATTATGATTTACAGTCCAGTCCAAACAGATTGCAATTTCATTAGTCAAACACATCTCTCATGACTCAAATAAATTCATGAAATCAAACTACTTTTGAGACTCCATGTTCCTTAAGCTTCCAGCAGAATTTGTATATCTGGTATTCCTCATTTTTACATTTGTTCACTCCACACAAACATGAAATTTGATAACTTTCTGAGCTAAGATTCAGAAAACACTACACAGAAAGTGTAAAATAGTGTGGATAACACAGAATAAATCTGTGGTCAGATCCATAAGGAATTCAGCGCCTCCTATCATAATTTGGCATCTGTTAGCACTGTTGGCAAAGACGATGGTTGTTACTGCATGGAAAATTTATTTAATTCATACACTCAACATTAATAACCCATGGC
The DNA here is from genome assembly GCF_028640845.1 of Ahaetulla prasina. Classification (NCBI taxonomy): domain Eukaryota; kingdom Metazoa; phylum Chordata; class Lepidosauria; order Squamata; family Colubridae; genus Ahaetulla; species Ahaetulla prasina. The sequence continues at coordinate 79,139,414 of NC_080545.1, read as the reverse complement.
TGATTTGCTAAGGTTCAGAAATAATATTTGTGGAGGAATATGTGGTTCAGAAAACCCGTAATAAAAACATAGGTGTTTTCTATGAATATATCAAAAGTACACTTCTTACTTACGGTATTCTTATCCCATACATAAAAATCCCCTTTAATTAATTTTTTTTTTAAAAAAATATGCTATGAATCAAATGATTTATAAACAATTACTTAACTACTTGATAACTGAGTTTAGAGAAGGAAGGAAAAAAAGAATTCTACTCGGATCAAGCAACGGATATTTCAAGGTTAACATTCTTAGCAGATGGGAGATTTTGATGCTAATCACTTGTCCTGGTGATTGGGGTATTTCTTAACTCTGCCATTGTTTCTGGACTCTGCGCCTTTGAAACGCAAGTGATTGGCCTTCTTTTGCCCTTCCTTCTCTTCTCCGTCCACACAACGATGCAGAAAGAAACTCAATACTTCCTTTCCATTTCACCCGGCTGCCTTAAACTTTTGTAATATTTATCCGTATTGATTTGTCATAATTTCCAAGTAATGCTATTAGCCAATAACTAAATGGAGAACTCTGCTGTTTCATCAAATCCACACTCAGCTGAGATCATGGAACCTGATGCTCCATTATCCTATTAGCCTTCGGAAGTAATCTCCTGGGTGAGATCCGCTGCCTACTTTTCACTCCTTCTACAACTGGCAAAGGAAAGAAAACTGTGTAGACCCAGCTAGAAATGAACAAAAGGCATTTTCTCACAGACATCTGAACTATAAAAATATACACTACATGCCTATGTTGGGGAGGGAAAGGCATAACACATGCATATTCGTGAGAATACTGATGCCATTTTTCTTTTATAAAATATATGTGTAAATCTAGGTGGAGACATTTTTATTGAATAACAGAGTTGGAAGGGATCTTGGAGGTCTTCTAGTCCAGCCCCCTGCTCAGGCAGGAAGTCCTATACCATTAAAGAAGAATGGTTGTCCATTGTCTTCTTTAAAGCTTCCAGTGTGGGAGCATTCATAACTTCTGCAGGCAAGTCGTTCCACTGATTAATTGTCCTAACTGTCAGGAAAATTTTGCCTAAGTTCTAAGTTGCTTCTTCTTGCTCACTTTGAAGGGAAGAATTCTACTCTAGCAGATGAATGTCCACATTTTAAATTGTGTGTGTGTGTTGAACATTTGGGGAGCTGAAGGGTGAGATGCATGATCTCATGTCTAAAGGTAATAAGGTAAAGGTTTCCCTCACACATAGTTGTTCCCGACTCTAGGGGGCGGTGCTCATCTCCGTTGCAAAGCCAAAGAGCCAGCGCTATCCAAAGACGTCTCCGTGGTCATGTGGCCGGCATGACTAAATGCCGAAGGTGCACGGAACGCTGTTACCTTCCCACCAAAGGTGGTCCCTATTTTTTCTACTTGCATTTTTACGTGCTTTCAGACTGCTAGGTTGGCAGAAGCTGGGACAAATAACGGGAGCTCACCCCACTATGCAGCACTAGGGATTCGAACCGCTGAACTACCAACCTTTTGATCGACAAGCTCAGCATCTTAGCCACTGAGCCACCACATTTAAATCTTATTTAAATCATAAATTCTGATTTGAGGATAGAGGAAGTGTGAAAAAAGAAAGAAAACTCCCAAATATTCCAACCATTTCATTCATTTTCAAAAGTACAGGTGGATCTTGACTTACGACCCCAACTGAGATCAGAATTTTGGTTTTAAGTTCAGCGCAATTGTAAATGGCGGTCATCACCTGACTGGACCTGATTTTATTACCATTTTTTCTGGTCATTATGAAGTGAATCACTTGGCGGTTCAGTGAATTGTGTGGTTTTTAAGTGAATCACATGGTCATTAAGCAAATCCAGCTTCCTCGGTGATTTTTTGTTGTTGTCAGAAACTAGCAAAAAAAGTTGCAGTTCACAATCATATGACCATAGGATGCTGCAACTAGTGGTAAATTTGAGACAGTTGCCAAATGCCCAAATTGCAATCACATAACAGCAGCAGTGTGCAATGGTCATAAGTGTGAGTACAGCTCATAAAGCTCTTTTTCCAAAGTTGTCATAACTTTGAACTATTGTTAAACAAACGGTTGTATATCGAGGACTACCTATAAGTCAGATATGTCTTGGGTAAATGGTAAATGCTAGTTAGATTTTGATCTTTCCACTATTCAGAACATGGATTTGATGGGAATGGGGGAGAAACATCTTTAGAAACATTTCCATTGTGATGACTTGAATTTTTGTTATATTCCACACTGCAAAACTACTTATTAGACCATAGATCTTGTCCTAATCTTTATCTGATCTTCTCAACTGAAACAAAGCCTCAGGGCTTTTGACTTTATCCCCATTACTATGGTCTTCTTGTTTACCTGTGAGAATACATCTTTTTATTTATTTGTCCAATTTAATCTCAGTTGCAGAGCAGCTATGGGCAGTGAACACTTTAAAACTTCAAAACCATGTTAAAACTTATACCTAGATTTACTATATCTCAGAAAAAGGAGGCCGATAAAATAGGGATGGAATAAGTTAAAAGATAAAAGCAGCAAAAGGGTCTTCAGAGTTACTAGCCCCAAGGTTGCATGCTCCTCTGGGCAAGTCAGCAGAGAGAGTTCTTCAAATTCTTCTGAAAGGCCAGGGTGAGGAACCAGCTCTCCTTTGGAGTAAGGATTTCCCAAATAGCAGGAGCAATGGCAGAGAATGCTCTCTTCCTGTACCCCACCTGCTGAAATTATGTAAATGACAGGGTCCACGATATGCTCTTTCTGCCTGATTGGGTGGGATGTGCCAATGTAATGGGGATAAGATAATTCCACAGCTTACCTGGAACCAGGTGGGCTGCTGGGGGGTTCGCAGGGGTTCAGGAGAATGTTTAGCTAAGACTCTGTGCAGTTCAGAGAACCCCCAAATCCCACTCCTGGCTGGCCCTGCTCACCCCACCCTGCCTCTCCTAGGAGGTAAGGAGGTAATCCATTACCTGGATGCAGGTAAGTGCAGGGTGCACATGGAGGCTTGGGGAGGGTGAAAAATGGGCTTACTGGACGTTCGGAGGCCTCCAGAGGGCCTCCGAAGTGTGGGAAAGCCATTTTCACCCTCCTGGAGCTCAAGGAAAGCCTCCGGAGCCCAGGAAGGGCAAAAACACCCTCCCCGCCATGGTGCAGGAGACCAACTAGGCCATGTCCACCATGGCCATGCCCACCAAGCAACCAGGTAGACCCCCTTGCTAAAAATTTTGAAGCCCACCTCTGCCTGGAACTCATGCCGTGTAAGGCTTTAAAGGTAATAATCAAGATCTTGAATTGACCCACAAGTAGACTTGCCTATCCAATGCACCTTGAACAGCATACGTTTTACATGCACAAACTTTGGGGTGCCCAAAATTGCTCATGTGGCCACCTTCTGTACCAGCTGAAGCTTCCAGATTTTAGAGACTGCTCATCTCAGTCTCAGAGCAGCTATGGGTACAGTTGGCTAGCTCCCCTGTTGCTCCCCGGTTGCAATAGTTCAAGCAGTAGATGAACTGCATGTGAGTGACTAAGAAAAGAACTAATCAGGAAGGGCTATACTGACGCACAACACAGTTGACCAAAGACCCTCCTAGGCATGATTGCCATCTGATCTTCAAACAGGAGTTGTGAGTCTAGAAGGACCTCCAGATGACTCATCAGTTCTGTCTGGGACTGTGCGACCCCATCAAAGTTGATAAAAATCCAGGTACAGATGAATCCCCCCACCCCCATTCACAGCCATTCTGTCTTACCCAGAATCAGCTGAAGCCAGCTGCTGTTCCAAATTCCCAAAGCCTCCTGAAAGCATGAAAGAACATTCAAAGTATCATTTAGTTCACCGAGGATGTAGTGTATAATTATGTATCATCAACATACTGATGATACCTCAACCCATCATGACGGATGATCTCACCCAGTAATTTTTTGTGGATGTTAAAAAAAAAATGGAGCAAGCATTGAGTTTTGCGGGACCCAACGGTGGGATTTAGCTGGTTCGAACCCATTTGGGCAAACCGGATGTTAATTTTAATCTGATTTGCCAAAGCGGTAGTTGCAAGGACTTGGCTGACCCTGCCTATCCCACCCCACCCCTCCCAGGAGTCTCCACGCAGTCCATTTTGGATGCCAGGTAAGTGCAGGACTCTGGAAAGGTGAAAAATGGGCCTACTGGAAGTACCAGAATTCCAGAAATGTGCCCATTTCCAGCCTCTGGAGGGCCTCTGGAGCGCAGGGAAGGCTGTTTTGACCCTCCCGGAGGCTTGAGAAAAGCCTCCAGAGCCTGAGGAGGGCAAAAATGACCCGCACACACACCATGGTGCAGGAAGCCTACTAGGCCACACCCCCATGGCCACGCCAGGCAGAGAACCGGTTGCTAAAACTTTTCAATCCCACCGCTGGTGGGACCCAAAGAGGTTGTGGGCTGGACTTCTCACTCTTATCAACACCATTTGGAATCAGCTTCAGAGGAAGGAGATGAACTGTCTCAGCTCCCTAAATCAGGCTAAAAGGATTCCATGATAAAGGGTATCAAAAGCTGCTGAGAGGTCAAGAAAAGCAAAGATGGATCATCCCACTCCTACTTCAGATCATCTAAAAGTGTTGATCAATGTTGTTTCTGTTCCATACCCAGCCTGACTGAATCCCCCACCCCACCCTGTCAATCTAAATAAAAACAATGAATTTTTGGTACATAAACTTTTAAACACTTTCACTGCATTGTAAAACACCAGGCCAGATGATGGCTCTGTCTTTATGATTAAACATATTTCACTTTTGGATGAAAGGGGAGAAAAGCAAATATCTATTTGAGGCTATCGTAGCACAGGAGAAAGGAGTGTTTTCTCTCCAACGTGAAACAGTGATTTACATCTTTTTATAACAATAAACTTTAAATCTCTGGCCAGCTGACAAACCATGTTTATTCCCTGGATCTTTGATTAAAATTTAATTAAAAGCAAAGAGATGAAATCTCTGGATTTTAGTACTATATCCCGTGGGACTCATAGAAGCGTGCAAATGAGAAGGTACAATTTTTGTCACATGTTATTTAGATAAAGCAGGGAAAAAGAAAGTAAAGATATGCCCCCTGACCCTGTTCAGAATGTTTCACTGGCCTTGCAGTGATGAGCCTTCAACCAAGGGGCGCGATTCAGCAGGTTCTGACGAACCGATAGTGGATTTTTTTTTATATAAAAAAGTTTTATTTTTACAATCATATCCAACAGCTCATCCAATGTACAGTCATATACAATTAGTTAGGCTTGCCCAGTCATCACCCCCTCCTTTTAACTCTCTTCCCTCTTCTACCTTCTTCTACTTTCCAGACCTTCCTCCCCTTTTCTTATCTACATCCTCTCCTCCCTCCACCCTACACCTTCCTTCTCCCTCTTCTACCCCTCTTCCTTCCTCTTCTCCCTCTTCTACCCCTCTTCTTCTCTTTCCTACCTCCTACTCTCTCCTCTTTTCTCCCTCCCCACCGTTCTAAAATGGTAGCTGGGCAGACCCGACCCTACTTTAATTATATTTATACATCTTCAATAATCCCTGTACATTAACCATCACTCCATCCTCTATCCTCAAACTCCCCAATTCCCTCCCCTTACCCCCCACCCCCCACCCCGACTTCCCAGAACAAAATGCAGGGTATCAAAACTAACAATCATAATCCAAAATAAATCCTAAATTATAATCTCTAGTCACTCCACACATAATCACACTCTCAATTCCCCTCTCCTTCAAAAATATATCTAATACAAAATATTTCCTAAATTTACTCATATGCTATTCGATATTTTTTTATCTGATACTTATTTTGAATATAATCAATCCACATTTTCCATTCTAAAATATATTTTTCTTGTGTATAGTCTTTCAAGTAAGCAGAAATTTTTGCCATTTCTGCCAGATTTGATACCGGTAGTGGAAATTTTGAGTAGTTCGGAGAACCAGCAAACACCACCTCTGGCTGGCCCCAGAGTGGAGTGGGAATGGATATTTTGTAATATCCTTCCCCTGCCACACCCACCAAGCCACACCCACCAAGCTACACCATGCTCACCAAGCCACACCCACAGAATAGTAGTAGTAAAAAAAATTGAACTCCACCACTGCTTCATCCATACTCCCAGGGGGCCATATCTTGTAAAAGGATATTAAATGCAGATGCATGGAGGTGCATCTTTAAGTAAAATAATGAAGAGATACCAATGCCATACATTTATAAAATAGGTCAACTCTAATTGTGACTAAAAGTCAGATCAGATTCTTAATTTATATTTTCTTCATGAATTTGCTGTTCAAGGAAGGAAGGAAGGAAACTAACTGTATAATTCTAAAGAGATTGCAGGCCAGGAATGAAGAATGGTAAAAAAAAAAAAACCTGTCCCACAAATACAACTTTAAATGCATTCCAAACTGATCCGAAGTTTGATGCAGACCATCTGCAGCTAGGACACCTGGATCTCCAGCCAGGATGTTGAATCCACATTTGTTATTCAACCCACAGGTAACTGATCATTGTGAGCAATAATTCATTTTAGATATCATTAATTCCATGAAATTAACTTTTAATTGTAATACGGGTTTTATATTTAAGCATTCAACTCATTGTCCAGCCTTCATTAGTCATCATTTCTGACATCAACTTTCTCGACAGACATGAGATAGTTCCATCACACAAATTGGAACTGACCAACTGGAATCCATGGAACTCAACTTTGCTTTGATGCAAGCAATGGAAACTGAGTGGTTGTGTTGTACTTCTGTTCCCAGCCTTTCTTTTCATCCTATTCTGTATTGAAATTGTGGAATCAAAACAAAAGTTACATTTCCTAAAACAGGAAAAGGAAAAGGACGGCCAGAGAAAAAGTGACATATAGTTTCCTACGGCTTTGTTAACTATTAAAGATGGAACTTTAAAGACTTTTCCATATCACAAAATCTCAGGATGTTGTCTGAAGGCACACGATGCAGCAACCATATTGAAACTCTGTATAATCTGCCATTATTCCTCTATACTATTTGCAGTTCCATCACAAATGGCAAAGATATTAACACATATATTATTTATTTAACAAATTTATATGGTCATCCCCTCACTAAACATGACTATGGACAGCGTATAATCAACAATATCACAGCTATTAAAAAGTGAGACAAAAACAAAAACAAGATTGTGGGAAGAGGAACATCCATCTAAACACAATATAAGCATCATGCAGGCTACTTTAAGTCAGTGGTGAAATCCAAATTTTTTTACTACCAGTTCTGTGGCCGTGGCTTGGTAGGCATGGCAGGGGAAGGATAGTGCAAAATCTCCATTCTCACCCCACGCCTGGGGGAAGGATACTACAAAATCCCCATTCCTTCCCCACTCCTGGGGGAAGGATATTGCGAAATCTCCATTCTCACCCCACACCTGGGGGAAGGATACTACAAAATCCCCATTCTTTCCCTACTCCTGGGGGAAGGATATTGCGAAATCTCCATTCCCACTCCAATACCAGCCAGAGGTGGTATTTGCCGGTTCTCCGAAATACTCAAAATTTCCGCTACTTGTTCTCCAAACTGCTCAAAATTTCTGCTACCAGTTCTCTAGAACCTGTCAGAACCTGCTGGATTTCACCCCTGCTTTAGGTCCTTCCAAGTAAACTTGGCACTTTTCTTTAAAAAAAATTTTTAGAAAGTATAATTTTCTGTTACATTAAATTGTTGGTCACTATCACATAAGTAAACAGATGACACAAATAAACCTTCATGTAAAAATAAATAAATCTAGATTTAATTAAATTCACAAAAGTAGAGTCAAAGAAGCACAACAATGAGCATCTGCAGACTTTTCATGCTAGAAAAACTCATTTTGGTCCTAGTGATCTGCAGCCATGTCCCTGTCATCTTATAAATGTCAGCATATCCAGTGAAGCTGAAGCAAAGGTGACTAACACTAGCTGGTACTTGGGTGTGGGGGGGGAAGCATGCAAAGCTCTGTTTAGTGCTGACACAAGGACATTCACTCTTGAAAGAAAGGATGGTCAAAATCAGGCTCTTCCATATCATCCCCAACTCCCCTTTCCCTTCCCAGTGGGGTTCAAGAGGCAATCCTGAGGGGATTTGGGTCCTCTTTCCGACTTTTTAAATTGCACTCTTGAATCCTTTCAGAAAGAGCATAAACAATGATACAACTCCATATATTTTACTCCTTATGATTCCCTCAGTAAGGACAATAGAAAGAAGGGGTCACCAGGAAGTTCCCTCCTGAGTTGATGAATGCCGCTCATATGATTTGGAATAAAGCACACAGCACTTTGAAATTATGCAGGGGATAGAGGACCCATCCTCACAAAAGAAGAAGATGCGCCATCCTTGTTCCCCCTCACAAAAACACACGTTCTGAAGTCCCTCAGGTCTTATCTGCTTCCTCAACTTTCTTCTGCCTTGGAAACAGATGAACGGAGATACAACCTTAGGGGTACTTAGCTTCCTTTGACTCATTGCCTTTCTGCCCCCAAGTTGCATTTTTATGTGAAATTATGTGCAGGTGGCTGGTTTACCGTACTACACTACAGTCAGAAACAAGTTGTTTTTTTTAAAAAAAACTTACTTTGAGTTGCAAAATCTCCTGCCTCTGTTAAATGGTCTTCAGTTCAAGGGATGAGTTGTCAGAGCTGGGTTCACCTTTGCTCAGGAAAAGCAAGGGGGGTCTTCTGGATTTCCTCTCCCCTCTCTAAAAACTATAGACTCCTCTGCACTCCCTCTGTTTCCGACCCGTTCCTCTGTCCCACTTCCTTGCAGTTCACTTTCTTCTCTTTGAATGTCTTCGCCACGACTGTGCTACTCAAGGCACAGAAACTGATCTTTCCTTTGACTATGGATAAAGCAGGCTGTGAATGAGCAAGTGTAGTGTGTGTGTGAGAGAGAAAGAGGGAGGGAGGGAGGGAGGGAGGAAGGGAGGGATGGAGGAAAGAAAGGGAGGGGGAAGCACAATTCACCCACGGGTACTGATTGAGAAGCTCATTAAAAGCAGGTCACTCAAGGGTTAGACTCTCCCATCACAATCTGACAAAAAACCGAGAAGAGAGAAATGACAAAAACTTTCCTAGTCAGGAGTATCTTTTTTCTTTTCTTTGTTAAGTTGGTTTTCCTAGAGTTTAAGGCAGGGAAATGTAAGAGTTAACACCTCAGGGTTTAAAAACTTCAGAGGCTGTAAGCAGCATCCAATCAATTTCTAAGCTTTTCTCCACCAGGGAATCTCAGCCCAAGCTCAGGAGATGAAGCAGGGAGGGGAGGGAGAGAGCTTACTCCATCTTCTTTAAACAGCTTCGTTAATATATTTTTGTCCTATTGTGCCTAAGCAAATGGTCAACTCATGTGATCATTGTAACAGTGACGGGAGGAGTCCATTCACAAAAACACTACAGTAGTGGAGTCTACAATTGGACGATTGAGTTTCACAAGAGGCTGTCTGGTGTACAACATTAACGAACTAAGGAAGGGGTGAGCTCCATCAAAGTCAGATGAAAACCCACATTGTTAACAAAAAAGATCTTGTTTAGTCTATTGCTCAGAAAAAAATATCTTGGGTGAAATAGCATTTCAAAGGCAAGAAAGATTTGGAAATATTGTCTCTTGTGGATTGTTGCTTTTTAATTCCAAGAGACACAAAGCACTGTCTTTCTACAACCATCTCGCCCACAGCTCCCCATAAGGAAAAACATCATTCCCATGGTACTCTCCACCTATCCAGACTGCGGAATGTAGGAAATCAGACAGTTTCAGAGTGATGGGAATATGTACATATAATCAAAATTAATACCAATTCTGGCATATCCAGAAATGAAGAAACTTGAAAACAGAAAAAATGATTGGGCACTTTGAGAAAAATAGAACAGGAGAACAAAGAAAAACAAAAGAAGAGAAAATGGTGGTTACCATGAAGACAGATTTTGGCAAAGTCCTAGTCAGTTCTAAAAGGGATGTGGTGGCTCAGTGGCTAAGATGTTGAGCTTGTCAATTGAAGGGTCGGCAAATCAGCGGCTTGAATCCCTAGTGCCGCGTAATGGGATGAGCTCCCTTTATTTGTCCCAGCTTCTGCCAACCTAGCAGTTCGAAAGCATGTAAAAAATGCAAGTAGACAAATAGGGACCACCTTTGGTGGGAAGGTAACAGCGTTCCATGCGCCTTTGCCATTTAGTCATGCCGGCCACATGACCATGGAGACCCCTTCGGACAGTGCTGGCTTTTTGGCTTTGAAACGGAGATGAGCACTGCCCCCTAGAGTCAGGAACGACTAGCACATATGTGCAATGGGAACTTTTACTTTACTTTTAGTCAGTTCTGCATTGTTTGCTAAAACAAAGCAGAGATGAATGCCTTTCATGTTTATCTTTCAATATCACCCTTCCTCTTGACTTCCACACCTGTTTCATCATCCTTTTGGGGGCCAGAGACCGGTTCCACGGAAGGTGGTTTTACTGTGGACCAGGAGGGGCATGGTTTTGCATGCTGCCTGGATCCCACGCATGCATGAATGGGGCTTCACTCACTTGTCTGTGTCCTGGTGGGCCATGGACCAGTGCTGGTCTGCAGACCAGGTACTGGGGACACCTGGTGTAGAGTTTATCATCCACTTGTATAGTTAACATTCTTGACCTATGAGATTATTTTATTTTCTACATCTACTGAAGATGCATTTTAATAAATAAAAACCTCTTGGAGGAGGGGAAGTAGGAAAAATAACAGACAGAGTAGAATTAGGGTACAGATTTCTAATGTCCCTTTACATGTTTTCAGTAATACTTTTAATTACTTCAGCAGGATTTCTCCCTTCTGTCTCCCTAAATTAAACCAGCCTTTTTTCTTTCATAAAACTATTAATGCCAAAAGTCCCATCTAATATGGCTTTCCATATCATGGTGTAACTTAGATTATCTCTTCCTACTGGTTATACTGGCTGAAAATTATAGAACCTGGTCACATCTGGATGACACCATAGAGAAGAATGGATCAGAATCATTTGCAAATTAAAAGCAAAAAAAAATATTTCAGTGACAAATTACACTTCTAGGTTTTCTTACACCCATTCATCTAATCATATTTCTTTCCATGTAATATATTTGTTCCATATAATTGTTGCAATAAGAAAGCTTTTGCAGGATCTGCAATGAGTCGCGGTGGCACAGTGGTTAGAATGCAGTACTGCAGGCTATTTCTGCTGACTGCTGTCTGCCTGCAATTTGACAGTTCAAACCTTACCAGGCTCAAGGTTGACTCAGCCTTCCATCCTTCCGAGGTGGGTAAAATGAGGACCCTGATTATTAGGGACAATAGGCTGACTCTGTAAACCGCTTAGAGAGGGCTGTAAAGCATTATGAAGCAGTATATAAGTCTAAGTGCTATTGCTATTGGTATTGCTAATACTGCACTTTAACTACTGTGCCTTATTATCATTCATTTAGTGACTATTCAGAAGTTATGACAGTACTGAAAAAAATGATTTACAACTGTTACTTGCACATCCCATCATTGGTATGAGAGTTGCAGCCCCATGGGGTCATGTGATTGCCTTTCACAAATTTCCTAACCAGTATCTGACAACCAAAGTCACCGGAAAGCCGTATTTGCTTAATTACACAGCAAAAAAAAAAAAAAAAGAAGGTAAATCAGGTGTGATCACAGGATGACTCCCTTAACAACTGTATCATTTAGTGGCAGAGGTTCCCATTCCAATTGCGATTGAAGATAACTTGTAACTTATTTATTATAGTGGACTGAAAAACAACCCTATGATGCTTTGGCAGCTGTTGTTCAACAATAGGTCAATATTTCTCCCCTGGAGTGTTCGACACTTGGCCTGTGATATTGCTATGTATAGAAGACCAAGCCATAGTTTCTCACTGCTTGTTAGATGTGCCTACTTTTTGGATTATGCTTTTTGAAGCATTGATCCTTTTTCTTCATTTTCCTCTTTTAAATGATGGCGTATGATCCAAGGTCATTCCCCCTAGGATTTTACTGTGTTTCAACAAGGTCCCTAGCCAATTTCATTTATGTCTTGATTGTTCAGTGAAAGAGACTGACCTTAATCTTACATGTATTGATCAAAGTTTGTAAAAGCCTGATCCGTGATTGTGTGCTTTTTTAAAAAAATTGTGCAATTAGGTTTCTTCGTAATCTTTCTACTACTAGATCAGGGGTGTCAAACTCGATTTCACTGAGGGCTGCATCAGGGTTGTGTTTGACCTCAGGGGGCTGATTGGGTGTGGCTTCTGTGGGAATGGCCAGCTCGACATCCTGCAGCCCTCTGCTAGTGAAAATGGAGCCAGGAGTGCAGCGTGTGGCCCTCCCAGGCTCCGCTTTTGCTGGCAGAGGGCTGCGGGAGGTCATCACAGCCGAAAATGGAGCCCGGGAGGGCTGCTCATAGCCCTCGCAAGCTCTGTTTTCACTGGCAGAGGCACTGCGATCCAATTCTTCACTGTTTCCAGGGTGGCCCCGCAGGCCAGATCTAAGCATCCCACGGGCCGGATTCAACCCACGGGCCTTGAGTTTGACACCCTTGTACTAGATGATCAACATATGAAGCTTCTTTTGTTTGTGTGAGTGGACCAATCATACATATCAGAGGTGGGTTTCAGCACGTTCTAACCAATTCTAGAGAACCGGTAGCAGAAATTTTGAGTAGTTTGGAGAACTGGTAGTACTGTACCCATCCCCATCTATTCTCTGTCTCTCAAGTCCCAGCTGTTCAATAGGAAATGGGGATTTTGCAGTATCCTTTCCCTGGATTGGGGAGGGAATGGAGATTTACATTATCTTTCCCTTCCCATGCCCACCAAGCCACGCCCACAGAACCAATAGTAAAAAAATGTTTGAAACCCACCACTGATGAATGTTGAAGATGAATGGTGCCACTACACTTCCTTGTAAATATTCAGTTAAATATGCCATCAGTTGTGTTTGCCCCTAAGCTAAAGCTAGACATCTTTTTGAGTGGCTCAATTATTTATATTATTTTGAAATCTATTAGAGATATTATACCTTCTAATCAATATCTGTAGTTAATAATATCATGCGGTGTTGAGAATTCAATGAACACTGATGCCTTGATTTGGTTACTTCTGTATGCAATTTTTAGAGGGTTAAAATTCAGCTTATGCATTATAAGTCATTTATAAAATATGGTTAAAAATCATTGGAGAGAGTTTGGCCTAGCATTCTTTGGATCTTAAGATTTTTGTTCAAAGTCAGCAATGTTCTATCTCTTTTCTCCATGTCTTATAAGTTTGACCATCTTTATACATTGGTTGAATAGTTTCAAAAGCCATTTCCTGATGCCCTATTTTAGTTGTTCCTTCAAGTGTTCGCTGAAACAGCTTTGCCAGGTTTTATTTGTTCAGTGGCATTTTCGAGCTCCATAATTATAAGAGGGTCTTTAAAGCACTCATTCTCTTGATATCCCTGTAATTCCATTTTCTTTTGGTGTAATTTGTTTGGAGGACTGCCGTTTAGGATCAATTGCTACATCACTTAGCTAACTGCCATATTGTAATGCTGCTCCAGCTTTCTTCCGTTATTGTTCAGGTTTCTGATCATGATTCAAGCTTTCTTGCTATAATGGGCCACATCTATTCTCAATCAATACCTATCATGACCTACATTGTTCTTTAACAAGCTCTTCTCCTGCAAGAATTCATCCCTTACAAAGCAACATTTTGTACTTGTGTACAGTTATATGGAACCAGATAACAGAATAGAATAGAATAGAATTTTTTATTGGCCAAGTGTGTTTGGACACACAAGGAATTTGTTTTGATGCATATGCTCTCAGTGTATATTAAAGAAAAGATAAGTTCATCAAGAATCATAAGGTACATCACTTAAGGATAGTCATAGGGTACAAATAAGCAATCAGGACTCAATCAATATCAATATAAATTGTAAGGATACAAGCAACAAAGTTACAGTCATATAGTCATAAGTGGAAGGAGATGGGGGATAGGAATGATGAGAAGATTAATAGTAGTGCAGACTTAGTAAATAGTCTGACAGTGTTGAGGGAATTATTTATTTAGCAGAGTGATGGCATTCGGGAAGAAACTGTTCTTGTGTCTAGTTGTTCTGGTGTACAGTGCTCTGTAGCACTATAAGAATAAGAAAAGAATAATACGAAATAATAGGAATAGTAATAATAAAAAAAACAAGAACGGAATAAAGAAAACCCAGAAAAAAATATTAAAGGGAGATTTTTGTAAATAGTTTAAATTAAATTAAGGTGCTTTTTTTCAAATAACTATAAAAGCAGCATGTTGATATTGTATAGAAAACCAAAGAAGTGACCTTGGAAGAAACTATATCATAGTAGTTAGAAAAACATGATTTAAGTCCTGGAAAAGAAGGAAACGTTAGAAAGAAACTCAAACTTTTGGGCATAACAGGGAGAGAGGGAAAACCCTGCCAAACTTTCAAGAATGTGTTACTATAGTTTACATCAATAAAGTTCTACTCATTTTTGTAAATTCTGTTTCCTGATCTGGCCAACCTCATATATCAATTTGAAAAATTGTGTCACTATTAAAATTAGTTAAATATTGATATTAGGTTATACAGTAATTAACAGTAATACTGTTATACAGTAATTAACAACTTCAGCCATATAGTTGAATTTACAAATTATAAACTTAAGCAAAGAAATTGCAATTATTTCTGTCTAAAAAGGTTGGCAAATTTAGCAAATGATAATAAAATTACAACCTTACCTTAAGGAGAAATCAAACCTCGTGTGTAGTACAAACCCATTTCCAAGATTAGAATCCAAAAATAAGATTGCCCATTGCATTACATTTTGTATCAGGTTTACTTTTTTGATATAAAGTCCCACCATAATGATGTTATTATAGAACTGCTTAGTCCTTTCCCTTTTAGTATTGAACCTGCACAGGCCACACAGTTTATGGATTACAACTGTAGTATAGTCAGATCATGTATAATTGACAGACTGGATTTTATTATAGATTTTAGTTGTTATTTATTATTTTATACTAGAATTTTTAATTGTATATATACTGAGTGTTTTTATTTGTTCTGGTCTCTGGTCTAAGACTGTATTGTGGTTCGCCAGCAGCCTACAGAGCTGGCAATGGAGTCGGACAGCGATGAGGCTGAGGAAGATCATGGGCCAGTCCTGGAGGCTGGGGAAGGCCCGGATGAGGGCTCTGCGTCAGAGGCTGAGGTGGGGCCAGGGCCATTGGGAAGTGAGGTGCGGACTCCGGAGCCTCCAGAGGCTGATAGTAGTGAGGCAGAGGAACAGGAGGAGCCTGTTCCTAATGCACACATGAGAAGAACCGCCAGAAGGCAAGAGCAGCTCAAGCAAAGAGGACAACTCAGGACTAGGTCCAAGAGATGATTGGCCCCTCCCATAAGGCTTAAAGGACCAGCAATGGCGTTTGGGCTTTGCTGAAAAACAACATTGATAGCTTTGTCTTGTTGCATTTATTTTTGTATCAGTGTCTTCTGAACGTTTGCCAAGAAAGGCCTTTGGCAGTTTGCCTAATTGGACCAAGGTTGGTGATAGGACTGAGGAATTTGTGTTGGGATGCATTTGCTTTAATTTAATTTAATTGAACTACACTGAGAATGAAGTAATTCTCAGCTGTTCAAATAAAGTTTGTTTGTTTTTTCACTGACTGAGTTTCCTACTACCTACTTGGGCCTGGGTCACAACAGACTGTAATAAATTGATTTAACAGCAACATAGTTGGAAGGGACCTTGGATATCATCTAGTCCAACTACCTGCTCACGCAGGACACCTGTACTAGGGATTCGAACTGCCAACCTGCCGACCTTTCTGATTGAAAAACTCAGTGTCGCTGAGCCACCTAGTCAGATTGATTGATATAAAGTTAATTTTGACATGAAAGCATACTCCTATAACTTACTTTGCCGTTCTTGTTGTTTGTAACATCCAGTGAAAATGCAGAGAATTCTAGTTAGCTATAAAAAAACCCAATCTGACTTCCCATATTTTATGGGAATATAAGATTTTGTAATGCATAAGTAGAAATGGACTGGAAGGGGGAAAAAATCCACCTTTAAAATTAGTTTCATTTTATTATAAATTATTTTCCAGAATTAGTGTCCTTTGCAACAGTGCCAGCAAAAATAAAAACAATAAAACAAAAAGAATCCAATTAATTATTAATTATTGCCTATTTTGGCAGTCAACATGGAAGCGTCTGATCAGTAAAATATATCAATTTTCTCAGCAAGTAATATTAAGTGGAAATTTGATATTTTTCTTTGATTGATATTCGCATTGTTTCATACAGATGGTTCTACTTAAATTTTGCATATAATCAATCATATTGTCTTTGACTTGTTGACTTTCTGAATTATTCTTCACCAAGCAGTTTATGGCGAACAAACCGGCCAGTCCTAGAGGAGATCAACCCTGACTGCTCCTTAGAAGGTCAGATCCTGAAGATGAAACTGAAATACTTTGGCCACCTAATGAGAAAGGACTCACTGGAGAAGAGCCTAATGCTGGGAAAGATTGAGGGCAAAAGAAGAAGGGGACGACAGAGAACGAGGTGGCTGGATGGAATCACTGAAGCAGTTGGCGTGAGCTTAAATGGACTCCAGAGGATGGTAGAGGACAGGAAGGCCTGGAGGAACATTGTCCATTGCGATGGGTCGGACACAACTTCACAATTAACAACTATAAAGCAGTTTATAGATAAGCTCCAAGCAATGGTCTACCTTTGGTGTAAGAAGTTTTCAAATTCAGTCAGATCTGTTAGTATTCTACCTTGCTTTTCTGATTTCTTTTAGACTATATTATTATCTGTAGATACTGAATCAAGTGAAATGATTATGGCCTTAGAGAAGAGAGAGACCCTTGAAGGATTTCCTTCTTGCCTTATTAATAATTCACTCTTGCACTCTATACAAATTATCCTTCCACTGATCAAATTTCCCTTTCATGAAAATAAATATTTAATATCAAGGCAAGAGATCTGGACTAGATACTTTTTCTATGTTTATCTGATATTTTATTGAATAAACTCTTATACATTTTAGATGTTTTTTTTAAAAAAAACAACAACAACAATTGTAACAAATATTTGCATAACCTCTCTGGAAGTCCTACTCCTTCTATAGAAGCAATGTAGCCTTAAGATGTTATAACTTATCTGTTATCCAACTTAAACAACTACCATGGTAATGAAAGTAAAAATATGATGTTGTCAATCCACCTCATTGTTTTGAGGCTTGTAAAAATTTTAACTGTACCTTTTACAGACTATAAGGTAAAGGTAAAGGTTCCCCTCGCACATATGTGCTAGTTGTTCCCGACTCTAGGGGGTGGTGCTCATCTCTGTTTCAAAGCCAAAGTGCCAGAGCTGTCTGAAGACATCTCCGTGGTCATGTGGCCGGCATGGATAAATGCCAAAGGCACACGGAACGCTGTTACCTTCCCACCAAAGGTGGTCCCTATTTTTCTACTTGCATTTTTTACGTGCTTTCAAAACTGCTAGGCTGGCAGAAGCTGGGACAAATAATGGGAGCTCACCCTGTTACACAGCACTAAGGATTCGAGCCGCTGAACTGCCGACCTTTCGATCGACAGGCTTAGCATCTTAGCCAATGAGCCACCATGTCCCTTTACAGATTATATAAACAAGTTATTTCTCTTTTTCCTAAAAACTCTGGCAATATTGCAAAGAATCTGTCTGGTCCTTTCACTTTCAGGTTTTGTATTTCTTCGTTTGCTTTCTCTTCAGTATTGAATATATTGAAAATTTATCCTTTTGATAAAGTAGACCATAACCTACTACTAGATAAAGTAGAAAAATGTGGGTTAGACAGCATTACCACCAGATGGATTCGTAACTGGCTGACCAACCGCACTCAACGTGTAGTCCTCAACGGAACTACATCCACATGGAGGGAAGTATGCATTGGAGTACCCCAAGGCTCTGTTTTAGGCCCGGTACTCTTTAACATCTTCATCAATGACTTGGACGAGGGGATAGATGGGGAACTCATCAAATTTGCAGATGACACCAAGCTGGCAGTAATAGCCAACACTCCAGAAGATAGGCTCAAGTTACAGAAAGATCTTGACAGACTTGAACATTGGGCGCTATCTAACAAAATGAAATTCAGCAGTGAAGAAAAGTAAGGTTCTACATTTAGGCAAAAAAACACAAAATGCACAGGTACTGTATATGTGGTACCTTGCTAAATAATAGTACTTTGAGAGGGATCTTGGAGTCCTAGTGGATAACCATTTAGATATGAGCCAGCAGTGTGCAGCAGCTGCTAAAAAAGCCAACACAGTTCTGGGCTGCATAAACAGAGGGATAGAATCAAGATCATGTGAAGTGTTAGTGCCATTTTATAATGCCTTGGTAAGGCCACACTTGGAATATTGCATTTAATTTTGGTCGCCATGATGTAAAAAAGATGTTGAGACTCTAGGAAGAGTGCAGAGAAGAGCAACAAAGATGATTAGGGGACTGGAGGCTAAAACATATCAAGAACGGTTGCAGGAACTCAGTATGTCTAGTTTAATAAAAAGAAGGATTAGGGGAGACATGATAGCAGTGTTCCAATATCTCAGGGGTTGCCACAAAGAAGAGGGAGTCGGGCTGTTCTCCAAAGCACCTGAGGGTAGAACAAGAAGCAATGGGTGGAAACTGATCAAGGAAAGGAGCAACTTAGAACTAAGGAGAAATTTCCTGACAGTTAGAACAATTAATAAGTGGAACGAATTGCCTGCAGAAGTTGTGAATGCTCCAACACTGGAAATTTTTAAGAAAATGTTGGATAACCATCTGACTGAGATGTAGGGTTTCCTGCCTGGGCAGAGGGTTGGACTAGAAGGCCTCCAAGGTCCCTTCCAACTCTGTTGTTATATTATATTATATTGTTATTCTGTGAATTTTGTATGCTTAATTCTATTTAAATATTTTCCATCTAGTCTAAGTTTTGTGTCTTTTTACAATACAATCTGGAATATTTCTAAAATTTGTTACCTCTTCTGTTGTCAAGACATCTGCTATCATCTGAAATATAAGTAATATTTCTTTCCTCTTATCTCTTTCAGAGTTGATAAGCTAACTATTTATCTGGTTTATTGCCCCCCATTTTTTTAAACAAATATATTTTTAGCAAAATTCAAATTCTTTATTAGAATAATTTTGATGAATTGGATGAAGAGCCACAATCAAGATAAGAGTCAGGAGACGTTCGGTGGCGCCGCAGGCATTGGAGACGGTCCATTCGGACCATCAGCCCTGTGATCTCGTTAGAGTCATTCAGACAGCGCTCATCAGCTGTCTGATGGCTTGGAAACCTTTTCCTCAGGAGAAGAGGGAAAGGTGAGCTGCCAGGTAGAGGTAGAGCTCCCTGAGTGCCCCAGAAAAAATTCTAGGGCAAAAAGGGTGAGAGCTCCCTATTTAAGCCTGGCGAAAGCTCCGGATCTGGGATCCTCTGCATTAATTTATTAATGCAGAACAAAATGCCGAGACCATCTCTGCTATCAAGATGAAGATCAATCTTAATTTACTTTAAGCAGAGGGAAATTTACTTTAGCAAAGGCAGGAGGACAGGCTGAGGTAAACACCAGACCTCAACTTGATCTTTGAGTGGTACTTGAGAAGAAAGGAAATGGCGCCTCTGCTTAATAGGGTGTGAAAACAAAAGTTTTCTGCTGTTTTTAAGGAAACTGGTGCCTCGTTAGCTCAAATATATGAATTACAAGAAGAGTTGAAGGAATTTCTAAAGGCTCAAATTTTTGCTATAGACCAAAAGTTCAAGGAAATTGAAGAGAAAATAATGAAAGTTAAAAATACTCTTGAAGCTCAGGACGAAGAAATAAAAGAAGATACGGTGGCAGCATTTAAAAGTTTTCTTGAATACACAAATCAGCTGGATGAAAGAGTTGAAGCAGTTAATCAAGTTAATTTGGACTTAAAAAATAAAATAGAGGAGCTTCAGACTAAAGTAGAAACTGCAGATGAAGAACGAGTTTTGTTGCAATATAGAGTAATGGAATCTGCATTGAGAGTGAGAGGTTTGAAAGAAAATAAGTGAGAGAATTTAAAAGATGTCTTTACAGAGGTTTTTGCACAGATGATTGGATAAAAACCTGCAGATCTTAAAACACAAATTAAAAAAATCTATTGTGTTAATTCATGGGTTGCAAGAGAAAGACAGTTACCAAGAGATGTAGTGATTTATTTTACAACTAGGAAGATTAGGACTGAGATTTTACAAGCTTCTTATAAAAATAAAACTCAAATATTAGGACAAGAGGTTATTTTATTATATACGGTGGATTTAGTTATTTTGGACAAAAACTGATGTTGGGTCATATAAAGTGTTGGGAAAAAATTAAAAAAAAAGAAATGGAATTGGTTAAGGCTTGTATGACAAAATGGTTATAAAATATTTGGTAACTCATTGATATGGAAATATGGGGGAGGAAAAAATTGGGTTAAATGTTAATTGTATATAAGTTAAAAAGTTAAGATTGGTTGATTATATAAAAAAAAATCTAGAAGAAGATAATGTTTATTTAGTAATTGATGTTATTGGATATGGATGCTAAAAGTACTGAACTGTTGGAAGCGGTGGAAATTTCAGTGTACCTGAATGAATATCCATAAGAAAATATACTGGAATGAATAAGATGGACTGACTACAATTAGAACAATTATTGGATGAAGAAATATCAAATATCTTATGAATGAACATTTCCTTTTTTCTTTCTTTATTATGGAGAAGGAGAGTTGAGGTTATAGGGGAGGGATGGGAATTTATGGATAATTAGTGTATTTTAGCTTATGATTGTTAGATCTTATACCCTGTATTTTGCTCTGGGAAGTCTGGGGGGGTGAAGATGGGTGGGGGGAGGGGAGTGGGATGTATTGAAAAAATTCTTTGTAAAACTCTTTAATTAAAAAAAATCAAGATAAGAGTCAGGTTAAAAAAAAGATAAGAGTCAGATTAAAAAAAAGAGTCAGGTTAAAAAAAAACATTTGTGCATAATAGCACAAAGGTGCCTACCGTTCCTGTCCTATTGTTTCCTTTCATTATATCCAATTAATATAGTTATCACATACTTACGCTTATATATATGCTTATATATTATATAGTTATTCTCATGCTTATGCTTATATATACTGTTGTGAGAAAATAAATAAATAAAATATTTTTTTAAAAAAACCTTAAACATAAATATAATTGTCAACAAACAATTAAACAATGAACTTCCCTAGTGCTCATGTAGATAAAGACAGGAGAGGAGGTGCTTTTAGATGTGCAATATTCTGTTACTGTAACTCTATAATAAAAATAATGTTCATACATTTGGTTTCCTAGTCTATTTTACTGCATAAAACTGGCAAGATCTCCCCTATTTATATTTAAGATAATTACCAACTGCCATTAAAGTTGTCTCACGATACTGATCCTAAGTAAACTGCCACATTTTTAAGTGGTCTTTTTAACCACAAATGTCGTAGCTGGAATCCCATGTCGCTTATCAAATGTTTTCTGTGATTTGTTGGCAAACTCAGCACTTCGATTCTTTGCAGTCCTTTTAGCTGGAGAAATCTTCAGCTGCACCTGATAGAACTGTTCCTGGAGGCTTCAAAGAGAGATCCAGAGGTGGTTCACTCATATCCCATTTCTAATTGCCGGGCAAAGTTTGTCATTAGAAGAACTTTGTGAAATGGAATTAGCAGAATTAATAGCCCTGATTCCAGCGGTGGGATAATTTAACAACCAGGTCTCTGCCCTGATGCTCTGCCGGGTGGATGTGGCCATGGTGGGCATGGCCAGGGGGTGTGACAGGCAGCATTCGGCCTCCTGAATCCACCTGGGAGCAAAAACAGGCCATGGGGGAGGAGCATCACACGCCCCCCCCGTGCCCCATTTTGGGCCTAGGAGGCCTCCCTGAAGCCTCCTGGGAGTGAAAACGGGCCGTGGGTGGGTGTGCCACCCTCCCCCCTGTGCCCCATTTTGGGCCTAGGAGGCCTCCTTGCACTTACCTGGGAGCCAAAATGGGGTGTGTGGGGACTCCTGGAAGGGGCAGGAAGGGGTGGGGCCAGCCATCAATTTAACTACCGGTTTGCCCGAACCAACCCAAACCAGCTGAATCCTACCACTGCCTGATTCCCAGGACTTCCAGGTGAATGCTTATCTGTGATTTCAGCTCCCATGTAAATGGGTTCCAGGTCTGCTATATTTTTTGTAACTTTTAAGAGAAATTTCAGAAATTTACTAGCGTAAATTTCTGAAAATAGAACATAGGCAAATAAAGTCTGTACAATGGTAGTGTGGGAAAAAATATCCATCTGGTTCAGTTCCAAGTTGAGAGAAAGACACTAGAAACACGGAGGCTGATTGGAAAGATGGTTTATTGATGAACAGGACCACCAGCATTTATGGTTCTGGTGCAGCTGATAAAATGGAGTTGACAATGGTAGGTTTTTACAATCTTTTGGGCTTTAAACTTGAACTTCCTGTTCCTGTGCAAGAACATATATTATATTGGATGTTGTCAGATTCCTATGGGGTCATGTAGGGGTTATGTAGGGGTCATAACTGGCTCTATAGGCAAAATAAGAAATGCAAATCCTAGATGCTTGTCTGAGCTAATTTTGTCAACCTTTTGTTTGTTGCTTATCTGAGTTTCGGTCTTGACCCAGTCTTTCTGAATGGATTACCAAATCTGCATTTCTAAAAGCTGGCCTCCTCGGTTTCTGCTTGGGGCAGGGAAACTGGGGCTGGTTTCTGAATAGGCTGGCCCTATCTTTCTTAATAGGCACAAAATATCTGCTGGGGGCTATTAAGAAAGACTGGGTCTGCTTTCTGACTTTAAAAAATAACATGTTTATTAGGGAAATATACTATTCTGCCG
The DNA here is from genome assembly GCF_028640845.1 of Ahaetulla prasina. NCBI lineage: Eukaryota > Metazoa > Chordata > Lepidosauria > Squamata > Colubridae > Ahaetulla > Ahaetulla prasina. Next base: position 79,116,473 of record NC_080545.1, on the reverse strand, counting down.
TTTTAATTTTTTCCAAAATATTTCATTCTTGTGTGGGAGGGGCGTTGCTAACTTTCTATAGTAGAAAGCAGAGTAGTGTTTCCTGCGGTGTGTGACACGGAATCACTTGTGTGCTCATATTCACTTTTGCTAGGAGTGCTGTTTTCATCATGTCAGTGTCATCAATTTCTCTGAAAATATTGCAAAATTGTCTCCGAATACAAAAGTATAGCATAATCCTGTCACATAACACATACCACATACAGCCTTTCTGGCTAGCACCAGTCAGTTTGACCATTATTTGGGGTAGGATGCTTAAATGCAATCTCACCTAGTTTTACTACAAGCCTGCATAAGTTATCTTATGCTATTAAAAACTACTTTGCCAGCCAAACAGTGCTGGGAAGATTTAAAACAGCAACAACAATATGGTAAGAAGCAATATAAAGTTGAAGAGGAGCAAGGATAGTTTTTAAGAGCAACATGATTTGAGGAGGTACAGAGAATGGTGTTTATATAAGCTAGATTCAGCTGTTTTCTTTTGTTTTCCTTCTTTCATGCCTTTCATTTCTTATCCTTTTACTTTTCTTTGCTCTGCAGACTGTTGCTTCAGAAGAAGAGAATAACATGAGGGTGTATACATAAGAAGAAAAATTCGTTTCATTTGTTTCTTCTTTCTGCATATTTTAAAATAAGACATTCAAATTAGTAGGACAAATAGCCAGAAGTGGAAAAGCATGTTTTTGCCTTCTGCAACTAACAGTAGCTTTACAGAAATTGCAGAATTTCCAAACTCTGAATTTAATCCAAAATATGGATTATTAAATCTTCCACCACTGCCAAATGTTTTAAAGAATTCTAATACACTGCTCTTCCACATCTGAAAATATTGATAGTGAGACATTTAACATCTACACTTGAGACAAAAAAAAAATGCTAACACAAAACTTGGACAAATTATCTCTATTTTTTTTAACTGGGTGGGGGAAATGTTGTCTTTTCTCCCAACCGTTCAAATTTTTCTCTTGCTTTCATCTCATGCAGGAGTGCGTGCTGGGCTGTCAGATTCCACTCATATCATGTGAAAAGAACCAGCAGAGAGAAAGGGGCGTTGCTACGTGTACTTTATCCCTCCAGAGTCTAAAGCTGTGAATTCCAACAGGAAGGTAGGTAGGTAGGTAGATAGGTAGGAAGGAAAGAAGGAAGGAAGGAAGGAAGGAAAGAAGGAAGGAAGGAAGAGCTTATCGTCCCTGTTCTGTCCCCATTTATCTGTACTTACTTCCTTTGTTTATGTTTATACTTATACCTGCTATCTTGTACATGTTTAACAAAAAAATAATATAAAATAAAATAAATTCCAAGAAGGAGAAATGTCTAGGTCACTGTGTGTACTGATAAAAGACACCTTGCACAACTGAACCACACACACAAAACTGAGACTATGCATTGACTGTTCTAAAAGGATTTTAAAGCTGATCCAGCCTCCCAAATACTTTTGTTGGTTCTAGGAAGACAAGATCTCATGCCAAACAAATTGCACACCTAGCTAAACTAGAGATCAACTTGTCTTGATCTTATTTCTTCCTTTTAGATGGTCTAGAAATATAAATTTCTTTCTTTTCTCCTCTCCAGCCACTAGCTAGCCCCTTTCCCCCTCTCCAGTCTGAAGCCAGGCAGTGGGGGAACAGTAACTCAATTCCAGGAAAACAAAAGAAAGAAAAAGGAAGGAAACATGTGACTCCTTTAAAGACTTTTTTCACCTCTTACTCCACTGTTGTTTTCAAGCCTATTGAGCTGCTAAATGTCAGCTGTGAGTGCCCACAGCTGGCAATTTCAACCAGCATGATCAGATTCCCATTAGCGATCTTGAATTATTTAGCATAAGTATTGAACACTGAGCTTCTACTGTTTCTCAGACTACCTTTTATATCACGCCTTGGTCATGACAGGCATAGCTTCCTAGAAATTAATTCTCCTGTAATTTGAGGCGTGAGTATGGATGGAGACAATCTATGAAGTCTTCAGTGATGCATACAGTCGTAGTCTATGCTGCATGTTAGCAAAGAATATCCAATATTTATTATAAAGGAAGGGAATTCAGCTCATCAGAAAGTCCATAACCTGGAAAGCACCATAAAATCAAAGCAAATAGTACATTACTTCAAATAATGAAAGCGGGGGGACCATCAGGGATGTCCAATCTTGGCAACTTTAAGACTTCTGAATTCTAATGTCTTTGTGAACTTCAGCTGCTTATTTCGCAAAATCCCATTCAGTTGAACGAGATTCTGTGCCTAATTTTGTTTCCCTTTTGAGCAGAATTGTCAAAGTACGTACAGCTTTGCTAATAGTGACACTTATCCGTGGAGATAATTCTATAAGCGAGCTGCCCCCCTTAAATCTTTTTTTTCATGTTTTATTTGTTTTATTTATATAACATTCAGTTTTCATCAAACAGCACGTGTTGGGTACAGTTATGTTTCAATAGTCATATGACACATCTTGTGATATTCACCACCATCATATTGATAATATAATAACATAATAATATAATAACATTAATACTTAACATCATCTTCTTTAACACTCTCCACTTTACCATTTCGTCTTTTTATATCTCCTCCTGTCTAACTTCTGTTTCTGTTATCTAGCCATTGATAAAATATGTTCCATATTAAAAAAAATATTCAGATTCTTCTTTATCCTTAATAATAAGTGTTAGTCTGTCCAGTTCTGCACATTCTAATATTTTCTTAATTACATTCCCCTCAGACAGGGTCTCATCATTTTTCCATTGTTGCACAAATACAATTCTAGTTGCAGTTAGTATATGCAGGATCAAATATGTAGTCTTTTTATCATATTTTTCTGGTAGAATGCCCAACAAAAATATCTCTGGTTTCAGATCTATATGGTTTTTTTATCCTTTTTTTTCAGCCACATATGTATTTTTGTCCAGTGTTTTTTTTTGCTTTTGGGCATGTCCACCACATATGGTAATATGAACCAGATGAATGATTACACTTCCAACATTTAGTAGATCTGTCTTTAAATTTTGAGTGTCTTAACATGCTGTTGTATTATTATTTATTCATACCACATTTTGATAACCATAAAAAAGCTAAAAGTACAAAATATGAAATCTAAAATCTAAACTATTATAAATATACGTCTAGATTACTGATGCAATTTTTTGCTTCACTTGTCACACCAGGAAATTGCCCAAGTCTCCATTATAGGCTCTGTTTTGGCACCCTGGACACTATGTATTGGATAGTTTGTTTTTGTAGTTTGGCTAGCTGGAGAATTATGGGAATGGAGAATCCACAGGTCTTAAAATTGTCAAGGCTGGACACTCCTGATGTAGACTTTTTTTCTTCCCTATCAGCTCTTCTATGTCAGCCAGGTAAAGAAATAGATTGTACAAGTTTCACTGGAACTATATTTTATTGATACAGGCTAGAGTAGTGGAATCTTGAAAGTTTGAGTTTTTCCTTTTCTTCCTCTTATAACCCAGTGAATTAGGGTGGAACCAGCATTAGGATCCTTTTCATGCTTTCTCTGTTTCCCAGGCATAAAATATGTTTTTGTTTTTGTAACCATTTCTTCCTATTTTCAAAGGTCATCTCTTTGACTATCTATGTCTTCTTTTATCCAATGTTTGATCAGCATATAGAGGAAATGGGACCAAAAATGAAACTAAGCAAGCAAATTAATGTTAATAGCCCAGACACTACAATGCTACTGCAATACTCAAAATCCATTCTTAAACAGGAGTAAAATCTATGTGTAGAATATAAATTCAATGCTAGCAGAACTCTCTATTATCTCTCTCTATTATCTCGAACATAATTGTTATATATTATTGGTAATGCTGAGTGGATTCTCTTTACTCAATTCAAAATTGGCTGAGCTTCTGTCCGCATACTTGTTGAGCATTCATAATTGTTTTCCAAGAATTCTCTCCATTGTCACATGAGACTAATGCTATCTTTCTTGTTCTCTGAGAATTTTAGCTTGATTTCACCTTTCGAGCTTAAGTTCCATAACACCTCCTAAATTCAAACTGATGCCCATACTGTATCATTCCAAACAAAACCTTCAGGGAACAAGAAAAAACTGGGTTTTGATGAAGAATGGTAATGGTTACATCACCCATTTTAAATTTAAAAAAACCCCTGGCTGTTTAAACATGAAGTTCGGTGTTTTGCAGTGAATGTGAGTATTATTGCAAATACAGCTTCAAGATCAAAGAATATCTGCTTATATTCCAAATGGCCAGCTTTGTCATTTAATCATTTAGTAGTGATCAATCAATGCTGCATGGATAGGAGAATTTAACATTCAAGAATGGATACAGTTACACTTAGAAAGCAGATGGCTTTAGACAAAAAGCCCATTGAGTATTGATGATTCATATTCAGAGTGTCAATTAACACAACAATCCATAGGAGAAACTGGGGGGAAAAAGAATGCTTGATTAATAATATATTTATGTAGTTCAACATAGACAATATTTTTTTTTAAACTCACACTTGATTTTTTTATTTTGTCATTTACTAGAACATAACAGAACTATCAACAGTCTATAGATTAGTAATTTTACACATATTCACAACAACTTGAATGTCAACAATTCATACTTTAGTCCTTTTTATTCATACTTCAGGATACTTTTTCCCTTTCCCATATGTGTTCATCATTCTAGTCTACAAGATCAGACTGCCCTCTTTCAGATATTTTACATCCTTCCCCTTCTCTTAACCTCTGGAACATACCACATTTCCATTTATTAGGTTTTTTTTTTTCATTTATTAATCCATGTTCTTTCCCATTTAGTTCTGTATGCAAGAAGAGAGGAAAGTAGTGCTCTTGTAAACCATTTTTGGCCTTAGGAATGGCCAAAGGTTATATGAAATTTTGTAGTTTATGTTTGTTATTAATATAGCTATAATTACAGCTGTAGTTGTGTAAGTTTTTAATTTGTAGTTAAATAAATAAATAGTCGTCTCCATTTCAAAGACATAATTTTCCACCCTCTGCAGAGATCAGCAGATGGGCCCATAAATTTTCCATTTCCCTACACAGCTTAGTCAATTTTCACATAATGCATTCTGATGGAATGAAGTAGACTAAGTTACCATCTACTGTCATCCCCATGCCACACAAAAAATTCCCTGATAATAGTAAGAACAGCACTGGTTGGTTTTAACATATCAGGACCTATATACCTGAAGTTCAACCAAAACCTAGTTTTTTCCCCAAGGATGTTGTTTTGGAAAATTATAGCTAATCACAAAACCCATTTGCAAGCCAAGTTTATTGCTCTTATCTTGTCATATATGCTGCATTTTGACAGAACTCAGAATGCCTATTTACATACAATTGCAAGTATAACTGTAAAAGTTGGACCATAAGAAAGGCTGAGTGCCAAAGAATTGAGGTCTTTGAACTATGGTGCTGGAGAAGGCTCCTGCTAGTCCCTTGGACTGCAAGGCAATCAAACTGGTCAGTCCTAGAGGAGATCAACCCTGATGCTCTTTAGAAGGCCAGATCCTGAAGATGAAACTTTGGCCACCTAATGAGAAGGAAGGACTCACTGGAGAAGAGTCTAATGCTGGGAATGATTGAGGGCAAAAGAAGAAGGGGACAACAGAAAACGCGGTGGCTGGATGGAATCACTGAAGCAGTCGGTGTGAGCTTAAATGGACTCCAGAGGATGATAGAGGACAGGAAGGCCTGGAGGAACTTTGTCCATGGGGTCGCGATGGGTCAGACACGACTCGCAATTAACAGCAACTATCAATTACATCTGATTCTTCAGTTTTGTTTTGTTTTGTTTTTCAAATGTAAGAGAGGAAGATATTGGCTGCTTTGCTTCAAAAATAATTCATTTCCTCTTTTCAGGTTGAAATACAGGCTTGCTTTTATACTAACTTGGCAGTCATAAATATAACAAGAAATAGAAACACTTTTGTTGTTTTATACTCAAGAATCTTGCAAACTTTACCGTTGGTGTGTGTGGATTACCAACCCCCCCACCCCCACCCCCTGGAAGACTGTCTTCCAGATAGTCCCCATTGCTGGATTAAAAAGAAATTATAATCGCCAAACTGGAGGAAAGCTGCACTTACAATATTTAACATATCCTATTTTTTTTTTATTCAAAAAGTTTTACAACATTTTCCCCCCCCCTTTCCCCCCCTCCTCCCCCCTCCCTTCGCAACCCCTCCCCGACTTCCCGGAACGAGCACAAGGTATAGTTAAAAATAAAACAAGCATATGCTAAAAAAATTTCGTCCCAACTTAATTATACCCCTACAATCATCAATTCCTAACTTCCCCCCAAAGCAATCAAACATAATACATCATAATCATTCAAAAACAGTCTGATAACTCTTTTTTTTTTTTTTTTTTTTTTTTTTTTTTTTGTTTACATTTATACCCCGCCCTTCTCCGAAGACTAAGATATCTTAGTCTGATATCTACGTTGAATATAGTCAATCCACTTTTTCCATTCCTTTAAGTATCTTTCTTGCGTATTGTCTTTCAAAAAGGCTGATATCTTCGCCATCTCAGCCAAATTGGCAACTTTCAATATCCATTCTTGTATTGTTGGTACTTCTTTTTTCTTCCAATATTGTCCTATTAGTAATCTTGCTGCAGTTATTAGATTTAAAATCAATTTAGTCTCAATTACTGTACAATCCGTAATAATTCCCAACAAGAAAAATTGCGGCAGGAACTTTATCTTCTTTTTCAGAACATTTTGTAAAATCCACCAAATTTTTATCCAAAAGGCCTTTATGTCCTTACAAGTCCACCAAATGTGAACATATGTAGCATCATCACAATTACATCTCCAACATTTTGCTTGCATTTCTGGATACATACACGATAATTTTTTAGGATCTAGATGCCATCTGTAAAACATTTTATAAAAATTTTCCCTCAAATTCTGTGCCTCGTGAATTTAACATTTCTAACCCAAATTTTTCCCACGTTTCCAATAATATTGGCTCCTGAAAATTTTGTGCCCACTTTATCATACAGTCCTTTACCAAGTCCCTTTCAGAATCTATTTCAAGTAACACATTATACAATCTTTTTATGTGCTCCTGAGACTGATTTCTAATTTGCTTTACCAAATTTCCCTCGTTCTGCTCTATACCAATTTTCTGATCTCCCTTCCATCTAGCACGTAATTGCTCATATTGAAACCAAGTATAATTTTTCCCTTCCTCTCTTAATACTTGCAGAGATTTTAACTGCAAATTACCTCTTTCAGTATACAAAAGATCTTTATATGTAATCATTTCCTGATTCTGTTCTATGTTTATATTTTCTACTGTATGTCTAGGACATGCCCATATAGGAACCTTATAATTTAGTTTATAAGAGTATTTTTTCCAAACACGCAGAAGGGCATTTCTTAGCACATGATTTTTAAAGGCCTTATCCACTTTTTTGTCATAAATTAAATATGCATGCCATCCATATAACAAATCATAACCTTCTATATTCAAAATTCTGTCCTCTGTTAAATTAAACCAATCACTTATTGCAGAGAGAGCTGCTTCATAATATAATTTAAAATTAGGCATTTTTAAACCTCCCCTTTCCCGAGAATCTTGAATTATTTTCATTTTAACCCTAGCTTTTTTACCTTCCCATATAAATTTGTTAATTCCCTTCTGCCATTCCTCAAGATTCTTATCTTTCTTAATTATTGGTATCATCTGAAAGAGGAATAAAAATCTAGGTAAAACATTCATTTTAATAGCAGCAATTCTCCCAGCAAAGATAATTGCAATTTTTCTCAAACAATCAACTCCTTCTGAACTTTTTGCCATAAAACCTCATAGTTATTCTTATACAATTTCACATTTGATGACGTAATATAAACCCCTAAGTACTTAACCTTCTTTACAATTTCAAATCCTGTTACTTCCTCTAGTTTTTCTTTCTGTTGTCTGGCCATATTTTTATTATCACTTTTGTCTTTTCTGATTTACCTTAAACCCTGAGACATTCCCATATTGATCAATTATTTCCAACAAAGATTTACTAGAATTTATAGGGTTTGTTAAAGTAATCACCAAATCATCTGCAAAAGCTCTTAACTTATATTCATACTGTCTAACTCTAATTCCTCTATCTCCTTTACTTCTCGTATTTTATCCAATAATGGTTCTAGAGTTAAAATAAACAATAATGGTGATAAAGGACATCCCTGTCTTGTTCCTTTCGCAATCTTAAAAGGTTCTGTTAAGCTACCATTGATTATAATCTGTGCTGTTTGCTCTCCATAAATTGCCCTAATTTTTCTTAAAAAATCATCTCCAAATTGCATCTTTTCTATTAATTTAAATAAAAATCCCAATGCAATCGATCAAAAGCTTTCTCTGCATCGAGAAAATAAATGCTGCTGGAATAAAATTTTTCTTTTCTAAGTACTCCAGTAAATTAACAATCTGCCTAACATTATTCCTCATCTGTCTCCCTTTTATAAATCCAGATTGATCATTATGAATTCTTCGCTGCAGAATCAACATTAATCTATTAGCTATTATTTTAACAAAATCTTATAATCATTATTTAAAAGTGAGATTGGCCTATAATTCCCAGGTTTAGAACAATCCTGTTCCTCTTTTGGTATCAATGAAATAAAAGAGGTTCTCCATGAGGGGAATTCTCCTAGTTGTATCTGATTAAATAATTCCTTAAGTGGACCTAACATCTCATCCTGTAAATTCCTATAATAACTAACTGTAAGCCCATCCGTACCAGGAGTTTTCCCCATTTTAATTGTTTAATTACCAAAATAATTTCTTCCGAGGTTATAGGCCGATTCAATTCATCCGTTTGTTCTAAAGTTAAATTTTAACCTTATATTCCTTCAAATAATTATCAATATCCCTATTCAATATATTATCTTTAAGATATAAATTTGTATAATATTCTAAAAAAGCTTTTTTAATTTTATCCTGTTGATATCTCTCTTTGCCTTTGTATTCTATTTTTTCTATAGTACGTTGTTTTGTCTTTTCCTTAAAGTGTATGCTAACCACCTACCAGGTCTATTTGCGTTACAAAAAGTATTATGTTTGGCATATTGTATATTTGTTGCCACCTGATCAGCCATTATCATATTAAATTGATTCTGTAGTAACTTTATTGCATCTTTAAGTTTTTGATCATGTGGTTATGTATTAATAATTGTTGTTTCTTATAAATTTCCTCTTCTAAATACCTCGCTGTCTTTGTTGCTTATTTCTCTGTCTATTATTAAGATATATTAATACACCTCTCATAAAAGCTTTACTGCAGTCCCAAACCATTTCTATCGATGTTTCATTATTCAAATTATAATCAAAAAATTCTTTCATCTGCTTTTTACATTGATTTACATTATCCTGATATCTAAACAAATTTTCATTTAATCTCCAAGTTCTTCTACCCTCTTTTCCATATTGCAATTCCATCCAAACAGGACTATGATCAGACAAACATCTTGGAAATATCTTAGTTTTCTTCACCCTAAAAAGCAAATCATTAGAAATTAAAATAAAATCAATACGTGAGAAGGATTGATGCCTATCAGAGAAAAAGTATAGTCTCTTTCCTCCAAATTCGCAGTCTCCATACATATCTTAACTCAAAATCTTCTATCATAACAAAAAAGGATTTAGGCAGCTTTGCATGTGCAGGTATCTTCTTGGAAGAAATTCTCTTGTCCTTTCGTGTATCTATTACTCCATTCCAATCTCCCAATATAATACACGATTTATAATCCCATAGAATCAACTTATCATATAACATTCTATAAAATTTTTCTTGTTGCTGATTGGGTGCATATATACCAAGCAAGAGAGTCCTTTTGTTTCTATTGTAAGTTCAATAGCAATATATCTTCCATAAATATCTGCCTCTATTAACTTGGCTGGTATATCTTTTCTCAAATAAACCACTATGCCATGTTTTTTCTCCAAAGCTGAAGCAACAAAATGTTTACCTAACTTTGAATTTATTAGGTACTTTTGATCTGATAATTTAATATGCGTTTCTTGTAAGCAAATAACATCATGTTTAAATTGTTTCAAATAATGAAATATTTTTCTTCTCTTCTGAGCTGAGTTCAAACCATTGACATTCCAAGTCAAGATTTTATTTGCCATTACTGGGCTGCTGAAGCCTTTGGGCAATCAACTGAAGATCATCCTCCCGTATCTTCGGCCGTGCTCCTCCCACCGCTTCTGTAGCAGAGTCCTGAACTTTACTTTGAGTTTGTTGCTCCTTTTCTTTACGCTTAAGGGCTCCCCTCGTCAGTCTTTGTTCTTGTGGTTGTTCCTCTGATGGTAACATCACTGGAATCACCTCAGCTTCCACACCCATTTGAGTCTCTTGAATTCTTTTTTCTATTATTTCTATTTCAAATTTCAGCACTGTAGAAAGAAAATCTTTGGCCTTAAGCACTGTGTCAATACGATATCTCCTTCCTTGATAATACACTGTCAAGCCAACTGGAACCTCCCATCTAAATTGAATCTGGTATTTCTTAAGTTCTTGTGTGAATAATGTAAAGTCTTTCCTATCCCTTAGCATCTTGGGAGGGATCTCTTTCAAAACCTTCAACTCCTGTTCCCTATTTTCAAGTTTTTCTGAAAAGCAACTTGCAAAATTTGATTCCTCACTGTTCTTTTCAAAAAATAAACCACAATGTCTCTAGGAAGTTTCTTTTGCCTAGCAATCCAAGAATTAACTCTATAAATTTTGTCAATTTGATAAGCAACCTCTTGTGGATCAAGTTCAATAAATTCAGCCAGAGCTTCTGATAAAATTTTTAAATCTTCCCTTTTCCTCATTCAAACCTCTAATTCTCAGAGCTCCTTCCATCATTCTATACTGCATCACCACCACTTGATCTTCATTTTATCCAATTTGATTTGCATTCCCCATTCTATTTTCTATTTGTTGATTTGACTGAACAATTTCTTGCACCTCCTCCTCCACCACCTCCAGTCTTTTTGCCAAACCTTGAAAAGCCATCAAGATATCTTCTCTTATTTTTTTATTATTCTCTTTTATTTCTTCTCTTATTTTCTCATTATTTTCCATAATCTCCTTAAACCTTTCTTCAGACACTTTCCTTGCTCTTTAATCAGATCTTCTAAAGCTGGTTCAGAACCCTTCTGCCCCCAGTCTTAGGTGGTTTAGTAGCCATTTCAGTTTTAAAATTCACAAAATATAAGTCTAGAAACTTCTTTTCCCTTTAAGTATAGGAGAGCTCAGTTCACTTCATTAAAATCCACACATAACATTTCTTATCTTCTTAGTTGCACAGACTGTTTAAAATTCCATTCGTCACTTCACTCCCGTTCAGGCGCCATCTTTAAGAGTCAATTAAAACAAAGGAAAAAATTCTCTTTTTAGAAGGTAGAAGTCAGGAAATCAAAAATACTTGCAATCCAATAATTGTCCGCTTGCATTCATTCCGTCTGCTTAAAGAGATCCATAAAGATAAGACAAGTAGCAGAGATGGACACTTTCTTCTTTTCCTGCTTTTGCAGACACGCACTGAAGTCGGAGAATGGCAGGAATATTTATGGGACCCGTCGACCCTTCGAGGCTCTGCTTAATTAAAACAAAGCCTCTGGGGAGGTCTACCAACATTTCCTATTTCTCTTATCTTCCCCCTTTCATCCAGGGAAAAAGATTAAAGCCGGCTTTTCCTGGCTTACGATGTTCAGTGCGGAGCCCCTTTAATTAGGGCTCAGCGAAGAGGTGGAGCCACCCGGAAGTCAACATATCCTATTAACTAGTTATATGAGCAGTCCAAGCAGAATTAAAAAGTTTGGTGAAGAAATTTCATATTATGTGAATCTGCAATTGACTTTACAGTTCATTTTAGAACCCGAAAGAAGTCCACTTTGACCGTCACATAATTTTGATTTTTATTCCTTGAAGACTTTCATACCAGGATTTCATCTGATTTGCAGTTTACCTGAAGTGGAGTAAAATGAAACTCTATTAGATCGCTTATTCCCACTCAGTCTCATAATATTTACAGTAAAAACCCCATTGAGTTCAGATGAGTGAGGACAGGATTCGTCAAACAAGGATCATCTTATGAGAATTAATAGAAATTTAGTCACTACTTGCTGCAATGCCATGCTTTAAATTCAATCTTAATTACCAGCTCTTTATAAATTGATATTTATGCAAGATTAACTGTAAGAATGTGAGGCCTTCTGTTTGTTCATGTGTCTCTGAAGGTGTAGGAGCTGTTCATACCAGTTGGCCCTGTTGTCTAATGACTGTGCGATCATGGTGTGAAATGAATTTTGCATATTTAACAGCGTGTTCATAATGTTTGACTGCACAATAACCCTGAATACAAAACATTTTGTATAATATTCAAATAAAGTCATTTCACATTTTCTCAGCTTCCAGAAGGAGGTGTCTCGTGAAATTTACAATAATTATATTCATGGTAATATTATTTAAAAGTAAAAAATCTCTCACAAAGATGAGGAAAAAAATACACTTTATGTATTTTAAAACAGACATGATCTGTTGGATCCTAAGGATGGAGAAAGCACAGGATTACGTAATATTATCCTTGAAGTTAAAAGAGAAATCATAAAAAGCTGGTAGGTCCCATGAATATATCTTTCTCTAAATTTAAATTTAATTTGATAAAAATGAATTGAAATTTCTGTTTTCATTGAATGTATACACGCAGGAGTCATGTTTCCTGGCCATTTAGGGAAGCTATTACATTTAGGAAGCAACCATAATAAAGATAAATATGGTAGAATAAGGTTGTTTAGGTTGTTTAGTTTCAGATTAAAGATTAAATGTTTTGCTCCTCCAAGATCTCACAATAACAAATTTGGACAAAACCCCAAAAGAAAGATTCACAACAGGGCATAGGTTACAAAAGAGAATGGCATCAGTTTATTCCTCATTCTTTGGCGGAAGGTTGATAATTTTGGAAGCCTTAATAAAGCAAGTGAGTCCTACATTGCATTGATTTCCATATCCTTGAAGGCACCAACTGTGATGCTTGAAGATCAAAGCACATTTTTAAAAAACTTATTATTGAGCTTCTAACTTGTGGAACAGGTAGAACTGCTGATGGGGACCACTGAATCAAAATGGCATTAGATTCTTATCCTCTGGCTGGTAGGGCAGAGAAGTAGTTGCCAAAATTCCCCTTTGGTGAATGCTGCCTGCATTGCCTTGGCATCTGAATTTTTTTCTCAGAGTGTTATGAAATCCATATTCAGGATAAAATTCATCAAGACAATGAAATATGTTTTAATCACAAAGGAGCACCAAGTAGTAGAATCCTGGCAGATAGATTCTGGAAGAAGGTATTTCTAATGCCTCATGGAAATGTCATGCGATACATGTAATATATTTTGAACGTTTAAGGTTTGCAAAATAACATTTTTCCTTTTATAAACATACAAATGTTCGCCAGAATGACTAGCATTATGTTTTTTTTCTTCAGAAGATAAACCACCAATTAAAATAGTACCCAAGCTGACATAAACATGTTCTTTTTTTATTTATATTGACAAATCAATGTGTTGTGAAGAAAATTTTAAATGGAAGAGCCTTGTTTATTAAAGTATAGTATATACATTTTTGTAGTTACATGGTATGAATGTATATGAGGAGTGTGCTGTAGGAATTAAAGCCATATAAATAATTTAAAATAAATATAAATAATTTAAAATAAATATAAATTGTAAATGTTGTACCTTGATGAACGTATCTTTTCTTTTATGTACACTGAGAGCATATGTACCAAGACAAATTCCTTGTGTGTCCAATCACACTTGGCCAATAAAATTCTATTCTATTCTATTCTATTCTATAGTGGGACTGGGAAAAACCCAATTCTGGTGCTTCTCAGTCATAGAAGCTTCCTGGGTGACCTTGAGCTAGTTATTGTCTCACACATTCAAACCTATTTCATATGGTAATGAAGGCAAATTATAGGAGGGGATAACGATACACTGCTTTGCGCTATTGAAGGAAAGATGGAATATAAATTGAACAGTGATTTGAATGCAACTACAGTACCAATGGGTTTTAGTTGATATTGTGTTCCTATAGGATGCTGGAAATTCAAGGGGTTCAAGGCCAAGCACTAGCAGCTTCAGATGAATAGATCATCAAACATATTATGGGAATTATCATTGTCTGAAACTCTGGGAAATGAGTATCAATTTTTTATTTTTCTTATATTTTTCCTATCCATTCTGATTTACTGCTTCGAACATAACTTAATTCTGCCAATCAGGGGTCAGGTCTGCGTGGTTTATTTTAGTTTTTGGAGAGGGGTTGAATAAAAAAAGTAGTCCTCATTAATTTCTAATATTACTTAAGCATTTATTCACACAACATAAAGATATTTATGCACATCTATCGTCATTTTTTCATTGTTTTGGCTCACAGTAAGAACTGGAACTTATTGCACTTATTAGCCCTCATAGCCATTAGTCCAGGGGTCTCCAACCTTGGTCCTTTAAGACTTGTGGACTTCAATTCCCAGAGTCCCTCAGCCAGCAAAGCTGGCTGAGGAACTCTGGGAGTTGAAGTCCACAAATCTTAAAGGGACCAAGGTTGGAGACCCCTGCATTAGTCTGTCAACATGTGTGACATTATCAGCCTTCAATTTGTTACCTCATGGAACATCCCACACTTAAAATGTTCCCCAAAAAACAACTCATTGAAGAACAATTGGCATGAGCTGGTACAGCAAAAAAAAAAAAAAAGGATAAATAAATCAGAAATAAAAGGTGTATTTAACTGAACTCTTGTGTTCCGTTCAAAGCACCAGAAGAATTGGGAACTATAACATGGAAGAGGTAAGGGCTTACATTGCTCGAAATCTCGGCACAATTTCTTCCAAAAAGATAGGTTGTGGTCTTATGACTAAAGAGTGATGGTGATGGTTGAGGAATCTGGTATAAGCAAATGATGATGATGGTGATGATGTTATCCATTTATTCATGTCTGACTCTTAACAATTCTATGGGCCAGGTCTCTCCACATCTTCTGACCTTGCACTACTTCTTTGAGTTTTTTCTGTTTTCTGGCTGGTGTCAGCTTTGATGGTGGTGAGCATATATCTCCACTAGACTTTCAAGTGAATGCTAGGAAAGTTTACTTCAACCAGTTTGGGAGTCAGTAAAATGAAACAGAAGTGATATATTCCGAGGCTAGGAAAGTTGGTCTTTATATAGCATTTTTGGTCAAACAAATTGCCTAAGCAACTGTAACCTTCTGTCAAGACATTACAGATCTGATGGGGCTTGTAAAAATAAGCCATCTGTTCAGCAGGTTTCCCTGTAGCATGGTTCTACTAGCCAATATGACTGATATTCTAAAACAAACACAAAACATTGCTCAATGTAAATAACTGATTGACCAAGATATTCCATTTCCCAAGGGAGCATGAGGAGCACAGAGAGATAAATTTACAAGGAGCCACGGTAGCGCAGTGATTAGAGTGCAGTACTGCAAGCTACTTCTGCTGATCACCAGCTGCCTGCAATTTGGCAGTTCAAATCTCACCAGGCTCAAGGCTGACTCAGCCTTCCATCCTTCCAAGGTGGGTAAAATGAAGACCCAGATTGTTGGGGGGGAGGGGAAATATGCTGATTTTGTAAACCGCTTAGAGAGGGCTATAAAAGCTCTGTAAAGCAGTATTTAAGTCTAAGTGCTATTGCTATCGCTATAAACAATTTAATGCTCAGCTTCTTCCATGGATAGCACATGCCTTATACAAAAATCGCGGGCTATTTTTGGTTGACTTGACTGATGGGTTTACTAAATTTTTAAGGTTTGTAATCTGGTTTCAGATCTTCATTTTGTATAGCTGCTTATCTGTCTCAAAGAAAAAAAATCATTTTCTTTCTTGAAAGAAATTGAGCTCTTCAGAAGTTTGTGCTTCTTCACATTCACATTTTTTTGTCTTTCAACACGGTAGCAATAATGTGCTTTTAACTTTTTTAATTTAAAAAAAAACTGTTTGTTTAAGCAGTAAAGGAGTATTCTTAAGCATCCAAAATGGGGAAAAAATAAGGAAGGAAAACACTTGGCTACTTTCCTACAGAACAACCCTTCCGTCTTCTGCATTCACTCTGAAACCTTCGCTCTCTCTCTCACTCTCTCTCCCCAGTTCTGGATTTAAGAACAGTTTTGCTATTCCCCTAACCCACACCCACCCACCCTCCATGGTCTTTCTCTGCCAGCTGGCAGCTTCTTGACACACAACTCAGGGACAGTATAGAGTGTGGTCATATAGCAATGAATGAGCTCTTTGTGAGATGACTGCAATTCTTGGAACAGATGTGGAGTTGAACAATATGATATCTACAAATGCTGGGCCACTGGTTGGTGTTCATAAAATGTGAGTTGAAATCATTGAAAATATGCATATTTTACCGTGGGAATGAAAATCTCTAGAAAACAAACAAACAGTGAACCAGGCTCAAAACCCTGTTTTTAACAAGGTAGGCTGGCAATTGATCCCACTAGGGATTATGCCAGACCTTATCATTATGAGACTCAGAAGAAAAGTATGTGTAATTTGCAATTATGGGTTACAGGCATCCTTTCCTTCCATTCTAAGTTGCTCAAGAGCTCACAATCATTGCACAAGTGTGTACAGGGTAGGAAGCACAGGATTGGCTGCTAATCTCTTTTAGGGGCATGTAAACAGGTAGGAATGAGGGTTCAGAACAGTCTGAATCCTTCCCCCATAGAGAGGCAATGGGCGAATTTGGGGCAATTTTCTATGCAATCCACAGCCTGATGTCAGGGTTCCAAGTAACATACCCATCGCAAACAAAACTCTGAGATAGGTAGATTCCTCAAAGAATAATTTTATTGAATATATCATATTGGCACAGGATGGTGAAAACTGACTCTGACTATTCTTACAGTTTTCACCTAATTAAAAGTAAAAGTTTTCCACTTTCTCAAAACAGTCACCTGGTCCAATCAGAATACTGCCAGTTGCTATGTGACTCCAGCCCCCTTCTTCCAAGCACCTGCAGGAATGTCCTTGGTTCCCAAGAGAAAGTATTTTGTTTTGACTATAGCACTTCAAATATCTCTATTCCCCGCTCCCTGTCCCTCTTGTGTCGGCACTCAAGTCTCAAAATGGCCTCAGTCAGGCCAGCTTCAGGGTTGACAGCTGATATGATCCATTTTCACATTCAACCTTTTTTATTGTTGTTGTTCCCTCACAACAAATTTGGACCTTTTCTGTTCAGTATTTGAAGTGTTATCCTGCTGGTAGGCAGACAGGTGGATGGACAAAGGCTGATCTCTTTTCACATATTTTTTCCCAGCTTCTATTGAGATGGAAAGGGGAAAAAAGCACAAAAAGAGATGTGCTCCTCAGATCGAATAGAATAGAATAGAATAGAATAGAATAGAATAGAATAGAATTCTTTATTGGCCAAGTGTGATTCAACACACAAGGAATTTGTCTTGGTGCATATGCTCTCTGTGTATGTAAAAGAAAAGATACCTTCATCAAGAATCATAAGGTACAACACTTAATGATACCCATAGGGTACAAATAAGCAACTGAATCATACTAAGGAACAAATAATATAAATTGTAATGATACAAGCAAGAAGTTACAGTCATACAGTCATAACTTGTGATAGGAACAATGACAAGATAAATAGCAGTGCAGACTTAATAAATAGTTTGACAGTGTTGAGGGAATTATTTGTTTAACAGAGTGATGGCATTTGGGGGAAAAAACTGTTCTTGTGTGTAGTTGTTCTGCTGTGCAGTGCTCTATAGCGTCATTTTGAGAGTAGGAGTTGAAACAATTTATGTCCAGGATGCGAGGGGTCTGTAATTATTTTCACAGCACTCTTTTTGACTCATGCAGTATACAGGTCCTCAATGGAAGGCAGGTTGGTAGTTCTTTAAACGTTAAAAGTTCTTTCAACCAGCATTTTGTTTTCACAATGGTAGACCAAATGCTTTTGGTCATCCTCTAAGAACTACGTGATACCCATAGACTATTCCTGTTCCTCAAGGCTTGTAAGAAGAGATCTGATACAGATGGATGGATGGAGGAATCACTCCATTTCATATTCACGCATGGTTTTTTCCCAATTTATCACGTCTCCTCACTACATCATAAGTGCATCTTCATCCTAATTCCAGAGTGTGTTGTGACTCCGGCCCCCGAGCCTGTCCTCATGGAGGAGGATGACTCGGGGAGTGAGGGAGAGGAGCCGAAAAGGCCTCCCTCTCCAGGTTCCTCCTTCCTGGCAATGCCTCAAGTGCCAGCGGACAGCCAGGAAGAAGGCGTGTCAGAACCCCCACAGATAGAGGACGAGGAGGATCAATCCTGGATTGACCCTAGACAGCATCGGAAAGAGAGGTGTGCGCAGCAGAGGAAGAAGTGTGGCAGACCCAGAGAGTGCTGAGTCACTGAGCCACACCCCACAGGGGATAAAAGTGGGTGGGGTTGCCATCGGGCCCTTGTGATGGACAAAATCTACTAATTGTGAACTGCATCATGTGAGCTTCAGACAGTTTTTGGATTTAAGGCTTGGATATTCGTGAGTAACTCTTGACCATGCTCCGGCAATGGACTGTAAACATGCTGACTCTTGATAAGAAACTTGGCTGGCACTTGGAGAGCAGCTGCCCGAACTTTCCTCTGCCAAAGGAAACCAGGCCAACTTGTAAATAAATTGCTGGCAGACATCCTTCAGCACTTGTGTTTTCTTAGGTGAGGTGGGGGGGACAGAACAGAGTGGGAATTCCAATTAAATGTTACAGTGGATTTGATATAATATATATAAATAGGAATCCATGGGCTGGACCTAAGCAACTACTACAGTGTACTTATGCCATTCCCATTTCTGCATAATTTTTCCCATTTATTGATATAAGGACAACAATTCTTTCCTTCCTGTGGGCAGTGGATTGAATCTGGAAGTTATTTTGTGTAAAAATCAATGTTGTTTGTTTGTACCATTTGGACACTCTGCTGAACCCCTTAGGATTCGTCATGATGTTATTTGAATACTTTTCCAACAATTAAATTATGACAATCTAGATTTGAAAGCGGCTCGAAGGCAAAGCTTTATAATTAACAAGATAGATGAACAATGACTTGCTGAACCTTATTTTCTATGGATAATAAAAGTAGTGGGTAGTGAGTAATAAAAAAGTGACTCAAATCCATAAATCTGGCTTTTGTTACTGATTGTAGAACATTCCCTCTGAATTAATTGTAATGACAGCCTCATAAATGTTACTGGTACACATATAATATTGTTCTCCAGGATGATGATATTGATAAGTTATATATGCCCATATTAGAAACGTTCATAATACAATTATTTTTTATAGTATTTCAAGCAGTGAAATCACAGCAGTAGCAATGGTGTGGCAAAGAAAGCATATCTCACGGAACAACAAAAGGCCAAGAAAATTAAGCAAAGCAGTGACTGGTTATTCAGAACAGTACCCATCTAGCTAAATGTATGCCTCAGAAAATACTCAAGATCAACATTTTAGTGGGACGTTTGACTCAATCTCCAATCCATTCCCAAATGTAGTAAATTCCATTTTGTTTTTGCACTATTGTTTCAATGCCAGCATTGACCAAATTCTTGAAAGGCATGGTGATAACACATTTTTAGAGATAGTTAGGTAGTATAAATAGAGGACAGAGGTATAACAATCAGAGTCTTTGACTTGGCCCATCCTATGCTTAAAGCCATCGTTAATATAACCATTATTTAAGGAATTAAATCCAGTGGCTGAGTTTGCCTAACCACCTCACAAACTAGATAGACACATTTCAGTTTAGCTGACATACAGATACATAAACTGTCTGCTCACAACTTCAGTGTGTTCAGTGTGCTTTGTGCTCAGTCAATATTACCCTGTACAAGTTGTGAAGCAGCTATTGTGTGTGCAATGTGTCATTCCATTGAAGCATTGAAGTGTACTTGCTAGCTCTTCATTCCACTGCAGTTGTCAGCTCTGCTTTTTTTCTTTATTTCTTCCCCCCACTCCAACCCCCCCCCCACCCCCGTGAATTATTAATGTGGGAAATTAAAGAGAAAAACCTTTGATTTTGAATGGTTTTTCCTTTTAGTCTAGGAAACAAAAGCCAAGCCAGGTAGAGCAGGGGTGTCAAACTCAAGGGCCAGGGCCTGGATCTGGCCTGGGGGGTTGTTTAGATCTGACCCTGGAAACAGTGAAGGACCAGCCCGTGGTGCCTCTGCCAGTGAAAATGGAGCTTGGGAGGGCCACACATGACCGTCCTAGGCTCCGTTTTCACTAGCAGAGAGTTGCAGGAGGCTGTCACAGCCGAAAACAGAGCTTGGGAGCCTGTTTTTGCTGGCAGAGTGCTCGGGCCACCAGCAACATCCCGACACAAGTGATGTCGAGCTGGCCATGCCCACCCAAGCCCCCCAAGGTCTGATGCAGCCCTCAATGAAATTGAGTTTGACATCCCTGAGTTAGAGAGATGGTTCAGTGTATTCATTTTGTATGAGGTTGACAACATGACTGATTAGGATTTGAACCAGAGACCTTTCAGACTACAGCTGTTGCTCAGCTCATGAATGTGGCAATCAGGATGGAGATTTAAAAGGGGCAAGGCTTTGATTGCCTAGAGAGGAACACCATCTTGTCTTTTATTTTCACTTCTCCCACCCCTGCAGACAGCACCACTACCAGATACACATTCATTTCTTCACCTCTCATTTTTGGCAAGGCATTAGTCATGTCCCTGTGAGAGTCAAGCCTTCATATATGATCATGATTGCTTTCTGTCTGGAATCCATGTCTCTTGGCTTCCTATGGAAAGGCAACAATCTGGTGAGAAGGACCATATGGTTATACAAGACTTTCAAAGGCCAGTAATAATGCATAAAATGTGAAATTTCAATGTAACCAAAAATGATGAGCATTTTCTGGTATTTTGGCATCTTTAGGTATCCTAGTTTTGCACATTAATTTGAGAAGTGTTTTAGAATAGAAATATGCAACAACACAGACACTTTTTTTTTCCAAAAAAGAATCACATTTATTGTGATTATTGATAACATGAAATATTGTTGTCCCAATTATAATACAGACTGGGACAGTCATTTCAAGAGTTACAATGGAACCAAAATGCAACAAACGTGATCTAGGATTAGCCATGTTTCACATCGTCAGGTCCTAATGAGGCCTGGCTAAATCTAGATCTTACATTTTTGGGGAAATACGTTCCTTTTCTATGTGCATTCTTACTCAGATGCACCATTCTTATAAAAACAAATAAAAGCAAATATATTATTGAATTGAAATTGCTCATATTTATTTTGAGTGGGTATCCTGCCCCACACAAGATCACTATGCCAGAAATGGCATCACATCACAAGACTTTCCCAAGCTTACAAAGATTTTAGCGACCTTTCATTTAATGCAGTTTAGTCTCATTTGGGAAAATTAACAGGGCTGCTAATTAACAGTCATCAGGGCTGTCCTATGATCCATTTGCCATCAGTAAACTGGAGAGAGGAGAGGGGGGACGGAGGGAGGGAGAGAGAGAGAGGGAGAGAGAGAGACCTTCAAGAATTGACATAGTTTTCTGAAGGGGGTTAGATAGACAACGGATTTTGTGGACATCATCATTAGTTAGCTACAAACAGGTATTATGGGAATAACATGACTAAGCAAATAGCTAGGTTTCTTATTCTGTGTTTCCCATTTTAAGTATGTTAAAGTGCTTTGCATTACACAATCTTATTGTGAACTTCCATGACTTTGCAAATGACACCAATTTTGTGGAAAACAAGCAAGAAGATGTGCAAGTTGACGTTACATCACAAATTTTAGTGAATTAAGTATTACTAGGAAGGAAGACACACCTTCTGTAATGTCTCCTTATAGCCACTCCTGTAAACTATAAAACATGCCAAAACGATCTATCAGATACTTAAACCCTCCACGTGATCATATTACACTTAGTCCTAACTCCTATGGTTCTTTAATAGCATCACTTATTAATAAAAAGAAAAACAAAATTGATATCATCGTATAAATGAACATGACACATGAATCTATATAATCATTGACTTTAATTATAAAAATCAGTGATTATGTCTGTAGACGTTATCTATTTCTGTGTGGAACAATAACTGGAACAATATTATATTGGCAATAACACTGGAAAGCTATAATCATTCATGGCTTTGTTTTCTGGCTTATCTCCATGAATTGAACAACTAAACTTCCCTGGGTATGTTCCCTTCCACTCGAGCTACACGAGTCTTGCATGTCAATTCCTACATACAATTGTCACTTTCTGGATATTTGTGTTGTTTGTGAAGTTGGCCTTTAATAATAGAAGGTTGTTCTAGGAGGCAGATTTACCATCCAAATGACCACAGCGCACGCAATGCCAATGGCTATTTATTAGCAATTCCACGCAATGGAATTGGCCCACAATCTGCTTAGTGAAGTTGTACAAATAAAAAAAGCACAGCAAAAGCTTCTAGTGTTCCAGAAAAGGACAAGAGGCATTAAAAAACAATATTAAGAAGTGAATGAGCATTGCAGGAGACAAACTATCCACCGAGGAATTAATATGGTGCATACCTTCAAGTCACATCTCCCCATCCAAAAAGAAAAAGAATGGTATGTAAGGTAAAGGTAAAGGTTCCCCTCGCACATATGTGATAGTTGTTCCCGACTCTAAGGGGCAGTGCTCATCTCCGTTTCAAAGCCAAAGAGCCAGTGCTGTCCGAAGACATCTCCATGGTCATGTGGCCAGCATGACTAAATGCCAAAGGCACACGGAACACTGTTACCTTCCCACCAAAGGTGGTCCCTATTTTTCTACTTGCATTTTTTATGTGCTTTCGAACTGCTAGGTTGGCAGAAGCTGGGACAAGTAACGGGAGCTCACCTCATTACGCAGCACTAGGGATTCAAATCCCTGAACTGCTGACCTTTCGTTTGACAAGCTCAGCATCTTAGCCACTGAGCCACCGTGTCCCTTTTATGTAAGGTATGTAAGGAATCACTAATTCTGCAGGTTTTTCTTTTTCCTATTGTAGGTATGTGCATATCTCTTGAATGCCTCTGTGGCTCATGGAGGCAGCTACGTCTTCCAAAAACTTTTGTATTTCTGCTTCAAAGGCTTTCCTAGAATGGCTCCACCTGTGAGAGCACACACTTCGCTTAGTTGGCAGTCCTGCAAAAATGGTTGTTCTTTGATGAACACTCTCAACAAAGGAAAGGGTTTGAAGCAGCCACACATTCATTGTATTTATTGATTAATAATATTTGAGTAAACCCCCTCCCGCCAAATATTTGAGGAAGCCTGAGCATCATGTATCTAACTTGAAATGAGAAAATTAACCACATCCAGATATGGAGCTCCACTGTTCATTGCTTAACTACCCATGTCCTGGGCTTGTCTGATGAATGACATATTAAGAATGACATATTAAGGTAAAGGTTCCCCTCAGACATACATGCTAGTCGTTCCCGACTCTAGGGGGCAGAGCTCATCTCCGTTTCAAAGCCAAAGAGCCAGTGCTGTCTGAAGACATCTCCATGGTTATGTGGCCGGCGTGACTAAATGCCAAAGGCACATGGAATGCTGTTACCTTCCCACCAAAGGTTTTTTCTATTTTTCTACTTGCATTTTTTACGTGCTTTCAAACTGCTAGGTTGGCAGAAGCTGGGACAAGTAACGGGAGCTCACCGTTACGCAGCAGTAGATTCGAACCGCTGAACTGCCAACCTTTCGATCGAAAAGCTCAGCATCTTAGCCACTGAGCAAATAATAATAATTATTATTCATATTATATATTTTATTTAATGGTATATATTGTAATTATTTTTATCTATTTTATTGTAAGCCTAGGCTCACATGTGAGATGAGCAGTTACATTAATCAAACAAATAAATAAAATTACTAAACCAAGTTATTATTACAGATTATTATTGTTGTTATATTTGATTATCATTTTATTTTTTTGTACATCACTCACCCAGAGTTTCACAGCTGGAGTTGGGTGAGCATATGACTTTTAATAAATAAATAAGACCTATGAAGATTTTTTGATCACGTACATGATTTTTCCTCAGGCATTTTAAATTGGCCTTTAATTTTAGTTTAGTTTATATTGTTTACATTTTTGAATGACCACCATGTTGCTACCTAAATGATATGGTGTTTTCATTTTGTACTTTATTTTTTTTTAATTATTTTATTTGTTTACTCGTTTTTTCTCAGATTGTATTCCTAATGTGTTTGATTGAGAAAGATTTGGCTATTGGATGGTTTACAATTTAAATAAGCCATTTTTAATAATGATTTCAGAATTACCCTTCAAAACACCTCCATGAAACAAAGGAACACACTATCTTGTAATGAATGGAATAGACCAGGGGTGTCAAATTTGATTTCATTAGGGCCACATGAGGGTTGTGTTTGACCTCGGTGTGTGTCTGTGTGTGTGTGGCCAGGCTGGGTGTGGCCAGCTCAACATCACTAGTGTTGGGGCCACCTGTGGTGGCCCAAGTGCTCTGCCAGAGAAAATGGGCTCCTGAGCTCTTTTTCAGCTGCAACAGCCTCCTGCAACCTTTTGCCAGTGAAAATGGAGCTCAGGAGGATCACATGTGGCCTTCCCGAGTTCCGTTTTTGCTGGCTGAGGCACCACAGGCTGGTCCTTTGGTGTTTCTAGGGCAGCCCCACGGGCCAGATC
The DNA here is from genome assembly GCF_028640845.1 of Ahaetulla prasina. Classification (NCBI taxonomy): domain Eukaryota; kingdom Metazoa; phylum Chordata; class Lepidosauria; order Squamata; family Colubridae; genus Ahaetulla; species Ahaetulla prasina. The sequence continues at coordinate 79,091,709 of NC_080545.1, read as the reverse complement.
TAAGCACCCCCCAGGCTGGATCTGGCCCCTGGGCCTTGAATTTGACACCCCTGGAATAGATGTAAGACTTATCTATTAAACAACAGCAGCAGGTGAACTGCCTTGACAAACCATTGTGTTTGTATTTTGCACACACTTATGGAAAAATCAGTTCAGGTATGCTTCTAGGTGTTCACTAGAAGAAAGGCAAGGCTGCGATGGGGAACTAGATCAACAGAAATGGCAAGGTGCAATCAATGCATGCCCAGTGTCTGTAATAGCTATTCTAAGAAACAGGAGAAATTTACCAAACCTATTTTTCCAATGTTATCACGATTACAGGTAGTCCTTGACTTACAACAGTTCACTTCATGATCATTTGAAGTTACAACAGCACTGAAAAAAGTGACTTACGAGCATTGTTCAATGTTATGACCATAGCAGCATCCTCAACAGGATCAAAATTCAAATGCATTGCAACTGGCTCATATTTATGACAGTTGCAGTGTCCTGGGGTCATGTGGTCACCTTTTGCAACCTTCTGACAAGCAAAGTCAATGGGGAAACCAGATTCACTCAACAACTGTATTTCCAATTTAACAACTGCAATGGTTCACTTAACAAATGTGGCAAGAAAAGCGATAAAATGCGGGCAAAACTCACTTAACAAATTTCTCACTTAGCAATATAAATTTTGGGTTCAATTGTGCTCGTAAGTTGAGGACTACCTGTATTTATGTTGCTGTAAATAATCATTGTCCTTCGTTTACGTATATTTAAAACTTCAACTGAATTATCTAAATGCACCTCTCATTTCTCATTACCATTTGATCCCACCAATACGTGCACACACACTTGCAAATGGAGTCAAATTCATTATGAATCAAATGCAGTGGGCTCTGATTTTTGGCAAGATAATGGTTTGTTTTGCTAAATTCTTGTCTTTTTGAATTTCTATTTAAGTAGGATATGGCTAGACAAATTATCTTACCCTGGAGGCTGAGACCAGTTACTAATTCTGCATGTGCTGTATTTCAGTCAGTGCCGTATAGAAGCCAGTTTTATCTAATCTGGCAGCTTTAGCTGTACTGGAATGGCCACTTTGAATTTTGGGAATTATAGTCCCAGCACATTTAAATGGCATCAAGTGAGGGAAACCAGCTAAACGTCAGACTGTTTTGTTAAAATGGAAGACTACTGAAGACAGAATGTCATATTGCTTAGTAGAACTATTTCAGAATTCCATCTCTAATTTGTACTTTTAGTAGTTTAGAAAAGAAAAAAAACATTTGACATATGTCTCTTCTTGGCAAAGAAACAAGTTCTAATGCTCTAGATTTTCTTTAACTTTTTTCATAAATATATTCACAGGTCTACCCCTGGGTGCTAATTGCTTGCATACTGTTTTTTGTTTTGTTTTTTTTACAAAAACTTCAGGACACTTTGAATAGTAACAGGTGCAGTTAAGTGTTAATTTCTCTCCCAGGCTCCATGTTTCCAATGACTGCTTGTGACAAAGCTCTCAAAAAGGAGAAGGACGTGTGTCTCCATGTCAAAGTATTTACTAAGGCAGCATAATGAACTTAGACTAAGACTAAACCCTCCCCAACAAATAAAGCTAATTACTTTACTGGGGACAGAGATCAGCAGGAAATAAATATACTACTATAATATTATAAATATACTAAAAGATAGCTAACTTTCATCATACTTCCTTGGCTTAAAAAATGTCTATTAACACTGGTGGTAGAATGGTTATCTATAGCTTTTCTCTCAATGCCTAACCATTTTTTCCCACTTTTCCACAAAGGTTAAGAATTGAACACAGATGATAGAAATAGTTGGCATGCATAGTTCCAAAAACACACCAAAGGCAATAGATATGCTGATACCTCGTGGTAGATATTACGGCCAATGGAAAATCATCGGCCAATCATTACTGCATCAATGGATGAAAGGTTTGACCAATGCTAGACCCTTGTGTTTAACCACCTCTCAAAACTAATTCCTGGCTTTATACTCTGCTTTTCCTAGTCAGGCCAGCAGAAGACCTGCCCACCATAAGTGAGAGCATTCTCAAAACTTGCTCCTGGCTTTGCTCTAAGTTGGCACAAGCTTTGCTCCTTGCCTTCCCTATGCAACCTCACATTATGGAGGCAAAGAAGACTAAGTTTAAGTAAAAATTGTTGTGCCCATGTTGCTCATAATCTCACCAGTGATCCATGAGTGACAGTTTGAGATCCTTCCTACTGTATGCGTAACCTCCATCTTGATATTACATTGTACGTACTATGAATATGCATTGGATTTAGATGAATTATGAATCCCAAGCTGAATTAGGCTTTCACATAGAATCAGGAGCTGCTCAAATTATAGCAGAGCTTCTCCAAAGCAGACTGAATCTGAATTTGAATCTTTTCAAGCTTTAGTAGTGATTCACAGCTTGGAGATGGGGGACAAGTAGAGAAACAGGCAGATACAGACTGGATGTCTGCAGAAAAGGGGAAAAAAAGCCATTTCTCTTTAACTCTATAATGAAAATTCCAGGATTGGAAAAGCATTGTCTGCACACAACCTTAATATTTAGTTGCACGCTTCAGCCTCATTATCAACATAAAAGCTTTCATAAGACTGATAAATTTTGAAACTCCATTATCTCTTATAACTTGTTGCAAGTTAAATACTAGCAACTTTGGATCATATCAGCACTCTATAGCTGGCGATAGACAACCGAATTTAAGACTCATTCTCCATCCTACTTCTTCCATATGTAACAGGTCCTGCAATGCCCATCTAGCTCTAGGAACAGTCCCCAGTGTGGAAAGAATTCAGGTTTGCCCTTACGCTTTCCATGCAAAAGTTAGTTCAGTTTGGCATAGGCAACAACAGGAGCAAATGACATGGGGCAGAGATTCCATCGAGATATCATAATATAACATAAGTTACTTTAATGGGCTCTCAGCCTACTGCAGATTCTTCTCTGCATTGACTTCCAAGTCTACCAAATTAGCATCAGCTACAGTCTCTTGATGGCTCCTTTTGTAATACGTAATTATGATTAGATAGATGATTAGATACTATGAGTTCTGGGATTTGCATTCAGCAAAGGCCTAGAGGAAATCAAAATGGAGAAGGCTAACAAAAGAGTTCTTCAGTCCAGCAACTCTTTCTAAAGGCAGTATTCAAGCTACAATTCTAAGCAAATATCTTCTCAAGCCAATAACCTCAAATGTGTACCTCACAGAAGATTAAGATACATTGGAAAGGCTTTGCTACAGAAGCTTAGAGTGTATATCTTATCATTTGATGTATGTTGATTTTCAGTCAAGTCATAGATTCTGTTTAATATCTTTTACCCAAGGTAAATCTCAATATTTGACAGCACCTGGTTAATCTCTTCTGAGCTTGGAAATGAAATTGGGCCAAGCCTTGTTCAGGCAGTTGCAGAGAGTACCTGGCTGTAGTTTAGACAGAGAAGTTTAAAAAATATTCCAGAAGGATGGCAGTGACAAACTATTTTGGTTACTGTTGCCAAGAAAATTGAAAGGGATCTGTTCACTGAGTTTTATGTCAAACTTAACTTGAAGGAAATTTAGCCAAATCCACCTTTTAGCCAATGTGAAAAGCTACACATTAAGGTATGTAAACAAGCAGAAAATGTTACCGATATATTTCCCATGATCATGATCTGGCATCTTGAAATATTTTTGTAGCAAAGTTTGTCAATACTAAACCAAAAATAGCTAGTCTACTGTAATCAATTGTGATAAGGAAGTCACTCAAAAAGGAACTGAGATATCTCACTAGACTAGATTGGTCACTAAAGTGACTATGAGGTCCACAATTTATTCTGTGAATTTGGGACACTAGTAAGTTACCACCAAACCTAAGGCCTGAAATGAATCTATGTATGTAGTCACTCTAGAATTTGAGTAAAACCCTCATATATTCTAAGAGATATTTATCACTTTGATAAATCTGACCTGTTTCTTTGTGCCCTGTAGTCTCACCTTTCTATGTATAAATAAATAGTAAAATCACTCTTCTTCTGCATGATTCTTTCTGTCACAGACCTGATATATATCCAAAGAAAACAGGGAGGAAACGGGTTCAGAAGAAGCAATGATGTAATAATGCAATCTTGGAGAGAATATGAAGCAGGAATTCATTATATGGTTTTGCAGTGAGCATTCCAAATCCCCTTTGACAGAGTTGATTTAATCAAGAATGGTGAAAATTTTAGCACAAAGACATAGATGCTGGTTTACTGCTGTGGAACACAGCATCTGAAACAAGAATATAAAGCATGAAAGTAAGAGAAATGGAGGACGGGAAACACAAGATTTTCATGGGAAGAGTTAGAAGAAGATAAATGTTTGCCTGGATTATGAATGTTTGTGTTGTTTCTGTTTCTCCCCCCCCCCATTTTGTGTTGCTGTTGTTTATTCAAATAGATTCTACAAGGGGAACATGGGAGACATTCATGCTACTGAGGGAGAGCAGTGAGAATACATTTCCTTGGCCTATGGATTCTCCAGGCCTTTGAGTCTCCTTCTTTATCCCTACAAGCAGACACGTGGGAACAGTTCCGTGGCAAGTCTCCATAGCCCTTAGAAACATGTGGCTTCTTCTCAGAGTTTGCAGGAGAGCGAGAGACTGGTGGTTCCATATGCTTCTTCCTCACATGACACCTCAAGCGTACCTCAGGTGCAGCTTTGTCATTTCCTAGAGTTTTCTCTTGCACACCACAGAGATCACACGGCAGTCTCTAAATCCTCGTGGGGCACTACTGGATGATTCTGATGACTCTCCAAGTAAGAGGCTAAATCTGGATCCCCAGCCTGCTGGGCCCTGTCTCGAGGTGTCTTACCCTATAATGGTAAGGCAGAAAAAAAAGAGAGAAAGAGAGAAACCCTCAGCAATAGAAAGGGGGAACCAACATGTTGAGCATACGGATTCCTTCCCTTCAACCAGGGGTGTCAAACTGGCAGTCTGTGGGCCGGATGCGTCACGTGCAGGCCACACCCACCCCAGCTCCGTGAATGGGGAAACATTGTAAAACATCATGTGATGGCAACGTGACATGAGGAGTTTGACACCCGTGCCTTAGGCCTTTATTTGACTCAATAGGAATTCACTTTTTAAAGATAACATTGAAAACACAGTTATATTTAGCAGAGGAATTGTTCCTCTGACAATTCCGTTTACTTGTTTTGATGGGCTACCATATATAAAGCTCCAATGAGCTTTGTTTTGGTGGATTCTAAGTGTGAAGTCCTGTTTTAAATCAACCTTTAAGCCAATGAATCTTTGAATGTTACAACCTAACAACATTTTCTTGGAGTCTTAAACTGATTAGTTACCAAGAACTACGCATGCAGTGGCTTCCAAATTACAATTAAAAACATCTTCACCGGTATAGGCCCTACATGAAATCCCATCGTTTCAATTCTTAAGTGGCATTTCAAGATCATATAACCCTTTTAAAGTGCTGATTTACCAGCTGGCTATATTGCTCATAAACTGTGGTTTTACATGACTTGTATTCTTGTAGATTCCATGGTTTTGACTACCGTCAAAAGCCGCCCTGAAATAGCTGATAGCAAGTGACAAATGACAGGTAAATAAAACCAGCAGGGCTTCTGTCCAAGTGAACACGGTGAAAGCGTGCTGAAAAACAAGCAAGCGGAGGCTCTCAACATATTTGCAAAGGCATTGCCTGGGTTGGCTACGCATTGATTTCACTTGCACACAGAACTATTAAAATGGATGTGTTTGGTTTGGTTTGGTTTGGTTACCTTGGAGTCCATTTTCCTCAATGATGCCCCTGCTTCTACCAGCAGCTGGCAGATGCCACGGTGGCGTTGGCAAGCTGCCTTGTGCAACGCTGTCTCACCCCTGGGTGTTTAATGGGAGGAAAAAAAGCCTATCAATATAATGAATTACATTCAACAAGACATAATTTTGACGGCTGCTGACACAGGCACATTTTCTTAATTTGTCCTCTAGATCTTTGGTACAGCAGAATATGGTCTTAAGAGAGCTCAAAGTTTTCATTTTAGTTTTGCTTTGTTTTATTGCCATGCTTAAAGCAACGTACTGAATATTAAGTTGTTACCCACACTGAGGTCCAATTTTAAATCACTTACATGATGGGTTTTTTCCCCTACACCTCTGCCCATTTGGATGAATTCCCTTGAAGAGTAAATTTCCTTCTCTTTCATTCCCAGAATCTGAACAATAAAATACTTTGGCTTCAAACAGTGGAGTATGCTTACATGTGTGTGCTTTAAGAACTTTAAAGCAGACATCAATATTTATGTTGTATAATTCGCTAGATTTTGGAACTGAATATTATGTCATCTCTGAAGATATATACACTGTAAAAGCTGGGTGTTAACATTTAAACCAATATGAAGAAGTTTTATTCCATTTTTTATTTTGCTTGGGCTTAAAACCAAAGAATTTAGCAGAGATTGCAAATACAAGCTGTGATTCTCACAGGCTGCCTAATGATGGATCTTTATGTTCTTATTGTAGTAACTACACAAGGAACAAAAGAAAGCAATTAATTGTATCCAGAAGCTAAGAGATGCAAGTATAGATTAACTAGATCCCAACCACACAGCTAGATCTCTTTTTCTAGAGCTCTTAAGGATTTCTTTTTCCTTTTTCTTGCAGCACCATGACATTTTCACTAATCTGGTTATTCCTTTCAGATGCTTTTAGACTAGCATTATGCCAATCTGTTCACTTTCCAACAATTTGCCCAATTTGGAATTAGGAAACATTAGTTCAAGGTGATATCTTAGAGGTGTCTATAAAGCTTTGTATAGATTTTTTGGCTTTTTACTTAACGGATGCCCCTAGCTCATATATTGCTTCACCGTAATGTATAAGTCTTTTTTCTCCAGCTTTTTCTGGGCAACAATCACCTGATAGCACTATATTGGTAACTGATCAATAGGGCAGAGTCAAATGATCATTTTGAGGCGCAATCATTGAATGGAAGGGACCAAACAAACTCTTACAAAGAAGTATACAAACTTGGTGGGAAAAAATTAAACTGAAATTTAAATGCAGATCTTTTTTTCTCAATATAATGTCCCCAAGAATTTCTACAAAATTGCTTTTAGTCCCTATGTGGGAATAGTAGAACATGGATTTGACCCAGTATTGATTTGAACTTCAGCTTTCATCACTACTGGTCATGTTGGCTAGAATTGAAAAGTGTTTTTTTTCCTTTCTCTTTTAGATTTGGAGGGAAAAATCAAAACAAAAGCCCAACTCTGTAGTGAACTTTCATGTATCTAATAATGTCCTCAAAGTAATCATTTTGGATTTGGTAGACAGGACTATAATACTTGCTGTGGTGGGGATTCAGAGAAGGCAACTATGGATTTCAGAACTTCGCATGTTTTAAAAGGAATAAAATATAGACTTTAAATAGGAACGGACAGGCTAAGGTTGTGTGAATCAACATGTTAAATTGTTATTTTATGCTTAATCTTAGATGACATTGCTTTGATTTTCCTATGCAACGAAAAGTAAGCTGGAATGAAAATATGAGAAGAGGAGCTGAGTCAGCAAGACTTACGTTTCGCTATCTGTCATATCCAGTAACTCAGAAGGACCTACAAAAGAAAATAAAACAGATGATGATTGTAATGTATTACTGTAAGTTTTGGCGGGAGTTTTAGGCGGGAAATATCTCGTTTCTGATTGGATGCAGCCTCAGGCTGAAGGGTATATAAGGAGAGGTTTTTCTCCAGAGTTTTGCTGGGTCACACTATATTAAAGAGCTGTTGTCACCAACCTGGTCTCCTGCCTCGTCAATACCCATACATAACATTGGCGACGAGGATGGGATATTGAGGCAGAGCACCAGAACAGAGCTGAACTCACTACGAGAATCAAACCCAGCAAGGTGACGGCGAATGCAGCGATGACCGGCTACACGCCACCCACGCCGTTTGACCCTGCCCAGGAGACATGGGGAATATATATGACCCGTTTCGAAAGTTTCCTGGAGGCAAACGAGCTACAGGGAGTCTCCGACAACCGCAAACGGGCTTACTTCATAAGCCACTGTGGGTCAGCAGTCATCGCCGTCGCAGAAGCCCTAGCGGAGCCAACACCGCTACACTCCGTCTCGTGGCAGACCCTTCAGACACTCCTGAAGAATCACTACGCACCAGCCCCGTCCAAATACGTTCGAGGGTGCGAGTTTGGGGAGCGCAGGCAACAAGAAGGCGAGTCTATCAGCGACTACATGGCAGCCCTGAGACAAGCCTCCAAGCATTGCGAGTACCGCGATCTGGACGAAGAGCTGCTGGAACAACTTATACGGGGGGTCAGAGACATCCGTTTGAGGAGACGGTTGCTAGCCAAGAGCAACCTGACATTGGCAAACGCTCTGGTCGAAGCCAGGGCCCATGAGATGTCCAACCATGCAGCAGACACCTTACAAAGCGACTCACGCCGATGGCGGGCGCAAAGCGAGCACAGTCCACCACGAAGAAACCTATCGTGAGTCAACCAGCGAAGAGGAGGAAGAAGTCCACTACACCGGAAAATCGACAAGGAAGACCCGGAGGAATGCGGAAGTTGCGGGCGACATCAGCGCCAAAGATGTAAGTTCAGGGACGCCATTTGCCGGCGGTGTGAAAGGAAGGGGCACCTGGCTCAAGTCTGCCGAGCACCCCAACCTTCCCGCCGAAAATTCAAATCGGCCAATCAGAGCGGCTCTGAGTCAGAGATGCAAACCCCACATTCCCGCCGAAATTTCAAACCAGCCAATCAGAGCGCGAGATCGGCGAGGCGACCCGCGATTGGCCAGGAAAGAAAGAGCGCGAAGTCAAACCGAATGACTGTTACCATAGACCACGCAGCTACCCGCATCGAAGAAAAGATCTTCACAAACCCGACAATTGAAGGCGTACCGTGCCGACTGGAAGTAGACACAGGATCAGCTATCACAATCATGTCCTGGGACACTTTTGTGAAAGCCTTGCCGCACATCGCAAAGCGCAAGCTACAGAAACAACGGCCCCGGGTGCAGGATTACCAGGGCAACCGCATCCCTGTTCGAGGGACAACGACCGTCGAGGTCAAGTACGGGACATACGAAAAGACCCTGCCCATCACGTTAGTCGAGGGAACCTTGCCAAGCTTGCTGGGGCTAGACTGGTTCCGGGCGTTGGGAATGGGGGTGACTGGCGTCCACCGGAGCGGATGCAACCTGCAAAACGCCCTACTGGAGGAATTCGCAGACGTATTCGAGGACCGTTTAGGCAAGTACAAGGGGACCCCTATCTCCTTCAATTTAGACCCCCAAATAGCTCCCATTAGGTTAAAGGCAAGGAGGGTTCCTTTTGCACTCAAACCTAAAATCGACAAAGAGTTAGATAAATTAGTCAGCCAGGGGATACTAGTGCCAGTTGACCATGCCAAATGGGAGACGCCAATCGTCACCCCTATAAAACCAGACGGGTCCATAAGAATTTGTGCTGATTACAAGGCTACCTTGAACAAAGCATTGCAAAAGAGCGCCTACCCAGTTCCAGTAGTGCAACACTTATTGCACTCACTAGGGCACGGACAAGTTTTCGCCAAATTAGACTTGGCACAAGCGTACCAACAGCTACCCGTAGATGCTAGCACAGCTGAGGCCCAGACCATTGTAACGCACCGGGGTGCCTTTAAGTGCACCCGGTTACAGTTCGGGGTGAGTGTGGCCCCGGGGCTATTCCAAAATTTGATGGAGCGGCTCCTACAAGGGTTACCGGGAGTCGTACCCTATTTCGATGATGTGTTGGTATCAGGGGAAGATTTAAGAGAACTGGGGAAGCGATTAAGGAAAGTTTTGGCCATTTTTAGGTCGGCAGGATTAAAAGTCAAAGCAAGCAAGTGTCAGATAGGGGTCGAATCTGTTGAATTTTGGGCTATAGAATAGACAAAAAGGATTCACCCACTGAGAGCAAAGTCAAGGCGATAAAGAGAGCCCCAGCACCCAAAAACAAGACAGAACTCCAGGCTTTCCTGGGTCTGGTAAACTTTACGCCGTGTTTTTAAAAGACAAGGCAACCGTTGCTGAACCGCTGCATAAATTGCTTGGAAAAACACTGCTTGGTCGTGGGGAAGTCAGAGAATAGGGCATTTGAGGCAGTAAAAGTTTGCTATCAAGCGATAGCCTGTTAATACAATACAACAACAGACTGCCGTTAGTATTGGTTTGTGATCGTCCCCTATGGAGTAGGAGCGGTACTTAGCCACAGACTCCCAAACGGCACTGAAGCCCCTATAGCGTTCTATTCACGAACGATGTCCCGGCTGAGAGGAATTACAGCCAGCTAGATAGGAGGCTCTCGCAATAGTGTCAGGGGTGAAAAAATTTCATGAATACGTTTTTGGGAGAGACTTTGAAATTATCACTGATCACCGACCGCTATTGGGGTTACTGGCTGGCGACCGTCCAACGCCAGTAGCACTCTCACCTAGACTGACCAGATGGACTATTTTTTGACCGCATACTCCTACAAGCTGCAGCATCGGCCTGGAAAAGAGCTGGGGCATGCGGACGCATTGAGCAGATGCCCATTGCCAGGGGAAATCGAGGACCCCACCCCGGGCACACCCGTCCTACTAATTGACTCTTTGGACTCGGGGCCAGTCACATCGCAGGAAGTGGCTCGGCCTCCTACCGGGACGTTGTTTTAAGAACTGTAATCAGTTGGGTTCAAAGGGATGGCCGCTGCGCCCGGCGACGTTTCAAGGAATTTGTAAAGAAAAAGGGAATTGTCTGTGCAAGGGGTGCCTGCTCTGGGGGATAGGGTGGTAGTTCCAGAGAAGCTGAGAAAAAGTCCTGGAACTCCTGCATGAGGGTCACCCAGGAATTGTGAGGATGAAGGGTTTGGCTAGGAGCTATGTCTGGTGGCCCCTAATGGACAGGGAAATCAGTGACAGGGTTGGCCGATGCCAAGTATGTCAGGAATCCAGACCACTACCACCCACGGCCCCAGTTTTGGAGTGGGAGAAACCCCAAGGCCCTTGGTCCCGCATACACATTGATTTTGCCGGCCCTTCCACGGCCAAACATTTCTAATTGTGGTGGATGCATTCTCCAAATGGCTGGAGATCATCTAATGAAATCCACAACCGCGGAGCTGTCATCTCAGCACTAAAACACCTTTTCGCCACGCACGGGTTACCGGACACCCTCGTGTCCGATAACGCCCACAGTTCACCGCAGCATTATTTGAAGGGTACCTGGCTGAAGAGGGCATCCGACATGCCTCTCAGCGCCGTTCCACCCTGCGTCGAACGGCCTTGCTGAACGTTTTGTCCGGAGTGCGAAGAAGCGCTATCACGAAGCGGCCCGGCGATTGGCAGGCACAAATCGACGCATTCCTAACCGTCAACACAGGACCCCTGTGTGGCCACCGCCGCAGCCCAGCCGAGCTATTAATGGGGCGGAAGCTACGGTGCCCGCTAGACCGGCTACACCCGAACTACGTACAGGACGGGTTCAACACAAGACCAGCTAGAATCCGAGAGTTAAACATAGGAGACTCAGTGTGGGCACATAATTACAGCGACGGCCCTAACTGGAAGAGGGGGATAGTCATAGACAAAACGGGCCCCAAATCTTATCTAGTGGAACTAGACGATGGCAGAATCTGGAGGCGCCACATAGATCAATTAAGAAACAGATTGAGCGATAAGGCAGAATTAGGCGAGAACAGCCCTGACTATGATTTAATTAACCCCACAGCTGACCGGCGCCAAGAACAAACAGAAAGCGTAAGCAAAGAACCAAACAGAGACTTATCTGAGTCAGGCGAGGTCCAGCGACACCCTCCGGTCCCTCTAGAGGACAGCAGGTCCGAGCCGGCGAATAATCCAGGGCCGGATGGCCGGGAGGAGGAGCTCAGAGGAACGAAAAGTCCCTCCGGCAAGCTCGACTCAACTCCAGAAAGTGAACTGCGCAGGTCCGGGAGAGTCAGGAGACGCCCCACGTACCTGCAGGACTACGTAGAGAAGTAATATGCAAATATTGGCAAAGTGCCTTCTGGGAGGGAAGGAGTGTAATGTATTACTGTAAGTTTTGGCGGGAGTTTTAGGCGGGAAATATCTCGTTTCTGATTGGATGCAGCCTCAGGCTGAAGTGTATATAAGGAGAGGTTTTTCTCCAGAGTTTTGCTGGGTCACACTATATTAAAGAGCTGTTGTCACCAACCTGGTCTCCTGCCTCGTCAATACCCATACATAACAATGATGTTGTTTTCTACTGGATGTTGAAATCTGTTCCCCACCCTGCTCTCCCAGAAATTTCCTTCCTCTGTGAAAGATGCTTTTGTTTTGCTTTTTGTATTTAACTTATCCTCAGAGTACTTTAATGCTTCTTTCAGGAATTTTTTTGAGTCTATCTTACTACTGGAGATGCAATAGTTAATGTTTTTCTCTGCAAGCTCTGTAATCATTGTTTGATACTTCCCTATCTTGAAGAGCCCTCTTGAGATTGATTTGAATTATGGGAGGCAGCAGAATTATGGCGAGATGCTGATATAACGAAACAGGATATTCACTCACAATCAGCTATACTGCTCGTAGCAATGAAGTGATTTTTCTTCCCCTTCTGGAAGAGAGGGGGAACAAACAATTTCTCCAAGCTCAATGAATTTAGAAAGTGCATAAGGTATTTTTACTCCATCACTCTGAACTAGATTCTAGATTCAACTTCAGAGACGAAAGGAAGAATTTCATGCCCTTTCTCACCCAGTAAAAGTTGTGTCTCAATCTTGCTTTGGGCCAAGGTTCCCAAAAATGGTCAGCATCAACCCCCAAGGGTTAATGGGAGTACCCATCATTGTTATTGTTATTATTAGTAGCAGTAGCAGCAACACTATTATTATTAAACTAAAGGTAAAGGTTCCCCTCGCACATATGTGCTAGTCGTTCCTGACTCTAGGGGCGGTGCTCATCTCTGTTTCAAAGCTGAAGAGCCAGAGCTATCTGAAGACGTCTCTATGGTCATGTTGCCAGCATGACTAAACGCCAAAGGCACACAGAATGCTGTTACTTTCTCACCAAAGGTGGTCCCTATTTTTCTACTTGCATTTTTTACATGCTTTCGAACTGCTAAGTTGGCAGAAACTGGGATAAGTAACGGGAGCTCATCCCATTACGTGGCGCTAGGGATTCAAACCACTGAACTGCCGACCTTTCGATCGACAAGCTCAGTGTCTTAGCCACTGAGCTACCACGTCCCTTCTTTTATTATTAAAGTAGTATTTATTAAATCAGTTTCATATAATAAATCTTCATACAGGTGTGGGGGATCTTTGCCTTAGACTATTGACAGAGAACAAAGGTGAACAGGCCCCTTTCCAACATATCCTTGTAGAAAGAAGGTGATATGAGAAGTAATTGTAGGGAGGAGATAACTTATGGGTGAGATAATGCTTTGCATGATTCAGTTCTTGGTCCAACATCTCCAGTTAAAGGAACAGGTTAAAGGACAATCTACTGCCTGAGACCTGGTAGATTTGATTCCAGCTAGAAATGGAAAATATATATCTTTGTCAAGAGTCAATCCTGACTTAATAGCAGATAATCAGTCAAAATTGATCAACAATAGCAATATATATATATATATCTCTTTATAGATCTCTGAGTTTGGTAATAAGTAAAGATAAGGGTTCACCTCGTACATATGTGCTAGTCATTCCCGATTCTAGGGGACAGTGCTCATCTTTGTTTCAAAGATGAAGAGCCAGAGCTATCCAAAGACGTCTCCATGGTCATGAGGCTGGCATGACTAAATGCCAAAGGCACACGGAACACTGTTACCTTCCCACCAAAGGTGGTCCCTATTTTTCTACTTGCATTTTTCACGAGCTTTCGAACTGCTAGGTTGGCAGAAGCTAGGACAAGTAATGGGAGCTCACCCCATTACGCGGCGCTAGGGATTTGAACCGCTGAACTGCTGACCTTTTGATCGACAAGCTCAGCATCTTAGCCACTGAGCCACCACATCCCTTCGGTAATAAGGAAGCAGCAAATAATTTATAACAAGAATAACAATAAATAAACATTGCTATATTCCTTATAAACTCCTGAAGATACTAAAGACTGAACAGGCGGAAACCAAGACGGTGACCATAATAAAGATTAAGAGAAAATAAGAGGGGAGCCAAAAAGAAAGTAAAGAAGGGAGAGGTTAATCGTGAACTATGAGACTTATTCAACATTATGGGCCTCCAAGTAAACTCCCCCCCCCCGCTTCTAACTTTCTGTCTCTCAGAGCTACTGTTTGCTGCCAGCTAATGATTCCAGATCCCCCTATTGCAGAACAATAGCTACACAGATGTGGGAAAGGTTGGCACTGGGAAAGCAAATGCTACTGTCCTTCTGCCACAGCAGGAAGCTGGCTGTCTTAGCAAGGGACAAGCAAGGAAAGAAAAAGAAAGGGGCCTGGTAGAGGGAGAGAGCGAGAGAAAACGCCAACCAACTCAAGGCAAGTCCAATAGGGAAACGCATCAGTGAGATTTCCATCAAGCAAAACAGCAGGGAGGGAAAGTAAAATAAAACAAGAGGGAGGGTGGGAAGGAAGGAAGGAGATGCAAGGAGGCAAAGAAATAAATAAAGGGCTCTGGGAAATCAAGAGGAAATAATGGGGGCACTCTCACTTGAAAAGAACTAAAATGTGGATAGTATGGGAGAGGGCGCCCCATGGGAACCACAGTCTTCCCTTAATGTCTCTAATCATCCATCTCTTTCCAATTATTAGCTCCTTTCTCCTCCCTCTGCCTTCAGTTGCTCAAGCCAACACATGGACCGGTGGTTTCCCAGGATGCAAATGAGCTTGTGTTTCTATACCCTTGCTTCTACATGCGAGAAAGCAGAGGATGGGGAAAGATGGCAGATAGCTCGTCCATCTCTGAGCTCATAGTAAGAGAAAAGAGAAAGCAAAAATGTCAAGTCTTTGTGGAATTTTACAATTAAAGGACTCCAATGATTGCCATTCTCTCTTTCCCAAACAATTCCCTAATCTTCTGTATTAGATGTCAAGCAAAGAGATGTTTACCCTGATCAATTTCGTTGTATACATGATGTACAATGACAACAAAGGCTATACTATAGTTTTGGGTTTTTTTCTAAATCCCTTTGCATGCAACCAATCTATTTTCTTTTGTCACCTTCTTGACAAATATTTATTTATTTATTTATTGAGTTTGTATTGATAATATATATAAGTATAAGCATGAATTGAATACGTAAAGTGAATACAATTAAAGGGAACATTAGGACAGGAACGGTAGGCTCGCTGGTGCTCTTATGCACGCCCCTTACAGACCTCTTAGGAATGGGGTGAGGTCAACAGTAGACAGTCTAAGGATAAAATTTTGGGGGTTTTGGGGATGAAACCACACACATGTATGATTAATACACAAACAGATGTACATGTAACAGATGGGTTTATACATGTATGATTAATACACAAACAGATGGGTGGGCCAGAGAGAACTCTGAAGTTGACTAGGACAGCATGGTAGTAATTATCACATATATTCCGTAACCCATTTAGAAACCACTATGGCTAAAGAAAGTTTTAGTACTACAATCAGTGAGGAAACCAGGTAAATAATGATAGAAGTTAAGACTGAGATTGAGAAAGAGACATGCCATCCATAGGGGTGAGAAGAGAGAGAGAGAGAGAGAGATTTAGATTGAGACTGAAATTCAAGACATGGTTCTAGCCATTATTAAGCACTTGGAAATCCTTCTGCTTGTAATGGGAAAATATCAAATGTAAGTTTTATCATCCACCATTTACCATGACTTGTTCCATTTTTTGTTCCAGATTTTTAAATGAAAGGGAGTATATGTATGCTAAAAAAGAGTCCAACTCAGCTTTTTTCAATCACACTGTAAAGGTCTCTGTAAAACTATTTCTATACTAGCCATATTAGAAAGAAAGAAAGAGAGAGAGAGAGAGAGAGAGAGAGAGAGAGAGAGAGAGAGAGAGAGAGAGAGAGAGAGAGAAAGAAAGAAAGAAACAAACAAACAAACAAACCAGAATTTCTTTTTTATTTCCAGCCTCAGGAATCTGATATACCCGAGAATTTTAAGGCAGTTTTCTCTATTTATATATAACCCTTCAGAGGACTAATTCATAAAACAGGTGAGAAACAAATAAGCAATAGATTGGACAAGATGATTATCCACTCCCTTAAATTTACCCATATAATAGTAGGTGAAACAGGATGAACAATTCACTCACCGTGTTCTAGAATGTATTTTACAATCTCAACATGCCCAGTCTTTGCTGCATGATGAAGCAAAGAACAGTGGTCAGGTCCCTGGATTAATAAATTAGCTCCTTTTTTACAGCATTCTACAAACTGGAATAGAGAGAGAGAGAGAGAGAAAATGTAATTATTCAAAATCATTACTTCATTTCGGTAGCGGTCATAAATGAGTACCAATGGAAAAGAATATTTGTGGCTCAGGGTTGGACTGTGGGGTCCTTGGTGCTCTCTGAGCTCAGTTGCTACTTCCTACAGATTTTCATTACCCAACTAGGTAACATCATCAATGCTCGCCTAAATGACTGTACTCAGCTGCCTGTCTACAGATTCCTAGAGATAGAGGAAAAACAAGTTGCTGGTGCAGGATGGAATGAAAAAGCATTTTAAGTTTACTTTTCTTTGGTTGGCCATTGTTCTCTTTTCATTTGCTGAGGTCATCAAGGTCAAAGGTACAATCCCCTAACCTACCTACCTTCCTTCCTTCCTTCCTTCCTTCCTTCCTTCCTTCCTTCCTTCCTTTCTTTCTTTTTAATCCAAGATCAAAATGCTTATGGTTTTACAGTACATAAGGCAGCCTGTTCCAAACTGGTCTTGAGAAGGTGGCCACTAGAGGTGGGAATGTTGGATGTAACAATCTCAACGTTATCTCGAAAGTTGTAAATTGGAGAAATCTGTGAATTTTGGTTTGGATAGGTTTTGTAAGGTTTGTTGATTGAAAAGACCACTCACTCAGAGTTATAGATCAGGGCAATGAATGAGTTGAGGAGGCCTCTGTCAAGCATCAGCAAGACTGTAGAGCTGAGAAGAAATAAGAATATTCCTAACCTATGTACTGGACAACTTGCCTGAAACAAACAAACAAACAAACAAAAAACACAATGCAAAAATTTACACTGGAAAAAAACCACCTGAAATAAGTGCAATCTGCCCACCGTAAAAATATATTCTTTGAATTGAGCTTTAACTGCTACAAAACAAAGGATAATAATTGGGGAGGGGGTGGAGAGATGGAATCCTTTCCATTTTTCACTCTGGCATTAGAGGATACTTAGACTTAGTATTCCTGGAACCTGTTTAATAACTGGACTGCATTCATAGCAAATACTGAAATTACAATGAAATGCAAAGGGAAGCAGATAATGTACCATTAGTTTGGCCATATATCAAATCATCAGAGAATGGACTATGGTGCACTTTGTTTATTCTGGCAGCTACTCGAATCTAACCTAAATTCTTATGCTAATGATGATCTTTGAAGTTGCAATGTTACTAAATTTACAAGGTATTTGTGATCGTTTATTAAGCATTAGCTCTTTTTTTTAAAGATTAGAAAGGTATTTCAGAATAAAAAAATGAAATCCTTTCAAAGAGAAGTTGGCACTTCAATGGGATTACACTCCAAAATATGGGTAGGGACAGCCCAAATAAAGGAGCAATATTAAGAGACCAAAAAAAAACACCCCCTAAATTGGATGTTGCTTTTTAATCAAATTGAAGGTATTGATATGATTATTCTCATGTATCTATTGAGTAAGAGCCACTTGGGTGTTAGGGTTAAGATACTGTACCAAGCTGGAAATCAGGAAACTGAGTTCTAGTCCTGCCTTAGGCATGAAGCCGACTGGGTGTCTGAGCTAGTTACATACTCTCTATCCTAGGAATGCAATAGCTCAGTGGCCAAGGCTCTGAGCTTGTCGATCAGAAAGGTTGGCAGTTCGGCGGTTCGAATCCCTAGCACCGTGTAACAGAGTAAGCTCCTGTTACTTGCCCCAGCTTCTGCCAACCTAGCAGTTCTAAAACAGGTAAAAATGCAAGTAGAAAAATAGGGACCGCCTTAGTAGGAAGGTAACAGCATTCCATGCACCTTCGGCATTTAGTCATGCCGGCCACATGACCACAGAATTGTCATCAGACAGTGCTGGTTCTTCAGCTTAGAAACGGAGGTGAGCACCACCCCCAAGAGTCGGGAACCACTAGCATATTTACCTATCCTAGGAAGGAACAATGGCAAACCACTCCCCAAAATAGTGCCAAGACAAACACAGGAATTTGTCCAAGAAGTTGCCAGAAGATAAGATTGTTTCAAAAGTTAACAACAATAACAAAAAATATAACCTTTGGGGATTGCCACAAAGAAAAGGAAGTCAAATTATTCTCCAAAGCACCTGAGGGCAGGACAAGAAGCAATGGGTGGAAACTAATCAAAGAGAGAAGCAACCTAAAACTAAGGAGACATTTCCTGACAGTCAGAACAATTAATCAGTGGAACAACTTGCCTCTAGAAGTTGTAAATGCTCCAACACTGGTGGAATAGAGTTTCCTGCCTAAGCAGGGGGTTGGACCAGAAGACCTCCAAGGTCCCTTCCAACTCTGTTATTCTGTTCTGTTCTATTCTATTCTATTGTTCTACTTGGTCACATAAAACAAAATTGTAAAAAAAAACACTGAAAAGGCTCTGAAGGTTCAGCCAAGAGTTTATTAGATATCATGCAGCCCTGGATCCTTGGGGTGTGCATTTCTCATGTATAGCATGGCAACAACAACAACAAATAAGAAGAATTACAAAAGTAACAAAGCATAAGCCTTATAGGAAACATATTACTAACTTTAGGATCATACTTATCATAGGACCTTTCATTCCAATCAGGTGCATTAACAGCACACACTGTGTCCTTGCAAAACTGAAGTTAATTTGCATTTGTTAAACATCTTTATCAAAGCCCTCTGGATGTTTTTAAAGGGAGGCTTCCCGTTGGCTGCCAAATGCTTTTCCTAATAGTTGTGGTTGTATGTTGCTATGGTGACTGAACTGGGAGAGGGTGGAGACAATTTCTAACTGGCTCAGACAAGAAAACTCTAGAGACAGAAAAAATTGAGCTAACCCTAGTTAGCATCTTCCAGGTTGTTTATTGAATTTGTATCTAGCAGTTCATATGTGTATCTGAAATCAAGAATATCTGGAAAAGGTAATTGTTTAAGACGCATAAGCAGTGGTGGGATTCAACCGGTGTAACAGCCGGTTCACTGAGCGTGCGCTTCGCGCACTCATGCTCGCTTCGTTCGCACATGCACCAAACATGCATTCCGCACACGCACAGTGCGTTTGAAAACAGCTCTAAAACTTACCTTCTACTGCAGCCCCAGTGAGTAAAACAGCTGAGGTGCGGCAATCAACTCTGCCACGCCTATCAGCTGGGCTTCAAGCAAAGAAAATATAGGTCTGTATAGCACAGGGGCAGGTGGGCGGGCCCAGCTGATCATCGGAGCAAACTGGTTCGCTCTCGACTGATCATCGGACCTATCGGTTCGTCCGAACTAGTTCAAACCGGCTGAATCCCACCCCTGGGCACAAGGTTAAGTCAATTTTATAAAAATACAGCCTGTAATTCCGAGCTGCCCTCATAATGGGAGAAAAAAATAGGTAGAAGAAAATGCTTCATTCTTCTTCAAGCCAAAAAATCCTAAAATTATTCTTCCTCCATGACAGAGGAAACCAAAGCAGAGCAAAGGAAGAGAACAAAGAGGGGCATACTTTGCTTACTATCACTATTCTAAAGCCCACCAGTGGTCACTGTCTAAAAAGACCCAAGGAATCAATGTTTCTGAAGCTATATCCCAAAATTGGATGAGATCCAGGAACAGGATGCTGAATTTCTATTGGGTGAGGGCAGGGTGGATGAGAGAAGTGAAGGGCTGCCAGCAGACAGCACAAGGGGAGCCTTCCCACCAAATGTTCCCATAAGGATTTTAGAATTGCAACAAAAGCAAAATACCGCACTTGCTATGGTTTCTAATAACCTGGAGCAAAGTCCAAAATCAATCAACTATGAGACCCAAAATGTACAATATTGTGCATTCAAAGAGAACTGGAATTGATTCCAATGTCGGGCAAAATAGTGACATGGAGGTATCCTGAATGTCACCCTACGGTGCATAAAAACAAATTGTTAGTAACTCACCACATGCTATGAAAGAGATATACTTACTCTTAGAAAATCGCCAGCTATTACTGACTGTAAAAGTGCTGCAAAGACATAAGGAGATATTATTAACAATCATATTTATTGCTGACAAAAAGAGGCATTTATTTCTCTTGATTATGTTAACTGAATATATTCTGGAGGCTGATATCCTAGAGACATGATCTTCCAAGGATTTTTAACAGTGGATTTTGAGGCTTATATTAGTTTGTGTTTAAATTAATTGATCTTCTTTGATGTCAATTCATCAAGGACTCTTTGTAAGACAATACAGGTAGTCCTCAACTTATGACCACAACTGAGCCCAAAATTTCAGTTGTTAAGTGAGATATTTGTTGTGAGTTTTGCCCCATTTTACGACCTTTCTTGTCACAGTTGACAAGTGAATCACTGCAATTGATAAATTAGCAACATGGTTGCTTGACTTTGCTTGTCAGAAGATTGCAAAAGATGATGACCTTGGAACACAGGAACCATCATAAATATGAACCAGTTGCCAAGAATCTGAATTTTAATCACATGATCCTGATGATGCTGCAAAGGTCGTAAGTGTGAAAAATGGTCATAAGTCACATTTTTTCAGAGCCGTTGTAACTGTAAACAGTCACTAAGTGAGCTGTTGTGAGTCGAGGATTACCTGCATGCTTCTGAACATAAACATTCCAGTTTCTCAATTAATTCAATAAGCAGATTATAAACCTCGTAGTCTGGGAATTCAAACAAAGTAAATTCACTCAAAATGCACAAAGAAAAATTTGGCTGCAATTCTTTGTTACTTCTTCCTAGCAGACAATGTCAAATAGATTAAAATTGTGCCAAAGTCTACCCTTCAATTTAACAAAATTTTCTTCTAGATTTTGTTTTGTTTCCTAACCTCAATGTCAGAGAGAATTATCCAATCTTTTTTATTCTTTTCTGTTTTATTTTTCTAGTGTCTTTTTTGCCAAAACTGCTATTGTGTACTTTTGTTTCATTTTCCCTATTATTCTGCAGGCTTCCCAACTGCCTTGCTAAAAAAAAAAAATAATGAACATCCCTCATGATGTCCTTCTTTATGATCAAATGAAGGTTGAAATGTTGGAGGAATAAGTGATTCGCTTATACACTGTTGTAGGAAGTTAGCAGTGCCCACCCACTCCTAGAATAATGAAATATTCTAGGAAATATTAAAAAGGCAGAATATTTTCCCTAAAAGAGAAATAGAAATCTTAAAACAGAAACTCAGCCCCAGCTCCCTGCCCCCAGCAGATATTTTGGTTATTTACAAGAGAAAAGGCTGGGCCAGCTTATCTACAACACAAAAGACATGGCCCTCAGGACATGATAGGATTAGCCCTCACTCAAGATCCAAACCAGGACAAAGCCATTAAACCATAATAGGAATTGCCCAAAGCCCCTTCATTACTTCATCACCCAGCAAGATTCAACCAGGCCTGGGACACAGACAGCCTACAAATTTAGCTAAATCCCCTGCCCCCTGGGAGTCTGACAGCCAGTAGGATACATTTGTTGTACAGGAACGAGGCAGGGCCCAAGAGAATGTATAAATATATCCCTCTCTCCACTCCATGTGCTCTTTTTTGTCCAGGACCCAAAAACCCCATGTGTTCCTGTTCACTTGTCTTTCTCCCCACTTGGAACTGAACCCAGATGGACATTTCTTCCAACACTATTAACTACTTCATCAAATAATAATAGTATATGAACTCCATAGCCCACCATTTGATTTGATTTGATTTGATTACCTAACAGTTCTAAAGTCAAACAGAAGGCCATGAAAATGGTATGAATATGTCTGACCCTGTTGTGGCCTGCCAGCAGATTCAGAGAGTGAGGAGGTTGGGGAGGAACATGGGCCAGTCCTGAAGTATGGGGAAGGCTCTGATGAGGGCTCTGCGTCAGAGGCAGAGATAGGGCCAGGACCATATGCCAGCTATCAGCTGCCTTTGGAGTCAGACATCAGTGAGGCAGATGAACAGCTGGAGTTGTTCCTAGTGCATGTGCAGAGTTGCCAGATGAAGGGAAGAGTGAAAGATCAAGGGTCGACTTGGGAGTAAGGCCACAGGTGGACAATGAATGGCCCCTCCCATAGGAAATAAAAGAGGGGCTTTTGCAGGAAACAATTTGTTCGGTTGGTCGGTTGGTTCAGGAGTGTGAAGATCTATCCGTGAATCTCAGAGAGTTTGTGCCAAGTCTTATTTACATGGCAGCTTTCCAAGCTAAATAAGGTCTGTAGTCATAAATTCACCTTTGAAAGACTGTTTGCCAGGCCTTTGCTGAAGGCGAATGAGAGGAATTCACTGTTTGTTTAATAAAAGGGGTTTTGTCGGGACCAGGAATCTGCTCATGCTTTTTGGGGAAACCTAGGTCAGAAGAGAATTGCTCCGATAATACCAAAAAGCTAGAACCTCAAGAATGCAATTCTTTCAGTCAGACTTGGAGTGCTCGGATCACATTAACTTGGACAACTGGTTACTAATGGTGCAAAGCGGATTTTACATGCACACATATAATTGGAGCGTGCAATTTGAGAAGCATGAACCAAAGGAAACCTGAAATTGTTGAAGAAGAAATGAAGCATACTAAATTGAACGTTTAGGAGAATTTAAATAAATGGGACATTGTAAAGCAATTATTCAGGGCATGACACCATGTAAGGGAATGAGGTGATGAGGATTCTGAAAAATGGTGTATCTAAATAACTGATCAGTTCTAATCCAATAAACAAAGACTCATATTTATTAGACATAATGAATGTCTATCAATGCTATACTAGTATATGTATTTAGTACATATGTAACAATAGGAGACTTTCAGGAATTTTATGGCAAATTTCTAATTTTCTGCAACATTAAAACAAAAGGACCAAATACTACCAGTGGATGACTGAAATGCACAAGTTAGAGAAATGGAGGAACTTGGAATTCCAAGAAATTTTGGTATGAGCAAACACTACAATGAGAAGATACTCTTTATTGTTAATAGTTGTTTAAAGCAGCATAAATGTGTGGATATCACTAGATGGACGACGCCAGAATAAAACTTAATAGGAAACAGATGATGGAGAAATAAATTCCAGTCAGCCAGGATGGTTCCAGGTGCAGATTGTAGAACAGATCATTCATTATTGGCATCAAATGATTTGGTTAAACTTGTAAAATTAATAAGAAAAACTATGGCACAAAGATTTGATTTGGAGGATGTACAGCCAGGATATAAGATCATTAAAAAAACCAATTCAGTATATAAGAAATTATAGATACAGATAAAAGACAACAATAAAAACTGAAGTGAGGTATGGTGGGGGAATCCCTAAAGTTCAAGAAGAAAATGATCCAAGAAGATTTCAGAGGAAACTATCATGATAGCTAAAGAAAGATGTAAAGAAAAAGCCGTGAGCAAGAAAGATGTATGTCAACTGAATGCAAAACCTACAACAAGGAGAAAAAATTAGGCAAGGAACTATATCTCAGCCAAGAATATGAATATGTAGAGGGCAATAGTGCAAAATGGGAAATAAATATCCCAGGAAAATTTACAGCTACGATAGGAATCTGCAGGAGTAATCATGGAAAACATCTAATAGAAATCAAAGTTTTAAAAGAAAATACACGTCAATACTAAAAAAAGAAAAAAAGGGGAGAGGGTTTGAA
Source organism: Ahaetulla prasina (assembly GCF_028640845.1). NCBI lineage: Eukaryota > Metazoa > Chordata > Lepidosauria > Squamata > Colubridae > Ahaetulla > Ahaetulla prasina. Next base: position 79,067,784 of record NC_080545.1, on the reverse strand, counting down.
TAACAGCAATGGGAGTGTCTGCAATGGGAGTCAAGGGAGTGTCTTGCCCATTTATGTATCATGAAGACGATGAAAGAAAAAGGAAGAGGGCTATATTATTCTATTGCAATTGCCATCTTGACTATTCTCTCTCTCTCTCACAAACACACACACACAAACACACACACACCTGACAATCGTTCTCAAAACTCTTGACCGCTCAGGCCTTTCCCACGGACACAGTTCACTTTACAAAACCATAAAATGTGTCCTTACATGGCATTATTTCAAACAGACTGGACCAACCATTTTGAAATGTCAGCAATAAGCGAAGCTTAAATGAAAGCCAACAGGAATGACTTGGCTGTTTTTCAATTTTAGACCAAATGGGTTCCAAGTGCTCTCTGATTCCCCATCTTTACTGGGAGTTGAAAGTCCATCCATCTTAAAGTTGACAAGGTTGGGGAACACTGAACTGTGGGGCCCTTGGGCCCTCTCTAAGCTTAGTTGTTTTCTTGCAGATGTTTCATTACCCAACTAGGTAACATCATCAATACTAGAACACCGTTCCAACCAAACTCATCAGTGGTGGGATTCAGTTTTTTTTTTTACTACTGGTTCTGTGGGTGTAGTTTGGTAGGCATGGCATGACTTGGTGAGTGTGGCTTGGTGAGCATGGCAGCGGAAGGATACTGTAAAATTTCCATTCCCTCCCCACTGCAGGGGAAAGTTACTGCAAAATCTCCATTCCCGCCCCACTCCAGGGGAAGGTTACTGCAAAATCCCCATTTCCTTCTGATCAGCTGGGACTCAGGAGGCAGAGAATAGTTGGGGGCGGGGCCAGTCAAAGGTGGTATTTACCGTTTCTCCAAACTACTCAAAATTTTCGCTACTGGTTCTCCAGAACTGGTCAGAACCTGCTGAAACCCACCTCTGAAACTCATCAAGGACACTACAATTCAACCTTGACAACAAATATCCTCTTCTATTGGTAACATTCATGTAGAAGAAGCGATTTAAAGGCTGATAATTGCTTGAGAGAATCAAGGAAAGCGAAGGCTCTCCCTGCCTATGGCTATTACTCTTACCACTGTTCCCTGACTGTACTAAGGTATGCAATGCTGCCTGTTTAAATTTTTAAAGGTTGGCATGTTATGTGTTATTACTGGATTCTCTGCTCATTCTTGGTCTCAGCTACTTTGGCTAAGCTGATTGGTTATTTTTGAGGTCATTTATGTTATTATTGCAGTCTACACATACTCTTGGTTACTAGCCACTAGCCACACTACTAGAAATTCAGCTTCTTTGCCTATTATTTCCATTTTTACTATGTATTTAATATTTTAATTTTATTTATCATTATTTTCATTTTTTTTTTGTTCTGGCCATGTCCCTGCTCAGGGTGACAAATCTTGACCAGGTAAGATTATCTCTATGGCTAAAGATCAGAACAGTTAAAGCAATGGTATTTCTAGCAGTAATAGACCATTGTGAAAGTTGGACATGGGAAGAATGGGAACAAGAAAAATGCTTTCATGCTGAAAAAGCAATCAATTAATCATGGACCAAATAAATCCTGAATGTGAGTTTTAAGATTAAAAACTCACATTATGTAGACATGTGATATAAGACTATACATGCCAGGATTAAAGGAAGTACAAAAAGGAAATGACCATAGATATGGGCGATGGATAAGATCATACAAATTACGTAGCTGTCTTTGGCTCTACAATTTATTGCTAAGGACAAGGCAAAATATAATGCATTTGCCTATGAAACAAGACTGAATTGAGGCCATCTATTACTTAGTAGCCAGAAAGATATGATTTTATGGTACTTTTAGGAGAAAATATCATCTTTCAAAATCTGCTGAGATGTGGCTAAAGTTTCACATCCGCCTATTCCATAGACATTTAATAACATAGGTAAAGAAAAGCTTTTCCTGTTCCCCCCACCACAAAAAGTAATATATCGTACTTAATACCTGAGATTTTCAAGCTATTTTATTATATCTGTGTCGGGGTAGGGGTGGAAAATAGAAAGAAATTTCAGCAGAAACAATAGCCAATCACTCTTTTGAATCAGCAGCTTTATGAATGGCCAGGCCAACTGATTTCAGGCATACTAGAGCAAAATCACTGAGACTTTGAGCAGTGAAAAATTTAATAATAACACCTATAACTGCTTGGGGTGTTCTCTTCTTTAATATGTAAGCTGCAAGAGCTGAATTGGATGGACTCAATTACAGCAGTGAGGAATTCAATACTGAGAGTTTTCAAGGGTTGGGTTGGAGTTAGAGGTAGATCATCCTGAAAAAAAGGTCTTTTTGTGTATCATTAAGAATCAACACCAACTTGATGGCACATCATCCATCCATCCATATTAGTAACTGAATAAGGAAACTGAATAAGAACTCAACCATCCACAATTCCAGAATATCTCTTGCACAAATTTTCTAAAACTTTGTGGATAGAGGACAAAATCTACTAATTTAGGGAGGTGCTCCAAATGAAACTAATCTGTCTTCATTCCCAACTTTCCAAATGCATCAAGTTAATTGTACCATAAGCTTTCAAGCTTTTCCAACGGGAATTAGGTTGCATTATGAATTGCCATTGTTCCTTAGATCTCACAGTATTGGAAGAAAAGGATGGTTTTCTCCAATGACCAATTATGGTATGGCTTCCCCGTTCAACGGATGACATTCCTATTTAGTGGAAGAATATAGTAAGCAGGTAAGAAAACTTTTTAAAAAAATAAAAATAAAAATAATTGCAAATCTTCTACTGATAATATCTCCATACCCAGAAAATTTTTAGCAGATTCATAGATGTAGGTATCTCATCTCATTCCATCTCAACTCATGTCATCAACAAACGAAATAGTTAGACTTGCATAATTAGAGGGATATAAAAGAAGTTCTGCTTTGTTCCTAAATAAAAAAAGTTGACTCAACTGGAGTCTGAAGAATGAATAATCGCTAACAAAAATTGGCAGAGAATTTTTACAGTGCTAGGCTAGCACCTCCATGGAAAGAATTCCACAAGGACCTAATTATTGCTCCAGAAATAGCACTACAAATACTTTAAAATCACTGCAAAATCAAGTAACAGGGAAAAGAGGAAAAAAGCCCAAAGAAACCAGCAAATGTGCTTATTTAAGGGGGCTTTAAACATTCTGGATATAGACCAAGATGAGGGTTTTCTTGTATCAGACTTCTGATTAAGAGTTCGTTGACATTTCTCTATCTGATCTTTTGTTTGCGCAGCCTGTAAAACATCTAACTGAGAAGAAAAAGAGATTTGATAAGGTAGATTTGTGCCAATATATGCAGGGATTTTGAAAAGCAGCCATTTTAACTGAGAGACAGATATGTTTAGATTTTTAACAGCTAAAAACACTGCAACTGCACACTAGTCTATAGTAAATAAGAACATGTTTTCTTGTACATTAGATTCTATATATACTTCCACCATCTTCTCCCTTACAACCCCATCCTCTAATTATAGAAACAAGTTCAGAACTCTCCATCAAGTAAAATGGCTATTTAAAAGTCTATATGCACATACAGATGAAAACCAAAACATCTGTTGCCCAGAACAAACCTTAGGGACATTTCACCTACATTTTTAAGAATAGAACAGAACAGAACAGAACAGAACAGAACAGGAACAGAATAGAATAGAATTATTTATTGGCCAAGTGTGATTGAACACACAAGGAATTTGTCTTTGGTGTATATGTTCTTAGTGCACATAAAAGAAAAAAATACATTCATCAAGAATCGTAAGATACAACACTTAGTGATAGTCATTGGTAACTAATAAGCAATCAAATCATACTAGGAAACAAATATAAACTATATAAATCATAAAGATAAAAACAACATGGTTATAGTCATAAGTGGGAGGAGATAGGTAATAGGAAGGATGAGAAGAAGAACAGAAATACAGTCTTAGTAAATAATTTGAGTGTGTTGTGGAGAATTAGTTGTTTAGCAGAGTGATGGCATTCGGGGAAAAACTGTTCCTGTGTCTAGTTGTTCTGGTGTGCAGTGCCTTATAGCGTCATTTTGAAGATAGAAGTTGAAACTATTTATGTCCAAGATGTAAGGGGTCTGTAGATATTTTCACAGCCCTCTTTTTGACTCGTGCAGTATACAGGTCCTGAATGGAAGGCAGGTTGGTAGCAATTGTTTTTTTCTGTAGTTCTAATTATCCATTGAAGTCTGCGTCTGTCTTCTTTGGTTGCAGAACCAAACCAGACAGTTATTTTAAAAACTTTGCATCGCTAGGTATTTTAAAGTGTAAAGAGACACAAAATCAGTATTAGGAACATAATGCCAGCCTTGCTAGTCCAAGCCAAATGTGACCACGAAATTGAAAAGTTGGTCAGTAGGCTAATCACCTACTTTCATCTCAGAAGCTGGCATTAAGTTACATTTCTTGTGCTTCTCAAAGTGATAAACCAGTTGTAGTAGATAACTACTGGATTTGTCTAATCGCATTTGAAATATGCTTATGTTTGCAAATCACACAACTCTCCTTGTCCACCAGAAGTCTTTCATCAGTGCAAAGGGCAGAAAAGAACTCAGATCAGGTTTTGCACCTTTTGGCACCCTCCAAAATCATACTGCCAAATGTTGGCAGTTTTCTCTATTTTTTTAAAGAACATGGTAAAATAGGTCTATTGGCTTCTTCTGAGCTTAGCATAGGTCCTCCATCTGCTTAAAATATTCGCCTTGTCATCCCAGTGATACATAGCCCTGCTCTATTAGCCAAAAAACATGGGCAACCCCATTCCGGAGTATTTTCTTAAGAAAAAAAAAGATAATTGGCATCAACCTCTATCACTCAGTTATAGGTGTTGGGTCCAGTACATTTCAGCCCTTTGTGGTGGGAGTTATAATCCAACCTCCTTTTCAACCTCACCTTTATGCCCCAAATATAAGAACTTCAAAAAATTTGATCAGCAATAGATAATTTTGGCTGACATAACAGAAATTGCTAAGGATAAAGTATGAAATAATGATAGCAAAAGTAATGGCACTTAGACTTATATACCACTTCATTGTGCTTTACAGCCCTCTCTAAGCAGTTTACAGAGCCAGTATATTGCCCCCAACAATCTGAATCCTCATTTTACTGACCTTGGAAGGATGGAAAGCTGAGTCAACCTTGAGCTGGCAGGAATCGTACAGCCAAACTGCTGTCAGTCGGCAGTCAACAGAATTAGCCTGCATTACTGCATCTTAATCACTGTGCCACTACGGATGAAGTAGAAACAAAAATTCCTGGCAGTAGGAAGTCTCCTATGATCCAATTGCAGGGACTGAACTGGATGTACATTGTGGCTTACTCCTAATCTGTCATGGAACTTCATCACACAATCTATCCCCTGTTTTTGTTTTAAGTACTGTTCATGCATGCAACTTTTCTGCAGATAGTTAATGTCACTTCTTCATAGTTGGAGCAAAGCCATTTATAGAACTTTTGAGGACACGCGGGAGGTGTGCACCTCTCTTGAAAAGGCCATTGCAAGGTGTCAAAGCTGGTAGAGAGGTCCTTAAGGTGCAGCTCAGGTTTAAGGGGGATCAAAGGTGTTCTTCCAAACATTGGATGAACCTGTAGCCAGTGGTGGGTTGCTACTGGTTCTCCCAGTTTGGGCAAACCAATAGCGGTGGCAGCGGGAGGCTCCGCCCACCCACCTGGACATCATCAAATATGCTCTGCGCATGTGCAGAAGCTTCGAGTGAAGTGAGCATGCGCGAGTGAGCGAACCAGTAGCAAAGGTAAGTGAAAACTACCCCTGTCTGTAGCCCATAATCTGCTGTCTGATTTTTTTTATAGTAGCTGACTGGGAAGTGGTTATGCAGTCAACAGAAAGGCTAATTAGTTATAAGCCATCAAGTCAATGTTAGCTCATAGAGATATATAAATGCATTTTCTCCAGGGTGATGTAGCCTGGAAAAAAGATTATCCCTTGCTGATCTAACCGAACCCATCCACCTTACTGCTATTAGTTCTTTTTTGTCATTGTTGTTGTTATCTTATCTTCTATTCTTCCAAGCATTATAGATTTCTCAAGACATTTAACTCTTCTCATAGTGTATCCAAAATATTGTTTGAGTCTGGTCATTTGTGCCTGGAGTAAATTCTGAATTTATTTGTTCTATGATCCATTTGTTTTCTTGGTTACCTATGGTACTCACAAGAGATTTCTCCAACACTCTGCAGTTCAAAAATGTCAATACCCTTTAACAGAAAAACAGAGTTGGAAGAGACGTTGGAGATCTTCTAGACCAGGGGTCTGCAACCTTAAACACTCAAAGAGCCATTTGGACCCGTTTCCCACAGAAAAGAAAACACCGGGAGCCACAAAACCCTCCCTGTTTCTTGACTATTTTTTGAGCAGCCACAAAACTAAATTAAATTGAATTAAATCTTCTGTTTTCTTCTGAAACTTTTCTTTTCTTGGATTTATCCATGGTTGGCCTACCGGGGGCTGAAAAACTCAATAAATCACATGCCAGCAGGTGTCGTACATTGGCAGTTGTGGTGCATATTTTGAGTGACAGGAAACCACAGCAGAGAGGTGAGGGAGCCACATGAGGCTCCAGAGCTGCAGGTTGCTGATTCCTGTTCTAGATTAACTCCCCGCTCAGGCAGGAAACCCTATATCATTTCAGACAAAGGTTGTACAATCTCTTCTTAAAAACATCCAATGTTGGGAGCATTCACAGCTTCTGGAGGCAAGTTGTTCTACTGATCAGGAAATCTCTTCTTAGTTCTAGGTTGCTTCTCTCTTTGATTAGTTTCTATCCATTGCTTCTTGTCCTGCCCTCAGGTGCTTTGGAGAATAGTTTGACTCCCTCTTCTTTGTGGCAATCCCTGAGATATTGGAAGACCACTATCATGTCATCCCTAGTTTTCTTTTCATTAAACTAGACACACCCAATTCCAGCAACTGTTCTTGTTTTAGCCTCCAGTTCCCTAATCACCTTTGTTGCTCTTCTCTGCACTCTTTCTATTCTGCTTCTTCAAATTGCAGCAGAACAGCTATCCAAGTATGAAATCTGAACCTTGGGTTGCCCCAAATATCATGCTGACTATACCCAGTAAAACTTTAGCTATTATTTTCCAAGTTTCTGCCATAAATTGATGGACATCTGTTTGTGGTGGTCATCTTTTATTTACAGTAACCCTCTTTTACCTGTACACGCCTTGTTCGATGCAAAGGACATAAGCAGTTTTATTTTGGCTAAGCTCTGGCTAGGGAAAGAAATTGGCTGATGCTCCCAATGTGCAATTATGGATAAAAAGACAGATTTTAAAAATGCATTTATTCAGAGATATGAGAAATGTTGCCGCTGCACAATACCAAACATGAATTATGCACATGTTTTATCATGCCATAAAGTATCCTCGGGCCTTGAAGATGTCCCAAAGCATTATTCCATTTGACAAACACTGAAGTAAAGTAATTGTTTCCTAGATTTTTTTTCTTGGATCAGCATTCACAGTTAGAAATAGAAATGCTTTATTGCTCTTTGATAAGGTAAAGTGGATTTGCTCTTGATGAACCTTCTCTGCATCCCCATCTCAAGATTGACAGAAATGCAAATCTAAGTCTTCTTTCTACACAGCTAGCTGGTGAAAACTCTCCACTGGCAATGCTTTTTTTCTGAAATGGCAAGAATATCAATAGATTTCCATTTTCTTATTGGGAAGTTCCAGAATACAAAAGAAGCAACGTGTGTTTTATACATCTTCAAATCTTTTTTTTTTCCTTTTTGCCTTGAATGGCCTCCTATCAAGACATTAGAAAACTGTCCTTATGAACAAACAGACTTTCTCTTGTATAACTGTAACGAAAGTTGGGCACAAATAATGCATTTTGTTTACTATGAATTATAAAGAAGTGAATTCAAAAGATGTGCATTATTAACCAATGCATTCTAGGGTTTCGAAGATGGTTTTAACATGGCTTATTTGCTGAATGGAAGCGCTTTTCTATACATTTGCCATTATATTATTACATCAATTTATTACCCGGCATTTAATTGGAAGCAATGAACTCTATCCAAGTGTCTTTATGAGGAAGGCTCTCTTAATATGGAAAAAAACACCACTTTTTAAAATCTTAATAACTACTGCTTGTTTTGGATGCAGTTGTTGTTCCAGGAAGGCCTATAAATATTTCATCTAAGGTGGAATAGAAATTTCCTCTATCTGCATTTTAATTAAAAAAAAATATCATTTTGACCTTCTCAGTTTTACAAGCAAAATGGAATGCAAAGTCTCGCAATGAAGTCTTAACCAGACCTGACCAGTCCAAGGGATGATAACCAGGTGCTGTCCCAAACATTTATTACCATACACTACATTATTGATCTTTTTTTCCAGGTTTTCCCAGACGGCAATTGCTTTAACATTCCAAGAGTCCTCACGTTAGTTTGTATGCTAGCTTAAATCATTGTTTGCTTCCTCTGCAGTGTTCTAAGTGTCAGCTTTTCTAAAAGAAAGAGAGAGATGGGTAAATCATTCCTTCAATTTAAAAATGAGGGGAAAGAAGCACAGATGTATAGATAAATAGATATATTGTTAGTTCTCATAACTCCTGCTGCTGGTCCTTGTACTTCAGATCCTAGATCTTGAGGAAGTCAGTGGAATAGAAAAAGTGGGGAAACCGCAAAAAGGAAAACTTGATCAGTATAGATTTATACCATACTACATGTTCTAAATTCCCAGCATGTTTAATCACGATTAGAACATAGAACACAAAATAATATAGTTTGGATGGGACTTCAGAGGTCTTCTAATCCAATTCCCTGCTTCAGCAGGAGACCATATGTCATTTCAGATAAATGTTTGTCCAGTCTCTTTTTGAAAGCCTTCCGTGATAAGAGTATCCACAAATTCTGAAGGCAAGCTATTCCATTGGTTAATTGGTCTCACTGTTAGGAAATTTCTTCTTAGTTCTAAGTTGCTTCTCTCCTTGGTTAGTTTCCAGCCATTGTTTCTTGTCTTGCCTTTTGGTGCTTTGGAAAATAGTTTGACCCCTTCATCTTGATAGGAGCCTCTCAAATATTGGAACATTATGGTGTTCCGTGGTGGCTCAGGCTGTAAGATAGCCTGTTATTAAAACACAGCTGCCTGCAATTACTGCAGGCTCGAGTCCCACCAGGCCCAAGGTTGACTCAGCCTTCCATCCTTTATAAGGTAGGTAAAATGAGGACCCAGATTGTTGGGGGAGCCAATAAGTTGACTTTGTAAATATACAAATAGAATGAGACTATTGCCTTACACACTGTAAGCTGCCCTGAGTCTTCGGAGAAGGGCGGGATATAAATGTAAATTAAAAAAAACATTGTTATTATGTCATTCCTTGTCCTTCTTTTCATTAGATTAGACATATCTGTATCCATTTCTTTAGTTGGATTAATTGAGATTGATTATGAGCGAACAAGTTGATGTCAGCTCTTAATGATCACACAGATAGATTTTCTTCATTACCTAGTTCTTTAGGTCTTCCAACAGTGCATCTGTAATTCAGTGCATCCATCTTGCTTCTAGTTGTCTTCTTCTTTCCCAAAATTATGGACTCCTCCAGAGAGCTAGGTCATCACATAATATGTTCAAAGTAGGATAATTCCTACTTGGGGACCGATTTATGACCTATTGGAGGACCTGCCTGGAAACATCTGTGGACACCACTGACGGAGGGAGAATTACTACCGTTTTCATGTTATGGATTTTAGGACTAAGCTTCGAGCAGAACAGTAGTTCTTTCGTCATCATAGACTCTATCTGCCCATTTTTCCAATCTTTTCCATCTTTATGCCAGCCACCATCTGAAGAGTTGTCGGATGATGGGTATCCATATGAACCTGATATAATATTCTGCCACCCTGGACGGTACTACCTCTCGTCGGCCTCTATCTCCTATTTATGTACTTTATGTACTTATTTATTTATTTATGTGATATTCAGCCTTGGAACTCTTGCGCCTGCAAGGTGCCCCCGCCTCGCAGGAATGGCCCGCTTCTTTACCTAGGGCCGGCCTCAATGACGGGTCTTGGGACCCACAGAGGTGGCATGCGAAGAGAAAGAGCCTTTGGGGTTTTTTAGATAGGGCGTTTTTAAGGGGTGGGAGGGTTAGGGTGGGTGTTGGGGGTAGCCCGTCGGGTGGGGAGCCAGTCCTTGCGTGTGCTCATGGCAGTCATTTAATGGGTTTGGTGGTTAGGGGGGGGATTGTGTTCCTTTTGGTGAGGGTGGTTCCATTTGTACGGTAAGTGGGAGGGGCAGATATGGCGGAAGGGGGGGATCGTATCGTTTTGGGGGGGCGCACGCTCAATGTTTGCAGGTGATCGCGCGCCCCGATCCCTCTTCCTTCTCCTGTTTCCCGGATGGTCAAGACCCTCAGAGCCTGGGCCTTCGGCTTATGTTGTGCAATGCCCGGTCCGTGGTCAATAAGGCCCCCCTAATACATGATCTCATTTAGGGGGGTGCCGCGGATCTTATAGGCGTTACGGAAATCTGGTTGGGCACTGAAGGGGGTGTGCCCCTTGTGGAAATGTGCCCACCGGGTTTCCGTGCACTCCATCAGCCAAGGGCTCAGGGTAGGGGTGGGGGGGTGGCGGTGGTTATTAGAGAGAGTCTAGAGCCGAGGGAGACCACTGTATCTCAGATTGCCGGGTGTGAATTCCTCTTTGTGAGGTGGGGTCATAGGTGTCAGATGGGCTTGTTTGTCGCGTACCTGGCTCCTTGCTACGTGACAGCTGCCCTGCCCGAGCTCCTGGAGGTGCTGGCTGGGGTGGCAGTGGAGACACCCAGACTTATAGTCATGGGGGACTTCAACTTGCCATCTTCCGGCACATCATCGACAGCAGCTCGGGAGTTCATGGCTTCCATGATGGCCTTGGACCTGACCCAAGTAGTCGATGGCCCTACTCACACTGGGGGTGGCACGCTGGACTTGATTTTTATCTCTGGTCTGTGGTTGAAGGATCTGGACTTGAGGGATGTAGTCACTGAACCTTTGTCATGATCAGATCACTCTCTCCTTCGCCTAGACTTTCTGACCACTACTCACTGCCGCAGGGAGACGGAACCAATACGTTGATTCCGTCCCAGGCGCCTGATGGACCCGGAGAGGTTCCAGACGGAGCTTGGGCCATTTCCTGAGGGTCTGGCTCACGGCACGGCTGAGGAACTAGTCACGGCCTGGGAACGGGCCGCGGCTGGGGCTTTAGACTGGGTCGTGCCTTTGCGGCCTCTGACCTGGCGTAGATCCCAACCGGCTCCTTGGTTCTCCGAGGAGCTGAGGGGGATGAAACGCTGGAGAAGACGCCTAGAGAGTTCGTGGAGGTCCAGTCATTCGGAGGCTGATCGGGCACTAGTTAGGTCCTATAATAGGACCTACCTTGTGGCCCTGAGGGAAGCGAGACATTGCTACGTCTCATCCCTCATTGCATCGGCAGATAACCGCCCGGCCGCCCTGTTTCGGGTGACTCGTTCCCTCCTTCACCAGGGGGAGCGGGATGACCCGTTGCAGGGACGTGCTGAGGAGTTTAACAGGTATCTATACAATAAAATTGTTCAGCTTCGGGATGGTCTGGACCAAAATTGCGGGGACCCAGATGGGGCGTCTGAGGGCGGTCTTGTTGACATTGTTTGGGATGAGTTTGACCCTGTGGCTCCCGAGGACATGGACAGGTTGCTGGGTAGGTTGAATGCCACCACGTGTTTACTGGACCCGTGCCCCTCCTGGTTGGTACTGGCCACTCAGGAGGTGACACGAGGCTGGCTCCAGGCGATTACGAATGCTTCTTTGTTGGAGGGAGTCTTTCCAGCTGCCTTGAAAGAGGCAGTGGTGAGGCCCCTCCTCAAGAAGCCTTCCCTGGACCCGGCTGTTTTAGGTAATTATCGTCCAGTCTCCAACCTTCGCTTCGCGGCGAAGGTTGTAGAGAGTGTGGTGGCATGTCAGTATCCCCGGCACCTGGATGAAACTGTCTATCTAGACCCATTCCAGTCCGGTTTCCGGCCCGGATACAGCACTGAGACGGCTTTGGTCGCTTTGGTGGATGATCTCTGGAGGGCCAGGGATAGGGGTTGTTCCTCTGCCCTGGTCCTATTAGACCTCTCAGCGGCTTTTGATACCATCGACCATGGTATCCTGCTGCACCGGTTGGAGGGATTGGGAGTGGGAGGCACTGTTTATCGGTGGTTCTCCTCCTATCTCTCCAATCGGTTGCAGACGGTGTTGACAGGGGGGCAGAGGTCGGCCCCGAGGCGCCTCACTTGTGGGGTGCTGCAGGGGTTGATTCTCTCGCCTCTTCTGTTCAACATCTATCTGAAGCCGTTGGGTGAGATCATCAGTGGCTTCGGTGTGAGGTACCAGCTGTACGCTGATGACACTCAGCTGTACTTTTCCACACCGGGCCACCCCAACGAAGCTATCGAAGTGCTGTCCCGGTGTCTGGAAGCCGTACGGGTCTGGATGGGGAGAAACAGGCTCAAGCTCAATCCCTCCAAGACAGAGTGGCTGTGGATGCTGGCATCCCAGTACAGTCAGCTGAGTCTGCAGCTGACTGTTGGGGGCGAGTCATTGGCCCCGATGGAGAGGGTGCGCAACTTGGACGTCCTCCTGGATGAACGGCTGTCTTTTGAAGATCATTTGACGGCTGTCTCCAGGAGAGCTTTTTACCAGGTTCGCCTGGTTGCGCCCCTTTCTAGACCGGGATGCCCTATGCACGGTCACTCACGCCCTCGTGATGTCTCGTCTGGATTACTGCAATGCTCTCTACATGGGGCTCCCCTTGAAGGGCACCTGGAGGCTTCAGTTTGTTCAGAATGCAGCTGCGCGGGTGATAGAGGGAGCCCCTCGTGGCTCCCATGTGACACCTCTCCTGCGCAGACTGCACTGGCTACCTGTGGCCTTCCGGGTGCGCTTCAAGGTTTTGGTAACTATCTTTAAAGTGCTCCATGGCATAGGGCCGGGCTACTTACGGGACCGCCTGCTGCTATCGAATACCTCTCACCGACCCGTGCGCTCTCACAGAGAGGGACTTCTCAGGGTGCCATCAGCCAGGCAGTGCCGTTTGGCGACACCCAGGGGAAGGGCCTTCTCTGTGGGGGCTCCCACCCTCTGGAACGAACTCCCCCCAGGACTTCATCAACTTCCGGACCTCCGAACCTTCCGCCGCGAGCTTAAAACACATCTATTCATCTGCGCAGGACTGGACTAGATTTTAAATTAAATTGGTTTTAATGGGTTTTATTATATATACTGTTCTTTTTAATTATTTGGCTATGTGGAATAAGTTTTTTAATTGATATTTTATTTTGTATTTATATGTACCTTTTTATTTGTCTGTGAACCGCCCTGAGTCCCTAGGGAGATAGGGCGGTATATAAATGCTAAATAATAATAATAATAATAATAATAATAATAATAATAATAATAATAATAATAATAATAATAATAATAATAATAATAATAATAATAATAATAATTTGGGCTGGTCTAGTGAAAACCTAGGTTGAATTGTTTGAGAATCCATTTGTTTCTTTTCTTGGCCACCCATGATATTATCAGGAGTCTTCTTCAACATTAAATTTCAGATTCTAGATGCATTGTAAGCTTTGTCAAAATTTGTCTTTAAAGCCAACTAGAGCAGTGAGGGCTAACCTTTTCCAGACCGAGTGCCCAAAGCATGCAAGCGTGCACGAATGCACGTACATATGCCCAAACTCCCAAAATGCAATGCATGTGTCCCTCCTGCATGCACCCCCCTGCACATGTGCTCATGCCCCCAATATGCACTCCACACACATGTGCATGTGCCCCCCGCATATGCTCCACCGCCACACATGAGCAGCAGACATCCGAAGACCAGCTGGCCAGTGGGAGGCGCATGCATTTGCACGGTGCAGCTGAGCTGCGGTGATGGCTCATGTGCCCAAAAAGAGGGCACTGCGTGCCACTTCTGGCATGCGTGCCATAGGTTCACCATCACGGAACTAGGGGCTACCTAAAAATTACCTATGTGGTAAATAACAAGAAAATAAAATGATAGTAAGACCCAAATTAAATTTAAAATTATATTGTTTTATAATTGACACATTTAAAAATTGTTCTTAATGCTGTTAACTATTAATATTCATCATAATTAAATTGATAATAGAAGTGACAATTTGGGAGATGGCAATTTATAACCTGTGAATATAAGGCATTGTTTTTGACAGTAAATCAAATTGCATTTCTATTTTTTGAAGAAATACTGTTCTTCTAGTGCTGAAAAAATTAACATTTTTCTTTCTTCTTAAAGAAAAGTTTTTTATTTTTTAGAAATAAACCACATACAAATCATTTTTGAACAGGATATCAGTCAGATGCATAATTAAACATAATTCAAACTTCACCCCACATTTTATATCCAATATATTTCCTTCTCCCTCTTAAAATTTTTATTATTTGCACATATCTATCAAAAAATCTGTTCCATCCCCCTATCCTGGGGTCAATATTAAATCAAGTTTAATCCTCCTATTTTTACCCCCTTTTTGTCCTTCCCTCCTTCATTCCAAATATAACAAAAATTATCCTTAATTTCATCAAAACAATTATTATTTCATAATACAATACCCAAAAGAGACAAAAATAATAGACTAATAAAATCAAAATAAGATCTAAAAAAAAGAATTATGTCTTACATTTCATTTCAATTTCAAAGAGATCTAACATCACCAAAAAAGAAAAAATTTCCACATTGTCAATTCTCAATAAAAAACAAAATACAAAGGAGCAAACATTTCTTATTTCTCAAAAAATTCCAAACTTATATTCACATACTTCATTGGAAGTTTTATCACAAATTATTTCAATTTCATTACATATGCTTTAAAAATTCCATATTTCTTTGATTTAAATTCCTTAACACTCCTTTCCCTCTTTTCTCATTGCTTTTATAATCCTTTAAAAATCTTTAATACAGGTTTTAACTTTATTCTTAATCTCATATATTTTATATTCTTCAGTTTAATTACTACATGCTTCTCTTAGTTTCCCGAAAACATTATTAATAGTTGTTCTATAGTTATCTCTATAGTTGTTCTATAGTTATCAAAATTCTCTGCTTATTCTTTAATGTTTCTAAATCAGAGGTCAGCCATCTGGTTACAAGGTCTTTTCTTAAAGATGTCTTGCACTCGCACAGACATATCCATCTTTCATGAAACTGTCCTGAAATCACAGAGACAATTTCATCTTGTATTTCTTCCTCTGCCTCTAGATGTCACTCTTTAATCTATAGTTGCAGTTCACAAATAACAAAGTGTCCATTTTGTTTCAGTCTTACTTAGATGTCAATTCAGTCTCTTCTTATTCTTGGATATTTTGAATCTTAAAGGTCAGCTTTCTTGTTACAAAATCTTCTCTTTAAAATGTCCTGCAATCGCACTGACATATCCATCTTTCTTGAAACTGTCTTGAAATCACAGACAATTCCTTCTTGTATTTCCTCCTCTGCCTTTAGATGTCACTCTTTAGTTCACAGTCACAATCCACAAAGTAGCCATTTTTCTGTAGCATCAAACCACACCTTCTCTTTGTTTCATTTTGTTTCCTTTTTTCCAGATTTTGTCCCATTTTAATAATTTCTTTATATTCCTTTAAATTCAAATTTACAGAGAATAGAGGAACTTGAAATGTTCCATTAAAATCAATTTAGAGTTTTTTTTGACTCCTTTCTCTTTTTTTCTTTTCTTTTCCCTTTCATCTTACAATAGATATGCTTTAAATAGTCGATCAAAACTTCCAAAATTCTCAAACAATTATTTAATTGAAAAAACTTATTTTCCTTTATTTAGTTGGGGCTCTGGACTTCAATTCCAAGCCCTCTTTGTCAGAATTTGGGTATCTTTTTACTTATTTCCTTCCATTTTCACTTTCAATTAAATTTAGCTGATGTTTCAATATTTCTTTTAAGCTTGTGCCATAATTCCACAAAATGCCTCTTCGTGAGCTACTGTCAACTCATCCGGCTTCAGTATCCTATTCAATATTTGTGCTTTATCCTCCTGCCCATTCTTGTGGCCGTCCCGACTTTGGAGCAGCTGATGGTGGCTGCAGTTCCCCCTCGCTGGGTCGAGGAAAAAAAGCCGGAGCTACAGGGAATTTGCCACTTCCCTGTTTGCTCCAGCGGCTCCCTCATTCTTCACTGCCTCTGCAGGGCAGCTATGGTCCGAAACGGACCCCCATGTCAAGGGGGATTTTGGTGCTTACCCCAGAGCATTCGGGGTTTGTGACTGTTCCATTGTGACACTGATCACGCCTCAATATTTTTCTTTCTTCTTGTAGGGTTCTTCAATAAAAGCAGATGAAATAAAGAAGGGATAGAGCAAAACACTGGTTTATATTTTCAATTAGATGAACATTACCAAGGCAGAAAAAATCTAGAATGGGAAAATTAAAAATCCAATAATGGTTTAACTATGGAATGCAACACATGTCTTCTGAGAAATAAACTCTATTAAGTTAAATTGGATTTATTCCCAGTAAAATAAATACAGAGTTCCAATCCAAGTTTACCTTGTATAGTTATCTGTCATCTCAAATATGAAACCATTTCATTCAATGATATAGCTTATTAAAAATATATCTGATAATTTACATGAAAACAGAATACAAAAGAAACTGAAATAGACTTTATATTTTAAAATAATAAAAAAACTTTGCAGATCTTTTTTGCCTCTTTCTTGTCCTCTTTTCTTTGTGTACATGCTAATTTAACTCAATCTGGGGCTTTCCTATAACTTGGATCACAATGCTGTGAATTCCTAGCCTGCTAAGGATAATTAAGAATTTCAGAAGCTATATAGGATTTCTTCCACACATGGCATTTGAGTTGATCTGGCATTTGAGCCATGCCACCCTGTCCATATCAGGTTGTCCACATGAGATTGTCTTGAAAAGTCAAATCAATGTTCTTGTCTCAGATGGGGTGTAGCTTAAAACAGAAAATATATGCTTTTTTGCAATATGGGAGCTCCTTGGAGTGGATGGCTTGACATTGGAGAACTCTATCAGATTTCACAGGCAACCTGATCTTGATCCATCTAATCCATTTTACAATGTCTACATTTGAATTATAGAGCCAAAACCACTAAATTGGATTTTGACTCCTTGCATAAGATGCATGCACCAAAATCATGACTCAACTTTCTTTCAGTCTTTGATCTCAAACAAGCCCTTCCCTCCCGTGATTTGCATACACATGTAAGGGCTCATATTTAGCAACTAAGTCAGCCAGTGAGGGCTGTTTGGGAGCTGAGACAGACTGGAGCCAGGGCGTGTCTTAGTCTGCATCTTCTGAGTCTGTGCAGAGAAACTAGTCTGCTCTGCTGAAATGAAACTAACTGTTCTCTCCTGCCTTGTGTTTTGCTTGTAACTGATACTGTGTTGAAGAAGAATCTGTATTGCTATTGTACATTTATCTTCATGTATTATTATGTATATAAAGAAGTTAATGAATCCTGCTGCATCAATCTGCCTGTGTGCTTTCTGGATTTGATTTTTCTGCAAAAAACTCTGATACAACATACAACCATGGATGCAATTATTAAGAAAAACTGTGGTGGTCAAACTATGGGTTCACAGCATCGTCACCATTTTTAATGGGATTATATTTACAGGAAGAATAACCATCAGTTAGCTCTTCAGTCAAGATGCCTACAAAATGGATAGATGCATGGAAAATATAAGGGGAGAGTGTGTTTTTCTCATTTCCAAATGGACCATGAGTAATGTGATTTTAGTTATTCCAGGAGTTGACATAATTCAGTCATCAAGAAGAATACTGTCTGAATGATGAATTTGTTACTGGTTCACTAAATACAGTACAGGTTGGCTCATAGTTTTCCCAGTTCTTTCGAGCATCCCAAAGTTGAAAGAAGAGAAGACAATCCTAGCCAACTTCAAAATACATGGAAGGAATTAGGGAGTGGAAATATAGCTCTGTGCAAATGTCTTTGTCCAGCATTTCTCAAAGATGCCAAGCTGGTGAAGAGAATGATGTGAATTTGAAAGCAAAGAGAAGAATATAGAGCCTCATAAATTCTATCTATTTCTCTGTAAAAAAAAAAGTTATGTTGGTGAGAGAAAAACAAAGAAGCAAAAACAAATTTTAAAATAAATGTTTAGGATAAAATTGATACCATTTCAGACATCCATGCTTCACTGCACACTTTCTTGCTCATTCAGAATACATGTATCTTAATAACCAGATTCCAGCCTTTTCTTAATTTAAAGGCCTTATTAACCTTCTTGGTTCTAATAGTTTGCTCACTGCATTTCTGTCCCATCTTTCAACTAATGAAGTATTCAAGATGGATCACACAAAAACAAAATATAAATCTCTTTATCTAATTTGTAGTCAAAGATCAGAAAATTCTTTCAATCACAAAGTTATAATGGAAACATAAAAATGCACACACAGGAAAATTGCTTAAATATGGGACTTCCTCTCACCATTTGTTCAGGACAGACAGGGATGGCTGGAGAAGACTGATTTCAGTTACCTTCATCCATAAATCCATTCTGTTCTATGTTTATATTTGCTTCTTTGTAAAAGTCATAAAAATTTCCCAAAGTTGTATTTAAATGCATCTTTGAATAGTATTTCCAGTGTATTTCACTATATTTTCTAAATTTATTTTATCCTAAAAAAATAAAATACATTTTAACCAAGAATTGTGGGAGAGCATTTAGAAAAATCTGAAATCTAAACTATAATAATATTCCAAAATGTATATTGTTCCAGAAATTGCAAATCAAAGGAGTTCACCTTGAAATTTAAAGCAGCTTAAAATCAAGCTGGTTCTTTCAGCAACTCACAAGGTAATAGACTTTTAGATATTTTATTATGAGGATATTTCAGTTTTAAGGCAATAAGTCAGTGAAATTTCTTCTCATTCACTCCACCAATATTGGCATTTATTTTATCGTGAATGAATGTTATATAAAATATCTATGCAATCTATGTGGAAATTAAGATTTATTACTGAGGATGAAAATCCATGCATATAGAGAGCTTTTTAAGAACAAAACTCTAGCACAAAGTAACTGAGCACCGAGCATAAATGGATCCCAAATTAAATGTAGTTTAATTTTGAAGGCACTCTACATTTAACCAGTTAGATTCACACATATAAGCCCTAAAGTATTTTCTTGGCTGTATCTTAGCATAATTTGTCAACCCTGACATGTTGTGTTTATTCAGCAACTTAAAATAAACCAAGTTCTAGCTTTATGAAATCAGCAGGTACATTTTGAATTTCCAGAGGTTCAGTAGATGAGGCAGTTAATGAAGCTATCTATAAGCAGCATTCAGAACTGAGATAGAAAAGTAGCTTTTACTATTTGTTTCCTACTTTCCTGAGATTTTGCAAGGGATGCGATCTCTAAGCCAGGGTGTCAAACTCGATTTCATTGAGGGCCGAATCAGGGTTGTGTTTGAACTTGGGGGGGGGGGGCATGGCCAGTGTATGCGTGACTAGCTTGACATTACTCATGCCAGGGGTACCTGTGGTAGCCTAGTGCTAAGGCAGGAGTTCCCTCAGACCCTCTCTTCCTCTCATTATAATTTCCTTCCTTCCTCCCTTCCTCCCTCCCTTCCTTCCTTCCTTCCTTCCTCTTTCTCTTTTCTTCCCCTCTTTCCTTCTTTTTCTTTCCTTGCTCTCTTCCCATCTTTTTCTTTGTCCTTTCTATTTCCCCTTCTCCTTCCCTGTCCCTTCTTGGATGCTCAAATGCAAAAGGGAAACGTTTCTCCTTTTGATTTGTTTTTTAGTTTGTTTTTCTAGCTCTTTGCCAGCAAAAATGGAGCCAGAGGACCGTGTGTGGCCCCCTTGGGCCTCATATTTGGCCATAATGGCCTCCTGCAGCCCTCTGCCAGTGGAAACAGAGCTTGTATTTGCTGTAGAGGGCTACAGGAGGCTGTCATGGCTGAAAACAGGAACTGGGAGGGGGACACATGCAGCCCTCCCAAGCTTCATTTTTGCTGGCAGAGGCACGGCAGGCCGGTCCTTCCCTGTTTCCAGAGCAGCCCTGTGGACCAGATTTAATCACCCCATGGGCCTTATCCTGCCTGTGGCCCTTGAGTTTGACACCCCTGCTCTAAGCCCTTTTGTCTTATTTTGAGATCATCTCCTACAGCAGATCCAACAATTCCTGCAACTGCACAAACAAATGTTAGTGATGACAAAATAGCCAATGACTTCCTCAGTATGTTTCACACTCAAAGGTTATGGGTTGGGGTTGAATTGTGACCTGATATGGTTGCATTAGCAGCACTGTTTTGTTTTGCGACATATGAATGGACACATGACACATGAATGGATCTCGGTGAAAAACAGAGAGAGCAGGGGAATAAAGAAAGAAAGACTTTCCCCTTTAAAAATGGAGGAATAAAAAAAGGGTACTGATGTGAAAACTACAAAATGAGTTTGAAAAGATTAGGAAGAGTTACCATAGGTAACTGAGATAGATCATGATGTCTTTGTCATCTATAAGGAGTTTAGGCATCAGTATGCAGCTTGAATTTGGCACAGAGGGTGAAGAAAATAGAATAGAGTAGAGCAGAGCAGAGCAGAGCAGAGCAGAGCAGAGCAGAGTAGAGTAGAGTAGAGTAGAGTAGAGTAGAGTAGAATTGGAAAGGACCTTGGAAGTCTTCTAGTCCAGCCCCCTGCTCAAGCAGGAGAACTTATACCATTTCATGAGATATTTTAAACATGTATGTAATTTGGATCTAAGAGTAAAAAAAAGCCAGAGTTGGAATTTATTGTGGCCTCCCACAAGCAAAATATCTTCTGGGCCATTTTAGCCCTTTCCTACTCAGAGGAAATAAAAAAGGAACTGAAAATTTAAAGGCTCATGTCAAGCAATTTAACCCCCAAAGGGAGCTCTGAATGTTCTTTCCAAAGAGAATACATGAGCTTTTTCCTTCCAAAGTGTTTAATTAATCAAAATGGAAACCTATGGGTAGAAATTTCTCCAGGCGCTCTTTCAGCTTCCACCAGAGAACATTTAGAATATTTAGAAACATATACAACGATGTAAAAAAGATGTTGAGACTCTAGGAAGAGTGCAGAGAAGAGCAACAAAGATGATTAGGGGACTGGAGGCTAAAACATATGAAGAACGGTTGCAGGAACTGGGTATTCCTAGTTTAATGAAAAGAAGGACTAGGGGAGACATGATAGCTGTGTTCTAATATCTCAGGGGTTGCCACAAAGAAGAGGGAGTAGGGCTGTTTTCCAAAGCACCTGAGGGTAGAACAAGAAGCAATGGGTGGAAACTAATCAAAGAGAGAAGCAACTTAGAACTAAGGAGAAATTTCCTGACAGTTAGAACAATTAATAAGTGGAACGACTTGCCTTCAGAAGTTGTGAATGCTCCAACACTGGAAATTTTTAAGAAAATGTTGGATAACCATCTGACTGAGATGGTGTAGGGTTTCCTGCCTGGGCAGGGGGTTGGACTAGAAGACCTCCAAGGTCCCTTCCAACTCTGTTGTTATATTATATTATATTATATTATAATTTTGTTGTTATTTGAATGGTTTCCATGTTCCCAAAGTTTATTGTCTTTTCATTCAAAGTTGTATGGAACCACCTATTCTTCAAAGCACTGAATTTAAAAGAAAGATGCAGTTTAATCAGTAATCTCCTTTCATCTAAACTCCAAAAATTAACCTTAAAATGTTTTATTTTATAAGCAGCCAGCAATTCAATGTCAACTGCATGAAATCAACTAATCTAATGTAATAAATTAGATTACAAATTCATATATCCCAACAATATCTGTTGTTTCTGAACTACTTTCTAAAATGTATGAATTAAATACATTCACTGTCTGCTGGTTCAGGAAGCTGTGAGTTCGATCCTAAGTAGAGGCAGATATTTCTCTCTCTGGGCACAATGAGAATATATCTGCTGAACAAAACTCCACATTGGCAACAAGAAGGGCATCCGGCCATTAAACACTCTGCTAGCTCCATTCAGTTGCCCAGACTCGATCCAGAAGAGATTATGGGGTCATCAAAAGATGATGATGACTGTCTGTGGTTCCATGGGTAGGTGGGTGAGTGGGTAAGTGGATAGATGGATGGATGGATGGATGGATGGATGGATGGATGGATGGATGGATGGATGGATGGATGGGAGATTCTGTACTGTTCAGCATTCATTCCACTATGGACTTGCCAGAGTGAAATATTAAATTTCCTTCCAGCACATTCTATGCTTACATCATTGTTGGACTTCACCTGACAATTATATTTCCTGTGAGGAAATATTTTTGTTTTGGATTCTTTAAAAAAAAGCATGGAGTTCAAAAATCAAAGGGAACTAGAAGGAACTAAAGATTACAAAGTTAAAAGAGAAGAACAGTCAAACTTACAAATACAGAGTGAAGTAAAATACTTTCACATTGGACATATTGAAAGATATTTTTGAACAATGGACCAAGAAGTGATTTTAAGAGGGTCTGCCTCTATAGATAGTGTGTGTTTAAAAGATGCCATGGAAAAAGAACAATATTACTTGAAATGTCTTAACTGAAATGCATTTTAAAATGACAAGCTATAAGAATGATATAGAATAATTGGTCATACAAAAGAAACAAAAGTGTCTTAATAATTAAAAGGGATATACTTAATAATTAAAAGGAATATACAAATAGCAAACCAAGAGAGCCACCTGGAAAATTTTCCTATAATGGATTTACAAAAGAGGCTTGTTAAAGCTTTGAGGAATTTTATGAGAAGGGGCAAACAAAAAAATGGGGAAAAAAATATCGAATTGTAAGGCATTATTTGGACGAAATAAAGTTAAAGTTTGTTAGACATAAAAGGGATATAAAATTGTCTTATTTGATCAAAGTTAAATTAGATATGTTGCTATCTCTGGTATCCCTTAATGGACTTTTGTTGGCCTCAGGACTGAAATGACAGGGTTTTATGGATTTGTTTATAGGTAAGAAATGAAATATGGGAAGAAACCATCACAGTTATTTTAAAAAGTTTATACTTGTGAAGGGTGAAGTCAATTTTTATATATTTCTTTTTCTTTACAGTATTTTTATTTTTTCTTTCTTTTATATTTGTCAGAGTGCACACAGTGTGACGATTTTGAGACAACCCAGGAGCAAAATACAGTAAACAGGGGTTTGTCTTTCAAACAGTGGTTTATCTACAAGGAATATATACATACACATACTACGCAAAGTCAGTCAATCAGTCATCAACTATAGCAAGGAACCACATATGGAGAGAGGGATGCCCTCACAGGGCCTCTCTTATATATACAGCCTTTTAAAGTGATAATAGTTTAACCCTGCAGACTCAGTTTCATTGCATCATCATTTCAGTATTACAACATTACAACATTACAGCAGCTGATCCGCTATTAAATCATCATTTCCCGGACATTCTATTCTCTATTTTTCTTGCTTTGCCTTCTTTTTTATTTTCTTTAGTTTGCATTAATTTTATTGATTCAAAATATAATCTTTAATAAAATCACTATTTTAAAAAAGAAATTTGGTTGGTTTTCATGTCTCTGACCACTCCTCTTTATCCTTTACACACATTCACCCAAAGTAGATTCTATGCATACCATATATTCCCTTAGAATTTTCAACCAAAGCATGGAGGCATAAAACTAGAAAGTAACTGAGGCTCACATTTCAGGGAGAGCAACCATTTTTTTAAAGTATTTGTAACGATATTTGTGACCCTGACCCATTCCTCCCCAAACTACAGACCCTGAAGCAATATATTGTAGTCTTTCCTGTTGAGATGTTCCTATTAGCTCAGGCTATGCAACCTCTTGGTCACTGCTCAGAATATCACAAGCAGTTGCAAATCACATAGAGTGTTTTTTGTCAGGAAAGACCCCATAGGAATTGCAATCAACACAGGAATTTTATCTTCCACCTTTTGTCACTGGCTTTGACAAGGGAAAGCTACAACCTGAGTACAAGTCAGCTATACCTTCTGACTGCAAAGGAAAGTCCATCTTAGGAAGGACTAAGTGGTGTTTTGAATTAACTGCAGAAAGAAAGACCTGCATTGCAGATTATACAGTGCTAAACAAGTTACTGCCGTGGCTTGATATAAGAAAGTAACATTTCCCAGCTATAGACTTCAGAAAAGGGGAACATTAAAGAATGTGGTATAAGTTGTAATATTATAATGGTTGACACTATTTATCTTACTAATCACAGGAACCAGTTCCAATAAATTTTTTACCAATGTTCATAAAATGTTATGATTAAAAAAAACATGCAGAGATAGTGCTTCTTGAGGTAATTACTTTAAAAGAGGACAGGAGGATTAACATGGTCAGGTAAAAACTATAAAGAGACAATAGCTCAGTGATGGCTTAATGTTAAATCCCGTGCCTTGGGTTTAATTCTTCTAAAAAGATTGTCAATCTTTTTTATTTAAACACTCTCAAGAAGTCTTCCAAAACAAAAAGTGACAATAAAATAAGTACATATCTAAAAGAGCAGATTATAAAAGATACAACTAATACATTTTTTTAAAAAAATGACAGTAATTAGAAGCCAACTTCAATCCAGCATATTCAATAATTCATGTATTACATAAAACAAAGAATATTATTCAATAAAACCAAATCTGATTAAATAACTCCTTCAAACTGCTTAAACACATACAGTAATGGAGCATAATTCAGTTTTAAGTGGAACACTTTAAGGCATGGAGTGATAATCTGCGATCTGATTTGTTCATAGTACACAGTATAATTTCTAAATGCAGGAAGTTATGAGTATGAAAATATGAATACGAAGTAAGGTGACTCATCTCCAAAACTCAGCCATATGCATAGTTAGGGTTGGGAGGACAGTACAACAGTCAGTGCCTAGAGACTGGTGAATATTCAGGAGAGAGATGTAAGCAGCCAACTACATGCTTCTCCATTATCAATGAAAAGACCTAGATCCTTGCTAGATCACAGGAAGGCTGTCAGGAAAGGAAGTATGTACATGGTATATACATATATACATGGGTATATATCGGTTCTAAATGGCAAAAATTCAATTGCTGATAGGTTTTGTAACCCTTACACTTTTCTCTCTGCAAATCTTGCTAAAGAGAAATTATCTGTCGGACTCATGCTTGGGGAGGGGGGGAATCACTTAATTTTAAACAGCTGACAATATGCCAGACAGATAGCAGAGAAATATTGATTCAACAGACTATTTCTGAAGCTTTGCTGGAGTGGGACCCTTAAAATAATAAGAAGAGAGGATATTGGTCTGGTGTAGTGGCCAGGTAAGATATCCTCTTGTGAAAGTCAACAAGTAAGTCACAGAACACCTTGAAGGCAAGGAAGGCTATGTTGATATAAATTACTCTCCTGCAAACTGCATTTTTTAAAGCATTGGTACTAAATATTCTGCCTTCAGAAAGAGAAATCTCAAACTCTTGCGCTTGCCTTTTAAGTGCACTTTTCTATGGTACTGTAGTGAGTTTCCTCCACCAGCCATTTCACTGTCACTAAGCAGAAGCTTTCGATGTCCTTGGTATGATACGTGGCTATGGCTTTGTTTCATCCTTTCAAAGTAAGCTCATAAATTGCTTTTATAGTTCTGGAGCGGTTCAGGATATTGATCAAGCTGTAGCACATGTCTCTTGGCACAGTGGCACCGGTGGTTAAACAGAACATGAGAGCCGTTTGTGCAGAGGAAGAAAATAGGGAAAGTAGAAAAGAAAAATAGATCGTGGGGACAGCCATTGAGGATTAAAATCAAGAAGCTGCCCAAGGAAGAACTTTATCAGTCATCTGACACTCAATTAATAGATCAAATGAGGGAGCAATAACATAAGGTAAGGAAATCCCGTACTACCAACCAATAAATCAATGTCCATGGGCAAGCTGCTTGATATGTATACCTGAGACAGACTCAATGACTTCAGTGTAATGTTTCCTCTGAAGCATGGAAGGCAAGGTTTTGGCAAGGATCTAATGAAATAAATTTATCATTCAGTAGTAGAAAGATAGAAGGGAACAGCGTGTGCTCTCTTAACATTGTAAAATCACATTTGAAAGGCCTTGCATCTTGCAATTCCAGGAACCGTTAAGATAGCTTTAGGTAAATCCCAGTAATTGTGATCTTCTAACCATCCTGTTCGTACAACCGCTAACTTGTGAAGCATCGTAGAGATGGCTGAGAGTGGGGATAAACCTTGTAAAATGTTGTGTAAATGCTCACAATTATTATCATCATCTCGTTTTTCTCTATAGACCATGGGTTAGTAGTCATGAATAACAGATGTTATATTGCAAACAAAGTTACTGAAGCAAAAAGCAAGTTTATTGAACTAGATTTATGATAGAACAGAAGTCCACTCACGGCTTTTCTGCAAAACTGGATAGATCAGGGTCTCCAGCCTTGGTCCCTTTAAGACTTGTGGACTTCAACTCCCAGAATCCCTCAGCCAGCAAAGTCCACAAGTCTTAAAGGGACCAAGGTTGGAGACCCCTGGGATAGATTATCCTGCGTATATTTAATGAAATGACAGAGGAGTTATCTCTATGTCCATATCAACTTTTACTTATTTCTGTACTTCAAATTCATTTTCAGCTACAACTTTACTGACCCTTTCTCAACAAAATCAATTTCAAGTTCAGCAGAGGAATTTGTGAAATGGAATCTTACCTTGATCTTCTGAAGAAACAGGAGACCTACAAGTAAAGAAATAACAAGGAGCTTTAGTCTTTGGTTTCTTTAGGGTTTTTTTTGTTGTTGTTTTTAAAAAAGATTTTAGTGGCCTTGTTGGAATTTCTGCAGTGGTATCTACAAGGTGAAATAGGACGGGACGGCAAACTGTAAAAACGTAGGACACAAATCACACAAGCTGCCACCTTAAAGCTCTTAAATCAGAACATTGAGATCCTAGAGAGACACTTTTCAACATTGCTCATTTTATCCTAACAAACATATCTTGCAGCCAGTATCAGCAAAACCTTGGCCCATTCTGCATTCTGAACTAACACTAAAACTTGAAATTCAAGATCAGAAGTAGTATAACATATTGCTGGCTACTTTGCTTTTCAAGTATTCAAGGAGAGAGAGGGGGGGAGGAGGGAGTTTGTTGTTAGATATACCCCTAAAATAGCAAATATAAAGATCTTATTGTTAAGCAGTTTGAGCAATACCATTATTACAAAGTTAAAATCCCATGTACTTTACATTAACAATAGCAAATGTAGACAGAATAACAGAAGGTGAGTAATAAATAGATGGAATGAGATGGGGTATTGTTATAACTTTAGAGTCCCCTTCCAAAGCTGTCTGGCAATCTTTGTCTCCCCCTTTTCAGCAGTTTTGAAGATAAAAATTTTAAAAACCTAGTTGTCACCAGTTCTGTCTTCAATTCTAAGGTCCTTCAATCCCACCGTGGAGTACAAAAGTCAGTCTCTCTCTCTCTCTCTTGAGCCAGCTCAAGATAAAGCGAGAAAATAAGAAAATAATTGATTTTGTAGCTTGGGCCAAAGGTTAATACAATTTGGCATTTTAGCAGTAAGCAAGGGGGTAGATTAGATCAGGGACACAGTGAAGAAGAAAATCTATAGTTTAGGGGTAAAGCTCATGTCTTGATGGCAGGAAGTATGAGCCGTACTTCCCTGACAACTTCAGCTAGAACAATTCAGCAGAACAGACAATGTGAAAATCTACTCCTGTCATACAGATTCAGTCGTGATAGTCAAATAATTCAATCTTGTATATCAAGCATTTCTAGTGTACAGGTAGTCCTTGACTTATGACCACTGTTGAGCCCAGCATTTCTGCGGTTAAGTGGGTTTTGCCCCATTTTACAATCTTTCTCGTCACAGTTGTTAAGTGTCACAGCAGCGGTTAAGTTAGTAACCTGGTTGTTAAGTGAATCTGGCTTCCCCGTTGCCTTCACTCGTCAGAAGATTGCAAAAGGTGATCCCATGATCCCAGGACACTGCAATCATCGTAAATGTCAAAGTTTGTTACCAAGTGCCCGAAGTTTGACCATGTGGATACTGCAATGAGTGTAAGTGTGGAAAAAAAATGCTCTTAAGTCATTTTTTCCCCCCAGTGCTGTTATAACTTCAAAACAGTCACTAAACAGATGCATTGTAAGTCGAACACTATCTGTATGGCATTGATGGATGAGGGTTTAATCCAACCAGTGGTGGGATTCAAATAATTCAAATAATTTAGGAACCAGTTCTCTGCCCTAATGACCAGCTGGGTGGGTGTGGCCATGGTGAGCGTGGCCAAGGATGTGACAGGCAGCACTCAGCCTCCTGCACCTCCCTGGGACCAAAAACGGGCCGCAAGGAGGGGACATGCCACGCCCCGTGCCCCGCTTTGGCTCTAGTAGGCCTCCCTGCACTTACCCGGGAGTCAAAATGCGGCACATGGGGATTCCTGGAAGGGGAGGAGACAGGCGGGGCCAGCCAGCAATTTAACTTCCAGTTCACCCAAGCCATCCCGAACTGGCTGAATGCCACCACTGAATCCAACCTGTTAAATTAAATAATTCCTATGCATTCAAAAAAAAATTATCAGGACTGAATATTAAATCTTATGACAATTGAAGAAATATATAAGTGATGAAAAGTTGAATTTGAGAAGCTGGATTGTAATTTAAGAAATGGACTTATGAAATTTGAAGGAATATACAAGTGGGGGGGGGGAAATTTGAACTTTAGAAGATGGACTAATTTTTAAAATGGACTGTAAGAAGAATGGACATTAAATGTTATGGCAATTGAAAAAATATACAAGTGATAAAAATTTGAGTTCGAGAAGATGGACTGTAATTTGAGAAATGGACTTATGAAATTTGAAGGAATATACAAGTGGGGAAAAAAAATTGAATTTGAGAAGATGGATTAATTTTAAAAAAATGGACCGTAAGAAGAAGTAATATGTGAAGTTGGTATTGTTTCTTTTCTTTTTTTTATTATTCTTTCCTATCTTTTTATTTTTATTGTGAGGGGATCTATAGTTTTAAAAAATTTTTAAGGTGGGAGGTTATGTATATTTTGTATACTTTAGCTTGTGATTGTTGGTTAAAATATCCGGTATTTGCTCTGGGAAGTCTGGGGGGAAGGGGAGGAGGGGGAAGGGGAAATGAATCAATAAGTGATACATGGATTGATTATTAATGTACAGTAATTTTTGAAGATATGAAATTAAAAAATTTAAAATGATATTGGGGATGCTCGACTGCCATTTCAGGAAGAGAAGGAGAGAGGAGTAGAAGGAGGGAAGAAAGTAGATAGGAAAGTGTAGAGAAGGAGGAGGGGAATAAGAGGGTTAGATAGGGTGGAAGAAGGGAGGAGTGGAGAAGGAGGAGAGGAAGTAGTAAAGTGAAGGGGATGAAGGATGGGAAAGTAGTAGAGGGTAGAGAGGGAGGTTGTGTAGTAAGGAAGTGGCAGTCGGGCAGGCCTGAATCAGTAATAAATAAAAATTAATGATTAATGATGGATAATAGTTTGTACATAAATATGATGTTGAAAAATGGAAATTAAAAAAAAAATATTATCAGATGTGGGAAGGGAAAGAACTGATGTTGAAGTAGCTTCTGTCCCTCACAAACTATACAGTATTTATCAGCTTGTTGTCTGTACCATTTTTACTGTTGTACTGTCTGGGGGAACCAAACGAAGGGAAAAGCATCTTTTGAGTTATTAACTCTGCTGAAGAGCTTATGAGAATGAGCTCTCCAAGATTTTTCTAAAATTTAGTCCCACTGCTATCCCTTGTAGCCATGCAGTAGCATAAAAGGTAGCTAAGCCTGGGTACTTGCAATTACTTAAATTCAGAAAGCAGCAGCGCACAATTATCCACTTTATAATTACAAGTGAGCATCTTTCAGGTTGCATCTTTTAAAGAGTGCCTCAGTAGAATTGTTATCACTGCAAGATGGTTAGAGGCAATTAGCCTTGCATCTGAAACTACCTGAAGCAGAAACTGGGAGAAGAAAAAATGGCTATGATCGTTTTGGCTGAGAAAATTGTAACTGTTCTACTCTATCTGTCCAGACCATGGAGTAGACACAGATCTGTTTGTTTGTGAGGAAGAAAGGCGATGACAGTCTAAGCCAATGGTTCCCAACCTTTCTTTTTGGCCATGGCCCACCTAAGCATCTCTAAAATCTAGATTCCACCCCCTCTCTCCATAACATGTAATTCTTACTTTATTCAAAAAGTGAACTCCCACTCATGCGGAGGAAGCCTAAAAGGCCATTAACTTGGTTTAAACAAGGTTCCAATTGTCCCCATTAAAAATCAAATCCCCCCACCCCCGTGGGGCGTGGGCCCCATGTTGGGAATCACTGGTCTAAGCCAACTTTAAACATGCAGGATTGCCAGAATGGGAACCTTAGACTCACTCACGTCAATGGGAACCATATATTAAAATAAATACACCCTATAACTGAACATTTCCACTGGAATATGAAGAAACCCAATTGTGAAGGAAAGCAAACCAGAGGCTAGTATGGTCTAGTGGTTAAGTCACCAGGCAAGAAAGTGGGAGACTGTGAATTCAAGTCCTGCATTAGCCATGAAAGCCAGCTGGGTGGCTTTGGACCAGTCATTTTCTCTCAGTTCAACCCACCTCACAGGATTGTTGTGGAGAAAATAGGAGGAGGGAGATGTGTTAAATACGTTTGCCACTTTGACTTATTTGTAAAAATAATATAGGTGGGGATACAAATAAATAAGCAGGAGGCTAATAACAAGGTTTAGTCTTGCCAGACTAAAGCAACTTTCTGTATAGCTACAGATACAGTTTGGAAAAGGCTAAGGAGGAGCCATTTTAATTATCTTTCTGCTATCCAAATTTCAAAGCTCCACCACCTCTTTACCCTCTGAAAAATGGAGGGCCCCCCTCCTGGGAATCCAGACTACATTCCACCACAGTAGAAAACAATAAATGGTCAAGGTCATAGTGCTGATATTATACTGTTCCTACAATAGGCTTGGCAATGTAGTGGAATGAACCCAGTCTCGCAGTTTGTACAACACACTGAACCACAAACTTAACAACCTAGACAATAAGCCACTAACCAATATAGATAGTCCTCGACTTACAACCACAATTGAGCCCAAAGTTTATGTTGTTGAGACATTTGTTAAGTGGGTTTTGCCCCATTTTACGACCTTTCTTGCTACAGTTGTTAAATGAAACATTGCAGTTGATAAGTTAATAACCCAGTTGTTAAGAGAATCTGGCTTCCCCATTGACTTTGTTTGCCAGAAGGTCACAAAAGGGGATCACATGACCCTGGGACCACAGCAACAATCATAAATATGAACCAGTTGCCAATCATCTGAATTTTGATCACATGATCATGGGGATGCCACAAAGGTTGTAAATGTGAAAAACGGTCATAACTCACATTTTACAGTGCCGTTATAACTTTGAACAGGCATTAAATGAACCCTTGTAAATCAAGGACTACCTGTCATTCATTCTAATCCAGTTTAATATTCATCAAAATTAGCATTTGTGCGTATACTTCTGCTGGTCCCCATCTATCTGTTTATGAACATAGCAAGGCACTATTTCCCACTTGTGGACTTTCAACCAGGGCTGAAATTCAGCAGGTTCTGGAGAACCGGTAGCGGAAATTTTGAGCAGTTCGGAGAACCAGCAAATACCACCTCTTGCTGGCCCCAGAGTGGGGTGGGAATGGAGATTTTGCAGTATCTTTCTCCTGCCACGCCCACCAAGCCACACCCAAAGAACCAGTAGTAAAAAAATTTGGATTTCACCATTGCTTTCAACCCTACAATACAAGATTGCAGGATTACTTGCTGGACCAACTGAAGGCTGTCTCTTCTGATAGAACTGTGGCATGATGTATCTTCCACTGCAGGCCCACACTCTTCCTGCCTATGAAATGAGACCATCTTCAATTGGTCATGCAAAACTTACACTAACCAGAAAAGACAGCAACCCTTTTAAAGCCAGATGCATCTACTCTGTTACCTAACATTTATGGTAACTGTTGTGACAGAGGCCCAAGTGGTGATTACCAAACACAATTCAGTCCTGAACAAACTTATTTTATTAGAACAGCTGAGAATTAATTCATTCTCAGCTTAGTCCAAAACAAATTCTTCATAAACAGTCCTTCAGCCTTATCACCAACCTTTGTTGTCTTTGGCAACTTGTCAAAGGCTTTTCTTGGCAAAACCCCCACAAAGTTCAAGAGACACTGACAAGAAGCAATGGAATCAATGTTGCTTTCCCACAAAGAACCCAATGGCTTGTTGCTGTTCTTTTAAGCCTAATGGAAAGGGCCAATCATCTTCTGGCCTTACTCCTCAGTCGCGCTTTTTGCTTCAGCTGCTTTTCCCTTCTGGCAGCTCTTCTCATGTGTGTGTGCACTAGGAACAGGCTCCTCCCATTCCTCTGCCTCTCTGCTGTCTGCCTCTGGAGGCTCTGGAGTCCACACATTGCTCCCAGATGGCTCTGGCCCCATCTCTGCCTCTGACACAGAGCCTTTTTCTGGGCCTTCCCCTGACTCCAGGACTGGCCTCCCCAACCTCCTCACTGTCCAACTCCACTGCCAGCTCTGCAGGCTGCTGGCGGACCACAACAGTAACTCACAGAGCCAGATCCTGAATTTAGCATCGGAAATCCCAACCTGAATGTCACAAAGCAGCTAATTCTAAAGAACTGGTAGTTTTCAGTTTCAAAATTTGAAATCTGCTCTTCTCCCTCCAATTAGCTGAGGGAGAAGGAATCTATTTGAATGAAAGAAATCAAGAGAAGGGATTTGCAATGCAGAGCTGGGTCAATGAAATTTCAAGATTCATGACAATTCCTCCAGGCACATTTTTTAAAAAAATTCCAGCAATCCAGTGCATTATTCATAAAGACAAATGCCTGTAGAGAACCATCAAGCCTTCCTAAAGGAGCTATTTTTTCCAACAACAAAAAAAGCTGCTCTTTTTACCAGAAACTAGAGCCTCTGCCACCCAAAGCATTTTCACGCATAGCTTTTAAGAATATGAAGTGCTAAACAACAAGATAACTTTATTGACCCTGTCTGGTATTTGACTGCCCTCTTCTTTACTGAGTAAATTGTGTGTTTTCTGCAAACCTGCTACCTTGTTTGGAGAAAATGTGTTTTAACTAAATAAGGGAATCCTGCATCTAAATATTTAAATTCTTTCTTTCTTCTTTAATTCTTTCTCTTTAATTTTAGAAATTTATTTTTTTCCGCATAAATTCTAAAATTGTTCATCTAAGTGATTTCTTTTTTTAGGCAGAATGCAGATGATGTTTAAAGAGACGCTTGAAAGGGTGTTAATGTGCAATTGTATGTATGCACACGATTATTGTATCCCATTTATATCTGCTTCAGACAGGCATTCGGTGTGGGTTCTTTTGCAGATGTCAAAACACCCACACATAGGACGGATGATTAACCTCCAGATCGGGTGAAGTCTATTACTTAAATAGTAAATTAGCATTTTCTTAGAAAATGAACACTAGCAAGTTTGTGATTAACCTTACCTGCTTTTATTTTCCATAGTTCCTATGTACAACAGATTTAAACCTATTTAGTATGATTTCTCTCCTTATTTTCTTAAATCTTCCTTTTGTTCTATTATGCTTCTATTTATTTTGTTGGTAAATATATGTACACTGAGAGCATATGCACCAAGAAAAATTCCTTGTGTGTCCAATCACACTTGGCCAATAAAAATTCTATTCTATTCTATTCTATTCTATTCTATTCTATTCTATTCTATTCTATTCTATTCTATTCTATTCTATTCTAATTTGCTATATTGTTTCTATTTCTACACTTATTTTGTAAATCTATTTTTAAGGTGATGTAGGAGATGACCAGGCTGAGCCCGAGGGCAGGGTCAAAGGCATCATCAGTCTGGAATCCCTACGCCACCAAAAGAGACCTAGGTCCATCCTCCTTGAAGTCCATTGACTCTTAAAGGTAAAGGTAAAGGTTCCCCTTGCACATATGTGCTAGTCGTTGCCAGCTCTAGGGGGCAGTGCTCATCTCCGTTTCAAAGCCAAAGAGCCAGCGCTGTCCGAAGACGTCTCCGTGGTCATGTGGCCAGCATGACTCAATGCCAAAGGTGCACGGAACGCTGTTACCTTCCCACCAAAGGTGGTCCCTATTTTTTCTACTTGCCTTTTTACGTGCTTTCAAAACTGCTAGGTTGGCAGAAGCTGAGACAAGTAACGGGAGCTCACCCCGTTACACGGCAGTACCAGGGATTCGAATTGCTGAGCTGCCGACCTTTCGATCGACAAGCTCAACGTCCTAGCCCCTGAGCCACCGCGTCCCTCCGTTGACTCTTATCTGGTGCCAATTTATCTTGACTGTTAGTAGATCAGATTCTTGTGTGTAGAAGGTTGCGTGGAATAAACGTTCAGTACTTTGAACTTTATTCTGGGTTTTTGGTTTCTTGTGCCTGACCAATGTATTGTATATTTATTTCTATACTCCAGTTTTAGACTTTCATGTTCCAGATTTATGTTCTTTCCATTTGTTTTACAACTTAATTACAATCACTTGAAGGTATTAAAGTAGTCATTACTGCCTCTGACTTCCATAAATGACCTCAGTGAGGGTGCTGTTGTCTGTAGTACAGGCTGTGCCGAGTCTCTGGAATCTGTTGGGCATGGTAACCACCATGAAACTATGCCCCCAATTCCCAAACTTCTCAATCAGTCAGTAGTATTAAAGAGGTTTAATAAGACTAGCACATTGTATTACTTCCAAAACCTGGGAATTGATGAGACATATGGAAACATATAACGTGATCATGAGTTTGATCATAGTGTCCTCCATCTTCAAATTATATCATGTGCTCTAAGCAGTGGTGGGTTTCAAAAATTTTTACTACCGGTTCTGTGGGTGAGGCTTGGTGGGCATGGCAGGCTTGGTGGATGTGGCTTGGTGGGCATGGCAGGAGAAAGATACTGTAAAATCTCCATTCCCACCCCACTCCAGGGGAAGAATAGTGTAAAATCTCCATTCTCTCCCGATCAGCTGGGATTTGGGAGGCAGAGAATAGATGGGGATGGGGCCAGTCAGAATTTTCCCTACCGGTTCTCCGAACTACTCAAAATTTCCACTCCTAGTTTTTCAGAACTGGTCAGAACCTGCTGAAACCCACCTCTGGCCTTAAGGATTAAAAACAGTGTAACATATAATCCCATATATGAATCAGGACTATGATCACTTAGGGCAAACCAATGGATACCATGGCCAGCATGAACCCAGACTACAGACCCAAAATTCCCCCAGCACCAATGGCTATAGAAAATCTACTATCAGGCTTGCGACGTGATTAAGATGCTGTAGAAAGGGATTCTTTTGACCAACAGTATACATATACAGTACGTATTTATATGCTGCCCATTTCTAATGTTATCCCTAGGTTGCCTTTACATTCCAGTTTCCAATACACTGTTTGAAACCAATCACTTCATGGACAAGGTGTTTGGAAACTGCCAAGGTAGAGAATCATCCTCTTAAGACTTTTGGCCGCTGAAAGACCTGAAATCTAGAAGGGCAAATTTTAACAAAAATGGTAACTTTCCCCACCAGCCATACTGACACCTTTTCCACTCCACCACTGGTAACATCAGTAAGCTTCACAATATCTCTTATAACACCACCAATGATTTCACTCTTCTCAACCCTAGTTTACATTCTTTCTCTGATTCAGCAAATCTTCTACAGATCTTCATTCTTCTGCTCACAATTTTAACTCATAGAATGTTTAACTCATAGAATCATCTATTGCAATGTCCTTCCTGTTAAAGACTACTTCAGCTTCAATCACAACAATACAAGAGCAAACAATAGATTTAAACTTTATGTTAACCGTTTCAATCTTGATTGCAGAAAATATGACTTCTGTAACAGAGTTGTTAATGCTTGGAACTCACTACCTGACTCTGGTCTCTTCTCAAAATCCCCAAAGCTTTAACCAAAAACTGTCTACTATTGACCTCACCCCATTCCTAAGAGGTCCGTAAGGGGAGTGCATAAGAGCACAAACGTGCCTACCATTCCTGTCCTATTGTTTTATTTTATTATATCCAATCAATATAGTTATTGCATACTTATGCTTATATATATATGTTTATATATTATATAGTTACTTTCATGATTATGCTTATATATACTGTTGTGAAAAAATAAATAAATAAAAATAAAAAAATAATAAATTTCCATTCTTTCAAGGCACAATATCGAAGTCTACAGGTCTAGATGTCTCCAGCCTTTCTACTCTTAAAAGTTTTGTTTTTCTGACAGGCACTGTTGGAAGCAATTTGTGAAGCCATTGAAATATCTGTTTTTTAAGTTTTTATTTCTCCTAACGTGGTTAATGTTTTCCTGTTTTATTGCCTTGACCATCAGTGCTTTCAACCCCCTTATAAAATTGCCTTAAATCACTAGTCGATTGAGTCATCCAATAAATTGAATAAAAACAAACATCTGGGATGCCACATGTTGTTGTATCCATGCATGGCTTTGGCGCATAGTTAGATAATTGGGTTTATGACTTGTTTTTCTTTCAAAGAATGACACTTATGGTGTAATGGGCTGACGCATGGTAACAATGCAAATTGTCTCCCTTTTCATCCATTCCATCTTTTCCACAGAAGTTCGGTTTAGGTTTGGCTTCAGGCTTAAGGGGATAAATTGCACTGTGGAAGATTGGCAAGAAGTTAGTGTTGTGACCCCTTATTCCCTTTGCACATAAAAGTAATACCTGTGCAGAAAGGATTAAAGAGTTTCTTACCAGGGCTTTGCACAATTGCATGATTTTTCTTGTTAGTTGCTCGTTTGCTTCTTATCTCTATTCTCCTTGTAACCATTAAGATAAAGAAGCCAACACCAGCTCACTAATCTAATATCTGCCAAGGGGAGGAAGAACAATGGATGCATAAGAGTAATGTTCTCATAAACAAAGGGTCACTTTCCAGGGCATTGGTCAGATATGTCATCAGGTGCTGTTCTGCTAGAGACTTTATCTTCCCTAAAAACATTCCATTGTCTGAAGTTATGATACAGTCCCTAATAAGATGTACTACCTACCAGGTCATCTCCAGTTGTTTGGATTCCCTGTCTCTTTAGCAAAGGATAAAATGGAGACAAAAATCCCCAGTCAAGTATACCTTGGTATACTTCCAAAGTCGCAATAGAGTGTTAAGCAGCCTTCAATCTGCTGCCATGCTTTGGGTTTCTGACATGCCGAAGGGACAGGGAATAGTAGATCATTATCCTTAATTCTCTTAATATTTATTCTATAAAGTCCTCATTGATATTTCACATAGCCTTCAAATCCAATACTATTTATTTATTTATTTATTTTGTCACACAGTATATATGAGTGTAAGCATGAAATAACTATACAATATATAAGTGTATATATATATATATATATATATGTATGTATGTATGAGCATGTGATAACTGAATTAATTGAATACAAAGAAAGAAAACAATAGGACTGGAATGGTAGGCACTCTTGTGCTCTTATGCACGCCCCTTACTATTACTGTGTTTCCCCAAAAATAAGACCCTGTCTATATATTTTTGCACCCTGAAACAAGTGCTTGGCCTTATTTACATGAGCTCAAAAGTCTGATTGGGTTTATTATCAGGGGATGTCTTATTTTGGGGGAAAACAGGGTAGCTCCCAACTACGATTGTGCCCAGATATCGTTGCAGAGTAAAGGGTTAATGGGTGAATTCTCTTGTTCTGTGAATGAGCTTGGTGGCTGAACCCTGGTGGGCTTAACACTGAAAGGGACAATTGGCCAAAGAATATTAGGTATCTGAAAGTGTCTTCTAGTGCATTATGGGAATATAATCAGAGGTGGTAGCGAAGAGCCCCTGCTTTATGACATCCTATTTAGACAAGTTTTTGAGGCCAGGGGCATGTGTGGAAGTGGGCATGCACGGCAAACCAATGATAAGAATATTGGAAACCCACCACTGAATATAATGCCTTCAAGGCATTGTGAGGGATCAAATAAAAGTAACAGCTCACAACAACAACAACAATAGCTCTCAGAGATATAACTGTGGAAAATATTTAAAAGGAGGCGGCTGAGGACAGACTTTAGACTTGTTGAGATCAAGTAGTTGTCTCCAAATTTCTTAGTGTGAAACTGGGTCGTTTATTTACCTTATCAAAATGCCTAGATCATGCCTAAATTAAAATATTTAGCTATGACAAAAGATTCCAAGCAATTTTATTCATTGCTCCATTTCTAGATGTTATTCTGACATTGTCGGATTGAACAACTTAGGTGGCTCTTTAATAGGGAGCTTGATTTTTTTCTCTCTCTTCCTAGTGTGTTCCAGGAAAGTTGGAAATTATAATACTGACCTATAATTTCTACGATAATTTGAGGAACTGAAAATGCAAATGAGATCTGTAAAATTCTAATCCCTTC
The DNA here is from genome assembly GCF_028640845.1 of Ahaetulla prasina. Taxonomy (NCBI): domain Eukaryota; kingdom Metazoa; phylum Chordata; class Lepidosauria; order Squamata; family Colubridae; genus Ahaetulla; species Ahaetulla prasina. Next base: position 79,029,267 of record NC_080545.1, on the reverse strand, counting down.
TGGTTATTTCTTCCTCTGCCACATCTTTCAACGAGTTACATAGCTTTCAACTAAAAGAAGAATCCTGGAAAACATACCCTGCTTGGCCCCAGATTTGGGGAATCTATTCAACATCTTAAGATACATTTACACTTATTTTAGTATTTCTGATCTTTTAAATCTATTAATTGTTCTACATAAGCAAGTTGAAAGCCAGTTACTGAAGTTATATACTGATGGTTATCCTTGACACTTGAGTGCCATCTAGAGGAATGCATATGACACTGTCACCAAGGAGGAACGAGATAGCTTTCACTGAGATAAGTAAATAACTAAAACACAAGCTATTTCTAGATTAGGAGAGTTGCAAAGAATATATTTACCCTAATTGAAGTTGCCATGAGCAACCTTTTGGAATCAAATCATAGAAATTTCCCTTAATTCTATTTTTAACAATGAGGGTAGAGGTAGTTTGTAGATACGAAAACTACCTCATTGTAGTTTTCTTCTCATTTTTTTTCTTTTGCTTTTATCAATCATATTATCCCTATCTGGGATAATATGATTTCTGTTTTGATTAACTTTCCATTACATATTAATGGAAAACCAAACAACCATTTTTCACCAATTATGACATTTACAATCTAATACAATTTGAGTAAAGTTCAGGCAGCTTCAATCTGTCCTCCCTGTTCAATCCAACTTAATTAAAAAACCCAAAAGGAACATTTTATGATTACCAGCATGGAGATAAACTAGGCCTTCAGTCAGAATAAAGTGATGGTTTCCTTCTTCTTTAACTCCATATTTAAACCATATTTATCACTATTTTTTAATATTTATGTATACCTTTAAATTGGCATGTGCAAATTTTACATGAATTTATTTCTTACATTCTTTGATTTTCCTCTATTGACATACAAAACTGTCCAATCTTTAGATATATATATATATATATATATATATATATATATATATATATATATATATATATGTATATATATATATATATATATATATATATATATAGATCTTTAGTTATTCGGGTTTTCTCCGCGTAAAATTGGAAGTGTTGTTTCTTCCTTTTGTGACAGCTGCAGTCACACATTGCCCCAGAAGCACGAAGCTGAAGCCTGAAGATGACGAATGAGACTTCGTTGAAACGTCGCCAAGACACTTCCAATTTTACGCGAGAAAACCCGAATAACCAAAGATCTACATACAAACACCAAAACCTCAGAAAACATATATATATATATATATATATATATATATATATATATATATATATATATATATATATATATATATATATATATATATATATATATATATATATATATATACACAGCTTGAGACAATTTTCAATTCAAATACATTTTTTTTAAAAAGTAGTAGATGAATGTAGTTAGCAAAAGCATTTCCTCCACCCTCCCATTTTGAATATATAGTTTTAATCCAAAGTTTTATAAAGAAGCCAAATTCTATGGAGATCTCGTCACCAGGTATCTCTCTTCACTGTCCAAATGATGAGAAACCTCACATACGATCACATTTCTACTTCCTGCAACAGGACTTCTATTACCCATCATTTTCTTCATTTCAAATGAAATTGAAAAGCATACACTGAATGAAAGGAAATGAAAGTAATACAAATGCGAACAGAGAGGAGAAAAGGGGAAATACCTATTATTTCCTGATCAAAAGAAAGATCAGGGAGGCAGTGAGAAAATGGAAGTTTTTTATTATTTCAAGGGTTCTCTCTCTCTCTCTTTTTTTCTTTCTTTGTTTGATGCATTTGTAATTTTGGGAAAAAGTTCCAGGCACAAGATGACTTGCAGGCAAGAACAATTATTCACAGAAAACACAGCCAGTTATCAATTTATCGGAATGCCATATAACCTCACCCTTGATTCCAATCCTGCAAGATATTTTCAACTTTACCTATTTACTCTTGCAAGAAAGCATAAACTCTGGACTCTAGCCTTCCTTCCTCTTTCCTTTTTCTTTCTTTCATTTTCTAAGAAATCTTTTGGATCTTTCCTGAGACTAGAAGTATTCTAGAAAACAGAAACTATGAGGGGTTTTTTATTATTATTATTATTTCAAATTTAGAAGGAAGGTCAAATTGGCACCTCCCAGCTTGTTCTATACTTCAGTGTTATGTTATAAACAGGTAAACTGTTTATGCAATTACATTTGCTTTATGAATATATTTTTATCTCTTAAAACAACTAGTTCATGAATAGTTGAGACTACTGCATGCTACAACAGTATCTGGACTTATGAATCTACAGGAACTGGATGAATCATTCTGCAAGGACCAAGCCACCAGAGTTGGTTACAGGGAAAGTCAGCTGTATGCTTATGTTCTGACCTAGGCTTCCTGAGACATTAAAAAGCTCACGATTAGTCTCAAAAACCCTCTTTTTATTTCAATGGCAGTGAATTATGTTCATTCACAGCCCGTAATGAGTCTCAAATAGTTTGTAATTAGTGGCAGGAAGCAAACCGTTCTTGCCTTCTGGCAGCTCTGCACATGTGTGCACTGGGAACAGGCTCACTGTTCCTCTGCCTCACTGATGTCCAACTCTGGAGGCTTTGGAGGCAGCACATAACTCCTAGATAGCCCTGGCTACCTCTCTGCTTCCAATGCAGAGCCCTCGTCTGAGCCTTCCCCAAACTCCAGGACTGGCCCATGTTCCTCCCCAACCTCCTCACTCTCTGACTCTGCTGCCAGCTCTGCAGGCTGCTAGCGGACCACAACAGTTTAAGAGATCAGATGTTGTTGGATGAAAGAAAGAAAGAAAGAAAGAAAGAAAGAAAGAAAGAAAGAAAGAAAGAAAGAAAGAAAGAAAGAGAAAGAAAGAAAGAAAGAAAGAAAGATAGATGATAGTCATGATAATCCAATAAGATATGTAGAGTTACAAGTTCCTCAGACCTGCAATCTGTCATTTCAGCTGTTACTACCATCGTGAAATAATTTTGACAACAACTAAACAACAGTATTAGCCTTAGAATTCATCCCCAAATTTAACTGTTCACTACTGTTGTTGGATTGATGTGCTGTATTGATAAAAGGTTTAGAGTGCCATCATTAGCAACTTCAGGTGAGGTTGGGAAATTGAATCCATGGAGAACAGCTGCCAGCCAATCATGAAGTCAAATACTGCTAAACTATAGCTTAGCACAGTTATGAGCTCAAATACTGTAATTCGCACATCATGGTTTGTGGCTCAGCATTATCTATGAATCCAGCCATTGAGTTCTGCTCATCAAATAACAATTAATATAAACTACTCTTTAGAATATAAATTAAGACAGTCAAGACAGACAAAAAATAGTGAATCCAGCAAGTGCAGGTATTGTTGTGCTAGAATCATATCGGTGAAGCTTTCTTACATTCTTCTACATAGCCTCACCTTAAATTGCAAGACAGTTGAAAAAGACACTGATTTTAAAAAGGCAGCAAATTTAACCAAGTGCATTTTAAAGAGCAGTTTGTATTGCCTCTGATTAAGGAAGCAATTTAGAACTAAGCCTTGAAAAATCAAGAGAACTCTTACTGTAGCAGGTGAGCCTGGCTGGCCTCCTTTTGTTTCTCAGGTACTTCATAATGAGGGGACATCTTCCCCAAACCACTGTCACTCAACATGCGCTTTCGAATAGCAGGATTCCACCGATCGGACATTCTGGGAAAAGAAACATTTTCAAATAGGAAACATGATTGCTTCCAAAAACAGCTTCATTTTCAGTTTGGGGTTGTTGTTTTTTGTTAGTTTGTTGGGTTGGTTGGTTGCTTCAGTCAATGACTGTCAACATTTCTTGCCCTTTTCTACACTATCCTCTTGTTTATTCTTCTGCCTCTTGCAGTAATTTCATAAAATTGTATACAAATTGCAATGCAACACTAATGGTAGACTCAACAACTAACTTAATGAGAGTTCAGAAAGATGAAAGGCACATACAGATATCTTATAAGGCAGGGGTCCCCAACCCTGGTCCCTTTAAGACTTGTGGACTTCAATTCCCAGAGTCCCTCAGCCAGCAAAGCTGGCTGAGGAACTCTGGGAGTTGAAGTCCACAAGTCTTAAAGGGACCAAGGTTGCAGACCCCTGTTATAAGGGACTAATGGACTACAGGCAATCCTTAACTTACAAGAGTTCATTCAGTGACTGTTCCAAGTTACAACAGCCCTGCAAAAAGTGACTTAAGGACCATTTTTTGCACTTATGACTACGACAGCATCCCCATGGTCACATGATCAAAATTCAGACACTTGGCAACTGACTCATATTTATGAAGGTTGCAGTGTATCAGGGTCATGTGACCATCTTTTGTGACCTTCTATCCAGCAAGGGGCATGGTGGCTCAGGGGCTAGGACGTTGAGCTTGTTGATCGAAAGGTTGGCAGTTCGGCGGTTCGAATCCCTAGTGCTGCCATGTAACGGGGTGAGCTCCCGTTACTTGTCCCAGCTTCTGCCAACCTAGCAGTTTCGAAAGCACGTAAAAATGCAAGTAGAAAAAATAGGGACCACCTTTGGTGGGAAGGTAACAGCATTCCGTGAGCCTTTGGCGCTGAGTCATGCCGGCCACATGACCACGGAGATGTCTTCGGAGAGCTCTGGCTCTTCGGCTTTGAAACGGAGATGAGCACCACCCCCTAGAGTCAGCAACGACTAGCACATATGTGCGAGGGGAACCTTTACCTTTACCTTTATCCAGCAAAGTCAATGAGGAAGCTAGATTGACTTAACTATGTTGCTAAACAGAACTGCAGGGATTGACTTAACAAGTGTGGCAAGAAAGGTCATAAAATTCACTTAAGAAATATCTCCCTTAGCAACAGAAATTGTGGGCTTAATTGTGGTTGTAAATCAAGGACTAGTAGTACTACTTTTTAGGAAACACAAGGTAATTACTTAAATATAAACACAAATGTATCTATAGTGTCAGTTCTAAAGATAGGAATCACATAATTGTGTGCTCTACTACAGGTTTCTTCCATCCTTATGGCAATCCTTATGATTTATATTGATATATTGACCATCAATTGTGTTGTAAATGTTGTACCTTGATGAACGTATCTTTTCTTTTATGTGCACTGAGAGTATATGCACCAAGACAAATTCCTTGTGGGTCCAATCACACTTGGCCAATAAAAATTCTATTCTATTCTATTCTATTCTACTACAGGTTTCTTCCATGGTTTACTTAATGCACATTTTGCTGAATCTATGTGTTTTATGATTATTTTCCTTTATAATTTTTTTATTATTATTTTGTGTTTTCATCTTGGACCTGATACGTTGTTTTCTATGTGGCATAAATATTTCACAACGATTGCACCTAGAAATGGCTAATACTCTCTTGGGCATCACTTCTTACAAAGGGCGACAAAGGAAAAAAGATGGTTTTCCTTGCAGTTTTATTTTCACTTTCGAACGGCAGTCTTCAAAAGGAACGCTATTCTGAAATTCGTGCGCCTGGGATAATCTATTTTCTATCAACGTTCTATGCTACAATTTTCTCTCCATTTTCTTTGTTTTTCATGCGGTAGTTACAGAGTTCCATACCGGTAGTGCTCAAGCTACAACCGCTCATTCTACAACCGTTCAAGGTTACAATGGTGCTGAACAAGGGGGACTTCTGATGATTCCTTGGAGTACTAGCTATGGCAGTGCCCTTGGAGTCTTATGAACATGACTTCTGACGTTTCCTACTGGTTCCCAAAAGTCAATGCAGAAGCAGGGAGGAAGTCGTAAGTCACTCGGGTTCCTGCCAATCCTTCACCTACAGCATCCACCTGCACTTCCTACTTTCTACCCACGACACCTGCACAGTAACCCCTACTCAGTAACCCCTGCCTGCATCACTGCACATACTCTTACAACAACTGTGCACCTTCCCATGCTCAGGAATGCCTGCTTGTGGCATCCTTGTACCCTTTTGTGGCACCTGCACATTCATCTGTCCTCAGGAACACCTCCCTGCAACACCTGCAGACCTTCCTGTGGCACCAACTCATCTGCTCCCTAGCATCTGTCCATAGCACCCATGCATTACCATGCATGGGTGCATGAGCAACTCCAGTGCTTGCCTGTGGCACTTATGCATGCATCCCTCATGACACCCACCTGCCTGCCAATAGCTCTCACCCAAAGCTCTCATCAGTGAATCTGCTTGCCTGGGACTCCCACCTCTTCCCACTTAACAACCCATGTGATCCTGGGATTATGACAGCAACTGCTCTCCCAGGGTCTATTTAGATAGCAAGATAGGCAGCATATAGATTGAATAAATAAATTAAATAAGTTCTTGTGACCTACGCTTCCTGAGTTATTAAAGCACACGAGCAGTACTCTCGTATTGCAACAGCTGTGAATTACATTCATTCACAGCTGAGTTCCAATTAGACTTCAGGAGAAGTCCTTCGAGATAATCACCAACCTTTATCTCCCTTGACATGCTGCCAAAGACCTACTTGGCAAAGCCACACGGAGTCCAGAATCAAACAAAGATGCTGACTGGGAACAGAATTAACAACACTGCTTTCCTGCAAAGGGCCTACATGTCTTTGCTCCTCTTTTAAGACTTATGGGAGGGGCCAATCATCTCCAGGCCTTACTCCTGGGTCATCCCTTTTGTCTTAATTGTCCTTGCCTTGCGCGCACTGGGCACAGGTTCCTCCTGTTCCTCTGCCTCTCTGATGTCCAACTCTGGAGGCTTCGGAGTCCGCACATAACTCTCAGATGGCCCTGGTCCCATCTCTGCTTCCGAGACAGAGCCCTCATCCAAGCCTTCCCAGACTCCAGGACTGTCTCAGGGTCCTCCCCAGCCTCCTCATTATCCAGCTCCGCTGCCAGCTCCACAGGCTGCTGGAGGACCACAAGTATAGCTGGGACTATCAAGGTTGCCATCATTAAGAAATGACTGCATCACTTAGCGATAGAAATTCTGGTTCCAATTGTTATCATGCTGTTATGACTTCTTGTGGGTCTGTAAGGGGCATGCATAAGTGTACCTACGTGCCTACCGTCCCTGTCCTAATATTCCTTTTTACTTACTATTTTCATGTATCCAAATTATGTTTATACTTTTACCTGTTGTCTTATATATGATTGACAAATCAATCAATCAATCAAATAGAATGGCAGCCCTTCAAAAGCCAACAAATCCCAACTCTTAATATCCTTCATCATTGGCCATATTTGGGCTGCTGGGAGTTGAAATCCAGCAATATCAGAAGCACCACTAAAAACTGTATAAAAAAGGAAAGGGACTAGATCAGGGGTAGTCAACCTTTTTATACCCACCGCCCACTTTTGTATCTCTGTTAGTAGTAAAAGTTTCTAACCGCCCACCAGTTTCACAGTAATGCACCGTGTATCGTCGTCTGCGCATGCCTCTTGCACATCATAGATTGGGTTTGGGGGGGGTGCCGACTACCAGCTCTGCTTGTCTGTTACAGCTGGGTGGTGTGGGGGGAGATGCGTGAGCTATTCTGGGACAAGATTCTTTTGTTTGCGGTCGCACTATAGCGCCATTTAGTTTCACTTACATAACGTGAACTAAACTTATGCACGGGCGATACAAATAGTATATTTTCAGAAATTTAAATTGTCACGGGGAATTTTATGAAAACCTTATGAAAATAATAATTTTTAAATAATGCTATGAAAATTTTTTAAGAAGTCAATTAAATTAAAAAAAAGGAAAGTGCTTCAGTATCAGACAAAACCCCTACCGCCCACCATGAAAGCTGGAACACCCACTAGTGGGCGGTAGAGACCAGGTTGACTACCACTGGACTAGATTAAGGTGTCACCCTCCCACTGTACACTGCAGTGATGACAGACATTGAAGATATAAATATAGATATGATGTTGGTGATGTAGCGACTTTCAGTTGCTTTGTGCGTAGCCAATGATGATTTGAAGTTACAGCTCAAAGCACCTGAAAAACAGAAGGATCAAGTTGCTTAGAAAAAGAATATGTTTGAACAGAAATCTCCATGTGAGATCCATCTTTAAGGATATGGAAAATTGGGTATGAAAATAAAAGAAGAACCTAAAAAATCCAGAAACCCAAGAGGAAGTCTTACCCAGATGCCTGCTCTACCACCAGATCAGGCATTCCTGGAGGTGTCCCTGCTGGTTGAGCTGCCCCCAATTCTGGATCCAGGATAAAAATCTCATCCTGTGATATTTCTGTCACAAAGTGCAAATGTTCCTGCAACAGTTATATTAAAATAAAAGATCTATTGTTTATTGCAATCAACAGCACAATTCTATTCAGGAATACTGCATATAACATCATAATATCATTTCTAAATCCACCTTCCTCAAGATGGATTTAAGCAACAAGAGCAGCACTCATCCTTCTTGGTTTAAATCTTGGGTGCCTTAGGCCGATTTTTCATAAGGTGTCTAGTTTACATGGCAATAGGTGGCTCTCAATTAAAATTAAAACTCCAAATATAAGAACTGCAACCAGAATGCACCAGATATATTAGCTACTTATTCTGAAATCCCAGCACATTTGGGGGCATTTGCAGAAATCTCTTCTGGAGGAAGGAACCATGGGTCAATGCATGGAGAATGCTCAAAATCCTATTCATGGCAGCTCCTTGCTTACAGCCAGCCAACCATTCATCCCCAAAATGTCATGTATTTCGGAGAATGGCTGTATTTTTTTCCAGCACTGCAGGGTTGTGAGTTTGCCAATCATTTTCAGCTGACAACCACAAGCAGGGTAGTTATACAGGAAGATCCTTGGTCAATGGATTAGTTCCAGCGATTCGGAGATCATCATAGGAAATCCATCTGCTCAGTGGCTAGGATAAAACTTGATTTCTCAGGTTCATTTCCTGTTCTAGAAAGTGCAGTACTAATTTGCTAAAGATATAGCAAATTCCACTGAATTCAATGGGAATTAGTTCCCAATAAGCATGCCTAGAATTGTACAGTATAATTTCTTTTCAATCGCAGCAGGTAGAAACAGCTGATCTGTACATGCCACTGTTCTGATGTAGCAGACCAGTCTTAAATTCCCCCAAAGCAGGGGTGAAATGCTCCTGGTTCTGACAGGATCTGGTGATCCAGTAGCGATCGTGGATGGTGGTTCGGCGATCCGGTAACAAAGCTCCGTCCACCCTTTCGGGGTGTCACTACTTCCTGGTTTTAAGGAAGTAGATTTCACCCCTGCCCCAAAGTACTAACACAATTTTGGCTTCTGCTTTACAGCTGAACAGAAACTAAATGAATTAAACGAAAAATCAATAAAAGCAAATCCAATCCGACTGGCTTCCATATTTGTAAAACTTCCAGACAGTTCCAAGCAACACATAAAATACTATGTTTTTGACAAATGCTGTCACTTTAATTTGATGTGTTTTTAAGCTTTGTGAATATTTTCTTTGGGCCCCAACATTATCATAATTTCCAGAGTCACCTTATCTCACAAATAGAGGATTAGGATTTTTGTGGAACTGTAGACATCAAGATAAACTCTAAGATTTTCTTTTTAATGTAGCTATCCCAAGCTCATGAAGATAAAGGGGGGGGGAGAGAAAAAGAAGAATCTATGCTATTAAACATCAAACCGATTTAAGCAAAAAGAGCAAAACTCATCCTTCTTGGTTTAAATCTTCTTTGACCTTGGATGCCCTGGGCCAATTTTTCATAATGTGTTTAGTTTACGTGGCTATAAATTAAAATCACAGTAAGGACAATGCTACTGAGTTTCTCAAATTTTATATTCGTGCTCTCAACATTAATAATTAATAGATCAATAATTTTAAATATTTAATGTTTAAATATTGACTAATATTAATCATATTGTGCTGATAATATATTAGGTTTAATTTTCAGATATTAGACTTATGTACTTGTGAATTCATTTATTGTAAATCAATGCTATCGTTTTAATTTATCATTAACACAAAATAACCCATAATGATGGGAAGTATTCTTGAAGAATCTGTTGCATTTCTACAAGGTTATATGAAACAGTCTGACATACTACAAGTATGCGTCATGGTATATATACTTACGGGACCGCCTGCTGTTACCTCATGCCTCCCACCGACCCGTACACTCACACAGAGAGGGTCTTCTCGGGGTGCCGTCCGCCAAACAATGTTGGCTGGCGGCCCCCAGGGGTAGGGCCTTCTCTGTGGGAGCTCCTACGCTTTGGAACGAACTTCCCCCTGGTTTACGCCAAGTGCCTGATCTTCGGACTTTTCGCCGTGAGCTGAAAACGCATTTATTTATCCAAGCGGGACTGGATTAAAAGTTTTACTTAATTTTAACTGGGGTTAGTTGTTAATTTTTAGGTAATGGGGTTTTATCATTTTAATTGTAATTTTAAATTTTGGCCTATTTAAATAAGTTTTTTAATTAGTTTTTATTGTGTATGATTTCTGTATTTTTATCTGGCTGTAAACTGCCCTGAGTCCTTCGGGAGATAGGGCGGTATAAAAATTTGATTAAATAAATAAATAAATAAATATATGAGCCAAAGTGGCACAGTGGTTAGAGTGCAGTACTGCAGGCTACTTCTGCTGACTGGCGGCTGACTGCAATTTGGCAGTTCGATTCTCACCAGGCTCAAAGGTTGACTCAGCCTTCCATCCTTCCAAGGTCAGTAAAATGAGGACCCAGATTGTTGGGGGCAATAGGCTGCCTCTGTAAACTGCTTAGAGAGGGCTCTAAAGCACTGCAAAGCAGTTGTTCTATCCCCTCCCAGCCTCAGCCACGCGAGCTGGCTAAACGAGCCAGTACTTGAGTTCATGGCTGCTATCAGTCCTGGCAGGGAATCTGCAGCTGACTGTCAAAGTCTCCCTTATCTTGGGATTGCCTGGCAACCAGGAAGTCAGCAATCCAGGCCGAATGTTCAGCTCAATTCTCCACGAGTCAAAGAGTTCAACTCACTTCTCCATGAGTCAAATAGTTCAGCTCAATTTTTGCTCGTCATGGAGCAGAAGAGCAGCCAGGGCTGCTTTTATACTCTGTGGGGTGTGGCTCCGTGACTCAGCACTCTGTAGGCCTGCCCCACCCCTTCCTTTGTTGTAGCTGCCTCTCGTATCTCCGAAACCTGGGATCTAGCCAGGCCTGGTTGCCTTCAGCCGGGTCTGCAGGCATGGCCTGGGGGTGGGGGAGAGTCAAGGGACGGAGGCCTCGTTATCTCCTCCACCTGGCCTGCCTCTGGCTCCTGGAGCTGAGCCAGAGGAGCCGGTGTTCCAGAGGTAAGTCCTGATGGCCCTTCCCCCTCACTTTCCGAGTCACTTTCTGGCAGGGGGCCCAGCTTGGGGGGCGCAGACACAACAGCAGTATATAAGTCTAAGTGCTATTACTATATAGGAATGACTTTGAGAGATGAAGGAACACATGCTACTAATTAATGTGGAGCATCATGGCCATATAATGGAGAGAGAAAGAAACTCAGAAACAACATAGAATCATAAGGCTGGAAGGGACCACAAAGGTCTTCTAGTCCAACCTCCTGCTCAAGGCAGGGGACCTTTTACCAACCTAGTCCAATGGTTGTCCAATCGATCCTACCTAGCTGGGAAGAGCTGAAATTTTGTGGGGAATGCAGACCTCAACGTGCTTATTTTTTTTTTTCCTAACTGGAAAAAAAAAGAAGAAGCCTATTTTATTTTATTTATTTTTGACAGTTTTAGGGGCCCTTGAGAATCTCTGGAGAGAAGAACTAGAGACAAGTATATAATAGGAGGAGAGTCACATTTGAAAAGACCCATATTTTCATATTATAACGGTGAACCCAATTCTGTGCCATTAAAAAAAAAGGAGAAGAAGTCAAAAGGAAAGCAACATCATCTCTGTACCTGAGATCTGTCGATGCGGTAAAAGCGATCAGCAGAAGTTGCTGCAAAAAAAAATAAAAAATGAGGAAAGACTTGTGTGAAAAACTGTGTTTGATCCATCCGAAAGGGAAAAAATATCCAAACTACACAGCTAGGCAATACCTCAATGGGGATCAATGAAACTGAGACAAAAGAGCATGAAACTTTTCACTTCTTCAGACCTCTTCATTAAGCACGATGGCACAAAAAGGAAGGGAATGGGAAGAAATTAGAAATGCATTCCAAAATTAAGTCAGATGTTACAGCCATGAGGTTTTCTGCTCATACAAAGTCTAAACATAAGTGAATTCGGTAGTGGTTGGTACTGTCAGTATGAAATGGCTGGCTTCATGCAAGTCTTTGGAAGTAATAACTGTATCGAAGAATACAGAGATGGCCTTGGAGAAGGTATTCAACAGCCATTAAGTAAACCCCAGCTTAGCTCTAAAAATGAGACAGTGAGAAAGAAACTCAAGATTGCCCTACCTTGATTCTCTTTGGTATAAGAAACAGAGCGATAGAAAGAATCTCTGAATTTCAATATTCTTTTAGTATGCTCTGCAGCAACATAGCAGAGTTTCAATACTGCCTCCCATGAAAGACTGACAAATTGAATAAGATTTGACTTTTTGTAAGCCTGCCTGGCAGGAAATTCCCTTCCCAGTTGGAGGCTGCTTCCAGGGAAGCCCTGTCTCTCTTAACTTTCTGTTCTTAGGTAGTTTGTACCTCCCAGAGCTCAGTTCCTTTTTCCAGCTCCTCAGCAATACCTTTGCCTTGCCTTCATCTCAGCTAAACACATTTTGATGATCACTAGGTGGTAGCCAAGACATTTAAAAAACATACCTCTTGGCTGCCATCTAGGGCTTGATAGATCAAATTGTCAGCCCACTGACCCTTAGTTTTAGGAATTTTTTAAAAAAAAGTTCAATTGGTTGATAGTAATTGCGAAAAAAAAGAATTATGGATACAGTTATCAGAACATTGTGCATGCCCATTTCATTCGCTGGATGTCATCGGGCAGGGCTGGAATTTTAGCCAGTGGAAACACTAATCAATATCCTTGGAATGTTGCATGTTACATCTATAAGGACAACAATGCAACACAGATCTGTCAGATGCATGAAATTTAAGGTAGCATGTTTTATTTCAGGAAAAGAAAAAAGAGAGCTCCTCCCAACATCTCTAAAATAAGCTATGAACCCACAGTTTGTTGCTTACTATTATCAAAGCTTACAAAATACTGTAGATTGGCACCAAAAGAGAGGGGGGAGAGAGGCAGAGAGAAAGAGATGGAGATCAAAAGTTTATCTGAGCGCTTGGAGGATATATTGTGTTATTGGATCTTGATGAAGCTATGATCAACTGAGAGTTCTGAATTTATTTGAAAGAGTATTTCTGAATAAAACATTTCAAACTTGTTACATTTCCAAAGCTGAACAACGATCTTAACAATAAACAACCATGACTCTAAATTTATTCTTGGGAGCCACCATAAAAATGTTCATTTATTCTTGGGAACCACCATAAAAATGTTCACCATAAAAATGTTCTATAGACTAACATTTTATTCACGTGACATATCATGAAAAACACATACAGTTTAATACAGTCCAGAAAGTCATATTTTATGTTTATGGAATTAAGAACTATAAGCTATAAACAATTAGAAATTTGCATTCCATTATGAAACTAGCACCCATCGTTCTCCTGAACCCATATTTGATAGGGCTGGCAGTACAACATTAATTTTTATTTTTTTAAAATCATTTTATTTTATTCTTATTATTCAGTGAATGCTTCTTCTGCAGGGCAGTTAATCTCTTGGGATTGCTTCTAACTGGAAGTTATTCAAGCCACCTGTACATGGCAGCATTTATGAAAGTGTTCCATGGAGCTATAGTCCTATCAGCAAAATAAGTACCAGTATCAAGACTGCATCTCCCAAAAGTCTGCTTAAGTAATTTGGAATAAAAAGCAGAAAATCCTAAATCACACTTATGATATATGCTTGTGCTCTACTGTAGCAACACTATTGTAGCATATTCTTATATGGACCAAAACAAAAGTGATATGAAGGGTGATGGATAAAGGCTCTTTTTCTAGTCCAGAGGTCTTCAAACTTGGCAGCTTGCGGACTTCAACTGGCTGGAGCATAGCAAAACATAGCTGGCTGGAGAATTCTGGGAGTTGAAGTCCACAAGCTGCCAAGTTTGAAGACCTCTGGACTAGACAAAGAGCCTTTATCCATCACCCTTCATTCCACTTTTGTTTTGGTCCATATAAGAAGTGTTTTCTCTACTTCATGACCTTCCCACCGAACAGATGAACATACTTATACACAAAAACCAAACTGTAGGGTTCTTGCCTGACAGATGTACAGACAGGTGTCCGACAGATCTCCTGGGAGTTCAATATTCAAGGTTAAAGAGAAAAAGAGGAGATGCCCACTCTGTCTCACAAATGACCCAAATGACCATAGAGGATTATTGTCCACTAACTGGGCAGGGAGGAAGCATTTCTATCAACCTACTGAGCCAATTGGAGTTGAGAAGATCACTGTCCATGGCCTTTGAGGTGCTCTAAATGTCTACATTGACTATTTTGTGCTGGGAGGAAAAGAACAAGACCACTTCCAAATTGGAACAACTAAAGACAGCTCTAAGTTGCCTCATCAATTGATTGCAGATGAGATTGAGATTATGTCATGAGAACAGGCCCCTCAGAAATGTTTATGAAACATCTTTGTGCTGCAGCAACGATGACATGAGGATGAACCCAATGGAGATACCTTCACCATGTTTATTATCAATCATGCATAGCCCCCCGATTTTAAGCAAATAACCATATATAAAATCTTTAAGATCCTATACCTGGTTGAAACTCACATAAATTTTTTTTGAAATAATATTCAGCAAAGGTGTGAGAGCAAATACTCCTGAATAAGATAGAATTTATTTCTGGATAAGCATATAAAGAAATGTACAGTGTGCCCATTTTCTTGTAAGACCATGGGAGCCAACTGTGATTCATTCTTACCATCTAGGAAGCACCATCTAGGGGATAGTCTCTGAACAGACAATACTCTTGGGAATGAGCTTTCCTGGTCCTGGATGAGAGAGAAAGAAAACGCCATTTTCAACAGCAGTTTGATAAAAGCAGCATTGAATAGAACAATACCGCAGCACATATTGCAGCTTTGGTAAGGCAACATTCTTCCTAGATCTAGTTATTAACCTTTCCAAAAATGATTGATAAGGAGTCCTGTCTGAAATTTCGGAAATCCATACAATACCGAGCCAAGGGAGAATAATAGCATGGCCCATAATAAGGCAGTTTTCAACATTACTCAGGAAAGAACTTTTCCATCAGTTGATATATATTCAGTCAAGGGTGACCAAAAATGATAGACAGGCATCCCTGAATTCACTCAGGGTGGCTTCTGATAACCAGCTGCCCTGTGCAATCACTGACTTATCCAAGTATTGATTTGGTTTCCCATTTGATTTGAGGCTGTAATGCAACTATACTCAATTTTATCAAAGGGTGGAAATCTATCAAACATGACATGCCATGATGGATGGCTGCTTGGTTACTTGGACAGCCTACTGTGTTTGCCATATTGCGAAGCAAGTATTAGCAACTCCTACCTCCCTTTTTGAAAAAGGTTTGTTTAAAGGGGAAAAAAATACACTGACTGATTTCATTATAAATTCACAAGAGAAAAATAGCAGAAGACCTATGAAATGTCACTTTATGGACAATTAGTCCTTTTAAAAGTCCTTGTTTTCAATCGTTCTATCACACATTCTCAGGATAACACTGTATAAATGTTTCGTTTTAATATCTGTCTTCCAGAAACTGCCCTGAGCAACTTATACAAAAGATAAGAGCATTAGTCTATATGACATACAGTTTGCAATTCACCATAAATTCCAACTCAGTTAATAACAGCAAGGTGGATGGGCAGAAAGAACCATGGCCAGAAATATGCAGCTGAATAGCAAATACCATATGGACTGTGATAAGACTCCATAAATGACTATGTCCCTGGCACAGCCTGGCATTCTTGATATACAGCAAACCAATATTTTTTTCCTTCAGTCAATTTCAGAGCCAATTTATGACGTGAGTTCGATGTTCCTCACCTTAAATTCTTCATCTCAAATTTCAGATAAGTACACTGATACTCTTTAGCTTGGCATTTGGGTCTTTAATAGCTTCTCTTTTGTCCCTGGAGGAACGCTAAGATTTCTTTTCTTAGTTTCTACCCCTGAGCTTGATTCACATTATCCAATAACATTCCCTTTATTACACCTGATAGAATGTAAATTATGCTTCAGATACCAATTACAGAGATTAAAAATACTATAGTTTCATAAACAAAAACAAAAAGTGTTTATGTTGCTTGGGTAGGAACTATTCCTATTGCAAAATTCTATATTCCCTTCTCATACAGAATATACCAAAGATGTGAAATCATAGAATTGCAGGGGTACAGGTCGACGATCAGATTTAACCCCTGCTGGATGCAAGAATCCAAATTAAAACGTTAAAAGACAGCTGCCCAGCAATTGCTTGAAAATATATAGGTAGTCCTCAACTTACAAACACAATTAAACCCAAATTTTTTAAAGAGAAATGTTTGTTAAGTGAATTTTGCCCCATTTTATGACCTTTCTGGCCTTGGTTGTTAAGTGAATCATTAAAGTTGATAAGTTAGTACCCCGGTTGTTAAGTGAATCTGAGTTCCCCATTGACTTTGCTTGTCAGAAGGTCGCAAAAGGTGATCACATGAACTAGGGACACAGCAACGGTCATAATTATGAATCAGTTGCCAAGCATCTGAATTTTGATCACATGATCGTGTGGATGATGGAAAAGTTGTAAGCGTGAAAAATGGTCATAAGTAACTTTTTTCAGTGCCATCGTAACTTTCAACAGTCACTAAACAAACTATTGTAAGTTGACGACTACCTGTAACAGTGAAATAGAGGTCATATCCATTTTGGTAATTAGTGTAACCAACAAATCTCTCTGCCTTAATATTAATTGTTTCCTGGTTGTTTCCTGATTGCTTATTTGTAGCCTATGACTATCATTAAGTGTTGTATCATTAAGTGTCAAATTTGTACCCTATGATTATCATTAAGTATTGTAAGTGTTGTACCTTGATGAAGGTATCTTTTCTTTTATGTACACTGAGAGCATATTTTATTTATTTATTTATTTATTTATTTATTTATTTATTTATTTATTTATTTATTTATTTATTTATTTATTTATTTTGTCACCACAGTATATATAAGCATAAGCATGAAAGTAACTATATAATATATAAGCATATATATGAGCATAAGTATGTGATAACTATATTAATTGGATATAATGAAAGGAAATAATAGGACAGGAACAGTAGGCACGTTTGTGCTCTTATGCATGCCCCTTATAGACGTCTTAGGAATGGGGTGAGGTCAATAGTAGAGAGTTTTTGGTTAAAGCTTTGGGGATTTTGAGAAGAGACCACAGAGTCAGGTAGTGTGTTCCAAGCACTAATAACTCTGTTACAGAAGTCATATTTTCTGCAATCAAGATTGAAACGGTTAACATTGAGTTTAAATCTATTGTTTGCTCTTGTATTGTTATGATTGAAGCTGAAGTAGTCTTCAACAGGAAGGACATTGCAATAGATGATTCTATGAGTTAAACACAGGTCCTGTCCAAGGCGGCAGAGTTCTAAGTTTTCTAAATTCAAGAAAACTTAGTGGTGGCATAAGGTATTTTGTTGTATTCAGAGGAGCGGAGAACTCTTCTTGTAAAATATTTCTGGACACCTTCAATTGTATTGATGTCTGAAATGTGGTATGGGTTCCAAACAGTCAAGCTGTATTCAAGAATTGGTCTAGCAAATGTTTTATAAGCTCTGGTTAGCGGTGTAGTGTTTCTCGAGAAGAAGCTTCAGAAGATTAAGTTTACAACCCTTAAAGCCTTTTTTGCGATGTAGTTGCAGTGGGCTTTGGCACTTAGATCATTGGATATGAAAACTCCAAGGTCTTTAACAGGGTGGGGGTCATCTGTAAGGTAATGTCCATCGAGTTTGTATTTAGTGTTTAGATTCTTTTTTCCAATGTGTAAGACAGAGCATTTGCTGCTTGAGATTTGGAGGTGCCAAGTTTTTGACCATTCTGACACAAAGTCAAAGTCTTTTTGAAGGGTAACTGTATTGTTGGTAGTGTTAAATATTTTGTCATCGTCAGCAAAGAGAACACAATTACTTTTAATATGGTCACAGAGATCATTAATGTATAATATAAAGAGTGTTGGTCCAAGAACACTGCCTTGGGGAACACCGCTATTGACAGGAACAGGATTTGATATGGCACTGCCTATTTTGACTACTTGTTGTCTGTTAGACAGGAACGCTGTTATCCAATTGTGGAGGGGTCCAGAGATGCCGTAGACAAATTCCTTGTGTGTTCAATCACACTTGGCCAATAAAAAATTCTATTCTATTCTATTCTATTCTATTCTATTCTATTCTATTCTATTCTATTCTCTTAATATTCTAGTTTTCATAATATTCTTACTTTGGCCACCTAATGAGAAGGAAGGACTCACTGGAGAAGAGCCTAATGCTGCGAAAGATTGAGGGCAAAATAAGAAGGGGACAACAGACAACGAGGTGGCTGGATGGAGTCACTGAAGCAGTAGGCATGAGTTTAAATGGACTCCAGAGGATGGTAGAGGACAGGAAGGCCTGGAGAAACATTGTCCATGAGGTCACGAGGGGTCGGACACAACTTCGCGACTAGCAACAATGACAATAAATATTCTAGTAGAATTATCCTGTGTGTCTTCCATTCTAGAATGAGAAAAAACAGACAATCCTCCTTAGAAATGTGAAAGTGCCATCACATCCCTTCTCAATTGTCTTTTCTGAAAACTGAGTATCTCTAATTCTTTCAGAGCCTCCTCTTTTCATACTGAGTTTTCAGACATCTTAACCCTTTCCTTCCCTGAGATTAACCTTAGCAAGACACCTAGGGGAAAGGAATTCCAGAGAAACATCTGTCGTGTCCCACTCCTCCGCTGACGGCCGGGTCAGGTGATTTCCGGTCAGGGAAATCCGAATCAGGTGTGCCTCTGCAGCTCTGCCAAAATCCTAGCAAAGTCCTCAGGGCAGGCAGAAAGAGACCAGAAAGTGACTTCAGCAAGATATGTTTAGACTTTGCCTGACTCAGAGAATGCCAGAAAGCAGATCCTTTATATAGGCCATGGGGTGTGGCTCCATGACTCAGCACTTATCCAGGCCTGCCCCTCCCTTCCTTCTGTTGCCTCCGCCTATCAAGTCTTCTGAC
This sequence comes from Ahaetulla prasina, assembly GCF_028640845.1. NCBI lineage: Eukaryota > Metazoa > Chordata > Lepidosauria > Squamata > Colubridae > Ahaetulla > Ahaetulla prasina. The sequence continues at coordinate 79,010,064 of NC_080545.1, read as the reverse complement.
GCGAGGGTCACTCCAGTCGGCAGCTGTTGGTAATTGACCTCCCTCAGGCTCACATGCTGTGGAGGAGGGGGAGGAGTCTAGTTGCTCCGTTTGCCTGGGCATGGAGCCAGAGCTGGGGGCTGGAGGTATTTCTTCCTCTTCAGCCTGTCTGGGCATGGAGCCAGGGCTGGGGCCAGGAGGCATACTAGAACATTCCTCCATGTTCGGAAGCAGATAAGAAGACCCCGGCTGAGGTGAGATTGGACGAGACACAACAACATCCTCATCTTTGAATTCCAAACAAAACAATGAAGCATAAAAATAACTTTCATCCCAAATGAAAAGTCAAAAAATATGAACTGTATGAAAAAGGCTGAAGGGCCTTCTTGCAGATCTAGCCAAGACATTCATTATAGGAGGAAAGGCATGTTAGTCAAACATCATCAGAACTGTGATGCTTCTCTACGTCATGTGTATGTGTGTGTCTAGGTATATACATAATGGTTATCCTTTAAGAGCTAAGTACAGAAATTTCATTTTAATGTAAGCTGATTCTTCTTCTTGCTGTCATTGGACGTTGGCAATCATGCTGGCAATCCTATTTTTATCAACAGCCACATGAAAAAGTGCTGCTCAGTTTTGTCCAAACCAGTCCCTTAGATTTTGAAGCTATGATGTTCTTCTTCTGCCTGGACCTCATTTGCCTTCAATCTTTGCTGATTAGTGTACATTTTAAAGTTACAATGAAGTCTCTGTTCTACTCTACTCTACTCTACTCTACTCTACTCTACTCCACTCCACTCCACTCTCCATTCTCCACTCCTTCTGTCCCCTCCCCTCCCCTTGATTCCAATCCCTAACACTCCATTCCACTCCATTCCATTCCACTTCACTCTCCATTCTCCATTCCTTCCCTCCCGTCCTCTCCCCTCCACTCAATTCCACTCCACTCCACTCCATTCCATTCCATTCTATTCTATGACAACAACAAAAAATCAGTTGACGTCTGGTAGTATCTTTTCCAGCTAATGAACTTGGTTAAAAGGCATAACCTTCCGTAAGCTGCAGATGTATAGTGTGACATGACTGATGTAGGATTTCATGTGGGATGAGGAAACAGGGAAGAGACTGATTATACAGATGCAGGTTACATGTGAGGTAGCTTAGCAATTCACAAAGGGATGCTCAATGGAGAGTTGCCATGTTTCTTTGTCCATGAGGCAAGTTGGATGAACCAAGATTGCCTCATCAAAATCGCATTATAAACCAATATTCCCCAAGTTTAGTATCTGTTGTATTCAGATGTGTGAACAACTGGAGCGTGTATCCTAAGAGTTGCTGCCCAAGCACATCTGGAAAGGATCATATTGCTGCAAGTGGTTATAAAATTTTGACACATTTATTTTGTAGACTAAAAATACTCTCATGAGATGCCGAACAATTTCAGATATTATTGATTTTTGGAGGGTGTGCTGCTATAAAAAGACTGGAGAAAGCTGACATTCACAACAGGAGTTCTTATTTCATTGAACATGTTCTACTAAAGTAAGGAAAAAGAGACTTTTAAAAAGAACACAGCGGCTCTGTTCTTTGTTAGACTGTCTCAGATTCTCTTGCAGAAGTGAATATATATGTACTTGAAAATGCATAGCAGAGCATGATATAGACAGAAAGTTCATGAAGAGATAATAAGAAAATAGCCCTTTAGGCCAAATCAGATAAAAATGCAACTCAAAGCATTAGCTGAAATAATATTTAACATGCCTGCTGTGCAGACAACGTTAAAAAAAAATAAACATTTAAATTGTGAATGCAAACTAAAACTACTGTAGGGCATCTTATGCACTGATCTGGAAATGTTATACAACAAACGTTTGATATTTCTTTGCACTGTGCTTAGTCACAAACCTGACAAAATAATTCCCCATCCACAATAGCATCATTCTCCAAGACCAAGAATCTTGGTCACTTGAGAATGTGATGTTACAGTTTTTAAGAAATCAAAAGAAATAATTTTGGTAAATAGGGTAGGGCAAAGGCTGGGTCATAGAGATGAGGTGGTGCAGTGGTTAGAGTGCAGTACTGCAGGCTACTTCAGCTGACTGCTAGCTGCAGTTCAGCAGATCGAATCTCACTAGGCTTGAGGTTGATTCAGCCTTCTATCCTTCTGAGGTGGGTAAAATGAGGACCCAGATTGTTGGGGGCAATATGCTGACTCTGTAAACCGCTTAGAGAGGGCTGTAAAAGCACTATGAAGTGGTATATAAGTCTAAATGCTATTGTTATTGCTAAATAGGGTAGGGCAAAGGCTGGGTCATATATTTTGAAGGAGAGGCATCAAGAATGCCTGTGTATATTGAGGTAACATGAGGCTCCCTGTTCTGAAAACTGAAAAGAATGCACCGATCTTGTTCTCATTACAACATATCTTTCTAAGATGCTTGACTTTATTTTTCCCTTTTGCATACCTATGCAGTGATAGAATGGGCAAAGAAGCAAAGCTGAAGGTCTCCATTGGATTATATAGCTGCCATCAAGCCTATACATTGACCATAGAGATTGAGTCTGATTAAAGATGGAGATAAGGAGCCACTGGAAGGCAATAAGTTGCATATAACAAGAATGAAGCCTGTGAAAATCGGACAAAATCTGATTCAAATGCCAACTCAAACTTTTACACAATGGTGTCTTTTCCACCAAATATGCCCATCCCTGGACCAGGAGACTCTGCTCATGGTCACTCACTCACACATTGATAACTTCCCAATTGGATTATTGCAATGTGGGAAAAATTATATACAATTCAGCAAGGATAACCAGGATTGCTGAACAGAAAGTTCAGACTGCCCCAGGAGCTCTTGATGCAGTTCTACAGAGGAATTATTGAGACTGTCATTTGTACTTCTATAGCTGTCTGGTTTGGTACAGCAAACAAACAGGACAGGTACAGGCCTCAATTGGTAGTTAGGACTGCAGAAAGAACAGTTCCAGAATAACAAAATAACAGAGGTGGAAGGTCTTCTTGTCCAGCCCCCTGCTCAGGCAGGAAACCCTATACCAATTCCAACTATCCTGCCTTCCATTAAGGACTTGCATTTTCCACGAGACAGAAAGAGTGCTGAGAAAGTATCTACAGATACCTCACATTCTGGACCTAAACTGTTTCAACTTCTCCCCTCAGCACATCTCTACAGGGCACTGCATGCCCAAATACCTAATTACCATGGTCTTATGTCTAAGGATATTTACCCATGGGTTTGGCTATATTATTATTATCCTTCTCATCTTTTCTACTACCTTCTCCTTTTGGTATTTTATTATTTATTACCTTGTTATTTGTATGTACACTTCTTGTTTGTATGTACAGTAATTATATTACCTTGTTGTTTGTATGCACACTGAAGACAAATTCCTTGTCCATCACACTTGGTCAATAAAATATTCTATTCTATTCTATTCCATTCTATTCTATTCCATTCTATTCTATTCCATTCTATTCTATTCCATTCTATTCTATTCTATTCTATTCTATTCTGGATTGTTTATGATGAAACCCTGCAAAATGTCTTCAAGGGAAAAGAATATTATTCAAAATATCTGAACCTGAATAAGTCCGTAAGAAATTCAGGCTGAACAAGTCTTCCCTCCCCTCCCTTTCCATTTTTCCCGAAAAGGAACAAAATAAATTTTACCTGGTAGTGGACTTTCTGTGTTGTTGAAGATACAGACTGCAAATCCTATGGCAAGAAAATTCCAATGGAAACAATGATTAATTAGGACTCATTTCATCCTCCTTTAGTTTAGCAAAACTAAATTGTCCATCTTTTTTTTCCTGGCTATTACAACAGCAACAATACAAAATAATCACACATGAGAGAGGAGGAGGAAGAAGAATAGGAAGCAATCCCTCAAATAAGCTTTAAGAAAGCCAAAATAAAACTGAAATTAATATTATTCAAGGATTTTGCTGCCAAATAATGACTTACTGATAATTTAGTCAAAAATGGCCTGATATTTTCCAATTGTCCCCAAGAACATTACCTAGGAACCAAGAACAGTATCTTTTTTCTATATAAAGAGAATTAGAATGTGTTTAACTATCTGATGATTAGATCTTCTGCCTTTTCATATTTCCCTAGGGCCCTAGACAGAAGCAGATAATTGTCACTCAGGGATGAAGGAAATACTCACTTTGTACATGGCAGTTATTGTCTTTTCCCAGGGCTGAGTTAAGTAGCTAGCCAACCTTGAATAGGGCCGTCATGATATTTACTGCCTTCATTGTTGATCCTTATCCTGTCTCTATTATATATGCTCCAGGTCACTGATGGTGTTCTCGTTATGCATTTAAGAACATAATGTGTTGATTCCTTCAGTTTTGGTGTCCACTCTATCAGCACATCTTTACCCATGAGAAAGTTATTTTTCCAATGACAGCGCTACAGAAGGAATGGGGAGAATCTGACAGCCTGGCATCTCATGTCCCTATGCCCCTGCCTTATCCTGTCACTGCAGGGGATGAAGTTACAGTTCAAAAACCCTGACTAGAAAGGGTTTCAGAAGAAGGTTGCCAGTGTATCCAAGCTGTGTTGTGTGAAATGTGGGAACTGAGGAAACAGGGAAAGAGGGTGAAAGAAAAAAAACTTCTCTTGCAAAAGCCTTGGCCAGTGGGGGAAAAAATGAAATCATCCATCTATACACTTAGTGCCAAGCTTTCTAGAATCACAAAGTGAGAAATGAAATTAATGGGGCACTGAAAGTGAGGTCTTGACAAGACACGTCTATCTAAAAAGAAATCATTTCAAACTTCCTTTTTTGAGTCCTAAACCATAAAATGTCATGCTGGGGCTTCAAATTTACTTCCAAATACTTATAACTGAAAGGAAAGAAGACCAGACATTATTTATTTCATTTTGAAGAGGCATGGCAAACTTTTTTTGTTTTTCCTAGAGGCCAAACTCTTGTTAGTTCAGTCTTAAAAATTGAACCACCAAAGATTGCTATAATCTTGGTGACCATTTGGATGTTACTAAGGACTGGTGGTGTTGTTTTTTTGCATTTATATCCCGCCCTTCTCCGAAGACTCAGGGCAGCTTACACTATGTTAAGCAATAGTCTTCATCCATTTGTATATTATATACAAAGTCAACTTATTGCCCCCAACAATCTGGGTCCTCATTTTACCTACCTTATAAAGGATGGAAGGCTGAGTCAACCTTGGGCCTGGTGGGACTTGAACCTGCAGTAATTGCAAGCAGCTTTGTTTTAATAACAGGCTATCTTACAGCCTGAGCCACCAGAGGCCCTTTTTGGCAACCATATGCTCAAGGATTTTTAATGCTGTGCTACTGTGTCCAGATTTTTAAGATCTGTTTAACAATAGAAAAGGCTGACCACCCTGGGGGGACATAACAGCACTCTTTCAATATTTGAGGGGCTCCTACGAAGATGAGGAGGTCAAACAATTTTCCAAAGCACCAAAAAGCAAGACAAGAAACAATGGTTGGAAACTGACCAAGCAAAGAAGCAACCCAGAACTAAGAAAAAATTTCCTAACAGTGAGGGCAATTAACCAATAGAATAGCTTCCCTTCAGAAGTTGTGGGTGCTCCATCACTGGAGGCTTTCAAAAAGAGACTGGACAACCATTTGTCTGAAATGATATAGAGTCTTCTAGTCAAGCAAGGTGTTGGATTAGAAAACCTCCAAGGTCTCTTCCAACTCAATTATTTTATGTTCTATGTTTGATTCTTTCCAGCCACAACCATCCCACTAACAGTTGCTTGTCCTGTTCATTAGCACAATGTTTTCTCAGTGCCTTTTATGACCAGGAAATCCTCATCTCTCCAGGCTTTTAACCAGAAAGAGTTCTCATATTTGATTTAAAGTGGGTACACATTTTCACACCTCAAAAATAGCATCAGGATATGCACAACATAGTACTTCCACTTTTTATCATTCCAACTTCTATTCTGAACTTTTGAAATGTCCAGATGAGGTTAGGAAGGGATAAAGGGAAGATAAACCAGCCTTGGAAAGCCAAGGTAGAGCTTGAAAATTGCAATATAGTAAAATGTGCTGCAGTTCCCCATCTGATATATGGTGGTTAGAGCCACGGTGGTCCAGTGATTAGAATGCAACATTGCAGGCAAACTCTGCCTACTGCCAGGAGTTCGATTATGACCGGCTCAGGGTTGACTCAGCCGTCCATCTTTTTGAAGTTAGTAAAATGAGGACTCAGATTGTTGAGGGCAATATGGTGACATTAGTAAACCGCTCAGAGAGTGCTATAAAGCACTATGAAGCAGTATATAAGTCTAAGTGTTATTGATATTGCTACATGTCCTTCAACCTTTTGGCACTGTGCTGAAAGTGGACTATGGCAAATGCAGAAGAAGAAGTTTTTTTTGTTGTTGTTTACATTTATACCCCGCCCTTCTCCGAAGACTCAGGGCGGCTTACAGTGTATAAGGTAATAGTCTCATTCTATTTGTATATTTTTACAAAGTCAACTTATTGCCCCCCCAACAATCTGGGTCCTCATTTTACCTACCTTATAAAGGATGGAAGGCTGAGTCAACCTTGGGCCGGGCTTGAACCTGCAGTAATTGCAGGCTTTGTGTTCTTAATAACAGGCTTTACCAGCCTGAGCTATCCGGCCCCTGGTAATCAGCATGCCTGCAATGGTTAGTATGCTAGCAATTGCAGCAGATAATCTTAACTCATGAAATAGAGGTAGGTTAGGAGTTAACAATCAGATCGTCAGTCTCCAGAAGATCATAAGCAAGTGATTCTTAGGGGAACTCTCTTGAGTTGCTTGACCTTCAGATATATTAGTCTGATGAACTTTCTTTGCTTTTGATCTGTCCTTTGGCACATTTTGGTCCAAATGGAATTCACAGATATCCTTGTACAAATCTAATATATTCCAGATGAAAACCATGTCCTTTTTCATCTACTCACCTCTTCCAAGCGATCCACATAGATACGACAAGTCTCCAAGTCACAATCTCCTCGGACAACTATAATTCCCAGTGGAATAGCTATAGATGCATAATGATAATAACAATAAGAATGAATAATGTGCAACCAAAATGTTGGGCAGTATATAAGATCTGAAGGCAATATAGAAAAGTATCCTTCAAGCTGCATTTTATTCCTGGTGACTCATGGACAATTCTATCTTGTTTTCTAGGTAGCAATACAGAAGGAGGTTGTCATCTTTTAACTTCCCAGTTTAGTCTAGTGCCCCAGCATTCCCTGAATACTCAAGTGAGTCCCAACCCAATTTAATTTCTGAACCCAGACAAAATCAGCCAGGTGCTATCACCTGCTGAGATGAAAAAAACTATGTAATTACTGCTCATCTTAAAAATGTTATTAGAATATATGTAGCCTGTCAAAGTTAGTCAATTATACTTAATGGTATTTAATTTCAGCAGAGTGGGATTGCAGAGGCATCAATAAAGATGCACCTCTCCTGTTAGATGCCGAAGTAAAATGAAGAGTAAATCCTCAAACTTCCCCATGACAGAAAAAAAATCTCCTAGACCCCCTAAGTGCTTTCTCAGAAATGAATAGGGTAGCTATGGAAGGAGACCCTCTTCTTCTCCCCCACAAAAAAAAAATCTTGCCATCTATCACTTACAAAAGGAATTTGTGACTAGCTCACTATTCCAAATTTTCTCCTCCAAGTGGCCCTCTGGCATGGTTTGCTGACCAAGTTTTAAGCAATGTGCTGATGTGGGGGGCGTATCCCTTGACATGACACAGAAACTAATCACGAGGATAAATAGAATAAAAGAGAGATCCAGTTCTGCTGGCATAGTGATGAAGACATTTATTCCAGCAGTGAAATCCTCTGAAGTCTGTTATAGGTTCTGTGAGTCTGCTACTGAGTGCGTGCCCACACAGCACTAAAAAAGGAACATTTTGAAGTCTTCTGAATCTGCAAAGGTAAGTAGAACAGCAAGGGGGGGAAATCTGCTGTGCCACACGATTTAGATTAGCAAGAAAGCAGGAAATCCAACGATTCTAGGTAAAATAAATAACTAGGAGAGACATGATAGCAGTGTTCCAATATCTCAGGGGCTGCCACAAAGAAGAGGGAGTCAAACTATTCTCCAAAGCACCTGAGGGTAAAACAAGAAGTAATGGGTGGAAACTAATCAAGGAGAGATGCAACTTAGAACTAAGGAGAAATTTCCTGACAGTTAGAACAATTAATCAGTGGAACAACTTGCCTGCAGAAGTTGTAAATGCTCCAACACTGGAAATTTTTAAGAAAATGTTGGATAGCCATTTGTCTGAAATGGTGTAGGGTTTCCTGCCTGGGCAGGGGGTTGGACTAGAAGACCTCCAAGGTCCCTTCCAACTCTGATATTATTATTATTATTATTATTATTATTATTATTATTATTATTATTATTATTAGAATAGAATAGAATAGAATAGAATAGAATAGAATAGAATAGAATAGAATATTTTTATTTATAGATCGCCCTTCTCCCGAAGGACTCAGGGCGGTGTACAGCCAAGAATAAAATACAGGAAAAAACAACAATACAAAACTAAGAACAACCCTTAAAAAAACCTATTTGATATGACTACTTATAAATAAAATATTAACCTCTAAAATTTACAAAAAATTTAAAACCCATAAAATCAATTTGATAATTTAAAATTTAAGCGAGTTAATATTATTATTATTATTATTATTATTATTATTATTAATTGTGTATCACAGCTGATCATCACCCAGCTGATCGTCAGAAATATCAGTTTGCCCGAACCAGTAACATTTTTTACTACCAGTTCAGAAAAACCGGTCCAAACCGGTAGCATTTCACCCCTGATTTATTCCCCTGCCAGAAAGCCTGAATGTAAATATACATTTCCAAAAAAGAAAGAGAATGTGTTCTGATCCATAAATGCTAATGATGCTCACTTATATTTTCTCTATCAAAATGTGTCCATTTTAGAGAATGTTGTCATTGGGAAATCTTGGGGAATATTCCACTGAAGCAAAGCAGCCACTCTGTTTCAATAAAGTACCATTGGCAGGAGTGGGGAAATACCAAACAAAAGGCCATCATTGTGTGTGTTTTTAGGAATTAAGGTTAGACCCATGCTTGAAAGAAGCCTTTACCAAATGCTTTATGTTTCCATCCTTTTGGCCTTCCTATCATCAAGAGATTTTAGCTGGTTAATGCTTTAGATATAGTGTACATTGATGTTCCCAGTGAGAGGCTGGTTCTGGAAACAATTAATTTAATGTTCATATTGCCCTCAGTAGCTACACTCTGAGTAATCTTCTCAACCTTCTGCCAGAGGAAAACTGTAGATGGCAAGAAAAAGAAATATGAGTTGGTTCTAAAGTGCTTGGGAATTATTAAATAATGGAAAGATAAGATAGTGAGACAAAACCTCCACTTTGAACAATGGATGGAGGCTTTTGGAAGAGAATAAAATGATTAAACAACATAGTCATGAGCATCTGTAGAAAGGAACTCAGGATCTAGTGACATGTCATGACACCATGATCCAAATACTGTAGCTTTGGGACCCAGTGCATGAGAGAAGAATTATTTTGCATCACCATATTACTGCAAGTGTAGCATCGAAATAGGACATAAACTGTTTCAACTCCTACCCTCAAAACGATGCTATAGAGCACTACATACCAAAACAACTAGATACAGTTTTTTCCAAAACGCCATCACTCTGCTAAACAAATAATTCCCTCAACACTGTCAAACTATTTACTAAATCTGCATTACTATTAATCTTCTCATTGTTCCCACCACCCATCTCCTTCCACTTATGACTGTATGACTGTAACTTTGTTGCTGATATCCTTAAGATTTATATTGATACTATTTCCTGATTGCTTATTTGTACCCTATGACTATCATTAAGTGTTGTACCTTATGATTCTTGATGAACGTATCTTTTCTTTTATGTACACTGAGAGCATATGCACCATGACAAATTTCTTGTGTGTCCAATCACCCTTAGCCAATAAAAAATTCTATTCTATTCTATTCTATTCTATTCTATTCTATTCTATTCTATTCTATTCTATTCTATTCTATTCTAAGTGAAAAGCCAGACAATATTTTTAGAGGATGCATTAATTATTAAGTCAAACTATATCTATTGCACATGTACTGATTTGGAATTCTGGAAGTTATCATCTTAATAAATCAGGAAGCCGGTAGGGTTAGAAATTGTCCTTTTGGATCATGCCTCACTTGTAATGCCTACTTAGGTTGTATGACTGGGCAGACTACTGAACTACATGTTTTCCTCTCATCTGGCATGCCAGTAATTTCTTACAATATTAATAGCCTAATGCTAATCTTTCTGCGAAGTTTTCCCATTAATTTCACAGGATAATGGATCTGCCTGAAACCCTCGCCCCCAACTGAGGAAACAAAGAATCAAAAACAAAACATAATTCTAGAGATACCACCACAATAATTAATTGTCACATTGAATTAATAGTGTAAAATCGAAAGAAGAGGTTACCCTGAGCCTGCAACACACTTTTCAAAACGAAGTCTTTTTTCCCAGTGTCATGCACCAAGTCATTAATCAATGCAGGATATGGCTCCTGGAGATAAGGGTTTAATGGAGTCTTATTCATCCATCTGGCTCATTATTCGTATTCAATTACAAAGGCGGCCATTTCTTATGTAACCATGCTGCAGAATATGGGGTTCCCTAGGAATTAACCTTCCAATAGGATTTGCTTATCTTTGCTTATTCCAATTTGAGCAAAAAAGATGGTTATTCTGAGTAGGCAGCATTCTGTCCCCCAACATAACCATATCTTTATCTATTCCTTATTTCCCCAGAACTGATTTATGATATTTTTCAGGGGGGATATAGATTCCACTAAGAGCACTTGTTCCATCTCCTGATGCTGATTGTCACTCAGCAAGTGAAAGGTTTCATCACAGCTGTGCAGAACATTCTTTACAAAGGTAATTGCTAGGATTTCTGGGAAGTATACATTTTGTTTAAATTATAATAACACACTTCTACAGCCTGTTGGGGAATAAATGATAACTTTAAGTATGTCAGGCAGAATGTTTCACTGTAGGAAAGTCGTTTGCCTGTGGGCAAAATGCTAAAAGCTCTGGCAGAGCAACAGAAGAGTTTATACATGTCTTCAACTTGGTGTCCTTCCTGAAGAATACTGCCGCCATTACTGTGAGCCAGCTGGAAGATCATTCCTGTCACAGTATATTGTGACAGGCGTGAGCTACTTTGAACCTTCTTTTCCCATGATCTGTCATCCCTCTCTCCCACACTTCCAGTGCAACCAAGTTTCTGTTTTTCTGTTTCTGTTTTTATTTAATGATACTTGTCATCTCTCATCCTCAGCTATGGTTATTGAGCTTTGTTTTGTTCGAACCAAGTCTAACATGGGAGTTATAAATAAGCTGATTATTTTCATCCAATCACAGATAAATATAACCACAGGTTAGAGTGTGGGTGTAAAGTTCTTATCAATAATCCCAGGAACGGAAAACATGTAAATTTGAAACTCAGTAGGGTTTGTTCTCCTCAGATCAAAACTACTCAGCTAAGTTTACTGAGGATGCCTGACTTTTGCTCCACATATTTTTATTTTATGTATTTATTTATTTGTCAGTCATATATAAGATAACAGGTAAAAGTATAAACATAATTTGGATACATGAAAAGAGTAAGTAAAAAAAAGAATATTAGGACAGGGACAGTAGGCACACAGGTACAGACCTCATAGGAAGGGGGTGAGGTCAACAGTAGACAGTTTAAGCTTAAAGTTTTGGGGGTTTGGGGAAGCAACTATAGAGTCAGGTAGTGCATTCTAGGCATTGACCACTCTGCTACTGAAGTCATATTTTCTGCAATCAAGTTTGGAGCAGTTTACTTTGAATTTGTATCTATTATTTGCTCATGTATTGTTGTGGCTGAAGCTGAAGTAGTCATTGACAGGTAGAACATTGTAGCAGATAATTTTATGTACTATGCTTAGGTCAGATTGAAATCTGCGTAGTTCTAAATTGTTTAAGCCCAAAATTTGGAGTTTGCGGGCATAAGGTATTTTATTGCGAGCAGAGGAGTGGAGGACTCTTCTTGTGAAATATCTCTGGACTCTTTAAATTGTATTTATGGGTTCCAGACAGATGAGCTGTATTCTAGGATTGGTCTAGCAAATGTTTTGTATGCTCTAGTTAGTAGTACAATATTACCAGAGAAGAAGCTACGCAATTAGGTTAACAACTCTTAGTGCCTTTTTTGGCAATGTTGTTACAGTGGACTCTGGCACTTAGATCATTAGACATGAGTACTCCAAGATCCTTGACAGAGTGGGGGTCATCTATAAGGTCATGTCCATCTAATTTGTATTATATGTTTTGATTTTTTTTGCCAATGTGCAAAACAGAGCATTTCTTGGTGGAGATTTGAAGTTGCCACTTGTAAGACCAATCTGATACATAGTCAAGGTCTTTTTGAAGGGTAGTTGCATTGTCTGTGGCATATATAGGAAATTTGTTTTTAATATCCATATTTCAAACCTTCCAAACAATAAACTACTGAGATCAGAAAATGGAGAATAGTTAAAGATAAACGTTTTTATTAATCTCTTCAAAATAGTGCAATGAACCCACAAATGTATTGTGTGCAATCCATTTAAAACGATACTGTACGTGAGAATGGAACTGTATTTTTAAATGTAAATCTTATAACATAAGCCGTTACTCCTAATGACTTTTCATACTGTAACCTGCTTTTTAAGAAGTAGATCCCATATGCTTGCTCTTAAGTTGATCACTATGCATTTTTACTCATTTTATGAGTTTGATTTATGCAGACTTTGATAGACTATGTTTCTGTAAAGACTGTATAAATCTAAAAAAAAGTTTTTAATAATCTGGGGATTTTTCTGTATATCTTCTGGGCTGCTTGTTTTTTAGGTGAAGAAATAAATTTTAACTTGTGGGTTTATAATAATTTTTTTTAAAAAAAAATATTGCAATGAACCCATTTAAGATTTATTTCTGAAGCTAAATCTCCATGATGAACAGTAAGTACTCCAATATTAACTTGGATTATCCCAAATCGGTGTAAATAAATTTACACTCTCATTCTATTTGTGGTCTCATCTAAATGGATTTTCTCCCTTATGTATCTGTCAACTCATCGTGCACACTTTCAGAAAAGATTGATATAAACTCCACTACAGGTAGGCAATCTATTTTGAAATCTTTCTGATGACATTCTGCCCTTTGAAGGAAACGGACATATATCTGTTTCTTCCTCATTTTCTCAATCATTTGTGTAAAGGGATAGACACAATTACATGATAGTAAACACCATACACTGTAATAACTGATTATCAACATTCGTTTAAGTGGTACTTGTATGTTGCCTTTATGTATATATAAGTATCTACTGATTACTGATTTTATGCCCTGCTTTTGGTCTATTCCAGTATTCATAATGGCTTATATTAACAGAAAATACAAAGGATAGAAGAAAATTTAATAACACTCCTTTCATTCTGCCATAGGTAGCTATTCCCAGAACTTGAAACTCTGTATGTAAAGAATTCATTTAATTCTTCATTTAAAATAAATCAGTTCACTTACATGACCAAAGAATAACAATGCTGAAAAATATAAGACAGGGTCAGGTATATATGTGTGTGTGTGTGTGTGTGTGTGTGTGTGTGTGTGTGTGTGTGTGTGTGTGTAGAGAGGGGGGGGGGAAGGGGGAGGGGGAGGAGAGAGAGAGAAGGCAAACCTTGCTGTTAGAAAAGAAAGAAATATTGCAGATTGTCCGTCATGCTGTTTAGAATCTCCTGTTCAGGCATAATACCTGGAGACAGCTATTGTCTCATAAAATCACAAATTTGGAAACTTTAAATGAAAATCGTACTCTCGACAGCTAGAAAAATAATGTTTTAAAATAAAAATGACTGTTTTCAATTGTTCTGCAAATACATTTCTACAGGATGGGCTTTCTAAAAACATTATTTCCCCAGTGTGGTTTTATTGTTGCAAAATAAATGATTGCTATTTATATACAACATTCATTTGTATGACCCCTCTTCATATGCAGAGGCTGATGAGTTTCTGATTTAAAAAAAAAAGGAATAAATGCGAGCCACATTCAATGTGATGAAAATCTCCCAGGCTCTGCTAAAACATAGTGAGTGTAAAAGGTTCCAAAAAGTTTCCAATGAAATTTATGGTGAAATCCTTTTTTATATCTCTCAAAATAATGACCTGTTTTAAAAGGTGATAGACAAATAGATACAAATAGACAAAAATACTCCCCAGCATTTATCTCCTGAAAAACTTTGTTTGAAGGCAATTTTTACAATGACTTGGCTTCTGTGAAGCATGAAGGAAAAACTAACCCTTCTGGCAATTAGTCACACCAAAAAATTGCAGAATGAAATGTACCATTCACAGGGGTAATTCACAGACAAAAAAAAACACTTTAAAAAAAAACTTACAAACTTCCCGGAGTTTTTCCTTGTCATAATGCAGTCCCTCGTAATCTTGCAAGCTAATCCTATTCACTCTGATTCGCAGGCGATTCGGGATGGCGTGGGGGCTACAAGGAAATACAGCAGTTCCATCAGTAATTAATTCCAGCTCCAGTCCAGTACAGGTTCTGAAAAGGAAAGAATCTGATTTTCCCAGAATGAATGAAGAAGAATGGGAACAGGAGGGGGGAAAAAAACAAGCCTTAGCCAAATCAAACCCCGCTGGCACCTCTCTGCCAATCTCAAGATACAGGCTGGTTGTGAAACAATGACTGCCTTTTGATTTGAGAAGTGGTATAAGTTTTCAGAATGAACTCAAAAGTTAAGCTCTGTTGCTTCCATTGTAAATTGATCTATGCTGCCTATATGTTAAGATATTCACAGAGGGCCTTTTGTGGGTAGCCCCAGGCCCAAGCATGTTAAGGGAGGAAGGGCATCCTTTTACCTGTGCCTGGAGAACCAGGAGGATCCAGTCCAGGCTGCCACCTAGTATCATGAGGGATAAAAAGATTCTGCTTGAGGATATTTTCAGAAAATCAATTCATTCTCATCATGAATTATGAACGGACTATCCAATTCTTGTGGAATTATCTGCTGAATTTGTGCAGCATTTCTATTCACGCAAGGTCCCTATACGGTACTACTGCAAGAGCATTTGTTTCAGGTGTTCTGCCCCATTTAAGACCTTCCATAAAACCAGCAGACCAGAAAAAAGCAAAATCTAGAAAAGTAGGTAGCCCAGGTCAATCTTTAAAACAAAGTAAGGGTGCTTCTGCAGTCTGTTAAGACTACTAGATTTTGAAAAAAAGATTTAGTTTCGCCCTGACGGACACATTCTTTAGAGATCTACCATTGCCATACAAAGGTCAAAGTACCACAGTATTTAGGGATGAGAATAATGATGAGAATAATCAGAATCGAGGAGAGAACAAGAACTCCGATCCCAGGAAGTACAAGGGGGAAGGGTTAATGTCATAAAAATGGTAGATATGTCCAGGTGATCAAAGTTCTGCTCATTTTTGATGCTTACAAAAAGCAGCAGGAAGTCAAACATTTGGGCATGTCAAAATGTTGACATCATTGATCAAGATATTCCCTCAGATATTCATGTACTCATTATAGTCAACATTATGATTCCCTGATTTTCAAATGGGGTGAGGGACAGAGAATATGTAGGCCTATAAATGCTTTAATATCAATAAATTGATTTCAGATGGGTGTGAGAAGTAGCTATGTCCTACTATCCAGAATTTCTTTCTTTTTTAAGAACCAAACTGAATCCAAACAAGGAATGATAAACACCATGTATCTTACCTTCTATATATCAATAATTAGGAAGCCAAAGCTCCTGCTTTCAAGAATGTAGAATGCGTTTTCTAAAGCAATCTAATATCTGCCTACTCAGAAATGTATTTTACATTCAATGGCTTCTTATTACCATGTAAGGAAGAATGTGCTAAATCAATTTCACATAAATTTACCAAGCCTTAAATCTGACTAAACACAATGAAGATTACTTCCAAGTATCCATAAATGAATTTTCTGTCTTTGTCAGTTTTTAAATTCATTTTGTTCTCTCTTTGCATCAGTTTCATACCATTGCTTTCAGATTACATGACAATTTGTCATTTGACTCCATTTGTGTATATTTGCCTAGTCTTTGTATTTCATTATTTGTTTAGTGCAAAGATCATTTTTTGGCAGCAAATAATATATCTGTAGCAAATGTTATATCTACTTTCAACTAAATTTACCAAATGGTACTTATAGCTCAATAAAGAGACAATTTTCTACCCTTGGATTTAGAATCTAAGAAAAGTATAATGCAAATATGAGCAAAGGGTAGGGAGGAAAATTTATTATTTATTTATTTATTTGTCACAACAGTATATATAAGCATAAACAAGAAATAACTATACGATATATAAGTATATATATATATATATAAGCATAAGCATGAAATAACTATATGAATTGTATACAATCAAAGGGAACATTAGGACAGGAACGGTAGGCACGCTGGTGCTCTTATGTACGCCCCTTATAGACCTCTTAGGAATGGGGTGAGGTCAATAGTAGATAGTCTTTGGTTAAAACTTTGGGGATTTTGGGAAGAGACCACAGAGTTAGGTAGCGCATTCCAGGCATTAACAACTCTGTTATTGAAGTCATATTTTCTGCAATCAAGATTGGAGCGGTTCACATTAAGTTTAAATCTATTGTGTGCTCGTGTATTGTTGAGATTGAAGCTGAAGTAGTCTTCGACAGGAAGGACATTGTAACAGATGATTCTTCTATTCTAAGATAAACTCAGGTCATGTCGAAGGCGGCGGAGTTCTATGAAAGATCAAGTAGTATTGCTGATATTAAAACTGTCTTAATCTTTCCCTGTGCCACAGAATAATGGACATTTCCTAATGAAGCTGGATCCTCAGAAGGCTGATATGCTTCCTTTCCATGGTTTCTTTCTCTCCCTCTGTCATGGTGGAATAGCTACCTCAGGGGACAAGGGAACCATGATGAAGTTCGATGTGAATTAACGTTGCATCTTTGCTTAAAAGTCATCCTTTTGGAACCAAGATGACATATATCCACAAACTTTTTCTATGGAAGTCTGCTGAGAAGCCAATTAGCAGATAATTGGGACATGCCTGCTAATAACAGGTTTCTGTCACTTCTGGACAGATTTAAACACAAACACACACAAAGAAGAACTTGAGCATCAAGTTCTTATTAAAGCAAGCACCTTTAGGCAGTTTGAAAATGACAGGTAGGAATGAAATCAACTAGAAAGTGTGTGTGTGTGTTTAAAAAATAGCTCATCACAAGCACTTTCTTTGGAAGAACACTCTTCAGTATATCCAAAATATTTACAGTTCTTCAAGCCTCCAAACAGATAATAAATTCACCACCACTAAAGAGCAGCAGCTGTGCACCCCAGGTGCCCTCAAATGTCAAAATTCTTTCCAAACAATGCAAGCTGTCATAAATTGTCTGAGAAATGATAGCACCCAAAACTTCCATGCCTCTTCAAGGGACAGCTGTCCGTTTTAACTGGCACCCCAGACACCTCAGCTAGCCAAACATCTTTACCTGCTGTTTTGGGAAAGGAATTCAAGACATGCTGTCTGGGAGAAAGCAGATCCTGAACAATGGTAGCCTTTCTGCAAGTTAATTTTGCCACTTACTCAACACAGACAAGATTTACTTCAAATTCAGAAACCAGTGGATTGAAAAATTAAGATGAATATGATGGATAGGACTGTTGTCCCTAACGTTTGGAATAAAATAATTGTCCTGAAACAGTAACACCATGGACAGCCAAGAAAACAAACCAAAGGATCATTGAACAAATCAACCCAGAGTTCTCACATGAGGCACAAATAATCAGGTTCAAATTATCCTACCTTGGACACATTATACAAAGACCCAGCTCTCTGGAAAATGCTTTAATGCTGGCAAAGATTGAAGAAAAGAGAAGGACAAGCAGTAGGAAGATATATAGACTAATTTACTGTGGCACTGGGAGAATCATTGAAGAGCTGGAGAACCAGGTTAGGAATGGAGAAAAACTATCTATGTAGCCACTAAGAGCTGACAACAATTTGATATTATGTAATTTAATTTAATCAATCAACAGTAACAGTGCATGAAGAGAAAAAATACCTTTAAATGTATTTTATTTGAAATAGTTTAAACTGGCTGCTTTTGGAATTTGTTTCTTCTTATAACTTCATAGAAGATAAACTTTGTACAAATAATGCCCTATTTTTTTAAACAGAAGAAAAACATCCAAGGGAAACATCACATATCAGGGAAATGTGACATACAATACCATAATTAACATGGAACAGATTGAAATAAAAGAATTATATGTGAAGAGTTAAGTAAAAGAGAAAAATGTTTCAGCATTAAAAATGTTTTCTGTTGTAAGATCAACAGAAACAAATTATCTTTTTAAGTTTGAGCACTTATCAAGCCAATCTAAACAGTAATGCTCTTCCTAAGAAAAACTAGAATAATTCTACAGATCATCTAAATTTAGCTTTGTTATTGGGCTTTTAAGGGGGAAAATGAATGAAATCATTGTGAAATATGAATAATTCTTGCCATATTCAATCTTGTATATTGTGTTCTCCATCTTTATCTCTTCCAGATGTATTAGAATTCAAAACTCACCATCCTCAGCAAGAATGGCTGTTGGAAGATTTCCAGACTGTGAAAACTAGTCTCTTGAGTCATTATGTTATTGGGATTTGGTAATTAAAAAAAAATTGGTCAGCTCCATTTCATCCAAAGATTTCATTTACTCTTAGAAAGCCATTGATTACTTTAAAGGAATGTGGTGGCTCATGAAGTTAGAATGCTGGTTTGTCAATCATTTGAGACCTATTGCTGTCGCAGGATGGGATGAGCTCCCATCACACGCTCCAGTTACCACCAACCCAGCAGTTCGAAATTGGGTGACCACAAGTAGACAAATGATAACCACTATGGTGGGTGATTTCATATGGATGCAAAAGGGGCCCCCAACTGGTTGTTCCCTGAGCAACGGTGATGTCACCCAGCAAATCCTTTCACTGCAGAAGTAATAATATTAAGCATGGGTCCCCAAACTCTTCATCTCATTGACCCCTTCCAGAAATTGTAGACCCCCAAACATTTATAATATGAAAATATTCTAATAAATGCTACTTTAGGTAATAGCACTACAAATTATAATGATGACCCCCTCTTGAATAGAACATTGGTCCTTAAGTGTCAATATTGAACACTTTTGAGAATCCTGATTTAAATAAAAGCAAAAAATATATATTCTATCAAGACAATAGCACCCATTTTGATTACCTGCAACCCCTTTCATTAGAATATATATATAAAAGAGAGTTAACCTATGTGAACATCCAAGTTGGTCAAACAGTGAAATAAATTTTCTCCATGCAGCAGAAGGCATCCACTGGAAAAGCTAGAGCTGCCAGGCATGTTTCCTGGCTTTCACAAAGCTAACTTTTAATAGGCAATTATGTGCTACTACCTAGAAAGGAAGCAAGTTGCCCAGAGCATTCAAGACAAAAACCCTCCATGAAAAAAAAATTAGTCTAACCTTTACTGTTGGAAGGCTTGTTCCTCATAGAAGGAAGTTTAATGCAGATGACTACTTCAAACGCTCTTCAAGTCATTGAGCCAACAGAAAAATATGCCAACATAAAATTGCTGCCCCAATCGCTAAGCCCTACTTTGCCACAGGCTGCTGCTGCCCTAAAGAAAATGATTAATGGGTACCTTCACCTTCATTTATCATCTCACCAAGCATCATCTGCTCTCAGCTTTGTAAGGTACTGTCCATGCAAACAAGAAGCGCAATCAGAAGTTGTAATTCTAACTTTATTGTAAGGTTACAATAAAGTCTGATGATACATCTCTCCTCCTTCATCTTTACAATCCAAGAAACTAGGGAGGTCCCTTCTAAGATGTTTGCCATGTCCCCATTCCTTCTGTGGGTTGACTGGCCACTGTTTAGTCTGCAGCAATTCCAGCTATCTCCCAAAGTCTTTCCATATACATTTCAACTACTGATATCAGTTGTTGTTGTTAATTGCGAAGTTGTGTCTGACCCATGACGACCCCATGGACAACGTTCCTCCAGGCTTTCCCAACCTCTACCATCTTCTGGAGTCCATTTAAGGTCACGCCGACTGCTTCAGTGACTCCATCCATCCACCTCATTCTCTGTCATCCCGTTCTTCTTTTGCCCACAATCTTTCCCAGCATTAGGCTCTTCTCCAGTGAGTCCTTCCTTCTCATTAGGTGGCCAAAGGATTTGAGTTTCCTCTTCAGGATCTGGCCTTCTAAAGAACAGTCAGAGTTGATCTCCTCTAGGACTGACTGGTTTGATCGTAACTCTCTTTAATGTGGGGCAAGGGTGAAATTGAACATGTACACATGGATACTTGGAACAGTATGTTTACCCACCTGCCAAGTGGTCAATGATGAGTTGCTTTCTGCCTCTGACTTCCAGTTGGACTACTACTACTAGCACATCAAGCTCTTATCCAAAGATAGCCACTGCTGACATGGAGGGGCATGGAGTAAAGCAGGGGGGAGCAATCAGTAGCAAGTTACCCCATTTTCAACTAGAGCCGAAGTGACCGTGTAGTGAAGTTACTTCTGTCTCTGTGACTAATGGCATACAGAAGTAATCCATGGGTGAAAATGGAGCTGGATCTCTGTTGCAGCTCAAGTCAAGTTACTGAGCTGGAAAATTAGAAGGGAAAGATACATTCACTCGTACAATTTCACCTCCCCTGCTCATTCAGGAAATATGATAGGTGGCCATTCAACCTCTAAATCCTTAATCCAGGGGTCCTCAAACTATGGCCAGCAGGCCGGATATGGCCTGCCAAAGCCATTAATCTGGCCCACGCAGGACCATGAGGTTGCCCCGCCCACATCGCCCCACCTACCCTCTGGCCCCCACCTGCCTTCTGGAGGCCAAAGCCA
Source organism: Ahaetulla prasina (assembly GCF_028640845.1). Lineage (NCBI taxonomy): Eukaryota > Metazoa > Chordata > Lepidosauria > Squamata > Colubridae > Ahaetulla > Ahaetulla prasina. Next base: position 78,989,034 of record NC_080545.1, on the reverse strand, counting down.
AAGACAGGACATGTGGAGGCCTCAGGAGGCCAAAAACAGGCTCATTTTTGGGTGACAGAGTGATACTGGAGTGGTAGCGTTACCCTCCCCAGCCTCCAGAGAGAGAGGGAGGGAGGGAGGGAGAGAGACACACAGGAGGGGAGAAGGGGGAGGGAGGGAGACAGACACATACACACACACACATACACACAGAGAGAGAAGTCTTTCACCCGTCCCCAAGGTAATCACATCCCTTCACTAACCTGCTTTCCACCCCCAGGAGCATAAAAAATTAAAGTTTAATTTGTGTGTATTGTTTAATGAATTGCTAAATTGGCCACACCCACCCAGTCACATGACCACCTAGTCACACCCACCCAGCCGGTCTGCCTCCCCACAACAGTCTAAGGAACCGTGAATTGGCCCCGTTTTAAAAGTTTGAGGACCCCTGCTCTAACCAAATAGACTTCATGACTTCAAAGGGAAAGCACTTCTGCTGTTATTCCATCAGAAAGTTTCATCTAATATATAGTCAAGATGTAGTTCTTTTTCATCAACAGAATCATTGATTCAAGGACTACAAGAAGTGATCAACTACATACTGTAAGATTACATCCTAAACATAGCATTACCTATTGGAATACATGATTTAGACAAGAAGTAGAAGGAAAGTAATTAAAACCATAACAGTTTAGATTTCCCCAACCTAATACTGTGCACAAAAATCCCCTTGGAGAAAAAACAAAAAGAGACATGTAGCAAATTTCAAAAACCGATACAGAGATATATGCAACCAAATAAAAATTGAATGCACCAATTACCACACCAAGCAAGAAGAAGACCTTCTGCACACAAATTCCAATCATGCTTTTTATAATTTTGTGAACAACAAACTTAATGACTTGAGATCTATCCCACCACTAAAAGAATCTAACGGCAAAGAAAATAATGATGAAACAGTTAAAGCAAACCTTTTCAACACATTCTTTGGCTAGTCTTTGTTAACAGTAATGGCTCATACCTGACATTCCCCAACTGCACCAACAACGACCTAACACATATAGTTTTCACTGAAGAAAATGTTGAAAAAGCTCTTCGCAAACTGAAACCATCCCTATCTATAGAACCTGATGGACTATGTGCATACTTCTTAAAAAAGCTTTCCACTAATATAGCAGAACCCCTAAGCATAATCTTTGGAAAAGCCTTCACGACCAGTTCCCTTCCCAAATTTTGGTCACTAGCCACGGTCATCCCAGTCTTCAAAAAAGGAGACCCCAGCTTAGTTGAAAATTACAGACCAATCTCTCTATGCTGTGTCACCTGTAAAGTTATGGAATCTATCATCAATCAATCCATTATCCTCCAACTAGAAACAATCTACTCTCTAATAAACAATTTGGTTTCAGAAAAAAATTATCATGTAACTTACAACTTCTTCACTGCAAAAGCATATGGACTACAAATCTTGATCAAGGCAAAACAATAAATGCAATTTACATAGACTTCTGTAAAGCTTTTGACTCAGTGGTACATGACAAACTTCTCCTAAAACTAAAATCCTACGGCATCTCCGGACCCCTCCACAATTGGATATCAGTGTTCCTGTCAAACAGACAACAAATGGTCAAAATAGGCAGTGCCATATCAAATCCTGTTCCTGTCAATAGCAGCGTTCCCCAAGGCAGTGTTCTTGGACCAACACTCTTCATATTATACATTAATGATCTCTGTGACCATATTAAAAGTAATTGTGTTCTTTTCGCTCATGATGTCAAACTATTTAACACTACCAACAATACAGCTACCCTTAAAAAAGACCTTGACTTTGTGTCAGAATGGTCAAAAACTTGGCAACTCCAAATCTCAACCAGCAAATGCTCTATCTTACCCATTGGGAAAAAAAAAATCTAAACACTAAATACAAACTCGATGGACATTACCTTATAGATGACCCCCACCCTGTCAAAGACCTTGGAGTTTTCATATCCAATGATCTAAGTGCCAAAGCCCACTGCAACTACATCGCAAAAAAGGCTTCAAGAGTTGTAAACCTAATCTTACGTAGCTTCTTCTCCAGAAACACTACACTGCTAACCAGAGCTTATAAAACATTTGCTAGACCTATTCTTGAATACAGCTCACCTGTCTGGAACCCATACCACATTTCAGACATCAATACAATTGAACGTGTCCAGAAATATTTTACAAGAAGAGTTCTCCACTCCTCTGAATACAACAAAATACCTCATGCCACCAGACTTGAAATCTTGGGTTTAGAAAATTTAGAACTCCGCCGCCTTTGACAGGACCTGTGTTTAACTCATATAATCATCTATTGCAATGTCCTTCCTGTTAAAGACTACTTCAGCTTCAATCACAACAATACAAGAGCAAACAATAGATTTAAACTTAATGTTAACCGTTTCAATCTTGATTGCAGAAAATATGACTTCAGTAATAGAGTTGTTAATGCTTGGAACACACTACCTGACTCTGTGGTCTCTTCTCAAAATCCCCAAAGCTTTAACCAAAAACTATCTACTATTGACCTCACCCCATTCCTAAGAGGTCTGTAAGGGCCGTGCATAAGAGCACAAATGTGCCTACCGTTCCTTTCATTATATCTATTGTTTCCTTTCATTATATCCAATTAATATAGTTATTACATACTTATGATTATATATACTGTTGTGACAAAATAAATAAATAAAATAAAACATTTGCTAGACCAATTCTTGAATACAGCTCACCTGTCTGGAACCCATACCACATTTCAGACATCAATACAATTGAACGTGTCCAGAAATATTTTACAAGAAGAGTTCTCCACTCCTCTGAATACAACAAAGTATCTTATGCCACCAGACTTGAAATCCTGGGTTTAGAAAATTTAGAACTCCACCGCCTCCGACAGGACCTGTGTTTAACTCATAGAATCATCTACTGCAATGTCCTTCCTGTCGAAAACTACTTCAGCTTCAATCACAACAATACAAGAATGGATATTGAAAGTTGCCAATTTGGCTGAGATGGCGAAGATATCAGCCTTTTGAAAGACAATACGCAAGAAAGATACTTAAAGGAATGGAAAAATGGATTGACTATATTCAACGTAGATATCAGACTAAGAGTTATCAGACTGTTTTGAATGATTATGATGTATTATTTTGATTGCTTTGGGGAAGTTAGGAATTGATGATTGTAGGGTATAATTAAGTTGGGACGAAAATTTTTATAAAATGTTTTATAGATGGCATCTAGATCCTAAAAAATTATCGTGTATGTACCCAGAAATGCAAGCAAAATGTTGGAGATGTAATTGTGATGACGCTACATATTTTCACATTTGGTGGACTTGTAAGGACATAAAGGCCTTTTGGATAAAAATTTGGTGGATTTTACAAAATGTTCTGAAAAGAAGATAAAGTTCCTGCAATTTTTCTTGTTGGGAATTATTACGGATTGTACAGTAATTGAGACTAAATTGATTTTAAATCTAATAACTGCAGCAAGATTACTAATAGGACAATATTGGAAGAAAAAAGAAGTACCAACAATACAAGAATGGATATTGAAATTTGCCAATTTGGCTGAGATGGCGAAGATATCAGCCTTTTTGAAAGACAATACGCAAGAAAGATACTTAAAGGAATGGAAAAATGGATTGACTATATTCAACGTAGATATCAGACTAAGAGTTATCAGACTGTTTTGAATGATTATGATGTATTATTTTGATTGCTTTGGGGAAGTTAGGAATTGATGATTGTAGGGTATAATTAAGTTGGGACGAAAATTTTTATAAAATGTTTTCTGTTGTAAGATCAACAGAAACAAATTATCTTTAAGTTTGAGCACTTATCAAGCCAATCTAAACAGTAATGCTCTTCCTAAGAAAAACTAGAATAATTCTACAGATCATCTAAATTTAGCTTTGTTATTGGGCTTTTAAGGGGAAAATGAATGAAATCATTGTGAAATATGAATAATTCTTGCCATATTCAATCTTGTATATTGTGTTCTCCATCTTTATCTCTTCCAGATGTATTAGAATTCAAACTCACCATCCTCAGCAAGAATGGCTGTTGGAAGATTTCAGACTGTGAAAACTAGTCTCTTGAGTCATTATGTTATTGGGATTTGGTAATTAAAAAAAATTGGTCAGCTCCATTTCATCCAAAGATTTCATTTACTCTTAGAAGGCTTGTTCCTCATAGAAGGAAGTTTAATGCAGATGACTACTTCAAACGCTCTTCAAGTCATTGAGCCAACAGAAAAATATGCCAACATAAAATTGCTGCCCCAATCGCTAAGCCCTACTTTGCCACAGGCTGCTGCTGCCCTAAAGAAAATGATTAATGGGTACCTTCACCTTCATTTATCATCTCACCAAGCATCATCTGCTCTCAGCTTTGTAAGGTACTGTCCATGCAAACAAGAAGCGCAACCAGAAGTTGTAATTCTAACTTTATTGTAAGGTTACAATAAAGTCTGATGATACATCTCTCCTCCTTCATCTTTACAATCCAAGAAACTAGGGAGGTCCCTTCTAAGATGTTTGCCATGTTCCCATTCCTTCTGTGGGTTGACTGGCCACTGTTTAGTCTGCAGCAATTCCAGCTATCTCCCAAAGTCTTTCCATATACCATTTCAACCACTGATATCAGTTGTTGTTGTTAATTGCGAAGTTGTGTCTGACCCATGATGACCCCATGGACAATGTTCCTCCAGGCTTTCCCAACCTCTACCATCCTCTGGAGTCCATTTAAGCTCACTCCGACTGCTTCAGTGACTCCATCCATCCACCTCATTCTCTGTCGTCCCTTTCTTCTTTTGCCCAAATCTTTCCCAGCATTAGGCTCTTCTCCAGTGAGTCCTTCCTTCTCATTAGGTGGCCAAAGGATTTGAGTTTCCTCTTCAGGATCTGGCCTTCTAAAGAACAGTCAGAGTTGATCTCCTCTAGGACTGACTGGTTTGATCATAACTCTCTTTAATGTGGGGCAAGGGTGAAATTGAACATGTACACATGGATACTTGGAACAGTATGTTTACCCACCTGCCAAGTGGTCAATGATGAGTTGCTTTCTGCCTCCCACTTGCAAACCTCCAAAAGACCGCTTTGAGGAAATACAAGAATTTTGTATTTTCACAGATATTAATAATTGGGTTTCTGATGGGTAATTTTGGAGTTATGACTGTTTTTATTTACTCTATCTTGTAAACCACTCTGAATGCTTTTTAAGGAGGAGAGTCGTCTAATCATATTTAAAGAAACAAAGGAAGCAATTCTAGTGCTGGCAGCTTAATTATTCAGATGCTGGGCCTGTTGTGTTTTGACTATGCATTTCTGCCCAAGTCACCAGTAAAAAGAAAAGGAAGGAATCTAATCTAGTGGAATTCAGGGCAGGGATCTGATACCCAAACAATGCCTCTGCCACAGGTTCAGGCTGATGCAACTGAAAGGAAGTATTTAATTTTAAGCATCCACATTTTCTGACAATTATTTTTAAATTCTGTGAACCATAACATGTCTGTATATAGAAAAACAGGGGAAGAAACTATTCGCAAATAGCTGTCAGGCAAGAGCCTACATTTAATATGATTCAATTGGAAATCTGCCTCTTTAAAAAATAGAACCCAACATTAAATTTCAGGAAATTCAGAACTCTCCTGGGGCATGTTCACTATGACAGATTAATGAACTATTTATCTCCTCAATAAACATGCAAAACTAATTAAATGTCCTTGCTTTTTAGAATAATAGGGAGAAGGAAAACACCAGCTTACAAAAGAAAAATAATTAACTTCGCTAGTGTGATTTCATTGTCAGAACTTAGAAGTGATATGCATTAAATATGATACTTCAATAGAAAACACTTTACTCATTCAAAATAAGATGTCAACCCAGAAGAAAACAAGAGTCCTGGTTGGGAGCTAGTGCCCACTTCATCAGTTGCATTGTGCGTCCATCCACAGATATCCATGCAGATATGTTTAAGGACAAAATGGACACAATAGGATAACAAATGAAAACTTGTCCATCTTGTGCAATCTCTATTGTATAGCATTCAGAGCAGCAGGAAATGTTCATAACCTTGATGAACCTTGATGAACGTATCTTTTCTTTTATGTACACTGAGAGCATATGCACCAAGACAAATTCCTTGTGTGTCCAATCACACTTGGCCAATAAAATTCTATTCTATTCTATTCTATAACATAGTTCCATAGTTCTACTATGTTTCTGACTTAGTATTGGGTTGACCTTGAAAAGCTAAGCAAGACCAGACCTGGTTAATATTTGGATGGGAGATCACTAAGAAAACTCAGGGTTGTAAGCTAGGTTGGAAAACCCAAATTGTCTAGGAAGAAGGCAATGTCAAATCACTTCTATATTGAGCCCCGTCTTGCTCCATGCACCCCAAAATAATAAGACCTCCCCAAAAATAAGGCCAAGCTCTTATTTTGGGGTTCAGAAAATATAAGACAGGGTCTTATTTTCGGGGGAACACGGTAAATACAAATGTATCTAATGGTTTGTCTTCTGTTATTTTTTATTCCCTAAGCCGCCTCCCTTTATTGTAACAAACATTGCTGAAATATTTTACAATGTATTAGTTGGATTGGATGAACATTCCATTTTTTGAGGGAAATACAAGAATTTTGTATTTTCACAGATATTAATAATTGGGTTTCTGATGGGTAATTTTGGAGTTATGACTGTTATTGTTTCAACAATGCTAAAAAGCCATCAGAATGGATGAATGGATGATGGATGGATAAATAGTAAATCAATAGACAGAAGAGAAATAAATAGTTACCATCAGCAATCTAGTGGCAATTTTGTTATTGGCATTTGTGAAAGAAATGGATAAAAATTTCCAACTCGTCCAACATTTTATAGTTGTATAAATTATTATTTTTTCCTAAGCAAAGAAAAAGCCTGTAATTGTGAGCTGATTTATAGCAGAGAAATGTTGATGAATGCAGTATTTACATTTTTCTAAGCATGCAGTTAGCAAATGTTTTTATACAAAGCATGTTTTTGAAGCATTGCAGTATCTTTAGCATAGTCTTTGGGTGGAGGGGGCGGGGAGAAAACAACAATTAATGATGTCAAGAATCCTTAAACAACTTTCACTGTCGCTGCCCATCAAGTGACTCTGAGCATCAGAATATCACAGTGAGTAGCACCCTAAATCATAATGTTTTTGGAGTTTGTACTTTAATCTATTAGGCATGCTAACGGCTGGTTGTTGTGAAGCAATTTGGTTAATTGATCTCAGATTTGGGATATAGAATAATTTAAACCATTTTCTAAAACCTACTACTGTCTTTATACATTGATCCAATATCTAAAATGAATTGGGATTTTAGAAATGTTTACTTTAAATTCATTCTAGAATTTGATTTCTTATTAAGCAACATGCATCTGCCATACATGCTCTATGTAGGCATTCTTAAAAGTATTTAACTAAGCATGTAAACAGGGTTCAGCTAAACAGCTTGGCCCACATCAGACATGTCACATGATGCTTCTTCCCAATATCCACATGTATTCAGAGCATGAACTTTGCACTAGTTGAAGTTATGCACTAATAAGGTTCTGGCTTAAACCAAGATAGCAACAGCAATAGCACTTAGACTTATATACTGCTTCATAGTGATTTTACAGCACCCTCTAAGCAGTTTACAGAGTCACCATATTGCCCCCAACAATCTGGGCCCTCATTTTACCTACCTCAGAAGGATGGAAGGCTGAGTCAACCTTGAGCAAGTGAGATTTGATCTGCTGAACTACAGCTAGCAGTCAGCTGAAGTAGCCTGCAGTACTGCACTCTAACCACTGCGCCACCTCTCTCTCTCTGTCTCTCTCTCTCTCTCTCTCTGCCCCCTCACTCCCTCCATCCATCCCTCTCTCTCTCTGCCTTCTCCCTCTCTGTCTCTCTTCCTCCCTCCCCCTCTCTCTCTGCCCCTTCCCTCCCTCCCCTTCCTTCCCTCCCTCTCCCTCTCTCCATCCATCCATCCATCCCTCCATCCCTCCATCTCTCTTTCTCTCTCCCCCTCTCTCTCCCTCTCTCTCCCTTTCTCTCTCTCTATCTCTCGCTATCTATCTATCTATCTATCTATCTATCTATCTATCTACCTACCTACCTACCTACCTACCTACCTACCTACCTACCTACCTACTACAGTAGTTGGGTTGTAGCTGTTTGTGTTGTCCATAAAGAAGCCAGAAGGACACTCTGGGATGATTTACACAATGTGGGATGAAACTCAGTTGGTACAATTGTGGTCTCAGTTCATAGCATCTTTTTAGGGCTTTTCAGGAAAGAATAAGCACAGTATTCATGGACTCCACCACCAACTCTGTGCTTCAAGAGCTGTAATTTTTCCCCTTCCTTTCCCCCACGCCTCCCTTCTTCCTCCCTTCTAAGGGGAAGTAGAGAAAGAGAAGAAGAGGAGGAAAAAAGAAAGTAGAAGAAGGGAGGGAAGAAGGGAGGGAAAGGAAAGAGAGGGGAAGGAGAAGAAGGATTGTTGTAAAACAAGGGAGATGAAATGGTAGAAGAGCAACCCCAAATATACTTAAATTGTTTAGGATGAAGGTTGTATTAGTATGAAAGCTAAAGGAAAATATATATGTTAGATAAGAAACTGTGCAGTTAAGATATGTCTATGAGAAAAAATAAAAAAACTTTTTCAAAAAAAGCTATAATTTTTAGGTTGCATTGATTGATTGACATACCGATGTAACAGAATCAGCAGACACCGTGCCTTGTAAAATATGTCATAATTCTTTCCTCTGAGCAATTTCTGCTCTGAATAGCTTATGAGATGGAAAGAACATGCCCTGAAAACATCTTTTTTTCTGCACTATCCCTGCAACTTTTTTTTTTTCATTCTCATTCATCGGTTGAGGGCATTTTACTTCAACCATAGCCTGGTGTTTTCCCTCTTATTCTAACACTATCCAAGGGCAGCCCCAAGGAGTTTAAAATCTGCTATGCTTTGTCACACTTTATGTTGCAAGAAAGTCAGATGACTGCAGTCCCTTGAAACAGAAGGATGAGGAGGGACTGGAAATGAGTACAGCAAACTTCACACCAGGCTACTTTTCTGCCATCCCAAGAATAGATGAAGTGCATTTCCATTTAGCAAAGAGGAAATAGCGCCAATTCCAATGGGAATGGGAATTTTGTTTATTAAAGGCTATGTGGGAAACAGGCATTTCAAGGAAAATAGGTGTCATGCACAGGGTTCTGAACCCTGTGAAGGAAAAGTGGAATGTGTAAATACACCAACAAATCTTCTCCTTGAAAAGAAAAGTGCTCGACTGTTGCTTTTTTGACAACAGTTCTCTCTCAGGAACTTGAGAAAGAGTAATGTTTAGTTATGCTTCAGTCTGTATGAATTGTCTTTGGAAGCAGCGGCTGGTTATTCATCAAGGGCCTTCCTTCTCAGGTAACAGAAGAAGAAGAAGAAGAAAAAAGGCAGGCTGTAACTACTTTCAATTGAATTACCCTGTCTGCAAGCTTGTATTATATCAGGTTACTAAAAAGGAGGTAAAGGTGCTAGTCGTTCCTTACTCTAGGGGGAAGTGCTCATCTCCATTTCAAAGCCGAAGATCAGCGCTGTCTGAAGATGTCTCCGTGGTCCTGTGGCCGGCATGACTAAATGGCAAAGGCACACGGAACGCTGTTAACTTCCCATCAAAGGTGGTCCCTATTTTTCTATTTGCATTTTTTACGTGCTTTCGAACTGCTAGGTTGGCAGAAGCTGGGACAAGTAATGGGAGCTCACCCCATTAGGCAGCACTAGGGATTCAAACCACTGAACTGCCGACCTTTCAATCGACAAACTCAGCATCTTAGCCACTGAGACACCGCATCCCTAAAAACAACTACAAAAGGCCAAAGAAACTGGAACATTTTCACCCTCCACTAACATTCAAGGAATTTCACTTCAGGTGTGACCCTTACACAATTAGACTATGAACCTTCTTGCGATTACTCAGGAGCTCAGAGTTTTCAACAAACAATACTAGTAAAAGTAACTTTTGTTCAGTATCAGTTTCAGGAACTGGTGGGCACATTGCATTGCTGGAAATGCCAGCTTTGGCAAAAGCATTTCCAGATGACCTACAGGATTCATGCTACAGAAATCATGCAGAGAAGGAGAAGGTGGAGCCTGAAAGAAAGGGGTGGTGATACTTAAAAATAGGGAAGGGAAAGACAAATACTCACATGGTGAAAGAATCAGGGGGAGCCGAAACTCTCCTCAGGTCAACGGGTGGCACTTTTTGGATGCTATAGGCAGCAGGAAATGAGTAGCCACAGCAGGAACAGCACAACAGGATGGACAAACAAGAAAAAGCCCAGACAGACAGACAGAGAGAAAGAGAGAAAGACAGACAACATTTAACAAAACAAAAGCAAAGCCATTACATACAAGCTCAATGGAGATGTGTATTAAGTTCTAGGGCAGCGAACTCAAAGCGAGTGATAGATACCAGCAAGCACAATGAAAGGAAATGGTGCTGGTACCATAGCATGAAGCAGTGGCAGCACAAGGGCTAAAGATAAGCAATTCTTGTAGCATGATATAATCTTGGAAATGGCAAGAGATGAAGGGCTCTGACAGAGAAAGGTAGATGCTATCAGAGCAATTGCTCCAGGTATCACCCAAGGTATGACTCAGTATTTCAAATATATTGGTATTCGGACATGTTGGTCTTTTTCAATCACCACTACAACAATAATCCTTCAACGTGTAATGCAAAGTCCCCACTTATTGACTTTAGAGGACGAGAGAGGGGAAATATAGGTACAAGATGATGGGGGGACTGCTGTACACATTTTGAACCCAGGCAGAGTTTTGAAAAGGTATTGCATTTATAGTTTATTTTACTAACAGCAAATAGCTTCTACCATCTCGGTATAAATGGATTCTCCACTTCCTCATTTGTGTCTCAAGCAGGGGTGAAATCCAGCAGATTTTGACAGGTTCTGGAGAACTGGTAGCGGAAATTTTGAGGAGCTCAGAGAAGCAGCAGCAGAAATTTTGAATAGTTTGGAGAACCAGCAAATACCACCTCTGGCTAGTCCCAGAGTGGGGTGGGAATGGGGGTTTTGCAGTATCCTTCCCCCAGGAGTGGGGAGGGAATGGGGGTTTTGCACTATCCTTCCCCTGCCATGCCCACCAAGCCGGGCCCACAGAACCGGTAATTTTAAAAAAATGGATTTCACCACTGCTCTCAAGCATTCCTTTCACTTCATTTTATTGTTATCAGTCCAGTGGCCTTGTCATTATGACTCACAGTTTTGGATTTTGCAGCAGGGGAGAACCAAGTTTTTTTGAGGGGAGGTAAATCCAAAATGTGTTTTCCTGCACAAAGGTCAAACAAGGTCCCAGTGGAATCAGGTGGAAGATGTCATTCGTTTAAAGAAAGCAGGTGATACAATTTCAAACGAAGCTACAAATATGCAGCTATCTCATCACCGGCTTGCAGGGGTATGCAACATCGGCACTCTTCATATAATATAGTGAGGCTCCTCTTCCTCTGGTATGTCACATAAATAGGGTGACAAAGCAGCCTTTAAAACAAACTGCAAGAGTCTTGGGGAACCCTGCCAAGACTGCACAAAAGAAAAGAACTCATCTCTTTTATATTATTTTTAAGTCCATTTCATTTTTTTTAAAGCAAGTCTATAGAACTGCATTGTACTTAAAATATCTATTGAACTTTCTTAGACCAATTTGAAGGTTCTGAAAATGTATGTATTTTTATGACAGGATTTATTGAAAAGATAAAGTCTAATATGGAATACACAGTCTTCAATTAATGCCTTTCGTTGAGTCCAGAATTACAGTTCTAAGTCTTTGCAGTCATTAAGTAGAACGCCAAGTAGCTGCACATGATTTCATGGCCTTTTTTGCACGGGTTGTAAAGCATTGTTTTTACCAGAAGTAATTGCTGGAAACCAGCAAAAAAATAAAAAAATCACAGTCAGATGACCATAGGATGCTACAAAAGCCATAAAGGTGAATTGTTGCCAAGGGCCCAAAATGTGATCACTTGGCCACAGCAGGAATGAGCAACTGTTACTAGACCTTCAAAATTCACTGGAGAAGAGCCTAGAAAGATTGAGGCAGCGGTGAAATTCAAATTTTTTTACTATCGGTTCTGTGGGCATGGCTTGTGAGCGTGGTGTGGCTTGGTGGGCATGGCTTGGTGGGCATGGCTTGGTGGGCATGGCTTGGTGGGCATCATAGGGGAAAGATACTGCAAAATCTCCATCCCCCCCACTCCTGGGGGAAGGATATTGCAAAATCTCCATTCCCACCCCACTCCAGGGGAAGGATACTGCAAAATTCCCATTCCGTCTCCACTCCTGGGGGGAAGGATATTGCAAAATCTCCATTCCCCCCACTCCAGGGGAAGGATACTGCAAAATCTCCATTCTCACTCTGGGGCCAGCCAGAGCTGGTACTTGCCGGTTCTCCAAACTACTCAAAGTTTTCGCTAGCAGTTCTCCAAACTGCCAAAATTTCAGGTTCCCAGAACCTGCTGGATTTCACCCTGGATTGAGGGTAAAAGAAGAAGGGGATGACAGAGAACGAGGTGGCTGGATGGAGTCACTGAAGCAGTCGGCGTGATCTTAAATGGACTCCAGAGGATGGTAGAGGACAGGAAGGCCTGGAGGAACATTGTCCATGGGGTCACGATGGGTCGGACACAACTTCGCAACTAACAACAACAATTTTGTGCTGTTAATGAGTGTTGTTCCCCCTTTAAGTATTTCATTCAAATACATTCCAGCAGGGAAACTGCAATGGTCCTAACTGTGAAAAATGGTCATAAGTCACTTTTTTCAGTGGTGTTGTAACTTTGGTCACTAAACGGACTGTTGTAAGTTGAGGACTACCTGTACCTTTCTGCCTCCCACTTGCAAACCTCCAAAAGACCGTTTGAGGAAATAATTGGGCCTTGGCCTGAGCAACGGTCCTTCCAGTATGTTCTCTTCACGGGGTCACAGGAGGCTATTGCCAATCTCAGATCGCCTCAGAGCTGGTGCATGAAACAGGAGGTTGTCTTTTGATCAGCAAAATGTCTTTTTGTGAAGCTGGATGCTGATAATATAGCACTTTTCTCTTCAAAGTGACATTCCGATTATGTATCAGATTTGTATCTCCAGTCCGGCAAAATTGCAGTATTGTCACTACAAAGCCAATTTTCATTTATTTCATTTATCACCACATTTTTTTCCCCCTCATAGAAATAGCTGGAAGGGAACGGCACCTCATTCATTTGCTGGATTAATTCAATCCGATGCAGAACATAAAGGGACACAAAAGATAAAAGCCATAAACAAATATATTTTTTTCTTCCCTGTGTGGGTGCAAACATAGAGATTGGTGGCACTTAAATCTTTTTTTCTGGAATGGCAAAATTATCTTTGCAAAAATTGCTTATTAATATGCACACATTCTTGTGAATGAATTCAGAGTTTGTACGGATATCTTTGTTAACTGCAGTTCTCAAATTGCATGTGGTTTATTAAAAGAGAGAAACCCTGGCTTCCCTAATTGTATAATTCGTTTAGTTCTTTTCTTCAGAAAATCAAGGCTTTTAAATGCAATTAATTTTCCCAATTTATGGAATTTTATGGAGGTCCAAACAATGTTGCCCTCTATTTATAAGTGCAGGAAGTTAGCACCCACTCCTCTCCTAGGAAAATGAGATGTTTTAGGAAGTATTAAAAGGGCAGAATTGTTGTTGTTAGTTGCAAAGTCGTCCAACCCATAGCGATCCCATGGACAACGTTCCTCCAGGCCTTCCTGTCCTCTACCATCCTCTGGAGTCCATTTAGACTCATGCCTACTGCTTCAGTGACTCCATCCAGCCACCTCGTTCTCTGTTGTCCCCTTCTTCTTTTGCCCTCAATCTTTCCCAGCATTAGACTCTTCTCCAGTGAGTCCTTCCTTCTCATTAGGTGGCCAAAGTATTTCAGTTTCATCTTCAGGATCTGGCCTTCTAAAGAGCAGTCAGGGTTGATCTCCTCTAGAACTGACTTGTTTGTTTGCCTTGCAGTCCAAGGGACTCGAAGGAGCCTTCTCCAGCACCATAATTCAAAGGCCTCAATTCTTTGGTGTTCAGCCTTTCTTATGGTCCAACCTTCACAGCCATACATTGCAACTGGGAAAACCATAGCCTTGACTATGCGCACTTTTGTTGGCAGGGTAATGTCTCTGCTTTTTAGTACGCTGTCTAGATTTGCCATAAATTATATATTTTCCCTAAAAGGGAGGCAGAAACTCAGAGGCCCCCCACCTTTGTCAATGGGCCAATAAAGGCCTGGGTCAGTCTATTCTACATAACAAAGATCTATCTCCTTCAGACACAGCCATAATAGGAATTCCCCAAAGCCCTTTCATTACATCTTCACCCAGCAAGGCTCAACCAAGCCTAGGACTCAGGACAGCCTACAGAGTTGCCCCTGCATGGCCCCATGAGAGTCTGACAACCAATCAGAAATAAAGCTCAAATTCAAAAGCTCAGAAAGGGTATAAAACTCAGGCACCCTCAGCATCTCTGCCCTTTTTTTCCCCTTCACCCAAGATCTTCACAGCATGTGATCCTGTCCACCATTAAAACCATCTTTCCAAGCAGTCTCCATGCTTCCAGTGTCTTTCTTCCTTACTTGGAACTGAATCCAGAAGGATATTTCTTCTAAATATCCTTCTGGATTCAGAAGGATCTAATAAATCTAATTTATATCTAATAAGCATCCATACTTCCTCTACCTTTTTCTTTCCAGAAAAAAAAAAAGAATCCCTTGTAGAAGACCACTGTAGATAGGATGGCTGCACAATGCAACTTAATTAGCAGTGCAAGCAGGAATCCTGTCTGAAAATACTTAGGTGTGAAACACCATAGGCTGAAGGACTTCAAGGATTTGCAAATGTCTTTAAATTTACGTTTAAAGGGCAAACTAATTTGCTTTAGTTTTAGCAAGTTTCACATGCCTTTTTTTCATATCTTACAACAAAGATTTTACAGATGAATTTGGAAGACAGTTTGCACAAAGAAAATATTTAAACCAAATATTCTAGGTTACGTATTTGAAAATTCATACTCTTCTTGGAGTCCCTTTTTTAAAACTTGCATTCTGACCTAGGGAAAGAAGCTAAATGTTCAGCCCAAGTCATTAATCATTTACACATAAATATTAGGCTTTAAGTTAAACTGGCTGATAATTCTCCATTCCTTGTTCAATACTCTGACTTATTTTGATATGCCAATTAATACATGGCCTCCCCTCAGAGGTGGGTTTCATCAGATTCTGACCAGTTCTGGAGAACTGGTAGTGGAAATTTTGAGTAGTTCGGAGAACCGGTAAATATCACCTCTGACTGACCCCGCCCCCATCTCTTCTCTGCTTCCTGAGTCCCAGCTGATCAGGAGGAAATGGGGATTTTGCAGTAACCTTCCCCTGGGGGAGGGAGGAGATTTTACAGTATCCTTCCCCTGCCACGCCCACCAAGCCATGCCCATCAAGCCACGCCCACCAAGCCATGCCACGCCCACCAAGCCACACCCACAGAACCAGTAGTAAAAAATTTTGAAACCCACCACTGCCTCCCCTATTAGGAGACTCATTGAATCAAGTCTCATTTACTTATAAAAGTTTCAAGTTCTCTCCTTAAGCACTGTTTTGCCTCAGATGATTTTCAGTATTCAGTACCATTGATCTTAGTATTCTTTTGGACCAGTATTTCTCAACCTAATTTAAGATATGTGGATTTCAACTCCCAACAGTTCCCCAGCCAACATGCTGGGTTGTTAGGACTTGACAGGCATTTGATGGCATAAAGGTAAAGGTTCCCCTCACACATACATGCTAGTCTTTGCCGACTCTAGGGGCGGTGCTCATCTCCATTTCAAAGCCGAAGACCAGCGCTGTCTGAAGGTGTCTCCGTGGTCCTGTGGCCGGCATGACTAAATGGCAAAGGCACACGGAACGCTGTTAACTTCCCATTAAAGGTGGTCCCTATTTTTCTATTTGCATTTTTTACGTGCTTTCGAACTGCTAGGTTGGCAGAAGCTGGGACAAGTAATGGGAGCTCACCCCATTAGGCAGCACTAGGGATTCAAACCACTGAACTGCCGACCTTTCAATCAACAAACTCAGCATCTTAGCCACTGAGACACCGCATCCCTAAAAACAACTACAAAAGGCCAAAGAAACTGGAACATTTTCACCCTCCACTAACATTCAAGGAATTTCACTTCAGGTGTGACCCTTACACAATTAGACTATGAACCTTCTTGCGATTACTCAGGAGCTCAGAGTTCTCAACAAACAACACTAGTAAAAGTAACTTTTGTTCAGTATCAGTTTCAGGAACTGGTGGGCACATTGCATTGCTGGAAATGCCAGCTTTGGCAAAAGCATTTCCAGATGACCTACAGGATTCATGCTACAGAAATCATGCAGAGAAGGAGAAGGTGGAGCCTGAAAGAAAGGGGTGGTGATACTTAAAAATAGGGAAGGGAAAGACAAATACTCACATGGTGAAAGAATCAGGGGGAGCCGAAACTCTCCTCAGGTCAACAGGTGGCACTTTTTGGATGCTATAGGCAGCAGGAAATGAGTAGCCACAGCAGGAACAGCACAACAGGATGGACAAACAAGAAAAAGCCCAGACAGACAGAGAGAAAGAGAGAAAGACAGACAACATTTAACAAAACAAAAGCAAAGCCATTACATACAAGCTCAATGGAGATGTGTATTAAGTTCTAGGGCAGCGAACTCAAAGCGAGTGATAGATACCAGCAAGCACAATGAAAGGAAATGGTGCTGGTACCATAGCATGAGGCAGTGGCAGCACAAGGGCTAAAGATAAGCAATTCTTGTAGCATGATATAATCTTGGAAATGGCAAGAGATGAAGGGCTCTGACAGAGAAAGGTAGATGCTATCAGAGCAATTGCTCCAGGTATCACCCAAGGTATGACTCAGTATTTCAAATGTACTGGTATTCGGACATGTTGGTCTTTTTCAATCACCACTACAACAATAATCCTTCAACGTGTAATGCAAAGTCCCCGCTTATTGACTTTAGAGGATGAGAGAGGGGAAATATAGGTACAAGATGATGGGGGGACTGCTGTACACATTTTGAACCCAGGCAGAGTTTTGAAAAGGCATTGCATTTATAGTTTATTTTAGTAACAGCAAATAGCTTCTACCATCTCGGTATAAATGGATTCTCCACTTCCTCATTTGTGTCTCAAGCAGGGGTGAAATCCAGCAGATTTTGACAGGTTCTGGAGAACTGGTAGCGGAAATTTTGAGGAGCTCAGAGAAGCAGCAGCAGAAATTTTGAATAGTTTGGAGAACCAGCAAATACCACCTCTGGCTAGTCCCAGAGTGGGGTGGGAATGGGGGTTTTGCAGTATCCTTCCCCCAGGAGTGGGGAGGGAATGGGGGTTTTGCACTATCCTTCCCCTGCCACGCCCACCAAGCCGGGCCCACAGAACCGGTAATTTAAAAAAAATGGATTTCACCACTGCTCTCAAGCATTCCTTTCACTTCATTTTATTGTTATCAGTCCAGTGGCCTTGTCATTATGACTCACAGTTTTGGATTTTGCAGCAGTTTTTTTGAGGGGAGGTAAATCCAAAATGTGTTTTCCTGCACAAAGGTCAAACAAGGTCCCAGTGGAATCAGGTGGAAGATGTCATTCGTTTAAAGAAAGCAGGTGATACAATTTCAAACGAAGCTACAAATATGCAGCTATCTCATCACCGGCTTGCAGGGGTATGCAACATCGGCACTCTTCATATAATATATTGAGGCTCCTCTTCCTCTGGTATGTCACATAAATAGGGTGACAAAGCAGCCTTTAAAACAAACTGCAAGAGTCTTGGGGAACCCTGCCAAGACTGCACAAAAGAAAAGAACTCATCTCTTTTATATTATTTTTAAGTCCATTTCATTTTTTTTAAAGCAAGTCTATAGAACTGCATTGTCCTTAAAATATCTATTGAACTTTCTTAGACCAATTTGAAGGTTCTGAAAATGTATGTATTTTTATGACAGGATTTATTGAAAAGATAAAGTCTAGTATGGAATACACATTCTTCAATTAATGCCTTTCGTTGAGTCCAGAATTACAGTTCTAAGTCTTTGCAGTCATTAAGTAGAACGCCAAGTAGCTGCACATGATTTCATGGCCTTTTTTGCACGGGTTGTAAAGCATTGTTTTTACCAGAAGTAATTGCTGGAAACCAGCAAAAAAATAAAAAAATCACAGTCAGATGACCATAGGATGCTACAAAAGCCATAAAGGTGAATTGTTGCCAAGGGCCCAAAATGTGATCACTTGGCCACAGCAGGAATGAGCAACTGTTACTAGACCTTCAAAATTCACTGGAGAAGAGCCTAGAAAGATTGAGGCAGCGGTGAAATTCAAATTTTTTTACTATCGGTTCTGTGGGCATGGCTTGTGAGCGTGGTGTGGCTTGGTGGGCATGGCTTGGTGGGCATGGCTTGGTGGGCATGGCTTGGTGGGCATCATAGGGGAAAGATACTGCAAAATCTCCATCCCCCCCACTCCTGGGGGAAGGATATTGCAAAATCTCCATTCCCACCCCACTCCAGGGGAAGGATACTGCAAAATTCCCATTCCGTCTCCACTCCTGGGGGGAAGGATATTGCAAAATCTCCATTCCCACCCCACTCCAGGGGAAGGATACTGCAAAATCTCCATTCTCACTCTGGGGCCAGCCAGAGCTGGTACTTGCCGGTTCTCCAAACTACTCAAAGTTTTCGCTAGCAGTTCTCCAAACTGCTCGAAATTTCAGGTTCCCCAGAACCTGCTGGATTTCACCCCTGGATTGAGGGTAAAAGAAGAAGGGGATGACAGAGAACGAGGTGGCTGGATGGAGTCACTGAAGCAGTCGGCGTGATCTTAAATGGACTCCAGAGGATGGTAGAGGACAGGAAGGCCTGGAGGAACATTGTCCATGGGGTCACGATGGGTCGGACACAACTTCGCAACTAACAACAACAATTTTGTGCTGTTAATGAGTGTTGTTCCCCCTTTAAGTATTTCATTCAAATACATTCCAGCAGGGAAACTGCAATGGTCCTAACTGTGAAAAATGGTCATAAGTCACTTTTTTCAGTGGTGTTGTAACTTTGGTCACTAAACGGACTGTTGTAAGTTGAGGACTACCTGTACCTTTCTGCCTCCCACTTGCAAACCTCCAAAAGACCGTTTGAGGAAATAATTGGGCCTTGGCCTGAGCAACGGTCCTTCCAGTATGTTCTCTTCACGGGGTCACAGGAGGCTATTGCCAATCTCAGATCGCCTCAGAGCTGGTGCATGAAACAGGAGGTTGTCTTTTGATCAGCAAAATGTCTTTTTGTGAAGCTGGATGCTGATAATATAGCACTTTTCTCTTCAAAGTGACATTCCGATTATGTATCAGATTTGTATCTCCAGTCCGGCAAAATTGCAGTATTGTCACTACAAAGCCAATTTTCATTTATTTCATTTATCACCACATTTTTTCCCCCCTCATAGAAATAGCTGGAAGGGAACGGCACCTCATTCATTTGCTGGATTAATTCAATCCGATGCAGAACATAAAGGGACACAAAAGATAAAAACCATAAACAAATATTTTTTTTTCTTCCCTGTGTGGGTGCAAACATAGAGATTGGTGGCACTTAAATCTTTTTTTCTGGAATGGCAAAATTATCTTTGCAAAAATTGCTTATTAATATGCACACATTCTTGTGAATGAATTCAGAGTTTGTACGGATATCTTTGTTAACTGCAGTTCTCAAATTGCATGTGGTTTATTAAAAGAGAGAAACCCTGGCTTCCCTAATTGTATAATTCGTTTAGTTCTTTTCTTCAGAAAATCAAGGCTTTTAAATGCAATTAATTTTCCCAATTTATGGAATTTTATGGAGGTCCAAACAATGTTGCCCTCTATTTATAAGTGCAGGAAGTTAGCACCCACTCCTCTCCTAGGAAAATGAGATGTTTTAGGAAGTATTAAAAGGGCAGAATTGTTGTTGTTGTTGTTAGTTGCAAAGTCGTCCAACCCATAGCGATCCCATGGACAACGTTCCTCCAGGCCTTCCTGTCCTCTACCATCCTCTGGAGTCCATTTAGACTCATGCCTACTGCTTCAGTGACTCCATCCAGCCACCTCGTTCTCTGTTGTCCCCTTCTTCTTTTGCCCTCAATCTTTCCCAGCATTAGACTCTTCTCCAGTGAGTCCTTCCTTCTCATTAGGTGGCCAAAGTATTTCAGTTTCATCTTCAGGATCTGGCCTTCTAAAGAGCAGTCAGGGTTGATCTCCTCTAGAACTGACTTGTTTGTTTGCCTTGCAGTCCAAGGGACTCAAAGGAGCCTTCTCCAGCACCATAATTCAAAGGCCTCAATTCTTTGGTGTTCAGCCTTTCTTATGGTCCAACCTTCACAGCCATACATTGCAACTGGGAAAACCATAGCCTTGACTATGCGCACTTTTGTTGGCAGGGTAATGTCTCTGCTTTTTAGTACGCTGTCTAGATTTGCCATAAATTATATATTTTCCCTAAAAGGGAGGCAGAAACTCAGAGGCCCCCCACCTTTGTCAATGGGCCAATAAAGGCCTGGGTCAGTCTATTCTACATAACAAAGATCTATCTCCTTCAGACACAGCCATAATAGGAATTCCCCAAAGCCCTTTCATTACATCTTCACCCAGCAAGGCTCAACCAAGCCTAGGACTCAGGACAGCCTACAGAGTTGCCCCTGCATGGCCCCATGAGAGTCTGACAACCAATCAGAAATAAAGCTCAAATTCAAAAGCTCAGAAAGGGTATAAAACTCAGGCACCCTCAGCATCTCTGCCCTTTTTTTCCCCTTCACCCAAGATCTTCACAGCATGTGATCCTGTCCACCATTAAAACCATCTTTCCAAGCAGTCTCCATGCTTCCAGTGTCTTTGTTCCTTACTTGGAACTGAAGCCAGAAGGATATTTCTTCTAAATATCCTTCTGTATTCAGAAGGATCTAATAAATCTAATTTATATCTAATAAGCATCCATACTTCCTCTACCTTTTTCTTTCCAGAAAAAAAAAAGAATCCCTTGTAGAAGACCACTGTAGATAGGATGGCTGCACAATGCAACTTAATTAGCAGTGCAAGCAGGAATCCTGTCTGAAAATACTTAGGTGTGAAACACCATAGGCTGAAGGACTTCAAGGATTTGCAAATGTCTTTAAATTTACGTTTAAAGGGCAAACTAATTTGCTTTAGTTTTAGCAAGTTTCACATGCCTTTTTTTCATATCTTCCAACAAAGATTTTGCAGATGAATTTGGAAGACAGTTTGCACAAAGAAAATATTTAAACCAAATATTCTAGGTTACGTATTTGAAAATTCATACTCTTCTTGGAGTCCCTTTTTTAAAACTTGCATTCTGACCTAGGGAAAGAAGCTAAATGTTCAGCCCAAGTCATTAATCATTTACACATAAATATTAGGCTTTAAGTTAAACTGGCTGATAATTCTCCATTCCTTGTTCAATACTCTGACTTATTTTGATATGCCAATTAATACATGGCCTCCCCTCAGAGGTGGGTTTCATCAGATTCTGACCAGTTCTGGAGAACTGGTAGTGGAAATTTTGAGTAGTTCGGAGAACCGGTAAATATCACCTCTGACTGACCCCGCCCCCATCTCTTCTCTGCTTCCTGAGTCCCAGCTGATCAGGAGGAAATGGGGATTTTGCAGTAACCTTCCCCTGGGGGAGGGAGGAGATTTTACAGTATCTGCCACGCCCACGCCACGCCCATCAAGCCATGCCCACCAAGCCATGCCACGCCCACCAAGCCACACCCACAGAACCACTAGTAAAAAATTTTGAAACCCACCACTGCCTCCCCTATTAGGAGACTCATTGAATCAAGTCTCATTTACTTATAAAAGTTTCAAGTTCTCTCCTTAAGCACTGTTTTGCCTCAGATGATTTTCAGTATTCAGTACCATTGATCTTAGTATTCTTTTGGACCAGTATTTCTCAACCTAATTTAAGATATGTGGATTTCAACTCCCAACAGTTCCCCAGCCAACATGCTGGGTTGTTAGGACTTGACAGGCATTTGATGGCATAAAGGTAAAGGTTCCCCTCACACATACATGCTAGTCTTTGCCGACTCTAGGGGGCGGTGCTCATCTCCGTTTTAAAGCCGAAGAGCCAGTGCTGTCCGAAGACGTCTCCATGGTCATGTGGCAGGCATGACTAAACGCCAAAGGCGCACGGAACGCTGTTACCTTCCCACCAAAGGTGGCCCCTATTTTTTCTACTTGCATTTTTACGTGCTTTCGAAACTGCTAGGTAGGCAGAAGCTGGGACAAGTAACAGGAGCTCACCCCATTACACGGCAGCACTAGGAATTCGAACCGCTGAGCTGCCGACCTTTTGATCGACAAGCTCAACATCCTAGCCCCTGAACCACCGCATCCCTGTATTTATATACACATCTATACGCATCCCTGATGGCATAAAATGAATCAATCAATTAATTGATTGATTAATTCAATTAATTCAATTCAATTAATTGAAATTAAAATCTTTCACAGAGCTTTCAATGATTGAGATTTAATTGGCGTGAGGTTGATTTCAGCTTATGTTTTATTTTTGTATTATGCTGTAAATAGCCAAGGGTCTTCAAAAACCAACAGCATATCAATGCTGTTAATTAGTAATAAAATAAACATAAACATAATCTGCCATTAATAATTACATTCGCCATTCACTTTGCATAGTGAATGCCAAATATATATTTGGCATTCACCAAATATATCACACAATAATTATAATAACTGTTTACTACCAGAATTCACAGCCCTTTTCAAGTTACAGTTATTTCAACACAAGCTCATATTTCTTTTTTTTTTATGAGCAAAATTTTTTATTTTCCATAATAATTCCCACAATTTGACCAGTGTACAATACAATCACTTATCCAACAATCAATCCTATACTCAAATTATACTCAATCAGGGCTGCTCGACCGCCACTCCCTCCCTTAATCCTTTCTTCCCTTCTCATCCTTCTTCAACTTTCCCCACCTTCCTTCTCCTCACTTTCCTACTTCCCCACCTCTTTCCCACTTCTCACTACCATCCTTTCTAACCCTCTATCTTCTCCTTCTTCTCCTCCTATCCTTTCTTCTCCCTCCCTTCTTTCCTACCTACCCACCTACCTACCTACTTTCTTCCTTCTTTACTCCTCTTTCCTTACCCTTTCCCTTTGTGGTTACCGAGTGGTTACTGAGCAGTCCCGACTTTACCCCATTCCAACTTGTTTAATTCTACCCTTATTCCTGTACAATGGCAACCAATCAATTTATAGTCTTCCCCTTCCCACCCCCCCATTTCCCCCCTCCTCCCCCCCCCAAGACTTCCCAGAACAGAATACAGGGTATTGTAACTACACAAGCTCATATTTCATTGACAATGAATGTCTCTGCACCTTTTTGGAGAAAGCTAATGGTTGAAGATACAACATGCATTATTAGTTAATATGCTATTATTGCTCCCTTTGGAACAAAGGAATTTGACATATTATTTTTGTTCTGACAGATCCACTGGTTCTTGTAAATGCTCATATTCTTTTTAATTATGCACAGATGCTTCTTTTGACTAGATATTTTGTGAAGCTTTTAGACATTTGAACTACAAATAGTAGTTTATATGGATCATTTTCCATTTTTATCATTCAGTAAAGTGACTTAAATGTGAATCTAATTATATAAGACGGCATAAATGTATGTGTGAGACTATCTTTCATTAGCATATGAAAGTTTTACGCATTTGGGAGTCTTTTCTTTCCTCTTTTCTTTTTCTTTTATGCATATAAAATAAATATTTTAAAATCTTGTGTCTCTTTTAATCAAATATGCTTCTCTTTTGTTTTCTTTATTAGCATTTCGTCTCAGCCAAAGAAGTTGGAATTAGGATATATATGCATAAAACTAGCAGAAAAATGTAGTAGAAATGATTTAGAATAAAAGTTGTTCAAGTTCTTTCCCTGAACCAGGAAAATAGTTTTTACTTAGATCCTCTACCCCAGACCTTAACTTTCTCTCACCCTTTCTCCTTGTTGGCTTGGCTATCTGTGGAAGGACTAGGACGAAAAGTGTCATTACATATGTCGTAATATAATTATTCAGATGACATGAATTCTATCATCTACATAATCATCCCAAAGGTGCTTTTTCAAAAGGCAACTGGGCTTTGTTTTTCCTTGAAGATGTTTTGCTTCTCATTCAAGAAGCTTCTTCAGTACTGGATGAGAAGTTAAATGTCTTCAAGGGAAAAAAAGCCCAGTTGCCTTTTGAAAAAGCACCTTTGGGACAACCATGACCTAGATCAGTGACGGCAAACCTTTTCAGCACGTTGTGCGGAAACGTCGCACACAGGCACGCTCATCATGGTCGCGCTCTGGAAAAGCCAAACTTCCGGGTTCTAGCATGCATGTGCACCCGACAATCAGCTGGCCGCCGCGCATGCACAGCAGAGGTGGGTTTCAGCAGGTTCTGACCAGTTCTGGAGAACCGGTAGTGGAAATTTTGAGTAGTTTGGAGAACCGGTAGTGGAAATTTTGAGTAGTTTGGAGAACCGGTAGTAAAAATTCTGACTGGCCCTGCCCCCATCTCTTCTCTGCCTCCCAAGTCCCAGCTGATCGGGAGGAAATGGGGATTTTGCAGCAACCTTCCCCTGGAGTGGGGTGGGAATGGAGATTTTACAGTATCCTTTCCCTGTCATGCCCACCACGCCATGCTACACCCACCAAGCCATGCCCACAGAACCGATAGTAAAAATTTTTGAAACCCACCACTGATGCACAGGCTGGTTTTCAGCGCTGTGACAAGCACGAAGGACAGCTGATTGTCGCACATGCATGTGCGCCGGAAACCCAAAAGACAAATGGGCAAGGCTGCGCATGCCAGGCGACATGGTTCGCATGCCATTTTGGGCACCCGTGTTATAGGTTCGCCATCACGGACCTACCGTGTTTCCCCAAAAATAAAACCCTGTCGTATATTTTTTGAACCCTGAAATAAGCGCTTGGCCTAATTTTCAGGGAGGTCTTATTATTTTGGGGCATGTGGAGCAAGACGGGGCTCCTCTTGCCCTCTTACTTGATTTCCAGCTGTCTCTCCCTAACCCTAACCAGAGGAACCCATGGCCGAGTGTAGGCATTTTCAGAAGAGGTTGTTTCTTGAAAATATGATCTTCCATCCATGTGACCTAATAAAAATTTTAAAAATCCATAAAGCAGCGTTCCTCATGACAAATGTGCTTGGAATGCAAATTCTAAGATTCCAAAGAGTTATAATCTCAATCTCTAGAAGAGGGGTGTCAAACTCGATTTCATTGAGGGCCGCATCAGGGTTGTGTTTGAACTCAGGGGGTTGAATGGGCATGGCCAGGGTGGGAGTGGCCAGCTCGACATCCTGCAGTCCTCTGCCACAAAATGGAGCCCACGAGGCACACGGGTCAGTCCTTTGCTGTTTCCAGATCTAAGCACCCTTGGGCCGGATCCGGCCGACGGTCCTTGATTTTGACACCCCTGATCTATAACGTTCCAGTTTGAAGAACCTCATGACTTATAGTACAGTATATATTTACTTTACTAGTGATGACCCTTGCCATAGTTGCTATATTATATGTTTGCCATATTAGAGAATACTATTTTTCTAAACTTTCTTGTAACAGTGAGTGTTCATCATTCAGTTTTATTTTCTAGCTTCCTAGCTTATTATTACTGAACCACCTTAAAAGGTTGTATACTGGAGAAAAAAGGTTAAAAGCTGAAAACTGTGGCATGATGTTAGATTCATTTTGGATTGAAGCCGCATAAAAGCACCTGCAAATGAAAATAGTAATGTCGTGTAATGATGCTAAATCTTGTCCATCTGAAGCTTTTTATCCTTGCTTTGATATTTCAGTAGTTTGGAGGCAAAATAAATAGACACAGAAACAGATCTGAAAAACTTTCAAGTCACTTCAAGCAGGACTGGAGTAAATTGGAGGATACATTACTGGGACAAAATAATACGAAATTTCAAAATCGTTAAAGCTTTCTTTGTGTTAAAAAAAAATAATAACAAAAATTTGGGGGGAAAATGCAATTTCATTGGTCCTCTAATCAGAGGAAACTCTTCTAACTTCTAACTTCTCTTAAATCTTCTAACTCTTTAGAAGATTAAGTGCCTACCAGTGCCAGCTAAGGACAAAAAGGCCAATGAGGACAACAAGCAGTGACCAGGAAAGGACAAGGTGTCCCAAAACAGTGCACTGTAGCCCAGGTGTCCCCAACACCCAGTCCATAATTGGCACCAGGCCACAGCATGCCAGAAACCAGGCTGCGCAAACAAGCGAAGTCCCATCTGTGGGATGCGGGTAGCATGCAAAACCATGCCCCCTCTGGTCCGCAGAAAAACCTCTCTCCAAGGAACCAGTCCCTGGTGCCCAAAAGGTTGGGACAAAAGTGATATTCAGCCATTTCGGACTGGTTCACCCAAACTGGTAGCGGAAATTGTAGGTAGGCCTGCCTACCCCAGCTCTATGCCATCTTATTTAGGCATGTTTTTGAGGCCGGGTAAAGGCACAGAAGGTGCACACATGAACAAAGCGCATGCACAGAATGCTAGGCACATGTGCAGAAGGCAGGCACACGCACGAACTAGGCACGCACACACATGAAGAGAGTGTGAGTGTACATGGCAAACTGGTAGTAACATAATGAAAAACCCACCAGTGGTTGGGAGCCGCTGCAATAGCCAACTACAGTAGAGTGCAATGAAGCGCAGCAGGCATAGCAGAGAGCACCATTTGTGATAGCCCAAGTCAGAATATTCTATTTTGGATACATAGATAGTAATAAGTTGCCTACCAGTAGGCTGGGGATGTACTGCATGAAGGGTCAAATTTTATGTTCCAGTTTTTCAGAGAGTTAGTGGCTCATGCTCATATTGGAGCAATCCAGTTGTGCATATTAGTCCTTTGTCTTTTAAGTCAAGAGACTGGAACGTTGTGATCATGTCTCCATGTCAACAGTTTATAGCCAAGGACCTCACATCTGTGGTTTACACATGAGTTAGCACGCTGAGCCCAAAAGCAGGGTGCACAACGAACAAATGCTATTCCATTTCAAGAGACTTAAAGCAGAACTGGAAGCTTTCATTCAGACCAAGAAGGAACATCATGGAAATGGAAATTAAAAGAAAGAGACTAGTATGATTGTTATTAGAGACTCATTTTTACAAGGTCAGTTCTGAAAATTTTGTTGCATGATCTCTTCTATCTTTAGAGAAGGTGCAAGATACTTAATATGGAGCATGGCAGTCATTACAGGAGATGGAGACAAATGAGGGACAAGCTTTGAGAAAAAGAAAGGGCCTCATTCAAATTCTCCATACCAGGGGTCTCCAACCTTAGCAACTTTAAGACTTGTGGACTTCAACTCCCAGAATTCCTCAGCCAGCAAAGCAAAGCCCTGCTCCATACAAGGTTATACAGATTCAGTATAGTTGCTACATCCTTAATTCATTCCTGACTGCCATTGCAGCATCGCCTCACGTTTGTGACATCTCACATTTAAGTTTTGCCTCTACCAAAAAGCACATGTAACCAACTTACTCATTGAGCAAAGGCATGGATGTTCTTCTCTTGCTTTTCTGCACCATATTGGCCTGATTCCTAAGGGATATTCGGATAAGCGATGGAGCCAGCCGACATGGTTCACCATCCACTTGCATGGGGATGGGCTTATACGTTAGTAGAGTCACTTCCCGACACTGATGTAACCTCTCTCCATGACCTCCTACTTGAAGAGCAGCCTTTCCATGACATAAAGAAGGAGAAAAGAGAGGAAGTATTATATGCAGATCTTTTTTTCTTCCTTTCTTCCCTTTTCAAAATAAAAGAAAGTTTTAAAAGATTCTTAGATGGTGTGCACAATTCTTGCCTTATCTTAAATAGAAGATGGCCAAACAATGTCCTTCCTGTCAATGACTACTTCAGCTTCAACCACAACAATACACGAGCACACAATAGATACAAACTTAAAGTGAACCACTCCAAACTTGATTGCAGAAAATATGATTTCAGTAACAGAGTTGTTAATGCCTAGAATGCACTACCAGACTCTGTGGTCTCATCCCAAAAACCCCAAAACTTTAACCTAAGACTCTCTACTGTTGACCTCACCCCATTCCTAAGAGGTCTGTAAGGGGTGTGCATAAGAGCATCAGCATGCCTACCATCCCTGACCTAATGTTCCCTTTATTTGTATTCATTTTATGTATTAAATTCATGCTTATACATATATATATTATTTAATATTTACTTGACAAAATAGATAGATAGATTATAGATAGATAGATGATAGATAGATAGATAGATAGATAGATAGATAGATAGATAGATAGATAGATAGATAGATAGATAGATAGATAGATAGATAGATATGGTGGCCAATATTCCACTTTTTGTTTCAGAGTTATCTTGCTAATAGCCTACAACAGTCTGTCGTCAGTTCAATCCTGATACCATGAGATAAATCCAAATGTGTAATGTTCATTGCCAATTGCCATTTAATTCATTTTCTACCGTTTTGCTCTTTTGCTCTGATTGCCTAATAGCCCAGTAACTAGTATGAGGAGAAGAAATGTATTTTAAAAAGTACCCACCAAGGATGCCATGGTGAATCCAATGACCTCAATGTAACCATCATCATGTCTCTGAGGTTCGAATTCTCTATGGTCTCCTGGATTACCCCAGGGCATTGTGCCAGCACAATACCTATAGAAAGAAGTTGAAACTGTAAAGACTTCAATGAACATTCAGCCAATTTTATCTTCATCAGAAACTCATATAATCAAGCACCGATGTAGCTTTGTTCTGCACAAATGACTTCTGAGAGCTGAGAGGTCCTTCTTTCCTTTGTTACGGTGATTGTTCAGAAAAAAATAAGAGTCAATTTTCCACGTAAAAAGTAGACTTGCCTTTGAGTCAGGGACTAATTATTTTCATCTGTTCTGTTCTGTTCTGTTCTGTTCTATGCTATGCTATGCTATGCTATGCTATGCTATGCTATGCTATGCTATGCTATGCTATGCTATGCTATGCTATGCTATGCTATGCTATGCTATTCTATTGATATAGGAAGAATTCTCAGAGCGGAGATCCATTCTTTCAACTGAGATAGGGATACATGGCACCACGGTTAGATTATTTGATGTAGACAAGCGTATAAATTCCAGAGCAGGCTCCCTCATGAGACCAAGATATTCAAGTTTTGTTGGAAGGAACAGGTTGAACTTGACCCACCATCTGCAGACCACTCATTCCAGGTGGTATAATCTTGCATTTGGATGCAGTTCTCTGAATATAATGCAAAATAGGGACTAGAAATATGTGACTTCAAAAGCAGATTAAAATTAGAGTTGATGTTCTGGAGACCTCTGTAGGCTACCACCAGCACTTTCAAATTGCCTATCCATTTTGATGGCTCAAAATAAGAAGTCTTCGGAATAATTTTATCAGTGTAGGCTGGTATTCTGGGACCACATCATATATGTTTTGTTAGGCTCAAATATTGGTTGACATAGTGATCTCTATAGATGCTTACTCATGGAGTCTCACACTGGGGAAAGAACCTTCCAAGTGAGATATTGAGGCAGTGGAAGAGAAGGTCAGAGAGGCAGCAATGGTCATGATCATGGCAACAGTTTTGGGTTGTACTATGCATAAGGTCACCTTCAGTTTATTGCAAAATAGAAGTCTGTAAGTCTTTCAGGTACCGTTAGGAATTTACTATCGAACAATAGGTAAGCATATCAATGCATATGTTTATTTTGTTAGAATAAGAGGAAAGCAGCGAGAATGATTACTTTGGATCAAGGCTGGGTATTTGAAGGACTCAAAGGGCTTCAGTTCAAACGTCTGACCTTCTGGAGGTCCACTGAAGGTCTTCTGGTGATGGTGAGACATCCCTAAAAACAGCCCAAACATTTTTGGCCTGGAATTTCTGAGCAAGCAGAAAAGTTCCCTGAGACATTCCTTAAAATCTTCTGGTCGCTCAACAGGCTAATGCAGTCTGTTATTAACACAGCTGCCTGCAATTACTGCAGGTTCAAGTCCCACCAGGCCCAAGGTTGACTCAGCCTTCCATCCTTTATAAGGTAGGTAAAATGAGGAGCCAGATTGTTGGGGGAAATAAAAGTTGACTTTGTATATAATATACAAATGGATGAAGATTTTTGCTTAACACAATGTAAGCCTCCCTGAGTCTTCTGAGAAGGGCGGGATATAAATTCAAATTTTAAAAAAATCATCCAAAACCTGAACAAATGGCCAAATCATACCACTGAAATCTAGCCCTGTTACCAGAGGTAGTATTCATCTTATTTAGGCATATTTTTGAGGCTGGGCACATGTGCGCATGCTCACATTTGTGAACCAGTAGGGAAAGTAAGGGTATATCACCCCTGCCTGTTACCTTCTAATTTTGCCAATGTATACTAGAAAACACGTGTCACTTGCACCCCATGAATTCCCCATTGTTTTTGAAAAACATTAACTCCACACACACAAAAAATAGCCAGAAGGCTTCAAGAAATCTGTATGTTTGTGTATCTGGGTATGTACACTCACACACATCTTTAAATCACTCTTTAGTCCTGGCAACTGTCTGGACAAGTCTATGCCATTTTCTTGACAACATTTTCAAAAATGGTTTCCCACTATCTTCTTCTTAGAGTTGAGAGGGAGAGAAACTCACCCGGCTGACCTACTGCCTGAGGCAAAACAAAAACCAAATGGACTTTCTATTTGTAGCTGATGCCTTTAACTCTTATTTTCAGTGGTGGGATTCAGGCAGTTCGCACCACTTCAGGAGAACCGGCTGTTAACTTTCTGAGCAGTTTGGTAAACTGATTGTTGGAAGAAATCATTAGGACAGAGAACTGATTGTTAAATTACTTGAATCCCACCACTGCTTACATCAAATAACCTTTTTTTTCAATTGCAATATATTTATGAAATGCTCTTCCTGCATAGAAGGTCTGATGCAGCACAGATGAAGAAAGGTCAGCATAACCATCTCCAGATGGTCCAGGAAAAAAAGTTATGTTGAGTACTTCTGCCGACCCTTTTTCAATTTAAAAATACAAATTCTCAAACACCATTTAAAAAAAAAGAAATATTCTCCCAAAAGCCCAAATCTTTTATTATCTTACTTTTCTGGTGAACGTATTGACTCATTGAAGAGAGTTAGGGTTTTATGGGCTGCTTGTGCGACAATACTTTTTAAAAAATAGGTCAGGGAAGTGCTTTGTTATTATAATACACTATGATAACATTTTTCTCCAAAAAGAAGGCCGGCTCTTATTTTCTTTTGACCCACGAAAAATTAGCTAGGCCTTCTTTTTAAAGGGTTCTAATTATTGACTCACCTCATGGAAGTGATATTGACAGCCCCACCCAGCAGGAGCCCGTTGCTGGCCTTCTTCTGCAACCGCTTACCGTCACTCACAAGCATTGTCCCAGCCTCCATTTTGCCTTCTGATGTCTGCCGGAAGGCATCTGCAGCTGATAACAGAGCTCCACATTGATCCGGAGCACTGTTATCGGCTGCAGATGCCTTCCAGATTGCCTTACCATCTGAAGGTAAAACAGAGGCCAGAGCGATGCGTGCAAGTGGCAGCAAGCGGCTGCTGAAGAAGTGGCCGTAGAAGAAGGTGAGGCAGGTGTCAGAGTGTGCAAGGCCTGGTAAGTAGGGCAGCTCCACACACACCCATCCCCACCCTAGCTTATTTTTTACCTGTGTGCCTCGCCCCACCCCCTGCATCCCAGGGTGGGCGGGGTTTTAATTAGGGCTAATTTTGTGGGTGGGGCTTAATTTGACTGCATGTGCTCAAAAACATGATAAGGCTTATTTTCAAAGTGGGTTGTCTTTTTGGAGAAACACGGTATATCCACAATATTTTAACAACAAGTACGGTATTTCACATCTACTCATGAAATGAAGACGTTGACTCTTTTTATGGAGTCAAACACATACCAGAAATAAAACAGGATTTTGTTTTATTTTAATTCTGCATGTTGAAAAACTTCAGACTTATTGGTGACAGAGATTGACAGTGGCCAAATTACAAGTAAAAAAAAAGACTGTTAAGGAAGGATAAGGGAAAAAAGTGTATGGATTTGGAGAAAGAAGAGCAAATCATACAAGAAAAGCAAATCAGATTTTTTTTTAAAAAAAAAAGCATCAGAATAAATCTGCTCTCTGTGTCTCTCCCCTTCCTGCGCTCAATAAGATCAAGTTCATTCAGACATAAAACCTTCAGTAAAAATTCACAAGCGGCATTTTCAAGCACTTCATAAAATCACATCAGGAGATTTGGGATGCAACCCTGTCATTATGCAGGCTACCTAGTTTTCTACTAATTAATAAATTCCTAATAAACACATTTTGCTTTATTTATTTGGGGAAAGCTGAAGCTTAAACAAAACAAGATTTGGGTTAGAAAATCTGCTGATTTTCTTGAGAGTTTCTTTGGACTCATAACTGATTTTATCTTCTGGCCTTCAACAAATAAACTTTGACCATAGCACTCATTAATGGCTAGGAAAGCTATTGAATTAAAGAACAGGAAGAGAGGAAGAATTAGACGATGTACGAAAAAGTCAAAATGATATTAGTGGTCCTCAGACAAACAAGACCAATCATAGTTAATCTGAGATATTTGGTAGGCTGACAAACAAAGTTGAGAGCCATTATGGTGTAGTAGTGGTTAAGGTGCTGGCCTAGAAACCAGGGGACTGTAAGTTCTAGTTGTCTCTTAGGCATGAAAGCTAGAAGGGTGAACTATATTCTCTCAGCCCAACCTACCTCACAGGGTTGTTGTTGTTGTGGGGAAAATAGAAGATGGGAGCACTAGGGAGTATGCTGCCTTGAGTTGACAAAAAATACAGACAGGATAAAGCAAATAAATAAATACATTCAAATAAATGTATACACAAGGTTTTTGCATGTTGGTTTTCTACTCTTTTGAAACATCTAACAAAGATTCCATTATATGAGTCCTAGAATAAAAGTAATATTTACCTGGGTATGTTTAAAAATACTATACATTGAAATTTCAGCTCTTGAATCTTGGAAGTCAAGTCAGTCCCATCACACTGCCAGAGAGTAAGAGAAAGAAAATGAAAGCAAATATGAACAGACGAACTTCATAACAGCGTAATCCATTGATGAGAAACAGGATCTTGAAAGTTGAGAAAAGAGTACAGTCTTGAAGCAGTGGATATCCAATTCAAATCAGAGTGTCCTGAAGATACAAACAGGTGTAGAATCTCAGTGGGTTGCAGTGCAACATTCAGGTTATTTGATTGGAATGTGTTAAGTTCGGGAAGTAACGAGGCTGGAGACCAGGGTAGTGACAACAGCTCTTTAATATATGGTGAACCCAGCAACCTGGCTGGGGAAAATCAACCCTTTATATACTGTTTAACCGGCGGCTTCAACCAATCAGCAACGTGCTTGTTTCCCGCCTAAATATTTAAAGATACATAACACTCCTCCCCTCCCAGAAAACACTTTACCTCTATTTACATATTATTTACATGTTATTTTTCGACGTAGTCACGCAAATAACCTGGGCGTCTCCTAATTCTTTCGGACCTGCGCGGTTCAGTCCTGGGTGGTGTTTTGAGCTGGTCGGAGGGGCTTTTTTCTCCTCCCAGCTCTTTCTCTAGGCCATCGGGCCCTGGATTACTGGCAGTCTCTTTTTCTTGGCCCTCCGGCCTTGGATTACTTTTTGAGTTTTCCCTGCTGTTTCCATCGGGAACCTGATGGCGTCGCTGGACCTCCGGGACCTCAGCTAAGTCTTGCGCCTCCCCCGGGTTATGGTCAGCTGTGGAGTCAAATAAGGAGGGGTCATTGTCTGTCTCAGCTAGCTCGGGTTGTTCAGTTATTCGTTTCCTTATCTGGTCTATGTGGCGCCTCCATACTCGGTTGTCTTGTAACTCGACTAAATATGACTTTGGGCCGGTTGCCTTTATGATTTGCCCTGCGAGCCAACTTGGGCCGTCCCCATAGTTGCGGGCCCACACTCGGTCGCCTATGCCCATTCCTCTCGTTTTTTCTAGTTCCCCCTTGTAACCCTCTGGTGTGTAATGGGGATTCAAACGGTCAAGTGGGCACCGGAGTTTCCGTCCCATTAATAATTCGGCTGGACTTCTGCCGGTAGCAGTGCTTGGGGTTCTGTGCTGAACGGCCAGAAAGAAATCTATCTTTGTTTGCCAGTCCCCTGGCTTGAGCCTGGACAATGCCTCCTTAGCGCTCCGGACGGAACGCTCTGCAAGGCCATTCGACGCAGGGTGGAAAGGCGCAGAGAGGGCATGTCGGATGCCCTCCTCTGCCAAGTATTCCTCGAACTGGGCTGCCGTGAATTGCGGGCCGTTGTCGGACACCAGAGTGTCAGGCAACCCGTGTGTTGCGAATAGGTGGCGCAGGGCTGCGATTACTGCCTCGGCCGTGGTGGATTTCATGAGTATGATCTCCAACCATTTAGAGAATGCATCGACAACCACGAGGAAAGTTTGGCCGTGGAAAGGGCCAGCAAAATCAATGTGGATTCTTGACCAGGGCCCTTGGGGTTTTTCCCATTCCCTGACTGGGGCCGTTGGGGGTAGAGGTCTGGACTCTTGGCAAGCCTGGCATTTCCCTACCCTCTCAGCAATCTCTGAGTCCATGAGTGGCCACCACACATAGCTTCTTGCTAACCCCTTCATCCTTACGATCCCTGGGTGACCCTCATGGAGGAGGTCCAATACCTTTCCCCTTAATTTATCCGGGATTACCACACGATCACCCCATAACAGGCACCCCCCTTGAGCCGAGAGCTCATCACGTTTTTTGACAAATTCCTTAAACCGTTCGCCCGGCGCAGCGGGCCACCCTCTTTGTACCCAACCGAGTACAGTCCTTAACACAATGTCCCGGTATGATGCCCGAGCCACTTCCTTAGATGTGACTGGGCCAGAGTCCAAAGAGTCAATCAGTAGGATGGGCGTCCCGGAGTGGGATCTTGATCGCCCTGGTAGTGGGCATCTGCTTAACGCGTCCGCATGCCCCACTTCTTTTCCTGGTCGATGCTGCAGCTTGTAAGAATAAGCGGCTAAGAAAATAGTCCATCGAGTCAATCGTGGCGAAAGTGCCACAGGCGTTGGGCGATCGCCAGCCAGTATTCCTAACAGCGGTCTGTGGTCAGTCACAATTTCAAAATCCGCCCAAAACATATTCGTGAAATTTTTCACCCTGACACAATTGCTAGCGCTTCCTTATCTAACTGGCTATAGTTCCTCTCTGGGAGGACATCGTTCTGGAGTAGAAGGCTATAGGGGCTTCTGTGCCGTTTGGCAGTCTGTGGCTGAGTACAGCCCCACCCGTAAGGGGAGGCATCGCAAACCAACACTAGTGGCAATGAGCTATGGTACTGGATGAGCAGGCTGTCGCTCGAGAGCAGGTTTTTTACTGCTTCGAAAGCCCTACTTTCTGACTTCCCCCAAGACCAAGCAGTATTTTTTCCTAGAAGCTTATGCAGCGGTTCAGCAACGGTCGCTTTGTTTTTTAAAAAGACCGCGTAAAAATTCACTAGCCCCAGGAATGCCTGTAGCTCTGTTTTGTTTTTGGGCGCTGGAGCCTTCCTGATTGCCTTGACCTTGCTCTCAGTGGGGTGAATTCCTTTCTTGTCTATTCGGTAGCCCAAGAATTCGACGGATTCCACCCCTATCTGGCATTTATTCACTTTAACTTTTAGTCCGGCTGACCGGAAAATGCCCAGAACTTTTCTCAACCGCTCCCCCAGTTCCTCTACGTTTTCTGCTGATATCAATACATCATCGAAGTAGGGAACTACCCCTGGGAGCCCTTGCAGAAGTCGTTCCATCAGATTTTGGAACAGCCCTGGTGCCACACTCACCCCAAATTGTAATCGGGTACACTTGAAGGCCCCCCTGTGAGTTATAATCGTTTGGGCTTCGGCTGTGTTGGCGTCTACGGGCAGTTGTTGGTAGGCTTGAGCCAAGTCTAACTTTGCAAAGACTTGCCCTTGCCCCAAAGAGTGCAACAAGTGTTGCACCACGGGAACTGGGTAAGCGCTTTTCTGTAAGGCTTTGTTTAGCGTCGCCTTGTAGTCAGCGCAGATTCTAATGGACCCATCTGGTTTTACTGGGGTGACGATTGGCGTCTCCCACTTTGCGTGGTCGGCTGGCACCAAAATCCCCTGATTTATGAGCTTATCTAGCTCCTTGTCAATTTTAGGTTTAAGGGCAAAAGGGACTCTCCTTGCCTTTAACCTAATGGGAGCTACCTGGGGGTCTAAGTTGAAGGAAATAGGGGTCCCCTTGTACTTGCCCAGGCAGTCCTTGAAGACATCTTCGAACTCGTTCATGAGCATGTCTTTCAGATTACAGTCACTTCTGTAGATGCCAGTCACTCCCATGCCCAGGGCACGAAACCAGTCTAGTCCCAACAAACTAGGCAGAGTCCCTTCGACGATCGTGATGGGCAGGGTCTTCTTGTGTGGTCCGTACTCGACTCGGACAGAGGTGGTCCCTCGAACAGGGATTCGATTCCCTTGGTAGTCGTGGACTCGTAGCCGTTGTGTTTGCAGGTGGCGTTTCGCAACTGATGGCAGTGACTTCGCCAAAGTGTCCCAGGACATGATGGTGATCGCTGACCCGGTGTCTACTTCGAGTCGGCACCGTACTCCTTCTATTTTGGGTTTGGTGAAGATCTTCTTCTCCACCTGGGTTGAGGCGCGGCCTATGACCACCGTCGTTTGGTTTGAATCCGCGCCTTTTTTGTTTGAGCCAATCGCGGGTCGCCTTGCCGATCCCGCGCTCTGATTGGCCGATTTGAATTTTCGGCGGGAAGGTTGGGGAGCTCGACAGACTTGAGCTAGGTGCCCTTTCTTCTCGCACCGCCGACATGTTGCGTCTTTAAACTTGCAGCGTTGGCGCTGGTGTTGACCTCCGCAACTTCCGCATTCGTCCCGGTCCTCTTTGCCGCGTTTCTCGGTTCGGCAGACCCCTTCCTCATCCTCACCGTCGGATTCGGTCTGGATCTCTTCTTGGTGCACCGGGGTTGACTTTGTGCTCGCCTTTGGTGTAAGAGGCTTTTGCAGTGTCTCCGCCGCTTGGGTGGACATTTCATGCGCTCGGGCTTCGTCCAGGGCGTTTGCCAGCGTCAGATTGCTTTTCGATAGCAGCCGCCTCCGCAAACGCATGTCTCGGACACCCCTGATGAGTTGCTCCAGCAGCACCTCGTCCAGGTCTCGGTACCCGCAGTCTTTGGAGGCTTTCCGCAGGGCGGCCATGTAGTCGCCGATGGATTCGCCCTCTAGCTGCCGGCGCTCTCCAAATTCAAAATGCCGCACGTATTTGGACGGCGTTGGCGCGAAATGGTTTTTTAGCAGGGTTTGCAGAGTTTGCCACGATACCGATTGTAACGGCGTTGGCTCTGCCAGGGCTTCCGCGATGTCGATGACCTCGGGACCGCAGTGGCTCAAAAAGTATGCCCTTTTGCGGTTGTCTGGAACTCCTTGCAGTTCGTTGGCTTCTAGAAAGCTTTCGAAACGGGTCATATACGTTCCCCATTTCTCTTTAGCCGGGTCAAACGGTGCGGGCGGAGTGTAACTGGCCATCTCCGTTTTTCTGCCCTGTGTTTGCTGGGTTCGGTTCTTCCGTGCTTCAGCTCGGTTCTGGTGCTCCTTAGCCTCGAGATCCCACCTTCGTCGCCAGTGTTAAGTTCGGGAAGTAACGAGGCTGGAGACCAGGGTAGTGACAACAGCTCTTTAATATATGGTGAACCCAGCAACCTGGCTGGGGAAAATCAACCCTTTATATACTGTTTAACCGGCGGCTTCAACCAATCAGCAACGTGCTTGTTTCCCGCCTAAATATTTAAAGATACATAACAGAATGTCTACCTAAGAGGATCTGGCAAGTGAAAAGGTACTTTGGAAGATACCAAGTTGAAGACTGCAATACTTGTTGAGGCCCGCCAGCTGCCAGTGGAGCTGGTGGCAGACTTGGACAATGAGGAGGTTGGGGAGGAATTTGGGCCAGTTCTGAAGTCTGGGGAAGGCTCTGATGGATGCTCTTTGTCAGACATAGAGACAGAGCCAGGGCTGTCCAACATTTCCCAGCCAGAGGCAGCTGATATGAGTGAGGAGGTTTCTGTTCACAGGGCACAAATACCAAAGCAAATCATTTCTCTATAATAGCTTAACACAGTGATTGGCCATAGCAGCAAAACAATTGCAGATTCCTACAAAGTTCTGAATCATAAACAATCCAATCTCATTTTAGCTTGAAAGAGACATGTTGGCTCAGTGGCTAAGATGCTGAGTTTGTCGATCAGAAGGTCAGCAGTTCAGCAATTCGAAATTCTAGCGCTGCGTAACGGGGTGAGCTCCTGTTATTTGTCCCAGCTTCTGCCAACCTAGCAGTTCCAAAGCACGTAAAAAATGCAAGTAGAAAAATAGGGACCACCTTTGGTGGGAAGGTAACAGCGTTCGTGCACCTCTGGCATTTAGTCATGCCGGCCACATGACAACGGAGACATCTTTGGACAGACTGGCTCTTTGACTTAGAAATGGAGATGAGCACCGCCCCCTAGAGCCGGAAAGGACTAGAACGCATGTGCAGGGGAACCTTTACCTTTAGTGCAGTGGCCCCGAACCTTTTGGGCACCAGGGACCAGTTTCATGGAGAAAGGTTTTTTTTGTGGACTGGAGGGGACATGCTCTTGCATGCTCCCTGCATCCCATGGATGGGACTTCATTTGTTTGTGCAGCCCAGTTATTGACATGCTGCGGCTTAGTGCCAGTCCTTGGACAGGGGGTTGGGGACCCCTGGTCTAGTGTATAGTATGAACCCAGATTTTAAATAATGTAATTTTAGGTTCTGTCACTCAGAAGGATATCCTTTATCATGTAAAAAAGCTCAGCCAGCTAGGAAAAAAGGCAATCAATCAATTGTGGACAAAATCATAATTGGATTGGGACCATTCACATTGAGGTACCTTAATAATGCACATACATTTTTCAAAATTCTATAAATTAATAAAAATACCACCACCACCCCAACGTCTTGTTTCTCCTCCCTTATTTTATTTAATTTTATTTATTGCTAGCTGGGGCTGCAAACAAGAAATATTAGACCTGTGTGAGGAATCTTTCATTTTTTTCCACTGAGATATTTTTTTGTCACCTTTCAGCCTTCCATAGAAGCACTCAAGGAACAAATGTCCAGGCTCGAATTATTGTACTTTGTACACATTATGCGAAGACTCAGCTCTCTGGAGAAGGCTTCTAATGCTGGCAAAGGTTGAAGGACAGAGAAGAAGACAATGACCAGCAGCAAGGTAAATGGACTCCATTGCCATGGCAATGGGGGCACCATTACAAAATTTGAAGGATCAGGTGAGGGACAGATCATCATGAGGAAAATCTATGTGGTTACTAAGGGTTGAAAATGACTTGATGGCACATAATCAGTCGGTCATAGCTTTCTTAAGCACTTCTCAAAGCCAGAAGACAATTCTCTGCAGATGCAGCTCATGTGGAAAAGTCTCTTCCAGCTATTCCTAGTGCCCAAGGACAAAAATGAAGCAGGTGAAATCAAGTAATGAACTTTGTTCTCACAAGGGAGGACATGCTTCGTCCTACAAAGCAGATTTGAGATTGCAGTTTCCTCAACACTTGCTTAGCAAAACCCCATTCAAATATTTGCACAACCTTAATAAATTCCATGCGCATAAACAAATGACAAACAAAGAAATTTCAATTATGTCCAGAGAATAAGATAGTGTATCCCCTGAAATTATTTCTCTGTCTTTATCATTTGTTCTGATTTAAAAGGCATCAAAGTCTTGTTTCTATTAAAAATGGTAAATTCAGGCACCAAACCCAGGACCTTCACTCATGTTAATATAAATGAAACTGTCCTTTACTCATGTTAATATAAATGAAAATGACCTTCACTCATGTTAATATGAATAAAAATGTCTTCAATGTTTTTTCTAGGCTTCAGACAAAGTGTTCAAACTGACACGTCATTTCCCAGATTGTAGTCATTAAAAGACACAAAATACTCTGTTATACTTACCACAACTTTCACGTGTTTGGATAAATCTCTAGAGCTCCTCTGAAGGAAATCTGAAAAAGCTGCCTAGATTACACAGGAACAGAAGCAATACAGAAAGGTGAAATACAATTTTTCCTGAAATTTTTGACAGGATTTCCAGAACATCAAGTGCAAACTTTATGTAAACTTGCCCCATGGAAAACACTCTGTACAAAACAAAGTATGTGATTTCTTCTCTTGATTATGACTTATTTTCCATGTCAACAATTATAGAAATATTTGGAAGCAGTGTCTGCTTCTTAGTAGTCTCTTTTTTAAAAAAAAAAAATCCTTAAATTGGAAAACATTAAGATAATAGATTAAGATTAAATGGACTCCAGAGGATGGTAGAGGATAGGGAAGGCCTGGAGGAATGTTTTCATTGGAGTCGCGATGGGTCGGACATGACTTCGCAACTAACAACAACAAGAAAAAGATAATAGAATAGAAAATAAGACCAAAATGCACCAGAAGGCTGATCAGTGTTCTTCTCTCATAATTCATACTCTCCTCCTCCTCCTCTTGATCCTGTATCAGTTCAATACAGGGACAGAAGAATGAAAGGCTTCTGGATGCATTAGCTTATTTTTAGCCTGGGCATTTGCTTTAGTTTTTCTGGAGGCTACTGGCTGCATAGAGACTGAGTCCCATTTATATGCAGCAATAGTCAAAGTAGTACCCATAACTGGATACACTTAGCATGGTTTGACAACAGGGGTGTCAAACTCTTTTTCATTGAGGGCTGCATGAGGGTTGTGTTTGACCTCAGGAGCAAGGGTAGGCATGACCAGCTCAACATCACTCATCGAGGCTCCATTTTCAGCCGCAATGACCTCCTGCAGCCCTCTGCCAGCAAGAACAGAGCTTGGAGAGGTTGCACGCGGCCTGCCTAGGCTCCATTTTCCTGCAACCCTCTGCCAGCAAAAACAGGGTTCCTTTCACTCAGCAAAAACAGAGCTCAATGAGGCCACTACCAAGCTCCATTTTCATTGGCAGAGGCACCGCGAGGTGGTCTTCAATATTTCTCGGGCTGCCCCACGGGCCAGATCTAAGCACCCTGCGGGTGGATCTGGCCCACAGGCCTTGAGTTTGACACCCCTGGGTTAAGGCATCAAGCTATAACTAGGGGTCTATGAGTTTTAGTCCTGTTTTAGGCATGAAAATTGGTTGGTTGACATGGGCCACTCTCTAACTTCACAGAGCTCTTGCTTTGGGAAAAACAGGAGGAGGAAGGTGTGCTGTATATGTTTGCCACAGAGGTGGGATTCACGTACCTTCCCTACTCTGGGAAGGGCCTTCTCTGTTGGAGCACCTACCCTCTGGAACGAACTTCCCCCCGGTTTGCGCCAAATATCTGACCTTCGGACCTTTCGCCGGGAATTAAAAACTTACTTATTTATGCAAGCGGGACTGGCCTGATTTTTAAATTTTTTAAATTTTAAATTTTAATTTTTTGTAATTTTATATGGGGTATTTTAGGTTAGGTCAATTGACGGTTTTAATTCGGCCATTATTGAATATGTATTTTAAATTGATATTTTAACTTTGTATACTTTATTGTTTTTATCTTTGGCTGTACACTGCCCTGAGTCCTTCGGGAGAAGGGCGGTATAAAAATTTAAATAAATAAATAAAATAAATAATACTGATTCACAAATGTGAGCACGCGCGCGCCTCCTCCCTTCCTCCCCACCTCCCATGCATGCTCAGTATTGTACGCATGCTCTTTGCTTATGCACGCACCTTCTGCGCATGTGCATGGCCTCTAAAAGGAGGCTAAATAGGGTGGCATTACATCCAGGTGGGTGGGCGGGCCTACCACAGTCGCCGCTACCGGTTTGCCAAAACCGGACAGAACCAGCTGAATCCCACCACTGGTTTGCCTTGGATTACTTATAAAATAAACAAGTAAAAGGAATTTTTAAAAAATCTAATAAATAGTATTTAGTATTTAGGCAAAAGCATACTGATAGGTGAAATTTTATCTAAAGTGTCTTTCTGATTCCTCATCTAAAGTAGAAGTCCACAGGAACAGAAGCCAATGTTGCTTTTCTCTTAGAATCTATATAAAACATTTGTTCCTTTTAAAAAACCTTTGATGCAATAATTCTATATACATATATAAGTAGCTTTAAGACCTACTGAACTCAATAGACATTTTTCTCATTAGATATGCCTAGGACCATGCTCTTAGGACTGGCTAAAGGTCTATTTATTGTTAATTGCTCAAAATAAGAATCAAAAAGAAATCAGATAAAAAAAGAGACTATCTCAACTCACCCCGGCATAAAACATTTTATTTCTAAACCGGCTGTTGAATTTTTCAGGATTTGCCTCTGTAAGAAGGAAGAAAAAGAAAGCAGAATTTAAAAACTCTTTTACAAAGTCCATTAAACGCTGCATTGGCTTTGCACGCTTAGCTTTTTCAAGAAATAACAATGAATCAAATGGTGATATGAACTGGCAGTAAAGAAATGTTTATCTAAATTAAATAATGAAGTGCCTTCCATAATGCAAGGAAGATTGAATATTTACTTAAGAAATGAGAGAAAGAGAAACAGTATCTCAAAGACTAGCATATTACTGAATTACCAATTTTCTAAGGCTGCAAAATTCTTGACTTGCATAGTTTATAGGAGAAATAGCTCCAGCACCCAAAAACTTCTAATAGTTGATACCAAGGTACAATTTTTATTATTACATAAATTATTAAAAAGCAATCATATTAATTTTGTTTAATTTTAGCTAAATAGAAATCAAATGGATTTTATTTATTAACTATCCTGTTTTTACTTGCTTTCAGGCTTCACACATCAGGCATGGCCATAAATCTCACTTCTTCAGACACTTAAATTCAAGTGTCTATGGAGATTCTCAAGTCATCCAGGTCATGGTTGTCCCAAAGGTGCTTTGTCAAGAGGCAACTGAACTTTCTTGGTTTTTTTTTTCTTTTCTGGAAGTCGTTTGCTTTTCATCCAAAAAGCTTCTTCAGCTCTCCACCATCCAGTCAGAGATGAAGAAGCTTCTTGGATGAGAAGCGAAACATCTTCAAACAAAAACAAGAAAATTCAGTTGTCTCTTTAAAAAAAAAAACACCTTTGGGACTTAAATTCAAACTCCACACAAAGCTTTCAGACACAGCTTGGCAAGATTAGTCTCTTTATTGCAGACAAGGGTGAAGCTACATACACACAGAAATGTCGCCTACAGGCAATCCTTGACTTACAACAGTACATTTAGTGACCATTCGAATGGCACTGAAAAAAATGACATATCAATGTTTATCATATTTGTGACAAGCATCCCTATAGTCACTTTATCAAAATTCAGATGCTTGGCTACTGGTTCATATTTATGATGGTTACAGTG
Organism: Ahaetulla prasina; assembly: GCF_028640845.1. Classification (NCBI taxonomy): domain Eukaryota; kingdom Metazoa; phylum Chordata; class Lepidosauria; order Squamata; family Colubridae; genus Ahaetulla; species Ahaetulla prasina. Next base: position 78,945,396 of record NC_080545.1, on the reverse strand, counting down.
TCATAAGGTCATGACCCTAACCCTAACTCTAATCCTAACTTTTTGCAACGTTCTAACAAGCAAAGTCAGTGAGAAAGCCAGGTTCATTTAACAACCTTGTTAACAATAGCAATAGCACATAGACTTATATGCTGCTTTATATATGCTTTACATATCTGTCCAACACCTCAGAAGGATAGAAGGCTGAGTCAACTGGCAAGAAAGGTCATAAAATGGAGCAAAATTCACTTAACAACTCACTTAGCAACAGATATTTCGGGTTCAATTGTGGCCATCAGTCAAGGGCTACCTTAACAGAAGTTAAGTATACAGTTGTGGCCAAAATTGTGGAAACCTTTTGGGAAAAGTGTATTTTCTAAAATTAGCTAATGACATCACTTTTTTTTTTTGCAGTAGTACCATAAAATTATATATCAATGGAAAGATAATTTAATCAAGGATGTAATGCAATAACTTTTATGAAAGATTTGCTATTAGATTATCAGTTACAGTATAAAGAAGAAAAATGAAACACATAGAAAAAACAAAATATACAAAAATTTTCACCGTGTCAGTTAATACTTAGTTGGGTAACCTTTAGCATGAATTACGGCCTTACAAAGTCTTCCCATGGAGTGAACCAAGTCTTCTAGTTCTGCAGCTGTTATAATGTGAAACCAAGATTGAATGATTGCTTCTATTAACTGGGTTTTATTGCTGGGTCACTTCTGACTAACAAGTTTCTTTAGTCGGCTTCATAGATTTTCAATTGGATTAAATTGGGCTATTCCCAGGCCATTCCAGCAGTGGAATATGATTACCTTGAAACTCAAAAAAAAAAAAAGTGGTGTTTATTAGCCATCAAACCTCAAAAATACACTGTTCCCATAAGGTTTCCACAATTTTGGCCACTACTGTATGTATTAAACTATGTTCTATGCCTGCCTTTCTGAGCCATTGGATACTTGGCTGTTCCTCTGACCGCCATGGAAAGCACCTAATATATGCTGATATTATATAACAGTTCTGTCTAGTTGAGAATTGCTGGTTTGCTTCATATTTTTCACCTACCCTTTGGAGCAAAGTATTTGGAGAGAGAAACCCTGATGTTCATGTAAACCAAAGCACCCCTTCCCCTGATTTATATAGAAGATATTTTATCTTATGGCCAAATTAGCTATGAGTTTGCCTTAACTGACAGCTAAGGGACACAAGGAGAGCTCTCCCAATCCTTTGGAATACCCAGTTTTCTGCTAATGGCAGCAGTAGAAAAACAGCTTGGTACAGGTAGGATTTTAACAAAGAAGAACTAACAGTTAAGTTCATGTAAGAGCTAAGAAATGGCAGAAGGAAGGAGATCAGAAGTTGTGGGGGGGACACTGACTGACACCCCATCAACTAAACGTAATATGCAGTAAGAACATAGCAAAATATTTTTAAAAAATAATCTAATTTTTCCATATTATGTTAAAGCAGAGATGTGTGTAGAAGAGAACAGCATTAAGAGAAAATATAAGTGTGATCTGACCAAATTCTTGTTTAAAATATACAGCTTGTCTTGCCATAGTTTTTCTCTCTCTTCTGTTTATTGAAATGCATATGGATGTATTACACTGACATCTCTGGAATAACATTCATTTATTCTTTATTAAGTGTTATGGCTTCATTATTAAATAAACCTTCTAACGCAGAAATCATCAGTCAAAATATTTAGCTGCAAGCATATTTGGCAAGTATTCCAGCACATGTTCATACCGAATAAAAGTGCTACTGTCAACCCTAACATTTCTTTGCCTTTGCATGAGCCTTCATTATGAATCGGACTGCTTGCTGCCTTTGTAACGTGGGAAAAAAACAACCCATGAATTCGCTCTTTCCATCAAGCAGTCAAACCTTTATTTAATCTGGCATGTCAAGAGAAATGAGGTGGGGAGGGGAAGAAACTTTTTGAATTGGGCTTGATGATAGTATGAAAACAAGGACAAATAAGATTTGATGTTCCAAATTGATAAGAATAAATCATCCAGATTCTAAACAGTTTTAGGTATTGTCAGTGTATTCTCCTGTCATCCAGGCACACACTCTAATGCAGGGGTGTCAAACCTGATTTCTTTGAGGGCCGTATCAGGGTTGTGTTTGACCTTGGGGGGCCGGGGTGGGCGTGGCCAGGGTAGGCATGGCCAGCTTAACATCACTTGTGTCAGGGACGCCAGTTGTGGCCCATGTGCTCTGGCAGAGAAAATGGGCTCCCAAGCTCCATTTCAGTTGCAACGGCCTCCTGCAACCCTATCTCCAAGCCCTCAAAGCTATTCCATCTATCATCTACAGTAATCATATTCAGAGTTTTATTGCTAGAAGGTTACCACTGTACTCTAAGACAGAATATTTTGTTTACATGAAGAAAGGCAGATTGTTAGAATGCAGTATTGCAAGCAAACTCTGCCCACAGTTTGGAGTTCAGTCCTGACGGGATCGAGGTTGACTCGACGTTCCATCCTTCCCAAGTCAGTAAAATGAGGACCCAGACTGTTGGGGGCAACATGCTGACTCTGTAAATTGCTCAGAGAGTTTTCTAAAGCGCTGTGGAGTGGTATGTACAGTATGTCTAATTTGCTATCATTATTACTTTTGTATGATACATTTTTACTTGAGAAATCAACATTGCTCCTGAAACAACCATATACGATCAATGCATACAGTACATCCTTTAATGGCAAGATACAGAATTTTTCAGTGAATTTTTCAGCAAATGCCATGCCAAGTCTGATTCAGATGACCTACCTAAAAACATATTTGGTGTGAAATATCTCACACTAATCTAAGATTCCCTGCTGGTCTCTGTTAGTCCAGTTTTGCTTTTTAAATCAACCAAAATTAGCTAGACAATATTATTCTAAATGTTGATACGTTTTCTGAACTGGAAATAAATCACCTCTACAGTGGTGGCTGTTAACCTGACCATGATTTGGGATGTGTTGTTTGTTGAAACCTTCACAATAGGTAAAAATATATCAGGCAACATTTTCCTCATCATTTGGCTAAATAATTGCAGTATCTTTAATTCATTCAAAGCATTGGCACATGATAATCCTTTAGCTGTTGCTGATACTTTTACAGAAACTAACCATAAATACAATGCATATTCTTACTGAAGAGAAACTAACATTTCTCACCTTTTCCTTAACTCTTCCATTATTTTCTTAAGAATAGAAACAATTTTCATCCCCCTTTTCTCCTCCTACACTCTATACCGTAACTTCACAGCTGGCAAAATTCTATCTATTCCATAGGCATTAAAGACATATCGGTCACCTTTAGGGCACATGTTAAATGTAACTAATCCTTTTTCTAGATGCACATATTGAGAGAGATAGCTTTAGTTCTCTCACCTCGAGATTCATGGAATTCCAGCGTGACATGGGCATCAAATCCGAGGCTGAAGTAATTATTGAAAACATTGAGGGGGAGCTGCAGTGATGAGATCAGAAGTAAAAGAAAAAGAAACTTTGTAGAAAAGGCAATATAGAAAAATAAAATAGAATTGCAAACATTAGTATTCACTAAGCAAAGCTGATTTTGTTATTTCAGATACAAATGTGTGTAATTTTGGAATAATGTTGTCTAGTCATACTCATATAAGTAGACTATAAATTGGAATTGCTAGTCGATGTATAAGGGATTTGCCTATATAGCAGTGGTGGGTTTTAAAAGTTTTTACTACCAGTTCTGTGGGTGTGGCTTGGTCGGTGTGGCATGGCTTGGTGGACATGGCTTGGTGTGTATGGCAGGGGAAGGATACTGTACAATCTCCATTCCCACCCCACTCCAGGGGAAGGTTACTGCAAAATCCCCATTTCCTCCCAATCAGCTGGGACTTGGGAGGCAAAGAATAGATGGGGGCTGGACCAGTCAGAATTTTTACTACCGGTTCTCCGAACTACTCAAAATTTCTGCCACCGGCTCTCCAGAACTGGTTAGAACCTGCTGAAACCCACCGATGATATATAGGACTCCTAACACTTTAACTAGGGGGTGGGTTTTATTTCATGCTTACTGGCTAATTGTTGACAAGTCTGAAAACAATAAATAGCCAACATAGTGGAACAAATAAACAGAGGCTTTTCAAAAATGAACAAATAGTAGGATTCCATGTCTAGAAATATTCTGTAGCCACTCCGCATGATCTCTGATCTTCCAATTCTAGTCTACTTTATAGAGGAAGATTTCACACTAACCTTATGTGTTCCATCTTCAAGTTCATTTGGGGGCAAATCAGGGTTTCTCTCCACTTGAAGATTCCAACGATCTAATTGAACGATGGCTCCATCTTCTACATGACAGAGAATTTTCGCAACAGGTTCATCAGTATATCCCTGAAGTAGGACAAACAAGTAGGCAGATGGAAATAATCAATATTTTGTCTTAATAAATGACTCATTGGCTAGCCTATGGGATATTCATCAGTATTTACTCAACAGCAGCTAATTAAATCTTCATAATTCCCATCATTGGTACATGGACAAGACAGGGCACAAGAAATCCATAAAATATTATGCATCTTTATAAATATTAGATTACACTGGGGATGAATAATAATAATAAGTCTAGGGCCATGGTTGTGTTTATTTCATTTACAGGAAAAAAGAAAGGAAGAAAAGTGGAAGTGGAAACTTTCTACTCTATGCATGAAAAATAATGCACCAATTAGAAGAATATTTTTTTATACATTTCCTTCCAGAGTTGGGCCTCCTTCTTCACTTTCAACAAAAAGTAAAATGACAACCAGTCAGACCTGCATTCAGACTTACCCCTCCCCAGTTGAGAGTGCGAGCAAGATCATTCCCAGTGCCGAGTGGAAGTACAGCCACAGGAGGTTGGGGATTCAACTGTAATTCATCCAGAATGGAGAGGATCCAGCCAACCTAAGCATCAACAGTTACAGAATTGGAAGTAAATTTCTAGACCATACCAAGAGACGGGTCTAACCAGAATTTATGGTTACAATTCTAGGCGGTGCTGTTCATTCCTGCCAATGGAAGAGATCGATGAGGAAGACTCTGAACATGAACACTCATGAAAATGAATGAGGAAATTACAGATACAGTGTGGGGCTACCATATCTGCACTGCAAAAATATGAATGATCAGCGGACAAAGAATGAACTATATTACACCAGCTATAGCCTGTTTTCTCTGTGAATGATACGATATACTGTATAACTGAACAATGTAAGGCATTCCGCTTTCATCCTATCCAAGAGAAAAGCATATAGATAGCAATAGCATTAGCGCTTACAGTATATAGCACCCTGTAGTGCTTTGCAGCACTCTCTGGGCAGTTTACAATGTAAGCATTATTTGCACATTGTCCCCAACAATCTGAGTCCTCATTTTACCGACCTTGGAAGGATGGAAGGCTAAGTCAACCTTGAGCCCCATCAGAATCAAACTCCAAGCTGTGGGGAGAATATGCTGTTTAACTACTATACCACCAGGGCTCTAAATGTCGATCTAGATGTCACTAACAGCATATTTATCTTTCCCCCATTCCAGGGGTGAAATCCAGCAGATTCTGATAGGTTATGGAGAACCGGTAGTGGAAATTTTGAGTAGTTCGGAGAACTGGTAGCAGAAATTTTGAGTAGGTTCGGAGAACCAGCAAGTACCACCTCTGGCTGGCCCCAGAGAGGGGTGGGAATGGAGATTTTGCAATATCCTTCCCTCAGGAGTAGGATGGGGATGGAGATTTTGCAGTATCCTTCCCCTGGAGTGGGGTGCAAATGGAGATTTTGCAGTATCCTTCTCCTGCCACACCCACCAAGCTATGCCCATCAAGGAATACCACGCCCACCAAGCCATGCCCACAGACCCAGTAGTAAAAAATATTTCGATTTTACCACTGCCCCATTCCCCTCCCAACCACCAATTCATATTGGTTAAGGAAGAATATTTAAGAGAATTGCTATAAGAACAATCAGTGAGATGCCCTCCATTGCAAATTATGTGGAACAGCTCCAAGCCTTAGAGTCAGGTTTTTGGATATATAAAAACAAAAACAAAAGCCTGTTATTTATATATATATAAATAAACTTTGGGAGTTCTAAATATGGCTGAGTGTTGCTTTTAACATTTTAGGAAATGACATTGTTACTTATGCTCGAAGTCATAATAAAATAATTCACAGAGACTTAATTCCTCAGGATGAAATTTTAGATTTGGGATAGGATATAATCTGATTAGTTTTGAAGCTTGATGGAAAAATCTGAGGCTAGGAAAAATTTGAACTGACAATGTCTCATTTATCATCAGAAAAAAAAGGTTAATATCTGAACAGGGACACGAGAAAAATCTCCTTTCTATTTCCTTTCAATAATGCAAAATAATAAGTAGTCTTACTGAATATTCACTAGATCCATTTGAACAAGATTTTCATTTCTAAATGTAATGGCTTTTGCAACAACACAACATTAATTTCCTTCAAATATAATCTCAAGAAAGATAAATCAGGCATTGGTCATACTGATGAGACGGCACTGCCCCCATTTGCTCAAAATGTGAAATGCAGGGGAAAAGATATTGAAAGTAATACATCCAGGCCAGTCCCATGGCATAGATGAGCTCCAAACCCATTAAACAGATGAGCCCAGTCCTCCATAAATACATTTTAGAAAGCCATCTTTGAAAAAAAGGAAGAATAAAACCAGACAATAGGATTGTACGAGCACATAATAGTGATAGCATTCTTTGATTTTGACTTCAGTGTTCTCATGCTATTGTGAGGAACAGTTGACTATTGAAACTTAATTTGCTTGTGTGAATAGAACAAGGCAGAGATAAAAACCAAAAAACAAAAATTTAAATTGTTCCATTCACACACACACAAAAAAAAACCCAACCCCAATCAATAGCCTGTTCTGCAAGACAAATATTGGACAAGCATGTATGAATGGAGTGAGTGACTAACCCTCATTAAAATATGTTTAAAGCTTTTAATAGGTGATTTTGACTAGTTAGAAGTATTACATTCTTCAACATTATGTTATTTCTCAAGGAGAGATACAGGGGGAGGGGTGGAGGGAAGAAGCAAAGGAGGGAGACACAGAGAGAAGGATAAAGAGAAAGAGATAATTATAATCTGCAAGATTTGATTGATTGATTGATTGAATTTATATAGATGCTCATCTCAGCTCAGCTAAAGGGTCCCCCTGGAGGGAGAGGTGTTTAGAGATATGATTAAACCCTCCACCCCATTCCCCCCCCCCCCCGGTATTATTATTTTCCAGGACACACGTCTTTTCTGAGCAGGTTGGGGCAGCCTGTCAGACCTGGAAGCCATCTTTCTACCTTTGTGCCTTCAGGCTTCAGGCCTGCCACAAATCCTATTGTGGGAAATTGGGAGAGGGGATTGTATAGCGGGAAGAAGATATGTAGTCACAATAAAATTCTTTTAGAAAGTCAAGGCCATTGTGCCCTGCAGCTGTATTGAGAAGAATGAGGAGGTATCTTCTGTTCCGGATGGTATCTGATTGGATGTGTGGTGGACATGTGGGAGATGGGCAAGGTCTTGAACTTTCTTTTGGGGGTGGAAAACCCAGAAGCTCTCAGATTCGGGTTTTCCCAGATGTGCCAATATGACAACTCTAATAAAAGTTAGCTTTGAGAAACTTCAAGCCTTGGAGTTTAATTTCATTGGGGGTGTTACTTGGAACCCTAACACTGTCTTACATGTGATTCCAAGTGATGTACACAATTAAAACCCAAGCTAACAATCAGAAAATTCAACTATTAAAGTCAATTAAAACAGTTAAAGCCTATTCTATTTAAACATTTCACCAGCAATCATTGGTAGTACCTCCTACTGTTAAAAAGGAAAGCTAATGAAAAGGAATTGGCCTTACCGTTCCATCGCCACCACAAGCCAGGATTCGCAGATTTGGCATTTTTCTGTACAATTCAAGCCTAGTGGAAGAAAACAGAGAGTAAACGTGTTTGTTTTTTTTTAATCATGAAGACAGATTTTAAACGTCCCTCTGTGTGATCAAGGCTCCCTAGTCAAGCATTTATTATCAGGAGCATAAATAAAAGTGGACTCACTCAAGAAACAGAATTACAGCAGTTGCCATTCCAATTGCTTCACTCTGGCAAAGTCAGACTCCTTTCTAAAGCCAATCCCTTTACTAAAATCAGATATGGTGAGGAAGAAAAATACATATTGTACAGAAGTTAGAGGGTCATGTACAGTATATGTGGTACCTCGCTCAATAGTAATAACTTTGAGATGGATCTTGGAATCCTAGTGGACAACCATTTAAATATGAGCCAGCAGAGTGCAGCAGCTGCCAAAAAAGCCAACCCAGGTTTAAGCTGAATAACCAGAGGGAGAGAATCAAGATCGTGTGAAGTGTTAATACCACTTTATAATGCCTTGGTAAGGCCACACTTGGAATTGCATCCAGTTTTGGTCGCCACGATGTAAAAAAGATGTGGAGACTCTAGAAAGAGTGCAGAGAAGAGCAACAAAGATGATTAGCGGACAGGAGGCTAAAACATATAAAGAACGGTTGCTGGAATTGGGTATGTCTAAGAAGGACTATGGGTGACATGATAGCAGTGTTCCAATATCTCAGGGGCTGCCACAAAAAAGAGGGAGTCGAGCTAGGTGGGCACTGCCACTGCTGCCGGTTCACCGAACCACACGCCACTCCCGCTACCGGTTCATCCGAACCAGAGCAAACTGGTAGCATTTCACCCCTGCTTTGGATTAATATTTCTCAGAATAGTACTCTGGATTCAAATCATTTTTAAAAAGGCCTTTCAGAAACAGATATACCAGTAATTAGCCAAACTTTAAAATCTTCAAGATTTGAAAAGTTAAAGCCACCAATTGCAAATGAGCCTGGAAAGCAGTTGCTAATCAATTCAGGTGTTTTTTTTTTTCTTCCTGTATTGAATTTAATGAGCTTTGAGGCTTTTTACCAGTTAGCAACCTAAATCACACATTTTGCACTATGTCACAAAACAGTTGCTGGGTTTAAAGCAATTATGCAAATTGACTGGCAGAATGTTACCCCAGAAATAACAAATTGTACTCGGATGCTTAAACAAACAAAAAAACAAAAACAAAAAACGACCAACAAGCTTCTCCTTGGTTCTCTTGTTTTCTGAAACTTGGCTCGGGATCTGCTAGCAATTCCCTTGCTTATGTCAAGTCTTTTTTTACATATAGAACTAGTGAAAAACATTTTTAAAAAATAAAAACAGAAACAAAATAAGACTGTTCTGCTTTGAAAATATCAGGAATACAGACAGATCAGATGAGTGTTAGACTATATCCAAGAGTGCCATCTTGTGGCATTAAAAACATGCTATACGGGAATTTATAGAGTAGATATTTAAAACAAGATTTTAAAAACCTTCAAATAGTATTGTGTGGCACTGAAATATCTCTGTAATTTTCTTGGTAACAATAGAAACATTGCAAAATAGGGCTCTCTTTTAGATTATTTGTAACTTTCCAGTCTAAGATTTTCTAATTATCTCCTGTCCAAATATTAACAAGATCTGACTTTCCTTAGCATTTTGGGATCTAAGCACCTAAGCATTTCCCAATTTCAGCAACTTTAAGATGTGTGGATTTCAACTCTCAGCATCTCTCAGGATTGAAGCTTGACCAGATCTGGGATTGCAACTCTTGGAAAATGGAGTAAAACTCTAATTAAAATGACCATAACGAGATGAGAAGATAAGATAAGATATATGATATATGATATAAAGATAAATATAATATATGATATGATATATGATAAGATAAGATAAGATAAGATAAGATAAGATAAGATAAGATAAATGTAATGTGAGGAGAGGAGAGGAGAGGAGAGGAGAGGAGAGGAGAGAAGAGAAGAGAAGAGAAGAGAAGAGAAGAGAAGAGAAGAGAAGAGAAGAGAAGAGAAGAGAAGAGAAGAGAAGAGAAGAGAAGAGAAGAGAAGAGAAGCTTTGTTGTCACTTTTTCTGTGTACACACTGGCACACATTAAAAATGAAATTGTGGTGCCCGCTCTCAAAAGATAATTCTATATATTAGACATACACACTCTTATATAGAACATTCATGTATATAGGTAAGTGCTAGTCGTTCCCAATTCTATTGCAAATGCTATTGGAGATTTTCTTTGAACTGAAAACTAAAGCTTGAAAAAAAGAGCATAAGTCATTATTTTGAATTTGTAAGTCAAGACTTTGGTGGTTTTGATGACAATCTTTAAAGCGCTCCATGGCATAGGGCCGGGTTATTTACGGGACCGCCTACTGCTACCGAATACCTCTCACCGACCCGTGCGCTCTCACAGAGAGGGACTCCTCAGGGTGCCGTCAGCTAGGTAGTGCCGTCTGGCGACACCCAGGGGGAGGGCCTTCTCTGTGGGGGCTCCCACCCTCTGGAACGAACTCCCTCCAGGACTTCGTCAACTTCCGGACCTCCGAACCTTCCGTCGCGAGCTTAAAACACACTTATTCATCTGCGCGGGACTGGATTAGATTTTAAATTTATTGGTTTTAAATGGGTTTTATTATTTATATGGTTTTAACAATTTGGCTATGGAATAAGTTTTTTACTTGTTATTTTAGTTTGTATTTATATGTATTTTTAAGTGCCTGTGAACCGCCCTGAGTCCCTAGGGAGATAGGGCGGTATATAAATGTGAAAAATAAATAAAAATAAAAAATAAATAAAGACGAAGAAATTAAAATCCCCTTCTACTCCCTCCATTTGCTTAAGGGTATTGTGGCTTCATATCCAGTCGCACATTAATATGTGAGCCAGTTTGGTTTAGTGGTTAAGGTACCCGACTAGAAATTGTGAGTTTAAGTCCTGTCTTAGCCATGAAGGGCAGTTGGGTGATTTTCGGCCAGTCACTCTTTCTCAGTCCAATTCACTTCATATAGGAAGGTGTGTTGGGTATGTTGGCTGCCTTAAATTATTTTTAAAAGGGAAGGAAAGTAGGTAAGTTTGCAGTTTTTCATAATGCATCAATGCGTGTTTCATTGCTTGCTGTCCTCTATGGATACACAATAGTCATTCTCAGTACCATTTGTAAAATTAACGCATTCACTGAGACACCTTAAATTTTCCCCTTAAAAATTCAAACTACTTTCATATCACTACTGGAATTGCCCGTATCAATCATTTCCATGACATACTCATGTAATTTTTATGTCCAATGCAGTCTTTCACTAAGAACACCCCCTCCCCATTTCTTTTTAAGTGTGTCTCTTAGCTGTTCAAAATTGCCTGGTGCCCACTGAAGAGGATAATAATAAGCACAAGGAGGTATTAATTGTCATAACAGAGCAGTTCAAGGGGTTAGTTGCTTTCAAATTATCTTTCTCAAGTTAATTCTGTCTGCCTTTGTTGGAGCCGGAATTCCCATTACTTCCAGCCATCATGGCCAGACGCCAGTTTACGTTTTTAATTATTAGAGATAGTAATGTTTGCCGCCAATGTGTCTTGAGTTGCCTCACATGAAAATAAATAAAATAAAATAAATAAATAAAATAAAATAAATAAAATAAAATAAATAAAATAAAATAAATAAAATAAAATAAATAAAATAAAATAAATAAAATAAAATAAATAAAATAAAATAAATAAAATAATATAAATATAAAATAAAATAAATAAAATAAAATAAATAAATAAAATAAAATAAAATAATAAAAATAAAAATAAAAATAAAATAAAATAAAATAAAATAAAATAAATAAAATAAAATAAATAAAATAAAATAAATAAAGACGAAGAAATTAAAATCCCCTTCTACTCCCTCCATTTGCTTAAGGGTATTGTGGCTTCATATCCAGTCGCACATTAATATGTGAGCCAGTTTGGTTTAGTGGTTAAGGTACCCGACTAGAAATTGTGAGTTTAAGTCCTGTCTTAGCCATGAAGGGCAGTTGGGTGATTTTCGGCCAGTCACTCTTTCTCAGTCCAATTCACTTCATATAGGAAGGTGTGTTGGGTATGTTGGCTGCCTTAAATTATTTTTAAAAGGGAAGGAAAGTAGGTAAGTTTGCAGTTTTTCATAATGCATCAATGCGTGTTTCATTGCTTGCTGTCCTCTATGGATACACAATAGTCATTCTCAGTACCATTTGTAAAATTAACGCATTCACTGAGACACCTTAAATTTTCCCCTTAAAAATTCAAACTACTTTCATATCACTACTGGAATTGCCCGTATCAATCATTTCCATGACATACTCATGTAATTTTTATGTCCAATGCAGTCTTTCACTAAGAACACCCCCTCCCCATTTCTTTTTAAGTGTGTCTCTTAGCTGTTCAAAATTGCCTGGTGCCCACTGAAGAGGATAATAATAAGCACAAGGAGGTATTAATTGTCATAACAGAGCAGTTCAAGGGGTTAGTTGCTTTCAAATTATCTTTCTCAAGTTAATTCTGTCTGCCTTTGTTGGGCCGGAATTCCCATTACTTCCAGCCCTTAACTCTTTCATCAAGTTTGAGACATCTTTTTTCTGACATACATTCTACATTCCTTTCTTGGTACAAGTGCATTCTGTGTTTGATGCCCAGTGGTGGGATTCAGCCGGTTCTCTCTGGATTGTATGAACCAGTAGCAGCGACTGCAGGAGGCTCCGCCCACCCACCCAGACGTAATCCGCAAGTACTGCACATCCGCAGAAGGCCATGCACATGCGCAGGCATTTGCAAACGGGTAGCGAAGGTAAGTGAATCCCACCACTATTGATGCCCCATATTTACCTGATTCCCTCCACTTTTTGGATTCACAAATACAAGCAAGGGTTTCATGAGAGGGGAAGAGATCGGCTTAATCACAAAAGGTCGCCCTTTGTTCTCCTAGAGAAAGAAAAGTAAAACATCGGCAGAACGTTGCAGTGAGCACATTAGAACTACCAGCCATAAAATACCCAAACTGCTTCTTATTAAGAAAAGAGTAAGTCATATAAAGATTCAGAATGTGATTCCACACCACACAGTTTGATGAGGGATAGTTAACTCCATCCTACATCCTTGTAAAATTCAATTCAAATGATAAGATAAGATAAGATAAGATAAGATAAGATAAGATAAGATAAGATAAATGTAATGTGAGGAGAGGAGAGGAGAGGAGAGGAGAGGAGAGGAGAGGAGAGGAGAGGAGAGGAGAGGAGAGAAGAGAAGAGAAGAGAAGAGAAGAGAAGAGAAGAGAAGAGAAGAGAAGAGAAGAGAAGAGAAGCTTTGTTGTCACTTTTTCTGTGTACACACTGGCACACATTAAAAATGAAATTGTGGTGCCCGCTCTCAAAAGATAATTCTATATATTAGACATACACACTCTTATATAGAACATTCATGTATATAGGTAAGTGCTAGTCGTTCCCAATTCTATTGCAAATGCTATTGGAGATTTTCTTTGAACTGAAAACTAAAGCTTGAAAAAAAGGGCATAAGTCATTATTTTGAATTTGTAAGTCAAGACTTTGGTGGTTTTGGTGACAATCTTTAAAGCGCTCCATGGCATAGGGCCGGGTTATTTACGGGACCGCCTACTGCTACCGAATACCTCTCACCGACCGTGCGCTCTCACAGAGGGACTCCTCAGGGTGCCGTCAGCTAGGTAGTGCCGTCTGGCGACACCCAGGGGAGGGCCTTCCCTGTGGGGGCTCCCACCCTCTGGAACGAACTCCCTCCAGGACTTCGTCAACTTCCGGACCTCCGAACCTTCCGTCGCGAGCTTAAAACACACTTATTCATCTGCGCGGGACTGGATTAGATTTTAAATTTATTGGTTTTAAATGGGTTTTATTATTTATATGGTTTTAACAATTTGGCTATGGAATAAGTTTTTTACTTGTTATTTTAGTTTGTATTTATATGTATTTTATTTGCCTGTGAACCGCCCTGAGTCCCTAGGGAGATAGGGCGGTATATAAATGTGAAAAATAAATAAAAATAAAAAATAAATAAAGACGAAGAAATTAAAATCCCCTTCTACTCCCTCCATTTGCTTAAGGGTATTGTGGCTTCATATCCAGTCGCACATTAATATGTGAGCCAGTTTGGTTTAGTGGTTAAGGTACCCGACTAGAAATTGTGAGTTTAAGTCCTGTCTTAGCCATGAAGGGCAGTTGGGTGATTTTCGGCCAGTCACTCTTTCTCAGTCCAATTCACTTCATATAGGAAGGTGTGTTGGGTATGTTGGCTGCCTTAAATTATTTTTAAAAGGGAAGGAAAGTAGGTAAGTTTGCAGTTTTTCATAATGCATCAATGCGTGTTTCATTGCTTGCTGTCCTCTATGGATACACAATAGTCATTCTCAGTACCATTTGTAAAATTAACGCATTCACTGAGACACCTTAAATTTTCCCCTTAAAAATTCAAACTACTTTCATATCACTACTGGAATTGCCCGTATCAATCATTTCCATGACATACTCATGTAATTTTTATGTCCAATGCAGTCTTTCACTAAGAACACCCCCTCCCCATTTCTTTTTAAGTGTGTCTCTTAGCTGTTCAAAATTGCCTGGTGCCCACTGAAGAGGATAATAATAAGCACAAGGAGGTATTAATTGTCATAACAGAGCAGTTCAAGGGGTTAGTTGCTTTCAAATTATCTTTCTCAAGTTAATTCTGTCTGCCTTTGTTGGAGCCGGAATTCCCATTACTTCCAGCCATCATGGCCAGACGCCAGTTTACGTTTTTAATTATTAGAGATAGTAATGTTTGCCGCCAATGTGTCTTGAGTTGCCTCACATGAAAATAAAGAATGAAGGGGGAGGTGAAATGAAACATTCCAGAACTTACGCATCTCTTGGTCCTTCCTGAGACAAGTCAAAAACCTGACGAGGATTCAAGTACCACATAAACATCTGGAGCACTTTAGTACCCTGTAAAGGGCAAAAAAGAAATCAATTAACTTGTATCTCAGCCACGATAAGAGTATTTCACTAGCTTCACATTAAGAGAACTGTTACTTTAGATGCACTGGTGATGTTACCTAGTTTGGTAGTGAAACGTCCGCAAGAAAACCACCAAGTTCAGAGAAGATCAAGGACCCCCCAGTTCAACCCTGAGCTGTAATATTCTCTTCTATCTTATTTTAGAACCTACTTCCAGCCCTTAACTCTTTCATCAAGTTTGAGACATCTTTTTTCTGACATACATTCTACATTCCTTTCTTGGTACAAGTGCATTCTGTGTTTGATGCCCAGTGGTGGGATTCAGCCGGTTCTCTCTGGATTGTATGAACCAGTAGCAGCGACTGCAGGAGGCTCCGCCCACCCACCCAGACGTAATCCGCAAGTACTGCACATCCGCAGAAGGCCATGCACATGCGCAGGCATTTGCAAACGGGTAGCGAAGGTAAGTGAATCCCACCACTATTGATGCCCCATATTTACCTGATTCCCTCCACTTTTTGGATTCACAAATACAAGCAAGGGTTTCATGAGAGGGGAAGAGATCGGCTTAATCACAAAAGGTCGCCCTTTGTTCTCCTAGACAAAGAAAAGCAAAGCATCGGCAGAAAGTTGCAGTGAGCACATTAGAACTACCAGCCATAAAATACCCAAACTGCTTCTTATTAAGAAAAGAGTAAGTCATATAAAGATTCAGAATGTGATTCCACACTACAGTTTGATGAGGGATAGTTAACTCCATCCTACATCCTTGTAAAATTCAATTCAAATGTCCTGAACTGTAGAGACAGAAGTCTCCACAGACTTTCTGTGGATATGAATTTTCAACCAAGCAGGAAATATGAATTGAGTTTGGGATGGGACTTGGGGAAGAGAGGAGAAAGAATTACTATTCTCTAAATACATGCTATATTTACCATATGTATAACATGCTATATTTACCATATGTATAACATGCTTCTAGAATATAATGGGATATGTCAGCTAATATAACTGAAAGGGGTCAGATTGGATCAGCTGTTGTGTTATGAGTATATTTCCCCTAATTAATAATCATTAATCCATCATTAATCACCAAACACATTATATTTAGCATAACATGCTTCTAGAATACAATGGGATATGTCTAATAGAACTGAAAGGGATCAGGTTGGATCAGCTGTTTTTGTTATGATTATTTGTCCCCTAATTAATAATCATAATAAATTGTTTGAAAGACTTACCTCATTTCCTCTTTTACTGACTTTCCTTTTAAAAGAGGTTCTTTTCTTCCGCCTGGTTGAATTTTTCAGTGAATTCTGTTTTGTTTTGTTTTGTTTTGTTTTGTTTAAGAAGAGAAGGAGAAGGAGGAGAATTTAAAAACAATAAGGCCAAACAGAAGATCTCCCCATAAGAAACACCTTTGTGACAGTACCTGTGGAGAATGATACACCACCTGGGCACGCATGCATGAGTTGAAAGGACATGCGTCTCATGCTTTACATTTTCACATCACTGTTATGGAGAAAGCCACACACTAAGACCAGACTGGTACTTTCAGAACTGGAGACTTCCAACGCTGTGAGGGAGAAGAAAACTAGATGCTCCCATAGACTCACATAAGAGCACATGCTGTACCTGCCAACCCTCCCATTTCAGGTAGGAGACGCCCGTTTTCCTTCCGGGGCTCCAGTCTCCCGCCCAATCAGGTTCGTCTCCTGGTGTGGAGACCACCTACATAAAAAGGTTAAGGAGAACAAGATAAAGCCAGCTATGCTCTGGAGGGGAGGGGCTTTTCTCCTACTTCTTCTATTTAAACCAATGGCATTAACCAGTAGGATAATTAAACTATTAGTAGGTTAGGTACGTCCTTACTGTCTCATATTAGTTGATGTGTGATATCACAGATGACTTTCTAGAGATAATGCTAAACATTTTTAGAATTGTTTCACGAGCTATTGGTTTTAAATGTACAGGTAGTCCTCAATTTACAACAATTATTGGAATCAGACTTTCTATTTCCAGGAAATGCAGTCATAAAGTATGACATCATGTTGCTGGGTCATTTAGCAGTAGCAATTATGACAGCCACAAGGACCAGTGGTGGGATTCAGCCGGTTCACACCAGTTCATGAGAACCAGTTGTTAAATTACCCTGCCCCACCTATTAAAGTGGATCCTGGGCGCTGCGCTGCAATGGAGAAATAGGCAATGGAGAGACCAGCACGAGGGAAGGAGAAAGCTGCTTTCCCTTTTTCTTCTCCCTGCACTTCCTCCTTCCCTCATGCCATTTCTCCATTGCAGCGCAGCACCCAGGATCCACTTTGATAGGGGGGGAGGGAATTTAACAACCGGTTTGCCCAGGGTCAGGTTGGTCATCGCAGCAGGCTTGTCCCGCATGTGCTGTGGAGCTGGAGGATGGGGATGGGCCATGCCTCCAACAACAGCCAACTTGACCCTGGACAAACTGGTTGTTAAATTATTTGAATCCCACCACTGCCAATGACCATTATTAGTCAAGAACCATATAAGTCATTAGGCAAGAACTTCAAATGATCGTGAGTTCCTGCTGGCTTCCCCATTGACTCTACTTGTGTGAAGCCAATAGGGAAGGTCACAAATCATGATCATGTGATCACAGGACTCTGCAACATTCAGAAATCTGAGCCAGTTGCTGAGCACCCTGTTTGCAATGATGTGTCCATGGGAGGACTGCATGGATCAGAACTTTAAGAACAGTTCATAACTATCACTCATTCGGCTGTTGTAAATCCGAATGGTCACTGACCAAGTGGTTGTTAAACAAGCATCACCTATACAGTAAAAGAGTATAAGCAATGAATTACTTGTATTTTACAAAAAAAAAAATGCATCAAATGGGTTGGCTTAAGAAACACCAAGTTCCTGTTCAAAAACTCAGTCAAATAATCCCAGTTTGCTGATTCATAATGTCAGCAATGGCTGTCAGAGGTGTGTTTCTATGCAAGAATTATCTAACAAAGTCATGACTTATAAGATATTCTATATAAGTATAACAACTCCAAAGAAAACCTCATTGTTGGTCACTTAAATCTTACTAGAGACATCCTCCCAATGTTGAGCTGACTGGATTACATTTAGCATTTAACTTTATTCCTCCCTAGTTTTACAGCAATAACTAAAAAAATAAGGGTAATGAAGACTTTAGTCTTTGTTTTAATTATCTGGGATCTGTTTGGTGTATATGTGAGCAGATCCTTTATCCTCTCCGTCCCCATAAAATATTGTCACTTCATTCTGTATCACTCAATGCTGAGTCCCTGAACATTCCAGAATGCAAGCTGTGTGTTTCTCTTGGATAATGTTGAAAAATCACAAAACTATTTTCTTTATGTTGAAATTCCTTGAAAGTATAATGAAAATTAAAGAAAAGCACTTCTGTGTATACCACAAAGGAACAATGCAAGCTATCCCAATAGATGGATAACTCAAGAGTTTGCTTTTTCAAATATTCGAAATACTTTAAGGATTCAAAGAAATTGAAAATTTCAGATTTATGAGGAAGGATTGAAGGATCTTTAGCCTTAAAAAAACAATGACTGAGCGGGGATATGATATCCCACATCAAATTTTTAAAAGGAAGGTCAAGGGCTGTCTTCAGAGTGCATGACATAGAATAATGGATTTAATTTATAGGAAGGCAGATTCCAAGTGAATGTTAAAAGAAACTTCCAGAACGTACAAGTAATTTGACAGTGGATTCAATTATCCAGAGAAGAAGTGCAGGATTCGCTTCACTGGTTTGTTTTTTTCAAGCAGTTGCTTAATAACCATCTCTTGGGAATGCTTTAATTATATTTCTGCACTGCATTTCTGTATAGGGATTGGACAATACCTAAATGTCCACCTTCAACATTATAATTCTATGAAAGCTATGTGGCAGAGGAATATTGTGAAAGTTATTCTTTTCCATCTAATGATAAATACAGCCGTGTTATCTATAAAGAGTCGTGTTTCCCCTTTTAATCATAAAATGAATGCCTCTGCCATACACAACCACTTTGGTCTATTGGCCCACATTTCTCTGCAGATCACTCAGATTGTTTATAACAGTTCCATACAGGGGGAAAAAAACTATTCCTGAATTTTTTTCCCACCTTATCTAAGTTGATAAAAAGGTATTGGAACCATCTTTCGAATGAGAAGATTGTTTCAATGATGCTCTCATGGGTAGACTACATTGCCTTCATCAGTTAGAAGGTGACCAAGTGCTGATCTTCCTTTTTAGCATCTGCTCCCCCAGATGACGCAGCCTCTTTGGCTTCCCATATTTCAATTAAAACATAAAGGAAGGCAGCATGCAAGAATACTTCCCGTGAGGCTTTCAGTTGTGTGGGCAGCCAGGCAGGTTTCAAAATCATGGAGAGATGTGTTACAAAAATAACCACAGCTTTAGCACCTTCTGCCATCTCCAGGTATAAAATAAGCTCAACCACATGAGGTATGTTCATGTGTCCTTAAAAAATTAAGGTTTTTTTAAAAAATCAATACTTCTTTTGCAAGGGAAGAGAATTTCTGAGCAACCAGAAGCACATTTCAGCACAAGACTCTTTGTAACAGGGCTGTGAAGCCAAATTTCTCTTCTAATAAAACTTTCAATGTTCATATTACTCCTCATTAAGGAACATTTCAAGGGATGCGGTGGCTCAGGGGCTAAGACGCTGAGCTTGTCGATTAAAAGATCGGCAGTTCAGCGGTTCGAATCCCTAGTGCTGCCGTGTAACGGGGTGAGCTCCCTTTACTTGTCCCAGCTTCTGCCAAGCTAGCCGTTCAAAAGCACGTAAAAAATGCAAGTAAAAAAAATAGAGACCACCTTTGGTGGGAAGGTAACAGCATTCCATGTGCCTTTGGTATTGAGTTATGCCAGCCACATGACCATGGAGACGTCTTCGGACAGCGCTGGCTCTTCGGCTTTGAAACGGAGATGAGCACCGCCCCCTAGAGTCAGGAACAACTAGCACGTATGTGCGAGGGGAACCTTTACCTTTACCTTAAGGAACATTTCAAATAATCCATCACAATGACTCCAGTTCAAGCACAAAGAAATTACTCTATTATTCTTTCTTGGATTACTCTATGTTTGTTTGTTGTTATTGTTGTTGTTTTTACTTTTAATTCTCTTGCAGATCCAAGATCCAAAAATTATATATTCCAGTGAAGACTTTATTTGCGTCTGCTGTCTGAAAGAGTTACCGAACTATACCTCAGGGCTCAATTTCCCACATTCATCCATGCATTTAATAGAAAGTCTGGAATCCACACAACACTCTCTTTCATAATTTCTCTGAACACATGAACACTTTTCTCCACTCCATATATTCCATTTCTTCATAATAGAGAGAACTCAAAGTATTTCAAATCACCAAAGTATCATTTGCTGTGAAAAGGGAAAGAATTTATCACAATACAGCAATTCCAATGGAAGACGTTGAAATTTCCAAATACCTCTATGGAGCAATGCCCTTTTTAAAAAGAAAACAAAAACTTTCCCGAAAATCAACTTGGAATGTTGTTTTCATTATCTACCAATAGACGTTTAAAACGGAAGTAGATATGTTAGCTCAAAGGTCCATTGAATGATATAATCTGTCAAAAATTATGAACGGCTGTTGTTTTGCTGCACTGTATATTTTTTTCTAAAATAATTTAGTTTAAAATACCTGCTCCAACTCAAAAATGGCAATGCTACTAGTAAAAAAAATAACTGCTCTACAGGTTGCAAGCATTAATTGGAAACCCTGGTAAAAAATATCCCAAGTTCCAAGGCAGCAGATGAGAATGTGACTTCTGACACGACATTTTATGAGAAGTCCCTTCACCATATTCTCCAGCTTGGAGAAAAATAATATTCAATCCAGAAGGCCACAGACTGAATCAAGAGCAGTGGTGGTATTCAGCCAGTTCTATAAGGTTCGAGTGAACTGGTAGCAGCAGCTGAGGGAGGCTCCGCCCACCCGCCCGGACGTCATCACGTCCCATTTAGCCATGTTTTTTACGCTCTGCACATGCGTGGAAGGCCCTGCGCATGCGCAGAAGGGGCACCTGCAAGCAAAGCGAGAGAGTGTGCGCGCTCAAATTTGCAAACCAGTAGTGAAGTAAGTGAATACCATCCCTGATCAAGAGACTTATAGAGCAGGGGTCTCCAATCTTGGCAACTTTAAGATTTGTGGACTTCAACTCCCAGAGTTCCTCAGCCAGCAAAGCTGGCTGAGGAATTTTGGGAGTTGAAGTCCACAAGTCTTAAAGTTGTCAAGGTTGGAGACCCCTGTTATAGAGGAACAAACTGGAGTTGAGCAACTATCTCATTAAAGCAGACCAAGGATAACTTGGAAACCCTGAACTAGATTTACATGAACCATGGCCACTTTCCAAACTGTACAGTTTGAAAAGCCTGTTCGTTTGACTTCAACCACATTTCCTGTGGGACCTGATCATGCCTGTTTCTGCTTCTGGCTACACCCACTGCTTGAAAGCTGAACCTGGAAATCAGTTTTCATTTGGGATCCTCAACTGGAAAGAATTTCTCCAGATTCTTAAGATGATCGTTTAACAATCCTGTTAATACCACGTGTATATTTCAGCTACTGTCTAGAAGGTAGAAATGGTTGCTTTGGTTGCACCATCCCCAAGGTCTAACATTTTACTCTCCCAGGTTTAAGATAGTTACATATAATAAAGTTTTAGAAAAAATTATCTGGAAAGAGAAGATCATGTCTTAGAGCAGGGGTGAAATCCAGCAGGCTCTGACAGGTTCTGGAGAACCGGTAGCAGAAATTTTGAGTAGTTTGGAGAACCAGCAAATATCACCTCTGGCTGGGCCCAGAGTGGGGTGGGAATGGAGATTTTGCAATATCCTTCCCCTGCCACGCCCACCAAGCCATGCCACGCCACGCCCACCAAGCCACGCCCACAAAACCGGAGTAAAAAAAATTGGATTCCACCACTGTCTTAAAGCAATTAGGGGTATTGTAGCTGACGGTAGCCAAAGGCAGGATAGCATGTTTTTCCTCACAGGAATACCAGCAGTCTTCAGCCAAGTGAACCAATCCACAATGTCAGAACAGGCAGAACCATGCTGTTACCTGAGGCTTCTTCACCTTAATGATCCAGGTGGGGGGAACAATAACAGCAGCATGAGCTCCTAGGGAACAAGGCTCCTCAATGTGCTGCAGCAGGAAGCAGGTGACTTTATTGTGAAACTAGAGGGGAAGAAAAGCAGAGGCCTCTGTGAGATGAAGAGCATGGAGAAGGGCAAAGGTGAGAAGGTGGGGGAGAAAACAAAGACATCAGCATTAGGAAAAAGACATACTCTGATCTTCCTTTTCCCTTGCCTCTATACATTCTAGGCCCAAAGAATGCATATCTTTAAAAAGAAGAGCCAACAGGATCATTAGGGGACTGGAGACTAAAATATATGAAGAACAGTTACAGGAACTGGACATGGCTAGTCTAGTGAAGAGAAGGACCAGGGGAGACAGGATAGCAGTGTTCCAGTATCTGCCACAGAGAGGAAGGGGGTCAAGCTATTTTTCAAGGCACCCGAAGGCCAGCCAAGGAATCATGGATAGAAACTGATGAAGGAGAGATTCAACCTAGAAATAAGGAGAAATTTTCTGACAGTGAGAACAATCAACCAATGGAACAGAAGTTGCCTTTGGAAGTTGTGGGAGCTTCATCACTGGAGGTTTTCAAGGGGAGATTAGACTGCCATTTGTTGGAAATGGTGTTGGATCTCCTGCTTGGGCTGGGGGTTGGACTAGATCTGGGGTCTCCAACCTTGGTCCCTTTAAGACTTTTGGACTTCAACTTCAACTGGGAGTTGAAGTCCACAAGTCTTAAAGGGACCAAGGTTGGAGACCCCTGGACTAGATGACTTATAAGGTCCCTTCCATCTCTGTTAATCTGTTACCAAACTGTTCTGTTCACACAGGACATGTTTTGTATTGAGAGCACAGAAGGTTCCATATGAAAAGAAGGGCATGTGAAATTCATATACATGAATATGCTATATATAAATTATGTTCCTTTGCATCCTTTCAGCCCAGATTGCAATTGGCACAATTATCCTAACCATAAGATATCTTCCAAGCCACTTTCTCTTTTTATATTCCCCAAACAAGTGCATAGCCAACCATGTTTTGGGGTGAATGATGGGCTCCTAATTCAATAACTCAATTCCTATTTATATACCTAATAAGCACATAATGCAGATGACACAAAGGTGTTGTGACAGAGTTGATGCTCCTGGGGTCATTCGTAACACAGAAAATGATTTGACATTGCTGGATAATTGATCGAAAATGTGGGAACTGCAATTCAATGTTTCTAAATGTAAGATCATGCGCTTGGGGGGGAAAAGATTCCTCTGTCGGGTTACAGTATTGGGAGCTCCAGTGTTATAAGAAGAGAAGAAAATTTTTTAGGTGTGCTCATAACAGATGACTGCAAAATGAGTAAACAGTGTGGACAGACAATTGTGAAGGAAAACAAAATTCTGGGGTGCATTATTAGAGGGATCACCCGCAGGAAAAAGGAGATCCTAATCCTACTCTGAAGCATTTTATTTATTTATTTATTTATTTATTTATTTATTGTTTATATTTATATACCGCCCTATCTCCCAAAGGACTCAGGGCGGTTTACAGGCATTTAAAAGCAAGAAATACAATAAATACAATTCTAAAAACAATTTAAAAACTTATTCAAAAGCCTTAATTAAAAATATAAAAATTAAAACCCAAGATAAAACCCATAAACTAAAATCTAACTCAGTCCTGCGCAATTAAATAGATATGTTTTAAGCTCGCGGCGGAAGGTCCGAAGGTCCGGAAGCTGACGAAGCGCGGGGGGCAGTTCATCCCAGAGGGTGGGAGCCCCCCCAGAGAAGGCCCTTCCCCTGGGCGCCGCCAGACGACATTGCCTCGCTGACGGCACCCTGAGGAGTCCCTCTCTGTGAGAGCGCACAGGTCGGTGAGAGGTATTCGGTAGCAGCAGGCGGTCCCGTAGATAACCCGGCCCTATGCCATGGAGCGCTTTAAAGGTGGTCACCAAAACCTTGAAGCGCACCCGGAAGGCCACAGGCAGCCAGTGCAGTCTGCGCAGGATGGGTGTTATCACGGGAGCCACGAGGGCTCCCTCTATCACCAGCGCAGCCGCATTCTGGACTAACTGCAGCCTCGGATGCCCTTCAAGGGAGCCCCATGTAGAGAGCATTGCAGTAATCCAGGCGAGGCGTCACGAGTGCGTGGGTGACTGTGCACAGGGCATCCCGGTCCAGAAAGGCGCAACTGGCGCACCAGGCGAACCTGGTAAGCGCTCTCCTGGAGCGGCCGTCAAATGATCTTCCAAAGACAGCCGTTCATCCAGGAGGCGCCTAAGTTGCGCACCCCTCCATCGGGGCCAATGACTCGCCACCGATGGTCAGCAGCGGTTAGCTGACTGTGCGGGATGCGGCATCACAGCCACTCTGTCTTGGAGGATTGAGCTTGAGCCTGTTTCTCCCCATCCAGACCCGTACAGCCTCCAGACACCGGGACAGCACTTGATAACCGTTGGGGTGGTCCGGTGGAAAGGTACAGCTGGGTGTCATCCGCATACAGCTGATACCTCACGCGAAACCACTGATGATCTCACCCAGCGGTTTCATGTAGATGTAAAAGAGAGGGGGCGAGAGGCTCGCCCCCGCCGGCCCCCCACAGGTGAGGCGCCTCGGGGTCGACCTCTGCCCCCCTAGTCATTTTAGTCAGGCCCTGTTTAGAATACTGTGTCCAGTTCTGAAATCTCACTTTTTTAAAAAAAAAAACCAAGGTTTTGTTACAGAGTTGATGCTCCTGGGGTCATTCGTAACACAGAAAATGATTTGACATTGCTGGATAATTGATCGAAAATGTGGGAACTGCAATTCAATGTTTCTAAATGTAAGATCATGCGCTTGGGGGGGAAAAGATTCCTCTGTCGGGTTACAGTATTGGGAGCTCCAGTGTTATAAGAAGAGAAGAAATTTTTTTAGGTGTGCTCATAACAGATGACTGCAAAATGAGTAAACAGTGTGGACAGACAATTGTGAAGGAAAACAAAATTCTGGGGTGCATTATTAGAGGGATCACCCGCAGGAAAAAGGAGATCCTAATCCTACTCTGAAGCATTTTATTTATTTATTTATTTATTTATTTATTTATTGTTTATATTTATATACCGCCCTATCTCCCAAACGACTCAGGGCGGTTTACAGGCATTAAAAGCAAGAAATACAATAAATACAATTCTAAAACAATTAAAAACTTATTCAAAAGCCTTAATTAAAAATATAAAATTAAAACCCAAGGTAAAACCCATAAACTAAAATCTAACTCAGTCCTGCGCAATTAAATAGATATGTTCTAAGCTCGTGTCGGAAGGTCCGGAGGTCCGGAAGCTGGCGAAGTCCTGGGGCAGTTCATTCCAGAGGTGGGAGCCCCCACAGAAAACCCTTCCTGGGCGTCGCCAGGCAACATTGCCTCGCTGGCGGCACCCTGAGGAGTCCCTCTCTGTGAGGCGCACAGGTCGGTGAGAGGTATTCGGTAGCAGCAGGCGGTCCCGTAGATAACCCGGCCCTATGCCATGGGCGCTTTAAAGGTGGTCACCAAAACCTTGAGCGCACCGGAAGGCCACAGGCAGCCAGTGCAGTCTGCGCAGGATGGGTGTTATCACGGGAGCCACGAGGGCTCCCTCTATCACCAGCGCAGCCGCATTCTGGACTAACTGCAGCCTCGGATGCCCTTCAAGGAGCCCCATGTAGAGAGCATTGCAGTAATCCAGGCGAGGCGTCACGAGTGCGTGGGTGACTGTGCACAGGGCATCCCGGTCCAGAAAGGCGCAACTGGCGCACCAGGCGAACCTGGTAACGCTCTCCTGGAGCGGCCGTCAAATGATCTTCCAAAGACAGCCGTTCATCCAGGAGGACCTAAGTTGCGCACCCCTCCATCGGGGCCAATGACTCGCCACCGATGGTCAGCCGCGATTTAGCTGACTGTGCGGGATGCGGCATCACAGCCACTCTGTCTTGGAGGATTGAGCTTGAGCCTGTTTCTCCCCATCCAGACCCGTACAGCCTCCAGACACGGGACAGCACTTGATAACCGTTGGGGTGGTCCGGTGGAAAGGTACAGCTGGGTGTCATCCGCATACAGCTGATACCTCACGCCGAAACCACTGATGATCTCACCCAGCGGCTTCATGTAGATGTTAAACAGAAGGGGCGAGAGGATCGACCCCTGCGGCACCCCACAAGTGAGGCGCCTCGGGGTCGACCTCTGCCCCCCTAGTCATTTTAGTCAGGCCCTGTTTAGAATACTGTGTCCAGTTCTGAAATCTCACTTTTTTAAAAAAAAAAACCAAGGTTTTGTTAAGATTGAACAAGTCCAGAGATGGGCAACACAAATGATGCAAGGACAAAACAATATCAGGAGAGATTGAGGAACTGAATATTCATTGTATAGGCTAGAGCCATGATGGCGAACCTATGGCACGCATGCCAGAAGTGGCAGACAGAGCCCTCTCTGTGGGCACGTGGGCCATCGCCAGCTGCTCTTCTGGTTTCTGGTACATGCATGCGCACTGGCCAGCTGGTCTTCGTGCATGCTGGAGCACCAGAAATCCAAAGACCAGCTGACCGGTGCACATGTATGCACCAAAAACCAGAAGACCAGCTGGCTGGCACACTCATGCGTGCCAGCCAGCTGGTTTTCAGGTTTCTGGGCTACAGCACGCACGTTCCAGTTTCAGCACTCGGTGGCAAAAAGGTTCGCCGTCACTGGGCTAAAGGAGCGAAGGGAAAGGGTGGAATGTGACTGAAACCTTTAAATATATTAAGGGTGTGAATAAGGATCTTCTAGTAGGCAGCTATTTTCAATATTAAGCAAAAATCAAGAACATGGGGCATAGCCTCAAACGGACAGGAGGAAAGTACAAAGGTACTTGTTCAAAAGTATTACTTCAAAGAAAGAATAATGAAAGCTTGGAACAAACTTCCAGCAGGGGTAATGGGTCAATCATCAGTAATTGAGTTTATACATGCTTGAGATAAACAAATGTCCATTATCTGGCATTTTTTTAATACAAAGTTAGAAGACTCAAAGGGTAGACTCAATGGGCAGACTAGGTCTTTTTCTTCCATCAGTTTTCTATATTTCTATAAGAGGAAGGAAATGCAGAATAAAAAGTATATTCTATACTTTTTGCACTCTAGCCATCGGCTAAAATTTGCAGCATCACTTTGAGAAAATGACTCACCGCTTGCTTGCACCATGAACAGCTGATAGCCACAATCTCTTTACTATGAAAGGAGAATTTTTGTTGAAATCCCTGAAATAACAAGAGTTTGTTGCATCACCAATTAACATTTCACATATATATTTTTTTCCAAATATAATTGAGGCTGTTAATGGCTAACACACATCTCTAATAGTCACATGATATATGACAGTGGCTAAAGTTGACGCTTTAATGATATCTTTACTTTCCAAACTCATCTCAAAAAGCTCTGCTTAAGGTCTGTCAAAACGTTTACAAAGGTCTTTCAAAAAGCTTACTGTTACTGAATACAGAATACATAAATATCCTACATTCAATATAGTGGGGGGGGGGATGGACTATATTTTATCAAACTGAGCCTCAAGCTGATATAGACAAATCCATCAACTTTCTAGATAGAAATGTAACTCCAATAGAAGATAATTTTATTTTATTTTTATTTATTTATTTTGTCACACAGTATATATAAGCATAAGCATGAAATTACTATACAATATATAAGCATATATATGAGTATGCAATAACTATATTAATTGGATATAATGAAAGGAAACAATAGGACAGGAACGGTAGGCACGTTTGTGCTCTTATGCACACCCCTTACAGACCTCTTAGAAATGGGGTGAGGTCAATGGTAGATAGTTTTTGGTTGAAGCTTTGGGGATTTTGGGAAGAGACCACAGAGTCAGGTAGTGTATTCCAAGCATTAACAACTCTGTTACTGAAGTCATATTTTCTGCAATCAAGATTGGAGCGGTTAACATTAAGTTTAAATCTATTGTGTGCTCGTGTATTGTTGCAATTGAAGCTGAAGTAGTCTTCGACAGGAAGGACATTGCAATAGATGATTTTATGAGTTAAACTCAGATCATTTCGAAGGCGGCTTAGTTCTAAATTTTCTAAGACCAGGATTTCAAGTCTGGTGGCATAAGGTATTTTGTTGTATTCAGAGGAGTGGAGAACTTTTCTTGTAAAATATTTATGGACACGTTCAATTGTATTGATGTTAGAGATGTGGTATGGGTTCCAAACAGTCGAGCTGTATTCAAGAATTGGTCTAGCAAATGCTTTATATGCTGTGGTTAGTAGTGTAGAGTTTTTGGAGAAGAAGCTACGCAAGATTAGGTTTACAACTCTTAAGGCCTTTTTTGCGATGTAGTTGCAGTGGGCTTTGGCACTTAGATTGTTTGATATGAAAACTCCAAGGTCTTTAACAGGGTGGGGGTCATCTGTAAAGTAATGTCCATCAAGTTGTACTTAGTGTTTAGGTTCTTTTTTCCAATATGTAAGACTGAGCATTTGCTGGTTGAGATTTGGAGTTGCCAAGTTTTAGACCATTCAGATACAAATATCAATCAATAATATACAGTATATAGCTGAGAGTTGAACTGTGGAGACCTTAATACTTTCTGAGCTTGGTTGTTTGTTTGCAGACATTTCAGTACCTGACAAGGTAACAAAATCAGGGCTAGTGAATATGATGTTTGCTCCCTGTTTATATATACATGCCAGTGTTGGTGGGGTGGTCGCTTTTAGTAATTCCTTGCTTAGGTTCCTGTTTACTATTTGATAGTTTGTCTTGTGTTAATCCCTTTTTATCTAGGTTGTAAGCTGCTGGAGATGATGTGATGAGGTGTATCAGGGGTGAAATCAACTTACCTTCCTTACCGGTTCGGAAGTGCATGCGCCGTGTTACATGCGCGTGCAGACCTTCTGCACATGCACAAAACCTTCTGTGCATGCGCAGAAGGTAAAAAACACATTAATTCCTGGTTAAAACCAGGAAGTAATTACACCCAGGCGGGTGGGCAGAGCTTCGCTCCACCATCACTATTGGATCGGCGAACTACCAGCCATGATCGCTACCGGATCGCGTGTTCCGATCCGGGAGCATGTCACCCCTGGAGTGTATGTTATTATTACCAGTCACAATCATGTGTAAAGGTTTGTGGGTTGGTTGGTTGGTTGGTTGGTCGGTTGGTTTGCTTATTTGGTTTTATATAAAATGTCTTCCTTTCTAAATTTTTATTTATTAAGCTTGATTGTTGTATGCCACCCAGAGTCACAAATTGGGAAAGAAGTAGTTTTAACAAATCTCTTATTTTTTATTTATTTATTCATTCATTCATTCGTTTGTTTTTTTGTTCATTTATCAATCAAATTTACTTGGTGCCCATCTTGCAGTTCAAGGCAGCTCGGAATGAATATAAACAGAATGCTGTGAGATTACACAATGGACATGTAATTAAATTCATATATATATATATATATATATATAAATCAATGGGCCATTTTATTCATGTTTCTACCCAGAATGCAATGCAAAAATTTATATACCCAAGAAATATACCCGAGGACATGGACAGGTTGTTGGGTAGGTTGAATGCCACCACGTGTTTACTGGACCCGTGCCCCTCCTGGTTGGTGCTGGCCACTCAGGAGGTGACACGAGGCTGGCTCCAGGCAATTACGAGCGCTTCTTTGGTGGAGGGAGTCTTCCCGGCCGCCTTGAAAGAGGCGGTGGTGAGACCCCTCCTCAAGAAGCCTTCCCTGGACCCGGCTGTTTTAGGTAATTATCGTCCGGTCTCCAACCTTCGCTTCGCTTTCATCCACACCTGGATGAAACTGTCTATCTAGACCCGTTCCAGTCCGGTTTCCGGCCCGGTTACAGCACTGAGACGGCTTTGGTCGCGTTGGTGGATGATCTCTGGAGGGCCAGGGATAGGGGTTGTTCCTCTGCCCTGGTCCTATTAGACCTCTCAGCGGCTTTCGATACCATCGACCATGGTATCCTGCTGCGCCGGTTGGGAGTGGGAGGCACCGTTTATCGGTGGTTCTCCTCCTATCTCTCCGATCGATGCATGAGCAGTGTTGACAGGGGGGCAGAGGTCGGCTCCGAGGCGCCTCACTTGTGGGGTGCCGCAGGGGTCGATCCTCTCGCCCCTTCTGTTCAACATCTATATGAAGCCGCTGGGTGGGATCATCAGTGGCTTCGGTGTGAGGTACCAGCTGTACGCTGATGACACCCAGCTCTACTTTTCACACGGGCCACCCCAACGAAGCTATCGAAGTGCTGTCCCGGTGTTTGGAAGCCGTACGGGTCTGGATGGGGAGAAACAGGCTCAAGCTCAATCCCTCCAAGACAGAGTGGCTGTGGATGCCGGCATCCCGGTACAGTCAGCTGAGTCCACGGCTGACTGTTGGGGGCGAGTCATTGGCCCCGATGGAGAGGGTGCGCAACTTGGGCGTCCTCCTGGATGAACGGCTGTCTTTTGAAGATCATTTGATGGCCGTCACCAGGAGAGCTTTTACCAGGTTCGCCTGGTGTGCCAGTTGCGCCCCTTTCTAGACCGGGATGCCCTATGCACGGTCACTCACGCCCTCGTGACGTCTCGCCTGGATTACTGCAATGCTCTCTACATGGGGCTCCCCTTGAAGGGCATCCGGAGACTGCAGTTAGTTCAGAATGCGGCTGCGCGGGTTATAGAGGGAGCCCCTCGTGGCTCCCGGGTGACACCTATCCTGCGCAGACTGCACTGGCTACCTGTGGCCTTCCGGGTGCGCTTCAAGGTTTTGGTAACCACCTTTAAAGCGCTCCATGGCATAGGGCCGGGTTACTTACGGGACCGCCTACTGCTACCGAATACCTCTCACCGACCCGTGCGCTCTCACAGAGAGGGACTCCTCAGGGTGCCGTCAGCTAGGCAGTGTCGTCTGGCGACGCCCAGGGGAAGGGCCTTCTCTGTGGGGGCTCCCACCCTCTGGAACGAACTCCCCCCAGGACTCCGTCAACTTCCGGACCTCCGAACCTTCCGTCGTGAGCTTAAAACACATTTATTCATCTGCGCAGGACTGGACTAGATTTTAAATTTATAGTGGTTTTAATTGGTTTTAATATTTATACTATTTTTTAATAATTTGGCTTTTAGAATAAGTTTTTTAATGGTTATCTTAATTTGTACATATATGTTTTTACTTGCCTGTGAACCGCCCTGAGTCCTTCGGGAGATAGGGCGGTATACAAATACGAATAAATAAATAAATAATAAATAAATAAATAAATCAAAAACAAGAAGCTCTCAAACTGCAATGCCTACTTTTGTTTTACTTAGTGCCACCGCCATGGTTCTATAAATCAAGGAAAGTATCCCAATTAGCAATATTAAACCAGAAGAAGTGGGGTATGGAAACTAGAATACAGAGATAGAACCTGAAACCTCAGTGTAATGTGTATTACACTGAGTGTATTTATCAGATTTATATGGTTGCCCATCACACCAAAAGCAACTCTGGGTAGCATACAACAATCATGGTTGGGCTATTTATAATATGTTTGCACCTTTAGAATAGAATAGAATAGAATAGAATTTTTTTATTGGCCAAGTGTGATTGGACACACAAGGAATTTATCTTGGTGCATATGCTCTCAGTGTACATAAAAGAAAAGATACGTTCATCAAGGTACAACATTTACAACACAATTGATGGTCAATATATCAATATAAATCATAAGGATTGCCAGCAACAAGTTATAGTCATACAGTCATAAGTAGAAAGAGATTGGTGATGGGAACTATGAAACGATTAATAGTAGTGCAGATTCAGTAAATAGTCTGACAGTGTTGATGGAATTATTTGTTTAGCAGAGTGATGGCCTTCGGGAAAAAACTGTTCTTGTGTCTAGTTGTTTCGGTGTGCAGTGCTCTATAGCGTCGTTTTGAGGGTAGGAGTTGAAACAGTTTATGTCCAGGATGCGAGTGATCTGCAAATATTTTCACGGCCCTCTGCTTGATTTGTGCAGTATACAGGTCCTCAATGGAAGGCAGGTTGGTAGCAATTATTTTTTCTTCTTTTTTTTCTTTTTTTAGAAGCATCTCCTCCATTGATTTAGGATTTCTGATAAATGATCATATTAGATACTTGTGATACTGGCCATGCTACAGAATTAGTAATGGTGTGTTGTTGTTTTTAATCTTGGAATTCATGCACACAGTTAATGCTTTTGAACCTTCAGTTATACTCCTAGCAGTTATCACTTCTGTATAACACAATTTATTATCTTCTGCTAATTCACATTAATACGGTTTGGTTTTTGGGAATTTAGTGAACACATTTCAGAAACTATATAGTTGGTACATGTTGAGGATCAGAAATTTGGCTTTTTTAAGAGTAAGAAAAAGATGGTGAAATTATGTAGTTTATTACAAAAGTAATAATTTAAAAAATGACTTGAAAGGAATGAATGATGTGAAAAATAAAAGATACTGCTCAGAAATAATAGAGCCATTATTCTTTTCTGCAGTTTTCTGCAGAAATTTTCTGACAAATTGCTTCTTCTTTTTTCAAATTTGTTAAATTGAAAACTGGAGGAACAAAGAGCATTAAATATGAGTTTACATAGAAGCAGTTTTTAAAAGTTCCAGAACTTGATGTTTTTGAATATCAGACTGCTCAGATACTGTTGGAGATTAAGACGTTACGTAGATTTCCACATTGTGAACCAATAACATTCTTGAATGTGCCAAATAGTATCTATGCACTGTGTGGCTAATATGTCTCAGTTGCAAACATTTGAACAGCCACTAGATAGCAGTAAAGAGGCACTGAAAAAATATTGATACTAACTTTGCTGTCACCTGCTGGTCATCTGATTTTTTTGCAGCCCAGGTCATGGTTATAGAAAAGGTAGGTAAGTATTTGGCAGCCTGAGGGATACCCTTCAAAATTTGTTAGGCAGAAAAAGAATGGCAAACACGATCTGAAGTTATTAAAATCTACAGTACAGTCTTCAATTTTAATATCTAAGCAGGAAAATAAACAGAAAAAGCAGAACAGAAAAATCTTTAAAGAGGCCAATTATGCTGCTAGAAGAAGAGACACCTGAAGACTAGAACTTATAATTACTTTTTTTTAACAGATGGCATTATTTCTACCTTTCCACATTGTTTACATTTCCCTTCCTGTCGCCTTCTGTGAACCCAGTGATGTCGAACAAAATTCTGTAGAATAGGGAAACACAAGCAAGAAATAGAATTAATTTAAAATACACTCCAACCCAACCCCAATTCTATACAACCTTGATACAACTCACCTATAAGAGGGCAAAGACATTACCTCACATTGGCAAAAGGTAATCATACATAATAAGATGTTCTGAAGCACATAGGGAGATCTTTATAGTGGATGCTGAAAAGAAGTGGTTAAAACCTGGAATCTTCCAATTGTAATATCTCTAAAAGCCATTGTAATTTTTAGACTTAGATCTAGGCCAGGGGTCAGCATCCCATGGCTCTGGAGTCGCATGTGGCTCTTTCATCCCTCTGCTGCGGCTCCCTGTTGCCGCCACAATTTTGAGAGGAGCTTCCGGTTATGGGGAGGAAAAGCACGACGCACCAGGAAGAGACTCTATGGCAAGGGGCGGGTTTTCCGGTCACCTCCACAATCGATAGGGCTTTCAGTTAGGACAGGTAGAGGAAAAAGGATGCCACACTAGGAGGAGACTCTATGGTGGGGGAACCGGACTTCCGGTCAGTTCCAGAATTGAACGGGAAGCTTCCGGTTAGGACTTTCGTGGCTCTTTGAGTGTTTAAGGTTGCCAACCCCTGATCTAGGCCATAGGAATTTGGAATTTGATGCCTTTTAGATGTGTGAGATTAGAACTCCCATATTGATCCATTCTAATTATTTCTGAGAAATGTTTACTTTCCAGCCTTTCCCAATTTGGCCTTATTAGGGCCAAATAGATTCCATGTCTATAATCACACAACACCATTAATATGATTATTGAGCTCTCTTCTGCATTTCATAATGCACGAAACTATATGGGCTGAGTTCAACTTGTCTCCTTTTTGCCTTAGTGAAATCCTTACTATGGATTTCACTTCCATAGTAAAGAGCACTTTATCAAGGTAAAAACCATTTTGCATAAGTCTATTAAATACTCAGTGTCAGGCCCCAAATGACAAATGACATGTATGATTCTGTATTGTTCTCACACCTATAGGCAAAATCTTGCAGACTGAGTACTCTGCTATCTGCATCTACAATATACTGTGTAAACTATTAGGGTGATGCTGTCTTTACCCTTTTTCTATCTGTAGGAGAAGAGCAGGCCGAGCTGGAGGGTGGAGTTAAACATGTCATCAGTTTAGAGTCCTTACATTGCCACAAACAATCCAAATCCAACTCAACAATTTAATATTGAACTGGGTTCTTGTGTATAGGCTTGAATAAGTCTTCCGGGTTGAAACTCAACAAAGGGTCCTGATCCTTTGTGCCTGACACTGTTACACATAATATTCAGATTGAGATGCCTCTTACTCCTCTGGAAGGCACCTCTCCCTCCTGGGGATCCATCTTCTTATTTCATTCCATCACACTCAGACTCCTTAGTGATGAGTATCATTCAGGTAAGGGTACATGTATCATTCAGAGGCACTCTGTCTCCTGTCACTCACCTCTCTTGGAGATCTGGAACTGCCTTCTCGAAAAGTTGGCTTGCACCGGAAGTTAATCTGTCAGGAGGGAAGCAAACCAAGAGACCAAACAGTAATGATTACTAAACTGTCTCTAGAACAATCAAGCAGAAAATCCACAACAAACCTCACAAATTGCTCCAGACTACCATAATTCCCCAAAGTAACTTTGCTCCATGTTACAAATTATTATTTCCTCAAGTTTGGTATTAGGGATAATAGAAGCAATGAACCAGAAAGCCAAAATAAAGTATTGAAGGGAAATGAGAAAGCAAAGGACCATATTTGGTTTGATAGCTACTTTTAAGTGGCAGATTTTCAAAGTAATTTGCAAGTCATTTCTAGGCAATTCAAAATTATGTCATTTATATTGCCAGAACTCAAGTGCTCATAGTGCCAGAAGACAGATATACAGAGGTGTGAAATGACTTCTTTATGAAAAGCATAAAGAAATATTATTGACATGCAGTAGTTATACCATATTTGATGTGATAAATGGAATGCAGTTTTGTATGAATGTATTGAACTTTTCAGCTCTCCAAGCATTTTTAAAGCAAGGATATTATGAACACAAAAAGAAGAAAGGAATAAATGCACTAACTCTATTTCCCTCTATCACCTCCATGTGCAGAGACCATGAGAGAGAATATCCTTCCTCTATAGAAATTCTCAATGTAATTTCAAATTGCATTTTGTGGGGAATAACACTAAGGGAAGAAGCACACTTCTTTCTGGTGTCTCTCTTTTAGAGACTCTCTTAGAACTGCAGAAAAAAACAATGGCTACCAACCTGCCTTCCATTGAAGACCTGTATACTGCACGAGTCAAAAAGAGGGTTGTGAAAATATTTACAGACCCCTCACATCCTGGACATAAATTGTTTCAACTCCTACCCTCAAAAGGACGCTATAGAGCAGTGGTCACCAATTGGTGGTCCATGGAAAATTTTCCGCGAGAAAATTTTGGTGGTCCGCAGAAAAATTATTTGCATTTTTTATATTGCACTAAATTAGGGGTCCTCAAACTATGGCCCCTGGGATGGATACGTGCAATGAATGCTTGTGTTAATGCAGAGAGTTTCCCCCTTTGGGGTCTTTTTGTGTGGGTCAGAGCAGGGCAGAAATTCCGACTTGGGGTCTGTTCAAGCCTCCTGGTGTTAGGCTTTGTGCGAAGGCTAGAGGAAAGCGCCACTGGTGGCAAAGAGCTGGAGAGCCTCGTTCCAGTGGGATTGTATCAAGGCCTGGAACTGGCTGACCATCTCAGCCCACTGAGTCTCCAGGTGCCGGTATGTGGCCTTGCACTCCTGCAGGTCTTCCCTATGCTTGGAAAGCCTATGCTCATAGTCCTCAGCAAGGTGCTTGTACTGAACCTCCTTCTCAGTCAGATCCAATTTGAACTGAGCCAGCTGTTTTGCCAACTCTTTCTCATGGTGGCTGCTTAGCTCTAACAACTGCTTCCCATTGGGGCCCTAAGGAGCCTCGGCGGGGAGGAGAGGGGTGGCTGGGAGGGGAGGGGTGAGTGTTGTGACCCAGGTTCCTGGACCCGGACTCCTGGACTCGGATGATTCAGAAAGTGAGGGAGAAGACCTGGCAAGGCCTGCTTCTTTTGGGCCCTCTCCCTCCCTGGCACCCACCCAAAGGGAGGAGGAGGGGCCGGCAAGGCCTGATTCTCCCAAGCCTTCTTCTGATTTGGCAACGCCCCAAGAACAGTTTTGGAGTGATGCAAGACTGCGCAGACGTGACCGGCGCGCGCAGCAGAGGAAGTGTTGGGACAAAGCCAAAGAATGATGGTCATGCAGTGACATCTGCAGAGACTATAAATAGGAAGCGGGACTTCCTGGTTTTTTGTCTTGGACAAAGCAATGAATTTGCGCGGGCAAACTGTATCAATGGAGGAAAGAATATATTCGTGAGTAATTCTGGCCTTATCTATAATTTCCTCGTTATCTCCAGAGACTTGGCAGGCCCGTGGGTAGACATTTATCTATGTAAATAAATTAGAAAAGAAGGCCTTTGACTGACTCTTTGTTGGGAGTATTGGGGGAGGGAAACAGAACAATGAGTAGAGGTTGGCAAGGCACCCCTCGATGTGAGTGACATCGAGTTGGCCATTGAGTTGGCCATGCCCACCTAGTCATATGCCACACCCACCCAGCCAGTCATTAGGCAGATCATATTAGTGGTCCTTGGGATTTAAAATTATGAATTTAGTGGTCCCTGAGATCCGAAAGGTTGGGGAGCCCTGCTAAGGAGCACTGCACACCAGAGCAACTAGACACAAGAACAACTTCTTCCCTGAACACCATCACTCTGCTAAACAAATAATTCCATCAACACTGTCAAACTAGTTACTAAGTCTACACTACTATTAATCTTTTCATCGGTCCCATCACCCATCTCCTTCCACCTATGACTGTATGACTGTAACTTTGTTGCTTGTATCCTTACGATTTATACTGATATTGATTGTTTCCTGATTGCTTATTTATACCCTATGACTCTCATTAAGTGTTGTACCTTATGATTCTTGATGAAGGTATCTTTTCTTTTATGTACACTGAGAGCATATGCACCATGACAAATTCCTTGTGTGTACAATCACACATGGCCAGTAAAAATTCTATTCTATTCTATTCTATTCTATTCTATTCTATTCTATTCTATTCTATTCTATTCTATTCTATTCTATTCTATTCTATTCTATTCTATTCTATTCTATTCTATCCATGTACAATATATATTCCACACAAATGCTTACAGAGGTGCACTTCAAACTAGACCTGTATGTAATGGGAGCTATGAAGATGTTCTTCGTCTTTGGTTAACAAGGCATTTTTCCAGTACTCAGTGCCACTTGGTTCCACTGCTTTTGCCACCCGTGGCCAAGTCCAGTTTCTGGGGTGGGATGTAAGCAGTTGTGGGATTCAAATAATTTAACAATCGGTTCTCTGCCCTAATGATTTCTTCCAACAACCAGTTTCTCAAATTGCTCAGAAAGTTAACA
Source organism: Ahaetulla prasina (assembly GCF_028640845.1). Classification (NCBI taxonomy): domain Eukaryota; kingdom Metazoa; phylum Chordata; class Lepidosauria; order Squamata; family Colubridae; genus Ahaetulla; species Ahaetulla prasina. The sequence continues at coordinate 78,907,695 of NC_080545.1, read as the reverse complement.
ACCGGTTCTCCCAAGTGGTGCGAACTGGCTGAATCCCACCACTGGATGTAAGCATGTACATGTGAAGGGTCACTCATTTGTGTGAAGCCAAATTTCCCAGGTGGATGAAGAATGCCTCCATGCATAAAGGTAGTGTCTTCTTTTGTAATATGTTCAAAGCATGATACTCCGAGAAACTGACAGGAGAACACATTTCATTACCCAAATATGCTGATGGTACCCATGGATAGTATGTGTACATAGAAACCAGTAGAGAAATCAAAAAAAATTTTCCCTATCGGTTCTATGGGTGTGGCTTGGTGGGCATGGTGTGGCTTGATGAGTCCTCGCTTGGTGGGTGTGGCAGGGGAAGGATACTGCAAAATCTCCATTCCCACCCCACTCTGGGGCCAGCCAGAGGTGGTATTTGCTGGTTCTCTGAACTACTCTTTAAACTTTGGTCTTAAGCTCTTTGGCCACCTGAGAAGGAAGGACTCACTGGAGAAGAGCCTAATGCTGGGAAAGATTGAGGCAGCGGCAAAATCCAATTTTTTTAATTACCGGTTCTGTGGGCGTGGCTTGCTGGGCGAAATTTCTGCTACTGGTTCTCTAGAACCTGTCAGAACCTGCTGGATTTCACCCCTGATAGAAACACCAGCTTATTTGAATAGGATCATAGCCAACTCCCCCCCAAATTTCAAACCCTTTTCAAATGCAACATGGCAATTTCCTCCAGAAAATATTCTTTGCTGTAATAGTTAAGATAAAAGAGTACAAGGAGGACAAAACTTCAATGGCTTCCTGCAGTGCTCTGCCGGCCAAAATGACAAATTCATCTAAAATTATATTGTAAATACTAAGAACTTCAGGAATGTATAGTGATCAAACTACTAATTTTAATAATCTGCCTTAAGTGTTGCCTTTTCATTTCTGATAGCTTGCTAGATCATATCACAATAAAAATGCTGTCTAAAATATAATGATATTGTTTAAAATTGCATTTTAAACTCCAGGCATCCGATAGAGTAGATTACTCATTACTACAAAATAGGTTTAACTGAGATTTAAATAATGAGCTGGCCATGAGTTTTCATCATGAACTAATCTAGATTTACATAGTTTATGAAGAAAAGAAAACCCACAGCTAGCTTACTATTAAAACCCCACTTAACTGAGTGGCAATAGCTGATCTAGAGTCCTTTATTCATGATGAATTCTTTGAGACACCATCAGTAACAAATTTTTAGGGAAAGATATTTGTTATTTCTGCTAAAGGTCATCAAGAAAATTGGACCAATGTGGATTTTTAGAACTTGAAGTTTCTTCTCTGCCTAGCAATTTTTTTTAAAAAATATGTGTTTTGATGACACAAACACACATTTGCAACATAGACGAGCGTTCCCAATTAAGGCATCTCTTCATGCAACTGACAAAATCAGCTGTTGAAAATAAAAACCTATGACACAATGTATTCATTACTCTTTCATATGCCACAAATCTATTTGTTCTTGGCAATCAAAACAAAATAGAATCAAACATGGCTCCTTAGTGATGTGTACAATTATCAGGATGATTGCTTCTTTTTTGTAAATAAAAAAACATTGCCTTTATTCTTGCCGACTCCACAAAGTTTATACAACATTTATATGTAATAGAAACTTGTATTTTCTTTCAAGTCAATTACAAATCAGATTCTGTTTGCAGCACGATAAAAGGCCCTGATTTCTGGCATGAGATTTCATCAGGAAAAGGCTATTTTGTGATATTATACTCAACCTGTTCATCGCTATGCAAAAAATAATGATAATGAACCCAAAACAAAATTATTCTTTAAAATATCACAGGACATTGTTCTCCTTGTCTCTCCTAAATAGAATCTGGTTACTCTCCTACAGTTGAATGTCTGTAGAGATTCTCAGTCATCCAGGTCATGGATATCCCAAAGGTACTTTTTCAGGAGACAACTGGACTTTCTTGTTTTTTCTTTTGAAGATGTTTCGCTTCTCATCCAAGAAGCTTCTTCAGCTCTGACAAGATAATGGGGAATGGAAGGATTTATATTCTTCTTGCAGACAGCTTGTAATTTGCATCCTTTTAATGACCCTCTAAAAGGATGCAGATCAGAAATGGGTTTCAGCAGGTTCTGACCAGTTCTGGGGAACCGGTAGCAGAAATTTTGAATAGTTCGGAGAACCAGTAAATATCACCTCTGACTGGCCCCGCCCCCATCTATTCTCTGCCTCTCAAGTCTTAGCTGACTGGGAGGAAATGTGGATTTTGCAGTATCTTTCTCCTGGAGTGGGGTGGGAATGGAGATGTTACAGTATCCTTCCCCTGCCCACCAAGCCACGCCCACCAAACCACACCCACAGAACCAGTAGTAAAAAAAATTGAAACCCACCACTGATGCAGATTACCAGCTGTCTGCAAGGAATACAAATCCTTCCATTCCCCACTATCCTGTCAGAGCTGAAGAAGCTTCTTGGATGAGAAGCAAAATGTTTTCAAAATTAAAAACAAGAAAATCCAGTTGCCTCCTTAAAAAGCACCTTTGGGTCTCTTATTGGTGATTGCTACGAGAAGATATATCAGAATATCCTTTTCATATTTGCTGATGAATACAGAATAATCATAGTAAAGAAATCTAGCATTTGCATTATAGAGCAAAACATCATGTGTGTTAACTCATCAGCCCCTCTATATATTGCTTATTTATCTCAAACTGGGCTTGTGTCTACCATTAGGCAGAATGGACCAAAACTAAAAAAGTAGGAATGATCAAACTGTTTGGTCTATGTCAGGGGTGTCAAACTCGCGGTGTCACAGCAGCGTCACATGACATATTGAGACTTCCCCCCCCCCTTCGCTAAACCAGGCGGGGCCAGCATGTGATGCATCCAGCCCGCAGGTTGCAAGTTAGACACCCCTGGTCTATATGGTCTGCTCTGCAACACAAAGTTGTCTGTTCTTGGGTCAGTGGAAGATATTATATTTTAAGTTAATTAAATTCACCAATATTAAGTTAAAGATTAATTAACTTCACGTCCAGTTAGCTTTTGTATGTGAGGGGTATTGACACCTTGCCCATTACTTTCTATACCCTGACCAAATAAGAGGTGCAGGGGAACACCATCATTTACAGCAGCCAAAAGAAAAATGGTAATGGTATGTGAGAGTGACCTTGGTAAACAAGAAGAGCCACAGACTAGGCAACAGTCAGATAAGAGGCAGCTGAGCCCCCAGAAGGAATGGGAGAATGGCAAAGATCTCAGAAGGTACCCTCTTTAGTTTCTTGGATTGCAAAGACGAGGGAGGAGAGGTGTGCTCTCAGACTTACAAAATTCTGTTAATTAATCTTACAATAAAGTTAGAGTTGGTACTAATGGATAGACTACCTTGAAAGGATGACCAAAAAAACAGAAGAATTCAATAAAAAATGAATAGGGTAAGAGCTTAGAATAGAGTAGAGTAGAGTAGAGTAGAGTAGAGTAGAGTAAAATAGGGTAGAACAGAACAGAACAGAACAGAACAGAGCAGAGCAGAACAGAATAGAATAGAATAACAGAGTTGGAAGGGACCTTGGAGGCCTTCTAGTCCAATTCCCTGCTTAGGCAGGAAACCCTACACCACTCCAGACAAATGGTTATCCAACATCTTAAAAATTTCCAGTGTTGGAGCATTCACAACTTCTGGAGGCAAGTTGTTCCACTTATTAATTGTTCTAACTGTCAGGAAATTTCTCCTTAGTTCTAAGTTGCTTCTCTCCTTGATTAGTTTCCACCCATTGCTTCTTGTTCTACCCTCAGGTGCTTTGGAGAATAGCTTGACTCCTCCTTCTTTGTGGCAACCCCTGAGATATTGGAATACTGCTATCATGTCTCCCCTAGTCCTTCTTTTCATTAGACTAGACATACCCAGTTCCTGTAACTGTTCTTCATATGTTTTAGCCTCCAGTCCCCTAATCCTCTTTGTTGCTCTTCTCTGTGCTCTTTCTAGAGTCTCCACATCTTTTTTACATCGTGGCAACCAAAACTAAATGCAGTATTCCAAATGTGGCCTTACCAAAGCATTATAAAGTGGTATTACCACTTCACGTGATCTTGGTGTGTCAATACCACTTTATAATGCCTGGGTAACACCACACTTGGAACTATTAGTCTATTAGTTGTATTAACCTATTAAAGGAGTCCCCAACTGCTGGGCCGCAGCCCACTACTGGGCCATTAGCCATTCGGAACCGGGCAGCAGAAGCAGCAGGTGAGCGTGCAAGCATGTGCGTGCATCCCTACTTGCACAAGCAGTGGGCAAGCATGTGCACACATACCCACTGCTTGTGCAAATGGAGCTGCATGCACATATGTGCATTTGCTGGCCATTCAGGTGGAATTATCCCCTCTTACCATCCCTCCACCCCACTGGTCCTCAAAGCCAGAAAGGTTGGAAAACTCTAGTTTATTGTTGTCAAAAAATTATGAGGGGTCTGGTAGCACATTTTTCAACAGATATATTTTATTTTTAAAAAGCATAAGATTTTATGAGCTATTGCCCACTTCCTCAGATGCATGGATAGATTTTTAACACAATATAATTACTAATGGATACAATGGTAATTGGTCTCACATATCGCCTGCATCCACATAAGCAACCATCTTCTCCGCTATTTCTCTCTCTCCCCCTCCCTGCCCCCCATTTTTGCAACTGACAGACGTGAGCTGCAGTTTATGGCTTTTAATAAAATGTGTGAGTCAGAAAAGGTGCTACCAGATTCTTTGTGTAAAACCGAATGAAGGTTATAGCCATGGTGACTGTTGTAAACGAGGGGGGTGGAAACTGGGCATATAGAATGGTTTAACCTAAATCTCACTTTAGATGTTGTTTCAATTTCTAAAACAAATGATTTTCTGGAAGTTTTTTCTTTGCCACATCTAGGCCAGCAGGTGGCATCACCTTATACCTTTTCCAGTTGCTCCATGCACGCGTTGTGGACCACAATCTTGCAGGCAGCACATTTTCTTCGAACAGCTGACTTCTGAAACATTAACAGAAAAAAAACAACAAAGCAAAGGGAAGTGTCCATTTGTCCCAGAAGGTGCATATATACTAAATATTCTCTGTTCTTAATTACTTTATACTCAAAATACACATGCAAAAATGACAATATATGTCAATAACAAAATGTTGGTGAATTAAAAGATAAAGGTTCCCCTCGCACATATGTGGGGGCAGTGCTCATCTCTGTTTCAAAGTCAAAGAGCCAGCGCTGTCCGAAGATGTCTCCATGGTCATGTGGCTGGTGTGACTAAACACCAAAGGCGCACGGAACACTGATACCTTCCCACCAAAGGTGGTCACTATTTTTCTACTTGCATTTTTTATGTGCCTTCGAACAGCTAGGTTGGCAGAAGCTGGAACAAGTAACGGGAGCTCACCCCGTTATGCGGCACTAGGGATTCAAACCACTGAACTGTTGATCTTTTGATCGACAAGCTCATTGTCTTAGCCATTGAGCCATTGCGTCCCTTAGTTACCAATTAGTTACCAACTTAGTTACGGAGTAAGTTGGTGACTTACTCAGTTTTTAATCTTCTTGCCAGACAAAAAGAGCAAAATTTTGCTATGATTTCTCTCCCTCTCCCTCTCTCTCTCCCTCCCTCCATCTCTCTCCCTCTCCCTCCCTCTCCCTCTCTCTCTCTCTCTCTCTCTCCCTCTCTCCCTCCCTCTTTCTCTCCCTCCCTCTCTCTCCCTCCCTCCCTTCCCTAATTTTTCTCCAGAGAAACCTCCCTGTGAACTTACTTGTATGACATGATAGTGCCTGACCCAAAATAGCTCATTAAATTTGTATGGCTGATATGAATTTAATCTACACTTCTGAGTTCTAATCTGACTACTACATCACACTGCCTTAAACCAAATTTAATAAAACTGTGAAAATCATTCCTATTCAGGTCTGGTGAATACAGAGTAAATCTGGTAGTAATACTTCATCTGAACTTGGAAGTGAAGACACACTATAAAAAAGATTTCATCCAATCTCCAAATCAAAGCACATAACAATAAAGGCATTTTAGGTGAAGGAAAACTTCCTATCTCCCATCTCAAAGCAAGTATAATCACTACTATTTAGGTTGATGTATTTTAAGGAAAAAATATGTCAGAGTCTCTTTTCTAAATGCCCAGCTTTTGCATACTGGCTTGGGCATTTTTCCTAAAATACTTAAATCAAGAAACATCCACTGGAAACTTGAGGACAGAAGGTGAATTACAAATATGTAAATGTATTTATTCACAACTTAGAATTAGCTGAGCAACTTCTGTGGTGATTGTGAGAGGGATCTTGGAGTCCTAGTGGACAATCACTTAAATATGAGCCAGCAGTGTGCAGCAGCTGCCAAAAAAGCCAACACAGTTCTAGGCTGCATAAACAGAGGGATAGAATCAAGATCACGTGAAGTATTAATACCACTTTATAATGCCTTGGTAAGGCCACACTTGGAATATTGCATTCACTTTTGGTCGCCACGATGTAAAAAGGATGTTGAGACTCTAGAAAGAGTGCAGAGAAGAGCAACCAAGATGATTAAGGGACTGGAAGCTAAAACATATGAAGAACGGTTGCAGGTACTGGGTATGTCTAGTTTAATGAAAAGAAGGACTAGGAGTGACAAGATAGCAGTGTTCCAATATCTCAGGGGCTGCCACAAAGAAGAGGCAATCAAACTATTATCCAAAGCACCTGAGGGCAGGACAAGAAGCAATGGGTGGAAACTAATCAAGAAGAGAAGCAACTTAGAACAATTAGTGCAACAAGTTACCTCCAGAGGTTATGAATGCTCCGACATTGGAATTTTTTAAGAAGAGATTAGATAACCATTTGTCTGAAGTGGTGTAGGATATCTTGCCTAAGCAGGGGGTTGGACTAGAAGACCTCTAAGGTCCCTTCCAATTCTGTTATTCTATTCTATTCTATTCTATTCTCAAGGAAATTTTTAGCCCAAATTCATTTCATGACAAATGAAAACAAAAACTAAAATATTCTGTCCCTGGCAGAACCACTATTGACTCATTAGCAATTTTCAAAATGTTTCTCCACCTTCTTAAGAATAAGTTGAAGAAATTCATGTGTGTCTCTGGCCATTGCATCTGTCATTAGGAACTGAGCAAAGGAGAAAAAGCTCTGTGCCTTTATGAATTTTGTACTCACAATGCTTTCCAAGAACAGGCTTGTCACATTTTGTGACCCAATTGCATTGACCAATATTCTTATAAATGTTCAGTCTTACTCTTAAACACTGGACTATTCAACATGTTTTCTTCATTGTCAAATTCTCTGTCTTTCTACAGCTGGATTTCTCATGTAAATGTTTATTGCGGCAAACAAAGAAATGCATCAGAGCAGGGGTCTGCAAACTTGGCTCTTTTAAGACTTGTGGACTTCAACACCCATAGTTCCTCAGCCAGCTTTGCTGGCTGAGGAACTATGGGTGTTGAAGTCCACAAGTCTTAAAAGAGCCAAGTTTGCAGACGCCTGCATCAGAGCTTTAAATCAGAGTATCACAGATTCTATCTGCACTACATTACATACAGTAGATTTCTCCAGGATAAAAACTTGTACTACAATTGAGGCTCTCCCACCTACTTCAGCTTGACATAATATACCCAACTAGTGTTAGGTTCTTTTTATATTTGTTTCTGGTAGGGGGTTATATTTATTGAATGAAATGAAAAATATGAAAGATAAGAAAAATATCCCAATAAATAGTGGCAGAAAGGGGTTTTGATGGGAGAGGCGGAAATCAGTGGTGTTGGTGGAAAGAAATTGGCATGTTTTCAGACCTTTAGTGCAAATTGGCTATGCTGGCATAAATGGAATAATAGAGGGATTTTTTTTAAAAAAAACCAAATTTTTGGACAAAAATGGTAAATTGCATAATAGTGAATTTGTGAATACCACACAGGGGAAGCCTGTAGATATGAATGCAATCTATGCTTTTTCATATACACACAGTAATTGTATAAGGACACTGCAGGGCAGGTGCCAATAAGAGGCAGGTGCCTCTTCGTCCTATCTGCCTTCACTTCATTTTTCACTTGACTTCTTTCAAGGTCCAGTGTACATAAGATACATACAGTAGTGGCCAAAATTGTGGAAACCTTTTGGGAAAATTGGATTTTTGAGATTTGATGGCTAATAACACCACTTTTTGGGGGGCGTTTCAAAATAATCATATTCCACTGCTGGAATGGCCTGGGAATAGCCTAGACTTTAACCCAATCGAAAATCTTTGGAGCTGACTAAAGAAACTTGTTAGTCAGATGTGACCCAGCAATAAAACCCAGTTAATAGAAGCAATCATTCAATCTTGGTTTCACATTATAATAGCTGCAGAACAAAAAGACTTGGTTCACTCCATGGGAAGACATTGTAAGGCCGTAATTCATGCTAAAGGTTACCCAACTAAGTATTAACTGATGTGATAATTTTGTATATTTTGCTTTTTCTATGGTGATAATTTTTGTATACCTCGTTTTTTCTATGTGTTTCACTTTTCTTCTTTAAACTGTAACTGCTATTCTAATAGCAAATTCTTCATAAAAGTTATTGCATTACATTCTTGATTAAATTATCTTTCCATTGATATATAATTTTATGGTACTACTCCCCAAAAAAGTGATGTTATTAGCTAGTTTTAGAAAATACATTTTTCCCAAATGGTTTCCACAATTTTGGCCACTACCGTAGTGATGAAGGTGCTATTAGCAGCTCTATACTCAGTAGATGTTGCAGCATGTACCTTTGCAAATAAGATGATATTTGATTTGGAGCTGTCCACTCCAAATCTGTGGGAAAGATCTGGATGAGTTCTATACTTCTGATCTATAATTCATCTATCCATCACCTTGGCAATATAAGGCCTCTCTGCATTAATGATACATCAAGTTGACAGAATGATACTATAAAACCATCCTTGGACTACAATCTTATATATGCCACATTCAAAATTTGGGTATTAGACGTCTGACATACAACTTATAGCACTGATTTAATGTATGCTGTACAATCTTCCCTTAATAAATTGACCCATGTTGGCCAAACATTTTAGCTCAAAATTCAACATTATACAATTTCTTACAATAACACAAACTTCCAATTGACATAGTTTTTGCTATTTTAGATTTGTTTCTTCACCCATCTTTCATTGTACTTGATTCTTCTACCTGTATCATCTCCTATATTCTTTTAAAAATATAACATAATAACACGGAAGAGGGAGAGAATGGTACTATGAATTGCTAGAATAAAAATCCTCAAAGAATATTGAGAGGGAATATTGAGAGGGAAGAGCATGTACTATAACCTTGAGCCTGGTGAGATTCGAACTGCTAAATTGCAGGCAGCCGGCAGTCAGCAGAAGTAGCCTGCAGTACTGCATTCTAACCACTGCGCCACCAAGGATCTTGTGTGGTACTGCACCACTGCCCCACCAAGGCTCTGGTATGGTCCTGGTGTGGTTCATAGGTGTCAAACTGAAGGCCCATGGGCCAGATCCAGCCCAGGGGGTGCTTAGATCTGGCCTACTTGGCCACCTTGGAAACAGCGAAGGACCAGCTGCAGTGCCAGCAAAAATGGAGGTCATATATTATATGCCTCCTGCAGCCCTCTGCCAGCGGAAATGTAGCTCGGGAGGGTCGTGCATAGCTCCTCCCGAGCTCCGTTTTCACTGGCAGAGCACTCGGGCCACCATAGGCACCCCCGACACAAGTGATGTTGAGTCCACTCAAACCCCCAAGATCAAACACAATCCTGATACAGCCCTCAGTGAAATCAAGTTTCATCGACACTCCTGGATTATAGTGTTCCATTCAATAGCAGAAATGTCACCAACATTATAGCAGTAGTTTCTAAGTTAGAAATAAAACAATACAGCCAAAAATTATATGGAATGTCTTTTGGTTACCATATCCCATGACTTCTGATGGATCAGCCAAGTTCTCTCATTGCCATCTCCCTCTAAGGCACCCAGATGTACAGGCATGATTCCACCATGTTCCAATGGAGAGAGTTCACAGTGTGTTTGTACACTGGAGGGATTTACTGAAGAAATTCTGAAAATAAGACACTCACTGAGAATTTAACTTGGCAGCCTTCCTCTCCCAGGTAACACAGATCCCCAGATACATTGGTCTCCAGCCAGAGATGTTCGCCATTTATTGCATTTTCCTGGAAGGAGAGATACATACATAGATTGCTTCTCAAACAAATTGGTAGCATTGGGGTTTTTGGGGGGATTTTGTTAATGCTATGCTTTCATAAATTAACTACTTAACACGTTTACATTGACATAAATTATTTAATTGACTATGTGACTACAGCATTAACCAGGTGATTCAAGATTTTTTTTAAAAAAATGGCACTTACATTAAAATATAATCAGGCTAATTCTAATAATATATGTCATTACTTTTTTTAAAAAATAAAATAAAATATGTTAATATTTCCATGCTGCCCAGGAATAAGTCCCATATAACACAATAGCTCTTATTTCTAAGTAAACGTACGTAAACCCATACTGTTTAAAAGGCTTGCACAAATGAAAAATAACTAGGAAACTCTGATGTTTTACAGAAATTAGCTAAACGTCTGAAGTCAACTTTAGAAACCTCTACTCTATGTTTTGCTGCTGTTTTAACTTTCTTTTAATTCTATGTTTCAAAATGGAAGGATTAAGACCCAAGACAGCTGATAATTATTCCAACCATCCAAAAGTTGCATCAAAAAATCTGTTCAATACATGAGGTTTATATGTGAATCTGAACCTTTTTTATTGTTTGATTGCATATTTTTTGAATTGTAAGCCACCTACAGTCAGTGATTGAGATGGCAGCAGTGATGGGATTCAACCGGTGTAACAACTGGTTCGCTGGGCACACGCTTCACACAGTGGTAGGATTCAAGTAATTTAACAACCAGTTCTCTGCCCTAATGATTTCTTCTAACAACCAGTTTGCCAAACGGTTCAGAAAGTTAACAACCGGTTCTCCCGAAGTGGTGCGAACTGGCTGAATCCCACCACTGGCTTCGCACAAGCACAGTGCGTTTGAAAAAAGCTCTAAAACATGCCTTCTATTTTGGCCCAGTGAGTAAAACAGCTGAGGTGCAGCAATCTGCTCTGCCAGGATGATCAGATGGGCTTCAAACACAAGAAATATAGGTCAGTATAGTGCAGGGGTGGGCAGGCGGGCCCATCTGATCATCGGAGAAAACCAGTTCTCTCAGCTGATATATCGGAGTTATCAGCACACCTGAACCGGTGCGAACCGGCAGAATCTCACCCCTGGATGGCAGCTATAGAAATTGAATGAATAGATAAATAAATAAACTTGCTGGACTAAAAGATATTTACTTCTCATTCTGAAGTTTATGTAGCAACTTCATCCAGCCATCACACAATTAAATTTATTCCAAAGCTGCTTACTCTGGTCTCTAATGTGAACTAAATAAGAATGCCTTGGTTCACACATTTAACTCAGCCACAGTGAGCTGTATAACTCCAACCAGTGTTATTTGTAAACTATGGTTTAGGGTTAAGCATCTAGGGTGATGATTTAATACACCATAGTTGCATATCTGCCATCTGCCATGATAACATAGCAGATATGTAAACCAAGCTTTTGACTCAGAAGGAAAAATAAAAGTGTACATAAAATCTTGCTTTATCTAGTAGACATACAATAGTCGCAAGAATTTCATTGCATCTATCATTTGGAGAACATTCATGAGGACGTTATCAAAATGCAGGTACCTCAATTGTTCCCAAATTCATCTAAATACATACTTTCTGCTTGTCCTAATTAACATCTCAAAAACCTTAGACAAATCATTTGTTTGCTTCAGATTCTCAAATTTGATTGATTGGTTGATGATGTGCCATCAAGTCTCTTAAGGATTCTGAACGACCACATTTTTTTTTCCACGATGCTCAGAAGACACTTCATAATTGACTGCAATTATAATTGGTACAAAAAATGTGAAATGACATTTGCCTAATAGATTTTTACTGGTAGATCAATCCCATGCTTTAGGAACCTGAAGCTTACAATTCGGAACAAATTAAGAAGAAAAATAAAGCAGTTCTGATACAAGCTTTCACAAGCATACAAAAAATCTAGATACAGATAAGTGAAATGAGAAAACCCTGCTTTGTTGTATGTGTGCATACACATAAAACACAGAAACATATCTATACATGCATACATATGCAGACACACGTATATACATACAATACACACAACTAAACATGAATGCACGTCAAACTGTGATACATTGCACAGAACTGACATTTTGGCTTCTACTTGAAAAAAAAGTCACAAAAGATGTTTGTGCCTCCCAGCCAGATGGTATTTGATAATAAATTGCTTGCAGATCACTTGTATCGTAACCTTTTAAAACTTATTTTCAATATCCCTGATTGTTTAAACTGCTGAGTTATTAAATGCTTTCCTTCTATTAATGGTACTTGCTAAAGGGTAACTCAGCCAAATGGCAAATTTATTAAGACTGCAAAAATACTTTAGCAGTAATAACCAAAGTCATTTGGTCATTTTTAATCCAATTAAAAAAATATGCAACAGAAGATTTCTGAAAAATAAGAAAGTCTGAAACTACTATGTAACCTTGATTGAAAAAATAATATAGGTTTTTTTTTTAAGTAACATCAGCAAAATAGTTGGCTCATTGCCACTCGACTGTTTAAATCAGAAAATACTAAAGTCAACCTGTGCTGATCTCCTTCCTGTGGATTCATATTCATATTTTATAAATCTACTCATAAAACCTGTAAGTTTAAATAGATTTATATAGATTTACTTAGCTGCATATGCTAAAAGAAGTAGACTTCTTTCCTGCATGAATATTACAACATTTCACATAAAAGTAAATAGAAAATTTGCTTCTATTTATATTTATTTGCAAACTCAATTCTGTTGAGTTTTTTTACACATTGGTCATTTGACTTCATGATTCCTAATAACCTGGCAGTTAAAAACCACTAATAAAATTTATTAGTCAAATTTAGCTCCATCATTTGATTTTCAATTTATTATCAAATTTACACTTTGCCATTTTCCTGAAGTAAGGACCCAAGATGGCTTATAACTCTAAAACAAAATGTATTATATAAGCATGACAGGAAAATCAATATCATTAAAATCATTGCACTAGAGATAGAAATATGGAGAGGTTGCAGGGAAAGCAGGAAGGAGGAAGGAGAGAAGAATGTTAGATTGTACGAAGCATGCCACAGAGTTTAGGGTTAACCCAAACCCTAGTTTAATTTTCATTTCAAACTCAAGGCCCATGGGGCCGGCCTGGAAATATCAAAGGAGTGACCCGCAGTGCCTCTGCTGGCTAAAACAGGCCACATGAAGTTGTCCCACAGCCCCTTTTCAGCCTCCATGGCCTCCTGCAGCACTCTGCTGGCTGAAAACTGCCCGTTTTCAGGAAGCAGAGTGCTGCAGGAAGCCATGGAGGGCAAAAATGAGATGCAGGGGGCCCCATGTGCCCCCCCTGCACTCTGTTTTGGCTAGTAAAGTGCTGTGGAAGGCCGTTCAAGCCAAAAATAAGCAGCCCCCCTGTGCCCCGTTTTGGCCAGCAGGGTGCTACAGGAGGTGTCTGTCCCATCTCCCTCTTCTCCCCACTGGTCCGCAGAGGAGAACTACAATGCTGGTTCGGCCCTCGAAGAAATCCAGTTTGACAATCCTGTCCTAGACTGTTAGCAAAATGAAAAATCTTGACTCTACAAGTATTTTAAATTTTTTAAATATCTGTTCTGACCCAGCTCCCCAAACGCGACAAACCCTCTGTAATTAATCAACGATTCCTTTATTAGGAGCACCAGTAGCCCCGGCGAAAAGTTTCTCTCTCGCAGCAGGCTAACAAGTCCATCCGGTAGGGAGATGAATAGTTGTCTGCTACATCTATTCATCTCCACCTCCTGCCTTTTATCCCCAGTGCTAGGGTGGGGCTTCGCTAGCAGCAGTGGCTCTTCCGTCCTGAGGATCGGACCACATATTTCCACTGTTCTCCCCTCCTCTGCCTTGTGCACAACCGCACATCAGGCACTGGACCCAGCTGTTCGTCCTCTTCGTCATGAGCCACCTCCAGAGCTGGGGGCTGTTGTCTCTTTCTCCGACAGCTCCATTCCCTCTTCCCCCTCAGAGCTATCAGGTTGCCTTGATGCTAATCCTGACTCCCAAACCTCCTCCTCATCAGATTTGGGTGCTGGAGGGGCCAGCAGCCGACAGGCCACAACAACATCTATGTGCTTTTGCCTATGGCTCTTCAAATTTTGCAGAACTACATCTTCCATCTTCCCTCAGTTTCCCATGATGACTAGGAACTTCAGAGGATTACAGGTACATCAACGGAAGTGCCATAAGTTCTCCATCTCAGTCAAAATGCAATATGAATCAGTTGCCATAAACACAAGAGAATGTACAGTCTCTACAGTACACAATAAATACCCAAACATAGTTCATAATAGTTGTGTGGAATTTCCATCAGTGATATAACATTATATCCAGGGTTTTATAAAAAGGAAAATCTTACACTCCATTCTAGTGCCATTCTCGGCTCCTTCACGGGTCCATTACTGATGCCCAGGTTGAGGTTTTGAACAGGAGTCAGATGCTGAAGGCCAGACCTGGAGATTGCTTTCCTGTAAGAGAGGAATAACAAATAGAAATTTAAAATGATTGTATTTGCCATCCTATTTCATCCCCCCCTCCCCCAGTGGTGGGTTGATACCGGTTCGCCCCAGATCAGACAAACCGGTAGCAGAGGTGGCGGGAGGTTCCACCCACCCACCCAGATGCTTCTGCACATGTGCAGAAGCATCGCACGCATGAGCGCACCCACAATTGAACCAGTAGCGACAGGTTTTGAAACCCACTATTGATTCCCCCCCTAATCTGCATGTAAAAAGCATTTTAAAAAAGGAACCATTTATTAATCATGTATCACTTCATCAGCAACAGGGAATGAGCCCCTTTCATGAAATTACTTGGATGTGCAATATTCTTAATTAAAGTCGCTCTCTATATAAATTCAGTTGGAAGAAATATCTACTGGGCTGATCAGAAATTTGTTCTGAGCCAGCAATAACGTAACATCCTCCTTTAGCCAGGAATTGAGAGTAGCTGTGAATACAACGAAGCATTAGTTTCATCCAATTTCAATTTAAACTAAATGCATTTCATTAGGGTTCTCTAGATCTTTTATCCCTATTAGTCTCGGCTGGTTTTCCATTATCAGTTGATTTTTTTTCTAACTGTTCAATGTTGCTGTTTAAATTTGATGTATGACAATTTCATATTTTGTGTTTTTATTGGACTTTCACTGCGCTGTATTAACTGGAATCTAAGCAATCTAAATTCACACAAAAACAGTATCATTTTGTACAATCGGTCAGCATGCGGTGCAATCCGTAATGTCATCATGTGCATCATGACATCAGTGCAAAAAACAATATGAATTTTGTAATTTGTGTTGGTCACCTCACTATACTTTAAATCACCATGGTAGTAATTACATTTCTGCAGCAATAAAATTGTTTAAAGGGAAGATTCTAGGTTTGTTGTTGTTCTCCTTACTTCAGAAGCTGTTCAGTCTAAATGTCTGAAAGCCCAGCTCCATGTCCTTTTATTCAACTCCCAATGTCCTTGTTCAACTTCAACTTGGCTGCGTTTTTCTTGGGGCCTACCTGAGAATTTGCCATCTTGGATTTTGGCTGAAGCAAATTGTTTAGGGCGCATCTCTGGTTCACTTCACCCTACTGAATGGGTTCTCCTCACCACTGAGGAAGCAAATTGATTCTATCTAGAATATTATGGTGCCTCTCACTCCAGGCAATATTGTCTTCTAGCCCAGATAAAGCCTTAAAGGTAAGGTAAAGGTTCCCCTCGCACTAACGTGCTAGTCGTTCCTGACTCTAGGGGGCGATGCTCATCTCCGTTTCAAAGCCAAAGAGCCAGCGCTGTCCGAAGACGTCTCCGTGATCATGTGGCCGGCATGACTCAATGCCAAAGGTGCACGGAACGCTCTTACCTTCCCACCAACAGTGGTCCCTATTTTTTCTACTTGCATTTTTACGTGCTTTCGAAACTGCTAGGTTGGCAGAAGCTGGGACTAGTAATGGGAACTCACCCCGTTACACGGCAGCACTAGGGATTCGAACCGCCGAACTGCTGACCTTTCGATCAACAAGCTCAGCTGTCTTAGCCCCTGAGCCACCTTAATCAAATTCAAACAGAGGTTTTAGATTTATAAAATGACAGTGCCAAAAACCAATTTTTATTGTGGTGCAATTGCAAGTTCTCCATGGACAATTCCTAGCTACTTCTATAATATCCTGAGTATTTCATACAGGAGGCTTTTCTCCTTGGTTTATATTGGTATATTATATAGACAAATATACTAGTCTCCCAAACAACAATCATACCTGTTTCTATTCGGGTATAGAGCTACAGTCAATAATCTAATATTATTGTACTGCTCACTGTCACAATTATCTGACATTCATAAAACTGATTAGCAGAATGTTTAATTGTCTTTATGATCAAGAAACTACAATTATCCTGTCATAAAACCTAACTTTGACAATCCCTACAAAGATTGCCAAATTTTTTGAAATAGCCCTGGCTTGCAGCAGCTGACGAACGTTCTCTTTTCACTACTGTTTCATGGAGGAGAGTTGTCCTGCATTTTAATTTTTATATATTTGTATTTTATTGGTGTCTCTGTATTTTAAATTCTGCATTTGTGTTGTATTGGTCTGGGACAAAAAATAAAATAAATAAATATACATCACATTGATATCTATTTCCAAATATACATATCCTTCTTGTTTTTGCCTATTTGTTCTAGTAATTCATTTTGACATAAGGTAAAGGTAAAGGTTCCCCTCACACATACGTACTAGTCGTTCCTGACTCTAGGGGGCGGTGCTCATCTCCGTTTCAAAGCCAAAGAGCCAGCGCTGTCCAAAGACGTGTCCTAATCATGTGGCCGGCATGACTAAACACCGAAGGTGCACAAAATGCTGTTACCTTCCCACCGAGGTGGCCCCTATTTTTCTACTTGCATTTTTACATGATTTTGAACTGCTAGGTTGGCAAAAGCTGGGACAAGTAATGGGAGCTCACTCCATTATGCAGCGCTAGGGATTCAAACCCCCGAACTGCCAACCTTGCTGATCGACAAGCTCAGCATCTTATCCACTGAGCCACTGCGTCCCCTTCATTGAACACACATATAAGCTTGCAAAATACATAATTTTTTTGATTCAAAGGATTGTAGATTCTTATGATTCAAAAGAATGTAGTCTTGCCAAGGTCTCACATATTATTAGAAAAAGCATCATGTACCAACCTAGCTAGAATGGACTGTTAAACAATCCTTTTGGCAGTTATTTTAGTCTCTCACTCTCTAATCTCCCCTGCAGAAACTCCACGTATGCTTTTTATAGTGCCAAGACAGTACCTATTCCTGTACTCTTCCCATTCTATTTATATATTGCATGGATGTACAGCACTTCCACCTCTTTCTTCCCTTTTTTCTCCAGATCTGCCAGTTTATGTAGTTATGAGACTTGTAATCAGCTTCCCCAGCCTAATTATCAAGTACTAAATACATGACATAAATACCCATTACTGAAATAAGTCTAACTCCGCTTGGCAGAATATTTTGCTGCGTAATAGCAATGTGCTTTTCTTGCGGTAACATATTGTTGAGAAATCATTTTGACTGAACACAACTAAACAAATAGCTTCAGATGATCTATTTTAAAATGCCTCTGAGATTGCTTTCATGCCAATATGTGGCTGTCATCACAAGAGAAACATCAAAAGTGTTCCTGGAGCTCACATGCTGTTGACTCCAAACCCAAACAACACAGTGAATTCCAATTCTTAATTTGCTTACACCTAATAGACAGAATCTTGCCAGACTAAAGCTATAACCTTCCAACCTAATAGAGATTACCTGGGAGATTCTAGGGTGTGACTTGTTAGTTGTGAAGTCCAAGGTATTTCAGTTTCATATTCAGGATCTGGCCTTCTAAAGAGTAGTCAGGGTGTCCTCCCACTGTCATCCAGTTCAGGACTGAGCAATCTCTTATTTTTGGACTCCCTCTGGAATGTACAGCCTCTGCCCTGGGAAACTTTGGTGCTGTTACAAAGATTGCCCCCACTCTTTCTTCAGATGCACATCCATCATACATCCATTCTTCATATAACAACATTTGCAAAGACAGCAAACATGAAAAGGCATTCCTTCATTAGAAACAGAGGTGGGTTTCAGCAGATGACGAACGTTCTCTTTTCACTACTGTTTCATGGAGGAGAGTTGTCCTGCATTTTAATTTTTATATATTTGTATTTTATTGGTGTCTCTGTATTTTAAATTCTGCATTTGTGTTGTATTGGTCTGGGACAAAAAATAAAATAAATAAATATACATCACATTGATATCTATTTCCAAATATACATATCCTTCTTGTTTTTGCCTATTTGTTCTAGTAATTCATTTTGACATAAGGTAAAGGTAAAGGTTCCCCTCACACATACGTACTAGTCGTTCCTGACTCTAGGGGGCGGTGCTCATCTCCGTTTCAAAGCCAAAGAGCCAGCGCTGTCCAAAGACGTCTCCTAATCATGTGGCCGGCATGCCTAAACACCGAAGGTGCACAAAATGCTGTTACCTTCCCACTGAGGTGGCCCCTATTTTTCTACTTGCATTTTTACATGATTTTGAACTGCTAGGTTGGCAAAAGCTGGGACAAGTAATGGGAGCTCACTCCATTATGCAGCGCTAGGGATTCAAACCCCCGAACTGCCAACCTTGCTGATCGACAAGCTCAGCATCTTATCCACTGAGCCACTGTGTCCCCTTCATTGAACACACATATAAGCTTGCAAAATACATAATTTTTTTGATTCAAAGGATTGTAGATTCTTATGATTCAAAAGAATGTAGTCTTGCCAAGGTCTCACATATTATTAGAAAAAGCATCATGTACCAACCTAGCTAGAATGGACTGTTAAACAATTCTTTTGGCAGTTATTTTAGTCTCTCACTCTCTAATCTCCCCTGCAGAAACTCCACGTATGCTTTTTATAGTGCCAAGACAGTACCTATTCCTGTACTCTTCCCATTCTATTTATATATTGCATGGATGTACAGCACTTCCACCTCTTTCTTCCCTTTTTTCTCCAGATCTGCCAGTTTATGTAGTTATGAGACTTGTAATCAGCTTCCCCAGCCTAATTATCAAGTACTAAATACATGACATAAATACCCATTACTGAAATAAGTCTAACTCCGCTTGGCAGAATATTTTGCTGCGTAATAGCAATGTGCTTTTCTTGCGGTAACATATTGTTGAGAAATCATTTTGACTGAACACAACTAAACAAATAGCTTCAGATGATCTATTTTAAAATGCCTCTGAGATTGCTTTCATGCCAATATGTGGCTGTCATCACAAGAGAAACATCAAAAGTGTTCCTGGAGCTCACATGCTGTTGAGTCCAAACCCAAAAACAACACAGTGAATTCCAATTCTTAATTTGCTTACACCTAATAGACAGAATCTTGCCAGACTAAAGCTATAACCTTCCAACCTAATAGAGATTACCTGGGAGATTCTAGGGTGTGACTTGTTAGTTGTGAAGTCCAAGGTATTTCAGTTTCATATTCAGGATCTGGCCTTCTAAAGAGTAGTCAGGGTGTCCTCCCACTGTCATCCAGTTCAGGACTGAGCAATCTCTTATTTTTGGACTCCCTCTGGAATGTACAGCCTCTGCCCTGGGAAACTTTGGTGCTGTTACAAAGATTGCCCCCACTCTTTCTTCAGATGCACATCCATCATACATCCATTCTTCATATAACAACATTTGCAAAGACAGCAAACATGAAAAGGCATTCCTTCATTAGAAACAGAGGTGGGTTTCAGCAGATTCTGACCAGTTCTGGAGAACTGGTAGTAGAAATTTTGAGTAGTTTGGAGAACTGGTAGTAAAAATTCTGACTGGCCCTGCCTCCATCTATTCTCTGCCTCCCAAGTCCCAGCTGATTAGGAGGAAATGGGGATTGTGCAGTAACCTTCCCCTGGAGTGGGGTGGGAATGGAGATTTTACAGTATCCTTCCTCTGCCACGCCCCCAAGCCATGCCCACCAAGCCACACCCACAGAACCGGTAGTTAAAAAAAATTGGAACCCACCACTGATTAGAACTGCTTTGTACTATGTTCAAATGACAAACGTAAGAGCTTACAAGTTCTTCCCTGATGCTGACCAAAAATAATTTGTCACCAGGAGTAGTGCATCCCCAGGAGTGCTCCCACTCACCCTTACTTTCAGAATCCCTCCTGCCCAGTTTATATCCAATGTCTACTTTCCTGTGATTCAAGTGCCCCCAACATGGCATCCTGTAACTATGAGCCTACATTGCTAGGGATTATATTCAACTAAAAAATAGCAATTTGAGAAAGCTGATATGACATACATCTCAGCAAGTTCCAGCCTGGGATGTCATGTCTAGGCACTAAAACAAAACATAGTCAGGTCTTGGTCTTGGTTAGTTATTGAATGAGAGACTTGGAGAGTACACCATGGTTGTAGGTTAGCTTGGAAAGATGAAATGATATCTTAGAAGAAAGAAGTAGGGGAACCACTTCTATGGGGCATGCTTAAGAGCAGGGGTCTCCAACCTTGGCAACTTTAAGACTTGTGGACTTCAGCTCCCAGAATTCTGGGACTTGAAGTCCACAAGTCTTAAAGTTGCCAAGGTTGGAGACCCCTGCTTAAGAGCACCAGCATGCCTACCATCCCTGTCCTAATGTTCCCTTTAATTGTATTCACTTTATGTATTCAATTCATGCTTATACTTATATATATTATCTAATATGTACTCGACAAAATAAATAAAATAAAATAAAATGTTGTCCAGAAAACAGCATGACATATCCATGAATCCATCATGAGCCAACAGTGTACAGCAGCTGCCAAAAAAGCCAACACAGTTCTAGGCTGCATAAACAGAGGGATAGAATCAAGATCAAGTAAAGTGTTAATACCACTTTATAATGCCTTGGTAAGTCCACCCTTGGAATACTGCATCCAGTTTTGGTCACCACGATGTAAAAATGATGTTGAGACTCTAGGAAGATTCAGAGAAGAGCAACAAAGATGATTAGGGGACTGGAGGCTAAAACATATGAAGAACGGTTGCAGGAACTGGGTATGTCTAGTTTAATGAAAAGAAGGACTAGGGGAGACATGATAGCAGTGTTCCAATATCTCAGGGGTTGCCACAAAGAAGAGGGAGTCAAGCTATTCTCTAAAGCACCTGAGGGTAGAACAAGAACCGATGGGTGGAAACTAATCAAGGAGAGAAGCAACTTAGAACAATTAATCAACTTGCCTCCAGAAGTTGTGAATGCTCCAACACTGGAAGTTTTTAAGAAGATGTTGGATAACCATTTGTCTGAAATGGTGTAGGGTTTCCTGCCTAGGCAGGGGGTTCAACTAGAAGACCTCCAAGGTCCCTTCCAACTCTGTTATTCTATTCTATTTCTTCTATCATATATTAGATGAAAGATTTTGTCTGGATTTACACACTGCCCGAACCCATAATATGATTTATTTGGGTCTGGCACATTGAATCCAGCCACTTTGATTTGTAAGCATAAATTATGTCTTTGTTTCATAGATGAATACCATTAGCCCTTGACTTACAATAGTTCATTTTGAGACAGTTCAACCTTACAAGAGCATTGAAAAAAGTGACTTATGACTGTTGTTCACACTTGGGAGCATAGTAGCATCCCCATGGTCATGTGATCAAAATTCAGATGCTTGGCTACTTGGCTCATTTTCATAATTGCTGTAGTGTTCAGAGGTCATGTGATCACCTTTTGACAAGCAAAGTCAATTGGGAAGCCAGATCCACTTAAGAACCATGTTATTAACTTAACAACTGCAATGATTCACTTAACAACTGTGGCAAGAAAGGTCATAAAATGGCCAACACTCACTTCATGTTGTTGCTTAGCAACATAAACTTTGAGTTCAGTTGACGTCATAAGTCAAGGACTATCTGTATGAACCTAGTTATGTAGCGTATTGATTTATTTAATCAACACATCTTGATTAAAACAAATTAAAACACATCTTGATTAAAACAAATACTACTAGTGCAGTTTGTGAAGTCAGCCAGAAATGATGCCATCCAAGGAATGTTCATTTTACCCTCATCATTTTTTGCTGAACCTATGTAATCAACCTTTATGACTTCATATGTCTGTTTCTGCCTGATAATTATTTAGAACCTCATTTTCCAGTTTGGTGAACTCTAAATATATTGGATGCCAATTGTTTATCATTCACCACCAGCCAAAGGCTATATTGGCTGAGAATTATGGGAGTTAAAATCTAATATCAGATGGGGAAAAAATTGGCTTATAAGATCCAGTGCTGCACCAAGTCGAGATATGGCTATTACTTTAACAGGACTCAACGGAAAGAGAACTAATATAAGATTCTGTTGCAACTCTCAAGTTCAACATATACTGTAAATAGTCCAACCATGTCTCAAACTATGGAACTGGAAATCTATTTTCAGTGCACTTTTCATACCAATGCTCCTGTATACAATAGCTGTTTACAAATCACATAAACACCTAAAAGTCAGCAGATCCAAAGATGAGAGTAATACTTTATCAGTATAACCAATAAGATTGTGCAATGCTTCAGATTCAATCCCAATGAGTTGCTGAGGAATGAGAGGGGTAGCCAGAAAAAGATGCACCTCAGGCTGTTTTCCAATACTCCCTTTTCCAATTATTTCCATAAATTTTGAAACATATTTCTGACCAGTGGTGGGAGTCAGACAGTTTGGGGCTGGTTCAAGCAAACCGGTAGTTAAATTGCTGGCTGGCCCCACCCCTTCCTACCCCACCCCTTCCAGGAGTCCCCATGTGCCCCATTTTAGCTCCCAGGTAAGTGCAGGGAGGCCTCATAGGCCCAAAATGGGGCATAGGGGAGCAGCGCTCTCCCACCCCCCCCGTCGCCCAATTTCACTCCAAGGAGGCTGCAGGAAGTCTCCTAGGCCCAAAATGGGGCGCTGTTGGGGCAGCACATGCCCCCCATGACCTATTTTTGCTCCCAGGAGGGTGCAGGAGGCTGCATGCTATCTGTCACACCCCCTGACCATGACTACCATGACCACGCCCACCCAGTCATTAGGGCAGAGAATCGGTTGCTAAATTATTTGAATCCCACCACTTTTTCTGACCCACATTATTATCCACTAACTGGCTCCCTACCAATATTTTGCTAAGTGTCAATAACATTTGACTACAGTACAATATATTGGTTGAATTCAGATACAAAGATAAGCTATCTTTGTGATCTGAGAAGTGGGATCAAAATTTGGGGTAATATTTTTAAATTATGTCAGGGCTAAAATGGTTCTTTTAATAGATATAATATAATATAATATAATATAATATAATATAATATAATATAATATAATATAATATAATATAATATAATATAATATAATATAATATAATATAATATAATATAATATAATATAATATAATATAATAATATAATATAATATAATATAATATAATATAATATAATATAATATAATAACAACAGAGTGGGAAGGGACCTTGGAGGCCTTCTAACCCAACCCCCGGCCCAGGCAGAAAACCCTACACCATCTCAGACAAATGGCTATCCAACATTTTCTTAAAAATTTCCAGTGTTGGAGCATTCACAACTTCTGCAGGCAAGTCGTTCCACTTATTAATTGTTCTAACTGTCAGGAAATTTCTCCTTAGTTCTAGGTTGCTTCTCTCCTTGATTAGTTTCCACCCATTGGTTCTTGTTCTACCCTCAGGTGCTTTGGAGAATAGCTTGACTCCCTCTTCTTGGTGGCAACTCCTGAGATATTGGAACACTGCTATCATGTCTCCCCTAGTCCTTCTTTTTATTAAACTAGACATACCGAGTTCCTGCAACCGTTCTTCATATGTTTTAGCCTCCAGTCCCCTAATCATCTTTGTTGCTCTTCTCTGCACTCTTTCTAGAGTGTCAGCATCTTTTTTACATTGCAAGTTAAGACACTTTTTAAGTTAACTATGACAGGTCCACTCAATTTTATTGAAAGGAGCTTTAAGCATTTCTAAGGAATCTGTGAATCAGTCTAAATGTTAATCAATTTAAAGATTTGCCAGGTAGCAAGATTAGATTTGATCTGAGTTTCAAAAGCAACAAGACTCAATTAGAATAATGCAGATTCAATTCAATAAAAGGTTCAACCATAGGCTACAATGGGAGAATTTCTGAATAAATTTAACACTTTAATCTATTGGGTTAGTATGGACGGAGCTCCTGGCTGGATATATTTGCGTATGTTTTGCATATTCTCTGTCTTGTTCGTTTGTTTTTTACTGAATTTTTAACTTTGTGAGCTGCTCAAGAGTCAGTCTGGAGCCAGGCAGAACTGAAATCAAATAAATAAACACAGCAAGAATGGTACATCCTTTAGAGAACATGAACTCTGCTGAATTAAATCTAGATATCTTCAAAGTTTTCACTCAGATATTAACCTGCACTTCTTTTAAGAAAGAGGTCAGCACAGATGAACAAAGCAATGTCCAAATTGTTCATCAAAACTTCTAAAAGTTAACCATCGCTTGTGCACAGTGGTGAAATCCAATTTTTTTACTACAGATTCTGTGGGAATGGCTTGGTGGGCATGGCAGGGGAAGGATACTGCAAAATCCCCATTCCCTCCCCACTCCTGGGGGAAGGATATTGCAAAATCTCCATTCCCACCCCACTCTGGGGCCAGCCAGAGGTGGTATTTGCCAGTTCCTCCGAACTACTCAAAATTTCCGCGACTGGTTCTCCAAACTACTCAAAATTTCTGCTACCAGTTCTCCAGAACCTGTCAGAACCTGCTGGATTTCACCCCCTGCTTGTGCAACCATTTTTTAAAAGTAAATAAATAGGACAAGTGAGAATAATACTATTAATTCTAGTAATTCTATTCTGATACAAAGAAAAACAACAAGTGCATTATCTATCATGAGCCACAGCGGTGCAGTGGTTAGAGTGCAGTACTGCAGGCTACTTCTGCTGACTGCCGGCTGCCTGCAATTTGACACTTCAAATCTCGCCAGGCTCAAGGTTGACTCAGTCTTCCATCCTTCCGGGGTGGGTAAAATGGGGAACCAAATTGTTGGGGACAATATGCTGTTTAACAATAAACCTGTTTTTAATTCACCCCAAGCAAACTTGCCTCAACAAATTCTATGCGACGCATAAGACAGAAATAACACAGCAGAAACTAATATATTCCCTTGTCCTTTCCTGATCATGGGCAAATACTCTAATAGTCAGGGTTCACAAAGCTGATAAAACATGTTGGCTGGCTACAGAGAATATGCCAGGCAATGCTTTGGATTATTTTTAGAAGTAATGACATTCATTCATAATTACAAAAGCTGGGATTCTAGCAGGGGTTTAAATAATGGGAGGAAAACGATGAATCATTAACACATTATTTACAAACATGATAAACTTTGTAGCCAGTTTCACGTACAGAATTGTTACACCGCTACACAATTTGCCATTAGTTTAAACAAAATCAAATCCTGAAATAGATCTAATTGGCATTAAGCTAACCTTGGACAATAATCAATGAACCGTATCTGTTCATGAAGTAAATAACATATAAAGTGAATGGCAACAGATGGTACAAAGCCATATCCCAGATATAGTTTCAGGACAGAATGAGAAGTGGGTAAATTTCTCGTAACAAAACCTGTCATTGGCTCAGGCTTCCTGAAAAGCGATCTAACAATGGTGCTCTTTCCAGGAGGTTATTTTGACTACCTTTTTCCACCAGCCACTTCCCAAACCTGCCAAGCAAAGACTTGTTATTTTGAATCTGGAAGTAAAAATGATAATCTCCCATGACATTTTATAACAAGTCAATTTGAAAGTTAAGATGGAGGGCTGGCATGTCTGTTGCAATGAACAGATCCACAGAACAAAAGTCGGACCCCACGACATTGACTGCCTCAAAATCAACAACAAATTCTCAGACGTTCAAAGCCAGTTTAAGCAGCACTCCAACAAAATTTGTATTCATAAAACAGAGATAATTTCCTTAGCATCATCCTACATTAAAATGTCTAGCACAGGGGTAGTCAACCTTTTTATACCTATCGCCCACTTTTGTATCTCTGTTAGTAGTAAAAGTTTCTAACCACCCACCGGTTCCACAGTAATGTGCCATGTATCGTTGTCTGCGAATGCCTCTCGCGCGTCGTGGATTGGGTTTTGGGAGGGGCGCCAGCTATCAGCTCTGCTTGTCTGTTACAGCTGGGTGGTGTGGGGGGAGATGCACGAGTTATTCTGGGACGAGGCTCTTTTGTTTGCAGTCGCACTATAGTGCTATTAAGTTTCACTTACGTAACATAAACTAAACTTATGCACGGGTGATACAAATAGTATATTTTTAGAAATTTAAATTGTCATGGGGAATTTTATGAATTTTATGAGCCTGGCGGACTTCAACTCCCAGAATTCTCCAGCCAGCTGGCTGGGGAGTTCTGGGAGTTGAGGTCCGCCGGGCTTGGGGTGGCCGGGGTTGGAGACTCCTACTCTAGATGATATTGAAATCTCCCTTGAATGTTACGCTCTTCCTTCATCAGTACACTTGTTTTCTTTATGTGTTTAATGTGACCGTTTGAGTACTGTATGTGTTAATTTCTACTTTTTTAATATTTAAAATTGCTTTTCAATAAATGTATTCCGTTGATTCCAAAAAAAAAAAGAAAAAAAATGTTTTTAAATAATGCTATGAATTTTTTTTAAAAAGTCAATTAAATTAAAAAAAGGGAAAGTGCTTCAGTATCGGACAAAACCCTTACTGCCCACCATGAAATCGGGAATGCCCACTAGTGGGCGGTAGGGACCAGGGTGACTACCACTGATCTAGCAGGATTGAAATACAGCCATGCCTATACATGTGAGTATCTGTCTGAGGAAAAGCACAATGATTATCTTGATTGTCTTGTCCTCATCTTTCTGTCTTACAGGTAGTCCTCGACTTACAACAGTTCATTCAGTGACTGAAATTACAACAGTACTGAAAAAATGACTTATGAACATTTTTCACACATATAACCATTGCAACATCCCCATGATCACATGATTTATATTAGGATGCTGACCAGTGGTGGGTTTCAAATTTTTTTACTATCAGTTCTGTGGGTGTGGCTTGGTGGGCGTGGAAGGGGAAAGGATACTGCAAAATCCCCATTTCCTCCCGATCAGCTGGGACTTGGGAGGCAGAGAATAGATGGGAGAGGGGCCAGTCAGAATTTTTACTACCAGTTCTCTGAACTATTCAAAATTTCCACTACCAGTTCTCCAGAATTGGTCAGAACCTGCTGAAACCCACCTCTGATGCTGCGCTAGGGGGGCGCAGACACAACACACATTTATGATGATTGCAGCATTCTGGGGTCATATGATCCCCATTTGCAATCTTCTGACAAGCAAAGTCAATGGGGAAGCCAGATTCACTTATCAACCATGTTACTAATTTAACAACTGCAGTGATTCAATTAACAAATGTGACAAGAAAAGTTGTAAAATAAAGCAAAACTCACTTAACAAATTTCTCACTTAGCAACATAAATTTTAGGCTCAATTGTGGTCGTAAATCGAGGATTACCTGTATAGTCTTTCAAGGGATGTCTGACTTCATTGGGAACATCTTCCAACACAACTCATATAGCAGAACTTCTCTTCACAGAACTAAAAACTCCTAGCCACAGGGATACAAATATCAAAGGCCTTAACAATTAATGCTAAATTGAGAAAGTGCCCATCTTCCCTATAAACACTTGGCTGCACTTCTGTTCTTTCTAACTGGCTTGCGAAGGAGGCTTCATTGTGGTTTCAGTAGCTCTCAATTTCTTTAAACCTGGTTTGAAATAGCTTTGCTTTCTATTGGTTTGTTCTGAAGTTCCTGGAGCAGAAACAACAGCTACTTCATTGCTTCTTAATCTAGTTTAAGGCCTAATAAATGAGTATCTAGTGCTCCGTAAACCTGATATTTCTGAAGTAAGACAAGGATGGAAAAATAACATCCTGAACAGGCTTTCTTCAAATCTGGAGCTCATCTATGGAGTTCTTGATTTGGATCATTTGATCTCTTTCCTATGTTCATACAGTAGGGAAAGTCCGCCACCAAAATGGGGGGAAACTCTGGCAATTTTCACCAGTTTATACAATTTTATAGAATTACACTCTGTGTACCTGAAGCCTTTATCAATCAGTAGCTATCTCACAAACTATTTTAATTAAGAGGTCTCTTCAAATTTCTCCTATTCACAATGATGTCACAAAGAAGGGATAGTTGTCCCTTTTTTTTTTATTTTTATTCAAAAAGTTTTACAAAATTTTTTCCCCCCCTTTCCCCCCCTCCTCCCCCTCCTTCGCAACCCCTCCCCGACTTCCCGGAACAAGCACAAGGTATAGTTAAAAGTAAAACAAACATATGCTAAAAAAATTTCGTCCCAACTTAATTATACCCCTACAATCATCAATTCCTAACTTCCCCCCAAAGCAATCAAACATAATACATCATAATCATTCAAAGACAGTCTGATAACTCTTAGTCTGATATCTACGTTGAATATAGTCAATCCATTTTTTCCATTCCTTTAAGTATCTTTCTTGCGTATTGTCTTTCAAAAAGGCTGATATCTTCGCCATCTCAGCCAAATTGGCAACTTTCAATATCCATTCTTGTATTGTTGGTACTTCTTTTTTCTTCCAATATTGTCCTATTAGTAATCTTGCTGCAGTTATTAGATTTAAAATCAATTTAGTCTCAATTACTGTACAATCCGTAATAATTCCCAACAAGAAAAATTGCGGCAGGAACTTTATCTTCTTTTTCAGAACATTTTGTAAAATCCACCAAATTTTTATCCAAAAGGCCTTTATGTCCTTACAAGTCCACCAAATGTGAAAATATGTAGCGTCATCACAATTACATCTCCAACATTTTGCTTGCATTTCTGGATACATACACGATAATTTTTTAGGATCTAGATGCCATCTATAAAACATTTTATAAAAGTTTTCCCTCAGATTCTGTGCCTGCGTGAATTTAACATTTCTAACCCAAATTCTTTCCCACGTTTCCAATAATATTGGCTCCTGAAAATTTTGTGCCCACTTTATCATACAGTCCTTTACCAAGTCCCTTTCAGAATCTATTTCAAGTAACACATTATACAATCTCTTTATATGCTCCTGAGACTGATTTCTAATTTGCTTTACCAAATTTCCCTCGTTCTGCTCTATACCAATTTTCTGATCTCCCTTCCATCTAGCACGTAATTGCTCATATTGAAACCAAGTATAATTTTTCCCTTCCTCTCTTAATACTTGCAGAGATTTTAACTGCAAATTACCTCTTTCAGTATACAAAAGATCTTTATATGTAATCATTTCCTGATTCTGTTCTATGTTTATATTTTCTACTGTATGTCTAGGACTTGCCCATATAGGAACCTTATAATTTAGTTTATAAGAGTATTTTTCCAAACACATGAAGGGCATTTCTTAGCACATGATTTTTAAAGGCCTTATCCACTTTTTGTCATAAATTAAATATGCATGCCATCCATATAACAAATCATAACCTTCTATATTCAAAATTCTGTCCTCTGTTAAATTAAACCAATCACTTATTGCAGAGAGAGCAGCTGCTTCATAATATAATTTAAAATTAGGCATTTTAAACCTCCCTTTCCGAGAATCTTGAATTATTTTCATTTTAACCCTAGCTTTTTACCTTCCCATATAAATTTGTTAATTCCTTCTGCCATTCCTCAAGATTCTTATCTTTCTTAATTATTGGTATCATCTGAAAGAGGAATAAAAATCTAGGTAAAACATTCATTTTAATAGCAGCAATTCTCCCAGCAAAGATAATTGCAATTTTTCCAAACAATCAACTCCTTCTGAACTTTTGCCATAAAACCTCATAGTTATTCTTATACAATTTCACATTTGATGACGTAATATAAACCCTAAGTACTTAACCTTCTTTACAATTTCAAATCCTGTTACTTCCTCTAGTTTTTCTTTCTGTTGTCTGGCCATATTTTTATTATCACTTTTGTCTTTTCTGATTTACCTTAAACCCTGAGACATTCCCATATTGATCAATTATTTCCAACAAAGATTTACTAGAATTTATAGGGTTTGTTAAAGTAATCACCAAATCATCTGCAAAAGCTCTTAACTTATATTCATACTGTCTAACTCTAATTCCTCTATCTCCTTTACTTCTCGTATTTTATCCAATAATGGTTCTAGAGTTAAAATAAACAATAATGGTGATAAAGGACATCCCTGTCTTGTTCCTTTCGCAATCTTAAAAGGTTCTGTTAAGCTACCATTGATTATAATCTGTGCTGTTTGCTCTCCATAAATTGCCCTAATTATTCTTAAAAAACCATCTCCAAATTGCATCTTTTCTATTAATTTAAATAAAAAATCCCAATGCAATCGATCAAAAGCTTTCTCTGCATCGAGAAAATAAATGCTGCTGGAATAAAATTTTTCTTTTCTAAGTACTCCAGTAAATTAACAATCTGCCTAACATTATTCCTCATCTGTCTCCCTTTTATAAATCCAGATTGATCATTATGAATTCTTCGCTGCAGAATCAACATTAATCTATTAGCTATTATTTTAACAAAAATCTTATAATCATTATTTAAAAGTGAGATTGGCCTATAATTCCCAGGTTTAGAACAATCCTGTTCCTCTTTTGGTATCAATGAAATAAAGAGGTTCTCCATGAGGGGAATTCTCCTAGTTGTATCTGATTAAATAATTCCTTAAGTGGACCTAACATCTCATCCTGTAAATTCCTATAATAACTAACTGTAAGCCCATCCGTACCAGGAGTTTTCCCATTTTAATTGTTTAATTACCAAAATAATTTCTTCCGAGGTTATAGGCGATTCAATTCATCCGTTTGTTCTAAAGTTAAATTTTAACCTTATATTCCTTCAAATATTTATCAATATCCTATTCAATATATTATCTTTAAGATATAAATTTGTATAATATTCTAAAAAGCTTTTTAATTTTATCCTGTTGATATCTCTCTTTACCTTTGTATTCTATTTTTCTATAGTACGTTGTTTTGTCTTTTCCTTAAAGTGTATGCTAACCACCTACCAGGTCTATTTGCATTACAAAAGTATTATGTTTGGCATATTGTATATTTGTTGCCACCTGATCAGCCATTATCATATTAAATTGATTCTGTAGTAACTTTATTGCATCTTTAAGTTTTGATCATGTGGGTTATGTATTAATAATTGTTGTTTCTTATAAATTTCCTCTTCTAAATACCTACGCTGTCTTTGTTGCTTATTTCTCTGTCTATTATTAAGATATATTAATACACCTCTCATAAAAGCTTTACTGCAGTCCCAAACCATTTCTATCGATGTTTCATTATTCAAATTATAATCAAAAAATTCTTTCATCTGCTTTTTACATTGATTTACATTATCCTGATATCTAAACAAATTTTCATTTAATCTCCAAGTTCTTCTACCCTCTTTTCCATATTGCAATTCCATCCAAACAGGACTATGATCAGACAAACATCTTGGAAATATCTTAGTTTTCTTCACCCTAAAAAGCAAATCATTAGAAATTAAAATAAAATCAATACGTGAAGGTGCCTATCAGAGAAAAAATGAAGATTTATGAGGATTAATGCTGTTTGGAATGCAGTATGGATGAAAGTTAATAAATCATGAAGTGGAAGTGTTAATAGCCCAGCAGACTGAATTTAAAACTGGTAGGTCATTTGAAACTGCTTGAATTAAGGAGTTTTACCCTATGACAACATACAGATGAGTTTGGAATAAACTGCTGTCTTTTGCTTTCCTTATTATAATTATCTGTTCTGTGTTAAATGCTGAGGCTAAGGAATATCAAAGACTGAATTTGCTAATGAGAAGAATTTTATGAATGATCTTTGTGCTACTGACTGGCTGAAGAAGATTTTATTAGGTGGCTAATTTATTTTATTATTATTTTTCTTTTGAGAGGAAATTAATAGCTTGTTTATATTATAGAAAACAAAAAAAGGACTTTGTTTTGAAGTTCAAGCTGGTTTTTTTTTTTTCTTCTCTGCCGACGTGGAGAAAAAATGGCGCTGATTAAGCTGTGAGGTAATTGTGTTTCTTTGTGGAGTGAATATGACTCATAAGTTACTGATAAGCTACTAACGAGTGCAAATAAGCCGTTTCGCTTCAATTAAAAGATTGTCATCCCTTGATCTTCATCAAGACCCTCTGTAAAATTGGTTTGACTGCTGTCCTTTGATCTTCACTAAGACTCTTTGAAAAATTGGAATCCCAGTTTGAGAAATTTTTTGGTTTTTTTGTTTTTTTCAAAATGACTCAACAACTTTCAGAAACGCAGCAAATTGCTGCAGCTTTAAATAAAATTGGGGAAAAAATAGCAGGACTATCAGAGCGTATAGATAATTTGACA
The DNA here is from genome assembly GCF_028640845.1 of Ahaetulla prasina. Classification (NCBI taxonomy): domain Eukaryota; kingdom Metazoa; phylum Chordata; class Lepidosauria; order Squamata; family Colubridae; genus Ahaetulla; species Ahaetulla prasina. The sequence goes on along the minus strand of NC_080545.1, from coordinate 78,875,024 downwards.
TTTAAACTGACATCTGAAGTGCAAAATTTAAAGCAAGAGATGAATGATAACTTTGCTAAACAAAAAGAGGAAATGATAATGATTAAAGATGAAATGGAGCAGCTGCATGTGCATGAGGCAAAAGTAGATCGGCAAATTGGCAAAATATTTTATAAAAATGAGCAGCAAGATAAGAGAATTTGTCTTTTGGAAGAAGAGATGAGGAAATATAATTTTGTTATTAGAGGAATCTCGGAAGAAAGGGAGGATAAATTGAAACAGCTTTTGAAATGGATTAATGATTTGGATACGCAACTTACGTTCACATTAGCAGACCTGGCAAGTGTTTTTAGAATTGGATATAGAAGGCAAAATGGTTCTAACAGGAATGTGCTTGTCAGGTTCGCAAATCTTGGTGATAAGTTGGAAGTTATGGCCAAGTTAAGAGAGTTGGGAGATGCTTTGAAGTTTGAAGGGAAGACTATTCAAGTCTTCCCGGATATATCAAGAGAAGAAAGGGCATGGAGATTTTTTTTAAAACCAATTACAAAAGTTTTGAGAGATAATGGAATTAAATACAATTGAGGCCACCACAACAATTGAAATTTTTTATAAAGGAAGGATCATAATCACCCCAGATATAGATGCATTATTATATTTACGGAGCTTGGACTGATTGAGATGGAGGATTTAATGGAGATAAAAGATCAAATGCTTCAGATGGGTGGAACATACGTGGAAACATCAATTTCAGAAGAAGAAAAACTATTCAAGACTCTAAAGGGTTAAAGAGGAAAGAAATATCACCTGTGTTGGTTGAACAGAAGAAGAGTCGTGAGGATACAGTAGGAGAAGAAGCAGATAAGAGTCTTGGAAAATATGAAGCTGAATGCGGTCATCGCTATCTTTTTTGAGTGATGAATTCAAATAGACAGCCCGAAAGAAGTGATTATTCGCCCTCTCCCCATTCTCTTTATAGAGGCGAAACCGATGAGGATAAGAAGATTGTTTGTATTTTATTGTTTGTTTGTTTTGTTTTTTCTGTTTTCTTATTGTTGTTTATATGGTAGTTTAATGTCTGGTCACAGAAAGGAAGATGCGGGATAGGATTAAAAATTTATATTTTAAATGGGAGTTATAAAAATAATGTCATGGAATGTGAATACAGGAATCAGATTAAAGAAGAAGATTGGAGTTTAAGATTAAAGGATTTACAGACATTTTATTTTTACAAGAAACCCATCAGAAATCTGAAGATTCAAATAGAATGTATATAAAGGTATGCAAATATATGAAAAGCATTTGGAACTTCAAAAGCTAGAGGAGTTGCAACACTGATATCAGATAGGGTGTACTTTGAAAACATAAGGTAATTTTGGATGAAGATGGAAGATATGTAATAATTGTTGGAAATCTTAATGAGGAAAAAGTGACACTTGTTAATTTATATTTACCGAATGAAAACAAAGAGAATTTCTTGAAAAATAACAAAATTTTGGAGAATGAAAGTGTAGGAAAGTAATTGTGGCTATTTTAATTTAATCAGAGATAAAATAGACAGTACTAATCCCACCATGTGGAGGAGCAAATAAAATGGGGATTTTAAATATGTGGATGCTTCGAAATGGCGTGGTTGATGTGTGGAGAGGTTAAAGGAATTGAGAGAGTATACACTTTTTTCTCTAAGATATACAATACATATTCTAGAATTGATTATATTTTTCTTTCTAAAGATTTGTTGAACAATGTGGATAAGGTAGATGTGGGAATTTTTAAAGATTCTGATCATGCAGAAGTTATGGTGGACTTAGATTTTAATTTTGAGAAAAAAAGAAGCTATTGGAGATATGACGAGAAATTGTATAAAAATGAAAAGGATAAAAAATGGATACTTAAAAAATTGGAGGAAAGTTGGAGATTAAATGATAACGGGGAGGTTAAATTTGAAATTGTTTGGGATGCGATGAAAGCGGTGTTTAGAGGGGAGAGTATCAAATTATCAAGTAGGAAATATAAAAATTATAAAATTAAAATGGAAAGAGATAAAATCAGATTAAAGAATTGGAAAATCAATTTTGCTTACTAAAGAAAAAAATTCTTCAGGAGCTTAATATGTTAAGAATAAAATGATAGAAGAAGATACAGAGTTAGTAAAAGAAATTTGAGATTTTTAAATAGGAATTTTTGAATTTAGTAATAGAAATTCTAAATTATTGGCAAAGATGGCGAAAGATAAAAGAGAGAAGAGAAATTGGAGTTTTGATAAATGATAGAGGTATAAGATGTTATAAAAATTAGAGAAATGTGAAGTGGTTAGAAACTTTTCAGAATCTATATTCAAAGAAATCAATTAATCGGGGAAAATTGCAAAGCTATTTAGAAAAGTATGTGGTGAAAATTGATCAAACATATAAGGAATTGATGGAAGAAGATATTAAAATTAGGGAAAGCTCCAGGTGAGGATGGATTACCTGTTGAGTTTTATAAAGAATTTAAAGAATTAATAATACCAAGACTGCAAAAATTATTCAATGGAATATTACATGGTGGGGAAGTACCTTCGTCATGGAATAGAACGGTGATATCCCTAATTCCTAAACCAGATAAAGATTTAGAAAGGATTGAGTCCTATCGGCCCATTTCTTTAATTAATCAGGATGCAAAGATATTTACTGCTATTATAAGCAATAGATTAAATAGATTTATAGATAGATATATAAGTTATAATCAAGTAGGTTTTGTGAAGGGTAGATACATGAGTGATATTGTTAGAAGAGTATTAAATATTATAGATGTAGCTGAATATAATGGTGATAAAATTGGAATAGTATCATTGGATATTTTTAAAGCTTTTGATTCTGTACAATGGGAAACTATTAAAGTAATTGTGGAGGCTTTAGGCTTTGGTAATAAGTTTATACATGTTATTTCAAAATTGTACCAAAAGAGCAGTGCAAGAGTGAAGGTGAATGGAATATTAACTGAAGAGATAAAATTAGAAGCTGGTACGAGACAAGGATGTCCCTGTCCCCAACATTATTTTTATTGGCTATGGAAATATTGACAAAATGATAGAAAAGATGAAGAATTAGAAGGATATAAGGGTATAAGATAAATTTGTATGGATGATACTTTAATTATTTTGAAAATGTAGAGAAAGATCTGAAAAGATATATAAGCATTTGATAGAATTTGAGAAATGACAGGATTGAAAGTAAATTGGTCAAAGTCAGAATTATTGATGGATAGTAATGGTAATGAGTCTGAGAATATGCAAGAGCAATTTGGGATAAGGATTAAAACACATTGAAATATTTGGGTATAGTGCTTTCACTTAAGGTTAAAGAATTGAAAAACTTAATTATGATGTGGTGATTAACGAAATTGAGAAGAAGATAGATAAATATAAAATTTAAAATTGTCTTGGTTTGGTAGAATTGCAATGTGTAAGATGATGTTGCTCAAGTTCAACTTTTATTCGAGATGCTACCACTAAATTTGACAGAGAAAGATATTGAAGGATATCAGAAAAACTGGATAAATTTTGCAATGGTGGCAAAAGACCTAGATTAGTGAAGAAAATGTGGTATCAAAATCAAAAGGAAGGTGGATTAGGAATCCCCAAATTATTTAATTATTATTGTGCGTATGGTATCCGGATAGTGGTAAAAATATTAAAGGTGAAGATAACTATTGGAGAGACTTAGAGTTAAGGATATAGAAATTTGGATCAAGGTGGTTTTAGATAAAGCAAATTTAAAATGTGTAAGTAGAAGTTATTGGTTAAAGGGATTAAGTAAAATGTGGAATAAATTTGTTAAAATTTTAATTCGGATATAATCTTTTGGGGAGACAATTGAATTTGGCCAATTAAAAATAATATAAACGAATGAAGTGATTAAAGAGGAAAATATAGAAATTATTAGAGATTGGATAAAAGTTATGGAAATGAAAGGAGGAATAAAGAAATTATTGAAAAATTAGGGTTAAGTTGGTTTGAAAAATACAGATAGAAAAATGGACAAAAAACTAAGGAAAATTATTCGATAAATAGATGTGAAACTGAATTTGAATATTTAGTATCTCGGATTATGAAAGATGAAATTGGGCTAAAGGGACTCGTTAGTAGGGTTTATAAGATTATAAATTCTGATGAAAAATTACAAAGAGTGATGAGGACAAATTGGGAAAAGATCTTAATATTGAAATACAGAGTCAGATTGGAATGTGAATTGGAAGAGTAGAATTATGAGAACTTTATCTATAAGGATTAAAGAGCACAATTATAAAGTTGTTTGAAATGGTATTTGACTCCAGTAAGATTGTCACAAATGGATAAAAAATCAGTAAAAATGTTGGAGATGTGAGATGGAATTGGGGACTTATGAACATATGTGGTATAATTGTGATAAGGTTAAAAGTTTTGGCAACAATTGGAGAAAATGATATTTGAAATGATGGGGAAAGTAATAACATTGAGAGTGGAAACTATATTATTGTTGGTAATTAAGGAAATAGAATTAACAAAATATGAAAAGAATTGATTAGAATTATGATTATAATAGGTAGAATTATAATAGCTAGATATTGGAAACTAGATGTGATTTTTAGAATAGAAGAGTGGAATTCTGAAATGTGGAAATTAGCTTTAAATGATAAAATGACATGTGATATTAAAATTAGAAGTGGTGTGTATAAAGAAGATATTTTTGGAAGACTTGAAACCATTTGTGGACTTTGCTTAACATTTTCAGTACCTGTACCTCGAGAACGTGGATTTTGGCAATCATGAGGATATATCCGAAGACCCAAATCTTCCTTTTATGTATAGCACAAGGGTGTAATAATGTATTTTCTTTTTGTTTGTTTGTTGCAAAAAAAGTAATAATAATAAAAAAAAAAGAAATTAAAATAAAATCAATACGTGAGAAGGATTGATGCCTATCAGAGAAAAAAGTATAGTCTCTTTCCTCCAAATTCCGCAGTCTCCATACATCTCTTAACTCAAAATCTTCTATCATATCAAAAAAGGATTTAGGCAGCTTTGCATGTGCAGGTATCTTCTTGGAAGAAGTTCTCTTGTCCTTTCGTGTATCTATTACTCCATTCCAATCTCCCAATATAATACACGATTTATAATCCCATAGAGTCAACTTATCATATAACATTCTATAAAATTTTTCTTGTTGCTGATTGGGTGCGTATATACCAAGCAAGAGAGTCCTTTTGTTTCTATTGTAAGTTCAATAGCAATATATCTTCCATGAATATCTGCCTCTATTAACTTGGCTGGTATATCTTTTCTCAAATAAACCACTATGCCATGTTTTTCTCCAAAGCTGAAGCAACAAAATGTTTACCTAACTTTGAGTTTATTAGGTACTTTTGATCTGATAATTTAATATGCTTTCTTGTAAGCAAATAACATCATTTTAAATTGTTTCAAATAATGAAATATTTTCTTCTCTTCTGAGCTGAGTTCAAACCATTGACATTCCAAGTCAAGATTTTATTTGCCATTACTGGGCTGCTGAAGCTTTGGGCAATCAACTGAAGATCGCCCTCCCGTATCTTGGCCGTGCTCCTCCCACCGCTTCTGTAGCAGAGTCCTGAACTTTACTTTGAGTTTGTTGCTCCTTTTCTTTACGCTTAAGGGCTCCCTCGTCAGTCTTTGTTCTTGTGGTTGTTCCTCTGATGGTAACATCACTGGAATCACCTCAGCTTCCACACCCATTTGAGTCTCTTGAATTCTTTTTTCTATTATTTCTATTTCAAATTTCAGCACTGTAGAAAGAAAATCTTTGGCCTTAAGCACTGTGTCAATACGATATCTCCTTCCTTGATAATACACTGTCAAGCCAACTGGAACCTCCCATCTAAATTGAATCTGGTATTTCTTAAGTTCTTGTGTGAAAAATGTAAAGTCCTTTCTATCCCTTAACATCTTGGGAGGAATCTCTTTCAAAACCTTCAACTCCTGTTCTCCTATTTTCAAGTTTTTCTGAAAAGCAACTTGCAAAATTTGATTCCTCACTGTTCTTTTCAAAAAATAAACCACAATGTCTCTAGGAAGTTTCTTTTGCCTAGCAATCCAAGAATTAACTCTATAAAATTTTGTCAATTTGATAAGCAACCTCTTGTGGATCAAGTTCAATAAATTCAGCCAGAGCTTCTGATAAAAATTTTTTTAAATCTTCCCCTTTTTCCTCATTCAAACCCCTAATTCTCAGAGCTCCTTCCATCATTCTATACTGCATCACCACCACTTGATCTTCATTTTTATCCAATTTGATTTGCATTCCCCCCATTCTATTTTCTATTTGTTGATTTGACTGAACAATTTCTTGCACCTCCTCCTCCACCAGCTCCAATCTTTTTGCCAAACCTTGAAAAGCCATCAAAATATCTTCTCTTATTTTTTTATTATTCTCTTTTATTTCTTCTCTTATTTTCTCATTATTATCCATAATCTCCTTAAACCTTTCTTCAGACACTTTCCCTTGCTCTTTAATCAGATCTTCTAAAGCTGGTTCAGAACCCTTCTGCCCCCAGTCTTAGGTGGTTTAGTAGCCATTTCAGTTTTAAAATTCACAAAATATAAGTCTAGAAACTTCTTTTCCCCTTTAAGTATAGGAGAGCTCAGTTCACTTCATTAAAATCCACACATAACTTTTCTTATCTTCTTATTCGTCATTTTCACTCCCGTTCAGGCGCCATCTTTAAGAGTCAATTAAAACAAAGGAGAAAAAAAAATTTCTCTTTTTTAAAAGGTAGAAGTCCGGAAATCAAAAATACTTGCAATCCAATAATCGTCCGCTTGCACTCATTCCGTCTGCTTAAAGAGATCCATAAAGATAAGACAATTAGCAGAGATGGACACCTTCTTCTTTTCCTGCTTTTGCAGACACGCACTGAAGTCGGAGATGGCAGGAATATTTATGGGACCCATCGACCCTTCGAGGCTCTGCTTAATTAAAACAAAGCCTCTGGGGAGGTCTACCAACATTCCTGCGCTCTTATCTTCCCCCTTTCATCCAGGGAAAAAGATTAAAGCCGGCTTTTCCTGGCTTTTACGATATTCAGTGCGGAGCCCCTTTAATTAGGGCTCAGCGAAGAGGTGGAGCCACCCGGAAGTCCGGGATAGTTGTCCCTTGTGTAGAGAATGGTGCAGTGATATTACCCAATACTGAGAGTAGACTTTATAGTTAAGAAGATCCCTAAAAGTATTTTTAATTAAGGACAGCCAGAATCACATGACAGCCAAACACTGAGATATCTCTCTGCTTCTGTAATATATTGTAAAATAGCATAGTGATGCCCACAACCTTAAAATTATCTGGGCCTTTTCCTATGCAATTCTTTACATGAAGAATCTCATAAACTTGACTTTTTTCCAAAACGACTGACTGCAGTCACTTTAGAATTACTGCCTCCTCGATCTCCCTACCCCCTGACACTCTGAAAGTCTTCAACTCACCCTCATTGCCAAAGCAATCTAGGAAAATGAATTGAAACAGCCAGAAGATGAAATTATAGTTGGGTTAGTTGTTAATATTACTTCTTTTCGGAAGTTAAACTATTTAGTCCTTCTAGCAGTGCTGCCAATATAGAATAGAATAGAATAGAATAGAATAGAATAGAATAGAATAGAATAGAATAGAATAGAATAGAATAGAATAGAATAGAATAGAATAGAATAGAATAGAATAGAATAGAATAGAATAGAATAGAATTTTATTGGCCAAGTGTGATTGGACACACAAGGAATTTGTCTTGGTGCATATGCTCTCAGTGTACATAAAAGAAAAGATACGTTCATCAAGGTACAACATTTACAACACAATTGATGGTCAATATATCAATATAAATCATAAGGATTGCCAGCAACAAGTTATAGTCATACAGTCATAAGTGGAAAGAGATTGGTGATGGGAACTATGAAACGATTAATAGTAGTGCAGATTCAGTAAATAGTCTGACAGTGTTGAGGCAGAATTATTTGTTTAGCAGAGTGATGGCCTTCAGGAAAAAACTGTTCTTGTGTCTAGTTGTTCTGGTGTGCAGTGCTCTATAGCGTCGTTTTGAGGGTAGGAGTTGAAACAGTTTATGTCCAGGATGCAAGGGATCTGCAAATATTTTTACGGCCCTCTTCTTGATTCGTGCAGTATACAGGTCCTCAATGGAAGGCAGGTTGGTAGCAATTATTTTTTCTGCAGTTCTAATTATCCTCGGAAGTCTGTGTTTTTCTTGTTGGGTTGCAGAACCGAACCAGACAGTTATAGAGGTGCAAATGACAGACTCAATAATTCCTCTGTAGAATTGGATCAGCAGCTCCTGATCTGTATGTATCAATATGTATCAATATGTAGATATACATATGTATATGTAAATATACAATCTGTATCAATATGTAGAATAGGAGTATCCAACCTTGACAACTTGAAGACTTATGGACTTCAATACCCAGAATTCCTTGCTAGCTGAGGAATTCTGGGAGTTGAAGTCCACAAGTCTTCAAGTTGCTAAGGTTGGACACGCCTGGTATAGAGCATTAGAAAAATAACCTTGATGGAGATATGTAGGAACCATTATCTAGGCAAAAAGCATTTTGAAGCATTTTTTTTAAAGTCCAGAATTTACAAGGTAACATTCAGAAGGGCCTCAGGCAGGTCAGTTAATTCACTGAATATAAGAAGGGGGAAGGTATGGTATAATCAGTCAAATGAGAGTCTATTATTATAATCAATCTTAATAAAACTAGTTCTAGTCTTCCTGTAGTGCTGATTTGTCTACCTTGTGGGATTGATGCAAGGCATTATTCCTGGAGAAATATAACATATAAAAGATGATGGTAGATTTGCAAGTTTGCATCTGAGCAGCCTAAGAATATTATGTGAACTTTCTTTGGAGATGGGAAACCAAACAAAAAGATTCAGTCAACAACTTATACTATTAACCAGGGGTGAAATCCAGCAGGTTCTGGAGAACCGGTAGTGGAAATTTTGAGTAGTTTGGAGAACCGGCAAATACCACCTCTGGCTGGCCCCAGAGTGGGGTGGGAATGGAGATTTTGCAGTATCCTTCCCCTGCCACACCCACTAAGCCACACCACACCCACCAAGCCAGGCCCACAGAACCGGTAATAAAAAAAATGAATTTCACCACTGCTATTAACCATATTTATATTGGTTTCATTTATTAGCAATTTTCAAGCTGAAGTATTACTCACCTGCCACTAGCTATGTTCCAAAATGTTCCAAAATATAGCAAGACTGTCTCTATATAAGTGTCTTGGCACATAAAACAGTGCGCGGACTAAATGATCAGCTGTGAGAATTACATGTGTTTATAAGATCTGGGAAATCTGACATTACCACTAAGATGAATACAATCGAGCAACAAATGAAATAAAAGCAATTAGCTGGTCTCCCATATTATGCAATCAGGGCTCACCTTCAGATTATTTTCACCTGTTTCCTTCATTTCCTTCATGTTATGCAAGATACCTATCACTGCATCAAAGAGCGTGTGATTGAGATGGGGAAAGGGCCTTAAGCCTTGTTCTGTCAATCTTTTTCTTTGCCTCTGGCCAACACAAAGGCTAAGGAACATTTCTGAGTATTCTATAACTCCAAGAGACTAAGAAAGCAATTGATCAAGACAAACCATTGATCTCATTAAAATACCACCTAGAGAATTGATATTATCTGAATAAAAAATGTCTATTGCTGAGTTTTGGCACATGTTCAGTGATTTAGAGTCGCTTTTGCTCACAATTTCTAGTTTGGGATTATTTGAACAGTGTAAATTTATCTCATTCCCCTAACCTTTTGTACAGGGGGCAGGAGGGAGAGAGAAAGAAACAACAGCTGTTCATTACAGAATCTTCAAACAGTACAGCGAATAGGTTTATCAAAGTTTAGCACTAATATTTATGTGAAATTCAGTGTAAAGTCCATACTCAATTCAACTGGGCTTCGCTCACATGCATGCCTTCTGCACATGCGCTTTGTTTGCAAGTGCTTGCTTAGAAAATGTAAGTAAATAAGACAGCATAGTGCTGGGGCAGGTGCGCCACCCTCGAGTTGCTACTATCAGTTCACCCGAACCAGTCTAAACCGGCTGAATCCCACCACTGGTGCTCACTAATTTTATAGCAAACAGAAAGGAAAACGGAAGGGGAACATTTTGTGTTTCTTTAAAGAAAAAAAAAACTTCAGGGGGAGTATTACTAATTTATTTTTATTTAGTTCCTCATTTTATTTATATATATTTTTTTCCTTTGGCTGTTGAAAGCATGTCACGTGCGAGACTCTTAATTTTATCTCTGCAATAATCCTGGTGCAAAGTCACTCAGTGAACTTCAAAGTCAAGGGAGGACTTGCATATGAATCTCACCAATACAAGTTCAGCACCTCTTCATTTCTATACTGCGGTAGTGCTGGAGCAGGTGGGAAGTAGATTACAGTAATTGTCACAAGAGCAAGCTAATCGGCATTCTGCACAGTTGATTTCTGTTTGATGTAGGAAGAATGGGTTGCTCCTGAGTTTAACTATCTTAGGAATGTGGACTGCCTACTCAAAACAGTACATGTGAAATGTACAGTAGGTTAACCACTTTTCTCTATCCTCAACCTCTATATAATTAAAGTTCAGGGCACTTTTCAAGACATCTTCCTACTCACAGTGAATTGGTTGGCCTATGAGAAAAACCAGACATTTCTCAGAGTGAAGTCAAAGGTTAGAAATTTTTAATTCAGTGCTATCTTGGGTAAGATAACACAAAGCTAGAAAAGAGACAGCAGAACCAATGAAAAATTAAGAGTTATGAAAAGGTAAACTGTTTTCTTATAGATGCTCCCCCCCACCTATATTTTGGATATTTATATTCCAACTCAGCATTATTTCTTTTTTCACATTTCTCAAACCAATTAGGATTGGAGCTGATCATCTTTTGCAAAAATTAACTAAAAGCTGCCCCAATATTTTTTTTTCTGATATCTCCACTATTTGACTTCTTTCATGTTAAAATAGACTCCTTCAGCTTTCATTCTCAATGTCTTTATGATTGAATATTTCCTCCACCTTTTCTTGGTTTTATAAAGACCGTCCCACATTGTCTCCAGCCAGCTTCCTTGATATGTTTTTTCTATTTTTAGCATGTGAACAAGAAGCTTCTTGTAGTCACTTTTTATATCATTATTTCTATAGCATTGTAATGAACATAATCATTGGCCAACCGTATCAAAGCTGCACATCAAATTCATTAAGGGCCAAGAGCCCTTCAAAAATTGTTATGAAATCTCCATTTTTCATATAATATAAGTGGAAAATAATTAGATACATAACCTGAAAGCTGTGCATAATCACAGTAACCTTACATGTTAATTAAATGTCAATGAAATTGAGGTAAAATATGTTTAATAATGCCATTGCCTCAGCATTAAGAACTAGTATAACGTACATACCAAAAAATACCTTAACTATGTAAAAAAAAATAGTGGGGTTGGTGTGGGCTGGGATATATATATATAAATAACTGTTTGTTCTGCCTTTGTTGCTTATATAAATCCAATGAGGTAATGGATATCCTGAATTTTTTGAGGGGTATAATAAACTGAAATATAGTTGGGATAGGACAGACATATTATTGTTGAGTACCAGTCAGCTTAGACTAGATTACAGATATCCTGAAAATAATCCTATCTTTATCTGTACATGTACTCATACACCAGAGGTTCAGCAGGTTCTGATGAGTTCTGGCAAACTGGTAGCAGAAATTTTGAGTAGTTTGGAGAACCGGTAGTAAAAATTCTGACTGGCCCCACCCCCATCTATTCTCTGCCTCCCGAATCCCAGCTGATCTGGAGGAAATGGGGATTTTGCAGTAACCTTCCCCTGGAGTGGGGTGGGAATTGAGATTTTACAGTATCCTTCCGCTGCCATGCCCACCAAGCAATGCCACTCTAACCAAGCCACACCCACAGAACCGGTAGTAAAAAAATTTGAAACCCACCACTGACATATACTTATATGTAGACATATATACTGCATATATTCCTGGATCCAACATTGTCAATAAATATGCAGGTAGTGTCTATACCTTGGGGAATCTCCAGCACAATACTGCAACCCTATCTGGACATCAATCATTTGGACTATATTTCCATATTCTGGGAAACATCCTGGTTGAATTATTGCATTGCATATGGGCCATCCCTCTGGAAATAGCTCACAAATTTTACTTAACAAAAATGCTAGTTTAATTACTACTGAGTTTGACAAATGCAGAGTTGATCTTTGAGTCTAGTCCAATGTTTTAATGGTGATCTTTTAAATTAAAGCCTTAAAAGCTTGGATCTTCCTAAAGGGGTAGACATAAAGTCCTCCGGATGTTTTTCAACAACTCTTATAAACAGTATTCAGTCAAGGAAAAGTAAGTGGTATTGGGAGCTGTAATTCAGAAGAATGTCTTAATGGCCAAACATAACTTGCATTTTATCTTTTTAAAAATGCCTTAGTAGCCTTTGATTACTCAGCATTCCTCCTATTTAAGCTAGGGATGTGGTGGCTCAGTGACTAAGATGCTGAGGTTGTCAATTGAAAAGTCGGCAGTTCAGCGGTTCGAATCCTTAAAGCCGCATAACATTACTTGTCCCAGCTTCTTGTCCCAGCTTCATTACTTGTCCCAGCCCATTACTTGTCCCAGCTTCTGCTAACCTAGCAGTTCAAAAAGCATGCAAAAAATGCAAGTAGAAAAATTGGGACCATCTTTGCTGCGAAGGTAAGAGTGATCCATGCGCCTTTAGCATTTAGTCCTGCCGGCCACATGACCATGGAGACATCTTTGGACAGTGCTGGCTCTTTGGCTTAGAAACTGAGATGAGCACCGCCCCCTAGAGTCGGGAACAAAGAGCACATATGTGCGAGGGCAACTTTTACCTTTACCTTTATGTGATAGATAGAAGGATATAAAGAATATGAAACAGAGAACTTTTTTGAAGGATACTCCATCAAAGGACTTCATCGAAGGACTTCAACTGATATCAACTTTTATTATATTTTCAGAATCAGGCAAAGAGAATCTTTCTCCCATACCCAGAATTTTAGATTATAAATAAGTTGGAAATCATTTGCATGAAGCTGTGTTTGATAGCTTCATTAATAATCTTTGTTAGCTATACAAATTATTCTTCATCCCCCAAGAATTCTTATTATTGAATGGATTAAAAAGAAAGAAAGAGGTTACCGTGAATGTCTAAAATTAGTGAATGTTGGTATTTTTGTGTGACTGCTGACTATTCTATATGTGTTGTGTCTTGCCCGCCCTCAGAGCAGCCGGGGCCTTCTTATCTGCTCCCGAACACGGAGGAATGTATGCCTCCCGGCCTCAGTCCTGGCTCCATGCCCACACAAACTGCAGAAGAAGGAGCATCTCCCGGCCCCAGCCCTGACTCCATGCCCAGGCAAACGGAGCAGCTAGACCCCTCCCCCTCCTCCACAGCATGTGAGCCTGAGGAGGGTTTATTCCCAACAGCTGCTGATTGGTGTGACCCTCGCATCAGAAGGCTGGATAGGCGGAGGCAACAGAAGGAAGGGAGGGGCAGGCCTTAATGAGTGCTGAGTCATGGAGCCACACCCCATGGCCTATATAAAGGATCTGCTTTCTGGCAGTCTCTGAGTCAGGCAAAAGTCGAACTTATCTTGCTGAAGTCACTTACTGGTCTCCTGCCTGCTCTGAGGACTTTGCTAGGACTTTGGGCAGAGCTGCAGAGGCAAGCCTGATTCGGATTTCCCTGACCCGGCCGTCAGCAGAGGAGTGGGACACGACAATATGTTTATAAGGGGTTTAGTTCATGTACTTATGTGTTCAACATTTTTTTTCTATCTCCCAGTCAAGAAATTACTGTCAAAATAGTTAACATCAGACAAATCGGTCAGAATTGCCAAATGCTGTTCCAAAAGAACTGAATGGAGGCATGCGGAAGGGTTTTCATCTGCTTTTTGTTTTGCTCATTCTTCCTGTCCAACGGCTTCAGTGATGATAACTACTAATAGCATGAGCTGAAACCAGACATTCTGAATGGGAGGTTAAATTGGTCTATCTGTCATGCATCAGTCGCTACTAATCTGCCAATATTCCTTGAGCTATATCTGCGACTTCAGACATTTTCCAAATGTAGTGCTGAAATTATCTAGAACAGCCTTGCTTGAATGGGGAGCATTTGAACGTCAACTCCTGCGGTTATTAACAAATTTTAGCTTTATTCCAGAATAAAAATAACACATATGGAGGATACCACGAGGTGGAAAGTTGACCTAGGGACAAATTAATATATCATTAGAATGAGCATTCTTCCATATCCTATTCAATTTATAATGCCTTGGTAAGGCCACACTTGGAATACTGCATCCAGTTTTGGTCACCACGATGTAAAAAAAGATGTGGAGACTCTAGAAAGAGTGCAGAGGAGAGCAGCAAAGATGATTAGGCGACTGGAGGCCAAATCATATGGCAGGAATTGGGTATGTCTAGTTTAATGAAAAGAAGGACTAGGGGAGACATGATAGCAATGTTCCAATATCTCAGGGGTTGCCACAAAGAAGAGGGAGTCAAACTATTCTCCAAAGCACCTGAAGGCAGGACAAGAAGCAATGGGTGGAAACTAATCAAGGAGAGAAGCAACTTAGAACTAAGGAGAAATTTCCTGACAGTTAGAACAATTAATCGGTGGAACAACTTGCCTCCAGAAGTTGTAAATGCTCCAACACTAGATGTTTTAAAAAGAGATTGGATAACCATTTGTCTGAAATGGTATAGGGTTTCCTGCCTAAACAGGGGGTTGAACTAGAAGACCTCCAAGGTCCCTTCCAACTCTGTTATTCTATTGTAGTCTATTGTAGTCTATTGACTTTTTATACTGTATATATATATATATATATCTTAGCTTCTCTGAGGACCATCAAATTCTAGCAGCTTAGTGCTTATCCAAGTTTGATTTCCTTACAACGTAAGCTATGAAAATATGCAAAATGGATTCACAAATATATCCATGTATTTAGAATTGTTTTAGATTTTAGATTTTATTTAATATTGTCATTGCACCTTGTACAATGAAATTAAATGTATATATGTATGTATGAAATTTTTCTACTCTCTGAAACTAACCAGACTCATAGATGGAAGAATGCAATTTAACACCTGAAAGAACAACTACATCTGACATCAATCAAAATTTCTGAGATTTTTATCCAAAAGGCCTTTATGTCCTTACAAGTCCACCAAATGTGAAAATATGTAGCATCATCACAATTACATCTCCACCATTACTGTAACCTTACAATAAATTAGTCCATCTATTAGTCATGCTGGACTACCTTGCTAGGTTGACAATTGGGAACAAGTGTTGGGAACAAATGGTGGAGATCTTTGGTGGATTTTACAAAATGTTTTGAAAAAGAAGATAAAGTTCCTGCCGCAATTTTTCTTGTTGGGAATTATTACGGATTGTACAGTAATTGAGACTAAATTGATTTTAAACCTAATAACAGCAGCAAGATTACTAATAGGACAATACTGGAAGAAAAAAGAAGTACCTACAATAGAAGAATGGATATTGAAGGTTGCCAATTTGGCTGAGATGGCGAAGATATCAGCCTTTTTGAAAGACAATACGCAAGAAAGATACTTAAAGGAATGGAAAAAATGGATTGACTATATTCAACGTAGATATCAGATTAAGAGTTATCAGACTGTTTTTGAATGATTATGATGTATTATTCTTGATTGTTTTTGGGGGAAGTTAGGAATTGATGATTGTAGGGGTATAATTAAGTTGGGATGAAAATTTTTTAGCATATGTTTGTTTTATTTTTAACTATACCTTGTGCCCGTTCCGGGAAGTCAGGGGGGGGGGCTTGTGAAGGGAGGGGAGAGGAGGGGGGGAAAGGGGGAAAAAATTTTGTAAAACTTTTTGAATTAAAAAAAAAAAAAATTTCTGAGAGGCATTCCTGCATGCTGGGAAGCTGTTAGTCTGCAAAGTTTCCAAAACCCTGTCATACACTTCTTCACTTCAAAATAGTAGCTTCGGTATTTAATTAAATAATTAAATTAAATAATTGTGTTCTCTTTGCTGACGATGTCAAACTATTTAACACCACAGACAATACATCTACCATTCAAAAAGACCTTGATCATCTAATCGCTTGGTCTAAAACTTGGCAACTCCAAATCTCAACCAGCAAATGCTCAGTCTTACATATTGGAAAAAAGAACCCAAACACTAAGTACATACTTGATGGACATTACCTTGCAGATGACCCCCACCCTGTTAAAGACCTTGGAGTTTTCATATCAAATGATCTAAGTGCCAAAGCCCACTGCAACTACATAGCAAAAAAGGCTGCAAGAGTTGTAAACCTAATCTTGCATAGCTTCTTCTCCAAAAACACTACACTACTAACCAGAGCATATAAAACATTTGCTAGACCAATTCTAGAATACAGCTCGCCTGTCTGAAACCCTCACCACATTTCTGAAATCAATACAATTGAGCGTGTCCAGAAATATTTTACAAGAAGAGTTCTTCATTCCTCTGAAAACAACAAAATACCTTATCCCACCAGACTTGAAATCCTAGGCTTAGAAAACTTGGAACTCCGTCGCCTTCAACAAGACCTAAGTTTAACTCATAGAATCATCTATTGTAATGTCCTTCCTGTTAAAGACTACTTCAGCTTTAATTGCAATAATACAAGAGCAACCAATAGATTTAAACTTAATGTTAACCATTTTAATCTAGATTGCAGAAAATATGACTTCTGTAACAGAATCATCAGTGCTTGGAATACTTTACCTGACTCTGTGGTCTCTTCCCATAATCCCAAAAGCTTTAACCAAAAACTTTCTCATATTGACCTCACCCCATTCCTAAGAGGACCATAAGGGGCGTGCATAAGAGCACAAAGGTACCTACTGTTCCTGTCCTATTGTCATGATGCATTCTGTATTTACTATATTTTTAAGCTTTTTGTGGGTCTGGACGAGTCCCTGCAGATTTTTTGGCCAGTATTTGGAAGTGGTCTGCCCCCATCTTCTTCCTAGGACCAAGAAAGAGTGGCAAGCCTAAGGTCATCCATCTCGTTTTGGGCCTAAGGTAGAATTAGAACTCACAATCTCCTGATTTCTAGCCTGGTGCCTTAATCAATAGAATAGAATAGAATAGAATAGAATAGAATAGAATAGAATAGAATAGAATAGAATAGAATAGAATTCTTTATTAGTCAAGTGTGGTTGAACACACAAGGAATTTGTCTTGGTGCATATGCTCTCAGTGTACATAAAAGAAAAGATACCTTCATCAAGAATCATAAGGTACAACACTTAACGATAGTCATAAGGTACAAATAAGCAATCAGGAAGCAATATCAATATAACTCGTAAGGATACAAGCAACAAAGTTACAGTCATACAGTCATAAGTGGGAGGAAATGGGTGATGGGAACGATGAGAAGATTAATAATAGTGCAGATTTAGTAAATAGTTTGACAGTGTTGAGGGAATTATTTGTTTAGCAAAGTGATGGCGTATGGGAAAAAACTGTTCTTGTGTCTAGTTGTTCTGGTGTGCAGTGCTCTATAGCATCATTTTGACTGACTCGGTTCCTTAGGCTTGAGAAAGTGGGAAAATATGTTCCCTACTAGAGTTGGGTATGCTTTTAAAAATAGATTCTGAAGAAATGCTTTGTGCTTCATGTGAATATGAGTGCAGTATTGTACTCTTTGCTGGTGCGTGCATTAAATTAAATTAAATTTAAATTTAATTTAATTAATAAATTTAAATTTAAATTTATTATAACATTTTAAACAACTGCATTGTTGGAGGGTCACGCAGAAACTTGAAAAAGAAGCATTTCTGACATTAATACAATTCAGCGTGTCCAGAAATATTTTACAAGAAGAGTTCTCCAATCCTCTGATTACAACGAAATACCTTAATACCTCAAAATACGCCACCAGACTTGAAATCCTATGTTTAGAAAATTTAGAACTCCTCCGCCTTCGACATAACTTGAGTTTAACTCATAGAATCATCCTGTTGAAGACTACTTCAGCTTCAGTCACAACAATACACAAGCACACAGTAGATTTAAGCTTAATGTGAACCGCTCCAATCTTGATTGCAGAAAATACGACTTCAGGAACAGAGTTGTTAATGCCTGGAATGCACTACCAGACTCTGTGGTCTCTTCCCAAAATCCCCAAAGCTTTAACCAAAACCTATCTACTATTGACCTCACCCCATTCCTAAGAGGTCTGTAAAGGGTGTGCATAAGTGCACCAATGTGCGTACCATTCCTGTCCTAATGTTTCCTTGATTGTATCCAATTTCGTATAGTTATTACATACTTATGCTTATATATTTATTTATTTATTTATTTATTTATTATATTTGTATACCGCCCTTCTCCCGAAGGACTCAGGGCGGTTCACAGACAAAAAACAACAGAAAACATATAATAGATTAAAAACAGCTAAAGAATAGATAGTTGAATTCAATTGATGCTCTAACTTTTGAATACAAATTTAAAACCTCATTTAAACCCCTTTTTTAAAAATCCCAATTTAAAAAACTACATTCAGGCTAGTCCTGCTCTTCGAAACAGCAACGTCTTCAGCTCGCGGCGGAAGGACTTGAGATCGGGGAGTTGACGAAGCCCCAGAGGGAGCTCGTTCCAGAGGGTAGGGGCCCCCACAGAGAAGGCCCTCCCCCTAGAGGTCGCCAGCCGACATTGTTTAGCTGACGGTATCCGGAGGAGTCCCTCTCTGTGAGAGCGCACTGGTCGGTGAGAGGCTAATGGTGGCAGTAGGCGGTCCCGTAGATATCCCGATATATATGGTTATATATCGTATAGTTATTTTGTGCTTATGCTTATATATACTCTTGTGACAAAAAATAATAATAATAAAAGCACTGTATTCATAACATTCACAGCCCTTCTCTCTATCCCCTTCTGTGATAATTTTTTGGACACAGAATCACTCGGCATTTTCTAAATACAAGTTACATACAAGTAACTCCCAATGAGACAAAAGAAATGAGTGTTCTGAATGATTCATATAATTTTGCACCTGCCAAGACGCTACCCAAATACTGGCTTATCTCACAGAACAGGTAGGTGTTCCCCAAATACATAAGCTATTGATACCCAAATTCATTTCATAAATTCTATGGCTATACTTAAGAGTAGCAATTTCTCATCTCTGATATTAAGAATATATACAGTATAATCATCCCACGTATAAAGTTTGGTAACCATGCAAACATGTTCAGGCAATAATTTTCCCAATCATTTCCAATTTCTGAAGTTGTAGGAGCAGGCTGTTCGTTCATATCTTCAAAAGACAGTGACCACCTTGGCCAAACCAATATGCAAGATTGATGTGAACCCAGTGAGGTAGTCCAAACAGGAAGCATGACCAAATGGACTATTCTATTTTATTGTAAGGTTACATTAACAGAATCTTGCAAGTCTGAACATTTACAGTTACATTTCTTCTGACACTAATAATGGTACCATAGTCATTCAGTGGGTACGAACAGAAGTTCAAATTCTCATTCACTGACACATTCTCTAATTATTCATTACTTTTGCTTATTTCTTCACACTCCAAATTAAACTGCAAGTTGCCCTAAAGAAGCATTATAAAAGCATGACTCAAAATAGTATACAGTATCCACTTTGGTGTAAGTCTATATTAGGACACAATACATGCCTCCAGTTTTTGAAAGCTAGAAGTTTCCTTGCCATTAGATCCATGCGTATGTGAAAGATCTCTGCCAAATCCAGTTGCCATGACAACCGGAGCCACTTTTTACAGCAATAGATCTCATTAGCCCTAGAGGTATTGTAAATGTATTTTATAAAACTTCCTACAAATAGAAATAAGGAAAATATATACAGAAGGTATTATACAGAAGTAGTTCCATAGCCTATCTAAAATAACAGAGGTCTAAGGTCAACATTAAGTGAGTGGAGAGACACTTATTCAGCAGACTCAATTTTCAAAGTGTAAACCTTCAACTGATATTTCCAAAGGCTCCCCTGACAAACATTTTCTTTTCGCAGGCATGACTTTCACTCTTTTTGAACTTAATGGTATGCAGGACAAATCCATAGAGAAAAATCGGGCCATCTTGCTGTCATCCTCTCCCTTGTCAGCTTTACGGAAATCTTTGACAGCTTCACAGTTATAGTTTTTCATAGTTTCTTTAAATGTGATTCACCAAATAAAGCCCACACAACACTAAGTCACAAACCAGCCTTTCCTAACCTACTTCCCACAAAATATATTGTGTTTTGACCAGACTGCATGGAAGATCATGAGCATAGAAATCCAACTCAATTGGAGGACACCAGATTGGGGAAACGGCAGTCAATCATAGTTTAAAACATCGGTGTTCAACCTCTGCAACTGTAAGACCTGTGGACTTCAACTCACAGATTTCCTAAGCCAACCATGTTGCCAAGGTTGGACACCCTTGGTTTAAAGCCACTTGTCAGGCCTGGAAACCATACTAGGCCTTAGGGTTCCAGACGCTGCCACATTTTTCCCCTGAGGGGAAGAAGGGGGGTTGAGGGGTATGGTAACATTCTTCAAGCGGTCAAGGTCGGATGGTGTTCACATCTGCAGGAGGAGTGGCGAGAAGATATTCGAATGAACTGGGAGAACGTGGGACCATGTGACCAGCAAAGGGATCAGGGGGGTGGGACTCTTGGGGTTTGTATAACTGGGAAAAGAATCCGGAAGTTCAGTTTTGGAATTTCACTCATCGTGTGCCAGTTTCCTCATGCTAGTAAAGAACTCTGAAAAACAATGGCTTCTGAGTTTTTTTTTATGCAGAAGAGGTTTTTCTGGAACCTTGACATCACTAATGGCTGTGTCCCATATTTTGCTTGGTTAGACTCTTTAGCACTTCAGACAACAATTCCAGAGAAAGTAGAGTTGATAATATGGATTCAGGCCACCCACATGAGACATCAGGTATTGGACAATATATGTTAATATAAGTTATCCAAATTCTGAAACTCAAATACTTTGGCCACCTAGTGAGAAGGACAGACTCACTGGAGAAGAGCCTAATGCTGGGAAAGACTGAGGGCAAAAGAAGAAGGGGACAACAAAGAACAAGATGGCCGGATGGAGTGACTGAGCTTAAATGGACTTCAGGGGATGGTAGAGGACAGGAAGGCCTGGAGGAACGTTGTCCATGGGGTCGCGAAAGGTCGAACACGACTTTGCAACTAACAACATCATTCAAATTCTGGTCTCCTGATACTTTATAACTAACTGGTCTCCTGATTTTTTTTTTTTAACTAACAGCCAGATCTTTTACTTTATCTTCATTGCCTCTTCACTTAACCCAAATAACAAGGCAGCACTGAAAAAATGTTATTTCATTACCCATCATAGCACTGATGATGTTACCTAGTCAAATAAGAAAATGTCTGCAAGCAAACAGCCAAGCTCAGAGAACACCAAGTTCCCAGTTCAACCCTAACCTTCCTATATTCCCTTCTTTATATGTGCAGGTTAATTTTTTTATACAATAGTAGTTAAGATTACATTTCCAACACCAAAACTGCAATAGGATAGTCAGAAATATTTTCCCTGCATCTTCTTTCATAACCTTAGTAATCTCTAAAGGACAGGGGTCAGCAACCCGTGGCTCTGGAGCCGCATGTGGCTCTTTCATCCCTCTGCTGCGGCTCCCTATTGCTGGTCGGCTCCACAATTGATAGGGCTTTTGGTTAGGACAGGTAGAGGGAAAAGGATGTCACACTAGGAGGAGACTTTATGGTGAGGCAACCAACTTCCAGTCGACAGAGGAAGAAGGATGTCGCGCTAGGAGGAGACTATGATGGGGGAACTGGACTTCCAGTCGGTTCCAGAATTGAATGGGGGCTTCTGGTTAGGACCTTTGCGGCTCTTTGAGTGTTTAAGGTTGCTGACCCCTACTATAGGACAACAGGATTAAGCCATTCTTCCTATCTGAAGTACGGGAATTCTTTGTAATGGTGTGAAAGTATTGTGTCCTGTTTCAGGTAAAAAACTGTCTACTATTGACCTCATCCCATTCCTAAAAGGACTATAAGGGGCATGCATAAGAGCACAAATGTGCCTACCGTTCCTGTCCTATTGTTCCCTTCATTATATCAAATTAATATAGTTGATGCATATTTTTTAAATTGGAAGTATCTTGGCGACGTTTCGACGAAGTCTCATTCGTCATCTTCAGGCTTCAGCCAAAACGTCGCCAAGACACTTCCAATTTTACATGGGAGAAAACCCGAATAACCAAAGACATATATATATATATATATATATATATATATCTTCAAGATATGTTGTTTTATCTATGATAATTGTTTGTGTATACTGTTGTGACAAAAAGAAATAAATAAAAAAAAAGTATGCAAGCATTTACAGCCTTCAGCAAGTAGAGCAATAATGTGTCAGAACAAACATGCCCACCAGTAACATTAAACAGAAAAGTGAAGTCTTGCCTGCGAGCGTCCAAAAGCCAAATCAGAGCATGGGTGACATAGTCCAGGAATAGCCCAAGCTTTCAAGAGTCATGGAAAATAGTCAGCTGATTTGGTGTTAGAAAGCCAAGGTTCAGGTAGGACATGTGATTCAGAGACATGGAAGCATGGAACACTTGTTCCCAATTGTCAACCTAGCAAGGTAGTCCAGCATGACTAATAGATGGATTTATTGTAAGGTTACAGTAACAAAATCTTGCAAAGTTTCATTAACAAAATCTTATAAGTCTGAAAGTATGTTTCTCCCCTGTTACCTTTACAGTCCAAGAATAAGTGATGGTCCTTTCTGGGACATTTGCCCCCCCCCTTTTTTTTTTTTTAGAACTAAGCTGTCTCTTGTCTCACTGTTATCCTGGTTGTGACTCTTCCACCTGTCTCCGAAGGTCAAATCCCACATACTACTACATATCAAAAGGGAAACCAACCGCTGATAGTTCCACTAATGTCACAGGTACTAGCAATGCCCATTCAATACCATTGCCACTTTTGCTTCTCCAGCAACCAAGCTCAGCTCTCAAACGATACGGAAGTAAAAATCAGAGAAGCCATGTGCATTTTTTCAGAATTGCTAATCTGCAATAGATTTTGACAGAATACGTAAAACTGAGACTAATCTCCAAAACACAATGCAACATCTTCTTAGATAAGTAAATCTACCTAATCTATGGTTTAGCCAGTTGACACAAGGGAGAGACATTATTTTTTGGTGTATAAGATGCACTTCCCCCTCCAAAAAAAAGTGGGTGGAAATGTCTGTGTGTATTATACAGCGAATGTTGCTGAAACCCCGCCCACCCGCCAGCCCCCACCCTTTAGCCTCTGCCTCCCAGCAATTTGCTTCCTTGCAGCAAACAGCACGCAGCCTGGTCAGCTTCAGCACAGCCTAATTTAGCACAAGCAGCTGATTGGTGGTTGGATCTGCCTCCCGGAATACCACCTATCAGCTGTTCCAGACTGTGGGGATCTCCGCCACGATTGCCACCCATCGCCACTGCTGCCTATCACTGCATCTGCGCACCCCATTTTGGGCCTCTGAGTGTCCTTTTTTGGGCCTCCACATGCCCCATTTTTGGCCCATTCCAGGAGGCAGCGATTGCTGCTGCCACCTATCCCCACTGTCTGGGATGTGTGGAGGCTGAAAATGGGGCACACAGAGGCCAAAAATGGGACACGCGGAGACCGAAAATGGGGCGCGTGGAGGCAGCAATAGGCAGCAGCAGCGACGGTGGTGATGAGTGGTGACGATCCCCGCAGCCTGGAACAGCTGATAGGCTGTATTGCAGGAGGCAGATCCAACCGCCAATCAGCTTCTGGTGCTAAATCAGGCTGCGCTGAAGTTGACCAGGCTCTTTGCTGTTTGCTGCAAGGAAGCAACTTGCTGGGAGGCAGAGGCAGATTTTTTTTCTTGTTTTCCTCCCCAAAAGCTAGGTGCGTTTTATAGTCCGGAGTGTTTTATAGCTCAAAAAATACGGTATAACTAATCTACACCCACATGGAATGGTGAACACAAACCAAAAAGATGCTCCAGATGAATTCTAAACCTTAGCCCTTAATGTCAAGATAAAGGCACTTTCCATCAAGAAAGGGGCTATAAATCTCACAGCGAAACACTGGTGAAGCAGCACCTGCATTTTCTGTATCGCATAAGAAAGTACATCTTCCTTCCTCCATCCTTATCACTTTCTATAGAGGGACTATCAAGAGCATCCTGTCATATTGCATTACTGTGTGGTTTTGAAACATTACTGCTTTGGACAGGAAGCTGAAGTGAGGATGGCAGAAAAGATCATTGGTAGTTCACTTCCTTCTATCCAGGACATAGCACATACCGTATTTTTCGGAGTATAAGATGTACCTTTTTTCCCAAAAAAAGAGGGTGAAAAGCTGGGTGTGTCTTATACTCTGAATGTAGCTCCACCCAGCTTCTCAAACGGAGGTTTCAGAGGCTGAAAAAAGCATCAGAAACAAAGCTTGAGAAAAGAAGCCCCCAAAGAGAGCTTCAGAAAAAAAGTCTCCCAAATAGCGCTTCAGAAAAGAAGTCCCCAAACAAGAGTTTCAGAGGCTTTTTTTCTGAAGCTGTTTCAGAGGCAGAAAAAAAAGCAAAAAAAGCAAGGCACAGAACTCACAACCAAGGAACCTGTTGCTAAAATTCACCTCTGGCAACACCTGATTGAGATATTCCGGGAGGCTGATCCACCCACCAATCAGCTTTTTCCTTATTTTCTTCCCCAAAAACTAAGGTGCGTCTTATACTCCGAAAAATACGGTAAGCGATGCTTGGAACAGAGTCTGCAGGATTGTCTGAGACACTACACATCCTCTTCATGACCTGTTTTCCTTGTTACCTTCAGGGAGGATACTTCATGGTATCCAAAGCAAAACATCTAGATTCAGTCCCAATTCTGTTCCATATAGCATCAACCTTTGTGAACTCTCAGGTTTCCTCTTCCTGCTACATATTCAAAATGGATAGTGATTAATATTATACACACACACAAACACACAACTGTTTCCTTGAAAATAAGACCTATCCCAAAAGTAAGTCTTGGCAAGGAGAGGCAGATGTCAGGAAGTGGATGGCCTGGCTGCAGGGACCCTGAGCTAAGCCAGTGTGTGGTGCGCCTCACCTTGTGGCCGCTGCTGTGGCACATTGCTCAGCCTCCTGCTTTGTTGCAACCGTGAGCAAGCAGAAGTGGGCCAGTGGGCCACATGGGGTCCTGCTGGATGGGGCTGCTGGAGCTGCCACCACAAGGCAAGGCAGTGAAATAAACCAGTGCGAGATGCATGGGGCAGCTCCACTATCCTTGCTTTGCAGGTATATATGCATGTATACAGCATGTGTATATGTGTATTATGTATGTGTTTGGGTATACACTTTCTCTTGAAAGCAGGCAACAGAATTTCATTTTTAATATGGGCCAGTGTGCTCACAATAAAAAAAAATGACAATAAGGTTATCTTATCTAATTTAGGTTATACTTATGAAAAATCTTAAAGATTGTGCAAACCAAAGATTTGATTTTAAATGAATGAGACACAAACAAGACAGCATGCAACTACAGAACAATATTCAGTGGAATTCCTTGAGGTGTTACTTTGCTTCAAATAAATTAGAATGTATACACAGGGAGCACATTCATCATTTTATGTAATAGTACTTAAATCCAAATCTGGATATACACCAGGGAAACCCAAATTGTCACCCACAAGTACAAAGTATGCTTGAAGGAGATAAATCTATTTTTCTCATGTTACCAAATTAATTGCCAAAATTATAAAGCAAACTACCGGTACTAATTATAATGAAGCATCTGGACTAACTTAAGTATTTTTTTTCCTGCATCTCTCTTTTTATTTTGCTGAATATCGTCATCTTATAGACATTCAAACTGTAAAATATTTCCAATATGACCATTCTGATTTTGTTGGGGGAGGGTAGTTTACTTTTCAATTTTTTAGAATAACTCACTTCCTACAGCACCTTCTGCATATCTAAGCCGTCTGTGTATTTTTAAAGGGTGGGTAATAACATAATGAGTCAGTCTTGGCATGAGGTTCCTTGTGTAGGCAAAATGGTATTGACATAATGTGCTCAGCTACCGCTTCTTCCAAAACAGCCTAGGATATTAGCATCTGCTTCCTGACTCTGGCTTTTGATCAAGCCAGCATACTGTTTTCTATCTATGAAGCTCAAAGCAGAATTATTTATCCTCACTCTCACACTGAATCAGAGGCAGGATCAGGCTCAAACCCAGATAGTTTGGGACATCCTCTTTACTGCACCCTCTTTATCTGGGTTTAAGCTGGAACGCTGAGGGTTCTTACCCTTAGTGAATGCAGTGGGGCCATCATCTGAAGAACATTTCATAAGGTTGCACTACTATGTTGCACATGAAACATGCATACACACTAGCAACACTAAAGAAGAAATGGAAGACTTCCCCTGTGAGAGTCCAAAGCTAAAACAGAGCATGGGTCTATGGCAGTGTTAGAATTTATTTATTTTTACTACCGGTTCTGTGGGCATGGCTTGGTGGGCATGGTGTGGCTTGGTGGGCATGGCAGGGGAAGGATACTGCAAAATGTCCATTCCCACCCCACTCTGGGGCCAGCCACAGGTGGTTTATGCTAGTTCTCCGAACTACTCAAAATTTCTGCTACTGGTTCTCCGAACTACTCAGTTCGTCAGAACCTGCTGAATAGCACCCCTGGTCTATGGAGATTCTCAGTCATCCAAGTCATGGTTGTCCCAAAGGTGCTTTTTTTTTCAAGAGGCAACTTTCTGTTTTTTTCTTTCAGCAGTCCACCTGTATTTAAAAAACACAGGCTACTCTTTTGAAGACAGCAAAGTCCATATTTTGGACAGAGAGTATCACTGGTTTGAAAGAGGGGTCAAAGAGGTCATCTATGTCAAAACTGAACAGCCCTCTCTCAACAGAGGGGGAGGGATACCACATCATCTATCTCCAATCTACAACACAGTCCTTTCAACAGTTCCAAGAAGGCTCTACAACCATTTGCACCAC
This sequence comes from Ahaetulla prasina, assembly GCF_028640845.1. NCBI lineage: Eukaryota > Metazoa > Chordata > Lepidosauria > Squamata > Colubridae > Ahaetulla > Ahaetulla prasina. The sequence continues at coordinate 78,847,912 of NC_080545.1, read as the reverse complement.
TCAGGTGACCCTGATGACACAGATAACCTCCAGGTGACCTTAACGACCAGCTAAAAGAATGCAAATTTCCAGCTGCCTGCAAGGAGTATAAATCCTTCTATTCCCCACCATCCAGTCAGAGCCGAAGAAGCTTCTTGGATGAGAAATGGAATGTTTTCAAAGAAAAAAACCAGAAAGTCCTGTTGCCCCTTGAAAAAAAGGTACCTTTGGGACATGGGTAACCATAGCAGACCAAATTTCCAGGAATCATGGAAAGGTGGTCAGCTGGTCAAGTGTTGAAAGCCAACGTAGTACATGTGATTCAGAGGCTCACACTGACAAGACATTTTATCTCTTCTACACTGTTTCATCTCTGAACTATCCCTGATAAGGAATTGTTCCAATTAAATCTTATTAAACAGCCTTAGACCAGTAATAGCCTAAGCCAGCAGCCTGAATCTGTATAGCAAATGGTGATAGATATGGAAGACTTGTTACAGATTTCTTATCTGTACTTTAGATCAGGGGTCACCAAACTTTCAGATCCTAGGGACCACTAAATTCATAATTTTAAATCCTGCGGACCACTAATACGATCCTGCAGACCACTAATACGATCATGTGACTGGGTGGGCATGGTCAACTCCATGTCACTCATATTGAGGGGCATCTTGCCAGCCTCTACTGGCTACTCCTCGCCTGCCTGGCTGGGTTCCTTAGGGCCCCAACAGTAAGCAGTTGCTGGAGCTAAACAGCCACCATGAGAAAGAGTTGGCAAAACAGCTCAGTTCAAATTGGATCTGACTGAGAAGGAGGCTCAGCAAAAGCACCTCACTGAGGACTACTAGCATAGGTTTTCCAAGCAGAGGGAAGACCTGCGGGAGTGTAAGGCTGTACACTCTTGTACCGGCATCTGGAAGCTCAGCGGGCTGAGATGATCAGCCAGTTCTAGGCCATGATGCAGTCCCAATGAAACGAGGCCCTCTGGCTCCTTGCCACCAGCAATGCTTCCCCCCAGCTTTTGCCCAAAGCCCCGTACCAGGAGGCTGAAGCAAACCCCAAGTCACAATTTCTGCTCCCCTCCGACCTGAAGGGGGAAACTCTGTAGCAACACAAACATTCATTGCACATATCCGGCCCAGGGGCTGTAGTTTGAGGACCCCTGATTTAGTGCAATATAAAAAAGGCAAATAGTTTTTCTTGGAACCACCAAAATTTTCTCGTGGACCACCAGTGGTCCTTGGACCACCAGCTGGTGACCACTGCTCTAGATCACTCACTCATTACGTTAATGTGGCATGCTGGTTCTAGCTACAATTTTACAACGTAGGTTGGCTTTCTTTGAAAATTAAATGTTGGTAAAAGGATACTTATATATTTACTATACTAAAGGCTTTGGAGGTAAGAATAGTTCAACTGTAATAGATATGTTAATGTAAGACTTATGTATCTCCCACATAAGCTTTCCTATGACAGAATTTGATGACCCAACGTGGAAGAGGGTCACCATCAACCAGAGAATTGCATTTTCACTCTTTCTGACTCCCCAATGTTGCTCTTGAACCAGCACTCTGAAAAGCTGATAGCATTGCAATTCCATTATATCACGAAACTCTAAATACAATCACCACTTGTAAGCCAGCCCAGCATAGGAAGGGCTGACAACCATTGTGTTTCAACTGCTTTCTGTACCCCAAAACACTTCGTTGCAGATCAAATTGTTGATACAACTTACGTAAGTTAAACCATTGTTCCAAAAGAAAGTGCCTTTGTGAAAGAAAAAAAGGAAAGATAAGTGGTCTCCTGAATGGAATCGTCATTGCACATATAGGAATACACCTGCTGCACAAAAGTTTTTACTTTTGGATTCATTCCAAAGATTTTCCTATGCTGATTACATTTAGTTCCAAAATGTGGTGGCGCAGTGGTTAGAATGCAATACTGCAGGTTACTTCTGCTGACTGCTGGCTGCCTGTAGTTCGGCAGTTCAAGTCTCACCAGTTCAAGATTGACTCAGCCTTCCATCCTTCTGAAGTCAGTAAAATGAGGACCCAGACTGTTGAGGGCAATATGCTGATTCTGTGAACTGCTTAGAGCCAGCTGGAAAGCACTGTCAAGCGGTATATAAGTCTAAGTGCTTTTGCTATCTTCATTTTCAGAGTGCATATGGCTCATTCAATGTTACTGCGAAGTAACTGTAAGGTGCTGCAAAAAGAAACTTTATTAAAAGTTATTTAAGTCATAAATACATAAGGAAAGCATTTTCTACCAGCTCAAATGTATCTGACCCAATATGTTCTCTTCTGAATTATAGTGGTACTCCAGATCTAAAGATCTATCCAATTGCCTCCACCTGAAATTCTTTTAACTAGAGAGATCTGACACTAAACCCAAAATTTTCTATCATTAAAACTAGCCTTTTAGAGGGTGGGAAAACCTTATCTGACATTATTTTCTACCAGTCCTCATTCAACCCGATGAAAGAAAGTTCTGTTTAGAAATCATTTCAAAAGAGAAGAGATTGCATTGAAGTTATAGTTATACAGCGTGGTCTACTTGGCAATTCTTCAGTTACAATATGGGTAAATGGTAGGTGTGAATGTCCTGCCTCTCATTTTATAATCATCTCACAATGAACTGTGATGCCTCCTTGAAGTTACTGAAGAGCACCCACTGGGCCTTTTCAGATTTAGAAGTGTGGGCAGCCCGGAAGCTTTGGAGTGATAGAAAAATGAGTAATAAAACAGGGAGGGTGGGGAATGTTTAAATGTCAAGGGCGATCTCAGTACATTATCCTTAAAAGAAGTGCCCCTGTACTATAATTCTGCCATAATGTATTTCAATGGAATTTAACCAAAAATAAGGGTGTTGAAGAAAGCAGATTTTAGCCAGTCATGAAGTATCAGCAGCATATGCCATCGAATTCCCTTAGAAGAAATATTTGTATTGAGGATTTTATTCTAAGGTATTATCTTTTATTATCTAGAGCAGGGGTGTCAAACTCGCGGGCCATGGGCCTAATGCGTCACGTGCTGGCCCCACCCCCTCCTGGTTTAGCGAAAGGGAAAACAGTCCCAATATACCACATGATGGTGCTGTGACAACGCGAGTTTGACACCCCTGATCTAGCGGTATGATGGAGAAATGTCTCCAAGCTTCATCCAATTGCAACATGTTATCTTTAGCATCAGTGCTGATATGGAATTCTCTCTGTCATAATGAATAGCCTTCCATGAACACACTTTTGTAAACAAATATTTTTAAGATACTGTATATTTCATTCCTGGGAAGCCTTTTGAGACTGAAGTTTGAAACTTTCTTTGATTTTGTAAGTTATAGAACAAGAGAGAAATTTTTTTAATAATGAATATGTTTTACATAATGTATTTATTAATGGTTTTAGTTCTCACTGATTCACAGTTTGTGAGATGGTGGCTATATAATTAAACACTGTAAATATTGTTTCATGCTTTGGAATACTGGTTCTAAAAATGGTTAAACCATCCCACTCATCAGAATAGCTTAAACTGAGAACAAACAAACAAAAAAAGTCCAAAGATTTTCTATTTTTCTTATCCTTCGATGTTGAGGATGTATGTAACCCATTCTCATTCTCTGCACCAGCTATTAGTTAATCTCATGGTTAAAACTGTGTGTATGTGTACGTCCTACACAGTTTGGCATATGAATAAAACAGTGCAAAAGTTACTGTAATGAGTAAGCTGTTGATGAAGCTATGATCTGATAAGATAACCTCCCTTGCTGAAAGATTTGGTAGAACAGAATCTGTTTTCCCATTTGACACATTCATGTCTATTTACAAATCAATTCATCGTTGATTTAGAAAATTTATTGTTGGTTAATGGGAGGGACAGGGATATATTTTTAGAAAAATATTTTATAGATGAATTTAGCATTAGTGACTAAATTGTCACATCCCTAACCATCATTTTCCGTATCAAAACAAAAATGTTGAAAGTATTCATTTCCCCTTATTGTTTGTTTGCTCTTCTATAGATTTGTCTAATAAGGCACCAAATTCTTGCCAGATAAATACAACACATCTTAACTTCTAAGGCTGTGTTAATTGTGTTTCCATGGAAATAAGGACTTAACTCCTTAGCAGCAATGACTTTAATGATTAGTTACTTGATGCTGTACAAAAGAGATACGAAGGGACATAAATTACAAGCTTTTTTGATGATGTATCATTTAAGACATGCCCCTTACTCTTAGAGAGGGATAAAATACACATAATGCAGCTTTGAATTCCAATAGAAAGATCCTGTTGTATCAAAACAGAGGAAAATTGCAGATTTATTTTTAACTTGAATATCATGAACTTAACTTTGACAATATTCCTGAAAAAGTAGAAAAAGTCAAGGGTGGTAGGAGTTGGAAAGTGTGGTATGGAGCAAATATACTTGCAAGCTTTTCTAGCAATTCTCTATTACTGTACTAAATTCTCTCAATTTTCCTGAGCAACAGTAGACAAAAAAAAACCCTGCTAGATGTAAGATAATAGGGCTTAATTTGCATTCAAATAAGAAAACACCGAGAGTTATTTTTGCTGTTTTTATATACAAGCAGCTAGCAAAGTCATTATCTCCTAGCAAATGTCCAGGGAACAACTGATACATGATTTCTAAATCTGAAATGCATAAATTGAACTTCCAATTTTGTCAGTTTTGGTCCCCACAGCATCTTCAAATATTTCAGTCAAACTCTGATATGAAAGTAAAATACAAAATACATGGGGAATAATCCTACTACCAGAATGCAGTGGATTTTCTATTTAATTTAAACCAAATCAAATACAACTTTTCTACCCTGACTCCACTCACTCTGAACTCTGGGTGGAGCTCATCCTGTTTTAGAGCTGGGGTCTCAAAAACATGATGCATGGGTCCCATGACAGCCCCTTAGTATGCTTCCATGCCCACAATACTTTGCAGAAAAAGCCAATTTGGCATAATAGTGAAGGCATCAGGCTAGCAATCAGGAGACTGTGAATTATAGCCCTCCTAAGTACAAAGGCAGCTAGGTGATCTTGGGCCAATCACTTTCTCTCTGTTTTAGGAAGTAAGCAAGGGCAAACTACTTCCAAAAAACCTACAAACTGAACACAAAAAACTGCAGGAACTACCAATAGTCAGGGTGGGCTTCAAAAATTTTAGCAAGGGATTCTCTGCCCAGTTGCTGGCTGAACGTGGCCATGGTGGGTGTGGCCTAGTCGGCCTCCTGCAGTACGGGTGGAACATTTTTGCCCTCACCGGGCTCTGGAGGCTTTTTTCAAGCCTCTAGGAGGGCGAAAATTCCCTCCACAGGCTCTGGAGGCCCTCTGGAGGCTGGAAACAGGCCCGTTTCCAAGGTTCCTGAACTTCTGGTAGGCCTGTTTTTTGCCCTCCCCGAGCCTCAGTGCACTTACCTGCATCCAAAATGGACCGCGTGGGGACTCCTGGGAAGGGTGGGGTGGACGGGGCCAGCCAGGATTTGGAGGGTTCTCCAAACTGCACAGAATCTTAGCTAGAACCCCTGCAAACCCCTGCAAACCCCCAGCAGCCCACCCCTGCTAGTAGTCCCAAGAGTCAAAAACTGACTCAAAGCTGCGCACATGGGCACACACAAATACTGTGTGGGTTGCTGATGTTGCCCAGCAAGGATAGAATGCTGAGTACCCTAGAGAGGTTATCTATCTGAAGAAGCCCTCCAAAAAAATAAATGGCCTGCTTACAACAACCTAAAATTTCTCCTCTTTCTGATATGGCAGCTTGTCAACAAAGCAGAGCTGGGTTGAATGGGTGATATAGTTACTGCCTGGAGACAAAGCAGCATTGCATTCTGGTAACATCCACTGACTTGTGGGTGCCAGTGCTACTTTGAAGGTAGTGCAGACTCTCCAGGCATGGGCAAGGGAGGCCCCATTCGGCCCCAGATTCCAAGGAGGCAGCAACCAGGAGAAGGATCAGTATGGGCACCCTGCCCAGACACTGTCTCTGCCAGATCAGCAGTGGGATAAGTCACCATCTTTAACATTGGGTTATTTTTAATGCTCTCTATGGTTTGGGGTTTTTCTCCCCCTGGATTGTTTATTTTTGTTGCTTGCTGCCAGTGGTGAAATCCAATTTTTTTTACTACTGGGTCTGTGGGCGTGGCTTGGTGAGCATGATGTGGCTTGGTGGGCATGGCAGGGGAAGGATACTGCAAAATCTCCATTCTCTCCCCACTCCTGGGGGAAGGATATTGCAAAATCTCCATTCCCACCCCACTCTGGTATACAAGCTATATATACCAAACACCAGCTAGAGGTGGTATTTGCCAGTTCTCCAAACTACTCAAAATTTCTGCTACCAGTTCTCCAGAACCTGTCTGAACCTGTTGGATTTCACCCCTGCCCACTGCCCAGAATCATATTGTTTCAGTTGGGGACCTTATAGGTACTTGAAATTAGTAAATTGTAATCTTAAGTACGCTTAGAGTTGTTCCAAGGTTGAAAGTTAGAGTTTGGGGTGACGGAAAGTTTGCAATACCAGCCACAACAACACTGAGGAACATCAGTAGAGAAGGAGGGGAGACATAATTAATACTGGAAAGTCAAGTCATTAGTTGATTATAAGTTGCAAAGTTTAACTGGGGGAAAAACAGTTTTGGTTTTGTGTTATATTATACCATATATAAAATGGAAAAAAAGCTCTTATTTTCATATAAATATGGAAAAGCACACTATTAAACACCACCATTTCATTTCAACAACCAGTAATTTCTGACAACCACTCCCTGGGCTATATAACTGAGCTGCAAAAATACAGGTGATCACTAGATGGCAACAAACTAATACAGAAATCTTTGATTCCTTGCTGCCATCTCATGGCCAATTAGATTTAGCAGGAGGTATTTTTGTGCCCCTAAATGTGTAAAACCAACCACTAAGCACCTAGCAATTACCTTCCAACTGGCATTTTACAACTTTTTGACTTGAGAGATTGCCTACCTCAGTTTCACTCTCTCCATTTAGCTCTAAATTATAGCTCTAGCTCTTGTGGGAGAATTATTTACCCTGCAATTCAAAGAGCATCTCGCAGTGCGCAGACATGATAAATCAAAAAGTTAGAAAACGTTCACAAGTCATTTCCCACCACCGCTCTCTTTCAAGAACAGAAGCTACTGAATTCTAAAGAAGCAGCTCGTTTAACAACAGCTGCCTAATGGCACACAGTTACAGTTGATGAGAAACTATGGGAGAAAACGGTAGCTCAAAGACCCATGGCTTCCTAAGAAAGACATATGCATTCAGGGTACCCACTGGGCTATCAAAAGCAATTGCGCTAAGCATGGGGTCTTTTTTCTGAAATGACAGCTGGTTGAATTTTGCCTCCAATCCTGCCACTTACTTTAGATACATATCAATTTTTTCCCTAATTAGGCAATAAGAAGCCCTCAATAAGAGTTTATGATAGATTCTGAAAAATCGGTAAGGTGGGTAGATAGATGATGTGATTATGAGATAATAAAAATCTATCATGGCAATAGCACTTAGATTTATATACCACTTCATGGTGCTTTAGAGCCCTCTCTAAGCGGTTTATAGAGGCAGCCTATTGCCCTCAACAATCTGGCTCCTCATTTTACCCACCTCAGAAGGATAGAAGGCTGAGTTAACCTTGAGCATGGTGAGGTTTGAACTGTCAAATTGCAGGCAAGCTGGCAGCCAGCAGAAGTAGCTTGCAGTACTGCATTCTAACCACTGTGCCACCAAGGCTCCAAAAAGTACTGGTTCGGAACAACTTAACATGAAAATGACTTTTTCATTTAAAGTGCATATTTCCTATCTGCACCTCTATAACTATTTGGATTGGTTCTGCAACCCAACAAGACAGACACAGACTTCAGAGGATAATTAAAACTGCAGAAAAAACAATTGCTACCAACCTGCCTTTCATTGAGGACCTGTATACTGCACGAGTCAAAAAGAGGGCTGTGAAAATATTTATAGACCCCTCGCATCCCATAAACTTTTTCAACTCCTGCCCTCAAAACGACGCTATAGAGCACTGCACACCAGAAGAACTAGACACAAGAACGTTTTTTTCCCGAACACCATCACTCTGCTAAACAAATAATTCCCTCAATACTGTCAAACTATTTACTAAGTCTGCATTACTATTAATCTTCTCATCGTTTCCATCATCCATCTCCTTCCACTTATGACTGTATGACAGTAACTTTGTTGCTTGTATCCTTACGATTTATATTGATATTGATTGTTTCCTGATTGCTTATTTGTACCCTATGACTATCATTAAGTGCTGTACCTTAGAATTCTTGATGAACGTATCTGGGTTTTTTTATGTACATTGAGAGCATATGCACCAAGACAAATTCCTTGTGTGTCCAGTCACACTTGTCCAATAAAAAAAAATCTGTTCTATTCTATTCTAAAAAATTCAGGAGCATTTATTGTAGAGAAGAAGATGCATCATTACATTACCTTGACTATTTTGGCACCCAACCCCTTGTTATCAGCTCTTCAAGGTAGACCAGACCAGAATATCAGAGTTATGAATGTTAATACTACTCTGTTTTTAATAGAATAGAATAGAATAGAATAGAATAGAATAGAATAGAATAGAATAGAATAGAATAGAATAGAATAGAAGAGTTTTTTATTGGCCAAGTTTGATTGGACAAACAAGGAATTTGTCTTGGTCCTTAGTGTACATAAAAGAAAAGATACATTCATCAAGAATTATAAGGTACAACACTTAATGATAGTCATAGGGTACAAATAAGCAATCAGGAAACGATATCAGTATAAATCGTAAGGATACCAGCAACAAAGTTACAACCATACAGTCATAAGTGGAAGGAGATGGGTGATGGGAACGATGAGAAGATTAATGGTAGTGAATACTTAATAACTAGTTTGACAAGTGATAGGGAATTAGTTGTTCAGCAGAGTGATGGCATTCAGGGAAAAACTGTCCTTGTGTCTAGTTGTTCTGATGTGCAGTGCTCTATAGCATCATTTTAAAGATAGGAGTTCAAACAGTTTATGTCCAGGATGTGAGGGGTCTGTAAATATTTTCACAGCCCTCTTTTTGACTTGTGCAGTATACAGGTCCTCAATGGAAGGCAGGTTGGTAGCAATTGTTTTCTCTGCAGTTCTTTATAGTTACAGTGACAGAATCTTGCAACTCTAAATATTCTTCCCCTGTCCTTTCCCTTTTTTGTTTCCTTTCTTAGAACTAGGAAGGGTCAAGCCAGAGAGATTTTCTCAAGTTACATTTACATCCTGGGCTCAGATTTCTTTCACTAACTGCTGCCTTATTTGTGACTCTTCCTCCTGTTGCTAAGGTTATTCCTACTGTCCATTGTACCTGTCCCTTGCAGGTATCTTTGCACCCATACCTCTTTCATAGTTGCAAGGTAAAAAATCCCTTTTCTGATTTAAGAGTACGAATCCCTGTTGTCCCAATTTATCTTGCTTTCAAAAGAAACATTTGTTTGATTTTAACTTGGGAGATGCTGAAGCGCTGTTAGCATTCATCATCCAAAACAAAACCCATATGTTACACTGTAATGTCACACTGAGTAATGCCACTGGGGTCTTTATCATGGACTCTATAGTCAATAACAATTCACACTACATGTCTAAGGAATTATACCCTTCATACCAGGGGTAGTTTCTACTTACATTTACTACCGGTTCGCAACGAGGCCGTGCACATGCGCAAAAGATTCCTGATGACATCAAGGTCAGTGGACAGAGCCTCCCGCCAGTTTTGCTACCAGTTCTTGCAAACCGGTCCGAACCGGGGGCAACCCACCACTGCCTCAGACTAAATTTGACAAATACTTCCCATTCAAAACTATCCATTTAAAAAAAAACAACCCACAGGCTTGTTTAAGGACAACTTTACAGAACAAAGGGGATCCCCAGTCTTGATTTATGGAATGGGACAAAAATCATAGATATGTCCTCACCCTAAAGCTGAGTTCAACTGTAAGGAAATTAGAATCACTATAGGTTGGGCAATCTTTTCTGGGCTGTGGGCCATATTTGTTCTTGGAATTATGTGTTGTGTGGATTTGTCTCCCAAAATAAATGAGTGGAGCAGAACAATACAAGACTGAGACAAAGGAAGGTGCCAGTGTGGTATTCGTGGTTAAGGTGTTGGGTTAATATTGGGAAGAACAAACTTAACATAGAAACTGAGTAATATTATCCAGTCACTCTCTCTCAGCCCAACCCACCTTCCAGTGTTGTTGTTGTAGAATAAAATTAATATTAGGGGAAAGTATTGATACTAGCCTATCCAGCCCCTGAAGTTGACTACTAGTAACTTTTTAAAGTTGGCATGGAGCAGTTTTTCCAACCTTACTTGAAGACTCCCTAAATTAATCTTGAAGCTTTAACATGCAAAGCTGAATTATACCCTGGACATTGGAAAAGGGCACATTCCCTGAGAAAGGGACCTTGCTATGGCTCTTATGAGTTGCTCAGCTATATTCCATCTTCTCTGCCAATCCTTTTGCTTTCTGGTTCTCTTAATTCTCTTTATTGCTTGTTGAATTATTTAAGGCAGCACATTTGTTTGAAAGATCTCATTTCTAAGAGCGCATTCATATTGATCAGCAATTAATAGATGGTTTTAATAAAGCTTTCATGAACCTACCGATGAGTGGATGCGAGTTTATTGCCATGGGTTTATTTATGCTTTTGTAACAAGTTGTTGAGCCTTATTTCACATGTTTATGAAGCTGAGGGGTTTGCAACTGAGAATTGGATTTGGTGACTATTGGTATATGCCAGGAAGGCATTTAGAGCATGCTTAGAACAAACGTACAAATGAGTCAGGGCCAGCTAGAAAATTATCCACTTTTCATCAACATGATGTTCTTACTGGAAAGCTTCCCTTACATACAGTTTATTACTTGTTGCATTTCACTTCGGCATAGACAACTAATGGCAGAAAATCTCCTTTCCCAATTAGGCATATGTCAGACCACAATTCCAATCAGCTGCAGCCAAGATTAGAGATTGAGGCTGGATTAGAAAGATTTATGGGCTGACTTGGTTTCCCACCCTAGCTTTCCCATACTAAGAATCACCTTTTTCAAACAGCTGATACGATTTCAGTGTCTGTAAATGCCAATCTGATTTTAAAGAAATGGGGAAAGGGTAGCCGCCCATCAGTGTCTCTTTAGCAAAGCAAGTTGGGAACTGTCATTTTTGCTCGTGAACAAAATAAACAAGAATCAAGCTGTGCAGCTAGGAAGGGGGGAAAAAAGATGCTTCCTGATATGATTTTTTTTTCTTCCTAGCATTTTTCTGCAGATGAAGGGTCTGCTTTGGGGGGGGGGGGTCAAATGAATGCTGATCCATTAGTTGAGACAGGAATTTTTCTCAATTTGTTACCCAAGCTTGACATTGTGAGCTGATAGACAGTGACCAGCCTAAAGTCACACAGCCAGCTTTCATGCCTAGGGCAGGACTAGAATAGACAGTCTCCTGGTTTCTTAACCGCTGCCTTAATTACATTTAACCAAACTGATAAGGTGCTTTCTGATAATATTTAGATATCGATTACACATTACACAGAGTCCTTCGGCTTGAGAATACAGATAGTCCCTGACTTTTGGCCATTTCTTTAACAATCATTTGAAGTTACAACAGCCTGGCACAAAATGACAACCCATTCTCAAAGTCACAACCATCCCTGCCGTCATGTGATCATAATTTGGGTGCTTGGGAACTGGCTCACACTTACGATGATTGCAGTGCGCTGAGGTCACACTGCAACCTTCTCAGCTGGCTTTTGACAAGCAAAGACAATTGGGGAAGCCAAATTCACTGCATGATTACTTGATAACAATCAGAATCAGAATGAAACTGGAAGGTACCTTGGAGGTCTTCTAGTCCAGCCCCCTGCTCAAGAAGGAGACCCTATACCATTTCAGACAAGTGACTGTCCAGCCTCTTCTTGAAAACCTCCAGTGATGAAGAGCCCACAACTTCTGAAGGCAAGCTGTTCCACTGGATAATTGTCCTCACTGTTAAGAAGTTCCTCCTTAATTCCAGGTTGTTTCTCTCCTTGATTAGTTCAATGAATCAATCAGTATAGAGATGGAAGGGACCTTGGACGTCTTCTAGTTCTGCAGCCCCCAACCTTTTCAGCATCAGGGACCGATTTTCTGTGGTGAGAGGTTTTTTGGCGGACCGGAGGGGACATGAATTTAACAGAGAGAGGTTAACAGAGTTGGAAGGGACATTGTAGATCATCTAATCCAACTCCCTGCCCAAGCAGGAGGGCCTAAACCATTTCTGACAGATGGCAGTCCACTCTAAGCCTCCAGTGTTGGAGCTCCCACAACTTCTGAAGGCAAGCTGTTCCATTGCTTGATTATTCTCACTGTCAAAAATGTTCTCCTTATTTCTAGGTTGAATCTCTCCTTGATCAGTTTCCATCCACCATTCCTTGTCTGGCCTTCAGGTCTTTGGAAACAATGTTATTTACCTAACAATCATAGTAAAAATGGTGATAAAATCAGATTGAATCACATAACTCACATAATGATCGCATCACTTAGCAACTGAAATTCTGGTTTCAATTGTGGTCCTAAATCAAGGATTACCTGAATGGGAATAGAATATTATTTGAGTGTACCATATCAGTTGTAGAATCCAATACTGCTTTATATGTTCCTCTTATTGGCATATGCATAAACAATATCTTTTCAGGCACACTGCAGTGGTATGTTAGATTGACCTTGGGAGACAAGGAGGAAAAACACAGCCTGAGAAAGATTTGGGTCAGATTTGGCCAAAAAGCAGCCAGCAGAAGTACAGTGGCTATGATAAATATTTTAGAAGTTTCTTCGGCTATAAAGGCAATAGTGAAGAAATATACTTTCATATAGCGATATGGAATTCTATTCTTTAAAGAGGAACTTCAGAGAAGTTACTTGTTTTTATGGTCTCGGCATAGCAAAGAGAGAAAATTTACATTTTTCTAGATGGATGAGGAATCCTGTCCAGTGGTGGGATTCAACCGGTGTAACAGCCGGTTGGCACTTCACGCGCACACCACACACACGCTACTCCTGCATGGGGTGCATTTGAATTCAGCTCTAAAATTTACCTTCTACTGCAGCTCCAGTGAGTAAAAAAACTGAGGCACGGCAATCTGCTCTGCCGCGCCCAGCTGGGCTTCAAACAAAGGAAATAAAGGTAAGTAAAGTGCAAGGGCAGGTGGGTGGGCCCAACTGATTGTCGGAGCGAACTGGTTTGCTCCCAACAGTTTGCCCAAACCGGTCTGAACCGATAGAATCCCACCCCTGATCCTGTCCCATTTGTGCACAAATTCTGGTTCTTGATCCACTAACATTTGGAAGGCAAGAAAGAAGCTCCCTACCAATAATTGAATGTTTGACAGCATTCAATGGCTGGATTTGTTCAGACTGTGCCTCGGTCTCATGAAACCATAGTTCTGGTGCTGATGAATCATTCCTCAAAAGAGATGCTATTGGTACTGTCCCCTCAGTCTGATTCTGGATCCAGATGTTCAGATGAATATATTGGGCTCTTCCAGGATGCTTCAGATAACGAAGAATACTGGGCTGTCCCAGATTGCCTAGCAGGCAATCTATGTTGTGGTCTGCCAGCAGCCTGCGGAGCTGGCAACGGAGTCAGACAGCTATGAGGCTGAGAAAGAGCATGGGCCAGTCCTGGAGGCTGGAGAAGATCTGGATGAGGGCTCTGCGTCAGAGGCTGAGATGGGGCCAGAGCCATCGAAGAGTCCAGAGCCTGCCGAGGCTGACAGTAGTGAGGCAGAGGAACAGGAGGAGCCTGTTCCTAATGCACACATGAGAAGAGCTGCCAGAAGGCAAGAGCAGTTAAAGCAAAGAGGACGACTCAGGAGTAGGGCCAAGAGATGATTGGCCCCTCCCATAAAGCTTAAAAGACCAGCAACGGCGTTTGGACTCTTTGCCGGAAAACAATGTTGATAGCTTTGTCTTGTTGCATTTATTTCATATCGGTGTCTTCTGAACTTTTGCCATGAAAGGCCTTTGGCAGTTTGCCTAATTAAGACCAAGGTTGGTGATAGGACTGAGGAATTGTGTTGAGAGGAATTTGCTTTAATTTAGTTGGACTACACTCAGCTGTTCTAATAAAGTTTGTTTGTTTTTACACTGACTGAGTTTCCTACTACCTACTTGGGCCTGGGTCACAACAGTCTATTGAGAATTTTACTCAGCTTCTGTAAGGCCCAGCAGTCTCCTTGAGGGGGTACAGCAAGTTCAGCTCAGTGGAAATCAACAGACCATTATCTGAACAAGGGTGGCTGGGCTGAGTCTGTTCTGCGAATAGGGCAACAGGGGTCTAGCTTCAAATAGATTTCCTCTCTAAGACAAGCAAAAAAAAAAAAAAGGAGCAGTCAATTGAGGCGGAAAATTCAGAGTCGGATGACCCTCTCTGCATTTCTTCAGAGTAATTTCAGCTGTGAGGAAAGATGAGCAAAGCCAAGTATGCCAGAGAAGTGGGGATTTCCTTTTCATATTATAAGAGTTTTCTACACTGAAGTAACTGCATGCTAGTTGATCCTATGGGGGGGGGGAGATGAGGTAATCATGACAATGAGTCACTGACAAGCATACGTCTGTTGCCCTGACAACATTAACTTATGGATATGTGTTTTTGCTATATCTGTCCTTGTTTAACCAAGACACGACAACCAGAGATGCAAATGGGGAGGAGGATGTCTGGGCAAACCTGGTTTGAAAAGCCATCCTTGCCTCCTTATATTTTAATCCTTGTAACTGCTAGTATTTTTGCACAGATGGTGTTCAACATCATTGAAGGTGCTATTAAAGGAGCACCATTTTTTTTTCCATACAGCATTCCTTTCTCAAATAGAAATACCTATTAGGCTTCTGGTTTTGACTGAAAAAGGAAATTGTTCGCTGCAAACAATTTGTTTTTCACCCCTTGGTTGAACCACACTATTATATATATAGGAAAGTCAGAGGTGGGCTTCAAAGACTTTAGCAAGGGGTTCTCTGCCCAGTTGCTGGGTGGGCATGGCCATGGTGGGTGTGGCCTAGTCAGCCTCCTACACCACGGGGGGGTGCGTTTTTGCCCTCCCCGAGCTCTGGAGGCTTTCCTCGAGCCTCCAGGAGGGTGAAAACAGCCTCCCCAGACTCTGGAGACCCTCTGGAGGCTAGAAACAAGCCCATTTCCAGTCTTCCTGAACTTCTGTTAGGCCCGTTTTTCACCCTCCCCGAGCCTCCACATGCGCCCTGCACTTACCTGCATCCAAAATGGGCCCCATGGCGGCTCCTGGGAGGGAGGGCAGGGGGAGCAGGGTGGGATTTGGGGGTTCTCCAAACTGCACAGAATCTTAGCTATGGGCCGCCCCGGCGCAGGACATAACATTACATTACTTCTAGAAACTTTCATTTGTATTTTCAGAAAACCCTGGCCCAGCAGTCACAGAAGAAGAAAGAGAATCTCTTGTGCTGGGATTCCAGGTTTTTTTTCTTGGTTATTGTTTGACACTTGGCACCATGTTAATAATTTCCAGTCATCAAGAGCAGCTGCTGATAGTCAGGATGTATCACATTGCCTCATCCATAGTTCAGCTATTTCACACTAGTCTCTCTATGGAAGAGATGCATAAAGATCATCCAGTCT
This sequence comes from Ahaetulla prasina, assembly GCF_028640845.1. Taxonomy (NCBI): domain Eukaryota; kingdom Metazoa; phylum Chordata; class Lepidosauria; order Squamata; family Colubridae; genus Ahaetulla; species Ahaetulla prasina. The sequence goes on along the minus strand of NC_080545.1, from coordinate 78,832,239 downwards.
CATTGATTTATTGTCCTGGCAGAGCTCAGGCTATTCTGAGATTTCCAAATCTTACAACATACTTTACTTAGGGGAAAAGCAAAGAAAACAAACTGTGTGATAACAAACAACAGGTTCTTCAACCTCTTTGCAAACCCTGGCAAAATTGTTCCGTAGCAGAGACAACACTGATAACTCTACAGTTCCCAAACTCAAAACAAGCATCCATTGATATATAAAGGGAGAACAAAACTGGTTTTTTTTAATTGTTTATCCCAAACTAAAAATGGAGGTTTTTAGTTAAAAATTCAACATTGGGCCAGAACATTGTGTAGTGATTAAAAGTCTCCTTTGAATCACGCTCTCAACACCTAGTGCAATGATGGTAAATCTTTTCCGCATGTGTGCTGAAATTGGAGCGTGTACGCTTGTCTGGCCCGCAACCCGGAAGAAGAGCTGCCATTGGCGCATGCACACGCCTGAAAATGAACTTTCAGTTTCCGTCGTGCACATGTGCCCTGGCCAGGTAGTCTTCTGGATTTCTGGCGCGCATGCGCTTGCGACAATCAGCTGGCCGGTGTGCATACTCACTCAGAAAAATGGAATACCAGCTTTTACAGTTTCCAGCACTGCCGCATGCAAAAAGGCCAGCTGATTGTCGTGTGCGCATGCGCGCCAGAAACCTGAAAGAGGAACGGTCAACACCACACGTACCAGGTGACATGGCTCCGCCTGCCATTTCCGGCATGCGTGCCATAGGATCACCATCACAGGCCTAGTGTCTTCAAAGACGCGGACATGTTATTTTATTAGCAAATAGAAAATGTTGGTTGCTGCTTTTTAAAAAAGAAATGTTACTTCAATTTTCCTCAGGCCTAGAATTTTCCTAGAGGTTCCTCTTAATGGTCCAAGTTTTTAACTAGGCCCAACTCAGCTTACCGGATCAGCCAAGAGCAACCAAGTGCAGGCACCTTGTCTTATAAATAAAAATAGGCACTCTGTGCTACTGAATGAATCTTTCATACTGCAATCGTCTTTTTTCTTCTTCTTTTTTTTTTGTCCAAACATGAAATCAGTATTAACTTCACTTTCTCATTGAGTTCTGGACTTTGTTTCATCTATAGAAACATTTCATTTGGATGCCTCCACTAAGTTTTGGGTCAACCACGTTTTATCAACCGCAGTAAAATAAAATGTTGTCTAGTTTTTGTTTATCATGTGAATTGTCAGCTGTGGATTACAACTGAAGCACACTTTCTGAATCCAGAAAACCAGAATGTAGTAGCAACTTTACACATAGATGTAAAGTTGTGATGTTTTAAATCAGAATTGGTCTACCTGACTTATCTATATTGAAGCAAACACTTTCAAGAGCTCCATGAAATACCATTTTTTAAAAAGGTTTAAAAAAGTGCTTTAAATATTCTGTAGAACACATGTACTACAAAATTAAACATTTCATCCATTTGATTCTCCCAGAATCAATTTTCATGTGCAAATATGCAAGCCAGAAACAACCTCTGTGATTTAAAATAGCCTTTCCAATGAAATTTTCCAGCTTTTTTCACCAAGATTAATCTCCTTATGTACACTAAATATTATTGGGATTATCAAATACCAAGATACAAAATTATAATAATTGATAATCACACTGGGAAAGGATGGTTTACAGTCACTGGGGGAAAAAACTACCATTTGGATGCAAAGTTATATCTGGGCAAAGAAGTACAGAAGGGGAAGGGGAAGAAAGTTACAATTATGATGATCTATCTACAGGGGATAGATATTGGTATTACCAGTGTACATCAGATGGAACAAGAAGTTCTGGATCAAATGTCAAAACGCACATAGCTTTGAAACTATTTTTGTTTATTTTAAAACTTTAAAAGTTTGGATAATGATCCCTAAAGCAATACATCACATCTCTAAAATATTGGCTATTTATCTCGATATCATTTTGGGGTAGCATTTGTCTAAACTCTAAACTTTTTCACTGAACCTTTTTTCCCTAAAAAGAATTTTCTTTCCCTTAAGATGCTGGTCTTTATCCCAAAACATACCTATACCCAGATTACAAAGATCTAGGTACTGAGATTATTTATTTCCTTTTTGAGGAGACATGCAATCGATCCTTTAGTTCTGAATGATGTTAGCAATCATGCAAACCCATTTAGCAGAAATAGAAGAAAAACATTATTGGGATCCAAAGTAGTCAAAATGCTTTGAATCCTTTGTGGACATCTTCATTATAGGGGACAGCAAGAATGAACACTCCGGATCATGCCATCTTTTCCTACTTTGGATGTGAACATCCAACCCCTGCAGCTATAGAGATATGGATATACTTACCAGCCGGGCACAGAACTCAGTATGGCAAATTGACTATTGTTCTGCTTCTTTTCATTTTTGGGAAGAAAATTCAGGCGTAACACATTCATATTTTGAAGACAGGATTCAGGAAGAGGAAGGAAAAAAAGCCCCTGCCGTCTACACAACCTATCCCTTCAGTGTAGACAGTGGTAGAAAAAGCGGAAGGCCTGGGGAATTCCTTTCTAATCTCCCTACTTTGGATAAGCAGCAACTCTCAGAATTTCTCCAAGAAAATACCTGCAGCCTGCTTTGGAAGAAAATAAAAGCGCATGCAAGGGAATCAGTGGATAAGAAGAATCTTCTTTCTCAATGATGCAGGCCAAAGCGGGTTGCCTGAATACAGACAAATGTCACAATCCTTCATTTGAAAAGTAGATTATAGTAACAGATGTTGGTAATGGAACTTGAGCTGCCGCTGAAAGAAAAACTAGCCAATAAATATCTTTCTTTACCTCCTCCAGCTCTGATTTCTTGTGAGTCTCCCCCCCACACACACACCCCAAATATTATTTCCAAGTGATCAAAACTTGTCACAGTATTTCTGCCTGACCAAGATCTTTCCATTGGCTTATCTCTCATAAATTCCTTCAAAGAGACTGATTATTTTAAAATTTGCATCGTGCCAAGAAAAGCTGATAGATTTAAGCCTTAGCAAATAATTACATATTGTTAACAAAAGCGACAGTACTACCAAAAGACTCAAAAGCTAAACATACAAATATATAGAGATATTCCGTTACTGTTTTGGGCTGCTAAGCTATTTTCATCACTACTTCCTGGAAATTCCTTCTAAGAAAGAATTTCAAAATTATCTGCATATTTACCTTCCGGCAATATTTGATGACAATATTAAACCAGTGTTCAGTAGTTTAATCTGCCTTTTGTGAATGCTTATATAATTTTTGCCAGCAGACCTAATTTCTGAAAATGGAAGACACAACTCTGTTGTAATTTTGTTACATTTATTGCTGTTGAAAACCACCTAGTCCATAGGAATGAACTCCTATCCTTTAGATATTGCTGAACTACAATTCCCAGCATCCCTGTCATTGGGTATTTTTTTGGTAAAATAATGATTATTTAGATGGAGTTGATTAATTCATAACCGGGAGACCACTGAACTATGCATTTGTTTCAAAGATCAATTCAGATAGAGAGAGAGAGAAAGAAAGAGAGAATGTTGTCTTCTTTAAATATTAAATCCTATTGACTATTAATATTAAATCCTATTGAAAACATGGACAAAACCAGATAATTCTCTTGGTAACAATAAAAGGGACATGGTGGCTCAGTGGCTAAGAAACTGAGCTTGTCGATCAAAAGGTCGGCAGTTCAGCGGTTTGAATCCCTAGTGCCACGTAACGTTACTTGTCCCGCCTTCTGCCAACCTAGCAGTTCGAAAGCACGTAAAAAATGCAAGTAGAAAAATAGGGACCACCTTTGGTGGGGAGATTACAGCGTTCCGTGCGCCTTTGCCATTTAGTCATGCTGACGGAGTTATGCTGATGGAAGACAAGAGACGTCTTCGGACAGCGCTGACTCTACAGCTTTGAAACAGAGATGAGCGCCCCCTAGAGTTGGGAACGACTAGCACATATGTCTGAGGGGAACCTTTACCTTTACCTATAGAATACAATAGAAAATGGTCTGCCATTGCTAACTTCTTATGGGCTTTCTCTGTCTCTCTCTCCTCATTTAGTCTATTCTTTTTTCGTATGACTCTTATTTGAAAAACTGCTTAGTGCTGTAGTTTTTTAAGATTTGCTTCACCATTTTATAACCATCTTCTTCACATATAATTCCTTGTTTTTATCTTTTTTTGTTGTAATGTTAGAGATGATCTCGTGGTCAAGGCTAATGATATGGTAATTAATTCTCTTCTGTAAACCTTAATATAACATAAAACTTCAATGTTTCAACTATTGGTGTTTTAACATTATTTTTTACTTCTTGCCCAGGATATGTACAACCTACTGTACATGTCTATGGAGATTCTTGGTCAGCCAGGTCATGGTGTCCCAAAGGTGTTTTTTCAAGAGGCAACGAGACTTTTCTGGTTTTCTTTGAAGATACTTCGCTTCTTATCCAAGAAGCTTCTTCAGCTCTGTGCTAAATAGTACATCACTTCTCTACTGTTGCCAAGATTGCATAAATATCCATGAATTACCAGGAGTCAAAAATGATTCAGAGATTCTCTCCCACTTTTTCCCTTTTGATGTGAGGGAAGGAACTATCGGGGGGGGGAGGTGTCAGGGGAATCAAAATGGCAGCCATGACAGCAGGTTTGAAGCCCCAGTTGCTTTAAAATTGCTACCAACCTGCCTTCCACTGAGAACCTGTATACTGCATGAGTCAAAAAAAGGGCTGTGAAAATAGTTACAGACCCCTCACATCCTGGACATAAATTGCTTCAACTCCTACCCTCAAAACAACACTACAGAGCACTGCACATCAGAACAATTAGACACAAGAACAGTTTTTTCCCGTACGCCATCACTCTGCTAAACAAATAATTCCCTCAACACTGTCAAACTATTTACTAAGTCTGCATTACTATTAATCTTCTCATCGGTCTTTCTTTCTTTCTTTCTTTTTTTCTTTTACTCGTATTTTTATACCACCCTATCTCCCTAGGGACTCAGGGCGGTTAACAACCAGATAAAAATATACATATAAATACAAATAAAAACATCCATTAAAAAACTTATTATAATTGGCCGAATAATTAAAATGATAATAAAAATAATAAAATCCCCATTAAAACCAATTCGAATTTAAAATCTAGTCCAGTCCTGCGCAAATAAATAGATGTGTCTTAAGCTCGCGGCAAAAGGTTCGGAGGTCAGGAAGTTGGCGAAGTCCTGGGGGAAGCTCGTTCCAGAGGGTGGGAGCCCCCACAGAGAAGGCCCTTCACCTGGGTGTCGCCAGCTGGCACTGTTTGGCCGACGGCACCCTGAGGAGTCCCTCTCTGTGAGAGCGCACGGGTCGGTGAGAGGTATCCGGTAGCAGCAGGCGGTCCCGTAAATATCCCGGCCCTATGCCATGGAGCGCTTTGAAGATAGTCACCAAAACCTTGAAGCGCACCCGGAAGACCACAGGTAGCCAGTGCAGTCTGCGCAGGAGAGGTGTCACATGGGAGCCACGAGGGGCTCCCTCTATCACCCGCGCAGCCGCATTCTGAACTAACTGGAGCCTCCGGGTGCTCCTCAAGGGGAGCCCCATGTAGAGAGCATTGCAGTAGTCCAGACGAGACGTCACGAGAGCGTGAGTGACTGTGCATAGGGCATCCTGGTCTAGAAAGGGGCGCAACTGGCGAACCAGGCGAACCTGGTAAAAAGCCCTCCAGGAGACGGCCGCCAAATGATCTTCCAAGGACAGCCGTTCATCCAGGAGGATGCCCAAGTTGCGCACCCTCTCCATCGGGGCCAATGACTCGCCCCCAACAGTCAGCTGTGGCTGCAGCTGACTGTACCAGGATGCCGGCATCCACAGCCACTCTGTCTTGGAGGGATTGAGCTTGAGCCTGTTTCTCCCCATCCAGACCCGTACGGCCTCCAGACACCGGGACAACACTTCGATAGCTTTGTTGGGGTGGTCCGGTGTGGAAAAGTACAGCTGGGTGTCATCAGCATACAACTGGTACCTCACACCGAAACCACTGATGATCTCACCCAGCAGCTTCATATAGATGTTGAACAGAAGGGGCGAGAGAATCGACCCCTGCGGCACCCCACAAGTGAGGCGCCTCGGGGTCGACCTCTGCCCCCCTGTCAACACCGTCTGTGACCGATCGGAGAGATAGGAGGAGAACCACCGAAAAACGGTGCCTCCCACCCCCAATCCCTCCAACCAGTGCAGCAGGATACCATGGTCGATGGTATCAAAAGCCGCTGAGAGGTCTAATAGGACCAAGGCAGAGGAATAACCCCTATCCCTGGCCCTCCAGAGATCATCCACCAACGCGACCAAAGCTGTCTCAGTGCTGTATCCGGGCCGGAAGCCGGACTGGAACGGGTCTAGATAGACAGTTTCATCCAGGTACTGGGGTAATTGAAATGCCACCACACTCTCTACAACCTTCGCCGAGTGATCGGTCCCATCACTCATCTCCTTCCACTTATGATTGTATGACTGTAACTTTGTTACTTGTATCCTTATGATTTATATTGATATTGATTGTTTCCTGATGGCTTATTTGTATCCGATGACTATCATTAAGTGTTGTACCTTATGATTCTTGATGAACATATCTTTTCTTTTATGTACACTGAGAACATATGCACCAAAGACAAATTCCTTGTGTGTCCAATCACACTTGGCCAATAAAAAATTCTATTCTATTCTATTCTATTCTATTCTATTCTATTCTATTCTAAAAGAGAGTGGGGCTTTAATCCTGCACCATCTTAACTTCTTTGACACATACACACACAGACGTGTATATGTGTCCCCAGACGATGCCTTTTGTTAATTTGTACTGCAGTTCCTTCTTCTGGAAACATATTTCACATTCTTCTTTGTGTTGGAAAGGTTCACCATATTAGGAAGCAAATTATTTAGTGTTAGTATTCTTTAAAACCTTCCACATGCTATTTATATATAACAATTTATGCCTTAGGGTTATGAATGAAATCAGCCACTGTGCCTTATTCAACAAACCACATTTGAAAGAAACAAATGCTTAGTTGAGTATGAAGTACAAATTGTATCAACAGACAACCCAAAGAATTATAGAATAGAATAGAATAGAATAGAATAGAATAGAATAGAATAGAATAGAATAGAATAGAATAGAATAGAATAGAATAGAATTTTTTATTGGCCAAGTGTGATTGGACACACAAGGAATTTGTCTTGGTGCATATGCTCTCAGTGTACATAAAAGAAAAGATACCTTCATCAAGGTACAACATTTACAACACAAATGATGGTCAATATATCAATATAAATCATAAGGATTACCAGCAACAAAGTTACAGTCATAGTCATAAGTGAAAAGAGATTGGTGATGGGAACGATGAGAAGATTAATAGTAATGCAGATTTAGTAAATAGTTTGACAGTGTTGAGGGAATTATTTGTTTAGCAGAGTGATCGACTTCGGGGGAAAACTGTTCTTGTGTCTAGTTGTTCTGGTGTGCAGTGCTCTATAGCGTTGTTTTGAGGGTAGGAGTTGAAGCAATTTATGTCCAGGATGTGAGGGATCTGTAAATATTTTCACGGCAGACCAGGGAAGCAATGCAGAAAACTGTGAAGTCACAGATATGAAAGACTAGATGCTATGCTTCTGACAAGAAATTAAAGGAAGAGAGAAAGAGAGAGAGAGAGAGAGAGAGGGAGGGAGAGAATGATTGCTAGAACAAAATTGAAAAGCAGCATGTTAAAATTGAATAAGATATTTTACCAATTGTTGGCAAAGTTTTCTAAATTTAAAAGTAATGCCAGACAGGGAAGAGAAACAAGAGTTGGAAGGAGATCTTCCCAACCATCTCATTTTCCTAACCAAGAATAATGGGAGAAATTTTGAGGCCCAGGGAAAGAATTAAAACTGGACAAAGTCACAATGACATTGCCTCACTTGGTAATGATGATAGACAATCAATAACTATAGCACTCACTGGCCAGGAACACCTTTTTTGTGTCTTTATTTTCCCCTCCCTCCGGTCTCTTTAGTGAGTACCTGCTTCACTAAAGTTTGCTCATATTGTCATTAGTTTCATGGATAATTGATAGCTGTACCCCTGTCGCCAACGCTAAGAAAAGAATGGCAAGGAAAGGAGAAAGGCAGCTACTATAAATAGGCACAAGACAAGATCAGCTTGGCCAAGCCTTTCCCAGGTCTTAATGCTAGCTGCTTTCTGCCAAGCTCCCCTGCATGCAGCACAAAGAAATAATTCTGTCAGCAGTGAAGAATTGGTGTTCTTGATAGATTAGGTGAAAAATATGCCTTTCAGCTTTGTACATTTTATTTTAGAAGAGATATTAGGAGGATCCTTGATTTATCCTGCCTGGAAATAGTGCAGATGAGAAGAAGTCACAACCACAGGACAGGGAGAAGGTGGATGGGATTTGACGGTCATGCATGAAAATCATAATTAGTAACTGGGTTAATCTCCTGGTCATAACTACATATTGACAAATGTGGCAAGGAAATAATATCAAGTTTAATCCATCACCCTAATAAAGCTAAGAAGAAGAAAGAGAAAAGAGGGCTGCTAAATTCATTTTCCAAATCTAGTATTTTAATAGAAGAGGTGGCCACCTTACCTTTTCTTCTCAATACAAGTCATTAGTTTCATGGATAATTGAAATTAATTAATATAGCATTGCGAAGGGTCCTTGGTGCCCTCTGAGCTTGCTCGTTTTCTTGCAGATATTGCATTACCCAAACTAGATAACCTCATCAATGCTAGTGAGGATGATGTTACTTAGTTGTGCTAATGAAACATCTGCAAGAAAATGAGCAAGCTCAGAGAATACCCAGGATCCTTTCATATCAACACTGAGCTATAAATATTCTCATTTATTAATACAACAATTACACCAGGAAGATCTGTGTACATTTTCAATTACAACAGTATTTGCGCAGCACTGTCTTTGCCTCTACCAAGGGCTTCCCATCACACCTTGGTACCACCTCTTTTCGAATACTATCCACATGTAACAAATTTATACCATCAGATTCCTCTAGGACAGGGGTGCCAAACTGGATTTCTTCGAGGGCTGGATCATTGTAGTTCTCCTCCGCAGGCCAGCCGGGACAGGGGAAAACAAGACAGGCGGCCTCCTGCTGCACCCTGCCAGCTAAAATAGGGTGCCCCGTTTTGGCTGGCAGGGTTCTGTAGGAGGACGTCCAGGCCAAAAATGGGGCATGTGTGTGGTGCCCCATGTCCTGTTTTAGCCAGCAGGGTACTGCAAGCCGTCCAAGCTGAAAATGGGGTGCGGGGTGGCTGCATGTGGCCCCCCTGCTTTCCGTTTTGGATGGCAGAGTGCTGCAGGAGACTGTCCAGACCAAAAATGGGGCACAGGGGGGCTGCATGTGGGCCCCCCCATGCCCCATTTTGGCTGCCAGAGACACAGCTGGCCGGTCCTTTGCTATTGCCAGCCCAGCCCTGTGGGCCAGATTTAAGCACTCCGTGGGCCGGATCCCGCCCATGGGCCTTGAGTTTGACACCCCTGCTCTAGGATAATTCAGGTCCCACCTTCTAAAATAGTTAACTACAGCTCCATGTCTAGCTCATCTGGCAGGCACATAAATTATTCCTGGCTGGAAACCCATCTAGTTCTGCCTTCTTGTCACAGCATGGCGAAGCAGGAAGTTTGCAAGCAAGAGTAGCAGGGTGATAATTCTCTTCCATTCTCTTCCTAGCAGCTGGTTGTTAATGTATGCTGCCTGTAATTTAGGAGGCCCCAAAGAGCCAAAAATTAAAAATAGTAGCTACAACAGCCTCTTCTGGTTGCCCTTTAAAATAACCTAAATTGGTAGCCATCGCTTTATCTGATGGCAGCAAATACCATGATTTAACTAGGGATTGGATAAAGACATTTTACTTCTGCTGATCTGAATTTCCCCACATTTACTTTTAATGGGTGATCACCAGTTCCATCACTTTGAGAGAGGAAAAAAATATTTTTCTCTAATCATAGATTCCTACCATACACGATTTTACGCATCTGTAATATGTCTCCCCTTATATTTGTTCTTCCATAAAGAATTTCAGACAGTACTGTGTTTCCCCAAAAATAAGACCTTTTTTGAACCCTGAAATAAGCACTTGGCCTTATTGCTATGCAGTCAAAAGCCTGATTGGGCTTATTAGCTGGGGATGTCTTATTTTGGGGAAAACAGGGTATCGTTTTTCCATATCATGAAGATTTTTTGACCATGGGGGGGGCTTTCCGTTAGGTGAAATGATCCACTGAGTGGCTGCCATGGCTTTAATCTCCTCTGTTGAGAGAGGGCTGTTCAATTTTGACATGATCCCCAACATCCAGTCAGAGCTGAAGAAGCTTCTTGGATGAGAAGCGAAAGTCTTCAAGAAGAAAAAAAACCAGAAAGTCCAACTGCCTCTTGAAAAAGCACCTTTGAGACAACCATGACCTGGTTGACTGAGAATCTCCATAGACCTTTAACCTTGAAGAAGGAACCAAGTTAAAATCCATGGATGTTTTTCAATTGCTAATGGTCTCATGAAAAAATACAGGATAGCCAAAGAGACCAAATGCAGAGTTCAAGAAACGAATTCACATCTCTAAGCACCACCAGAGGAAAAGAGAGAAGAACAAAGAGAGAGAGAGAATTTAATGTGCATTTTTGTGTTCTGCAAATGAAACAAATGCATTCTATGCTGGAAACTTTAAATATTTAACACATTAAAAAAACAACACAATAATTTTCCTCAAACGTAAGTATCAATTATTTTGTATGCTAGCAAGTGTTGGGCAATTCCCAAGCCAAACAAATGGCTTATTTATTTACCAGCAGCCATACTAATAAACAATTAAGTAAAGCTCATATCAGAGCTCAAACCAATGCAAATTGTTCTTACAGGATCGCTGGGTTGAGAGAGAAGATAGAAAATGTGTGACCTTTTTCAGTCTTTGCTAATCCTTTTATGGAAAGTGAGTTAAGGCAAGATTAAAAAGTGCGGGAGTAGATGAGCAACAGCTAATATCAGATTACTCTGTTTGTCCTTTGGATTTTCATGAGGACAGCAAATGAGATCCCCACTTGCACCTGTAGTTGGCTACAGGGTCAACTGTCTAGAAACCAACATACTGGCAAAGACTTTCACAGCTGGTATCTGTTGCATAGTGCTGAGCTTTAGGGTTTAGTGACCATATTCCAGAGAATAGATTTCTGGCATTTTGCTGGCAACCAGCGCTAACTTATTCAGAGACAAAATAGTCTTGCTGGGTAGACCACAAGCAATGGAGTAAGGATGGACAGGTCTCCTGTCTTTATAACCAAGTTTCCTGACTTTTCAATGGCTTTTCGCTAAGCTGTTTACCGATTAATGCAGATCGGCGAGGGCTGATCTCTGAGGGACAAATGACATGGTATTCTGACCTGAACATGACAAACCCTCTGAAGTTAAATCAATGATTCCTTTATTAGGAGCACCAGCAGCCCTGCAAAAAGTTTCTCTCACCGCAGGCCAGTGGTGGATTGCTCCCAGTTCTGTCCGATTCTATGGAACCGGTAGTAAAATCAGCGAGAGGCTCCGCCCACCCGCCCAAATGTTATAATTGACGATCTGCACATGCGCAGAAGTGCGTGTGCTCCTGTTGCAAACCAGTAATAAAAGTAAGTAAAACCCACCCCTGCTGCAGGCTAAGAAGTTTGTCCAGCAGGGAGATGAATATTTGTCTGCCACATCTATTCATCTCCACTCCCTGCCTTTTATCCCCAGAGCTAGGGTGAGGCTTCGCTAGCAGCAGTGGTTCTTCCGTATAGTGACCAGACGTCCCGCTTTTGGCAGGACAGTCCCGCTTTTTAATAATTTGTCCCGCGTCTCGCAGCATTTCAAAAAAGTCCCGATTTTTTTAAAAAAAATTTTTAAAAAAAAGTCCCACCTTCAGACGCAGACTCCATTCACTCCCATCCTGAAAATGGGAGGCAGCAACGCAAGAGGAGGAGGAGGAGGCAGAGAAGGGGGAGTGGTGGAGAAGGGGGCGCGAGATCGCCCGCTCTCACGAGAGCAGGCAGAGGAGAGGCGCTGCTTGACTTCGCCCACTGGAGGCTGCCTGGAAGAGCCGAGAGGAGAGCCGAGCCTGCCTGGAAGAGCCGAGAAGCAGCAGCCACTCCTCCTCCTTCAGCAAGGTGGCAAGACTCAGCGCGCATGCGCAGCCCCCCGCCCCCGGTCAATGGTGTCCCTCTTTGCCATCGCTGAAATCTGGTCATTTTATTCTTCCGTCCCTAGGATCAGCCCCCAGATTTCCACTGCTCTCCTCTCCTCTGCCTTCTGTGCATCTGCGCAGGCACTGGACCCAGCTGTTCCTCCTCTTCCTCATCAGCTACCTGAAGACCTGGGGGCTGTTGACTCTCTATCTGATGGCTGACAGATGGCCCAGACTCCACCTCTGCCTCTCTCTCTCTGACAGCTCCATTCCCTCTTCCCCCTCGAAGCTCTCAGGTTGCATTGATGCTGACCCTGACTCCCACACTTCTCTTCATCTGATTCAGCTGCTGGAGGAGGCGACGGCCAACAGGCCACAACACATGGGTTGTGTAACTTGCTAACTAACATAGTTTGTATTTTAATTTCATTTATTTTCTCTCTTTTAAAAAGATGTTGAGGTTAATTGGCTTTTAACATTCCTAAACTGATAAACAAGCTGGAGATAAGAAAGAAAGTTTGTTATTACAAATTGGTTTATCTCTTTTGTGAACTCCAAACAACCTTTTTCCTTACCATTTACACTCCTTCTGATGTCAGGCCTCATGTTAATGAACATGTGTGATATTATGGGATGCAAACACATAACATGTTTGGCTACATGTAACTGATTTCCTAGGCAAAGGGGAGGTTACTTTTATTCTGTCCAATCCTCTTGCATTTTCTTTGTTGTGTTAAGTATAAAAAAGGACTGAAACATGGGACTCGTGATTCTCTCTTGCCTTTTTTATAGAGAGATCCCACTTTATCAGGGTACACTAATAAGCTGCTTTTAAGTGATCTTTCGACTCAGTTGCTTATTGGGAAGGTAAACTGAGGCAGAACCTAGGGCCAGATTCGGCTTTCATCTCAGACTGGCTCTTTCCAGAAAACTTTTACTTAGGGATTCTCCCATTAAACTACAGTGCTGACCTTAGTTATCTTATAGTTGCAAAACGCTTTACATCAGTGGTCACCAACTGGTGGTCTGTGGACCACTGGTGGTCCACGAGAAAATTTTGGTAGTTCACAGAAAAATTATTTGCATTTTTTTTTATATTGCACTAAATCAGGGTTCCTCAAACTATGGCCCATAGGATTGATACTTGTAATGAACATTTGTGTTACTGCAGAGAATCTCCCCCTTTGGGGTCTTTTTGTGGGGGTCAGAGGGGGGCAGAAATTCCAACTTGGAGTCTGCTTCAGCCGGGCTGGTACAGGGCTTTGAGGGAAGGCTAGAGGAAAGTGCTGCTGGTGGCAAAGAGCTGGAGGGCCTTGTTCCAGTGGGACTGTATCATGGTCTGGAATTGGCTGACTATCTCAGCCCACTGAGCCTCCAGGCGCCAGTACCTGACCTTGCAATCCCACAGGTCTTCCCTCTGCTTGGAAAGCCTATGCTCCTAGTCCTCAGTGAGGTGCTTCTGCTGAGCTTCCTTCTCAGTCAGATCCAATTTGAACTGAGCCAGCTGTTTTGCTAACTCTTTCTCATGGTGGCTGCTTAACTCCAACAACTGCTTCCTGTTGGGGTCCTAAGGAGCCCAGGCGGGCAGGCGAGAAGTGGGGGGGAGGGGATGGGCGAGTAGAAGCTGGTGAGCACCCCTTGATGTGAGTGACATGGAGTTGGCCATGCCACATGATCACCTAGCTATGCTCACCCAGCTGGTCATTAGGCAGATCAAATTAGTGGTCCACAGAATTTAAAATTAAGAATTTAGTGGTCCGTGAGGTCCGAATGGTTGGTGACCGCTGCTTTACATGGCTGTCTTTAAAAACCATTTGGAAACTATGACTGGCTCAGAAAGTAGCAGTGCACGTATCCGTATAATGTTGCTAACTTTGTGAGCTTCACTGGTTGCCAGTGGAATTCCAGATGCAATTCAAGATGCTGTTGGTCATTCATAAAGCTCTTCATTGTTCAAGACATGAATATTTCTCTCCAATTGTTTCTGCCCATCAGTAATGTTAGGTTCTGGAAGTAACGAGGCTGGAGACCAGGGTAGTGACAACAGCTCTTTAATATAGGGTGAACCCAGCAACCGGCTGGGGGGAAAAACCTCTCCTTTTATACAGTTCTGCTGGAGGCTCTGACCAATCAGCAACGTGCTGATTTCCCGCTCAAATATTTAAAGGTACAAACATGAATACATAACACTCCTCCCCTCCCAGAAAACACTTTGCCTCTATTTACATATTTATTTACATGTTATTTTTCGACGTAGTCACGCAAATAACCTGGGCGTCTCCTAGTTCTTTCTGACCTGCGCGGTTCAGTTCTGGGTGGTGTTTTGAGCTGGTCGGAGGGGCTGTTTTCTCCTCCCAGCTCTTTCTCTGGGCCAACGGGCTCTGGATTATTGGCCGATTCTTTTTCTTGGCCATCCGGCCTTGGATTAATTTTGGAACTTTCCTGCTGCTTCCTCGGGACCTGATGGCGCTGGAACTCTGGGACCTCAGCTAAGTCTTGCGCCTCCCGGTCATTGTCAGCTGTGGATTCAAATTGGTATTGGTCATGATCTGTTTCATTTGGTTTGGTTTGGTCAGTTATTCGTTTTCTTAACTGATCTATGTGGCGCCCACACTCGGTTGTCTGGTAGCTCTACCACGACGATTTTGGGCGGTTATCTTTATTATTTGTCCTGAACCAACTAGGGCCGTCCCCATAGTTTCGGCCCACACCCGTCGCCTATGCTCATTTCCTTGTCTTTTCTAGTTCCCCTTGTAACCCTCGGTGTGTAATGGGGTTCAAGCGGTCAAGTGGGCACCGGAGTTTCCGTCCCATTAGCAATTCGGCTGGGCTTTTCCCGTGGCCGTGCTTGGGGTTCTGTGCTGGACGGCTAGGAAAGTCTATTTTGTTTGCCAGTCACCTGGCTTGAGCCTGGACAATGCCTCCTTAGCGCCCGGACGGAACGCCTGCAAGGCCATTCGACGCAGGGTGGAAAGGCGCAGAGAGGGCATGTCGGATGCCTTCCTCTGCCAGGTATTCTTCAAACTGGGCTGCCGTGAATTGGGGCCCATTGTCGGACACCAGAGTGTCCGCAACCCGTGAGTTGCGAATAGGTGGCGAGAGTTGCGATTACTGCTTCGGCCGTAGTGGATTTCATGATTATGATCTCCAACCATTTAGAAAATGCATCCACAACCACTAGGAATGTTTGGCCGTGGAAAGGGCCAGCAAAGTCAATGTGGATTCTTGACCAGGGCCCTTGGGGCTTTTCCCATTCTCTGACTGGGGCCGTTGGGGGTAGAGGTCTGGACTCTTGGCAAGCTTGGCATTTCCCTACCCTCTCAGCAATCTCTGCGTCCATGAGTGGCCACCATACATAGCTTCTAGCTAACCCCTTCATCCTTACGATCCCTGGGTGACCCTCGTGGAGGAGGTCCAATACCTTTCCCCTTAGCTTATCAGGAATTATTACACGATCACCCCATAACAGGCACCCCCCTTGAGCCGAGAGCTCATCTCGTTTTTTAACAAATTCTTTGAACTGCTCGCCGGGCGCAGCGGGCCACCCTCGGTTGTCTGGTAGCTCTACCACGCACGATTTTGGGCGGTTATTTATTTATTTATTTATTTATTTATTTATTTATTTATTTATTTATTTATTTATTTATTTATTTATTTATTTATTTATTTATTTATTTATTTATTTATTTATTTATTTATTTATTTATTTATTTATTTATTTATTTATTTATTTATTTATTTATTTATTTATTTATTTATTTATTTATTTATTTATTTATTTATTTATTTATTTATTTATTTATTTATTTATTTATTTATTTATTTATTTATTTATTTATTTATTTATTTATTTATTTATTTATTTATTTATTTATTTATTTATTTATTTATTTATTTATTTATTTATTTATTTATTTATTTATTTATTTATTTATTTATTTATTTATTTATTTATTTATTTATTTATTTATTTATTTATTTATTTATTTATTTATTTATTTATTTATTTATTTATTTATTTATTTATTTATTTATTTATTTATTTATTTATTTATTTATTTATTTATTTATTTATTTATTTATTTATTTATTTATTTATTTATTTATTTATTTATTTATTTATTTATTTATTTATTTATTTATTTATTTATTTATTTATTTATTTATTTATTTATTTATTTATTTATTTATTTATTTATTTATTTATTTATTTATTTATTTATTTATTTATTTATTTATTTATTTATTTATTTATTTATTTATTTATTTATTTATTTATTTATTTATTTATTTATTTATTTATTTATTTATTTATTTATTTATTTATTTATTTATTTATTTATTTATTTATTTATTTATTTATTTATTTATTTATTTATTTATTTATTTATTTATTTATTTATTTATTTATTTATTTATTTATTTATTTATTTATTTATTTATTTATTTATTTATTTATTTATTTATTTATTTATTTATTTATTTATTTATTTATTTATTTATTTATTTATTTATTTATTTATTTATTTATTTATTTATTTATTTATTTATTTATTTATTTATTTATTTATTTATTTATTTATTTATTTATTTATTTATTTATTTATTTATTTATTTATTTATTTATTTATTTATTTATTTATTTATTTATTTATTTATTTATTTATTTATTTATTTATTTATTTATTTATTTATTTATTTATTTATTTATTTATTTATTTATTTATTTATTTATTTATTTATTTATTTATTTATTTATTTATTTATTTATTTATTTATTTATTTATTTATTTATTTATTTATTTATTTATTTATTTATTTATTTATTTATTTATTTATTTATTTATTTATTTATTTATTTATTTATTTATTTATTTATTTATTTATTTATTTATTTATTTATTTATTTATTTATTTATTTATTTATTTATTTATTTATTTATTTATTTATTTATTTATTTATTTATTTATTTATTTATTTATTTATTTATTTATTTATTTATTTATTTATTTATTTATTTATTTATTTATTTATTTATTTATTTATTTATTTATTTATTTATTTATTTATTTATTTATTTATTTATTTATTTATTTATTTATTTATTTATTTATTTATTTATTTATTTATTTATTTATTTATTTATTTATTTATTTATTTATTTATTTATTTATTTATTTATTTATTTATTTATTTATTTATTTATTTATTTATTTATTTATTTATTTATTTATTTATTTATTTATTTATTTATTTATTTATTTATTTATTTATTTATTTATTTATTTATTTATTTATTTATTTATTTATTTATTTATTTATTTATTTATTTATTTATTTATTTATTTATTTATTTATTTATTTATTTATTTATTTATTTATTTATTTATTTATTTATTTATTTATTTATTTATTTATTTATTTATTTATTTATTTATTTATTTATTTATTTATTTATTTATTTATTTATTTATTTATTTATTTATTTATTTATTTATTTATTTATTTATTTATTTATTTATTTATTTATTTATTTATTTATTTATTTATTTATTTATTTATTTATTTATTTATTTATTTATTTATTTATTTATTTATTTATTTATTTATTTATTTATTTATTTATTTATTTATTTATTTATTTATTTATTTATTTATTTATTTATTTATTTATTTATTTATTTATTTATTTATTTATTTATTTATCCTTAACACAATGTCCCGTATGATGCCCGAGCCACTTCCTTAGATGTGACTGGGCCAGAGTCCAAAGAGTCAATAAGTAGGATGGGCGTCCCGGAGTGGGGTCTTCGGTCGCCCCTGGTAGTGGGCATCGGCTTAACGCGCCTGCATGCCCCACTTCTTTCCTGGTCGATGCTGCAGCTTGTACGGTAAGCGCCAAGAATATAGTCCATCGGGTCAAGCGTGGCGAAAGTGCCACAGGCATTGGGCGGTCGCCAGCCAGTATCCCTAGTAGCGGTCTGTGGTCAGTCACGATTTCAAAATTCCGCCCAAAGACATACTCGTGGAATTTTTGACCCTGACACAATGGCTAGTGCTTCTTTGTCTAATTGGCTGTAGTTCCTCTCTGGGGAGGACATCGTTCTAGAGTAGAACGCTATAGGGGCTTCTGTGCCGTTTGGAAGTCTATGGCTGAGTACAGCCCCACCCCATAAGGGAGGCATCGCAAACCAGCACTAGGGTAATGAGTCGTGATATTGGATGAGCAGGCTATCACTTGAGAGCAGGTTCTTTACTGCTTCAAAAGCCCTATTTTCTGACTTTCCCAAGACCAAACAGTATTTTTCCTAAGAGCCTATGCAGCGGTTCCAACGGTTGCTTTGTTCTTTAAAAGACCGCGTAAAAATTAACCAATCCCAGGAATGCCTGCAGCTCTGCTTTGTTTTTGGGCGCTGGAGCCTTCCTAATTGCCTTAACCTTGCTCTCAGTAGGGTGAATTCCTTTCTTGTCTATCCGTAGCCCAAGAAATCGACGGATTCGACCCCTATCTGGCATTTGTTTGTCTTGACTTTTAATCCGCTGTCCGGAAAATGCTCAAGACCTTTCTTAACCGCTCCCCAATTCCTCCATGTTTTCCCTGAAATTAGGACATCATCAAGTAGGAACTACCCTGGGAGCCCCTGCAGTAGTCGTTCCATCAGGTTTTGGAACAGCCCTGGTGCCACACTGACCCCAAATTGCAATCGGGTGCACTTGAAGGCCCCCTGTGCGCCACAATCGCTTGGGCTTCGCTGTGCGGGCGTCTACTGGCAGTTGTTGGTAGGCTTGGGCCAAGTCTAACTTTGCAAAGACTTGCCCTTGCCCCAAAGAGTGCAATAAGTGTTGCACCACGGAACCGGTAAGCGCTTTTCTGTAAGGCTTTGTTAAGCCGCCTTGTAGTCAGCGCAAATTCTAATTGACCCGTCCGGTTTTATGGGGGTGACGATTGGCATCTCCCACTTTGCGTGGTCGACTGGCACCAAAATCCCCTGATTAATGAGCTTATCCAGCTCCCTATCGATTTTTGGTTTTAGGGCAAAGGACTCTCCTCGCCTTAAGCCTAATGGGGCTACCTGGGGTCTAAGTTGAAGGAAATAGGGGTTCCCTTGTACTTGCCCAGGCAGTCCTTGAAGACATCTTCGAACTCGTTAAAGAGAATGTCTTTCAGGTTACAGTCACTTCTGTAGATGCCAGTCACTCCCATGCCCAGGGCACGAAACCAGTCTAGTCCCAACAGACTGGGCAGAGTTCCTTCGACGATCGTGATGGGCAGGGTCTTTTGTGTGGACCGACTCGACTCGGACGGAGGTGGTCCTCGAACGGGGATGCGATTCCCCTGGTAGTCGTGCACTCGTAGCCGTTGTGCTTGCAGGTGGCGCTTCGCGACGGACGGCAGCGACTTCGCCAAAGTGTCCCAGGACATGATGGTGATCGCTGATCCCGTGTCTACTTCAAGCCGGCACCGTACTCCCTCTATTTTTGGCTTGGTGAAGATCTTCTTCTCCACTTGGGTCGAGGCGCGGCCTATGACCACAGTTGTTTGGTTGAATCCGCCTTTTTGTTTGAGCCAATCGCGGTCGCCTTGCCGATTCCGCGCTCTGATTGGCCGATTTGAATTTTCGGCGGAAGGTTGGGCCGCCGACAAACTTGAGCTAGGTGCCCTTTCTTCCCACACCGACATGTCGCGTCTTTAAACTTGCAGCGTTGGCGCTGGTGTTGACCCCGCAGCTTCCGCATTCGTCTCGGTCCCCTTTGTCGCGTTTCTCGTGCGGCAGACCCTTCCTCATCTTCACCGCCGGATTCGGTCTGAACCTCCTCCTGGTGCACCGGAGTTGCCTTTGCGCCGCCTTTTGTGGGACCGGCTTCTGCAGTGTCTCTGCCGCTTGGGTGGACATTTCATGTGCTCTGGCTTCGCCCAGAGCGTTGGCCAGTGTGAGGTTGCTCTTTGCTAGCAGCCGCCGCAAACGGATGTCTTTGACCTCGGATGAGTTGCTCGAGGAGCACCTCGCCCAGGTCGCGGTATCCGCAGTCCTTGGACGCTTCTTAGGGCGGCCATGTAGTCACCGGCGGATTCGCCTCCATCTGCCTTCGCCTCCGAATTCAAACCGCCGCACGTATTTGGACGGCGCAGCGGTGGTTTTTAGCAAAGTCTGCAGAGTTGGCCATGACACCGACTGCAACGGCGTTGGCTCTGCCAGGGCTTCCGCGATATCGATGACCTCCGGACCACAGTGGCTTAGGAAATAAGCCCTCTTTCGGTTATCTGGAACTCCGTGCAGTTCGTTGGCTTCTAGAAAGCTTTCGAAACGGGTCATATACGTTCCCCATTTCTCTTTAGCCGGGTCAAACGGTGCGGGCGGAGTGTAACTGGCCATCTCCGCTTTTCTGCCCTGGGTTTGCTGGGTTCGGGTCTATCGTGCTTCAGCTCGGTTCTGGTTCTCCTCAGCCTCGAGATCCCACCTTCGTCGCCAATGTTAGGTTCTGGAAGTAACGAGGCTGGAGACCAGGGTAGTGACAACAGCTCTTTAATATAGGGTGAACCCAGCAACCGGCTGGGGGGAAAAACCTCTCCTTTTATACAGTTCTGCTGGAGGCTCTGACCAATCAGCAACGTGCTGATTTCCCGCTCAAATATTTAAAGGTACAAACATGAATACATAACAAGTAAGATGGGGGTAGGGGCATATAATCAATTAAGCATGGCTGCTTATAGGATCCAGGAGACACGATGAACTATAACTCCCAACATTTCACCCTATTGCCTCAGGTTCACTGAACTGAGTGGAGTTGTAGTTTATCTCTACAGAGTCCTGCACTGTTATCTTCTGACACATAGAAAAGGAACGTGTTTTTTTTTTCCTTTAAAAATAATTTTAAGATGTGAACCAGCAATGGAATGACAACAATGAAAGCACAAGTTACCAGTTTTGTTCTGTCATAGATTCTACATTTCACACTAGTAGGATGGGAGGAAATTTTGCTGGTGAAACTTTTCCACATCATTACATCTCCACGCTTAAGTATATTTTACATGCTGAAGCAGCCTTCCCGAACCTAATATTCTCCAGGTGTGTTGGATTACAACTCCCATTGTCCCTGATCATTAACTTCAGCAGTTAATTAAAAGGCATGCTAGGATATATGTCTCAGTAGGTGGAGATAATAGAATCTATGCTGATCTTCTGCTATTAAACTTAAAAAGCAGGAGGAAAGGAGAAGGGTCCCGATTTGATTTTCTTCTTAACTCCATAAAGAAAACTATTCTGTTGCCATTAAAGGGGTTCTCTTTTGTTCACCCAAAAACATGAAATTACATTGGTGTATTTGGCCAAATAAATCAAGAAGAAATAAAGAAAACTGCTTTGTCAAGAGTCCAAAGTGGATGTTGGAGAAAGGAACATTTGGCTAGGATCTCATAACAGGTTGAGAGGCTACCCTAAAATATCAAATATCTGCCATATCACCTTAACTGAACAAAAATTATACTCTTTTGTCCTTCCCACACTCTCAGAACAAAAACAGAAAAGTGGTTAAGTCATTAGGCTTTTATAATTTTGTTTCTAAAATGCCATTTCAGAAATGAAACAGCTTATTTGGGGAAAATTTGGGTCCTGGTTGAAATTCTCAAACGATGGCCAGAAGTGAATTGACTGTGGCTAGAAGGAGGTGAAGTTGGTCCCTACTTACTGTCCCTACTTACTTACCCTACTTACCATCCCTGTCCTAATGTTCCCTTTATTGTATTTATTTTATGTATTCAATTCATACTTATATATATTATCTAATGCATACTAGACAAATAAATAAATAGAAGTGAAGTGAAATGCTGGTGGAATATTCTGAAAGTGACACACATATGTTTTATGATTTCTCTAGCACTGATATCAATAATTTTCTTATGAATGATCCATTCAGGGCTAGGTATGAAGTAACACAGTTAGAAAATAACCTTTCTATTGTCTGCATACCATATACAATTTCTTATACTTCTTTGAAATAGTATTCTTCTAGTCCAGAGCTGTCAAACTCCTGGCCCGTGGGCCAGATGCGTCATGCATTGGCCACGCCCACGCCCGGTTTAGTGAAGAAGGAAAAAGTCCCGATATGTCACATGACACCACCATGACAACATGAGTTTGACACCCCTGTTCTAGTCCATATCTAATATAAAGATCAGGCTCTATCAAAAGAGAGAATTCACCCAACCAACAGTTAAGATCAAATCAGTGAAATGAACAAACACGGGGTGGGCTTAAATTGGTCTTCCCTTCTATGATAAATTGTGAAATTATGCATGCAATTTTGCAAGGATACATATAAATTAGAAAGCATAATATTGTTCAACTTTGATAAACATGATTTATAGGGGAAAAACAGTTTATTGTATTCATAGTTTACAAACCAGAGTGGCTAGATTAACATAATTTACTGCATATTAATGCAATTGATGTGACATAAATTTGTAAAATAAATAGGATAATGGATGGCACACATTTTACTACTTTTTTTATAGATCAACACTAAGACTATAAAATTAATAATGTCTCCCCTTCCTATACTGAGAAGGTGATGAAAGCAATTACACAGGGATAAGGTGAGAAATTTGTGTAGTTGGGGTATATTGTGCTTTATTTAAGTGCCAGTAAAATCCTTTATATTTTGCTGATTCTTATTTAAAAGAACTAATCTTTGTTTTATGGAGTTGAACTCAGCACATGACTATTCATATATTTATTATAATACTTTACAAGGTAAGCTAAAACCATAAAATAAAACGTGGCTATTAATTTATATTGATATAGTCCAGGAGTGTTGATTTCATTGAGGGCCACATCAGGGTTGTGTTTGACCTTGGGGCGGGGGGGCAGGGGGAGATGGGCAGAATGAGCATGGCCAGCTCAAAGTCACTCCTGTCAGGGACGCCTATGGTGGTGTTGTGACCCAGGCCCAAGTAGGTAGTAGGAAACTCAGTCAGTGAAAAAACAAACAAACTTTATTCGAACAGCTGAGAATTACTTCATTCCCAGTGTAGTTCAACTAAATTAAAGCAAATTCCTCCCAACACAAATTCCTCAGTCCTATCACAAAGCTTGGTCCAATTAGGCAAACTGCCAAAGGCCTTCCTTGGCAAACGTTCAGAAGACACCGATACAAAAATAAATGCAACAAGACAAAGCTACCAACGTTGTTTTCCAGCAAAGCCCAAACACCATTACTGGTCTGTTTAAAGCCTTAGGGGAGGGGCCAATCATCTCTTGGCCCTATTCCCAAGTCGTCCTCTTTGCTTGAGCTGCTCTTGCCTTCTGGCAGCTCTTCTCATGTGTGCATTAGTAACAGTAATCCTCCTGTTCCTCTGCCTCACTACTATCAGTCTCTGGAATCCGCACCTCATTCCCCAATGGCCCTGGCCCCACCTCAGTCTCTGACGCAGAGCCCTCATCCAGGCCTTCCCCATCCTCATTACTGTCCGACTCCGTTGCCAGCTCCGCAGGTTGCTGGTGGTCCACAACAGGTGGCCTGAGCGCTCTGCCAGCGAAAATGGGCTCCTGAGCTCCATTTTCAACTGCCGCGGCCTCCTGCAACCCTCTGCCAGTGAAAACAGAGCTCAGGAGGGCTGTGGTAGAGGTTTGCAGGAGGTTGTGGCAGCCGAAAATGGAGCTCAGAAGCCTATTTTCGCTGGCAGAAGCACTACAGGCTGGTCCTTCGCTGTTTCCAGGGTATCCCGTGGACCGGATCCAGCCCCTGGGCCTTGAGTTTGACACCCCTGCTATAGTCCAAGCTACTTTAGATAAGTATTTGGAAAGCAGAAGGCTTTGAAAACAAGCAGTGCCATCTCTCCTTGAACAGGGAGGAAGAATAAAACCAGGAGCACCATTCCGTTTTTCCCTAATATCAAACTTTGTAGTAAACTAATTCATTCCTCATTTGCCTGTGCCCAAATTCTAACTGAGGCTCTGTTACTATAGCAACCTTATTCTTGAGCCATGTTGCTTGTTAAAGGATCTTCTGTCAAGACCATCCTTTCTTAATCTTTTTAAATAGAATAATAAAACTTTTTTTTTTTTGGCTATCCTCTTTCACACAACATCTGAACTCTTCCCACATGGGATGGGACTCTCAATGTAGGTGCTGCAGAGATTAGATAAGTTTTTAAAATCTTCAAAAATGTCTTTGTTTAATTTGAGGAAAACTGACCAAAAGAAGAAGAAGAAAAAGAAAGAAAGAAATTGCTCAATAATGCTGCTTGATTCTAATTTGGGTTTCTCCACCAAGCATTAATTCTGGCAATAACTCAGGAGATACTGTGGGAAGCCTACCCCACCCCGCTGCCACAAAGAATGAAATATTTTGGAAAATATTTTTTAAAAAGCAGAACGCTATATGTCCGTAAAGGAGAAATGGAGAAACATGTTTTTAAAGGCAAAAAGCAATTCCCAATCTTTCTTAATAGTCCACAGCAGATGCCAGCACTTAAGGAGATAAAGAGCTCATTGAAAGAGGAAGCCAAATATCTAGATCAGTGGTGAAATGTAAAATTTGCTACTACTGATTCTGTGGGCGTGGCTTGGTGGGGGGGGGTGTAATGTGACTGGATGGGCGTAGCCAACTTTTTTTTTTCTTTTAAAAGTAAAAGAGGTTGTAGCCGACGAGGTTGTAAAAAAATGTTTTTAGAAGGCTCCTCTGACGATCCCAGCTGAGTTGCCTGATCATCAGAGGCTTTTTTTTTTACTTTTAAAAACATTTTTTCGGTGAAGAAAAAATGCTTTTAAAAGTAAAAACAAAAACAAAAACTGATGATTGTGCGGCAATCTTTTTTTAACTTTTAAAAGCATTTTTTCTACAACCTCTTCGGCCGAAGAGATTATTTAAAAATGCTTTTAAAAGCCTCTGATGATCAGGCAACTCAGCTGGGATCTCCAGAGGAGCCCTTTATAAGCATTTTTTCTACAATCTTTTCAGCCAAAGAGGTTGTAGAAAAAATGCTTTTAAAGGGTTCTGACGATCCCAGCTGAGCCACACGATCATCAGAGGCTTTTTTTTTAACTTTTAAAAGCATTTTTTCGGCCGAAGAAAAAATGCTTTTAAAAGTAAAACAAAAAACAAAAACCGATGATTGCGCGGCAATCTTTTTTTAACTTTTAAAAGCATTTTTTCTACAACCTCTTCGGCCGAAGAGATTATTTAAAAATGCTTTTAAAAGCCTCTGATGATCAGGCAACTCAGCTGGGATCTCCAGAGGAGCCCTTTATAAGCATTTTTTCTACAATCTTTTCAGCCAAAGAGGTTGTAGAAAAAATGCTTTTAAAAGCCTCTGATGATCAGGCAACTCAGCTGGGATCTCCAGAGGAGCCCTTTATAAGCATTTTTTCTACAATCTTTTCAGCCAAAGAGGGTGTAGAAAAAATGCTTTTAAAAGCATTTTTCTACAATCTTTTCAGCCAAAGAGGTTGTAGAAAAAATGCTTTTAAAAGTAAAACAAAAAACAAAAACCGATGATTGCGCGGCTCAGCTGGGCATGGGGGGAGGGGGCAGGGATTTTTGCTACGGGTTCTCCGAACCACCCGATTGGGCAATCTGGTCCAAACTGGGAGCATTTCACCCCTGATCTAGATGGCTCAATTCATAAGCAAAGCAAATACTGCAGGCAAAAATCCATTCAAGACAGGTTATTTCGAAACTCCTTGTAGCAAAATTTGACAGCTAACAAAAGCAGAATAGCAGGATTAGAACAAGCAGTCTCTCATCCAAGATCCAACACAGGATTAGCCAAAATAGGAATTGCCCAACACCCTTTTAGAAACACAAACCCCATGTTGCACAGATCCCAAACTTCAAAGTTACAGAAACTATAAAGATCCATCCACCTATTCAGCCAGTTGGTCAGCTGTCCGAGAATCACATGAGGCTGGTGGTTCTGCTTTATCAGTAAAGGGAACCATTCTTTCCAAACAGTCTCCAGCCTCCATTTTATTCCCAGTGTCTTTCTCCCAACTTGGAACTGAACCAGATGGATTTTCCTTCCAACAGTACTAAATTTAGTTAAACTAAATTAAGAAATAACCCCATGCGCACTAGAGGTGGGTTTCAGCAGATTCTAACCAGTTCTGGGGAACCGGTAGCAGAAATTTTGAGTAGTCCGGAGAACCAGTTGTAAAAATTCTGACTGGCCCTGCCCCCATCCATTCTCTGCCTCCCAAGTCCCAGCTGATTGGGAGGAAATGGGGATTTTTGCAGTAACCTTCCCCTGGAGTGGGGTGAGAATGGAGATTTTACAATATCCTACCCCTGGAGTGAGATGTGCTACGTCCAGGCTTCACTCTGGTCTGCAGAAGCCACTGCACGCTGATTGGCTGTTACCTTCTGGTGCCAGTATAAAAGGAGCTGTCAAAGTGCTGACAGCCATTGCTCCTGTTAGCCGAGCAACCTTTGCTAGCCGCAAAGCTAGCGAATAAGTTAACATGTAATATTAATCCAATAAACGTGTTAGCCCTTAAAAAACCTGTCTTGCCTCAATCTGTTCATCCCTACCAGGGACATAACAGGGTGGGAATGGAGATTTTACAGTATCCTTCCCCTGCCATGCTCACCAAGCCATGCCCACCAAGCCAAGTCACACCCACCAAGCCACACCCACAGAACCAGTAGTAAAAAAATTTGAAACCTGATGTTTTTTAAGTTCATTCACCAGGAAGGCAAATTCCTTCCTAGCCCTTAGCATTTTTGGTGGAATTTCCTTTAATATCAAAATATCTTGACCAGCAATCTGAATCTTCTCCCCCTTATATGAAGCTTGCAAAATCTGATTTCTCACTGTTCTGTTTGTAAAATAAATAACAACATCCCTTGGCAACTTTTTTTGCCTTGCTATCCAAGAATTCACACGATATATTTTATCAATTTGATAAGCCACATCTGCTGGACCAGCTGCTAATATCTCAGCAAATACTTCAGAAAAAATTTCCCTTAAATTCTCTTCCTTATTTTCTTTCAAACCTCGAATTCTAAGAGCAAATTCCATATTTCTATATTGTATCAAAACTATTTCATCCTCTGTTTTTTCCATTTTACTTTGAAATTCATCCATTTTATTTTCTAATTTTAAATTATGTTGCTTAATTTCTTCAACCTCCTCCTCCAATAGAATCACATTCGTTGCCAAACTTCGTACTGCCATTACAAATCCTTCTTTAACTTCTTTATTTCCCACTTGAATTTCTGATATCTGCTCTTTCATTTCAGACATCTCATCAGTTATTACTTTAAATTTTTCTTCTATAAAGCCTTTTAAGTTCTCTTGTAACGCCTCTAAATTCAATGTTCTAGTCTCTGCTGTATGAGCTGGAGAGGCACCAGCTGATAAAGTTCCAGAGCTCTTTGTTACAGTAGACTTTAATTGTTTGGCTGCCATCTTCTATAAAATTATATATTTATTTATTTCCAACTTAATATTCACTTTAAATCTTCTTAACCTCAGATTGAATATAGATGGGATATTCCAACTGGTATAATAGTATATTATGCAGGGAAAGTATATCGTTTCAATACGGTTGGAAAAGCAAGAGAATTTTATGTTGAGGTATTAAAAGTTGGAAGTCTTCCCCCATTGGAAGCTAGAGGAAGGGAGGCTGAAGTGAAGGAAAGAGAAGTGAAGCAGGTACAAGAACAGATTGTGATGGAAGAAGATTTATTACAAGTGTTGGAAATACCTACGACGGGTTTAGATTCAAAAGAACAAAGGTTGACAAGAGCTGCTGCTAAACGCAAGGAACAAGAGATGAAGGCACAACAACAACTGGCAACTACTACAACGGAAACAGTGGGAGGAGCAAGGCCTAAAGTAAAATGTGATCTGCGGCTGGTGTTCCAAAAGTTTCCTATCTTGGAATGTTAATGGCCTGAACTCACCGTAGAAGAGAAGGAAAGTATTTCATTATTTGAAACAATTTAAAAATGACATTACCTGTTTACAAGAAACACATATTAGATCTTACTAAATGTTGGAGATGCGATTGTGAAGATGCTACTTATTACCATATATGGTGGACTTGTAAAAAAGTTAAAGCATTTTGGATTAAAGTATGGTGGATCATGCAGAATATTTTGAAAAAGAAGATTAAGTTTACTCCGCAGTTCTTTCTACTAGGAATAATTATGGACTACACAGCTATAGAGACTAAATTGATTTTGAACTTAATAACAGTCGCAAGACTTTTGATTGCTCAGTATTGGAAGAAAGAAGAATTACCTACAATCGAAGAATGGACACTCAAAGTATCAAATCTGGCAGAGATGACAAAAATCTCCGCTTACTTGAAAGACTATACACTAGAAAAATATATTCTAGAATGGAAAATGTGGATTGATTATATTTAAAATAAGTATCAGATAAAAAAAATATTGAATAGCATATGAGTAAATTTAGGAAATATTTTGTATTAGATATATTTTTGAAGGAGAGGGGAATTGAGAGTGTGACTAAGTGTGGTGTGACTAGAGATTATAATTTAGGAATTATTTTGGATTATGATTGTTAGTTTTGATACCCTGCATTTTGTTCTGGGAAGTCGGGATGGGGGGTGGGGGGTAAGGGGGAGGGGAACTGGGGGGGGTTTGGTAGAGATGGAGTGATGGTTAATGTACAGGGATTATTGAAGAAATATAATTAATGTAGGATCGGGTCTGCATAGTTACCATTTTAGAACGGTGAGGAGGGAGAAAAGAGAGAGTAGGAGGTAGGAAAGAGGAGAAGAGGAAGGAAGAGGGATAGTAGAGGGAGAAGGAAGGTATAGGGTGGAGGGAGGAGCGGATGTAGATAAGAGAAGGAGAGGAAGGTTTGGAAAGTAAAAGAAGGTAGAAGAGGGAAGAGTGTTAAAAAGGGGGGTGGTGACTGGGCAAGCCCGACTAATTGTATACAACTGTACATTGGATGAATTATTTGATATGATTGTAAAAATAAAACTTTTTATGAGAAAAAAAAAAATTTGAAACCCACCACTGATGCGCACACCTTATCATGTGTTATTTTAAAACACACTGCTTTGTAAGGCTGAAGTTACTAACAGATTTTATTATGTTTTTAACTTTTATGCTGCTTTGAAAGACATTAATGAGAGAGAGAGACTATAGGAAGACTGACAAATAGAGATTCTTTTAGCAGAGTCCCGTCAGTTGTACACATGAGTTTGACTCTGCTATCAAAACAAAACATCCAGATAAGTAGGTGCAAAACACACCTCCCAATCTGGGCAATCGTTGTTTGCTTCTTTTGACCAATATTAGGTGCAAGCAACACGAATTCTCTGTGCCTCTTCAAGCGGAGTTTAGATTATTCTGTCTTTGAGATAGATCAGGCATTTAAGACAAATAAAAGCTTTAGGCACTATTCAAAACCAAGCATAATTTGCTTCTGATTAAAAATAAGCAGAGTTCACAAACCGTGCTAAAATAATATAGTTACTTTAGTTTGGTAAAGGGTTTTGTAAACTTAGATGCTGCAGTCTGTTCAACAAACCACGATTACAACAAATGATGGTTTGGCGCAATGAACACAATAATTTTGTACAATTGTTATTTGTACAGTTATTGTACAGTTTGTAGCTATTAATAGCAAGCAACCTCTCTTGCTTCCAAGATATGGGTCATGTCTATAAGCACAGTTAAATATTTATGTATTTATATAGCATCAACAGTGCTTTTAAGTGCATAATTACTCAGCTATTAATCCTTGTTGATTTTTGCAATATAAACAATTGAATACGTAGGATAAATCATCCAATTTAACACTCATCACTTTAGTCACTCATTTAACAAATTTATATGTCACTTTTATTTCTTCATGGTATGGAAACAAAGTTGCTTTTTTATTCCATTATCGGTTACTTTATATTTTAAACATCAATTCAAAATTTTGCTCTAGAAACATCTCCAGGGATATTAGTCATTAATGATTATAAAAACAAGCACATCTTAAAGTAGAATTTTTGTAATAGCTTACTCTGTGTAAACATGCAATTAAAGATGGCATAATTTATACTTTATAGTCAGGTTTCCAGAACACATCATAAATCTGGCATACAGAATTGAGTCTATCAAAATATTTGCCACCTGCTTGGTTTATACAATTCATTAAGACGTAAAGCATGGCTTAAAAACCGGAGTGGTAGAATTTACACAGCATGCCAAACGAGAATAAGCTGCATTATATTTCAGCATATTTTGTGAACCAGGTCACTGCATTTATTAAGAATCTGGCTTCAAAATATTTCAGACTAAAAGTATTCAAACTTCCTAGACTAGCCCCAGAAACTGATCAGATTAAACTGAGCCTTCATATTGGTTGACGTCAAGCAATCCCTAAATCAGACTATGTAATTTGCATTACATGGTTTATATGTCTTGGCATGTCATCTGTATGGAGTCTATTAGAATTTATAAACATAATTTCTCCACAAGGCAGACAAGATGTTTTTTGGTATCAGATATCTTCCATATTGTAGAACATTGCAAATGAATTTCGGTAAATAAACCTTTGTCTTGAACTGTTACCTGCAGAAATTTTGTAGAATTTAAAAGAACATATAAAAGAATTTTTGCAGACTTTACTTCAGCATCACAGAAAGACCTGACATGCAGAGAATCGTAGGAGAACAATGATGGCATCTTCACTAAATCAAAACATTTTCACTAGTGCAACTACTTTTCATCCCGATTGTTGGGTCAAAGCCGGGTTGAAATCCAGCAGGTTCTGACAGGTTCTGGAGAACCGGTAGCCGAAATTTTGAGCAGTTCAGAGAACTGGCAAATACCACCTCTGGCTGGCCCCAGAGTGGGGTGGGAATGGAGATTTTGCAGTATCCTTCCCCTGCCATGCCCACCAAGCCACACCACATCCATCAAGCCACGCCACACCCATAGAACTGGTAGTAAAAAAAAATTGGATTTCACCACTGGGTCAAAGCCTTTAGTATCTTTAGGAGATGAAGTAGAGATTAAATAAGTTTCATTTCTAGGTTCTCCAATGTCACTAATTCCATGTCAACTATCCATTAACTACCTTTATCCCCTGTACTGTAATCTATTCGGATATAAACCACTTGTAGCATTAACATTTTTGGATGTTTGAACCAAGAGCAAAGCTATAGTGTCCTTCTGTCGTCTTTTGATACCACTAGACATGAGGTTTCCTCCATGTCTGGTAGAATTCAATATCTCTTTTCTGTCTATATTTATAACAAATCCTCTCCAAGAAAGACTGCCCTTTAAACTTCAAACAAAGGTTTCTTTCAAAGAGTTTCATCAAAATGCTTTTCTTTTACTTTCAAAGTTCACTCTTTGCATGTTGCTAATACTGGGAATGCTCTTAATGTCAAAATAAAAGCTTGATCATAACTGTTGTGAGTACGTACTTTTGAACACATCTGTACGTTTGATTACAGCTCCCATTAATGTCCCTTGCTGTTTTTAGCATCTGGTGTAGTCATTAGCCACTAAAAGGGTATTTGCCACTGATGTTGCAGACACAACCCAAGAGAGTAGCTCTTTTGTCCTACCCCCTCATTATGCCATCAGCCTTTTCAGTGACTCAGATTTCTCTACATCTTTGCTTTTCAGGTTCATTACTTCCAAACCAATTTATATTACATCTCAGCACATTCCAGTGTTTGCTTATCCCTGTGTATAAGTACCATTATGTCTTTTCCCTCTTCCTTCCACTGCATTGTCTCACACACACTGGTGAGAGAGAGAGAATGGCCTTGAAAGACAGGAGGAAGAGCCAGTACCAAATCAATGGTCAGGTAGAGGGGCGTGGCCATGACCGTGGTGGGGTAAGGACCTTTCCTTCACTTCACAGGGCTTAATAATGAAAATTTATGAGGATTAATGCTGTTTGGAATGCACCGTTATGGATGAAAGTTAATAAATCATGAAGTGGAAGTGTTAATAGCCCAGCAGACTGAATTTAAAACTGGTAGGTCATCTGAAACTGCTTGAATTAAGGAGTTTTTACTGCGTGGGATGACCGAACTGGCAGATACAATGAGTTTGGAATAAACTGCTGTCTTTTGCTTTCCTTATTATAATTATCGTGTTCTGTGTTAAATGCTGAGGCTAAGGAATATCAAAGACTGAATTTGCTAATGAGAAGAATTTTAATTGAAGAGATCGATCTTTTGTGCTGGACTGACTGGCTGACTGGCTGAAGAAGCTTTTATTAGGTGGATAATTTTTTTTTAATTATTTTTCTTTTGAGAGGAAATTAATAGCTTGTTTATATTACAGAAAA
This sequence comes from Ahaetulla prasina, assembly GCF_028640845.1. Lineage (NCBI taxonomy): Eukaryota > Metazoa > Chordata > Lepidosauria > Squamata > Colubridae > Ahaetulla > Ahaetulla prasina. The sequence goes on along the minus strand of NC_080545.1, from coordinate 78,799,766 downwards.
CAAAAAAAGGACTTTGTTTGAAGTTCAAGCTGGTTTGTTTGTTTTTTTTTTCTCTGCCGACGTGGAGAAAAAATGGCGCTGATTAAGCTGTGAGGTAATTGTGTTTCTTTGTGGAGTGAATATGACTCATAAGTTACTGATAAGCTACTAACGAGTGCAAATAAGCCGTTTCGCTTCAATTAAAAGATTGTCGTCCCTTGATCTTCATCAAGACCCTCTGTAAAATTGGTTTGACTGCTGTCCTTTGATCTTCACTAAGACTCTTTGAAAAATTGGAATCCCAGTTTGAGAAATTTTTTGGTTTTTTTTTTTTCAAAATGACTCAACAACTTTCAGAAACGCAGCAAATTGCTGCAGCTTTAAATAAAATTGGGGAAAAAATAGCAGCACTATCAGAGCGTATAGATAATTTGACATTTAAACTGACATCCAGTGCAAAATTTAAAGCAAGATATGAATGATAACTTTGCTAAACAAAAGAGGAAATGACAATGATTAAAGATGAAATGGAGCAGCTGCATGTGCATGAGGCAAAAGTAGATCGGCAAATTGGCAAGATATTTTATAAAAGTGAGCAGCAAGATAAGAGAATTTGTCTTTTGGAAGAAGAGATGAGGAAATATAATTTTGTTATTAGAGGAATCTCGGAAGAAAGGGAAGATAAATTGAAACAGCGGGTTTTGAAATGGATTAATGATTTGGATACGCAACTTACGTTCACAATAGCAGACCTGGCAAGCGTGTTTAGAATTGGATATAGAAGGCAAAATGGTTCTAACAGGAATGTGCTTGTCAGGTTCGCAAATCTTGGTGATAAGTTGGAAGTTATGGCCAAGTTAAGAGAGTTGGGAGATGCTTTGAAGTTTGAAGGGAAGACTATTCAAGTCTTCCCGGATATATCAAGAGAAGAAAGGGCATGGAGATTTTTTTTAAAACCAATTACAAAAGTTTTGAGAGATAATGGAATTAAATACAATTGGAGGCCACCACAACAATTGAAATTTTTTTATAAAGGAAGGATGCGTACAATCACCCCAGATATAGATGCATTATTATATTTACGGGAGCTTGGACTGATTGAGATGGAGGATTTAATGGAGATAAAAGATCAAATGCTTCAGATGGGTGGAACATACGTGGAAACATCAATCTCAGAAGAAGAAAAAGGGGCTATTGGAGGGCAAGACTCTAAAGGGTTAAAGAGGAAAGAAATATCACCTGTGTTGGTTGAACAGAAGAAGAGTCGTGAGGATACAGTAGGAGAAGAAGCAGATAAGAGTCTTGGAAAATATGAAGCTGAATGCGGGTCATCGCTATCTTTTTTTTTGAGTGATGAATTTAAATAGACAGCCCGAAAGAAGTGCCCCGGGCATTGGCACGTCCCCTCTCCCCCACTCTCTTTATAGAGGCGAAACCGATGAGGATGTGGGGGAAGAAGATTGTTTGTATTTTATTGTTTGTTTTGTTTTTTGTTTTTTTTCTGTTTTCTTATTGTTGTTTATATGGTAGTTTAATGTCGGGTGGTGGGGGGCACAGAAAGGAAGATGCGGGGATAGGATTAAAAAATTTATATTTTAAATGGGAGTTATAAAAATAATGTCATGGAATGTGAAGGGTACAGGGAATCAGATTAAAAGAAGAAGATTGGAGCTTAAGATTAAAAGGGATTTACCAGACATTTTATTTTTACAAGTAAAAAAAAATAAAAAAAGAAAAAAAAATATAAAAAAAAAAAATCAATGGTCAGGTAAAAGACGTCTTGAGTCTGGGCCAAAAGAAGTAAACCAGGGGTGAAATGCTACCAGTTTGGGCCAGTTCGCCTGAACCGGTAGTAAAAAAATGCTACTGGTTTGCCGAATCGGTAGTAAAAAAAAGTTTTTAAAAGTTCCGAAAATCAGCTGAGTGACTCAGGATCGTTGGAACTTTTTTTTTTTTTACTTTTTAAAGCATTTTTAACTACTGGCTGAAGTAAACATCTCTGCAGGCTTCTTCTCTTGCTCACACAAGGATAAAGGGAGGGAAAGGCAAAGTGCATTCAGACTTGCAAGATTCTATTACTATAGCTCTACAATAAAATAGTACAATAGTGCCAGTCTGCATGGAATTGATATCCTAGTCTGATCCAATTTGAAGGGCTAACACTTGGCCATACTGCTTCCTGAGAATACACTATATAATGTGACAAATTGCGTATACATTTTCCTTAAAAACAGCAACATTCTGTCAGTGGTTGAAGAGATCTGTTTGCCTCCAGGTGTTCTTCCTTGCTGAAGGATCATATTCATTCATTCACTCACTCATTCAATATTTATTTATTTCTTTTTAAGAAGAAGTTGGACAATCATTTGTCTGAAATGATACAGGATTCCCTGCCTGAGCAGGGGGTTGGAGTAGAAGACCTCTAGGTCCTTTTCAATTCTGCTATTCTGTGTGTGTGTGTGTGTGTGTGTGTGTTTATACAAATATATACACATACATACGTATGTACGTAAATACATATATACATATACACTACACACAGAGAGACATGCATATATATTGTTGTGTCCCACTCCTCCGCTGACGGCCGGGTCAGGGAAATCCGAATCAGGCGTGCCTCTGCAGCTCTGCCAAAGTCCTAGCAAAGTTCTCAAGGCAGGCAGGAGACCAGAAAGTGACTTCAGCAAGATATATTAGACTTTGCCTGACTCAGAGAATGCCAGAAAGCAGATCCTTTATATAGGCCATGGGGTTTGGCTCCATGACTCAGCACTTATCCAGGCCTGCCCCTCCCTTCCTTCTGCTGCCGCCGCCTATCAATTCTCCTGAAGCGAGGGTCACTCCAGTCTGCAGCTGTTGGTAATTGACCTTCCTCAGGCTCACATGCTGTGGGGGAGGGGAGGGGTCTAGTTGCTACATTTGCCTGGGCATGGAGCCAGAGCTGGGGGCTGGAGGTACTTCTTCCTCCTCAGCCTGTCTGGGCATGGAGCCAGGGCTGGGGCCGGGAGGCATACTAGGACATTCCTCAGCGTTCGGAAGCAGATAAGAAGGCCCCGGCTGCGGTGAAAGTGGGCGAGACACAACATATATAGCATATAATCGTGGTTGCGAACCTATGGCACGTGTGCCAGAGATGGCATGCAGAGCCCTCTCTGCTAGCACATGTGCTGTCACCCCTGGTTCGATCTCCGTGGAGTTTCTTTCATGAGCTTCTGTTTCCCTGCAAACGACGAAACAGAAGCTCATGAACGAAAGAAAAATATCTTACCTCTTGCTGCGCTGCTGGTTTTGGGATGCCCTCCCTCATGCCGGCCAGCTGGTCTTCAGGTCTCTGCTGCGCATGTCCGTGCAGGCAGACATTCATGCACGTGCATGCCCACGCATGTGCGTACCTTTTACTTTTGGCATGCACGCGCATGCAGTTTGGGCACTTGATGTCTAAAAGATTTGCCCTCACTGGCATATAAGAATTAAAAAGGTAAAAAACTAGAATTTAGACCAGTGGTAGTCAACCTGGTCCCTACCGCCCACTAGTGGGCATTCCAGCTTTCAAGGTGGGTGGTAGGGGTTTTGTCCGATACTGAAGCACTTTCCTTTTTTTCTAATTTAATTGATTTTTTTAAAAAAAATTCATAGCATTATTTAAAAACATTTTCATTAGGTTTTTATAAACTTCCCCGTGACAATTTAAATTTCTGAAAATATACTATTTATATTGCCCATGCATAAGTTTAATTCACGTTACATAAGTGAAACTAAATGGCGCTATAGTGCGACCGCAAACAAAAGAGCCTTGTCCCAGAATAGCTCGCACATCTCCCCCCACACCACCCAGCTGTAACAGACAAGCAGAGCTGGTAGCCGGCGCACCCCCCAAACCCAATCCACGATGCGCGAGAGGCTTGTGTAGACGATACATGGCGCATTACTGTGGAACCGGTGGATGGTTAGAAAATTTTACTACTAACAGAGATACAAAAGTGGGCGGTAGGTATAAAAAGGTTGACTACCCCTGATTTAGAAGGAGGCAAGCATGATTGGAGATGCAGGTCACAAACAAGGTTAAATATTTGGGGATATATTTGACAGCTAGGTGCAGTACACCTAAAGAGAATAATTATAGTAAACTCAAACAACAGATAGCGACAGACTTGGCAAAATGGGAGAATTTACAGTTATCATTGATAGGGAGAATATCAACGATTAAGATGAATATACTACCAAGAATTTTATATCTGTTCCAGACTGTCCCTATTAGGTTGGGGAAAGGATAATTCAAAGGATTGAATAAAATTGTGTTGATATATATCTGGCACGGTAAAAAAGCAAGGATAAAATTAAAATTGTTGCAAGAAGCCAGAATAAGAGGAGGGTTTGGATTGCCTAATTAGGAATTATACTACCAGGCAACAAACTTGATGTGGGTCAAGGAATGGATAACATTAAGGAATACTAGAATATTGACTTTAGAAGGACATGACTTGTTATTGGAGTGGCATGCCTTTTTATGGTATAAGGAAGCCAAAACACAGGGGTACTTCAGAAGACATTTTATAAGGGAGGCCTTGTTATTAAATTGGGAGAAGATTAAGAGACAATACTATTTAAAAATTCCAGACTGGTTATCAACTATTGAAGCATTTTCATATTCAATAACATTTAGAAAGGAACACATTATTATATATAGTGAATCGTTGAATGAAAAAGGTGAACTCAAATCTAAGCAAGAATTAGAACTTCAAGGTATAAAAATGAATTGGTTCTCATATTTTCAAACACACTCTAGATATGACAAAGATTCCAAAAATTAATTAAAAAGGCCAAGGAAGGGCTCTCAGGGTGCCAAACAGCCCCTCGGCTCTGGGCTCCCCATGTAAAACCACTGAGCCATGTTTTAACTCCTTTTCGGAATGCCAGGGGAGTGGGGTCCTATCTCACAGCATCACTCACAGGATGGAGATAGATAACTGGGTATCATCAGCATGCTGGCGATACCTTGTCCCATTGGATGATCTTGCCTAGCAGTTTCATATGTAGGTGTTAACAAGAAACAGAGAGAACACCGAGTTCTGTGCCATCCCCCAAAGCAGTCAGCACAAGCTGGACCTCTTACTTCTTAGCAACCCAGATTGGGAGCAGCCTCAGAAGAAGGTGGTGAACCAGCACAAAACTGCTTAAGGATTGCCATCCCCAATCCCTAAATCAGCCCAAAAGAATGGCTCTTCTCTCATTTCTCTCAATGCCATTTTGGCCCCATAAGCAGGCCTGAAACCTGACTGAGAAGGATCCTTATTTATTTATTTATTTATTTATTTATTTATTTATTTATTTATTTATTTATTTATTTATTTATTTATTATTTGTCAAGCATGTATAAGTTAACAGATATAAATATAAACATGATTATGAATACAGGAAATGGATACGAATAAATGGGGACATTAGGACAGGGACGGTAGGCACGCAGGTGCGCTTATGCACGCCCCCTTACAGACCTCTCAGGAATGGGGTGAGGTCAACAGTAGACAGTCTAAAGGTTAAAGTTATGGAGGTTTGGGGAAGAGACGACAGAGTCAGGTAGTGCATTCCAGGCATTGACCACTCTGTTGCTGAAGTCGTATTTTCTGCAATCGAGTTTGGAGCGGTTTACTTTGAGTTTGTATCGATTGTGGGCTCGTGTATTGTTGCAGTTGAAGCTGAAGTTGTCATTGACAGGTAAGACGTTGTAGCAAGGATCTTCTGGAATTCTAATGTCACCACCTTCTCAGCCACCTTCCATAAAAAGTAGAGCTGGGAAATTGGACAAAAGTTGTCCAGAATCAGAGGACACACTCCCTCCTACATGGATAAATTCACCTTTAACTCAGTGGTGGGCAGTAGCTGAGAAACGGATCAATACATGCCTTTGTTCTACAATATTCCTAGGATGAGTTGTTAGTATCTACTGTCTCTGACACTTGCATCAGACATTCCTGGGTCATATCCCCCCCCATCCTGTGCTAACCCATCTGCAGACCTGTCGTTAGCATTTGCTGGATCTATTTGAGTTATAGAGTATGGAACAAAAGGATGAAACCAGGAAGTTCACATCAATGTCTGGAATCCAATACAGCGTCTGATCTCTCAAGGTGAAAGATCAGGTCATTAACCTTTCTGCAGCCAGGCAGCCCTTTTAAAATCTTGTCTTTGCCTGACTGATTCACTCTATCATTCTGCTTTGGATGGAGCTGAATGGTTGCTGACCTTTGCTATGGCAGTACATGCACATAAATAATTGTACGAAGCAAGCAAGGTTGCACAGGGAAGGGGAGAATTAGGCTTATTTAGAAAAGAGAATGGAAAGGAGTTGAGCATATTGAACTTAAAACCTACTTATTTCGTCTTGCTGGACTCGCTTAAATTTTATATTATCAAATTGATTTATGGGTTTTAAATTTTTTGTAAATTTTAGAGGGTAATATTTTATCTATAAGTAGCCATATCAAATAGGTTTTTTAAGGGTTGTTTTTAGTTTTGTATTGTTGTTTTCTTTCTGTATTTTATTCGTGGCTGTATACCGCCCTGAGTCCTTTGGGAGAAGGGCGGTCTATAAATAAAAATATTCTATTCTATTCTATTCTATTTGCTTAACTGAGCACATTTGTACTGTATAAACAATTAGGGTTCAAACCATGAATGAAACCATGTTTCCTGATTGCTTATTTGTACCCTATGACTATCATTAAGTGTTGTACCTTATGATTCTTGATGAAGTATCTTTTCTTTTATGTACACAGAGAGCATATGCACCAAGACAAATTCCTTGTGTGTCCAATCACACTTGGCCAATAAAGAATTCAGTTCTATTCTATTCTATTCTATTCTATTCTATTCTATTCTATTCTATTCTATTCTATTCTAGGAACTGATGCTCAGTTACTGAGGTCTATACACCAAGACAATTATTTATTTTATTTATTAAATTTATATGTTCCCCCGTTTTACCATCCAAACTATGACATGCATACGTTGTTAAATATTTCCCTTATATCTACAACCCTGCTTCAGAAAAATCAACCCCACCTTCAAAAGTTCAGAAATTGCAAATTGCAGCAGCCAAAACTGGTTTACCCTACATTAATTAATTAATTAATTAATTAATTAATTTATTTATTTATTTATTTATTTATTTATTTATTTATTTATTTATTTTGTCACAGCAATATATGTAGGTATCATACAAAAAGTTTATATAACATATAAACACATATATGAGTAAATATTAGGAGGTATAAGCATATAGGAAGAAGAAAAGAAAAACAATAGGACAGGAACGGTAGGCACGTTTGTGCGCTTATGCACGCCCCTTATGGTCCTCTTAGGAATGGGGTGAGGTCAACAGTAGAAAGTTTTTGGTTAAAGCTTTTAGGATTATGAGAAGAGACCACAGAGTCAGGTAAAGTATTCCAAGCACTGATGATTCTGTTACAGAAGTCATATTTTCTGCAATCTAGATTAAAGCGGTTGACATTAAGTTTAAATCTATTAGTTGCTCTAGTATTATTGCAATTAAAGCTGAAGTAGTCTTTAACAGGAAGGACATTACAATAGATGATTCTGTGAGTTAAACTTAGGTCTTGTTGAAGGCGACGGAGTTCCAAGCTTTCTAAGCCTAGGATTTCAAGTCTGGTGGGATAAGGTATTTTATTGTTTTCAGAGGAATGGAGAACTCTTCTTGTAAAATATTTCTGGACACGTTCAATTGTATTGATGTCAGAGATGTGGTGAGGGTTCCAAACAGGCGAGCTGTATTCTAGAATTGGTCTAGCAAATGTTTTATATGCTCTGGTTAGTAGTGTGGTGTTTTTGGAAAAGAAGCTACGCAAGATTAGGTTTACAACTCTTAGAGCTTTTTTTGCTATGTAGTTGCAGTGGGCTTTGGCACTTAGATCATTTGACATGAAAACTCCAAGGTCTTTAACGGGATGGGGGTCGTCAGTAAGGTAATGTCCATCTAGTATGTACTTAGTGTTTGGGTTCTTTTTTCCTATATGTAAGACTGAGCATTTGCTGGATGAAATTTGGAGCTGCCAATTTTTAGACCAAGCAGTTAGATGATCAAGGTCGTTTTGAATGATAGAAGTATTGTCTATGGTATTAAATAGTTTGACATCGTCAGCAAAGAGAACACAATTACTTGAGATGTGGTCACAAAGATCATTAATGTATAGTATAAAGAGTGTTGGTCCAAGGACGCTGCCTTGAGGAACACCACTCTTGACAGGAACAGGATTTGATAAAGCATTGCCAAATTTGACCACTTGTTGTCTGTTAGACAGAAAAGCAGATATCCATTTGTGAGATGCCATAGGATATTAGTTTTAGGAGAAGTTTATCGTGTACTACTGAGTCAAAAGCTTTGCAGAAGTCTATGTAGATTGCATCTATTGATTTGCCTTGATCAAGATTTGTAGTCCATATGTTTTTGCAGTGGAGAAGTTGTAAGTTACATGATAATTTTTGTCCTGAAACCAAATTGTTTATTGGAGAGTAGGTTGTTAGTTTCTAAGTGTGAGGTAATGGATTGGTTGATGATTGATTCCATGACTTTGCAGGTGACGCAGCAAAGAGAGATCGGTCTGTAATTTTCGACTAAGCTGGGGTCTCCTTTTTTGAAGATAGGGATGACTGTGGCTAGTGACTAAAGTTTGGGAAGGGAACTGGTAGTGAAAGCTTTATCAAAGATAATACTTAGGGGTTCAGCTATATTAATGGAAAGTTTTTTTAAGAAGTATGCACATAGTCCATCGGGTCCAATAGATAGCGATGGTTTTAAGTTATGAAGAGCTTTTCCAACGTTATCTTCTGTGAAATCTATATGAGTTAAGTCATCATAATCATTGCTGGTATGTTTGTGGAATGTCGAATATGTGTTATCGGAGTTAACAAAAACTGAGCCAAAGAAAATGTTGAAGAGGTTTGCTTTAACTGTTTCATCATTGCATTCTTTGTTGTTAGAATCTTTTAGTGGTGGGATGGATCTTGAGTCTTTAAGTTTATTGTTAACAAAATTATAAAAGGCACGATTGGAATTTGTGCGCAGAAGGTTCTCTTCTTGCTTGGTGTGGTAATTTGTGCATTCAGTTTTTATTTGGTTGCATATATTTCTGTAGCGGTTTTTGAAATTTGCAACATAGCCTTTTTTGTTTCTTTTCCAGAGGATTTTTTTGATTGAAGCTTTTTTATTGATATGGGTAGTTTGTTTTTCCTGATCATGGTAGTCATTTGTGGTACATATAGTTTAATGACTCTATTGATTTCAAGTAGGAAGACTCTATAGTGGTCTTCAGCGGTTATGCAGGTTGCAAACAGATTTTGCCAGTCCAGAAATGAAAGATCGTTGTTCATAAGGTCGTAATTGGCTTTTTTGAAGTTGTAGTTGGGAATACTGTTATGATGATTTAAGTATGGACGTATATTGAGACGAAAATCAATCATGCAGTGGTCACTGTTGGAAAAAGGTTCTTTAATTTGTAGTCCGTAAATTGAGTTTGAATTGTTGCAGAAGATGAGATCAAGGCAGTTGCTGAATCTTGTATTGTTAGTTACAAGTTGTTCAAGACCTAGGTTTGTAACAGCGTTGTATAGTGTAGTATGGATTGGGTCAGTTGAACATTCATTAGTTATCCAGTTAATGAGAGGTAGATTTAGGTCACCCAGGAAGATGAGAGGATATGGGCAAGAGGTAGCTCATGTTAGCATTGAGGTTAGCATATTTGCATGGGTAATGTCATAGTCAGGGGCTCTGTAGCATAGTAAGAATTGAAGAGTAGTGTCAAGGGATAGGTCGCATACAATAGTTTCAGGAAGAGAAAATTTATGTGCTACTTGGATATTTTTTAGATTCAGTGACTTTTTGTAAAAGATAGCCACTCCACCACCTCTTCGGTTTTCACAATCTGATCGATAGACTTGATATTCTTTGTTTGAGATAATGGAGTCAGGAAGGGATGAGTTCAGCCATGTTTCACAAACAAAAATGATATCCAATGTGCCACTGTTTAACAAGAAGATAAATTCAGGTAATTTGTTGACAATGCTTCTTGCATTTATCAATTTGCATTTGAGATCTGAAGTGATTGGTGTTGAAGAGGTAAGGGGCGTGCATACCTAGTTTTGGATGTTAGTAGGTTGGGGGTTGTATACAACGGGTGGTTGTATAGATGGTTGGATAGTAGTTTGGTTGTTTGGATGGCTGGTTGTTTGGATGGCTGGTTGGGTGGATTGTTGGGTGGCTGGTTGGATGGCTGGTTGGATGGCTGGTTGGATGGCTGGTTGGATGGCTGGTTGAATGGCTGGTTGGATGGCTGGTAAGATGGTTGGTTGAATGGGTGGTAGGGTGATGGGTACTTGATTGAATATTGGGATGGCTGGTTGATTGTTATGGGTGATGGGGGTTTTGGAGGTGATTTTTTGATTGTAGGTTTTATTTTTTATGCAATCAGCACGGTAAAATTAAGAATGACTTGCTTCGACCACAACTTGCCAGTTGCATTATGGCTGGGGGTTTTAATTAATGACACCATTTTATTTGGTAGCTAAGATGGTCACAAGATACTTCCAAATTCCAACCTTGTAAAATCTCATTTATTTTTTCGTATGCTATTCTCATCGATTTCAGTCTTGTGTAAAAAAAAAAGTTATAGGTAACAGCTTTTTCTTAACACTGTGTGCTGCCTCTGTTCAATCATTCTACTGGATCACTTACCTACATCCACTTGTCTCTGTCCACTCTTGGTGGTGTCTGTGGGTGTAAACCACCATTCAAGCTTTCTCATTGGTGGCAACTTTAAGATGTATGGTCTTCAACCAGGGGTGAGCTTCAAAAATTTTAGCAAGGGGTTCTCTGCCTGGTTGCTGGGGGTGTGTGGCAATGGTGCGCGTGGCCTAGTCAGCCTCCTGTACTATGGCAGGGGGGCACTTTTGCCCTACCCAGGCTCCAGAGACTTTCCTCGAGCCTCTGGGAAGGCAAAACAGCTCCGGAGGCTTTCTAGAGGCCAGAAACAGGCCCGTTTCCAGCCTTCCCAAACTTCAGCAGGCCCGGTTTTTGCCCTCCCCAAGCCTCCACACACACCCTGCAGTTACCTGCATCCAAAACTGCACTCCAGCCAGGAATGGGATCTTAGCTAAAGGTTCTCCCGAACACCTGTGAACCCACAACAGCCCACCCCTGACTTCCCCTGGATTCCCCTGGCAGCATAGAGAATTCTGGCTGGTTGGGGAATTCTGGGAGTTGAAGTCCACACATCTTAAAGTCACCAAGTTTAAGAAACACTAGACTAACCCATTGCTATCTATTTCTAAAAAGGTTAATTTTTTTGTAGAGAAAACGATATAGAGACACACATAAGATAATTAAGGGATTAGGTTGGAAAAAATAAATAGATGGAATACAGTTTTATGATCAATAGCAGTAGCAATGGATCTGATTCCACAGGCATACAATCGTGGTTTAATAATGGTTTATTAAACAATCATCAATCTGTATTTATGTAGCAAGCAGACCAAGCCAAAATTGAGCAAAATGTATTATTGTTTAAGATGATGTGTGAGCCCAGCAACTGATTACTAATTGCACTGGAGATAGTAAGCAGAAAAAAGGAACCAAAGGCACTCCTGGGTTGCCTTTAGCTGTGGCACCTTCACAGAATTTTATCTGTGAATCTGTTTACCCTTATCTAAAAGAATAGAATATGCAGTGTAGACTAGAAAAAATAATAATTGGATGTACTTTTATCTAATCGTCCTGAATTCTCTATGCAAAATTATGTTCGTAAAAAAATCCACCAGGCCCTGGTTTGTGGATTGTCAAACCCATACTGTAGAACAGGGGTCCCCAACCCCCAGGCCACAGTTCAATGCCAGGCCGCAGCCCCTTCAGAACTGGGCCATGGAAGTGGTGGGCACGTGTGGATGCATGCAAAATCAACCTCCCCTCCCTGCTGCCACTTCCAACTGTCCGCTGAGCCAGAAAATTTGAGGAACGCTACTCTAGAGCACAACATGAAATTGACTTGCAACCCAAAACTGATTTAGTTCTGGAAGCTGTCGATCTACAGTCAATCCCATATCACTCTTTGCAATGCAGCTCCCAGATTTTAATGGCTGGGATTTAGTGGACTGGCCTCAAAGCAACATTTTCTTCAGTGCTCTTCCTAAAATGGAGTCTGCTTGTACTTACGTGTAGTATGACCCTCATTTACAACAGCAGTTTCCCAAGCCAACAATTTCTCTACCAAGCCATGTGAATCCCTTGGAAGAAAACTTGTTGTCCCTCATTAACTGCTTCCTTTAGTTTTGTTTTTGTTTGTTTGTTTTCCAAATGAGAAAGGATAGTTTAACATTTCTGATCTGGAGGACAAAATGAGCCTAGTCTCTAATACAGAGCCATCTGTGCAAGGCTGCTGGTAAAGAAAGCTCTCTAAAGATGCCCTTCCCATTCCAAAAGTAGACCCATGTAGAGAGCCAGGTTGTGGAGAAAGCCACAGATGCTTGATTTTGCAAATGCATAAACTGGCATGCTTCATAAAGTTTCCATCCAAATTGAAAATAATAAAAGGCTGGTGGACAATGAAAATGAGGAGCCCAAAGAGGTTCCAAATCAACCTTTTCTTGATGGAAATGTTTTCTATATTTCTTTTTTATTATTATTATTATTTACTTCCATCTGGAATGATTTGGACCATCAACCAGCTAGAATTTGAAGGGGGTGTCTGTCTCTTGAGGGTGGTGTTCTGTTTTGTTGCTGCTTTGCATTCTATCCAGAAATTTTTATAAGCACTTTATGGCTCTCTGCAATATAATGGTTAGGTACCTCTACTGAAATACAACTGTAAATCTCAGGCAGAGGCAGTATTTTGAAATATTTTCTCACCACCGTCTTTGACTCATCCTTCTATCTGCCCTGTTGATCTGTGTGTAGGTTTAATAGGTAATGAGTTTTAAGATCCTTTTACCCCAGCAGTTCAAAATACATTAATAGATAGAGCTTTGGCTACAATTATTCTCAACACTGAAGTTTAGCCTTCTGGGCCAAACCTTCTGAGTTGTTTCTCTATGTCATATAATGTATGTGCATAATTTTGTATTTATTTATTTATTTATTTATTTATTTATTTATTTATTCTGTCATGGTTATGTAGAGTATATTGGAGGTGGTGACCCTTTGACAGCTGTATGCAATGAAATTTCAATTTAATGTACGCCAATTAGTGTACATTCAATGTGACAATAAAGTTGTTCTGTTCTATCCTATCCTAGCCTAGCCTAGCCTAGCCTATCTATTCCTAATCCTATTCCTATTCCTATTCCTATTCCTATTCTATAAGAGCTGAGATGGCGCAGTGGTTAGAGTGTAGTACTGCAGGCTACTTCAGCTGACTGCTAGCTGCAGTTCAGCAGATTGAATCTCACCAGGCTCAAGGTTGACTCAGCCTTCCATCCTTCCGAGGTGGGTAAAATGAGGACCCAGATTGCTGGGGGCAATAGGCTGACTCAGTAAATCACTTAGAGAGAGCTGTAAAAGCACTATGAAGGGGTATATAAGTCTAAGTGCTATTGCTGTTCTATTCTATTCTATTCTATTCCTATTCCTATTCCTATTTCTATTTCTATTTCTATTCTTCTTTTCAACAGTCCTTTCTCCATGCAGCAGAAAGCTGAGGTCAAGCAGGAAGGAAAGAGGCCTTTTTCTGTATAAAATTATACAGATACAGAGCAAGAATCCTTCTCTGTGCACAAGAGATTCTCCCTGAAACCCGAGTTAGGAATGTGCACTCCTGTCTTGTTTCTAAGGAGTGAATGAATAGAATGTTAAGAGGTCCCCTTCTCACGCAATCTCTCTCTTCCCAGGCTAGATGTAGAGGCATCCAGCCCCAGGCAAGATATTTACCATCCTGCTTAATGCCAGTATTTTCCTCTTCACTGATTTTTATAAGCACTGCAGCCGTTGAGATTCTATGTGTTCAATTGTTCAGCAAACCTTTAAATTACATCTGAACTTACTTAACCGGGGCTTCACATTAGTAGCTAAGTCCACCGTCCTGAAAATATGTCTAATCTTTTTAAAGATGCACCACTGTCAATTTTACTTGGGCTCCTTTATGCTCCATTCCTGTTTAGAATTTCATATATTTTCCCCATCTCAAAGGACCTGTGAATAAGTACTTTGAATCTTTAAAATGCCAACAGCAATTTGTGAAATTAATGGGTGAAGTTTTAAGCCTGCTGCTGTAAAAAATTTGAAAGTGAAAGATTGTGGCATTTTAAGAAATCTGAAAAAAGGCTCTCTCACACACATAGAGAAACAGCTAAAATCACTCAAATGATGCCCAGTGGGGAAACACAGCTCATCTGTATTTTGATTTTAGGTGCCTACTAACATCACAGCTCATAATCAATATTGACACCTAAACCCACACTTTCCAGTTGCCATCAGGTGGTAAAAGGTTTCAAGCATATTTTAATCTAAACATTTATAATCTATCTTCCATATGACAGAACCCATGATTCAGTTCTACAGAGGAATTATTGAGTCTGTCATTTGCACCTCCATAACTGTCTGGTTCGGTTCTGCAACCCAACAAGAAAAACACAGACTTCAGAGGATAATTAGAACTGCAGAAAAAATAATTGCTACCAACTTGCCTTCCATTGAGGACCTGTATACTGCACGAATCAAGAAGAGGGCCGTGAAAATATTTACAGACCCCTCGCATCCTGGACATAAACTGTTTCAACTCCTACCCTCAAAACGACGCTATAGAGCACTGCACACTAGAACAACTAGATACAAGAATAGTTTTTTCCCGAAGGCCATCACTCTGCTAAACAAATAATTCCCTCAACACTGTCAAACTATTTACTGAATCTGCACTACTATTAATCTTCTCATCGTTCCCATCACCCATCTCCTTCCACTTATGACTGTATGACTATAACTTGTTGCTGGCAATCCTTATGATTTATATTGATATACTGACCATAAATTGTGTTGTAAATGTTATACCTTGATGAACATATCTTTTCTTTTATGTACACTGAGAGCATATGCACCAAGACAAATTCCTTGTGTGTCCAATCACACTTGGCCAATAAAAATTCTATTCTATTCTAAAATCAACCCAACGGTCACCAACAAACCAATACAATTGATGTAATATATCATTTAAAATATATCATTTAAAAACAGACCGCAAAACTACTTAAGGAGACAGACAAGCAGTCAGACAAAGAGAGCAAGATAATAAGCATAAAATAAAGAAAATAACGAAGCACTCACATCAAGAGTTTCTCAGGAGAGACAGCACTGAATCTGCTGGCTTAATCCAATATGGTTTATTTGATGCCCCTTGGAATTATTATTAGGAAAGGTAAGAGAGATTTGAATTTGGGGTCATTCATGTACGGTCTATAGCAGAGGTCTTTAAATTGACAGCTTTAAGGCTTGTGGACATCAACTCCCAGAATTCTCCAGCCAGCGATGCTGGCTGGAGAATTCTGGAAGTTGAAATCCACAAGTCTTAAAGCTGCCAAGTTTGAAGACCTCTGGTCTACAGCAATTCCCTGATTAATATGTGCAACTTTTTTTATTTGAAGCTGGACTTTATCTTGCTGCAGATTTGAAAGGTACATTCAATTATCAATCTACTGTCACATTTGGGGATGAAGTTTAACTTACTCCAGTAATATGTATTGCCCTTTTACTTCTTTCCTCATGGGTAGAAATTTACCGTGAGGCAATCAAGCAGCAGAGATACCCATAAACACAGATGTTTCATTACTTTAACTGGCACCATGATGATGTGAATTTTCAGTTTATAAATTATGTCTTGCCAAGCCTGCTGTTTTGTCCTTGGTAATTCCTTCCATTCAAATGTTCTTATATGTTAACCATCATCAGTCTTGCAAAAAAAAAAATAGAGAGTGCTAATAGTATTATTTAAAATGCTAAAAAATATTATTCTACTCCAGTTACAGGAAAACAATACAGTAAAGGTAAAGATTCCCCCGCACATGTGTGCTAGTCTTTCCCAACTCTAGGGGGCGGTCCACATCTCCGTTTCAAAGCCGAAGAGCCAGTGCTGTCCAAAGATGTCTCCATGGTCATGTGGCCAGCATGACTAAATGCCAGAGGTGCATGGAATGCTGTTACCTTCCCATCAAAACTGGTCCCTATTTTTCTACTTGCATTTTTTATGTGCTTTCGAACTGCTATGTTGGCAGAAGCTGGGACAAGTAACGGGAGCTCACTCCATTACGCGGCACTAGGAATTCGAACCACTGAACTGCCGACCTTCTGATTGACCAGCTCAGCATCTTAGCCACTGAGTCACCGCATCCCAGTAAAACAATAGCTATATGCCAAATGGAACAAATCTAGCAAAAGGGCGGGTGGGTGGGAAGGATGCAGATCTACAGATGCAAGAAGTTATTAATTAGAATACATTTCAAAATGAAACAAACTCCAAATTTTAGGTCATTTTTGCACCATACTTATCACATCTGTTCTCTTGCTTGTGAGTTCACCAAAACCATCTAAAAAATTTTTTAAAAAAACTTCCTACCTCCTTTTGTTCCAGGTTTGTTTGTCTTTCCATTGATCCAGCATGCCTGCAATTTTGGCAGCCCCCAAAATGGGCCGTCCATTTCCTTCCCTTTCTTTCTGGGGCATTTTGTCCCTCACCGCACTTATGAATTGTCAATGTGCTAAGAAAGGAGCACTTCAGTGTAGTCTAGTGGTGCTCAGATTTAGAAGAAGAAGGTGGGGGGTGGGGAGTTCCCGGAAAGAAGACTCACGTGGAAAGGATTTTAAGAAGAACAAAAAAAAATTCAGTTTCCTAGAATTTAAATTTAGATCAAATATGAGTAGGAATCTCCCTTTAAGAGGACAGTAACTTCCTAAACATAGTCAGGAGTTCTTGGGTTGTTTTTTTCATTGCCACCATTCTTAAAGTCTGCCAAAGCAGAAGAAAATGCACATGTATTTCTAAAACTTATTCTATTAATATCTTCATTCTTAGATTCACAAAGGCAATAGTAACAAGCAAAAGTTAAAGGTCCAGTAGTTCTGAGATTTTTGAGAAACCAAGACATCTTGAAGATAAGTCAGAAGTTGCCTCAGGTCTGCTCAACGTTATACTGATCGTCTCAAGATGAAGATCATGAAGCATGACCTAATCTTGCAAATTCTTGTCTGGCCTTATCTATTTTCTTCAAGAATCAGGTAAACTTAGAATAGAATAACACATCAGAAGGGATCTTGGGGGTCATCTAGTCCAACCCACTGCTCAAACAAAAGAGTCTGTACCATTTCAACAAATGGTTGTCCAATCTCTTCTTGAAAGCCTCCAGTGATGGGGCACCCACAACTTCTGAAGGCGAGTCATTCCATGGGTTGATTGTTCTCACTGTCAGGAAATTTCTCTTAGTTCTTGGTTGGTTCTCTCCTTGATTATTTTCCATCATTGGTTCTTGTCTTGCCTTCTGGTGCTTTGGAAAATATATATATCTCTTACTATAATCACATTAGTTAACGTAGCCATGCAACGCAGCTAAAGGCAAAATGATCCCAATCCAATGCAGCTCTTTTCAAGTCCTCTAGCTTAATGAAAATCCAAACAGCTGAAGGAACAGAAAACTCAGTTTCCCGAAATTCACAGATAAAATATGTTGGGGGTTCCAAAGATGTGACACGAGACATAAAACGTTTAGCCTAAACCAGGGGTCTGCAAACTTGGCTCTTTTAAGACTTGTGGACTTCAAGCAAAGCTGGCTGAGGAACTCTGGGAGTTGAAGTCCACAAGTCTTAAAAGAGCCAAGTTTGCAGACCCCTGGCCTAAACTATGTCACTATAGTTTTATCAGAATTCATATTTTCCTGCCACTAATTCAGGACATATGCTCATTGGCTCAGAAACAGGCACGCATCAGTTGCAATTAGGAGAGGAGTACATGGATAATAGGGAGTAGTCTTTATTTCTTTTCAGACTGGCTGCATTAACCAGGAAAGCCTTTTTTTGTGAATATTCATGACACAACTTCAAAAATATGCTCACCAGCCCTGAAAGATTTTTATTCTACCAACTCTCATATTTTATATTCTAATTTTGACCTGGTACTTTATGCACAGTTTTGGTAAATTATCAAAATGTTTCGGTTGAGTTGAATTTGAACTTCTATTTTCATATTATTTTACTCGTGTTTTTAAAAATTGTCCTGAGCCTAGAAACCCTGGTAACCCAAGTGTCTTTATTGTTTAATAGGCAAGCAAAGACAGCTATAAAGATTTAACCATTGAAGTATTTTGGTTATTTATATAGACGTTATGATTACTAGATGGTTTTTGTCTTGGACTTCTTCAAGGGATAATATTCACTTTCTGGTTTACTTTTCTTGTTTATAATTATTCCTTATTATACTATATGGGTGAAATTCAATACTACATTTCTGGTGAGGAAAATTCATTCATAACTAGAACTTAAGAAGTCATTTTTTTGTCTTTCCTTGCAATTCCATAGTTTGCTACAGAGAGATGGGAAGTCCTCACTAGAACAGGTCAACCATGTGATCCCAAATATCTTCCTAGGTACCCCTCCCAGACTCTCATTCCCATCAACTGATATACTATAGGGTTATTACATTTATATTACTATATCTAGCTAATTCTTAGAGGGCAGCAGAGCGATAACAGAACATTAATTGCTTCTGCCATTCAAACTGGTCATTCAAATGTTTGCAGGTAGCCCTTCATATTGCAAAGCAAAGAACCTTAGTTCCATCAGTTTCTCTAATCCCCAAGGGCTGGTAGAGAAGCTGGCTGACATTCTTAGCAGTTATTTTATGACTGGCCATATCAGCATAGCCATCATTTTATGTAAAGGTAAGTCTTGCTTAGAAACCATTTTGTAAGTGCACCCACCATATACTTTGCTTGTTTGCTTATTTCTCAGGCCAGAAAGGCTGCCTAGAGGAAATATTGGGGTGGGAAAGAGGAGGAAAGAGTTGTAGCTGTAGGCAGAGGACAGAAATTAAAGTCCTCCTGTACAAGGAGTCATCTGTTGGTGACAATGGCTATCAGTCCATAGGCACATAATTCCACCTGTAGTGTAAATATCCATACACTCACAATAAAATACCTTATGCCACCAGACTCCAAATTTTGGTCTTAGACAACTTAGAACTACGCTGACTTCAGTCTGACCTAAGCATAGTACATAAAATTATCTACCACAATGTCCTACTTGTCAATGACTACTTCAGCTTCAACCACAACAATACACGAGCAAATAATAGATACAAACTCAAGGTAAACCGCTCCAAATTTGATCGCAGAAAATATGACTTCAGTAACAGAGTGGTCAATACCTGGAATGCACTACCTGACTTTAGTTTCTTCCCCAAACCCCCAAAATTTTAAGCTTAAACTGTCTACTGTTGACCTCATCCCATTTCTAAGAGGTCTGTAAGGGGCGTGCATAAGTGCACCTGCGTGCCTATTTATGTATTTATTTATTTGGTTGTTTGTTTATTTATAATTTAATTTCTATACCGCCCTTCTCTCGAAGGACTCAGGGCGGTTTACAGCCATATTAAAATACAAATATAAATAGCAATATTAAAAACAGATTAAAACCAAATATTTAATGGCCAAATCAACTAAAACGGTCAAAGACCAATTTAAAACCCGTTTAAAATTACAATAAAATATTTCTTGGGCTAGTCCCGCACGATGAAATAGTAGAGTCTTCAGCCTACCATCCCTGTCCTAATATTCCTTTTTACTTACTCTTTTCATGTATCCAAATTATGTTTATACTTTTACCTGTTATCTTATATATGATTGACAAAATAAATAAATATGATTGCTATGCTATTGCTATTGCTATAATACCTTGTATTTGAAAATCATTCTAAAAGATTCCTAAAAGAGCACAGCAGCCAGAAGAAGAAGTCACCTTCCCACAAAAACAGTAGACATTCAAGACTAAATGTTGTTCAGTCCCTCCCTGAACTTCCATGATCCTTTGCAAACTAAGGAGCAAAGCTTGATTGAATTGGTTGCACCTGGCTGATACATTTCATTTCACACCATGAGTGAGACCATCAAGCACATTTTAGGATGGAGTTATTATCACCCTCAGTGGCTAAGCTGACCTTAAGCTATTTCTTTCACCTTGAGTGAGTGTTTCATCTGCTGCGTAGCACTGGTCAAATGGTGCTTCTTGCATTATTGTACCATGACTTAATCCTCCTTATTACCAAATAAATAAATTATGTCTCTGCCATACATTTAAAAATCATTCCAAACCTTGTCAGAAAAGAGAGACTTATCAGAAATCTTTCCATTCAGCATTTTTTTGTGCCCAGACACATATCAGGAACTGAAAGCTGACTCAGCCTCTAATACTGAGTAGTTTGTGAGTCATTTTTAACGCTTTGACTTCAAGAGTTCATTTTATCCATAACTCACTCTGATTTCCAATATAAACAGAAGGAGTCACAGGACAAATAAAGTAATTTTAAAAGCAAGTTTTTCAAATGTGGCTTAGCATTGCCGAGTAGTATAACTCGAAGGTAAAATTTTATTTTGAAAAGAAAAACATGCTGAAGAAGTTTGAAACAGAAAGTGCATATTCATTACATTGCACATTTTGTTTCATTAAAGATACCATCAGTATATTTCTGAAATCATGATTTTACTTACTTGACAGTTACATTTCTATTTTAGAAATCCAACACATAAAGTCTTTCCTCAGTTTACAGAGACAGCAATATGCTGTTTTGATTCTCCTTGTCTTTGTGGCTGGCTAACACTGGTGATGATGAATTTTGAGGAGATGGATTAGCTGATATTGGCATATTCTAACACCCATCTCCATGTAAATAGAGCAGAGCAGAGCAGAGCAGAACAGAACAGAACAGAACAGAACAGAACAACATAGTTGGAAGGGAACTTCCAATGTTGGAGCATTCACAACTTCAAGTTGTTCCACTGATTAATTGTTCTAACTGTCAGGAAATTTCTCCTTAGTTATAAGCTGCTTCTCTCCTTGATTAGATTCCACCCATTGCTTCTTGTTCTACCCTCAGGTGCTTTGAAGAGGGTTTGACTCCCTCTTCTTTGTGGCAGCACCTGAGATATTGGAACACTGCTATCATGTCTCCCCTAGTCCTTCTTTTCATTAAACTAAACATACTCAATTCCAGCAACCTTTTTTTATGTTTTAGCCTCCAGTCCCCAAATGTCTTTGTTGCTGTAGGGCTGTCAATTCCCGGCCCATCGGTCACTTGTGTCATGTGCTGGCGATGCCCATACCTGGTTTAGTGAAGGGGGGGAAAGTCCCGCTACATCACGTGACACCGCCGTGATGACATACATTTGACACCCTTGTTCTAGAGCCTCAACATCTAAACTACAGGTACCCTCACTGAAAAACTGACAGTGACATGGAAAAGGAAATGAAGTCTATTACTTTAGCTTTGTATCAGCTGAAGCAAGAAAAACTGGTTTTATGAAACTTGAACTGTTTTATGAACCTAAAACAGACTGAAATATGAGCAGGAAACTAGATAATTTCACCCTCATTGTCATTACAAGAACAATAATCCAAGAGCCGTGGGGAGTTAATATACAATACAAGTTTATAATAAAGTTTCAGAGACTCATAGTTAGAAAGAACCATGAGGACATAAAGCCCAACAGTCCTGTGGGCATAGGAATCCAAATTCAGTTGCTTCTCTCTTGAATACTTCTAGCAAAGAGGAGCCCTCATTTCTCTGGGTAATTAGTTCCACTGACAAACTGCTCTTCCTATAACTTAAATTCATTATTTCAGATTTTGCATACTCTGGGATGAAAGAAGACATGTCTTGACCTTCTTCCATGCAACATCTTTTCGGTTATTTTAAGAGAGCTATCATGTCCATTCAAGTGTGACGTGTCTCAAGGGAGAGCCAAAGTGAGAGGAGCCCCAGAAGTTTACTTAGATGGCTTTGGGCCAGCCCAACCTACTTTATAAAATTGCTGGTATGGAGAAAAAAAAGTAAGAGGAAGGGCTATATACATTACCTGTTGCCACCTATTAAAGGTTGATATAAATTTAGTCAATAAATACCCTCTCTCCATTTCTCTTTTCAATTCTAAACATAGACAGTTCCTCCATTTTTTTCTTCAGAGAACAGTTTCTAGTTTTTTGTCTGAATTCTACTTAAAGTATGCTGGTCAGAAATAGACACTATACTTAAGATCTGGTGTAGCCAACAAAGAATATGGCAAGTTATTACTTACTCTGATCCAGATATTATATTTTTATAGATATAAAAGTATAAATTTGTACTGACCTCTTTTTGCAACCTCTGGGGACTAATTTACTAATCAACTATTGTTCCAAAATCTTTTTGTTATCTATCTATTATCAAACCAGATATGTCCCATTTTTACTTAGAAAATGGAAAAACTTGCTCTCAAGTAAAATTAATGTTATGGAATGCATCCATCATAGTTATCAATTCAACTGGCAATACATGCCACAGCAGCTGAAGTCATGGTTCACTGAAGAATGATCCTCCACTATGCCAGCTTGTCTAATAGAAGGAAACTGATTACAGTGACCACTTCACCCAGTAACTCTAACTGGTTCCAAGATTGTTTTTCTTTTCAGTAGAAGCAAATGCCCTTTGCTAATCACCAACAAAGAACACTGCCAGCTATCTGTGTTTAGAAGATATCAAATGGTTTTTCCTGGCTTATGTGCCATAATATGCAGCAGACCCAGACCATATTTAACTCATGTTCTCCAGGAGTTCCTTCCGATATAGCACTTTCCAGCTCCATTGATAAATTGCCAAGTCTGTTTTATTTGGAGTTTATCTTTCTGTTTCTTGGATGCAGACAAACAAAAGTTTCATGATAAATTCCATGAGAAACCAAAGAGTCCTCCTGGAGGGGGGCAGGGGGTTAAGAGGTTATTTACAAGGCTTAAACCTGGGGATGAAATGTAAAATTTATTACTACCGGTTCTGTGGGCGTGGCTTGGGGGGCAGTAATGTGACTGGGTGGGCATGGCCAACTTTTTTTTTTACTTTTAAAAGCATTTTTCTACAACTTCTTCAGCCCAAAAAATGCTTTTAAAAGCCTCTGATGATCAGGCAACTCTCGGCTGAAGAGTTTAGAAAAAAATGCTTTTAAAGGGTTCTGATGATCCCAGCTGAGTTGCCTGATCACCAGAACCCTTTAAAAACTTTTAAAAGGCTCCTCTGGCGATCCCAGCTGAGTTGCCTGATCATCAGAGGTTTTTAAAAGCATTTTTTTACAACCTCTTCGACCGAAGAGATTGTTAAAAAATGCTTTTAAAAGTTAAAAAAAAAGTTGGCCACACCCACCCAATCACATTACACCCCCTGCACCAAGCCATACCCACAGAACCGGTAGTAACAAATTTTACATTTCACCCCTGAAATAGATGTTAGGGTTAGGGTTAGGGTTAGATGTAAAGAGCTAAATAAAGGAAATATGAATAACAAAGCAAGTGAAAGATGGAAGATAAAAAGAAACGTAACATAAAAAATATTAAAATAGGGATAGAAATAAGAGAGGAATAATAGTATATATCAGGGGTGAAATCTAGCAGGTTATGACAGGTTCTGGAGAACCGGTAGCGAAAATTTTGAGCAGTTCAGAGAACTGGTAGCGGAAATTTTGAGTAGTTTGGAGAACCAGCAAATACCACCTCTGGCTGGCCCCAGGAGTGGGGTGGGAATGGAGATTTTTTAATATCCTTCCCCTGCCACGCCCACCAAGCCACACCATGCCCACTAAGCCACACCGACAGAACCGTAGTAAAAGAATTTGGATCTCACTATGTATATATATAAATATAAATATAACAAGATATATATAATAATAAGAGGGAGGTTTAGAAATTGAAGGGCAGTAGTATTAGGTATGTTTAAACAATATGAAACAATGAAAATGAAATGTAATAACTATGAGTAATAATGTTGTGTCTATTTGTATTAAAATGTATGATACCCAAGTATCACACTATTCACGCACTGATATATATAAATAATATAAAATAAAGAACTTGGGGGGGGGAAGTGTGGATTTAAGCTGGCTTGGGAAATTCTAAGCGCTGAAGTCCACACATTTTAAGATTGCCAAGTTTGAAAAACATTGCACAAAGGGATGGTCCCAAAGAACAGAGGAAAGACCCATTACCATGGCAATGATCAAATAAAGCAAGCCTGAGTCAAAGCCAAGCCAGTCATTTATGAGAAGGCCTCAGACAGGGCTTCCATTACGCCTATGAAAATAATAGACAGAGAAAGAGAAGTACGTTCAGACTTGGAAGATACAATTGCTATTGAGCCATGGTGGCACAGTGGTTACAATGCAGTACTGCAGGCTACTTCTGCTGACTGCCGGCTGTCAGGCAGTTCAATTCTCACCAGGCTCAAGGTTGACTCAACCTTCCATCCTTCCAAGTTGGGTAAAATGAGGATCTAGATTGTTGGTGGCAAACGGCTTAGGGAGGGCTGTGAAGCAGTACATAAGTCTAAGTGCTATTGCTATTCTATTGTTATAATACAAGTAGTATATATACTACACAATATCTGTTTCTTAATCTGATCTATCTTATAGGACAGCCACTGGGAACAGATAGTCTAGCAATTATGTGAGGATGCATTTTCATTGACAAAACAAGAAAAAAAATTGATACCAAAATTAAATGCTAAGAGATCCCAGTAGCGAGAGTGGATATTTCTATTTTGTGACAAGCTCTTTTTAAACTTGGAGCCAAGTTGTAGGCAGAGTGAATGCAGATATATTTCTTTTAATATGAGAGAGAAATATTGTAATATAATTCCTTTCTATTCAAAACTGTCTCAAAATCATACTAAGTACATTTTTATAATTCTGGTCAGGCTTCTGAAGATTACGTGAAGGATCTTTATGGAATAATTTTTTATTGTATTATGTAATGTATTTTCAAGACTTGTATAAGAGCTTGTTAAAAAAAAGGACATCTTTCTTGCCATGTACCGAATGCAAAGACCTGTGGCTTTTTTGTTCGGACTGCCTCCCTGTGATTTGCCAAAACCATATAACTGGACTGTTGGGTTTTTCTTTGAAGACGTTTCGCTTCTTGGATGAGAAGCGAATCATGTTCAAAGAAAAACCAGAAAGTCCAGTTGCCTCTTGAAAAAGCACCTTTGGGACAACTATGACCTGGATGACTGAGAATCTCCATCGCCAAAATTATATACAGCTGCACCAATTTCAATAAAATTTTCTTCTGGTATCATGGCAAACAAGAACTTTACAATAATCACATTTCTTTTCAGCCCAACCTGACCAGTTCAGTGTAACATACCAATTCCACTCGGCTGTAGATGAAAAACAGTTTTCTCCTGTTTCTTCCCATAGGTAGAAAGTTATCTGGGTTGATAACAATGAAAATGAAAGGAAGTTTGTAAGGATAGTTGATCAGCAATAGGACGTGGCTGGAAATCAAAGCAATGTGGACTCTGGCTACGACCTGGGTGGTTGTTGTTGTTGTTGTTTTGTTTTTTGTTTTTTGGTCAGCCCAAACCGCAGATCATACTTTCTGAAAATCAAATTCTGGCTGAATATTAAGTCCAACTCCTAATTTAAGAGCAGTTTAAGAATGGAAACAACCATCTCAGGAGAAGGTATTGCTTCTTTAATGGGATGTTTTCAAGCAGAGCATGGACACCCATTTGTCAGGGTTTAAATGTGTTTTTTTTTAAAAACAAACAAACAAACAAACAACAACCCCAATCCTCTAAATAATTTTGCAAATGAAAATTTCCTGCACTCTATAACTGGGGGATGAAGAAAGGAAGGAACAGCAGCAACTATCAGAAAAATGCATTTGCTCACTCACAAGTTTAACCTAAGGGCTTTCTTTTCCTCTGTTCAATTGTGTCCAATTCTTGGGAACAGACTGGGCAACTCTCTACAGTTTTCTTGAGGAGGTTTTTAGAAGTGGTTTGCCATTGCCTCCTTCCTAGGGTTGAGAGAAAGTGAATGAACCAAATCACCCGGCTGGCTTTATAGCTAAGGCAGGATGTCCTGGTTCCTAGCCTGATGCCACTACATCAGGGGTGTCAAACTCATTTTTGTTGAAGACTGCATCAGAGTTGTGTTTGGCTTCAGGGGGTTAGGATGGGTTTGACCAGAGTGGGTGTGGCCAGCTCAATGTCACATGTGTGATCAAATGCCATTTTTGTTAGCAATTCGTTTTTCTAGCACTTTGCCAGCAAAAACGGAGCTTGTGAGGGCCGTGCGCGGCCCTCCCAGCCTCTGTTTTTGGCTTTGACAGCCTCCTGCAGCCCTCTGCCAGTGAAAACAAAGCTTGGGAGGGCTGCACAGAGCCCTCATGGGCTCTCTTTTTGCTGGCAGAAGGCTGCAGGAAGCTGTCGCAGCTGAAAATGGAGCTCCTGAGGGCCGCATGTGGCCCTCAGGAGTTCCATTTTCACTGGCAGAGGCACCGCAAGCCGATCCTTTGCGGTTTCCAGGGCAACCCCATGGGGGGTTGTTTCTAGGGTAGCCCCACAGTACCCTTCGCTGTTTCTAGGGCAGCCCCACAGCACCCTGCGGGCAGGATCCAGCCCATGGGCCTTGAGTTTGACACCCCTGCACTACACCAAACTGGCTCTCAACATAAATTATTTTCTTCTAAATGTGACAATTGGGGATGGATTTCAACTGAATTGCTTCACTCCTTCATAAGAGACCCACATTTCATTTGGTGGGTAGGTCTGCCAAAGAAAGAACAGTAAGATTTTTTAGAAAAGCATAGATTCATTCATGAAAAGGAAGGAAGGTTCCATCAACTACACATGCAATTTCCCTCCTATAAATAGATTTATTTTGTTGAAACAGCTCTGCTAATGATTTGCAGAAAACTCTTAAGTACTTTATTTTAGAAGCAGTGTATATCTTCTACATCACCTTTAAACCACTTTTTAGTATTGGAAGCAACTTTAGCTCGATTCATTTATTTATTTGTTTGTGCAAATGGAAGAAAGGGCATCTTTTTCCAAGCACTTATTTCCTTGCTTGAACTCTCTGATAAGTGTATCTTCACGATACTAATATTGTTTCCACAGTAACCAACTGTGATGACATAAATAGGATTATAAATCAGAGGTGGAAGTCAAAAGAAAATTAGCTTCTGGTTATTCTCTTTTTTTCTTTAAATACAGTGCAGCTGTCACAAATCATCAACAACTAGGCCATCAAAATAATCTCTGTCTCAGCCAGTGGTCAATGTGCCTATGAATAATTTGTAATGAAAAATATAGAAAACCAGCATGTGACCCAAGTTGATAATGTAAAGCTATATCATCACGACTTAATTTCTGCAAGCAAAGATTTATACCCCAACGCAGATCAGTTGATGCCTGATGTGAATTCCTAAATTACAGAATGGTGAGGGATTCAGCTTTACTAGCTAAGGATGTGCGTTCTGATTTTTAAGAATGAATAATTACAATGTTGTTGTTTTTTTGTCACAACATTATATACAAGCACATATAATGAAAGAAAACAATAGGACAGGAACGGTAGGCACTTTTGTGCACTTATGCATGCCCCTTATAGTCCTTTTAGGAATGGGGTGAGATCAATGGTAGACAGTTTTTGGTTAAAGCTTTTGGGAGTTTGAGAAGAGACCACAGAGTCAGGTAGTGTGTTCCAAGCGTTAACAACTCTGTTACAAAAGTCATATTTTCTGCAATCAAGATTGAAGTGGTTAACATTAAGTTTGAATCTATTGTTTGCTCTTGTATTATTGCGATTGAAGCTGAAGTAGTCTTTAACAGGAAGGACATTGCAATAGATGATTCTGTGTGTTAAACACAGGTCATGTCGGAGTTGGGGGAGTTCTAAGTTTTCTAATCCCAGGATTTCAAGTCTGGAGGTATAAGGTATTTTGTTGTTTACAGAGGAGTGGAGAACTCTTCTTATAAAATATTTCTGGACACGTTTAATTGTATTAATGTCAGAGATGTGGTATGGGTTCTAGACAGGTGAGCTGTATTCAAGAATGGGTCTTGCAAATGTTTGTATGCTCTGGTTAGTAGTGTAGAGTTTTTGGAAAAGAAGCTACATATATGTTGTGTCTCATCCAATCTCACCACAGCCGGGGCCTTCTTATCTGCTTCCGAACACGGAGGAATGTCCTAGTATGCCTTCCGGCCCCAGCCCTGGCTCCATGCCCAGACAGGCTGAAGAGGAGGAAGTATCTCCAGCCCCCAGCTCTGGCTCCATGCCCAGGCAAACGGAGTAACTAGACCCCTCCCCCTCCTCCACAGCATGTGAGCCTGAGGGAGGTCAATTGCCAACAGCTGCAGACTGGAGTGACCCTCGCGTCAGAAGACTTGATAGACGGAGGCAACAGAAGGAAGGGAGGGGCAGGCCTGGATAAGTGCTGAGTCATAGAGCCACACCCCATGGCCTATATAAAGGACCTGCTTTCTGGCATTCTCTGAGTCAGGCAAAGTCTAAACATATCTTGCTGAAGTCACTTTCTGGTCTCCTGCCTGCCCTGAGGACTTTGCTAGGACTTTGGCACGCCTGATTCGGATTTGCCCCTTAGAAATATTAGCAGGATGGGGGCCATCTGGATCTCAGGGGGAGCTTAATTGAAGGAACATGGAGCACACCAACTCTGCCAGTTCAATTTGGACAGCAGATCACATGGGAGATAAGTGGTCAAAAAGACTATATTGTAAGAGGATTCAAATTGCAGATATGATTTCTTATCTTAATGACACTTAATGCCTACCATCTTCTTAATGTTGAAAATGTCCACATTGGGCATAGTATTTCTCAAGTGGGATTCATGGCATAATAGATTCAGTGATTTATTTAACACATGCATCAAGCTAATCATGCATGCAAAGCCTGATCCGTCATAGTACTTTCCAGAAGTGTTGGGAGTTCAGTTTCCACAATCTAAACATTGGCCATACTACTGAGGAAAAAACTATATGGAAGAAACTATATGGAAAAGACTGTCCCATTAAAAAAATAAATTAAATAGCCACTTTCTACAGAGAATAAACTAATTCCAACTCAACCCCTTTAAATTATTCTTCTCTAACATACACACACGCGCATACATATTATATATATATTATCATCTTCAGGCATAACTTTTCTAAAATGTATTCTGAAATATATAAGCAAAAAATATACCATGCAGAGGAAACCAGGATTAAAAATATAAATATATCTGTCAAATATATAAGAAAAAATAGCAAAATCAAGAAATTCTCTTCTGTGATTAAAAATGGCCTTTTACTCTTACTCTGATACATTTATGTTTGACCAGGACAGACATAAATTTTGGAAACGGATGTTAAATGCCTGCATTTTTAATTCAACAGTGTTGTGCAATTAATTTTTAATCTTTTTCCAACAGATATTTCCTTGGTTGCATTTAAAATGACATACAATACTGTAGTTACAGCTATTATAACATTTTATAACCAGGGCTCTCTTTTAAACTCTTAGATTTTGTCACCATAACGCAAATTTAGGATGAGTTACTCAATACAAAGGAAAAGAACAAGAGATCACAGCTCCTCTTTCATAAACTAAGAATTTGTGAAACATAACATTGTTCCTTTCAGCACAGCAACAGCGGCTTTGAACCTACTGATTGACAAAATTGACCCTTTGGCAAGCTACCTCTGAAGGGTCATGGGAGTTGGAGACAAGACTCGGTATCTGAATTGTGAAATAAATATGGGTAAAATATTTATTTTTGCAGAAAATACGACTTCAGCAACAGAGTGGTCAAAGCCTGGAATACTCTACCCAACTCCGTTGTTACAGCCTCAAACCCTCACAGCTTCAATCTCAAACTGTCTACCATGGACCTCATCCCATTCCTAAGAGGTCCGTAAAGGGGGTGTGCATAAGCGCACCAGCATGCCTACCATCGCTGTCTTACTGTCCCCAATTATCTGCATTTACTTCCTTTGCTCATGTTTATGTTCATACCTATACTTGTTATCTTGTACATGTTTGACAAACAAACAAATAAATAAATAAAATATCTGGTAGCATTTCATTAATACTGCATTTCAGGAAACAAAATCTTACCACCATGAAACAGAATTTTGTGTATCTCACAACAGAGTTATTGCTATTTCATAACTCCCAATATTCACCTATAAATTAAACAGAAGGAACCTGTTTTATTTCTTTGCTTTTAGGAAATTTTTATCTTGGCTAATCAGTGAATCAATGATTGTGTGTAGATACACTACACTGAAGACTGCAATTTAGGTAGCCTGTCTTCTTTTTTTCTTTTTGCAGGTATATGTTAACTTTAAACATCCTTTTACTTCCTTTTTAAGGAAGGATGGACATCCTTGTGTTCACAGTTACACACATGCCCATACAGAAACTGCCCATAGTTCACTGCTCTAGTAATCCAGACTAAAAGTAAACCATCAGTGACATAACAGCAGTCAATCTGACTTTGTCTCCATGAGATACTTGTCAGTCAAAACACAAATATGAGGATGTCGTATTTCAGGAACAGCATGCAACTCTTCAGTTAAATATTTCAAGATCAATAAAAACATGGGGAAGCCCTAGAGGAGACTAAGAAGAGTACCAAATAATTTATCTTTAGCATGCGAAATAGAAGTTGAAAGCCATAAAATAAATTCCATACTGTGACTGTTGTTTACAATGACATGTGACTTGTTTCTTCCTATTTTTTTCCCTTCAAAGCTAAAGCGAAATAAGTTTTTACAAATCCGCCTTCTCATATTCATGCACAAAATTTACATAATCTTCCTAATTATGATGCCCTCCGGATATGTTGCTTGCAATGGCCAGCCAATAATCTGAGAGGTTCCAGGTTAGAGAAGCTTGAACAAACATTAATTTGATTTTGAAGTGACCCTCTTCTTTTCGTTGTGCCCTCACTTCCAGGGGGGGGCTGCTGGGGGTTCGCAGGGGTTCGGGAGCTAATATTTTGTACAATTCAGAGAACCCCCAAATCCCACTCCTCGCTGGCCCCGCCCACCCTGCCATGCTCCACCTAGGAGTCCCTACGTGGCCCGTTTTGGATGCAGGTAAGTGGAGGGCGCGCATGGAGGCTCAGGGAGGGCAAAGTTTAGAAAATTTAGAGCTACGCCGCCTTCGATATGACCTGAGTTTAACTCATAGAATCATCTATTACAATGTCCTTCCTGTCAAAGACTACTTCAGCTTCAATTGCAACAATACACGAGCACACAATAGATTTAAGCTTAATGTCTTGATTGCAGAAAATATGACTTCAGTAACAGAGTTGTTAATACTTGGAATACACTACCTGACTCTGTGGTCTCTTCCCAAAATCCCCAAAGCTTTAACCAAATACTATCTAGTATTGACCTCACCCCATTCCTAAGAGGTCTGTAAGGGGTGTGCATAAGAGCACAAGCATGCCTAACGTTCCTGTTCTAATGTTCCCTTTAATTGTATCCAATTCGTATAGTTATTACATACTTATGCTTATATATATGTTTATATATCGTATAGTTATTTCAAGCTTAGGCTTATATATACTGCGTGACAAAATAAATAAATAAATAAAAAAGTGACATTGGTGTCCTGATTAACTCTATGACATACTAGGATGAGGAGAGAAACATAGATTACATACATTATCCATGCAAATTTTTAGGAGAAGGAACACTTAGCACTGATGACTCACAGAATGCTGGTATTGTTTATGAATTGCAATTATAATTATATTGCAATTATAAATTGCAAAACATACAGGAAGTGAAAATGTAAAGTTTAATCAGGGATAATTCTGTAGGGATTGGCTATGATTTACTCATGTTTCTTGCATCCTTGGTATCTTTTAAACTTAATAATCATGTGATATTTTTCTCCAAATAGCTATAACCTCATCTGAATGCATCTTGACTTGATTCATTTAATGATTGTTCAAAGTTAGAATGCACCAAAAAAAAGTGACTTATGACCGTTTTTCACATTACAACCATTGTGGCATCCCCACGATCATGTGATCAGAATTTGGACACTTAGCAATTAGCTCATATTGATGACAGTTGCAGTGACCCAGGGTCATGTGAGCACCTTTTGTATCTTCTGACAAGCAGAATGAATGGGAAGCCAGATTCACTTAACAGCCATGTTAGTAATTTAAAAACGGGATGTTTTGCTTCTCAACCAAGAAGCTTCTTCAGCTGTGACTGACAGTCCAAGAAACAAAGGAAGTGCAGTTGCCTCTTGAAAAAGCACCTTTGGGACAAAGATAACCTGGAGGACTGACAATCCCTACAGACTTTTCTCTTTCTCTTTCTCTTTATGCAGCTGGTACAGAATTACAAAGTATAATGTGTACACGTTATCATCATCATCACCACAACTGCCATCACTATTTTGCAATTTTTTCCTAAGAGAACTGAAGTATTATCTCCCATGGGGTTAAAAAATCCCTAGGGTTCTCCTCACCACCCTCTTACAATTTATTTAAATAAATCCATTAGTCTAAGTAGCAATCACCTTCAGCTCACTTAAGTCTTTTCCCACCAGAGCCGTTCTATCCTATGAGAGCCAATTCTCTAGATTATTAATGGAATCTCGATACGTGCAGTTTTATAACATTATTTGAAGATGATATTGCTGGCTTTCTAAAATTATACTGACATACTATACGTAAAAATTACATTTTCATACTCCCCTGGACATTTTTCTTTCACAAAACAATAGAATAAGGAATTGATAGATTCCCAAGCAACTAACACAGTGTAAGTGTGTCTATCTGTGTCTGCGTCTGAGTACTCTTTTTCTCTCTTTTAACCTAAAGTCTGCCCTTCATTTGCACATAGTCAAAAATTAGAATAGAATAGAATTTTTATTGGCCAAGTGTGATTGGACACACAAGGAATTTGTCTTGGTGCATATACTCTCAGTGCATATAAAAGAAAAGATACGTTCATCAAGGTACAACATTTACAACACAATTGATGGTCAATATATCAATATAAATCATAAGGATTGCCAGCAACAAAGTTACAGTCATACAATCATAAGTGGAAAGAGATTGGTGATGGGAACTATGAGAAGATTAATAGTAGTGCAGATTTAGTAAATAGTTTGACAGTGTTGAGGGAATTATTTGTTTAGCAGAGTGATGGCCTTCGGGGAAAAACTGTTCTTGTGTCTAGTTGTTCTGGTGTGCAGTGCTCTATAGCGTCGTTTTGAGGGTAGGAGTTGAAACAGTTTATGTCCTGGATGTGAGGGGTCTGTAAATATTTTCACAGCCCTCTTCTTGATTCGTGCAGTATACAGGTCCTCAATGGAAGGCAGGTTGGTAGCAATTATTTTTTCTGCAGTTCTAATTATCCTCTGAAGTCTGTGTCTTTCTTGTTGGGTTGCAGAACCGAACCAGACAGTTATAGAGGTGCAAATGACAGACTCAATAATTCCTCTGTAGAACTAAATCAGCAGCTCCTTGGGCAGTTTGAGCTTACTGAGTTGGCACAGAAAGAAGATTCTTTGTTTCCTTTTTTGATGATGTTTTTGATGTTAGCTGTCCATTTTAGATCTTGCGATATGATAGAACCTAGAAATTTAAAGGTTTCTACTGTTGATACTGTGTTGTCTAGTATTGTGAGAGGTAGAAGTATGGAAGGGTTTCTCCTAAAGTCTACCACCATTTCTATGGTTTTGAGTGTGTTCAGTTCCAGATTGTTTTGGTTGCACCACAAGGCTAGTCGTTCGAGCTCTTGTCTATATGCGGATTCGTCATTGTCTCGATCACTGTTGTGTCATTTCCTCCAGTTCGTCTTTCCTCCAGTTTATATCAAGCAAAATTAAGGTGGGGTTATTTTGAGTTTCCTTCTCATACTTCCTTTTTTTCCTCAGGACTGAGTAACCTTTCCTGAAAGTCCTCTCCGACCCACTTCAGTGGTGAAATCCAAATTTTTTTACTACTGGTTCTGTGGGCATAGCTTGGTAAGCGTGGTGTGGCTTGGTGGGCATGGCTTGGTGGGTGTGACAGGGGAAGGATACTGCAAAATCCCCATTCCCACCCCACTCTGGGACCAACCAGAGGTGGTATTTGCCAGTTCTCTAAACTACTCAAAATTTCCACTACCGGTTTTCCAGAACCTGTCAGAACCTGCTGGATTTCACCCCTGCACCCACCCCTTCTTTTAATGGTCTTCTCATTCCTTCTCCCATTCCCAAGACATATCTTCACAATCGGTGAGAAATAATCCATCAGAACTGTTTTTCACCAGTTCTCCATAGGAGCCTTCCTTCAAGGCTTTTCAGCTGCTTGAAAGAGCCCAGATATTTTGGCCTTGACACATTTTATTCACAGTCACATTGCAGTGTGGATTTTGCAGTCCTTCTTGGAGACTCATCCTCGCTCGCTAGAACTTGGAAGCTCACCAAGCACTGAACTGAAAAGTTAGTCTATCATGAGAAGGCAAGGGCTGAGAAACAGCCTCAAATATTGCATTTGTGAGACATTTACATTAATTCCTCTGATACATGACTACCGTTTAGATTTCGGCGTGGTTGCCAGAATGTTCAGATCTCCCTCTAGAAGGGGTATAAATCCTAGTGTTCGATCTAAAGTCTTATCCCATCATAAAATAATTTATTTTTACTATTTCTCTCTCCCAAAAAACTGGTTAAATATTCCAGCACTTCAGTGCATTGAAGAGACATTTTACTCTATTCACTGTGACTCCACTCAAACAAGCCTATTACCTGCTTGTTTCTTACTTATCAGGATATCACTGTCACTGAGAAATTAAACATTGACATTCTCTATTGTGTCTTGGGTATGTTTAAATGCTGTGCTGGAAAGATACAGTGAAATGATCTCAATAGCTGTCATTGAGTTCACCTATTATTTATGTTGCTGTACACGGTGAAGGCAGTTTGTGTGCTTACATGTAGTAAATTCTGCTCATTGTTTACGGTTTTGTGATAGAGAAGCTGTTAAAGCTCTTTCAGAATTGGTTCAACGCTTCCGTCAAAGAAAATGCAATATTCACATCCCAGCTCCAAAGAATTGATGCTGTAATCATGGGATTAGAGGAATGACTGTGGCAAACATTTTGGGCTCATTTGGGGAAAAACTCCAAACTCCTTTCCCCAAATCAGTGGTGGGTTTCAAAATCTTTTACTACCGGTTCTGTGGGTCTGGCTTGGTGGGCGTGGCTTGGTGGGCGTGGCAGGGGAAGGACACTGTAAAATCTCCATTTCCTCCCCAATCCAGGGGAAGGATACTGCAAAATCCCCATTTCCTCCCAATCAGGTGGGACTTGGGAGCCAGAAAATAGATGGGGGTGGGACCAGTCAGAATTTTTACTACCGGTTCTCCGAACTACTCAAAATTTCCGCTACCGGTTCTCCAGAACTGGTCAGAACCTGCTGAAACCCACTTCTGCCCCAAATGAACCTAAAATGTTTGCCATGGCCATTCAAGTCATCACTTATTTTAGCAATAAACTGGGGGAATTGCTCCTGGGTGTTTTGATCCTGAATTTCAGCTGCAGAATCTGAGGGTGCCCACTAGGGATTTGCAAATAATAAGAATAAAGGCAATGTGTGACCCAAAAGCTGTCCATAACTGGTTTTGTGTGCTGCGTTAATTCAGCCAAATGTATACATTCTACAAACCAGGACTACACAAACCATAATGTGTAAAGCTGCTCAGAACAACATCACAAAAATGATCAAATTTAACTTGCTTTAAGACACACAGCATAGCCAGGAAGTCAAACAGAGAGTGACCAGGAAATGACAAGAAATAGAATCATGTATGGTGACTGGTAAACTTCCAGCTAATTCCAATCAGTTAGGGGGACAGGTGCTAGCAATCATTATCTCCCATTTAACTCTGTTTTCCATGCATTAATAGAATATACAACCAAGATACTCCGGTGGATTTGGGGATCTTTAAATTTCATGAATTTAAACATTGTACCTTTTTTTTTAATTCAGTAGAAGATTTAAGACTAAGAATAAGCACTAAACACTGAAACTCTCCAAAGTCCTGGGAGAAAATTACCACTGCCGCTATCACTGCTCAATAACAGATTTTTCCCCCATTTCTATTATTACATCAATATTAGCTGTCTATACGTTCTCACAAAATAGAGAGGCTCTTTTACAGATGGACTTCTGTCAAAACTTTCCTCTGTTTGATTAATGGGGTAAAAGGGTGGAATTTGGAGAGAAAGGGATGATATTGAAGGATGAAAAAGACATTGGTTCTTGATAGCTAACATTAGGCCTCACCACCTCAAGCCAACAGGGCACAATCTATATCCGTGATGGCGAACCTATGGCATGCCGTACATGCACACATGCCTCCTGCCGGCCAGCTGGTCTCTGGGTCTCTGCCGCACATACGCAGGGGGCAGGGCGCGTGCAGGGGGGGCACATACACATGCAGGGGGTGGGCTGTGTGCGGGTGGGCCGTGCACAGGTGGGCCATGCACGCATGCATGGGGCAGTGCACATGCGGCGAGTGTGTGCATGTGCAGGGGGCGCGTGTGGTTGGGGGCATGCACATGCACACGGTTCAGGTGCCCGCACGCTTTGGGCACTCAGTCCAGAAAAGGTTAGCCATCCCTGAGCTATATATATAAAAGCAAAAACCATTCATGCATTAATCACGAAATCTCCAGAACCGTAAAGCCTACGAACTTGAAATTTCCCACATGTTCCTCTTTCTTCTAGGTGCTCACTAAGAAAGGACTATTCGAAATGACCACCAGAGCATTAGTATTTCCTATACTATTATTAACACGCTCTGATGCTAAGGAGTTCTACTCCCCTTCCCCACCTCAAAAAAAATCTGTTCCAAATGCAAAACACAAGCAAAGTATTTTCACTTTCAGTTTTACTTTCAAAGCAGCAAGCAGCTTTATTACAGAACAGTTGAGCTAAGCCACGCCAGCCTCCTTCCTGTGTCCTTCTTGCTCACATAGCAAATACTGTTTGAGTTTCCAAACACCCCTCAACTCTCCCACACACTGACAGGATAAATACTTATGGATGCTGTGGGATGGGACATTCTACTCCCCCTCCCTCTCTGTTCCAACTGCCAGTTGCATTATATTAACACACTCTGATGCTATGGAGTTACACATTCTACATTAGGTTTCAGGCTGGAAGTGTCAATTTATCAAGTCCAAGCACACAGTTTCATAGCGAAACACGGGAGTCCAGCTAGTCTGTTATACAGATGGAGGAGCTCAGCATTTAATGAGTCAGCTAAGGACTGGTGTGTCTGCACTTTCAAAATGATGGACATTTCAGAGGAATACAGTATGTACATTTCAAATAGGTAGTATCATGCTGATTTTTTTCTCTACCAGTTCTTACTTAAACTGGTGAAAGATAATTTGCTTTCATTTTCTAAGGTAGAAAATGTCAAAGCAATTCTTCATGGGTGAACTGTGGTGCTTGTGGATTTGCTGAGTTATATAAAATGGCCAATTTTTTTTAAAAAAAATTGTATACAGGTAGTCTTCAACTTATAACCACAATTGTCCCCCAAAATTTATGTTTGCGAAGTGAGAAATTTGTTAAGTGAGTTTTGCCCCATTTTACAGTTTTTCTTCCCACATTTGTTAAGTGACTCACTGCAGTTGTTAAATTAGTAACATGAGTTGTTAAGTGAATCTGGCTTCCCCATTGACTTTGCATGTCAGAAGGTCGCAAAAGGGGAATCACAGAACCCCAGAACACGGCAACCCTCATTAATGTGAGTCACTAGTCAAACATCCAAATGCAAATTGCTTGACCATATGCTGCAACAGTCATAAATCATAAATATGAAAAACGGCCATAAGTCCTTTTTTTCAATGCCATAAACTTTGAACAGTCACTAAGCAAACTGTTGTAAGTCAAGGACTACCTGTAATGCTTTCTTTGTAGTTTGCAGCCACCCTCAATGATCCTACTTCAAATCCCATGGAAGGCCCCATAATGAAGAAATGTCTCCTATGGCAGTGATCTCCAACTTTGGCAACTTTAAGACTTGTGGACTTCAACTCCCAGAATTCCTCAGCCAGCAAGCAAGCTGGCTGAGGAATTCTGGGAATTGAAGTCCACAAGTCTTAAAGTTGCCAAGGTTGGAGACCCCTGTCCTATGGAGTTTCAAAGGTGGTTTTTCAAAAGGCAAATGAGCTGTTTTTTGCCTTGAAGAAGAAGAAGAAGAAAACATTTCACTTGTCATCCAAGAAGCTTCATCAGTTCTGAAGTTCTGGCTGAGAATCTCCACAGACGTCTCCTAGGCAGGTTCTTCTGATTGAAAGGGCTGGGCAACCAGGGAAGTAGCCCCATGCCAGAAAGGCATGAAACAATTCAACCAGGGGTGGGCTGCTGAGGGGTTTGCAGGGGTTCGAGAGAACCTCTAGCTAAGATTTTGTGCAGTTCGGAGAACCCCCAAATTCCACTCCTGGCTCGCTCCACCCATCCAGCCCGGCCCCTCCTAGGGGTCCCCAGGCGGCCCGTTTTGGATGTAGGTAAGTGTAGGACATGCACGGAGGCTCAGGGGAAGTGAAAAACGGGCCTACCGGAAGTTCAGGAGACTCCAGAGGGCCTCCGGAATCTGGGGAGGCCATTTTTACCCTCCCATAGGCTCGAGGAAAGCCTCCAGAGCCCTGGGAAGGCAAAAATGCCCCCCCCGCCCTGCTGCAGTGGTGCAGGAGGCCAACTAGGTCAGGCCCACTGAGCAACCAGGCAGAGAACCCTTTGCTACAATTTTTGAAGGCCACCCATGGCTCGGCAACCAGGGAAGCAGCACCATGCCATAAAACAATTCAACATCACCTGCAAAAGCATTCATTTCGATCACAGCCATCCCCAACAGAAATTCCAGAGAGAAACATTCAGAAGCCCTGACAATGAAGTAGCAAAACAAAAGCCTCTCTTTTTTTTTTTTTTTTTTTGGAAGAGGAAGAAAACATTTGAGAAATTGCCTGGTGAATTCCAGTGCAACATTATTTATATGAAAAAATAAATAAATAAATAATAAAGATGTGAAAAACAATTATAGCCTAACAGCACCGAAGCAACAGAAGAAAAGAACATCATTTCCCTTTAATAAAATTATCCGCTGGATGGAGTCCATCATATTGTTTTTCTGAGATTTTTCCAGCTCTTAATGGACTCAGCACCATGTCTGGCACAAAGCCCATTTTCTAAGCAAAGGAGGCCATAGACTGAATGCATCTTTCTCAAAACCATTTCTGTGAGTTTGATGTCAACAAGATAAAGAACTACAGACACGTGAAAATTTCTCACCTGATAATAATCGTAAACTATATACCTGTAAGTACCCATATACAAAGTGAAATTTTCCTTTTCTTTGTTCTAAATTTGGATGTTTTCTTAACCTACATACCTAACTTGTATGTAATTTACATAGTTCTGTTAAATTTTATTTCTCTTTCCCTCTTTTTCCCAGGGGGTTCCAGGGATGGCAATATCAAATCCAACACAATAAAACCATGTTATCATTAAACAGAAAACTGAGGATACCAAAACCAAAAACTGCAGGCAGAAGTATCACCTCAAAATGCCTACCCAAAACAAAAAAAATATTGAACTGATGCTGAAAATATTGTAATTTCATTTAGGTATTAAAAAATTGGGGTTCTATATGAAAAAAATTTTTTTTAATATGTCACCAAGGATGGGAAGAAGAAAACATCTTCTGAAGATTGCAAAAAAAATCATCTGAAACTGTTTTGAAGGATCAACCACAAGGAACTTCAACAATTAATTCAGATTTTATATAGTGTGGCCTATGTTCCCTTTAGCAGGGAAATTCCGAATGTTTTTATCTAGATTATTAAAATGTCTATGTTTTTAAGTTGATTGCTTAGTAATTCAGTGGATGGACTGGTTTTTTTTTGTATTTTAATTACTATGTTTCTTGTAATATTTTATTTATTTGTTCCCACCTTTATTATTTTTACAAATAATTCATGGTAGTGAAAATATCCAACATATCTTCCTCAAAGATCTCTGAAATTAGATATGTGTATGTGTGTGTGTGTGTATTTGTATATATACACATACCCTCTGTGTGTGTGTGTGTGTGTGTGTGTGTGTGTGTGTGTGTGTGTGTGTACACATATACACACAGTATAGATATATTATACATACACCAGTGGTGGGTTGCCCCCAGTTCGGACCGATTCTATAGAACCAGTAGTAAAACTGGCAGGAGGCTCTGCCCACCGACCCCAACATCATCAGGAAGCTTCTGCACATGCACGCAGCCCCATTGCGAACCGGTAGTAAAGGTAAGTAGAACCCACCCCTGATACGCACACATACCTGCAATAACTAAATGTACAAACTTTAGGAGAAGGAGTTCCTTTTTGACATTGAATCCCATGTCATTAAGATGGGATGGGATTAAGATGGGATGGGATCCCATAGCTTTAAGATTTTTAAAAATAGACATCATCACCGTGAATTGGACTTAGGAATGGAAAGGAAGTTGATAGAATTATTTAATTTGGCATAAATGAAACAAACAAAATGTTTTAAAAAATATGATATTTATGTAGTTACCTACCAAGCACATCTAAATTGTATTAAAGTGACCAAAATATCTTTACATGCCCCAAGGCATGTCACGACTTTTGAGCACCCGTAATGTTTGAAATAGAAAGATTTGACCCATCCTAAAATATAAGATCAACTTGCCATTTTAATCTGAATTAGTCTGGTTAAATTCTAACCTCTGCCACTTCAAGCCATATTCTGAAAGTGCCTCATATCAGTAGTGGGTTGCAAAACCCGTCGCTATTGGTTCGTTCGTGCACACACTCTCCCATGCGCAGAAGCATCCGGGTGAGTGGGCGGAGCCTCCCACTGCTGTCGCTATTGGTTTGCCGATCCAGATAGAACCGGTAGCAACCCACCACTGCCTCATAGACATGATTGCCATAATCAGGGATGGCTGTAACTTTATTCTTATAAGTATACATATATTTAAAAATAAATATACACTTTAAAATATAGTTATAATAAGGGAAAGCTAATGAAAGATATTCTATGTACCTGAGCCCCTAATGGCAATATTGGTTCAAGCAGAATACAGTATGTAAACCAGAGGACTGTGATTTCAAAGGCACACGAATATTGATTTTTCATTCACACATGGAAATGACACAAGTAGTTCAATTGGATTCATAACATAACATAACATCAGAGTTGGAAGGGACCTTGGAGGCCTTCTAGTCCAACCCCCTGCCCAGGCAGGAAACCCTACACCATCTCAGTCAGATGGTTATCCAACATTTTCTTAAAAATTTCCAGTGTTGGAGCATTCACAACTTCTGAAGGCAAGTCGTTCCACTTATTAATTGTTCGATTCAAGTAGTTCAATTCTGGAATCTATCTTGAGGTTATAAACAGAAATATTATATTGCCATGAATCTATGAAGCCAATCCAAAGAAGTACTGTATTTGATAACACGACTGTGCACATTTCTAAAAAAAAATAGAGGAATGTTCTGGAAGATGTGGGAATATAGCACTTCTATA
Source organism: Ahaetulla prasina (assembly GCF_028640845.1). Classification (NCBI taxonomy): domain Eukaryota; kingdom Metazoa; phylum Chordata; class Lepidosauria; order Squamata; family Colubridae; genus Ahaetulla; species Ahaetulla prasina. Next base: position 78,758,138 of record NC_080545.1, on the reverse strand, counting down.
CAATTCATTAAAGCAATAATATCTTTTTTCAGGCTTCTGCAACAAAAGAATGAAACGCTTATCCTAATGAATATACTCATTAAAGCAATCGCATATTTGCACTAAGAAGGGGGGGGGACACTGCTAAGCTGCAATAGTGGATTGAACAAGAAGTCAAATCTTTCAAGTTGAATTGGACTCTTGAAACCATAGCTGAGTCTGCCAGGTTTTCTACACTATCTCACAGAAGTGGTTGCCATTGCTTTACTTCTGGGATATTTTCCTCTCAGCCTAGTCTATCACCTTAGTTATTTTTGGTGGTTTCCCATTCAAATTTTAATCAGGTCTAATCTTGCTGAGTTTCTCAAGCTGAATTCAATGAGCTGCTATTACTTAATTGAGCTCAATATTGTATTTCATGAGTCAGTCACTAGAATTGCCATAGTAAAATAGATATCTATGTAACTTGATATAATAAACCAGTAAATAAACAAACAAATATTCTAATCCAATAAAAGAGTGTTCCATGTGTATTCCCATCTTTACAAATCTACCTGGATTAAATAGCACTCCCTCAATATTAATTTTTGTCAGAGCTTCATTTTGACCCTCTAGTACAGGGGTGTCAAACTTACAGCCTGTGGGCTGGATGCATCATGCGCTGGCCACCCCACCCCCGGTTTAGCGAAGGGGGGAAAAGTTGCAATACGTCATGTGACAATGTGTCATCGCGAGTTTGACACCCCTGCTCTAGTACAATTTCTCAATGTTGACAACTTTTTTTTTTCTTTTAGAATTAGAATTCCTTATTGGAATAAGTGTGTTTGGACACACAAGGAATTTGTCTCGGTGCATAAGCTCTCAGTGTACATACAAACAAAAAGTGATCCATCCATCGTGATTATAATCATCATAAGATACATTCATCATGAATCATAAGATGCAACACTTAGCGATAGTCATAGGATGCTAAATAAGCAATGAACATAACTCATACTACAATACTAAATAAAACAATTAATATAATCGTAAGATGCAAGCAACAAAGTTATAGTTGGAAGAAGATAAGGAAATAGGTAATAGGAAAGGTGAGAAGGATAATAGTAATACAGCCCTACTAGGTAGTTTGACGATGTTGTGGGAATTAGTTTTTTTAGCAGACTGACGGCATGGATGGCAAAAACTGTTCTTGTGTTCTAGTTGTTCTGGCGTGCAGTGCTCTATAGCATCATCTTGAGGGAAGAAGTTGAAATAGTTTATGTCCAGGATGTGTGGGGTCTGTAGATATTTTCACAGCCCTTTCTGACTCATGCAGTATACAGGTCCTCAGTAGAAGGCAGGCTGGTAGCAATTGTTTTTCTGCAGTTATAATTATCAGTTGAAATCTGCATCTGTCTTGTTGGGTTGCAGAACCAAACCAGACAGTTATAGAGGTGCAAATGACAGACTCAATAATTCCTCTGTAGAACTGTTTCAGCAGCTCTTTGGGTAGACAGAGCTTTATGAGTTGGAATTCTTCAGCCAACCAAAGTCCACACCACTTAAAGTTTCTAAGGTTGAAAAACTCTGCTTTAATATAAATCACAGTTTTCCACAGTGAGATAAATAACTGAAAGTTTCAAAAAGCAGAAAGTTAACAACAAGCACTTTCTTTGAAAGCAAAACAGCTGGAAACCAGAATTATTAATAAAAACCACAATGTTTTCTTACCATAAGCTTCTATCAAAATGAAACTACAGAAAGGAGACCTTAGATCTATCCATCATTATCAACAGTAAATGAGAAGAGTTATATGCACTGCAATATGTATGACCTCTGTTGAAATGAATTATGAATAATGGAAGTAATTGGCATTCATTTTTAAAGGGCTAGAGAAAGCTGATTATGATGTCTTAGCTTATTCATCCCTAAAAAGTGCCCATTTTCAAAACCCAGACATATAGAGAAGCATGCCCAAATAGCAAGAACTGTAACTCATATTTAAATGCAAAATATTTAGCAAACAATCATTATTCACTCATTATTCCCCATTCCATTAGCCTAAGTACTACATTTAACATTGAACTGTTGAACCCAACCAAGGAGGAAAGCAATTGGCAGAGAAACCAGGAACAGAAAAAAGAATAGAAATATGTTAGAAATAGCTATTATAATTTACAAAGAGCTGAAGAAGATACTTACAGCAAGTGATTATGAAAATAAAGGAAAATAAAGGTGGGCTATGAAACCACTTTTGAGAACAAAGGGAAAGATACATCAGGGAGTTTATATTTTCTGCTTCTATTATATATTCCAAGGTGCGTACATGAAGTTCTGGGCTTTATTGTTTCATTGCCTTTACATGCCTGTCCAGTAAAGATGATGCATTCAAAACTTCTCATGTGGAGAAATCCTTAAAGTTGTTTCATAGTATACTATGAAATTCATCCTATCACCGGGGAGAAAATTCTTGCAGTTTATCAATAGTTCCTTCTTTTGAATAAGAGGAAGTCCTTGACTTATGATTGTAATTGGGAATGGAACGTTCATTGCTAAGTGATGCAACGTGAAGGATATGCAACCACACAAAAACTTATACAACTGCCAGAAGCTTTACCAGCTAACCTTGGAGACCCAAAGAACTATAGTGGAAGAAAGGTTTCAGATGCCTGCAGTTGCTCCACAGCTTCAAGGAGTAGATCGAAAAACATGCACCCACTTTCTCATAATGGCATGGAAGAGGAAGGTACCAATTAAAGAAACAAACCAAAAGGGCCTAAATACAATATACCCAATTGAATTCCCATCAGACAGCATTTCAAGGGACCCTATCCAGAGATGGGCTGCCGCTGGTTCAGACCGGTTTAGGCAGACCGGTAGTTCCGACCAGCAGCTGGGCTTGCCTACCTACCCTGGCATTATCCCGTCCTATATAATTGCCATTTTTTTTGATGCTGCGCACATGCGCAGAAGGCGCACGTGCTCACATTTTCAGTTCTGGGCGAACCAGTTGTTGCACTATGTATTTTCCAGGGGTGAAATCTACTTACCTTCTCTACCGGTTTGGAAGTGCATGCACATGCGATCATCACGTCTGATTTTAGACCCTCTGTGCATGTGCAAAGCCTTCTGCACATGTGGAGAGGGTCAAAAACAGGTCACTTCCTGGTTAAAACCAGGAAGTAATGACATCAGGGTGGGTGGGCATAGCCTCATGCTGCCGCCACTACTAGTTCGCCGAACCACATGACAACAATACTACCAGTTCGCCATAACCGGAGCAAACCGGTAGCATTTCACCCCTGCACCCACCTCTGCCCCTGTCTCTGATATTTGAGATAGGGCAATCATCATGAGTAAAAATCATTGGCAATTTAATCCTCCATGGTTTCATCTAATACTCTCTTAAAGTTGTACGAATTTGGCAGCTATCAATCCATCTTGTGATATCAAAATCCAGAAAATCAAAAAATGCAGAGGATTTCTTGGAGATATGTTTTCTGACCTGTAGTACACATTCTAGTTCAACAAGAATAGCGGTGCTTAAACTGAGGGTAATGGAGCAATTTGCAATTGCTTGTTTGTGAGTCAAGGATCCAATCTGGGACTGCTGCTGCCAAGACAGCTGGGTAAAACATCAGAATTGGGAGGTTGGGGGAGATAAAATGGCATTATTTGAGACTGGAAAAAGGGGTCATTGGATCAAACAGTTTAAGAACCACTGAATTAAAATAACAATTTTTCCCCTTTTTTATTCTTGGGGAAGGAAATGCATTTTTTTAAAAAAAAATTGCTTCCGCTTTCCTTTGTTTCTGAGGAGCTTTGCAAAACCAATTAAGTCTAGTATCCCTCTTGCGATTTTCCAGTTACTTCAATTGAATCAGATTCATTAATGATGACATCACTGCATCAATTAGCTTCATAGCATTTGCATTTTGTGCTTCCACTAGATTCTTGATATTCTTGCTATTAAAGTTCAGGATTAGCTTGCCTATTGTCATGAGACCCACAAATTCCTGGCTCTAAATCCAATCTTTCCTTTCTATCTTCCTAACAAGTGTTATATTTTGAAAGTCTTCAAATGCCCTCGAGTACCTCAGGATATCTAGGCACAAAGATACACTTTGTGGAGCACTTGAGCTGATTAGTGTAATTGGCCTAATGCATTCTTCCTGCGGAGACAAAACCAAATGAACAGCACCTCAATATAATATGAACACCCGCGGTATGCTTTTTTTCTTGGACATTTTATTATAATTTGTCAGAGGAACCTCCTTTAATGATGACACAGCAAAACACAAAAACATCTAAGGTAATTATAGGCTTGCTCTTTCTTAGCTTGGTTTGCGCTTTTAATATCTGGCGGCTTTTCTTTGATCAGCCTTACAACTCAAGGATGCACTGAATTTATAGTAAGTAAAAGACAATGGTCAATTAGTGACAAGTGTGAAATGATACCAGTTTGGACCGATTCGAGTGAACCGGTAGTAAAAAATGCTACTGATTCGGGCGAACCTGTAGTAAAAAAAAATGCTACCAGTTCGGGTGAACTGATATTTCCGATGAACAGCTGTGCCGCACAATTTATATTCGCTGCTTTCTAGCGAATATAAATCATGCAGCACAGCTGCTCTCCCTCTACCTCGCTGTTTTACAGACTCAGAAAAGGCTTCTTAATCCTCCTTTTTCAGCGCTGTGCAGTAGCGTATGTGGTGCACATGCACGCAAAGTGCACATTTGGTGCGCACTATGCATGCGCACCTGAGAAGCAAACCAGTAGTGAAGTGAACCAGTAGCAGACTTCAGAGCAATTCACCCCTGGTTAGTGAATTGAAAAAAACATAGCAAGTGATCTATACGCAATGGTTCCTCACTCCTGGATCTTTCAAAGAATTCACATCAATCCAAGCTCATTACAATCCAGATTTTGGCTGAAGTCTTTCCTATCAAAGACTCTAGATTTTCTTACTTGATTATAGACACTTTCAAAGTCAGGTATTGTATTTATTTCTCTATCTGTCAATCTACTCTAAAGCCATAATCCTAAATACAAATAGACCTACAGTACGTAAAACCTATCAATCTTTGACACCAGACTTTAAAGATGGTCTCTCCCCTTTCAGAGTCTGATCTCTGCAGTTTGCTCTTCATCAATGTCTTATTCATTGGGGAGCCAGTATGAGAGTTAAACCAGGACTCCAAGAGTTCGCTGGTAACTGCTATCAATTTTGTCAACAACCAACAGCTGCTCAATTTCAAGGTCATGAAACTTCAAGCACAGAGTTGGTTGAATTAGTATCCTCACACTAATAGAGGACAATCAAATGTTTTGTAGGTCTCCATACTAGTTTGCAATAACCATTCTTATCAAGTGTCTATGGAGATTCTCAGTCATCCAGGTCATGGTTGTCCCAAAGGTGCTTTTTTTCAAGAGGCAACTGAACTTTCTGGTTTTTCTTTGAAGACGTTTCATTTCTCATCCATGAAGCTTCCTCAGCTCTGACTAGATGGTGGGGAATGGAAGGATGTATACTCCTTGCAGACAGCTGGTCACTTGCATTCTTTTATCAGGTTGTTAAGGTCACCTGGAGGTTTATCTGTGTCATCAAGGTCACCTGAGTGGTGCAAATAGATGTGGAGCCTTCTCAGAACTGTTGAAAGGACTGTGTTGTAAACTGGAGATAGATGATGTCATATCCCTCTCCCTCTGTTGAGAGAGGGCTGTTCAGTTTTGACATAGATGGCCTCTTTGACCCCTCTTTCAAACCAGCAATCCTCTCTGTCCATAATATGAACTTTGTTGTCATCAAAAGAGTGGCCTGTGTCTGTTAAATCCAGATGGACTGCTGAATCTCGTCCTGATGGGTTGGTTCTCCTATGTTGTGCCATGCGTTTATGAAGTGGGTGTTTCATGGGGAGTCCAAAGTCCATATTTTGGACAGAGAGGATCGCTGGTTTGAAAGAAGGGTTAAAGAAGCCCTCTATGTCAAAATTGAACATTCTTATCAAGCCACCTGAGAGAGTTTATCAAATTTGATCGCAGCAATGGTGTTTGAGATTTGGACAGTAAAGCTCCATATTCAAAACCACTTTCGTTCATGGAAACTCAGTGGGTGTCCTTGAGCCAGCCAATCAATTTGTTCACAGGATATATTTTTCCTTTTATTTTATAGTTAGGGCTGTCAATATTGTAACTCTCAATAAATTATCTAGTAAGAGGGCTCTAATAATAACTTCATCAACTCATTTTCAGAATAGCATGAATAATACATATTTCAATGTATTATGAGGATTGGCTGGAGATGTGTATATATTTATACCAATGGTGGTGGTTAGAATGCAGTATTGCAGACTAACTGCTCACTGCCAGGGATTCGATCCTGGCCAGCTAAGGTTGACTCAGCCTTCCATCCTTCCAGGGTCAGTAAAATGAGGACCTAGATCAGGGATGTCAAACTCATGTCGTCACGTTGGCATCACGTGACGTATCGGGACTTTTTTTTCCCCTTCGCTAAACCGGACATGAGCATAGCTAGGGCATGAGGCATCCAGCCTGTGGGCCAGGAGTTTGACAGCCCTGACCTAGATTGTTGGGGGCAATATGCTAACATTGTAAACTGTCCAGAGTGTGCTGTAGAGTACAATAGGGTGATCAGTGGCGGGTTGCCACTGAACCAGTAGAAAAACCAGCGGGAGGGTCCGCCCACTGACCTGAATGTCATCAAAAGTGATCTGCGTGCGCGTGGGCACGATGCGAAACGGTAGTAAAGGTAAATAGAACCCACCCCTGAAGGTGATATATAAATCTAAGTGCTATTGCTAGGTATCTATTTTTGTAAGCAAATGAAACTAAGAACTTGTATGTTTTGCAACAAATACTAGATAGGTTGTGCAATGCAAAAAAGGAATATGAACCTGCATAAATATTGTATTAAAGAAGACTGTAATTAAATAGAAAAAGCAGAATGAATGACTTCCAGTTATAAATAAATGGCAAAAACAACAACAAATAAATATATTTTTGTATCCTGGTAGATTATTTAGTAAAGATGACAAAATAGTTAAATCTTAAATTTGCAGATACTGGCAGAATGCAAAGGAAGTAGTATGTGTCTGATGTGACTAATTAATGTTTGTTGGAAGGAACAAAATTGGCTATGCATAAAGAACATAAGAACACTTCCGCACACTTTGTTTTAATGGAAGTCAGAGTTTATCAGAATGTATCGGGAGTAAGTCAAAGGCAATGCAAGTGGAATACTTAAATGCTTTTGGTAAAACAAGACAAGATAAGGTCAAGAATGAATGATGGCTGCATGAATGTGGATTGAATACAAAAGCAGAATGTGAATGTGTTTTGTCCACACAGACCAGTGTTTCTCTACTTTGTCAACGTTAAGTTGTGTGGACTTCAAATGCGAGAATTCCCCAGGCAGCATGCTGACATAGACACTGGCAGAGCGAATATGGATTGAATTGCAAAATGGATGTATGAAGAAAGTATGTGGGCTGAAATGAAGGTAAGACTGGAAAAGCTGCATTGTGATGGAATTGCTAATATCGTCAAAGAAAGGTGAGATATTTAAAGAACAAAAATCAGTATATGGTATAGCTTATATTTGCAGGGGAAGCAAAGATAGTTTGCGGGGTCAAAGGTATGAAGAGGTCTAGTGAGGTGACATGATATAAATGAGATTTAATTAAACTTCTTTTCTTGCTTCCGATTTCAGTTGTTTACTACTTCTTACTATTTCTGTGCTGTGCGTGATATTGATTATTTTAAAAGGAAAGCGTGTGTAGGTATATATGAATGGAAATTATCGTAAAATTGTGAACTTATGTGTACTTTTTTATATATCATTTGATATAGTAAAAAAGCAGGAACAATTGTATTATAGCATTCATATTCATATTATTTGATATAATACAATTGAGTAGCATAGTAGCCTAGTGATAAAGATGTAACCTCCCATTCAGAAGATTAGGAGTTCCATCCTAGGTAGCAACCGATGTTTCTCTCTTAGGCTGCAAAGAAAAAACTTCTGCTGTGGACTCCACATGGCACCAGGAAGGGCATCTGGCCCGTAAATATTCAGCTCCATCCACTCTCCCCAACTCTATCCCGGATTAAGAGATAACAGGATCATAAAAAGGCATTATTCAGTATAATACAACAAAACTGATGGTTGGGCAGAATAATGTATTATATGAACAGGAAAAGTGAGTCTTAATTATTAGCCCCAAGTTTCTTTGTGGCTAAAATAACCCCTCTTAATCAATCAACTTCTCTGATTTGCTACTGATTGGAGAGTTACGGGTAATTGATTCTGTTGCCTCTGGGATGGAGAAGAGCAGTATTATATCTCTGTATACATTTTAGTTCCCTAAACCCAACAGGAAGAATAAAAATGAATCAGAAATAGGCAAGGGGTAAACATGGCCCCTTTGGCCCCAGAAGCATGCAGAGGACAGCATGTGCAGGAAACAGCATTTGGGACCCAGATTGTTGGGGGCAATAGGCTCATTCTGTAAACCACTTAGAAAGGGCTGTAAAGCACTGTGAAGCGGTATATAAGTCTAAGTGCTATTGCTATTGACAATAATCAAACCCTCATCCCTTTTGATGAGCATACAATGCATGTGATGCAGAGGTGGGTTTCAGCAGGTTTGGACCAGTTCTGGAGAACCGGTAGTGGAAATTTTGATTAGTTCGGAGCACCTGTAGTAAAAATTCTGTCTATCCCCGCCCCCATCTATTCTCTGCCTCCCGAGTCCCAGCTGATTGGGAGGAAATGGAGATTTTACAGTATCCTTCGCCTGCCACGCCCACCAAGCCACATCCACAAAACCGGTAGTAAAAAATTTTGAAACTCACCACTGGTGTGATGCCCATTAAAACTAGAGGAGCTTTAATTGTCCAGCTGCACGCTCCATTTTGACACCTCAGTCCTTTGATCAACCTGATTATGATGACACGTGTCAAGAATTTTTTTTTTCTGCTCCATGAGAAAGCTAAAACAGGAAAGGGTCTGATCGTATTTCAATATTTTTTGCACCTGGAAACCTAAAAACAGATGGCAGATCAATTCATACAACTTGTATATTGCTGGCACATAGAGGCCAGTCAATGGGACAAGGGAGCAGGATGACTCAGTCTCTTGGAATATCAAATGAGGATGGTCAAGATGGCAGCCACAACTGAACAATTTTTATGTATGTTGAACGTATGATGTACACAGAAAGGGTACAGGGCTTTTATTGTATGGTCATGGCTACATCAGGAAGGAAGGAAGGAAGGAAGGAAGGAAGGAAGGAAGGAAGGAAGGAAGGAAGGAAGGAAGGAAGGAAGGAAGGAAGGAAGGAAGGAAGGAAGGAAAGGTTATGCATTTTTAGTTTCTGGAGAAAAGATGGAATATAGTAAATTTTACATTTCATAGTAAAATGAACTATAGTAAAATGAACAATAAATGAAAGACATTAATTTGTTAAGCAAATGCCTACACAATGACTGGGTCATGTCTCATGGTGAGCCATTATATCGTTTTGTTAATTTTAGTGTTCTGGTTGTAAACTATGTTTTATGACTTTATATGTAAAGACTGCCATTTATGCTTTATTCAATAAGTAATCAGTTTTTTTAAAAAAATAACATTGTGTTTTATATGAACCCAGCCACAACAATGTCTGGAAGCTGATTGAAATAAATCTTTCCAAGCCTGATCTGTTAAACCAAAGCCAGTTCCTGAAAAATCTCGAGTCTATTTTTCGTTTAAATGAGATGAATTTTGCTTAAATTTACTTAATCACATAATAGAGATTTAAACTCTTGAAAACGCATCTTGCCAAGCCTCTGATTAAGTAAGAATGCCAAGACCCTCTTTGACCAATTGAGTAGAATGCTGCATTCAATTCTCTGTAAGGTACATTTTGATATACTCTATATTATAACTTCACTAGGACTTATAGGTATCTATAAGCAAGCAAATAATGTGATTACAATACAGTTTACAAAGTACAAAGTGCATCTGTCTTCTTTTTCATTTTATTTAGTTATTTAAAACGAAGACATGTTTTTCAAAGGATAAAATATTGATAAGCAGACAAAGAAAATTACTAAAGTTATACAATTGCTGCTCAGTATACCTTTGAGCTTGATGGTAAAATCTCTATAGTTATTCGTGAATGATAAAAGAAAGAAGAAATTAACAAAAAAGAAATAAGTGATGGGGGAGAAGGACTGCTAAAAAGTACTGTAGTTTAGATAGATATTTGGTTTCTGATTTCTCCCTTGGGAGAAATCTCCATTGGGAGTTAGACCTCCCAATCTAACTCGGAGGTCTCCAACCTTGGCAACTTTAAGACTTGTGGACTTCAACTCCCAACTCAGCTGGCTGAAGAACTCTGGGAGTTGAAGTCCACAAGTCTTAAAGTTGCCAAGGTTGAAGACCCCTGATCTAACTGATTTGTAATATCCATAAGCACAGACTTAGAAATCATACTTTAAATCAGGAATCCCCAACCCCCGGTCCATGGACCGACACTAATCCGTGTCACGCCAGAAATTGGCAAATTGGCAAGCAAATCTCCATCTACAGGATGCAGACAACATGTGAAACCACACCCCGTCTGGTTCCTCTCCATGGAACCCAAGAGGTTGGAGGCTGCTCCTCTAAATGTTTGTAGCATGTTTTCTTTTGACAAACGCCACTGAATGCAAGTGTGGTTAAAATATAATCAGTGTTAGACATGGTAATATGTCCAGACCATCTCCTTTTGCTAGTTAAGGGTGCTATCTAATGACTACATAAAGTTAGTGCATAAACAACTCATAGAAAAATAGTTATCTCACAACTGTGGAATACAAATCTGGATAAAATTCTTTACAGTTAAACTCGCTAGTTTTTTCAGAAAGATGAAAGAAATTAAGATGTGCCTAGGACAAAAGCAATTCAAAAATTCAGCTTACGAATTCTGTGGCTGAATTCATACATAATGCTAAGACATGTCTTAAACTGCAGTTAACTGAGGTACTTTCTCCTTCTTTTCCTGGCCACTTTTTATAGAGGCACAATTGAGAGTATTTTAACAAACTGTATCCCTGTTTGGTTTGGTGGCAGCAATGCCTCAGATAGAAAGTCCATACAGAGAGTGGTAAGGACAGCCAAGAAGATTATAGGAAGCTTACTTCCCGTTATTCAGTATACCGCTTATAAGCGCTATGTGCTTAAAGCTTGAAGCATTGTCAGAGACGCCACACACCCATTTCATGGTCTGTTTCTGTTCCTCCCCTCTGGGTATCTATAGTATCTATAGCAGGGCTAGTAGATTTCGGAATATCTTTGTTCCTTTTGCCATCCATCTGGTAAATTTGCAGTATTCTTTTTTCCCCACCATATGTATGTATACATTTGAACTAGACTGTGATGTTTCTCTGTGTCATCTCAGGGGGGGAGGTATGTGGGTATATGTATAATAGTTATCCTTTGAGAGTTGAATGGAATGAAATTTCATTTTAATGTATGCTGATATACCTTTAAAGTGACAATAAAGTTTTTATTCTATTCTTTCACACAACAGTCTGAAGCATAGTCACAACTGGGACCAGCTTGTCCAACATTTTTTGGCCAGAGTAGCTTAGACCTAGTCTTATCCTGAAGATTTTACTGCCCGTCTCCATTAGTCATAGTGACTCAGATAAATAACAACAGAATTCATCTGCGGATGTAGTCTAAATGCTAAGGAAAGTATGCACCAACGACTCATAGAAGAGACAAAATAATTTAAGCTTATCCAAGTGCAAATATTCTAGACCGATGAAAACTTTCAATTGCACATATCTAATAATAGGCTCCACACTATTTTTCGGAATAACTGATTCCATGTTCGTATCCAATATAAGCCATAATAAAGCAAAAACAACCCACAACCCATAATAATGCAAAACAACAACAACCCACTGTGATGCAACAGTGCAAATGGTAGCTTTTTATACTTGCTTTCTTGCATAAATCAAGTGGTTCGCAGAACCACACTGTAAGAGATGACCAGGCTGAGACTGAGGGAAGGGTCAAATGCATCATCAGTCATGAGTCCCTTCCCACCCACAGGGAGATCTAAGCCCAGCCCACCTTGAATTCCTTCTACCCTTATCTACCACCAATTTCCTTTGGCAGTTACCAGTAGTAGTTCAGATTCCTGTGGGAGTTTAAGCTTGTAATAAACCTTTTGAACTGCCTGGATCTCCTAATATCCCTGATGCTTGACACACAAATGTTTCATCCTCCAGATATCTATATAAGTTAGTCAACTTCTTTCCTTTTTCAGTTGCCTAATTATGTTCTGTCCAGCCTCATTAGCAGATTCATAAATGCCTAATTCACGAATAGTAAGATTCTTGAGTACAAAATTACCCAAAATCTCAGCAATTATAGATTTATTTTTTTTAAATTAGCTATATAATAATCAGCCATTTGGTAGAGAAAAATGTTCCCAGATGGTTTGGGGAAGATTCTAAATATAGTTCTATGACGGTGGCGGTGTGGTTCGTTTGACCTTAGTTGATTGTTTTTAAGAGCCATATTGTATTTAAGGTTTTAAAACTTCTGATCATTTTCAATTCCATCTGCAAGGGTTCTTTTAGCCCAAAACCAGATTTACAGAAAATCAAATTAGATCATTTCTATAGCAACAATTCTCAAGTAGGCAAGGATCAGATATGAAACCACCCTGCTGCTGCATTTCCCTTTGAGACTCTAATAGTGACATCAATCTTTGGGGGAAAAACATTCTTAATCCCTGTTTTTTGTAACATCCCAGTATAGAACTGAAAAGATGATTCCCACAAAGAAGAAATTACGAATAATTTAAGAATAATTGCAATAACAACTTATGTGTAATAAAAAGCAGAACCAAAATATGCTCAGCATGTGTTCATGATCGAGACTAGCATGTTATTTTTAAAAAAAATCTGTAATAGTGCAAGGAGGTGTCACACAAGTGTTAGTAACAGTGGTGGGATTCAAAAAAATTTACTACCACTTCTGTGGACGTGGCTTGGTGGACATGGCATGGCTTGGTGGGCATGGCAGGGGAAGGATACTGTAAAATCTCCGTCCCCATCCCACTCCAGGGGAAGGATACTGCAAAATCTCCATTTCTTCCCTATCAGCTGGGACTCGGGAGGCAGAGAATAGATGGGGCTGGGACCAGTCAGAGGTGGTATTTACCAGTTCTCCGAACTACTCAAAATTTCCGCTACCGGTTCTTCAGAACTGGTCAAAACCTGCTGAGTACCACATATGGTTAGTAACTTAATAATATTTTCTTTTAAAAAAAAATCAAGTGATACAGAAAACAGTAATAGGCCCCAGAGAAACTGCCTGACACTATATTAACCATAATGAAAAAAAGTAAACCACTGCTTATTCATGAGCCTTGAAACTGAGTTTCTTTCTACCTTCCTTTTCGTAGAAAAAGTGAGATGGGAAAACAGGCATGGATAGAGTCCAGTCCATTCACCTGAGCAAGAATAACACCCGGGGTCTTGTCTAAGCTAATGTTAGAAAAAGAACAAGATAATACAAATGTATCATTAAATACTAAGACTCATAATTTTTCAAACAACAACTCTTAGCAAAGGCTCGGTACAATACAAGAAGCGTCAGCAACACAATACCTTTAATTGATTTGATACTACCAGGCACAACACACCTTTTGCTTCAATGGAAAGTGGCAACAGAGCACTTTCTGAATCAAATTGCTTTGACTGTCTTTCACACTACACATCAAGGCTACCTCCCGTCTCTTGTTATACTTCTACTGCAGAGATTCCCAGGGAGGAACACATTATCCTGATTGTGTGCCATCCTGCCATGGCTCAAACAACAGGATTGTTTGTATCTCCAGGCAGTTCAGTTTAATAGAACTGGAAGACAGGTCCCCTAGGATCAATAAGCCTTATGAAGAGAGTTCCTGTGTAGATATTTCAGATAGTTCATTTGCAAGGAACAAGTAAGTGCAACACAAATAAGAAAGAAGGGGTGGGAGAAATCATACTTGGCTCACAACTCTACGGTGCGGCCCTGAATTCATAAATGAGGATTTTTAATAGTTGTATACGAAGTAGAATAGAAATTCACAAGGGCCAGGTTTACTGTCAAGGCAAAATAAGGCAGACATGCACAAAAACGTGCATAAAACACCTTCTCGTCTTTGCTAATGTTCATATCCAAAGGCTTGCTTGTAGAGATGGAAAGCAGAAATGCAATTAGAAACACAGCTCCAGTTTCTAATTGTTGTTATTCTGGACATACAGATAATTGCTGCCTGCTCAGTGCTCAGGAAATTATCATTGTTTCTTTACTGCTGCTTGATATAACTCACATCCTAGTATTTCACATGCAAAAACTATTTTTAAAAAAAAAAATACAGATAGCGTGGAAGACAGCATGTAGTCATATTACTGGGTTCAGCAATGTGCCTATAAACAGTTCTTCTGGCACACACCAAGCTCCCTGTCCCATCTGTTGTTCTTTATATTTAAGAAGTATTTTAGATTATAGTCATGAGAGTATAGTATGCAGAAAAGCAAAGCTCCAACATTCAATATTTCCTAGGTTTATATCAGCCCTTCAAGAAAGATCACATCAGGAAACAAACACCATGTGAAAGGCTAGAACTCTTTATTGACAGAGTCTATAATAACAGATTTAAAAGCCTGTTTCCTTCCCTTCCTCTTATACCACAGAGAGTCAAGGTAGACCTATCTAAGTTCTTTTCTAACTCAGGGGTCAGCAACCCACGGCTCTGGAGCCACATGTGGCTCTTTCATCCCTCTGCTGTGGCTCCCTGTCGCTCAAAATATGCATCAAAACCGCCAATGTGTGACACCTGCCGGCACGCGATTTATTGAGCTTTTCAACTCCCGGTAGGCCAACCATGGATAAATCCAAGAAAAGAAAAGTTTCAGAAGAAAACAGAATGTTTAACCACATATGCTAGTTTTGTGGCTGCTCAGGAAATAGTCAGGCATGGGAAGGGTTTTGTGGCTCCCGATGTTTTCTTTTCTTTGGGAAACAGGTCTTTGAGTGTTTAAGGTTGTCGATCCCTGTTCTAACTCCTTCCTGTTTTTCGGAGCTAGGTACCTGCTTTTCTAATGGCTGTCATACACTTTGTTCAAGGTCATTTCCATATTTCTGAATACATTACCCATACTGGATTGCAAAAATCCAGATGACTACCAGATGGCAGCAGATACAGTCAATCCCTTACTCTTTTCTGCCATCTGGTGGTCATCTGGATTCCAGCAACTCAGATCAGATAGCCATAATGTTAGCTGTATTTATGGACGGTAATTTGAGGTAAAAGCAGGCTTGCTTAACATCCATTCAATGTTACAACAGTCTTCAAAAAAGATACTTACTTCAAAGTTTACCACTGCCATGCACAGGAACAGAGTCATGTAATCATATTTCAGGTTCTTGGCAATCAGCTTCTAAATTAAATTAAGCTATTACATTTATGAGCTTCCAGCTTGCTCCTGAGGAGGAAAACTATGGCAAACCTAGACAGCGTACTAAAAAGCAGAGACATCACCCTGCCCACAAATATAGTCAAAGCTATGGTTTTCCCAGTTGCAATGTATGGCTGTGAAGGTTGGACCATAAGAAAGGCTGAGCACCAAAGAATTGAGGCCTTTGAACTATGGTGCTGAAGAAGACTCCTGCGAGTCCCTTGGACAGCAAGGTGAACAAACTGGTCAGTCCTAGAGGAGATCAACCCTGACTGTTCTTTAGAAGGCCAGATCCTGAAGATGAAACTCAAATACTTTGGCCACCTAACGAGAAGGAAGGACTCACTGGAGAAGAGCCTAATGCTGGGAAAGATTGAGAGCAAAAGAAGAAGAGGACGACAGAGAACGAGGTGGCTGGATGGAGTCACTGGAGCAGTAGGCGTGAGCTTAAATGGACTCCAGAGGATGGTAGAGGACAGGAACGCCTGGAGGAACATTGTCCATGGGGTTGTGATGGGTAGGACACAACTTCGCAGCTAACAGCACAGCATCCGTCTCCAGGAGGGCCTTCCACCAGGTTCGCCTGGTCCGGCAGTTGCGCCCCTTCCTTGATCGGGATGCCTTATGCACGGTCACTCATGCGCTCGTTACCTCTCGCTTGGATTACTGTAATGCTCTCTACATGGGGCTCCCCCTGAAGTGCGCTCGGAGGCTTCAGTTAGTCCAGAATGCAGCTGCGCGGGTGATAGAGGGAGCTACACGTAGCTCCCATGTAACACCGCTCCTGCGCAGACTGCACTGGCTGCCTGTGGCCTCCCGGGTGCACTTTAAGGTGTTGGTTATGACCTTTAAAGCGCTCCATGGCTTAGGACCTGGGTACTTACGGGACCGCCTGCTGTTACCATACGCCTCCCACCGACCCGTACGCTCCCACAGAGAGGGACTTCTCAGGGTGCCGTCCGCCAAACAATGTCGGCTGGCGGCCCCCAGGGGAAGGGCCTTCTCTGTGGGGGCTCCCACACTCTGGAACGAGCTTCCCCCGGGCTTACGCCAAATTCCTGACCTTCGGACATTTCGTCGCGAACTCAAGACTCACCTTTTTATTCGCGCGGGGCTGGCTTAAATTGGGATTTTAAATCTTAAATTTATTAATTTTAAATGGGGTTTTAGTAGAGTAAATTTTAATCATGGGGCTATTTAAATAAGTTTTTTATATTGGATTTTAAATTTGTATATTGTATTGCTGGTTTTTATTATGCCTGTACACCGCCCTGAGTCCTTCGGGAGAAGGGCGGTATAAAAATTAAATAAAATAAATAAATAAATCCTGTGGTCATATTTGCAACTTTTTTGCCATTTTCCAGCAGAAACACCTATTAGATATACTGGATTCACTTTATAACCATGGTAACTTGCTTTATGAAAATAATAAATATGGTCATAAAATCAAGTCTGGTCATGTAATGCTTTATCTTACCACTGCAGTGACTTACAACCAACATTCTGGGATCCATTGTTATTGTGAATCAAGGGTTACATGTGGTTCCTGGCTCCTTGCTACGTGACAGCTGACCTGCCCGAGCTCCTGGAGGTGCTTGCTGGGGTGGCAGTTGAGACCCCCAGACTTTTAGTCGTGGGGGACTTTAACTTGCCATCGTCCGGCTCGTCATCGACGGTAGCTCGGGAGTTCATGGCTTCCATGACGGCCTTGGACCTGACCCAAGTAGTTGATGGCCCTACTCACGTTGGGGGTGGCACTCTGGACCTGATTTTTGTCTCTGGTCAGTGGTTGAGAGATCTGGACTTAAAGGAAATAGTCATTGAACCTTTGTCATGGTCAGATCACTCTCTCCTTCGTCTGGACTTTCTGACCGCCATTCACCACCGCAGGGAGACGGAGCCGCCACGTTGGTCCCGCCCCAGGCGCCTGATGGACCCGGAGGGGTTCCGGACGGAGCTTGGGCCATTTCCTGAGGGTCTGGCTCACGGCTCGGCTGAGGAACTTGTTGCGGCCTGGGAACGGGCCGCGGCGGGGGCCTTAGACCGGGTCGTGCCTTTGCGGCCTCTGACCCGGCGCAGGTCCCAACCAGCTCCTTGGTTCTCCGAGGAGCTGAGAGGGATGAAGCGCCGGAGAAGACGCCTAGAGAGTTCCTGGAGGTCTAGCCGTTCAGAAGCTGATCGGACACTAGTGAAGTCCTATACCAGGGCTTACCTAGTGGCAATGAGGGAAGCGAGGCGTACCTACGCCTCCTCCCACATTGCATCGGCAGATAACCGCCCAGCCGCCCTGTTTCGGGTGACCCGCTCCCTCCTACACCAGGGGGAGCGGGATGACCCGTTGCAGGGACGTGCTGAGGAGTTTAACGGTTATCTATACGATAAAATCGTTCAGCTTCGGGATGGCTTGGACCAAGATTGCGGTGATCTGGTGAGACGGCTGAGGGTGGTCTTGGTGACATTGTATGGGATGAGTTTGACCCTGTCGCTCCCGAGGACATGGACAGGTTGTTGGGGAGGCTGAATGCCACCACATGTTTACTGGACCCGTGCCCCTCCTGGTTGGTGCTGGCCACGCAGGAGGTGACACGAGGCTGGCTCCAGGCGATTACGAGCGCTTCTTTGGTGGAGGGTGTCTTTCCGGCCGCCTTGAAAGAGGCGGTGGTGAGGCCCCTCCTCAAGAAGCCTTCCCTGGACCCGGCTGTTTTAGGTAATTATCGTCCGGTCTCCAACCTTCGCTTCGCGGCGAAGGTTGTAGAGAGTATGGTGGCATATCAGTTTCCCTTGCACCTGGATGAAACTGTCTATCTAGACCCGTTCCAGTCCGGTTTCCGACCCGGTTACAGCACGGAGACGGCTTTGGTCGCGTTGGTGGATGATCTCTGGAGGGCCAGGGACAGGGGTTGTTCCTCTGCCCTGGTCCTATTAGACCTCTCAGCGGCTTTCGATACCATCGACCATGGTATCCTGCTGCGCTGGTTGGAGGGTTTGGGAGTGGGAGTGGGAGGCACCGTTTATCGGTGGTTCTCCTCCTATCTCTCCGACCAGTCGCAGTCGGTGTTGACAGGGGGGCAGAGGTCGGCCCCGAGGCGCCTCACTTGTGGGGTGCCGCAGGGGTCGATTCTCTCGCCCCTTCTGTTTAACATCTACATGAAGCCGCTGGGTGAGATCATCAGTGGTTTCGGTGTGAAGTACCAGCTGTATGCGGATGACACCCAGCTGTACTTTTCTACACCGGACCACCCCAACGAAGCTATCGAAGTGCTGTCCCGGTGTCTGGAGGCCGTACGGGTCTGGATGGGGAGAAACAGGCTCAAGCTCAATCCCTCCAAGACAGAGTGGCTGTGGATGCCGGCATCCTGGTACAGTCAGCTAAATCCGCGGCTGACCATCGGTGGCGAGTCACTGGCCCCGATGGAGAGGGTGCGCAACTTAGGCGTCCTCCTGGATGAACGGCTGTCTCTAGAAGATCATTTGACGGCCGTCTCCAGGAGAGCGTTCTACCAGGTTCGCCTGGTGCGCCAGTTGCGCCTTTCTGGACCGGGAGGCCCTATGCACGGTCACTCACGCCTCGTGACGCCTCGCCTGGATTACTGCAACGCTCTCACATGGGGCTCCCTTGAAGGGCATCCGGAGGCTACAGTTAGTCAGAATGCGGCTGCGCTGGTGATAGATGGAGCCCTCGTGGCTCCCGCATAACACCCATCCTGCGCAGGCTGCACTGGCTACCTGTGGCCTTCGGGTGCGCTTCAAGGTTTTGGTGACCACCTTTAAAGCGCCCATGGCATAGGGCGGGTTATCTGGGACCGCCTACTGCGACCAGATACCTCTCACCGACCCGTGCGCTCTCACAGGGAGGGACTCCTCAGGGTGCCGTCAGCTAGGCAGTGTCGTCTGGCGATGCCCAGGGGAAGGGCCTTCTCTGTGGGGGCTCCCGCCCTCTGGAACGAGCTCCCCCCAGGACTCCGTCAACTTCCGGACCTTCGAACCTTCCGTCGCGAGCTCAAGACACATTTATTCATCTGTGCAGGACTGGCTTAGATTTTAAATTTTATAGGGGTTTTAAATTGATTTTAATATTTATATTTCTATTTTTAATGATAGGGCATTGGAATAAGTTTTTTAAAGATTATTTTAATTTTGTATATTGATGTTTTATATGCCTGTGAACCGCCCTGAGTCCTTTGGGAGATAGGGCGGTATATAAATTTAAATAATAAATAAATAAATAAATTCAAAGGATGTAAGGATGTTTAGGAGCTAGAACATAAGGACAGTTCCCCCCACCATTCCATCACTCTGCTAAACAATTAATTCCCACAACACTGTCAAACTATCTAGAAAGGCAGTATTACCATCATTATTCTCATCTTCCCTATTACTTATCACTTTACCTTCTTATGACTATAACTGTGTTGCTTGTATCTTACAATTTAAATTGTTTTATTAGTATCGTAGTCTTATTTTATGTTGATTGCTTATTTAGTCTCCATGGCTATCACTAAGTGTTACGTAATGTTTGATGATGAATGTATCTTTACAATGACTATGATAATGATCTATCACTATTGTTGTATGTACACTGAGAGCTTATGCACCAGAGACAAATTCTTTGTGTGTCTAATCACACTTGAACAATAAATAATTCTATTCTATTTAATTCTAATTAGAAACTGCTAATACAGGGTTCCCCAATTCCTGAGCAGTGATACGCTACTGGGTTGTGACCTATTTGGAATTGGGTCAAGCAGCAGGTCAGCATGCACGCATGTGCGCACAGCTCAACTTGTGCAAGCAGCAGACCGGCACAAATGCACAAACGCACAACACAACTTGCGCAAGTTGAGCTGCATGCACATTCTGACAACTGGTGTGTGCTGGCCCACCTTGCGTGCAAGTCGCTACTGCTCACATGGCTCTGTTTCCCTCTGCCCCACCCAACCCCCGACTGCCAAGCTGCAATGGTTGGGGACCGCTGTGCTAATAGAATTTGCTAAGCCCGTGATGGCAAACCTATGGCATGTGTGCCAGAGGTGGCATGCAGAGCCCTCTCTGTGGGCACACGCGGCATTGCCAGTTGTTCTTCCGGGTTCCATCGCATGCAGGCGCAGTGGCCAGCCGCTCTCTTCTGGGTTCCGGTGCTCTGGCACGTCCATGTCCAGTTTTGGCACTCGGTGCCGAAAAGGTTAACCATCACTGTGCTAAGCCCTTCCTTATGTTAACATGACAAAAAAAGGAGGACTTCAAAGATTTTCTTTCTTCTGACATTTTTCTTGCTGTTCCTTTCCTGCTTTCCTTCCCCTTTTCCTTCCAGTTACTGCTTTTCTTCCTAGCATTTCCATGCCAGTGCAGGGTCTGCTTAAGTTATTAAATTCCTTTGCAGGAACCCAAACTATTTTCCAGGAAGTTTTTCTTCTTACTATCCGGAGGTAAACTTAAATGAGTGTTATTTGCTAAAAGCCGACATACATAATACATGCAGAGAGCAGCCCCAAGCCAACCATTTGAAAGCTATAAAGGTACATTTGAATAATTGTTCTAGTGTTCTTACGGCCTCTGCCAGCAATTCGGATAGATCTTCCTGTACATGATGGAGTTATTTACATTTGAAAATGCATCACAGCATTGCCCTTTTTTAAAGCTAGTAATTGTAAATAAATGAGCAGGAAGGGATTGGTGGGAGGAATTTCATCTTTGTAGTGCTGTTGGGGGCAAAAAAAAACCACCCCAAAACGTGTATTTAGATTGATGCATGTATAAGTGTAAGAAAGGGAGAAATCCCTAAGGGATAAGTATGTTTCAAAAGGATTTAAGATGCAGAAATTAAGAGGTAAAGAAACATCTTTTTTTCCTTCTGCAGGTTGGCAAGGCAAGCAGAACTAATAATAAACCTCAAGAAGTTGTTATTTAAAGGTGGCTCTATATGTCTTCTGTATCTAAGATATGAATGCCCACACACTGGGAAAGAAGATGAGGAACAGCTGTCATTCTTCCCTCTCCCCACATACACATATTTCTTACTGGATCTAAATATATAATTCAGTTCTATGCCCACTTTTGCTCTTCAGTGCAGGAGAATATATTGTGTGGCACGAGGGAGCTAAATACAGAGATGTGCCTTGCTGCCTTCATAATCAGATTGATCTATCCACCCTGGTTCCCTTATTCCAACTAGCAGGGGGCTCTTTACACCACGGGTCTCCAACCTTGGTCCCTTTAAGACTTGTGGATTTCAACTCCCAGAGTTCCTCAGCCAGCTTTGCTGAGGGTTGCCTGGGTGGTGCAAATGGGTGTGGAGCCTTCTTGGAACTGTTGAAAGGACTGTGTTGTAGACTAGAGATAGATGATGTCATTATGACATCATCTATCCCCAATCTACAACACAGTCCTTTCAATGGTTCCAAGAAGGCTCCACAGTTCTAATTTGCATCATTCAGGTGACCCTGAGGACACAGATAAACCTCCTGGTGACCTTAACGACCTGCTAAAAGAATGCAAATGACCAGCTGTCTGCAAGGAATATAAATCCTTCCATTCCTCACCATCCAGTCAGAGCTGAAGAAGCTTCTTGCATGAGAAGCGAAACGTCTTCAAAGAAAAACCAGAAAGTCTTGGAAAAAAAGCACCTTTGGAACAATCATGGCCTGGATGACTGAGAATCTCCCTAGACATTCATGCCATTGGTTCAGCTGACAGAGTTAAGGCCAAGACCAAGGCAAAAACCTCTTGGCCCTGGCATTTCAGGATAGATGCTTTGGGCAGTAGCAGAACAGGTAGTGCTGCTGGGGCTTCCACAGCTGTAATTCTGATCCAAAAGATAGTCCCATTTAAAAAAAAAACGAGTTACCTGGCAGAATTTCATTGAAATGATTGGATCATCAGTAAATGGATTAGCTCCATCTAAGCATCTGACTCCATCCAGGGCTTTAGAACAAAGCTACAGGTAGTAACTGAGCCAAGATTCTAAATATTAAAGAGAATAGCATTCAATATTCTTGCCTGGCGCAAAGAATAGGATGGTATCCCTTCCCATTCCTTTCAGAAAAGCTGATTGAGCAGGTAATTGACTGTTTCTTTGAACATGGATTATAGATCATAATTCTTTCCCCAGCTTTTTTTCCCCCTTTCCCTCTTTAACTGCGCTATTCTTAGTACTGTGGGATTGCTTAGATGACACATCACAGATTACAAGGCTCTCTCCTCCCAACATTTTACCAAGTAACTGCAAGGTGACTATTAATGATAGCTAATGCCCAAACAATACAGCATAGAGCAATCATTAGGGGGAAGGGTGCAGTTGGAACAGTGAGTAAAGAAAGACAGGGGATTAAACCTCCTTTCCCCTTTCTTTGTACTGGATTGCCGATAAAGAGTTGGGGACAAACCTGATCATTGCAAACAAAACCTCAAAACGACGCTATAGAGCACTGCACACCAGAACAACTAGACACAAGAACAGTTTTTTCCCGAAGGCCATCACTCTGCTAAACAAATAATTCCCTCAACACTGTCAAACTATTTACTACATCTGCACTACTATTAATCTTCTCATCGTTCCCATCACCAATCTCTCTTCACTTATGACTGTATGACTGTAACTTTGTTGCTGGCAATCCTTATGATTTATATTGATATATTGACCATCAATTGAACGCATCTTTTCTTTTATGTACACTGAGAGCATATGCACCAAGACAAATTCCTTGTGTGTGTCCAATCACACTTGGCCAATAAAAAATTCTATTCTATTCTATTCTAAAAAGGATATAGGTTCCTAGGTGTATGCCAAATCTAGCTTTTGCCTTTTGTGTTTACCAAAAAAACTTTATTCTTGCTTGGAAATGCAAGGAAGTACAGAGCCTCCTTTCAATTTAAATTTTAAAGGCTGTGGCTACAGACAATCACACAATGTTCACAATCTACGTGGGCAATCTGCCTTCTGCTGTTTCATCCATACCTGGAATACCAAAGCTACCTGTTGATGACTCTCCTTTCCATTCATTACTCCTGCAAGAAAGTCTGACATTGATCTTCATGGTAATTATTAAAGAAGAAAGAAAAGCAGAGCAGCAGGCAAGCAATACAAATCTTTTGAGGTGATGGTCACTCAGTTGAGAATTAATCACTCTGGATTTTGTGCTCATCAGTGAAACTGTTGGGTCTGTTTTTTTTTACAAAGTCAAAAGAAATAGCCCATGATGTACATGGAGTCATGTTGCTGTGGATTCTGTAGTTCAGAAAGTTCTTTGAGCCTTTCCAAGCTGCTTTAGAAATGTGTTTTTTACACCTCTGGACACAGAACAGAATCTGATTGGAATGACAACCATCCAAACTTTCTCTAGGTTGCTTACTTTCTCTAGCCATTTTCCAGCAGTGAGAAACTATTGTACCCAAACAGTTAACTGTTGCTATTGCTTCCTATGCAAGTGTCCCATTTGTAATTCATTGAGCAAGTAATCTTTGCAACTAAGCAGAGTTTGCAAGGATTGGAAAGAATAAAGCAAAATAAAATAAGAACAGGTAGGAGTTGTGTTTATCATAAGCCAACAGGTATACAAATTACCAAAATAGGAGATTGTTTATGTGAAGGATATCATTTTCATTGATTTCAATAAGAGAGTTTGTTTTTATCCCCGTTTTCCTTATTTACATTAATAAAGCTCTGATGTCCAGATAAAAAGTTAGAATGATGGTGGTTTAAGTTGATTTCCTGTTGCTTCTTTTATATTAATTTCACTCATATTTGTTTCATACAATTTTTGTGCTCCTATGAATTAATTCTCTAACTTGAAGCTATTTTGAGCCTCTTTACCTTGTGCATTCTGCAACCCAACAAGACAGACACAGACTTCAGAGGATAATTAGAACTGCAGAAAAAACAATTTGCTAACAACCTGCCTTCCATTGAGGACCTGTATACTGCACGAGTCAAAAAGAGGGCTGTGAAAATATTTACAGATTCCTCACATCCTGGACATAAAATGTTTCAACTCCTACCCTCAAAACGATGCTACAGAGCATGGCACACCAGAACAACTAGACACAAGAACAGTTTTTCCCCGAATGCCATCACTCTGCTAAACAAATAATTCCCTCAACACTGTCAAAACTATTTACTAAGGCTACACTACTATTAATCTTCTCATCGTTCCCATTACCCATCTCCTTCCACTTATGACTGTATGACTGTAACTTTTTTTATTTATTTTATTTATTTTATTTAATTTTTATACCGCCCTTCTCCCGAAGGACTCAGGGCGGTGTACAGGCATGATAAAACCGACAGTACAATATACAGATTAAAATAGGATTTAAAAAACTTATTTAAATTAGCCTAGAGATTAAAATTAACCATACTAAAAAACCCCGTTTAAAAATTAATAAATTTAACATTAAAATCCCAATTTAACCCAGCCCCGCGCGGATAAAAAGGTGAGTCTTCAGTTCGCGACGGAATGTCCGAAGGTCAGGTATTTGGCGTAAACCCGGGGGAAGCTCGTTCCAGAGTGTGGGAGCCCCCACAGAGAAGGCCCTTCCCCTGGGGGCCGCCAGCCGGCATTGTTTGGCGGACGGCACCCTGAGAAGTCCCACTCTATGGGAGCGTACGGGTCGGTGGGAGGCGTGTGGTAACAGCAGGCGGTCCCGTAAGTACCCAGGTCCTAAGCCATGGAGCGCTTTAAAGGTCGTAACCAACACCTTAAAGTGCACCCGGAAGGCCACAGGCAGCCAGTGCAGTCTGCGCAGGAGCGGTGTTACATGGGAGCTACGCGTAGCTCCCTCTATGACCCGCGCAGCTGCATTCTGGACTAACTGAAGCCTCTGAGTGCACTTCAAGGGGAGCCCCATGTAGAGAGCATTACAGTAATCCAAGCGAGAGGTAACGAGCGCATGAGTGACTGTGCATAAGGCATCCCGATCAAGGAAGGGGCACAACTGCTTGTTGCTTGTAGCCTTACGATTTATATTGATATTGTTTCCTGATTTCTTATTTGTACCCTATGACTATCATTAAGTGTTATACCTTATGATTCTTGATGAACGTATCTTTTCTTTTATGTACACTGAGAGCATATGCACCATGACAAATTCCTTGTGTGTCCAATCACACTTGGCCAATAAAAAAAATTCTATTCTATTCTATTCTATTCTATTCTATTCTATTCTATTCTATTCTACTCTATTCTATTCTATTCCATTCCATTCCATTCCATTCCATTCCATTCCATTCCATTTAGTTTTACAGTTGTGTGGATTAACAGGGGCTATCAAGAATTGTAATTATTATTTCCCCACAAACAAGTGGATGGCGTGCATAAGAGCACAAAAGTGCCTACCGTACCTGTCCTATTGTTCCCTTTATTATATCAAATTAATATAGCTAATGAATATTCTTTACTTATATATATATATATATATATTTTCTTCATGATATGTTTTTTTTACTTATGACAATGTTTGTGTATACTGTTGTGACAAAATGAAATAAAGGAACATTTTCTGGACAAGAGAGGGATAGCTTCCAGCACACAATCCAAAAAGTTTGTTGAATTATTTTCTTTTCCTCTGCTCAATTTTTTTGGGGGCGGGGGGCGGGGGAAGGATAGCAGAATTGTTAAAAAAAAAAAACCCACATGAAACTCATGAACACAAGGCAACAGTAACAAGACTTCTCTAAAATCCCATTTTGGAATCCAGGCGATTGCAGGATGCCTTCCTATCTGTCTGAAAGAACCTGGCTACAGAGTACCAGAGAGGTGAGTTTCAACCATAGCTTTCAGAAGCTGCTTATTTGCCTCTCCAAGCTGGCCTTGCAATCGACACAGATCTAATTTTTAATCATTTGCAGACAGAAGTTGGAATCTAGTGGCTTACTAGAGAAGACTGAAGCAAACAATTTAAAAATGCACACAGTCGTGTATTTTACCAGGTAATTGAATTTAGCTGACCTCTGATTCAGCTGCCTCTTTAGTTGTTAAACATTAGATGTAGATACGCAATGTAGCTATCAACTGAATTTACACTGAAACTTACATAATGATTCACCGGGTGCTGAAAATGAACATGAGCACTTGTTCTTTGGAAGAGTCCTGAAGCCTTCAACAGTCATCAGCGCTACCCAAAATAAGTCTTTTTCCAGGGAAATACTGCACCAGCTCTCCATGCCAATAAAGCAATATTGATTTCAGTTTTTTTTTTCTTTTTAGTTCAAGCATCGGAGCTTCGAAATAACAAGATTTCCTGGGAAAACTGAACTCCCCCTGACTAATCCTAAAGTCTATATACATGGACAATTTTCCCCTGAAGCTTTGCTTGTTTGAAGAAGGATCATAAACAAGATCAGGGTTTATTTTATTTATTTTTTTGGACGCAAGTTGAATCGGTAAAGGAGATGCTCTCCTCAACCTCATCTCTGACGTGGGTTGCAATTTTATTCTGACAGTGTAACTCCCAAAGCCGATAGGTCACATTGCATTTTCAAGGCATACAAAATTACCTTTCTGTGCAACGTTAACTCTTTCGGAGCTACCGAGTATATTACGTGTTTCCCATGATGGATCAATCTCTCACAAAGGTATGTGCTTGCCCTATTCTATCAAGAATCGTGATGGCATCCCACATTATCAGAATCACATGCCTAACACTCTCCACCAAGGATAGGTCTGTGTAAAAGAATGCCAACTCCTTTGCAAACGCTACTTTAAATAGTATTATTATCAATCGTCTCACTTTCATATTAAACAAAAAGGAAAGACCAAGATCTGGGGTAACAGCTGTTTTCCTGATTGTAAGCATAATGCCTACATACACAGAAACATACGTTGCACATTACATTTGTTCATAATAAACTGGTTGTAGTTGTAGGATATCTCTCAGGGCAAACACACCTTGATGTGGTGGTTGACTAGAAGGGGAAGTGAAGTGGTCAGATTTCATTAAAAAACACACACACGCATACCCCACAAAAAGCAATCCGGATAATTGTCCAAGTTAATTATTCATATTCTCAAAAAACAGGAGTCCTGGCTGTCAAAGAACAGAATGCATTATTTGGATCCCTTTTCTTCTCATTTCCCACCCCAAAACACGTTCTTAGTCTGAATCCAAAGTGAGAGTATATCTCCTTAGCTCGCTTTTTCCCATCTCAGACAGGCTGGAAGTAAAGGGTGTGTGTGGGGGGGGGAAGGAAATCGCACCATCCCAATTGAAACAGCAGTAGGAAGTGGGGGCGAGAGAAGGTGCTTCTTATTGCACTTCAGTAAAAGAGATCGTGGGGAACATACAAAGCCACGCCACCCAGGAGGAACAGGCAGGAGACTTGGTGAGCGATCTCCCCAAAGAACTTCTGCCCCATTGCTGATGATGGGGCGGGAAAAAAGGAGGCGTCCCTACTTCCCCCAGGTGAGCCAAAGCCCACCCAGAAAACCAAGGCTCCCCTTTTCGCTTTCTTCACCCACCTGTAAGACACCTGTTTTCTGAAGGTTAAACTCTTCAGCTTCTCTTCCAGGGAGTCCTCTTTCTGACCGGTTAGTCCAGGCTCCTCTGGGTCGGCCGCCGCGGGGGTAGCACTGCGAGGGTCCCCGCCGCCTTCGGCCCCACGGCACGTGCTGCCGCCGGGACCGCTGCCTCCTGCAGCCCCTTTCTCCTCCCCGGCTGCTGAAGCTGGGTTCATCGCGGTGCTGAAAGGACAGCAGCAGCAGCAGCAGCAGCAGCAGCCGGCGGGGAGGACAAAGCGACGGGAACTACCAGCCCAAGAGGTCGGCTTGAGCCGGGGACGGAGGCAGGGCGGCGGGCAGCTGCTTCCGTCGCAGCCAGAATGGAGCCCCTTCGTCGAGCCGCTGGTCCAAGCGGCTGCAAATGGCAGCACCTTCCCGCAGCATCCATCGGCAGCTGCACTGGCTGCAGCGGGGCATTGTGGGAAACTCCCTACCTCCCCCCCACCCCCACCCCCCCACCGCTCTGGCCAATCAGCGCCTCCTCCCCTCTCGCTGCTGCTCCTCCTGCCACGCCCTCCTTTCAGTGAAGAGCAAGTAGCAGCTGCACCTTTAGTTCTGGCTAGAAGCCCCTCTGTGGAAAGTGGTAAGTGAGAGGGGAGCAGGACAGGCCTTCTGCCCCTCCCCCACATACACACACCTCTAGTGTTCTGCAGAAAGATGGAAGTTGTGTATGACACTGTGACAGTCCTGTGTTTGGAGAGGGGACAGGTAGAATAGGATAGGATAGAATAGAATAGAATAGAATTTAAGGAATTTGTCTTGGTGCATATGCTCTCAGTGTACATAAAAGAAAAGATACGTTCATTAAGGTACGACATTTACAACACAATTGATGGTCAATATGGGATTATATATGGGATCAATATATAGGATAGGATAGGATAGGATAGGATAGGATAGGATAGGATAGGATAGGATAGGATAGGATAGGATAGGATAGGATAGGATAGGATAGGATAGGATAGGATAGAATTTTTTATTGGCCAAGTGTGATTGGACACACAAGGAATTTGTCTTGGTGCATATGCTCTCAGTGTACATAAAAGAAAAGATACGTTCAATTGATGGTCAATATATCAATATAAATCATAAGGATTGCCAACAACAAAGTTACAGTCATAAGTGAAGAGAGATTGGTGATGGGAATGATGAGAAGATTAATAGTAGTGCAGATTCAGTAAATAGTCTGACAGTGTTGAGGGAATTATTTGTTTAGCAGAGTGATGGCCTTCGGGAAAAAACTGTTCTTGTGTCTAGTTGTTCTGGTGTGCAGTGCTCTATAGCGTCGTTTTGAGGGTAGGAGTTGAAGCAGTTTATGTCCTGGATGTGAGGGATCTGTAAATATTAATAATATTTAAATAATAAATATATTAAATAATTAATAATATTTAAATAATAAAATAGGATAGGATAGGATAGGATAGGATAGGATAGGATAGGATAGGATAGGATAGGATAGGATAGGATAGGATAGGATTTTTTTATTGACGAAGTGCGATTGGATACACAAGGAATTTGTCTTGGTGCATATGCTCTCAGTGTACATAAAAGAAAAGATACCTTCATCAAGGTACAACACAACACTTAATGATAGTCATAGGCTACAAATAAGCCTTATAAGGTATAAGTTGCTTCAGCATATTAGCAGAGTCTAAAAATAAATCAGCAGTTTTTTTAAAAAAAATTGTAATTGGGGCACAGGTGGGTGATTTGGAAATATCTGAGCTGGAGAAAAATTTAAAAAGATTAAAGAAAAATTAAAAATGAAGAAATGGTGGGGAGGGAAAAAAAACTGCTGAAGGTTTTCCCATTGTTAGCTCATGATGAAGTTGATGCATGAGTTGGGTGCACTATATTTAATTAATTGAACAATTTTACTTTGCAAGGAAGATTTTAGTGGTGTGAGGAGAAGATGGTTTCTGTTTATTACTCTTCAACTAACACTGAATCAAAATTTCTCCCTTCAAAATATTCCCTTGACTGGTGGGATAGTGGAATGGTGAGGGAAGCCTAGCAGGATACAAGGAGCTGAGATGAAATCTACAGGCTCACCAAATGCACTTCTAATTTTTCTCAAGATATACTACAGGTAGTCCTCAATTTACAATAGTTCATTTAGTGACCGTTCAAAGTTACAATGGCAGTGAAAAATGTGGTTTACAACCCGTTTTTCAGTTACAACCTTTGCAGCATCCCCATGATTATGTGATCAAAATTCAGATGCTTGGCAACTGGTTCATATTTATGACCGTTGCTGTACCCCAGAGTCATGTGATCACTTTTTTACGACCTTCTGACGAGCAAATTCAGTGGGGAAGCCAGATTCACTTAACATCTGTGTTACTAACTTACCACTGCAATGATTCGCTTAACAATTGTGGCAAGAAAGATCATAAAATGGGGCAAAACCCACCTAACGAATGTCTCATTAACAGAAATTTTGGGTTCAGTTGTGGTCATAAATTGAGGACTGTCTTATTTGGCTGATATATTGGATATCAGAATATTGCAACATTATCTTACACCAATTAAGATTCAATTTACGTTAGGTCGTTATGAAAATATTTGATCAACTCTTCAATACTTTCACATTAACAAAGCCAATCCTTGGGTGAGCAAGCAGAAATTGAATGCCTTGCATTGCAGTTTGTTGAAAAAGCCTTTAAAAATAATTTATTTTCGGTGGCTTTATCATGAGCAGTTTTCTGGAACCGATACTGATTTTTGCCAGTAAATATATGGGGATTTTGGACATGTTAGTGAATCAGATTTTATTTAATGTTATTGCTGTGTTTATTATTAAAGCTTTTGCCATTTGTGATTTTACCTTAGATACTCCCTTGAGGGTTCTTAAAAGTTGCCTTAAAAGTCAAATAAATTAATCCTAATTTAGCTGTTGTATTTTTTTTATTATTATTTTAAAGTGACTTCCAGTTAGGAAGATGAATATTCCAGAACTATATAAACCTATTTCTTCATAACATTGAAAATAAACAATGTAGACATGGACTTTCCACAATACGGGACTATGCCATCTTATACCGTGTTTCCCCGAAAATAAGACCCTGTCTTATATTTTTTTTATTTTTTTTTATTATTTTTTTTGGAACCCTGAAATAAATGCTTGGCCTTATTGCCATGCGCTCAAAAGCCCGATTGGGCTTATTATCAGAGGATGTTTTATTTTGGGGGAAACAGGGTAGTTACACTGAAATGCTGGTCAGATGTTACTGGTAGCTTCTTATTCTACATATCTGGTCCAAAAATCCTCTCATTTAAAGGAAGTATATAGATATTGAAAATTAAATATAATTTTTTTTTCAAAAATATAAGGAATTTATATGAACTGCTTGTGCATTATGGCTTTAAGGAAAGGTAAGCCACAATAGAGAGTCCTACAGATGTGGTGTCTTCTGCTATGACCCAAAGTGTCTGTATCATTCTGCACAATTATGCCTGTGCAAATGTAGCCGTGTTTCTGATTGCATTTAAATTCGCCATTCACTGCTGTTTCTTGGAAGCTATCTTTTCCATCTAAAAGTTAAATCCTGCCAATACCCAGAGGTAAAAGGAAGCCTTCATAAAGAGTGAATTATTACAGGGTATGAGTAATTATAAAGTTTCATAACAGCTAAAGGAAAACAAGCACCATTTTGCTAACAGCACATTAATATGAGTAGCGTACTTCTAGCCTCTTCCCCTGGACAAATGCTTTCATTACAATAAAAACATAGCTTCTGGCCAATATAGACTTTGGATATGTCACTATCCATATTTTCTTCTCTTTGGGTATCTGTTTGCTTAATGGTTGTGCAGAACTTTGGATTTGGTTTCCAGTAGGTGTCACATGGTTACTATAAAATATAGCACCTACCGGTACCTGTTAGATTCTAAGGGTTGTCCGATTGTTTTCCAGAAGGACTGGCTGCCCTTGAAGTATCTGAACAATCCCAGGAAAAGACTCAGCTACTTTAAAGAGATGTAGACAGTCCATATACTGCAAAGATCATTTTAGACAATAAACCTGAAACACTGCAGAGCTATACAGAGAAGAGCAACCAGGATGATTAGGGGACTGGAGGCTAAAACATATGAAGAACGGTTAAAGGAAATGGGCATGGCTAGTCTAGTGAAGAGAAGGACCAGGGGGGAGACATGATGGCAGCGTTCCAATATTTGAGGGGCTGCCACAGAGAGGAGGAAGAGGGTCAAGCTATTTTCCAAAGCCAGACCTGAAGGCCAGATAAGGAATAATGGATGGAAACTGACCAAGGAGAGATTCAACCTAGAAATACAGAGAAATTTTCTAACAGAGAGAACAGTCAACCAATGGAACAGCTTGCCTTCGGAAGTTGTGGGAGCTTCCTCACTGGAAGAGATTGGACTGCCATTTGTCGGAAATGGCACAGGCTGGGTCTCCTGTTTGGGCGGGGGGGGACTAGATGACCTACAAGGTCCCTTCCAACTCTGTTAATCTAATCTAATTATACTGCAAAATAAAGCAAAAAAAAAAATCCCTGCCTTCCATTCATAATGCAACAGGGAAATAGGACAGAATATATTAGGTTTATTTATTTATTAAACTGGGGGGAATGTAGGATATTTAGGTCTGAGAGGGGAAAAACTGAAGAGGTTTCTCCGGATCCAATCTGTCTCAGTCACTCAGGGAAAACCTCTCCACTGGAATGTGTGTGACACATATTACGGTAGAGAGACATTCATTGAGGATGGACTTCAGCATGAATCTGAAAGCTCAGAAGACTAAACCTCTGGTCCTGCAACATTACTGGCTCCTGCAACATTACCCTGGGACACATATATTTGCCTTCATTCATGAAGAGGTTGTGATAGCTTTCTGGACCCTTGAATGGGTCTCAAGCAAAAAGTCCAGATTCTCTTATCATTTTAGAGAGCCAAAAACAGATTCATGGGATTACATTACAAGAAGACAGATTCAGACTGACTGTTAAAAAAAATCAGAACCAACAAATCAACTTTTAGAAACAATTACCCAGAGAGGTGTTTTCACTGGATATAGTCAAGGCTATAGTCAAGCTATCTGTCATGGAAGCTTTAATTTGGATTATTGCTCTGAACAGGGATTTGACTCAGTGGCCTGTTCTATTATTTTATTAGGATAGAGGAGTAATTTTACGAGCAAGACAAGGATACTAGATTCCATTACTCTTCATACACCTGTACATTGCAAACCCATGCAAAGTGGGGTTTGGTCCATGAATGTCTAGTGGTCACAAAACAGCAGTATCCTAAAACCTACGCCTGTGCTGTATACCCATTATATGCCAATCCAATATATAATAATATACCTATTTTATGTAAGTGATTTTTATCATCTTTCATTTATAAGATCTACTAGTTTGATGAAGATGATGGCCACAACTACAACTGCTATCTTATCCTTCTGTCTATAAAATAGTGTGATCAACCTTCATGCACAACTGTGATAAACAAAACATCAGTACTACAACATTTGATCAGCAAAATTGAATCAAACAGATCAAATCAAATTGAATTTGCTTAAAGTCTTTATGAACCAAGGTGGCGCAGTGGTTAGAGTGCAGTACTGCAGGCTACTTCTGCTGACTGCCAGCTGACTGCAATTTGGCAGTTCAAATTTCACCGGGCTCAAGGTTGACTCAGCCTTCCATCCTTCCAAAGTGGGTAAAATGAGGGTCAAACTGTTGGGGGCAATATGCTGACTCTGTAAACTGCTTAGAGAAGGCTGTAAAGCACTGTAAAGTGGTATATAAGTTTAAGTGCTATTGCTATTGCTAAAACACAAGTTGTTTTGTAGGAAAAAAGTTCCAAATAATGCATCTGAAGATTAGTATGCTTTGAGTTACTCAATTGCCAACAGTTCCCCCTAAAAGAAGCTGAAAAACTTTCTTGCTCTCTTTAACTTTAAATGCAATTTAATGTCACCTTTATTTTTACTTCACCATCACTTATTATTTAAATTGTTGCCATTGTTTTAATTGTTCCCATCCATTGTTATTTGTAATGTTATGTTGTCCTAGAAAATCAGTACACTTCAGGGACAAGATATAAATACTTTAAATAAGGAGAAAGAAAAAGAGAGTGGATGAGTGGGTGGATGGGATTTAAAAAAGTAATAGTAAGGTCTTAGCAAAGTTAAGGGCTTTGATTTTTCTCAGTAAACCAATCTGATAGAAAATACAATCTAGCTCTGCCCTGAATTTCTTTTTTATAAAACTAAGTATTAATCTAGCATGCAAGTTGAGCCATGTTTAGTCATCCCTTTTTCGTCCTACTCATATAAAAATATATTTGCAGGTCAGTGCATCTCTGTACCCATAAATCTTCCCAATTCAGCATTTATTTGTGCATTAATTTTTATTTACCAATCCAAACTTTGTTTTCTTACAAAATCAAATATCTACACTGAAGAAATTTTATTTGATACACAGATTCAGAAACAAATAGACTAACTTAACCTTCAAGAACCATGAAATGACAAAATAAATTATTCACTCAGGATTCTGTCTTTTGTCTGTCCAAAAACCAAACAGAATGGGACCAAATTTGGGGTGGTAGGCAAAACAGAAAAAGACAGATAAAATTTGAAGCAGAACTAGGTTAAATCAGGGCCTACAGAGAAAAATATTATAAAGAATTGGTCCAATGCACACTTAGGGGAGATGCAGTAGGACAGTGGCTCAAAAAGAATAGGATAGAATAGAATAGAATAGAATAGAATAGAATAGAATAGAATAGAATAGAATAGAATAGAATAGAATAGAATAGAATAATTGGAACA
Organism: Ahaetulla prasina; assembly: GCF_028640845.1. Taxonomy (NCBI): domain Eukaryota; kingdom Metazoa; phylum Chordata; class Lepidosauria; order Squamata; family Colubridae; genus Ahaetulla; species Ahaetulla prasina. The sequence continues at coordinate 78,723,379 of NC_080545.1, read as the reverse complement.
GACCTTGGAGGTCTTCTAGCCCAACCCCCTGCTCAGGCAGGAAACCCTATACTATTTCAGACAAGTGGTTGTCCAATTTCTTCTTTAAAAACTTCCAGTATTGGAGAATTCACAACTTTTGGAGGTAAGTTATTCCACCAGTTAATTGTTCTGTCAGGAGATTTCTTCTTAGTTCTAGGTTGCTTTTCTCCTTGATTAGTTTCCATCAATTGCTTCTTGTCCTGCCCTCAGGTGCTTTGGAGAATAGCTTGACTCCTCCTTCTTTGTGGCAACCCGAGATATCGGAACACTGGTATCTTGTCACCCCCTAGTCCTTCTTTTCATTAAATTAGACATGCCCAATTCCAGCAACCGTCTTCATATGTTTTAGATTCCGGTTCCCTAATCATCTTTGTTGTTAACTAACTATTCCATTCTAAGCAGGGGTGAAATTCAGCAGGTTCTGGAGAACTAGTAGCAGAAATTTTGAGCAGTTCAGAGAACCAGTAGTGGAATTTTTGAGTAGTTTGGAGAACTGGCAAATACCACCTCTGGCTATCCCCAGAGAGGGGTAAGAATGGAGATTTTGCAATATTCTTCCCCCAGGAGTAGGGAGGGAATGGGGATTTTGCAGTAACCTTCCCCTACCAGGGCCACCAAGCCACACCACACCCACCAAGTCACACCCACAGAACCGGTAGTTAAAAAAAATTGATTTCACCACTGATTCTAAGCCCCCAGTCATGTGACCCAGAGCAGAACACATGAAGCTGACCCTATGTTTCTAGTAGACATCGACTTTCAGAGATGCAGCACATTGCTTTGTTATGCAGAACATACAAACATCTCCTACAGCCACTGCAAATGTAATAGCTGGAAACTTCCTTGCAGAATTCAACTCATCAAGTTTTCTCTGCCTTGCTAATTTCTATCAAATATTTAGGGGCCCATTTAAAGCATACCTGTATTCCCGGAAATAAAGACGCTGCTTGTATTTTATTTTATTACAGGCTTCCTGTTTTTAAATTGAAACCCTTGTAGAAATGGAAACTGTGAACCTATTAACATCTATAATCAACACTTTTGGCAACCCTAGACGTAAATAATTGGGAACAATCATCTACATAAGAATTCAATTATGAAAATACAAAAGCTATTTATCTGGACAATGGGATCCATATTGAGATGGTTTTAGGAGGGGGAAAAAGGAGTATTAATGTATAAACACAACATATAATTGGCTTGTAATTAGCTTATGGAACTCAGCCAGAAGATGTGATGGTCACTATTTAAAATGGGTTTGAATCAATTAGTAGACTAGAGATGAATCAATTGCTACTAAAGTAGAATACAGCTTGAATGCTAGATATAGGAAATAAAGTTGTGGACTTCTGCTTACTTGTAGATACCCCAGATATATCTGTATGACTACAGAGCGAAATAAAATTCTAGGGTTTGGAATAATTTTAAGTTTTGGTTTGCACATGTTGGTAGATGTAAACTGCTTCTTTTCCTTACCACAGTTGAGTAAAAAAAAGTTTTAAAATGCAATGACTGAACAGGCGTCTCTTTTTCTTTAGGAAAATATTTATTTCCAAGAAAATAGATAAAGCATTACATAGTTGCACTTAGGTACATACAAAAAGCATTTAGCTTGCAGTTTCATTTTAGACTTGTGTGCTTAATAAAAGTTTTTTTTTTTTTACACAAAATTTCTTTGCTTCTCCCAAGTATGTGAGGACATATTTAGAAGTGCACATATATATCATATATTGTAATAAAAATGGTATAGAACATATTAAAACAATGCCACTGTTATTTAAGGTATTGACTTTTTTTAATTTTTACCTTATGTTTTTTGTTAAATAATTACAGTATTTTAATCAGTCAGTTCCATTTAAACATGGGTAAAACATATTTGCATATTCACATAGCAGAAATAACTGAGATTTTTTTGGGACAGAAAAATGTCAATACGGATGGCCCAATTTAACAGGTTTTGGGCTTACATGATACATATTACAGATATAATTATTATTAAACAAATGCTTATAGTACATTTTTTTGCTTGACAATAATCCTCAAGCTGACTTATAATAACAAATGAAAACTTAACTTATAATAAGGTTCTCTAAAAGGCAGTAATAATTTATGAAAGTTCCAGGGAACTTTAATGTATATAGCCCCTAACTGGGATGCAGAAAGACATCGTATGAGTCTAATTCTGCTGATTTTAATAGGATTATGCATTGCAATGTATAAAATCATAATCTATATTTCAAGGATAAGAAAAGGTTTAGCCTGAATGTCAGTATCTTTATGAATGAAATAAATAAATTTATTTATAAATTTATAAATAAATTTATTTATAAATAAATAAATAAAGACACTGTCCCATTGACAACATTTTCAGATTTTCAACCTAAAGTACAACATACACAAGAGAGACCCATTTTAAGTGATATATAATTAGAGCCACACTTCACAAAATAGATGGGACCAAGAATCAGAATGATTTAAATTTTATAAAACATTTAGCCTTGAAAGAAGCCAATCAAGGCGGATATGCTTACCCAACTTTGAATTCAGCACCTGAGAAAAGATGCTAAAATGGGTCCGAAGATCCTTTAATTTTTTGCACAGAAAATCAAGGAGAATTAAATTGCACTTTCATTTCAACCAGCCTGTAAATTATATCTATGCCCCATCCATTGCAAAGTTGGTATTCAGTGTATTTATTCATTTAATTTTATCCTACTTTATTTGGATATCCCTACAACCCAAGGTGGCAGGTATATAGCACATAGATCTCCTATTTTCCCTGGTGAGTTGAGAGAGAGTAAATGGCCCAAAGTCATCCAGCCAGCTATCATGCCTAAGGGTGAACTCATAATCTCCCAGTTTCTAATCCAGCATCTCAAAACACTTTACCAAACTGATTCTAGTTTATATTTTAGTATGCATTTGTATTACTTTTTTGTATTTATTGTATTGCTAAGGAATTAGTGTGATATATTTTGTGTTTCTTAACAGTGGCAGGATAATTGTCTTATTATCACTTCCTGCTATTGTCAAGGTTCAAACAGTGCCCATTCTACAAACATTTAAGCATCAAATTACCACACAGCCACTGACTTCCATATATCATCTATCATATCTATCTACCATATGTCATCTGTCTCTATGCACCTCACGATTTGTAACAAGATTGGTGTGGTTTGGAGAATTATAGAGCAAAAAGGGTTCGGAAAATTATCTTCATAAAGAGTTAAATTACATTTAGCTAATGTGCATCTATTTATAAATAAATACTGTTCTTAGACAGTTCTTCCCCATTCTTTTTTGAAGGGGAAAAAAAGGGGGGGAGGAAATGTTGCCCTGCACAGTATAATTCTGCCTTTCAAATGAGCCATAACCACTCAAAACTCCAAGCAGTGTTCTAAAGTCTTCAAATACCTCAACTTGTTATTCTGATTTTTAAATATGCAAAACTAAACAAAATGAGAAGGACCGATTACTCCACCGGGCATTGATGTCACAAGGATGTTTATCTTGTAACAACTGTGTTTATGAATAAAGGAAGGCTCCCTAATAGCATGTTACAAGTTTTCAACATAAACCAGCATCTTTTATCTTTCAGGTTTTTTAAAATTGTGTCTCCTTAGGCAGTTTAAAGATATATAAAGCTGGTTGATAAATTCTGTCTTTCTTTGCAAGAGCTCATATTCTTTATGGGAGGGGTAAAATGTTCTACTGCACAAGAACCAACAAGTCTGGGCTCTGAAGTGTGGGATTCAGATTTACAAGGCTCGGGTACAAGGCTATTGAGAGTGAGTGAAACAGGGTAACAAATCAACATGACCAGCTGGAGTACACAGGGTTGGAGTATACCTTCAACATAACAATATAAAAAAGCAGTTTCATTTCAATTAGCAACTATGGAAGAATTATTTTTGTCACAAAGTGAGAGAGGGGATGCTAAAGATACATTTTTATACTGGGAGTCCACCTGAGACTGCACAATGGCCTTCTGGCTTTTGAGAACTTGAGAAACCAGCCTCAACTGGCAATTAATATTAGTCATTCATTTTATTGACAGCCAAACTGTGACTAGATAGCACCCACTCCTCAAAATTAAGGATTGGGGGGGAATTCCTATTCTCAGATATTTCTTGAAAGACATTTTAAATTTGACATTCAACCCAGATTTATACATCATGAATTGAATGTTTCTAGGGTTAAAAGAAAAAGGAGAAGCAAATTGTCAGATTCTTATAGAATGGGAAAGCTACCAATTTGCATCGGTCAACATCCAATACACAAATATTAAACTAGTTAAAATACTTTACTTTGCATAATAATAAAAAGCAATGAATACAATCAAAGCATATACATAGCAAAAGAAATACACTGTCTACCTACTACTCAATTATTAAGAGCATCACAACCCCATAATTGATTCCCATAAATAGACAGTTTAAAATAACATTCTCTTATTTTAGAGCCCACCCACTAGCTATACAAAATCTATTAGCTACAGACATCTGGAATCAATGATCACATAATGAATAATACAGTGCCTTAAAATAAACATTTTTACCCAAGTTTGATATTTGAAAATCCCCCCACTGCAAAGTGATTTAGAGAAATGGTTTTTTTTAACTCTAAGTATATAAGTAATTGTTTGATGAAGGGTCCCATGCAACTGTATTTTATAGAGGAGGTGATATTTTAATATTTCGATACTAATAATTCCTTCCCAAAAGTTCTGATCATTTAAAATGATAGAAATTGAGATTGTTGAGATTGAAATTTTTGCTGGTTTCACAGCCAAAAGCTTAAAACAAATACAACAGAGAGGACAAAATAACATGTTAGGAAGTGGGGGGGGGATTTATTTAAATTAAACTTTTAAAAGTTTAATGCCTGGAGTCTAAAAGAAGTTTTGGAAGATTTTCAAAGTCCACTAAGATCATTTGAAAGAACTTACAACCTTGATTTGTCATTCCAGCTTGGATCATAGGGAAAAAAAACTTAATAAATACTATTTACAACAGAAAGATACAAGAGAGTATAAGATATAGGGGAATATAAGCAACCAGATTCTCATATCCACATGAGAATCTGGTATACATTCTCTATAACTAGGCTTAGTGGGTATTTCGGGAGTTGTAGTTTCAACACAGCAAGAAGTCATCAGATTGGGAAAAATTAAACTAAAGTACTGAAAGATGACCCCAATCCTTTTCAGTTTTTACAGAGATGTCACCATGGAAGGAAAGGAATTATGAAACCTCTGAGTCTAGCGAAACCAAAGTTTTTTTGCCAGAACTAACCATTCTTGTCCACTGAGGTTCAACAAAGAACATGTCTACAGTCCAATTCTTCTAGAGAAGATAGGAAAAATGTTGGTTATGGTTTTGTTTTGCCATGATTATGGAAGCTCCAGAAGAGATTTTCACTGAAGTCAACATCCTACCATTGGCGGCTCATCAAAATATTATCAACATAGTTCGTCCCACTATGAATATTATGGTAAAAATCAGGCATGATAGTTACTATTTAAAAAAAAACAGGGCAAGAAAACCAAAGCCACTTTCTCATATAAAAGAAATCAGAGAAGTTGTCCATTCTCGCTATTGAGATTTACTGACAGTGAGAAGTCCTTCTGATCTTTTGTACAAAAGTAAAGATGTAAGGGTGGGAGGGAATGTTCCTTTCTCCTATGATGTAGCATTGACTCTTCTGTCAATTTCAACAATCTTTAGTGTTTCATTTGCATCCAGCTCCGAACTGATTCTATAGGCAGAGAAGAGGAAGAATTCAGGTTACTATAAAGTACTAGTATCAATAAAACCAAACCAAAATAAAATGACTACTTGGGATTTTTTAAATTGTTATTTAATTGAACATTTTAACTTCATTTCATAGTAGCAAGATATCAAGTGATATAATATCCCATTCCCAAATCTTTAGCTTTAAAATGGCAAAGTTTGAATTTGAGACGTGTCATTTTCAGAGTATGTTCTCTCTCGAAAATTGTAACAATTTATTTTTTTAAAGAAATATTTATTAAATTGATGTGCTGCTCATCTCACTGGATGGCAAAGCAACACTGGATAGTTTAATTTACTCCATTCAACTCCAATCTTACCATCTTTTTCCTGGAGGCAAGTCCCACTGAATTCCATGGAAATTGCTTCTGAATAGACAGACACCCACTAGATTATATTATTCATGTCTTCATTTTAATTGCTCAAAACTTCAATTTTCAATTAAATAAAAAGCTATTTCCAATGAATCAGGCAGCATTTTTAAACTCTGAGTTCTTATAAAAATTGCAGATGGCAAGTGTCATTTTTAACATTGCCATCTGTTACAAAAGTGCTTTCTTTGCTAAAGTAATGCCTATTATGGTATAAAAGTTTAGATGATATGGTATACAGAAACCATACTTTTTGTCCTTTGACACAATTACCTTTCTTCTTCTGCAAATGTGTATACATTCAACTGAATAACACTCATACATACAATGAATTAGGTGTGTGTGTGTGTGTGCATGTATGTATGAATGTATTTGTACAGGTATGTATGTATGTATGTGTATAGGTATGTATGTATGTATGTCAGTCCTTATTCTTGCATTGAGCTACAGCCACTCTGGAAAAAGGAAATCCAGACTGCCTCCTGCAGCAGTGGCTATCTAGAAGTTGTTTTCCAAGTGCACAGGCTTTTTGTAGCATTCTTGGCAAGGAATATTTCCCAGGTACTGTTCATTCATCATGCTGACTGGCTCTATTATCTTTCCAATCACTGGCCATGTTTTTTTTCTTGGAAGAAACAAGCAATCTAGAGTGGAGCATAACGACCTTTTAAAAATTTCCTCACACATCTGTAAACAGAGAAGTTAGGTGGACACACTGTATTTCTAGTTGTACTTGTAAATCTGTATAAGAAGAAATACAGCTTATTGATTTCTAAATAAAGCTCCATGTTTTTGCTGGTAGAAAAGTCCAATGGGAAGAGTCAACGGCTTCACTCTGCTGGAGAAATAATTATACAACCAAATAAATAACATTTATTCCCTGCCTCAGTCACCTTGTAGCTAAATAGGTACTAGGTCATACTGCATCCCTGAAAAATCTCACTGCGTTTTTCTTCTCCTTTGAAAGTAAATTATTTGTCACCAAGTTGAATGGAAACTAGTAGAAAAAAACTAGTAGATATTATTTCTCTGCCATTTACTAAAGTAGATATTTTTTCTTTCCCAGTATCTTTCTTCAAAACCAAACACTTACAATGGGCTGTTGAACCATCTATGTTCGTTTCCATGCTCATTTTGCCAAATACTCACCTGTGCTGCTGCAGCCCCACCAGCAATGACTTTTCTAGCCTTGTCTCGTTGGCTATTGTGATCTCTGTAATCTGACTGGGTTGTGACTTGGACATGGGTTCCAAAGATAGGGTTTTGGAGGCATCCAGGTGCCTGTCCCAGCCATTGCTGTGATCTGACAGGGGCTGTTCCTCCAATGGATAAGGCCCCTCGTAAGTCAAGAGGCTCCTTGATCTCACTGCAGAGAGGAAAAAAAAACAAGGAAGAAATGGAGTGAATGAACAGCCAATCTAACACCTATGAAGGCAAGAAACTTTACTTGGCTTGACGGCATTCAACAGCTTTAGCAAAGAAGAACATTTTGGCTACAGATGGTGGATTTCAATATAAAAAGCTGCCTTAGATAAATGGCCCATCTAAGTCCAAATATTAGGTCCAAATATTATGTGGCACTTGATAGCAGAGTTATTTTGTAACCCTGCTCTCAAGAGATCCCAGTCAAAAAGAAATCATCAGAGGTTGACTTCAAAATCTTCTCAAATATAATACTGATTCCTGCTGTTATATTTACATATGTTATTTAATTCATACAAAGTTGCCTTTTCCTGGGTTTTTTCACCCCAAAATTGGATACCTTTCAAATCTCTTCAATATCAACTCCTAGATTTTGCTCCCAGACATTGAATCTATTTGAAGGACAATTGTCTAGAATTAAGCAGTGGAAGATTCTTCCCCTTTTTCCAAATGGCAAACATTTTAAATTAAACAAAATAGGTTATATCCATGTAAGGTACCTCAAAACTGAGAACTAGAATTCTTTCCAAAATGTTCAAACTGGGCCATCTCACTGAGCGGTTCCCAGTCTTAGAATCTCCCATCCCAAATATAAGGGTTTTTTTCTGATAAAGCAACCTAATTCTGATACTTTCAACATATATAAGGAAAGCTCAAAATTAGCAGAAGTGAATGTGTAAAAGGATGGAGTGACTGCAGCCAACAATATATGCCTGGTAGATTATGGTAAAGAACAACCTCTTGAAAAGGTGATGGACAACCTATAGCTTTCAGATCATACACAAACCCAAACCCCTCCTTTTAGTCTCCAAGAGTTGCAGTGCTTCACACACAAACACACTTTCCAGAGATTCCAGTGATGTATCTAAATCATTACTCCATCCATTACGGTCTTGGCTATCTCCTGATAAAAAAAGGTATGGCCACTAGTGGTTTCTCATCCCTACTTTAAAGGTTGTACATTAGATATTTTCTGATTACCCAGTTTCCTTTCACTAGATCCTTTTACTGTACCAACAGATCTATAAAATAGACTTCATTTGTATACCTGCATCTTGATTTACCAGTCAGCATCAAAATCTAGCCAGATACAACCATGTGCACCTGTCCTACAATATAGAAGACTTTTTCAGAATAGGTCCCAGATGCTCTTTGTTATGGCTCTGTGGTGTTACTACAGGAGACACAGCAAGGGAACATAGTGGTCCATTTTTTTTCTCTATTTACAAGTGGAAGAAAAAATTTCCCCACACCAATGCTTAGATAATTAACATATGACAGCTTCACATATGATAATCTTACTATCATGGAATTACTTTTGCTGTTGAGCCTGTTATGTGTATTATAGTCTGTACCAATGACAATAAAGAGATCCTGTATCCCAGCGGTGAAATGCTTCCGGTTCAGACCAAATCACCCGATCTGATAGCCATGGTGGCGAGTGGTTTGGAGACCAGTAGGAAAAATCCCTCCCCTCCCCACCCCACCCCCCATGCCCAGCTGAGCTGTGTGATCATCAGAGGGTTGTTGTTGTTTTTTTTACTTTTAAAAGTAAAAAAAAAAGCCTCTGATGATTAGGCAACTCAGCTGGGATTGTCAGAGCCTTTTAAAAGCATTTTTTCTACCTCTTCAGCTGAAGAGATTGTAAAAAAATGCTTTTAAAATGCTTTTAAAAGGCTCTGACGATCCCAGCTGAGTTGCCTGATCGTCAGGCAACCTCTTCGTCTTCAGCCGAAGAGGTTGTAGAAAAAATGCTTTTAAAAGTAAAAAAAAAAAAAAGTTGACCATGCCCACCCAGTCACATTACCACCCCCCCAAGTCATGCCCAGAGAACCAGTAGTAAATAATTTTACATTTCACCACTGGTGTATCCCCTAGTCCAACAATTGCAGAAGGGAGGATAAGTTATACACGCTAAGAACAAAGTCTTAATTAGGATAACTTTGGCAGTTAGTCAACTATCTGGGTTGTGATCAAGACATTCACAAGATCATCAAACCGTCTCCAGTGTTATGACTCCCATATTCTGAAAAAGTATAAAAAGTGGCAAGGTTGAAGACTTAGGAAAGTGCTGTGTATCATCCAGGTGGTGCCAATGGATCTCTCCTCTGCAGTTTCAGTGGTTCCTGAGCAGTTGAAAGGACTGGCATATTTTATTTTTCCTTCTGTAAACTCTCTGAAGTTTACAGAAGCTTAAAACTCTATATTCAATGAAATCTACCTGGCATTCACCCTAGTGTGAGCCTATTGTCAGGTCCTAGAATATATTAGTTACTGGTTGGTCACTGGTCCCAACACAAGCTCCCAACTTGTGACTATTGGTTATACGAACTGGGGGTGGGGACTAGAATTATAGTTTAAAAGTTTTTGAGTACCTACGATGAGAAAAGATGCTTTACAAACGGACAACATTAAAACCTCCTGATTTTGCACTCACCTATTGATGCTGTATATGACTCTGGTGTAGAATGTTGGGTTGGCAGCACAGCTTTTGTGATGGAGGAATGAGGCCCAAAACTCTGCGAAAAGCTGCCCAAAATAATTGCAAAGCATAATACTACAACCTGGGGGGAAAAGCACATGTTTTATGTACATGATAAGAATTAAAGTCATCCAACCAATACAATACAAGTTAAATATAAAACCAACAAAAACTACGCTCCAGAAGTCTTCTCTTCTCTTGCTTAGTTGAAATAATTCTCAGGTGCAATGCTGGTTTAGCTTTACAGCTAGACCTCAACTTACTACCATTTCTTTAATGTTGGTTCAAAGTTACAACAGCCTCAGAAAAAGTGACCTATGAGCCGTCCTTGAAGTTATGATAGCCACATAATCACAATCCATGTGCTTAGCAAATGGATTGCATTTTACAATGGATGTAGCATGATCACAATTTCTGACTTTTCCAGCCAGCTTTTCACAGACAAAATTAATCAGGAAAGCCAGGTTTGCTTAACAACCAGGTGATTCAATTAATAAACATATGATTTACTTAACAACCATAGTGAAAATGGTTGTGAAATCGAGTGGGTGACTTGCTTAAAGATTGCATTGTTTTGAGACTGAAATTTCAGTCCTAATTGTAGTCATATGTTGAGGACTATCTGTACTAGAAACATATCTTTTTTTAGCCTGGCAATTCTAGACGCTTTAAAACCATTCTATTCAGTTGAGATATTATTTTTAAAAAGTATCCAAAATTTTTATTGGTTTTATATTACCACTCCTACCATTTCACCTGTTCCAATGAGTTCAGAAAGGAACTTAACTAAATCTACTGGAAGCACAAATGCTCCATAAAGAAAAATAATAATCTGAGAAAAAAGGATCTTGAATGGGTAGATAAACCATAACTAACTATATTCTCAGTTGTTAATCCAACAAAAATTAGCCTGAACCCCATTTCAATGTTCATTTAATTAGTAAAGCTACCCTATAAGCAGATGGTGCAGATTTCCTGGGATAATAAGACTTCTGACTAATCGAACTGCTTCCTCCCTGCCCAAAGACATCGAAACATTAGGAAGATAAGTTTGCAGGCTAACACTCTTTTTTAATTAATTTTTCTTATTAATTAATTTTTCTAACATTGACATTCACAGATGATATCTGTGCTGCTAGCTACCATAATAATTGTGTTATTTCAATCTATCTCATGGTCTCCGAACTTCCATTTCACCATTAGCATTTCTGTCTAACATTATCTCTATGCACCAAACTGAATGCTACATATAACAACCATTGCAACCTAATGCTGTCCTAAAAAACCCACTGCAGACTTAGCCATCACCATCAGGGCAAATTCAATAGATCACCATTTATACAGTTATAATCAAAAGAAAGGAAGACAGTCTAATCAAAACCTAATCCTTGTAGGAGCAATAAGAATTTAAACAATTGCCCCCACCAAGTTCTCAATGTAGATCTTTTCTTCCCATACCTGGAATTTACTTGGTAAAAAAATATAGATAGTATTTGGTTGGGGGTTACATCTTATTTGGTCTGTAATCAAAGCCAGTCTGGTATATTGTTTCAAATGCAGATCTGAACCCTCAGTCACAGAAACTTACAGAGTAACCTGGGACAAGTCACTTTTATTCAGCCCAATGTTGTTGATGGAAGTGGCGAGAAATGCAAGAGAAAGTGTTCTCTACTCTGCTTGAAGCAGAAAGCTGAATATAAAAGAAAGAAAGCAGTGCTACATGAAGAGCAAAACGTGGGTACCTAGACATTTATTCCTCATACCGTGACAGCATAAGCTGCATAGAAATACCAGAGAATGATAAGTGAAAGCCCTAACGGACCATCAGGGATGAAAAGTTGCTTACCATGAGACACGTCCCTGTTTGTGTACTAGCAGCTTTACAGGACCGTGACACTTTGCCAGCTACCATGGTTTGGAGCCTCTGTAATTGCTGCAGGAGTGTTCTGAGAGACACAGGAGCAGGAATCAGTGAATAGGTCAATTAAGAACATAAACGCCCTGGTGGATCAGATTACAGGCCCATTTAGCCCATTCTCCTTTTCCCACAGTGGACAATCTAATGTCCCTGTGAAATGTGCAAGGACAATACATGAAACATAGACAATAGACAACAAAGGAGAACATTTGTAGCTCGGGGTTGAAATGAGAGGTCCTTGGTGTTCTCTTGAGCTCCTTGCAAGAAAACAACCAAGTTCAGAGACCATCAAGGAACCCCTCATCACAGAGACACCCTAACTACTAGCAACCTTATCTCCCATGAAACTTTCTAATCCCTAATTCTACCCTTGTTGAGAACCACCAGTACAGCTTGTGATAGCAAATTCTATAGTTTAAGTCTACACGGTGTGAAGAATCGGTTTTCACACATCCTTCCAATTTTTTTTGCCCTTATGGTTTCTCAGATGTATTAGATATGTTGAGATTTTTAATACTTCGAGACCTGTCAGGAAGAATACACCCACATAATAAACCCTACAAGAGGAAAGAAAATATTATTTTTCTTTTCTTGGGGGCTGCTCAATAGTTGCAGTTTGATCCAGTTTTTACACAAAATGAAGTTCTAGGGGAGCCTTTCCCAACACTGTATCTCTGAGACATGCAACACATCTATTAAACTTCAGTTAATCCTGTGAATTGTGGCTTTATGGGACCTGAAGTCCAGGGCTCATCAGATCTAAGGCTCATCCAGATTTTTGCCAAAACTGATGTGGTAGCCCTGATTCAACACATCTGGGAAAATACAATTTTGAGCAAGACTAGATTAGGGTTGTTAACAAGGAACAATATTATATGTTTAAGTCACAAAGAATAGAGATTTTCTATACTTTATGGCTATTGTATATTCTCCCTATTGGGGGGGTTATTTTATTATTTACCATTTTTCCCTTCATAGATAAAACATAATTGCATTAACCTATCAATATCAATCTTTTCCTGATTTGGAAATTTATATCAAACTATTTAGCCTGATAGAAGCCTTCCAGGCAGAAATCTGGCCAGTTACCATAATCTGTTCTTTGTTAAAGCCGCCAATTCTTAGGCCTATCTGCATTCAAAGCAGGTGTTCTGGCACTGAGTTACGGTCTCTCCGTTCCATAGGAAATTCAACCCAAAATCACTGATTTATCCTTGCCTAGCTTGAGAATATTTGCTTATGTGCTACTTAAATTATTGCTTTCTCCCGCCAATTTCAGATGCCAAACCCATAGCAAAAGGGGAAGGGCAGCTTACAAAAGAGGAGTACATCCTACTCTTCAGTTTGCCAAAATCCCTTTCCACATGCACAGCAGCTGAAAAAGGTATAGGAATCTGAATTTGCTAGGGTAATGCAGAGGTCTGCCTTCCAAATGCAAAACTTATACATGGAGACACTAAACTCTGGTTCATCTAGGAAAGGAATGATTGCACACTTTTATTTAAATGCTTTTGTTTTTTCTTTAGACCTTTTAAACAGCCATAACTGGCTGTTTAAACTATGCCAGATTCACTGCCTTAATCCGTTATTGCACAGAAAGTTGACAAAATATACGATCAGTAATGGAATGTGAACCTCCTGAAGGATTTTGCTCAAACTTGCCACTTCGTTTGTCAAAAAATGATAAGTGCCTTTCTTGTTGCTGATACCTGACTATCCGAGACTGCACTGACAGCCCACGCTGTGAGAAGCAGTAGGCGCAGAGAGCTTTGCCCAATTTTCCGTTGCTTGCAAGATTTATTTACTGCAGTGTTTCTGTGTCACGCTCTCAGTTTTTCATACAGTATCCAAAGCAGTTTACTGAAATCATCCACACGAATCACATGCGCACCAACAGATCATTTCCAAACTCCACAGAGAACATTCTATTATCAAAGGAGTAGAAATTCTGGGGGATTCTTCTCCGAACCACAAGTCCCAGCCACTTCAATAAAACCACTGACTTCCTGCTTCTTCCAGTTCATCCAGGTAGCCCTCAAGTTACAGCCATTCCTTTAATGACCATTCTAAATTATGATGACAATGGTAAAAGTCACCTATGACCAGTTTTCACAACTTACAACTGTTGCGATATCCCCATAGTCACGGGATCAAAATTTGGCAACTGGCATGCACAGGTAGTCCTTGAATTACGACCACAGCTGACCTCAACATTTCTATTGTTAAGTGAGACATTTGTTAACTGAGTTTTGCCCCATTTTACAACCTTTCTTGCCACAATTGTTCAGTGAATCACTGTGGCTGATAAGTTAGGAACACGGTTGTTAATGGAATCTGGCTTCTCCATTGACTTTGCTTGTCAGAAGGTTGCAAAGGGGAATTACATGACTTTTGGGACATAGCAACGGTCATAGATATGAGTCTGTTGCCAAGCGTCTGAATTTTGATCCTATGATCAGGGGACCGCTACAAAGATCATAAGTGTGAAAAACGTAAGTCACTTTTTTCAGTGCTGTTGTAACTTTGAACAAGCACTAAATGAACTGTTGTAAGTCGAGGACTACCTGTATTTATGACAGTTACAGTGTCCCAGGATCCACATTCGTAACTTTCCCACCTGGCTTCCGAAAAGCGAAGTCAATGGGGGAAGCCAGACTTGCTTAACAATTGCATCATTCACTTAACAACTGCAATGATTTGCTTAACAACAGTGGGCAAAAAAAAAAAAAAAAAAAAAAGAACGTGGGACACAAGTCACTTGACATCTGTCTTGCTTAGCAGTGGAAATTTAGCGCTCAATTGTGATCGTAAGTTAAGGACTACCTGCAATTTGGCTCCCGTAATAATAGTGGAACAATGCAGGAATTTTAGATCCTGGTTCTAAAGGATGCTATGATTAACTAATGGGACTGATTTCGTATCCCATTCTTGGGAGGTCATCTGGGCCTTTTTGGAAATTCCGATCTAGTGACACATTTATACCAAAATAATTTAGCTGGTTGGTTTCCTGGCCATTCCAGTTTTGTTCAGTTCAAAATATAGGATGGAAAGAAAGGGTTGTTTTTTTTGTTTTGTTTTTTTTTAACTTGAATTGCATATTTTACCTGTTTGTATTCTCCAGAACTTCCACTTTCTTGCGAAGCTCACTGTTCTCAGTTGAGCAGGTCTCAACCCTTGGAAATCAAATGACAATCAAAGGTTTAACGTTCTGTGATCGGTTAACCAACAATAATGATACATACCTTCTGAACTGCCATTAGGATTAAATAAGGATTTGCTGTGAGATTTCCATTTATCAAACTGGCCTTTGATTTTATAACCAAGAATAGCTTGTGCTGTAGACAAACCCTGAGTTTAGGAAGGATGGTGAAACCTTTACCATATTGAGAAATAAATGAAATAAGTCTTCTTTTACCAGCACATTCTGTTCCAAGTTTTATTCTCAGCCTGGGCATATTAGATCATGGCTGCTATGCTAGTATTATTTCAATATCTTTATATATTTATTAGGCATAGCCTGTTCCTTATGCCATCAATAAATTTGAATTCCCCCCTCTTAGTAGCCGCTAGGGGGCATAGAAGGCACATGTACTTTCAAATTTTGGAGGCCACAGTGGTTCCTTTCAGCACAGCAAGGCAACCTCTCAAGAACTGGATCTCTTTAAATTGAATTAGGCCCTTGGCCCATCTACCCTCCTCAAACAGCTTGCTTTCTAAAGGGAATTCTTTTCTTTTTTTTCAAGAAACTACTTTTCATTGAGATTTTAAAATAACATTGGTGGCAACTATATATTAGGGCTTTATTTCTAGCAGTTAACAATAATTAAAAAATAATCAAAATCAAGGAGTTCCAGAAATATGTGAGATGCTGTGTTCCTGCAAAATTTAGTCTAAGCTTTCTTCTTGATCACAGATATCCTGCAAACCAGTGGTAGGATTCAAGTAATTTAACAACCGGTTCTCTGCTCTTATGATTTCTTCCAAAAGCCAGTTTGCCAAACTGCTCAGAAAGTTAACAACCGGTTCTCCCGAAGTGGTGCGAACTGGCTGAATCCCACCACTGCTGCAAACCATGTCTTCTCTTACAACTGGGATCTAAGTTTCGGTTTTGTCCACCTTCTTAGAAGTTTGATCAAAGGAATCTACTGCTCACCTCTTCTCCAGGCTGTCCATGTATTCTTTCTTTTTCCTCCTGCTTTCTTGGGCAGAAATCTAGAAGAGAAAATAGCAGCACCCTTCACAAAACCAGACCAAACCAAACCAACAGGGAAAGAAAGAAAAAACTATGGTTACTCAGTAATAGAATACAAAAATTCTACAAAACTATGTTCCCTTTGGAGGTTAATCTTAGGACAGAAAGGCAGTTAAAATATTTTTAATTCAGCTGCAGGCAAACTTGGAGGCAGAGAACAGCAAGCACAGACATAGTTTACACCCACAGAAAGACTGCAAAGACGTGAATGGCTTTTAAGAGTGGAAAATTCACAGAGGGACAATAGTCCATTAGGATCATCTTTCCTACTTGCTGGAAAAATTGAAAGATGGAAAAAATAGTGCTAGGGGGAAGGATGTTGTAGGAACAGATGTGTAAGAGACCAAATTGCCGTACCTTGTTCTTGATCTTTCTACGGATTTTCTTCAGTGCTTTCTCTTCTGCTTTGGTGAGGGGAAGTTTTGTAGGGATGGGATAGCCTTCTGCTATCAAAGTTCTCTTCTCCTCCTCTGTCAAGATTAGAGGACCTGTGCCCTGAAGTTTCTTTGACAAGAGGGTGAGGAGGGGAAAAGGGAGAAAAATGCATGGTAAGCATGGGTAACGTTCTCTTAAATATTAAATTTATGATCATGGGACCAAACAAAAAGATTAGAATTAAATATGCAAGCCAAGCAGGAACTTCTATTCTCCAAAGCGATACAGACTTGGTTTAAAGGACCACTGCCCAATTAATATAACAGATTCAATTAATACAACAGACTCAAGAATTTCAATCCACACTAAAATGTTTGCTTGAAGGAATAAAGCGCACTTATTTTGCTTTTTAAGTTACTAGAAGCATTTATATTGACAATGCTTTATTTTAAATTAACGTTCCAATTCATCAAGACATTTCCTAATCAATGACATGTTGATGTTTCGATGAAGTCTCATTCGTCATCTTCAAACTGGTGCTTAAGGCTTCGTGCTTTGCTCGCACACTCCCCACCTTGACCAATCTGCAAACACTCACTCCATCTACCAATCAAGATGCAACCATACAGCCAACCAACCCCCTCATAGCAACACTCCCCACCTCCCCACCAGTATTTATAGAGAGACGGCAGCTCTGACCACGTTTTGCTCACACAAGCACAAAGCCGAAAAAACCAGCCTGAAGATGATGAGTGAGACTTCGTCGAAACGTCTCCAAGATACTCTACTCTCAACCTTACACGGGAAAAGACCCAAAAATAAATCAATATATTTTATATATATTATATATATATAATATATATATAATATATATATATATATATATATATATATATATATATATATAATATAATATAATATAATATATTATATATATTATATATATATATATTCCTCAACTTATGACTGTAATGGAGCTTGAAATTTCCATTGTAAATTTCCATTGTAAGTTAAGGCACCCTCATGACCAACCCAATTTTACAACTTTTTTTTTTTGCAGAGATCACAAAGCAAACATGATGGTTGTAAAGCAAGTCCCTTCATTTCTTTGGGAGGTGTGTGTATGTGTGGGTGGATGGGTGGGTAAAAATTGGCTGAAAGGGTCTGAATCCAGCAAAAAAAAAGTTGTAAATCAGAGACACATGACTGCAGAATGCTGCAGCCAGCAATAAAAGCGCCCAAAATGCGCTCATGTAACCATGGGGAGAGGGTTCATCGTCAGAACTCTGAAACCAGGTTGTAAGTACCATTTGAGGGATCTGTCCTGATTGGTTGCTAAGAAGCTGGTCATTAAGCAAGGACTGTTTGTAGACCAGGGGTGTCAAACTCAATTTCATTGAGGGCCATATCAGGGCTGTGGTTGACCTCGGGGGGGGAGGGGCATGGCCGACTGGGTGGGTGTGGCCAACTGGGTGGGCATGACCACTCTCCAAACTGCTGGCATGTTTCCTCTTCGCATTGGGTAGACTGGGCCAAAGCCACGCTAACACGATCTTTCCTCTTCACATTGGGTAGACCAAGACGGCTCCGCAGGCTGGATGCGACCACATTGCGGGCTGCATCTGGTCCACGGGCCTTGAGTTTGACACCCCTGCTGTAGACAAATGGGAATGGCTATGAATTAAATGCCTGGAACATTCTAACTACACATTCTGAAGGCAGCCTTATTTTAATGCATTCTTCAATATCTAGATCCTCTTAATTACTTTTCTACACTTGTAACAATATTCTGAAGCATAAAAAATGAGGCATTTGTTAATGGGACAAATCATCATTTCCATTACCAATGTTTTGATATCAATCAATGTACCCAATTAATTCAAACAAAATGCATTAATGAAAAGAAAAAGGCAGAGACCACTGTCTCTTACATGTGGTGCTGTTAAGAGAGGTGAATTGGTAAGGGCGGAAGCTGTGCGTGATGTCACTTTAACAGTGGCCTGCAAGTGGGTGGGACTTGATGGTGGGAGGGACCGGGTTGGGCTTTGTCCACCCTCAGAATCACTACCATGGCTGCTGGGGGGTGTTGGAGGCATGTGTAGAGTATCCACCACTGCAGGAGAAAAACAAGAGGAGGAAGAATAAAATAGAGAGATTGTTTTAAAATATCAGAAAGAAGAATAGTCCTGGTTATTAGATGCTATGATTCAAAAATCCTGAGTTTCAGGTAAATCTTTAGGGATTCAAAGTCTCTCTTCTACTGTACTTTATCTCACTCATGTGATTGAGTTTGAAAAATATATAGTTTTGTTTTGTAAATCATAAACTTCCTGGATGTCCAAACTAGGAAAGTATGGGCTAAGGAAAGTTTATAAATGCCAATCCGATTTATGAATGCATATGAAACAAAATGTTAAAAAGTTGTGATATTTATGTAGTTACTTACCAAGCACATCTAAATTATAACCAGTAACCAGTAAATTATAACCAGTAACCAAAATATCTTTACAATCCCCAAGGCATGTCACAACTTTTTCCAAACTAATGTTTGGAAATTTAAAATTGAATCATTTAACACACCCTAATTTTTCACCCCTTAGTTTGTATATGAGGTTTAAATCGTTATTTCCAAGGGCAGACATCGTAGAAAAATAGCTGAATTAAATAATATCTTTCTCAAACAAGTGTATGAAAGGAAGAGTGAATAAATTAGTTACATCTGAACCAAAGACTATGTATAAAGTTTAACAACAACAAACATAAAATCCAAGATTCTAACTCAAAATTTGAAAATAAGTATCTCTCTAGTAAAGCAATTATATCATTATAGTGGAAAATGGTATGCTTCTTCACATTCCAGGCTGGAATGATACCATTATGATCTACCTGTCTGTCTGTCAGTCTGTCTATTTGTCTACCTATCATCTTCCAGAAAAAGTCACTTCCATATTATTGGCAAGAAAAGCACATTTTTTTTACATAATCATCAGGAGATGAACAGTCTTTTAACTTTTCATTCACTCATTCGTTCATTCATTATTTCTCAAATTTATATAGCTGTCCATCTCACAAAGAAGTGACTCTGGGCAGTGTATCACAAAGTACTATTGCATAACTAGAGAAACGCTGTGAAAACTCAATTCAAATGAATTATACATTGAATTAAAATTGTAACTTGAAAAAGGAATGCTAACTACACTGTGAAAACCAGATTTCTGTGTCTGCAATTTTAGTAGGCAATAGACTAAAGAACCAATATTCTTAACTTCTAAGAAAAGCTTAGCTTAACAGAAAAGAGCAGACCACTATAGAGGCCAATTATCCTTTCTTGATCTTAGTTTACTATCCTGGTTTGTTAAGAAAAAATTTCCTGCTTCAAATTAATAGTAAACTCTGGCTTAATACAAACATGGATGAAAGAAGAGGAAAAAGAGGAGAACTGGAGATTAAACATTCCCGCATGATCCTCATCTGCAACTCCAAGATTTCATAAACAAATGTCTATGTGCAAAGATCATAAAGATACAGAATTGTATCAACAATGTCATGTTGTGACACAGGTTTTTTAAAAAGGCAGGGCTTCAACTGGGTCATTTCCCTCCCCCCCACCCCCTTGTAGACACACTTGTATAAAAGAGATTGGAATTGTTGGTACCTGCCAAGATCGACAGAAAAAGGACACTAATAAAACCTGAGTATCCTTTAGCACTTTTCACATTGTAATTAGGTGGCTCAGAGGAAAAAAAGAGCACCTTAAACTCATTGCATTCTTCCTTTGTCAATGGCTATGAGCAGGCAAGACTCGTTTCTTGGCAGGGGCACCCTAAAACCTTCAATTATCTCCTGGTCCTCTCCCCACCCTCCTTTTTTTAGCTAAAAGAACAGTTTCCTTGGGACACAGTTTCTCCGTGTGTCTACTGGATAATAATTCTAAACCATACACATTCCTGATCAAAAATAATGTTCTTTCTTACCAATCATTATACAGAGGAAAACTCTACGCTAAATAACAGACCTTCCTTGGATGAAAGGTTCAGAAACTGATCCACTTCATGTGGCTCCAATTTAATCTCAGGAAGAACGTTGTGACTCTCTGATTTAGTCTGAAAGACAAGAAATTCAAAAAGAAATAAACATCAGGGCAGATTTTTATCCCTTTTCTGCTTTATTAAATAACATGAAAGCATGTGTGGCACCACTTTCTTCATTAACTCTGGGTGGACATCAGCTTTCTGATACCCTCCTTGTGCTGCAAGGTGCCATTGCAAGCATTGCAAAAGGCAGCCTTACTCAGAATAGCTTACATCCTGAAACAATACTTTTATCATCAAACATCCACATCTATTTATCCCAGGTCTTTGGGAAGGGTCTTGTAAGGTGGATAAAAATGCCAAATCCAGGCTAAACAGCTGGCTGACTCTGCAATGAGCCATAATTTATTAAATGGAGAACCATTTTCAGATGCTCCTGAATGGTGTCTTCCACATGGGATATGTAGATCAGAAATGCAAAGCTGGCAAACAAGTCTTCTGCTTGGTTTGTCATCGTAGAGAACGGCAACAACTGGCACAAAGCAATTCTGTCATTAAGCGCTGCAGTTGTTAAGTGGTAAATCACTTGACCACAATGGACGTATGACCTTATTTCTCCTTCAGTTGTTAAGTAAAACATCATGTGTGACTGGGATACAGAATTTTACTTCTGCCTTCTCTATCACCTTAGTCTCAAATTAGATAAGGCACTATGTTTCTCAATGTGTAGGGCAGGGGTGTCAAACAAGGTGCTTAAAGCTGGCTCGTGGGGCTGACCTGGAAAATAGCAAAGGAGCGGCCCGCAGTGCCTCTGGCAGCCAAAATGGGTGGTGCCCCCACACACACCCCATTTTGGCCAGCAAAGTGCTGAAGGAGGCCATCCAGGCTGTAAACGGGGCACAGGGGGCCCTCACGCAGGCTCCCCCCGCACCCCATTTTGGCCGGCAGGGGGCTGCAGGAGGTGTTCTTCCCATCTCCCCATCTCCTCCCCCCCCCCCCCGCAGCTGGCCTGCAGAGGACTACAATGTTGATCCGCCCCTTGAAGAAATCCAGTTCGACACCCCTGGTCTAGGGACATTACACATTTGCTAATCAAGACTTTAAGTAAGAAACCATACTGGGCCATCATCCTGCATCAGTGGCTCTTCCCCCTCCAGGATGGTGGGGTTGGGCGAAGCAGTAAGACTGCCTGAGGGAGCAAGGCCAGATGCTTCAGTCACTGCTGGTTCTGTCTTTATGTTGGCTGACGTCAGCTCTGATCCCAGGCACCAGTCTTCATTTTCCAAGTCAGCTGGTGGAGTGAGAAATGAAAACAAAGCACACATTAAGAGCCAGAAATGGACAGATTTCCACAGATATCGAAAGGGGGCCAGGGGGAGGAAACCAGAGAATGCAAATCCAAGCTAAGGAGAAGAGAAGAGAGGAAACATGACCGAGAAAGCATTTAATTCATTAAGCAATGCTTTCTATCTCCTCTTTCAGGCTTTTATTTCAGAGAGAAACCTGGGGCTTTAAACTGCAGCCTCTACACAGCCCTGGGGTGAAGGTGAATTGGCTGAGGACCCAAAATAAGGTAATTACTGAAAATTGCCTAGAAAAAACCTTCAACAAGACTAAACAAGCGATCAGACAAGCAGCCGGAGGTCTGTGTTAAAGCCAACCAAACCACTGCTTAGTTCCCCATCTCTGCCACTTAGGCTGTTCAGCTTCCCTTCAGCTCCTGAGAATTGAAATATTTTAAAACGAAAGATTGTTCTGCTGTCTTAAAATTCTAGTCTCTTCCTTAGAGCTTATTGTGAAAGGAGAAGACAGTGGGGAATAAAACTCATGGAACTGTGAAAGCCTTGGTTGATTTATAAACTATCTTTATTTTATTTTTATTTTAAAAAAGAGAGAGAACGATAAACAAAATCATTGGAAAATAAAGCAATGTGGCCTTAAATGGAAAACAACAACAACAATAATAAATAGAAGTTTAGAAACAGCTGCACAGTAATCAAGATTACTGCAATACAAATCAAGATTTTGTAAAGGCCCTTTTAAAATATATACATTTGCTGAAATATACTGATTTGCTAAATAAGTACATAAATAGCATTTGCTAAATAAATAAGAAAAGATATTCTACAATCTGGCTGGCACAAACAAAATTTTTTTTTTCATAATTTTCCTACCCAACATTTTTTATGGTAATGAGTCTAAAACTGAAGCTGTATCAAACATGTTCAAGGAGAATAAGGTCATTCTTGACATAGTCACAAACCATTGGCAGACTCCTTCCCCAGCCCCCATCTTTCAAAAGCACTGAGACTCCAAATTCCTGAATTTCCAGCCAGCTGTCTGTGGACTAACTGGGCCAAGAAAAGCTAATTTAGGAATTTAAAACAAACGTTGGTGACCAGGGGCTGCGCTCTCTTTGGGGTCATTCCTGAGCCCCCAAGATCAATTTCTGAATTTTTAGCAGTTAATTGATTGATAATGACAATGGATCTTAATATGAGTTTTCTCTGAACAAAAATAAGTAGAATAGGTATGTTAAATCTTCAATAGGTATAGCACATTTTTTACTTTCTTAAAAAGAGACTTTCTCTTAGCATTTTTTTAAAAAAAGGAGACATACCCTTAGCCATTTTTTTCTTTATTTAGAAAGAAACCATTTAAAAAATTTTTTAAAAAGAGAACAGAAGGGCCAAACATTCCACTTTGTCCTCTGTAGGTACATCACTGCATCATCACCTTGTTTACTGCAGCTGATTTTATTTTTAAAAGGGTACAGGTAGTCCTCAGTTTATAACCACAATTGAGCCCAAAATTTTTGTTGCTAAGACAGTTGTTGAACGACTTTTAGCCCATTTTACAACCTTTCTTGCCAGTTATTAAGTGAATCACATCAATTGTTAAGTTAGTAACATGGTCACTAAGTGAATTGGCTTCCCCATTGATTTTGCTTGTCAGAAGGTCGCCAAAGGTGATCACTTGCCCCCAGACTTTGCAACCATCATAAGTATGAGTCAGTTGCCAAGCATCTGAATTTTGATCACATGACTGTGGAGATGTTGTTATGGTTTTAAGTGTGAAAAACGGTTGTAAGTCACTTTTTTCAGTCCTGTTGTAACTTTGAACAGTCGCTAAACGAACGCTTGTAAAACAAGGACTACCTGTACTACACCTAGGAAAAGACTAAAACAGGGGCTTCTAAAAGAGCCAAAATCAGCACCATAAGACTACTAGTGGAGAAGTGCAAAGGAAACTGAACCAAATTGTTGAGAGATGGAGGCCTCCTTTAAGACTTTTAAAATTCTAATTACAATGCTCCTTAACCCATTTCCAGCAACAGCTACTTAGATGCTTCTTGGAGGCCCTTTTGTATATTTCAAATCACCAGCAAGTTATACCGCATCAACTCAAAAATTAAAAACTCCTTTGGATTACAGGTAGTTCTTGACTTACAGTCATTCATTTAGTGACCATGTGAAGTTACAATGGCACTGGGTATGTGTTTACAATGGTTGCAGTGTCATGTAATCGCCATTTGCAACCTTCCCAGCTGGCTTCCAACAAGCAAAGTCAGATTCACTTGGCAATAGCAACAGCACTTTGACTTATATACCACTTTACAGTGCTTTACATCCTTCTCTAAGCAGTTTATAGAGTCAGCATATTGTCCCCAACAATCTGGGTCCTCATTTTACCCACCTCGGAAGAATGGAAGTCTGAGTCAAGCTTGAGCCTGGTGAGATATGAACTGCCAAATTGCAGCCAGCTGGCAGTCAGCTCAAGTAGCCTGCAGTACTGCACTCTTAACCATTGCGCCACCCTGGCTCCTTTAAGTTGTTAGCAGTCACTTAACAACCTCATCATAATTCACTTACCAACCGCAGTAACTTGCTTAATGGTAACAAACAAAGCAAGGGTGAAATGCTCCCGATTCGGACCGGATTGGGCGATTCGGTAGCGATGGGGGCGGGTAGTTCGGAGAACTGGTAGCAAAAATCCCTGCCCCCACCACCCCCGCCAATCGCTCACTCCCCACTTGCCTACTTGGCAGCTTGCTGCTTCTTTTGGGCTCACTCACTTTTCCTGCCTTGCTTCGGCTGCTGCAATCAATTGCATCAGCTAGCAACTCAATGTGCCTGCCTGCAATCCATCTCATCGGTGAGCAACTCAATCTCCCTGCCTTGTTCCTTCAATTGGGTAAGTAACTGGGGGGGGGGGAGCTTTAAAAAATAGTTAATTGGGGGGTGGAGCTTTTTTTTTTTAGACATAGCAATTTAAAGTTAAGGAAGTTTTAAATTTAGCTGCTTTTATCTAAAAATATACATAAAATAAAATAATAAAATCTTTGTGCAGCTTTCTGAGATTTGATGTTTCTGTAGTGTTTCACTCTAACTATCTCACAAAGCTGTATGTGGCATTTTGCGTGTGTGTGAGTCAGTTGTGTTGTGTTGTGTTGTGTGTGTGTAAAGTGTGAAAGTTGGTTTTTGAGCTTTTTGTGGCTGTGTGAGGTTCCTGCTTGTTGCAGGAGCCATTTTGGGTGAAGTGCAGCTGCTTTTACATTGTGTGTGAGTCTGTTGTGTTGTGTTGTGTTGTGTTGTGTTCTATTGTGTGTGTGTGTAAAGTGTGAAAGTTGGTTTTTGGTACCTCTTATTGTTTTGTGTACTTTGTTTATTATTTTTATTATTTATTGTTATTGGCCACGCCCACCCAGTCACCCGACCACCAAGCCATGCCCACCAATTAAGCCACGCCCATAGAACCAGTAGGGAAAAGTTTTAGATTTCACCCCTGAAACAAAGTCGTAAAATTGGGCGGCACTCATTGAATATCCGCCTTGCTTAGCAGACCAGAAATTCTGGTCCCAAATGTAAGTCAAGGATTATCTGTATTGAGGAATCTTAGGTCTCTATGACTTTCTCTGTGTGCATCGTTTCAGACCCATGTCATGATTGCTTGCTGCTTATCCTCTTCAACAACTTCTCTTTGGTAAAATGATACAGAGCTGATGGACTGAGTCAACTTTCTTAAAGAGAGGAGATATTTATTGCCGCAGAATGCAATTACCAAGAGATCTGTCCACAAGAGGAGAGGGGGGGAAAACTAAATTTGAGAGGAAAGCCTCTTGCAGCCTTCTATTTCTGCAGCCTTCAATTCAGCAACAGGAAGGTGACAGAGGGACTTTGTACATTTGATGCTAGTAATTACCCCATGGGTATAATTTTAAAACGTCTCCCATTGGCAAGGGAAGATATAATTTGAATTACATTGGCCGAGCCAAGAAAAATTACAAGCAAACATAAATATGTAGAGTACATCCTGTAATCAGACACTTCAAAACAGTAATCTAAGCTGTGCCAAGAAGGATCAACATGAGGAAAAAAAACTGCATTAAGTGGGAAAAACAGGACTCACAGGGCTTATGCATAAGAGATTCTTGACCCATTAAAAACGTACACAACTTATCTCAAAACTGAGAAAGGCATATTATTCTGTAAACGTCTGGCATTAGAAACAGAAATTATCCCTCACAGAACTACAACCCACGGGCAGATTCTACTCACAGGTTACTCACAGCAAAGCACGCATAATCCCCTCTTTTATTGCTTCTGTAATACTAGCTCACTCTCTTACTCTACCAGGTGAGAGACTGGTATTCATGTATGAATTAGTTTCCTTTCAGAGTTTGCCCAGAGTCAGGGGTTTGTCTGCTCCCTCACCTCCTTCCTTTTGCTCTAATTACACAGATACTGAAAGGCACGCTTTGCTCTCAACAAAGAAGCTTCTATGCAACGGTCAAACACTAGAATCTTTTTTCCGACAGGCAGAGTGGAATGATTAAATGGAAAGGAAAAGGGGTGGGTGGGAATGAGAAGCAGGAGAGAAGCTCAAGGATTATATGTGCAAGAAAAATTGTGAAGAGCTTTTTGTTTAGCAGGGCGGTCACCAGTTTCATGATCCAAGGTTCAGACTGCGTAAGAGTCCAGCTCTCATAGAAATTTGTTTTCCATAGTAGATCCCGGTTCTCAAAGGACTGAGTAAAGAGTTTCCAAACATATGTAGAAGGCCTCGCTCGCTCACTCGCTTTAACACTGGGTTTGTAGCCAAAGGCCTACATTCCAGGAAAATTACTTCTCACTTTAGAATCCAGCCATTGTGAGAAGTTTTAGATCCAAATGTATTTTATTCTTTATACTGTTTCCATCTTCCCTTAAAATATTAACAGAATCTACAACGGTCTCAGAATCAGTGTTTCCACTAGATGATTGACAGTCAAGCTGAAACTAAGTTCATCAATTAAAATTAGCAAAATTCCTCAAAACCCCCCCCCCCGTTACCCAGACCTAATCCACATATCAAGGGATAAGGTCTGCAAACACAGTGTTAATTAAATTAGGTCTCCCAACTGAACTGCATGTTCACAAGAATACACACTTACATATTCATACACACACACACACAGAATCAGCATGTATACACTTCCACACCCCGGGCAAGGTCACCTAAAAAATCTGCTTCTGTACCCCATTTCTCTGCAGTTAAGTTAGTAACACAGCCGTAACGACTATGTTACTAACTTAACAACATCAATGATTCACTTAACAACTGTGGCTAGAAGTGTCGTAAAATAGGGTAAAACTCTCTTAACAAATGTCTCACTTAACAATAGAAATTTTGGGCTCAATGTGGTTGTAAGTCAAGGACTACCTGTACTTTTTAAATCTTTTATTACTGGTAGATGTAAATTACTCAGAGCCTTCAGGAATCTAATGGTACATAAATAAAAAGCAGCCACAGTAAACCAACAAAAAAAAAGTTGTAGTAAATAAACAAAAAACAAACTAACAATTTGGGAATCATCTTTTACTGCATTTTTTAAAACTGCCAACAAATACAAGATTAAAATATATGCAACAAAATATCACAGACTCAATAGGTTTCAAATGCAAAGAGTGAGATAATCAAGATATATCTGCCTGGTGCCAGTATTTATTATTCTGATGCCAAAGACAGTTTTATTTTCCAACATTTAACAAATTATTATTTGCATTGTATCACAACTTACTATTTCTTTTTTTTAAAAAAATATATTAATTGCATTCTAGGGAAGATAGCTTTAAGGTGTTACATAAATACATATATTGAGCCAAATTAGAATTTTACAAATTGGCAATCTCCACTTGAGGAGAAAAAAACATTCACGGTGAGTATGATCAATTTTATTTCTAATTTAATAAAATCTCTGGAGTGCTTTTTACAACAAAAGCAATTCATATGAAAGATGGGGTTCCCTTCAAATATTCAAATAAACCTTAGCAAAGTAAAGTTTACAGAGTAACATGAAACTGGTATAACCTTAAATGAATTCTAGTAATGCTGATATATCCATGATACAGATTTCTGGGTCTGACAAAAATATATTTAATGGAGGATTCTTTTCTTAAACACATCACCACAGAATGATGCAATAGTCAGTAATTTACTTTCTGACTAATTCCCTGGTTTCAAATTCCAGTTTATGCTAACCGGAATGAAATACAGCTGGGTGACATACTTAACTTTAGAAAAGCTTCAGATTCTAGTTAAAAAGCTGTTGGGAATAAGGATAAAATGGGATCATGCCCATTCATTTTAACTTTTCTTTTAGTTTGTCACTCAAATTCATTATAAGGAAACCTTTATTTTAAGCTAGAACTGTTCTTCCTATGTCTTTGTAAAGAAAGCAAAATGATAGAAAGAATGTGACTGATTCCAGTTATATCTCAAGGACGCTTAAAAAGATTAATTCAGGGAAATACTGTAAGTGTGATATACAGATGGTCCTTGACTTACAAACACAATTGAGTCCAAAATTTCTGTTAGCAGGACAGTTTATGGAGATTCTCAAGTCACCCAGGTCATAGTTGTCCCAAAGGTGCTTTTGGACTTCGTTCTTTTTCTTTGAAGACGTTTCGCTTCTCATCCAAGAAGCTTCTTCAGCTCCAGCTTCTTCAGACTGGGTGGTGGATGATGGGGAATGTAAGGATTTATACTCCTTGCAGAGTATAAATTTATAACATAAATATAAAATAAATATATAAATATATAAAATGCAGAGCTATCTGCAAGGAGTATAAATCCTTACACTCCTCACCATCCAGTCACAGCTGAAGAAGCTTCTTGGATGAGAAGCGAAACCTCTTCAAAGAAAAAACAGAAAGTCCAGTTGCCTCTTGAAAAAGCACCTTTGGGATAGCAGGACAGTTGTTAAGTTAGTTTTGCCCCATTTTACAACCTTTCTTGTCACACTTGTTAAGCAAGGCACTGCAACTGTTAAGTTAGTAACATGGTTGTAATGTGAATCTGCTTTCCCCATTGATTTTGCTTGGCAGAAGGTCGCCAAAAGGGATCACATGATCCTGGGACACTGTAACCGTCATACATGAGTCAGTTGCCAAGTGCTTGAATTTTGATCATACGACCATGGGGATGATGCAATGGTCATAAGTGCGAAAAATGGTTGTAAATTGTTTTTTTCAGTGCCGTTGTTAATTTTGAAGGATCTCTAAATGAAAAGCAGTTAAGTTGAGGACTGCCTGTATAAATGTGTGTTGTCTGTACATGTACACATTTGTATATATGTAACAATACTTGTGAATGCCATGTGTATGATTAACATTATCTGATTTTTTCCCCACAAGTAGGATATGACTTCAGAGGCCATACTTTCTTGGGGGGAAAAATAACAGACAACCCTGAAAAGGGGGCAAATCTGAAAAAAGGTTCATAAGGATAAACATATGTTTATTGTTTTGCTTAATTATTTAAATAAATTAAATAAATCTCAAGGGTAGCTTTCTGAAGTAAAAGGGCTGTTCTCCATCATAAGAAACATGTGAGAACTGTAGATGTGACTCAAGGATCAGGCGTCCAGTCTGCAATTGTATTAATATACTTCTGCTTTGGAAGAGTCAGGAAGTGGTGTCTACTTGCAAGCAAAAGCAAAACAAGTATCCTGTGACAGTGATCTTGGCAACTTTCCCTTGACAAAATGTCAGTCTGGCTTAAAGCCTGACTTGGATTGCTTATACGTGTCAAGAAACTTGCTATGGCAAATCGCAAAGCTTTCCTGACGTGCTCCCGAGTTGCCATAAGCAGGGGGATGGGAATCACGCCTTGCAGTTGCATCAAGAAATTCACACCTCAATCAAAACAAGACATAGCCTAACTAGCCAAAGTCAGGGTCATCTCCACAGAGACCCGCAACGTTTGGAAGGGAGTCACTTTTTTAATTTTATTATTTATTTATTTGTCAAATATGTACGAGATAACAGGTATAAGTATAAACATGATTATGAATACAGGATAAGGATAGGAATAAATGGGGACAGTAGGACAGGGACAGTAGGACAGGGACAGTAGGCATGTTGGTGCGCTTATGCACGCCCCTTACAGACCTCTTAGGAATGGGGTGAGGTCAATAGTAGACAGTCTAAGGTTAAAGTTATGGGGGTTTTAGGAAGTAACCACAGCGTCAGGTAGTGCATTCCAGGCATTGACCACTCTGTTGCTGAAGTCGTATTTTCTGCAATCGAGTTTGTATCTATTGTGTGCTCGTTTATTATTGTGGTTGAAGCTGAAGTAGACATTGACAGGTAGGACACTGTAGCAGATAATTTTGTGTACTACGCTTAGGTCAGACCAAAGGTGGCATAGTTCTAAATTGTCTAATCCCAAAATTTCAAGCCTGGTGGCATAAGGTATTCTGTTGCAAGAAGAGGAGTGGACGACTCTTTTCGTGAAATACCTCTGGACTCGTTCAATTATATTAATGTCCAATATACAATGCCTGTATATTCTTTCCTAGGATATAGCTTCTTTTCCAAGGGGGGATGCCTGTCAGGCCTGGAAACCATACTAGACTTTAGGGTTCCAGACGCTGCCACATTTTTCTCCTGAGGGGAAGAAGGGGGACTGAGGGGTATGGTAACATTCTTCAAGCGGTCAAGGTCGGATGGTGTTCACATCTGCAGGAAGAGTGGCGAGAAGATATTCGAATGAACTGGGAGAACGTGGGACCATGTGGCCATCAAAGGGGTCAGGGGGGTGGGACTCTTGGGGGTTGTATAACTGGGAAAAGAATCCGGAAGTTCAGTTTTGGAATTTCACTCATCGTGTGCCAGTTTCCTCATGCTAGTAAAGAACTCTGAAAAACAATGGCTTCTGAGGGTTTTTTTATGCAGAAGAGGTTCTTCTGGAACCTTGACAGCGGGTTCCAGGCAAATGAGCTGTATTCGAGAATTGGTCTAGCAAATGTTTTGTGTGCCCTAGTTTGCGGTACAATATTACCGGAGAAGAAGCTTCGCAAGGTTAGGTTAACAACACTTAATGCCTTCTTGGCAAAGTTGTTGCAGTGAGCTCTGGCACTTAGATCATTTGAGATGAGTACTCCAAGGTCCTTGACAGAATGAAGGTTGTCTACAAGGTCATATCTGCCCAACTTGTATTTGATGTTCTGATTTTTTTTGGCCAATGTATAAGACAGAGCATTTGTTGGTTGATATTTGTTGGAGTTGCCAATTGTTTGACCATTCTTACATATAGTCAAGGTCTCTTTGTAGAGCAGCAACTTCTATGATCCGCGAAATTGCTTCATTGGGGAATGTGACTGGTGACACACTCCAGGGGAGGGGGAAACAGGGTCAGAGGCAAGGCGCAAATTGGGTGAAGCCAGAGTTGCCTTCACCTAGGTCATGCCAACATGGCACTCCTAATAAACAACTGGAATTTTCTTGCTAAATGGCTTGAGACTCTTAATTTTATTAGGGCATTGGTCAGAACCCTGACAAACGATTACACTCCACTGCAATATGAATTAAGATTCCTTTCCAATGGCTATTTTCTTTTAAAGTGGAAACCTTAGTTATGTTAGAGAAACTGAAACTATATGAAGGGGGAAGAAAAAAAACGGCATTGTTTTATTCCAGCTCTTATCCAATTTTATCTCAGCAGGCTTGATAAGCAGGCATCAGCGCTTAAAACAGTAAAAAAATCATTAATGATTCACCAGAGGTATGAGTAACTCTAAGTCTTGGAATCCCCAAGATCTTAAATATAACTGTCTATTTTCAATAGAAAAAAAAACATATTAATTATAACCGATTGATAATGAGAGAAACACACAGACACAGCATCATGTGAATTCTCAGGTCCACCTGATTGCAATTTCTTTTGGGATTTTCAGTTTGGGAAAAAAAATGAAACGGAAGCTGTCATGCTAGAAAGCAAAGCAGTCTTGCATAACAGGAATGCTTTCAAGTTCTGCATAGGCTCAGTAACATTCTTTAAGAAATAAAAATGATAACTCTATACTTCATTCGAAATATGTCCAAATGCCCAGAAAAATGTCAGAGGTCACCTGAGGTAATAGGAGTGGCAGGAAGCAACCTCTCCAGCTTGTCTTCATCAATGGATGGGCTATGATTGGCCATCCTCAGAATGGCAGCCATTTTGTGAATGTGTACTGCCCCCTCTCTATGAAAACAACTTTGTGAGAGCACTAAAGAGATGTAGGTGATATGGGGCCAGGAGGGTTGATTGTCTGGAACATGAATACTTCAATGTTCAAGTTGTAGATTTACTTCTATAAAAAGATATGATTTAATTCTCCGTCTACATTTAGGCCTTCACTTAAGACCTTTTATATTTGCTGAGATTATGAATTCCTATTTTTTTTTTTAAAAATCATTCTCACATATTTTTACTCATTCAAGAAAGAAAACATGTCATGAATTATCACTTGAAAATGGTAAGGATAATAAGTTACTTTTAGAATGTGTGAATTAATTTGTTGGCAGGGTGTTAAGGGAGATCCAATTAAATAAATGCATATCAAAGTGATTTTCCGCAGCATATATGGTCACAGCTAGAACAATGGTCATATAAAAGAAATCTTCCACCTCTCTTTGGTGCGCAGAATCGTTTTGGAACCAAGCAGGTTTCTAAAATAAACAGGGATCTCATTTTCTGCAGATATGACCACCAGAGGCTAATGGCAGTTTGCAATATTTGACTTTATTTACAATTATATAAATTGAATACAGCTTCAGTTTTTCAAAATATTCAAACCTACTATCTATGGATTGTCTGAGCAATGCACTGGAAAACAGTAACCATTTTTTTCATTATTTTTTCCCCCCTGACAACAGCATCCTTTGGAAATGTCTGAAATCCTAAGATATTCACACCCCATTGCCTACTTCAAGATTCTAGACAGGTTACACCTCCATCCTTTATAAGGTAGGTAAAATGAGGACCCAGATTGTTGGGGGCAATAAGCTGACTTTGTATATAAACATACAAATAGGATGAAGACTATTGCTAACATAGTGTAAGCCGCCCTGAGTCTTCGGAGAAGGGCGGGATATAAATGCAAATAATAATAAAAAGGCAACCAATAGTGGGAGTCTTATTTCCAGAAGCTGGTTAGCAAAATTCATTACACTCTTTTACCTTCATTGAAATTGTCATCAGCTGAAATATGGGTCAATGGCGACTGCGGCCGAGAGTCCCCACAAAGGGAATAGCTATGCTCTGCCTGGATGAGGGGAGCTGGGGAAACTGGTGATAACTCCACTTCCATCATCTCATTTTTCTCAGACAGGAAGGGATCGTTCAAGAGCTGTCCCAAAACATCCTGGGAAAAGTCATCAAGGAGTTCTGTGAAGGGCTGTAAGAAAGGGAAAGAAGCAAAGAAAGAATTTAATAAAAACTCTAAGTCATACTTGACATTGGTTCCACCCAATGATCAGTAACAAAATAACAGAACCAGCATTAATCACTCTCTCTATTCAAAGAGTCTTCAATACCAGATCTTCAATTTGGGAGATTTTTCAATTCCATCTTCTCATTAACTGTCATGAAATAGCTTCAATTTCATCATGCCCTTGTCCTCACCACATGTTTAGGGATATAACAATTGTTGTGCAACATCAGATCTACAAAAGGAAGTTCATGGGTGGGGAGACACTTTCCCTGCTCTTTATAATCAACTTGAAGCTCATAATGTGAGCACAGGCCACTTTCAATCATGGGGCTCTTTTGAGTATACAACAATAAGGATAGAATCAACACCAAAGGGAACTACAACAATATTCATTTACCAATGTGAAATCATGATTCTTGATTTGGTATTCTAATAATTTACTAGCCTGATCACACAAAAACATTTCCGTATATTTCTAGCTTATTAACGTAAAGCCACATAGCAAAAAATGGATTCCTGGTAGCACATTCAGTGAGGTACGAACAGTCTCTCTCTGTATTCATATTATGTATTCATGTAGGTTATCATCATGATTGAAGCAGGACTTTTCCTTTTTTTCAACACTATGGCTACACCAAATATGCCCTTCCCAAAAATTTCATAGACCTTTAGAAAGATTTCTAAACATAGACATTAAAGGCCCATTTAGCAGGGGCAGGCAATGCTACTGTATAATTACGTTGTTTTTTTCAATCCCATTCTCAATCTGCATACTTTGGACTCATACTTGCAACAATTTAAAAACATTTAATGCCAAAGATCATCACATCTTATGATAACTGAAAATATGTGTTCACAAGATGTTCTATGAAGTACTTCACTTTATCAATTTATAAGACAATTTATGGGAAGAGTCAAGTTCCAGCAGTTCAGGAGAGAGCAGAACATCCTCTCCATCCAGATTTGATAGCAACTGTTTCACTATGCTACCAATTCAGTCTATTTTGTAGAAACTGGAATCTGGGTAGTTTTCAAACATATGTAATTCCAATATCTTATACCCACATGCCAAACTCTACAGTATTTTTTCAGCTTTATGTTACACTAAATACAGTAGTATACACTTTCTCTGTATTTAATTTCTGAACACTTCACTTACACGTGTGCATATTTGTCTGTCTATGAATGCAACTAATCAAGGGATGTTGATTATTGAGAGTGCACGGCTATAACTTTCCCCACGACAATAATAAAATGGTTATTTTCTTTATTTTGGTGAGGAGAACTAGAAAGGAAATGCAAGGAAGCAGGCTTTGTCAAAATATAAAGAAAAGTTCCCTAATAGCAAGAATTGTTCAATAACGAAGCAGCTATTTTCATTGGAGTTTACAGCAAACAGCAGAAATGGCTATAGAAGAGGAATGCTCTAGAAACTACTAGATGCTCTCCAGATACTTTTTAAGTAATTATTAAATTCGGTGTAGCGTTGAAATACAAATATTGCAAAATAAACTCAGGAAAACCCTGTGACAAATGCTAAACATGTTATTTTAATTTGAACAAAATGAAGCAATTTTCAACACTGCCCAAAAACAGCTCTGTGGGAAATGAAAAAGAATGAATAAGTATACGTCACCCAACTAAGGGATGCAGAACCCTGTATGATATGTTGTTAAAGCACATATATTTTCAGAGGCACTGTATCTTTCAAGACTTACATTCTCTAAGCATGGGAGGATGGACATTTTCATCTTCAGCTGTAGGAAAAAACATGTTTTTCCAGTATTTTCTGGAATGAGTGTTCCATAAAGAAAACACGCTTATCACAATAGCCAAGAGTAGCTTACTTTATGTGAAAACAAAGCACAAATGACAGTTTCCTCCACACTGTTGTGTGCCTATGCTCATAAAGAACCATTAAGACAGTCTACAGTAGCAACACACTATATTTGTTATGTTGATAATAAACTCATTGGTAATTGTGTATATTTGTTCGAAGGTAGTTACTGTCTAATGATTTCTAAACTGCTAAATCTAACTGTGCCCCGTGCTACTTTTTTTAATGGAAAGGGGATTTATCAGCTTCTCAGAGCACTGGACTATAATTTATGCCACTTACTCTCTGAACCACCCTTAAAAGTAAAGTCCAGTTCATCTTTTAGTGATATAATTAATATACCCGTATAGTTTTCTTGATAACAATACAGAACTTGTTTGTCACTGCCTTCCCCTGGGAGGTGGCTTAACAAATAAAAGAAAGTACAATAAGGAAGAAGCATTTTGTGAGCAAACTAATGTAAATGCCCTTATGAAAGCTCACAAATTTACAATAAGGAGTTGAATAACAAGTGTGTTTAGCATAGAATGCAAAATAAATACATCTCGTGCAAGACAACCGAAACCTGTTTCAGGATCTGCCCATAATCCATCCATCCATCTCTCTCTCTCACACACACACACAAACACACACACACACACCACAACACCAAGCCTTTCAAATTCACAAGAGGACAGCAGTAAGCACTGATATCTTTGTCTCATTGTGGCATGCAGAAGAACAGCATACAAGTATGTCAACAAAGAATAATTGCTGCATATAGATGAGCAGAGATTAACGCCAAACACTAGACCAACAAGAAGCCAACAATACCGTAATCAAGGAACTGTCAAAAAAGCTAACGGCAAACAATAGCCCAATCAAACAACCACCACTCATAAAATGACAGCAAACCCCAGTCCCTACTAGCACTGATGATGTTACCTGGTTTGGTTAATGAAATATCTGCAAGAAAACAACTATTGTCAGAGAGTCCAAGGGTTCTACATATAGAATCTTTACCCACCAGCAGAAATTAAATACGACCCGATGCTGCAAAACGTGCCATAACTTAGTACTCTGTGTGAAACAGGCCACTGTGGCTTATTCAACAGATTATGATTAAATCTATGGTTTAGGTCCCTATGATTATGCTGCAACTTCTTCATTTGAATAGCTATTGGCTAGGTTTTATATGGCTGATGTTAATAGTAAACATCTGCCATATAATTTCTATATACATTATATACATCTAATCATCAATAGCCTTATCTATATTTTGTTTTCTATTTCTATTGATTATCCATGTTTTTATGGTTGCCCTAAATTTATCTTGTTTTTCTTCTTTATTTTATTGTTCATGTATATAAAGGCTTAAAGCAACTTTCTTAAAATGCAAACAGGGTAGTAAAGTCAGGAGTATTTCTATTCCCTGCAACAAAACTATGCTAATCAGGTGCCATAGAGAATTTGGGAACAAAAATTCAAAATGGAGCAATCAATACAAATGCCAAATTGGGACACTCATAGCAGAAATAACAATAGAGCATATACTTATTATTACATAAAATTAGCCATTGGAATAAACTTACAACAGGAGAGTAACTGAAAGTTTTGGTCTGATACTTAGTGTTATCAAACAACAGGTAGCTTTCTCTAATAGCCCAGTGGTAGGTAGGTAATAATACATGAGCGTATATGGCTTCAATTACAGTAATATCTGAGAATATTCATTTAAAACAAGCACTATATTTTAGAATAGTCTACATAATGAATTATGAACATATTTGCCATTGCATCCTATTCTGAGACAATTAAAGTACTCAGCACAGGGGTGAAATCTACTTATCTTACTTACCGGTTCGGAAGTGCATGCGCCACGCGCACGTGCTCGCTTGCACGCATCACATTCACACACAGATCTTCTGCGCATGCGCAGAAGGTAAAAAACACATTACTTCTTGGTTAAAACCAGGAAGTAATGACATCTGGGCGGGTGGGCACATCTTCATTCTGCCATCGCTACCAGATTGCTGAACTATTGGCCACGATCACTACTAGATCAAGTGATCCGATCCAATCCGGGAGCATTTCACCCCTGACTCAGCAGTTGAAATATTATATTTTTAGTTTTATGTTTATGTTGAGCTGCTAAGTTAGCAACACTATTAACTAAGTTTGATTGGAGGCCAGGCTAACCCTGTCAGCAATTAAGTCCCGTTTTCCCTGAAAGCTTGGATTTCTATTTTCTTCAAACTGGGAAACTAGCTTCAATTCGTAATTTCAAACCTTAGTTTTTTAGAAGGATTGGATTTTCCAAATTAAAACATAATGAAAATTTGTGATTATTTAACGTAGGAAATCTTAAATGGATTGTTCATGTATATAAAGGCTTAAAGCAACTTTCTTAAAATGCAAACAGGGTAGTAAAGTCAGGAGTATTTCTATTCCCTGCAACAAAACTATGCTAATCAGGTGCCATAGAGAATTTGGGAACAAAAATTCAAAATGGAGCAATCAATACAAATGCCAAATTGGGACACTCATAGCAGAAATAACAATAGAGCATATACTTATTATTACATAAAATTAGCCATTGGAATAAACTTACAACAGGAGAGTAACTGAAAGTTTTGGTCTGATACTTAGTGTTATCAAACAACAGGTAGCTTTCTCTAATAGCCCAGTGGTAGGTAGGTAATAATACATGAGCGTATATGGCTTCAATTACAGTAATATCTGAGAATATTCATTTAAAACAAGCACTATATTTTAGAATAGTCTACATAATGAATTATGAACATATTTGCCATTGCATCCTATTCTGAGACAATTAAAGTACTCAGCACAGGGGTGAAATCTACTTATCTTACTTACCGGTTCGGAAGTGCATGCGCCACGCGCACGTGCTCGCTTGCACGCATCACATTCACACACAGATCTTCTGCGCATGCGCAGAAGGTAAAAAACACATTACTTCTTGGTTAAAACCAGGAAGTAATGACATCTGGGCGGGTGGGCACATCTTCATTCTGCCATCGCTACCAGATTGCTGAACTATTGGCCACGATCACTACTAGATCAAGTGATCCGATCCAATCCGGGAGCATTTCACCCCTGACTCAGCAGTTGAAATATTATATTTTTAGTTTTATGTTTATGTTGAGCTGCTAAGTTAGCAACACTATTAACTAAGTTTGATTGGAGGCCAGGCTAACCCTGTCAGCAATTAAGTCCCGTTTTCCCTGAAAGCTTGGATTTCTATTTTCTTCAAACTGGGAAACTAGCTTCAATTCGTAATTTCAAACCTTAGTTTTTTAGAAGGATTGGATTTTCCAAATTAAAACATAATGAAAATTTGTGATTATTTAACGTAGGAAATCTTAAATGGATTGTGCTGAGAAGAGAGAAAGATGTAACTAGAATATAAAACATGAGCATAAAGTTCATATGTATTTCAAATTTATAGGCATATGCCAATGCTAGAAAAGGAGGACTAATTACCTATCAACAACACTCTAATCTTAAATTGTACTATTTTGCAAATTATAAATTAAACTGTTTAATTTAATTTAAATTAAATTAAACTGTCTAAATCCTCCTCTCTTCCAACTTCAACCCCAGGAATCATTAGCAATTGCCCTGAGAGAAGGGTCCCTGAAAAAGAAAATAAAAAAAGACCTCCCTCAAAACCATCTCAACAGGATTTTCTCTCTCCCCTTACTACCCGGGGCTATTACCACCAATAGTCCAGGCCAGGGGAATAAATCCTAAAAATGTCATTTGTTAAAATAATATGCATTATTTATTTTTAATTTAAATATTGCTTTGGGAAGGTATTTTAAAATCTGCTTTTCCAAATAACAAGCCAAATGAAAAACAGGGATCTCTCAGTGTTCTAACAGAAACACTATGGTAATCAGAATTTAGCTAAAATCAACCATGAAAATGCCCTTTAGTGTTTAACATCTGTGAAGCCTTTTTAAAAACCAACACAAATGGGAAACCTCCTGAGACAGAAACAGAATGAAAAGATATCGCTCACATAGCGATGTGGAGATAAAATTCTCTTGGTTTAGAATCCTGATGCCCAGCACACAACAAAGTTCTGTCTAGTTTTCATTAATATTCTACTGAAGTTCAATTTCGGAATCTAGAAAGGTTGGCATCTTGGAGTTATTTTTCCAAGGCTGGATTCTACAGCAGAGGTAAAGCAACTTCATATTCTGTGAAGAAAATTAGAATGTTTCTCCAAATATTCCTTTTTACCATCTCTAAATTCACTGGACAGATAAATGTCAAAAGATATGACTTGTAAGTGAGATGCTGCTACATATTCCCCTGACATGTTCACTGAAGATATTGATGATGAAGTATTAACAGCCTGCCTCATTCCAGGGAAAAAGTGAAAAGTATACAGTACGTGCAATTGCTGACGCAAATGCATGATTCAAATGAACCGTGAGCTAGACAGATGTATGGCCTTTATAAAGCAAAGGTAAGAGCATGATAAATGCATCCACATCCAGCTTGCAAATGTCATTAAAAGTAAAAGCAGTAAACAAATTCCAGTATCAGAATAATATCACAGCAGGAGGTCTGGATCACCTCAAGCCACTATTTACACAAAATCACGAGCTAAAGTCCAGGTCATTTTAAACCACGACTGCCAGCTGTGAAATTGTGAATTAATTTTCCTAGTATCAAAACATCCAATTTATACAATCCAGTCAAATCAACAATCTGAGCAGGCATGAAACTCTTGAAGGCTTTGCATGAGGCCTCTGAAGACTTTCAGATGTTACAAAATTCTACTTTTAATAAGACATGAAAGAAAACCTTTAAAATGGCTAACCAGGAAATTAGTAACACTGTATTAACTAGATTTAATTTTTTAATTAAATATAAATGAAACTGAACTTAATTTCTGTCCTGGCCTCAACCACTTTCTTTGAAATATAGTCCATCATCCATTGAGACACTTGTACACCCCATACCTAGAGGTGATGAATTAATGGTGATGAATTGCATTAATTGAAATTCCTAGAACAGGGGTGTCAAACTCAAGCCCTAGGGGGCGGATCCGGGCCACAGGGTGCTTAGATCTGGATCACGGAGCCACCCTAGAAACAGCAAA
Organism: Ahaetulla prasina; assembly: GCF_028640845.1. Taxonomy (NCBI): domain Eukaryota; kingdom Metazoa; phylum Chordata; class Lepidosauria; order Squamata; family Colubridae; genus Ahaetulla; species Ahaetulla prasina. Next base: position 78,683,023 of record NC_080545.1, on the reverse strand, counting down.
GGACCGGCCCGGGGGGGCTTCTGCCAGTGAAAACAGAGCTTGGGAGAGCCGAAAGTGGCCCTCCCGAACTCCGTTTTCCTTGGCAGAGGTTTGCAGGAGGTAGTCGCAGCCAAAAACAGAGCTCGGGAGCCCGTTTTCACTTGCAAAGCACTTGGGCCACCACAGGTGCCCATGACATGAGGGATGTCGAGCTGACCACACACACACCAGCCACGCCCCCCCACCCCAAAGTCAACCCTGATGTGGTCTTCAATGAAATCAAGTTTGATACCCGTCCTAAAAAAAATAAGATAAGAAGAAAAAAAATCAAATTGTCTGAGCTATCTCCACCAGTCAAAATGATCCCCTTAGACCAGGGGTGTCAAACTCGCAGCCCGCGGGCCAGACGCGTCACATGCTGGCCCCGCCTGGTTTAGCAAAGGGGAAAAAGTCCAAATACATGCCATGACAACGTAAGTTTGACGCCCCTGTGTTCTGACCTAGGTTTCCTTATAAATTAAACAGCACAAACTTAGTCCCAGCAAACCTCTAATTCCTATGGCTGTAAATTACTTTCATTTACAGTCTTTCAGAGGAAGGTTATCAACACCCACCTATCTCATGTGGAATGTTGCCAAAGAGCTAATTTCCATTAGCTAATTCGTTCCGTTTGCTTCTCTTTTATGTCTTATGGGAGGGGCCAATCATCTCCAAGCCTAACTTCCAAGTCAACCCTGTTTCCTTAATTGTTCCTCTCTACGCATGCACACACTGGGAGCAGGCTCACTCTGTTCTTCTGCCTCGCTGATGTCAGACTCCAGAGACTCTGGAGGCAACAAAGAACTACCAGATAGACTTGGTCCCCTCTCTGTCTCCAACTCAGAGCCATCGTCTGAGCCTTCCCCAGACTCCAGGACTGTCCCACGTTCCTCCCCAACCTCCTCACTGTCCAAATCTGCTGCCAGCTTTGCTGGCCACTGGCGGGCCGCAACACCCCACCTTAGACAGAAAGAGTAAAAAGATACAAAGTCTTGGAAAGGAATGGAGTGAAAAAATGAGAATTAAGAAACCTAATAAAGAAGGTGAGAACATCTGAACAACATTGCTACATCCCAAAAACCCATCCCAATAATTCACAACCTTAAAATTGCTATGAATTTGAGATGAGAAATTGTTTAAAAACTAGATTAGGCTTTGCCTCCTGTGCACTCAATCTATTTGTCTTTGTGTAGAAAAAAAGAAAGCCCAACCTTTAGAAGAGCAGGAGAAGAGCGACATTAGAAAGTACACTTGGCTGTGTACCAACTGGAGCCTCTAGCAGCAGCTCCTTAGCTCCAGCCACATACCATGCCTTCCAGACAAAACATTCCTTTCTCTGATCCTGCTTCTGGCATAAAGGGCTATTTATATCTGATTGCAAAAACTGCTGTAGAGCAGAGCAGGGCGCGCACCCTCTGTGCTTCACTTTGCAGCCTCCAGTCCAGTTTCTAGCACCCCAGAAGTCATTTGGATAACAAAAGCAAAATTAGTATAGAACCAGCAGCTACAGAGAAGTAGCCAATGGAGGACAGAGACTCCATCTACTTCCATTCTGTGCTTTAATTGAAACACTTAACATCATTATTAGGAAATTTAATGAACTCCTTTGCACATAACTTTAAGCCATGGCTTGGCTTTAACTCCATGTGAAGTGTAAATCCATCCCAAGGAAAAAGGACACCACAATGTAAAGTCACTGCTTATGAACACTAGATTATGGTTATTAGTTTGCAGCATCCCCATGGTCATGTGATAAAAAAAAAAGTACGAAGTACGAAAGTACGAATAATAATTAGTGAACCTAGGATCCTGGCTTATTGGTTGCTTGTTGATGTGTCCCAGATATTTTTTTCACACTGACAGAAAATATTGAGATTTCAATAAAGAAACCATGATTAATTTGCTCATACGCAAGTGTTCTGACTTGCTCCTGGCTTAATTAACAAACTATGATTTAAACAACCCAATATGTGTTGTACATGCAAATATAGTATAGGATAAGAAGCACTGTTAATATCTTAACCTTATACTTCACAGTCAAACCAGTTTTACTGTTATTTAATAGACAGTTGAAGTCAGGATGGGAATCTAAATTGAGCTGCTCCTTAGTACTTGAATTAAAGATCATTCAAGAATTCCAGAACTATAATTCAGAGCAGGAAGTAAATAATAATAATAATAGAAGAAGGCTGTGGCTACCACTTCTAATGCTATGAATGAGTTTAAAATCTCATCAGGAATCAAGTGCAATTCAAAGGACTTTGTTTTCTTTAGTATGTAGTGTAAAGAAGCTATTGTAGTGTGATTAGCTTATGGTTCAGTGTGATGCATGACTTAATACAGTAGTTCTCAACCTGTGGTCTGCAGAACCCCTGGAAGTCCACATTATCATCACAGGGGATCTGCGAAGGTTTGAAGAAATGTTACAATATAAATCTTGAGTTAAGTCTTGGGGGGGCATGGGCATGGTGCATGGCCACAAAAGGTATTTAAAGTGGTTCCTGGTGAAGTAAAGGTTGAGAACCACTGACCGAATATATTACCATTCACTTAACTATAGGTGTTATGTAAACACGCATCACAACCATTATGTAACATGACAATGCCAGGATCCACACTATTCATCACACAAATTACAAATACTCCTTCATTTCCCCCCCACCCCATAACAACCCTATGAGGGAAGATTGGCCTAAGAAAGAGCAACTAATCCAAAGTCACCCAGTTGCTGAAAATGGACTTGAACGAAGCTCTTCCTGGTTCTGGTCTAACAGCGTAATCAATGATTACGGTGGCTCCGATTTCTATAAAAATCAATTCAATTCAATTCAAATTCAATTCAATAAATATAACTTGAAGCAAGTTCAACAAGTAGCCTCCTCAAATATTGAATACATCCCCTACCTGTTGAATTGGCTATCCATAATTTAAAGAGCCTTTGATGGCCAAACTAAGATTCGGAATTGCCAGCGTTCTGCTTCACCAAATTCCCTGACCTTAGAGGTTTCTTAATCCTTAAGTTAATATTTTACATTGTAATTCAGGTACCGCCCACTGAAAATATGTTTTTGAAAATTGTTTTTATGTATGCGCATGGAGTTCTAGCTTAGTAATGAGTGAAAGCTAACTTCCTAAAGTAATTGGCTATTTCACTCTGATGGAATTCCAGGCATCACCAACCTTCCTCCCACAAGAGCTGGAAGAGAATAGGGTTAGAGTGGAAAGAGAGAGAGAAATGAATCATGCAGAACTAAGTAACATAGCAAGAGCAGCTGAGTATCCCTTCAGGAATAAGTGTTGTGATGTTTCTTCATGTAATCCATGCAGTGAAAACCCCCAAGCATATTTATTCAAAAGAAATCCAGGGACTTCAACAACTTATTCCCAGACAAATGTATCCCACATTGCAACTTCATTATTGTACAGATGGCAAACTACCATAGCAAAAGAGTGAAGAGGAGTTATAGAACTGGCATATTAATTAAGATCAAAGACACTGTATAGGTTGGGAATAGACGGTACAAAAAGTGGTAAAATACCACAGCAAAGACATTACTAAACTATTTTGAATTCAATTAAAAACAGCTATATATATTCAATTAAAAACATCAAAGCTATAGAGTGTGAAAAACAAAACAGCATTACAAAACAATCTTAAACTAAATACAACTTCAAGGAATGGAATACAGAAGATAATAAAACTATTTACTGTGATAAATGTTTTGACTACTGCAAAAAAGGGAAGCATGAATTCTTTAAGTATGAAACCTCTGAAATTTGATCTCTTTTAAGCTTGGCTACCCAGCAATGATCCTATTCCCTTCTAGTATACTGTACAGATAGTCCTCAACATACAACAGTTCATTTAGTGACTGTTCAAAGTTACAACCGCACTGAAAAATGTGACTTATGAACGTTTTTCACAGTTACGACCTTTGCAGCATCCCCATGGTCATGTGATCAAAATTCAGATGCTTGGCAACTGGTTCATACTTATGACCGTTGCTGTGTCCCAAGGTCAAGTGTTCACCTTTTGCAACCTTCTGACAAGCAAAGTCAATGGCGAAGCCAGATCCACCTAACAACCAGGTTACTAATTTACCAACTGCAGTGATTCACTTAACAACTGAGGCAAGAAAGATCAAAAAGTAGGGCAAAACTTACTTAACAAATGTCTCACTTAACAGAGATTTTGGGATCAATTGTGGTCATAAGTCGAGGACTACCTGTACATGCACAGTACACTAAATGTGGTCTTTCCCGACAGACATGCTGGATTTCAAATTTCTATAATTTCAACATAGCATTTTCAAACACCTATGCTGGCTGAGATTACAGGATTGAACATGCCACCACTTGGATATGGATACAAAACTAGAAAATTCTAAAAGAAAAGCAACTGTCTCTCAAATTATTCACTCAAGGTAAAATGCAGTCAGTTGTCTTCAGTGAGGTTTCCAAGCAGAGCTGGAATGAAACACAAAAGAGCTGGGTGACCTCCTGGCTTAGTCATGACATATTTGACCTAAAAACCAGCAATTTTGCTTGCTGAAAAGTTTACACGCTATGCTGCAACTTGGAGTTTGCCCTAGTATACATGCAAGGTACATTGTTTAACTAACGTTTATTGGCATGGGGATAGTATTTGTGGAATAAAATTATCCTATTATTTCCAAGAATATAGATGTCCAGACCTTAAATGACAGATCCCCAGTTGAGAAACTGCTTCTCGGAATATTACAGATCATAGTGACACGACTGAATAAATATATTGATCTATGGTGAAGAAACAAATTTAATTAAACAGAGTTAATTCCAAAAGATCATAGATTTATCAGACTTTTCATGACACATTCCATGTGTCTGAACAACAGGCTGGTAATTATGGGAATTGTAAACCTCACAAATCTGGAATGTGCTAGGGTGCAGATTTCTGTTCACTAGCAATAAAATTAAAATCTAAATGTAATATGGATAGTCCTCGACTTACAACAACAGAGCCCAACATTTCTGTTGTTTTTTTTTTTTTTTTTTTTTTGTTCAAAAAGTTTTTATTAGTCAAAAAAGGTTTATACAAATACATATCAGGTATGGTAAATTTTCATTTTTCTTATCTAAAATAAGAATTTTACTCAAATTTTTTAACACATACAACAGCCATAAGGCAAGCAGGTGACACGAAGTAGCAAAGTTTGCAAATTTTAAATACGTAATAAAGAAGAGTCAAGAATAAACAGAATATCGTACAAAAGAGAATAAGGAAAACCAACACAATCCCAAATGTCTTTATCACTTCCTAGTTTTGGATCTCAGAACTCTGGGTTCAGCCTGACCCAACTCCAGGGCCGCAACAGCGGCAGCCGCTCAGCCCCATGATCTATAACCTCCCTTCTTCAATTCCTGGGTCATCTGATTCCAGGAAGGCTTTGTGTTCCTCCACATAGGCCGTAGCCTCCGCAATTGTACTGATTTTTTCGTAATGCCCTCCCGGAAAATCATCAATCCTCTGGCATCAGCCATCTGAAGCCCACTCCTTCTGGTACAATTTGCTTGACAAAAATAATATTTCTTTCTTTTTCACGTACCTGTCTGGGAATCTGCCTCAGAATGGCTATCTCCTGCCCCTGTAAATCAGTGCCCCACTCCTATGTTTTCTAAGAATTTCATCTCGTCTCTCTTCTCACAAATTTGACATGAACCTCTCTGGGAACTGCATGCGTGCGTGCATATTGCGAATTAACTCTATAAACTCGATCCACATCCCAATTCATGAAATCAACACTTCTCCCAAGAAATTCTCCCAACAATTTAGTCACAACATCTCTCAAGTCTTCTTGGTCCACTTCTTCCAAATTTTGAAACCTAAGGAAATAAGACATTTTATCCATCTGTAGTCCAAGCACAGCATTGCCTGTCGTCTCCTCTCTTTTCTGCACTGGCCGCATTTCACCCTCCAGACCTTCCACTTTCTGCTTGTTTTCTGCTGAGACTTGTTGAGTATCCTTTAAATCCTTTTGGATAGTCACAATTTCTTCTCTTATTTCCGTTTGGCCTCTTTGCAAATCATCCAGTTTCTTGTCCATATTGGCTCCATCTCTCCAGCAGTTGGTCTCTGACCTTTTGCCATTTGAAAAAAAAAAGAATCAAAATCCTCAGGCAAGCACAGTATCCTTGTAATTTCCTCCGGATCCACCAGGGGGCACTCACAGGAGCAACGAGTCCAGAGTACAGTTAGTCAACCAGGAAACCGAAGGGAAGTGATGTCATCAAAATTCTCATAGTGAAGGCGGAAGCTGGACGCCACCACTGTTCCCCAGAAGGAGGGGGGGCCTCAAACCTTCCCTCCTAAATTTCTCCATCACCTCTTCTCTCCAGAGCTCCACAAAACCGGTAATCTTCTTATTTTAAGTTCTCCTCTCTCCAAAATAACTCGTGCTCCTTCCAACCGCAGGGGAGAGAAAACCCCCCCGCACTCCGGAGCACTCCACTCACGTTTACCGATATTCCCTTCCCTTCTCCTCCTCAATTCTACTCCGTGCCCTGTTCACCACCAGGCTGCTGCAGTTATAAATCCAATGCCCCGGTGTCACCGGGCACAGCGCCCCAGGGCACGACCAAAATAATGGCCGCGGCCTGTGGCCTCCGAACCCCGCCAAGCCTAGGCCGCGCCAGCATCGGTCCCCACAGTCCTGTATGTCGGCTGGGAGACCCCTGGCGAGCCGTCCGTACGGCAGGTGTCCTTTTCGGAACACCTGGCCCCTGAGGGCCTCGGCGGCGGCCGGATTCGGGCGCTGGAGGCAGGAGAAACCTTCCAGACGTCCGTTGCCACTGGATACCGGAAGTCGTCTCTCAACATTTCTGTTGTTAAGCGAGATATTTGTTAAGTGAGTTTTGCCCTATTTTACAAACTGTTTCATATTTATGACCGTTGCGCTGTCCCAAGGTCATGTGATCACCTTTTGTGACCTTCTCACAAGCAAATCTATGGGGAAGCCAGATTTACTTAACAATCGGGTTACTAACCTTTCAACTGCAGTGATTCATTTAACAACTGTGGCAAGATAGGTCCTAAAATAGGGCAAAACTCACTTAACAGAGAAATTTTGGCCTCAATTGTGGTCATAAGTCGGGGAGTACCTGAATTTTCCTCTTTTTTTTCCCCCTCAGCCAGAGGGTTCTTTCTGGATAAGGAGGATGGAAGTTATAAAGGAAACCAGATGGCAAGACTGAATAAACTTTACTTACTGATCTCCAATATAGGCAATGAATGGTATGGGGTGGGGGGTGGGAGACACGTAATCACTTTGGGAAAAGTTTCTAGAAGAAAATCGGAAGATAACACATAAGGGAGCCGTAAAGATAAAGGTTCCGCTCGCATATATGTGCTAGTCGTTCCTGACTTTAGGGGCGGTGCTCATCTCCGTTTCAAAGCCGAAGAGCCAGCGCTATTCAAAGACGTCTCTGTGGTCATGTGGCCAGCATGACTAAATGCCAAATGTGTCAGAATGTTCAAATAATTGGATTTTTTAAGTGCTTTCTAACTGCTAGGTTGGCAGAAGCTGGGACAAGTAACGGGAGCTCACCCTGTTACGCGGCACTAGGGATCTGAACCATTGAACTGCTGACCTTTCAATCGACAAGCTCAGCATCTTAGCCACTGAGCCACCCAAGGGAGCCATAACATAACAATAAATAAAGTGGAATTGAGAAAATCAGTTAATTTCTATCAAAAAGAATGACTTAAATTATTGGATAGCTGAACATTATATTGAAGATATGATATTATAATGCTTAGATTTATAAACTAAATATAAAATTTAGTGTCCCCTCTTACTTGGGCTTCTTGTAACACCACTCCTGTTTTGGTGCTAGAATCAAGTGGGAGCCCATGATCTGAAGTGGTATTAAACAACCTGCTTACGAGAATTAGTTGTCTCACAGCCAAAAGAAACATCCTGGTATCAAATCCGTCCATTTCCAAAGAAAACTGGGCTTCCTGCCCAGGAAGGGCCATCCAGCCTGTTGCAAAACTCAGGTGGGAGAAAGAAATGGATGAATTCAAAATCTCCCTATACAGGATTCTTCAAAATAACAGGAGAGTCATCAAAATCAGTCTCCCTTCTCCTTATCTTGCTCTACCTCCTCCTCATACAGTTTATGTTTTCTTGATTTAATGTTTAATTTTGACTGTTCTGTACTATACAGCACTGTATAGAAGACACATAATCAATCAGCGGAGGGCCCAAGGTAGGGGTGGGGGGGTGGCGGTCATTATTAAGGAAAGTCTGGAACCGAGGGAGACCACTGTGCCTCAGATAGCTGGTTGTGAATCCCTCTATGTGAAGTGGGGTCGTAGGACTCAGGTAGGCTTATTGATCACATATCTGGCTCCCTGCTGCGTGACAACAGCCCTGCCTGAGCTGTTGGAATTGCTGGCTGGGTTGGCAGTTGAAACCCCTAGACTGTTGGTCATGGGGGATTTCAATTTGCCATCAACTGCCGCGGCATCCTCGACGGCCCGAGAGTTCATGGCTTCCATGACGGCCATGGACCTGACTCAATTAGTTGACGGCCCTACTCACATCGGGGGAGGCACCCTAGATCTGATTTTTATCTCTGGCCAGTGGGCGAATTATCTGATTTTAAATGATTTAGTTGTCGAGCCTTTGTCATGGTCAGATCATTCTCTCCTTTGTCTGGACTTTCGGACCGCTACTCACCACCGCAGGGAGTTGGTTCCGTCCCAGGCGCCTGATGGACCCAGAGAGGTTCCTGACGGAGCTTGGGCCGTTTCCCGAGAATCTGGCCCGCGGCACGACTGAAGAACTAGTCGCGGCCTGGGAACAGGCCGCAGCTGGAGCTTTGGACCGTGTCGTGCCTTTGCGGCCTCTGACCCGGCGCAGGTCTCAACCAGCTCCTTGGTTCTCCGAAGAGCTGAGGGAGATGAAATGCCGGAGAAGACGCCTAGAGAGTGCTTGGAGATCCAGCCGGTCGGAGGCTGACCGGACACTAGTGAGGTCCTATAGTAGGACCTACCTAGTGGCATTGAGGGATGCGAAGCGTTTTTACGTTTCCTCCCTCATTGTGTCGGCAGATAACCGCCCGGCCGCCCTGTTTCGGGTGAAGCGCTCTCTCCTTCAACAGGAGGGGTGGGAGGACCCATTACAAGGGCGTGCCGAGGAGTTTAACAGTTATCTATACGATAAAATCGTTCAGCTTCGGGATGGATTGGATCAAAATTGGGTAGATCCAGGCGAGGGGTTCGAGACTCGTCTTGTTAAGGCTGTTTGGGATAGCTTTGACCCTGTGACTCCCGAGGACATGGACAGGTTTCTGGGAAGGTTGAATGCCACCACATGTTTACTGGACCCGTGCCCCTCCTGGTTGGTGCTGGCCACGCAGGAGGTGACACGAGGCTGGCTCCGGGGGATTATTAATGCTTCTTTGCGGGAGGGGATCTTTCCCGCTGCCTTGAAAGAGGCGGTGGTGAGACCCCTCCTCAAGAAGCCTTCCCAGGACCCAGCTGTTTTAGGAAATTATCGTCCGGTCTCCAACCTTCGCTTTACGGCGAAGGTTGTAGAGAATGCGGTGGCACGTCAATTACCCCAGTACCTGGATGAAACTGTCTATCTAGACCCGTTCCAGTCCGGCTTTCGACCCGGATACAGTACGGAGACGGTTTTGGTCGCGTTGGTTGATGATCTCTGGAGGGCCAGGGACAAGGGTTACTCCTCTGCCCTGGTTCTATTAGACCTCTCAGCGGCTTTCGATACCATCGACCATGGTATCCTGCTGCGCCGGCTGGAGAGTTTAGGAGTGGGAGGCACCATTTATCGGTGGTTCTCCTCCTATCTCTCTGGCCGGACGCAGATGGTGTTGACAGAGGGGCAGAGATCGACCCCGAGGCGCCTCATGTGTGGGGTGCCACAGGGGTCGATTCTCTCGCCTCTCCTGTTCAACATCTATATGAAGCTGCTGGGTGAGATCATCAGTGGTTTTGGGGTGAGGTACCAACTGTACGCTGAGGATACACAGCTGTACTTTTCCACCCCAGGCCACCCCAACGAAGCTATCGAAGTACTGTCCCGGTGTCTAGAAGCCGTACGGGTCTGGATGGGGAGGAACAGGCTCAAGCTTAATCCCTCCAAGACGGAGTGGCTGTGGATGCCGGCACCCCGGTACAGTCAGCTGCAGCCACAGCTGACTGTTGGGGGCGAGTCATTGGCCCTGATGGAAAGGGTGCGCAACTTGGGCGTTCTCCTGGACGGGCAGTTGTTCTTTGAAGACCATTTGACGACCATCTCCAGGAGAGCTTTTTATCAGGTTCACCTGATTCGCCAGTTGCGTCCCTTCCTGGACCGGGATGTCCTATGCACAGTCACTCATGCTCTTGTTACCTCTCGCTTGGACTACTGCAATGCTCTCTACATGGGGCTCCCCTTGAAGAGCACCCGGAGGCTCCAGTTAGTCCAGAATGCGGCTGCGCGGGTGATTGAGGGAGCAGTTCGGAGCTCCCATGTAACATCCATCCTGTGCAGACTGCACTGGCTGCCTGTTGTCTTCTGGGTGCGCTTCAAGGTATTGGTGACCACCTTTAAAGCACTCCATGGCTTAGGACCGGGACATTTACGGGACCGTCTACTGCCATCTTCTATCTCCCAGCGACCGGCACGTTCTCACAGAGAGGGACTCCTTAGGGTGCCGTCAGCCAAGCAATGTCGACTGGTGGCTCCCAGGGGAAGGGCCTTTTCTGTGGGGGCTCCTACCCTGTGGAACGAACTTCCCCCTGGACTTCGACAACTACCCGACCTCCGGACCTTTCGCCGCAAACTTAAAACTTATTTATTCCGTCTCGCTGGACTGGCTTGAATTTTTTAAATTTTTAACTGGTTTTATGGGTTTACATTTTTATTAATTTTACAGGATCGATATTGTATTTTAAAATGGGGCCAAATTGAATAAGTTTTTTAATGTTTGTTTTTAGTATTGTATGTGTTGTTTTTTGTATTTTATTGTGGCTGTAAACCGCCCTGAGTCCTTCGGGAGAAGGGTGGTATACAAATTAAATTATTATTATTATTATTATTATTATTATTATTATTATTATTATTATTATTATTATTATTATTATTATTATTATTATTATTATTACTATTATTAATCCCTGGAATTCTGGATTGTAGAAAAATGTACTTTTTCTACAGTAATACGTTTCTGGGATGTCTGTGTGCCTGCGTAGTCCAATATCATAAAAGAAAAAGAAAATCTTCATATAAATCCTATTAACAGACTGTGGTTACTTTTACACAAAGGAGAAGATAGGAGAACAGGTCTGATTTGAAAGTTATGAAAGACAATCATAAAATATTCTTTGCTATTAAACTTTCAGTGAATGGAAGGGAAAAGCATGCTTGCATATATTACTAGCACTAGATATCCTGGTAAAGCAGCTAATCAAGAAATTATCTTTACATTCTTTTATGGCCATTAATACTTAAGATTGGAACTAGATTATAATTCTATGTTTACCTGTAGAATTATATCCCTATGTTCCTCTTTATCTCTAGCTTTTGCAGTACATTCTGATCTTTGCTTCTCCTCATTTAAACTGCCCTACCAAACTTGTGACATACACCTATCATATAAAAAAAGCCCCACCTTTTCCCCCCAAAGGGATTATTGACATTTTAAAATTCTTACTTAGTGCGGGGAAAATGGTCAAGGCTCCTAAAACTGCAGGACAAGTTCATAGCTGATTTAATCAGGAAAAATTAACACTTGGTAGTTGTGAACCAGCCAACATAATTGGAATTCTGCTATAAAAAGTACTTCACAAGTGGTTTGTACAGCTTCACTTGCCTTATCTCAAGAAACAAACTTTCAGACGCTATTTTAAGTAGGCTGTCAGGGTATAAATTCATTATTCATCTGCATTGTAGAGATTAGGGCCCTGCTTTCATGTCATCAGGACTGACAAATAGACCAGCAGGAAAGAGTAACAGGTTGTTACACCTCTTAAATTGAAAATGACATGCCATAGATTGAGATGTTGACAGGTCTTGATCACAAGCAAGGGTCCAACGTATCCATTACTATTGGAGTATCTTGGAGAACTCTGTGTCCATCTGTGTGAATTTTAATGTTTCAAGCTGTGGCAACATAGAAAGAAATACAAAAAACAAACAAAAAACAGCTGCCTATCTGTAGCTTATTCCCACATACACACAAAAATCCAAGGACCCCTTTTTATTTTTTATCTCAAACTTTTCTCTCTATAGGCAGATTCATGAATGCAGAGAAGTGCACCTAAGTTCTATAAAGAATCCTAGTAATCATGCAAATTTTTTTGCATATTTTTAATACACATAAAAAAGAATCATTTTGAACAGGATATCAGTCAGGTACCATCCATAAACGTATTTCAAATTTCACCCCCCATTGTATTGTATCAATGTATTTCCTTCTCTCTCTTAGAATTTATTATTATTTGCACATATCTAGTAAAAAAAAGTTCTGATTCATCTCCCCATTCTGAAATTCATTTAAATCTAGTCTGGTCCCCATATTTTAAACCCTTTTTACCCTATCCGGCTTTGTTCAAAATATAACCATACATCATTAATAATTCTCTATTAGCTTCTTAAGTTTAACAGGACTGAACATTTTATTACTTTTAAATCAGAGGTCAGACCATCTAAAAACCCTTTCTTAAGGCTGCCCTGCAATCGCATTGGCATTTCCATTTTGCTTAGGAATAGTCCTGAAATCACAAAGACTATTCCCTCTTATCATCTTGCTCTGCCTCTAAATAACATGTGCTAAAAAGTCATATAATCAATTCTCAATAAGAAATATAAAAATTTAAAGGGGTAGGTGTCTTATTTCTCCAGATAATTACCCTCATTATATTTAACTATTCTCTTGGAAGTTTTATCACAAATCATTTCAAATTACAATGCATATTCTTGAAAGAGAAAAGAAAAAAAAATAGAAATAAGATTTACAACATAAATTCCTTAACATTCATTTCCCTCTTTTCCCTCTTTTTTCTATAATCCTTTCCTCCCTTCCACAAGGAATCATTAATAATTATTCTATAATTATCATTTCTGCTTAATTCTTTGACATATTTGAATCTGAAGTCAGCCCTTCATGGTCCTTTCTTAAAGCTGTCTTTTGATCACGCCAACGTATCCATCTTCTTGGGAATAGTCCTGAAATCACAAAGACCATTCGATTCTTACATTTCTTCCTCTACCTCTAAATTTGAGGTCAGCCCTCCAAAATCCTTTCTTAAAACCATTGTGTGATCACACCAATATATCCATCTTCTTGGGAATATTTGACTCTTGCATTTCTTTCTCTGCCTCTGGATGTCACTCTTTAGTCACAAATTACAGTTCACAAATAACAAAGTGGCCATTTTGTTTCTGTCGTGCCTAAATTGCAATTTAGTTTCTTTTGTTCTTAAAGATTTTAAGTCATAAAAATCAACTTTCTTAGCCACAGTCTTTCCTTCACACAAGTATATCAGTCTTTTTTGGAATAATCTTAAACTCACAAAGATGATTTCTCTTCCCTTTCTTCCTCTGCCTTTAAATATCCTTTTTTCATTTACAATCTCAATTAGCACAGTCACCGTTTTATTTCTGTGATGTTAAGCCACTCCTTGCCTTTATCTCCGCTTTCCCTTTTTCTTTTTTTTCTTTTTGTACAAATTTTAAATAGTCAATCAAAACTTCCAAGGCAATTTACTTAATTGGAAAAATAGTTTACTTTTGTTTAGTATTTAATTAGGGCTCTAGACTTCCATTCCAAGCCCTCTCTTTCAGAATTTAGGATATCCTTTAGTTTATTTCCTTCCGTTTTCAATTTCCATTAAGTTTACCTGCTAGTTCCACATTTCTTCAATGCTTGTGCCTATTTTAAAAGCAATATTTCTTCGTGAGCTGGTAACAACTCACCCGACTTCAATCTTCTGTTCTACAAAAGTGCTTCTTCCTCCTGCCCGTTCTTGTGGCCGTCTCCGACTTTGTAGCAGCTGATGGCAGCTGCTGTTCCTCCCCAATGGGTCGGGGGAAAAGACCAGAGCTGCAGGGAGTTTGCAACCTCCCTGTTTGCTCTGGCGGCTACCCATTCTTCACTGCCTTCTACGAGGCAGCTATGACCCGCAGCGGACCCCATTTCAGGGGGGATTTCAGCGCTCACCCCAGAGCTTTCGGGGTGAGCGTCCATTTCATCGCGACGCTGGCCACACCTTCCCGTAATCATGCAAATTATACATTCATAAATGGACAGAATCAAATAAATGGAAGTACTGAAATTATATATGTAATTGTTGCAAGAATCATGAGGAATAATTACATAAAATTTGGCATTGAGTATAATTATAACCCATTCTTTAAAGTGGCCTTCCTAATTTTCACATTCTCTACCTAGACCAGGGGTGTCCAAACTTGGTCCCTTTAAGACTTGTGGACTTCAACTCCCAGAGTTCCTCAGCCAGCTTTGCTGGCTGAGGGACTCTGGGAGTTGAAGTCCACAAGTCTTAAAGGGACCAAGTTTGGACACCCCTGACCTAGACACTCCTTAGATTAAGAGAAGGCACCTTTAAAAGCTCACTTTTACTCAGTGTACATCTCACAAAGAGGGTTATCATTGTTAATGAAATACAGCTCATGTTGCCAATTTTGGAAATAGGTGCATGTTTATGAGTAAAGAACATATTTTTTCTCTATAAACAGACAGAGGTAAGTATTTTCCCTTTGCAATTTAGCCTTTAAAATCTGAAATAACCAGTTTTGAAGATTTTAAAATGACATCTAAATATTTGGAATATACCCTAAATCCCTCTCTTATATAATTCACATAAAATACTATAAAGAATTTCAGTTACTTTGTCAGAGCAAGACAGCTTAGTATCTCAAACACTGTTAAACATGATTTTATAGCTAATTCCTTTTCCTTACAATCTAACTATCACACAGATGTCTGGCCTCATCAATTAGTGAAGGGGCAAAGTGAGCTTCCATTACTTGACAAAGGCAATCAAGCCACCGGAAAACTTTTATAACCTAATTTAAATGGCTTAATAATTTAATACCAAAGACTCCAATTAGGGAATTTCTTTTGCATAAACAGTTGGCTGTAAAGGAAAGAAATCACCAGCATGCTTATGTTCTGGAATTCTGTATTATTATTAGTCATGCAGGCTGGGAACAGAACAGACTTCTCCAGTTCACAGTGTTTCTTTTCTACTCTTGAAGTAACGTCTTGCTGGTTTCCAAAACATCATAGTCCAAGTGCTAATTTGAGGCCAGTATCAGGCTGGATAACCACAAAAGCCATCTAACTAGTTCTAAGTGCAGGGTTGATCCCTCCTAGTAGTTTCTTTCATCTCCTCCACACTAAAAATTCCACCATAACCTTTTCTTTTAAAATATTCAAGGGATAACTGAGTGGATGACTTTATTGTATGTTTTCTATCATCTCTTTTAAAATGTGTGTAAATGTTGTTTATACCTATGTGCCTGCTGATGGCTGATTTGTCTGAATGCCAAGCTTTCAGGAATTCCCTTGTGTTTTTGAATTTAGCTTAGTCTAGGATACTCAGAGTTTCCTAATTGAAGCTATGGTCAAAGTCTGTTTTCAACTTGTCATTTTTAATCTTTGTTGAAATTATTTTCATCCAGTTGTGCAGTTTATTGAAAATTTGTAGCTGACATGGGCATGCTGTCATAAACATTCATGTAGAAAGCATAGTTTTTCCTTAGAAGTTTGCATACATGCAAATTTATCCCATTTGTGCGCTTTCTGAAGCGTTTGATGCCCACATGTGACACCAAGAGAAGATAATATATGTGGCTCAGGGTTGAATTATAGAGCATATGTATTGCATTCAGACAGGCTGAGTGAAACCCTGGCATCTTTAGTAAGCCTCCAGGTGACATCTGAGACAATCGAGAAAGATACCCAATACTTTGGACCACAAAGTAGGTAAGTGTCTCAAAAAGCTAAAATAAAAACAATGTATAAATTTTACATTAAAGTACTGAAAACAATTTAAAAAAGTAAATATAAAAAGACCTGACCAATTTTGTTCATGGAAAGACCCTTGACTCTTAAGCAGCAAGAATTCTACCATTTTGGAAAAGCAAGCAAAGCTGGCTGAGGAACTCTGGGAGTTAAAGTCCACAAGTCTTAAAGGGACCAAGGTTGGAGACCCCTGGACTAGATGACCTCTATTACTGTTACATACCGCTTTACAGCCCTCTCTAAGCGGTTTTATAGAGTCAGCACCTCTGCATTTGTTTTTTTTTCTTTCTGCATAATAGTAATGTTTCTTGCATTTAACGTTTTCTGCACCCTCTTACTCCTTTCAAAGTTCTTACATCAGAAGTTTAAAAAAGAAATTAAGCCCGATTTTTGGCTGTGTAATTTGACTGGTTTCTGGGATATGTTGGTTGAGCTTGTCCTGATTACCATAATTGGTCAGTTCTATATATAGATTAGCTTCCACTTTTTCAGAGCTGGGGAAGTGAGGCTCTTCACACTGAATCAGGGCAAAACAGGAAAGCTGTTTTCCTAGCATATCCCAATCAATGGAATAATTTTGTAACTGCATCTTTTTGAAGCTCACCAAGGTCTATTTATCTGGCATAGGTGAACCAATTCCAAAATGGTAGAATTCTTGCTGCTTAGAGTCAAGGGTCTTTCCATGAATAAAATTGGTCAGGTCTTTTTATATTTACTCTTTTAAATTGTTTTCAGTACTTTAATGTAATATTTATACATTGTTTTTATTTTAGCTTTTTGAGACACTGTCTTACAGATGGTGATACGTAGTAATTATGACTGATTATATGCCAGCTTGTTTTTATTGCTTGTAAACATCCTAAATTAACACATTTTTCTATTCAAAAGTAGTGCCCCAAGAACAAAGCAGCAGTAAAGGCAATATCTGTGGAGATTAGAGTACTGCAGTAGTAACTTTGAAAGATGGGCCAACTTATGGTGCTTCCCTCCAGTTTATTAATCATTTGATGTCACAATTCTTTATTCCTTTTAAAACTGAGAGGAAAAAGGTAATTTATGTGTTATTCACCAGTAATGAACATCTGATTGGATTGATTGGGAGCAGCCCAGAATTGCTTGAAAGATGGGTAGCTGTATAAATATTTTAAATAAATTAAATCTATTAGCAAATTCTGCCCTATTACTTTGGGGGAAATGTTATTTATTACTTTTGTAAACCTTAGTTTCCTGAGGTGACTTGGTGCTGTCCCTCTTATTTTTTTTTTTTATTTTCAACATCCTTGTGAGGTAGGCAAATATTGGGGAATAATGACAGTATTAGGACTTGAATCTACACCTTGTCTACCATTTCCAGAGAAATAGTCAGCAAAATAGAGCTATTGCATTTTGATTTTTGATATTATAGCTTAAAGAGACTTGCTTCTCTGACATTGGTGAACAGGCTTACTAATTTGTCTCTCCCAAATCTTTCATTTTCCCTTAGGCATCACCTATTTATCAGGATAGGCATTTCTTTCCATTAATTTATCAAGCATGCTAATAATTCTGGACTGTTACTGTTAATTAAGCGGAACCATTTTTTCCCAGTCCTATTTTGCTAGTGTGTCACATGGTCTGAAACAAAAATGGAAGATTTTTTTAAAAAGTGGTCCCATTTATAGAATAGTATTGTTTATGTCCTGTTAAAAATCCTACACATATGACAAAATAAACAATGCTTCTGAGTCATCCATCCTGATGATGAGTCATGTGCATTCTTCAGTTGTCTTGCAATTGTCTGCTCACAACATGGGTAAGCTTTTATAAAACATCTTCTACCGGCTGTCTTTATTTTGTAATAAGAAAAAGAAAATGACCAGCACAGGAAGAGTGTACATCTAAAATAAAACAAGAGGAAATATACATTTAAAAAGATAATTGCATTCCTGTTGTGAAGCAACCCTATTAACTGAAAGGTAGAAACATGGTGTCTTAAATTCTTTCTGGAGACCTGCCAACATTATTGCATGATGGAATGTGTCTCGCCTAGTCTAGTCTAGCACCCCAGCCATGGCAGATGAAGTCAGAATGAGCCTCCAAGATTTCTGCTTTTTGTTTTCCCTGGAATGGGGAGGAGAGACAGTTTTTGATGGTTACTCTCTACTCTTCCTACCTGATTATTTTATAGAGGTGAAAAATAACTACCTTAAAATACAGTTATTTGTAGGCATATGTTAACACATCATTTGGAGCGGACCATCCACCCATGAAAAATGTACACTTGAAGCTCATGGGATAATTATTTTTTATACATAGGAATTGAAACATCTGCCACTCAGAACTCTAGAATATGTTTTGACCTCCACAACAAAATGTGTCCAAGAGTTTCCTTTTTTTTAATTGTTAAATAATTGAGTCAAATGTTTGTTGATCAACAGCAAATCACCCAAAGGATCTGTCAAATAATTAGTTCTAGTAGCTCTTTTGCAGTGGTGGTCCAAAGTCTTGGGTATCTTTCTCAATCGTCTCAGATGTCACCTGGAGGCTTGCTAAATCCACAAGTCTTAAAGGGACCAAGATTGGAGACCCCTGATCTAGTCCAACCCCCTGCTCCTGCTCACACAGGAGACCTTTACTAGGGATTCAAACTGCCAAGACTACCAACCTTTCTGATTGACAAGCTCAGTGTCTTAGCCATTTAGCCCCTAGCCAGGCAGAAAACATTAAATTAACGTTTAATGCAGAAAACATTACAACGGCTAAATGCGGGTAGTATCTCAGTAGCAATCCTATTCTTTACATAATAGGAATGGCTATCTATTAAATAGCTTTTACATTTGGGTTTTAATGGGGTTTTTAATTTGGTTTTAAAGGTTACAGACAAAGAGACATGATAGTTATGTTAGAATATAGATGTTCTTCCAAAGGAATTAGGTATGGAATTCTGGGGTAATTTTCCAAGTAAAGGAAAACCAAAGGCAACTCACACTGAGTATTTTATATCAACTACATAATAAATTCAGATGGATCAGCTTCATCTAGCATAGATTAAGTGGAAGGAGGGTACACAATAGAAAGAAAGGGAAGTAACAATCCTAACCACTAGGAACGGTTTCCTAAAATTAACCATCATCAACACATGTTATTTAATAGAATGCTTACTTGCCAGCAGGACTACATGTCACTGAAAGAGTGACGGCTGACATTCCTTCCATAAGTGTTTGTTTCGTCTCAGCAGGATTGCTGGTCAGGGAGCATTTCATCAAGTCAATCTCTCCTTCCATCTAAAGTATTATTTCTCAAACATAACTTTAAAAACAGCACCATCAGGCCTCACCTTCTCTTCCTGCAGAATACCCAGAGATGATCTGATCGAGGCCTTTTTTGCGCAGACCAAGAACTATTGTATTGTCTTCTTCCAACAAAAACACCTCTTATAAGGGAGCCTCTGATAACTTTCTGTGGGTTTTACAAGGAATGATTGTTTGCTATTGTGTATGGTTATGTTTAATATGTTGTTCTTTAATCACGTTTGGTCTTGACCCTATTTAATATTTCACGATTTATTAACTCATTATTACGATTGCATATTTTACATTTTAATTTCAATCTGCTTTTTATGGGTTTCTTATGCAGATTGGAATCTATCAACATATTGAACAAAGCATTACCCACATCATAAATTAGATTATGGTGGACTTTGGTTATGCTTGTTGCACCAGTAAAGTAGCAGCAGAAACTACCATTATTAGAAATGAAAATTACATGTTATATAATTAGCAGAAATCTGAAACTGAAAAACACCTTTGCGTTGTTAGTCACCATAAAGTTTTTAGATGAATTTTATTTTCATGTCTATTCCTAAAATAATATTTTTTCAAGACTGACAACTTTAAGATGTGTAGATTTTTATTCTCAGAATTCCTCAGCCAGCCTTGCTGGTCCCCCTTGTTGGCTGAGGAATTCTGGGAGTTGAAGCCCACATATCTTAAAATTTCTAAAGTTGAGAAATACTGCCCTATCTGTCAGAACAATAATATTTTACCTATAACTTGGGACATTATACTTTGGCATTTTAACTAAATTTCAAATTAACCCTTCATCTGCAAAATGTCAAGAATCATTCTCCAAATCAAGAACTCAGATGTATATATTATTTTTCCATGTCATCTCAGATACATTTTCCATTTTAATGTTTTATGCGCAAGCCAATACAGGTAGTCCTCGACTTACCACAGTTCCTTTAGTGACCACTGAAAGTTACAACGGCACTGAAAAAAGTGACTTGTGTCAGTTTTTCACACTTAAGCCTGTTGCAGCATCCCCTGGGTCATATGATCAAAATCTGAACACTTGGCAACTGGTTCATATTTATGACTGTTGTGATGTCCCAGGCTCATGTGATAAACTTTTGTGACAAGCAAAGTCAATAGGGAAGCTAGAGTCACCTAACAACTAGCTTACTAATAACTGCAATGATTCACTTAACATCTGTGGCAAGGAAAGTCATAAAATGGTGCAAAACTCACTCAACAAATGTCTCACTTAGCAACAGAAAGTTGGGCTCAATTAAGTTGAGGATCAGCATTGCATTTTGTTAGTTCATGTTTCTCTACTGAATTATTTTCCCAACATTACAATTTGGTGTTTATACATCAATTTTTACTATTTGCCTCTGTTGCCAGTTCTTTTGTCCCTAAATAACAGTTAGAGGTCTGAATTATTTTTGTATCTTATTCACATTACAATTAGAATAGCCACTGTTACAGAGGATTTTAGCTACTTGGTGTGTACTTCATTTCCAAGTATTGCTTGCTTCATTGAGGTCAAAAAATACTGTATATCCAAGCACTGATCTTGCAATGGATCAAGGAAAAACTAAGTTTGATCTTTCCTTCTAAACATTTGATAATTTGGGAATAGTTGTGGCAGTTTCTGAACTTGTTACTGAATCATAAGACATCAGGCTGGACTTAAAATGAACCATGTTAGCACAAGGCCACAATTTGGCAAAGACCAGAAACTTCGCCCTATTATAAAAAATGCACTAAATTAAAGATTCTATTGTGGATTTTGGCTTGGGGCAATATTTGGACATGGTTATGCTTTACAACTATTATAGCTTAGTGCTCGAGTCTCAAACTTTTTGGAGTGGTGCATACATTTGGAATGTTGTAGGCACCCACACAAAATGATCACCACAGTGGATAGCATCTGTCATGAATAAAGGGACATATACGTGTCCCAGGATAACGATGCAAGATCGAATTTGGGTTGGTCACCAGGACCAGAGTAAATCTATGGTCCCAATAAAGATCCAAATTTGATCTCGATATCATCTGTCACCAAACATCCATTTATCAAATAGGAAGAACAGAAGCTGTTCCTTGTTACTCCTTCCACCCAGATGCTTCGTATCACTGCCCAATTTCTCAAGCTTTTTTCTTTCTTTCCTGTCGGCTCTTCAAAACAAAGCAGTAAGTACATCCATCCACCACTTCTATTTTCTAAAAATGCTGATGAGACCCAAATAATTATTGTAAAGGAAGATAATTCTGGTGCTTTTGTTCATATCATACCAATTTCCATTTATATCCCTTCATTAAAAGAATCTAAACAAAATTAAGACAGCAGGTAAATGTGAGTGTTTGCAACACAAGTGCAACACAAGCACCTGCTGCCTACAAATATTTTACCAGGGATCCTAAGATTAGTGTTAAGCAAGCAACTCTACTTGTTTAGTTAGCTATGCTTAAAACAAACCACAATGTCTTGTCCCACATTAGCAGGCCTCACTGAACAAAAAGCTGTAGACTTTCTTTCCATATTGTTCAAGTTTACTCCAGGTCTTACCAGATCCCCAAAACAAGGAAGAACACAGCATGGAGAAAATTAAAGTCAACAACAGATTTGATAGGTGGAGTTGTTTGTATGAGACTAGCTGGAATCTCAATTTCATGAGACAACATCATCCAAATATTCACTATAGTCTTCTAGACTCAAGGCCACAGATGCCACCACAGACCCACTAGGAGTATGGACAGTCATCAGGTGCAATGAGTAAGGAAACAGCCCTTTATCTTCCTCTCTCTACTTTTCCCCACTTCTTCTAGTTAATTTTCAGTGGTTGTGTTAATGAGTGCATTAATGGTCTGCTACTTTCTGTTGCAAGTGACAGGCTAGACACTGAAAAAAAAAAGAGAGAAGCTAGATAAGAGAATAAAGAGTGCAAGCAATATTTTATCTAACTACCGATCTAAAAGTTATGCAAATAGTTAAGCTTGAACTTAATAAAGTTCCAATTTTAATATAAACATAGTATACAGTCTAGTTGCATTTCTCTTCCAGTTCTCTCAGCATATCAGAATATTTCTGATTCCAGAGCAATTTAGGCCTCACCTAATTTCAACACACTTATTCCACGTGAGAACATTTTCTTCTTCCAAAGCTGGCAAACTATTTTTTTTTTCTGTGAATTTTTGTCTTTAGGGAGTTACCAGTGAGTTAAACTTTCCAGCTGCTGAACAGAGAACACTAGTCTGATGTTAACGCACAATGGAATCTCATATCTAGAAAGCCAGCGAGCACCAGGTTTTTTGCTTTCTCTCACTCCATGAAAAGGTCTTTTGTTACTTCTGGGATATCAATAATGAATGTAGCAGTTTAATAAATATTTATGTGATGATGGTGGTCTTTGTTTTTTATTTGGGAGAGGTCTGCAATTTTAAAAAATTAGAGAAAGAAGGAAGTTCATTCTCTACTGCAGGAATTAGCAATCTTTTCAGATCTCTCTCTCTCTCTCTCTCTCTCTCCCTCTCTCCCTCCCTCCCTCTCCCTTGGGTCAGGTGGTACAAAAAAACCCCAAACATTTTTGCAAGAATCTAATACTGAGCAAGACCGCTGAAATCTCCTATGAGATTTGACATTCCCATTTCAAAACACTAATTTCCTGAGATTTGGGGCAATGTTAGCAGGGGGAGCACATATGCACTTGGAGGAAGCGTTGTATTGAAAAAGTGTTGTATGGAAGTTATATTATTTATCCAAGAAAACTCAATCTCCCCATTCCATCAAGAGAGAAAGAGGCAAAATGTATTCCATTATTTATACACACGTATACTTATCCTTTCTTTTTTGTTGCTTTTAAACTTTTCAGAGAGGCAACAATGAGATTAAATAAAAGGAGATATATATTTGCTGCATTTTCCAAAGGCAGCCTTAAAAAAAAAAAGTCTCAGAAGAGCTAAAACTGATTACTTTCAGTGCAGAAAGCAGGCATTCAAATCATCCAGCTAAGACAGCTGGGAGGAAAATTGCAAAGACATATGCAAACTTTCTGTGTCAGAGAAAGGAAACACAGGCTATAATAAACCGAAGAGACAGAGAAACAGAACTGATACAGGTAATTGGTCCAGAACTTACTGAATATCTCACAGCAAGAGGAACAGATGTTCCTAGGAAGCCTGCTAAAGAAACTCAGCTCATTTGTAATTATGGTAACATGATCTACCATTGTTCCCCTCCTCTGCTATGTCTTGTCTTCTGAGAACATGTGGTAAAAAAATTACTATTCCTCCACTGAAGGTTTCTGTTCTGCCCAGTTCTTTAAATAAAGTTATACTTTTAGAACTGTTCAAAGAACTAGAAAAATCAGAACTAAGAAAAGGAATTGGGAAACAAGTCTTACGGCCACTCCCATCCAATGGTGCTTTTCAGCCCAATCTTAAAGTAGCCAAGAGCTTAGAGCCGTGATGGTGAACCTGTGGCACACAGAGCCCTCTCTGTGGGCATGAGCGCTGTCACCAGCTGCTCTTCTGGGTTCCATCGCACACATGCACATCAAACAGCTGCTCTCCTCCGGGTCCTGGTGCTCCAGTTTCGGCATTCAGTGCCGAAAAGGTTAACCATCACTGGCTTAAAGTGACCCTTGCCACTTTTAATCATTTAGCAGTCTGAACTGGAATGATTAGGCAACGACACAATAGACTAGAGTCCTCTTTCAAGCTAGCCACTGCCAACAACAAAATCAAAGGTTTGTCATTGGGTCAGCACAGACATAATCTCATCAAGTAGGGAGTCTAGAGGAATAAGTCCCTGCACGAGAGTCCACTTTTGGCAAGAGTTCTGTCCCACCAAACAAATTAACTTCCAGATGTGTGCCTGAGGCTGAAAGGCTTGGTCAACTCATGGTCAACAAAGTCACATTTCAAAAATCACTTTATATAATATCCATTTGACTCACAACCTGAATTTCTACTAAAGCTTTATTCAAGATGGTCATGATTAAATAAAATATAGAACAAATGAAAATAAATAAACAGATAAAGAGAATAAAATGTACTAAACACTAAAATTGACCACGCCCACCCAAGTTTTGTGGCTCCAGGTGTGTTTTTTTCTGTGGGAAACGGGTCCAAATGTCTCTTTGAGTGTTTAACGTTGCAGAGCCCTGGCCTAAAGGAAGATCATGTCTCCAGACTTGGAGGTATTATATTAATTACAGAAACTTTTCTGTTTTTTTTTCCCATGTTGCTGGCTGCGGCATAAGGAAATGTATCTTTCATTGTAAACATAATAGCTACAATTACATTGACAATAAATCAAGTAAACTGAATAAAATAACTCAAAAAACTACATTAAACGAAGTGGGATTTTTATTCCTGTACAAATAATAATAATAATAATAATAATAATAATAATAATAATAATAAGAAGAAGAAGAAGAAGAAGAAGAAGAAGAAGAAGAAGAAGAAGAAGAAGAAGAAGAAGAAGAAGAAGAAGAAGAAGAAGAAGAAGAAGAAGAAGAAGAAGAAGAAGAAGAAGAAGAAGAAGAAGAAGAAGAAGAAGAAGAAGCTGTAAGAAGGGCTCTGGAAAATAAACCTGATCAAGAAAAAAAATGTGCTGAAATAGGACAGCCAATTTGAAAATATCACAAAAATGTGAATATCACAAAAATCATTAGAGATTAATATTCCATTTTTGTGAATGCACATGGGGCATCATTAATCCAATACATTGTGCTAGAGATTGGACGACTGAGCTCTGTGTTTATTGAGGACAAAATATATGAATACAAAATTCCCAAACATTTTCAGAAGGACATTCTGAAGGACAGTTCCTTTGCAGGAACTGGGTATGTCTAGTTTAATAAAAAGAAGGACTAGGGGAGACATGATAGCAGTGTTCCAATATCTCAGGGGTTGCCACAAAGAAGAGGGAGTCGGGCTGTTCTCCAAAGCACCTGAGGATAGAACAAGAAGCAATGGGTGGAAACTGATCAAAGAAAGAAGCAACTTAGAACTAAGGAGAAATTTCCTGACAGTTAGAACAATTAATAAGTGGAACGACTTGCCTGCAGAAGTTGTGAATGCTCCAACACTGGAAATTTTTAAGAAAATGTTGGATAACCATCTGACAGAGATGGTGTAGGATTTCCTGCCTGGGCAGGGGGTTGGACTAGAAGGCCTCCAAGGTCCCTTCCAACTCTGTTGTTATAAGATAAGCTCTTAAAAGGGTCCCCCCCATCTGAATATAGGGTTCAGAGTTTACATAAAAACAAGAAAGCAAGTTGGTGGTTAAGAATAGCTGCCTTTTCTGAGTAGTATATCTGATGAGATAAGAAAAGCTCAAAGTTTCCCCAGCTCATCGAAAAGAATATCTACTCTGAACTTCAGCTTTAACAAAACATAGGACGTTTGCTGGAAAATGAACCATGGACTCTCAGACATTCTAACTAATTGTATCATTGTCTAAATGCAGAGGACTCTTCTATATAACATAACCTTTGCACATCCCCTTTAGTCTTAACAAGAGCTACTAGACTGTTTACAGCACAAAAGAATAGAATAGAATGCTTTATTGGCCAAGTATGATTGGACACACAAGGAATTTGTCTTTGGTGCATAAGTTCTCAGTGTACATAAAAAGAAAAAATAGAAAATGGCAAGTATAGGCAAATACTTTTTTTATTTTACTGAAATAAGTAGGAAAAAGGGTGTAACTTTTTTTCATATTAAGTTTGTGAACCCATAAGGTGTGTCCATATACCTACAACAGACTTAAGTTAATCTTTCCTTCTCATCTAAACTTTACATTAAAAGAATTCTACATTTCTGTCAAGCTACAGCTTTCCCATGATTTTTGATAAAAATCCACCTCAAATAAAACAATGTACGGTAACATATAGATAAATTAATATTATCTCAGACTTTACAATTTTCAGTATGTAGTACAAATAATGTTTTTCACTTTATTATACTGAGCAATTTTGAGGTAGACACCTTGAAAACAATACTGGAGAGGAATACTCATAACTGACAAAAGAGCTCATTAAGTAGAATTAGATTATCTTCAGCTCCATCTGTGTATGTAGAATGTACATTACTCATACACAAAGAAGGAAAACCACAACATTTAATATAACTAAGTCATTTAAAAGCTCCAAAATTACTTTAAAATTATGGGCACAAACTTCAACACGGAATTAAAAACAAAACTATATCCTGGATTCCTTGCTCAAGAATAAACTGTGAGGATGGCTCAATAGAAGGATCTCTACTTCTTTAAAAGTCTGCTATTCAAAATGTTAAACATGACTATTTGTCAAGAAATATTTTAATAACAATTTGTGAAGGGAAGGCAAGAAGGAGGTGAAATAAATAAATAAATACAAATAAACAAACAATCCATTTCACTGTGACATTTTCAGCCAAGGACAGGTAGTCCTTGACTTACATCAATTCATTTAGTGACCGTCCAAAGTTACAACACTGAAAAACGAATATTTCACACTTATGACCACTGTAGCATCCCCAAGGTTTGTGATCAAAATTCAGACCCTTGACAACTGACTCTTATTTATGATGGCTACAGTGTCTTAAGGTCACGTGATCACCTTTTGCAACCTTCTGACAAGCAAATCAAGGTAGAAGCCTGATTCACTTAACAACCGCTGTGATTCATTTAACTATGGCAAGAAAGGTTGTAAAATGAGGCAAAATTCACTTAACAAAATGTCTCGCTTAGCCACAGAAATTTTGGGCTCAATTGTGGTCAAAAGTCAAGGACTACCTACCCCAGGGGTGAAATGCCCGAACCGGTAGTAAATGCCGATGATCGCGCAGTACAGCTGACTGTCACACAACTGATCCTTGGAACTTTTTTTTTTTACTTTTTAAGCATGTTTTACTACCGGTACGATCAGCTTTGTGACAATCAGCTGTGCCGTGCGATTTATATTCGCTAGAAAGTAGGAAATCCTGTTTTCTAGAGAATCTAAATCGCGCGACACAGCTGTTCCCCCCTACACTGTTCTACTTACCTTTGCAGACTCAGAAAAGGCTTCTTAGCGCTTGTGGTGTGCATGTGCATACAAAGCTAACCAGTAGCAGATTTCAGAGGATTTCACCCCTGCCCTACCCTCATGTCAATCAGGAAATCAGAGAATCAGCTCTATCATATTCACCTTAACAGTTAAATCCAAAATTCATGAGGAAATACACTTATATGAACCAAGTAATTATGCACAAAACTTCAAACTTTTTTTTTCAGATTTTCAAATCATGTTGAAGAAAAACGCTGAGTTGAGAATGAATTGCAGCATAATCAAAATCTAAAAATGGAGTAAAAGATGACATTGAACTTAGATGGATCCCTCCCTCTCCTTTGTGGAGACCATTACATCATCAACACAAGATTCAGCAGGCTACTATACAACAAGCCATTTAATGTATTCTATAGTTCTGTGATGGCAAACCTGTGGCACGCGGAGCCATATCTGTGGGCACGGGAAACAGGCTGTTTCCGGCCTCCAGAAGGGTGGGGAAGGTTGTTTTCACCCTCCCCAGGCTCCTAAAAAGTCTTTGGAGCCTGGGGAGGGAAAAAAACAGGCCTAAAGGCCCAACATGCCATCGCATGCCAAGAGTGGGGGGAGCCCGGGGGGGTCATGCGCACATGTGCGGGGGGTGGACATATTGAATTATGAGTATGGGCACACGCACAGACAACACCCCCTGCACTCCCTCAGCTTTTGGCATGTGATGGCAAAAAGGTTAGCCATCACTTCTATAGTTGATGGGAGTCAAATTTCTATATTAACAACTTTATGCCAGTAAATTTGCAGGAGGGGATCTACCCATGGAAAAAGGTAACATTTACTTCATGGGAAAGTTAATGAATATATTATCTTTTTAAGACAATCTTACAGATCAGCAGTGGATCAAATTAGGCTTTAAGACATTTGGAATCAATCAACACATATTGTACATTCAAAGCAAATCTTTCTCTTTTTTCTGCCTTAAAAATTCTAATTTCACCATGTAGCACTGTTAAAGGTAAAGTTTCCCCTCACATGTGCTAGTCAAAGTTTCCCCTCACATGTGCTAGTCATTCCCAATTCTAGGGGGTGGTGCTCATCTCCATTTCAAAGCCAAAGAGCCAGTGCTATCCAAAGATGTCTCCGTGGTCATGTGGCCGGCATGACTAAACACCAAAGGTGCACGGAACGCTGTTACTTCCCATCAAAAGTATCCCTATTTTTCTATTTGCATTTTTTACGTGCTTTTGAACTGCTAGGTTGGCAGAAGCTGGGACAAGTAATGGGAGCTCACCTTGTTATACGGCACTAGGGATTCAAACCGCTGAATTGCTGACCTTTTGATCGACAAGCTCAGCATCTTATCCACTGAGCCACCACATCCTTGTAGCACTGTTATAGAGTTAGTAATGTTTGCCCACATAGCAAATGAGTTGGTAACCAAGAATACTGAAGTCAGAACTGTTACTCTAATCTAAACATAGTAACTTAAACATTTCAAGAAAAATGACTAAGTTTGTCTTAGAATAATTGAGGCAACCTGAGTATTGACACACAGCACCGTACACAATAAAATAAAAAACTTTGTATAGTGAACTGTGTCTATTTAAAAAAAAACTAAACTATATTACTGTTGTACAGTACTTTAAACATATTGGAAATAAGATTCATTCAGTGTAAACGTTTGAGTGAGCTTATAAAAAATTGTAATCTTACATTATTTTAGACATTCTTTTTCACACACACGTCAGTGTATAGAAAAAAATACATGAATCTACAAAAAGGCCTAGAAGGCTAAAAACAAACATTTTTAAAGACTATGAACTTTCCCAAGCCCCAAATACCGTCTTCATTCAGAATCCCCACAAAACTGAACAATGCTAAGGGCGGGCTACACATTGTCTTTTGGTCTCTCACATTTGCTAAGTGGCTTTTTAACTTCTGCAAAAAGATACATCTCTTCCAAAGAATAACTGCCTTTCTTAGTGACAGAGACTGCAATATAATAAAAAAAAAGACTCTATACAGAATTTCTTGAAATCGGTTGCTTTTTTCGAGGAGGATATAAAGAAATTCAAAGCTTAGTGGAAGTTAACAAGGTCATCTTTGTTACTACTGCCTGCTAAAACCTGTCTGCACACCAATATCAGAAGAGTGGGAAAAAATTCCACAGGATTGATAATCTCCCCTCTTTTTATTTTAAAAAAATGAGGCGAAAGAAATACCTAACTCCAAGCCTTGCCATTTGTCCAGTGGAGCATCATCTCACAGGGAGCAATGACCTCCAGACATAATGCCTTAAATCAGAGGTGTCAAACTGGCAGCCCATGGGCCAGATGTGTCACGTGCAGGCTATACCCACCCCAGTTCTGCGAAGGGGAAAAACGACATGAAACGTCACATGACGGCAACATGATGCGGTGAGTCATAATGAATATTAAGTTATAATATTAATATTAATTATATTAATTAATTTAATATTAAGTCATAAGTCATCCCTTAAATGCTTTAAATGAATCTACTTTTCAGACAATCCTTGCTTATACATGGTAAGCCATGAATACACACAACTAGGTTAAAACACAGATGAATAATAATGCATGAATCCCAATGGACTGCATAATTCCATGTACAGACATCTGTATATTACACACAGCTATAGTGTTTTTCATAATCCCTTGGACAACTATGCTCACTGGATAAGATCCAAATTTTCTAGGACTAAATCTGGAACTAACTCAGACAAGCACCAATGACAATGATAGATTAGGTGAAAATGGACAGATGGTTGACATACTGAACTATGCTGGCTCATATCTAAGAATTATATAGCCTTGAATTAGATCAGCTTTCTTCCCACCTGGCACCCTGTGGATGTACTAATCTACAACTCCTACACATCCAGCAAGGTTCTTGTCACTGTGCTAAACGAAAGTTTTAGGAATCATAATTCTATATATCTGGAAAAAGCTGTTCTAATATATTTCAAGGAACAGCTCAATACAGCTGTAGTTAGCAGTGAATGAAATGATGTTAGATGGATCTCGGTTCTTCTGGTTTCAACAGGATTCATTTATGACTAATTTATCTGGCTTGGAGCCAAAGTCTTTTTCAACAAACTGCTTCAACTATTTCTTAAGTACAAAACAACTTTTTCATATTGGAACCAGGAATTTGACTCAAAACACAAAGAGGGAGCTAGTTGAGTTATCTTTTTCTTTCCTCTCTTTGATGTACTTGTCAAGAGATATAAGTTATCTAGCAAAGGCTCTTCAAATTACCTTTCGTATACATGGAAATATGTACAGCTGCTTGAGAAGACAGAGTGACTATTCATAAGTGAAAGATACAGGACCCATTGATGCTTGGACATCAGCTAAAGTAGATCAACAAGTAGAAAACTTGATTCTAAATGTTATTGAATTTCTAGAAGAGGAAGCCTAAAATAAACAAATACTCAGGGTACTATAGCTCTGAATACGGTAGTGGGAGAACCATCCCTGAACTAACTAACTCCCACCGACCCGTACGCTCACACAGAGAGGGACTTCTCAGGGTGCCGTCCGCCAAACAATGTCGGCTGGCGACCCCCAGGGGAAGATCCTTCTCTGTGGGGGCTCCTACTCTCTGGAATGAACTTCCCCCCGGTTTACGCCAAATATCTGACCTTCAGACCTTTCACCGCGAACTGAAAACATATTTGTTTGTTCGCGCGGGGCTTTCTTAAATTGGGGAGATTTTAAATTTAATTTTTTTAGTTTTAAATTGGGGTTTTTTAGATTATATATTTTAATTTATCGGCCTAACTGTATAATAAGTTTTTTAATCTATTTTTAATTGTATATTGTTTATTTTTATCTTGGCTGTACACCACCCTGAGTCCTTCGGGAGAAGGGCGGTCTAGAAATCTAATAAAATAAATAAATAAATAAATAAGGACTGGAACTTTGTGTCCATAGCTAACTTTAATTACAGTTTATTGAATAAGTTCTCATTATATTCATGCTACATTACTGTTCTAGGCCAGGGGTGTCAATTTCATTGAGGGCTGCATCAGGGTTGTATTTGACCTCTGGAAGCCAGGGTGGGTGTGGTCAGAGTGGGCATGGCCAGCTCAACATCACTCCTGTGATGGCCTGAGCACTCGGCCAGTGAAAACGGGCTCCTGAGCTCCATTTTTGGCTACGACGGCCTCATGCAACCCTCTGCCAGCAAACCTGAGCTCCATTTTCGCTGGCAAAGGCACTACAGGCCAGTCCTTCGCTGTTTCCAGGGCGGCCCCGCAGGCCATAGCTAAGCATCCTGTGGCCCTTGAGTGTGACACCCTGTTCAAGGCTAACCCAGTTTATAACTTAGTGGTTGAAATTACACAAATGCATAACTTTGTAAAGGTATTCACAATTGTTATTGATGTTTGGATATGATGCAGAAGATGAGCAGATACTGGATTAATTCAATGCTCGATAATCTTAAATAATGTTCAAGTGGTCACCTAGTCTTTATCCCTAATTATCCAACCATTACTGGATCCAGTACTGTACAGATCTCCCTGCTTTCATCTCTCAATATTGTTCTGCTCTTACCTATCAGCATATTCTAACTTCTAACTATCTACAAGCAACCAGCTTCATCATCTTTTACCATTCAAAACTCCTCCTCTCAAGAGACTCAACACTTTCTTCATTCTTCCCCCAGCTCTTATTTCTTTCAAATTCATTCGAAGAAGTCATTATTTTCAAAAATCCTTTAGCAGAAGCACATACACAGTAGGTCTTAATACATCCCGTAACATAGCACAAACATATGGATTTCAAATCAAAACATATTCCTTTCCAGTTTAACTCTTTGTCTCCTTTCTCTGGGCCCCATATTAGATTGCAAGGTCTTCAAGACAGTGCAACTTTATAGTGCAACTTCTTCCAACTTATAATGATCTTCAACTGTTCACATGACTCCCAAAAATTCCCAGCAAAGAAGAAATCAATCTGCTTTCCTTGGATTCCAGGTATGGAGCTGAAAATCTTACACATGCAAAGTATGTGCCCAATTTAAGGTGCCTCTTCCAACTATGAGGGAGATTTTCAATGAATCCATTTTGTATGATGGCCCTTTTAAGACAGAAACTGTATAACCTTGTGGAAAACACATTTTCATTGCAGTTTCCCTTGAATACATTTGGAAGCCATACCAAATGAAGACAATCTGATCCTGAAAGCAGGAGACTTGGTAAAACAGAACAGAATAAAAGAGTTGGAAGGGACCTTGGAGTCTTTTAGTCCAACCCTCTGCTTAGGCAGGAAACCGTACATCACTTCAGACAAATGATTATCCAATATCTTCTTAAAAACTTTCGGTGTTGGAGCATTCACAACTTCTGGAGGCAAGTTATTTCACTGATTAATTGTTCTGTCAGAAAATTTCTCCTTACTTCTATGTTGCTTCTCTCCTTGATTAGTTTCCACCCATTGCTTCTTGTCCTGCCCTCAGGTGCTTTGGAGAATAGCTTGACTTCCTCTTCTTTGTGGGAGCCCCTGAGATATTGGAACACTGCTATCAAGTCACTATCACATTTCAAAATTAGTATTTGTCTGGACTGAATTCAAATAGAATTCTTCAAGGAACAGCTCAAAGATGCAACTATTTGGTGTTCAAGAAAGGGGTTGAGAAGTATGGGTTCCAACAAGCTCTTGACCTCAGTATACAAATCTGGATGGATGTGAGAGGAGTTTGATGCAAAATCTGTCTATTGTTGTGGTTTTTAATTACTGGGAGCCACACTTCCCCGTTTTGCTTTTCTGTCTAATCACCAGGATGTTTGTTTTTTTGCAACTCTATTCACCCTTTATGAGTTCACCCCATTCTCTTCAGATTGTAACTGAAAACTAATGGGAAGGGGTTATTAAAAGATGATGTCCAGGGACCATATTCAAATCCTTCCAGGCATGAAGATTACTCAGAGATACTGGACCAATCTTTCACACAGCCCCCGAATGCTAACTTTAATTGTCCATCCAAATACTTAAAATGGAATCATCACTTTAAATATGATAGTTAAAAAGGAAACAAAGGTACGTTGTAGAGGAGGCCCTAATGTGTGATAAAGAAATTAATATTTTGATTGTATTTTTGTTGATATTAGAACAAAGGGACTAATTTTAGGATTACCGATATTTGAATTTTGTATCGTTTTTTTAAATTCTTAAGTAAATCTACTTGCCTACTCTGAAATAGTTTTCATTGCTAGCAATTAAAAATCAAATTTATCTTCCACCAATGAATAATGGAATGGTTATTTGAGAATAAGGTCTGTTAAACTAAAATTTACTTTTGTGAGTTTCAATTCCTATCCCTGAAGTCTTATAAGAAAAAACTACACCTACTAACATTTTGTTGAAAATCATCCCAACCAATTGTGAGGCTAAACACAATTTGTTAATATGCTCTTGATAAGTCACACCAAAAGACCAAACACCTATCCCCAAATCATCCAGACACATATTGAAAAAAAGCATGAGAAAATTCAAGTGACCAAAGCAGGGAACAGCATGTTGTATTATTAAAAGCTGTACCACAAAATATTAGATTACATTATCATGTGTACCAACTCAAACACGACAAATAACCATCATGAGAAATAAGATTCTACAATTCAGCATATGTGCAAGGGCTCACAAAAAAATAATCCTTTAATAGAGGAAGATGCATACACTAGCTTCTTTATTTCTGACAACTATACTTCTATAGTTTTTAGTTACAACTTTAAGCATTTTTTTAAAAACAATTCTAATACTCTGTTCACCAAGGACTAGATATTAAAATATTTAAAACTGGAGTTGGTGACCAATAAGACTAAAACAGTAATTTTAGCTTTATAAACTTTAATCTTGCTAGTCAGAAATAACTTGGTAATCTCATGTCAGATAGTTTGATCATTGACATTAGTACCATTAATCTGACAGGAAACTATTTTTAAGAGCTTCCACAGAAAGTTTTTACATCATCTATTGCCTTTTAACTGGAGAAGAATCCAATTTAAAGACTTACATATGTAGTGTATCTATCTTACATTTCTTGGTCTTTTAACAGGTGGCAAAAGGGCATGTGAATAGTGCAGTAAATAGGAAAGGCAGAGCAGTTTAAACATTTCATAGTCATTGGAAGGAACTCTAGGAGCTATCATTCAACAACAACTGAAGGGACACAAATTCTTAACCCCCAGTTAAAAAAAATATTAATCTACATGGGTAGGATAAATAGGGACCAGAGTCCCCCAATTTAGTACCTGACACAACTGACACATCAATCATGTTGGCTGAGGATGACAAACATTATAGACAAATGTACACGAAGGATAATAGGTTCCTAAACCATAACATCTATTAATGCAATTTCCAAGTATAGCCATTTTTTATTTGGCCAAGTTCCCATTTCATAATAAAGCACAGCATTATTTTTAATTTTGTATGTTATTTGAACCCATCCATTATGATTTGGAAATCATGGTTTGTGTTTTAGTGTACTGGGTAAGACAATTTTGACTTGGAAAATAAATGATTGTTCAATAAACCAAGTTTTAGAACAGTGGTATCCAACCTTGACAACTTTTAAGACTTGTGGATTTCAAAACCCAGAATTCCAGGAGGCAGGTGGGTGGGTGGGTTGGGAGTTCAAGTCCACATGTCTTAAATTTGCCAAGATTGGACATTCCTGTTTTAGAGGAATGTATTAAACAAGTCTGGTTTTTACCAGTATGAACTCCTGAAGTGCAGCATTCTTTATTTTTATTTTTTTGGGGGGGTGGGGGAATTGATGTTGATGTTCATCATACATAAAATCTATTCTGCACACTTCAAATCACTGTCCCCTTCAACAAATTACTTTTTAAAAAAGAATGACTTATTCAAGTAGACTTAGACAAAAGTGAAGCCCTCTACTTTTGCTCAATGTTAGGAATTTTTTTAAAAAAATTTAAAAATCTACCCTGTTCTTCCCTGACAGTCTGAGTTCTTTAAATCCACTGATTGACATTTTTCAACCAAAGACAAAAAACCAAACATCTGGCATAAATTGCTGCACCTAGTTTCGTCCACCATTTCTTTCATACACTACCCTTGCAAAACCACTATAAATTATTTCTTGGAGTCCTAGACCTCCATTCCCTTCCCAACTGGCTCGTGTAATGATAGCAAGGCCAGATGGGATTGTAAGAGGGGAAAGTGGAATGCCAGACCTATATTTTTCAACGGCACCAGAATCTTACCCAAGCAAGAGACCGTTATTATAGCTCCCGCAAGCCTACTCTTTCCTCATGGGCAACTTATAGGAAACTCCTTGACTTGCAAAACAGGAAGGAAAAGAGCACTGAAAAGTTATGCGGCAGGCTTTTCGAAGAAAGAAAAATTGTTGGGAGACGAGTGTTTTCTGGTTCTTCCTCTGGTGCAGACGGTTTTGGAGAAGCAAAACATTCAACCGATTTCCTCTTCCCTTTTGGAGGCCCTCTTTCACTTCTGCTGAAATTCCCTAACTCCAGGCTCTCCACCATATTTTATAAACTGCCTAACTCTTCTTTTTGCATCTGGGAAAGTCCCCTCCGGGAAGTGCTTTAATAGCAAAAGCTTTTCAGAAGATCTGTTTTCCCCCCAAAAGGGGAAACTTATGCCCAGAAGGCAAAAGAAGATAAAACCATAAAGAAACCCGAGTCCAGATCAATTCCTTTCCAACCCCCCCAAAAAATAACCCTCTTGCATCAGCTTGCCCCACCATGATGCTCTCTCTTTTGAAGGGTGTTGGATTTCATCTCTATGCTATATACCAAAGCCAGCCAGGCTTCTTTCTCCTAGCAAACCCAGATTGCTAAGAGCCAGGATTCCCTTTTTGAATGCAGCTGAAAACTTGTTGCTCTTCCTTCTGCAAGAAAATTACTAGTCTTCCCCCCCCCCACCCATCCCCTATGTTCGTTCACCCAGCACAGCCTTCCCACTTACACCCCACTTCTGCCATGGACGCGTTTCTCACCGTGTTGTAGAGGAGGGCCTCGGAGTCCACCGGTTCCGACAGCTCACTCAACTTTCGATCCCACTGGAACAAGTTCTGCTCCCCACCTTCCAGCACCTCCATAGTCAGCCGGGGCCGAGCAAAAAAACAAAAACCCAAAACGCGTGTGGGGTGGGGTTGGGGGGGACACAAAGGAAGGGAGCAGATGTCGGAACCCTCTTCTCAGCCGCCCTTTAACACCGTCCTGGGAAGCCGCCTCGTTCCATAAGGTGGAGCGTCATTTAGGAGCCGCCACCCCCCTCTCCTCGTGCGGCTCCCACTAAGCAAGAAACCCAGCCAAAACACACACACACACACACTCGGCTCCCTTATCTCCCAGAAATGGCTACTCCGCTTAAAAGGAGATTCAAAAACTTCCAAGGAAACACCGCAACCAACACTACAGGATTCAAAAAGGTGAAAAGCGTCGCCGTTTCCTATGAGGGAAACCAGCACAGACGGGCAGTCTCGCGGAGCGCAAACGCGCGACTAACGCTAACCGTCCCCTCACCGCCTTCGACTTCACAGTGACAACAGAGGCCTTTTTTTTCCCCCTTGCAGGCCACCCCCACCCCCTATTACCCTGGTCTCTGCCTCCTCGGCCAATCCCCAAAGCCGAGCGAGCCTGCTTCTAAGGCTCTCCGCCCAATCAGAACCCGCTTCCACATGCTTAGGGTCCCGCCTTCTTCGTTCCAATGCCGCTTCGCCCCCGCCCCCCCTCCCATTCCAGCTGTGTGGAATGTGGGCGGGAAATCCCAACTACGTCAGTGAGGAGGCTCTCGGATTTGTTCGGATTTGCTATTCGGTTTGTCCTGCCTGACCAATAACCTTGGACCTGTCGGCTGCAAGCAAGCATGCATGGCAGCCAATGGCTTAGCGACAAGAATACAGCTCCGGGAGAAACCCCGCCTTGCTGCGAGGGGCAAAATAAAGCAACTGAAGGCAGTCCTGGAGGGAAGGAGTCGTTTTAACCTTTCAAACTGGGGCCGCTGGATGACATTTAACCGAAGGGGAGAGAAAGTTGTCCCACGTAAAAGGGGTTTCTGCTGGCCTTCAATTAAAAGCCCAGGGCAGGCGATCCAGTTCCGGATTGACTCATCCTTCTGTCTATATAGAAACTGGGAGCAAAGGTTGCTCTTTCTTAAGAAAGCAAACACGTGTAGGGAGAAACGAGGATATATTTAACTCTGGTAACAGGAACAGAAAGATAACAAGGTCCATTAACACACACACACAAAAAAAATGCCCTGAATTGACCTGCATGGAATCTTATCTGATGTCTTGGATAACAATTTCCATCATTCCCAGCCAACCAGCCCAAACATTGCGTTTTTTCAGTCTGACGCTTTCCCAAGATGCTGGAAGCAGGCTCCACAGACTTTTTGAGGGTGTAGAAAGTAAGCACGCATCCCTCTCCTAGAAGAAAGAAATATTTTGGAAAATGTTAAAAAGGCAGAATGTTATATTTCCCAGAGGGAGAAATGGAGAAACATGCTCTTAAAGAACAGAAAGCAGTCTCCCTCCCACCCCCCCACCCACCCCCCAAAAAAACACCTCAGGCCATCTTTTAAAAATGCAGATTTGGTAATCTATTCAAGACAGGATTAAAACCCCAAGGAAGCTAGCATCTAGGATTAATTACATTTGTTAAACAAGATTAAAAATCCAAGGAAGCCAGACTTTAGACTCATTGCCTTTAGACTCATTGAGACAAACTAATTAAAATCAAATAACAAAATACACAAAACAAGCCTCTAAATTACAAAATGCTGTAGAACAAATTGTATAAAAATCCATGTCCTCATCAAACTGGACCCAGGACTACTGATGGTTCTGTTCATCATTAAACCAGGGGTGAAATGCTACTTGTTCGCACCAGTTCGGGTGAACCAATAGTGGGGTGTGGTTTGGTGAACCGGTGGTGGCAGCACAAGGCTCTGCCCACCCACCCAGATGTCATTACTTCCTGGTTTTAACTAGGAAATAACCTGTTTTTGATCCTCTGTGCATGCACAGAAGGCTTTGCACATGCACAGAGGGTCCAGAATTGCATGTGACGATGGCACGTGCGCGAGCAGAGTGGCTATGCGAGCACGGCACGTTCGCTTCCGAACTGGTAGGGAAAGTAAGTAGATTTCACACCTGCATTAAACCATCCTTCCAATCAGCCTTCATGTTTCCAGTGTCTTTCTCCCAGCTTGGAACTGAACCAGATGAATATTTCTTCCAACAATGGGATTGCAATGTCCAAGACATTTGGCGAGTACGACAATTGGAAAAAGATGCTGGAATATGTGCAAATCACAGGGCTGCAAGATTTGGGTTGCAAAAGATCCAGAATGCAGCAGAGAACTAGACAGGTTTCTCTCTATATATAGGTAGTCCTTGTTTAGCGACTGCCTCATTTAGGGACTGTTTGCTCAGGTTTGCACTCACTGAGCAAAGGAAATAAAGAGCAAAAGGTAGATCATTTTGCAAAGCCTGGATATCTAGTAATAAAATATTGTATTAAGATATTAATAATATCTCAAATCTTATGCACACGTATTTAGGAATAAGCCCTATGAACACAACACTGTTTAAATAACTCCACCCACATCCTGTGAAAACAGGATATTTGGAACAAGGATGTCAGCGGAGAATTTAAAAGTAAAACTGTTTATAAAGGTTAATTATATATATTCAACTTCTTAAGAACTCTTGCCACATAAAATTGTAAACAAAACAATAGGAAGAGGAGGAAAAAAACTGATAGTATGCTCTAAACGTATTCATGTTTATAAAACAGAGAATGGCTTAGGCTATATCACAACTTTTCTTGATATGGTATCCTCAATATGTTTTGGACCAATTCCCAGAATTGTTAGACAGTTCTTAGTTTATTATGCTGTGGAAGAAGTTTGAGTTGAATATATCTGCACAACATCAAGCTGCAGATTCTCTCTCAATAGTTGAAATTTATGTTTCAGGTTTTTCCAGTTGCTAAACATACATGGCACAACATAAGCCACATTTATTTTTTCTTGAAGGACAATGAGAAAATGGGTAATACCTGCATAACAGTCATTCAACCCAGATTCTGTTGTTTGTTTGTTTTTCAGAGATGGAAACTAGTAAGAAAGCCTTTAGCCCTCCATAATTGTGGAAGGAGTTAGGGTTTTCCAACTTCAGGAGGTGCTGGAAGAAGCAGAGATTCTAACCCATTTCAAACTGGTTTCAGGAGAAGCTGAAGGACTGAGACTGTTTTGATCCACCTGATGAATGATGTTTGATATAAAATGCAAAGTACTGGTGACTTTGTTGATTCTTCTTGACCTCTCAACAGCCTTCAATGGTACTGATCATTATGAATTTACTTAAATTGTTAATACTATTTATATAGTCACCCATCTCTCCAAGGTGATTCTATATGGCAATCAAAGCCAAAACTAACAGTTCATAAATCAACACAGAAAAAAACAAAATATAACATACATCTGGCCTCAAAACTAATTCTACTTCATCTGTCTATGGCAGGGGTCTGCGATCTTAAGCACTCAAAGAGCCATTTGGACCCATTTCCCACAGAAAAGAAAACACCAGGAGCCACAAAACCTTTCCCGTGCCTGACTATTTCTTAAGTGGCCACAAAACTAGCATATGTAGTTGAATTAAACGTTCTGTTTTCTTCTGAAACTTTTCTTTTCTTGGATTTATCCATGGTTGGCCTACCGGGGGTTGAAAAACTCAATAAATAAGGGCCGTGGTGGCTCAAGGCTGTAAGAAGCCTGTTATTAAAACCAGCTGCCTGCAATTACTGCAGGTTCTAGTCCCACCAGGTCCAAGGTTGACTCAGCCTTCCATCCTTTATAAGGTAGATAAAATGAGGACCCAGATTGTTGGGGGGGCAATAAGTTGACTTTGTAAATATACAAATAGAATGAGACTATTGCCTTACAAACTGTAAGCCGCCCTGAGTCTTCGGAGAAGGGCGGGATATAAATGTAAACAACAACAAAAATAAATAAATACTGTGCAGGCGGGTGTCGCACATTGGCAATTGTGACGCATATTTTGAGTGACAGGGAGCCACAGCAGAGGGATGAAAGAGCCACAGAGCCGCAGGTTGTTATTATTATTATTATTGTTTCGATTTCTAAACCGCCCTTCTCCCAAAGGACTCAGGGCAGTTTACAGTCAAAGTAAAATCAATTAATACAAAGGAAGATTTAGAATAAAATGTTGACCCCTGGTCTATGGATATTCTCATTCATCCACATTATGGTTGTCCCAAAGGTGCTTTTTCCAAAGGCAACTGACTTCATTTCTCCTTGAAGTCATTTCGCTTCAAAGAAGCAAAACATCTTCAAGGAAAAAACAAAAAAATCTAGATGCTTTTGAAAAAAACATCTTTAGGATTCCACTTCATCATTAAAAGAGTTAAACAGCCAACCATCAGGTCTCCTTCAACTTTCTGGGCCAAATGCATGAAGAAACCTACCAGTCTTTAATGTCTTACAAAAGACCACAAGATGGGGATTAACTAGATCTCCAGGGGATGGCTATTTCAAAGGGCACATAGCAATAACACCTAGACTTATATACCACTTTACAGTGCTTTACAGCCCCCTCTAAGCTGTTTAGAGAGTCAGCATATTGCTCCCAACAATCTGGCTCCTCATTTTACCCACCTTGGAAGGATGGAAGTCAACCTTGAGCCTGTTGAGATTGGAACTGCCAAATTGCAGGCAGCTGGCAGTCTGCAGAAGTAGCCTGCAGTACTGCACTCTAACCACTGCGCCACCTGGCTCACATGAAATGACAGAGAAAGGCATGACTCCTAGGTGGTCCCACAAAATGATAGTAATAGATGGGACCTGAAACATGCCAACTCTACTAGTTCTGGTGGGGTGGAACAGAGATGGTTGGAGGCAGAAAATCCAGCCCATAACCTGGCCTTGTGCCATGTGAGGCTTTACAGCTAAATAACCTGCATTTTGAACTGCACCCAGACAAATTCCAGTTTGGTATAATGGTTAAGACATCAGGCTGGAAACCAAGAGACCATGCATTTTAGTCTCACCTTAGGCACAAAGCCAGCTGGGTGACCTTGGGCTAGTCACTTTCTCTCCGCCCTAGGAAGAAGACAGTGGCAAGTCACTTCTGAAAAACCTTTCTGAAAAAAGAAAACCACAGGGACTTGTCCAGGCAGCCTCTGAGAATCAGACATGATTAAATGGAAGAAACAAAGTTCAGATGGTGTTATTTGAAGACAGTTGTGCCTCAGACTATAAACTATTACATACTATCCCTTGAGGCTTTATTCTGTCTGCATGAAGTGGTTACTATCAGTATCCTGTTGTCACTTAGATTTACTTCTCTGTAACATCTTCAGGAAATGATACAACTGGCCTGAAAGTCTGCCTGTATTTAGTATGGGATCATTTGAAACAGATTCCAGACTAGACTTTTCTTAGGAGGAGCCATAATTTTTGGGGAAATGCCTATCCTGAAATTACGGGATTATAATCTCCCAGAAGAAGCAGAATGCACATTTTAGAGACTGAAAAAATGGAAAGGAGCTAACTGTGCTCACATGCTAACTGTATTCAATTTTGAAAGA
Organism: Ahaetulla prasina; assembly: GCF_028640845.1. Classification (NCBI taxonomy): domain Eukaryota; kingdom Metazoa; phylum Chordata; class Lepidosauria; order Squamata; family Colubridae; genus Ahaetulla; species Ahaetulla prasina. Next base: position 78,641,042 of record NC_080545.1, on the reverse strand, counting down.
ATATGGCAGGGGTGAAATCTACTTACCTTCTTTACTGGTTCAGAAGTGCATGCACGTGCACACCCTCTGCGCATGAGCAAAATCTTTCTGCACATGTGCAGAGGGTACAAAACATATTACTTCCTGGTTAAAACCAGGAAGTAACGACAAGCGGGCAGGTGGGTGGAGCCTCGCACCACGATTGCTACTGGTTCTCCGAACCACCAGCCAAGATTGCTACCGGATCGGGCGATCCGGTCCAAACCGGGAGCATTTCACCCCTGGAATATGGTCTTAAAACTATGTTGTACACAATTATCTCCATATTAGTTTTGTAATATGTTCTATTTAGGGGTACAGTTTTGTCTAGCTTAGAAATGTCAATCTATCGGCCACATTGGTCTTGGGAAACAGACAAGGCGACCACATAGTGCCAGTTCTTAAAAGTATTTTGCTTCTAGGCAAAATACAGTGCTGTTCATTACATTTAAAGTCCTACTTTGAAGGGGGTGTCGAACTTGATTTCATTGAGGGCCGCATCAGGGTTGTGTTTGACCTTGGGGGCTGGGATGGGCATGGCCAGGGTAGGTGTGGCCAATTCAACGTCACTCATGTTGATACCTGTGGTGGCCTGAGTGCTCTGCCAGTGAAAACAGGCTCCCGAACTCCATTTCGGCTGCAATGGCCTCCTGCAACCCTCTGCCAGCGAAAAGGTAGCTCAAGAGGGGCACACACAGCCCTCCTAAGCTCCGTTTTTGCTGGATAATGTTTCTGATTTGTGGTTTACCATATTGGCTTTAAAGTTACCTGGAAATCAGGCCATGATAACTTCAATGACATTCAAAGAAAATGGGACTTAAAATTGCTGGTGTTGGTACAATACAACCCCACCACAACAGGGTGAAACCAAACCTTTTTCAGCTAGCCAGTCACAGCCTGCATGTACTTAAGAGATTAGCTGCTTTTAAAAGGTTCTGTAGAAAAGGTTCCCTCAGAGCTGCACAATCTCCCTCAGCATCTCCTTCAGAAAAAATGGATTGCACCCAGTGGTGAAATTCAATTTTTTTTACTGCCTGTTCTGTGGGTGTGGCTTAGTGGGTATGGTGTGGCTTGGTGGGCATAGCAGGGGAAGGGTACTGTAAAATCTCCATTCCCACCCCACTCCTGGGGGAAGGATATTGCAAAATCTCCATTCCCACCGCACTCTGGGGCCAGTCAGAGGTGGTATTTGCTGGTTTTCCGAACTACTCGAAATTTCCGCTACTGGTTCTCCAGAACCTGTCAGAACCTGCTGGATTTCACCCCTGATTGCAGGTCTAAGAATTCCAACTCAGAATCGGAGTCGAGTGAGTTGGGAATCAGTATTCTTGGAATGAGATGTCCAAAAGTGACATCTAGCCTGCTTTTGCAGGCCAGGTCCACTGCAATTGTCTCTGAAAGCGCAACTCAGACACTTCAACCTCCAAGACCAGAAGTATAATCTGAATTGTTGAAAAAGTTGTAACACTGCAGTTGATTTGCTGCTGAAGCTTCTCAATCTGGCTCAGAAGAAGAAAAAGGTGGGGCTGTCGTATTACTCATACTGGAAAGTGCAAAGAATATCTGGAGAGGAGCCATGGAGGCTGCTTGCTTCAAAATCCAGTGAAAATATTGCAAAATTCAGCAACTTGTTTCCCGATACTCAATTCTGAAGGTGCACACACTACTTAAACTCAGCTTTCTAAGATACAACATTTGCAAAATTTGACGAGATGCTAGTTGTGTATAAGCAATTAACATTTTTTTTAAATGTGAGCACTGCTTGTGAGTACTGGCAACATCAGCATTATGGAATGGCTAATTTAAGCCCAAACAAGAACACACAATGGCTTAACCTAACAAAATCAGTTTATGGTTTGGTGTATACAGCAATGTAGGAACACAGCCAATTGAGGCTTGTTATGCTGACTGTAGTTCAGCAAAAGATGAGATATGAATTAGGTGACTAATTGGCTGGCCCCATTTAACCCATCCCTCTCCAAACTGTGCTTAAAGAGGGAAATGCCTATTAGATAATTATAGGTAAAGCCTGTATATAAACCCAGGTTAGGTGAAGATCTTAAGATCATAGTGCAAGTCAAGAAGAGAAGAGAAGAGAAGAGAAGAGAAGAGAAGAGAAGAGAAGAGAAGAGAAGAGAAGAGAAGAGAAGAGAAGAAGATAATTTTTTATTGGCCAAGTGTAATTGGACACACAAGGAATTTGCCTTGGTGCATATGCTCTCAGTGTACATAAAAGAAAAGATATGTTCATCAAGAATTCTAAGCTACAACACTTAATGATAGTCATTGGGTACAAATAAGCAATCAGGAAACAATATCAATATCAGTATAAATTGTAATGATACAAGCAACAAAGTTACAGTCATACAGTCATAAGTGGAAGGAGTTGGGTGATGGGAAGGATGAGAAGATTAATAGTAGTGCAGACTTAGTAAATAGTTTGACAGTGTTGAGGGAATTATTTGTTTAGCAGAGTGATGGCTTTCGGGAAGAAAGTGTTCTTGTGTCTAGTTGTTCTGGTGTGCAGTGCTCTGTAGCGTCATTTTTATTTATCCAACATTTTTTATTGATTTTACTACAACAGCACACCACAACACAAACATATATAACACAAACACATAATATGTGTTTTCTATTTACATGTCAGTTTCATTCCGCATACTTTCTGTTTTATGTATTCCCTATTTCCCCCCCTTTTCTTATCTTTATCGTCCCTTTATATCTAGTTTTATTCATTTTCAATATTTTATAGATTTATCACCTTCTCTTTGCCATCATTTATTCATTTTTTCCTATTCTCTAACCAATTGTACCACTTAGTCCATACTTGATAGTATTCTGTCTCTTCCTTTTCTTTTATTTCTTTCATTAATTTATCCATCTCCGCACAGTCCAGAATTTTCTTGATTATTTCTTCCTCTGTTGGTACCTTTTCATTTTTCGTTAGCGTTGTTTTGAGGGTAGGAGTTGAAACAGTTTATGTCCAGGATGCAAGGGGTCTGTAAATATTTTCACAGCCCTCAGACTTTGGTTTTAAATACTGGTTTATAAAAGTAAGCATGAACAAACATTTCATGTGAACACGACTTTACTGACAGAACTGGTGCATCCATCAAGATCAGTTGGATGTTCCAGATGAGAGATTTTATCAGCTAGAGACTGCATGCAATATGTGTTTACTCATGAGCTTCAAATGCTATCTTTGTCCATCCCCAAAATCAGATAAGAGAAAAACAACATTTCTAACAAAGCAAAAGAAAAAAGAAAAACCCAATCAATTTACTCATCTTGACTATGAAAGCCGGATTTCATCTTGCTGAGTTATGTTGATTAGGATTATTATATTCTGTAGCAAGACTTAATCCTGATACGTATCCATTGCATTTAATTGGTTTTTTTAAAAATTTTTAAAAAAGCAACCTTATTTTTCCTGAGAATTTTGGCTATGGAGGGATCAGAAACATAATTAAGAGACAGGCTTCTGGCATCACACACAAAACTCTGCAAATTGTGGAAATAATTGTGGGATTCAAATTGCAGCCATTGCACTGCAGCAGCTTCAGGGTGTCCAGAAAAGGGCTCAGTCTAACCCATGTCTTGTAGCACACGGTTTCTAATTTTAGCTTTACAAGTAGCTTAAAGACAGACAAGAATACTACCATTCTGAAATATGCTCTGTCATGCCACCAATCCCACCATATGAGAAGACTCCTCCTTTATAAGCAGGGTTATCATCTGTTGGTCTCCAAGCGGCCACCACATAAAGAGAATTGAAATATGTGATTAAAAATGACAGACTCTCTAAAAAAAAATCAGCTAAACCATGTAGCTGCTTTTTAAGCCAGCCACTGTCAGGCCCTTGTAACCCAAAGCTCTGGCTCCATTATGGCGAACCTATGGCACGTGTGCCAGAGGTGGCACACAGCCCCCTCTCTGATGGCACACGAGCTGTCGCCCCAGTTTAACTGTGCTGCGCATGCGTGTGCGCCTCCCGCCGGCCAGGTGGTCTTCGGTCTCTGTCGTGTATGCGCAGGAGGTTAGAAGCATTTGGGGGGCTCCATGCATTCATGTGCAGCGGAGAGGGGCACACATGCGCAAGTGTGGGGCCCGGGGCACATGCATGCATGGGGGCAGCTCACGCATTGCATTTTGGGGGTTTGGGTGCTTTGGGCACTCGGTCTGGAAAATGTTAGCCTTCACTATTCCATGCATAGTGAAGACATTGTAAAAACATTTTTTTAAAAACCTACCAGTACTAGTAAAGATCTCATAGCAAGGGTGATCTTGAATCGAAGTCTAAAGACCATAATTTATGCGACTGGTAAGATCATTAGTGTTATGTATTCTTGTATGTTCCTTCAAATATTTGAGCGGGAAATCAGCACGTTGCTGATTGGACGAAGCCGTCCGTAGAACTGTATAAAAGGAGAGGTTTGTTCCCCAGCCTGTTGCTGGGTTCACCCTATATTAAAGAGCTGTTGTCACTACCCTGGTCTCCAGCCTCGTTACTTCCAGAACTTAACACTGGCGACGAAGGTGGGATTTCGAGGCTAGGAGAACCAGAACCGAGCTGAAGCACGACAGACCCGAACCCAGCAAACACAGGGCAGAAAAGCGGAGATGGCCAGTTACACTCCGCCCGCACCGTTTGACCCGGCTAAAGAGAAATGGGGAACGTATATGACCCGTTTCGAAAGCTTTCTAGAAGCCAACGAACTGCAAGGAGTTCCAGACAACCGCAAAAGGGCTTATTTCTTAAGCCACTGTGGTCCGGAAGTCATTGATATCGCGGAAGCCCTGGCAGAGCCAACGCCGTTACAATCGGTGTCGTGGCCAACTCTACAGACTTTACTAAAAAACCACTTCGCACCAACGCCGTCCAAATACGTGCGGCGGTTTGAATTCGGAGAGCGAAGGCAGATGGAGGGCGAATCCATCGGTGACTACATGGCCGCCCTAAGGAAAGCGTCCAAGGACTGCGGATACCGCGACCTAGACGAGGTGCTCCTCGAGCAACTCATCCGAGGGGTCAGAGACATCCGTTTGCGGCGGCTGCTGGCAAAGAGCAACCTGGCGCTGGCCAACGCTCTGGACGAACCCAGAGCCCATGAACCCTCCACCCAAGCGGCGGAGACACTGCAAAAGCCGGTTCCACCAAAGGCGAGCGCGAAGCCAACCCCAGTACACCAGGAGGAGGTTCAGACCGAATCCGACGGTGAAGATGAGGAAGGGGTCTGCCGAACCGAGAAACGTGACAAAGGGGACCGAGACGAATGCGGAAGCTGCGGTGGTCAACACCAGCGCCAACGCTGCAAATTTAAGGACGCGACATGTCGGCGGTGCGGAAGAAGGGCACCTAGCTCAAGTTTGTCGAGCGCCCAACCTTCCCGCCGAAAATTCAAATCGGCCAATCAGAGCGGAATCGGCAAGGCGACCCGCGATTGGCTCAAACAAAAAGGCGCGATTCAAACCAAACGACTGTGGTCATAGGCGCGCCTCGACCAGTGGAGAAGAAGATCTTCACCAGACCAAAAATAGAGGGAGTACGGTGCCGGCTCGAAGTAGACACGGGATCAGCGATCACCATCATGTCCTGGGACACTTTGGCGAAGTCACTGCCGTCAGTCGCGAAGCGCCACCTGCAAGCACAACGGCTGCGAATCCATGACTACCAGGGGAATCGCATCCCTGTTCGAGGGACCACCTCCGTCCGAGTCGAGTACGGGCCACATAAGAAGACCCTGCCCATCACGATCGTTGAAGGGACCCTGCCCAGTCTGTTGGGACTAGACTGGTTTCGTGCCCTGGGCATGGGAGTGACTGGCATCTACAAAAGTGACTGTAACCTGAAAGACATTCTCTTTAACGAGTTCGAAGATGTCTTCAAGGACTGCCTGGGCAAGTACAAGGGGACCCCTATTTCCTTCAACTTAGACCCCCAGGTAGCTCCCATTAGGCTTAAGGCGAGGAGAGTCCCTTTTGCCCTAAAACCAAAAATCGATAAGGAGCTAGATAAGCTCATAAATCAGGGGATTTTGGTGCCAGTCGATCACGCAAAGTGGGAGACGCCAATCGTCACCCCAATAAAACCAGACGGGTCAATTAGAATTTGCGCTGACTACAAGGCGACGCTTAACAAAGCCTTACAGAAAAGCGCTTACCGGTTCCGTGGTGCAACACTTACTGCACTCTTTGGGGCAAGGGCAAGTCTTTGCAAAGTTAGACTTGGCCCAAGCCTACCAACAACTGCCCGTGAGCGCCCGCACAGCCAAGCCCAAACGATTGTAACGCACAGGGGGCCTTCAAGTGCACGCGATTGCAATTTGGGGTGAGTGTGGCACCAGGGCTGTTCCAAAACCTAATGGAACGACTTCTGCAGGGCTCCCAGGGTAGTTCCTACTGATGATGTCCTAATTTCAGGGAAAACATAGAGGAATTGGGGGAGCGTTTAAGAAAGGTTTTGGGCATTTTCCGGACAGCCGGATTAAAAGTCAAGGTAAACAAATGCCAGATAGGGGTCGAATCCGTCGAGTTCTTGGGCTACCGGATAGACAAGAAAGGAATTCACCCTACTGAGAGCAAGGTCAAGGCAATTAGAGAGGCTCCAGCGCCCAAAAACAAAGCAGAGCTGCAGGCATTCCTGGGGGTAGTGAATTTTTACGGTCTTTTAAAGAACAAAGCGACCGTTGCCGAACCGCTGCATAGACTTTTAGGGAAAAATACTGTTTGGTCTTGGGGAAAGTCGGAAAATAAGGCTTTTGAAGCAGTAAAGAACCTGCTCTCAAGTAATAGCCTGCTCATCCAATATCACAACTCATTGCCACTAGTGCTGGTCTGCGATGCCTCCCCTTATGGGGTGGGGGCTGTACTCAGCCATAGACTTCCAAACGGCACAGAAGCCCCTATAGCTTTTTACTCTAGAACGATGTCCTCCCCAGAGAGAAAATACAGCCAATTAGATAAAGAAGCACTAGCCATTGTGTCAGGGGTTAAAAAATTCCACGAATATGTCTTTGGGCGGGATTTTGAAATCGTGACTGACCACAGACCGCTACTAGGGATACTGGCTGGCGACCGCCCAACGCCTGTGGCACTTTCGCCACGCTTGACCCGATGGACTATTTTCTTAGCCGCTTATTCGTACAAGCTGCATCATCGGCCAGGGAAAGAAGTGGGGCATGCAGACGCGTTAAGCAGATGCCCACTGCCAGGGGCCATCGAAGACCCCACGCCGGGGATGCCTATCCTGCTTATTGACTCCTTGGACTCTGGCCCAGTCACGTCTAAGGAAGTGGCTCGGGCATCATACCGGGACATTATGTTAAGGACTGTACTCGGTTGGGTACAAAGAGGGTGGCCCGCTGCGCCGGGCGAACGTTTTAAGGAGTTTGTTAAAAAAAGGGATGAGCTCTCGGCTCAAGGGGGGTGCCTGTTATGGGGTGATCGGGTAGTAATCCCCGATAAATTAAGGGAAAAGGTACTGGACCTCCTCCACGAGGGCCACCCAGGGATCGTCCGAATGAAGGGGCTAGCAAGAAGCTATGTGTGGTGGCCACTCATGGATTCAGAGATTGCTGAGAGGGTAGGGAAATGCCAGGCTTGCCAAGAGTCCAGACCCCTACCTCCAACGGCCCCAGTCAGGGAATGGGAAAAACCCCAAGGGCCCTGGTCAAGAATTCACATTGATTTTGCTGGCCCTTTCCATGGCCAAACTTTTCTAGTGGTTGTCGACGCATTCTCTAAATGGTTGGAGATCATACTAATGAAATCCACTACGGCCGAGGCAGTAATCGCAGCCCTGCGCCACTTATTCGCAACCCATGGGTTGCCTGACACTCTGGTGTCAGACAACGGGCCGCAATTCACGGCAGCCCAGTTCGAGGAATACTTGGCAGAGGAGGGCATCCGACATGCCCTCTCTGCGCCTTTCCACCCTGCGTCGAATGGCCTTGCAGAGCGTTCCGTCCGGAGCGCTAAGGAGGCATTGTCCAGGCTCAAGCCAGGTGACTGGCAAACAAAGATAGACTTCTTTCTGGCCGTTCAGCACAGAACCCCAAGCACTGCTACAGGCAGAAGCCCAGCCGAACTATTGATGGGACGGAAACTCCGGTGCCCACTTGACCGCTTGAGTCCCCATTACACACCCGAGGGTTACAAGGGGAAATAGACAAAACAAGGGAATTGGGCATAGGCGACCGAGTGTGGGCCCGCAACTACGGGGCCGGCCCGAGTTGGCTCGCGGGACAAATAATAAACGCACACGGCCCAAAGTCATACTTGGTCGAATTACAAGACAACCGAGTATGGAGGCGCCACATAGATCAGATAAGGAGACGAATAACTGAACAACCTAAGCCACAAGAAATAAATTATGACCCCTCCTTATTTGAACCCACAGCTGACAATGACCCGGGGGAGGCGCAAGACTTAGCTGAGGTCCCGGAGGTCCAGCGACGCCATCAGGTTCCCGAGGAAACAGCAGGAAAATTACAAAATAATCCAGGGCCGGATGGCCAAGAAAAGGAATCTGCCAATAATCCAGGGCCCGATGGCTTAGAGAAAGAGCTGGGAGGAGAAAATAGACCCTCCGAACAGCTCAAAACACCACCCAGAACTGAACCGCGCAGGTCTGAAAGAACTAGGAGACGCCCAGGTTATTTGCGTGACTACGTCGAAAAATAACATGTAAATAAAATGTAAATAGAGGCAAAGTGTTTTCTGGGAGGGGAGGAGTGTTATGTATTCTTGTATGTTCCTTCAAATATTTGAGCGGGAAATCAGCACGTTGCTGATTGGACGAAGCCGTCCGTAGAACTGTATAAAAGGAGAGGTTTGTTCCCCAGCCAGCTGCTGGGTTCACCCTATATTAAAGAGCTGTTGTCACTACCCTAGTCTCCAGCCTCGTTACTTCCAGAACTTAACAATTAGCAGCTGATCTCTATATACATAACAGGGTTCTGAAATTATTCTGAAAGGCTTAATATGCAAAGGACTATTTCTTTCTAGGTTAAACAGTGCAACTGGCTGTCCTTTTACAATCAGGAACCCAGCTTGAGTATATAAAGTACACTATATAAAATCAGAACGTATTTGGAAATTGGAATGGTTTTATTCCATTTTTTTTAGCACTGTAAGTGCAAATACCCATAAATTGGCTTCTTTCAGTTTATTCCATACTTTTAATTATAAACCACAGATAATATACCCCATGTCTGGTTTCTGCTAGAAAAACAGAGGAATTCTGGCTTAGCATGATTGGTAAACTTGACTCATTGGTTCCAGGTTTTGTGGCTTGTCTATATTGTATATTACGTTGTGTATGTAAACATTCCTTGTGTTCTAAGGATTTTAGTATGGTGCTGATATAATTTCTGCAGAGTTTGCAGACATGAGCATCTAATTTGTATATCTATGTAGAGTCAGTACAGAAAAAATAGGATGAAACAGCTAACATAAAATATATTCTGCATACCGTATTTATGTGAACAGTAGAAAGCAACCATCTTTCTCACTTTTAAGTTTTCTTTCACTCCCCACAAAAGATAAGATTCAAGGAAACTTTAGTGCAAATTCTTTGGGATTGAAACTCCCAGAATTCCCAGGATTTGGGGAATTGACATTCCAAATCCCTTGGGTGTCAGGTTAGACAAAGGGTACCCCAGCTGTTTCTTTCCCTGGACTACAATGACTCTATGAAGTTTCTTTATAAACAGCCTTCTTCCAGATTTCCCCACTGCTACCATCTGCTGTGATAAAATGCTAACAGATAAGTATTTATGTTAATGCACAAGTAATTTTTAAAGTATGATACAATTTATGAGATTATTCTGGAGGTGATGGGAGGGAAATGTCCATCACACAACTTTCTCACCCGAGAGGCCCAGACCTGCTTGACTGCATTTAAGCTCCAACAATGGACCTGCTTCACTGCATGTAAGATCCCAGTGTATATAAAGCAGGAGTGTCCAACCTTGGAAGCTTTTAAGACTTGTGGACTTCAAGTCCCAGAATTCCCCAGCCAGTTGAAGTCTGTAGGTTTAAAGTTGCCAAGGTTGGACACCTGATTTGCAGGGAGTGTGAACTACACATGAATATTTCTGCATTCAAAAAAATAATATTTTCAACACAGATACAGCTTACTCTAATAGGGGGGGGGAGCCTATTTTTCTGGCATATTTCCATTTTTTTTAAAAAAAAAGGTGTATGGAAGAGGGAAATGATTTGTCAATTACCTTTTGTCAGTTAACTGAAATTAGTTCAAAAATTAGTTGATCTTATATTCAAACACCAAATATTAGAACTAATATTTAAATACATTCTTTAGATTTGTAATCAGCATCTATCATGTGAAGTAAGCCAGGACCATCAGTCTCCCATTTTATAGATTGGTAAACTGAGGTCAAAAGCATGACAAAAACAAAATTCAAAATCTTCTTGATCTATAGCAACTATGCTACATTAAGTTGGGGCAGGGTTAAATAAACGGCAGCTATTGACTCCAGAGCAGGGGTCTCCAACCTTAGCAACTTTAAGCCTGGCAGACTTCAATTCCCTGGGAAATTCTGGGAGTTTATAGATGACATATGCCTCCTGAAAAACTGACAAAAATATTTAAAGATAAGTCAGCTAAACAATGGAAATGTCACCAGTTACCAGGATCTTATTATTATATATGGTGGACATTCCCGGAAGCTAAAAATTATTGGTTTAAATTTAAGACATGGTTAGAAGAAATGATACAACAACATATTGATTTAAAACTGGAGCTGTTTCTATTGGGTATCCAATAGAAATTAAAAAAGAAAATATTTACTTGATTATACGGGTAATAACAGCAGCAAGGATTGTTTTTGCACAAAACTGGAAAGCAGAGAAAATACCTCTGGAAGGGGAAGTTATCAAAAAAATATTAGACTGTGCAGAAATGAATAGATTGATGATCTATTGATGATTAAAGAAAGAGAGGATTCAGAATATTTTAAGATATGGGATCAATTTTACCATTGGTTAGAAAAAAGATATGGATAAGCAAACTAATAGTTATGTAAGAAAATGGTATATTTAGAACATTGTACTTGTGAAAAATGTAACAGATTATGTGAAAATGAAGATAGAAGAAACAACAAAGAAGATGAAGTGAAGAAGAAAACACCGAGATGTCACATGGAAGAACTGACTGATGTATTGAATGTTTGTTTATGTATAAAATAAAAAACTTTATTCAAAAAACAGAGGAAATTCTGGGAATTGAAGTCTGCCAGGCTTAAAGTTGCAAAGGTTGGAGACCTCTGCTCCAGAGGATGGTAGAGGACAGGAAGGCCTGGAGGAACATTGTCCACGGGGGTCGCGATGGGTCAGACACGACTTCGCAACTAACAATAACAAAATTGCCTCCACATTTCCTTTTATGAATTTCCCTAAGTCTTCCTCTTCTGCTGAAAAGTGCTCTGCTTTGCTTCTGTTGCTTGTTATTTTCTTTCTGTGGAAGCTGTCAGAAGGATTCTCCCTTTGCTTAAGAGGTGTGGAAATTTCGTTTTAGCAAAATATGATCTGACCTTCATAACAATACTTTGCAAACGCTGGCCGATCTGTTTTGAGTCATGCTATGACTCTCATGGATTCCTCCCCCCCCCTCCCACCACACACACTTTCTATTTTGCTCGGCTGCCATCAGGTTGAGAAATCACCAGCTCTTCACCTGCATGACTCATCTGCAGATTATCAGCGAAGCTTCAAATGCTCCCTGGTGCCGTCAAGGCTTCCATCAGCAAGGGCCTGGAGGCGAGAAAGGCGTTCATGGGGTAACAGGAGAAAGGAAAGAACACGGAAGCTGGCAGGAAGATTGAAAGGTCATGAAACTGCACTGGCTTTGGAAGAATGCAGGTTGGGGCCGCAACCTCCCAATCTATGACATACGAGTTAGACTGGCTTCTCCAGTCAGGTCCCTCTTGATGTGCCAAGTCTTAAAAACACCATTTCAAAGCCTGTTTGGATAAAAATATGGGCTTTAATTTCTGCCCGTCCTACAGCAGCAATGCACAGGTAGTCAGTCCTTACTTTGTCACCATAATAGAATAGAATTTATTGGCCAAGTGTGATTGGACACACAAGGAATTTGTCTTGGTGCATATGCTCTCAGTGTACATAAAAGAAAAGATACGTTCATCAAGGTACAACATTTACAACACAATTGATGGTCAATATATCAATATAAATCATAAGGATTGCCAGCAACAAGTTATAGTCATACAGTCATAAGTAGAAAGAGATTGGTGATGGAAACTATGAAACGATTAATAGTGCAGATTCAGTAAATAGTCTGACAGTGTTGATGGAATTATTTGTTTAGCAGAGTGATGGCCTTCGGGAAAAAACTGTTCTTGTGTCTAGTTGTTCTGGTGTGCAGTGCTCTATAGCGTCGTTTTGAGGGTAGGAGTTGAAACAGTTTATGTCCAGGATGCGAGTGATCTGCAAATATTTTCACGGCCCTCTTCTTGATTCGTGCAGTATACAGGTCCTCAATGGAAGGCAGGTTGGTAGCAATTATTTTTTCTGCAGTTCTAATTATCCTCTGAAGTCTGTGTCTTTCTTGTTGGGTTGCAGAACCGAACCAGACAGTTATAGAGGTGCAAATGACAGACTCAATAATTCCTCTGTAGAACTGGATCAGCAGCTCCTTGGGCAGTTTGAGCTTACTGAGTTGGCACAGAAAGAACATTCTTTGTTGTCCTTTTTTAATGATGTTTTTGATGTTAGCTGTCCATTTGAGATCTTGCGATATGATAGAACCTAGAAATTTGAAGGTTTCTACTGTTGATACTGTGTTGTCAAGTATTGTGAGAGGTGGAAGTATGGAAGGGTTTCTCCTAAAGTCTACCACCATTTCTATGGTTTTGAGTGTGTTCAGTTCCAGATTGTTTTGGTTGCACCACAAGGCTAGTCGTTCGACCTCTCGTCTATATGCGGATTCGTCATTGTCTCGAATGAGACCAATCACTGTTGTGTCATCTGCGAACTTCAGTAGCTTAACAGATGGATCATTGGAGATGCAGTCATTGGTATACAGAGAGAAGTGGGGAGAGCACACAGCCTTGGGGGGCCCCTGTGCTAATTGTACAGCCTTGCTAAGCAAGGCAATTATTGCAATGTGCCCCATTTTACCTTTTTTTTTTTTTGGCCACGGTTTTTATTTATTTATTTATTTATTTAATTTGAATTTATATCCCGCCCTTCTCCGAAGACTCAGGGCGGCTTACATTGTGTTAAGCAATAGTCTTCATCCATTTGTATATTATATACAAAGTCAACTTATTGCCCCCAACAATCTGGGTCCTCATTTTACCTACCTTATAAAGGATGGAAGGCTAAGTCAACCTTGGGCCTGGTGGGACTTGAACCTGCAATAATTGCAAGCAGCTGCTGTTAATAACAGACTGTCTTAGGAGTCTGCGCCACTCAAGGACCCTTAAGTAAAGTAAAGTAAAGTAAATTACTGCCATTGTTAAGTGACTCGTGTGGTTGTTAAGAAAATCACTGCCGTTGTTAAGTGACTCATGTGGTTGTTAAGCAAATTTGGCTTCCTGTATTGACTGGCTTCCCGCTTGTCAGAAGCCAGCTGGGAATGTCACGAAAGGCGATCCCATGACACTGGGACAGTGCAACCTTCATTAAACACATGCCCGCTGCCAAACGCCCGAATATTAATCGTGTGATCCATGAGGATGCTGCAATGGTCATAAGCATGAGAATCGGTCATAACTCACTTCTTTCAGTGCTGTTGTAATTTTGAAGTCACTAAATGGAACAGTTGTAAGTCCAAGGACTACCTGCATTTCACCCCAAGAAACCAAATGAATCAATGAGTGACCCGTCTAAAATTATCCAGTAAGCTGCTTAATTGACATGAGGATTTGAATCTGAATCTTCCCAATCCAATTTCTGCATCTTAGCTGCTAAATTGGCTCTTTTCCAAACGAAGGCCCCTTTCCCCCCCTCCCCCCGCAATGTACTATAGGTGTAAAAAACACACCCCGTTTCTGTTGGAGAAAGGCTAGTAAGTGCTGAGGGAAACTCCTTTAGCCCATTATCATATTCAGATCTTTAAAATGAGCTTTCTACAGTCCAGTTTTTGTGTTGGTGGTGTTACTTTAGTTCTTTTGAGAAACTTTAGGGCCGTGATGAACCTTTGACTTTCCTGCGTGCCAGCCTGCGTGCCGTAAGTGGCATGCGGAACCATCCTGTGAGGTATGTTCAGCCCCCCTGGCCTTCGCGCACGTGGGAGTGGCGATACCCGGAAGAAAGGCAGTCCATCACGCATGTGCGAACCGGCACCCAAACACCCGGATACCGGCATGGAAGCATGCCCGACGAACAGCTGGCCATTGCACATGCACACAATGGCAACCCGGAAGATCAGTTGCCTGCCTGCGCATGTGTGCTGGAATGCCGCTGTTCCGGGTTCCGCTGCTCCTGTGACAGCCACTTGATCAGGGCACATGTGATCACAGGAACGTGGAAGAGGACCCAGCGAGGCCGCGCATTCTTTGTGGGATGGTTTCGCATGCCGGTGCCATAGGTTTGCCATCACTCCTTTAGGGTTTTGTGTGTGTGTGTGTGTGTCAGTGGTTTTTCTTTAGTTCTTTTGAGAAACTTTTAGAGACCGCAAGTACAGCATTCTATGGTGATGATGCTCACCCATTTTTACAAATATGCATTTTTTTGCAAAATAAATATATCAAGCCTACTACACATTTAAGCAGGTCTGTTGAGTGTGCTTATAAAAAAAAAAACAGGCTGAATTGCCATAATATATACCAGGGGTCTCCAACCTTGGTAACTTTAAGACTTGTGGACTTCAACTCCCAGAGTTCCTCAGCCAGCAAACTGGCTGAGGAACTCTGGGAGTTGAAGTCCACAAGTCTTAAAGTTGCCAAGGTTGGAGACCACTGGTATATACGACACTGTAGGATCTGGGAGCCGCAAGCAACTTTAAATTGTGCTCAGAGTTGAGTGAAAGGATGGAGGCCAGGCAGCAGCCTCTGGAGAGAGCTATTCCCAATCACGGCATCCAGTCTCGACTTATGGCTCAGACTCTACTTTAGCAGATGGTACTGTAGCTTTACTGGACTTTTAACAGCGGTGTAGAGGTTTACACAGGGTTTTGTTCAGGAAACGCTTGCTGAAGAAGTGAGCACCCTTACAAAATCACACCTCTTCTCAACTGACCATGGACCTGCGTGAAGAGCCGGCTTCATATATAGAAATCATACCCGCAGAAGAGCATACCTGTAGCTCAGGGCTGAACTGTGAAATCTTTGCTGCTCCAAGTTTGGTCGTTGCATGGATGTTACCTAGTTGGGTAATGAAATATCTGCAACGAACAACGAAATTTTGGAGAGTGCAAGAGCTCTATAGAAATGTTATGTCACCACTGGAAGGCACATCAAGGCTGCTAAATAATTTGGCTCTGGGCCTGGCCGATCAGCAAAGCTGCACTTCTCATTTAACTTTCATTGCACCACACTTAGCAAAGCAGCCAAAACGAAGAAACAAACAATAATGCACCTTTCTCTTTCACCTCCATTAAAAGGATTTTCTGGGAAGTGAGACATACATCTGTCAAAAGTCTGAACAAAGCAAAAATTATATTCAGGTTCAGGAAATCATTAAAAGCAGAATTGTTTAAGGAGCCTTTGATTGACAGATGTCACCATCTATTTTTACTGTATTTTAAAAGTGATCTGTGATAGAACTGCTTACTGTTATGTAATTGTTCTCCGGATGATTTATTACGTTGATTTCCTAAGAATTTCTTGATTGCAGTGGGCAAGAAATTGAATACATGTTCTTTTTGTACAAAAAATTATTTTTATCAGGCTAGACAACAAAGACATGATTATTGTATTAGGAAAAGCTTACAATAAAAAGGAAAA
Organism: Ahaetulla prasina; assembly: GCF_028640845.1. Lineage (NCBI taxonomy): Eukaryota > Metazoa > Chordata > Lepidosauria > Squamata > Colubridae > Ahaetulla > Ahaetulla prasina. The sequence continues at coordinate 78,625,092 of NC_080545.1, read as the reverse complement.
AAAAGGGGAAAAAAAGAACAGTTTAACCCTCAGTCCAAACCCCATTTGCATCATTCCTTTTTAAGTCGCCTCAGGAAATACATCCTTAGCATCAGTCAGGAAAATGATGTTATCTGAAAGCACAAACAATAAGAGACATCATTACACATTTGAAGACGTATCAACATAAGCTCAGTCAAGACTACAATATAGATATATATATATGGCTGGGATTTGCTGAGCAGCAACTTCCTTTTTTCAGATTTATCTTTTCCAACTTGCAGACTATTTGTACAAGTAGTCCTCAACTTAACAATAGTTCGTTTAGTGACCATTTGACGTTACAATGCACTGAAAAGGTGACTTACGACCATTTTTCAAACTTACAACTATTGCAGTCCCTGGAATCATATGATCAAAATTCACATATGCTTAGCAATAGACTCATATTTATGATGGTTGCAGTCCTGGGATCATGTGATAACCTTTTGCGACCTTCTGACAAGCAAAGTCAATGAGGTAGCCAGATTCTCTTAGCAACCATATTACTAATTTAACTGCAGTGTGTCAGCTTTGGAAGCCATACTAAGCTGGAAGCTTCCCTGCTGCCACTTTCTCATGTGTGGGAAAATAGGAGGGGGGGGGTTAGTAGAGGGGCCCATTAGACACAATAATATTCTTCCTGCCGGTCAAGGTCAGGCTGGTCCTGCAGCTGGAGAAGGAGTGGTCGGAGTGATGTATCGAGATGGACGGTTGGCGATTGGCAGAGGAATCGGGTTGGTTTTGGAGTTTTGATGTACTGAGGGAAAACCTAGCTCTCTCAGATTTGGATTTTCCCAGATGTGCTAGTTTACCTATCCTAGTAAAAGAACTTTGAAAGATGCCTGCTTTGGAGTTTTACCTGGGGGATTTTCTGGAATGCTGACAGTGATTCACTTAACTGTGGGAAGAAGGGTCATAAAATGGGTCAAAACCTACTTAACTGCCTCGCTTAGCAACAGAAATTTTGAGGCTCTGTTGTGATAAGTTGAGGACTACCTGTTCTTGAGGATACTGGAATTTTTTTACATGCACCAGACAACTTGCTATGTCTAGTCAACCATCCAGTTCAGGCTCAAAGTACATTATATGTTCTCCATACAGTATTAAGGGTGGAGGCACAAAATAAGAACATTCCTCAATTCATAAGTCCCGTGGAGCTACATTATTATTATCAAATCCACAACTGAAACTATCTTCTGGCAGCCGTTGCATTTTATTTTGCGGTGAGGAACACTCCCTGCTTAGAGGTATCTAGCAGGCTAGTTACTATAAGCCAGGGGTGTCAAACTCACGTCACGGCAGCATCATGTGACATATTGGGAGTTCCCCCCCTTCGCTAAACCGGGCGTGGGCGTGGCCAGCACGTGACACATCTGGCCCATGGGCCAGCAGTTTGACAGCCCTGCTAAGAGCCAGTGAAATAATGATTAATTATGGGATTAGATGTCCCAACTTCATGAGCCTACTCCACTGTTAAGCTCATGGGGACCTTCTCTTCTCTTGCCCATCAGTCTTTGAACAGAGACTTAAAGGTAGCTATGGAGGATTTTGTTAAAGGGAGAAAGATGCACGCCATCTTATCCTCTTTAAAAAAAATAGAGACGTAACAGAAAACACTTGTAGCTGTGGGTTTTAGGTTTTGGCAGCGGTTTGCTCTCCGGGCTTGCCATTCAGTTTCAGAACATCTTGTTACCAGGCTAGGTAACATCATCAGTGGGACTTTACTAGAAATATCTTGTTCTATTCCTCTTTAGCTTATATGTCTTGTGTGCTAGTGTGGTCATCGGCCATGCCAACACTCGCCACACGCATGAATTTACTGAAGTCTGGTATTCTACAAAAGGGGTGATTAACAAGTATATGAACATGTAAGAAACTGGACCATTCGAATGACCAATCAACAATGGATCTGACCAGCTCCTCAGCATTAAAAATAATGCCAAACAACAATACATTTCTACTAAAGTTCCACTTGATGGTACCACTAGCATGGTAATGAAACCTGGCAAGCTTAGAGAGCAAACCACTGCCAAAAATAGAAATGTAATAGTCTTCTTCAAGTCAAACTCACTTCTAAATGTGGTGTCTGGACAACAGTGTGGAAATATTTGTCATTTCCCTCTTCCAGAATGTTTACTCAGTCTAACCCAGAGTTTCCAAAACTCCATGTTAATATTGCTACAAACTACAGGCTCTAGAACAACAATACAATGCTTTTCTTTACTCTTAATTCCCCCCATTTGTCAAAGAGCCAGAAGACCCGAAGACAACATTACAACATTAGGAAAAGATGGTCCATAAAAGAGCATCACCATTCTGTCATTTTTGGACTTGAAGAGACATACTTTCATGGGAGGAGTCGACTGAAAATGGCTTATAGAAATGGCTAAAATTGATTTGTTTGGTAAAGGAAAGAATAACAATGACTTTTACAAAGGACCTGAAACCCTTAATGGACTTTTCACTGAGAACGGATAAAAATTAACTGCTGATTTCTGGATTTATTGATTAAAAAAGGTTCTATATGGGAAGAAGGGAATTACGTTACATAATTTGGTAGGGTGGAAATAGAGTTAACTTTGTAATTGCTACAAAGAAGGTTGGATGTCACTTTTTAAAATGTTTTTCTTGATTCACTTTTTCTTCTACTTTTCTATTTTCCTCTCAGATTCTTTTCCTTTTACTATTTCTTAAACATTTTTTTAGCTTTTAACTTTGTAAAAATGTGCAATACATTTCTTTTTAAACCTTGCCTTCCTTCCCCTCCTGCTTTTAAAGTCTCTCACTAAGCCCAGCAGAGAGAAAATGCAGGAAGACGAATCAATGGCCCAAGCAGACATTCAAGTATTTCCTGTGACACGCCTGTATCTGAACTTTCAGCCACAGCTTACTTTCCCTTACAAAGCAAAGACAAAACGTTCATTCTTTGCAAGATAGAAAGTGACAAGGCTGTCAGTTCTCAGACAGACAATCTTGCCTGTCTTGTATTTATCAGACACGTTTGACTTCCACCCCCATAGTCTCCAACCCAGGTAGGGGAGGATGAGGGCTGTAATTTAAGACTCAATACTTGCATTAAGAACTTGGTGCTCCTGCAGATTTTTTAAAGAAGAGCATCCAAGAGAGACACCTAGTGGAAGACACAGGAATTCAAGTATGGCCTAATCCTCTATAAATTTAAGAGCCATGCAGGAGTCTATGCAGCAACATCCATCTGCAACTTTTACCACTTGCATTTCAAAACTTTTTACCTGCAATCACAGTTGTGGCTTGCCGCCTCACATTGTTTTTATCTACATATTCGCCATAATCTATCTTTCCTTCCACGTAGAGCCGAGCACTGTCAAGAACCAAACATACAAATAACAGCATGTTAATTGCAATATTCTTTTTTCTGTATTTTTTCTACATTTATTCATATTCTGCTTTTTATTATTTTTACAAATAAGCTCAAGGACACACAATACCCCTTCATCCTATTTTCCTCATTAAAAAAAATAATGTGAGGTGCATTGGGTTGAGAGCGACTAGCCGAAGGTCACCCAACTGTCTTTCGAGGCTAAGGTGGAACTTGAACTCACAGCCTCCCACTGTCTAGCCCCGTGATGGCGAACCTTTTGGGTACTGAGTGGCAAAACCAGAATGTGCATGCATGCGGCATGCATGTTCCGGAGCACTGGAAACCCAATGACCAGTTGGCTGACGCGCGCATGTGTTTTCTGCCTGTTTTTCAGGCCGTTTTCGGGGCTATATTCAGGCTGTTTTTAGCCTGAAAAATGCCCCAGAAAATGCCCCAAAAAACTGCCCAGAAAATGGCCTGGGTTTTGGCCGTTTTTCAGGCCATTTCCCGGTGCTCTGGTACCTGCACTGGAACCCAGAGGAGCAGCTGGCAATGGCACGTGTGCCCAGAGAGGACTCTGCGTGCGACCTCTGGCACCCTTGCATAGGTTCCCCATCACGGATCTAGCCTGATGCCTTAATTACTAGGCCAAACTGGCTCCCAGCCCTTTAGAGGGCCGTGAAAATATTTACAGACCCCTCACATCCTGGACATAAACTGTTTCAACTCCTACCCTCAAAACGACGCTATAGAGCACTGCACACCAGAACAACTAGACACAAGAACAGTTTTTTCCCGAAGGCCATCACTCTGCTAAACAAATAATTCCATCAACATTGTCAAACTATTTACTGAATCTGCACTACTATTAATCTTCTCATAGTTCCCATCACCCATCTCCTTCCACTTATGACTGTAACTTGTTGCTGGCAATCCTTATGATTTATATTGATATATTGACCATCAACTGTGTTGTAAATGTTGTACCTTGATGAATGTATCTTTTCTTTTATGTACACTGAGAGCATATGCACCAAGACAAATTCCTTGTGTGTCCAATCACACTTGGCCAATAAAAATTCTATTCTATTCTATTCTACTATAGTTAAGGACCAGAATTCTACTTGAAGGTAAACATTAAAATTTACAAAATAAAAGAACATAAACAATAAAAAAAGCAACTGGATAAGACAGGTTTTACATACAATAAAACAAAATTTGGCTAATTCAAAGAAGTTGAATTATACCGGATGACTACCAGCAATGGTACTTAACAGAAATTTAAATGACTTAGAAATTTAATTAATTAGAGAAACAAAATGTAGCTGGGCATTTTTATAAAATGGGCAGCACAACTATGCATAGCTTGTATTTTCAACTACTCCTATTAAAAGAATAAGCGATTTTTCTTCAAGGACAGCTGCTGAGTGTATTTTGAAATATGTTCTCTAAATTTGGGGATATTTGCTTTAAAGTCTCTTGCTGAACTAAGTAAGTTTCAAATCTTGTAAAACCTTTGCCTTCCTCTTTAATTGGAAAATTACTTCCTTGTAATCAAATGAGTATTTAACTGCTGCCATCAGTGCCCGCTGCTTATGTATTAATTATGTGAATTAAAGAAGATCAAAGACTATTTTAATTATTATTGCCAAGGCTGTGTTTGGCACAAGGGACTGCCAAAATAATCCTATTGGGCCAACAACAAACATGCATTCACTTAATTTCCTAACTTTTTCTCCAGGGGCATTTTTTTTAAAAAATGAAATGGTAGAGAGCTGTAGCCTAATTTTTCCACTTACCACCAGCTCCAATAAGAATTTTATTTTTTTAGCTCTAAGGCAGGGGTCTCCAACCTTGGCAACTTTAAGACTTGTGGACTTCAACTCCCAGCTTTGCTGGCTGAGGAATTCTGGGAGTTGAAATCCACAAGTCTTAAAAGTTGCCAAGGTCAGAGGCCCCCGCTCTAAGGCATTGTTTCTCAATCTTGGCAACTTTAAGATGGGTGGACTTCAATTCCCAGAATTCCCCAGCCAGCTAAGCTAAAAGAAAACGCATCTCTCATAAGCTGTTCGCTTTTGCCCAGATAACTGGCTCCAGCACACAAAGCAGTAACAAGGACCAGGGTACCATAGAAAACAGCACACCCAAAATAAATAAGATATAGCCACCCTTTGAGTCTATCATTGGGAAGATGATGAGAGTTTCAAGAAAGGCCAGCTCCTGCCAGGCAGCATTAGGCAAGACATGTTTTATGAACCTGGAATGCTAGAAATAAGCTCTTATTAGAATGAAGCATGTTGGAAAAAGTTCACCCAACATCTGCATCTCAGTTCAACTTACCCCTTCTTCACAAAACGATAAGCTAAGTCTCTCAGCCCTGGCCTGAACACGGAGACTCTGTGCCATGTAGTCTTCTGCGTAACATCATCTAGGTCATATAAAACATAGAAAGGATTTTTAGCAACAACCAGAGATCCTGCATATATCCTGAATGTTGGCTATAGCAGCGACGGGCAACCTAGACCCCCATTTGCAGCTCCAGAGTATCAGAGATTTGGTGGCATGGTGATTCAGATTTCAGGCTCTTAAGCCTCCCTTGTAATCTGACCCACCTTCAAGGATGGCACACATTTGGTCTTGTACAACCAGTGGCACCACTACAATATCAAACAGTGGCATCTGTATCAGTTGGTTGTTAGGACAAGACTCCAAGACTTTGAAAACCATTAGCAGATGATGGTAAGAAGAGAAGGTATTAAAAATGAACGTTAAAAGCTAAGAATTGAGGGCTTTGCGATTTTATTTCATTTTGAGCCCAAGAATCTAGGAGAAATCCCATTTGGAGAGCTTTCCAAAATGGCAAAACATCCCTAGTGGAAGAAAAGAATATATTTTTCTTATTTTCCTTTGCGGTTCTGGTGCAGCTGATCAAAATGGAGTTGAGGGCGGGGTGGTGGTGGTGGCCTTTTATACCTTCTTTTGGGCTTTGCACTTGAGGTTCCTGTGCAAGAACATATATTCCACTGGCTGTTGTCAGCCTCCCATGGGGCCATGTAGGGGCCATAGCTGGCTCCATAGGCAAACTACAAATTCTAGGTGTTTGTCTGAGCTGCTCTGTGGGTGATGCAATAATCTTATTGTGGCTTAATGGCTTTGTCCTGTGTTGGGTTAATCCTATCATTCTGCCTTTGTTTCAAAATATCATGTCTTGAATGGATTACCAAATCTGCATTTCTAAAAGCTGGTCTCAGTATCTGCTGGGGGCAAGGAGATTGAGTCTGCTTTCTGTCTTTAAAAAAACTTGTTTCTCCATTTCTCATTTAGGGAAATATAATTTTCTGCCTTTTTAGGACTTCCCAAAATATTTCATTCTTCTAGGAGAGGGCTGGGTGCTAACTTCCTACAATACAGGCTCAAAGGAGACTGAGCCCATACATAATTCAATTTAATGCTGAAATGGTCAACAAGCTATAGATACACACACTTACCTCCTAGAACCACCTCACTGTCTCCCGATCGCCACATCTCATTGGTGGCTAGGCTGAAAATTGTGACAGGGTTTTTTCCTTCCATTTGTCTCATGACCGGATCCTGTCCTACTCGACCAAGCAGTTGGATACGATTTAAAGCTAAACAAAACATCAACATGGTAAAGAAGAATGCATAAAAGATGTGTTGCAACCAGGGGTGGGTTCTATTTACCGGTTTGCAATGGGACCGCGCGTGCTTGCTTCGCTCACACTTCTGCACATACATAGATCATCATATATGACGATCTGCATGGGTGAGCGGAGCCTCCCGCTGCTTTTACTTCCGGTTCTCAAGAACTGGACAGAACTGAGAGCAACCCACCACTGGTTGCGACCACATGACCCTAAGAAGCCAGGCCCCCATTTTTTGTCCCTTAAGAAGCTACTTACATCTTTCTAGGGTTGTTGAGACCTCAGATTCATGTCTTACAAACTGGCGCATCACCTAGAGAAAGAAAATACATAAGGCAGCCATTCCAACGGAGAGAATCAATAGATTCTTTCAACTACATTTAGGCTGTAGTTCCCATCCAGCGGAGCCACTCTGCCTTTGAGAGTTGTCATTCCAAAAGAATTTTCCTTGAGTGAACCTTACACAATTGGGGAAAACAGGCAGGTGAAGGGAAAAATACACAATCACGTTGCTGTTTTATATAGGTGATCACGGTCACCTTGTCCACATATTAGCAGCTGTGAGCCATGGTGATATATTTACTAGCGCATACACACAAGGATTAATCAAAGATCTAACCCTGAGCAGGGTTCTCATACTTTAGCAATGGGCCTATGAAATGGCAGGACAGGCAAATGTCTGCTTTAGGTAGCTAGATTGGAAAACAGGAGCCATATTGCCTCCCAAATTGAAAGCCCTTATTCAAGAAATAAGAGCAACTCTTCAGTCAACTGTCAGATACCTATTCTATCCAATTTCAGAAAGTAGGCAGACTAGTTTTTTTTTAAACTGACATTTAAAATCCTGTAGAAAATGTGCACAGTAGAGGAAAATCATTGGATAGATTTGTAACCAATGTTAAGCCATAGTTTAGTTTCATCTGTTTGTTGAAGAATCCAATATAGGCTTTCTTCATGCATAATACTGAGCCATAAACTAGGACCTACAAATCACAGCGACTAGGTTCATGTACTATTCTAACTCATCGAGTAACTAAACAAACCACATTATAGTATTTGTGAACCTAATCTTTGGCAAGATCAGTCTACAGATCTGAATTTTATTCTAGAGGAAGATACATAGCTCCTCTTTCTTATTCAAACTTTTCTTCTTCCTTCATTTCTGAACCAATTTATTTTAAATTCAGTTCTTTTAGTTGTTGAACTGGCTCCTGGTTTAGATTACAAATTGGTGGGGTGAGGGGCTCCATGCTTACGTTTATTTCATCATTATTCCCATCACTAGTGACTGCTTTTCCTCATCTTCCTCCTCCTCACTATCACCAGATATAAATAGCCAGTAGCTATTACTACTGCCTTTTTTCAAATTGATATTTACTTACTATGCTACTTTTCTGGGCCAGAAGAAGGGAATGAGTTAATGAGTAGCATGCAAATATATTATTTTACAAGTTCAGTTCTAATCATCATCATCTTCATTTAACGACCCCATAATCCCTTGTGGGGTGGAGTCTGGGCAACAGTGTGCTCAGAGAGAGAAATATCTGCCTCTACCTAGGCTTGTGAGGTGAGAGCTTCACCTCTAGGCCACTGCACCACTCCACGAGTTCAGTTCTCATACATTGTTAAAAATATTAAGAGGAGACTAAAGCATACTCTTCCCTGATTCTCAGGGATACAACACACTGAACCTTGTAAGTTTCTGTTAAAATACACTGATGTTCTTTCAAACTTGGAAACTTTAAGCTGTGTAGACTTCAACTCCCAGAATATCCCACCAGCATGAAGTTGAGGCCCACACATCTTAAAGTTTGAAAAAGACTTATAGACTATCTCAATAAAGTGTGTTCTAGTCACCCTGTGGGGAAAAAAAAATCTCCTGATCTGCATTTCCTTGAATGACTGACATTATCCAACCTCCCCACCCCCATGTACTATAGCAGGGGTCTCCAACCATGGCAACTTTAAGACTTGTGGACTTCAACTCCCAAAGCTCAGCAAAGCTGGTTGAGAAACTCTGGGAGTTGAAGTCCACAAGTCTTAAAATTGCCATGGTTGTGTAGGAATTAAGCACCCACCCCCCTCCTAGAAGAATGAAATATTTTAGAAAATATTTAAAAAAGGCAAAATATATTTCCCTGGATGAGAAATGGAGAAACATGTTTTAAAGACAAAGGAGTTCCCTGCAACTTCCTGCCACCCCCCACCTTTGTCAATGGGCCATTAAAGCCTCAACCAAGCTCACTCATTTCCCCCCACCTTTGTCAATGGGTCAGAGGTAGAAACTCAATCCCCCCACCTTTGTTAATGGACCATCTTTTGCAACACAATAGAACAGAAACTCACCACATGGCAAGGCTCAGGCAAGCTTGAGGGACAACCTACAATGTTAGCTAAGACCCCCACCCCCTGGGAGTCTGACAGCCAATCAGGATACTCTTCCTGTGCCCCAGAAAGTTCAAAGCTCAGAAAAAGCATAAAGCCAGGGAGCACACAGGATCTCGCCCTTTTCTGTTCAGGATCTCAAGCCATGTGATCCTGGCCACCATTAAACCATCTTTCCAAGCAGTCTCCATGTTTCCAGTGTCTTTGTCCCCACTTGGAACTGAACCCAGATGGATATTTCTTCCAACAGTTGGAGACCCCTGTACTATAGCCTCTGTAACTCCAAATCCATTCAGTCAATAGACATACTGTTTAAAGATGATGGGACAGGCAGTCCAACACATAAAGCCCAATGATTGTAAAATATAAACAATACAGTTTTCATAAAAGCATGCTTCCCAAATCACAAAATGGAATACCTGAAATAACGACCTCTGGAACATTGTTGCTGTTTCATTTGTTGGTTACTTTTGGAGATGTTCTGAAAGACAAATAAAATATTAAAACAGTCCATTTCCAATTAACAGTTTAATGTTGGGAGTAAGCAAAGATTGATTAATTCATTACTCCACAACCTCAAATCCTATTGCTATATTATACCATTATCCCTAACTTCTTCTATCAATGCTTCAACCAGGGAGAGAGGTAAACTGAAGAAAAAATGCAAAAGTCCTTAAAACTTCCTTCTGCTAACCTAGGACTGGACTTAGATAAGTCTCCAGTAATGAACTTGATTCAAAAATACTTGGCAGAATACCGTTTATTCATTACAGCAGCATCCTGTGCAGCTTGGCTTTATGGCCCGGCTTTCATTTCTTCAAAAAAGATACTCGGGTGCAAAAATAGAACACGGGAAAAGAAACAAGAAGTGAAAAAAAAAAAGAGTGCCTCACCAAGAAACATGCATCAATCCAATTCCATATACTATAACTGAGATAGGCAAAGAGATAAGAAATAATTTTAACATCAATCATTAGCTGAGCTCATGCACTATTCCAAGTTGTAATATAATTTGTTTTGCTTTCACTTCATCCACTGTATGACTCAAACATCACACTAAAGTATAACCTCATGTTTTATAACTCACATAGGTTATGTAACAGCCCAGTCCTGGGCCAATAAACCAGAAGTCATGTACAGTATGCGTTTTTGGCTTCCTCCAGTTAATATGCCCTTAGTTATATACTACAGAAAAGTACAAAGTTATATCTTATAAGAATTCATTTTGAGGACCAACATCAGAATTAATCATATAGTCTCCTTACAGAGGAGTCTATGTATGTATCTGATTGCTGGGGGGGAACGACTTGATGGCACACAATTGATCGAAGAGCTATCTTGATTTGATAAAGAAAATTAACTCAAAAAGTAGATCTCTGTTCAAGATCGAAGTCTTCCAAAAAGTATCTAGTATTTGTACACAGGATAAGGATTCCTTCCTTGCACCAAGATTTCCAACGGAGCTGGAGTCAAGATCTTTTTGATGGGGACAGATTACAGCCCCATTCAGTACCACACAAAGACAGAAAAAAAGTAGGGAAAAAATAGTATCATCAGGTTAGAAGAAAAGTGAAATCTGGGTCATCTTTGTGACTTGATAATCCTTCATCCATAGTTCATATCTTAGCAAATAATATACTTTGAAATCATTTTCTTCTTGGTGAAATAAAAAAGAACCTGTTTTAGGCAGAAACCTGAGAAATCACAAGCGAAGCTTAAAGGAAGGCAAGGTCGTAGGGCTCAAGAAAACTTGCTTCCCACTAAATACTCAGGAAATTAAACCTTCTTATCTGCTACGCCTCAATGGAATTAATGCCCACGTGTTTTGCAAGAGAAGAGGGAAAAACAGCGAAGCCTCCCGGCGGTGGAGTCTTTTCCCTCGGGACCATGTGGTCTGCCCTCTATCTATGCCCTCGTCCCATCCAGACGCCTTCGGCCAGCATGCTGGCTAGGCACGATAGGCTTTGTAGTCCGACATATCAAGACGACATTGTGGGAGGTTATATTGACACCTACTGGGGAAGCTTGTATGCATTCGTTGAGACGAGCCCTATGATGTAACCGGGATGCCGGATTAGGAAGAAACAGGCAGCATTATTTAAGAAGTTCCCTCCCGCCGCTCACTTAGAAACGGGCGCCCATTGCCTCGCTCGGATGTTACTCACTTGTTTGCTTCCCAGCAGTCGCCACAAATGCCTGGGCGCGCGGAACCAACACGAGAGATAAGTCTCCCGTCCGACAGCCTCACGTGACTTCCAGGCGCTTCCTGTATGGCTTTTAGCCAATGGGAAGGCGGCTCACCATAGAGATGCCTTGGCATAGAAGGGCCTCGGGCCCGTAGAAGAGCGAGATCGCCTGTAGCTTCCGTTTCCCCCGGAAGTTCGAGCTGTGACTCGCTTTTTTTTAACCTTTGAAGAGTTTAACTCCCTTATTCAGCGGCACCTTTTGAGAGCGGAGGTGATGGTGGTGTTAAAAGAGATCTCTCCCTCCCTCCCCTCCTCATCCTCTCTCTCCTTCCTCTCGTCTCTCATTCATTCATTCTCTCTCTCTCTCTCTCTCACACACACACACACTGTCTTCATTTAACAGTAGCAACCATTTCACTTAACCTAGTCCAGGGGTGTGCAAACTTGGCTCTTTTAAGACTTGTGGACTTCAACTCTGGGAGTTGAACCCCTGACCTAGTCAAATGGGATAGAACTTAGTTGCTAAACAAGAAGCAGGTGTACCTTCAAACAAAATCACTCTTATCAAATACTGTTTGTATTTATTCCATTTTTACTGGTTTGAAAAAAGTAAAAAAAAGTAAAACTTTACTATTGCTGGACTTTAATTTACCAGTGACAATCCTTTATCACACCTAGACTTACTAATACCTACTTTGACCTCTCCAAAGGAATATTTTAATGCAATCCTAACCATTCACCCAATGACATTTCCTCCAAGCAGAATTGGATTGCCCATTCCCATCAGGCAGCAACTCTGAAAGGTTATGTGTCTACATAACAGGCCAAGCAATGCGTGGATAAGTTGCCATCCCTCTCTTGTAAAGCAGTCTCCAAAATACGCAACCCTTTAAATAAACAACTTCAAAAGTTTTATTCACAAGTGCAGCTAAAAGATCTCAATAGACTGTTGGCTGTCCAGCAGGTAGACATAAAACCATATTCAAGAATGTCTAGGGAGCTCGTATAGTAAGTTTGCAACTAAACTTATAAATAGAAGAGTGAGCTTTGGACATGCAATACTATCCGTAGTTAACATTTTGACTGGAATATAAGATTTGCTTTATTAGATTTGCTTTATTTTTTTTACAAAATATAATTGTAGGACTCTTAAAAAAAGATCTACTGTCTATGTGCTTCAGATGGTCACACCTAGCCACCAAAACTATTTTATGTATCTCTGTCACTCATCAAAAATAAAGCAGCCACACGCTTTCTGAACAAATACTTAAACTGCTATTGCATTGGAAGGAGATATAATCTGATTTGAAAACATATTTTCCTCAACTTTTGTACTTTATTAAATTTTATCTGCTCAGCCTGTATAATACAATATATTTTGCTCAAGTTGTGTTTTTTGTTGGGAACAAAATCCCAAGATAGGACCCGGCTTCTTACAATCTTTTCATGAACTACAAGAATATCAGTTACCCACTGTTGCCTACGAAGTCAGCCCTTTAAATACTGGTAATTTCTGACTTTTTAAAAAAATATAAACAGTGGGATACAGGGGTCTTTAAAATTGAATGGATATAAAAGTTGAACAAAAAAGCTATGCATATTCAGAAAATCCAAGGGAGAAAATATGCCAATCAATTTAAATAAGGGCTTGACACCCTCCTCATGCATTGGAATATAACCCCCAGGATCATGGAACTACATATTAGTACCATGCATCAAAGTATCAAAGTTAAGGAAGTTCATTTTGAAGATTTGGTCCACGTAAAGTTTTGTCAGGAGCCCCTTCTGAAGTATATGTCTGATTGGGTTCATGATTTATAGCTGCTGAGTTCATAGAGGATTAAAGTGGTTTATGTTGTAATATAATATAATAAAGTGTTCTCATAGAGTGAAAGATCCAAACCAGCACCATGATTCCTTGGAGTCATGATATATTAGGTAAACATATGATTTAGGTATATATATTAAGTAAACTAAATGGGCACTTTTCACGATGAGATACATTTCAGTTATTTGAGTGACTAGCATAGCCTGGTCCCCGATAGCCAGTAGCAGTAAAACTAAAAGACCGAGTATTTTTTCCTCCAACCAGACGCTTCTTGGTGTTCTGATGCCTTAAACCAATTCCAGATTCTTGTGCTCTGGTCCGTTCTAAAGATGGATCCTTTGGAAAGGCCTGGGCAACCCGGGCTGCTCTCAGCTCTCTACACAAAAATAAGACAATAGGATTAATTAATAAACAATCCAGTGGACCATAAAGAAATGGATGGAATCTTTCCCAAAACTAAGGATGCAGTATGCTCAATTTTCTTAATTCATCAGGTGCTTCCTCATCTTGGAATAAGGAGATCTCTTGAACCAGACCAGAGCTGCTGAATTCAAATTCCATATGCTTCAGGGGTGAAATGTAAAATTTATTACTACCAGTTCTGTGGGCGTGGCTTAGTGGGGGGTAATGTGACTGGGTGGGCGTGGCCAACTTTTTTTTTCTTTAGAAGCATTTTTTCTACAAAACCACCTCGACTGAAGAGGTTGTAAAAAAATGCTTTTAAAAGCCTGTGATGATCAGGCAACTCAGCTGGGATCACCAGAGGAAAAAAAGCTTTTAAAGGGTTTTGACGATCCCAGCTGAGCCACACGATCATCAGAGGCTTTTTCTTTTTACTTTTAAAAGCATTTTTTCGGCCGAAGAAAAAATGCTTTTAAAAGTAAAAAAACCACCCCTGATGATTGCGTGGCTCAGCTGGGGCGGGGTGGGGGAGGGATTTTTGCTACCGGTTCTCCGAACCAGCCGCTGCCATAGCTACTGGATCAGGCAATCCGGTCCGAACTGGGAGCATTTCACCCGATATGCTTCCTTGTGATGGAGAGTGCTTTGCAATGGAGAACAGCGTATGGTCTTTGGCTCGTGAAATAAATACCAATCCATCCTGTATAACGGGCATAGAGTCATGATGCCACAGAAGACCTTGAGGGAACCATAAGACCTCCTCTTAAAACTGCCTCTAAGAAATCGTTTTATAGAAAAAGTGTTACATTATTAACTCAATTCAAAATTTAGCATTTACATTCAATATATTGTTGTCCTGTTCTTGTCTGATTTGCTTGCTACCTATGTTTTCCCTAAAATAAGACCGGGTCTTATATTAATTTTTGCTCCAAGACGCATTAGGCTTATTTTCTGGTTAGGTCTTATTTTTGTGGAAATATGGCACTAAATCAGAGATGGGTTTCAGCAGGTTCTGACCAGTTGTGGAGAACTGGTAGTGGAAATTTTGAGTAGTTTGGAGAACCGATAGTAAAAATTCTGACTGGCCCCGTCCCCATCTATTCTCTGCCTCCCAAGTACCAGCTGATCAGGAGGAAATGGGGATTTTGCAGTAACCTTCCCCTGGGGTGGGAATGGAGATTTTATAGTATCCTTCCCCTGCCACGCTCAAGCCACGCCCACCAAGTCATGCCACACCCACCAAGCCATGCCCACAGAACCAGTAGTAAAAAATTTTGAAACCCACCACTGCACTAAATGCATCCACCTGGCTGACAATCTTAACTGGAGCTTATTTTTAGGGAAGGGCTTATATAGTTACATTATGAGCATCCTGAAAAATCATGCTATGGCTTATTTTTCGGTTGGGTCTTATTTTCACGGAAACATGGTAGTGGTACTCTGGTCAAAAAATAAGCACGGGTCTTTATTTGAAAAAGTGAGCTGGGCCAGCACAATTTAATTTAAATTAATATTACTCTGTATTTGCAATATTTTTTCCTGTCTGAAAATTATAAAGATTGTCATTTTTAAGGAGGCTCTTGGGGACACCTGTTTCATGTACATATAGTATGAAATATAGCACTTAAAAGGAGGTTGACAGCAAGGATTAATAGAAAAGTCAACAATAAACAACTTCTATCCTTTCAAAACAAACCTTTCAAAAAAATCTCTGCCTGTGTAATGTTTTGTTAAAGACTACAAAACCAACATGTTTATATTCTATAGTGGTTAAGAGTTATAAAGGAATCAGGGTATAAAATTCAAATACAAGCGTAAGTAGCAGCTAGAATAAATTCTCTTCTGAGTTAGTGTCCAAGCCAAACTATACACAATTTACACATCTTTTTTTTGCTATTAGAAACCACAGGACTTCACCTTTCCAGCATAGCAGTTTTGAATTTTTCCACATTGAGCTGTTCCTGAAGCTGGGCAGCCTTGCCAAGAGATGGTCGGAGGAGAAGGTGCTTGGTTAGTGCAGCAGCTGATGGCCTCACAGCTGGATCAGGATGAATCATAAGCTGATGTTCCACAAAACAAAGGAGAAAGGTCTTTCATCACCAAACTTCCAAGCCCAGCATGCTCCTTGGCTTCCCCAAAAGAACTCACCTTGAGCAGTTCTAAGAAGTCACTTGACAGTTGCTGAGGGATACGTGGAAGGTTGCCTCTACGGATGTAGTGCCACGGGGTGTTATTGGCAGGCAATGGACCAGCACCTGCCGCCAGAGCAATAGTTAAGGCAAGAGCAAAGATGTCTGCCTTGGGCAGATAGCAATATTGCTATGGAGGAAATAAGAGAAAACCCACGCACCCATGTCAGGTCACATTCAGTTAAGAAAAACAATATTTTAAAAACACTAATGCATAGGTTTACATAAGTGGCATTCCAACAATATTCTATACATATTTGTAGGAATTGCAGTATTTGATGTTGCCCAGAAGATGTATAAGAAACATTTTCTTTAAATGTAAATCTGGTTACTAGGTTTTCATTGACATGAAATATAAAGGTCAAACACCAGAATGTGCCCATATTAGCTATAATTCTGTAATGGGCAACTCATTATCTAGAAGTGTGAAGCTACAGCTAGCATTAACCCTCAACAGAACTACAGATGATTAGGGATAGAAGAATGTAATGGTGTTTTATGTTCCTTTGGCGTATAGTTACACTGGCCACATGACCACAGAAGCATCTTCAGACAGTGCTGGCTGTATCTGTGAATGAAAAATGAGCCCCATTCTCTAGAGTTGAACATAACTGGCAGGGAAAACCTTTACTTTTTTTTTACCATATCTGAACAGCAATTGATTCCTGACCAAGTTTCAATGTATTTTCATTCCATTCTATTAATTTTAATTTTTTTTATCTAACTGTATCCAGATAAGTTTCTAATAACTGCATATAAGGCAATACATTTGGCCCTCTTAAGAATGTAATGCCTCAATTCTTGTCCTGGGATTTTTATTAAATTAAAATTAATGTATGAACCTGACTATAATAAAAGGAATAATATTGGAAGTGTCAGGAGAAGTTTCTTCTGCTTTGAAGATTCCGGTGCAACTCTAAGGCCCTCTGAGCGTTACCTCTTGCAAGACTTCATTGGCCAAGAAGCGGCAATCTCCTTCCTCTACTTGTGGATTGGTTATGGACGTCACATGTCCAAGATCCCCTGCCAAAAAAAGCATTGCCAGCAACAGAAATCATTACATGCATGGCTGATTTTCAAAGGTTTCTTTATTTTTGGACTTGTCCACTCAGCTGGAATCTATATTGGAAAATTCTGTGGCATAACTGCAATTAAATAGGTATTACAGAAGCATGAATATACCTCATGTCTACCTTATCTCAATCTGCTGTCTTCTAAATGTATTTGACTTCAAATCAAATACTTGATTTCATCCAGGTTCTTTTCCTAAGAAAGTGAGTGAATCACTAGGCATATCACATTTGAAAGTGCAGGAACAGCACTGCAGAGTCAGGACTGAGTTTGCATTCCAGCCAAAGAGGCTTTTTTCTTAAACAAATATTGGCTAGCTCATCCATCTGGATCCTTTTCTATAAAACATTACCCTTCTTATATAACCTCTTCTTATCGCAGGCTACTTACAACTGAATGTACATTATATCTGAATTGCTTCTTAACAACGGATTATAGAATACATTCCAAAAATAGAACAATTATCACTTTGGCAATATTCTTATTGTGGACCATGACATTAGCTAACAAGTTTCAAATATTTCCAGATCACCAGTCTTTACATCTCCCAGCCCTTCTGATTCCAGTATTAAATACTGGCAGGATTCAGCCAGGCAGCTTTAATTGTTTGCAGTTCTGTTTTCCTTCTCTTGTAATTAAGCTGGGCCTTAAAGAAGCAGTGGTGTCACTGATCACACTTAACCAGCAATAGCCTAGCTCACGGGTGACAAACTCGCAGTGTCATGTTGCTGTGACATGACCTTTCGCGACTTTTTCCCTTTGCGGAGCTGGGGTGGGCATGGCCTGTGTGTGATGCATCCGGCACACGGGCCACCAGTTTGACATTCCTGAGCCTAGCTGAAACCCACTCACTTACAAATATGGCAGTTTAAAAATATGTAATGCAGACTGCTCTGACTCAGCAATTGATAAAACTTATGCGAAGTCTATGTTGGAAATCATTTGACAACAAGTGGTCCAAAAAATCCCCCAAGATACACACCAATTTTATATATCACATTTGAAGTAGCAACTTCATCATCCTCCACATCACTCTCCTCTTGACCCACAGACCCAGGTAGATTGTGGCATATAAAAATATTGCCTGCAATCAAGGAGAAATTGTGTTAGCTTGCAGTACACATTCAGATAACTTATATCAGCTACAGTCAATGTGACTTACAAATTATAACCATCTGCACATCATAAAAGCAAAATACAGAAGTATGAACTCTGTTTCTCCTGAAAAACAGTCTTGTCCCAGATAGCAAGATAAGCAGAAAGTCAGGATGTGAGCAAAAAAATAGGATATGTATTACCATATTGTGCAAATAGTCTATTAGTCTTTGCATACAGCAAGGTACTAAAACAAGATTTGTTTAATAGTGTTTTTTTAAAAAATAAATTACCACTGGATGGTTCATACAGAACATTAAAACCAAAGAACTGCATTATTGCATAATATAACTGCACATGCCAGAAAGAGACAAGGTCTCTTGCAACTTGAATCAGTCAATAATTTATGGGTGAACTTTAATTGAAAATCTGTAATCACTTTTCAGAGCTCTATTCCAGAATGCTTACAATTCCAAATAAATATGAGAGGAAATCCCAAAACCTTAAGCGTTCATGAACCCATGCTCATTTTATCATGAAGTTTGAATTTAGCCTAGTCACTGTAAGCAAAATCTATACCATAGAGTTGTTGGAAGGAAGGAAGGAAGGAAGGAAGGAAGAAAGGAAAAATTATATATCACCATGAGGTGCTGAAACAAGATGGACCAAACTGCTAATAATTCAAATGATCTAATAACTCGAACGAATAAAGCATTACTGACCAGGCACACTTACTCGGTTTGATATCCATATGAACCAGGCCAGAAGAGTGAATGTATTTCAGCCCCATGGAGACTTGCAATAAAATTTCCTTCAGCTCAGATTCTTTGAAATGATCTGCTGTCTTTAAATTTTCCAAAAGCACATCCTGAAGGCTCCCACCTGTGGAAAACCAAGCATTCATTCATTCATTCATTCATTCATTCATTCATTCATTCATTCATTCATTCATTCATCAGTTTCTATAGCCGCCGATTTCAATCTGGGCAGCTTACAATTAAAAAAAATATTACAATTAAACACTAAATAACATAAAAACAATAAAATATTCATACATAGAAAAATTATTCTAGTATGCTACCGGATGGCACATAGACCTCTGAATCATTCATAGGGGTGAAATCCAGCAGGTTCTGACAGGTTCTGGAGAACCAGTAGCGGAAATTTTGATTAGTTTGGAGAACCGGCAAATACCACCTCTGGCTGGCCCCAGAGTGGGGTGAGAATGGAGATTTTGCAATATCCTTCCCCTGGAGTGGGGTGGGAATGGAGATTTTGCAGTATCCTTCCCCTGGAGTGGGGTGGGAATGGAGATGTTGCAGTATCCTTCCCCTGCCATGCCAAGCCACACCCACCAAGCAACACCAGGCCCATCAAGCCATGCCCACAGAACCAGTAGTAAAAAAATTTGAATTCTACCACTGGTCACTCATTCTATCTTGGGCAGATATTTCACACAGATATTATTACCATTCTCCACACCCTCAGAGCTGCTTGTTTCAAATCCTGCAGTTATGCTTGCTGTTGGGATAATAGCCAGAGATGACTTTCCAACTAATAAAAAAAAGAAGTGTAGATGTCATCTATTCTCCCCAAGAATTTATCTTCTTGTCTAGTATTGCCGCATTCAATTGACAAGATGAAATAGAGAAAGAAACCAATAGTCTGGTGCAAGGACACCATGGCACTTTAGAGGGAGGGAGAGAAATAATGCTCTCACAAATAGGAAAATTGCCTGACCTGAAGTTCTGAAGAAATCAGCCAGTTAAATTTACAAAATGGGAGTTTCGCAGTTTGCGATTTTGAACACTCAGCAAGAAGGAAATTAGCTTGCATTTGGCCCCAAAGTTCTATGTGAAAGTACCCATGAGATATGAAGTTTTAACCAGCGTCTCTAGAATTTGATGTTTCTTTATATCTGGTGCTTATATAGGACAAGAACTGACTTGAATTTGGAAGTCCAAAAAGTACAAAACACACTACGTTAGAAAAGGTGAATAATGAAGAAAGTTGATGTGAAAACCTCATGAAAAGTAATCATATTTGTTATTCTTATCAGGTTTCTAATAAAGATTTGCTGGGATACTGCACAAACAGGTTTGAATTTATAACTAAGCTATTAGAAAATGACTTGAGGTAATTACCAAAGTAAAGCAATTTGTTCTAAATACAGAGAACCGATATTCATAATTTACAGGCTTAGAAAAGCAGTACACTAGTCAGATTTTTTAAACCAAAGTCATCTGCATATATGCTGCAGGAAGATCCAACTAATGGCCAAGCCAAGAAAGCCACAGTACCTTGATACACACTACAGCTTGAGTGAAGGAATGATGCTGAACTGAGTCTCAGCTGAAGCACTTTAAAAGTACTAGGAATTCAGAAGCACATCTATTTTCCTCATACCTTCTCTTGTTACAATTCTTGATATCTGAGTTCATTAATGCTAGAATTTTAAAGTTCATAGATATTAAAAAATATATAATTGTTACAGCCTCTCTTAACCTGAAATCTTTCACGCTATTACCAAGTAGTAAACTGTAAGACTCATAATTTACAACCAGTATGGAAGTCTGGTGCAAGGCATATATCATATTATCCATAAGGCTGAACTGAATGAGGGAATTCATAACGTTTCCTGAATTTGGCACTGTGAAGCAAACAACTTCAGAGGAACCCATCTCCTTACCATTGCAGTGCTCATTCTGTATGATCATGTGATCATCTTCTGCCCAAGCAGAGTAGTAACGGACAACATGGGGATGATGACCAAGTACTGCATGTGCGTAGACTTCCCGCAAAGCCATCTGCCTGCAAGCAGACACAGAAAGAGAGAGACACAATTCCAATAGGATACTGTTATGAGCAGGGGTGAAATTTACTTACCTTTGCTACCCATTTGCAAATGTGAGCGCGCGCGCCTCCTCCACGCATGCGCAGAGCCTTCTGCGCATGCGCTGAGGGTCAAGATGTGTGGCCATATACTTTTGTATTGCTGGATCAAAAAAAAGCTATTTTGAAGGACAAAATGAAAAATTTGATGGCTTTTTTAAAAAAAATATGTCCTAAATTGCTTTAATGTTATCTTTTTTCAAGGCCCTGTCATAGCAAATAGCAACATACAGCTTACCTTGGAAAAAGCTAAACAGTTCAATTTATACTTGAATGGGAGTGTCCAGGAGTTCCCAGAACTTTAGAAAAAAGCCAAGAAGTTTTTTAAAATATTCCAGAAGGCAGGGGCAAAACTACATCAATAGGTTACCAAGAAAACAACATGAATGGATGTCTGTAGAGATTCTCAGTCATCCAGGTCATGGTTGTCCCAAAGGTGCTTTTTCAGGAGGCAACTGGACTTTCTTGTTTTTTCTTTGGAAGACGTTTCGCTTCTCATTCAAGAAGCTTCTTCAGTTCACTTCACTTCAGTTGTGAACTGAAGAAGCTTCTTGGATGAAAAGCGAAACATCTTCAAGGAGAAACAAAGAAAGTCCGGTTGCCTTTTGAAAATGTCCAGCGGTCTGCAAGCAGTATAAATCCTTCAATTCCCCACCATCCAGTCAGAGCTCAAGAGTTCTGGTTCTCGCAGGAGAAGCAAAACCTCTTCAAAGAAAAACCAGAAAGACCAGTTGCCTCTTGGGAAAAAAAAGCACCTTTGGGACAACCACGACCAGGATGACTGAGAATCCTCATAGACATTCACGCCATTGGTTCAGCTTTGACAGGATAGTGGGGAATGGAAGGATTTATATTCCTTGCAGACAGCTGGTCATTTGCATCCTTTAAGAGGTCCAGTTGCCTCCTGAAAAAGCACCTTTGGGACAACATGGATGGATCCAAGATTAAAGCCCAGTGCAAGAAAGACATTTTCAAAGCCTAGCTAAATGCTACTGATCTGTATGCTCTCAGGAAAACATAACAGAAGATATACTGTTTGGTTTCAGAAATTTAGAACTAAATGTTGCTTGGAAGACATGATTTTAATCTATCACTGGAGGAGGAAGGGTGGCATGTACAAGGATATTTATAATAATAATTAATAACAACAACAACAGACTTGGAAGGGACCTTGGAGGTCTTCTAGTCCAACCCCCTGCCAAGGCAGGAAACCCTACACCACTTCAGACAAATGGTTATCCAACATTTTTTAAAAAATTTCCAGTGTTGGAGCATTCACAACTTCTGCAGGCAAGTTGCTCCACTTATCAATTGTTCTAACTGAAGGAAATTTCTCCTTAGTTCGAAGTTGCTTCTCTTGATTAGTTTCCACCCATTGCTTCTTGTTCTACCCTCAGGTGCTTTGGAGAATAGTTTGACTCCCTCTTCTTTGTGGCAGCCCCTGAGATATTGGAACACTGCTATCATGTCTCCCCTAGTCCTTCTTTTTATTAAACTAGACATACCCAGTTCCTGCAACCGTTCTTCATATGTTTTAGCCTCCAGTCCCCTAATCATCTTTGTTGTTCTTCTCTGCACTCTTTCTAGAGTCTCAACATCTTTTTTACATCGTGGCGACCAAAACTGAATGCAATATTCCAAGTGTGGCCTTACCAAGGCATTATAAAGTGGTATTAATACTTATAATTTTACACTGTACACTTACTCATCTGAGGACCCAGCGAGGGGTTTCTTTGAGCGTTTGATGGCATAGACACAACCATCCAGTCTTTTGATGCACTTATAAACAGAACCAAATTCCCCCACACCAATCTTCTCCAGCTCTAGGAATTCCTTCTTGTAGCGGGAAACCATGTTGCTCTCACGCAAGAGGAATCTCTAAGGATGGATGAGAAAAATAAATAAGGCTGCCCTGCTCACCAAAGGTAGAGGAGAGCTTGTTGATATCCTGTAATACAAAATCTTACTTCATGCTCCTCTATAGTCACTGCCATTATTTACCCAAGCCTTTCCAAATTTAATAGTTTCTAGATATAGAGGACTATGTTCCATCCTCAACCTTTTTTAAGTGTAGTCTTTTGGACGGCCACAAGTTACTTGAGTTTATACAATATATTATAAAGTAACAAATCATAATTTTCAAACCATATTACCAGAGCTTCTGGCCTGGAAACAACAGCAATACTTCCAGCAGTGGAAAGCATTTTATGGCAGTATAACTGTTTGTGAATTAAAATATTAAGCGTCCCTAAGAAACATGGCTAAGGAGAAGGATGCTCAGAGTTATACTTCACTAACTAGACCCCTACAGTATCTCTCTATATAAACATAGTCACAATAGAATTCCTGTAACTGAGTCACGCGATGATTCAGTGGCTAAGATGCTGAGCTTGTCGATCGAAAGGTCAGCAGTTCAGCAGTTTGAATCCCTAGTGCCGCGTAACGGGGTGAGCTCCCGTTACTTGTCCCAGCTTCTACCAACCTAGCAGTTCGAAAGCACGTAAAAAATGCAAGTAGAAAAATAGGGACCACCTTTGGTGGGAAGGTAACAGTGTTCTGTGCGCCTTTGGTGTTTATTCAGGTTGGCCACATGACCACAGAGACGTCTTTGGACAGCGCTGGCTCTTTGGCTTTGAAACGGAGATGAGCACCGCCCCCTAGAGTCGGGAACGACTAGCACATATGTGCGAGGAGAACCTTTACCTTTACCTTTACCTGTCTTCTATCCTATCTTTACACTCTGACTAGGATTATTTCAGCATCAAAGCAATCACTTTTCTACCCCTTTTCTCCAGTCTTGATTTCCTTAACCATTTTGCTTGAAGGAATCCAGAGATTGTCAATCCCTGCATGTTTCTGACAATGTTTTAGGTGGTTTATTGAAAATAGTGCTCTTAAACAAATAAGATGTATGTTCACCTTAAGTAGGAGCTCACCCTTTCCTTTTATTTCTCAAGGCCAAAGGTATATTTTAGAATCAGCCTCGTTTTCCACCAAAAGAGGGCAATGTTGCTTTATCCCTTCCACATTTCTAGTAGTAGAAAATAAAAATCCACCTTGCAAACCCTAGTAATTGTACTGTGACTCAAGGGGAAGGGAGGATAATAGGATATTTGAGAAGGAGAATACAACAGCAGAAGGTATTTACTGCTCGGTAAAACTGTTCTTCTCTTCCCAACACCACAATACTCTTTAAGGAGCTTTGTCTTCATTAGGTTTTCAATTAGAGACTTTTAATTGCCTAATTTCTCCTGCGGTAATTAATAGTAGTTTGTAACAATAGTAAGAAAAGAATTCAGGGTTCAATAAATTAGTTTTCTTCCCAACTTCCAAAATCTCTTCTCCTTAACATGCCATATTTTCCCACAGCTACAGATTGGAGGTAGACAATGTTTATCTCATTTTAGAAGCTGCCAAATATGTTTTAAAAAATGAGAAAGCTTTGCTTTTGAAGACTAATTAAAATATGAAACAGATTTAATTGATTTAATAAAAGTGTAGCATAATCAGATAAGGAACATTTTTTGTAATTGGGATTTTCTTAGCCTTCAGAGTATTATTTTCAGTTATAGTAAAACTATATGTATATTTTGGTTGGGAATTCTGTTCCTCTTAAATGGAAGTAACCCAAAACATTCACAGAAAATAACTGTACTATCAGCACTAAAATGTGATATGGATATTAGAACAGTATCATCATCACCAAAATGTGATATGGATATTAGAACAGTATCCTCATCACCCTCAAGGCAGTAAGATAACGCAGAAATTGAATTGCCAGTACCTGGAACATTTCTGTCCTTCAATTTAGCACAACTGCAGATAGCTCCTATACCAGGGCTGTCAAACTCACAGCCCATGGGCTGGATGCATCACACGCTGGCCACGCCCGGTTTAGCAAAGGGGAGAAAAGTCCTGATACGTCACATGATGACACCGTGACGACATGAGTTTGGCACCCCTGTCCTATACAATGACCATCAGCCACTTGAAATAATTGTCTCATTTCAATAGTTGGGCAATCTCTCAGACCAAAGCCTATAAGTGTTGCATATCAGAATGTATGGATCAGAGGTGGGTTTCAGCAGGTTCTGACCAGTTCGGAGAACCGAATACCACTTCTGACTGGCCTCACCCCCATCTATTCTTTGCCTCTTGAGTCCCAGATGATTGGGAGGAAATAGGGATTTTGCAGTAACTTTCCCCTGGAGTGGGGAGGGAATGGAGATTTTACAGTATCCTTCTTCTGCCATGCCCACCAAGTCATACCACGCCCACCAAACCACACCCACACCCAATAAAACATTTTGAGACCCACCACTGGTATGGATATGCAATGCTTTGGATCTGATTCTAACAAGATGCAATACAGTGATGTATTAAAGCAGCCATATCTTTTCCCAGGACCATGGGGAGATGCAAAGGGCAGCCATAGGATTATCTACAGCCATTACAAAGACAGACACATTGCATCGTTTCTTTCTCCCTACACACACTAAAGCACATATTAATATGAATTAAAGTGTAGATTTTTCTTTGAAAATGTCTTCCTGATCATGGTTTCTCTACTGTTCAAGGGTAGTGCAGATATTTTTCTTTCAAGCAAATTAAGCAAAATAGGGTGGTATTTGTTTATCTCTTATTACTCACCTTGGCAGGCATTCCCAGCTCCATTGGTCCATTGGTTTGGTTGGAATCTTCTCTAAAATGATAAGTTTAATCACATGTATTAGTTTCATATTCCAGTGATATAGGTGTGAACCTTCTAAGTATTTAAATATTAGTAGTTTCTATGGGTATCGTATCTGGGTTGCTGTGAATCCAGATCGCTGGTACATGGTAGCACAGAGTTTTCAGTAACGTTGCTGCCATATAATTATCATTAGATTTATTTATTATTTTTGCAAGCTCCAGTAGCACTATTATTTTGGGGATATGCTCAGGCTCTATGAAGGAGTTACATAGACACTTCTGCAGCTCAACATTCAAAGAACTGAAAATCATTCATTCTAGAACCCCAGCAGATGCAACCCTTAAACTTGAGAAATATTAATTTTTTTTTAAATAAATGAACATTTCCCTCTCATATTGAAGTTATGAGCCTAAATAAAATAATGAAATGAAATGAAATGAAATGAAGGGAATGACAGTATGCTATTCTAAGCTGCCTTGGAAGGAAGCCTATCTCCGACTATGGCAGGTTAGCAAGATCAGGTCAGACATCTTTTTTGTCCAGTGTGCGCACTGCAGATGTGTGGTAAGCCCTGCAGTGAACTGGGGACAACACTATAACAAACACTTAATAATGAGTGTCACTGCTGTTGTGGTATTCCGTGAGGCCTCAAACTTCTCTATCTATACTAGGCCAAAAAACTAAGCATGGGTCTACAATATAGGCTTAAATCAATTTTACACCCAATTTTCAGACAACCTGGGAATTACCATTCTGCAAAAAAGGATCCATTTAATATCTATATGAAGTTGCTGAGCGAGGTCATTCCCTGCATGCAGTGTGGTATCTACCTTTAAAGCGCTCCATGGCTTAGGGCCTGGGTACTTACGGGACCGCCTGCTGTTACCACATGCCTCCCACCGACCCGTACGCTCTCAGAGAGGGACTTCTCAGGGTGCCGTCCGCCAAGCAATGTCGGCTGGCGGCCCCCAGGGGAAGGTCCTTCTCTGTGGGGGCTCCCACCCTCTGGAATGAACTTCCCCCTGGTTTACGCCAAATACCTGACCTTCGGACATTCCGTCGCGAACTGAAGACACATCTTTTTATTCGCGCGGGGCTGGCTTAAATTGATTTTAACAAATTTTTAAATTCTTAGAAATTAATTTTAAATGGTTTTTTTTAGCTTATTATATCTGTTTTATTCTTGCCTGTACACCGCCCTGAGTCCTTTGGGAGAAGGGCGGTATAGAAATCAAATAAATAAATAAATAAATAAATAAAATGACACTAAGCTATACATTTCTACTCTATGCCAAGCAATTGATGCTATTCAAGAGCTTGCTTGGTGCCTGGAGTTGTAAGGATGTGGATAAGGAGAAATTGACTGTCATTGAACTTTAACAAGAAGTTAAAGGAGTTGTTGTGAGTATTTGCCCCTTTCACCCTTATGTCACACTCTGGGAGGTAGCAATCTGGGGATCCTTCAAGAGTCATAACTCTTTCTGAAAGAGCAAGTGTCAGCCATGGTCAGGGAGGCATACATTCTTCTTGTGCACCAATTGCATCCAACCTGGATGAACTTGGTGATCACATGTGACTTATCGATTCCTAATTGGACTGATGCAATACGTTCTACATGGGGCTGGCCTTGAAGATCACCCAGAAGCAACTACTCCACAATGTAGCAGTGCATGCAGATCTGAGCGTCCAATAGTTTGCTCAAATTAGACTTTGCATGAGCTGTACTGGTTCCCACTTGTTTTCCAGGTGCAATTCAAGATGCTGATTATTTAAAGTCCTACATACACAGTGCCAGATCTCCTCCCTTAAATATTGTCACCTGATGGGACCGTGGAGGGGGTCTTCTCTGTAGCCCCAGCCTTTGGAATAGACTCCCATTCAAACCATGCCTACATTTTAGCCTTCCAGAAGACTGTGAAGATCTGTTTATTCCTACAAGAATTGGGCTAGGATAGGGTTCAGTGCAGTGGTGGGTTATTCCCGGTTCTGTCCGGTTCTTGCGAGCCAGTAGTAAAAGTGGCAGAAAACTGTGCCCACCCGCCTGGACGTCATAATGGACGATCTACGCATGCGCAGGAGCGCACACGTGAGCAAAGCGAGCACACATGCATGCTCCCATTGCGAACTGGTAGTAAAGATAAGTAGAACCCACCCCTGGTTCAGTCAGGTAGTTAATAGTTGGGTTTCCTAGTGGGAAGGATTGTCCTGTTATTCTCTTGCTTCTATTGGTTATTATGAACCACTGAGGATTACTATGTGAGATAGAGGCCACATATGTTCATAAAATGAAATAAAATACGTAAAATAGAAAAGTCCTTTTCTTTGAGGAAAATCATGATTGTTTATACAATATGATTAATGGATAAGTTGCTATGGTACTGGCCTAGAAATCAGGATATGATGAGTTCTAACTTCTAGTCCTACCTTAGGCAAAAAAGCTGGCTTTGGGCCAGTCCCTCCATTCCAGCCCCACCCACCTCAAAGAGTTGTTGTGGGGAAAATAGGAGGAAGGAGTATTGTGTGTGTTTGCCACCTTGCGTTATTCATAATACCAATAGCATTTAGACTTATATACCACTCCACAGTGATTTACAGCACTTTCTAAGCGATTTACAGAGTCAGCATATTGTCCCTAACAATCTGGGTTGTCATTTGACTGACCTTAGAAGGTTGGAAGCCTAAGTTAACCTTGAGCCAGTTAGGATTGAACTCTGGCAGTGAGCGGAGTTATCCTGCAATACTGCATTCTAACCCCTGTGCCACCACTGCCAATAATAAAGGCAAGATATAAATAGATAAATGCAGGGGTGAAATGCTCCCGGTTCGGACCGGCTCGCGTGATTAGGTAGCGATGGTGGCTGCTGGTTCGGTAGCAAAAATCCCTGGCCCCGCCCCCCCGCCTCTGCTGAGCCGCACCATCAGCAGAGGGTTTTTTTTTACTTTTAAAAGCCGGTTTTGCTTCAGCCGAAACATGCCTTTAAAAGTAAAAAAAAGCCTTTAAGGATCCCGCCCCTCAGCTGAGATCGGCAGAGCCTTTAAACTTTAAAAAAAATATTAAAGTCTCCTTTGGGGATTTCACCTGAGTTCCTCATCAGCAGAACCTTACTTGTACTCTTCCTTGTAGAAAACATGTTTTCTACAAGTAAGTAGAGATTCTAAGGCACTTACCTGATTACTGATGAACACATAAAATATTTGTGCAGCTTTCTGAGATTTGGTGTGTTTCTGTAGTGTTTCAATCTAACTACACAAACACACAAAATCTCAGAAAGCTGTATGTGGCATTTTGTGTGTCTGTGTGTCTGTGTGTGTGTGAGAGTTGTGTTGTGTGTGTGTAAAGTGTGAAAGTTGGTTTTTGAGCTTTTTGTGACTGTGTGAAGTGTGAAGTGCTGCTGCTTTTACATTGTGTGTGAGTCAGTTGTGTTGTGTTGTGTGTGTGTAAAGTGTGAAAGTTGGTTTTTGGTACCTCTTATTGTTTTTTATACTTTGTTTATTATTTTTATTATTTATTGCTATTGCCACGCCCACCCAGTCATCTGACCACCAAGCCACACCCACCAATTAAGCCACACCTACAGAACCGCTAGGGAAAATTTTTAGATTTTACCCCAGGATAAATGTAACAAAATGATACCACTGTTTTCTTTCCTCTTTCCATATTCCTGTGGCTAACTGCAAAATTAATATGAATGTATGTAATTTAGTTTTATTTAATAGTAAAAAATAAATATGTCCTCCCCCACCCCTCCAAATCTCATCCTAATCCTCAAGTGATTTGGCAATTTAGCTTTGAAGGTTAGGCCAAAGGTTTTTAAGAAATGTATACAGACATTCTTAATGTGAAGCTTTTGCTGATTCACACAATTCTTTTTGACATATAGCAAAAGCAACTATTTCAATTAAGGTGATGGTATTGAGAACCTTCTGTCTTGAGAGAATTTTGCCTTGCTGATTTCTGCTTTGAGACCTTGTAGAATCAAATTAAATGGGGGACTTCTAGACCAACCATCCTACTGCATAAATGAGAAATAAATTCAAAGTGAAAATATTGGATGGCTGTCTAGCCTTCTCTGAAAGACATATACACTTCATGTTACATTGGTTAGCCCAACTGGGTCTCTTCATAAACTACAGGAATATTTTGGAAATATTCTGTCTCTTGCAACTTTCCGCTACCGAAAAAAAAGTATGTTTTGGGGGCAGGAGCAGAAACAGCAAGCAAATTGTTCAAAAAAACCATGTCCATGATTTCTATTCATCTTTCTGATGAGTCCAACAGGCTGCTGAAAATATTCAATATTTCTTGGAGCAGAGATTTTGAAAGCCAGTGGATCACTAAAACTTCTTTAATACTAAAACAATATTTCTTCAAGCACCTGGATATAGGAACCAGGGCCTGCTCTCTGTCTTATTCATAGAGGAAATGGAATAATTTTCTGTGTTAGAGGTAGAGGTGGGCTTCACTTCTACCTATAACAACTGGTTCGCCTAGTGCAAAACTGAAAATGTGAGCGCATATGCATCTTCTGCGCGGCTTCAAACACACAGTGATTTCATGCGCGTGGCTTCCAGCAGACCTTCTTGGGCAGCCGCGGTGAGTAGAGCAGGTGAGGTGCCGAAATCAGCTGGGCTGCGTGGGCAGGGCGAGCGAGCCAGAGAATGAGATATATAGGATGGGATAGCAACGGGGCAGGTGGGTGGGCCCAGCCGGTGGTCGGAACTACTGGTTCGCCTGAACTGATGCAAACTTGCAGCAGCCCGCCTCTGGTTATAGGAAGGCAGATTCTGGATGAACATTAGGAAAAATTACCAAACAGTAAGAACAATTCAACAGTGGATCAAATTACCAACGTAGCTGGGATGGTTCAATCGTGTTGAATATATCTAAGCAGAAATTAGACAACTATGTGTCATGGATGCTTCAATTTGAATTTCTCTTTGGATCAGTGAGTTACACCAAACAGTCTGAAGTCTAACCTTATGATTCTGCAGAGATGACTACCTGATCATCTTATTTTTGCATCCTTTGAGAAATATCTTAGGAAGAAAACACTCACGACTCCCCTCTGGCTTTCCTCTTGCCGCTGGGGTGGAAGACCATCTGTCGATACGATTCAGGTGTAAACGGATTAATGTTAACCAAAGAAGCTGAAGGAGCCTCCTCTGAGTCAGGACAGGAAGTGAATCGCAAGTTCCTCATCCCTTTGGAGGGAAATTTTCCCACAGGTGAAGGGAAAGCTGTCTTACCTAAGAGACTCTAGAGTAAAACAAAAAACAAAAAAAATTGCCAATGGGAAAATCACTATTGCAGGGGTCTCCAAACTTGACAACTTTAAGACTTGTGGACTTCAACTCCCAGAGTTCCTCAGCTAGCTTGGCTGGCTGAGGAACTCTGGGAGTTGAAGTCCACAAGTCTTAAAGTTGTTGAGGTTGAAGACCCCTGTTCTATTGCATCAGGATTTTACAATTGTTCAACTTATAGGGAGGAAAACCTAATATTCCCCAATATCAAAATACATTATGCAGTCCTCTACGATATTTCAGAATTGCTGTATGCTCCACACACACAAGAACCTTTTTATTAAACCAGTTTAAATTTGATCTAAGGCACTCATGGTCTTGTGACTCTCAAGTTGGGGAAAAAACTCAACATCTATCCACTCTGGTACCACCTTGCAGAAAGCAAAGATTTCCCACTCCACTTTGGAGAGAAAGAATGAAGAATGGTTTTTTCCCCACCCCATTTCTAAGAGGTCTGTAAGGGGCGTGCATAAGAGCACAAGCGTGCCTACCGTTCTTGTCCTATTGTTTCCTTTCGTTATATCCAATTAATATAGTTATTACATACTTATACTTAATACTGTAGTAGCCATCTTCCAAAGAGCTCAGTAAAGCCTTCCTACATTCACCCCTAAATGGTTCATTCCAGCAAGGACCTTCACTTGATTCTGCTTAAGTTATCACCTTGGCTGCCATCAAGGACATTTCCATACAGAAGGATTGCACAGATCAAAGACCAGCACTCTCCTTTCATGTCTCTACAAGCTTTGGGGCTTCCAGGGGCCATTGCAATGGCATCTCTGTTGTCTCCCCACATCTCTATGATTATTTCCCTTGTCATGTTGGGCAAGTGCGGTTAGGTTGGAACAAGCAAGAGACAAGACACTGGTTTAGTTGCAATTTTTAGCACTCCTCTATCCAAGAAGACAGTTATAGAATTATTTTTAAGGGAACTGCTCATAAAGGGTTACGGCTATTCGTCCACCAGTCAGTATAGGTTATATTGGGATCTCAAGCTGGAATTTTTCCCAGCAATGCATGGCTGAAACCAGTAGTGAAATCCAGCCGGATCTATCTGGCTCACACAAATGGGTAGCGCTGGTGGTGGGAGGCTCCGCCCACTTGGCGGGACATCATTACGTCCCATTTTTGACCCTCTGCGCATGCGCAGAAGAGGTGCGCGTGCTCACATTCCCGAACCGGTAGTGAAGGTAAGTGCATTTCATCGCTGGCTGAAACTCATCCAATCTTTGAATTAAGATTTGAGCCATTCTGGAAGGCTCTTCTTTACTTGCAGCCTGAAAATCAGAGGTCAACCATGAACCGCAGTTTCGTGTTAAGCAGTGTCTTTGTCAGTTATACAGTTTTAGAGATCAAGGAAAGAAGAATGTCGCATTGCTTGTCTTTGTTATTTTATCAGTTATTTTTGACAGCAAAGCCACAATCAATGCTCTAGAATGTTCATGCAGTCTTTAGAAATCCATCCAAATTAGCAGAAAGATGAAGTGGAATGTTTAAGTAGTTCCATTTCAATCTTAAGAAAGCAAACCAGAATTAAATATTGCACCAGGATCATACTCTATACCTTGCTGGAAGTCTACATCTAAGCTTGTATGACAAAAAATCAGGAGGTGCTTTGAGGTATAGCTCTATCTGCAGTGATGCATTGAGTCATCTTGTTAATTAAAGATTCGGGGAATAAAGGTGAACATATTCTCTTGATCTCTAGCTAGTCATCCACAGAAATATAGGCATTGCTTTCATGATGATGGAGCTCCCAAAATGCATTGGTACCTAGCCCAGCATCACCTCTGAAGCAGATGTACATTTTTATCTCCCCTTTTCACTGTGGAGCAGAGGAACCTTCTCTTCTCTATCATTCATTTTATCCTCACAATAATCCTGTGCGAATAATCCAAACAAGTGGTAGTGACTAGCCCTATGTTGGCTAGGAGATTGTAAGAGTAGAAATCCTACCCATCCCAGTTGTTGGAGGTTTGTAATCCAAGTGTTCTGCAACATTTTACAATTCCCAAAGAATAAGCAAGAGATAAATTATGTTTTATCATCATCAACTTTTAACAACCCCATAATCCCTTCTGGTGGAGTCTGGGCAATTGAATGGAGCTAGCAAAGTGTTTAATGGCCAGATGCCCTTCCTGTCGCCAATGACGAGTTTTGTTCAGCAGATATATTCTCATTGTGCCCAGAGAGAGAAATGTATGCCTATACCTAGGATAGAACTCACAGCCTCCTGATTATGAGGCGAGAGCTCCACCTCTAGGCCACTGCACCACTCCAGATAAATCGTGTTTGTTTAGCATAATTTGAATGCTGCTCATTACTGCGCATACATCAAATGTATATGTTATGAGCAGAGTTTAACAAAATATTGTTCATGCTCTAGTACATCATTTTATTAAAATCTCAAAATGTGCCTTTTGATGCTCTTCAAGTAGACAAGCTTAGATTCATCTTTTTGAAGCTTATTATTATGTCTGGGCACAGTGTTTTGGATTCCCTCCAACAATTCAAAACCGAAAACTAATGGAGGACTATGTAGCCTCTCCTCTAAGGAACTCATAAAGTCTGAACTGACATGACCAATTTCACTTGAAACAGCAGATATGTTTTAGGGACCATAAATCCAGAAGCAATTAGCAATATTAAGTTTCAACCATGATGAAAGACTGAAGATCAAGAATATGCTCTTACAGTAGTTGGCTTGGACATTCTCAGAAGAACAGGTTGTGAATTATTATCGTCATCATCACCGTACCTTTGGCGTATTCGGAGTATCACAGAGCTGCAGCTTCTGCCAAGTAACATAATGCAAAGGAGTTCCAGGATAATCTTCTAAAGGGACAGTTTTCTTTCGCAAAGGTTCCCTACATCCCCTGATAGGATTCACCCAAGCACCTGGGCGTGCCGGAGAGCAATCATCCAATTGTCTCTGAGGAGTCACTGGGAAAGGTGAATGCGTTCTCCAGTTCTGAAACTCACAATTTTTCTGTGGAGTGACATGCTTCACAGCTTCCGCTCTTAAGCTATTATCCTCTTCCAACTCATCGTCTTCTCCACATCTGGAAAAATCCAGCCTCTGTATGAGTTTGTTACTGCTGCTCCAATCGTCCATTGCTGCTGAAAAAAGGCAGGAAGACATATCATGCTAAGACATAATTTAATTAGAGTGCTGACTGTGGCTTAGAGAGGCTTATCGTAGCTCACACATGGTGCTAATAGATCAGTGGAACAGATATAAGCCCAACCAAAATCAGTCTGGATGGAGACATCAAATTATGCTTTGCTTAACTATGATTTGATTAAACCTTCAGGCAACTGGATTGAAACAAAATGGCTCCAGAATTCAAAGTTAGATTCAACAACAACAACAACAACAACAATAATAATATTTTAATTTGTATACCGCCCTTCTCCCAAAGGACTCAGGGCGGTGCACAGCCAGAATAAAATACAAAAAACAACACATACAATACTAAGAACAACCCTTAAAAAACTTATTCAATCCGCCAAATTTAAAATACAATATCACCCTATAAAATTTACAACAATTTAAAACCCATAAAATCAAGTTAAAATTTTAAAAATTCAAGCCAGTCCAGCAAGGCGGAATAAATAATTTTTAAGTTCGCGGCGAAAGGTCCTGAGGTCAGATAGTTGTCGAAGTCCAGGGGGAAGTTCGTTCCACAGAGTAGGAGCCCCCACAGAGAAGGCCCTCCCCCTGGGGGCCGCCAGTCGACATTGCTTGGCTGACGGCACCCTAAGGAGTCCCTCTCTGTGAGAACGCACCGGTCATTGGGAGATAGAAGATGGCATTAGACAGTCCCATAGGTATCCCGGTCCTAAGCCATGGACAAACCACCTTAAGATTTAACATATGTGAATTCACTCAGAAAGTATTTCACAAAAAGATATGAACTCTGCATAGTAACCATCACAATCCTGAAATTAGATATGCCAAGCTTGCATCCTAGATGATGAGTTTGTTTCTTCAAATCAAGCCCAATTTTTTAAAAAGCTTTTAGTCTCTTCTCTCAAGGACTTGATTAACCTTTATTGTAAAGTGTCTTGATTTGTTCCTAATCAGATAACTACTGCTAGCTGTTCAGAGGGAAGTAACGTTTTGAAAAGGCTCTTATTTAATATTCAGATTAAAATGAACACTATCTAGAAAGGCAAATAGCCCTTTAAAAAAGATAGACTGCTATTTTTCAGTGAAATTATGGCACAATATTCTAACATGCTGTATATGCT
Organism: Ahaetulla prasina; assembly: GCF_028640845.1. Taxonomy (NCBI): domain Eukaryota; kingdom Metazoa; phylum Chordata; class Lepidosauria; order Squamata; family Colubridae; genus Ahaetulla; species Ahaetulla prasina. The sequence goes on along the minus strand of NC_080545.1, from coordinate 78,589,773 downwards.
GAAAAGGGAATAACCCCATTCAATACCATACTCTAAAGCATATTTTCAGGTAAGCATGAATGGAATAAGGTATGCACTCATTTGAGGCAAACTCTTGTCACACAAGACTTAAGTCAGCCAGCTGATATATAAGTAAATTAAAGAAAGGTTGGACATAATGTCTCTTCGATGTAGTTTTCCAGTCAAAGAAGAAAAGGTTTCTGCAGATAAAAAAAACATTGAACCAGCTAGCAAATATTGCCTTACTCCCAACCCTTTTATGATAGAAAAACGTATTCAGTACCCCAACAGACTTTGCAGCAACTCAACTGGTACTGAAGCACAGTAGCATCTGTTCAAATTTATCCTTGAACTTCCTGTTAAAACCACTCATTGGGCCTTATGGATTATGCTACTGGAGGAGTTTACAAACATCACTTCCTGCATAATCCTCTCTTGTTCTCTAAGCTAATTCTGTAAAAACTTGCATTGCTCTGTGAGTCATTCAGAATTAAAATATATTGCAAGATGAGTTGATGGACCTTAAGCAAAGATAAGGATACCTTTAAACAAAACACAGATCACTGAACTGTAGCTCTGGGGAAGGGAATCTTACAGTTTGGAAATAATTTGCCACCGCCTGCTTCCAAAATATCTTTTACTATCAACAATTTTCTGATCTCCAATTCTAATTAGATTCATGTCTGCTTAAGTTTTTGAGGTGAACCCAAATCTGCTAGATCCTTCTATCTAACAAGTGATTGAGACTCTGGAATTTTCAGGGAAAATTTGGGAAAGATTCCAGTCTGAAACATGAAAACCATTGCCATTAAAAGGACCAATGTATGCTAGAGATCAGAGTTTTGCAAAGATATGTGGACTTCAACTCCCAGGATTTCTCAGCCAGCATGCTGGCTAGAGAATTCTGGGAGCTGAAGTCCACACAACTTCAAGTCACCAAGTTTGAAATACAGTGACCAGTGTTCACTATTTATTAAAAACACTGGAAGGATGATAGAAAACGAAACGAAAAGAGAGCCAGTTTGGTCTAGTGGGTAAGCAAGAGGCTAGAAACTGGGAGACCAGGAGTTCTACTTCTGCTTTAGCCATGAAAGTTGACTGGGTGATCCTTGGGCCAGTCACTCACTCTTAGCCCAACTCACCTCACGGTGGGGGAAATAGAAGAAGGAAGGTGTGTTGGATATGTTCACTGCCTTAAATTATTTGTAAAAATAATAGAGATAGGATAGAAATAATAAACAAATATATGCCTTATTGCTTCAGTTTGGAAATTGATAGCCCAGTGATGAAAATATTAATATGCTATTAACATGCAAAAAAAGGACTTAGTTAATATTCCAACTAAACAGGTAAACCTCCAATATTGCAAACCATTTTTCTCTAATTTCATATCACCAGCCAAAAAAAAATGTTTCATTTTGTGTTTAATAAAAAGCTCCATCAGAAGTGTGGATTCTCACTTGTGTGAGCCAAATCTTGCACATTTATCCAAAAGGAAAACTTTTTGGATAAAAGTCAACAGAGCTTGTGGCTGACGAGATTGCTACTTTGCTAAATATGGCTTGTTTTCAGACACACAGGCTTATAATTCTAAATATGATAGGCAAAATAGGAGACAAATGTGTGTTGGATGTGTTCACCGCCTTGAGTCATTTGTAAAATTAATAAAGGCAAGATGCAAATAAATCTATTTAGCGCATGTAGGATTTAATGTCTGACCGCACTGGACACCTAGGAAGTAAATCCCATTGGAATTATGTCCAAGCAGATATCAATAAACAGTGTGTTATCTAATATTGCCTTACACAATGTAAGCCGCCCTGAGTCTTCGGAGAAGGGCGGGATATAAATTCAAATTTAAAAAAAATATAGTCTGGGATTTGCAGCCTTCCTATTTAATCAGAAGATTACTCAAAAGACCTTAGTATGTTATTAACATGCAATTATTTTTCCTGTATGTGGTTGTTTTTCCACCTTACAAGGATACTGTGTGTGAACTGATTTAATGTACAGGGATATTCATGGTTGGTATTATTCATATCCATCACCAGAATCATTTTGAAGGAGGTGGTATATGACACAGAACTGTCAAATATATTACATAATAAGTAGTTGCATGAGGAGACCTGTAATCCTTAAAGCCCTGCTTACTATGTTATAATCATAATGTGGTTTTAGGGTATAATGGTTTGTAAAGCATGATTTATAATTTAAAATTCTGTGTGAACCCAAGCCTGGTGAAGAGATCATTCAACAAATCATTCTTAAATGTAGCCTAAGGTGTGAATCAGCCAGCTGATGGCATTTTGGTTCGTTTAGTACAATTAAGACTCTCACTATGCAATTTGGCAGTTCGAATCTCACCAGGCTCAAGGTTGACTCAGCCTTCCATCTTTCTGAGGTCGGTAAAATGAGGACCCAGCTTGTTGGGGAGCAATATGTTGACTCTATGAACCGCTTATGAGAGAGCAGTGAAGTGGTGTAAAGGCTATTGCTATGTTCAGGTGACTTGTCAAGCTTGCTTAATTTTAATCCTGGCAAATACTTTTTGTGGCTGATGTTATGAAAACCCAGGAGATGTGGTTAGTTTAAAGGTTATTATGTAAACCCTACGATTTAATCACGTTTAAAGACACCGAGCCCAAGCGCCCAGAAAATCGTTCCCTGATTATGTCAGCGATGGATTTGATTAAAAATAATAATAATAATAAATCTCCTTGGTGTAGGTTGCAAAACTCTGCATGCAGATCCCATAGGCCCCATCTAGTGGTCGTCGGAAATTCTGCAATCCAGATCTGGGTCTCCACTCCGAGGAAATTGCACTTGACAAGCTAAAAACACCACAATACTCAGAAATAATATTTCCCTGCTTTCATGAATACCCACCCCTCCACGTTTTTAAAACGGTGGCCTTCGCGGATAATGGGAACTGTTACGGGGGACGGTTGTGAATTTCAAATGCTACCGAGCGGACTTGACGTTCAACGCGAGCAAAGCTTTCCATTTCTGTGGCTGGTGGTTGTTTTTAGCCGAAGTGAGATTTGACTTCTGGGCCGAAGCTTGAGTAGGTAGGACCTGGCTTCCTTTCCAGCGCTGCAATCCTTATGCGCTTCTTAATTCGACAGCCAGATCCAGTCCGACGGACGCGGGAGGGTTGCTTTCCCGTTTAAAAGCCATGCAAAAGGTTCGGGCTCCACCTTCCAGATTCGCCCCGGGCTCGCGTTCGTCAGCACAAAAAGGATCGGGGCGCCGGGAACCCTCCTCCAAGACAGGCCTGTCGGTTTCTCCTTGGCTGGGGGGAACCCAGCCGCCAGGCAGCCGGTGACGGGGGAGGCGGAGATCGAGCGACCGCGGAGGCTGCTCAAGCGCCGCCCTTCACCTCCGAGCGCCGCAGCTGGCCGGCCATGGTGGAGCAAGCCGACGACGCGCCGCTCCTCTTCTGGGCCGAGGGCCCGGCCGTTTCCTTACCGGAGCCCGGGGAGCCCGGCACCTGGGGGAGTTGCCGCTCCTCCACCACCACCTCGGCGTGGAGGAGCGGCGGCGGCGGCGGCAACGGGGTGCCGGTGGTAGCCGGTCCCGGGAGGCGACTCCAAGAGCAGGAACCGGCGCAGGTAGAGGAAGACCAGATCCTGGCAGTGTTCGTGGTCACTTTTGACCCCCGCACAGGTAAGATGGGCAGCTGTCCGTCAAACCGGGGATGAGAAGCTGGATCTCCCTTTGTGGGGAGGAGCGGGGGGGGGAAGGATCCCTTCACCCCCCTGTGAGATCCAGAATTGCAGCCGAGGATGGGTTATTCTCTGGCAGCATTCTGCTAAGAGTCAGGGATTTGCAATCAGCGTCCTTTTTTCTTGGGAGTTCAGATATCCAGATCTCCAAAAAAAAACCCACAAAAACCCGAGTCTTTCTGACCATGTCTAGAGTACGGCTCTAATCTTCCCTCCCCATCACTTTCCTTCAGTTTAAACCTGGGGATTAATTTGCAATAAGCTATCTTTGACTCCCCCCCCCCCAGGTTGAGAAACCGTGTGTGTCTCCAGAAGCCTGGGATACCTAGAATTGAAAATAACATTGGGTGCATATGCATTTCTAGCTTCTCTGCGTGGAGAGAAATGCTTGGGGTAGTAGATGGCTTCAATGCTGAATGGTTTTAGAACTGCTTGCACAAAGAGATCATTCTTTCTTATTTTGGATGCATTCGCTATTGAAAGTCAGGACTTTCCCAACTTATTTAGTTCCCCAGAAGATGGGAATTTAGCATTTGCTTTCAAACCAAAATTACAGGATTGTTCCATATACATCGGTGAGATTAAGTGTTTTGGAAAAGAGCATTTTTGGACATGATGTAAACACACACACACACACAATTCTAGGCCTCATGTTGTCCTATCCCCCTTATTCCTTCTCTTTTTTCCCCCCTTACACTTTACTGTTTTTAATGGAGAGAGGGAGAGGTTATTCAGGAAAGAGTAGATGCCGGGCCTGTCCAGTCTGTTTGGTTTTTAATTTTGAGATCCATCAGCAGACTCCGGCCAATGGATATGAACATAGATATGGACACAGAGTTAAATAATAGGGTATTTGTGTTCAGATGCTAGTTGTCTCAGAAACTGGTGGGAAGCTTGACCTTTCGTGTACATTTATCCATATTCTGTCACCTTCAAGTGAAGAGGGCAATGCTTTTTGAGAGTCTTTGGAGGTTTTCCACATAATGCAGAACCTAGGAAAATCATGTATATATGTTCCAAGCCTAGGAATTTGTTTCCTGAACTGCTTGTGGACTTTGGTGGTTTGCTTGTTTCCATACTCTTTTTTTAAAAAATTTTCTTATGCAGCTTCATGGGATGGATGGGAACATTTAAGTTGCAGCCAGTGATAAAATATTGGGAGTCAAATCTTCTGGAAATCACTAACATCTCATCATAGTTCCCAATCGCGCTCTATCCTTGCAATAGAATAAATATTGTACCTTAGCACACATGTACAAATTGCAGCATATTTATTGTTCTTGTTTCTCCCAGTTTTAGGAACTCTGTTCGTATTAGAAAATACTTTATTTACAGAAAGAAATCCCACCCCCTCCAATATTTTCCCCTTCAGCTGCTGTGATAGTTAGATCATTCAAACAGTGACTTCTGCCCTGTTTTTGCTGAACAAGTCAAGAACTATATAGCAAGAACAGTCCCTGGTTTGTGGTCTTGAGTTGAATAGGAACAAGCCAGGAGCCTTGGCTTGGGTGACAACTCATCTTTTGATTCCTAGTTGGTTTAAGTGCTGCACTTGGCAAGAGGAATAAGCTACATGATTCTACAATCATGATTCTTTTGGAATCTGTGTTACCTTTGTGCCCATCATCTGGACTTTACCATTCTATGGAAGTAGAGACCCTTGTGTAATGTGTACAGTGAAGGCTTCACTGGTGTAATGTTCACAGGTCACAGAAAGCAACTGATTGGGATGTTTTTTGCTCCTTATCTCCTAGCAGTCTAAAGATCAGTCAGGATGATTCCTCACTGAAGAAAAAAAAATCCTGTGTATTCAGAAACTTTATTTCAGTACTGCCTCAGTCATAATGATGCTGTTGGCAGTATACAGTGCACCTTGATGCCAATTGTCGCTATCACATTACACTGAATCATTCAGTGACAATTATACAGGCATCCAGAAGCAAGAGTGTCTGCAGGTGTGTGTGTGTGTATGACTCTCATGATCAAAGTCTTGCCCTGTGTTATATGCATATGAACATTGCACACATGTAGAAAGTACAGTCAAGAAGTGTATATATATTATGTTTCCTATATTCCTGAAATGAGCTTTCAGTTTTATAACAGGTTCTGGGTAAAGTTATCCGTGGTTTCCTTGTAAGAATTAAGTCATCATTATTGCAACATTTGAGTGATGTAACCACCTTTTTTTTGTATTTGCTGTTCTGCTAAACATCTAAATACTTCCTTTTCTTGTGTGGGTTTGTTGGTTTTCGATTCTTTCCCCATCCTTGGGCAGGACTATGGATTCCCAGTTGCAATTACGCTGTTTGCTAACATATATAGCCAATGGTGACATGACGCCATCATTTTAAAAAGCCTTTATACAGGTAGTCCTTGACTTACAACAGTTCATTTAGTGACGTTCATACGACATATGTTTGTAAAGCAAAAAGTGACTAATCTCTGGCTTCCACTTTCAATTAAATAAAATAGAAGAACTTGAACAAACTACAGATTTGCGATCAGGGAGAATTAGCAAAGCAACTTGCATGGGAAGGAAGTCTGAAATTGCCCTGGGCCATCTCTTTATCAAAGAATCAGCAAAAAACACAGGCAATAGGGAAGAATAATACCCCTGGTAAATAATAAAAAGTAATAATGGAATTCACTATCTTTTATTCTATTGGATATATAGTACAGGTAGTTCAGTTCACTTAGTGACTGTTCAAAGTTACAACGGCACTGAAAAAAGTGACTTAGGACCATTTTTCACACTTATGACCACTGTAGCATTCCCCTGATCACGTGATTTGCATTCAAATACTAGACAGTTGGTTCATATTTATGACGGTTGCAGCGTCCCAGGGTCATGTGCTTATCTTTTGTGACCTTCTGACTAACAAAGTCAATGGGGAAGCCAGATTCATTTAACAACCATGTTAGTAATTTAACAACCGCAGCGATTCACTTAATAAAGGCAGCAAGGAAAGTTGTAAAATGGGGCAAAACTCACTTAACAAATTTCTCCCTTAGCAACATGCATTTTTGGCTCCATAGTGGTTGTATGTTGAGGACTACCTGTATAGGCTAAAGTTAGACAAACTTTTTTCAGCCCTCTTTGACCACAGCTCCAAAAAATACTGGTACATCTTTTCTGCTATTTCAAGGCAGGATACTAGCCAAAAGTAGTGCCAAGCTTAAATATTAAAATATTAAAAAATTAAAAAGAATTTCTCAGTGCAAGTGGAACTTCCCCTCCCCCAGAAAATTGAGGTCCTGCCCACATGTTGGTTTGAATGGTCATCAGAACCATTATTACTTTTTGCCGTCCCCTAAATGTAAAGCATCCCTAACCACTAGAGTAGCGGTATCTTCCCATTGCTGAATTAGATGGTTATTAAAATGAATGGATTTTCATAGTAGCCTTACATGAGATACTTACCACTAAGTAGATCATCTTAGGCTTTTAAGTGTTCTTTCATTTATTTATGAGGTAATTCAAGGAAATCGCCATATACCAAACACATTGCCTTCTACTCACCTCATTTGGGAAGCAGTTGAATGGATTCTTGGTGATCAGAAGGTTAATAATGAACATTTCACTTTAAGAGCACTCAGCTTTGCAAATCCTCAAATGGCATGTCTGCCCAGAATTATGATAATGGTGAAACCTGTAGTAAATGAGTTTGTGATTTCTATATTTTGAATGTTGGTTCCCATTCTTCTGTAATTACTGTTTGCCAATGTCTGAGTGGTTGCTGTATGGTGGTAGTAAAAGTTATTTTCTAAATGCTCAAAATGGCAACTAATCCTCCAATTTGGAAGGAGCTGATATGAGTCCTATATATTGCTATGAGATTAGTAGTAAGCATTCTTTCCATTCCCTCCATATGAAAATTTAAGCCATGGACTGTGTGGAAATTTAGCTTCTTAACTTCTGAAGGATTATTTCTATCAAAGGGGATAGGGCAGTGCTTTTGCTTGGTAGTAGGTAAAGATTTTTCCTTCTTTCATGACAAAAAAAGTCAAGTGTGTACCAGAAAAAAGAGATTATTCATCACTTTCCCCCTCTTCTGAATGAAATTCCTGTCCACCTATGGTGACCAAGGCAGCTGTTAGACACAATGGCCATTAAGAAGAATGCAGATACTAGCAAAGTCTACAGATGTAGGTTTGGGTAACTAGCCAACATAATTGTTGATTTTTGATGCTTTCTCATGTGCGTGCCAGGAAGCTTGAGTTGACCTTTATAAATGAAAGTGGCTTGGACAACCAAGCCTAAGTATACTTTTGGACTCAGTTCTCTGGGCAAAACTTGAATGGCATGGCCTCACCACTCTTTCCATTGGCTACAAAATCCTTGAATGAGCTTTAGGTATTGTTCATTCCAGTGATGGGTTGCTACCGGTTCTCCCCGGTTTCGGAGAGCCGGTAGCGGAGATGTTGAAGTGACAGCGAACCGGTTCACTTCAACTGTCATCTGGGCCCTCCCACCTGATCCTACGCTATACCTACCTTTATTCCTCCGTTTTTAGCCCAGCTGAAAGGGCCGGCAGAGCGGATTGCAATGCCTCAGCTGTTCAGCCAGTTAATATGCTAGCGCAGGTGTGTGTGTGAGCGAAGGTGGCGCCCCCCCCCCGATCGCGTGCAAAGCGCATGCGTGAAGCAAACTGGTGGTAACATCAGTTAGAACCCACCACTGGTTCATTCTGGGAAATTAAAGCCTGTCTTAGAACACTTTGCTTTCTGAGAAGTTTTTCAACCACTCTTCTGTGGCTACATCAGGGATTGAAAAAGGAATGAAGCACCACTTTTGAGGCCGCGATGGCCTGATTCCAGTTTTCCCACATAGTTTGAAAGATGGAAGAAAAGGGAAGGAAAATGTATATCCAGGTAAGCACAAACAGGCTCAGGTTTTAGCAAAAGGAGTGGAGAAAGAGTTGGTAACACAGGTATGATCAAAAAGGGAGATCTGAGGAAAAAGATGAGAAAGAAGATGAAAGAGATGTACCGGTAGTACAAAGTATTATGGACAGGAAAAGACTTTTGAAGTGTGTTGCCTACAATTGTAATTTTTGGCTGCTCCTCAAAGCTGTAGAATAAATGAGTTCTTAAAAGAAGTAATACTTGAGAGATTTTCCTGATTAATAATAAAAGTAGATAGATTTGCTAAGTGTGCCCACTTGAACACCCACATGTATACATACAACCTATAGGAAAATGTGTATTTTATACTACCAGTATAGATCTCTCCTCCCTATTGTAGGAATAGCCAAGGGGTAGAGACATCCAGATATAAAAATATGAATACATCGTAAAAATACAAGGACATAATTAAAAAATGTTCAAGATTTAAACTTAACAACAAAAGGACAATTTAAAATAAAAGTAGTCCTGAATTTACAACCATAATTGAACCCAAAATGCATGTTGCTAAGTGAGAAATTTGTTAAGTGATTTTTCCCCCTTTTTACAACTTTTCTTGCTGCCTTTATTAAGTGAATCACTGTGATTGTTAAATTACTAACACGGTTGTTAAGTGAATCCTGCTTCCCCATTGACTTTGTTTGTCAGAAGGTCACAAAAGATAAGCACATGACCCTGGGACACTGCAACCGTCATAAATATGAGCCAGATGTCAAGTATTTGAATGTAAATCACGTGATCAGGGGGATGCTGCAGCAATCATAAGTGTGAAAAATGGTCTTAGGTCACTTTTTTCAGTGCCGTTGTAACTTTGAACAGTCACTAAGTGAACTGAACTACCTGTACTATATATCCAATAGAATAAAAGATAGTGAATTCCATTATTATTTTTTATTATTTACCAGGGGCATTATTCTTCCCTATTGCCTGTGTTTTTTGCTGATTCTTTGATAAGAGATGGCCCAGGGCAATTTCAGACTTTCTTCCCATGAAAGTTGCTTTGCTAATTCTCCCTGACCGCAAATTTGTAGTTTGTTCAAGTTCTCCTATTTTATTTAATTGAAAGTCATGAGGAAGCCAGAGATTAGTCATGTTTTGCTTTACAAACATATGCCGTACGAATCACCAATGTCTTTTTTGTGAAAATGCACTTGACTGGACTCCACTGCCTCTCTTGAAAAAAACAGATTCTAGTACCATTTTATTTGGAGGATATGCAAAGCAAAGATACTGCAGAATGTTTATTGTGCAATAAAACTACAAATGTTACACAATGGTATTGCAACGTTTAGATCAGGGGTGGCAAACTCAAGGCCCGTTGGTCGGATGTGGCCCATGGGGTGCTTAGATCTGGGCCGCAGAGTGCTTAGATCCGGCCCATGAAGCCGGTCTGGAAATAGCAAAGGATTGCCCCGTGGTGCCTCTGCTAGGAAAAATGGGGTGTGGGCGGGGCGCACGTCCCCCACAATAGCTTTTGGCCTCCGGAATGGTCCAGGAAGCCGTCCAGGCCCAAAATGGGGCCTCCAGAATACTGCAGGAGGCTGTCTTTGACTCAGAAGGTTATAAAAGGGAGGGAAAGTAAAATATTTTACCTTTCAGGTTTGTAGGATTCAGCTACTAGCCTATGTCAATAATTTATAGTTCTAGTCTTCCTATGGAGTCAGTTTCTTGATCTGGTCTCTCTCTCTCTCTCTCTCTCTCTCTCTCTCTCATAAGGTGATCATGTAGATCAAGTAAGTATTAAAAAAACCAAAATCACAGAAATGTACGCCTCCCTATTTTTATAAGTTTATAAAACCATGTCTGTGGAGGTGCGGTTCTGTGTGTCACGCCCACCATGACCACACCCACCATAGCCACACCCACCCAACACCCCCACCTGGCCCTCCAAGGTCAAACCCAATCCTGATGTGGCCATCAATGAAATTGAGTTTGACTCCCTTGGTCTAGATGTTCTCCCTATGACTATCATTAAGTGTTGTACCTTAGAATTCTTGATGAAGGTATCTTTTCTTTTATGTACATTGAGAGCATATGCACCATGACAAATTCCTTGTGTGTCCAATCACACTTGGCCAATAAAAAATTCTATTCTATTCTATTCTATTCTATTCTATTCTATTCTATTCTATTCTATTCTATTCTATTCTATTCTAATCTAATCTAATCTAATCTAATCTAATCTAATCTAATCTATTCTTTAAAGCCAGACTTGCAGTGATTAAATTTCAGTTACATTTTCCTCATCAAGCAAGAGAAGAGATTGGAAGGAACTAATCCAGAATTCCTTTTGTGTAGTCTTCTGTGCAGCCCCAGTGTTATTTTTCCTCACTCACTGGTATACTTGAGGAAACAAGGAATTGTCAGAATGCTTTTATTTTAATGCAGGGTTGGGTGAAGGTGATTGAGATAGTTCCTCAGATAAACAACCTCTCTTGTCTCTCTCGTCTCCACACACGAAACAACATCCTGATCTTACAATCAAATATGTTTGGAGGAGACCAAGTTGAAAAAAAAGTTGATTTATATCAGGAGTTCGCGGGACTTTTTGCTGCCTCCAAAGTCCTGCAAGAATCAGAAGAGCCACAATTTTGGGCTTTTTTTCAGGTTGTTTGGAAGGACTTAAGCATGGGTGAAAAGCACTTACCTTTGCTACCGGATCGCAAATGTGAACGCGCACCTCCTCCACACATGTGCAGAGGGTCAAAAATGGGACATGATGACATCCGGGTAGGTGAGCAGAGCCTCCCGCCACCAGCCCTACCGGATCGCGCGAGCCAGATAGATCTGGCTGAATTTCACCACTGGACTTAAGGATAAAACATGTGCCTTATATCCCCTAGAAAGGTTTTGGCCAGGTAGGGACATAGTACTGTCCCCACAGCCTTTAAAAACAAACAAACCAGTCTTTGGCCACAAAAAGTTGCCTGCTCTTTTTGTCTGTCAACATACAAGCAAAGTTATAAGATGTTTGCAATTAATTAAAACAAGAACTGACTTACCTTCTTTTACCTTCTTTTTTGTACTGTATGACTTGGCAAAGCTGCCTCTTTTCCGGGGAAGGCCTAGCCATCTGTTTTGGCCTTTGGCCAAAAAATATCTTTATTTGCATAGCAATCTGCCTCTCACTGCTTTGCTCAGAAGCACAAAAGAGGTGATGTGGCTAGAAGGTGAGGGAAGAATAGATATCGATCGGACCAGCCAAATACTAGGGCAAACAAAGGAGTGACTTTGGGGGCAGGGAAGGGATGAAGTGGAAGGAGGGAGGGAGGGAGAGGAAAGAAAAAGTGATGCAAAGAAGTTGCAACTTGGCTCTCACTTAATAAAATTGTATAGCTCTTATTTGGGGAAACAGGAAGCACTTAGCACTTAGCAGCATAACACGGCTGAAAGGGACCTTCGCTGTTTACAGGGTGGTTCCACAGGCCAGATCTAAGTACCCCACGTTTGACAGCCCTGTAATATGGCCTCCCTGTCCACATTTTTCACCTGTAGCCCTCTTGAAATATCCTTGAAATATCCTAGGGTAAAGGTTCATGATCTCTGTGACCATATTACAAGTAATTGTGTTCTCTTTGCTGACGATGTCAAACTATTTAACACCACCAACAATAAAGCTATCCTCCAAAAAGACCTGGTCTTCTTATCTGAATGGTCTAAAACTTGGCAACTCCAAATCTCAATCAGCAAATGCTCAGTCTTACATATTGGAAAAAAGAACCTAAACACTAAGTACAAGCTTAATGGACATTACCTTACTGATGACCCCACCCTCTTAAAGATCTTGGAGTTTTCATATCAAATGATCTAAGTGCCAAAGCCCACTGTAACTACATAGCAAAAAAGGCTTTAAAAGTTTATAAACCTAATCTTGTGTAGCTTCTTCTCCAAAAACACTACACTACTAACCAGAGCATATAAAACATTTGCTAGACCAATTCTTGAATACAGCTCGACTGTCTGGAACCCATACCACATTTCTGACATCAATACAATTGAACGTGTCCAGAAATATTTTACAAGAAGAGTACTCCACTCCTCCGAATACAGCAAAATACCTTATGCCACCAGACTTGAAATCCTGGGTTTAGAAAATTTAGAACTACGCCGCCTTTGACATGACCTGAGTTTAACTCATAGAATCATCTATTACAATGTCCTTCCTATCAAAGACTACTTCAGCTTCAATTGCAACAATACACGAGCACACAATAGATTTAAGCTTAATGTTAACCGCTCCAATCTTGATTGCAGAAAATATGACTTCAGTAACAGAGTTGTTAATGCTTGGAATACACTACCTGACTCTGTGGTCTCTTCCCAAAATCCCAAAAGCTTCAACCAAAAACTATCTACTATTGACCTCACCCCATTCCTAAGAGGTCTGTAAGGGGCGTGCATAAGAGCACAAGAGTGCCTACCGTTCCTGTCGTATTGTTTTTCTTCGTTATATCCAATAATATAGTTATTACATACTCATACTCATATATATGCTTATGTGTTGTATAGTTGTTTCATGCTTATGCTTATATATACTGTGTGACAAAAATAAATAAATAAATAAATAAACAAACAAACAAACAAACAAACAAACATACATGCTAGTCGTTCCTGACTCTAGGGGCAGTGCTCATCTCCGTTTCAAAGCCAAAGAGCCAGCGCTGTCCAAAGACGTCTCCATGGTCATGGCTGGCATGACTAAATGCCAAAGGTGCACGGAATGCTGTTAACTTCCCACCAAAGGTGGCCTCTATTTTTTACATGCTTTCGAACTGCTAAGTTGGCAGAAGCTGGGACAAATAACGGGAGCTCACCCCATTAAGTGGTACTAGGGATTTGAACCGCTGAACTGCCGACCTTTTGATCGACAAGCTCAGCATTTTACTCACTGAACCACCAGGTCCTAGTCCTAGCCCCTCTCAAGCAGGAGACCCTATATCATTTCTGATGGATGACAGTCCAGTCTCTCCATGAAAGCCTCTAGTGATGAAGCACCCACAACTTCTGAGGGCAACCTGTTCCATTGGTTGATTGTTTTCACTGTCAGAAAATTTCTCCTTATTTCCAGGTTGAATCTTTCCTTGTTCAGTTTCCATCCATTATTCCTTGTCCAGCTTTGGATGTCTGTGTTCCCCTCTTCTCTGTGGCAGCCCCCCAAATATTGGAATACTGTTTTCTTATAAACCTTCTCTTCACTAGACTAGCCATGGTAGGATTTAAAACTAGAGATAGTTAATTTCATTCACTTTAGCTGCCCAGTGAGGTAGAGTAGCCCAAAATGATTCAGATAATTGAATAATCCAAATGGGAGAAAAATCACACAAGACATACATATTAACCTCCTGATATACATAATCAAGAGCAACTGATTTAATAAGGGGTGGGGGGTGGTGTCACAATTTGCTTACAGTTTAAAAAAATAAAAGGGAAAGGGTTATCTAGGAAGGCAATATGGTTCTACCACTGCCAGTTGCATCCGAACATTAGTGGAGGGGCAGAGGGAAATTAACAGAATCTGTGTATCAGTAATTTATTCTCTCCACCATACAGTTTTTAAAAATTATCTATAGCAACCAAGCAAGTGCCTAAATTGGCCTTCCCCAACTAGGTGGAGTCCAAAAGTGTTAACTCCGACTCACATAACCCCAGCCAACAGGTGTGAGTGTCTAGAATCCAAGGCATTTTACAAGTGCCAATATGGAGGAAGGCTTGCTTAAAGATTGAATTCAAAATAAGGTTGCTAGCGGTTGGAAAACCTATAATATGAGTTAATGAGGCTTAAAGAGACTTTCCAGCCAGCTTAACTGGTTTATATATCCTGGTGGACTCAGGCATTTGCAAAATAATATGTTCCCCAAAACCCAACTGCCTTTTAAAAAATAAAAGGGAAAGGGTTATCTAGGAAGGCAATATGGTTCTACCACTGCCAGTTGCATCCGAACATTAGTGGAGGGGCAGAGGGAAATGAACAGAATCTGTGTATCAGTAATTTATTCTCTCCACCATACAGTTTTTAAAAATTATCTATAGCAACCAAGCAAGTGCCTAAATTGGCCTTCCCCAACTAGGTGGAGTCCAAAAGTGTTAACTCCAACTCACATAACCCCAGCCAACAGGTGTGAGTGTCTAGAATCCAAGACATTTTACAAGTGCCAATATGGAGGAAGGCTTGCTTAAAGATTGAATTCAAAATAAGGTTGCTAGCGGTTGGAAAACCTATAATATGAGTTAATGAGGCTTAAAGAGACTTTCCAGCCAGCTTAACTGGTTTACATATCCTGGTGGACTCAGGCATTTGCAAAATAATATGTTCCCCAAAACCTAACTGCCTTTTAAAAATATTGTTTTATCTGTTGCATTCTTCATATTTTTATTGTCTTGTTTTATGATGGCTGGTTTTATATTTGATTATTTTACTTAAATATTCATATTTTATGTATATATTGTTACACCTTTTGGGACTCCTGGATATCTAAAACACATCTAATACAGTCATAATAATTCCAGACAAATAAAGCAATGATTCCAGTTGAGCTGGTTGGCTTAATGCCTCCCAGTCAGAGTCCAATTTTCTGTAGAGGAGCAGCAAAATCCCAGAGCAAGGTGCCACCACACCCAGGAATAAAACCATCATTGTCCTATTTAATTTTCCTGTTCTATTCTTTCATATTTGTTTTTCTTAATACAAACAAAATTTCGAGTCCTGGTTCACAGCAAATAAACTTCCTTCTCTCCAATCTGATACCGTGTTTCCCCGAAAATAAGATCCTGTCTTATATTTTTTTGAACCCTGAAATAAGCGCTTGGCCATATTGCCATGCGCTCAAAAGCCCGATTGGGTTTATTATCAGGGGATGTCTTATTTTGGGGAAAACAGGGTAGCTTGTGGGACGACGTCATCAAGCTGGTATTTCTTCCTGGAGTTTGATCAGAGAGAGAGAGAGAGAGAGAGAGAGAGAGAGAGAGTGTTGAGATTCCATGTTTGGGAGACCAGTTGAATTGGGTAACAGAACCTGTCTTCAACACTATTGCTTTCTGTCCCTCTTACTTTTTTTCACTTGAGTTCATCTTATCTTAGGGCAGGGCAGGACTGATCTTGTCCAGTCCAGATGTATTTAAAGCCAATGTAGTTTTTCTTTTCTTCTTAACGTTTTTCCCTCCAGGTTTAGAGTCTATTTTTCAGATCAACCAGAAGTTGGTCCATTAGTTGTGGCAGGAATTGACTGACCGGCTTATTGCTCAAGGCTGATGTCATGGTCTGAGAGAAAGCAACTAGCCCCAAATCACCAAGCCAGACATTTGAGAATTATTCAGAAAGAGTAAACTTAAAGTTGAATGAAAGCACAGGAGTACATAAAAACAGGGATCCACCTTTAAAGAGAGAAATAGGTTAATTGGTCTACTCAACAAGCTGAAGCTTAGTGGGAGGGAGCAAGTCTTTTCATGCAGAAAATGCAGGGCTAGCCCGAGGAGAGGGCACTGGGCAGATTGTCCTGTAGTTCAGTGGTTCTCAGCCAGGGACTGACTATATTGCCCTCTGGAGCCCTAAGATATTTCAAGAGGGCTACAAGTGAAAAATGTGGACTGGGAGGCCATAGTACAGGGGTGTCAAACTCAAGGGCTGGATCCGGCCCGTAGGTTACTTAGATCTGGCCTGTGAGGCCACCCTGTGGAAACAGCGAAGGGCTGGCCTGTGGTGCTTCTGTCAGCAAAAATGGAGCTCGTACGGGTTGTGTACGGCCCTCCCGAGCTCCATTTTTGCTGGCAGAGGGTTGCAGGGGGCCAGGGCAGCCTGAAATGGAGCTCGGGAACCCGTTTTCGCTAGCAGAGTGCTCTGGCCACCACAGACGCCCCTGACACGAGTGACATTGATCTGGCCATGCCCACCCCAGCCCCCAGAGGTGAAACACAACCTTGATGCAGTCTCAACGAAATTGAGTTTGACATTGCTGCCATAGTACATGCCATGGGGACAGAGAAAAGCAAAGTACAGTAGAACCTTTGGTCACGACCATAATTCATTCCATAACTTTGGTCGCATACCGATTTGGTCGTAACCCGAACCTAATTTTGGAAATTTGGCGCTTACAAAAAAAAAAAAATGGCACAGAAGGGGAAATCGGCTGCGGAAAAAAAAATTGTTCGTGACCAGAGGTTCTACTGTATATTACATTGCAGGTACTGCTGTTGATATCAGAAAATGCACCAAATGTTATGTCTGTATTGTTAATAGGACTTGGACAGGTGGCCACAGGAGAAAAGGTTGGAGTGGAGCCATGGGAGAAAAAATGTTGAGAAACACTGCTCTAGTTGACCTCTTGAATATTAACGGGCCCCAGTGAATTACTCTGAGATCCTGCCAATCAATGCAGATTATGAACACTCAAATAGGCCAATTATCTGATTCTGCACTAGCTAGCCTCCTAGGTCCTTCCTCTTTAAACTGTCTCCTAAGGCATGTTATGCTGAAACATCAGGTCCTTTGAACAGTATTCCTCAATCAAGTATCCCTTTGGCGTATTGGACTACAATCCCATTATCCTGATTTAACAGCTGTTTGGTGTGGCTTCCCAATGCATTTGGGGAACATTTCAAAATATCTTGAAAAGGGACTTGGGGGAAAAAAGAAGTGGCTCGTTTGAGAAAGGGGTCATTCTCTAATATATTCAAGCAGCCTTTGGATATTTTCCTCACAAACCAGCTAGTAAAAAGGTAAAGGTTCGCACATATCTGCTAGTCGTTCCCAACTCTAGGGGCAGTGTTCATCTCCGTTTCAAAGCCGAAGAGCCAGCGCTGTCCGAAGATTTCTCCGTGGTCATGTGGCCGGCATGACTAAACGCCAAAGGTGCATGGAACGCTGTTATCTTCCCACCAAAGGTGGTCCCTATTTTTCTACTTGCATTTTTTACGTGCTTTCGAACTGCTAGGTTGGTAGAAGCTGGGACAAGTAACGGGAACTCAACCCGTTATGCGGCACTAGGGATCTGAACTGCTGAACTGCCGGTCTTTCAATCGACAAGCTCAGCGTCTTAGCCCCTGAGCCACCGCATCCCTCAATAAATCAAAACAAATAAATATTTTCGTAGAGAATCTTCTCTCCATAAAGCAGGAACATTCCTCAACCAGGCATAAGAACCTTCAAGATTTATTTAAAATGCCTGGAGGAACATGACAGACAGTGTTGTACAGGTCCAGAATGCTTCATTTTGAAATTCCAGTCACGTATCTTATTCCTCCTCCTCTTTCTATGATTGATTTGAATTTAATTTCTTTTGTTTTTCATGTGTGGTTTTGTGTGTGTGGTATAAATGAAGCTCTATAAATCTTGATTATTTAGTATTAATTGTAACATAGCATTTATATCCTGGCTTTTTTCTGGAAACTGAAGGGAGCAGGCTGGGAGCTGGAGGCTGAAACATATGATGAATAGTTGCAGGAACTGAATATATCTAGTCTAACAAAGAGAAGGATTAAAGGGTGACATGATAACAGTCTTCCAATATTTAAGGGACTATCACAACGATGGAGTGTATGTTAACCTATTCTCCAATTCACCTGACGGCAAGACAAGAAGTAATGGGTGGAAGATGATTAAAGAGAGATCCAACCTAGAATTAAGAAGACATTTCCTGACAGAACAATTAATCAGTGGAATGGTTTGTCTCCAGAAGTTGTAGGTGCTCCATCACTCGAGGTTTTTAAGAAGAGGTTGCACAGTCATTTGTCCAGAATGGTGTAAGGTCTCCTGCTTGAACAGGTGGTTGGATTAAAAGACCTCCAAGGTCCCTTCCAACTCTGTTAATCTGTCTGTGTCTCCCCACCACACCCCTTTTGGCCTCACTATGAGTTGTTTGGACTGAAAGATATTAGTCCAAAGGAACATTGTCTCTATTTCAGATATTCGGATGCTGAGCATTATTTTGCTTGTGCAATCAAAAGATCCTATTCATTGCAAGAGAAGATTATTGTGATATAATGGACTGCTGAACTAGGTTCAGGAGTTGCAAGTCACTGGATGTCCTTGGAAAAGTCATTGTTGGACAGTCATAATGTGCTTTGTTTGGTTTTGAGTTGGCATGTTTTGTAAGAAACCACCCATTGTGTTGCATAATACATGGCTTCTGGCTCACCTCAGTGGATAAATCCAGTCAATGATGGTTTATTCACCGAGTTCAGAATATATGATTCAATAGTCTGAGAAAAGCAGATGACAACACTTGTCATTTCTCCAGTTGGAGTCTTCCATATCCATCTTCCACCATCTCCTGGGCCTTTCCACCAATGGGAAGTATCATGAAGGTTGGTTGATTCATGCTACTTAATCTCTGTGGTCACTTGTAGTTGAAAATAAGTTGACAGCACATAAATCAATTTCTTTTGTGAGTGCTTTGGCAGGAGTGTCTTCTTGGGACAATGAGACAGAATAACAATAATAAGTTTTGTCATCCTGAAAGATGGAATAGAACAAATGATAATAAGGAATACACTTGCCTAACCAGAACTGGGATAATATGGGTGGAGGAAGGAAGGAACTTGTACTTGAAATCTTTGGAGGCAGGATAATGTCACAGCATAATCCATAGTGATATCTGACAGAACAAGCTCAAGAAATAACAATCATGGATCTGGGGAAGGACTAATGATGGGTTATAAACAGTTGGATAATCACCATGTTGCAGCAAAGGGAACAGAATAATGTGCTGTTTTGCTTCCATCAAATAAATGTTCTTTTAGATTATATCAACTCAGATATGGGATGCCTAGGAAAAACCGCAGTCTGGAAGGGAAGTTTACATGCAAAATATTCCAGGCTCAATCCTTAGCATCTCCAATGTGGTAGTAAAAAGATACTTTCCCCCCAGAGACATACATTAATATATTAGGCATACATTAATACATAGGCATACGTTAATAAACCTATGAAATCCCCACCCCATATATATGGGAACTTAATTTGCCCTTGTAAGTAAACATTCACAGAAGGCTGAATTGTCCTTGGTGGCCACAGGGAGAAGAATTAATCAGGAACCTGGCCCAATAAACCAAGCTTTGTATTCACTGATCACTGCTTTGGTTCTTGGAGCCCAATATCTATATAAATAAATGCAAAAACCACTCATGCTGTAATCATGAAATCTCCAAAACGGTAATGCCTACAAACTTGAAATTTGCCACGCATGTTCCTCTTGGCTTCTAGGTGCTCACTAAGAAAGGATTTTTCGAAATAACCATCAGAGCATTAATATTTCCTATATTATGATTAACACGCTCTGATGCTAAGGAGTCTTGTGCTGGATCTGTGTTAATGTATTGTTTTTCCTTTCTGCACAGGTAATATGGTTGAATGGTGTTTGCCACAAGACATTGATCTGGAAGGTGTTGAGTTCAAGTCTATGGCCAGTGGATCCCATAAAATCCAGTCTGATTTCATGTGAGTACATTGCAGACTTCTTGCTCCACTCAGTTATATAAACAGTTTGGTTATTACAAATCTTTCCGTTATCTGGAAAGGGTGAAATGGGTACAATAGTTTTCCTTATTAAGACAAAATGCTTTGTGTTAATGCTAATCATATGTATAGGTGACTGCAGATTTGAGGAAGAAGTAAGCTATCACACGTGGCATGCACAGCATAGGTGGGTTTCAGCAGGTTCTGACCAGTTCTGGAGAACCAGTAGTGGAAATTTTGAGTAGTTCAGAGAACCGGTAGTAAAAATTCTGATTGGCCTCACCCCCATCTATTCTCTGCATCCCGAGTCCCAGCTGCTCTGGAGGAAATGGGGATTTTGCAGTAACCTTTCCCTAGATTGGGATGGGAATGGAGATTTTACAGTATCCTCCCCCTGGAGTGGGGTGGGAATGGAGATTTTACAGTGTCCTTCCCCTGCCACACCCACCAAGCCATGCCCACCAAGCCACACCCACAGAACCAGTAGTGGAAATTTTGAGTAGTTCAGAGAACCGGTAGTAAAATTCTGATTGGCCTCACCCCATCTATTCTCTGCATCCCGAGTCCCAGCTGCTCTGGAGGAAATGGGGATTTTGCAGTAACCTTTCCCTAGATTGGGATGGGAATGTTTTGTAAGAAACCACCCATTGTGTTGCATAATACATGGCTTCTGGCTCACCTCAGTGGATAAATCCAGTCAATGATGGTTTATTCACCGAGTTCAGAATATATGATTCAATAGTCTGAGAAAAGCAGATGACAACACTTGTCATTTCTCCAGTTGGAGTCTTCCATATCCATCTTCCACCATCTCCTGGGCCTTTCCACCAATGGGAAGTATCATGAAGGTTGGTTGATTCATGCTACTTAATCTCTGTGGTCACTTGTAGTTGAAAATAAGTTGACAGCACATAAATCAATTTCTTTTGTGAGTGCTTTGGCAGGAGTGTCTTCTTGGGACAATGAGACAGAATAACAATAATAAGTTTTGTCATCCTGAAAGATGGAATAGAACAAATGATAATAAGGAATACACTTGCCTAACCAGAACTGGGATAATATGGGTGGAGGAAGGAAGGAACTTGTACTTGAAATCTTTGGAGGCAGGATAATGTCACAGCATAATCCATAGTGATATCTGACAGAACAAGCTCAAGAAATAACAATCATGGATCTGGGGAAGGACTAATGATGGGTTATAAACAGTTGGATAATCACCATGTTGCAGCAAAGGGAACAGAATAATGTGCTGTTTTGCTTCCATCAAATAAATGTTCTTTTAGATTATATCAACTCAGATATGGGATGCCTAGGAAAAACCGCAGTCTGGAAGGGAAGTTTACATGCAAAATATTCCAGGCTCAATCCTTAGCATCTCCAATGTGGTAGTAAAAAGATACTTTCCCCCCAGAGACATACATTAATATATTAGGCATACATTAATACATAGGCATACGTTAATAAACCTATGAAATCCCCACCCCATATATATGGGAACTTAATTTGCCCTTGTAAGTAAACATTCACAGAAGGCTGAATTGTCCTTGGTGGCCACAGGGAGAAGAATTAATCAGGAACCTGGCCCAATAAACCAAGCTTTGTATTCACTGATCACTGCTTTGGTTCTTGGAGCCCAATATCTATATAAATAAATGCAAAAACCACTCATGCTGTAATCATGAAATCTCCAAAACGGTAATGCCTACAAACTTGAAATTTGCCACGCATGTTCCTCTTGGCTTCTAGGTGCTCACTAAGAAAGGATTTTTCGAAATAACCATCAGAGCATTAATATTTCCTATATTATGATTAACACGCTCTGATGCTAAGGAGTCTTGTGCTGGATCTGTGTTAATGTTTTGTTTTTCTCCTTTCTGCACAGGTAATATGGTTGAATGGTGTTTGCCACAAGACATTGATCTGGAAGGTGTTGAGTTCAAGTCTATGGCCAGTGGATCCCATAAAATCCAGTCTGATTTCATGTGAGTACATTGCAGACTTCTTGCTCCACTCAGTTATATAAACAGTTTGGTTATTACAAATCTTTCCGTTATCTGGAAAGGGTGAAATGGGTACAATAGTTTTCCTTATTAAGACAAAATGCTTTGTGTTAATGCTAATCATATGTATAGGTGACTGCAGATTTGAGGAAGAAGTAAGCTATCACACGTGGCATGCACAGCAGAGGTGGGTTTCAGCAGGTTCTGACCAGTTCTGGAGAACCAGTAGTGGAAATTTTGAGTAGTTCAGAGAACCGGTAGTAAAAATTCTGATTGGCCTCACCCCCATCTATTCTCTGCATCCCGAGTCCCAGTTGCTCTGGAGGAAATGGGGATTTTGCAGTAACCTTTCCCTAGATTGGGATGGGAATGGAGATTTTACAGTATCCTCCCCCTGGAGTGGGGTGGGAATGGAGATTTTACAGTGTCCTTCCCCTGCCACACCCACCAAGCCATGTCCACCAAGCCACACCCACAGAACCAGTAGTAAAATTTTCTGAAACCCACCACTGATGCACAGCCCCTAGAACCAAAGTTTACTGTCCATAATATTTTACCCACTCCTATGCTTGGCAACATTAAGCCACACTAGGTAGTCCTTCTATGTTTCTGTGATTTCTTCAGATTCAAATTCACCTTTCAAAATGCCTGTCCAGGGCTACCTGCAGGAGGATAAAACAGTCAAGATGCTAGCTGTACCCAGGCCACCAAACCCATGTTCTTTTTAACATGTGCTATGCACACGAAGCACATAAAATAGGGACGTGGTTGCAGTTACACATCTTGGCTTTTTTTACGGTCCCAGTGCCCCATTTTCCCTCCTGGCTGCAACTCTTCTTTCTTCTTATAGGAGTGAATCGTAAATTTGGAAAACAAAGTATGTTAAAACATTGTGTCTGCCTCTGGTAATGTCTATATCTTAGTATATCTTGTAAGACCCAATGTTGGAAGATTGATTTATAAGGAAACGGTAAACATCTCTATTTAATCATTAGTGCCATTGCTCTCAAAGACTAGTCTGGAAACTGGAATACATCTGGAATATAATTGGTATCTCTGCTGAAAAGCAGAAATGAGTCCTTGGCTGTTTCCAAACCAAGTGCTTTCCAGATTTGTTAATAGAATCCTAAGGTTGTTCAGTGGAGGATCCACTCCACCAGTGTTTCTTAAAGTGTGGCCCTAGGACCCCTGGGCGTCTCCCGAGACCTCCCACAATCAAAATTATTTGCCTGGTTATATTCTTCTGATCTACAAAGCTAGTAACTCTAAAGACAGTCATATAGTTAGACATATAATTTGGCATAATTTGTTTGCCATAACCCCATGCTGGCTCCTGTTAATAGTAGCACACTTATCCAAATGCTTACAAACTTGGATAGTGGCACACCTATCCAAGTATTTACAGACTCGCTATTGAAGGACCTTCCCCAGTACAGATATCAAGCTGACAGGACTATATTTTCTTTTTGAATCGGAAGATGCCATTTGCTTTCTTCCGGGATGTGGCCTGACCTCCAGTAGTTCAGCAATGCTCTCTGTGAGTTAACAGATAACAGATTAACAGAGTTGGAAGGGACCTTATAGGTCATCTAGTCCAGCTTTGCTGGCTGTGGAATTCTAGGAGTTGAAGTCCGCCAGGCTTAAAGTTGCCAAGGTTGGAGACCCCTGATCTAGTCCAACTCGCACACCTAAGCAGGAAACCCTACACCATTTCTGACAAATGGCAGTCTAGGGTTACGGCAACTCCCTGACCTCCGGACCTTCAGGCGTGAACTGAAGACTTTATTATTTCAGTGAGCTGGACTAGCCTAAGAATAAAATGTTTTTAGTCAATTTTAATGGGTTTTAACTGGTCTTCACCGTTTTAGTGATTTGGCTATTATAATATTTTGTTTTAATTGGGTTTTAAATTGCTTATTTATTATTGTTGTATTTTTAATATGCCTGTGAACCGCCCTGAGTCCTACGGGAGATGGTGCAGTATAAAAGTATAAAAATAAATAAATAAATAAATAATATTTTCTTGAAAGTCTCAAGTGATGAAGCTCCCACAACTTCCGAAGGCAACTTCTGTTCCACTGGTTGATTGTTCTCACTGTCAGAAAGTTCCTCCTTATTTCCAGGTTGAATCTCTCTTTGATCAGTTTCCATCCATTATTCCTTGTCTGGCCCTCAGGTGCTTTGCAAAATAGCTTGACCCCCTCCTCTCTGTGGCAGCTCCTCAAATACTGGAGCACTTGCTCATGTCCTTCTCTTCACTAGACCAGCCATGCCCAGTTCCTGTAACCGTTCTTCATATGTTCCTTTAGTAGCCTAGGAATCCTTCGATTTCTGCAGACTTGACATTGTTTAAATTACCCACAATTTCTCTTATCCTCCCCTTGTTTATCCTTTGTTTCCTCCTTCTCCCAATAACAATCCTGACCAGCTAGGGCTCCCATTTTCTATCTGAGGAAACATAAACACGGAATAAGAGAATATTTCCATTAGTCATTGACAGTTCACCACTTTCTCCACTCGTCTGACATCTGATTTGATTTTTTCCAATACCTCAGATTCAAAGGTAGCGTAAACACTTTTCCTAAGGTGCCAATTCCTTCAGTTAATTCTTCCTTGTTGGCAAGGTTGAAATCCAGGATAGCAGATACTATTTCTTTCTTCTACTTTGTGACAGATAAAATTATCAGCAAGAGAGGATATGAATTTGTTGATCCTCTTGGTAGAGTTAGATTCCTGTAAATGTCAGGATAATTTTTAATTCTCATTAAAATTATTGCATGCATCTTTGAAACATCGATTGTCTGACACAGAAGGGCCCACATACATTATCTTCTGCCTGCCCAGGTGGTCTGTAATAAACTCCCACAACAAAATCATTTTTGTTTCTGTCTTCATTTCTTATCCTTCCCCCCCTCCCATACAGTATTTATGTATTCTAATCCCTGAATTTCTGTACAAATATATTTTTTTTCTTTGGAAAAGAATAATAATTCTTTTACTAAGTCGCCCATAAGTGGTAGTTGTTTAATGATGGTTTTCTACGTGGGCCCTCTGCTGTCAATCAATTGCTAGTCAAAGAAAATATACCTGGTGCTTTCTTCGTTAACTTTTAGGTACCAAATAAAGACTTAACAAGATAGATTATTTGGGATATTTTGATATCTACCTATCTACAGGTAGTTCTTGCCTAACAACCATTTGTTTAACCATCCTTCAAAGTTTATGTAATCCTGGAACTGAAACTAGGATGAAGGAGTAATATTCTTCCCAAGAAGGGAAAAAACAGAATAAGGAAATTGTGCCAGTGCGATATTTTCAGGACAGATTGCAAGTTAGCTCTCAATCCCATAGTTGAAGAGCAATGGTATAACTGTTATGTGTGCTGTAAATCCTCTGGTCCAGCCATGACCTTTTTCATAGTCCTTCCTGCCACCATCAGGCTTCGTTATTTTTTTTAGTCTTTTGCCTGTTAATGCTTTGAAGACTTATCCTTATTCTTTTCTAGTTACTTCCGGAAAGGCATTTGCTTTGGTTTGGCATGTTTTGCCAATATGCCTGTGGACAGCGAATTGGAACGTGGGGCACGCATGAAATCTGTGGGCATTCTTTCTCCTTCCTACACTCTGTTGTACAGATACATGCACTTCTTGGAGAACCAGGTCAGGTAAGTTCTTAGATAAAAGAAGCATGTGGGGATGGTGTTCCTTCTAACACCTCCAAATGTCCTACAAGCAATGTTCAAGTCCTGGGAAGGGAACAGAGGTGGTATTCAGCCGGTTCTGGTGAACTGGTAGCGGAAATTTTGAGCAGTTCGGAGAACCGGCAAATATCACCTCTGGCTGGTTCCGCCCCTGATCTATTCGCTGCCTCTCCGAGTCCCAGCTGATCGACTCCCAGCTGATCAGCTGGGTCTTCTTTTGTTGCCCTGCACAGGAGAACGGAGCTGGAAAGCAGGTTAGTGGGGTGGGGAGGGAATGGAGATTTTACAGTATCCTTCCCTTTCCCTGGAGTGGGGTGGGAATGGAGATTTTACAGTAGCCTTCATCTGCCATGCCCACCAAGCCATGTCCGGTAGTAAAAAATTTTGAATCCCGCCACTGGAAGGTAAGCCCTGTTGGGAAGCTGGTGGGCGATGATGGGAAGCCCTGTTAGATTTTCTCGATCTCTGCTAGGGTTTTGGCTGTGACAGTGATGAACTACTGTGCTGTTTATTACGCAAGTGAAGTTATTCCCCCTAAAGTAGAAATAGGTGAAAACCAAGTGAAAATGAGACATAGGCAGTCTTACCATAGAATGGAGTGTGCTGCTCCAGCATAAATCTGATTCTGAATTCTGTGCAAGAGAAATACCATGTGTGTGTGATTTTGTAATGGCACAGTGGTTAGAATGCAGTATTGCAGGCTAATCCTTCCAACTGCCAGCAGCTCGATCCTGACCGACTCAGGGTTGATTTCAGCCTTCCATCCTTCCAGGGTTCATAAAATGAAGATGCAGATTGTTGGGGCCAATATGCTGACTTTGTAAATTGCTAAGAGAGGGCTTTAAAGCACTATGAAGCGGTATATAAGTCTAAATGCTATGACTATTGCTATTCCTTTTGAGGATTTGCTGGGAAGCCTTTTTCCCTTGAATTAGGCAACCAAC
Source organism: Ahaetulla prasina (assembly GCF_028640845.1). Classification (NCBI taxonomy): domain Eukaryota; kingdom Metazoa; phylum Chordata; class Lepidosauria; order Squamata; family Colubridae; genus Ahaetulla; species Ahaetulla prasina. Next base: position 78,563,050 of record NC_080545.1, on the reverse strand, counting down.
CAACCAACCAAACCATCCTCTCAAATAATGGGCTCAGTCCAGGCCTCATCTGGACCACTTTGCTGTCAGTCTTGTTATGGAGATAAATAGGAAAAGAATTCTGCATCTGATAAGAGAGGCTATAGAGCAGGGGTCTCCAACCTTGGCAACTTTAAGACTTGTGGACTTCAATTCCCAGAGTGTTGTGACCTAGGCCCAAGTAGTTATTACCAGACACAATCAGCCCTAAACAAACGTATTTTATTAGAACAGCTGAGAATTACTTCATTCTCAGCTTAGTCCAAATTAAGTCCAAAACAAAGTCTTTCAGAAAAAGTCCTTCAGCCTTATCGCAAACCTTTATCTTCTTGGCACCGTGCCAAAGGCTTTTCTTGGCAAGAACACCACAAAGTTCAGAAACAGGAGATGCCAATAAGAAACAATTGTAATGTTGCTTTCCTACAAAGATCCCAAGAGCCGTTACTGCTCTTTTAAACCTTAAGGGAGGGGCCAATCATCTCCTGGCCTTACTCCCGAGTCATCCTTTTTGCTTTAGCTGCTCTTTTTGCTGGCAGCTCTGCATGCATGCACTAGGACATCACCCTGCCAACAAAAGTGCGTATAGTCAAGACTATGGTTTTCCCAGTTGCAATGTATGGCTGTGAAGGTTGGACCATAAGAAAGGCTGAGCGCCAAAGAATTGAGGCCTTTGAACTCTGGTGCTGGATGACAGAGAACGAGGTGGCTGGATGGAGTCACTGAAGCAGTAGGCATGAGTTTAAATGGACTCCAGAGGATGGTAGAGGACAGAAAGGCCTGGAGGACCGTTGTCCATGGGGTCGCGATGGGTCGGACACGACTTCTCAACTAACAACAACAACTAGGAACAGGCTCCTCTTGTTCCTCTGCTTCTCTGCTATCTGCCTCTGGAGGCTCTGGAGTCCGCATATTGCTCCCAGATGGCCCTGGCCCCATCTCTGCCTCCGCATATCGCTCCCAGATGGCCCTGGCCCCATCTCTGCCTCCGCATATCGCTCCCAGATGGCCCTGCCCCCATCTCTGCCTGCCTTGTCTGGGCCTTCCACAAAGTCCAGGCTGACCCACTGTTCTCCCCAGCCTCCTCACTGTCAGACTCCGCTGCCAGCTCCACAGGCTACTGGCGGACCACAACACAGAGTTCCTCAGCCAGCAAAGCTTTGCTGGCTGAGGAACTCTGGGAGTCGAAGTCTACAAGTCTTAAAGTTGCCAAGGTTGGAGACCCCTTCTATAGAAAGACCATTCCGCAGCGCTTGTCTTGTTTATTTGTTTCCCTTCTAGGCACCAGTTGGAAATGCCAGGGCATTACTCTCACTTGGAAGCCTTTTACGATGACAAGAAAGGAGTCTTCCCAGCTGGCACTCTTGTTTCACAGCAACCCATCCACTGGCTCCCTTCCATCCACAAATATATGTATCCAGAGATGAAGGTGAGGAATAATTGTGACTGTTGAACTGTGTGCATTGGTGTCATTACTACCACTAGATGTTACAATTTGTGGGGGGGGGGTTATTCTAAGCCCCAAGGGGTATGGGGAGTATATTTTGACTTGATTGTTAACTGTTATTTTTCCCCCTTCGATTATGGAATTTTTATTATGCTGTTTTTGTGCTACTTGCTGTGGATGCTTCTGTTAGATTTGTTTTTGTTTTACTTGCTGTGGATGTTTCCTTGCATTTTATTTAGTCGGGAGTCGACCGAGTCAGACTCGGTTGGCGGCAGCATAAATATTTAATGAAATAAAACTATGCGTGTCTGTTCATCCCAGCAGTCAATTCCATGCTGGGAGTGAAAAGAGAACGACCAATTTTTCGCTATTTATCTGAAAAGAAAAGATGATGCCAAGCCTGGGTAGCTCCTCTCTTCCCAGAGCTTTTGTTGAAACTGGCATTTCTGTAGGCCGCTTACTACTGCTTACCACAGTTGTCTCGTTTTAGCTTTGACCTCGGTTCCTTGCTGTTTCCCTCTGGCTGCAGATCACCCACCCTGCAGGCTGTATGTCTCAGTTCATCAAGTTCTTTGGAGAGCAGATCCTGACACTCTGGAAGTTTGCCTTGCTTCGCAAACGCATTTTGATATTTTCTCCACCTCCTGTTGGCGTGGTCTGCTACAGAGGTAGGAAGCAGTGGTCTTCGTTGCAAAATCAGGCAACAGAAAGAAGGATAATTTTTTCACAAATTTCATATTACAGGAATTTAAGAAGAGGAAGAGGGAGGAAAGGAGAGAGAGAGAGAGAGAGAGAGAGGGAGTTGAGATTCCATGTTTCCATGAGAAACTTTTTTTAAGGAAATTGCTGTCTTGCAGACCACATTGTAGTAATTCTTTGCCATTTTAATTGATGGTCAATAAAATGCTTTCCTGCTACACATGGCCTCAAGGTATGATCATAATGGAACCTACCCATAACGGTCATGAGTTATGATAGTTATAGCAATAGCAATAGCAGACTTATATACCGCTTCACAGTGCTTTACAGCCCTCTCTAAGCGGTTTACAGAGTCAACATATTGCCCGCAACAATCTGGGTCCTCATTTTACCCACCTCGGAAGGATGGAAAGCTGAGTCAAACTTGAGCCAGTGAGATCTGAACTGTCGAACTGCAGCTAGCAGTCAGCTGAAGTAGCCTGCAGTACTGCACTCTAACCTCTGCGCCACCTCAGCTTATAAAGCCAGTTGTGTGATCTTTTTTGCATAAATTCATAAAGTGTGCGCTATGGTTATTAAATGAACCAGTGGTTTGCTCTATGGGCTGGTTTTGCTCCAAATTGGAAGTCAATGCTGATTTTTGGCAAAACCTTTGAAAAAATGTGACCATGGGATGCTGCAAACAGGTATAAATGCAGTCTGGTTGTCATGTGATCCCGCAAGGCGATCACATGACTGCAATTGGTGTGTAGGAGACCTTTAGAACTTCAAATCTGGATGATAAGTATCACTCACATAGGTCTTTTGGAACTTAAAATGGTTACTAAGTTACCAGTTGTAAGTTGAAGTCTTATATAAGTGGAGGACTATGTAAGAAAAGTTCATTTGACAGTAACAAATATTCCACACCCAAAAGCACAAACTTTTACATATATATTCAGCTGCAGATTTTCAGAGAAGCGTATATAAGTTTTCACTCTAAGTTTTGTGTAATATCCAAATTAGCTGTCAACTCGTATGTCTTATAAGTGTAAAACAGAGTTGTTACCTAGCATAGTATTTTTAGCATGCTGACAGTGTAAATTTTATATTAAGCAATTTTTAATATTTTTTAATTTTAATGAAATTGCATTCATATTGCACCTTTGCTCTCAGGTGCTTAAAATGGTAGAGAGGAAGCTCCTCCCCCATGTTTTTCTTTACAACAAAAACTCTGTAAGTTGGATTGGACTCAGTCAGAGAAATGGAACGAGAGAGCCAGTTTGGAAAGCAGGAGACTATAAATTCTAGTTCTGCCTTAGCCATGAAAATGGCTGGATGACCTTGGACCAGTCACTCTCTCTCAGCCCAGGGTGGTTGTTGTGGGAAAAATAGGAGCAGGAAGGTGTATTGGATGTTCTCCATCCTGAGTTATTTGTAAAAATTCATAAAGTCAGGATAAAAATAGATGATGGGTGGATGGATGGATGGATGGATGGATGGATAGAAAGAAAGAAAGAAAGAAAAAGAAAGAAAGAAAGAAAGAGATAGATAGATAGATAGATAGATAGATAGATAGATAGATAGATGTCAGATATGGATGGATGGATGGATGGATGGACAGACAGACAGACAGAGACAGACAGATAGACAGAGATCCCAAAGTTATCCAATAGGCTCTATGGTTGAATGGGGACTTGAACTTCAGCAACCCAAATCTGTCTAGCACATAAGAATTCATTACATTCTCAGTAGATAATTTAACAAGTTATAATATTGGCAAATTCACACCATTGCCTCCTGAGTTCCTAAAGCATGCAGGAATATGTAGGTATGAGGTAGAGAGAAAACTAAATTGTCTGTTTTTCAGCTACGTACGCATTGAGTCAATTGTATCTTACTGAGCTGACGTACTTACTTCTGAACAGAGAGGTGGTGGCCTCCATGAAAAAGTAGAAAAGCAAACAACGTACAATTCTGGAAAAAGAAAGTGTTAATTAGAGTCTTTATTCACAAATGTCTTTTAGCGTTTTTCATATTGAAACACCCTTGTTTTTTCCAAGGGAACTCAATAAACATTTTTTGATTTCTCGGACTATCACTTGATTGCTCTGGGTAGAGACAGTTCCTCCTGCGGCAAGTTTTTTCTCAAGTTCTCAAATAAGTTCTAGAAGTCCTTATGCCCTGTTGGTTTCCTTCTGTTCTTGCCCATAGTTTATTGCTGCTGCTGCCTTGCCAACGTCTCCTTGCCGGGTATTGGAGGGACCGTCCCTGAGTCTAAGCCGTTTTTCTATGTCAATGTAGCCGACATTGAAATGCTGGAGACTGAAGTATCATATGTAGCTTGTAAGTAATGCTCCAGATTTACTTCCTTATTGGATTTGTCCTACAAAGTGGGATCAGTTTGGCTGTTGCACAAGTTGGACTTCCAACAGTTTTACATGAAACTTTTATACATTCATCATAGTTAAATATTAAAGATATTTGAGGAACGTACCCTTTCATTTTGGCAGATAAAGAAATAGCATGTCTTAATGCTTCACAGCAAATCTGGTTCTGTATTTGGGAAAAAACCTACCACTTCCACGCAAGAAGTATCTAAAAATTAGTATACCATAGCGTCCGCATGCTATAGCAATTTAGTCTATCCTCAGCCAATTCTGCCGATCCAAGGACACCTTGTTTTTTCATGGTTTGATTTTTGTCTAGTTTTTTGGTCAAAATAATCAAAATACATGTATTAAGCTTTTGAAAACTTACAGTAAGGATGTCCAACTTTTACAACTTTAAGACTTGTGGATTTCAGCTTCCAGAATTCCCCAGCCAACCATTTGGACCTCCAAAACTCCCAGCCCTCAATAAACACTAAATATATGGGCCTGGCCAGGGGTGAAATGCTCCTGGTTTGGACCGGATCGCTTGATCCGGTAGCAATGGTGGCTGGTGGTTTGTTTGTTTTTTTTACTTTTAAAAACATTTTTTCTTCGGCCGAAAAAATGCTTTTAAAAGTAAAAAAAAAGTCTCTGATGATCGCGTGGCTCAGCTGGGATCATCAGAGGCTTTTGAAAGCATTTTTTTTTACCTCAGCTGAAGAGGTTGTAGAAGAAAATGCTTTTAAAAGTAAAAAAAAAAAAGTTGGCCACGCCCACCCAGTCACATTCCCCCCCACCAAGCCATGCCCACAGAACTGGGAGTAACAAATTTTACATTTCACCACTGGGCCTGGCTACTCAGTTGGTGCCATCACACCATATGCTTTCAACAGCCTTAGAGGCTGAATAAAAACATAAATGAAACTTCAGCCCACGCTCACCATGGATTTTGTATTTAAGTGCTGACATCTCATTGAGCTTGGTGGAAAACCCAAGTGCGTTTAACTTTATTTGGATCCAACCCATTCTCTTGTGCGTGTTTTTTCCACCAGGCACAACAGAGAAAATCTTCGAAGAGAAGCAGGATCTCTATGATGTCTATGTAGATAACCAGAATGTAAAGACACACCATGAGCATCTGCAACCACTCCTGAAGATTAACAGTGCAGACAAGGAGAAGTATCAGAGACTTAATGATCAGAGGTAGTACCAGAAATTGGTTTGGGATTCCTCTTCACGTTTTATGGGGAGCTTGAATGAAAAGCCTCTGCTTCAGTTCTGAATTGTTCCAGATTTTTGGTCATTTCATTCCAGCATTTTTATTTTGCAGAACCACAGGGAAGGCTTCACTCATTAAGTTTGAATATGAAAATTATTTTTTAAAATGCTACAGAACAAATGAAGAAAAGAAAAATCTAAACATTTTTTTATCTAAAACCATCTAAACATGGTTTTGTAATGATGTTGCATGTCCAGGAAATATTGGGTCTGGTTTTGGATATTTTGTTTGCATGGCTGTAAAGCAGGGATCAAACTCAAGGCCCTGGGACTGGATCCGGCCCGCAGGGTACTTAGATCTGGCCCACAGGGCCTCCCTGGAAACAGCAAAAGACTGGCCCACAGTGCCTCTGCCAGCGAAAACAAAGCTTGGGAGGACTGGCCCGCGGCCCTCCCGAGCTCCATTTTCACTGGCAGAGGGTTGCAGGAAGCCGTCGCAGCCAAAAACGGAGCTCAGGAGCCCATTTTCGCTGGCAGAGCACAGCCACCACAGGCGCCCCTGACATGAGTGATACCAAGCTGGCACGCCCCCCCTCCCCCCCCTCCCCCCCCGAGGTCAAACACAACCCTGATAATGGCCTTCAATGAAATCAAGTTTGACACCCCTGCTGTAGCGCATCAATTGTGGATCTGTCAATGTGATGAGTATATATGTTTCCCTCATTCAGACAGATGCTGATGTACTCCCAGGAAGTAGATGGTGACTGTAGTTCTTGTGAAGAGGACCTCTTCATTTTGTAAGTTGTTCAGATGGGATTCTTCAGAGCACTGCTTGAAATTAGTGATGAGCTACATTTGTTTGAGTTATTTCCAAGCCATTCTTGTAATTTTTGGGAGCTTATTTCCTTTGATCTCCCGTTCTCATCCTCTGTAAATCTCTGTTGTGACCCAGGCCCAAGTAGGTTGTAATAGACGCAATCAGTTCAACAACAGACAGACTTTATTTATGAGACTGAAGGATGCCAATGCATTATTAGAACAGCTGAGAATTAACTCATTCTCAGTGTAGTCCAAACTAAATCAAAACAAATTCTTCATAACACAATTCTTCAGTCTTATCACCAACCTTGGTCTAATTAGGCAAACTGCCAAAGGCTTTTCTTGGCAAAAGTTCAAAAGCAGAAGACGCCTACAAGAAATAAATGCAGCAAGACAAGGAGCAATTCTATCAGTGTTGTTTTCCGACAAAGAGCCCAAACGCCGTTGCTGGTCTTTTAAGCCTTATGGGAGGGGCCAATCATTTCTTAGCCCTACTCCCGAGTTGTCCTCTTTGCTTTAGCTGCTCTTGCCTTTTGGCAGCTCTTCTCATGCGTGCGCTAGGAACACGCTCCTCCTGTTCCTCTGCCTCACTACTGTCAGCCTCTGGAGGCTCCAAAGTCCACACATCACTCCCAGATGGCCCTGGCCTCATCTCTGCCTCCGATGCAGAGCTCTCATCCGGGCCTTCCCCAGCCTCCAGGACTGGCCCATGTTCTTCCTCAGCCTCATCGCTGTCCGACTCTGTTGCCAGCTCCGCAGGCTGCTGGTGGACCCAAGAGGTTCCTACCTGATTGCAGTTGGCTCTTCAGTGATGAAGTGATAGGTTGAGGTTCCCCCATACATACCTACCCAATCCCTGGCAGTTACTGCTGAAAAACATAGTTTTTTTCATGGACTTTTGCAAGTCTCAGTAGCCATTAGGGATTCCATATTTCATGGGGCCACATATTCACAGAAGCATAGTAGCATGTCAGAGTGAGACGTCAGAGTCAGATCTATTACTCTGATGGTTAAAGTTGGATTCCTCAACGTTATATTCCAAATTTTGTAATCAGGTTGTAGCAATGGTTATGTTTTATAACAATAGATGAGGCAATGAAAATTGAAACTAAACTTAAGCAGTAAAAATACAACCTGAGTTTGAAATGTTATACGTTTAGCATCTGCAAGGAAATAAATATCAAGAAAGTTGGCAAGGAGAAACTCTTCAGAGTTAGCTAGTCAAAGGCTACATGGTTAAAAGTTAGGTTGGTGTTGTAGTTCACTAACCTAGAAATGTAGTGGCATGGTAATATTAATCTGAACAGCAAACGGCAATACTAGATTAAGAGTAGTTTTGAATTTTGAGAATGGTGGATCCATTCACAAAATGGCTGCCATATTGAGTAACACTTATCCGGTGCATTAAGTTCTTAGGATACTCTCTCCAGTAATTGAGACTTATTTAGGGCTCATTTCTGCAAATGTATATGATGCTAGAAGCTAGTGCTTTGCTTTGCAACATGCTAAAGTTGTAAAGAATCATTTTAAAGGGTGAAATGGGACAAAGAGTGTAGAACAAAAGAACAAATCTGAGTGTATATTATGCTGGTAATGACCAGTATAAACCCTACCTTTGATGTAGTGGGAGGCTGTATATGGAAAAATAAATAAATCCTACAGACAAGCAGAGAAAGATCTACTTAGATAATAATGGATTCAGATAGAGTGTCTGCTGTTTGAATGAGAATTCTTGAAGAAGCCCCTTTTAATGGGGTGTAGGACTTTAGTGAAGATATTTTGTAGAAACCTGTTGAGCAGTATATTCTCAGGAGGCTATTGTTGTGGTCCGCCAGCAGCCTGCTGACCTGGCAGTGGAGTCGGACAGTGAGGAGGCTGGGGAGGACAATGGACCAGTCCTGGAGTTAGGGGAAGGCCCGGACAAGAGCTCTGCATTGGAGGCAGAGATGGGGCCAGGGCCATCTGGGAGAAATGTGTGGACTCCGGAGCCTCCAGAGGCGGACAGCAGAGAGGTAGACGAACAGGAGGAGTCTGTTCCTACTGCATACATGAGAAGAGCTGCCAGAAGGCAAGAGCAGCTAAAGCAAAAAGGACAACTCGGGAGTAAGGCCAGAAAATGATTGGCCACTCCCATAAGGCTTAAAAGAGCAGCAATGAACCCTGTTGGGTTCTTTGTAGAAAAGCAACGTTGATTCCAGTGTTTCTTGTCAGCATCTCTTGAACTTTGTGGGGGTTTTGCCAAGAAAAGCCTTTGGCAGGTTGCCAAAGACAGCAAAGGTTAACAGACCTAAGGACTGTTTAGGAAGAATTTATTTTGGACTAAGCTGAGAATGAATTAATTCTCAACTGTTCTAATAAAATAAGTTTGTTCAGGACGGAATTGTGTTTGGTAATCACTACTTGGGCTTTGGTCACAACAGCTTTTTCCTATAAAGGACAGGTGGCTTGTACTCAGTTTTAAGTGATTGCCAATTTCACTATTGGCCAATTGAATTTTTCCAAATTTTGGGGTAACAGAAGATGAGTAATAGTCATAGGCTTGGAGAGCAGAATGTCTTTAGGCTTTACACATCTTCATATGTCTCCATTTCACATTATCTCTAAGGTTCTTCATGGAGCAGAACAACCGAATATTTCAGACATTGATGGAGATATCAGCCAGCCAGGACAAGACATTGACAGCTGACCATGCCCGTGGAATGGGCTTGGATCCTCAAGGCGACCGTAGCTTCCTCATGGACCTCCTGGAAGTTTATGGCATTGATGTCATGCTGGTCATTGATAATCCTTGTTGTACTTAGAAGTGGTGGGTGCTGGAAGGGTGAGAGAAGCAGAATTCACACGTGAGTGGATGGCAACAACGGTTAAAGACCACAGGATGAACTGGTGGAACTTGCCACAATTCATATCGTGAAGTATTGCCTTGTATTTAAGGGAGCACTCTGCAGGAAGTGTTATTTATTTTTATCCTGTTAAGAATTGTTTTCAAATGGATCTCAAAGAAGAGACCATTCTTTCCTACCCACAATAGATTGGCCAACCACACTTTCTGTAAGTTCTGTAAAAAGGAATATAGTCTGCTTCATGATCTTCTACCCCACCTGCTTCTAAACAACCCAGCACAGAGTTATTTTGAGAGAAGACATCGTATCTATTGGCTGGGAATTTGGATGGGTGGATGTGAAAAGCACTTTATTCTCTGGGGACCAATGTGAATTTTTCACGCTGCTAGAGCCTTCCTAACATGCTGTAGGTGATAGACCTTCCAAATCCAAAAACTCTTAAAAGACATTTTTTTTGTTTTCTTGTGACATAATTCTGCTTCCTTACTTTATGCATGTAGAGACATGTATCTCCATATGAAGATTCAGTTAAATTAGCATATTTTTTTTTGCCTTGGCAGAAGGAAGATAAGTGATGGGGGCAGCTTTTTCTCCCATTACATCAAAAGTAATATTTTTTTTTAAAAAAAACACACTTTTTCTTTACAAAACAATTGGGAGAACACCTTTTTTAAATCCTAGCTTTGTTACTGTTTCTTGAATATTTTGAGAAAAAGATCTTGCTTTATCAGCTGAGGCACAGTAACTTCATATCTCAATCGCTGCATTCCCCAAAGCAGTTTAAAGAATTTTGAGACTGGATTTACCCTGCCTGCACTATTCGTTTCTCATACTTGTAATTACAATGAGCCTCTTTACCATCTGTATAATTTGATATGTATTATTTTTGGCATAGTGGTGGTTTAGATACGCTGGAATTTTGTTCTGTTACACTACAGAGTATTTAGGATTCTAATAGGACCCCAAGCCTATATTTGTGAGTAATAATAGGGTAATACTAAGATTAGAAAAAAATTAGCGAGGAGTGATGATTATTCCAGTGCCTTATGCCCTTAATGATGGATACCATGGACTAGCCATCATCAAGAGTACATATAAAATTTTTGAGAGCCTGATCTGTTTCTTTAACTTCTGGCTGAAAATTAAGCTTATGGTTCTTGGGCTCTTCATCTAGCTTTGCTAGATGAGGAACTCTGGGAGTTGAAGTCCAGAAGTCTTAAAGTTGCCAAGGTTGGAGACCCCTGGGCTAGAATACTCACCTGGTGGCCTCAGGTTCTCCACCTGTTCTCCCTTGCTTAGTCATTCCAGCTGTTGTCTATTAGGAATGTTACGGCACTCTTATTATTTTCCTTCTCGTGGCAGAAGCTGTGGTGCTCTCATCAAGGCCTCCTTCCAGATCAGGGGTCTCCAACCTTGGCAACTTTAAGCCTGGCAGACTTCAACTCCCAGAATTCCCCAGCCAACTTTGCTGGCTAGGGGGTTCTGGGAGTTGAAGTTCGCCAGGCTTAAAGTTGCCAAGGTTGGAGACCCCTGTTCCAGATCACTGAGGGAAGTGAAGATCATCAGAGTTGGTGGCTGGTCTAGTTGTTAGCACTGACATTTTTATTAAACTCCAGTTAGACTTGATTAGTTGCCTATTACTGTAGTGTGGCATCTGATTTTTTTTTCCTCACATAGACTGAATTTTATTGCTCTTTTAAAATAGATGGTTTTGATATGTAGAGTCCCTTTTTGCTTTGGAAAGAGAGTTGGATTGACTAGATCAGGGGTGTCAAACTCAATTTCATTAAGGGCCGCATCAGGATTCCGTTTGACCTCAGGGTGTGTGTGTGTGTGTGTGTGTGTGTGTGTGTGTGTTAACCTAAATTGGTTAGAGGGGTGTGTGGCCAGGGGGCATGGCCAAGGTGGGCATGGCCAGCTCAACATCACTCATCAAGGCTCCATTTTCACTGGCAGAGAGCTGCAGGAGGCTGTTGCGGCTGAAAATGGATTCATGATTTATGCAAGCTGCTATATTTAACAAATTGCTTTCTTGCTTTTTTTTTAATGAATAGTTATCTTCTGATATTTTGCTGCATAGCTCAACCTATTTTAGAGAGTGATAGTTGGAACTAAAAAAGCAAGAATATTAAGAATAGGTTGGATGGGTGGATTCAACTAAAGAATCCACAGGGCACCATCACCTTGTCCAATATGGAAGGAAAATCTTCATTCGATATCTTAAGCCTTTTTCCTACCTCATATTTGTCTTGTCTACAGGGGGTGGGTCTTCCTCTATATGGATTGAAATAACTTATTTTATAGAATGAAAGGAAAGAATCGGAAGGCATTAAACTGTTCGTTAAGCAAACGATTCTCAGTAATTAGATGTTAAATTGAGCCCCTTGGTATCCTTTGTTGTTGTATATGGGGTTTGTACATGAACAAGCTTTTAAACTGGTATTTTTGCTTCTTGTTTTGCTAAGCTGCCACAGAGTATATGCCACATGAATGCTTGGAGATAAGGAGGTTCCGAATGAGAATCCTGTAAATCAGGATTGTCAGAAATGGGCCTATTGGCCTGAAGAATTTCTATACTTGTATAAATTGCCAGGACTGAGAAATATCAGTCGATTACCCATGGTAAAGAGAATAGAAGCCATGAAACTGTGCTGAACCAGTGCTTCTGGTTCATGTTACACCCTAAAACAAGTGACTAAGATGCTGAGCTTGTCAATCGAAAGGTCGGCAGTTCAGCAGTTCGAATCCCTAGTGCCACGTAACGGGGTGAGCTCCCGTTACTTGTCCCAGCTTCTGCCAACCTAGCAGTTTGAAAGCACGTAAAAAATGGAAGTAGAGAAATAGGGACCACCTTTGGTGGGAAGGTAACAGCTTTCTGTGCACCTTTGGCATTTAGTTGTGCCGGCCACATGACCACGGAGACGTCTTCAGACAGCACTGGCTCTTCGGCTTTGAAATGGAGATGAGAACCGCCCCCTAGAGTCCAGAACAATTAGCACGCATGTGCGAGGGGAACCTTTACCTTTTACCTTTAAGACTGTGTTGTCCATCAACACCTGCAATGAATAGATGTAAATCTCAGATATGGAACACATCAGAGCAATTTAAACTGGCTCTCTAGCTCTGTTGATATTAGCCTGATGGATAGAAATTCAGCCGAAAATTTGTTGGGCATGCTAGGAAAAGCTTCACTATTTAAACATTGAATGAAATGGGTTATTGCTAGTAAAGATAGAGCAGCTGGGCTTAGCAAAAAAAAAAATGTTGGCAAGATGTAGGGACAGAATTGGGTGTGATTGTCATAACCATCTGTCATATGCTACATCTTACTTACTGGGCACCTTTATAATCTATTTGTCCAGCTGTTAAATGGGACGCAGAAGAACATCTCATCCTACAGGGTATGTTTTATTTCCCTGCTTTGAAAGCACAAGCAGGTTCCTGTTCCAAGGGATATAAATATTTGATCATTTTCCCTGCTTAAAGAGGCAGTGTTTCATTCCTCTGCTGCTGCTTCCCAAGCCCTGTTTTCGTTGGCAGAGGGTTGCAGGAAGCTGTCGCAAAGGCAAGACTGCGGAAAAGCAGAAAAACCTTTGAAATTGTGGCAAAAAGAGTGGGCTTGTTAAAATAAATAGAGGAAAGGTGCGACTTTTCTTAACCTGCTGTCTGCTTACCAAATAGCACATTGGGTCTTGCACACCCGAAGGGCTGCAGGTGAATATGGCTAATTAAATGGGAAAAAGTTACTAATGAAGGCATAGGGCCCTTAATGGAAATATCTATTTTCTCTGTAATTCCTTTCTCCTTTGCTTTCTGGCAGCCTAACTGGCCACGGTAGTAGGATATGCAGGGGCATTCTGGATATGGATGAGAGATTTCCAATGCAACGAAATGATTGCCAAATTTAATAAGTACAAGGCACAGTATTTATTGCCTGATTTAGTTTGCAAATATTTAGCTACCCTTTTATGAGGAAACAGAGAAGTGAGCATGAAGCATGCAGGAGTTCTACCTGCTGCTGAGATTTCTTTCAAGGTTCTTGCGGCATTGACATTCTGCTCATGATATACAATCCTGTAATTTGGAGGGCTCCAAATCACTTTGAAATACTACAGATCAGGGGTGTCAAACTCGATTTCATTGAGGGCCACATCAGGGTTATGTTTGACCTCGGGGGAGCCGAGGTAGGTATGGTCAGGGTGGGTGTGGCCAGCTCAACTCGTGTCGGGGGCACCTGTGGTGGCCCGAGTCCTCTGCCAGCGAAAATGCGCTCCCGAGCTCTGTTTTCGGTTATGATGGCCTCCTGCAACCCTCTGCCAGTGAAAACAGAGCTTGGAAGCCCATTTTCACTGGCAGAAACACCCCGGGCCGGTCCTTCGCTGTTTCCAGAACGGCCCCATGGGCCAGATCTAAGTACCCTGTGGGCCAGATCTGGCCCCCAGGCTTTGAGTTTGGCACCCGCTATAGATCTTTAGGTAGAGATGAGTAACTTATGGCCTGCACATTGTCTCCCTTCTCTCTGTGACAGTTTATAAATGTCCAATAGTAGAATAGCCAATTTTCAGTGAAACAATTGATTTCTTTATTGAAACTTAAAAAAAAAATCAGTCTGAAATTTTGCTACTGAATTTTTAGTCTGAATTTTGTCACGTTTCAAGCTTTTTGGGTCTTTTGGTGGTTCAGGATAGAAATGGAAAAAAGGTGATCTCCCCGAGATACCGTTTCCATTCTATTCTTTTTTAAAAAAACTTGAAGTAAGCAAACAAAAAGTCAACTAAATGATGATTTTGATCAGATGAGGAGTTTGGGTTGTGGCTCACGCCTCAAAGGTTGCACATCCTGCGCCACGGCCTTTCCCTAAAGGCTATTGCAAGGGGGGAAATTAGTTAAAGATATCCTTTATACAGTGGCGGGATTCAAATTTTTTTACTACTGGTTCTGTAGGAGTGGCTTGGTGGGTGTGGCCAGGGGTGTGTGATAGGTAGCACTCGGCCTCCTATATCCTCCTGGGAGCAAGAATGGGCCGTGGGGGGGATGCGCTGCCCCCCCACGCCCCATTTCGGGCCTAGTAGGCCTCCCTGAAGCCACCTGGGAGCCAAAATGGTGCGTGGGGGGACTTCTGGAAGGGGTGTGGCCAGCCAGTAATTTAACTACCACCACTGCTAAACCGGTTAAATCCCACCACTGCCTTTATAGAATTTTTCAGCCATGGTTAATACAGTATTAGTCTTGGGAGGAGCAGTACAATATTTGCATATGAGTTTTTGAATTACCCTGTGGAAATGAACTCTCTTGGTTTTGAAAGAAGGAACAGTCTGATCTTGGATGTGTAACGTTGTGCCTGTCTTCGCTTTTACCTGCCTTCCTTATGAGTTCAGGAACAGTGTCCACAGGAAATGTTGGAATCCACAGGAAATGTTGGAATTATATTTGCCAGATCCTATTTGCACAAACCAACTGTGTCAATTCAGTTTCTTCAACTTACGATCTTAATATTTGTTCCTGTGCCCACATTTAGGAAAACTTGGTCAGGTTGCACCTCCAGCATTATACCATGGCATAATGAATTCACTGTAGACTGAACTAGATGGGCCTCCATCTAATCAAATACAGCTTGGAAATGCTGCTTTCATCTTGAATGCAACAATTGAAAAGAATTCATAAGAGCAGGTTGCCTAGTGATGATTAATGTGGTTCAAATTCCTTTTAACTTGAAAAGGCCTTCCTTGGGCAAAGCTTGGGGGATGGGGTGAGACAAAGCGTTATTTTCACTGTTTTGTGCCCATTGTACATTGAGCTGTGCAATGGGGAGGGGTCTTTCCCTCCGATTTAATGTTTGTGTCTTTTTGCAAACACTGGAATTCTGCCACACCAACTTGATGCTTCCTATTCTACACTGATTTGCCTATATAAGCAGAGTTCTGTTTTGCCTACCTAAGCATAGGCCCTTAGAGAATGAATTTGATGTTTATATACAGATACAGCTGATGAATGGCTGACGTTCCCTCTACTGTACAGAATTAAAGGTGCATTTAGGCTTAAATACTGATTAAGATATCTTAGGTAGAAATTACTATTTAATACAGAATGTACAAGATGCACTCTCTTGCCTATGATATCAAGTTCTTCATTTTTTTCCCAGCCTTTCATTTAATAGCATTTAATAGTTGTAGGACATTTTGGTACTGAGCTATTTTGAAAAACGAGCATTTGGGTCATAATCACTTTTGAGTACCCATTTTACATAATCCATATGTGTATTATTATAAATGTATTTCCTAGCACGGGACAGTTCGCACACACAGGTAGATTGACAACATTAGCAAGTGAATTTATTGATTCATCCTTAAAACCACACCCTATGTTGCTTGATATGACTTGCAGGGAACGCAAAAGCTTGGCTCATTTCACCCATGGAAATCAAAGGCGAACCAAGCTGTCATTGCTAGCTATGAAAACATAATTGGTGGATTTGTTTATAAGGGTCATATTCACTATGTGGAACAAACAGTGAAATTTGAATACTGTATGTCTGCCTCCTTGATCTAAATGACAAAGGGAATCAGGTACAACCAGAGAATTGTGGATTGCTTAGGAAACTTATTTAATATGATAAGGTTGCAGTGGCTTCTACCTATCTTTTTCAAAGAAGTTTGCTGCTTCTATCTGAAAAGTGGACCTGGCACTTCTTCAATTAGCAATTCTGCTCATTGCTAACCGAGTGAATTCCTGTACTACTCAGAAGATACTGTTGGCGACACAGGACGGAAAATAAAAAGTTGCCAGCCCTTTCCCTAGTAGAGTTAAGATGCTCAAAGAAATGCCAGCGGGAGCTTCCAACATTATTTTGCTAACAACTTGGGAGGACCTAAAAATCCTAATTTGGGTGCTTTTTTTTTGTTGACATAGAGATTGGGTAGTTTTTAGGGGGTGGGGAAATGGGTGCCTCAACCTTGCAGACCTTTCTGGTACACCTCTTTTTGCTAACTTCCTCCGTCCCCCGTTATTGGGGGTGATTTAAGGAATTAAGTGGGTGCCTTAAATCTTTGCAAGGCTTAAACAACAAAAGAGCAATGACATATCTCTGGCCATCGTTTTCATCATGCCACCGTTAGGCTAAGAAGGTTCCAATACATCTCCACCATTAGCTGTGTGAATTTAAGATTTGATTTAGGCACTATCCAATTTTTTCCCCCTTAAAAAGGAAAAATAACATTTGGAGTATTGGTGGGTGGATCCTTTCGTGCTTCTATGAGAGAACATGTATAACTTGTTGCATAATAACTGTAATATTCCCACCAGTTTTCAATTAACTCTAGTGTATAAACTTTGTTTTGAAAACATGTTATGAGTGAATATGACTTGATGGGCAGCTAGGATCTCTTCATTAACTTGTGACTAAGCACTTTTCTTTAAACTATACCAGTGGCTTCTTTCCGTAAGAGCGAAAGCACTTACCTTTGTGGATTTCATTGCTAATGTAGAACCCCAAAAGGACTTGTGTACATATATAATGGTCTTTTTTTACTGTATTAAAACTCACTTTTAACACAGGTATCATTTGTGCTGGCTGATTATTTAAAACAGCTTTTTTTTTCCTGTAGTTTTTTTTTATTTTATAGAAAACAAACATACAATACATAATCAGTCATTCAGTGTATCATTTGAGTACATCTTTCGTGTCTTCTTCTTATTCCTCCAATATTTATCATTTCCTACTATTATCAATTATTGTAACATTTCTTCCACATTTCTTGCTTTACTATTAATACATTTATCTATCTTCTTCACTTTCTTTCTTCTTTATTTATTATCTTCTTCATTCTCTTCTTCACTTATTATTTAAAACAGATTGATGGGTCATGTGAAAATTCATAACTCAGTATTTGCTCTCCCTCTGCCCCTTGTGGGACTTGTTGATGATAGAGTATAATTGTCATATCCATAGATATTAGCAGTTATATTCACAGGGGTTTTTTTATGGACAGCACATTGATTTCTAGAGTTGTGCAAGAACCTCAAACTCAAAACAAATTAACCTAGAATAGTTCATTAATACAGTCCAAGCATGCAATGTTTTAACACTGAAGAAGAAAACCTGTATTTTTTTTTTAATGTTGTACCCTTGGAAGCAATGAAAAGTCAAAGTTACCCACTTTCAACCTTTTTTCATCATTATCTACAAATCGAGGTTGGGCGATATTCCATGTTGAGTATTATGTATTGTCTTAGCGGGAAATAAAAATAGGCACAGGACAGTTGTTTTCATATTTAATTAAAAAATAGCAAACAAAGGAATAATTAAGCATGTATTTTTCAACGCCAGCTCTCAATCAAAAAGGCAATACTTAGTAATGGGTTTACTTCAGTCCAGCTCATGAACGACTTCAATGCAGAAATACACTTTTCCAGCTATCAATTTATATCTTTTTAATGTTCATGTACAGTACACACACACACACATTTGGCCTTGTCTTTAAAGTTCAGCAGATGAATAAAGCAACATGTTTAGTATTTGGTAACTTGAAGACTGAATAGCAAAATAACTATAATGCACTCCTGCTGTGCATTATTTTGTATTTGGCAATCTGTCTATAAAAGACAGCATAAAAGGCAAAGAACAGATGGGTGACAGCATTGTTACAACCTAACGTCTCAAAACAAACCATTAAAAGTGGAAAATAAACTTCCCTAACAGGTAAACAGAAAGATAATTCCCTCAACTAGCTCCACCCAGTGGCAACAGGAAAATTAACCAGTTTTATTTATTAGTGCACTGAGTCTACCTGGCTGACGAGGTATTTTTTGAAAAAGAAACCTAGCTGTGTGGTCTATAAAGACATCCAAAACATGAAGTAAACTGCTTCATTTTGTTCTTTCTGCAAACAAAACTCCAGAAGACTGTTATTCCAAACTCAGGTGGCTCATGTGCCAAAAAAACCTGTGCTTCGTTAAATATTAAGTGTCAGAAATCAGCTTGATGGAAGTAGCGATTATGGGTCTTTTGCATGCAAGAAGTTCCAGATTTGATCTTTTTTGCATCCTTCCTCTTGTAGAATAAGAGTAGGATAATATGTGCTTAATACCAGAGACAGGCTGCCAGTCAAGCTGCAGGATTCTGATCTAATTTTTATTTATTTATTTATTTATTTGATTTTTATACCGCCCTTCTCCCGAAGGACTCAGGGCGGTGTACAGGCTCACTGATCAGTTATTAGTGATTATATTTTAGATACTTTTCTCTGAGACACCTCTTAATTTTTAGTTACTTTTCTAAACATAAGCATAACACCGATGGGCTGCCCATACCTCAAGTATTGAAATGGGAAAAGAAGCAACATGAGGGAAAAACAGGAGCATGTTCAATGAGCTGAAAGTACATATGTACCAGGTATACAAATAGAAGTTTATACCAAAAGCGTTTTAAGAAAACACTTGCCACAGAGATATTTGGGAAGTCGTTTTTTGTGAAATAACTGGAACCGGACGAAAAGAGAAAACAAAATGTTTCCACCTTAGTTCTTCCTCAATTTCTGACTTGCATAAGTTTGAAAAAGGAAGGCTTTCATCATAACTGAAGGAAAGCTGTGCAGGCTTCAGATGCAGTTCGTTAAACAGTTCGGGCAGTCATCCAAGTCAACCTTTTGATAACAATACACCTTGAACCAGCTGCTTTGATTATGATATACCTTGGAGCATTACTTTTTTCCTGGCATCGCAGAAGAAATGGAGTTTCCTGGGCAACAGCTTCACCTCCACTGTCATTGCTTCATGCTCTTCATTGTCTATAGCTAAGGAGCCTTCTGTATCCTGCAGACACGAAAAGATCAAGAGATTTTCACACAACAGGACAACAAAGCAGACATGCTGCCTCGAGCTACATCTTGACAGATGTTCTCTTTAGAATTCTGCAGCACCACTGCATGCAGTGAAGATCCGACATTGATGTCCCAAATGTGGTAATGTCCCCAATTACAGTTCAGTTGTATTGCCAGGGATCTAAACATTTTGTTGGCTGAGATTTTGTTAGCCAATAGGTATCTGGGTCTGTGTTTCACTGTACACTACTGTTTTCTTAATCATGGTGTGTTGAGTAAGCCAAAATTTGGCTGGGTTTACATGACATTGTATGCCAAAACCCAAATACTTTTCATTAAGACTTTGTGCGATATAGTACCCAGTCAGTGAGACAAAAAAAAAATTATGCAAGGATGATAATTGCCCAATATACCTGTGGTATAGTGGCACAGTGGTTAGAATGCAGTACTGCAGGCTAGCTCTGCCGACTGCCAGCAGTTTGATGCTTAACTGGCTCGAGGTTGGCTCAGCCTTTCATCCTTCTGAAGTTGGTAAAATGAGGACCCAGATTGTTGGGGGCAATATGCTGATTCTGTAAACTGCTTAGAGAAGGCTGTAAGGCACTATGAAACAGTATATAAGTCTAAGTGCTGTTGCTATTGTTATATCTTTGTGACTACATATAGTCTAATGGAAAACTCTTGCTAATACAATTGTCTGCTTAGAAATCCTTCAAAACTAACCTTACCATCTTGCATATATAGAAATCATGGTAAAAGGGTCAAATTGGAGGTAGAGTCCATTGGCATTATATTAGACACATTTGTATATACATGAAAGTGTAGTTAACCAATAGCAAGAATATGAACGCTGGTCAATCAGACTATGTCAGTCCACAGTGACATGAGAATCTGCGTCAAAGCTCACTTAAGCAAAACTCATCTATCTATTCCATCTCTTTACACAGAAAGAAGACAAGCCACCACTCTCTCCAATATGGGAGAGAATAGAAGCAGCTCAGTGGGCAGCACAGCATTTGATTTCTCACCTCTGGAAGCTTCAAAACACATCTGCTAGCCTGGAGACATTGACTTCCTTCAGGACACAAGTGTGGGTCCTTCATCTTTTGGCTTCTGTGCAAAACAAGATAAGAGGAACACAGGAAAATATTTATGCGTATCATTTAAAGTATGAGCAAAAAAAAAAGGTAAAGGGAGCTGGAAAAAACTTCAGAAGCAAATAGTAAATAACAGCAGCCCTTGTTAAGATCAAATAAAGTTTACAATTGTACATTATACTACATAACAGTGTAACATTATTTTTACATGACCCATTCTTTCAAAGACTTGAAGCATTATGTTCACACATGTCAGGGAGACAAATTGCTTCTAAGGAGTTTCATGCCTGTAAAATTTGAACTTAATCTGTGCGATCCAAGGACAGAACTTGAGCTATATAAATACCGCTAACTCTTGATTTATTTATTTTTTGTAGTGCATTCTTGTCCAGTGAATAAATTAGTCCTGGGAATTGCTACAACTGGTGCATGAGCCTTGAGGTTTCTGCATGCAGACTTACACTGAAGTTTCAGTCCAATGTATTTTGGATGGGTTTAGCATTTAAAGAGTTCTGCCCTTTAAATGAGCTGAACCTTATAGTTCATATGCAGAGTTCATATATCCCTTAAAATTAAAAAGTTGGGGTCAAAACTTTTTTTCCTCAGACATAGATGCAAATATCCTTTAAAAAGCTTTCGGCTTTTTTAGTTGTATTTACATTTCAGAATTGTACCTACCTTGTTGCTCTACTGCTGAATATTTTTAATGAGGAGGTTCTGGATAATCAAGGCAAAACATTGACTTCCACTTTATTCTTACCCACAATTTACCATATGATTTGTATTCAAAGATACCGTCTTACATGAGTGCAGGAACGCATACAAAAATAAAATAGCTTCTTATATAAAACGTTTACCTAAGCACTACATTTTCATGATGTTATTTGGCTGGCGTTGCTTCTAGCTTGACCTTTTTCTGTCTTTGCTTAATTGCTTCTATGTGTGAGCACCCCATTCAGCCTCATTACCTGCTCAGACAGCTGGTGAACCAGCTGTGATGCAACTGAACCCATCAAGGCTACGTGAACAGATTAAAAAAGTGGTTCCCACAGGGGAAACTCTCACGCGCTCACTTGACTCCACGCTTCAAAACTGTCCTTGCTAAAGAAGGCTCTTCAGAAGGGGTTTGGTGGGGGTAGCATTGTTGGAACTGGAAGATAAGGCAAGGAAGTCCACCTCCAGGAGTCCCATACTTGGACCCTATTTCTGTAAAAACTAGGAAGAGCGGACAATTTTTAAATTATAGGGTGTCCTCAAAGGCCTATACGGGCTTTTGTTTATTTGTTTATTGCTTAGCTCTACAAGTGTTTCTGTGTGTACATATACTCTGTGTGTGTGTGTGTGTATTTGTTTTCTGAGGTTTTCGCGGGTGTTTGTATGTAGGTCTTTGGTTATTCGGGTTTTCTCCCGCGTAAAATTGGAAGTGTCTTGGCGACATTTCAACGAAGTCTCATTCGTCATCTTCAGGCTTCAGCTTCGTGCTTCTGGGAGCACTTCTGGTGCTTTTGCTCCCAGAAGCACGAAGCTGAAGCCTGAAGATGACGAATGAGACTTTGTCGAAACGTCGCCAAGACACTTCCAATTTTACATGGGAGAAAACCCGAATAACCAAAGACCTACATATATATATATATATATATATATATATATATATATATATATATATATATATATAGGTCTTTGGTTGTTCGGGTTTTCTCCCGTGTAAAATTGGAAGTGTCTTGGCGACGTTTCGACGAAGTCTCATTCGACAAACCAACAGAAGAATAAGTGCACGCATTGAAGAACACAAGAACTCATTCAAAAAAGAGGAACCAACTTCTTCCCTGGTCCAACACTTTAAAGTCACAGGACATGATATTGACTTTAAAAAGACCAGAACTATCGCCAAAACTGAACACTTTAACAACAGAATAATCAGAGAAGCCATTGAGATAGAAAAACGCCCACACAGCATGAACAAACGAGATGACACCTCCCGCCTACCAGCCATTTGGAAACCCGCTCTTATTGACAAACGAGTCCCTAACACGAGGAATGACACCAGACCCACACTCACAAGGTCCACACAGGATGTCACCACCGCACATCCACCCAGAAAGCAGACCCAAACCCACACTGATCATGAAGCACGACCAAGGACCAGAAGCCAGACCGCAGCTGCAACATTAGCCATTTCAAACCCCTCCAATCCATTCATGCAGCAGACTGACACCCACTATGAAGATGTAGCACGACCACAAAGCCAAACAACAGCTATGCAGCTCACCAGCTCAAATCCCCCTGCAGCACAGACTAGACTGAGCACAACCAAGCCCCCACCAACACAGGACACACCCCCAGCCAATCAGAGCACAGAAAACCCCCCATCCAATCAGAGCACAGCCAAGCTCCCACCCAATCAGTTCAAACCCCCACTAGCAGTTAAAAGGAAGAAACAGCTGCGATCACACATTGCTCCCAGAAGCACGAAGCTGAAGCCTGAAGATGACGAATGAGACTTCGTCGAAACGTCGCCAAGACACTTCCAATTTTACACGGGAGAAAACACGAACAACCAAAGACCTATATACAAACACCCGTGAAAACCTCAGAAAACAAATATATATATATATATATATATATATATATATGTCTTTGGTTATTCGGGTTTTCTCCCACGTAAAATTACAGTTAAAAGGGAAGAAACAGCTGCAATCACACATTGCTCCCAGAAGCACGAAGCTGAAGCCTAAAGATGACGAATGAGACTTTGTCGAAACGTCGCCAAGACACTTCCAATTTTACGCGGGAGAAAACCCGAATAACCAAGGACCTACATATATATATATATATACACATTCATCTATACATTCATCTATACATTCATCCATCCACACTGTACACACACACACGGTCCTCAAATTACAACTACAAATGCGCCCAAAATTTCTGTTGCTAAGTGAGACACTTGCTAAGTGAAATTTGCCTCATATTATGACCTCTCCTGCCACAGTTGTTAAGTGAATCACTGCAGTTATTAAGTTAGTCATACGGTAAGTCAGTGAATCTGGCTTTGACTTTGCTTGTCAGAAGATCGAAAAAATTGATCACATGACCTCTAGACTCTGCCACAGTTAGGAATCAATTGCCAAGCGGCTGAATTCTGATCATGTGACCATGGGGATGCTGCAATGGTCATAAGCCACTTTTTTCAGTGCTGTTGTAATTTCAAATGCCAGCACCTTAACCACTGCATTTTAACCTCTTCATCACTGTCGAAGTTACTTGATAACTACAACTATTTATCATTAGACAGGAACACACTATTTAAGGTACCCCCGTGGATATTATTAACACCCACTATTTCTAAGCTTTGATAACTGCTGTATTTCTCTTATTTTTGCTCTTTGCCTTCCAAGGGAGCCTTGTGTTACATTTCAGATTGGAAATAGAATGAAATAATGAAAGTATATATTATGTTCCAAATAGGCGGGACATACTGCATTGTTGTCACCAGTTTAAGTTTGGGCTATTCCGATTTGTTGCCTTTCAGATATATTGGACTAGCTGGATAACCGTGCTTCGTTACGAAACAATGTGATTGAGTGTGATAACTTGACACTTAAAGCCTGAAACTTAATGTAGAATGTGTAACTCCGTAGCATCAGAGCCTGTTAATATAAGGCAACTGGAAGTTGGGGAATAGAGGGGGAGTGGGAGTAGAATGTCGCAGGCCAAATGAGTTACGCACTGGCCATGCCCATGCCCAGTTTAGCAAAGGGGATGGGAGCGTGTTAATATAAGGCAACTGGCAGTTGGGACAGAGTTCTTTTCAAATAGGGAGGGGGAGTAGAATGTCTAGCTCCTTAGCATCAGAGCGTGTGAATATAATACTGTATATGAAATACTAATGATCTGATGGTCATTTCGAAAAATCCTTTCTTAACATGCACCTAGAAGCCAAGAGGAACATACGTGACAAATTTCAAGTTTGTACGTTGTACCATTCTGGAGATTTTGTGATGAGTGAGTGGTATTTGGCTTTTATATATATATAGATTACAAGGTCTGTTGCTTTCAGAAAGCTTGATGCTGAGAGCGAGAGGGGCATTATACTTCAACAGATCTGGAAAAATGAGAAGCTGGAGAAGTAGGACTGGGGTTCTCAGTGAGCACCAGCTATAAAAATTCACTAGCTACTTTTGGCCAATATCTCTCAGTCTAATCCACTTCATTTATAGTAAGGATAAAAATGAAGGTGGAAGTACTACTAAGAGCCCTGGTGGCTCAGTGGTTAGAATGCAGCATTGCAGGCTAATTCAGCTCACTGCCAGGAGTTCAATCCTCACCGGCTCAAGCCTTCCATCCTTCCGAGGTTTGTAAAATAAGGACCTAGATTGTTGGGTACAATATGCTGACTCTGTAAACCACTTAGAGAGGGCAGGAAAGCACTATGAAGCCGTGCAGAAGTACTATTGCTCTTGCTATTATGTACACCCATGTACCCTGGACTTGCAAATAAAGAAGGAACTGGAGAATTTTTAGGAAGGAACTTGCAAGATTCCGTTATTCCACCCTAAGATAAGAAAATTTATGGCATCCTTGACCTTGTCATGTCAGTTCCTTGACCTTGCCCACCTAAAAGGAGTGATACCTAGAGCTTCTGGGGAAGATGTGCTATAAATCTAACAAATAATAAAGAAATCTGTTATTGCACTGAATTTTGGTATGATAGAAAACTCCAGAATCTTTTCTTTAGTTTGAATCACTCTTTGAAATAAAAATTTCTTATTAATATTCACAGAGCAAAGAAATAAACGAAATTTAGGGCTATGGTAAGGTAGATAAGGATAGGTTTTCTAATACTCACCCTCTTTTTACATAGTCTCCCCTACTGATTGCATCTGGTTCAATACAAATATTCATGAAGTCTTCTTCACGCTGAAACAAGTATTTCCAAAAGAGAGATGTTAGTACTAACATCCTAGCATCTCACAAATTATTCCAGGCATATTTCTGAAAAATATTTGCTTTTTCCTATGAGAAGGTAGCCTAACATCTACTCATGTATGGATAAAAAAGACAGTCAGCTACTAAACACAGCAGAAACTGTGGAAGGAATTTAAATAAACAGGTTAAAGACAAAAGTGAAAAGCGATTGCCTAAAATCAAGAAAGAGGAAAGCAAATCTGAACAAACCATTAAATTTGAAGAGAGGCAAAGCCATAAAGACAAAGCTCTCAGAAATGAATTTAACAAAAAAAATGATGTTAGATGTTAGAAGAGACGAGAAGCTGTATTACAGCAACATCTATAAAGACATCAAAAATGAAAACACTGAAAAAAAGGGAAACTCTTCCAAAAAATCACAGAATTCAGGACAAGATTCCAACCTTGAATTGGTATTCCAAGAACGCCCCTAGACAGATGGGAACTCATTCAGAGAAGATGAAACAAGATGTACAGTAGAAAAGTCAACATTCAAGATATCTTAGAAGATAGTCCCTATTTTTTAAGAAATCTATTAATAGATTATGTTACTAAGTCAGAAGGCTAGTTATTGATGGAATATTTACAAAAATATGGCAAGCAACAGATAAATCTGTAAAGTTGTAACAAAACTTCTAGCAAATATGGAGAATGATATAGTAATCAACACACTGGAAGATAACATTCTATATACCATATAGCGCCCTGGTGCGGCAGTGGCTAATTCAGTTCGATCCTGACTGGCTCAAGGTTGACTCAGCCTTCCATCCTTCTGAGGTCAGTAAAATGAAGACCCAGATTGCTGGGGGCAAGAGGCTGACTCTGTAAACCGCTTAGAGAGGGCTGTAAAGCACCCTGAAGCAATATATAGCTATTGCTATATCAAAGAAAGATGACATAACAGTATGCAAAATGTTGTACAACAGCCTCTGGTGGCTCAGACTGCTAAGTCTGTCTGTTATTAACACAGCTGCTTGCAATTACTGCAGGTTCAAGTCCCACCAGGCCCAAGGTTGACTCAGCCTTCCATCCGTTATAAGGTAGGTAAAATGAGGACCCAGATTGTTGGGGGTAATAAGTTGATTTTGTATATAATATACAAATGAATGAAGACTATTGCTAACATAGTGTAAGCTGCCCTGAGTCTTCGGAGAAGGGCGGGATATAAATGCAAATTAAAAAAAAAAATTCACATGCTAACAAAATAATACTTGGGATCACCAAACAGAGGTTAGAGCCCTACATGGAAAGAGTGGTGCCAGATATTCAACTTGCTTTTGAAAAGGTCAAGAACATAAGATATTATTGCTGAGGAATGCTGGATAACTGAAAAAGTCAAAGACTGCCAAAAAGAAATTGATATGTGCTTCATTGATGATATAGCCTTTTGATTGTGTCAATCACGTCAAACTGACATGCACTTAGAAAAATAGGGATCCCAGAACATCTTACTGGCCTTATATGAAAACTATACACAGGTCAGGAAGGCGAAGTCCGGATGGAACATGACAAAATAGAATGGTTTCATATTTGCAAAAGAATGAAAAAAGACTGTATCCCTCTTTTTATTCAACCTACATACAGAATATAAATAAAGGGAAGCTGGATAGGAAGAAAATGGATGTGGTTTTAAGGCTGGAGAAAGAAACATCAATAATTGGCACTGTGCTGATGCACAATTTGATAGCTAAAAAAGCAAATTATCTCCAAGCTCGGGAGATCTGAGTGAAAAAGGAGCAGAGTGGGGGGAAAAATCAGTCTCAGATAAACATAAAGAAAATCAAACCTAGGACAACAGATTCAGCAACCAGGTTTAAAAATGGCAATGAAGACACTGAAGTGGTGGGTAATTTCTGCCTTTAAAGATTATTAACAGTAAAGGAATTAGCAGTTAAAAAACATATCGTAGAATAGCACCTAATGGTCAAATTGGGGGAAAATTGTTAAGGGGGGGTTGAACTTTTATTCTCTTACTTTCAAGTCGAGATTCCTGTTCTGAGTAGTGACAGAGAATTCAAGGGTAGACAGTGGCATTTCATTCCAGGCTTCTGGAGTCTCCTCCTTTGGAATTTCTGAGGTCCAAGAGAGAAAAGAAAATTAAGTACAGTGTTAGACAATGCACCATTTTATTTTGTTTGGTTTGTTGTTCTTGATATTGTTGTTTCATCATTCTGTCCTTTATTTATTACTTGTTAAATTTTATTTGCTACCTATCTCACCGTAGGGCTACTCTAGGAGCCTTACAATAATAAAAAAGAGGAAAATAAAAATAAAAGTTCCCCTCGCACATATGTGCTAGCCGTTCCCGACTCTAGGGGGCGGTGCTCATCTCTGTTTCAAAGCCGAAGAGCCAGCGTTGTCCAAAGACGTCTCCGTGGTCATGTGGCCAACTTGAATAAACGCCAAAGGCGCACAGAATGCTGTTACCTTCCCACCAAAGGTGGTCCCTATTTTTCTACTTGAATTTTTTATGTGCTTTCGAACTGTTAGGTTGGCAGAAGCTGGGACAAGTCACGGGAGCTCACCCCGTTACACGGCACTAGGAATTTGAACCGTTGAACTGCCGACCTTTCGATCGACAAGCTCAGTATCTTAGCCACTGAACCACTGCGTCCCTCTAATATATCAATATGATAACCAAAAAGTTGGATGGGTGGAGACCAGAGAGCAAGGAGGGAAGATGGGAATCTGCTATCAATCTAGCAGCCACCTCCAGTGTGGAACTCCCCCCATCGAGTCCCCCCTACCAACCGGTGAGGCCAGGACTTCACTTTGTGCTTCATATTTTGCTTACCTTTGGGGGTGGGTGTCCAATAATATGCAAGTCTCTTATAAAGCCTAATGTATAAAGGAGGTCGAGATGTCTTCTGCTCTGGCTCCTCAGGTGGCCTTGGAATAGGGCCCAAATAGGTAAGGGAAGCTAGATGTTTCTGAGGCCATTCCTTGGAGTTTGGCAAAAAGGAAGAAAAGCATCAGTATTAATATAGTATGAAAATAT
Source organism: Ahaetulla prasina (assembly GCF_028640845.1). Lineage (NCBI taxonomy): Eukaryota > Metazoa > Chordata > Lepidosauria > Squamata > Colubridae > Ahaetulla > Ahaetulla prasina. The sequence goes on along the minus strand of NC_080545.1, from coordinate 78,534,774 downwards.
ATGACCAGAAATATTTCTGTTGCGTATCATACCAGAAAAATATAATAAAGGGAATATGTACTTAATATTACATGTGTTAACAGCGGCTAGAATTGTATTTGCACAGCATAAATATCCCTACAGAAGAGAATGTAATAAAAAAATACTAGGATGTGTAGAAATGGACAGATTAACACTTAAAATTAAAGACAGGGAAGACACTGAATATAGAATGACTAATTTTGTAAAAATGGTTTACTAAATGGATACGAAGCACTATTGTCACTATATGTTTATTACTAATGTTATTGTTATTATTATGATTATTACCCAAAATAACTATACCCAGACAACACACTGTTTATATAGCCATTAAAACTTTTGCTCTTTCTGTAAATAAAGAATTTAAAAAATGAAAATTTATGTGTATTCCAATGCAGACTGAAACCAACTGATGGCCACAAAAAAGGTGCAAAGATGTAACAGCAAGGTAGGAAATCACAGATAGGAAAAAGGGTACTTTCTCCATTCAATTATTCCACTAGCTGCCCTCCATTCTCCATACAGAGCTGTGATGGCGCAGTGGTTTGAATGCAGTACCGCAAGCTAACTCACTGCTCATTCCAGGGGTTCAATTCTGAATGGCTCAAGGTTGACTCAGCCTTCCATCCTTCTGAGGTGGGTAAAATGACGCAGACTGTTGGGAGCAATAGGCTGACTCTGTAAACCGCTTAGAGAGGGCTGTAAAGCACTATGAAATGGTATATAAGTCTAAATGCTATTGCTATTCTCATTTAGGGAATAAGGTCTTGAGACTAGTGGTAGGGAAGGAAACATTAACCATCCCATTTTCTGTTTCTGCCCTTGCCAGCTATTTGCAACTGAATTATTCAGTTGCTGAATGCATAGGTCAGTCATAAGCCCTATCATGTTTCACAAGGAAGAACAAGAACACAGAGTCTTTAAACACAGCATCATTCCCCCCGCCCCGCCCCCCCCCCCGCCAGAGAAAGCAGGATATGAAACAGCAAAAGTTACATAGGAGTTCAAAAGTAAAATGGACTGTATGACTATGGCTACCTTTTTAATAAACCACATGTACTGCTAAAAGCATGGAACCTACCGGTAGATTAAAAAAATAGATGGCCTTAAAGCAGCAATGTTTCATCTCAGAATTTCTGAGTAAGAAATAGTGGCATGCAGAAACTGAATTTACTCTCCTTTTTCAATAAATGAAAGGATTTAAAGATGACACCAGTTTTAAATCTGACCATAAAATCATAGAATGTAAGTATTGAAAAGTCCCTTAGAGATTATCCCTACTGTAGCATCCCTCACAGATGTCCATTCTGCCTCCCCTTAAACCAGGGGTGAAATCTAAAAATATTCCCTACTGGTTCCGTGGGTGTGGCTTAATTGGTGGGCATGGCTTGGTGGTCAGGTGACTGAATGGGCATGGCCAATAGTAATAAAAATAATAAAGTATACAAAACTTGGGAGTGCATCGCTCTACCTTCTTTAAAAATAGAGGCACCAGTCTACCAATTGCCTTTTTTGGGAGGCACCGATCTACCTTCATTAAAAATAGAGGCACCGATCTACCAATTGCCTTTTTTTGGGAGGCACCGATCTACCTTCTTTAAAAATAGAGGCACCAGTCTACCAATTGCCTTTTTTGGGAGGCACCGATCTACCTTCATTAAAAATAGAGGCACCGATCTACCAATTGCCTTTTTTTGGGAGGCACCGATCTACCTTCTTTAAAAATAGAGGCACCAGTCTACCAATTGCCTTTTTTTGGGAGGCACTGGTCTACCTTCTTTAAAAATAGAGGCATCGGTCTACCAATTGCCTTTTTTTGGGGGACACCAGTCTACCTTCTTTAAAAATAGAGGCACCGGTCTACTAGCTGCCTACAGCGCTGATCAGCTGTAGTGTGGCCCTTTGAAGCGCCACGGCAGTCATTTAAGGTTGTTTGCAGCTATATCACCACTGGGACAGAGAAGAGGAACAGCAAGGTGTGGGCGGTGGGGGGGGCAGGGATTTTTGCTACCGGTTCTCCAAACTATCTGCCCCAATCGCTACCGGATCACGCGATCCAGTCTGAACCGGGAGCATTTCACCCCTGCCTTAAACACCTTCACTGATGGAGAATCCAAGCACTGTTTCATTGTTAAAAAGCTCTTTCCATTTAGAAATTTTTCCTGATATTCAACTGACGCCTATTTTCTCATAAAGGTATTTCTCGAGAAGAGTCCTCCACTCCTCTACTCACAATAGAATTCCCTATGCCTCCAGGCTTGAAAGTTTGGGCTTGGACAATCTGGAACTGTGCCACCTGCATTCCGATCTACGCATAGTACACAAAATTGTCCGCTACAATGTCTTGCCTGTCAACAACTTCTTCAGCTTCAACCACAATAGTACACAGGCAAACAATCGATAGAAACTCAAGGTAAATCGCTTCAAACTTGATTGCAGGAAATACGACTTCAGCAACAAAGTGGTCAACGCCTGGAATGCTCTATCCGACTCTGTTGTTACAGCCTCAAACCCTCACAGCTTCAATTTCAAACTGTCTACTGTGGACCTCATTCCATTCCTAAGAGTTCCATAAAGGAGCCGTGCATAAGCGCACCAGCGTGCCTATAGTCTCTGTCTTACTGTCCCCATTTATCTGTATTTACTTCCTTTGTTCATGTTTATGTTCGTAACTATACTCGTTTATCTTGGACATGTTTTACAAACAGATGAAATAAATAAAAATAAATAATTGAATCCCGCTGTTTCTTGTCCCCTCTTCTGGAATAATTCATAAGAAGTCTGTTGTGACCCAGGTTCCTGGACCCGGACTCCTGGACTCGGATGATTCAGAAAGTGAGGGAGAAGATCTGGCAAGGCCTGCTTCTCTTGGGCCCTCTCCCTCCCTGGCACCCACTCAAAGGGAGGAGGAGGGGCCGGCAAGGCCTGATTCTCTCGAGCCTTCTTCTGATTTGGCAACACCCCAAGAACAGTTTTGGAGTGATGCAAGACTGCGCAGACGTGACCGGCGCGCGCAGCAGAAGCAGCGTTGGGATACAGCCAAGGAATGATGGTCATGCAGTGACATCTGCAGAGACTATAAATAGGAGGCGGGACTTCCTGGTTTTTTGTCTTGGACAAAGCAATGAATTTGCACGGGCAAACTGTATCAATGGAAGGAAGAATATATTCGTGAGTAATTCTGGCCTTATCTGTAATTTCCTCGTTATCTCCAGAAACTTGGCAGGCCTGTGGGTAGACGTGGCCAGGACATTTATCTATGTAAATAAAGTAGAAGAAGAGGCCTTTGACGGACTCTTTGTTGGGAGTATTGGGGGAGGGAAACAGAACAAAGTCCTTTCCATCTCCAAATGGAGCCCTTATGATCGTTGAAAATAGTTATCACATTTCCCCACAATCTTCTCTTCTCTGGCTAAACAGATTCCCAAGCTTTCCTCTTAAATATTTTTTTCTCTCTTTTAGGCACTTTATCATACTCCAATCCAATGTCCTATCTAAAACAAGACAGCCAGAATTGGATGCAATATTTTACATCTGGGTGAAATCCAGCAGGTTCTGGAGAACCGATAGCGGAAATTTTGAGTTCAGAGAACCAGTAGCAGAATTTTTTAATAGTTCAGAGAACCAGCAAATACCACCTCTGGCTGGCCCCAGAATGGGGTAGGAATGGAGATTTTGCAATATCCTTCCCCTGGAGTGAGGGGGGAATGGGGATTTTGCAGTATCCTTCCCCTGCCACGCCCACCAAGCCACATCCTCAGAACTGGTAGTAAAAAAAAAATTGGATTTCACCACTGTTTTTACATGTATCAAAAAAGAACAGAGAACAGCAGCTTCTCCTCTCAACCTACGCACATATATTTTATTTTTCCTACCCAAATGTAGTGTTGGAAGAAATATCCATCTGGGTTCAGTTCCAAGTGGGGACAAAGACACTGGAAACATGGAGGCTGCTTGGAAAGATGGTTTAATGGTGGTCAAGATCACATGGCTTGAGATCCTGAACAGAGAAGGGCTGAGATCCTGTGTGCTCCCTGGTTTTATGCTTTTTCTGAGCTTTGAACTTTCTGGGGCACAGGAAAAGTACCCTGATTGGCTGTCAGACTCCCAGGGGGTGGGGGTCTTAGCTAGCCTTGCTGGCTGATGTAATCTTCCCAGGTGCCATGTGGTGAGTTTCAGTTGCTAGATGGGTTCTATTATGATGCAGATGATGATGGCCCATTATAAAGGTGGGGAGAATGAGTTTCTACCTCTGACCTATTGACAAAGGTGGGGGGGATGAGTGAGCTTGGCTGAGGCTTTAATGGCCCATTGACAAAGGTGGGGGGTGGCAGGAAGTTGCTTTGACTTTAAAACATGTTTCTCCATTTCTCATCCAGGGAAATATATTCTGCCTTTTTAAATATTTTCTAAAATATTTCATTCTTCTAGGAGGGGGGTGGGTGCTAAATTCCTACAGTAGGGCTTTGCATTTGCCCCTGTTGAAATTCACCTTGCTGGTTTTCGCTTGAGGGTTCTGCCTTGTCAAGTTCCTCGTGAATCTAACTACTAACTAATCCTTAACTTTGTTTTCATGTGCAAATTTGATAATCTCTCTCCCAAATAACATGCAAGCATATTAACAGGATTGGGTCTAGAAAAGAGTCTTGTGGTAAATATGCTGCCCTCCAGCTTGACAAAAAGCCATTGGATAGAACTGTACATCTATCTAGCTTTGTATCTAGCTAAGGATCGCATACTCCAGTCCACATTTTGTCAACTTCTCTATTTCCCTTGTGGAATAGGATGGAAATGAATAATATATTTCCTTCCATGTCGTAGCTATCCAAAGAGAACTGTGGATTCTGTGGTTTAAAACCAAGGCAGGTAACTTTTGTGATCTTTGGAGAATAGCTAAACTTCGGTGGCAGAATTGTTAAAATTCAGCAACTCTGCTATTCTGAGATGGGGAACATACATAATTATTATACTGTAAATTGTAGAATAGGCTTTCAAGACTTCCTTCCCAAAAAAATTCAAAATGGGAAATTTTGTCCATTCCTGCAGTTTGTCCGGTCCTACAATTATTTGTGACATTTCGTCTCCGTCCCCCACAGCCCTCACCCCAACTCTTAAATATTAATCCTACACCAGGGATGTCAAACTGGATTTCTTTGAGGGTCGGATCAGAATTGTAGCTCTCCTGCGTGGGACAGTGGGGGGCGGGGTTTCAGCCTGAATGACCTCCTGCAATACTTTGCTGGCCAAAACGGGGCATGGGAGGCTGTGGGGGAACCTTCTGCTGCCCCTCTGCACCCCATTTTGACTGCTAGAGGCACTGCGGGCAAATAGTCCTTTGCCATTTCCAGGCCGGCCACGTGGGCCAGATGTAAGCACCCCTTGAGTTTGACACCCCTGTCCTACATCATCGTAATCTAACCGAACTTTTTCCACCTTATGACTGTATGACTGTAACTTTGTTGCTTGTATCCTTACAATTTATATTGATATTGTTTCCCGATTCCTTATTTGTACCCTATGACTTTCATTAAGTGTTGTACCTTATAATTCTTGACAAATGTATCTTGTCCTTTTATGTACACTGAGAGCATATGCACCAAGACAAATTCCTTGTGTGTCCAATCACACTTGGCCAATAAAAAAATCTATTCTATTCTATTCTATTCTATTCTATTCTATTCTATTCTATTCTATTCTATTCTATTCTATTCTATTCTATTCTATTCTACTGCTTCCTGTTCATCATTCCAAACCAATACAATGGCTAGTAATTACACATATTGTTTGTTGTTCAAGATGAGGAGGGGCAGTGAACGAAGCGAGTGAGTACCAGTTGAGGATAGAGATGATCTCCACCAGGTCTTTGAAACATGTGCATTATTCATGTTGCAGAATTTAAAAAATTGGAATGTTTTATTATTTGTTAAAAAATCAGTAGAAGGACCTTAAAAGAAAAAAAATATGTGTCTCCTTTACATTATAATTGTTCAATATTTGAGAACTTTAAAACTACAGCAATTAACCCTTCTGCTCAATTTGTGACTGACTGGCTGTAAGAGGCGGATTATCAACAGTCCTCTATGCTCTATTTATAGGCACCACTTACATCAACTGAATAGGGTGAATCATTAGCATAACAAAAGCTCCAAGAAAGAACTGCACTAGAGGAAGACAGCACAGTACAGTAGATTTTAATGGATCTCGCTGCATCCCATCATCCCTTTGCTGATTTCTCCTTGCTTATTTTATTCATAGTGCAGCAATATTTTTTTAGCTGCATTCCATGATTTTGTTTTATAAAAAGGTCTTTGTTTCTGCCACCACCTGCTTGGCAAAACATACATCAAATGACTTCATATCAGTTCCATCTTGAGTAGCAGCTTTGGATCTGTTTAAAGTACCTAAAATTATACTGTCACAAACAATACAAGTAGGATTATGTGGCATGCACAAATATAAGAAGCTGCCTTCTAACAAGTAAGATTATGAAGAACTAAGTCTCAGTACTGTTATCAATGATCAGCAAAAAAAAACACCAAAAAACCAAAAAACTATCCTTCTCATGAGGGATGAGAAGGTGAATTCTTTCCTATTTACCGTCGGAGGTAGCCTGACATTGAGACTAAATCTGGAACCTTACAGTATTCTTCCCTCCCTCCCTCCCTCTCTCAAATTTGGAAAACACACAACTCCTTCACAAAGGGGACTGTGGGTGGTATATGCAGGCAAATATGTTTTAACATTGATCTACATCAGGGATGTCAAACTCAATTTCATTGAGGGCCGCATCAGGGTTGTGTTTGGCCTCGGGGGGGGGGAGGGGACGTGGCTGGGGGGAGGCATGGCCATCTCGATGTCACTCATCGAGGCTCCGTTTTCAGCTGTGAAGGCCTTCTGCAACCCTCTGCAGCAAAAATGGAGCTTGGAGAGGCCATCGCGGCTGAAAATGGAGCCCAGGTGAGGCCTCCCCGAGTTCCTTTTTTGCTGGAGGGCTGGAGGCTGTTGTGGCCGAAAACAGAGCCTGGGAGGGCCACGCACAGCCCTCCCAACCTCCATTTTTGCTGCCAGAGGCACCGCGGGCCAGTCCTTTGCTGTTTTCAGGGCGGGCCCACGGGCCAGATCTAAGGACCCCGTGGGCTGGATTCGGCCTGCAGGTCTTGAGTTTGACACCCCTGATCTACCTGCAATATTAGAGCCTTAAATCATTCAGTGAATTTACATATGGGAAGATTCAGGAAATACTTCTTTATATGATAGATAACTGCACTGTGGAAGCTGATACCATCCATTCCACAATGCAGTTATCTATTGCATACCCTCACTACCACTTTCAACAATGAAGAGTCAGGCTATTGAGGGTTACTAGTACTGATACCAGTAACTGTCTACAGAAATTCTCAGACATTCAGGCCATAGTTGTCCCAAAGGTGCTTTTTCAAGAGGCAACTGGACTTCCTTGTTCTTTGAAGACGTTTCGCTTCTCATCCAAGAAGCTTCTTCAGCTCTCACTGGATGGTTGGGAGTGGAGGGATTTATACTCCTTGCAGACAGCTCTGCAAGGAGTACATATTTTATATATTTATAAATTTATTTTATATTTATTTTATAAATTTATACTCTGCAATAAGTATAAATCCTTCCATTCTTCACCATCAAGTCAGAGCTGAAGAAGCTTCTTGGATGAGAAGCGAAACGTCTTCAAAGAAAAACAAAGAAGTCCAGTTGTCTCTTTAAAAAGCCCCTTTGGGATACCTGTAACTGTTTCCTGAATCACAGTGTTTGTGTTAAATATCTGCTTCTAAGGGCTGGAGAGAGGAAGGGACAGGAGAACAAATGTCTTGTTATCCATAGGTGTTATTTAGCACACCATTGTATGACAGACAACTAGATCAGGGGTCAGCAACCTGTGGCTCTGGAGCCGTATGTGGCTCTTTCACCACTCTGCTGCAGCTCCTTGTCACTCAAAGTATCACTCACAGCTGCCAATGTGCAACACTTGCCAGCACGCGATTTATTGAGCTTTTCAACCCTCTGTAGGCCAACCATGGATAAATCCAAGAAAAGAAAAGTTTCAGAAGAAAACAGAACGTTTAATCCAACAACATATGCTAGCTCAAAAAATAGTCAAGAAACAGGGAGGGTTTTGTGGCTCCCGGTGTTTTCTTTTCTGTGGGAAACGGGTCCAAGTGGCTCTTTGAATGTTTAAGGTCGCAGACCCCTGGACTAGATGTACAGAAACATGATACTTTTTTTTAGTTTCTAGCAATGAAATAATATTGAGTGATTGCTAATAATTACCTTTAATGTGTTAAAAAAATGGGCTGCCTGGATTTTCAGAGGTCCCAGATACCAGTATCTAGAACATAACAAAAAGAAAAAAGAAAAACTGAAATCTAAGGAAAGCAATTAGCATTTTTAATACACTTTTTTAAAATCAAAAGCATTTGTTACAGTTTTATAATTGTACATGAAAGACAATAAAAAGACAATAAAAAGAAGAATGCAATTAGTCCTGGCTTCATGCTAATGCAGATGTGGCTTGGTAAATTCTGGCTTATCTAGAGGTCATCTGAATGTAGCAGTCTTAATATGTCATTCCCAGCCTAGTCCACTGAACTACAGTACTTAATTGCATACTGAAGTGTTTTTCAACCTTGGTGACTTTTAAGATTTGCGAACTTCAATTCCCAGAATTCTCTAGTCAGCTGTGCTGGCTGGGGAATTCTGGGAGTTGAAATCCACAGATCTTAAAAGTCGCCAAGGTTGAGAAAACATTGGCATATTGCTATTTCTAAAGTACTTGTACAGAATTAGGTTGTTCTATCCTGCTTTTAACTTCTTACTAAACAAGTGCATTGAGCTTGTGATTTCCTGCTGCAGAAGCCAGAGCATTCTTCCATACAAAGCGTGTTCATATTTATATGGTTTAGAATCTTAAAACTTTGATCAGCAAAGTTTAAACATTAAGAGAAAAAATACTGAACAGGAAAAAAAGTTTATTAAAATAGAACTAAAGCAATAGCTTGAATCTGTCTCTCAGAAGATTCACACAATCAGTCTACATACAGCGTCTTTATGTCAATTTTAAAAGCAGCCTATTGTGTCCGATTCCACATCTACCATAAATCAACAGTTGTTGTTGTTAGTTGCAAAGTCGTGTCCGACCCATCACGACCCCATGGACAATGTTCCTCCAGGTCTTCCTGTCCTCTACCATCCTCTGGAGTCCATTTAAGCTTATGCCGACTCAGCAACTCCATCCAGCCACCTCATTCTCTGTCGTCCCCTTCTTCTTTTGCCCTCAATCTTTCCCAGCATTAGGCTCTTCTCCAGTGAGTCCCGTGAGTCCCTCCTTCTCATTAAGTGGCCAAAGTATTTGAGTTTCATCTTCAGGATCTGACCTTCTAAGGAGCAGTCAGGGTTGATCTCCTCTAAGAAGGGACTCGCAGGAGTCTTTTCCAGCACCAGATTCAAAGGCCTCAATTCTTTGGTCCAACTTTCAGAGCCATACATTGCAACTTGGAAAACCATAGCCTTGATTATACACACTTTTGGTGACAGGATGATGCCTCTGTTTTTTAGTATGCCTTCTAGATTTGCTATGGCTTTCCTCCCCAGAAGCAAGTGTTTTTTAATTTCTTGCCTGTAGTCCTCATCTGCAGTGATCTTGGAGCCCAGGAAAATAAAATCTGTCACTACTTCCATTTCAGGGGTGAAATTTACTACTGGTTCGGAAGTGTGCCATGCATGCGCATCCCATGTGCGCACAGACCTTCTGCCATGTGCAAAACACATTACTTCCTGGTTTTAACCCAGGCAGGTGGGCGGAGCTTTGCTCCACCATCGCTACCGGATCACCGAACCACCGGCCACGATCGCTACCGGATCGTGTGATCCGGTCCGATCTGGGAGCATTTCACTCCTGCTCCATTTCTTCCCCATCTATTTGCCAGGAATTGATAGCTCACTAGAGAGGAAGAACCTATTTCTTCAGAGAACGCTTAGAAGAAAAACAATAGCTAACTGTACATCTCAGTTGTGGAAGAGGGGTAACCATTCCTGCTCATAAATGTAGAAGTCTATATGAGTTTTCATGTGACACCTATAGCTCCTCACTTATAACACTATACTCCTCTAAGTTTATAGAGATGTTCAGTCATCCAGGTCATGGTTGTCCCAAAGATGCTTTTTCAGGAGGCAACTGGACTTTCTTGTTTGAAAAAGAAAGAAAGAAAAAAGAAAAAGAAAAAACAAGGAAGTCCAGCTGCGTCTTGAAAAAGCACCTTTGGGACAACCATGACCTGGATGACTGAGAATCTCTATAGACTTTTAGCTATACAATTTGAGATAAACAACCTTTGAATGGTGTGGGAGAAGAAATGGATTTCCAGAGGAAAAACTGCAGACTACAGGAATCAGAAGCACTACTCAGGTGACTCTGAGGACACAGATAAACCTCCAAGTGCTTCAAAGACCCTCTAAAAGGATGCAAATGATTAGATGTCTGCATGGAGTATAAATCCTTCATTCATCCACTTCTTGGATGAGAAGCGAAACGTCTTCAAAGAAACAAACAAGAAAGTCCAGTTGCCTCCTGAAAAAGCACATTTGGGACTATACTCCTATATTGTATGGACGACTATATATCATTATCAATAATCCTGTCTGGTTCAAAAATAGATATTATCCAGATGACCATGGATGATCAATGGATACTAGATGGTTTTGTGATTACAGATTATACACAGAGGGCCACTACGTAGAAACCACAAATCCGTTTCATGCAGTCCGTGTCAAGTAACTTTCTATCAATTAGGGAGGCTCTTGGTAAAATACTATGACTTAATCTCTTTCTCAAGAGAGGGAGAAGAGCAGGGCCTTGAGAATGAGGAATTAATCATCAGAGCTGCAGAACGATAGCCAAGAAACGTATGGAATGGGAACTAGAGGGAACAGAAATCTTCAGGCTACTGGAGCTAGAAGAATACGTTGGTAATAATGATTTTGGAACAATGCCTCAATGGAAGAAACATACAGGAGAAAAACTAGACATAAATATAGGTTAGAGCAAAATATTTACTTACTTGCTGACTTTTGCTCCTGCATCTCTGTAAGAGCCCCACCGTAAGCCACTCACAGCAAATACTGCCTGTTCTTTGTTCCCCTTTCCATAAAGGAAAACGCAAAAACAGAAATCTTGTTATATACAGAGGCAGCCAAACCTTTACATTACCTTAATCTAGTGATAGCAGCATCAGCAGAATAAATATGTATCTGGCTGTAAGTTAAAAATAAAAATTAAAAATACTGACCATTTTATGTTACTATGGCAGGTCCACAGAATAGAATTATTAAATTATAATAAATTAATGCAAATTGAGTTTAGCTCCATCTTTTCAACCAATTTCATCTTGTCAGCTAAAAGTAGCACAGATTATTTAGCAGATTTTTGCTTGATGTGCCTTGCTGAAATAAAAGGATTTTCTTCCTCTTCTTCCTCCTGTTCCTTCCCTTCCCTCTCAGGCTACTATTTTCACTGTACGAAGCAGGTAAGCCAAAAAAAACAAACAAACAGCCAGAAGATATTGCCTTCACAGAATGAAATCATTGTATGCTTTGGCAGTGGGCAATCTTATCTGCATCAACAACTAAAAAATTAAAAGCAAAATTTCCCAGCTCCGTGATGGTGAACCTATGGCCTACGTGCCACAGGTGGCATGCGTAGTGGGCACACGAGCTCAGCTCCAGCTGATTTTTTGGGCCTCCTGGGCCCACCAGAAGTAGGGAAACAGGCTGTTTCCTGCCTCCAGAGGGTCTGGGTGATGGTGGGGAAGGGCCATTTTTCTCTCTTACCTGGCTCCAGAGCCTCTCTAGGAGTCCGGGAGGAGTGGAAAACTGCCTTTCCCACCCCTCCCCAGGCCCTTTGGCGGCCAGAAACGGCCCATTTACCAACTTCCGGTTGGACAGGAAATGACTTTTTTTGCTGTCCCCAGCCTCCCCCCAGAGCCTCTCTAGGAGTCTGGAGGCTGGGGAACAGCAAAAAAGTCACTTCCTGTCCAACCGGAAGTTGGTAAATGGGCCATTTCTGGCATCAGGAGGGCCTCCAGGGAAATGGGGAAGGCCATTTTCCACCCTCCCAGATTCATAGAGGCTTTGGAGATAGGTAAGAGAGAAAAATGGGGCTACCGGGCCATCGCATGTCGGGGGGGGGGGGAAGAGTCGCGTGCGCATGCGTGGGGGTGGGGCACATAGAATTATGGGTGTGGGCACACATACACATGACCCCCCCACACCCCGTCCTTGGCACGCGATGGCAAAAAGGTTAGCCATCACTGGCCTAGCTAAATAACAAAGCAAATACCTTGTGCTACCTATGTGAATGCAACTGTATTTCATATATGTCAGGGGCAGGGGTGAAATCTAAAAATTTTCCCTACCGGTTCTGTGGGTGTGGCTTAATTGGTGGGCGTGGCTTGGTGGTCAGATGGCTGGGTGGGCGTGGCCAATAGCAATAAATAATAAAAATAATAAACAAAGTATAAAAAAACAATAAGAGGTACCAAAAACCAACTTTCACACTTTACACACACACAACACAACTGACTCACACACAATGTAAAAGCAGCTGCACTTCACACTTCACGTAGCCACAAAAAGCTCAAAAATCAACTTTCACACTTTACACACACACAACTCATACACACACACACACACAATATGCCACATACAGCTTTCTGAGATTTTGTGTGTTTGTGTAGTTAGAATGAAACACTACAGAAACACCCCAAATCTCAGAAAGCTGCACAAATATTTTATTTTATTATTTTATTTTATTTTATTGTGGACTTCAAATCCCAGAGTTCCTCAGCCAGCAGAGCCAGCCAAATAGATTAGCTGAGCGATTGATTCTTTCTGGCTGAAAATGAAACTGCTTTCAGGCTGGAAAGAGAGCCATGCATTCCTCAGTAATCAGGTAAGTGCCTTAGAATCTCTACTCTTACTTGTAGAAAACATGTTTTCTATAAGTAGGAGTACAAGTAAGGTTCTGCTGATGAGGAACTCAGGTGAGATCGGCAGAGGAGACTTTAATTTTTTTTAAAAAGTTTAAAGTCTCTGCCAGTCTCAGCTGAGGGGCGGGATCCTCAAAGGCTTTTTTTTACTTTTAAAGGCCTGTTTCGGCTGAAGAAAAACCGGCTTTTAAAAGTAAAAAAAAAACCTCTGCAGATGGTGTGGCTCAGCAGAGGCAGGGGGGGCGGGGCCAGGGATTTTTGCTACCGGTCCTCCGAACCAGCCGCCACCATTGCTACCGGATCACACGATCAGGGAGCATTTCACCCCTAGTCAGGGTTGTCAAACTCAGCGTCCGTGCAGGCTTCATCCGGCCCGCGATATATTTATTTATTTATTTATTTATTTTATTTGTTTGTTTGTCACAACATTATATATAAGCATAAGCATGAAATAACTATATGATATATAAGCATATATATAAAACCATAAGTATGTAATAACTATATGAAATTGTAAACAATCAAACGGAACATTAGGACAGGAACGGTAGGCACGTTGGTGCTCTTATGCACGCCCCTTACAGACCTCTTAGGAATGGGGTGAGGTCAATAGTAGATAGTCTTTGGTTAAAGCTTTGGGGATTTTGGGAAGAGACCACAGAGTCAGGTAGTGCATTCCAGGCATTAACAACTCTGTTACTGAAGTCATATTTTCTGCAATCAAGATTGGAGCGGTTCACATTAAGCTTAAATCTATTGTGTGCTCGTGTATTGTTGCGATTGAAGCTGAAGTAGTCTTCAACAGGAAGGACATTGTAACAGATGATTCTATGAGTTAAACTCAGGTCATGTCGAAGGCGGCGGAGTTCTAAATTTTCTAAACCCAGGATTTCAAGTCTGGTGGCATAAGGTATTTTTTTGTAAACAGAAGAGTGGAGAACTCTTGTAAAATATTTCTGGACATGCTCAATTGTATTAATGTCCAAAATGAGGTATGGGTTCCAGACAGGCGAGCTGTATTCAAGAATTGGTTAGATCTGGCCCAGAGAGCTGCCCTGGGAACAGCGAAGGACCAGTCCGCACCATCATTTGGGTTGGTCGTCCACATGGCCTGAGATGGAAAGCAAAGGCTCCTCCGGTGTCCAAGGGTTTGGTGCTCGCCCTGCTCTCTCTTTCCTCCACTGGAGACGATAGTTCCCCCCCAGCCCCGTCCAGGCCACCACAGGTGTCGCCCGACATGAGTGATGTCGACCTGGCCACACCCACCCCACCCCAACCCCCCCAAGGTCAACCACAACCCTGATGCGGCCCTCAATGAAATTGAGTTTGACACCCTTGATTTATTTGTATTATAATGGTATTTTAAACATGCCTTAACAATTCTTTTGCCGTATATTATCATATATATATGTCAGGGGTGAAATGCTACCATATCGGGTGAGTAGGTAGCGGAGATTGGTTCTGGTTCGCCGATCCGGTAGCAATTGCTGGCTGGCCACACCCCCGAACCACTCCATGGCCCACAGTCCAGCCTTTGCAAGCTGGACACCACAGTCCAGCCTTTGCAAGCTCGCCACCTGCTCGCCCTTCGGCCAGGGGCCGGGGCCCATTCCCTGAGGCCCCAGAGCCGCCGCCTGCCCCAACCGGGTCAGGGAATGCACCATTTCCCGACTCCGGCCTTTTCCCGGAGCCGCCGCCCACTCTTCCTTTGCCCGCTTGCTGCCTGTTTGCCGCCTGTTCCCCCTTCGCCTTTGGTCAGGGCCCAGGGATACCTCATTCCCCTGAGACCCCAGAGCCACCCCCTGCTCGCCACCTGCCTCAACCGGGTCGGGGAATGCACCATTCCCCGACACCAGCCTTGTCCCGGAGCCACCGCCTGCTCTTCCTTCGCCACGCAGCGCATACTTACTTTCTTCCAGTGGCTGGCTGCCAGGAAAGGCAAGCGTCCAAAAGTTACTGGAGTTCCTCCCCTTGAATATGCCGCCACCATTGCTGCTTGTTCCATGCACCGACTGCGCAAGCGCACACCGTTTATTTCATTTATTTATCAGCGGCAGGTTGGGTGTGCGCTTGCGCAGCCGGCGCATAGAACAAAGTGGCATATTCAAGGAGAGCAACTCCAGTAACTTTTGGACACTTGCCTTTCCTGGCAGCCAGCCGCTGGAGGAAAGTAAGTATATGTTGCATGATGAAGGAAGAGCTGGCGGCGGCTCCGGGACAAGGCTGGTGTCGGGGAATGGTGTCGGGGAATGGTGCATTCCCTGACCCGGTTGAGGAGGCGGCGAGCAGGGGGCGACTCCGGGGCCTCAGGGAATGGGGCGTCCCTCGGCCCCGGCTCCTGACCAAAGGCGAAGGACGAGCGGGTGGTGAGTGGGCGGCAACTCCGGAGAAAGGCTGGAGTAGGGGAATGGTGCATTCCCCGACCCCATTGAGGCAGGTGGCGGCTCCGGGGCCTAGGTGAAGGGAGAACAGGTGGCGAGGGAAAGGGAAAAGGCAGAATAGAAATTAATTTTTCCCCCTAATGGGTTCTGTGGACATGGCTTGATGGTGGGGGTTGTGACTGAGTGGGCATGGCTGTGAGTGACATTGAGTTGGCCACGCCCACTTAGTCACAGGACACACCCACCCCACCCCAACCCCCCCAAGGTCAACCACAACCCTGATGCGGCCCTCAATGAAATTGAGTTTGACACCCTTGATTTATTTGTATTATAATGGTATTTTAAACATGCCTTAACAATTCTTTTGCCGTATATTATCATATATATATTTCAGGGGTGAAATGCTACCATATCGGGTGAGTAGGTAGCGGAGATTGGTTCTGGTTCGCCGATCCGGTAGCAATCGCTGGCTGGCCACACCCCCGAACCACTCCATGGCCCACAGTCCAGCCTTTGCAAGCTGGACACCACAGTCCAGCCTTTGCAAGCTCGCCACCTGCTCGCCCTTCAGTCAGGGGCCGGGGCCCATTCCCCGAGGCCCCGGAGCCGCTGCCTGCCCCAACCGGGTCAGGGAATGCACCATTCCCTGACTCCGGCCTTTCCCCGGAGCCGCCACCCACTCTTCTTTTGCCCACTTGCTGCCTTCTTGCCGCCTGTTTCCCCTTCGCCTTTGGTCAGGGCCCAGGGATACCTCATTCCCCTGAGACCCCAGAGCCAACCCCTGCTCGCCGCCTGCCTCAACCGGGTCGGGGAATGCACCATTCCCCGGCACCAGCCTTGTCCCGGAGCTGCCACCCGCTCTTCCTTCACCACGCAGCGTATACTTACTTTCTTCCAGTGGCTGGCTGCCAGGAAAGGCAAGCGTCCAAAAGTTACTGGAGTTCCTCCTCTTGAATATGCCGCCACCATTGCTGCTTGTTCCATGCACCGACTGTGCAAGCGCACAATGTTTATTTCATTTATTTATCAGCGGCAGGTTGGGTGTGCGCTTGCGCAGGCGCATAGAACAAGGCGGCATATTCAAGGAGAGCAACTCCAGTAACTTTTGGACGCTTGCCTTTCCTGGCAGCCAGCCGCTGGAGGAAAGTAAGTATATGTCACGTGATGAAGGTAGAGCGGGCGGCGGCTCCGGGATAAGGCTGGTGTCGGGGAATGGTGCATGCCCCGACCCGGTTGAGAAGGCGGCGAGCAGGGGGCGACTCCAGGGCCTCAGGGAATGGGTCGTCCCTCGGCCCCGGCTCCTGACCAAAGGCGAAGGACGAGCGGGTGGTGAGTGGGCGGCAACTCCGGAGAAAGGCTGGAGTAGGGGAATGGTGCATTCCCAGACCCCATTGAGGCAGGTGGCGGCTCCGGGGCCTAGGTGAAAGGAGAACAGGTGGCGAGGGAAAGGGAAAAGGCAGAATAGAAATTAATTTTTTTCCCCTAATGGGTTCTGTGGACATGGCTTGATGGTGGGGGTTGTGACTGAGTGGGCATGGCTGTGAGTGACATTGAGTTGGCCACGCCCACTTAGTCACAGGACACACCCACCCACCAAGCAACACCCACAGAACAGGTAGCAAAAAATTTTAGATTTCCCCCCGATATATATATATATATATATATATACACACACACACACACACACTCATATATACTCATGTAGACTTTAAACAAGCTATTTCAGATGAATGGGCTCTATCAAAATAAGTAATCAGAATGGCATTACGACCCAAAATAAGAACGTGCAAGTGTAGAAACAAAAATAACTTTCCCAAATGCAACATTTACAAATGAAATATTGCTACCTTAATCTGCAAGACATCAAGTTGAACTGTCTCTCCTCTCAGTATGGACAATGTGGCATCCGTGATACACCTTAGGAGGAAAAAAAGAGAATAACATAGAAGTCAAGCAACAGTATATAGCCCTTAACACATACAGTAGTAAAATCCATCACCCATTAAAACATCTTTCATAGCAGAATTGGGAAAGTGTTAGGCCAGGGGTCTGCAAACTTGGCTCTTTTAAGACTTGTAGACTTCAACTCCCAGAGTTCTGGGAGTTGAAGTCCACAAGTCTTAAAAGAGCCAAGTTTGCAGACCGCTGTGTTAGGCTCAAAAGCTTGTTACTGATCAGTGTTGATGGCCTTGGGATCAAGTGAGTGTCAGCCTAGCCTGATATAATTAGGATCTTCTAACTATCTTCTAGTATCTCTTCTAGTATCTTCTAGAATGGCCTGATAAAACACACACAAGCAAACATACAATGCATTTTTTGGCCAAGTTCCAAATTTATAAAACTTTTAGTTATCTTCCAACACACTTTATATGTTTCACTTATTGCCTTAATGTTTTTTTCTAATTTTTCTTTTCTTTTCTTTATTTGTATTGTATAACTAATCTTACCCTTCGCCCTGAATTCTAATCATTAATCAGTTCCTTTTTTCCCCCCTTCCCTCATTACTTCCTCCAAATTAAACCCTTTAGTTTTCAATCAATCGTTTTTCTGATATTTAAGCCTGATTCTAAATCCTCCTATTCAAATATTTTTCCATTACTCCCTTTTCACCACAGAATATAGATTCAAATATTTTCCTTAAACAAACAAGAATGTTTAGCAAATAAATTAAGAGCATTCAGGCAGAACTTTTTTGAAAATGCAAACAAACCAGGAAGATGGCTAGCATACAAAATAAAAAGAGAAGGAGAAGAAAATAATAAAACATTTACAAGATGAAAAGGGGAAATTACATTATAGTAATGAAGAAAAGAAGATAATTCAAAAATATTATGAAAAACTATATTGTCAAGAGGAAATTTTGGAGGAAGAGATAACAAAATATTTAGAAAAATCAGATTTACCTAAAATAACTGAACAATACACGGGAATGTTAGAAACAAACAAATAAAGGTCTTGAAATTTAACTCCTACCATTATAAATAGGAACTGCAAGCTTTGTAGTTTTACAAGGCATTTTGGTGACCTTGAATACCTTTCAAGTATTCATTGTAGTTATCATTCTGGAATGCTTGAAAGGACTGAGGACTGGAGACTGCTTCTTTCTTGAGTCTAACTGGACTTAATGCACTATTGTTTCCCTAGGCATCTTCAATGACATCTTTTTTCCTGGAACTCAGAAAACCAAGGACAACCCCAGAATCAACACACAGGGAAGGCCATTCTACAGAGGAACTATTGAGTCTACCATACGCACCTCTATAACTGGTGGTGCAACAGGCTAATGCAGCCTATTATTAACAGCAACTGCTTGCAATATTGCAGGTTCAAGTCCCACCAGGCCCAAGGTTGACTCAGCCTTCCATCCTTTATAAGGTAGGTAAAATGAGGACCCAGATTATTGGGGGCAATAAGCTGACTTTGTATATAGTATACAAATGGATGAAGACTATTGCTTGACATAGTGTAAGCCGCCCTGAGTCTTCGGAGAAGGGCGGGATATAAATGCAAAAAAAAAAAACCTGTCCGGTTTGGTTCTGCAACCCAACAAGATGGACACAGACTTCAGAGGATAATTAGAACTGCAGAAAAAACAATGGCTACCAACCTGCCTTCCATTGAGGACCTGTATACTGCACGAGTCAAAAAGAGGGCTGTGAAAATATCTACAGATCCCACACATCCTGGACATAAACTGTTTCAGCTCCTATCCTCAAAACGATGCTATAGAGCACTGCACACCAGAACAACTAGACACAAGAACAGTTTTCCCCTCCGAACGCCATCACTCTGCTTAACAACTAATTCCCACAACACTGTCAAACTAGTTACTAAGTCTGCATTACTATTACTATTATCCTCTTTCTCCCAAAATAAGACATCCCCTGATAATAAGCCCAATCGGGCTTTTGAACGCATGGCAATAAGGCCAAGCGCTTATTTTAGGGTTCAAAAAAATATAATATTTTTGGGGAAACACTGTAGCCTTCTCATCATTCCTATCACCCATCTCCTTCCACCTATGACTGCATGACTGTAACTTTGTTGCTTGTATCCTTATGATTTATATTGATTGCTTCCTAGTATGATTTGATTGCTTATTTGTATCCTATGACTATCATTAAGTGTTGTACCTTATGATTCTTGATGAATGTATCTTGTCACAAATCCCTTGTGTGTCCAATCACACTTGGCCAATAAAGAATTCTATTCTATTCTATTCTATTCTATTCTATTCTATTCTATTCTATTCTATTCTATTCTATTCTATTCTATTCTATTCTATTCTATTCTATTCTATTCTATTCTGGAGCAATTCTATTAAGAGGCCTTGATGCCTCCATATTCTAAACATCAGTAGGCTCCAGACAGAAACACTCTCCAATTGCTGGGAAAACCATCAAACCCAAAACCTGGTGTGGACCCATTGAACTGCTCTTTTCCTCTAATGCTATGTGGGAATGACCTTGTGAGACAAGAGGAAGAGTCAAAACCAGACAATGGTCAGACAAGCAGCAGCTCAGTTCATAGAAAAACATGGATGTGGGAAATGTCTCAAAAGTTGTTCCTCCCTAGTTTTTTGGACAGTAAAGGTGGGGAGACATGTACTTTCAGACTTGCAAATTTATGTTAATATTGTATAGCATTACAATAAAATAGAGGTAGTGTATCTCGGTGTGCTTCTTGCTTGGACTACCTTGCAAGGCTGACATGTCTCCATGTTCATGGCAGCAGTCAATCCCATAGTCATCTAGAAGTGCTATGTATCCTTTTCTCCCACCACCGGACCATGACCCTATCAAAACGTAGTTACTCTGACATATAAACCGGGCTTAATGGTTTTCCTACAACCCCCAACACATTGGGCCTGTGATTATGGACAAGCCCATTGTTGCTCTGGTGGCTGCCTTGAAATCCTGAGCTTTCACACAATAACTCCAGGGGCAGCAGATTAAAATCACCCATCCTGTCAGCCTAGGTGCCTCAGCCATTAATCCAGAGGTGAGATTGAACAGTTAGGCAGGGATGTCACTGTGCAACTGAAAGGACTAGACAACACCAGCATCCCCAGCTTGTTCTAAAGCTTCCCAATCTAACATAAGATCATCACAGGTCCAGCTATCTATCAAGAACTGATAGAGAACTGATAGAGAAGTATCATTTTCCTACACTGACAGTAGAGGCTGCTGCAACTTATGAAAACCATGTGGATCTTTTTCAGACAGCTCCCTCCATCCTTTACTCACCTATGTCAATAACTCTTTATCCCTAATCAGGTCATGAACGACATTGGCCTTGTTACAAAAAGACGTGGCCTTCAATAGCATGAGCCGCAGTGGTGCAGTGGTTAGAGTGCAGTACTGCAAACTACTTCTGCTGATCACCAGCTGCCAGCAGTTTGGCAGTTCAAATCTCACCAGACTCAAGGTTGACTCAGCCTTCCATCCTTCCAAGGTGGATAAAATGAGGACCTAGATTGATGGGGGTAAGACGCTGACTCTGTAAAACCGCTTAGAGAGGGCTGTAAAGCACTGTGAAGCAGTATATAAGTCTAAGTGCTGTTGCTATTGCTATTAACTTGAGAGGGGCTTCAGCAAGATCACCAAGCTGGGATCAGAGAGATGGAAGGGGGGGTAGGATTGGTTTTGTAAAACATACCAAGCCAGAAGCAAATAAAACACATTACGTCTTAGTGTGATCTTCATAATAGATTTTAAGATGGAGATTTGTGTCTTCATTAAGGAATAGACAGGCGCTCTTTCAGAACAACAGATTTCATAATATTTCTAGAAAAGTAACAAAGTCCATATCATGCAAAACTCTTTTTAAAGGAAGATCGAAATACAAATAGATTAAAAGTGAAACCTGCTGTTTTAAAAGTAATGAAAAAGTAAATGGATTTTCCATTGATGTTACCATGAATTCATACTTACTGGACTTGGTTATCGTTCTTAGTATAAAGTGTATGACTTAAAGTGCTGGTCTTTCCAAGAGGAATGAATCCAATGGGAATTTTACTGAAAGCTGCCTGGAACAAGAACAAAACAAGTCCTATCAACAGAATTCAATTCACTTTTTCATGAAGCACAATTTTGCTTAATATCATCCCACTCCCTTCCACCTATTCTCCATGGAATGCAACAGGCAGGCACTTCTTGAGAGACTGTGTCAAAGAACGGCTCGGAATAATAGGTTATTTTGACAGCCCTCCAAGTGTCAACTGGTAATCAAGCAGGCTTTGGTAATCATTAGGCACATTGTTATGAACAGCTGGCACACATGCCCTAAACAACATATGATTCCATTAGGGAACCAGCTATCAATAAAGTGGAAGGTAGCATCTGGGGCATAGAGGAAACATTTAGGCCTTGTTGGTCTCCAAGCAAAGTAGAGACAAAAATAAACACTGTAATTCAAAGCATCTTTCCCAGTAAAAAGGAAGTTCAGCAGCAACCTGGCAATCAAGCTGGTTGAACATGAATATACAATTAACCAACTCTTTTTAAACACATAGATTTGCAAATTGATCTTTATCTCTGCCAACTGGATTAGAGGGAAAGAACAGAAGGGGACACAGAATGGATACAGGAGTGATTTGATTTAAAAAAAAAAAGGTGGGGGGAAATCACATGATGAATCACGGCTTAGAATTTGAAGTTTCAAATGCAGCCCTGATTTCCCTGGATATACAGGTAGCCCTGACAATTGAGCCCAACATTTATGTTGCTGAGTGAGAAATTGGTTAAGTGAGTTTTGCCCCATTTTACGACTTTTCTTGCCACGTTGGTTAAGTGGATCCCTGCAGTTGTTACGTCAGTAACACGGTTGTTAAGTGAATATGGCTTCCCCATTGTCTTTGCTTGTCAGAAGGTTGCAAAAGGGGATCATATGACTCTGGGACACTACAACCAGGGGTGGGCTTCAGATCCTTTAGCAACGGGATCGCTGCCCGTTGCTGGGTGGGTGTGGCCATGGTGGGCGTGGCCATGGTGGGCGTGGCCCAGTCGGCTGCCTGCACCACGGCAGGGACGGGGGCATTTTTCACCCTCTCCAGGCTCCGGAGGCTTTCCTTGAGCCTCCAGGAGGGCAAAAACTGCTTCCCCAGAACTTCTGGGAGTTTTTTGCACTCCCCAGGCTCTGGAGACTTTCCTCGAGCTCTGGGAGGGCGAAAACAGCTTCCTCCAGGGTCCACAGGCCCTCCGGAGGCCAGAAACAGGCCTGTTTCTGGACTTCCACAACTCCGGTAGGCCCAGGTTTTGCCCTACCAGACCCTCTGCGTGGCCCCTGCACTTATCTGGAATGATGAACAGGCTACGTATAGAGACTCCTAGGAGGGGCAGGGCAGGTCGGGCGTGGCCAGCCAGGGGTGGCATTTGGGGGTTCGCTGAACCCTGGAGATCTTTGGCTAGAGGATCACCCGAACCCTGCTGAACCCCCAGGAGCCCACCCCTGACTACCACCGTCATAAATATGAGTCAGTTGTCAAGCATCTACATTTTAATCATGTGACTGTGAGATGCTGCAACTAAGATCCTTTTTTCAATGCTGTTGTAATTTCGAACAGTCACTAAACAAACTGTTGTAAATCAAGGACTAGGTTGTGGCTCCAGCCGCCCCCCCCCCCGGGCCTGGCCCCCTGCCAGAGAGTGACTCAGAGAGTGAGGGGGAAGGGCCGTCAGGGCTCCCTTTTGCAGGGCTGGCTTCCCTGGCTCAGCTCCAGGAGCCAGAGGCAGGTCAAGTGGAAGAGGTGACGAGGCCTCTGTCTCCTGTATCTCCCCCCACCCAGGAAACGCTTCCAGACCCAGCTGAGGACAATCAGTCCTGGTTAGATCCTAGGTTTCGTAGACAAGAGAGGCGGGAAAAACAGAAGCAGGGGTGGGGCAGGCCTAGAAAGTGCTGAGTCACGGAGCCACACCCCACAGGGTATAAAAGCAGGAGGGGCTGCTATACTGCTTCGTGACGAACAAATCAAACTGCTTAGAGAGAACTTGAGCTGAAGTGCTGTTTATTCCTGACTTTCTGGTTGACACGCCAGCATCAAGAAAGATAACAGAAAAATCTTGGCAGACGCTCACTGGGTTGCTGCCAGAGCTGATAGCTGCCGTGGACTCAATGGCCGGCTAATTGAGTTATTTCTCGTGCCTCCTGGACTGCGGTGGGGGGACAGAACAGACTATCTGTATTGGCTGCCATAAATTGTTGGCTAGAAATCGCACTCGGTAAGACCCTACAGCAGGAATTTCAACTGAGCATGTCCAAGATGGCGCCGCCCTGCTGATCGGGGGAGCGGCAGTGGGCCTTTTCGGGCCCTGTCCGGTTCTGGGGGGGCCTTGGTGACATCTTGGGCCCCCGGACCTGATGGAGGAGCATCCAGTCACCCGGAGGAGGGGTGACTTGGCGCAGGACGACTCCGGGGGGCGTTGGGAGGAGCCCCGGAGCGTCCTGCTGCAGCGGTGGTCATGGCGGCTGGCCGGGCGGCTTGCCGGCTTGCCGGGCGGCCGCGGCTTGCCGCCGGCCTTTTTCGGCGGTCTGGCGGCGGCGGCGGCGGCAGCGACGGCGACGGGGGGTCTCTGATGTTCAGGCCCCCCTTGGACCCCGCCCGTGGGAGGAAGCAGTGGCGGCCCTGGCAGCTAGCCGGGCGGCTTGCTGGGCGGCCTGCGGCTTGCCGGGCTGCCGCCGGCCCTTTTTGGCATTCTGGCGGCGGCGGCGGCGGCGGCGGGGGCCTTTGACATCTTGGGCCCCCTTAGATCCCCCGCCCTGATGGAGGAGGCTTCAGTCGTGGAGGAAGATGGATGACGGGCGACTTCAGGGGCGAGGGGAGGAGCCCCGGAGCCCCGGAGGAGGAGTTGTGCCCAGTGGAGATCTGGAGGGCCTACCGGGCCCCCGTCGGCCTTTGTTGGTTTTCTGGCGGCGGTGGCGGCCTGGCTTTTTCGTCTGGCGCTGGCGTCGGTGGAGTGACTGGCGTCCCTTCCTAGTTGGGGGGGGATGTCGGTGGCCTCATCTTGGCGATGGGACGCTTTGGTGACGACGGCCGGGCGGAGGTGGCCGGTGGCGGCGGCCTACCTCGGCGCTTCAAGGTGGCATACGGCCTGTTTAACATCTCTACCATCGGTCCGCCCCCCCCCCTCTCCTTCTTCCTTAGTCCACCCATGACTATTTATAGGTGGGTGGCGAACTGACTGAATGAATGGTTTTGTTTTCTACCCCACGAGGATCACTATTGACTGCTTCCCATCAGGACTGACTGACAGACCGGTTGTGGTCACTGTATCATCTGTTACCATCTTGACCGGCCCAGGATGGGCCTCCTGCCGGACTTTCTTGGTGATGCGAACGTTTACGGCGGCTGACCTTCTTGCCCTGCGAGACGCCCCTCTCTTGCGGGTTTGGCCCTCCATACTATCGAGGGCCCACCTTGAGGACGGGCTTTGGAGCCCCGAGAGGTGGCATGCTAAAAATAGGAGGCTTAGGGGCTTTTTAATTAGTTGTTTTAAGAAATTTTTTAAGGGAGTTTTAATGGGGATTTTAAGGGTTGGGAGGGGAGGGATTCAACGGGTAGGGGAGAGAACCCGTCGGGAGGGGGTGGGAGGGTTAGGGCGGGTATTGGGAGTAGCCCGCCGGGTGGGGAGCCAGTCCTTGCGCTCGTGGCGGTTCAGTAATGGGTTCGGAGGTTATAGGGGGGGATTACGTTCCTTTTGGTGAGGGTGGTTCCATTTGCACGGTAAGTGGGAGGGGCAGATATGGCGGAAGGGGGGGACCGCATCGTTCTGGGGGGGCGCGCGCTCGATGTCTGCAGGCGATCGCGCGCCCCGATCCCCCTCCCTTCTCCCGTTCCCCGGATGGTCAAGACCCTCAGAGCCTGGGCCTTCGTCTGGTGTTATGCAACGCACGGTCCGTGGCCAATAAGGCCCCCCTAATACATGATCAGATTCAGGGGGGTGCCGCGGATATTATAGGCGTTACGGAGACCTGGTTGGGCACTGAAGGGGGCGTGCCCCTGGTCGAGATGTGCCCACCGGGTTTCCGTGCATTCCATCAGCCGAGGGCCCAGGGTAGGGGTGGCGGGGTGGCGGTTGTTATTAAAGAGAGTCTAGAGCCGAGGGAGACCACTGTACCTCAGATTGCCGGGTGTGAATCCCTCTTTGTGAGGTGGGGTCATAGGTGTCAGATGGGCTTGCTGGTCACGTACCTGGCTCCTTGCTGCGTGACAGCCGCCCTGCCCGAGCTCCTGGAGGTGCTGGCTGGGGTGGCAGTTGAGACCCCCAGACTTTTAGTCATGGGGGACTTTAACTTGCCATCTTCCGGCTCGTCATCGACGGCAGCTCGGGAGTTCATGGCTTCCATGACGGCCTTGGACCTGACCCAAGTAGTTGATGGCCCTACTCACATTGGGGGTGGCACTCTGGACCTGATTTTTGTCTCTGGTCAGTGGTTGAGAGATCTGGACTTAAAGGAAATAGTCATTGAACCTTTGTCATGGTCAGATCACTCTCTTCTTCGCCTGGACTTTCTGACCGCCATTCACCACCGCAGGGAGACGGAGCCGATACGTTGGTTCCGTCCCAGGCGCCTGATGGACCCGGATGGGTTCCGGACGGAGCTTGGGCCATTTCCTGAGGGTCTGGCCCACGGCTCGGTTGAGGAACTTGTTGCGGCCTGGGAACGGGCCGCGGCGGGGGCCTTAGACCGTGTCGTGCCTTTGCGGCCTCTGACCCGGCGCAGGTCCCAACCGGCTCCTTGGTTCTCCGAGGAGCTGAGGGGGATGAAGCGCCGGAGAAGACGCCTAGAGAGTTCCTGGAGGTCTAGCCGTTTGGAGGCTGATCGGACACTAGTGAAGTCCTATAATAGGACTTACCTAGTGGCATTGAGAAGCGGCGTAGCTCGCCTCCTCCCTCATTGCATCGGCAGATAACCGCCCAGCCGCCCTGTTTGGGTGACTCGCTCCCTCCTACACCAGGGGCGGGATGACCCGTTGCAGGGGCGTGCTGAGGAGTTTAACGGTTATCTATACGATAAAATCGTTCAGCCGGGATGGTCTGGACCAAGATTGCGGTGACGGGTGAGATGTTCGAGGGTGGTCTTGGCGATATTGTCTGGGATGAGTTTGACCCTGTGGCTCCGAGGACATGGACAGGTTGTTGGGTAGGCTGAATGCCACCACGTGTTTACTGGACCCGTGCCTCCTGGCTGGTGCTGGCCACTCGGGAGGTGACACGAGGCTGGCTCCAGGCGATTACGATCGCTTCTTTGGTGGGCGTCTTCCGGCCGCCTTGAAAGAGGCGGTGGTGAGGCCCTCCTTAAGAAGCCTTCCCTGGACCCGGCTGTTTTAGGTAATTATCGTCCGGTCTCCAACCCGCCGCGGCGAAGGTTGTAGAAATATGGTGGCATATCAGTTTCCTTACACCTGGATGAAACTGTCTATCTAGACCCGTTCAGTCCGGTTTCCGGCCCGGTTACAGCACGGAGGCGGCTTTGGTCGCGTTGGTGGATGATCTCTGGAGGGCCAGGGATAGGGGTTGTTCCTCTGCCCTGGTCCTATTAGACCTCTCAGCGGCTTTCGATACCATCGACCATGGTATCCTGCTGCGCGGTTGGAGGATTGGGAGTGGGAGGCACCGTTTATCGGTGGTTCTCCTCCTATCTCTCTGACCGGTCGCAGTCGGTGTTGACAGGGGGGCAGAGGTCGGCCCCGAGGCGCCTCACTTGTGGGGTGCCGCAGGGGTCGATCCTCTCGCCTACTGTTTAACATCTACATGAAGCCGCTGGGTGAGATCATCAGTGGTTTCGTGTGAAGTACCAGCTGTATGCGGATGACACCCAGCTGTACTTTTCTACACCGGACCACCCCAACGAAGCTATCGAAGTGCTGTCCCGGTGTCTGGAGGCCGTACGGGTCTGGATGGGGAGAAACAGGCTCAAGCTCAATCCCGCCAAGACAGAGTGGCTGTGGGTGCCGGCATCCCGGTACAGTCAGCTAAATCCCCAGCTGACCATCGGTGGCGTGTCAGGGGCCCCGATGGAGAGGTTCGCAACAGGCGTCCTCCTGGATGAACGGCTGTCTCTAGAAGATCATTTGACGGCCGTCTCCAGGAGAGCGTTTTACCAGGTTCGCCTGGTACGCCAGTTGCGCCCCTTTCTGGACCGGGATGCCCTATGCACGGTCACCCACGCACTCGTGACGTCTCGCCTGGATTACTGCAATGCTCTCTACATGGGGCTCCCCTTGAAGGGCATCCGGAGGCTACAGTTAGTCCAGAATGCGGCTGCGCGGGTGATAGACGGAGCCCCTCGTGGCTCCCGCATGACACCCATCCTGCGCAGACTGCACTGGCTACCTGTGGCCTTCCGGGTGCGCTTCAAGGTTCTGGTGACCACCTTTAAAGCGCTCCATGGCATTGGGCCGGGTTATTTACGGGACCGCCTACTGCTACCGAATACCTCTCACCGACCCGTGCGCTCTCATAGAGAGGGTCTCCTCAGGGTGCCGTCAGCGAGGCAATGTCGTCTGGCGACGCCCAGGGGAAGGGCCTTCTCTGTGGGGGCTCCCACCCTCTGGAACGAACTACCCCCCGGACTTCGTCAGCTTTCGGACCTCCGGACCTTCCGCCGCGGGCTTAAAACATACCTATTTAATTGTGCAGGACTGAGCTAGATTTTAAATTTATGGGTTTTAATTGGGTTCTGTTTTTATATTTTAATAACGGGCTTTAGAATAAGTTTTTTAATTGTTTTTATATTGTATTTGTGTTATGTATTTTTAAGTGCCTGTAAACCGCCCTGAGTCCTTCGGGAGATAGGGCGGTATATAAATATGATTAATAAATAAATAAAAAAATAAAAAGTAAAAGCCATAGTAATGGAGCACACACAAGCATCCTTATAGTATCATAAGCTGTGCTCTTTGAAGAATTGTAGCAAATCAAGTTTAATGACCATGTAACCACAGTATCCTGGATCTCTGCAGATTACTGCAGCTTGCAGCACCATTTCTCAAAAATCTAATTTATTTCATTATGGTTTTCCATCATTCCTGCCTACATACTTTTTATTATTAAATTCTCTACTGCAGTCCCCTTCCTCAATTGATTTTCTTCTCCTACCTCACAACAAGGAAGTCTGCGTTTCTTGTCTTTCTGACCTGGGAGTTAATTGGACAGGATGTTACCTGGGACAAAGGCTTGCATTTCCAGAATACTATTGCACAGAATAATTTTGGGCTACAGGAAATAAAACTGTGACACTTTTATTATACAAGGTAAAGTTAAAAAAACGAGTGAGCATTTATGAGAAATACTTCAGTGCCACTCCACTAAACATAAAAGGAATAGGTGGAGGAAGTTCTTAAGCAGTGGCGATGTATAATCAAGTATCTTAACAGAAATAGGAGAAAGGGCAAGATACGTTTTCCTAGTGGCTGGGAGAAGATAGCACGAAGAATATGTATCTCCTCTACCATATATCTTCAAGAACATTTAAGCACCAAACAAAATTAGATTGTGCTGAAATTAAGTTTGCCCTAGAAAAATATACCTTACCTCATCTGCTCTTCGGAGGAGCCCAGTTATAACCTGAAAAGAAAGAAAGAAAGAAAAAGAAAGAAAGAAAGAAAGAAAGAAAGAAAGAAAGAAAGAAAGAAAGAAAGAAAAAAGGAAGGAAGGAAGGAGGGAGGGAGGGAGGGAGGGAGAAATACTTCTTTTAAACACAAATATGCACACACAGATATCTAAACATGTCTTGTATACTGAGCCTATAGGTTGAGATAATCTGCAGATTTAGTGAACAGATAATCTCTTCTAGTTGATAACTCAAAAGTTTACAATAACCTAAAGCTTCCATATATTAAGATTTTAATTTATAATCAAAAGTTTTCAATATAGATTAGGTGCTGGAGAAAAGGTGGGTAGAAAAATTCTTACAGTACCTCTTGCACTGTTCCATCTCCTCCTGCAATGATGATCATATCAGTGTTTTCCATCAGTTCCAACAACTTCTTTGCTTGCCCTTCATAATCTGTCTGAGTTGCAAGGAAGGTCACAGAAACACATTGCATTTGACACTCTCCTGCTTCAAATGAAAAGCCACGCAACATAATCTTCATATAACCTTCACAATACTAGCTCAGCACAGCTTCAAATTGCAAGTTTTCCCTTCCTTTCATTTTTAACAACCTCATCACCAAACTCAAACCTTCCGAATGAATATATTCTGAAGAGGCAAAATACCATTCTTAAAACCAATCTAAAATACTTTGTAGCAGTTTTGAGTTTTTTTTAATTCTGCTTCTTAAAGCAGAATTACCAGCTCTTCTGCCTGCGTGCTGGGATAAATAGCTGATACTCCAAAATACTATATTATATCCAGGGGTGGGCTGCTGGGGGGTTTGCAGGGGTTCGGGAGAACCTCCAGCTAAGATTCTGTGCAGTTCGGAGAACCCCAAAATCCCACTCCTGGCTAGCCCCACCCACCTTGCCCGCCTGGTTGGCCCTGCCCATCCCTCCCAGCCCGTTTTAGAGGCAGGTTAAGTGCAGGGTGCGCGTGGAGGCTTGGGGAGGGGGAAAAATGGGCCTACCAGAAATTTGGGAAGACCAGAAACAGGCCCATTTCTGGCCTCCAGAGGGCCTCCGGAGCCTGGGGAGGCTGTTTTCACCTTCCCAGAAGCTTGAGGAAAGCCTCCGGAGCCTGGGAAGGGAAAAAACACCCCCCATTGTAGTGCAGGAGGCTGACTAGGTCATGCCCACCATGGACACACCCACCCAGCAACCGGGCAGAGAATCTCTTGCAAAAAATTTTTGAAGCTGACCCCTGATTATATCTGTCCTTCAGATACTTTAATTGATAATTAAAGATGTAGCTTTTTCCTTAAAAAAATATATGGTTTATTTTATTTTATTTTATTTTATTTTATTTTTAAAAATAGCAATTATCTTCTTTTTATTTTCTTTTTTTCCTTTTGGAAAAACTGAGTTGTGGCTAAAATATACCAAAAGAAGGACTTTTTTTTTTTTTTGCCAGAAAGAGACACTGCAAAACTCTTTTTTACCTTCACCACAGTTACATCCAGACCAGATAAGTGGAGAATTGGGGCTGCATTCTTTTCAAAAAGAGTTCTGGCTTTGCTAGAAAAGAAAAAGTGCAGACAATTTATGAGATTTTTGTTCAAATCAGTTGTGTTAAAACAGAAAGGTCAAATTCTTAATAATAATAATAAAAACAAGGCATGCAATATGACCCTAACAAAATCTAGCAGCCAAGGAAACCAAACCGAAGCCATCATCTAAGGGAACCAGACTTGTTTTATTAGTTAAACCCAGTGGCTATTTGACATTTCTCTTTATATGTCAAATGAGACATCCGTCTATAGCTTCTAAAATGCCTGTAATTCACATTTCTCATCAATAAAAACAAATATGTGGGAAAGGAGATTAAGGAAGAAATATATCAGGCAATGATGACATCAAACAATAGATATATACTTTATTAATTAAATTATGCTTTTATCCTATCCTAAGAATATCTCAGAGAATCACTTTTGCGTAGTCGTTAAGGCATTAGGCTTGAAACTGGGAGGTTGTGAGCACTGTTTTGATATAAACCTCATATTTCTTTATTGTACTTGCCCTGTTTCAAAGGATGACTATGAAATCCAGTAGTATAGCCTGTCATGCAGATAAATTAAAAAAATGAAAAACTTCTGCTGGTACAGAAACATTGGGACAAAGCCAGTGGTGGGACTCAATTTTTTTACGACTGGTTCTGTGGGCGTGGCTTGGTGGGTGTGGCTTGGTGGAGGTAATGTGACTGAGTGGCCAAGTCAACATCACCCCACCAAGCCACGCCCACAGAACTGGCAGAAAAGGCAACTCTTGCAGCCTTTCCCTTTATAGTCCCCCCTCCTCCCTGTGTCGAAGTACCCCCACCAAGGTGAGCGAGGCAGAGGGCGAGCAGGTGGCATGCTGGTGGAGGCCCTGGGGAAGGCGCATTCCCCAACCTGGCCAAGATAAACGGCAAGTGGGCGGCAACTCCAGGGCCTCAGGAAATGGCCTGTCCCTGGGCCCCGAGTCCAACTCAAGGCGAAGGGCAAGCGGGTGACATGCTTACCCTTGGTGAGCAGACCAGGCGAGGCGTGGAGGCGAGACAATTAGCTGGGCCGGATGGCAAAGGCAACATATATAGAGCAGGGTGGGGTGGGGTGGGCGAGCAGTGGCCAGGCGCGGGGCCAGCCAGAGGTAGTATTTGCCGGTTCGGTGAACCAATTAAAATTTCCACTACTGGTTTGCCTGAACCTGTCCAAACTGGCTGAATACCAGACTGAATCTGGACAAAGATCAGTATCTTGGATACTGACTGAGAGGTCTATGGTACTTTCCCATGCAGGAAGCCATTATCTTCATATTTTGCATAACTTAGGGTATCATTCCTTATTAAAGGGAAGATCTTTAATACTTTTTCAGACTTTCTGGGAGAGATCTCAGGTTTCTCTGTATAAAGCTACAGAACCTACAATAAAAGTGACACTATAATCACTTACTGGGTTACACGTATTTGCTGGGTTGATTGGTTTTGAGAAGTAAACTAACTCATTGTAGAACACCAGCATCCGATCTTTTTTATGAGCAGGAAGGCGAGGGAACCAGGAAACTATATTTTCCCAAAGGAAACATTAATAGCTACTAGACAAAATTGATGGAGAGGCATTGTCACAGCCAACTGAATCTCCAGGGCAGAAAAGTAGACTACAAAAGAGGAATGGAAGATGCTGAAGGAGAAGAAAAAAGAGGGGAAGAGAAATTCAGCTACTTCTGATTCCCAACGGTGCAAATGCTTGCAGCAAGTGAAAAGGAAGCGAACCTATGCTTGTGTGTAATGGGATGGGATTCCGGCTGAAGACTCAGTTAGAAATTATTCCGATGTGGTTTCTGCACAGATGCAATACCTTTACATGTGATTCCCAGAGATTGTGATGAACAATCATTGTTATGTGTTTATTATGCTTTAAGTTAATGAACTGAATTGTGTTGGGCAAGAGTAGGAAATGCAAGGCTAAATAAAGCTAACAGAAGAGAAAAAAAAACTAAAGGAAAAAAATTAGCCACAACTTTGGAAAGTTGTAGACTTGTTAGATAAGAAAGTATATTCAAGAAGTACCGTCATGTCAGCAAAAAAGTATCCAAGGTACCACAAACCTCCATGTAATGAATGTGTGGATTGATTCTCAGAACACTTATGATCTGAAAGAGAATTAAGTTGGTAGGATGCATGCGGACAGCTCATGAATAGAGAATCAACCAGGAAGACAGCAACCTAAGTGTCTGCAATACAACAAATTCATGGAATACTTATAATCAAGAGAGACAAAGGCTTTCTGGGCAGTTTTTGAAAGCTGGGAAACAACAACTGAAAAATACAGGAAAGAAGACTTGAATATAACATTATTTTACTGGGGTGTTCCTTATGGTGAGTCACTCATTCAGCTGCTAAGAGACTATATTATCTTTCTTCAAACTCACTTGCATAGAAATAGCCACTTTATATGACCGAGAGATTCTCAGGTTTAGGGATAAAAATGCTTTGGAGCGATTGCATTTGCATAATTTATTTTTATTATTCTGGTACTGCATTTACATAATCTATTTTTGATTCTTCTGCTATTGCATTTACATGATTTATTTTTCGTTATCCCGTTGCAGCAAAAAACCCCAACTTATATAGTTTCCAAGAATATTATTCCATTCAGAGCCCTAAATGAATGTTAAGACAATGGCAGTTTGTTTAGAAATGGTTTAATTATAAGGTGGGGGGGGGGGGAAGGAAAAAAATATCCAGGAGGCGCTGTAGTGAAAACCTATTAATAAACCAGACATATTTTGACTTCAGAAATATTTTTCAATCAACCTATTTACTTTTAAATCCTTTTATATCTTTTCCAATGATCATCTTGACGACAACATGGATTATATGGGTGTTTAATTTTATACAAAGCCAATAAAGTAAAATCGATAACCTGTTGATCAAAGATTACAGATAGCCATGTATTACTAGCTGCTAGATCGCAGAGCTCCCAGAATGCCTTTGGGCCAATCGCTATCTCTCAACCTAACTCATTTCATAGAGCAGGGGTGTCAAACTGGCGGCCCGCGGGCTCAATGTGTCATGCGCAGGCCACACCTACCCCAGCTCCGCAAAGGGGAAAAACATCACGAAATATCATGTGATACAGCGAGTTTGACCCCCATGCCATACAGCTATTGTTGTGGGGATGAAATTAGCATAGACACCCGAACTACCTTGTAGTTTCCGAGAAAAGTAGGAATATTAAGGTAATCAGTCAATCAACCTTTTTTTTTTTTACACATGAAGGAAAACAAAGAAAACTGGCAAAATGTAGAACAAAAACAGAAACCTGAGCAATGATGGTCAAGGAAATATGAGTCCAGAGTAAAAAGCTGTTTTGTCTGAGTTTGCGCAACCCCAGAATATGGTAAGTATGGTTTTGAATCCTGTGCCTGGCTATGTTGCTTCAAATTATATTTGGGTTTACACGACAAAGGAATAATTCTGTAAAATGCAGTGAATGGTTTCCCCTCGGTAATCACAAATAAAAATCACAATATTCTAAAAGCTAGGAAATCAGGAGAGCTACCCAACCCCTATCAATTCAATTGCTATGAAGGAGCTCTTTGCATACATACCCGTGTTTCCCCTAAAAGAAGACCCTGTCTTATATTTTTTTGAACCCCAAAATAAGCGCTTGGCCTTATTTTCGGGCAGGTCTTATTATTTTGGGGGCACGTGGATCAAGATGGTGATCCTCTTGCCATCTTACCTGATTTCTAGCTCTGTCTCCCTAATCCTAACCAGAGGAAATGGCAGGTACCGGCTGCGCATGCATTTAAATATTTTCGGGAGGGCTTATTTTCGGGGAGGGCTTATTTTAGCTCATGCGCTCAAAAGTGGGATTGGGCTTATTATCAGAGGATGTCTTATTTTCAGGGAAACAGAGTACAAGATTTAGAAATCTTCTATAGGTAATCCTTGGTGAACAATGGGCCTGGAATTTCCATCTCTAAAGCAAGTGCAATGTCATGTGACCATATTGCTTAGCAAAAGGAAATCCCAGCCATCCCCATTGTGCCATTAAGCAATTATTGGGGTCATTAAGTGAGGACCCGCTAACCCTGCTGGCCTCCCAACAAGCGAAGTCAGTGGGGAAGCTGACAAGATGTTGTGAGTCCCTGGTGCAAGCAAGCTGATGAGTGGGCAAGTGGCTGTTGTAGCAGAACATGACTGCAGCTGGGCCAGAGATGACTGCTGCCAGGGATGGGAGGGTGTGCAAGCAGCGACTATGGTACAGCTGGGCCAAGGGTGACTCCTTTTTCAAATTACTTCTTAGGTAAATTGGGGTTTCTTCCCCACCCAAACAAAATATGTGAGAAATCTAACAGGGAAAAAAAGTGCAACATTTCCAGCAGCGTAGTAAAATAATTACAATCCCACTTACTAAGGAAGAACAATCAGTTTTTGCACAAGGGGCTCTTTGGAAGTAGCCTAAGAAAAGGGACTGAATATTTGTAGTCCCTTTTGTATGGAATGATATTCGGAATAAGATTACATTTGCAAATGACATGTTATATTTATCTCTTAGTTATCCAAAGATCCTAACTAATTATCCTGCAAGTAGCATAACGAATCAGCTTCTGAAGTTGTCTACATACACTTTTTGTGTCATGCAAAATAAAAAAAAAGACTCTGGAAGAAGCCAAGTTGGCTTGGATTACATGATATAGGAAGCCTGACTAAGTAAGTCATAGGCCCGTGATGGCGAACCTATGCCAGAAGTGGTATGCAGAGCCATCTCTCCGGGCATGTGAGCTGTTGCCCTTTGCTGTTCTGGGTTCTAGCTCGCCGGCTAGCTGGTGTTTACATTCACTTCTGGTTTCCAGCACGCACATGCCCATCAGCCACCTGGTCTTCCAGTTTCTGGACGAAGAGCAGCTGTCTGGTGCGCATGCATGCGCCAGAAACTGGAAGATCATCTTCCCGGCGTGTGCATGCATACCAGGCAGCTGGTCTTCACGTGCATGCACACCAGACGGCTGGCCTTCGTGCACATGTGCATCAGCCAACTGGCCTTCGCGTGCACATGCGTGCCAGAAACTGCAAAACAGATGGCCAGTGCACAGGCGCATGTCAGAAACCAGAAGAGCAGCCACCCGGCGCGTGCATGCGCACCAGGCGACTGCTCTTCCGGTTTCTGGCATGCATGAACCCACGCATGTACGCACACACTCCTGTTTCATCACTCAGTGCCGAAAAGGTTCACCAACACTGTCATAGGCAATTCTTTTGCCATTCTCACTCATGACCAGAGTCAGAAGGTAGAACATAGAATAATGGAGTCAGAAAGGATCTTGGAACTCTTCTAGTGTCTAACTCCCTGCTCAAGTTCCTATACCATTCCAGATAACTGGCTGTCAGGTCTCTTGTTGAAAATTTCCAGTGATGGAGCACCCACAATTTCTGGAGGTAAGCCAGGGGTGAAATCTACTTACCTTCCTTACCGGTTTGGAAGTGCACACGCACACATGTCACATTCACGCACAAACCTGTCATGTCCCACTCCTCCGCTGACGGCCGGGTCAGGGAAATCCGAATCAGGCGTGCCTCTGCAGCTCTGCCAAAGTCCTAGCAAAGTTCTCAAGGCAGGCAGGAGACCAGAAAGTGACTTCAGCAATCCAAGTTAGACTTTGCCTGACTCAGAGAATGCCAGAAAGCAGATCCTTTATATAGGCCATGGGGTGTGGCTCCATGACTCAGCACTTATCCAGGCCTGCCCCTCCCTTCCTTCTGTTGCCGCCACCTATCAATTCTCCTGAAGTGAGGGTCACTCCAGTCTGCAGCTGTTGGTAATTGACCTTTCTCAGGCTCACATGCTGTGGGGGAGGGGGAGGGGTCTAGTTGCTCCGTTTGCCTGGGCATGGAGCCAGAGCTGGGGGCTGGAGGCACTTCTTCCTCCTCGGCCTGTCTGGGCATGGAGCCAGGGCTGGGGCCGGGAGATATGCTAGGACATTCCTCAGCGTTTGGAAGCAGATAAGACGGGCCCAGCTGCGGGGAAAGCGGACGAGGCACAACAAAACCTTCGCATGCATAGAAGGTAAAAAACACATTACTTTCTGGTTAAAACCAGGAAGTAATGACACCCGAGTGGGTGGGTGGAGCTTTGCTCCGCCATCGCTATTGGATCGCCGAACTACCGGCCATGATCACTACCGGATGGCGTGATCTGGTCCGATCCGGGAGCATTTTACCCCTGAGGTAAGCTGTTCCATTGATTAATTATTCTCCCTGCAAGAGCAGGAAATTCCTCTTTAGTTGTAAGTTGGCTCTCTCTTTGATACTCTTCCACACGTTACTTCTTGTCCCCTCTTCTCTGTGACAGCCACTCAGATACTAGAAGACTGCTATCGTATCACCCTTTGCATTGTAACATTAGACATACCTAATTCCTCAATTATTCATCATATTTTTAAAAAATTAGGAAAACCAACAACATAAAGAACCTTACCCTTTACAAGCTGCAGGGTTGAGAAATACTGTTGCTTTCTTTATCTGCATATTGGAAGGAATAATTTGGTTGCCCCATACCTAATAATAAAGAGAAAGTAAGGGTTTACTATTTCAGAGTAATTAGTATTTTTCATTTGGATACCGAAAAACAATACTCTATTTTGGTAGTTACTACATTCCTCCCCACTGAAAGGAATGAGCTCAAGGAAGACACTGTAAGCCGCCCTGAGTCTTCGGAGAAGGGCGGGGTATAAATGTAAACAAAAAAAAAAAAAAGAAACCAGTGGCTTGTTTGCTTTTTCACTCGCAACTTGCGGGTGACAACGTGCAGAAGTACCTTTGATATTCTGAATGCTAAACCCCTAATTAAGTAACACAAATGTTGTTATTTTCAATACTCAAAATCAGGTCCAAATATCAGGGGATAAAGACGAAGCAATGAAGTCCAAAATATAATCAGCTGTTTAAATCATAATTTCAGTCATTAATTTTATCCCACTCGTGTCAGAAGCACCAAGCTGTTTTTAGGTTGAGAGGATTAGCTGGTGACATCACTGTTGTCCAGGGGATGCCCAGTTGGGGGCTCCTTTATTGTTCACAGCAGGTGCTGGACTGAAGGACGAAAGCTCACTCCGTCCTACGGCAGCACTCGGGTCTCATACGTGGGCTTGCTAACCTCCAAGCCAGAGTCCTAACCAGGCGAACCTCCGTGCTCCTGGGTCATTAATAAAAGTACCCATGGATTTGGGATTTTGTTCACTCATGGATCAACCCAGCTGTAATTGAGTTTAATTTTTAAGGTGTGTTCAACTTTAATTTAGACCTCTCTGAGAATGAGATAAAGGTAAAGGTTCCCCATGCACATACGTGCTAGTTGTTCCCGACTCTAGGGGGCGGTGCTCATCGTTTCAAAGCCGAAGAGCCAGCGCTGTCCGAAGACGCCTCCGTGGTCATGTGGCCGGCATGACTAAACACCAAAAGGTGCACGGAATGCTGTTACCTTCCCACCAAAGTGGTCCCTATTTTTCTACTTGCATTTTTACATGCTTTTGAACTGCTGGGTTGGCAGAAGCTGGGACAAGTAATGGGAGCTCACTCTGTTATGAAGCTAGGGATTCGAACCGCTAAACTGCCGACCTTTCTGATCGACAAGCTCAGCGTCTTAACCACTGAGCCACCGTGTCTCCTTTTGAGAGTGAGATAGGAGTACCTAAATTTGGTAAATAAATAAAAATAAATAAAACATTAAGGCTGCAATGCACGTGAGTCTGTAAAAGTCTTTATAACTCACACAGATACAATTAACTAGAATGTGAATCTTACAAATTTTATTAATTTATTGTTGTGCTACTGTAGTTGTCCCCAGGCTGGGGTCCTCCAGATGTGTTGTGGGTTTTGTACATTTGCGGAACTGATGTCCCAGAGGAGATAACATTCATAAAGAGATAGACCGGGGTGTCAAGCTCGCATTGTCACATGACGTATCACGACTTTTCCCCCCTTCGCTACACCGGGCGTGGGCATGGCCAGCGTGTGATGCATTTGGCCCGCAGGCCGTGAGTTTGACACACCTGAGATAGACTATGATGCAAAGTATGCAACAAAGCCAACCCCTTGGAAATTAAACTGCTATCAATGAACAATGAATATTTCTCAGTTTTTGTTGTAATGAGATATAAGGAACCTGTAAGATCTTTGAAACTTTTACATACACTTTTTTTTCCAAAACAGCAATTATGAAGATTGCTGAGACTCTTAGAACAGAGAATGAAAGAAACATGATAGAACAAAGATGAGCATCACATTCTATTTATTTTATGCAATGGGAGCTAGAAAGCAGAAGGTAGGTGAGAGCTAATGATTAAGCATGGCAAACAAAAGAAAAAATTGAACTGGCATATTACTTGAAGAAGAGATGGAAAAAGTAAGTAATTATCCATACTACTTTTGATTTCTTGAGAAAAATCAAGTAAAAATTACATTCTACATTCACAATACTCTGATCTCTTACAGTTGTTAAAAAGATGGAAAATCCACAGCAACAGGGCAGACATACTTGTACAACAATTCAGATTAGCTCTCTAGACAAATATAATGTGAAAAAATAAAAGGGAGAAAACCTAACGCAACTAAAATCTGCAGGAGACATAGCCTAAAATGTATCTCACTTTACCATATGCACTGCAGATAAGAGCATAACAACAATAATAATGTATTAAGCTTGTATGCTGCCAACGTTTCTCAGTGACTATGGGTGGTTCAAAAAAACTACTGTACCCTTAAATCAATAAAATAAGAGGTTAAAAAAATGTGATGTTTCTTTGTGTCATATATGTATGGGTATGTGCGCAATGGTTATCTTTTGAGAGCTGAATGCAACAAAATTTCATTTTAATGTATTAGGATTAGTGTACATTTAAAGTGACTGTAAAAATTCTATTCTATTCTATTCTATTCTATTCTATTCTATTCTATTCTATTCTATTCTATTCTATTCTATCTTATTCTATCCTATCCTACTTACGGGACCGTCTGCTGCCATCCTCTATCTCCCAACAACCCGTGCATTCTCAGAGAGGGACTCCTTAGGGTGCCGTCAACCAAGCAATGCCGGCTGGCGGCTCCCAGGGGAAGGGCCTTCCCTGTGGGAGCTCCTATCCTGTGGAACGAACTTCCCCCAGGACTTCGACAATTGCCTGACCTTTGGACCTTTCGCCGCGAACTTAAGACTTATTTATTCCGCCTTTCTGGACTGGTTTGATTATTTAAATTTTCAGATGATTTTATGGGTTTGTAACTTTTATTAATTTTATAGGGTTGATCGTATTTTAATTTTGGCCAAATTGAATAAGTTTTTTAACGGTTGTTTTTAATATTGTATGCATTGCTATTGTATTTTATTTTGGCTGTAAACCGCCCTGAATCCTTCGGGAGAAGGGCGGTATACAAATTAAAATAATATTATTATTATTATTATTATTATTATTATTATTATTATTATTATTATTATTATTATTATTATTATTATTATTATTATTATCCTATCCTATCCTATCCTATCCTATCCTATTCTCTATTCTATTCTATTCTATTCTATATGTTGTATTCTATTTATTCTATTCTGTTCTATATATTCTATTCTATATATTCTTTTCTATTCTATTCTATATGTTCTATTCTATTCTATTCTACTCTATTCTATATATTCTATTCTACTCTATTCTATTCTATATATTCTATTATACTCTATTCTATTCTACTCTACATAATTCTACTCTACTCCATCCCATCCCATCCCATCCCATTCTATTGGCAAGCACACTGAAGTGAGAGATCTCACTGTACCAACTGGATTTGGGTGGGGAACCTTTTTCTAAAGGGCAGGCCTTGCTACAGAAAAAATCTACATCTAGAAATGTAATAAACTCATAGTGCCTACCTCTCTTTCTCCACTACCCCAAATCCAACTAACCCAAATCCAGCTAGCGTTACTCAGATTCATCTCCAGAAGCTGACAGGAGAACAAAGGACAACTCTAAAGCACAGCTATTTTTATAATAACAATAACAAAGTTGGAGATTTTTTTTAAAAAAAATACAGTGTAAAGGTTACTGCCAACAGTACTGAGTACCAATAGCCTTAAGAAATATCAGTTCCCCCAATGCCTGTGAAAAAATATCCTTCTCAATTATCAAAAATACCTGGAAGCTATTCGCCACTGATTTTTTAATGTGCGGAATTTGAGGTATAATTAGGTGCAAAGCCTAAGCTTTGCAAGAAGAAGAAAGCAGTATTTGTAGTATTTGAGCAACTGAAATACTGACATCCTTGTTGATAGGCTACTCACGTAGAACAGACCCACCGGGAGAATCTCCACGATCCTGCACAAGTGAGATAAGAAGGGGATTTTAATCTAATTTGATCTTGTTAAATGGTATTACCTGGGCTTCTTGGCATGCAGCTCTCCTTAGCAGGTTATCGCTATAACGGGGGGAAGAGGAGAAAAGACCAAAAAAAAAAGAATATTAAATAAGCTAAATTTAGGGAAGGGAGATATATGTACGCATTTTTAAAAAGGATTTCTGCTTTGGCAGACTAAATCTTCAGTCAAAACTTTCCAAAGGGACTGTGGGTTAGGAATACACACCATTTCCGTAGTCATATTTTTAGATGATATTGCATTTGTCATTAATTTCTTCAACTAGATATTTATTCAGAACAAGCATATGTGACCCTTGTACTAGTTTACAAAAGAGATTAATGTTTTACCCATAGCACTGATCAAAGTAACCAAATCCTCCATTGTGTTAATAAATAGTATGGCATTTCTCCATAAACTGCATATCTGGCTTCCTGCCCCCCAACACAATAGCTGATGATGGATAACATCCGAACCACTGTCCCTCATTTTTTTTCCTATTCCCCCCACCCATGCCTTTCCTTTAACCTGCACATATATACACACACAAAACAGCACACTAGGCACTCTGAGTTTGCATTTCTGAATTTCAGCATATGCTAACTCTCTCTACTTCTCCTAACATTTGCCGAGGAGAAGGATGTCAAGAGATTAGCATACATTTTCTTTCATTAAATTTCATGACTAAAATGGTATGGAAGGAAGGCATACTTGAGTGTGGGGGTGGGGGAGGCTGTGAGCCAAATTTAAAGATTTAGTGTGTTGTATGTTCAGATAGCAAGTTCCACACTTCAGCTACAACATCCCGGTTTTGCACAGGTTGCTAAAATGGAATTTACTTTCTCTGTCTATCTTGAAGGTGTGTTTTCTCTACTTCCCAATTTGTTGGAAGCTTCAGTGATAATTGGATAGTAAATTTCATAAAGAGACAAATGGAGATTTACTTCTGACTGTTTTTAAATATTTTTGTTATAATTTTATTGTGCTGAACCAATTATTTTTCTATCAATGTGGTTTTGGATAGAAAAATAATTGGTTTCAAATTATTTTGAAAAATTAAGAGATAGAAAATGGAAACGCTGTAATATTATAACACAACGATGTTAATGACATAATACAATTTCAAATGAATCATAAAAAAAGGATAAAGGAAAGGAAAAAGGTTTGACAAGATTGCTCAAAAGAGTAAAGATCCCTTTATCAAAAAAATAAAAGAACAACTCAGCAACTCCAATTCAATATTGACATACAACACCTACCAAGCCTTGGTTGCTGTAAATCACGTCTAGAATTTTAGGTAATACTTTCTAATTAGCAATAGCACTTAAACTTATATACTGCTTCATAATGCTTTACAGCCCTCTCTAAGAGGTTTACAGAGTCAGCATATTGACCCCAACAATCTGGGTCCCCATTTGATGTCACCAATCTTAACCACCAAATGCTGCAGGGAGTCCTTAAAATGGTATGTAGCTGAAGCGAGATGACAATATCAAAATGTTTAAGTGTGTTAGGATGCTCCAATTTTAATACCCCTAGTTTGAAAAACTGTGTGTCTGAACAACAGTGAAAGCCAGTGGGTAAAAGTCCAAATGGATCTTGTGTATGTTTTGCAAAAACCAAAGTCAGGGACATGTAGATCAATAGGATTTGCTCCCTTTAAAACAGTGGTCCCCAACCTTTGCGGTTTGGCAGTCCGACAGGGGAGGGGGGGGAAGAGGGGAACCTGGCCATGCGAGTAGTGGACCGATGCACACATGTGCACAGCTCAACTTGCACAAATTGAGCTGTATCCATGCATGCACGCAAGCCGGCCCACCGCTTGTGCAAATTGAGCTGCATGCGCGTGCATGCGCACCAACCTGCCACTCATGTGGCCTGGTTCCAAATAGATCATGACCCAGAAGTTGGGGACCCCTGCTTTAAGAGATTTAAAAAGGACTCCTCTAGTCAATAAGTATTACAGGCCATATATTAAGGATTATGCGTCAAACCAAGCAACCATGAAGATGCCTTATAACAGGGGTGTCAACTCAAGGCCCGCGGGCCAGATTCGGCCCACGGGGTGTTTAAATCTGGCCCATGGGATTGGCCGGGGTACCTCTGCCAGTGAAAACAGAGCTTGGGAGAGCTGCGCAGCCTCCCCGCTGCCCCATTTTCTCTGGCAGAAGGCTGCAGGAGGCTGTCACAGCTGAAAACAGGGCACAGGGCAGGCTCCGTTTTCACTGACAGAGGGCTATCAAAACAAACTAAAAACAAAACAAAAGGAGAAATGTTTCTCCTTTTGCATTTGAGCATGCAAGAAGGGACAGGGAAGGAGAAAGGAAAAGAGGAAAGACAAAGAAAATAAGAAAAGATGGGAAGAGAGCAAGAAAGGAAAATTAAGAAAAGAGGGGAAGGAAGAAGAAAGGAGAAGGAAGAGAGAATAAAAAAGAAGAGAAGAGAAGGGAAAGGAAAGGAAGGCAAGGGAAGAGAAGGGAAGGGAGGGAGGGAGGGAGGGAGGGAGGGAGGGAGGGAGGGAGGGAGGAAGGAAGGAAGGAAGGAAGGAAGATTATAATGAGAGTGAGGATCTCAATGAAGTCCTGCCTTAGCACTTGGCCACCAAAGGTGCCCCAGACACAACTCCCATGTCACGCCCACCATGGCCACATCCATGTCTATGCCCACCCCCGACCATACCCTCTGAGGTCAAATACAACCCTGGTGCAGCCCTCAATGAAATTGAGTTTGACACCCCTGCCTTATAATGTTTGCAACTTACTTTGCATTTCCTCTCCTTAGTCTATTCTTTGGCACCACTCAAAATTAGTTCAATCAAGCAACTTTTTATTCAAACAAAAACACTTCCTGCCATAGTAACCTTTCCAGTGGTAAGAACATTGATTTACAATAAAAAACCAATCAGGAGAAATTCAAAGTAAGCAACAAGAGAAACACTCAACGGGAAACCTTTACTGAAAATAATGGGGCAAACAGAAACAAGCTTCCTAAGCAAGATAATGTACAAGTAATAAATTACTCCAATTACCCCTAATTGGAATATTTATCAAAGGTTTCCACAGAGGTTTTAGAATGGCTCTTAGTGTTCGGAGGAATACGTCCTGCAAGTTAAGAAATAGGGACACTTTATATCAATAGTAGACCTTTGATTAATTGAAGACGTTTTATCAAATACTATTTAAAACTAGTTCTAGAAATGAAATGCATTGGAAGGGTAAAAAGGTTAATTTACAGAAGGGAGGTGAACTCCTGCAGCAGACCAAAGAGAGAAAGCTTGGATCCTAAAAATAAAATGCTTACTTTCTCCGAACTAGAACCGTGGTTCCCTTTCTGATATGGAGGGGAGGAGAAGGCCTGTCTTTGGGATTTGAGTTTTTGTCCGGCCCAGCATCCTTTTCATGCACCATCCAGTGTTTTCTTTGGCAGGCAACTCTTTTGCTCTGTCCACTTAACAAGCCATACAGTCACATAACAACCACAACTGAGAAAGCCAGGCTGCGGTCATTGAGCAAACTGATCATATGGGTATGTTGCAGTGGTGGGATTCAAATGTTTTTACTACCGGTTCTGTGGGTGTGACTTAGTGGGCGTGGCAGGGGAAGGTTACTGCAAAATCCCCATTTCCTCCCAATCAGCTGGGACTCAGGAGGCAGAGAATAGATGGGGGCGGGGCCAGTCAAAAGTGGTATTTACCGGTTCTCTGAACTACTCAAAATTTCCACTACCAGTTCTCCAGAACTGGTCAGAACCTGCTGAATACCACCTCTGGTATGTTGTTTAATGACTGCAATGGCTTATGACCAAAATTCCAGACCCAATTGTGATTTTAAGTTCCCTACCTGTACCAAGGTAAGGAAATATAAAGAGGAGAAAGAAGGAGGCTATAATGGAGGAAACCTCCTCCCAACTACTACTCCGATAGCAAAGCATTGAGGGAATATTTTTTCTTAACATGAATTTTAACATTAAGAGCAGTGGTGGCGCAGTGGTTAGAATATAGTATTGCATGCTAATTCTATCAGCTGCCAGCAGTTCAGTTCTCACCGGCTCAAAGTCTTCCATCTATTTTATCCTACTGC
This sequence comes from Ahaetulla prasina, assembly GCF_028640845.1. NCBI lineage: Eukaryota > Metazoa > Chordata > Lepidosauria > Squamata > Colubridae > Ahaetulla > Ahaetulla prasina. The sequence continues at coordinate 78,489,800 of NC_080545.1, read as the reverse complement.
ATAACCAAGACGTCATTTAGGGTTGGCAAATTGGATTTCCCAGTTCTGTTTGACTTGGCTCTCGTTGCTTTGGGAAATCTACTCATGACAGCTGATCAGAAGATCCAGTACAGAAAACCAGTATAGATTAACACAAGCAGCAGTTTCTCTTCTCAATCCCCTCCCTTATTAAAAAAATAATAATAGTGAGCTATAGCTATTTACCAGAGCCAATGAGGCTTTCTTAAAAAATAAAGACAACGATGCTTAAAGGCCTGTTTGCAGTATGCATACCTCCCGTTTTAAAAAAAATATGAAAACTATTCCTTGAGCACCGTACTGCCTATTCCTGTATTATTGCATCAGGAACAATACAAGCTAAGTCTATGAGGACAGATTGAGGGAACAGGAATTGTTTAGCCTGGGGATATTACAGTATGCTTCAAATATCTGAAGTGCTATCACACAGATGAAGTTTGTGATGTGTTCTCTATCATCCCAGAGCATGAGACATGGAATTTAATGGTTCAAAATCTTCAGAAGGTATACTGGAAAGTGTGGATGACCTTTGGGACTGAGGGGAAGAAATGCTGCCTAGGGAAAAAAAAAAATCAGAGAAGGAGGAGACCTCAAGAGATTAAGGGCCAGAAAAAAATCAGAAAGGACCCATCCTAATTGATCATACAGTTAAAAGTGACAGTGGGAAATCTGTACCTTCAGATTTTCAAGACTGATGTCAAATCTCCCAGTTAAAACAAGACTGAAAGCTAATTCTACTTTATAGTAAGGCCACATTAAGAGAATCTTACAAGTCTGAAGGCACAAACCTGCTTGATCAAGTAGGGTGGGTCCTTCCCAACTTTTTTTCCTCTGATATAGTTAAGCCTTTTTGGACCTCTCCATCTTGTCTAGTCATTTCGTAGACAGTATCTCTTCTCCGTGTTTCCCAAGATTATTCACATATATGTGAATATGCCTACAGAAGGCATATTTGGGATGGATGTTGGAAGAAATTGCCTAAAAGTAAAAGCATGCAACCAACTAACAGAGAGCGGTGGAGAGAATTTGGCCTTTAATGAATATTGGACTAGAAGACTTCCAAGGTCCCTTCCAGCTCATTCTATTCTAAAGTCAATGGGATATACCTTTGTTTGAAAGTACTATGATCACATGTAGAATCGAATCGAATCAAATCAAATAGAATTTTTTTTATTGGCCAAGTCTGGACACACAAGGAATTTGTCTTGGTGCATATACTCTCAGTGTACATAAAAGAAAAAATGATCAAGAATTCTAAGGTACAGCACTTAATGATAGTCATAGGGTACAAATAAGCAATCAGGAACTAATCAATATCAATATAAATCGTAAGGATACAAGCAAATCTTTTAGTAGCAGATAATACATTGAATTACAATACATGGTTTAGAGATTCCCTTTAAATTAGTATATCTAAATAAATATTGCACCCTTCAAATTAGAGGTAGTCCTTGACTTACGACAATTCACCCCAAAATTACATTGCTAAGCAAAACATTTGTTAAATAAATTTTGCACCATTTTGCAACAGTCGTTAAGTTAATAACAGACTTATTAAGTGAATCTGGCTTCCCTAGTTCACAAAAGGTGATCATGTGACCCGGGGACCACTGTAACCATCATAAATATGAGTCAGATGTTGAATTTTGATCATGTGACTATGTGGATACAATGCAATGCAAGAAGTTTGAAAAAAGGTCATAAATTGGTTTTTTCAGTGTTGTTGTGACTTTGAGCGGTCACTAAATAAACTGTTGTAAGTCGAGGACTATCTATATTCATCACTTAATTCTGACCTTAAATAAAGCTAATTGATGTTTTAATATTAATTGCATTTTCTTTCCTCATAATAATTTTCCCTCCTGATTCCTGAGGAAAAAAATACGAATTAAGTTCATAAAACTTTATACTCAAAGATGTTTCTCCCTTGCAGATATGTAAAATGGAAATTCAGTCTCTTGCTGACCCAATTGCTTAAACTATTCATAATTTTATACACGGATTCTGAGATTATACACACACAAACAACTCTCCAAAGTCTTTAAAATTCCCTGATCTGCTTTTTTATGATATTCAGAAAAGCTATCAAATACCGTTAGCTCCGTATGGCGGAAAGAAAAAATTAGCTTGCAGGGTCATTCCTCATTCCTCTACCCATTTCTCTGATCTGATTCAAAACATTCCTTGGTTACAGCAAAGAGCAAAAACTAATTAGTTCAGGGGTCTCCAACCTTGGTCACTTTAAGACTTGTGGACTTCAACAAGCTGGCTGAGGAACTCTAGGAGTTGAAGTCCACAAGTCTTAAAGTGGCCAAGATCAGAGACCCCTGATCTATAGCTCTTTTGCCACTTCTGTTTGGCCTTGAGTGTTTTTTTTTAAATTATCATTGAAAGACTCCATAATAATTACCAGTGTCTTCCATAAAGCCAGTTTCCTCCCCATGTAACCAGGCAGATCCCAACTGTAGTCTTCTTCCAATGATTTCGGAGGGTTTGAAGCATTGTGATCACCTTGGCCATGTTTAGGTTTTATTCTATAACGTAGCATACAGTTCCGATGTGAAAATAGGGCTCTGTGTGGTAAAGTATAAAAAAGAAATATGGATTTTCTTAAAACCAGATCGTAGATTTGAAGTTAGTTAATCAATGTACAACCATGTAACCTTTTCAGCAGGTAGCATGCAGTGAACTGTGAACTCTTGTTTGCAGATATGACAGGTTTGAGAACAATTCTAACCAATTTTTCTAGGCCTCGCCTTGGCTTCATCAGTTCCACAATGACTTCCATTTCTTGGCAATTTTTTGTACCCTTGAAGTAGCTAGCAGGAATTTGTCCCTTGATTTGCAAAAGTGAGTTATCTTCATTTTCAAGTGCTCAGACAACTGCTTACAGCAGGGGTCTCCAAGTCCCTTTAAGACTTGTGGACTTCAATTCCCAGAGTTTTGCTGGCTGAGGAACTCTGGGAGTTGAAGTCCACAAGTCTTAAAGGGACCAAGGTTGGAGACCCCTGGCGTACAGGACCTATGTTTGTTAAAAGTAGAAACAGCAATCACAACCTGAAAAAAATAGAAGAGACAAAACTGACCTGTAGAATTTGGCGGCTAACTCTAAGCCTAATCAGTCAATAACTTTTTAGGTCTTATTCACAGCAACACTGGGGGGAAAAAGTAGTGCTGAATCACTGGGATAGTGTTGAAACTTGTACAAATTGCCACGTTGATTGTTTCGTTACTTTAAATTTGTAAACCATAATACCTACACACACTAACCAGAAAACATGTTTTACAAACCATAGTGGTTGGGTTTATTCATCAGACTAAGCCAAAATTAAACAAGTAGCATTGTATCTTAGTGCAATGTATAAACCTTGTAGAATGAAGCATGCGTTACTCAAAGGAAGTGTAGGGTCAATCTCAACATATTCACCAGCATCCTCGGCAACTTACTCAAGTCTTACTTACCCTCCTTTGTGACTCAAAATCTGCAGCATGGAGATATGGCTGTTTTAATGCTCCAGCAAATGCATTTAAGTAGGGTTAAATTAATTAATAATTCTTGAGTTTTCAGTTTGTAGAAACCTGATCTAGGCAAAAAATTTCCCAATATGCCAGTTTCAGCTGCATTGGGTCCACTACGTTGACCGGCATGGACATTCAATATTATGGAAACTGTTCGTCTAAGCCAGAGGTCTTCAAACTTGGCAGCTTTAAGACTTGTGGACTTCAACTCCCAGAATTCTTAATTCTGGAGAATTCTGGGAGTTGAAGCCCGCAAGTCTTAAAGCTGCCATGTTTGAAGACCTCTGGTCTAAGCCCACGAGGAGCTTCCAGGCGGAAGACTGCCACGCGCTGACCAGGTGATCCACAGCCAATCGGTGCCGGCGAAGAACCGCAGGACTCATTTCGAATCCTTTTGTTGCAGGGGCGGCGTTTCTAAATAAAAGCCGGTCGATGGCGGAGACCGCCTCCGCCTGTGGCTCACCTGAGACCAGGAGCCTCGCAGCGTCGCCTTCGGTCTCCCCCGATGCACGGCTAACCTCTCTCCGCCTCCCAGCTTTTTAAAGGCGGGGCATGCCGCCTCTGCCCTCTTGCCGCGGAGATAGGAAGGGTCTCGCTTTTTGCCTTCCCGCTGACGCCGCTGCCAGTTTCTGCTCAAGCTTCCCTTTGCCCGCTTCTTGGTGCTGCGCTTAGCTTTGCTCGCCGGGAAACACTGAATAGGCTCGCCTTGGTTCCGCGCGGCTCCAGGTCCCCCTTGCTTTTAGAAAGGGCGCAAGGAAGGAGCGGACCTGGGTTGCTGCTCCAGGCGTCGTCAGTTTTGTTGAGTACAATCTTTCTGGGAGTTGCCGTAATCGTCGGAAGGGAAGAAATAAGTTAATAAGCTTCCTCCGCCCCGCCCGCGCTCTTTCCTATTTATTCGTTTATTATTATTATTATTTTTATTCGTTTATTCTATGAATTTAACTCATAGAATAATCTATTACAATGTCCTTCCTGTCAAAGACTACTCCAGCTTCAGTTGCAACAATACACGAGCACACAATAGATATAAGCTTAATGTTAACCGCTCCAATCTTGATTGCAGAAAATATGACTTCAGTAACAGAGTTGTTAATGCTTGGTATATAGTACGTGACTCTGTGGTCTCTTCCCAAAATCCCAAAAGCTTCAATCAAAAACTATCTACCATTGACCTCACCCCATTCCTAAGAGGTCTGTAAGGGGCGTGCATAAGAGCACAAACGTGCCTACAGTTCCTGTCCTATTATTTTTCTTTTCTTCTTCCTATATATATATATGCTCATACCTCCTAATATTTATTCATATATATGTTTATATGCTATATAATCTTTTTGTATGATGTTGTGACAAAATAAATAAATACATACATACATACATACATACATACTCATATTCATATATATGTTTATATATTGTATATATAATATATATATGTATATGCTTATGCTTATATATACTGTGTGACAAAAATAAATAAATAAATAAAATAAAATAAATATCACATGAATAGAATAGAATTGAATTGAATTGAATTGAATTGAATTTTTACTGGCCAAGTGTGATTGGACACACAAGGAATTTGTCTTGGTGCATACGCTCTCTGTGTACATAAAAGAAAAGATACGTTCATCAAGAATCATAAGGTACAACACTTAATGATAGTCATAGGGTACAAATAAGCAATCAGGAAACAATATAAATATAAATTGTAAGAATACAAGCAACAAAGTTACAGTCATAAGTGGAAGGAGATGGGTGATGGGAACGATGAGAAGATTAATAGTAGTGCAGATTTAGTAAATAGTTTGACAGTGTTGAGGGAATTATTTCTTTAGCAGACTGATGGCGTTCGGGAAGAAACTGTTCTTGTGTCTAGTTGTTCTAGTGTGCGTCATTTTGAGGGTAGGAGTTGAAACAGTTTATATCCAGGATGTGAGGGATCTGTAAATATTTTGACAGCCCTCTTTTGGACTTGTGCAGTATACAGGTCCTTAGTGGAAGGCAGGTTGGTAGCCACTGTTTTTTCTGCAGTTCTAATTATCCTCTGAAGTCTGTGTCTGTCTTGTTGGGTTGCAGAACCAAACCAGATAGTTATAGAGGTGCAAATGACAGACTCAATAATTCCTCTGTAGAACTGAATCAGCAGCTCCTTGGGCAGTTTGAGCTTTCTGAGTTGGCGCAGAAAGAACATTCTTTGTTGATGATGTTTTTGATGTTAGCTGTCCATTTTAGATCTTGTGATATGGTAGAACCTAGAAATTTGAAGGTTTCTACTGTTGATACTGTGTTGTCTAGTATTGTAAGAGATGGAAGTATGGAAGGGTTTCTCCTAAAGTCTACCACCATTTCTACGGTTTTGAGTGTGTTCAGTATACACTGCTCATCCTATTATCTGCCTATTGTGGCTGGTTGCCTAATTCATCATAACTGTATTATCATTATTTTTACATTGAGCGCTGTTCTAGGGCACATACAAAAGATCAGGAAGTACATAAAAGAGTTTATGAGTTATGTATCCCACAGTTTCTTCAAGAAAATGAATTTTTGATGGATGAAGTCAACCTAGCATTTTGATAAAATATCACATCTGGTCATTTATTCTATATAAAATGCTTATTCAAGATCTTCCCTCAAAGCTTTTGGGGTACCTTATAAAATTGTCACCAATTAAAAGCAAAAACTAGCACCAGGATATGATGGGATTCTGTCCCACCATACTATACAGCAGAAGGTAGTCCTAAATATGCCATAAATTAAGCCCACTCAAATTTTAAAGAAGCAGAACTCTGCCTTAAATTCCAGCTTGAAATGGCATTGCCCAATGTAACATTTGATATAGATTAGTGCATACATTTTCTTTTTAGTGACCTTTTGCAGATGATGCAAAAAAAGTATTCTAGACAGATATACATACAATTCTCTCAGAACCTTTGTTTTGTCCATTTTCTAGCATTTAATTAAATTATATTGATTAAAGTGTGCTGCCCAGATTATTCAAATCTGATTTATAGAAAATTCCACATATAAGATACTTTCCATATCTTTGGAAAGTTTTCTTTGGATAAAATGCAACATCGTGCAAAAACATAACCGGCAATTAACCAACAGCTGACTTCCCAAAATAGTAGTATATCTCAATTATTTACAGCATATACTAGGATTTATAGTTCACTCCAATCTAAAAATAACTTGAATAATTTGCATTCCTGATACAGAATGTTAAAAGAAAACAATAGTCCATGACCCACCGTAATAATTGAAATCCTGATAACTGAGAATCTGATACTATCCTTTGACAGTCCTCAGCTAGGAAGGCTATCTACTCGTAACATTTACCTCAGCACTCTTTCGAAGAGCCATAGTTTGATGACTCTGAAAAACCAAGAGTGGGGACCAATTTAATTCTGGAGAAACTTATGTTCCAAAGAAGGGGAGGTAATGACTGAGAAAGCTTGTCTTGTAATCCCTGAAGATGACAGCCTAAAGAGATAGACCTTAGATTTATTTATTTAATCTTTATGCTTCCCATCTCACTTATAAGGCAACTCTGGGAAGTTTACAGATTATAAAAAGAGAACTAGAAAACTAATTAAATATTAAAACTATGTGGATTAAACATTTAAAACTATACAAATGGTTTTATTAAAAAAAAACTCCTCTCCCTTTTAACAATTCTATAGTCCCTATTTGTGGTAGAGTTGTGTGTGTGGGGGGGCGACTGGATCCCAATGGTTTAATAGATGGGCAGAAACTACTGGAAGAAGGTTGTCGCCAAGATACCCAAATCCTAAACCATGAAGGGTTTTACCACCAGCATTTTGTATTTGAAATTACAAAAGCTATCAGATATTTCTCTAAATGTGTTGCACCCATTCAAAAAAGAGAAGAACAACCAATCTTCTGCAGAGCCCTCACATCCTGGACATAAATTGTTTCAATTTCTACCCTCAAAACGATGCTATAGGGCACTGCACACCAAAACAGCTAGACACAAGGACAGTTCCCCCCCCCCCCCGAATGCCATCACTCTGCTTAACAACTAATTCCCACAACATTGTGATATTATTTACTAAGACTGTATTACTATTCTTCTTCTCTTCCTTACTAGTATCTATCTCTTCCCACTCATGACTATAACCATGTTGCTAGTATCTTTCAATTTATATTGGTTTTATTTGTTTCCTAGTACCATTTGATAGCTTATTAGTAACCTTGACTATCACTAAGTGTTATATCTTTTTATTCTTGATGAATGTATTTTATTCTCTTTATGTACACTGAGAGCATATGCACCTAAGACAAATTCCTTGTGTGTCCAATCATACTTGGCCAATAAAGAATTCTATTCTATTCTATTCTATTCTATTCTATTCTATTCTATTCTATTCTATTCTATTCTATTCTATTCTATTCTATTCTATTCTATTCTGGCATAATTGTTTACTTAATACTCATCCAGGCTGGTGACTTGATACATATATGCTGGAACCCCTCCTGGCAAAAACACTTTCCCCTTTCCTCCCACCCCACCCCACCCCACCCCCAACCAACCATTATTTTGCTGATTCTGGACATCTGGTTATCTTAGAAGCATACCTTCTGATACCTGTTGTATTATTGACATGCACCAAATACCTCTTTTCTACTTCTTTGGCTGTTTTGTTTCAGACACCCAGTGGAAGTTATTAGCAAAGCAGCATGGGACCAGACAAAAGAGAGAATTAATAAAATACCCCCTTTGGATTCTATGCTGCTGTTTTATTTAAAGGCCAAAAGGAATGACCCCACATTTGCTGATCTTTTGAGAATCCCTTTTGGAAGTCGCTGAGAATAGCTGCATTGACAGAGAAGTTTTAAATAGATGGGAAATAGTTGTTAAAACTCTCTTCTCTGCATCTCTCAGAAAGGTTCAATATCCAGGTGTTTTCTCTTATGTTTGCTGACTTTTGATTTTATACATGTTTAGCTTTCCCCCTTGTTGGCTGGGAAAATTTCTCCCAAATGAAACCGTTTGCGTAGTTTGTAAGCAAAATAAAGTAGAAGAATTCAGCAAGGAAGATGTACAGTGGTGGGGTTCAAATTTTCTTACTACCAGTTCTGTGGGTTTGGCAAGAGAAAGATACTGTAAAGTCTCCATTCCCACCCTACTCCAGGGGAAGGTTACTGCAAAATCCCCATTTCCTCTCGATCAGCTGGGACTCAGGAGGCAGAGAATAGATGGTGGCGAGGTCAGTCAAAGGTAATATTTACTGGTTCTCCAAACTACTCAAAATTTCCAGTATCGGTTCTCCAGAACTGGTCAGAACCTGCTGAATACCACCTCTGAAGATGTAGCTGCTTACAGAAGACTGGTTGCATTAATTCAGTACTTGCTTTGGTCAAGTACTCTGGTCACTTATTTATTTATTTATTGAAAACATTTATGTGGCTGTTCAACTCACACAATGACTCCGTGCAGGTTTCCACATTAAAATTTCACAGTGTAAGAGCCCTTAAACCACCCACCCCCACCCATAAATATCACCATGTGTGATTATAAGTATCAGGAATTGAATGTCACTGCAAATATTATGCAGAAATGGTATTCTAGTAGATATAGATGGCACCCTTTGCCAATGAGTCTGCCGCTTCCAGCAATGCCCTGAAATGCTCTGCTGCTGCCATTTTAGCACAACCTTCTATGTAACGTTAGAAGGCTTCTTTCTAAGTCTTTCCCAACCTGCTGGCCCCTCCAGTAGTTTAGAAGTTGTGATTACACAACTTCAGAATTCCCAACCAGGGCTGCTTCCTTTCAATCCAGCTGTGAAACAAAACACATACTCTGGCAGACATAGAAACCTAAGAATCTTTTTACATATTCATCACAAATGGTGATGCTTTTCCTGAATGGCCCTACTTCTTGAATCAGTTTTCCTGCCTTCAGAAAATGAATCCGATATGGGAGAAACAGAAGTTCAGAAAATTAGACCTGTATACCGAACCAAATAAAGCATAAATGTCAATGTGTGTATGCATGTATGCATGCATATTCTTAGGAAAATAATAAACCATTAACTCAGCCATAAAACATTAAGGTGCAAAAAAATATAGATTTAGATATTAGTGATGGGAAAGCAAGGACATAGATATCCTTACAGGAAAGCAACATCTGAACAGGTCTTGTCCTAGACCCCTCTGTTTAATTTAAACCATTATTAGATCCAGTCTGGATCTGAATCTGGAGAGACAGAAATTCCCTGATAATGGGTTCCATCAAGAGCCCAAAAAGCTTGGAAGAATAAATCTATAGTTCCGGTGACAGACTGAGATTAGATCCTCCAACATTATGCCAGGACATCTATATCTACCTTCGTTCCCAAAGCTATTACCCTTGTTTCTATTCCCTCACCATTCTGAACCCGTTAACATGTAGATCCATTATCCAATCAAATGGATTGCTACACTGATTAAATGCACACTGATTTGCATAGTCTAAATGCAAATATAGACGTTGCACGACACCGCCCCCCCACTCTTGTAGTCTTGTCTTTCACCTCCAGTTCCATAATAAACCAGCTGGTAATAAATATATTCTATTTGGCATAGGTCTTTTTGTGGCATGGAAGAAATTCGTCCTCCTCCCTCCTCTTCCCTTCTTCCTAATTTAAGACCATTTTGAGTATTATGCTGAAAAATATTATAACGACACTCCAAAGCTAAAAATAGCTTTGAACATTCATACCTGTTTGTTCAGCAGTTAACAAGAAAAAAAAAACCTCTCTAAAGTCAAGAAGGGGAAAAATATCCAAAATAAAGATACACCTTTATTCGACCAGAGAAAGAATGATAATTTATAAAGATTAATTTGAAAAATATGGACGTTTTCAAGTTTCCAGTATTTCTTCCGACTAAGTGCAAGAGAGAGGAAAAAGAGAAATGTGGTGGGTCGGGAAGCCGTATATGCACAGCCTTAGCACCATTGATTTAAATTTGCTAAATCAGCTGAAGCTTTGGTTGATTAAACTGCCAATTAGAAGGGGGATAGTTAGTTTTGCTTTTAAATGTAAAAATTGCCTGCTTGGGTGAGGGATGAATTTCTTCTGACATTTTAGTTCTTGGAGAAAAAACACAGCCTTTTGATTTGTGGAGCCCCCCCCCCCCTTCTCCTCCCACCTGCCGGCTAGGGAGGAGAAGAAATGTACCACAAGATGGCAGTCCAGATCAGACTGTTATGGAACTGTTACACTGTCTTTCCAATTCTGCTCCTTGACTAGCCTCTTGAAACACTGTAGGCTGATGAATATCATCACTGTTCTGTTTGTTTATATGAGGGGAGAGCACTTCTTCTCCCCCCTCCCTTTCCTAGAATAAATATATCTCTCCCATTTTTTCCCCATTTTTTTCTCCTCTGTGACTTGTGCAGATTGTGTGTCAAATTTGCTTTATTGCCTTCCTTTTACCATTGAGCCATCCCTCCATCCTTCCGAGGTGGGTGAAATGAGGACCCAGATTGTTGGGGGCCGATATGCAGACTCTGTAAATTGCTTAGAGGGGGCTGTAAAGCATGGTGAAGCGGTATATAAATCTAAGTGCTATTGCTACTTCTGCCATTTCTCACTCCCTGTGCCACATGGAAATCATAGACTAAAAGGGACGAAGGAAAATATGTCATTAAAGCAGAAGAAAATTATATGAATATATGAAATTGCCTCGCAGTGTCACACATCATACCAAAGAAAAGATGCCATAAAGTGACCCACAGAATCTCCCTCCCCTGATTCAATGAATCCAAAACTCAGAGGCCCTTCCCTTGAAAAAATAATATATATATAGAGAGAGAGGTTTGCACAAGTTCAGAGAGCATCTACAAAGACACCTATCTCGTCCCTTAAAATTCCTGAATCACTTCCTCAAACCCACCAGCTTTTGAAGAATAACCTTCAAGATACCAGATGTTGAGTGTGATCCTCAACATCTATCAGCTGCCCTCCAGCTGATAGAAGAGGCACAATTATTCATTTGGGCATGGGTTGTTTTAATCTTGGTATTTTAGATAATATATGGCCGAGCTCTTATATCACATCAAACCATAAACTGATTTACAGAAAATAATGGCTGAACTTATAGAACATGCTAAGCAGGGGTGAAATCTGGCAGCTTCTGACAGGTTCTGGAGAACCGGTAGTGGAAATTTTGAGTAGTTAAGAGAACTGGCAAATACCACCTCTGGCTGACCCCAGAGTGGGGTGGGAATGGAGATTTTGCAATATCCTTCCCCCAGGAGTAGGGAGGGAATGGAGATTTTGCAGTATCCTTCCTCTGGAGTGGGGTGGGAATGGAGATTTTGCAGTATCCTTCCCCTGCCATGCCCACCAAGACACGCCCACCAAGACACGCCCACAGAACCGGTAGTAAAAAAAACTTTGGCTTTCACCACTGATGCTAAACCTGTCGTGTCCCACTCCTCCGCTGACGGCTGGGTCCGGGAAATCCGAATCAGGCTTGCCTCTGCAGCTCTGCCCAAAGTCCTAGCAAAGTCCTCAGAGCAGGCAGGAGACCAGTAAGTGACTTCAGCAAGATAAGTTTGACTTTTGCCTGACTCAGAGACTGCCAGAAAGTAGCTCCTTTATATAGGCCATGGGGTGTGGCTCCATGACTCAGCACTCATTAAGGCCTGCCCTCCTTCTCTCTGCAGCCTCCGCCTCTCCAATCTTCTGATGCGAGGGTCACACCAATCAGCTGTTGGTAATAAACCCTCCTCAGGCTCACCTGCTGTGGAGGAGGGGGAGGGGTCTAGCTGCTCCGTTTGCCTGGGCATGGAGTCAGGGCTGGGGCAGGGAGATTCTCCTTCTGCAGTTTGTGTGGGCATGGAGCCAGGACTGGGACCGGGAGGCATACATTCCTCAGTGTGCGGGAGCAGGTAAGAAGGCCCCGGCTGCTCTGAGGGCGGGCAAGACACAACAAAACCTGTCTGGGTAATTGCGGTTTGCTACATGTACTACAGTGGAATCAAAATGAAACCAACCACATTTTGAGTGAATACGGTATTAAAATACTGGTCATCTAGATTTGGATCATCAACCTGATTAATCACTTCTTTTCAGAAGTTTACCATAAAGACAAGGACTAGGGGTGATACGATAGCAGTTTTTCAGGGCTTGAGAGGCTGCCACAGAAAAGTGGGGAGTCAACCTATTCTCCAAAGCACCTGAGGGCAGAACAATCAGTAACAGATGGAAGATCATTGAAGAGAGATCCACCAAGAAGGAAGTGAGAACAATTAATTAACAATTGTTAATTGTTAACAATTAACAATTTCATGACAGTGAGAACAATTAATTAATGGAACAGCTTTAATGTAAAAAAGATGTAAAAAAGATGCTGAGACTCTAGAAAGAGTGCAGAGAAGAGCAACAAAGTTGATTAGAGGATTGGAGGCTAAAACATATAAAGAACGGTTGCAGGAACTGGGTATGTCTAGTTTAATAAAAAGAAGGACCAGGGGAGACATGATAGCAGTGTTCCAATATCTCAGGGGCTGCCACAAAGAAGAGGGAGTCAGACTATTCTCCAAAGCACCTGAGGGTAGAACAAGAAGCAATGGGTGGAAACTGATCAAGGAAAAAAGTAACTTAGAACTAAGGAGAAATTTCCTGACAGTTAGAACAATTAATAAGTGGAACAACTTGCCTGCAGAAGTTGTAAATGCCCCAACACTGGAAATTTTTAAGAAGATGTTGGATAGCCATTTGTCTGAGATGTGTAGGGTTTCCTGCCTGGGCAGGGAGTTGGACAAGAAGGCCTCCAAGGTCCCTTCCAACTTGTTGTTGTTATTATTGTTATTATAGCTTACTTCCGTAAGTTGTGGATGTTGTTATTATTGTTATTATAACTTACTTCTGTAAGTTGTGGATGCTCCATCACTGGAGGTTTTCAAGAAGAAACTGGAAAGTCTCCTGCTTGAACTGGGTATTGGACTAGAAGATCTCCAAGGTTCCCTCCAACCCTAGCATTCTGTGTTCTATGTATATTTCATTGACTGATTTTGAAGATTGAACAATAGGAGAATGCACAGACAATGCAGTCAGTTTTATTTCTGGCATGTAGATTCTGAAAAGTTTCATTTCCTTATGCTTTGTAACTTGGTAAGCATGAATGTGTTTGCCAGGGCTGCTGGGAAAATGCTGGCTGAAAGCAACACTAAGTCTTCCCATGCTTGTTTTCTTGTTAGCCAAAAATCCTTTTGTTTATTTTTTTCCCCCCATGAAGCACATTTGAAGAGCATTCCTGTACAGTGACACCATCTTGGAGCAAGAAGATCCTTTCACTTTAATTTGTGAGACAAAACACCTCAAGAAGTTCTGTCATTGGCTATGGGAAAGATGAGTACGAAAGAGTGAGCCTCTTACTTTATGATTTCAAAGCATCCCCAAGACTTGCATTTTTGAGCTTGAAAACCTAATGCTGTGTTCATGAATCTCATTAAGACATGACTAGTTGGGTTTCTCAAATACACCAAGAGTTGGACTCGTGTGATTTAAACTATGACATAAGCCACGGTTTACAAACCACAGTGTTGGGTTACCCTATACCTACATCCCCATCTCATTTATTTTATTTTATTTATTTAGTTTGTCAAACATGTATGAGATAACAGGTATAAGTATAAACATGAATATGAACACAGGAAATGGATATGAATAAATGGGAACAGTAGGACAGGGACGGTAGGCACGTTGGTGCGCTTATGTATATCCCTTTATAGACTTCTTAGGCATGGGGTGAGGTCAACAGTAGACAGTCTAAGGTTAAAGTTATGGGGGTTTGGGGATGAAACCACAGAATCAGGTAGTGCATTCCAGGCATTGACCACTCTGTTGCTGAAGTCATATTTTCTGCAATCGAGTTTGGAGTGGTTTACCTTGAGTTTGTATCTATTGTATGCTCGTGTATTATTGTGGTTGAAGCTGAAGTAGTCATTGACAGGTAGGACATTGTAGGAGATAATTTTGTGTACTACGTTTAGGTCAAGTGGAAGTAACTAATTTTATTTTTATGCATCAACTGCTTTTTCATTTATGTGTATCTCTGTGGGTTTCTTATTCTAAAATTTCAGGCACTTAGGAATATCCAGCTGGTTTATTGCTGTAAGAAATAGCCTAGAAGCCACAAGATTATTTTCAGATTCTACCTCATATGGCAGTAAAATGAACAAATCAATTCACAATGTCTACCTACTTTCTGACAATGCTTCCTACACACCGTAGTGTTATGGCAGCTGGCCAACCACTTTCTTTCTTAGGTGATTGTGAGTTAATAATAACTTGTAACAGTCAGTTGTTCTTTCCCCAGTTAAAAACCGTTGGAAATCTCACTGAGTCAAGGAAAAGGGTGTGATCTCTCCACATGGAGCAGGGCAGAGGTGGGTTTCAGCAGGTTCTGACCAATTCTGGAGAACCGGTAGCAGAAATTTTGAATAGTTTGGAGAACCATTAGTAAAAATTCTGACTGGCCCCGCCCCCATCTAGTCTCCCGACTCCCAGCTGATCGGGAGGAAATGGGGATTTTGCAGTAACCTTCCCCTGGAATGGGGTGGGAATGGAGATTTTACAGTCTCCTTCCCCTGCCACACCCACCAAGCTACGCCCACCAAGCCATGCCATGCCCACCAAGCCACACCCACAGAACCAGTAGTAAAAAAATTTGAAACCCACCACTGGAGCAGGGGTGTCAAACTCACATCGTCACGGCAGCATCATGTGACGTATGGGAACTTTTTTTGTTTGCTAAACTGGGCATGGGCGTGGCCAGCATGTGACGCATCCGGCCCGCGGGCCAGGAGTTTGACAGCCCCCGACATGGAGAAACAGGTCAAGAGTTATCTCTGCAAATAAAACAGTGAGACGTGAACTCTGAGAATTGGATGCAGGTTAGTGGATCTGTCACCTTGTCAAAATATGTGCTGTTTGCTCTTACTTTTGTCCTGTTTGTTGGTTAATATCTCCCCATAGGTAAGGGAATCACACAACTTCAGTGCTCTTCCATCAGTAAGTCCTTAAGAACAGTTCTGTTAAAAGATGCCAAGAGGCCCTGTAATCCAGCATCCTATGGCCACTTCATTATGCAAGTGCTGAGCTGATCTTTGTGGGGCTTGAAAAGGTCTTGAGAAGCAGGCCTGATTGACAAGCTTTCAGATGTTTCTCCAGAGGAAAAGCTGTGGGGTATTTCCTCTGGATCATGGGGCAGTTGATTTGTCAGAGCAAGAATGTCCCTTTTTTTCCTGCCTCTTGGTACTTGGTTCCCCTGTCTCCTTAGCCAAGTCATGAAGATACAGTATTGTATCTTGCTATCAACTCCCCTCACATGGCTAGTAGATTTGGGGATTTTTTTCCCTTTGTATTTCCTTCCTACCTGCCCCCCACCTCAATTCTTCCAACAGAAGAACAAGGCATTTGATGTTTTTCTGCATTGCTAGAGGTAGCCCGTTTAGTTCAGGAGTGTCCATGTCAGCAGGGGAATTCTGGGAGTTGAAATCCACAAGTCTTAAAGATGCCAAGGTTGAACACCCTGGTTTAGTCTTTCTCTTTCCAGAAATGAAGTAACAAAGCCCAGCAGGCTCAGGATGTCCAGTCACAGCTCTGGGATGCTCAGCTCAGTCTTCTTGTTGCCTCTTCCACCAGCTGCCTCTTCTACAGCCCATTCATGAATGCATTTCTATGGCAATAGCACCTAGACTTATATACTGCTTTACAGTGCTTTACAGGCCTCCCTAAGCGATTTACAGAGTCAGCCTATTGCCCCCAACAATATGGGCCCTCATTTTACCCACTTCGGAAGGATGGAAGCCTGAGTCAACCTTGAGCCTGGTAAGATTCAAATTGCCAAATTGCAGGCAGTTGGCAGTCAGCAGAAGTAGCTTGCAGTACTGCACTCTAACCACTGCACCACCACAGCTCTGCAACTAATCTGGTTCTCCGATAGGAAAAATCTAGAACGCAGATCCAGCAGGCCATCCAAGCTGAAGGAGGAGGAGAAACTACAGCTGAACCAGTTGCTGCCATCGGAATGGATGGTTCTTTAATTTAAATAAACCTCTTTTTTCTTTCCCCTTGACTAGCAGGAGGAAAGGTTCCCAACTCAGAGGTCAATGGAGGGCAATCCTGAGAACCCTTCCATAAGCAGAATAACATGAAGCTGATTCAGATGGTTTGAGGGGTGAACTTCCTGGTTAGGTGGAAATGTCCTGTATCATACAGCAGTCAGCCAGATGCATTCAGGAAATTTAGAAGTGTGAGCAAGGAGATGCTAGTTATCCTCTGCTATTGCTCCCAAACAGCTGATATTGTCCTATGCTTCAGTGACTAAGGAAAGATTGCAGCTGCAATCTGAGCCTCGATGAATTTTCCACTTCTCTTTTAAAACCATTTGCTTTTACTTAAAGCTTTACTTTTGCAGCCATTCAGAAGCGAATGAAGAAAAATGAAGGTTTCCCCCCTCCCAAAGCGAGCCATGTATCCTAACTTGCTGGATAACACCCACACTTTCAAATATGATTAAATTACATCTCCTGGCCCACATGGTGAACAGCCTTTGGTTTAAGGGCTCTGCGTAGTTGCCTCCATAGATTAAATTCATAATCCATCTGCTGGCAGCATTTCCAAATAAAGCATTGTTGCAGACTGAAATCTAAGTTCTGTGACATCTTTTTACATCTGTGTTGAGAAAGAAAATAATCAAGAAATGTTTAAGAAACTGGCTGTTGCTGTTTTAGAATAATAAAATAGGAGAGTAGTAAATGAGTAAAGAAGAATGATCATAATTAATCATTTTGCTATCTATAGGTATGTGATAAATATCCATTAATATCTTCTATATCAATATCCATATCTATATCTTCTGCATAATTATTTATTCCGAACTTGTTAGACATCTCCCTACCCTGTTTCCCCGAAAGGAAGACCCAACCAGAAAAATAGTCTGAGCATGATTTTTCAGGATACTTGTAATATAAGCCCTACCCCCAAAATAAGCCCCAGTTAAGATTGTCAGCCAGATGGACGCATTTAGTACCGTATTTTCCCCCAAATAAGACCTAACCAGAAAATAAGCCCTAATGCATCTTTTGGAGCAAAAATTAATATAAGGCTGGGTTTTATTTTATTTATTTATTTTATTTATTTTATTAAATTTTTATACCGCCCTTCTCCCGAATGACTCAGGGCCGTGTACAGCCAGAATAAAAACAAAATATATACAATTTAAAACAACATTTAAAAAGAGCAAATTTTAAAGGCTGATTATTAAAATTTAGATTTAAAAATCTAAATTTTTCGGAGAAACACGGCAGGTCTTTGTCTTATGTCTTGCTTGTCTTTCTGGGCAAGGTTTTTGGCATCTTGGATTTATTACTTTTCACTCCAAAGCATGATCCTTGATTACCGGTATCCTAATCAGTTTTTATAACTGTGTAACGTTATCACCAGCCATTTGGCAATTCACTTACAATGCATAATTCATGTCTGCCATTAGCATAGTTGTGACTTCATCCCCCTAACTAAATGCTCTAATCGGAGCTGCCGCAAAGCAGAGACATTTCATTAGTGACTTGTTCATTGCCCATCAAGATAAAGACATGGCAATTGATTGAATTATTTAGGAAGACACTGCAAAATTTACTTACTCTCTCATATGGGAAAACAAAAGTGGACACATCTGAATGTATATATATCAAAGCACATTTAGGGGAAGAATTACAATCTAATTAGATAAGAAGCACTTATCCCCACGGTAGAGAAGGTTACAAACTGCTCAAGCTTGTTTCTATGTACTATGTACTTCCCATACAATATTGATCTACCTGAAAATAGGATCTATTTTATCTCTTTTCTTGCAAATAATTAGTTTTAAGTATTGTTATTAATTTTAATTATTAGAAATTAATTAACTTCCGTTATCTTCATCCACATGAGGGATTTGCACTGCTCCAAAATTAGCTCTACCCTATATCGTCTCATGCTATTGTTTATGTTCAGCAGCTAAGGTGACCCCTTATTTTTTGCCTCAGGTTGCTAGACTTCCTGAATATTTGTAGAATTGCCCCAAAGAATACTGTTTCCTCTGAATAGTTAATAGGAACCCTGAGGAGATGTCCTTGTGGCAGAGATGAGGGAAAAATATTTGTTGTGGTCTGATGCCAAAACAAAATCGCAAATTACAGATGACAGTTTTCATCCCCGTTCAAAAAATTTTGTACGAGCAATGAAATTCTCTTTCCACTTCGCACCCTCACTTTGTAGCTGCACAACATTTTAAATCTGGCCAACTGAAATCCTGCATATTTCATTTCAAGTACTGAGAACGCCAGTGTGATATCTCCCGCTAGTCAAGGACAGAACGTAGCTATTGTCCCTTTAATGGAAAGCTCCTTCAAGATGGCATTTAATTAATGATCTATCTATGGCTCTTTCTTTCTCCCTGTTATCTTAGGAACCACAATGGTGGATCTCTTTAGAAAGGCAAAACACAATAAGAAGACTACAATGAACAAACGGATGATGCAAGAGCAGGTTTTTCTCATTGTGGAAATAATGCTTTTTCCTTAAAGAAGTATTTTTTATTTTTTATTTTATTTTATTTATTTGTCACAATACCATACATAAGCATAAGCATGAAGCAACAGTAGGACAGGAACGGTAGGCATGTTTGTGCTCTTATGCACGCCCCTTATAGACCTCTTAGGAATGGGGTAAGGTCAATAGTAGAAAGTTTTTGGTCAAAGCTTTGGGGATTTTGAGAAGAGACCACAGAGTCAGGTAGTGTATTCCAAGCATTAACAACTCTGTTACTGAAGTCATATTTTCTGCATTCAAGATTGGAGCAGTTAACATTAAGTTTAAATCTATTGTTTGCTCTTGTATTGTTGTGATTGAAGCTGAAGTAATCTTCAACAGGAAGGACATTGCAATAGATGATTCTAGGAGTTTTTAAAGGATGAAGAATGCAGGATCTAAGAATCAGAATCCAGCTCAATTTTAAATTGGATTTGATATTCTCAGAAGCGATATGAACAAAGGATTGGCTCTCTTGGTTCAGCTGGTTGAAGATGTTCCTATTGCATTATGTTACGCTCAGGGGTGAAATCCAGCAGATTCTGATAGGTTCTAGAAAACCGGTGGCGGAAATTTTGAGTAGTTCGGAGAACCAGCAAATACCACCTCTGGCTGGCCCCAGAGAGGGGTGGGAATGGAGATTTTGCAATATCCTTCCCCCAGGAGTGGGGAGGAAATGGGGATTTTGCAGTATTGGCTCTCTTGGTTCAGATGGTTGAAGATGTTCCTATTACATTACAGGGATGAAATCCAGCAGGTTCTGACAGGTTCTGGAGAACTGGTAGGGGAGATTTTGAGCAGTTCGGAGAACCGGTAGCAGAAATTTTGAGTAGTTCAGAGAACCAGCAAATACCACCTCTGGCTGGCCCCAGAGTGGGGTGAGAATAGAGATTTTGCAATATCCTTCCCCTGGAGTGGGGAGGGAATGGGGATTTTGCAGTATCCTTCCCCTGCCACCCCCACCAAGCCACCCCCACAGAACCGGTAGTAAAAAAAAAATGGATTTCACCACTGGAACAAAGGATTGGCTCTCGGTTCAGATGGTTGAAGATGTTCCTATTACATTACGTTATGCTTTCTCTCCTAACATTTTAGCTGGACCGTATTTTTAAAAATGTGGTTGTTGTTTTTTAAATGCCAGGAAACTACACCACTAAATTTGAAAGTTGTGAAGAAATTGGGCAAGGGGGGGAGGGAATGTTTGTCACATGTGATTTGGAGATCACAAATGGCCAGCATCTGTCCTGAACGGTGGGTTTCCTCATTTTTTCACAGCTGGAATCAATTTGTTTGTTACAAATACATGCATAGGTGAGCCAAATGATTGGGACATATTCTGTCCTTTCAATCAAAACCAGGTGAGTTTTGAAGCTTTGAGTGTGTTCATGCGGGTCTAAATTGTTCATGGGCAATCAAAAGGAGGCATTCAAAGGGAGGGAACAAGTAGTTGAACTTGATTTAACATTCAGATTTTATGCATTGGTACCAAAACTAAGTGGCATTAATACTTACATGTGCTGAATATCCAAGAAGGCAATATTCTTTATCTCAGCAGTAAACAGAACATTGGCAGACAGCAGTATTTCTTCCAAATGAAAATTGCCTGGAAATATATTCACCCTATGCAGTATTGGGAATTTTTTGTTTTTTTAAAAAGAGAAGCTTCTGCAATATACCACACATTTATTGCTGCTATCAGTTGCTGAAATATATTTGAATCAATCTTTTCCCCCCAGCTTTTACAAAGTCAAATTGTTGCAACCCAGGCCCAAGTAGTTATTACCAGACACAATCAGTCCTAAACAAACATATTTTATTAGAACAGCTATGAATTACTTCATTCTCAGCTTAGTCCAAATTAAGTCCAAAACAAAGTCCTTCAGAAAAAGTCCTTCAGCCTTATCACAAACCTTTGTCTTCTTTGGCACCCTGCCAAAGGCTTTTCTTGGCAAGAACCCCAGGAAATTCAGAAACAGAAGACAAGAAACAATTGTAGCAACGTTGCTTTCCTACAAAGAACCCAAGAGCCGTTGCTGCTCTTTTAAGCCTTATTGAAGGGGCCAATCATCTCCTGGCCTTACTCTGAGTCCTCCCTTTTGCTTTAGCTGCTCTTGCCTTCTGGCACTAGGAACAGGCCAGGGGTGAAATCTAAAAATTTTCCCTACCGGTTCTGTGGGTGTGGCTTAATTGATGGGCATGGCTTGGTGGTAAGGTGATGGGGTGGGCATGGCCAATAACAATAAATAATAAAAATAATAAACAAAGTACACAAAACAATAAGAGGTACCAAAAACCAACTTTCACATTTTACACACAACACAACTGACTCATACACAGACACAAAATGCCACATACAGCTTTGTGAGATTTTGTGTATTTGTGTAGTTAGAGTGAAACACTACAGAAACACATCAGTTCTCAGAAAACTGCATAAATATTTTATTATTTTATTTTATTTATATTTTTAAATAAAAATAGCTAAATTTAAAACTTAATTTTAAATTGCTATGTCTAAAAAAAACAACTCCTAAAAAACCCCCAATTAACTATTTTTTTAAAACTCCCCCCCCCCAAAAAACACCAGTTACTTATCCAATTGAAGGGACAAGGCAGGCAGATTGAGTAGCTCACCGATGAGATGGATTGCAAGCAGGCAGATTGAGTTGCTAGCTGATGCAATTGATTGCAGCAGCCGAAGGTAGACTGGAAAAGTGAGCGAACCCCAAAGAAGCAGCAAGCTGCCAAGTAGACAAGTGGGGACTGGGCGATTGGGTGGGCATAGGTGGGGGGGATTTTTTCAGTTCTCTGAACTACCAGCCCCCATCACTACTGGGTTGCCCAATCCGGTCTAAACCAGGAGCATTTCACCTGTGGAACAGGCTCCTCCTGTTCCTCTGCCTCTCTGCTGTCTGCCTCTGGAGGCTCCGGAGTCCGTGCATCGCTCCCAGATGGCCCTGGCCCCATCTCTGCCTCCGACACAGATCCCTTGTCCGGGCCTTCCCCAGAGTCCAGGACTGACCCATTGTCCTTCCCAGCTTCCTCACTGTCTGACTCCGCTGCCAGCTTTGCAGGCTGTTGGCGGACCACAACACAAATTGTTATGTCCTCCTCGCCTCCATCCGAATGATGGCTTAATTAGCCGGCTCTTATCAGCTGTGGCAGCAAAAGAGCCAACGTTGCCAAGAGCCCTCGTTGGCTTCCAAGGCGCTGGTGAGTCACAACCTTCAGCTCTAGTCAATCCTTGGATTTGCCTGATACAAAGAGACACACCAGCTCTTGCTGCCTTTTATATCCTGTGGGGTGTGGCTCCATGACTCAGCACTTCCTAGGCCTGCCCCTCCCCTGCTTCTGACTCCTGGAGCTGATCCAGGGAGGCCGGTGCTTCCGAGGTAAGTCCTGATGGCCCTTCCCCCTCACTGTCCAAATCATTTCTGGCAGCAGGCCCGGCTCCAAGGCACTTTCGGGCATGGGACCAGGTTCAGGGGCGGGAGCCAGAACACAAATTGAGTTGATATTGGATTCTTTGGGGTGGTTGTTTTCCCTAAACCTATCAAGTCCACACGTACACCCTTCACTGTGGTTGATCACCATTGCCTCAGGTAACGGCTGTTCTTTTCACAAGAATTTCCTGAAACAAATGCTGCGAATGAGCAAGCAATGAGTTCTACATGTAAAAGCATTTTAGAATGAAGCTAAGGTAGAAAAGGAATTTTGCGTCATATTCTGAGTGCAGTAAAGTTGGTTACCACTCTGCCTTCATTTAATTCCTTTGTGCTTGAGTGCATCATTTCTCTCTTGGTATATTGAACCGAGTTTGTAATCTAAACATCTGCAAGAGACATGGCTGAAACTGCCTCTGCGTTAAGTGTATTTCACTTCCACACCCAGAACATCTAGGGATTCCCTGTCAGGAAACTCAAAATGCCTCAACCTGCATATATCGTGCAAAGGAAAAAGTGTACTGAATTGATTTTCTATCCTGCATTCCAAAATTAAAAACACCTCATAGTTGTCTATACAGTCAAAACAAACAAGAAAGAAAAACTATTCAAATAACAAATTAAACCCTAAGCAATCAAAAAAGCATTTGATTCAAGATTCCTGGGTGAATAATGTTGTGGCCTGCTAGCGGCCAGTGGAGGTAGCGGCAGATTCAGACAGCGAAGAGGTTGGGAAGGAACATGGGCCAATCCTGGAATCTGGGGAAGGCTCTGATGAGGGCTCTGCATTGGAAGCAGAGATGGGGCCAGGGCCATCCGACAGTTATCAGCTACCTTCAGAGTTGGAGATAAGTGGGGCAGAAGAACAGCTGGAGCCTGTTCCCGATGTGTGCATGCACAAGCTATCAGGAGAAGGGAACAATTAAGGAACAGGGGTCAACTTGGGAATAAAGGCACAAGGGGACACTGAATGGCCCCTCCCATAGGGAGTAAATAGGAGCAAAAGGAGAGTGGTGTTTGCAGGAGACAATTAGTTTGTTTATTAGTGTGAAGATTTGCTTATCTGAGTTTGTGCCTCCCAGAGACTAAGCCAAGTATTTCATTGTACAGCATTGCGACTGGAAGCTATCGGCCTGGCAACTATCCAAGGATTGATAAGGTCTGTAGTTGCAATTCACCCTTGAAAGACTTTTTGCCGGGACTTTGCTGAATGTGAATGTTAGGAATTCACATTAGCCAAATAAAAAGGGGCTTTTTTTCGGGACAAGGAGTCTGTTTCGTGATTTGGTGAAGCCTAGGTCAGAACAAATAAATGAATCAACTTCTTCTTCTTATGCCATATCCGTCATCGGACATGGCGATCCTAATTTTATCAACAGCCACATGAATCAACAGGGGCCTATCAATTCTAACTTTAGTGAGCTGTAACCAAGTCAAGTTGGATGGACAATGGATGGACAATGTACATGGACAATGCACATATCCAGAATGACTTTACAACCATCATAGGGAGAAGTCTTTTCAAAGGCCAGAACCACTGCAGCAGTGGTAAAATCCAAATTTTTTTACTACTGATTCTATGGGCATGGCTTGGTGGGCGTGGTGTGGTGTGGCTTGGTGGGCGTGGCTTGAAGGGCATGGCAGGGGAAGAATACTGCAAAATCTCCATTCCCACCCCACTCCAGGGAAAGGATACTGCAAAATCCCCATTCCCTCCCCACTCCTGGGGGAAGGATATTGCAAAATCTCCATTCCCACCCCACTCTAGGGCCAGCCAGAGATGATATTTGCCAGTTCTCCAAACTACTCAAAATTTCTACTACCGGTTCTGTGAACTGTTCATAATTTCCACTATCGGTTCTCTGGAACCTGTCAGAACCTGCTGGATTTCACCCCTGCACTGCAGAGAAGATCTATTTGCAAATCACTGTAAGAAGGCACTTCAAATCATAGTAGAAACAACAGGAACTTCTCTGTGGTTATTACTCATTGTCCAAGTCTACTATTGAGATTGAAGTATTAGCTGCTTATATTTGAACTGGTAGAAAACTACATCAACCATTGCAAAACTTGCTACCCCAATGCCAATCTCTATTCTGCCACAACTCTGTGTTATTTCCATTTCCTAACTTCTGTAAACCACGACTCACAAATTATTTCCCATTTTCAGTAGCACACTGGCTTCTTTGCTGACAATTTGGAGGGCTGATGCTGATGAATCTTGCTATTACCATAAGATAGATCCATAATAATGGACTTTGTTGGGAAATTAATTGTAATTTATTGTTAATAAGCTTTGAAGCACGACTGGATTCAAGGATATAGTGGCTAATATTATGGATGCAAGTAATCTAATGCATATTAAAATCATGCACCTTTTTAGTCTATAGCTGTCCCACCCAAAGGAAAGACCAGCTTTCTCCTGTTTTAGGATTGATACAAAGAACAGTTTGTTCTCCTCAGCTCACATTCTTGGTATCTGCACCTTCCTTGCACCTGAAATATGTGATGTAATATGATGATAAAGCATCAGTGAAGAAAATAACCATGCTTTCAAATTGCTAAACTTAACCTTTTTCTAAGGTTTTGGCTTACATAAAAACAGGACATGGATTTGCATAACAGCAGCATATGGAAATATGTATAAACCTTCTTGAGAAAGCATTTAAAATTAAACACTTGTCAACATGCTGATGAAGACTATGATCAGGAGATCTTGCTCAATTTATTGTCCCCAACCTTTTGCGAACAGTGGTCGTTCTAGAAAATTTGTGAGCATATTATGAAGACTCTCGCAGCTTGTATTGTGCAGGGTGTGATTGCAGCATGTGTGTGCGTGTCTATTTGTATATTTGTGTGCATGTGTGTTCACAAATCCATTGTTTGCTCTCCAGACTGAGTCTGATCTCATGTCCAAGCCTGTTATGAATTGTTTCAATTAATTTTTAAAAATTAAGGAAGAATATTTAAGCATATAGGCTAAGGCTGGCAAACAAGAACTGAAAATATCTCTCTCATGCCTCTCTCTCAAATCTCTCTCTGTCATCTATTTATTTATTTCTTATCTACTGTATCTATATCTATCATCTATTTATCTATCATCTCTATCAATCTACCATCTATTTACAGTGTATCTATCTAGTCATCTATTATCTAGGATCGATCGATCTATCTATCTATCATCTATTCACCTACCTACCTATTTCTATCTGACCACTAGATGGCAACAAAGTGTCTGGTGTATCTCTGCCGGCATCTATGGATCAGTTGGTTTTTTTGCAGCTCCGTGTCCCTTAACCTTTATACAGACTGAATCACAAGCTCACCGGTTACTCCGTAGCTTAGCAAGTCTTGCTTGTTTGCTTTATTTTTTATTTTTTATTTGTTTGTTTGTTTATTTATTTAAGTTCTGAACTACCCATCTCCTTCCGAGAGGGATTCCGGGAGGTGTATAACAAAATATTAAAATATAAAAACCAGTATATAAAAGCTAAAATGTTTACAGAGAGGCGGAGATGATAAAACTCTATTAAAATTAATTAAAAAGGAGAAGGGAGGTTCTCAGGGCAGTAGCCAGCCCCAAAGCTGCATGCTTTTCTGGGCTCCCCATCCAAGGGTACAGAGCCATGTTTTAACTCCCTTTTTGGAAGGCCAAGGGAGTGGGGGGCCTGTCTCATCTCCATGGGCAGAATATTCCACAGGGCGGGCACAATAGCAGAGAAGGTTCTCTTCCTGAACTCTGCCAGCTCTTGAGCTGCCAGGGTCCTTCCCCGCCTGACTGGGTGGGATATAATGGGATGAAGACGGTGCCATAGGTAGCCTGGCCCCGTGCCATGTAGAACTTTATAGATCATAACCAACACTTTGAACTGGACCTGGAAGCAAACGGGCACCTAATGCAGTTCACGGAGCAGAGGTGTTACGTGGGCCTTCTTTAAGCACCCAGAATTGCTCATGTGGATGTACTCTGTATCAGCTGAAGCTTCCAGATACTTTTCAAAGGTAGACACTTGTTGCAATAGTCCATGAGGGGCAGGGGTGGGTTCTACTTACCTTTACTACCAGTTCGCAACGGGAGCACATGTGTGCAGAAGCTTCTGCGCATGCGCAAATCGTTCATGATGATGTCCAGGCAGGTGGGTAGAGCCTCCCACTGCTTTTTACTACCGGTTTGCAAGAACCGGACCGAACCAGGAGCAACCCACCACTGATGAGGAGAAATAACCAGGGCATGAGTGATCAAATGGAGAATGTCCCTATCCAGGAGAGGGCATAATTGGCGCACAACACGAAGTTGAGCCAAGGCCCACCTAGCCATGCTGCCACCTGCTATTTGTGCAAAAACTGTGAGTCCAGGCGATCCCCCAGGTTATACCTCTGATCTGTCTGGTGTTGTTGTGTCTGCGCCCCCCGAGCCGGGGCCCCTGCCAGAAAGTGACTCAGAAAGTGAGGGGGAAGGGCCATCAGGACTTACCTCTGGAGCACTGGCTTCCCTGGTTCAGCTCCAGGAGCCAGAGGCAGGCAGGTGGAGGAGATAACGAGGCCTCCTTCCCCTGACTCTTCCCCTCCCAGGCCATGCCTCCAGACCCAGCTGATGGCAATCAGGCCTGGCTGGACCCTAGGTTTCATAGGCAGGAGAGGTGGGAACAACAGAAGCAAGGGTGGGGCAGGCCTAGCAAGTGCTGAGTCATGGAGCCACAACCCATGGGATATAAAAGCAGCAAGGGCTGCTATACCCCTTTGTGGCAAGCAAATCAACTGCCTAACTACAGCTGAAGTACTGTTTGTTCCTGGTTGACTCATGGGCATCAAGAGAGATAACAGAGACACTTGGCAGATGCTCGCTAGTTTGCTGCCAGAAGCTGATAGTTGCCGGCTAATTAAATCATCGCTCAGACTGAGGCGAGGGGGACAGAACAGGTATAGTGCAATCCCATTCAAGACCGAAAACGGATACAGAGAGCCCCTCCCATAGCCACTCCATCTTACTGAGATTTGATGGAAGTCTATTGTTCCGCAATCCAAGACCCATGAAAGAACATCCATGGTTTATAGATGAATGTGCGATGTAAAGCTATAAAGTTCCATTAAATAATCATGATTCAGTAACCATAGGAGAGTGTATCACGTGAACCCATTGCACAGTAAGAAACTAGTGAAGGAGGGCTTTGAAACGACAGTATTTCCAGTGAAGTCTGAAAGCTAGGGGGAAACACTCCATACATTTGGATTTTACATTTTGTTGTTTTAATCATTTAGTCGTGTCTGATCCTTGGTGATTTTAATGGCTGGCTGCTTATAAATATATACCGTATTTTTCGGAATATAAGATGCACCTTTTCTCCCCAAAAAAGAGGGTGAAAATCTGGCTGCATCTTATACTCCGAATGTAGCCCCACCCAGCTTCTCAAACAGAAGTTTCAGAGGCTGAAAAAAGCATCAGAAACGGAGCTTAGAAAAAAAGCCCCAAACGGAGCTTCAGAAAAAAAGCCCCCAAATAAAGCTTCAGAAAAGAAGCTCCCAAACAGAGCTTCAGAGGCTTTTTTTCTGAAGTTCAGTTTTGGAGGCTTTCAGAGGCAGAAAAATGTTTTTTCTGCAACGGAGTTTCAGAGGCAGGAAAAAAAAGCCAAAAAAAAGCAAGGCACAGAGCTCACAACCAAGGAATCTGTTGCTAAAATTCACCTCTGGGAACACCTGATTGGGGGTATTCCGGGAGGCCGATCCACCTGCCAATCAGCTTTTTTTTTTATTTTCCTCCCCAAAAACTAAGTTGTGTCTTATACTCGGGTGCATTTTATACTCTGAAAAATACGGTATATACAAATGAATTATTATAAATCTGCATACAAATTATTCCTTGGCCTCTTGGAAAACAGGAGCAATGAAATCTTGGTGATACAACTTTCCCATTGCAAGCCATGCAGATTGCATGAGCTTCATGTCACTCTAGACATGCTGATGCAAATAAGATCTTCTAGGCATTTGCTGAGCAAAAACGGATTCTGTTTATAGCAGGAGAGCCACACAATTAGCTTCTCGTAGGCAGGTAACTTGTTTTCCTGCACTTAATGATGAGAGAGGGGAGGGGAGAGAAAGGGAGGGAGGGAGGGGGAGAGAGGCGGGAGAGAGGGAGAGAGAGAGAGAGAACAGGCCTTCTTATCCTACCTTTAACAGAGAAGCCACGGAAGGCTGTGACTGGCTACGCTGCCCCAGATGAATCTGGCTGTTACTACCTATTCACAGGGTTTTCATTGGCTGTTGGGAGAATGCTTGCTCATCTACTGGACAAGCAGAATCAGAGGCACATTTTATGTCGGATTTTTCCTCCACCCCAATGCAAGAGAGCAGTGTGTTGTCAACTTTGGAACAGGCAGAAGGAGTTGCCTGGCAACCAGAAATGTAGCTTTTGTTCCTCTTGTAGCCTCACCACATTTGCAGTGATTGCATTTATACAATAAACCAGGATGGACTAAGCAAAGGTTGTCTAGTAAGGGCTTGAATGCATTGTCTCAGCTTATGGTATGTACCACTGGTTTGGGGCAGATCGTGTTGGGTGAATTTTACCTGACCCAGGTTTCCAGTTAAGTCTATTGTGTGGATTCAACCTGTGTGAGTAGAAAAGTATGATAGGGCCCCTATGTGTGTGTATGTGTGTGTGTATGTGTTGGACAGCTATATAAATTTCTTTAACAAATAACTAAACATAATTTTGTGCATTGTATACCTGTTCCTACATTGATCATTTATCTTTGTTCTAATATTTTGTGGTTTAATAAGGCTTAGGCTGGCCTCTCTCAACTAGACACCTTCCAGAAGTGCTGGGATCGTAATTCTGGGGATTAACATCTGGAAAAGTTCTGATTAGGGTTATGATCCAAGACTTGATAAACATTCAGAGAGATCTGGCCTTGCCTCTTGGGGTGTGAGACCAGGTAATGCTTTTGTACAAGTAATCCTTGACTTACAACAGTTTGCTTAGTGACCATTCAAAGTTACATCATCACTGAAAAAAATGACTTATGACCATTTTCACGCTTACGACCATTACAGCATCCCCATGGGTCATGTGATCAAAATTCAGATGCTTGGCGACTGACTCATATTTATGACAGTTGCAGTGTCACAGTGTTGGAAGAAAAATCCAGGTCCAGATCCACTCTGGGAGAAAGGCGCTGGAAATAAAATGGAAGCTGATTGGAAAGAAAGATTCTGTTTATTGAGGAGCAGAGCCACCAACAGCATGTGGTTCTGGGGCAGCTGACAAATTAGCTTGATGAGCACAAGGATTTTTTTTTTTTACAGTTTACAGTATTTTGTCCTTTTGAGGTTTACTTTGTGTGGTTTTATTATTTGATTGGTTTTACTTGTTTCCCAAAGGCTCGTGATGGGTCTTAATTATCAGCTTTCTGAACCTAAACCTGTCAGGCATGAGCAATTGATTTTATCCTGTTATCTATTGCCTGTAGCCTGCCTTTCTTACTGGACTCGTAGTGTTTCCACTTTTTTCAATCAATGGGGTTAAGGCAGTGGTGGGATTCAAGTAATTTAACAACCGGTTCTCTGCCCTAATGATTTCTTCCAACAACCAGTTTGCCAAATTGTTCAGACAGTTAACAACCGGTTCTCCCGAAGTGGTGCGAACTGGCTGAATCCCACCACTGGGTTAAGGTTACGTCCTGTCCTTAATCCCATCACCTGGAAGTGAAGTTGTTTTGCTTGTTTGTGAATAGCAATAGTACTTAGACTTATATACTGCTTTATAGTGCTTTCTAAGCGGTTTACAGAGTCAGCCTATTGCCCCCAAGAATCTGGGTCCTCATTTTATGACCTCACCCCATTCCTAAGAGGTCTGTAAGGGGCGTGCATAAGAGCACAAACGTGCCTACCGTTCCTGTCCTATTGTTTCCTTTCATTATATCCAATTAATATAATTATTGCATGCTTATGCTTATATATATATATGCTTATATATTATATAGTTACTTTCATGCTTATGCTTGTATATGCTGTTGTGACAAAATAAATAAATAAAATAAATAAAAATAAATGGAAGGCTGAGTCAACCTTGAGCCTGGTGAGATTTGAACTGCTGAACTGCAGCTAACAGTAGCCGGCAGTTCTGCACTCTAACCACTGTGCCACCAAAAAGAGACTTAGGCTACTTTCTGCCTCTAAGAACATGTTTTTTTCCCCGTTTCTTCTTTGGGGGAATATAATATTCTGCCTTTTTTAATATTCCCCAAAATATTTCATTCTTCTAAAGCGGGGTGGGGGGAAGCTTCCCCCAAGAGGGTCATGTGATCCCCTTTTGGAACCTTCTGATAAGCAAAGTCCATGGGAAAGTCAGCTTCACTTAACAACTGTGTTATTAATTTAACAACTGCAGTGATTCACTTAACAGATATGACAAGAAAGGTCATAATATGGGGCAAAATTTGCTTAACAAATGTTATTGCTAATGTTCTTAGCAAGAGAAATTTTGGGCACCGTTGCGGTCATAACTGGAGAACTATCTGTACACACTTTCCTGAAGCTGTATCACACTGAACTTTTCAGGCAATGGATTCATAGAGATTCATGGAGATATCTCACAATTTCCTTTTGTGCACAGGATTAAATACTTACTATATTTATATACTGAAGCATTTGAACCCGTTTACAATAAAATCATCAATGAAATATACTTTTTTTTTTTTAAAAAAGTGACATGATAACTAAAAGTGAAACAGTAACTAAAACCAAAAATAAATAACAAGAAAAGCAATAAGAAGTAAAGCGAATAAGAAGCCACAAAAATATTATAACGGTCCATATGGAATTCAAATGGAATTCAGATCTTAAACCACAAAATTAACCATGGCCACATGTGTTGATACATACAAAAGAGATGCATGTGGCATTTGATATGACAATAATTGAAATTTCCGTCTTGTAAATAAAGATTTTAGCAGGGTTAAATTCTTTCCTGGATTAAATTTGGCTTCCTTCAATTGAGTATTTGAAGACTTTATCTAAATCAATCCTCCTTAGAGCTAGTAAGTTGCTGAATCGTGAGGATCTAGTGAACCAAGCAAAAGTGAATTTCCTGATTTTTAAAACTGTTCCACCAGTATTTGCATCCTGTAAAAGGTAAAGGTAAAGGTTCCCCTCGCACATACGTGCTAGTCATTGCCGACTCTAGAGGGCGGTGCTCATCTCTGTTTCAAAGCTGAAGAGCCAGCGCTGTCCGAAGATGTCTGTTACCTTCCCACCAAGGTGGTCCCTATTTTTTCTACTTGCATTTTTAGGTGCTTTCGAAACTGATTGGTTGGCAGAAGCTAGGACAAGTGATGGGCGCTCACCCCATTACACGGCAGCACTAGGGATTTGAACCGCTGAGCTGCCGACCTTTCGATCCACAAGCTCAATGTCCTAGCCCCTGAGCCACTGTGTCCCATTATGCATCCTGTACAGTGCATAAGATGTCCACAACTATTTTCCACATCACTGGATAAGCTGTTACAAACCTGGTACAGCTTTCATTCTAGGAGAACACAAGCAAAGAGCAATGAAGAGAAAGAATACTACAAGGAAACGATGCTACAAGCAGCTTTTGGCTCCCCACATGCACCCAAACACTGCTACATGCAATATTTTGAGTTTGTGTTGCATTCAACTTCCGCGGAATTGAATATTGTTTGATATATTACTATAGCACAGTGTTTATCAACCTCAGAAACTTTAATGTGTGTGGACTTCTACTCCCAGATTCCTCCACCAGCGCTATGGTAAATGTTGCTATGGTAAACTGCCAGGAATGACAAAACTTCAAGTGTCCGTGGTGACTCAACTTGTGTTATGAGGTTCCTGTTAGGAAAGAAAACTGACACCAATCAAATAAGAACTGTCTATGTCACTACCAATAGTTAGCAGGAAAATGTAGTATTCAGTTGTAGATTTTTGCATGCTAATCTGGCTTCCCATCCTGTCTGACAAAGTTAAGAGCAGCTGTGTGCAGTCCTACAACAGGGAAAGGTTATTTCACATGATGTTATTTGGGTGGTATTCAATGAACTACTGTTCTTTCCATACCAAAATATTTGGATTTACTTCTGAAAACCTTCAGCTGTTGCAATGGGTTGTTGGCAGAATCCCAAATCTGGACTGTAAAACTCTAGTTTATGCTTTTATTCCTTATCCTGGAAAGAAGTAATAACAGGCATTAATTTGACTTTGGGACAGGGTTAATATCTTCAGACATCCATGTTCTTTTGAACTAGATATCTATTATCTGGAAATTGTTCCGGACAACCGAAATGGATTCTCTGGATTCTCTTTATACCTAAGAGACTTTTCTTGGCTGGCGGGGGTGGGGAACCCATATGTGGACTCAATTGCTTAGTGATTGAAGACCTGATGTCAGGGGACCTGATGTCATTCCCTATGTCAGGGGTCTCCAACCTTGGCAACTTTAAGCCTGGAGGACTTCAACTCCCAGAATCCCCCAGCCAGCAAATCTGGCTGAGGAATTCTGGGAATTGAAGTCCTCCAGGCTTAAAGTTGCCAAGGTTGGAGACCCCTGCCCTATGTCATTTAGCTGTTTAATCATTTTTCTTCTCCTTTGGGACACTCATGACTACGTTCACCCACATACCTAATCACTTATCTGAAAATCTTTGCAAAGCATGAGAGCCAGAATATCTAGTTCTGATATAGTCCATGTGGTATTGAATAAAACAAAGGAGGCCCAGTTTTGGAAGATATGGTAGCTTGCTCTTTCAGGAGTGGCATGGTGGCCTAGTGGTGAAGATGCTCATCTCCCACTCAGAAGGTTGAGAGTTCAATCCTAGGTAGCGACAGACGTTTCTCTCTTAGATGTTTCACGCAAAGAAAAAATATCTGTTGCAAACTCCACGTGGTGCCAGAAACAGCATCTGGCTAGTAAATGTTCAGCTCCATCCAGTTGCCCTGAATAAAGGGATTAGAGAGTCATAAAATGGGAGCTTTTTTATGGAAGCTTGCTCTTTCATATCCCAAACTACCCTGCTGAATTGTTGCAGGGAAGAAATAGAGGAGGGATGTTATAGTTTATATAATGAAACCAATTTTCTAGATTTGCAAAACATGAATCGTAAGCTAGCTACATGGGCTCGATTTACACAATGCAGTAGGCTAAAAAGTGCTTTGTTAGTTCATAGTTCAGTTCAGTTCAATTCAGTTTAGCATGATAGCCTAGCCACTGGTTTTTATTGATGATTTTGTTTTGGCTTTTCTTCTTTAGACAAGATCCACCGGTGTCATAAGCAGAGCAGTTGTATTAATTAATATGAAGGAACTCTGAGTTTTCCACAGAGTGAGTGAAGCTCTAGCATCAATGCTTGGCACATATTGAGCAATTACAACCAGTACGAACCCAACCAATTACGAACAAATTATACTCAGACTTCCACCACATCTTTGGTGTCTTCCAAATATGTGAATATGGATTCCCAGAATTCCTTGGCCAGGGTCAACATTGATATGAATTGTAGAGTTGAAATCCAATGTCTGGAAGATCCCCAGGTTGAGGAACACTCCTGTTGTCCTCTGGTGATGGTCATTTTTTTGTAATGTCAAGATGGCAATCAAACTCTGGGTGAGAGACACCATATCATTCATCGATGATGTTAAGTGCTTGAACTAGCAGGTAAGTTTCTAAAGACTAGACTAGACTAGACTAGACTAGACTAGACTAGAACAGAACAGAGTTGGAAGGGACCTTGGAGGCCTTCTAGTCCAACCCCCTGCCAAAGCAGGAAACCCTACACCACTTCAGACAAATGGTTATCTAATCTCGTTTTAAAAATTTCCAGTGTTGGAGCATTCACAACTTCTGGAGGCAAGTTGTAAGAGATGTGGGCAAATCAATTTAAGTTCCATCCATTTCACTTTCACTTCCATTTGAGCATTTACTTCCACTATTGCTCCCGTTCAGGGAAAAGCACTGTCTCTCATCAGCTGGTACACAGTTGAAAGCAAACAGAAAGCAAGGTTCTTTTTAAAAGCCATCCTTTTAAAAAAAAAAATCTGAATGACATCTGTCTTTTTTGTTAGCATTTTTGCCATTATAATGGCCAAATTTCTTTCTGAGCGTAAAAAGTCTTGCAAAAAAAGATTGCATTTTAAATTGTACTTCAGACTTCTCCTCTAGTACAATTTAAAATATTGATTATTGTTTCAATATGCATGGATATGCGTATACATATATTCATATTTGTATTGCTGAATTTTGATTTGTGTTCTGGTAGTGTATGCTGTTGTTTTGTTTTTGAATAAGTCAATGCTTATATAAATCCTGAACTCATTTAAAGCATAAACTTTTTCACACATATCACTCATCAACTGAATGAGTTTCTCTCACATATTTTTATACACATTTTCTCTGGGAAAAAAATGCACATTAAAATGCATTATTTTAATGAGAAGAACAGCATGAAAATAGTTTAGAAGTGTGAAAACCAGTGAATAACAAATTTCTGAAGAACATATTAATCTTGGAAGTTGGCATATTTGCCCTTTCCTATTAGAATGAACAGAGGCAGCATTCTGAAGCATCTTTGATATCAAAAGGAAGAAGAATTTCTGTTCTGCTTTCACACTAACAAAAGAAAGAAACCACAAAGCACAAACTGAAGTACTTTCTTGAAGGCACTTTTTCCATGCAATGACACAGGCTTTGCCTGACCATTTTACTGTCTGAAGTGCAAAACAAAATCTATTCTCATATAGTCAAATCTTACACTAAGGAACTACCTCAGAGTTGCAAGGAAGGCTGTCTAGCTCACTTTCTGCCATGTGACATCAACTTCCTGAAGTAGCCATCACACTCTGCTTAATCTCAGGGCTGGTCTTGGAAATTATAATATTCAAGAACATTATCTGGGAATTAAAATATGAGAAACATCGTATGAAACCCTATGAGGTTTGCCACCATAAACAAAAAAAAATATGATGAGAACATTTAATATTTAGTGGATAGCCCAATGCCAAAAATTCACTTTGATCTATTTGTAATTCCTTTCATTTTTCTAGAGCTGCCTGTGAACAAAAGAATGTTTTAAAGACTTCTTGTCTTGACAGTATCTGGTTGATTCCTTTTTCTGCTGAAATATTGTTTTGTTGTATACTTAAACTTTTCTCAGATCCACTAAAAGATGATGCATGCCAGCTAATATAAATGTATGCATTTGACAATTCATATTTCTGTTGTTGATTTGTACATTTTCATTTCAGTCTAAATGCTGATTTTTTTTTCCTGCCTGCACAGGAAACTCTCCATTCTAACAGGATTTAACCTGGCCCTGGTTAAACCTGACACACTGACCTGTGTCATTAAATGCTTAACTGCTGGCAAATGTTTGATCCTGTGGAAAGCACTAGCAACAATGGACCTTTGTGTAGTAGGCTATAATGCAGGGGTGTCTAAATTTTAAGACTTGTGGACTTCAACTCCCAGATCCCCTCAGCCAACATGGCTGGCTGGGCAATTCTGGGAACTGAAGTCCACAGATCTTAAAAATGCCAAGGTTGGAGACTCTGCTATAATGACTCTGATGTACAGTGGTACATCAGTTAGTTCTTTGGAGGAAACAGCTGAATTGACTCTGAAGAGTGATGATAGAGATGCTTTTAAGGGGCAACTCATGAAATGATGCAGAATCTTAGACAGTCAACATTACAAAAAGGAAGGGAGGGAGGGAGGGAGGGAGGAAGGAAGGAAGGAATTTCCTTCACTATGTTTTGCCTAAACAAAACAATATTCAACTGGATCCCTAACCCTATCAACTCGGGACATAAACATTGGCATACTTAACACATTTCTGAGCCCGTTATGCTACTTTGTAGTTCAGTTCACTTTATTCCCAAATCAGTTCAGTGATTGCTGATACTTGTTGTTGATTGGGACATCCAGAGCACTGATGGGGAAAAAGCTAGAGGGATCAACTACTTTTATTTCATAGATCCAGCCATGAATCGGCAGTAGGACTGCCTGGCAAAAAATGTCAAGATTGTGACCACATATATGCTGCAGATCAGATG
Organism: Ahaetulla prasina; assembly: GCF_028640845.1. Lineage (NCBI taxonomy): Eukaryota > Metazoa > Chordata > Lepidosauria > Squamata > Colubridae > Ahaetulla > Ahaetulla prasina. The sequence goes on along the minus strand of NC_080545.1, from coordinate 78,453,178 downwards.
TGACTGTCACATTATGACTTCCATCTTGACTTTTTGGATTGTATCCAGTAGGTATCAGCATTGTTGCTACAGAGAGAAAGAATCAGAAATAGGGGAAACTAATTTTATACTTTCATATTTTATTATTGAGCAGGTGGCCCTGGTACTCAGTAATTAGGAAAACCCTTAAGCAAGACACAAGAGAACTGTTTGTGAGCCCGATTGGGGTTGTCATACACAAAATGGCCCCATTATTTACAGATTAAGAGAGTTGGAAGGGTCCTTGTTGATAATCTAGTTCAACCCCCCACCCAAGCAGGAGACCCTACACTATTTCTGACAAATGGCAGTCCAGTCTCTTCTTGAAAGCCTCCAGTGATGAAGCTCCCACAACTTCCGAAGGCAAGCTGTTCCATTGGTTGATTGTTCTCACTGTCAGAAAATTTCTCCTCATTTCTAGGTTGAATCTCTCCTTGATCGGTTTCCATCCATTATTTCTTTTCTGGCCTTCGGGTTCTTTGAAAAATAGCTTGACCCCTTCCTCTCTGTGGCAGCCCCTCAAATATTGGAATCCTGCTATCATGTCTCCCCTGGCCCTTCTCTTCACTAGACTAGCCATGCCAAGTACTTGCAACCGTTCATTGTATGTTTTAACCTTCAGTCCCCTAATCATCTTGGTTGCTCTTCTCTGCACTATTTCTTGAGTCTCCACATCTTTTTTATAGTGTGGTGACCAAAACTGGAATTTTGGTCCAGTTCTAGGTGTGGTCTTACTAAGGCTTTATAGAGTGGTATTAGTACCTCACTTGATCTTGATTGTATCCCTCTGTTATTATCATGACACACAAGGTATGTGATTTGCAATAAAATACCTATCTCAAGTGCAACACTTTTTTCATTCTCAGACATACTCCCCCCCTCAATAGAATGGGAATTATAATAGTTTAAATGTTGGGATTATTAGAGGGAATAAAAGATAATAATCATGAGCTGCTAGCATGCCCATGGAATAGGATGGAACTATAAAGAAATAATCAGACGCCAGGGTTAAAACACACAACATGGTTTCCTTTTATTTAATTGTTTAATCAGTTTACATTCCACAACTGACAGTTTACTTTTTCATTTTTTTCCATAAACAAATTGCTTAATTACCAGACAATATTGTAAATCAATGGAATTACAGAATGTCCTGCAAATTCAAAAAAAAAAAAAAAGCAAGATGCAGCCAGTTTTGTTTACTTTTCCTCCCACCCACCCCCATCAAGCCCCATAATACTCAGCATTGTCTTCCATTGTTTCTTTTCCCCCCTTTCTTCTTTTTCTCTTTCCAGGAAAAATCTTGAAATACTGTATGTCTTCCCCAAATTCACATGTCCTTTTTAACATTCCTGGAATCCTTTCTATTGCTTTAATAAACAAAAAGGCCCCTGATGGATCTCTGTGGGACCAAGAACTGAAAGCCAACCGAGGGCTTTGCTGCATACAACTATCATTGTTATACCCAGTAATGTGAAGAAGTAGATGCACTAAGATGGAGCTTTAGCTGTAAAAAGATCAAGCAACACAGTTATCCACATCATATCAGAACAAGAATCAAACATACTAATTCATGTTATTTTTTATTTTTATTTTTTAGCACCAAAAGCCATTTTGGCTACTTGCATTTCATGAAGCCAGAAAAGATGCATTACAGTCTAACCAACAGGGTTTACTCAAGGAACATTACTCTGACCTCTGCTATGAATGCTGAAGTTAAAGGCAAACTAGGGAAGAATTGAATGACAGATCTGACTTGGAGAAAGGAGTGGGGTGGGTGGGGAGGGACGGTCAATACTTTCTTGAGGTTTGCTGCGCGTAATTTATTCCTTTATTACCTCAGAGTTTCATTCAGTGATTCATTTAAGAAACACAACTGAAAATGAATGCTTGTTGTCAATTTTGTTAACTCTGTTGAGTTCATTGACCATATATACACATTTCAGGAGGTTGGCAACTTCCAGTGCTCAGATCCACAGCAGGATCTGAGCACTGGATCTTGTCTTGGTGGAACCTTCTATATAACTGATGATCTTTATTGATCTTTGTAAGTTGCAAAGCGTTTAGCATGCATGTAAGAAATCAACACACTTGGAAGCAATTTGTGAATAGACATCAACTTATCTTTTAAATATTTTGGCTTTTTCCAGACGTGAATAAATCAGTGGTAACCATGAAGTCCCAACTGAGCTGATGGCATTCAGATTTTAAGCCATGAAATCATGGACAGAATCCTGCAGTTCCATTTTGAATGTGCTGAATCAAGACAGAGTTTCTGTTGAGCTCAACACGTGCCTATCGAATGGTCCCAAATATGATCAGGTGAGAATGTCTAAACATTAGATCAGCTTCCCCCAGCTTTGTGTTTCCAGCCATGAGGGGTGTTCATTTCCATAGCTAATTGGTAACAGGCCTTTGGCTGGGTAATATGGAAGAGGCCCAAAATATATGAAAGGGTTAACTTCCTGGCAATGGAAATGCGGAGTACCATCTTAGTTTTCACATCAGATATGACCTCTAATCCTGGGATATGCCAAGTATATTCCTTTTGCATTCACTGAGCCTGCAGATATGCTGGGACTTTGAATATTACCTTACAACCAAGGATTAACTATTCTTCATAGCAGCCTGACAGGAAATCTGAGATGAGACATTAACATTTCTTGGTCTGTGGTTTGACACACAGCTCTTACTGGTTTACATTAAAGTGGTAAATTCACATATGTGTATTGTGTGCGTGTACATGTATTGGGGGAGGTGTACATGAGAGACAGAATGATTGTGGGGATGTATGACAAATTTGTTACCAGAAAACTGTTGTCTGATTTGGAGGTTTCTATATGCAGAATGCCAATGATTTCCTGCAAAAGTATTACATGTATGCATTCTAAAATTATCCAAGAATAGTTTGACCATATAACTTGCAAAGTTTCTCTTAAAATTTATATAATATCAATCACAGCCTTATTCATTCACATCTACATTGCAAGGAGCCCAAGAGCAGGTTCACTGTGTACTGTGCTATTTGAGTCAGCTCAGCTATGGATACTCAAGCATTTTTCCAAAAAGTGAGAAATTTTCAGAGATAAGCCTATATCTCACATCAATTTATTTAGAAACAGGATGAGTGGGAGTATGTCTAAGACTTAAAAAATGGAGATAAGATCTGAGAGCAAGAGGGAGATCTTCAGAGACTAGAAGGGATCACTTTTGACAATCCACTCTACTCAAAATTAGTCTCTCTTGTGTTCCGATGTATGAAAAAATCTAGTCTGTAAATTATATTGTTCCATTTCTCATAAGGTGAATGCCAACAAATGAGGAGGATATTTTAACTTTCTTGTTTCTTCTATAACAAACTTCCTCAACCATGCCATCTATAACTCATTTTCAAGCACAGATCAAAACTCCTTTTCCTTTGATGGATATTCTTTTCTGATTCTGAAAGGTTAAATAATTGTCTCTGATTTTTGACATATTTTGTAAAAGGGCAGTTCATAAATGTTATTTATATGCTTTTAACGTTATTCAAATTAGATGTTCAGGGTCACCATATTTCAACAATGGTGCCTCAAATTACCTTTTTTTAAAAAAATAATAATAATCACAAATTAATCCTCAAAACCACAGTTCTATTTGGTACACTTCCACAGTATAAAACATTAAGGGCACATTCCTATGTTTACACAGAATTAAGGCAACTGAATTCAGTAGCACTGACTTCCAGTTAAATGTGCATAATTAGGATAATTAACACATCATTAACTCACAGGAGACTGTGAATTGTAGACCCACCTTAAATTTGAAAGCTAGCTAGGTGATTTTGAGCCAATCATTCCCTCTGAGTCCAACTCACCTTACAAGGTTGCTGTTGTGGGAAAGATAGGAGGAGGAAGGAGTGTTATGTATATTCCCCTCCTTGAATTACCTGTAAAGTAATAAAGGCAGGGGAATTTTTTAAAATAAATAAATACATTGCTTTCATGTGCTGTTGTGCCTGACAGATTTGGATTCCCCACAGTTTTTGGCACTGTCAAAATCTTTGCAATAGTTGCTTTTGTTAGTTCAGACATATCATAAGTAGCTCGTGCTATTTCAGGCCCCTTGGGCTATAAAGTGTCTAAGTCATTGTCCTTATTTGTAAATGTTCTTTAACTTTTGATTATTATGTCTGCCATTCTACAAAGAAGACAATGTGTTGACCTTGAATTTCTTTACTTGGAGCGTGCCCCACTGAATCAAAAATAAGTTAGTCTAGTAGACAGATAGACAGTGCTGCCTGTATTATTTCAAAAGAATAGAAATCTTGATGGGTTGTTATAGTTGGAATTAACAGTCCCTGACCTAGTTAAGAAGCCACATTCTGATCCAATGAAGAAATGAATTCTACATGGGCACATCTCATATTTTTTGTTACAAAGTATGTAATGCAGTTTTCAAGATGCAGAAAATAAATGCGAACAGAAAATGTTTCAACTGAAGCATTGGAAGTTACTTTGATGTGAAGCATTCTTTCAAGGAATCTGTAAAAATCATACTGAAGATTGTTCACTGAGAAGAGGGAAGTGGACAACATCCTATATACAAAGTGTGAGCTCCCAAACTCACATATCTAATGACCGAATTGTACTCCATCTGATATATTTTTGGGAAATGATGGTAGTTACAGTATGTGCAGAATGAACACAAAAACAAGAAAAGGTTACTCGAATTGCATAGCAATTAAGGGAGAACTGGATGCAACCCAGGTCCCATCTATGCTCCATTAGGTATAACTTAATCATGATGCACAGGATAAAATTGTAAGTTCAGCAAAAGCAATAACTGATCTTAAACTGTGGCAAATTAGGCCACTGAAATGTGTGTGTTGCACCATTTTTAAAAATGATCCTGTTTGTAAAAACCAACATACCTAGGGGAAGAACTCTAGTTTCACACATACGTTACTAACTAGGCTCCCAAATCAGAGTAGTTTAGAAGAAATTTCAGTTCCGCCAAAACTATAAACTCAGCCTTAGGTCTTTGATTTTAGTGTAACTTGGAGAGACACCTCACGTTCCTTCGGTATTTTAATTTAAAATTAAAATTGGTCATTTAATCTTATGACATTCCTCTAACATAGAGGTCTTCAAACTTGGCAGCTTTAAGACTTGTGGATTTCAACTCCCAGAATTCTCCAGCCAGCATTGAAGACCTCTGCTCTAACAGAAATCACAGTGAAAAATGACAGGAAGAATAAGGGCAGATTAAGTATGGCATTTCTAAGATTCTCCCCATGAGACAACCATATAGTTTCAACTTTCTTATATTAATGGAGCTGGGACTTACTCAAGAAGTGTGGTTACTGAAGACAAAGGATTAGATCAGTAGCTGACTTATCCTTCAATAGTAGTGACAGAACCATCTCATATTAAATTTGCAATCAAGTTCAGGTGAAACAGAGCAGAGTGCAAAAGCACACACAACTTTGTCCTGCCATAAAGGATTGTCATTTCTTTCCTCTCCTTAAACACCCAAACTTGTTTCCTGAGATAGGGTTAATACCAAGGCTAGACAGGCTGCTAGGCTGCAAGATGGCAGAATTGGAGGACTAGAAGCCACGCCATTCCTGGAATACAAGAATTTGGTTTTCAGTCCGTAATTAAATTGATTGTTGTTATTAACTGAAAACCGCAGCGGTGGCCTTCTATGAATGGAGAGAAACATAAACCAAGTTAAAAGCATGTTGTAAAAACTTTCATTTGTTGCTGCTTCAGCAGCACCGTAAGGTCACTTGCTGAGGAGATAAACAAGGGCAAAAAACTTTTTTGGCAAATGTGCATCTTGACCAAGGACAATGAAACTGAGGACGGCTAACCCAAGAGTAAAAGGTACTTGGAATTGCTGCTAGGAGACTTGGAGTGAAAGAAGGTGTTGGAAAGAACCGTTTCAACCTCTCTTTCTGACTTTCTCCCCATTAAATTTTGTAACATTGACTTTATTATGACACACAGACCTTTACAAGGCTCTCAGAGACAATGGGTTGTGTTGTTGTTTTTTGTTCCTGTTGACAGCAATACATGCAAACAGTTTGCTTAGAACCAGTGACTTCTACAGTAAGAGGAACAACAATGGAGGCGCCAATATTCCTGATTTTCTTGTCTCACTGTCAAAGAGGAAAAACCAGTGAGACAGTTTTAGGATGCTTCATCCGTTGAATTCACCAAGACTAAACCCCTTCCCTCCCCCTCCCCTCCCCTGCCCTCCAGTTCACAATTTTAAGTTTGTACATATTTTTTACAGGCGTTTGGATTAAAAAAACAGTCACATCTTGAAGGTACTGATATGAAAATGAAACTTATAGAACAAGATTTTTCCCCCCTATTTATATAAAGCATTTCATGAGGGAGTGAAAGAAAGGAGACAGAGCTAGTGGTATTAAAATAATAATAAAAAAAAGTGGAGAGGAAAAACTGGGGAATTGTACCTGTGATCAACAGGGCCTCCAAAATTTGAATAACTGCAAGAAATGACTTTTAGGATTTGTACTTTGTCTTTTTGAGGGCTCTAACCCCTGCAAGACAGAGCAAATATGATTTTGCCTAATGAATGTGAGAGGTATGCATTCTCTTAATGAAAAACAATTGCAGTTGTAAGCTGCTGCACTCTCAGATGCAGCCTTGTAGGACTTCAAGAACAGGGATTACAGCTGGAATACCTCAAAAGTAGTCAATGCCTGGAATGCATTACCTGACTCTGTAGTTTCTTCCCCAAACCCCCAAGACTTTAAACTATCTACTGTAGAGCTCACCCCATTCCTAAGAGGTCTATAAGGGGCGTGCATAAGCGTACCAATGTGCCTACCATCTCTGTCCTAATATTCTTTTTTACTTACTCTTTTCATGTATTCAAATTATGTTTATACTTTTACCTGTTATCTTATATACGCTTGACAAATAAATAAGTAAAATAAAAGAGATAAATGGAAAAAAAGAGGGGAGAATAGCAAGATAGACTGGCAACTGAAATGTTATTTGGAAATTCTAGGAGTCCCAGCACTTTTGGAGGAATAAAAAAATTGGAACGGTAGAGCTAGGTATTCAGGAGCAACAATATTGAGGAGAAGTTAATACAGTTTTTAAATTACAAACTGTTGATACAAGAGCCTATAATCTTTTTTGGCAACTGATCTCCCTTGTAATTTTAACAGCATGCTTTGGGAACTTTCTCAGCATGACAGTTATGGTGGCCACAGTTAATCACAAAACATTTACTGATTTACTACCACTAATTCTGACTTCCTAGGATTTTCTGTATAATAGCTTACTTAGCTTACTTTTTTCTTTCATCTGGATGGGTAGGCTCATTTCCAGACATTGAGTGGCAGACTCTTAGCATTTTTATTTTCTATGGAATGACTTTGGGATCCATGTCGACACAGAGGCATTGTTGGGAATACAGATTATGCTTGAAAATGGTAGCTCCTTTATAGAATGTCCATTGTCTTTGGAAGCAGATGTTAGGGATTGCTAAGTGTTCAACAATAATAATTTTTCAGTGACTCCTTTCTCTTGAATGATAGAACTATGTACTCTATATTAATCTGCTATTGTCAGAAATAGGGGTGGATATTGATTCATTGCCCGTATAAAGTTCAAATACTAGTCCAACTGGTTTTTCCTAGATAGAAAGAATTAAAGGTGCCATCTTGCCCTGTTTTGGTAACAAAATATCTTAGAACAGCCATGAATCTCATCCTACCAGATCAAAGTTAAGTCAATTCATCTACAAAATGACTAACACGCACCCTGTGGTAAATTACCACTATAGTAAGTTACCAATACAGTAAACAATTGGCGATATTCATCAGCATCTCAAAGTAAGGTCTAACTGCACTATGAAATAAGGCCATATAGAATAGGAATCTCACACAGACATCTCAACACTCTCACTAAACTACAGTTTCCAAATGGCTTTGGGAGAAGCAATAAAAAACTAGCATAAATCTGATTAAAATTTTGTAGCATAGATGCAGCTTTACTATGAGATCCTTAAAATGAACCTGTAGTGTACTACAGTATAGGATTTATATCATACATCCCAAAGTTTTCAGATTCATGCTACAATATTAATTCCTTCACCCCCACAGTTATGATTAAGATAAAGGAGGGTAGCCATTTTAAGATTAAGATAAAGCAGGGTAGCCATTTTGATTTCATTGTAAAGGATTTCCCCAAAGAAACCAAGGGAGGTCACAGATTCATCATTAAACACATTCAGCCAAACAGTAATATTCTATAAGGTCACCTGAACACTTTGAAATTCTTCAAAAATTACATATATACATCTACATACAAATATGCACATATACAAGTACATCTGTGACTTTCATTTAACTTCATGGTGGCACTTCAATTTAAATATATTCTCATCAGAGTTGCCTTTAGCAGGGTACCAGACTAGGTACAGACCAAATGCAGCATTTAATAGGAGCAGCTGCTCATATGTTCCTACAGTGTAGGAAACAATTATGCAAACACAAAGCAAAAAGCCTTAAATTTTAGGAAAAATGTGAGAAGGAAAAGGTGAAAGAGGACAGCTCTGTGACTTCTTAAGACCAGAGGTGGTAACTTTCTGTTCTTTACTTTTTAAAGTCTAAAAAATCTATTTTAATTCTTTCTTTTCTTTGTTGAGGTTCACGCTTCATGGTAGCATCATCAACAATACCTTTCCCATGTTTTACCATCTCTAAGCTAAGTTTTCATACTAGCTGCCTGAAAATCTTAAAAGTTCAATGTGTTTCGCAGGTTGAACCCGAGGAGTCACAGGTAAGGACAACCAAATCCATAGGATTGTATTTTCACCAATTTTAGTATTGAGTGTTAGGCTATGTATTGCTGCTCCTGTGAAGTGGAAGTTTTATGCAGGTGTAATGAGACCTACTACTTCTTAAATATTCAGCACAATCATAGTGTATATAATTGGTATTGCAAACCATATAAAACATCTCAGAAAATCACTCCACCTATTTAATGTTTTTAAATCTAGATTTAGTTTTACTGAATATGTGTTATTATTATTATTATTTTATCAGTTATTAAATGCCAGGGATACATTATTCTACTTCCCTATTGTAAGAGTTTACTTAGAGTAGTGGTGATCATCATCATTGTAATTTACTAGAGGTGCCAGCCTTCTGGAAAAGAAATAGTGAACTGAAAACAGCTTCACTAAAAGCAACCACAGTGGAATGAAGAGTCAGCCAATAGACTGTGTCTTGGTAATTCCTCTCTGGACAAGGAGAGGATATGAGATCACTCACAACTGCTCCAGATAGTTGGTCCTTATAAGAAGACCACAGGACAGTGAGCTCTGGTAGGTTTAGAGCTCTGGGAGATGATGGAATGAGCCATCTTACTTATTCAAAAGGACACTGGATTCATATATTTCTTCACATATTTCTTTTTACAATCACTTTTGGACATTGCTTTTTAACTGCTTTTCAGCGATTAGAATTGATAGTGCTCTGGTGAATTTCCTTCAGTCTTCAGTGCAATAAGTTTTAAATACAAATTTGAAAACTTAGAAAATATATTTGAATGAACAATAAAAAAGTGATTAGAATTTTTGATTTTTCAAAGTTACAAATGGAGTACGGGGCCATATAGATTGGAAATACATTTTTAGAATTAATGATAAGAATCCTTGTGGGAAATTGCATTTGTTTTGAATTCTCTTAAAATATACTTATAATATACAAGATGAAATTTTGAAGGTTGGACACTAGAAGGAACCAGAAAGAACAGAAGATTACAATTAAAGGAAGAAGAATACTTACATTTGACTAAAACAGAATGAAGCAAAAATGTTTTAACATTGGACATGCTGAAGGATAGTTTTGAACAATAAACCCAGAAATTAATTTTAAGAGTGTCTGCTTCTATAGACAGACTGTATTTAAAATATATTATGGAACAGTTTCAGGACATTATTCGAAGTGACCAAAGAACAAGATTTTTTAATTAAAAGGAGGAAATATAAAGTTGGTTTATTTGATCAAGGTTAAAATAGATGTTCTTATTTCTGGTAACCCTTAATGGGTTTGGCTGATCAAGGCTGAAACAATGAATTTTTAAGGATTTGTTTAAACATAGGAGATGAGATTTGGGAAGAAGGGATCATTTACTGTATTTTAGGAGAAGGTGATAAGTTATTAAAATTGTTTACTCTTGCTATGATGAAAAGGAAAGGTATTTCAGTATATATTTCTCTTCTTTTTCTTTAACTATATTCTTGTTTTTCTTTCTCATTTATCTTTCCATTTTTTCCTTTTTCCACTATTTTTGATTTTTATTCTTTTTAGTTTGCATTAGTTTTTTATTTTTGTTTTGTTAATAACATTATTTTAAAAAAATACTGGTGGTGGATTACGCCCCATCAGTTGAACCAAAGGGACTTTTGCCACCTTTCCTCTGAATTCAAAATGAAATTTTGTACAAGGATAGACTTCTTGTGCTGCTGTGCCAAAGATAGCAAGATCACTTTACTGACAGTACTCTGTCCCAGTACCGTATATACTCGAGTATAAGCCGAGTTTTTCAGCACATTTTTTGTGCTGAAAAACGTCCCCTCGGCTTATACTCGGGTCTATACGGCTTATACTCGAGTTTTGTTTTTTTTTAAGCCCCTCGGCTTATACTCGAGTATATACGGCTTATACTCGAGGTTTTTTTTCTTTTTCACATTTACGGACTGAAGCCCTGCCGGTGCAGTGAGAGGGCGGGGCGGGGGAGCCGCCAGCCTTCTCAGCTGAGGGAGGGAGGGTTTCCCCAACCGGTAGGTGCCTCATTTCCCACCCTCGGCTTATACTCGAGTCCCCAGTTTACCCCAGTTTTTGGGGTAAAATTGGGGACCTCGGCTTATACTCGGATCGGCTTATATTCGAGTATATACGGTAATTCATTTGAGCCTGGTGATGTTTTGGTCTGATGACCTGCAAGACATTGTCATCTGCTCTACAGCACATCAATGGCTGACATTCTGAGGAATCATTATTCCTTATGCCTTAATACGCTTAGTCTGTAAAGTGCCACAAGACTCATATTTCATATTGTAGATGCCACATTAAGATCTTAAAATAGAGTAATTTAAGGAGAAAGCATAAAAATCCTCTCATTTTAATATTTTGTATGTTTTTAAAAAGTAGTAATTTGATGAATAAATGGCAAATGTATGAAAAAAAAGGCACTCAACTGATGGACTTTTTCTGTAAAAAATGGTAATGGCTCACATGCAGAATCTGAGTTTCCTGTCAGCTCCTGAGGGCCACAGATAATTCAGCTCATTCAACCTGGTTGCAGAATTCCCATTTTTTTCCAGACCATTTGATTCTTTTTTCAATATTGGTGATTGAACATCCTATGAAATTCAACCGAAAACATCCTAACCCCATAGACAGAAAGTCCTTGTGTTATACACAGGTAATGCTTCTTAAGAAAGCCAACCTTGGGTTGCAACTCTTAAAATAGCCAATTCTTAAAATAGGTGGATGGTAATGGGTTGGAGAAGTCTGGCATCATTTGCAGGCACACCGAATGGCATTTATTTATTCCAGTTTTCACATTCTGGTTTTCTGCCAACTTTAAAAAGAAGGTGGTGGACCCATATTCCCAACAGATCTCTTATCTAACCACTGAGATTTTCAACATTAAAGTTTTTTTTTCCTGACAATTCCTTTATTCTGCTTTGCTTCTGAAACTGTCTGCGGCACCAATTACATTTTTTTTAACCTCCTGCAGTTAAAATCAAGGAAACTGGAGTAAGTCACTAGGACTGAGTTTGAGTTGCAGGAGACTTGGCCGACCTCGTTACTCAGATTCTAATTTCCCTGAATTTATGGAAAATATAGGCATTGGGCCTGGAGCTTTAGAGAATGGATAGAAGAACTGCTTCCACATCAGAAATATTCTATGCTGTTATTGAATCCTATATTGCTGTGCTCTGAAGCAATTATAATATTGTGTGCATTTTTGTTCATTTTCCATTGCATGATCTAAATCAGCATTGAGGGTTTTCTTCAGCCAAAAGAAAGGATTCAGTTTTGTAGGGATTACCTCACCCCACTATTCCTCAATTATTTGACTCTCAATTAATCCAATTTAATTTCAACAAACCCCAGATATACAAGATCATCTTCCTCCAATTGCTTCAGTAAATAAATGAGATTTGATCCACTAAATAATAAACCTTATTTACATGGGCTGGCCTGATGTAGGATTAGCATCATTCCACTGCCCCGCTAATTCACTGTCAGTCTTAGGGAGATCTTCTGCAACTGAACCAATTAATTCTGAGTTCATCACTACTGAAGATAACACTGCAACATCTCCTGGAGAGGAGAAGTGAGGAGCAAGCTACTTCCCATTGACTGGAAAACATCATCCTATTTTTCCATTCCCTGGACTCTCCTCCATTTTGTGACACCTTACTACCATTCCCTCAACTTCTTCAATATATATTTGCCATTTCTTCCTAGGGCAGTGTTTAAGGTTCTCCCCACCTTAAATGCAAAACAAGGATGGTGACAAGACTACCAAGTTTTGCATTCCCCCATTAGCCATCTGGAGGGTCCTTTCATGAAGTTTCTGATTCATCAGCACTAAAGACACATGTAGAGTGGCATGACTGAAATTTTGGGTCCAGAGGTAGAACCTGATGCTGGTGGGAATGCCCTTACAGGCACCCCAAAACTGTGCTTTTGATGTAGGAGAGAAATTATGTAGTTCATTCCTTTTTATGATAGCAGGACTGGATTAAAGCCAACTAATGCCCTAAGCACAGCCCAATTATGGTGCCCTTGGCCCCTCCACTGCTTAACTGACACATTAAGGCTCGATGCTGAAAACTAAAGTCAAATGCATTGGTGAAAGAATTAAGGGCATGATAGCAGGGAGGAAAAAAAATGATGTGGTACCCCCTTCCCTTGGTTCCCTAAAAGCATGTGCCTCCTTTGCTTAATGGTTAATCCAAGGCTGAGTGGTAGACCCACACATTGTAACCACATGGTTTATCTGCATGTGTAGCTACGATGAAAAGAGACATCAAGAAGATGTTTGCTACATGGGTTAAATACTTCAGAATATACTTGGAAAGACTGTTTATATGCTATCTGTGCTTGCTTTTTGTCTTTAAAGGAAAGGATACTTCTGTATTGGTAGTTTTATTTTATGTCACGAGGTACTAAAAATAGAAGTGTGGTTCATTTGTTTTGGCAAATCCATCCTCCAATGTTACGCTACTATTTTCCTCTGAAGTTCATTATTATATGCAATTAATATGTGTGTCTACTCCATTGTCTTGTTTATCCTCTCTATGCCAATCTCCATAAGGACTAATCAGATCACAGGTTTTTTTTCTGGATCATAAGTTGTTATTTTCGTTACCGTAACTGTATCCAGATCTTTAGCACGGATATTTAACAGGAGGAGTCAGGTATAAATAAGTGGGGAAACAGTAAGAAATAAGGAGAAGAGAGGAAACAGATGAAAAGTATGTGTGTGCAGGGGCACACTTGGTGGGCAAAGTCAAACTGATGGCCACAAAGGTGTGTTGAAATTCCATCCATTTTTAATGGGTGACACACATACAAACAGACAAATCTTCAATCACAACATTTCAGCTGCCAGTTTGACTTATTTAACCACACCTTACAATACCCCTGTGGGGGAATTATCAAATCACAATCAAAAGTTTTGTTTTTTATGAGGAATGGAATTCCTTTCTCTCCTTTTCAGTGCATTCTGGTCTACATGTTTTCTCATCTTCATTTATTTATTGAATTTATTTGCCACCCATCTCATAGCAAACATCTCTGGGCAGCAAGTAGAAGGCTCAGAAAATCAGGTAGTTTATGATAACTGCACGGACATCTGTTCTTGGTGCACATGGACATAAGAAGGAGCACCATGTATTACAATCCTTATTATTACCATTCCTTCAGAATTCCCCCATCACTGCAATGGCTTTTACCCAAATGATTGTAATTAACAAAACAATGGCATAACAACAATGACGATCTCTGCCCAAACTCCTCCTGCACAGCCAACTTGATGATCAAACAACCACAAAGCCCGCATTCCCTCCCCTTACCACCCACAATGGCTTCTTCTATCCACCATCAGATGGTTCTTGATGTTCCAAGGCAAGGGGGAGATTAGAGGCAGAACCAAATCCAGACCATGAAACGTGCAGCCTCCAAACAGGCTTTTCCTCATCCTTGCATAAGTCTTGACACCTTTTGTTGCAATCACAGTGAGGAGAATTTGTTAGAAGATCACATGGAAACGGCAGGTTTACTTTCCTTTCTTTCTTTCTTTCTTTCTTTTTTTCTTTCTTTTTTTGAAAAAAAAAAGGTGGGATGGAAGGGGAGTTATACACTATGCATCACAGCATTTCAGTTAGACTTTCTCTTGCTTTTCTGCCAACAGTTCAGCCTTGTCAATTAAGTCTGGCTATAAGGCAGAGGGAAGTTGAAACGGCATGGTTAAAGCATCCACTCAAGGATCCTCACTTGAAATTTTGTTCTGTAAGAATCTTGGCTGTTTTTGTTTTTTAAAGTTTAGCAAAGAAAGGGAAACCTGCCTTAATCTCCTGGTTCATTCCTCTTTGATGGAACAGGCAAGGTTTAAAAGAAAAAAAAATCCATATGTGAGCAGAGGGATTCTGAAGATGGCCTTGAGAAGGTTAAATTTTAGAGAGGTAACTAAAGAGGTTCATTTATTTACTGTTTATGTTTCCCCAATACAGTGTTTTATTTTATTTATGTTTTGTTTTCTTTACTCCTTGTAAAAGTACCTTATATACCAAGATGCCCTTTCCCCTTCCCTATCACATCACACCCAACTGGCGATAGACAGATGCAACAATATGTTCATTTGATGTTTGAAGTGGGATGCTGAAGATTTTTTTTTTAAGGAGCTGAATGTAAGAGCAATGTTGCAGAAAAGCTATTCCTTTCTCCAGGAAAAATAACAAGAACAATACGAAGCTGTAGAGAAGATGTAGGAGACCCCTTGGACTCCACTCTACCATGGCACTGGCAATTGTTTGAGATCTATATATAATATATGTTTATGTATATTAATTTATATTTATATATGTATAATATGTATATTTATAGGCTTGTTTGTACTTGTCTTAGCACACTGTCCCATTCTCAGGTCTCGATTTGGGGCAATTGGTCCTGGGGACAGGTTGAACGGAAGGGGCCAAGGTACAGAAGAAGCCAGAGATCAAAGTAAGACCTAGGCCTCCCCATGCACAAAACATGGACCAGCCGTAGCCATGACTGATGTCATCAGGGAGTCCATACAGGTACCGGGGGTATCGGGAGAGCTCAAAGTTGATTCCAGCTACACATGTGCACAGTGAAATTATGCAGAAGGTTCCTGGAAGAGAAGAAGAAAAAAAAAAGAAAAAAGACAAAGAGGAGAAAAAAAAACAAGAATGGGTTAGAATTACCACAATAACTCTTTGCCCACCATCTAAAAAGAAAGTAGTTGGAGAAAGAACAGGAGAATCAGCGATGGATGACTCAGGAATTCTAGAATGCCAGTTAGTTTATTTAAAATATTTTATTCTATCTTCAGTTTCCAAGGTAATTGCATAAACTTGCAATATACAACTAATAATTAAAACAGTAAGTGTCCAAGATAATGGCCCTTGGGATATGATTTTATAGGTCAATGGATAGATTGGAAACACCCACTTATTACCACTACAACAGCTACTAACAATCTTTGTTAAAAATGTGGTATTCCAGACAAACATTTAGAATGTCTAGTCAAATACAGTAATCATAATTTAGAAGGGAAAAAAAAACACCCCACAATCCAGTGGATCTAAACCCTTCTTCGTACTCCTTTGGAAGACTTCATATTTGGAGTATATTTAGGTTTGCAGTTTTGCAGGGAATATAATATCAGTGGCACTTTCATCTTGAACATGTCATCCTTCTGATAAAGTTCCTCTTTGTCAATGAGAGGCAATGCTAACAATACTCTGATAGCTACTCAAAAACCCATGAGACTATACATTACCCTGGAAACATCAGAAGAGTATGTTGGAACAATTTTCCATATTATTGTCCATGTGCTCATTAGGAGTTGACTGCTCCTCAAGAGAAACTTTGTGCTATCTTTGCTGAACAGCTGAGTTCCTCAAAGCTCATATTTGCTACAATAAATTTTAAGGAGCATCATTTATGTCACACTTATAGATCCATCTAAGAAGCTTAATGAGAACTGTAAAAAGCTAAACTGGTAGCTCGCTTTCTTAGCCATTTACAGTAGATCTCATTATATTCAGGGCAGAGGTGGTATTCAGCAGGTTCTGACCTGTTCTGGAGAATTGGGAATTGGTAGCGGAAATTTTGAGTAGTTCAGAGAACTGGTAAATACCACCTCTGACTGGCCTCACCCCCATCTATTCTCTGCCTCCCGAGTCCCAGCTGATCAGGAGGAAATGGGGATTTTTGTAGTAATCTTCCTCTGGAGTGGGGTGGGAATGGAGATTTTACAGTATCCTTCCCCTGCCATGCCCACCAAGCCACGACCACCAAGCCAAGCCATGCCCACCAAGCCATGACCACAGAACTGGTAGTAAAAATTTTTTGAATTCCATCACTGATTCAGGGTAGTATTATACATTCGTATGGTTCATAAAAGTATACAACTTCAGTGTTATTTGCTTTATCCTACTGTAATGTACTGATAAAACAATGGTCCTTCAAATCACTTGACCTTAGTATTATTCGAGTTCAATGTCTTTCTACAACCAACATCAACATTACCTCTGCAGATTTGTGATGATGGGAATTGGTCCTCGGAGAACATTAGGTTACATTACAGTATTTATTTTTTTCCAGCAATGAAAGAGTTATCTTCATTTGTTATCCAGCTTTCAACTGCTGGAAAAAGACTCTATTTCTGCCCCAAATAAATGGAAAGAGTGAATAAAAGTATATTGAGAAATTCCATCATTATTCAAGCCAAATAAATTGAAAGCATTCTTCCAACCGACAGAGTTAGAATTAAATCACCTAACTCTATTGCCATTCCAAATTCTGAATATGTACAGCGCTATTTGATTATTCAATTTTTTTTTTGCTTTCCTGCTTGATAAGTAGCAAAGCTGAACACTCTCAAAATGATACAATAGAAGCAGATAAGGAACAGGTAGCATGTACTTTCTGTCCATTGTCTGGAGGGGCTAATAGATATTCTGAATAGCTAGCTATTATTTCCATGCAATTCCAATCAATAATCAGTTAATAGTAGGAGAACCTCATTTAATTTTTACTTGTGACCCGCCATGAAATATGTGCCAATAAAAATGTGCTTCATATTTCAGATCTCATTAGGAAAGAAGATGCTTGCATTAGTAATTAAAACCTCTGGTTCCAGGTTCTACTGACGGAGTTAAATGATGTTTCTCTTAGGATAAATCACCTTTACTTTCTTTCTTGCTTGATTTGTGATTATGATCCTATAGGAATATGATAGCTCTTTTTTTCCACTTCAGTAGAGATAGAACCACGTTTCCAGTACAGCAAGAGGCTTGAAGTTGGGTCTTCAGTATATCATTGCTGCCATACTACCGGATTATATTCCTTTCCTTTTAAAATTGTACTTTAGAGCAGTCACTGTGGTTCAATGACATTGAATTTATGTGACTTCACTGCATTGCAAATGGGGAAGAATCCCAAATGATGCTCTGTCCACCAAATAAGGAAGCACAGCAAGCCAATGCAGTCTGTTGGCAAGGGACATTTCCTACGCAATTCACTTGATTTCTCACGTATCACCATCACAGCCTGAATCCTAGCCCAGTGGTTTTTGCGGACTTTCAGATTTTTGATTAAGCTTCGTTCATGCAATATATTTAACAAGGCCAACTAAATGTGACATGTTAAACTTGGTTATTATTGACCTCAGTAGTTTTAGGAGGAATGACCTATTTTTGACTTACTGAGTTCTGCAAAACAAGTCCATTTATTTAGATTAGAGTTTAGTGTATGATACTCAAAAATGAATAATTCAATTAACTAGGTAAAGCTGGTGTTTAATTGCAGCCAGGAAGGTTGCCTGAGCACAGATGATTCAGCACTTTCCAAGATAACCACAACCACATTCTTTTCCTGATTTTTTTCTTGGTATAAAAATGTACGCACTTATATATGGAATAGGAATCCTGCAGAGATTGTTGAAATTTATTTTGTCTGTCAGCCCCAGCAATGTGGCCCAATGTCCAGGGAATTAGGTCTGGGGAATTTCAAGTCCTCCTTCATCTCATTGATTAACTTTAGGATCGCTATGGTGCTGGAGAAGATTCCTGAGAGTCCCTTGGACTGCAAGGCGATCAAACTGGTCAGTCCTATAGGAGATCAACCCTGACTGCTCTTTTGATCATGAAGATGAAACTCAAATGCTTTGGCCACCTAATGAGAAGGGTGGACTCGCTGGAGAAGAGCCTAATGCCTAATGGGAACGATCAAGGGCAAAAGAAGAAAGGGACAATAGAGAATGAGGTGGCTGGATGGAGTCACTGAAGCAGTCGGCGTGAGCTTAAATGGACTCCAGAGGATGGTAGAGGACAGGAAGTCCTGGAGGAACGTTGTCCATGGGGTCGCAATGGGTCGGATGTGACTTCGCTACTAACAAGAACAACAACAACAACAACACTCTCTCAAGCCAAATTATTTCATAGGCTTTGTGGAGAGAAAAAGAAATTGAAGAAGAAATTTTGTTTGTTGTCTTGAAGTTCCCATATCTGTGTATCTCTCCATCCATTGATCCTTCTATTAATCTTAGAGATGCTACTTGGTTAAAATTCAAATTAACCAAAGATCTTGTTCCCATGTGGCAAAGTGTATATAATACATTATACTTTAAAATAAAAGTGTTATGATACATACAAACATTTGGACAAAGTTCTTTCATGTCTGTCTATCCATCCACCTAACTATTTACCTCTTATGAAATGTGTATGTATGTAGGCTATACAAGTATACCCAGTGTATTCCTGCCAGTTTTTATTTATATCACTGAGAAATATCAGGAACACTCAAAAAAACAAAAAAGTGGATCTGACCCAAGAAACACAGTCTCCTTTTTAGCTTCTTAAATTATTCCACTGCCTTATCAGAGGGGTGTCAAACTCAATTTCATTGAGGGCCACATCAGGGCCGCATCATTCATTGAGGGCCAGGGTGGGTGTGGCCAGCTTGACATCACTCATGTTGGGGGCACCTGTGGCAGCCTGAACCCTCTGCCAGTGAAAACGGGCTCCTGAGCTCCATTTTCGGCTGCAATGGCTTCTTGCAACCCTCTACCAGCGTAAATGGAGCTTGGGAGGGCCGCCTGCAGCCCTCGCAAACTCTGTTTTAGGCTGTGACGGCATCCTGTAACCTTCTGCCAGCAAAAACAAAACTCACGAGGGCTGCATGCAGCCCTCACAAGCTCCGTTTCCGCTAGCAGAGGCACTGCGGCCCAGTCCTTTGCTGTTTCCAGGGTGGCCCTGCGGGCCAGATCTAAACCCACTAGGTCAGATCCGGTCCCCAGGCCTTGAGTTTGACACCCCTGTCTTATCAAATCATTGAAGAATACGGCCCCGCTCTCTCCCTGCTCCATTGTGAGAAACACCATTCTGCTGAAACAGCTTTGCAGCAAGCTCCTTCTGTGCATGAATTAAATGCCTCAGCAGCACGAGGCTCCTGAGAGCTCTTTATTATTTTGGCACACACTTGCATAGAATGTAAATGATTGTTTAATTACACACGATAGCCTCATCATTGGCTAATGGACGGGCATGTGACAGACAAAGTTTAGTTTAAATCTGCCCTTACTTATTTATTAAACTGCTTTGGAAAGAGCAAACAGACCGATTGGCCAATACAAGGCCGATGCGCTTTGTGAAATCATAAATCCTTCACACGTATTTACTGAAAAGCCAAAGCAAAGCAAACCGCTTCCCCACTGCTATGGATCACAATAGAGAACGCAGATCCTGTTAATATGCAGAATCTGGGCCAGTTCATGCAGGTTGCCAATTCAAAAGAACAGCTGCATTCCTCCTCAACTTTGGGCAGGCCAATAGCCATGCAGAGAAAACTCAGTGTGAACTAGACTTTGGTCTGAGCTTCATCTGTCCTCTTTTTGGAGAAGCAGTTTTTAAAAATGTATCTCAACGGCTGAAAGTGTCTCTGGCAATCTTCTGTCCCAGGTTGGCACAAGCTGGTTTGGTACTCAGCAAACCAGGATGGCACAAGCTCAGATTCGCCAATTGTAATTTGGCAGCTCCATGGCCTTTTACAGAGTGTCAGTGATTTGGGGGATGAATGTCAATTCGAACTCCCTCTTCCCTGCTTTCTTGTACTGCATCCAATAGCAATATTTTTTCCCCCACTGTTTTCCTCTATTGCAGTCAATAGCCCATTAAATGAGAGTAAGAAAGTAAATTTATGAACTTGGTTGTCCCCCAGTTAAAGGGCTATCTCCTCATCTTTTTATTGCTTAATTTGGCAGGCAGAAATCCCCTTTTGTCTCTTTTTTAATTTAAATTACTGCTTTGTAGAGATAAATTATGAGTCTGAATTCAGAAGACTGAGTAAACAAGGATTGGGTTTCTTTATTTCTGTAGGGAGCCATGGAGATGACCTTGAAGAAACTAGCCAGAAACCATTCAGAGAACAGTAGGCACATCGGTATATTTTGGGCCAGGGTGAAAGAGCAATATGGCCAATGTAGAGTGCATGTGCTTATAACAAATTTGAAATAATTTGCTAGAATTGTGGGGTGGAATGATTTCATTCTAACTGACCAGTTTCAAGAAAGACTTGTTAACAAGCTGAGAGATGAATTGATGATACAAGGCACGCCAGATAATTTGGAAGAGCTGGTCCAACATGGTGTGTTAATAGGTAGTTATTGGAAGAGTTAAGGTCTAGAAGGAATAGCAAGGAAACCTCTCTTCCCACTGTAATATTCCTCCCTATTTGCCTGGACCTCCTCAGAATCCAGTATTGGAGATCCAATGAATTGGGGCAATCAAGGAAACTTTGTCCCAGGAGAGGAACAGAGAAGAAATCTCAGTTTATGCCTTTACAAGGAGCTCTCAGACATCTAGTCAGATCTTGCACAGCTGAGTTCGTTCACCCGGATTAACAAAATGCTGCACATGTGGATCTACAGGCTACACAGTAAGCAAATGTCTTTGCTTACAAGGCCACAGCTTTGGGAAACTTTGCTGGTTCTCGTCCTCTGCATGACACCCTCATACAATTAAATATAATTGAAGACCACTCAGACAACAAGGCAAGCACATTTTATTATTCCTGCTACTCTTTGTTAGAAGAGTATTTAGAAATAGGTTGGAAGAAACAACTCTCAGACTTGGGGGCAACAGCCAATTTTATAGATGAGCCGCAGCACAAAAGTTTAATTTATTGATTTAGTTGCTGGAAAGGCCAATGCTGGTAAGAACAATTGATGGGCAGATGCTACAAGCTGGGCTTGGGTTGTGCTGTGCTAACCCTTTACAACTGAAATCATAGAGAATTCTTGCCACTTAATGTTGTTATTGCTTCCTTACAGATTCCCAATGTGCTGAGGATTGATTGACTACAATTATATAATCCAGATGTGAATTAGGAGCAAAGAACAATTTATTTTCCATCAATAAAATGTCAACAACACTGATTGCAAGCTTTTTACTCTCACCCTTCCACTTGGCTGTTTGGTGCACTGACTCTCCTACTTTACCAGAAAAGTACTCTGACTTTGTGGATATGTTTGGGGAGGAGGCGGCAATTGTATTGGCTCTCCACCAGACATTTAACTACCTTCAAACTGAAATCAGGAGTCCAGATTCCAGCTAAGAGTTACCAGATTCTACTCAAGAGTTACTCACATTGAAAGGATTGCTGGATGTCAGTTTGAAGAAAGGGTTTATTCAACCTTCCTAATCTCCAGTGCCCCTAAACTCCAATACCTTTGGGATAACCATAACCTGGATGACTAAGAATCTCTACAGACTTTGGGACTTTCTTGGATTTTTCCTTAAAAACATTTGCTTAGAATAGAATAGAATAGAATAGAATAGAATAGAATAGAATAGAATAGAATAGAATAGAATAGAATAGAATAGAATTTTTTATTGACCAAGTGTGATGGGACACACAAGGAATTTGTCTTGGTGCATACATTCTCAGTGTAGATAAAAGAAAAGATACCTTCGTCAAGGTACAATACTTACAACACTTAATGATAGTCATAAGGTACAATTAAGCAAGTTCACTCATCCAACAATCTTCTTTAGTTTTAATTTCAGTTTGGAACAATCATGACCTGGATGATTGAGAATCTCCATGGAGACTTGCAAAGTATGGTCAGGATTTGCTTATCATTTAAAAGTCCTTTCCAATGAACTACATGTTGTTGGTTTTTTTAGAATGACTGGATTTATGCAGATAAAAACAGTGGGATGTGTTTATGAAGCAGAAGTTTTTGAGCAAAAGCAAATTTGACACCTTAAGAGAAAAAAATAGTGGAATTAAAAACCACAGTGATTGATTCACATAAAGCAAAGGTTACTCAATTTGAAAATTCTGATATTGTGCCCAGCGACCCACTTATAAAAAAATACTTTGTATTTTTTGTATAAAAATAATGTCAGTCTATTACAGTCTGTCTTTTCCCAAAGAGAGATTGAGCATTTTAGCTGCGGGACAAGGACGAAAGTCTGGTTTTAACATGTTGCTTCGAGAGATACTTTACCATTTTCTCTTCTACTTTTCTTTTTTGTTTCTGCTTTATAGTTTTCATTTGGTCTTTTAAAAACTTATTTCCTTTCCTTTTCCTTTTTAAATGTGCAACCTTCTATACAATTTTTGGTTTTTAAAAAAAGTCTGTCTTAGTTTGGATGGATGGATGGATAGTTTTAATCTATGGAAAATGAATTTTATATTTAGGTTTTTAAGGTGCAATTCCTTTATGTCATGTCTTTGGAGGTCCTCAGTCATCCAGGTCATGGTTGTCCCAAAGATGCTTTTTCAAGAGGCAACTGGACTTTCTGATTTTTCATCCAAGAAGCTGCTTCAGCTCTGACTGGTTGGTGGGGAATGGAAGGATTTTACTGAAGAAGCTTCTTGGATGAGAAGCAAAACGTCTTCAAAGAAAAATCAGAAAGTCCAGCTGCCTCTTGAAAAAGCACCTTTGTTTCTTTATGTCATCTTTAGTCATTTCCTGCAATTTAAGTATCTAAATAAACTGAGCAATATACGGTCAGAAGTTTTTTGTTTTTTTAAATCCTTATCCTTTATAAGTAAAAGCATTTTAACGAACAGATTGCTTAAATACATATTAGTAGAAAATCAAAATCTACAAGGGAGTAGTCATTTTGATTAAATTTTCAATATTTGTGGTGGAAGATGAAAGAAATGATTCAGAAATATTTAATTGTTTAAATACCACTGATTTTAATGATCTTCCTGCATTTACTAATTCCTATGGGCTTACTAAGGATCATCAAGTTTTTTTTCATAGAGGTTTGAATGTCTTTTCATTTTAGCTATGCACGATTTAATTATGGCTGGAGATTTTAATCACGTTTTAGGTCTTTTTCAAGTCTGTAATATTGTTCTAGCTAATTTTAATTCCCTTACAGACTTAACTATGGATATATAAACTGTTCTTTTTTTAAAAAAATCATATAAATAAGTAGACATTCAAATTTTCAGAAAGATGTCATGTTTAAGTCTGTATTATATAGAGGCTATCTTGGTTTCTGTTCACTTATGCATTTACTGAATTATACTGCACGAATCAAGAAGAGGGCCGTGAAAATATTTACAGACCCCTCGCATCCTGGACATAAACTGTTTCAACTCCTACCCTCAAAACGACGCTATAGAGCACTGCACACCAGAACAACTAGACACAAGAACAGTTTTTTCCCGAAGGCCATCACTCTGCTAAACAAATAATTCCATCAACACTGTCAGACTATTTACTGAATCTGCACTACTATTAATTGTTTCATAGTTCCCATCACCAATCTCTTTCCACTTATGACTGTATGACTATAACTTGTTGCTGGCAATCCTTATGATTTATATTGATATATTGATCATCAATTGTGTTGTAAATGTTGTACCTTGATGAAGGTATCTTTTCTTTTATGTACACTGAGAGCATATGCACCAAGACAAATTCCTTGTGTGTCCAATCACACTTGGCCAATAAAATTCTATTCTATTCTATTCTATTCTATTCTATTCTATTCTATTCTATTCTATTCTATTCTATTCTATTCTACTGAAACACAATTTAACCAGGATGACTTCTTCCTACCTACTGTAGCCTTCCAAAGATAATACATGATGCTACTTTTCTGGATATAGTTTTATGTCTTTAGAAAATTATAAATTTATGAACACACAGAAAATGGCAGACCTGATGCCTATCTCTTTTCTAATGCATATGGAAGTTAATAATTATGCTTTTTTGAATATTTCCCCAATTCTTTAAGGCATGCTAAAATAAAATTGCTTCAAGCTCTTCATGACTATAAGGAGAGTTGGATCCAATCATGTTTGGATGATTGGATTCATTCTGATGAATCCATTCCTCTGGATGTCCAATCATTCAGAGGAAACATATTCTATAAAGCAGGGGCTACTACTTAGAAAGCCTGTTTTTAGTTCTAAGCCCATAAAACCTCTCAGAATGGGGGACACAGAGCATTCCCCCCAATGTTCAAACCAAGTGGGTCTGAACTAAGCAAGGCATTCTGTCCTAAAATGATATAAAATAGTAACTAAAGAGTATTATGTTTCTTACAATCTTAAATTGGGTCTAATTCAACAAAAGATTTTTTTTCAAATTATGCTGAACATAACAGAGGATGCTTAAAAGCGGCTGACTGTCAAGTTCATCATTCTGGATGTGCAAAATGAATATTTTGGGAATATGATGTCAACTTGCTCTATTTATTTTATTTTGTTACTATGCTCTTGGTAAGAATAATACAGTTTGAAGTGTAAATATGGTTTTGAACTCTATATCAAAGTAAGGAATTTGTCATTATATGAAGAATGGTGGACTTATAGTGCATGTAGTATGGTAGTTCTCGAGCTATGACCAATCACTTTACAGCCAAAATTATGACAGCTTCCACCCCCACCCCCGCAAAGCTATATACGACCTTGTTTCAAACTCCTACGGTGGCCTCAGTACCACCGTGGTCATTGCAACCTACCACATGGATGCTGCAGTGCCCTCCCACTGCTCTTCCCCATCCCATCCTGACAAGACCCTGCAGAGCTTGGCCTACACTCCATGCCTCCTGGAAGCAGCCGCCATTTTCAGCACTCCAACAATTCCTTGTAGAAATGGCAGCTTGCTTTTGATCAGCTTTCTGCCCTGATCATCTGGATGTCAGGAGACTGCAAACTTCTCCTGGGCATTGAGGAATCCAATCTCATACAAAGGTAGCAGTTTCATGATAAGCTTCCACAAACCATTCCCTTACTTAATCCCTCTCTCTCCCCCAGAAACCCACATTTCTTCAAAGAAGAAGAAGAAGAAGAAGAAGAAGAAGAAGAAGAAGAAGAAGAAGAAGAAGAAGAAGAAGAAGAAGAAGAAGAAGAAGAAGAAGAAGAAGAAGAAGAAGAAGAAGAAGAAGAAGAAGAAGAAGAAGAAGAAGAAGAAGAAGAGGAAACTGGGAGGGATAGACTTGTTGATTTTTTCCTCGCCTATTAGGTGTTGAAGCTAAACTCTCTGCCTCTGCCCTCCAATCATGATCCCTTTTACCTACTTAATTTAGTAAATTTACTACATAACAGAATAACTGTAGTTAATTATAGATTAAGAGAGTTGGAAGGGACCTTGTAGGTGATCTAGTCCCGTGATGGCGAACCTATGGCATGTGTGCCACAGGTGGCACACGTAGCCATATCAGTGGGCACACGAGCACAGCTCTGGCATGCAAGCTGATTTTCGGGCTTTCTGGGCCCACCAGAAGTAGGGAAACAGGCTGTTTCCTGCCTCTGGAGGGCCTGGGGGGTGGTAGGGAAGACCCGCTTTTCCCTCTCATCCGGCACCAGAGCCTCTCTATGAGTCCATGAGAACCCCAACCCCTGGGGGCCCTCCGAGGCCAGAAATGGCCCATTTCCCGAACTTCCGGTTGGACAGGAAGTGACATTTTTTGCTGTACCCAGGCGCCAGAGCCTCCCTTCTTCTTTTTTCTTATTCAAATATTAGAGCAATAAAAATAAATTAAAAAGTAGGAAACCAATAGGGAGGATTTGAAAAGTTTCATCTCTAACTAGTCAAATTCCTCTGATTTCTTACTATTGTTTCTACAGCAATAAGTGTAATTATAATTTTCTTATTTTTAAGGTTTCAGGACCACAGCCCATTTCTTCTCCAGGAGACATACAAAAAGCCTATTTTTTTAAATCTTAAAGGCCAATTTAAGAGTAACTGAAATGTGTCAGTTTGACATGTTTGGAGACAGAACAAAACAGAACAGGCAAGAGACTGTTTACCGCTGTAAAAAGTCTTGGTAAGAATATGCTGATTTGGATGTTACTTTCTTTGGCTTGACCCCTTCTTTTTTTCTGAACAGCTCAGTGAAATATGAAAACTTATTCATCTCTTCTTCCAGAATATTAATTCATGAAAATGTGTTCGGAAGGTCAAACTGTTACATTTTGGAGCAAAGGAGTTATTTCAAGTTCACCACTAACAGAAATTGTTCTGGTTTAAACTGCGAACAGTTTTATAGATTTAGTTCTATTTTTAAATTCACATTTTGTTGTAGAATAAAAAGGTGCCAGTTAATTCAGAACTCATTCATGTGGGGAGACTATTAATGGCATTCTTATTAGGAAAATGACTTGCAGCAAAAGTAAAATAAAAGTAGGATTGGCAGCATTGTGTAGAATAAAAAATATAGTAAAAAGTTAATGGTGGCAGGCATACATCTACCCATGGAAAAATATAGGATTGCCTTGATGCTACTGTTAGTGTGAGTGAGTTGTCCTGATGTTTTCTCAAAAATTCTGGGCTTCTCCTTAATAATTAAAATTTTGGTTTATTTTAGTATTTAGTATTTTGGCTTTTTGGAAGAGCCTAAAATACATGGCTCTATCCCTTGGCCTGGGGCCCTGATAGGAGCCTGCTGCATTGCGAGTGGCTGATGAGTTAGAGAAGATTTTTACCCCCAGGCTGCCTGTCATATTCATTTTTAACTTCTCTATTCAATTCTTCTAATTTTAATTGTTTTAGCACTTTTAAACTATTTTTTACAGGTTTTCTTGATAGGTTACAATATATGAGTGAGATGGACGGGATAGATAGAAAGATAGATAGATAGATAGATAGATAGATAGATAGATAGATAGATGGATAGATGGATGGATGGATAGATAGATAGATAGATAGATACATACATGCAGGAAGAAATGTTGCTCCTTGGTGGAAGTATGCCTGCAGGGCAATTTTTTCCTACTTGTGTGCCATCTGAAGCGTTTGATGCCTATAAAAAGGTAAAGGTTCCCCTTGCACATACGTGCTAGTCGTTGCCGACTCTAAGGGGCGGTGCTCATCTCTGTTTCAAAGCCGAAGAGCCAGCGCTGTCCGAAGACGTCTCCATGGTCATGTGGCCGGCATGACTCAACGCCAAAGGCGCACGGAACGCTGTTACCTTCCCACCAAGGTGGTCCCTATTTTTTCTACTTGCATTTTTACGTGCTTTCGAAACGGCTAGGTTGGCAGAAGCTGGGTCAAGTAACGGGAGCTCACCCTGTTACATGGCAGCACTAGGGATTCAAACCGCTGAGCTGTCGACCTTTCGATCGACAAGCTCAACATCTTAGCCCCTGAACCACCATGTCGATGCCTATATGTGGTACTAATAAAGGAGAATATTTGTACAGTAGCTCAGGGTTGAAATGAGGTCCTTGACACTCTCTGAACTTGTTTGTTTTCTTGCAGCTGCTTCATTACTCAAACTAGGTAATACTGGTCAGTATTGATGATGTTGCCTAGTTGGGTAATGAAACGTCTGCAAGAAAACAATCAAGCTCAGAGAGCACCAAGGACCTCCCATTTCAACCCTGAGCAATAAATATTCTCCTTTATTAACCTATGATTATTTTTTTTCCACCGTGAGAAGCAGGGATGAAGGGATTTTGTTATTCAAGGGGCAGGGTAGTGACCGGATGACAGTTTTGTACTTCTCTACTTGAGTAGGAAGTCCCAATTGACTGGTGTGTTCCTACTTGTTCCAGGTTTCTGATGGAGTGAATACAGTCACAGGTATGGCCTCAAAACATTATGGAAAGACTGGAGAATAAAAACAGGGCTATGCAGAAATGCCCTTAGACTTTCCTGTGATCTATCATCAGTGTAAAGGTTACAGTATTGTATGAGAGGTCATATTTTTCCTTTCCTATATGTGATTGCCTTTCTGAAAGCAGCAAAGAAGGGATCCCAAGGGATGGGAATGACATTTGATATCTTTCCTCCTGAATTTGGCTCTGAATGCTTTTGTGGCTGTGCAAAGTTGAGGACATCCTGTGAACCCAATTCGGGATGACCTCTTCTTGCCTTCAATAGACATCTAACAGACATAGCATCCGTCACTGCTGCATCCCCACCTGGGAGAAAACTATACTAGTGGAGTTGCTACCAGTCAATTAATGTCATCTAGTCTCTGTCAGGGAAAGGGTAGAAAAAGTAAAAGTGATCTTTCTATTTCCAGGCAAATCATTTTATTTTTTAATATAGCTTGACTTATTAAGCTGTAGATTTTCTGACCTGGAACCAAGCTCAGATCAATCAGATTTGCCTGCTCAAGTGCATGTTTCATATCTTATGAGTCACTTCATAGCTTACTGTACAAAGCCAAAAAGCTAGTGGGAGATGGATTTCTAGGAGGGGGAAAAGAAACAATAAATTCTGAGAATATTTACGGAGGATTGGTAAAAAAAAACACCACAATATTTACCTATCTCCTAGAATGTAAAAGGATAATAAAATTAATTCAAGAGTAGGCTATGTGTGCTTGCAATCTATTCAATTTCTCTGAAGTCATCTCTCTCTCTCTATCATAGATTGAATAGAAATTGAATAGACTGAATAGGATAAAATATCTTATCTTAAAGAAAGGCCAATGTTAGGTTATTATGGTTAATTATTATGCTCTACTTCAGTCTTCTCAAATCTGGTGGGCTGACAACACGTAAAGTCTGGCTTCCTCTCTGGAAACTTCCATGAATGCTTATGCAGCTCTAAAGTTTTGCTTTCCATAATTAAAGTAATTATTCTGGTGCATAAGGAAAAGCAACAAAATCCACAATTGGACCATAGGCTTTTTAATGTCCAACTAAAAAGCAATTATTCTGACATTTCGGTTGGTCTTCTTAAAAATATTGCCCAACCGTGGATTTTGTAATCTTCCTGAATCGTTCTCTTTTAAGTAAGAGTAAATGATGTGCCTCTGAACTGCTTTGGAGTTTGGAACATTTTATTGGTTCAGCAAATCTTATGTGCTGTATACATTATCCTTTTGTTATCATCCCAAAAATCTCTTGTGGTTTTCTAAGCATAACCAGTTGAAGATGATGACCATAAAAAATATTGCACTTGATATATAGATCTCCTTTTCTTGGATAAGTATTAGATTTTGAGACCGATCCTGTAAATTTAAAAAACTCAATTGAACAAGTTTTTAATTGATTTTTTTAAAAAGTACATGCAACATATGCAAAGTGATTTTAAAATAGTTATCAAACAGCTTTAAAAACCAGAAAAACTGAATTCACTTCAACTTATTTTTGCATATATATTTTTTGATAGGTGACAAATCCAGCTGAATGTTGTACTGTATAATATTGAGATCCAGTACAGTATATTCAGTCAGGTGAAAGATCAGGATTTAAATTCCTTTCAGCCATGAAGTTTGAATCATGTTTACCTAGCAACCTTAGGCAATCCTTACTTAAACAGCTATTTGAAGACTGAAATAGAGATAGCATAATTTCCAGTTCCTGAGTGAGGGGGAGACTTCCAGATGCTTAAAGACCCCAGTTCCAACAAGGACAGAAAGGAAATTACTTTGTTCAACACCACTTGAAAAGACAGCATTAGAAATAATATTGCTCAATGCTGTAATTTTCCCCTCTCATCTCTCAGCTCCCATTAACAAAGATGGCAGTAGACAATCCTTGTTTACAAAACCAAACCCAGAAGTTACCACAGGTAGAATATTAAAGGCCATCTTGTAGCTCTTATTCATGGGATTCATCATCCAAATCTCTCATTATCATGGCTATTCTTTTCTGGACATGTTTGTTAAAGTTCTACTTAAAGTGGGGTAACTGGACATAATGTCCGCATATTTCAGCAAAGCTTCCTGGGTGTTCCTTGGTGCTCTCTAAGCTTAGTTGTTTTCATGCAGATGTTTCATTATTCAACTAGCTAACATCATCTGATGATGTCACCTAGTTGGGTAATGAAATGTCTGCGAGAAAACAATCGAGGTCAGAGAGAGCAGCATGAGCCCCTCTGTTCAGTCCTGAGCTACAAATATTCTCCTTAACATAACATAACATAACATCAGAGTTGGAAGGGACCTTGGAGGCCTTCTAGTCCAACCCCCTGCCCAGGCAGGAAACCCTACACCATCTCAGTCAGATGGTTATCCAACATTTTCTTAAAAATTTCCAGTGTTGGAGCATTCACAACTTCTGCAGGCAAGTCGTTCCACTTATTAATTGTTCTAACTGTCAGGAAATTTCTCCTTAGTTCTAAGTTGCTTCTTTCTTTGACCAGTTTCCACCCATTGCTTCTTGTTCTACCCTCAGGTGCTTTGGAGAACAGCCCGACTCCCTCTTCTTTGTGGCAGCCCCTGAGATATTGGAACACAGCTATCATGTCTCCCCTAGTCCTTCTTTTTGTTAAACTAGACATGCCCAGTTCCTGCAACCGTTCTTCATATGTTTTATCCTCCAGTCCCCTAATCATCTTTGTTGCTCTTCTCTGCACTCTTTCTAGAGTCTCAACATCTTTTTTACATCGTGGCGACCAAAACTGGATGCAATATTCCAAGTGTGGCCTTACCAAGGCATTATAAAGTGGCACTAACACTTCACGTGATCTTGATTCTATCCCTCTGTTTATGCAGCCCAGAACTGTGTTGGCTTTTTTAACAGCTGCTGCACACTGCTGGCTCATATCTAAATGGTTATCCACTACGACTCCAAGATCCCTCTCACAGGTACTACTATTGAGCAAGGTGCCACATATACGGTACTGGTGCATTTTGTTTTTTTGGCCTAAATGTAGAACCTTACTTTTTTCACTGTTGAATTTTTAATTTAATTTATTTTTTTATTCAATTTTATTTTTTTTATATTTATTTATTTATTTATTTTATTTATTTTTATTAAATTTATTAATTTAATTTATTGAATCTTTAATTTATCCTGAATCTAATAATCCTACATATCCCTCCTTTATCTCATTTTCTGTTACAATCATTTCTTTAGTACTATTCCTTTTCTCTTCAAGAGATACCCATACTTTCCCTTCTTTGGGAACATACTTATCAGTAAACCCAAGGCTCATCTGAAATTCTAAATTAAAGAGTTTTCATTCATATGAACTATTTTCTGTTAACTTTCACATAGTTGCCTGCAAGCTCAAAACATGTGTAACCTTCCTTATTAGATTTAAAACACATGGTTTTGAAAACCTTAGATTAGAAAATAATATAAAATAATAAACAATTTATATTAAAAGCAGCCCCGTATTTTGGAACTGTCCATAGCATGACTGATAATGGTGAATGGCATCTCTTCAAGTTACTATCATCACAAGTGTTCAAAATAATGCAGTGTGGAAATATGTTCTCCAAATTTTATTCTCCTGGGAAAAAAAACATAATTCTGTTTTTCTACTCATTCCCAAGGTATATTATTTATTTAGCACTGTTTTAGAGTTCCTTTTAGAAGAGTGTTTGAACTCGCTTTTTAGTTATGAAGCAATAGAAAGGATTGTTGCTATTGTTCCTGCTGTTATACATTTGTGTCTCCCTCTGCAGCCTTTATCCTTGCATTCTAATAAAAAAAAATGTACAAATTCCTTCATGATGATTTTTTCTGGGCTTTAATGGAAATATGAGAAGTCAAAGAACCTGCAGAAAGCTGAACAGATAATTCAAGAAAAAAACATTCACTGAACCAAATCTACAAATAATAAAACAATCATCATCATCTCCCCATAATCCCTTGTGGGGTGGAATTTGGGCAATTGAATGGAGCTGAGTGTTTACTGGCCGGATGCCCTTTTTGTCACCAATGGAGAGTTTTGTTCAGCTAATATTTTCTCATTCTGCCCAGAGAGAGAAATACCTGCCTCTACCTAGGATTGAACTCACAGCCTCCTGATTGTGAGATGAGAGCTTCACCTCTAGGCCACTGCACCACTCTACAAATAGTCAAACAATAAACAAGCTAAAGCTTAGGGCCATACAACATTTCAGATTTTTTTTTTCAACTGTTGCAGTTTTGCTGTTTGCACATATGAAAGTAAATGAGCCCTTTGGTTGAAATGGCCCTCATTAATTGATTATGGTATGCTTTATTTATGCAGACATTTTTTTTTGTTCATCAGGGATTTACTATGAATCTTGATGGCATTCTTGCCAAATTCAGTTGTGACACAGCCTTATTCTCTGTTAGGACTTGCCAGATAAGAACATTTACAGCTTTACCACATTCAGGATCTGTTTAAGTTTTAAACCCAGCCCTGATTATGCATAAAGTAGCCTTTACCACTGAACAGTTGAAATAAAGTAGCTCTACCCATAATCATCACTGTACACTGGAACAGTTGTGATTTACAAAGTATGGGGAAGTCTCATTAAAAAAATGCTAAATACTAAATAATGAAAGTTTTGAATGAATACTGCAACAGAGATTTGTACATCTGAATGATCTTAGTCTAAAAGGAAATTACACTGCCCAACACTAGTTGAAAAGGCAGCCTTAGATGTAGTACTGAGCAATGCCTAATTCTGTATTATATTCTATAATGAAAAGACAATGTAATCAGTATATCCCCAAAGTTTTATGGGAAAAATATTTAACAGTTAAGGATTTCTAATTTGGGGCCAAAGGACTACAATTTTAAATCTAGGTTGACTCATTTCATATTTTTAAGAGTGCTTTTTGTTGAGTTATTTTCTCTAGGAAGGCTTTGTTTTCTGTAGCATATGGTGCATTCAAGGTATGTTAACTCCAAGGCCCAAATGATTCATCACAAGGTAGTTATCTATGGCTTCTCTTATGTGGACACTTCATTTGCCACTTAATTGCATGCATCCTCAGTTCAGGCAGACAGAACACAAACTGTACAGTCTCGTCTTCTTAAAGACAAATTTCTTGATAGGGACAACAGCTGACAAAAGAAAGGAAAGGGAGGGGGAAGGGAAAAGACCACACATTACTGCTTTCCAGCATGAAGGGTGTTGTGATGGGAGGATTTCACAGAAATTTATATCCAGGTGTTGCAACGTGCATAATATTTCATCATACTTCTGTTACAGAGTTATCAGAGTTCTCATAATCCCAAAAGCTTTAACCAAAAACTTTCTACTATTGACCTCACCCAGTGGTGGGATTCAGCCAGTTCGTACCACTTCGGGAGAACCGGTTGTTAACTTTCTGAGCAGTTTTGCAAACTGGTTGTTGGAAGAAATCATTAGGACAGAGAACCGGTTGTTAAATTACTTGAATCCCACCACTGACCTCACCCCATTCCTAAGAGGACTATAAGGGGTGTGCATAAGAGCACAAACGTGCCTACCGTTCCTGTCCTATTGTTTTTTTATTCTTATACATATATACTTATACTTCCTCATATTTCCTCATATATATGTTTATATACTATATAACCATTTTGTGTGATGCCTATGTATATTGTTGTGACAAATATATATATATATAATATGCTGTGAAATTCTGTGCAAAATGCAGCTCAACAAAGAAAAGAATGAGAAAGTGACAATGGGACTTCAGCTGCATACCCTCACCCTACATGGAATTAGGAGATGAATCATTATAGATGGAAGAGTGAGTTGGGAATTGTTTTATCAATGAAAAATGGCTAGTACAAATAAGGAGACAGGCTAGGCTTTGAAAAGGCAGACATTATTTGATGGGATATACTCTTGTGTGTGTATGTGAAGATATTTCCAAGTGCTGGGGTTAAAGAAAGTTCATCATATAATGATTAGTTGGTAGATATGGTCAAATGGACTTCCCACCCCCCCTTGTGAAGGCTATTTTGTTTTTGTTATTTACTGTTTTAAAAATAATATGTATTACTTTTGCTTCCAACCAGAAACTTGAGAGGAATTATGCCATAGTTTTTAGCTGTTTGTCCTTTAATTTTGGTGGTGCCTTCTCAGTCTCGTCTGGAAATCACAAGACTTGAAGAGGAGCTACACATGCCCTTTGGACTGAATGTTCTCGACCCCAATGCTAAAGGAAGTCAGGCAAACTTCTATTTGGTAAGAAAGGAAATGAGGACATGAATCAGTGGCCCTCACATTATAATTGTATGACTGTTTGTATAACTCTGCATATCAATCAATCAGAATAGAGCTGGAAGGGATCTTGGAGGTCTTCTAGTCCAATTTTCTGCTCAAGCAGGAAACCCTATGCCATTTCAAGCAAGTGACTGTCCACTTTCTGCTTAAAAACCTCCAGTGATGAAGCACCCACAACATCTGATGCAAGCTGTTCCACTGGTTAATTGTCCTCACTGTTAGGAAGCTTCTCCTTAATTCCAGGTTGCTTCTCTCCTTGATTAGTTTCCAACCATTGTTTCTTGTCCTGCCCCTCTGGTCCTAGCTGGATTTAAGCATTTTTTGCCCTTCTGTCCTTCTCCGCTACAATCTTATTACCATAAATCTCAGAGTTGGTAAGGCAAAGGTAAAGGTTCCCCTCGCACATATGTGCTAGTCATTCCCAACTCTAGAGGGCGGTGCTCATCTCCATTTCAAAGCCGAAGAGCCAGCGCTGTCCAAAGACGTCTCTGTGGTCATGTGGCTGGCATGACTAAATATCAAAGGCACACGGAAGGCTGTTACCTTCCTACCAAAGATGGTCCCTTTTTCTACTTGCATTTTTTACATGCTTTCGAACTACTAGGTTGGCAGAAGCTGGGACAAGTAATGGGCGCTCACCCCATTATGCAGCAGTAGGGATTTGAACCACTGAATTGCCGACCTTTCAATCGACAAGCACAGTGTCCTAGCCACTGAGCCATCGGGTCCCTAGAGTTGGTACAACTGTACAAATTCAAATGAAAAAACGATCAACTTCTGGCAGACAATATTACACAAAGTACAGTTTTACAAATTTTCTTTGCCATTAAGTCATATTCTCTGCAAAGAACAGCAGTTAATAGTGGCTGCCCCTTATCTTGAACCTGCATAAAATCTATCTTTGCAACATTCAGATATTATAGTCTTAGAGGCATATTTTAAAATACAATTTCTGAACAGGCTGTTACATGCAGTCAAGGATATAGTCAGGATCATTTTGTCTGGAATGCATAAACCCTGTACTATTTTTTTCCTTGAAATAGTAATTTTAATGAGCTTGTTCAAATGATGCAAATAAACTCACACTGCTTTTTATTTATCTCTTTCATAAATTGTTGTGCCAGCCAGGTACACAAATAGACACTAAGGACTAGCCTCTGGCTGCTTGAACCACTTCATAGACTTCTACAATAATCCACCTAAATGGATTATAATGCAATGTTAACAACATATACTTTGCATGAAAAGATGTTGTTAGAAGAAATATCCTTCTGGGTTCAGTTCCAAGTGGAGAAAAAAAAAACCTGGATTCATGGAAGTTGCTTGGAAAGAAGGTTTATTGATGAATAGGATCACATGGTTTTATGCCCTCTCTGGGCCCCACTCTAGAGTTTCTGCTCCTGTATAAGAAATGACTTTGATTGGTGGTCAGAGTCCTGGGGGGAATTTAGCTAACTTTGTAGGCTCTCTGTCTCCCAGACTTGAACCTTGCTGGCTGATGTAATCTTCCCAGGTGCCATGTGGTGAGTTGGGTAGAGGGCTAATACTACCGTGTCCCTAGCAGGGCCATGGCTTAATCCCATCACCTGGAGCTGAAGGGGGTAGATCTTTGTTATGTAGAATAGACTGGCTCAGGCCTTAATGGCCTATTGACAAAGGGGGGCAGGAGGCGGGCTGAGTTTCTGCCTCCCTTTTAGGGAAAATATTCTGCCCTTTTAATATTTCCTAAAATATTTCATTTTTCTAGGAGAGGGGTGGGTGCTAACTTCTTACAATGCCAATCTGAATGCCAGAGAATTATTGCACGTCAGTGTTGGTAACTGGCAGTTAGACGGGTGAGTTGTTTAAACATGGCCATGCATGCTTAAACTGCATACTGAATAACCCATTTTCTGGAATTGCACCAAGTTTCATATGTTCCTATACCTGCACATCTTTGAGAGTACTTTTGCACCCTATATGAGCTAGAAATCTGGTCTGATAGGGAGCAGAGTAAATAATGTAATTTTATATTTTCTTGGAACTTTTGTTCTGTATCAGAACCACATCCACCACTTCTCTTTTTGAGAGTCTGTAAAATGGCTGTGCTGTTCTTGAGTGGTTGTCCCTGTGATTATAGCGTTTTAATCTTTGCACTTTCTGTATGGATGCCTTACTTTTGGTATTTTGGCACTGTTTATTGTAAACTGCCAAAGTTATGAACGTGAGATGGGTGGCTTTATAAATGGAATGAATAAATAAAAAAATAAAATCCAACATTAATAATAGTTTTTCTTTTTTTAAAAAACACATATCTTAAGATTTGCATTTCAGGCATTTGATGGCACTTGAATTTCTACAATGACAAAGACAATGATGAATCCGCAAATAGATGGGAAGTTGAACAACTAGCCTCGTGGTGCGACCAGAACAATCTGGAACTGAACACACTCAAAACCGTAGAAGTGATGGTAGACTTTAGGAGAAACTCTTCCATACTTCCACCTCTTACAATATTAGACAACACAGTATCAACAGTAGAGAACTTCAAATTTCTAGGTTCTACCACATCGCAAGATCTAAAATGGGCAGCTAACATCAAAAACGTCATCAAAAAAGGACAACAAAGAATGTTCTTTCTGCACCAATTCAGAAAGCACAAACTGCCCAAGGAGCTGCTGATCCAGTTCTACAGAGGAATTATTGAGTCTGTCATCTGCACCTCTATAACTGTCTGGTTTGGTTCTGCAACCCAACAAGACAGACACAGACTTCAGAGGATAATTAGATCTGCAGAAAAAACAATTGCTACCAACCTGCCTTCCATTGAGGACCTGTATACTGCACGAGTCAAAAAGAGAGCTGTGAAAATATTTACAGACCCCTCACATCCTGGACATAAACTGTTTCAACTCCTACTCTCAAAATGACGCTATAGAGCACTGCACACCAGAACAACTAGACACAAGAACAGTTTCTTCCCGAACGCCATCACTCTGCTAAACAAATAATTCCCTCAATACTGTCAGACTATTTACTAAGTCTGCACTACTATTAATCTTCTCATTGTTCTCATCACCCAACTCCTCCCACTTATGACTGTAGGATTGTAACTTTATTGCTTGTATCCTTACAATTAAATTGATATTGATTGTTTCCTGATTTCTTATTTGTACTGTATGACTATCATTAAGTGTTGTACCTTAGAATTCTTGATGAACGTATCTTTTCTTTTATGTACACTGAGAGCATATGCACCAAGACATATTCCTTGTGTCCAATCACACTTTGTGTCCAATCACACAAAAAATTCTATTCTATTCTATTCTATTCTATTCTATTCTATTCTATTCTATTCTATTCTATTCTATAAAGCTCAGGGAAAAACTGATCAATAACAAGGCAATCAGAAAAATCACTAGGAGAGACTTCTCCAAGTGTTCTATTTTTCTGGTAGCTCATAGGAAAGAAATCCATCACAGGTTATATGTCAACAAAGGAAAATTTGCTAGAAACGAAACAGTACATTCTGAAGGATCAAGAAACTGCTAGGAACGGTCATTCTAAAACCCCAGTAAGCTCATCAGCTATGCAGAATCATCATTTCTAAAATGAATCTTTTGGTAAGACCCATTAAGCCATGTTTTGGATGACTCAAATGATTTTTTCTGTAGCTGGTTGGTAAGAAGATATTTAGACCAAAACATTGTTGAAAATTAAGATATGCAGAAGAGAAACAAGGAAGGAGGCATGCTGATATAAATGGAACAAATGACAATCTATCCCTGTCAAAATATATCACTAATAAACTACGAATATGGACTGAATAAGATCAAATTGCTACAAAATAAATTAAAAAGACACTAATCTGTCAGTAAGAAGCATGGGAATTATTTTAGCTTGTCTGGATAAGAATGCTATTTGAAAGGGTATGGGAAACTTCTCAAAACAGGTGCCTATTTCACACACACACCTCAACTCCCCAAAAAGCTTGAAATGCAGGAACAGCTTGACAATTTATTGTGTTATTATTTGTTGTTATCTCTCCAGACTGGTCAAGCTGATATAAATTACAAAATTGCTCCATGGTGGACAAAATATACTGTATCTGAGTTACAGAAATCCAGATAACTAGATGGAAGCAAACAGCAAAGTTTGCTCAGTGGCAGTCTGGTCTTTTGTGAACAGAAGCAGTGACCCTAATAGTCACAAAACACCCACAGTACTTAAAAAAAGGGCTTTCAAAAGTCCAGACAAAAAAATAGACGATTCCAAAAAAAAACCCACATAAAAACACTGATCATCTGCGTTTTTGTAGAACTGAGCTGCAATAGTCTATATCCATAAAAAAAATTTTCCTAGGAATCTTCAGATTTTTGAAAATGCCCTAGAAATAAGATTTATTTTAAAAGCCAGTACCTTGTTGGCAGCATGGTTTTCATTTAGGTTTGTTTGTTTTTTAAAAAAGAATTTTTAAAAGAATAACAATGGCAATAGCACTTAGACTTATTGTATATCAGAGGTGGGTTTCAGCAAGTTCTGACCTGTTCTGGAGAGCTGTTAGCGGAAATTTTGAGTAGTTCGGAGAACCGGTAGTAAAAGTTCTGACTGGCCCCGCCCCCATCTATTCTCTGCCTTCCGAGTCCCAGCTGATCAGGAGGAAATGGGGATTTTGCAGTAACCTTCTCCTGGAATGGGGTAGGAATGGAGATTTTACAGTCTCCTTCCCCTGCCAAACCCACCAAGCCATGCCCACCAAGCCACACCCACAGAACTAGTAGTAAAAAAATTTGAAACCCATCACTGCTTTATATAACCGCTTTATAGTGCTTTATAGCCCTCTGTAAGCAATTTACAGAGTCAGCATATTGCCCCCAACAATCGGGGTCCTCATTTTACCGACCTCAGAAGGATGGAAGGCTGAGTCCACCTTGAGCCGGTCAGGATCGAACTGCAGGCAGTCGGCAGAATTAGCCTGCTATAAAGCATTCACTTTGCCACCATGGCTCATAATATCTGATGGGAGACAACAGTCCACAGGCTAACTGACAGAACTGAATAGAACTAGTTTGGTGTTATGGTGAAGAAGCTAGGCCAGAAATGAGAAATGCTGAATTCCAGTCTCACCTTAGGTATAAAAGGCAGCTGGGTAGCTTTGGATCAAACTTTCTCCCTTAGCCCAACCCACCTCCCAGGATTGTTGTTGGAGGGGAAAAAAGTGAGCAGAAGCTTTTTTACCACCCTGAGGTGATGGAAATTGACCAAAACTAAAGGGGGATAGAAATCTCTTCATGATAAAAAAATGTCCGACTTAGTGACTGGACTATATTTTCTCTTTTAGAAAGAGCCACAACAGAGCTATTAAAGGTAAGCTTTGTCCTTGTCTCCTCTTTTCCTTATTAAGGGTATGGTTTTGGATCTGACAAGAGAAAGATCTGCTTTGCTTAAGGACCGTGGCAAAAAAGTTGCAATGTCGGGTGTGACTCACTTAACAACTGCCTTGTTTTAAGAAATGGAAATTTCTGTAAATTCTTTACAATTGTGGTGGTAAAGTTGAGAACTACTTCTATATCAAGTCTCTCTCTCTCTCTCTCTCTCTCTCTCTGTGAGTACTGAAAACTCCTATCATCATCATCTTTTAATGACCCCATAATCCCTTGCAGGGTGGAGTCTGGGAATGGAGCTAGCAGAATGTTTAATGGCCGGATGCCCTTCTTGTCTCCAATGAGGAGTTTTGTTCAGCAGATATATTCTCATTGTGCCCAGAAAGAGAAATATCTGCCTCTACTTAGGATCGAACTAACAGCCTCCTGATTGTGAGCCACCACACCACTCTTACTGAGAACTCCTATACTGAGGAATAAACCAAGAAAATCCAGCCAGATGCTTCTGTGACAAGTATGATGGGGTACAGACCTCGATACAATAAATATAGCATAAAAACATTTATGAGACACGAGGAAAGAAAAGGTCAGCAAAGGATGAGATTCTGTATAAATGAAATAAGGTCATAAAACCTCATCGCAGAAAAATGATGAAAGGCAGGAACATGCTTTGACCCTTTAAGAATTGAAATGTGCAATAATAAATGTTTGGAGGAGTGAATAGGCATAGGGGGAAGGGACAGGGGAAAAAGTGATTGAGAACAGACATGGACTTCCTTTTCAGATTCCCATCTTCCAACCAGGGTTCAAAACAGGTGAAACAAATATGGTAAAATTCCAATCAGATCTGCAGTAATTCTTCATCTTTAGCTGACAATTAACAATATTTTTTATCTCAGTAAGCATAGCTAAAATATTATGAATTCCTATTGATGGTAACAATTGTTGTTTTTGTCATTGGCATCTATTCTATGGCATTATCACCATCAGGGATGTTGGCAGTTCTCCTTACCATTGTTGTTGTCGTAATTATTATTACCAAAGTGGTAATTATTTAACCAAAGTAATGGAGTTGCAGGAGCTGTATTTCCCAATACTCACTGCTGGCCTATTTTTCCCACCTGAAAAGCGAAGAGATCACTGAAAAAAAAGGAGTATGCTACCACCTTTCCTGACAGGCTGGGCTATAACTTTCATAACCTCCCATTTATACTTCTATAAGTTCCAAGTTCTATAAAAAATCTTCAGGACATAAGATCTTTGGTTCTATAAACTAAAAGTTATGGCGTTTCTAAAGGCTAATGAGAGTCCAAGGTGATGTCAGGAAAGAAAAAAAGAATTGTATTATTGTTAGATCATTACTTGAATTTTGGAAATAAATGTGATTCAGGAATTGTTCCCACACAAATTCTTTGGGTTCATGTGTTCTGCTAAATCATGCTAGATTGGAAAAAATTTGAATTGTAATCCGAAATATATTTAGTTTGCTTTACGGTATCATGTGTTTAGTCCCAGCCATCTGGGTTTGCAATCAAAGTTTTCTCCAAGGTGCTTTTTAAAAAGGCAACTGGACTTTGTTTTGATTGAAGCTTCTCATTTCGCTTTCAGAACTGAAAAAGCTTCTTAGATGAGAAACGAAACGTCTTCAAGCAAAACAAAGTCCAGTTGCCTTTTTAAAAAGCACCTTGGGGACAACCATGACCTGGATGACTGAGAATCTCCATAGACAATCAAAGTTTTTATCGTAAGTATTATACATGACCTGCCCCTTGATGATATATTCGATAAACCATGAGTAAAATAAAATATAGTTTAGCATGTTGTGGGAACACATCCAGTATCTGGACAAAGTCCTGTTGACATAAATCCAGGGGTGAAATCCAGCAGGTTCTGACAGGTTTTGGAGAACTAGTAGCGGAAATTTTTAGCATTTCGGAGAACTGGCAAATACCACTCTGGCTGGCCCCAGAGTGGGGTGGGAATGGAGATTTTGCAATATCCTTCCCCCAGGAGTGGGGAGGGAATGGGGATTTTGCAATATCTTTCTCCTGCCACGCCCACCAAGCCACCCCATGCCCATCAAGCCATGCCCACAGAACTGGTAATAAAAAAGTTTGGATTGCATAGATCCCTACAACATATTGCTTAAGCAATGAATTCCTTGCTGAGATGGAAGCTTTAGAATAAAGTTAGACAGCATCACCACTAGATGGATTTTTAACTGGCTGACCAACCGCACTCAACGTGTAGTCCTCAATGGAACTACATCCACATGGAGGGAAGTCTGCGCAGACTTCTGCGCAGACTGCACTGGCTACCTGTGGCCTTTCGGGTGCACTTTAAGGTTTTGGTCACTACCTTTAAAGCGCTCCATGGCTTAGGGCCTGGGTACTTACGGGACCGCCTGCTGTTACCTCATGCCTCCCACCGACCCGTACGCTCTCACAGAGAGGGACTTCTCAGGGTGCCGTCCGCCAAGCAATGTCGGCTGGCGGCCCTCAGGGGAAGATCCTTCTCTGTGGGGGCTCCCACCCTCTGGAACGAACTTCCCCCGGGTTTACGCCAAATACCTGACCTTTGGACCTTCCGCCGCGAATTGAAAACACATCTTTTTATTCGCGCGGGGCTGGCTTAAATTTTATTGGTTTTAAATTTTCTATTATTAATTTTGTAATGTATTTGAACGTTGGGAGGGAAATTTGAGCGGGAAACTTGCACGTTGCTGATTGGTTGAAGCCTCAACCAAAAGAGTATTTAAAGAGGGGTTTTTGCCGGTGTTGGCTGCTGGGTCGCAATAAACTAAAGAGCTGTTGCATGTCACTGGTCTCCTGCCTCGTTATTGCCCGAACTTAACAGTGGCGACGAAGGTGGGATTTCGAGGCAGCGATCTAAGAAAAAGAGCTGAAGTAACCAGGAATTAGCGAACCCAGCCGTTTCGAGAGGCGATGTCCAGCTACACACCGCCAGCGCCATTTGACCCAGCCAAGGAGAAATGGGGGTCGTACATGGCTCGTTTCGAGTGTTTCCTCGAAGCGAACGAACTGCAGGGAGTCTCAGACAATCGAAAACGA
Organism: Ahaetulla prasina; assembly: GCF_028640845.1. Lineage (NCBI taxonomy): Eukaryota > Metazoa > Chordata > Lepidosauria > Squamata > Colubridae > Ahaetulla > Ahaetulla prasina. The sequence continues at coordinate 78,410,070 of NC_080545.1, read as the reverse complement.
GCGTACTTCTTGAGCCATTGCGGGCCAGAAGTTTTCGATACCGCAGAGTCACTCTCTTAGCCAACGCCGGTACAATCGGTACTGTGGCAAACCCTACAAACTACCCTTCGGGCGCATTACGCACCGGTACACTCGAAGTTCGTCCAATGGTTCGAGTTGAGGCAACGGGTACAGTGAGAGGGCGAATCGATAAGCATGTACATGGCAGCATTGAGGAAAGCCGCAACCCACTGTGAGTACCGGGACTTGGAGGACTCCTTACTTGAACAACTCATTTGTGGGGTCAGGGACATTAGACTGCAAAGGCGACTGCTGTCTAAGAGCAATCTGACTCTGACGATAGCTCTGGACGAAGCCCGAGCTCATGAGATGTCTACCAAGGCGACAGAAACACTACAGAAGCCAAACGCCCAGGGTACCAGAGCAAAGATGACACTGGTCCACAGCGAGGAAGTCCAGGCCGAATCGGAAGGTGAGGAAGAGGAAGAGGTATTCCACACCGGGAGGCTGGAAAGAGGTGACCGGGACGAGTGCGTGAGTTGTGGGGGTCAACACCAACGGCAGAACTGCAGATTTAAAGACGCGGTTTGTCGGAGATGCGAAAAAAAAGGACATATCGCTAGGGCCTGCCGAGCCCCCCAACCTTCCCGCCAAAAATTAAAACCGACCAATCAGAGCGCAGGAGCAGCGAAGCGGCCTGGGATTGGTCCATTTAAAAAGGGCGCGAAGTTAAACCAAACCACTGTAAGAGTGGGCCATGCATCGACACGACTAGAGAAGAAAATATTCACTAAAGTCCACATTGAAGGGGTGCAGTGCCAAATGTAAGTCTATCACCATTATGTCCTGGGACACCATCGTGAGAGAGTTGCCAGCCATCACGGAACGCCAGCTACAAAACCAGAAACTGAGGGTGCAGGACTACCAAGGGAATCGGATCCCTGTTCGGGGGGTCACATCCGTCCAAGTCAAGTATGGACAATTCCAGAAGACCCTACCAATCACCATCGTGAATGGAACTCTACCGAGTTTGATGGGACTGGACTGGTTTCGAGCACTGGGCATGGAGGTGACTGGGGTCCACAGAAACCACGTCAACCTCAAGGATGAACTGCTGAAGGAGTTCGAGGACGTTTTCAAGGACTGCCTGGGCAAGTACGTGGGAACCCCCATTTCGTTCAATCTAGACCCCCAAGTCGCCCCCATCAGGTTGAAGGCTAGGAGGGTCCATTCGCCCTAAAGCCCAAAATCGACCGGGAGATAGACAAGTTAGTGAACCAGGGAATATTAGTCCCCGTCGACCATGCAAAATGGGAGACACCCATAGTGACCCCAGTTAAACCGGACGAGTCGGTCCAAATTTGCGCTGACTACAAAGCAACGCTTAACAAAGCACTGCAGAAAAGCGCATACCCCGTTCCAGTAGTGCAACATTTGTTGCACTCATTAGGGCAAGGGCAGGTCTTCGCCAAACTTGATTTGGCGCAAGCCTACCAGCAACTACCGGTAGACAACAGCACAGCCGAGGCACAGACAATCATCACGCACCGCGGGGCGTTCAAATGTACGCGACTCCAATTCGGGGTTAGCGTGGCTCCCAGGCTCTTCCAGAACCTAATGGAGCGATTGTTGCAAGGCCTGCCAGGAGTAGTGCCCTATTTTGACGATGTATTGGTATCAGCTGAAAACGTAGAGGAACTTGGGGTAAGACTAAGGAAAGTCTTGGGCATTTTTAGAACCGCAGGGCTTAAGGTTAAGCTAAACAAATGCCAGATTGGGGTAAAGGCTGTAGACTTCCTAGGTTACCGAATAGATGGAGAAGGGATCCATCCCACAGAGAGTAAGGTACGGGCTATTAGAAAAGCCCCAGCCCCCCAAAATAAAACAGAATTACAAGCATTCTTGGGGCTGGTCAATTTTTATGCAGTATTTCTCAATAATAAAGCAACAGTAGCCGAACCGCTACATAAGTTACTGGCAAAGAAAGCTGTTTGGTCCTGGGGCAAAGAGGAGGCATTTGAGGGGGTAAAAAACCTGTTATCCAGTGATAGTCTCCTCATTCAGTACAATGGCATGTTGCCACTAGTGCTAGTTTGCGACGTGTCACCATATGGGGTGGGGGCTGTGCTCAGCCATAGATTGCCAAATGGAACAGAAGCCCCTATTGCGTATTATTCCAGGACCATGTCCCCTGCGGAAAGGAACTACAGCCAGTTAGATAGGGAGGCACTGGCCATAGTTTCCGGGGTTAAAAAATTCCACGAATACTTGTTTGGGCGCGACTTCGAAATAGTCACGGACCATAGACCCCTTCTAGGATTGTTAGCAGGTGACCGCCCTACACCAGTGGCACTTTCCCCCAGGCTGACCCGGTGGACTATTTTCCTGGCGGCATATTCCTACAAATTGCTCCACCGCCCGGGAAAAAACTTAGGGCATGCGGACGCTCTGAGCAGATGCCCTTTACCAGAAACAATTGAAGACCCAACCCCGGGGACACCCGTCTTACTAATTGACTCTTTGGACTCTGGCCCAGTCACATCCAAGCAAGTGGCTAGGGCATCGTACAAGGATATTACAATACGGACTGTAATCGGTTGGGTACAAAGGGGTTGGCCCGCTGCGCTGGGCGAGCGTTTTAAAGATTTTGTAAAAAAGCGTTCGGAGCTATCCGTTCTAGGGGGGTGTCTGTTATGGGGGGATAGGGTGGTTATCCCAGAAAAGTTACATGAAAATGTTTTAGAATCATTGCACGTGGGGCACCCGGGAATTGTGAGGATGAAGAGTTTAGCAAGAAGCTATGTGTGGTGGCCCCTAATGGATAAGGATATCAGCGACAGGGTAGGGAAATGCCAACCCTGCCAAGAGTCAAGGCCACTACCCCCTACAGCCCCGGTTAGAGAGTGGGAGAAACCCCAGGGGCCTTGGTCCAGGATCCACATAGATTTCGCGGGGCCATTTCATGGGCAGACCTTTTTAATTGTAGTAGATGCCTACTCAAAATGGTTAGAAATAATTCTTATGAAAAGCACAACAGCCGAAGCGGTAATCACCGTCCTAAGGCATCTCTTCGTGACACACGGCCTGCCCGACACCCTAGTCTCTGACAACGGACCGCAATTCACGGCAAACCAGTTTGAGGGGTACTTGGCGGGAGAGGGCATCGGACATGTCCTCTCGGCGCTGTTCCACCCAGCGACGAACGGACTTGCAGAACGTTTCGTCCGGAGCGCCAAGGAAGCACTATCTAGGATAAGTCCTGGTGATTGGCAAACAAAAATAGACACTTTCCTGGCTGTACAGCATAGGACACCTAGTGTGACCACCGGCCGCAGCCCAGCGGAACTCTTAATGGGCAGGAAACTCAGGTGCCCACTAGACCGGCTAAACCCAACTTATACGCCGGACGGGTACAAGGGAAATCCAGGGAAGACTAGTGAGATGACAGTGGGTGACCCAGTATGGGCACACAATTATAGCGAGGGCCCCACATGGTTGAAGGGGGAGATTCTGGGCATAACTGGACCCAAATCCTATGTAGTAGACATGGAAGACGGCCGGGTATGGAAACGCCACATAGACCAGTTAAGAAAACGAATACCAAGTAAAATAGAAAACAAACAACCAGACCCTGACTACCAAATGTTTGAATCTACAGCTGACTCAAACCCGAGGCGAGTGGAGGACTTATCTGAGTCCAATGAAGTCCAGTGACGCCAACCGGTTCCTCCAGAAGACGGCAGGGACAGCTCAGAAAATAATCCAGGGCCGGATGGCCTAGAGGAGGAGCTGGGAGGAACAAACAGTCCCTCCGACCAGCTCGGTTCTCTCCCAGAGAATGAACTGCGCAGGTCAGAAAGAGTTAGGAGACGCCCTAGCTATCTGCGCGATTACGTAGAGTAATAACATGTAAATATTATGTAGATAGAGTTACAATGCATTCTGGGAGGGAAGGGGTGTAATGTATTTGAACGTTGGGAGGGAAATTTGAGCGGGAAACTTGCACGTTGCTGATTGGTTGAAGCCTCAACCAAAAGAGTATTTAAAGAGGGGTTTTTGCCGGTGTTGGCTGCTGGGTCGTAATAAACTAAAGAGCTGTTGCATGTCACTGGTCTCCTGCCTCATTATTGCCCGAACTTAACAAATTTTAAGGGGTTTTTTAATTTTATATAATTTTAAACTTTTTAGGCCAACTATATAATAAGTTTTTTAATCTGTATTTTAATTGTATATTGTACCGTTTGTTTTATCTTGGCTGTACACTGCCCTGAGTCCTTCGGGAGAAGGGCGGTATAAAAATCGAATTAATAATAATAATAATAACAATGACAATGACAATAATAATAATAATAATAATAATAATAATAATAATAATAATAATAATAATAATAATAATAAGTATGCAGTGGAGTACCCTAAGGCTCTGTTTTAGGCCCAGTTCTCTTCAACATCTTCATCAATGACTTGGACAAGGGGATAGATGGGGAATTCATCAGATTTCCAGATGACACCAAGCTGGCAGGAATAGCCAACACTCCAGAAGATAGGCTCAAGATACAAAAGGATCTTGACAGACTTGAACATTGGGCGCTATCTAACAAAATGAAATTCAACAGTGAAAAAAGTAAGGTTCTACATTTAGGCAAAAAAACAAAACAAAATGCACAGGTACCGTATATGTGGTACCTTGCTCAATAGTAGTAACTGTGAGAGGGATCTTGGAGTCCTAGTAGACAACCATTTAGATATGAGCCAGCAGTGTGCAGCAGCTGCCAAAAAAGCCAACACAGTTCTGGGCTGCATAAACAGAGGGATAGAATCAAGATCACGTGAAGTGTTAATACCACTTTATAATGCCTTGGTAAGGCCACACTTGGAATACTGCATTCAGTTTTGGTCGCCACGATGTAAAAAAGATGTTGAGACTCTAAAAAGAGTGCAGAGAAGAGGATCAAAGATGATTAGGGGACTGGAGACTAAAACATATGAAGAACGGTTGCAGGAACTCAGTATGTCTAGTTTAATGAAAAGAAGAACTAGGGGAAACATGATAGCAGTGTTCCAATATCTCAGGGGTTGTCACAAAGAAAAGGAAGTCAAGCTATTCTCCAAAGCACCTGAAGGCAGCACAAGAAGCAATTGGTGGAAACTAATCAAGGAGAGAAGCAATTTAGAACTAAGGAGAAATTTCCTTACAGTTAGAACAATCAATAAGTGGAACAACTTGCCTCCAGAAGTTGTGAATGTTCCAACACTGGAAATTTTTAAGAAAATGTTGGATAACCATTTGTCTGAAATGGTGTAGAGTTTCCTGCCTGGGCAGGGGGTTGGACTAGAAGACCTCCAAGGTCCCTTCCAACTCTGTTATTATGCTATGTTGTTATAAGTTCTTTTGAATGTGAGAACAACTTTATGCATTCTTGATGCTGAGTCAGTAATCCTGCATCTATTTACTTGGGAGTAAATTATCATGAATTTACTAGGAATTATTTTTTAACAGATGAGTTTAGTGTTGCACTTTGAGGATATCCTATATACTTCACCAAGCCAAAAACCAGAATTACCGTATTCATTCTTAGTTTCAACTACTGGTAAGTTTTGCTTTGGGTATTTATTTTTTCCCAAAAATAAAATGTATGTTCACACAAACCTTGTAAATATAGGGCATGATTTGCTATATAGATAGATTCTAAATGATGGACTGCTCTTAAAATACTAGAAAATGCATAGGCAAATTATTTCAGAGATTTGCAAAGGAAGTTCCTAATTACTGTATTGGGCCAATGTAAATAAATATCAATTCTGTACTGAAAAAGCAAAATGAGTATATAACTATCAATGGGGAACATTTGAGAAACCATCTCATTTATTGCCCAAGGTTGTAATTTGAACTAAGGAAGGCATATTATTTTAACAATTATTTTAAATCTCATTGCATAGGCATTTTTGAATGCCAATGTATAATACATCCTAAGGCACTGCACCCTCTCTGTGGGATTCTAGATGTGAGAATATGAGATAATAGCTTACAAATGATTCATTTTGACAAATTCCTTGATATAATCAGATTCAATGTTCAGTTCAAACCCTTGTTATGCTGAGTAATAGGAACAGGCAGAGAAAATATTCAATAGAAGTGAATATTTGGAGCTCAAAGTTGAATTGTGAAGTTGGTGTTTTCTAAGCTTGGTTGCTCATGTGCAGACCTTTTATTACTCAACGAGGTAACATCATCATTGCAAGCGAGTGAGAGATTTGCTGCTTTTTAATATGCAGTTATCTTGTCCTGCCAATTTTGGTTAGGATGTAGTTTGTTCTTTGGTCATTTCTTAATTAGAATCTTATTTTCTGCCTGATTATTTGCCTGGTCTTGATCCCTGTGTCAGTTTTGGAAGGTAATTTTTTTTTTGTTTCTTAACTGCCACATATTTTAGCTGGGGGAGTTAGGAGGGGGTTGTTGTTGGAGTGGTAGAAAGTTAGTCATAACAACATTCCATATTCAAGGACATCCTGCGTCTGACGGAGACTGCCTGAAGATTGTATCCAATTGAGTGTGAAGAGTTGATTGGACAATGTGATGAAATTGTGGTGTGGGGCAGGGCTGTGAACTGTCAACTGGGTGTGGAAAACCTGGAAGCTTTCAGTTTCGGGTTTTCCCAGCTGTGCCAACATGACATCTCTAATAAATTGAGACTTTGAGGAGCCTCAAGCCTCAGAGCCTTATTTTGTTGGGGGTGTTCCTTGGAACCCTGACACCCTGCTTATCTGAATGTGGCTGCTGGAGATGTGTTGTAGTTCTTTTTTTTTCCTTCCTAGATTTATTATTGACTCTTTTGAATGGTGTGTAAATGTGGTTCATTTCAATATGTCAATTGATGGCTGATTCTGCTGAATACTGTCTTTCCAAGAATCATGTAGCATTTTTGGATTTGGATTTAGATTTTGAAATCCAAAAATGTTAGATAATTCCTAGAAACCTGAAATTCAAATACATATATGAATCTGTGTCTAAGTACAGCATGCAAGCAAGCTGCATTCCCACAATGATTCATTAAAAAAAAAACAATCCAACCATAATGGCTGGATTCACAAAAGATGCTAACTGAACTTTGGCATGAGGAAAGCTGCATTAGAATCCCTGCCCTTTTAGTGTTATTAAATGTAAAAGAGAACAGCATCCTTATGTAGCAAAAGAGGGGATTTTGACAGGAGAAAAGTTGTATCTGCTAAAATCCCCCAGTTAACCAGATTCTTAAATGACTCTGCCTTTATTATATACTCAAGTGCCCTTCATTTTCTTTAGTCACTTTTAGTGGCAGATTATTCTATGCCAAAATATTTGAAAAAAATCTTTAACGTGTGAAATTGGAAGACTTTCATGAGATGCCTTTGAGATAGATTAATATTGCATTAATAGCCAGTACTTGTGAACAGTTAAATGGATGGAAAATATTTTGTTTCAGAAAAGGGATAGTAGTAAGTTAATAGATGTAATCATTTGTAACCATGTTATATATCAAAACTACCTGAGCTGCACTCCAGGAAAATTAAAGCAAACATCAAATAAATTGATTATGAAGAAAACATTGGCATTTCCTTCTTAATCTGTTGTTTGTTTGATATTGAGTCGACAGCGATCTGTTTTGTCAAAAATACCCAGGAAGTTAATACGTTTGTACTGACATCATCTTTCATCAGATGGTCAAAATATCAAGCTCTCTAAAAAAATCAAGCAAGCAAACAAAGCTCCACAATAATTGCCTCTTTTTTTATTCTCTGCAAAAGCGATTCAGGCAACACACTGAATACAAGCCATCAATATTTTAAAGCTGGCTGAATGGAATTTTAAAGTCAATGAGACTAAAATCAGCTCACATGGGGAGTCTTGTGCTAGAGCACCGACTGGAAACAAAACCATAGCTATATAACTAGAAAGTTTCCCTGGCACACATAGCTGTTCCTGACAGATGCAACAAACCTTTAACCTTCATGTTGGAAATTTTGGGTTGGTTGAGTGATAGAAAAAACACACCTCAATATATTCTAAAACTGGTACCTTCCAGATTTGGATTATAATCTTCAACCAATGCTGTCTATAGCTAAATTTCTCTCACTAATAGGTGTTGCACTCAGGGTGGACTTCAAAAATTTTAGCAAGGGGTTCTCTGCCCGGTTGCTGGGTGGGCATGGTCATGGTGGGCATGGCCTCCTGCACCATGGCGGGGGTGGTGGTGTTTATGCTCTCCCCGGGCTCTGGAACTTTCCTTGAGCCTCCAGGAGGGTGAAAATAGCCTCCCCAGGTTCCAGAGGCCCTCTGGCGGCTGGAAACGCCCATTTCTGGTCCTCCCGAATTTCCAGTAGGCCCATTTTTCACCCTCCCTGAGCCTCCGCACACACCCTGCACTTACCTGCATCTAAAATGGGCCACATGGGGACTCCAGGGTGTGGTGGGGTGGGCGGGGCGGGGCCAGCCAGGAGTGGGATTTGTGGGTTCTCCAAACTGCACAGAATCTTAGCTAGAGGTTCTCTGAACCCCTGTGAACCTCCAGCAGCCAACCCCTGGTTGTACTCCATTATCTCTGAAGGACATCCATTAAGGTAAACCAGAATAATCTGTTCCAATTTGCAACTGATCCTAAAGTTCAGAGAGATCTCATTTACTTCCTGTTATAATTACATGGCAGAAGTCGAAAAGTGATTTCTCCCATTGTCTGCCAATTCTTTTTTGAGGGTTGGATATTTTTAGGAAACCATCAACACCATCCTGGTTCTCCCATTACTGACTGAGTTTGCAGACTGCAGTAGGCTACAAGCCCTGGTTTACCAGTCACATTGCTTGAGGTCACAAATTGCTAATCCAATACCAACAAAACACATTCAGACCCAATTTTCTTCAATCGGACGATGCAGTGAACTATAAACTAAAACCCCACAGGCTGGGCTGGCATGGCATGCTAGGTTTAAATCCGGTTGACTAGTCTGTACTTCGGTATTACAGAAACAAACAGAGATTTGGTACAATCTGTGCTCTGAGTCAAACTTTCAGTGCTAAGCTCTGGTTTAATGAAGACTCATCTCAGTTTTCCTTATAGATAGGTTGGGTCTGTTTATAAGGAAGGGTCTGTCTATAGATAGAGTTTTACCGCAGATGGGCTGAGAGAAGCAGGGCCAGATTCAAATGTGTCTAAATGTTTTTCTGAAGAACTATAATTCTAGAGCTCTTTGAAAATGAAATAGGGAGATAATTGCTTGTCTGTCTGGTCCATCCCTGAGAAGGCTGTCATGTAGACCCTCTCTGGATGGCATCCCCTTGGGTGTGATGACCTTCACAAGCCTCTCTGAGTAGGTAAAGTCAATTTGAAAAAGGCAACCTCCAGATCCTGAATTTTAAAGATGAAGATCTACCTAGAAGCTACAGGTAGTCCTTGACTTAAGGCTGTAACTGAGCCTGGAATCATGGTCTTCACTTATACTGGTCATTAAGAGGTTCACCATGTGACGCTAAGTGGAATGACTGTTCGACATTATGGTGGGATTTTAAAATGTGACGTTTGACCGGTGTTCACACTTATAACCGTTGCAGCATCCCCACGGTCATGTGATCAAAATTTGGGCGCTTGGCAACTGGCAATGTGTTTATGACAGTTATCCTGTCCAGAGGTCATGTCATCATCATTTGTAAATTTCCCAGCCAGTTTTTGAGAAGCCAAGTCAATGACGGAAGCCATATTCACTTCATGACCTCATGATTCACTTAACAACTGCAGTGATTCATTTATAACTGTGACAAAATAGTCATAAAATGGGGCAAAAGTCACTTAACAACTATCTTGCTTAAGAATGGAAATTTTGGTCTCAATTGTTGTCGTCAGTCAAAGACTGTCTGTAAAGGCCAAAAAAAACCATGTCATAAATCATGATCACAGGTAAAGGATTCCCCTGCCCAGTCATGTCTGACTCTGGGGAGTGATGCTCATGTCCATTTCTTAGCCGAGAGAGCTGCTGTCATCCAAAGACAACTATCACAAAAACAATCCACTCGCCATATATCCAATGTGATCATGTGACCAAAGGGAGGATTTGGCCATCAGAACTTCAAATCCAAGTTGCAAGTAGCCCTGAGAAGGTCTACTGTAACTTCAAATGGTCGCTAAGTGGATTGTTGTAAATCAAGGAATATCTTTAACTGGCAACCAATACATCTCCTGCAACATGCAATAGTTGTCCCTAACTACTTGGGCAGGTGCATGCTGGACCAGCTAGAATTTGTAAGTGGTCTTACAAAGTGCAGAACACCTGGGGTGCCAACTTGGCAAAACTGATCCAAAGTTCCATTTGTATCCTGATAGTGAATAGCTTTAATTCTACTATTACAATGGACCACAAAAATTAGACAGGACAGTTAAAATGAGAAATAACTTCTGGACAAAACCAAAATTACTTAGCGGGTTCTAGTTAATATTTTAAAATATCAATACATATACTGTAAATGTTAGTATAAGAGTGTAGGTATGTGTGTACAATCCAGGAGCTCAAAGCTTGCTGCTTTTTGCTATCCCTCTTTCTAGGATGTTTCACCCTATGGTATCTCAGGCTATTCCTTAGACACAGAGTAAATCTGACTTCTGGGGGGGGAAAAATAAAGTAGTCTAGTGCAGGGGTCTCCAACCTTGGCAACTTTAAGACTTGTGGACATCTTAAAGTTGCCAAGGTTGGAGACCTCTTGTCTAGTGCCTTGGGGGAAAGAAGTTAGAGTCAGCAGGCAATCATTTTATTTTTCACTGTTTTTAGTACAATTCCGAATTTAGAATAACAGAGTTGGAAGGGATCTTGGAGGTCTTCTAGTCCAACCCCCTGCTTAGGCAGGAAACCCTGCACCACTTCAGACAAATGGTTATCCAACATTTTCTTAAAAACTTCCAGTGTTGGAGAATTCACAACTTCTGGAGGCAAGTTGTTCCACTGATTAATTGTTCTAACTATCAGGAAATTTCTCCTTAGTTCCAGGTTGCTTCTCTCCTTGATTAGTTGTCCTACCCTCAGGTGCTTTGGAGAATAGCTTGACTCCCTCTTCTTTGTGGCAGCCCCTGAGATATCGGAACACTGCTATTGTAACTAAAAATACAGTTAAAAAATACCCGATTGTCAAATCTGAACTTTTTAGAAGCACAGTGAAAGATTTGTATTTGCTTATTATGATTGATTTACTTGCTTCTGTTTGCCATTTCAGAGGTCCTTCCTTGTCAGCAATGTTTTGTTTTTAATTTTCTTTCACATGTTTGGCAAAGATATTGAATACCATTGGGTCTATAATTGAAATCCATGCAATTCTTCCATTTAATAATAATTTGCCTATTAACAATCACTGTTCAGAACATTCCAGCAACCTAGTTTCTAGCGTATTTGATCTACATTCTTATTCATCTTTGTATAGTTCCAGGTTCCTTCCATCCACTGCTAGTCAAAAGTGCAAAATGATATACCTCACTGAAACCCTCAGAATATTATATCCCTTTTTACTATTTCTACTATTAATCTTCTCATTTATTTATAATTTTTTATTTATAATTTAATTTATATACCATTCCTATCACCCATCTCCTTCCACTTATGACTGTATGACTGTAACCTTGTTACTGGTATCCTTAAGATTTATATTGACTGTTTCCCTATGACTGTCATTAGTGTTGTTCCTTATGATTCTTGACGAATGTATCTTTTCTTTTATGTACTCCGAGAGCGTATGCACCAAGACAAATTCCTTGTGTGTCCACTCACAGTTGGCCAATAAAGGATTCTATTCTATTCTATTCTATTCTATTCTATTCTATTCTATTCTATTCTATTCTATTCTATTCTATTCTATTCTATTCTATTCTTTCACTGTTCTTTTAAACAACACAATAAAAAAAGAATATTATTCTGACTATTAAAAATTAGATGTTTTCTGTTACCACTACACCCCTCTCAAAACTGTGGCTGACTTCATGTCCCAAAGGTGCATTTTCAAAAGGCAGCTGGATTTTTCTTTGTTTTTGCTTGAAGACATTTTGCTTGTCATCCAAGAAGCTTTTTCAGTTCTGAAACTATAGAAGCTCCTTGGATGAGAAGCAAAATGTCTTCAAGCAAAAACAAAGAAAAGCTCAACTGCCTTTTAAAAAAGCACCTTTGGGACAACCATGACCTGGATGACTGAGAATCTCCATAGACATCAACCATCTTCATTGTTATCTAACACTGCAGCAGATTCTGTTCTCTCAACCCAAGCAGGACCCACTGCAACGTGGGACATTATAATGGTCATAAGTGCAAGGACCCATTGCAATGTGGGATATTGTGATCGTCATAAGTGCAAGGACTCATTGCATAGTCTTTCAGCACCACCATGATTTCAAACAGTTGTTAAATAGGCCAGTTGTTAGGTAAGGATTACCTATATTTACATATAAGAACCTTTTGTTGTAGAAAATTTTAAACACATTGCTGCTGATTTATATATTAACAGAATAGGGGATTGTTTCCTAGGACCTTAAATTTTAAGCAGCTAAAGGGGAAATTTATTTTCAGCTCATTTTCTCCTTACCTCCCATGAGGAAGAGAAGTCCTGCCACATACTGCATAAGGCCTCGATCCCAGCAGCAGCCCAGCACCCCGATAATCCATCCAAATAGGATGATGGCCACCGCCATGCCCATAAAACCAGCTGTCATTCGGCGTAAATCTGCAATGCGAAATAAAGGTCAATATTAGTCATTGTTTGGCTTGATGATTTAAAAGTCTAACATTTGGTGACCTGCTAAGGTAGAACTCTTCTCATGCACGTCATGTTAATGTTTACAAAAAGATGTGTTGCTTCATTGATTTTAAAGAATAAGATTTTACAGAATCATCTGTTCTGTCAAGTTTCAAGTGATCCTGCTTGTTATCAGATAGAAAAAAGATGACAGCTACAAAGCTGGTTTCTTCTGCAAATATTATTTGATCAAAAGAAAGTTTACTTTACTTTTCACTAGCGAAAGACTAGTAGGGAGTTACAAACATGTTTTAATATTTCTTTTCCCCCCCCTGAAGATAAATAATTTTATTGTAGAAAAACACACAAGCCATTGCAGAAGAATCCCAGTGTTAATTAAATATTTTAATATTTCAGTTTTAAAAACTAAATTTGACATTATTTTTCCTTAAAATCAAGAGTTTTAATTTCATTCCCATTTGCCTCTTCTCAACACTTTCCATTCTGGTCCTTGTCAGGGATGACCTGCAACCCAATTATCCAGAAATTGCACAAGAACAAGTCTGAATTAACAAATAGCAAAGCATAACCCCAAGACCTAGAGAGCAGGAGATATTTGGTTGTTGTCTCTGTTAACTTTGTTCTTCCACTTCTTTCTGTGATCTTCTTTAAAAGGCAAATCCCCTTTATCTTATGTAAGTTGAGAAACAGGCATGTTTTCAGAAAAGAAAAATGTGAACAAGAATCTCCTTCCAATAGACAGAATGCCTCCGTGCTCAGGGGAGTACTTGCCTGTCTCTCATATTTTAATATATTCAATACTATGGATAGCAATTATAGATGAGACTATATATTTTAAACCAGAAATTAGAGGAGCAGCGTAACACAGCAGCCCCCAACTGTTTGGGCACCAGGGACTGGTTCCATAGAGAGAGTTTTTCTGTGGACTTCGAGGGGTGTAGTTTAGAATGCTGTCTGCATCCCATGGATGAGGCTTCGCTTATTTGTGCGACCAGGTTTCTGGCGTACCAGAATGCATTGCAATAGACTAGGGATCACCAACCTTTCGGACCTCAGGGACCACTAAATTCATAATTTTAAATCCCGCAGACCACTAATATGATCTGCCTAATGACCGGCTGGATGGGTGTGGCTAGGTGGTCATGTGACTGGGTGGGTGTGGCCAACTTGATGTGACTCATGTCAAGGGGCACCTCACCAACCTCTACTCACACTTCTCCTCCCAGCCACTGCTCTCCTGCCTGTCCGGGCTCCTTAGGACCCCAAGAGGAAGCAGTTGTTGGAGCTAAGCAACCACCACAAGAAAGATTTGGCAAAACAGCTGGCTCAGTTCAAATTGGATCTGACCGAGAAGGAGACTCAGTAGAAGCACCTCACTGAGGACTATAAGCATAGGCTTTCCAAGCAGAGGGAAAACCTACGGGAGTGCAAGGCCAGGTGCTGGCACCTGGAGGCTCAGCAGGCTGAGATGGTCAGCTAGTTCCAGGCCATGATGCTGTCCCACTGGAACAAGGTCCTCTGGTTCTTCGCCACCAGCAGCACTTCTCTCCAGCCTTAGCCCAAAGCCCTGCACCAGGAGGCTGAAGCAGACCCCAAGTTGGAATTTCTATCCCCTCCAACCTACACAAAAAGACCCCAAAGGGAGGGACTCTGCAGCAAACATTCATTGCATGTATCTGTCCCAGGGGCCGTAGTTTGAGGACCCCTGATTTAGTGCAATATAAAAAATGCAAATAATTTTTCTATGGACCACCAACATTTTCTTGTGGACCACCTAGTGGTCCACGGACCACTAGTTGGTGACCATTGCAATAAACAGTCTTATGGCTAACTAAGATTATATTAGTACAATAAGATAAGACAATGTCTACATTGCCATAATATGTTGAAGCATCTTAAAACATGACCACCATTCTGGCCACGTCCATTAAGTGTCAACTTCAAATCAACAGAAGCCGTTTTTCTATTCCTCAGTTGCCACACAGAGTGGGGAGGGGGACGGAGGATGAATTGCTTTGCTAGACAAAATGGATAACTTTCTCATGGGAACCAAGGTCATCTCTACAGATGGTGGATAGAGACAGATGCCTGGAGAGCCCATCAATTAACCTAATTGGCCAATGCAACCTACAGTCTTTTGGGGAGGGAGTTATTTCCTATTTTAATTATACTGAAACCATGGGAAAAATTTAGATTTGGTTTTCCATTTGATCATGTCAATGTGATGTACCCAATAAAGAAGTTCTTAAGAGAAAGACCTTAGAGTCCGAGTTCAGATTTGCTTGGGTTCGTTAGTCGGGATTTTGACATTGTTGCATAAATCCAGCTATATACTAACTATAGCAAAGTAGGAGTGCATTCATAAGGTTTAGATTTTGTTCATTTGGGAATGTGAATTCACATGGGATTCATTGCAACAGATATGACCCCAACATTATTACCAGAAGACCACTCAAATAACTCTACTCCTTATGTAAGAACTGATGCCGAAGAACTGATGCTGACGCACCATCATTCAATTAGTTTGCTTTCAGCTCCCCAGTGGTTAAATATTTTGTGGATACTCATTTCTGAATCTACACCAGGCTAGAAATCACATTCAGAAATCATCTGCCATATTAAATTGCACATGTACAAGAATATTTGGATGATGTTAGTGGCATTCTCCAAGCAAACAAATGTATTATGGTGAAAGAACGTTACAGTGAACTCTGCTGCCAAACCTATTTGCCAAAGTAACTCAGTTTGTCTTTAAGATGTCAGAGGGGCTGTTTTGTTGATTTTGCTGAAAAAGGCGATCATGTCTAATTCTATGGAAATTATTCCCATTTCAAATACTTTGTTTGAAAACATTTTTAATAGCAGACATATCAATCTTTATCTGCCCTGGTACAACTGCTGCCAAGGACAAAAGGCAGCGTGGTGTGAAAGGAATATAGTGAAGTGAAGTGAACTGGTTATTGGAATTGCTCTGTGTTGTCCAAAGCTATCTGGTTGGCATTCCTTCCCTGTCACAATGTGGTATACAGAAATGTCAAGACTGTGGACAAGTCAATTCAGCGCAGTTCTTTCAGTGAGAAATGAATGCACGGATGTGCTGAATCAGCCACTACATCTATTTTAAAAGAAAGAGGTCAGAGAAGAGAGACGTGTTTCAGCATACACCACATCAGAATTCGAAGCAATTGAATAGGTCTAATATCAATAAAACCAAAGTGCTGTCCTCCAAGGATGCATAGCTACATAACTTGACTAGGGACATCCTCCTGTTATCCAGGATTAGTTTCACAATAGGAACATGAAATGAATAGCATTACCCCTGCCTTCTGCAACAGGACATTCTATCACACACTTTCATTTTTTTTCTTTGACTTTTCTCCCCGTGTAAAAAGCAGGGGTGAAATCTAGCAGGGTCTGGAGAATTGGTAGCAGAAATTTTGAGCAGTTCGTCGAACCGGTAGCAGAAATTTTGAGTAGTTGGGAGAACTGGCAAATACCACCTCTGGCTGGCCCCAGAGTGGGGTGGGAATGGAGATTTTGCAGTATCCTTCTCCTGCCATGCCTACCAAGCCACACCATGCCCACCAAGCCACGCCCACAGAACCGGTAGTAAAAGAAATTGGATTTCACCACTGATAAAAAGGATCTACTAATCCTTCTATATTTAAGTAGTTTTCATGGTGTTCTTGGAATATTTCTCACATGCTTTGCCATGGACCTCCATATGATAAATGGGAAGCACGGTATTGTCGGCATGCAAGAAGTAGTAACCCAAGGTTATAGATTCTTTTTGTTCCCCGGTTGTAGGTAATCATGGGCACATTCCCTTACATTGTTGCTGTTTATGGGAATGGAGTAAAATGTGCATTTAGTAATGTAAAGAAATTTTGGATGAGCTATTCTCTTTACTCTTTGCTCCAGAATGAGGCGAAGTATAGACTGGGGGTGTCAAACTCGTGACGTCACGGTAGCGTCACATGAAGTATCTTGTATCTTGTGATTACTTTTTCCCCCTTTGCAAAACCAGGCGGGGGTGTGGCTAGCGCGGGACACATCCGGCCTGTGGGCTGTGAATTTGACAGCCCTGGTATAGACCATTAGCTTTCTTCAGCTAAGTCCTAAATGTTTGTGGGACTGCAACTGCCATCATCCTCAGCCTTCACCTAGTCACATTTCTCTGGACAAATGTATCTGGTGCACATCAAGTTAGGAAAACTACTGCAGAAATGATTATAGGGACATAATGATAATTGCATAGCTGAAGAAAGAATGCTTGTAAGAGCTTAAATCAATAATACCTGTACTAATAAAATCTGATTGCCTATCAGATTTGTATGCCGCAGTAAATCAAAGAAGACTTACTTTACTGGCTAGAACAGTTATTTCTATATTAACCACTCAGAATTATTTGATTGCACAGGGATACAAATGTGATGCAGTTTGTTAAAATGCTCTCAACAGTTCCTCTTTAAAAAGCCTTCTAGGTTTTGGTTACTGCATTTAAAAGCTGCGCCTTGCGTTCCTTCAGATGATGTTACATTTCTTGTCCCATAGGACCCCAGACCTGCATCCATCCGTCCATCCATTTGTTTGTTTGCCCATTTACAATGAAAACCTCCCCCCAAAATACAGGATGCTGTATGCTTTAAAAGGTGCCTGTAGTTTTCTTAACAATAGTACAGAGAGTTCTCTTAGTGCCTTGTTTAATACCTTTTTGAAGTTAGTGTATCAATGCTCCCATTGCAACCATTGTGTGTCCCACAGTCACATGATCACTATTTGGGCACTTTGCAACAGGCATGAATTTATGACCATTGCAGCGTCCCATGGTCATGTGATTGTCATTTATGTGTTTCTGATAACTGGCTTGCCACAAGCAGAGTGAATGGAGAACATAGAAGTCATGGTCATGTGATGTCTTACTTTATAATCAAATGAGAAGTGATGTTGTAAGCCAATTGTGGTCACATGATTTACTGCTTAGCAATTACAGTACTTAGTAATGGAGTTAGTGGTCTCCATTATGGTCATTAAGTAAGGACTACCTGCATGGAAATGATTAACCATTGTCTTTTTCCAAAATCTCTTCCCAATTTCCCTTCTAGTCTACAACCCTGGGATTTCATGGTAAGGAAGATGAGAATCCAACTACTAATTCTGTTTAGCTTTTTAGATCAGCCAAGGTCAGCTAAGTGCTCCTTAATACCACATGTTTACACTAGAACAGGGGTGTCAAACTCAAGGCCCCGGGACTGGATCCGGCCACAGGGTGCTTAAATCTGGCCTGCAGAGCCGCCCTGAAAACACCAAAAGACCAGCCTGCGGTGCCTCTGCCAGCGAAAACAGAGTTCGCAAGGGCTGTGTAAGGCCTTCCTGGGCTCCATTTTCACTGGCAGAGGGTTGCAGAAGGCCATAGCAGCTGGAAACGGAGCTCGTGAGGGCTGCGTGCAACCCTCCTGGGCTCCATTTTCTCTGGCAAAAGGTTTCAGGAAGCTGTCGCAGCCGGAAACAGAGCTCGGGAGCCCGCTTTTGCTGGCAGAGCACCCAACATGAGTGACATCGAGCTGGCCATGCCCCCCCTGGCCACACCCCCACGGCCCCCCCTGGTCAAACACAATCCTGATGTGGCTATCAATGAAATCAAGTTTGACAGCCCTGCGCTAAAGTAAAAAAAATACTATGTGGTACAGCATAAAGCACTTTATATATCATTAAGCTTGGCCCTGAGGGAACATTGCTTGTCTCACTTTCTCTTAGTCCTGAGCAGAGAAAGGTGCCTTCAGGAATTTGGAAGGAAATCCATTTTGACAATATTTTATTTAATATTTGAGAGGACCATCATCTAGATCCATTTGCAGCTTGATATGAAAAAAAGGAGGAAACAGGCTTCACGTTTTAATATTTTCTGAAATTTTAAGAAATGGTTTTCCCTCAGTTCGCTATTAATCGAAGCAAGAGAATAAGACAAGAGATGTTGCCATGAATGCTGACATGTTCTGTGAAAAGGACAAACTTAAATAATTAATAGAAATGTCAAGTGAACTCTTGGCATTTACCTGACCTGCAAATATCCTAGGCTTAGATTTAGCCAGTTGTTCTCTGAGTATGATTCTGTGTACAGATAAACTATACAGGAAGTCTTCAGAATAGAACAGAATAGAATAGAATAGAATAGAATAGAATAGAATAGAATAGAATAGAATAGAATAGAATAGAATTTATTGGCCAAGTGTGATTGGACACACAAGGAATTTGTTTTGGTGCATATGCTCTCCGTGTACATAAAAGAAAAAGAAAAAGAAAATACCTTCATCAAAGGTACAACATTTACAACACAAATGATGGTCATAGGTTGCAATTTAACCCTTAATGATAGCAACAAAAAGTTACAGTCATACAGTCATAAGTGGAAAGCGATTGGTGATGAAAACGATGAGAAGATTAATAGTAGTGTAGATTTAGTAAATAGTTTGACAGTGTTGAGGGAATTATTTGTTTAGCAGAGTGATGGCCTTCGGGAAAAAAACTGTTCTTGTGTCTAGTTGTTCTGATGTGCAATGCTCTATAGCGTCGTTTTCATTAGTTTTAAGAAAAAGAGGAAGTGGAACATAGCTCCACTACTCATTTACCAATGACCTGTAGAGGAAGTTCTTTATAATTTAGTGAACAATCATTTGTAGGTATTCCGAAAGTATTCAGGAAAAATACTAGGGATGCAGGAACCCCAAATAGCCTAATAAGGGCTGGGCATTTTGAAGAAAAGTAAGAGAGAATTGAGAATGGAATAGAAAATTGTAGAAATAGATGTGACTAATACAGCACTGCACACCAGAACAACTAGACACAAGAACAGTTTTTTCCCGAAGGCCATCACTCTGCTAAACAAATAATTCCCTCAACACTGTTAGACTATTTACTGAATCTGCACTACTATTAATCGTTTCATAGTTCCCATCACCAATCTCTTTCCACTTATGACTGTATGACTATAACTTGTTGCTGGCAATCCTTATGATTTATATTGCTATATTGATCATCAATTGTGTTGTAAATGTTGTACCTTGATGAACGTATCTTTTCTTTTATGTACACTGAGAGCATATGCACCAAGACAAATTCCTTGTGTGTCCAATCACACTTGGCCAATAAAAAATTCTATTCTATTCTATTCTATTCTAATAGGAAAACTTAAACCTTTCAATTGCATATCTGATTTAACCTTTTAGTGTTTAACACACAGAGAGACAGTATTGTATCTTTTTATTCTTGATTAATGTATTTTATTCTCCTTATGTTCACTGAGATACACCAAAGACAAATTCCTTAGGAAAATACTACAGTTCCAAATATTTGTCATACTTGCTTCTCAAAGACAGTTCTGCAAATGGGGACAGTTTCCTAGTCTTAATATATATAAAAGCTCATTACCCTCCACATTACATAGCAGTTGTATTGCAATTCTGATTAGGTTAGGAGTATTAGGACTTGTGATCTTAACATATGCATGCAGCAGACCAAATGCTGCATTCTACATTCTATTTTCCTGGAACTGATTATGTGAAAGAAGACAACTGTATAACTCTAGAAAAGTTTAACTCTATGATCACTGTATTGGTAGCTGCTACAAATCTTTTAGTTCATTTAACCAGCCTTCCACTCCATTCAGGACAAACTTCTTCAAATAAAGAGTAGGACTCTTCTTAAGGCCTATCTGCAATTCTACCCCAAAACAATGGATGTACCCAAATATGTTTATTTATTTTTTTTTGTCTAATTACAACTACACAAAACAGGGTGGCAACATTTTTGATAGTGTGCAGCATGTCCTTAATCAAGCTGTTGATAAGTTAGAGGTGGGTGAACTGGAACTGTTGGAGATTCATCTTTTTTTACAAAGATTTGCAAACTTACTAGATTCAACTCAACCTGGATCCCAAGGTAATAGGAATGCAATCTTAGAAATACTTTGTCATACTTAAATGGATCCTATTGAGTTTTTATACAGGATGTTGAGAACTAGGACGGATCTGTGGAAAAGTGATGGTACCAATTGACTGCTCCATCCATACCTCAGGTTTCTTGAGCTGCTAGTTGGTGCAAGGGGAGCATCGGTTTAACCACTTCTACTTTTAATTTGTTGTACTGAAGCATCCTTGATGCACCGTCCACCAGGAAATTCTCCCCCACCCAGTATTAGTGTAAGGTGAAGTTAAGCCTATGCCTCAGCTGATAGATTAAATAAACTACCTAAATTGGGAAAGACTTGATGGAATCATTCCTTTTTGCAGGAAATTAATGCAGACATGACTGAGGCTTGCTTAAAGGAATCACATTTTAAAAACCCTTCTTGGACTTGGATGATTAATTGGAGGCTATTCTCAGTATTCTGTTACTGGATAAGACAACTAAGAAAGCAATAACCAAATGGCTCCTGATGAATTGGGCTGGAAATGATGATCCGAATCTACTGTAGCTGTGATTTTGAATTCCTGAATTGAATTGAAACTGCTTTGGTAACTGGTAAATGAATTATACCAAATACTAGAGTGGGAAGTTAGCACCCACCTACCCTCCTAGAAGAATGAAATATTCTGGGAAATATTAAAAAGGCAGAATATTATATTTCCCTGGATGAGAAAAGGAGAAACATGTTTTTAAAGACAAAGCAATTTCCTGGAGCTCCCTGCCCCCAACTTCAGCTCCAGGGTGATGGGATTAAGACATGGTCCTCAGGATATGATAGGATTAGCCCTCTACCCATCTCACCACATGGCACCTGGGGAGATTACATCACCCAGTAAGGCTCAACCAAGCCTGGGACACAGACAGCCTACAATGTTAGCTAAGACCTCTCCCCCCTAGGAGTTTGTCAGCCACATTTCTTGTACAGGAACAGGAAACTCTAAGGCAGGGCCCAAGAGAGGGTCTAAATCTCTCTTTCTCTCTCACCCATGTGCTTTTTTGCCCAGGATCTCAAGCCATGTGTTCCTGTCTACACCACCATTAAACCATCTTTCCAAGCAGCTTCCATGTTTCCAGTGTCTTTCTCCCCACCTGGAACTGAACCAAGATGGACATTTCTTCCAACACTAGATAGGGGAAATATAATCTGCTAAATCTTGTGAATCTTTCAGCATCTGTTGACTATCAACCACAGTATTCTTATCAGTGAAGTGTTGGACCTTGGAAGAACTGTTTTGTAGTAATTCCTGTAAAATTCTATAAGGGTTGAATCTAGGGAGTCTGAAAATGGGCGGCTCAGACCAGATGCAAATTAGAGCAATTGCTTTTTCAAACTGCGGAAGAAAATGGTCAAGAGTCTGTTGGGCAGAAAGTTTGAAAGGAAAAGCCTCAATATTCTAACCCTGGGCTTGATGCTCATTTATTCAGAGAGAGAGAGAGACAGCAGGAGGGAGGATGGGCGGGAGGGAGCGAGGAGAGAGATGGGTGGGAGAGATCTAGTGCTCTGTAACAGGAAGTTCTTTTGCATGTATATTTATATTTCCAATTACTATTTACCTTTCACTATTGAATCTCTTGAACTTTTACCTTATTCCTGAGTAGCAGCTAATGTGGAATTCTATGTCTGGAGAGAGACTTAATTGTGCCAAGTTAAAGCGTGACAATTCCAGTTTTTTTTTTGGAAGCACCTAGAACAGGGGTGTCCAAACTTGGTCCCTTTAAGACTTGTGGACTTCAACTCCCAGAGTTCCTCAGCCAGCTTTGCTGGCTGAGGGACTCTGGGAGTTGAAGTCCACAAGTCTTAAAGGGACCAAGTTTGGACACCCCTGACCTAGAAGATGATGCTGTGGGACTACATCTATGTTGTTTTATCTTGCTTCCTATGCTGCTTAATAGTTGCATGAAATTCAGCCATTTAGAGTTTGGAATGGAGTACAGAGTAAAAACATAATTAACAATTCATGGAGCAGGTAAGTTGAAGAAGGCTGATCTTGGAGGGTTATTAATACTTATGCTGGTTATTAGGGAAATCTGGCTAACTACTAATTAAATAAAAAGACTCCTATGTTATGGTCCTCCTCGGAACTTTACTGAATATGTTTAACAGATATAATTTTTCTTCACTACTATCTCGTAGCTGTGGGAGGATATCTATCTTCCAAAGGAAGGCAAGTCAACAACAAGATAGTATAAAATGCATTAGTCCTGCACAATAACTAAGAAAATTGCAATCCCAAGGTTTTACAAAATATTTTCATAATATTGCCAACTTGAGCAGAAGCATGAGAGACCAAGTGGAAAATCTGATCTTTGGAAACTGAAATTTTCTAATGAGATGGAAGTAATCCAACAGAAGCTAAAGAATCTGAAAAGCAAGGTCATGGCAATACTTTAGGTATATGAAGAGATTTTAGTCAGATCGGATGGGAGTTAATTTGTTAAAGCACAGCAGAGATTTTCACTCAATAATAGTTCACCAAGCTCAATGAAATTCAAATTCTTTTTAACATCTACAGTATATGTCTATGAAGATTCTCAGTCATCCAGGTTATGGTTGTCTCAAAGCTTCTTTTTCAAGGAAGAACATGGTTGTCTCAAAGCTTCTTTTACAAACTTTCTGGTTTGAAGAAGCTTTTTGGATGAGAAGTGAAACATCTTCAAAGAAAGACCAGAAAGTCCAGTTGCCTCTTGAAAAAAGCTGGCTGAAGAACTCTGGGAGTTGAAGTCCAAGGTTGGAGACCCGTGATATAGATTGAGTCCTCTGCTATCCCTACAAAGCTAAAAGTCTCTTCCTGCCATATTAAGTCACACCAATGAGGTACTATAATAGGGAACAGTGAGTAAATGCAAGTTAGTAGTTGGTTAAAATGCAATATATCTGTCCAATTTTGTCTGATGTAGACTATAGGAAACACCTAGTTATTCTTAAACAGAATGTTTAGATATTATTTATTTATTGTTTATTGTTTATATTTTATACCTCATTGGTGTGACTTAATATGGCAGGAAGAGACTTTTAGCTTTGTAGGGATAGCAGAGGACTCAATCTATATCACGGGTCTCCAACCTTGGTCATTTTAAGACTTGTGGACTTCAACTCCCAGAGTTCTTCAGCCAGCTTGGTCCACAAGCCTTAAAATGGCTGGTTAAATGAACTAAAATGGCCAAGATTGGAGACCCCTGATCTAAATAGTTTTAAATACCATAACTAATAAACATTATTATTATTATTATTATTATTATTCGTATTTGTATACCGCCCTATCTCCCGAAGGACTCAGGGCGGTTCACAGGCAAATAAAAACAGTAATATACAAATTAAAATAACCATTAAAAAACTTATTCTAAAGCCAGATTCTTAAAAAATAATATAAATATTAAAACTAATTAAAACCCCTATAAATTTAAAATCTAGTCCAGTCATGAGCTGAATGCATCCAGCTATCTGAATGCATCCAGCTATCTGAGGCAGTCACACATCAAAGATTAAGGAAATGGAGATACATAATACAGGTAGTCCTTGACTTAACGATCACAGCTGAGTCTAAAATTTCTGTTGCTAAGCAAGACAAGTGAAATTTGCCTCATTTTATGACCTTCCTTGCCGCAGTTGTTAAGTGAACCACTGCAGTTGTTAAGTCAGTAACACAGTTGTTAAGTGAATCTGGATTTCCCATTGACTTTGCTTGTCAGAAGGTGGCAAAAGGTGATCACATGACCCCGAGATACTGCAACCGTCATAAATATGAGCCAGTTGCCAAGCATCTGAATTTTGATAACCTGGCCATAGAAATGCTGCAACAGTTGTACGTTCATAATTCACATTTTTCAGTACTCTTGTAACTTCAAATGGTTACTAACTGAATGGTTGTAAATCAAGGACTATCTGATCGACGGTGGCACAATGGTTAGAGTGCAGAATTGCAGGCTACTTCTGCAGCCTGCCTGCTGCCTGCAATTTCACCAGGCTCAAGGTTGACTCAATGTAGTATTGCAGGTTATTTCTGTTGATTGCCAGGAGTTTGATCCTGACCGGTTCAAGGTTAACACAGCCTTCCATCCTTCCGAGGTGGGTAAAATGTGGACCCAGACTGTTGGGGGAAATATGCTGACTCTGTAAACTGCTTAGAGAGGGCTGTAAAGCACTGCAAAATGGTATATAAGTCTAAGTGCTATTGCTATTGCTACCTATAGTTCATTCATAATTTCAAGAGCATCGGTCTCCGTTTACAGCTGAACAGTATTACAGCACAGTATTGCAATTCATGGCCAGAATTCCTAATTAAAAAATAATAGACAAGAACCAATCAAATCTATATTCTGTGTTATACCAGCACAAATCTTTGTCCGATTTATTATAGATGAGAAATTCTAAACATAGTCTTTTATGAGTGGAGACGAGAGTGTCTTGGGTTGTTACAAATATCAGAAATGCCTCCCAGTTGACAGAAAGAACTTCACTAATTTCATACTGAAATTCAGCCTACCTGCAAGTCATTCCAAGTTTTCAAAAACCTTATTGCTCATCTTAAATCTGGAGGAAAATTTTAAGGCCATTTTTTAAAAAATATATTGTCTAGCTATCCAACCTCCCAAAAGAACATTTATTCTGCACCGACCAGAAAATAATCATACTGAATGTTTCAAGAATTACTTTGATGAATGGGCTGCTAAGGATTGACTTCAAGATGGAAGGCGAGATTTCTCTGTTATCAGCACCTCAGGCTCTGCTCAAACTCTCCTGCCGACTACAGCTTTAAGCACTTTAATTTAGGCATTTTCAAAGCCATATTCTTATTTTTTTTTTAAAAAGATGTTTTTTTTAAATATAGGACACGTCACCGGCAAGAGTACAAAGGAAAAAAAAGGAAGCAGCATAGAAAGATATTAATTACAGAATAGAAGGGATTTTTTTTTCTTAAACTTTTTAAAAATTATTTTGGTTTATTCTTCTACTAACATTTAAATGAAAAGCCTTTTCTTCCAAGCTTCACATGTGAAATCTACCATTTAAAAACGAGAGGAAATGTATAACTATATATAACTATGTAAATTGCATCTCCATTGGTTTTGTCCTACAAACAATTGATTTTTCCCCCTGTCATTTAAAAAAAGACAGAATTAGAAGTATATTATACAATGACATTTTTTTAAAAAGAGGGGTATAAGCAATTATATATTCGGATCACTTTGGGTTGGCTTATTCTGAAGCTAGAAAATAATGTTGCATTATTATAATAAACTTCAATAAAGCTTTTCTCCTGCAAATATCAGCCAGAGATCTCAACCTTTAGAGCACTCCTTTGTCCCTATATCAATGTTTCCAAAGCTAATTTTTCCAATGCTGGAAATCATGACTGAAGAAGGAAATTCTTTAGTGGATCTAAGTTTCTTCTAGCTGCCTAATATTTTCCTAAATAAAAGAAAAACAAAATTAGGAGTTTGCTTAATTAATCACCTCCCAGTCAGTTAAATGGGAAGAAATATCCTTTAAAAGAAATACACATAGACCAGAGATGGGTTTCATCAGGTTCTGACCAGTTCTGGAGAACTGGTAGCGGAAGTTTTGAGTAGTTCGGAGAACCGGTAGTGGAAATTCTGACTGGCCACGCCCCCATCTTTTCTCTGCCTCCCATGTTGCAGCTGATTGGGAGGAAATGGGGATTTTGCAGTAACCTTCCCCTGGAGTGGGGTGAGAATGGAGATTTTACAGTATCCTTTCTCTGCCACACCCACCAAGCCATGCCCACCATGCCATGCCACCAAGCCACACCCACAGAACCAGTAGTAAAAAATTTTGAAACCCACCACTGACACACACATTCCAAATAAACAGCATGGGAATAAATGCCTCGCCTTGTTCATCTCTGTCCTTTTAGTTTTAGAACTATCCATAGCTGTGATCTTTGAGTTCTCATTTGGCAGATGACATTGCTCTGAAGAAGAGTAAAATCAAGAATATTGGGTATTTTTCTTCCCATCCTTCCGAAATAGGCACTTTCTTTCTTGGAGATAGAGCATGGTATTTATGCAGATTATATGTAAATGAATTCAAATGATTTCCTTAATGTGCTTCAAATGCTAGGACTAGGGTGCGGAGGAAGAGTCTACAGCTCAGTGATTGAGTGCTCTAGAATTTTCTGTTCAAAGGTGAAGTGGCTAGGAGGCTTCTGAATGAAATGCTGGAGAACAGATGCCTATCGATACAGATCTTGATGGAGAAATAGATCAAGGATGTTTTCAGAAAAGGCTTTTATTGCGCTAATGTACCATCTTATTCACACCGTGATACAGAAGATTAAAGTGACATCATCTTGTATATGTAACCTTCTTTCTATTTCTGCGTGGGACGCGATGTCTCAGTGGCTAAGACCATGAGCTTGTCAATCGAAAGGCAGTTCAGTGATTCGAATCCCTAGTGCCGCGTAACAGGGTGAGCTCCCATTACTTGTCTCAGCTTCTGCCAACCTAGCAGTTCGAAAGCACGTAAAAAATGCTAGTAGAAAAATAGGGACCACCTTTGGTGGGAAGGGAACAGCGTTCCATGCACCTTTGGTGTTTAATCATGCCAGCCACATGACCACGGAGACGTCTTCAGGCAGCGTTGGCTCTTCGGCTTTGAAATGGAGATGAGCACCGCCCCGTAGAGTCAGGAATGAACAGCACATATGTACGAGGGGAACCTTTACCTATTGTGTTTCTATTGGTTTCCCTTTCTTTTGCCTTATCTCTGGAAAATCCATTAGAGAAAGACAGAAAAATTCCAACCTATTTCGTGATAGGTAGACACCCTCAAAATTCCAATATATTTCGTGATAGGTAGACATCCCCAAGTCAAGCTTAATTCCTAGATTTCCCATGTAATGGATTTCCCATGTGTATGTGATCAGTGATGGGATTCAAGTAACTTAACAACCGGTTCTCTGCCCTAATGATTTCTTCCAACAACCAGTTTGCCAAACTGCTCAGAAAGTTAACAACCGGTTCTCCCGAAGTGGTGCGAACTGGCTGAATCCCACCACTGTATGTGACTCTACAAATATGCAACAGACTTACAGGCATTGGCATGGTTGTGACTTTCGCTGTTTGAATACTTTTTTTTTCTTCGTATAATTTCTGCCTGCCTGATCATAAAGATCATTATGTCCCACTCATAGTCCCATAAGTGGACATAGAGGGGGAATATCTTGATGGCCACAAGATTGGGGCAGTAGCTAGATGGCATAAAACTCATGCTGTCATTGACCCAACATTGATGTTTCTGCCTGGGCATGGCTGTCCAAATAGGAAATCCTTTCTCTTAAAAAAGATGTTCATCCAGAGTAGAAATGATTATGTGTTAATGTTCCTGATCTTATTACCTATATATAAAACTCACATAGAGATCTTTCACCAATCTAGCATATTCCGGATATGATATGATAGGAGTTCCCATCGTTTTTCCAGTTCATCAGACTGTTTCAGTGGCATAAATTTAGTCAAAGTAGGGATGAAGAAAGTCTTGGAGCCCATAGGGAGTAAAATTTGTTACTACCGGTTCTGTGGGCGTGGCTTGGTGGGGGGGTGTAATGTGACTGGGTGGCCAACTTTTTTTTTTTTTAAAAGCATTTTTTCTACAACCTCTTCAGCCGAAGAAGTTGTAAAAAAATGCTTTTAAAAGCCTCTGATGATCAGGCAACTCAGCTGGGATCACCAGAGGAGCCTTTTAAAAGCATTTTTCTATAACCTCTTTGGCTGAAGAAAAAGATGCTTTTAAAAGTAAAAAAAAACCTTCTGATGATCGTACTGCTCAGCTGGGCATGGGGGGGCCCCAGGGATTTTTGCTACCAATTTTCTGAACCATCCGCTGCCATTGCTACCAGATCGGGCAATCCGGTCTGAACTGGGAGCATTTCACCCCTGGTTCTACCTGCACATTAAAAATTTTTGAAGCGGTAATCTCCTTGTGGTCTGCTGCAGGGCTGATATATACTTACACAGGAAATTAGACATTGGGATGGAGAGTGGGGATGGTAGAAGTGGGCTGCAAGCCAATGTGTTGGCTTGAGTGATTGCTAGATGGAAGCAAAGCATTACAGAAAAGCTCTCTTAGCTGCCACCTAGAGGTCATCCAGATTTTTGTAATGAAAATGAAAACTGCTGAAATTGTTCTGCCCTGAGACAGCATGCCAATAATAGTTTGTGAGAGAAAGTCTCAAGCATCAGAGTTGCACTGGTCTTTTAGAAATACCACTGTTACTTTAACTGCTTAGTAATGTTGGGGTGATCCATTTGACAGGTTTGCCTTGGGGCCCAGGATTTTATTAATGCCTTTCAGCTATCAGAATAGAATAGAATAGAATAGAATAGAATAGAATAGAATAGAATAGAATAGAATTTTTTATTGGCTAAGTACGATTGGACACACAAGGAATTTGTCTTGGTGCATATGCTCTCAATGTACATAAAAGAAAAGATACCTTCATCAAGAATTCTAAGGTACAACACTTAATGATAGTCTATTCTATTCAGCTATCAGATGCACGTAATAATTATTTTTAAGTGCCATTTGTTAAAAATATAAAAATCCCTTTCTCCTCATAAATTACCTGGATTTTGTACACTGATATTTAACTGCCTTATATCTACATCTGAAACCTAAATTTCTGGCATAATAGACAAAATTATTAAAGGGCCTCTGGTGGCTCAGCAGACTAGGTCTGTCTGTTATTAACACAGCTGCTTGCAATTACTGAACGTTCAAGTCCCACCAGGCCCAAGGTTGACTCAGCCTTCCATCCTTTATAAGGTAGGTAAAATGAGGACCCAGATTGTTGGGGGCAATAAAAGTTGACTTTGTATATAATATACAAATGGATGAAGACTATTGCTTAACACTATGTAAGCCGCCCTGAAGGGCGGGATATAAATTCAAATTTTAAAAAAATTATAAATTCTGATTAGATGGGACTTTCTTTACTAGTGAGTTCCAAACAAAGGCATTTATAGATGAACTATAGCTGTTTTTCATGTGGGACTTAAAAGGGAAAATAAAATGGAAGGAATCCTTGCTGAGTTTGAGGGAGGTGATCATTTTGCACCTAGTTTTATTAGTATAGGCCTGTAATTTCTTCTTGACTTTTGTTCCAAAGAGTAAATTTAAACTTTTCAATGGAAAAATAATATGATGTTTTTATTATAGTCACTGGCCAACAAATTGGACAGTTGACAGCATAAATAAAATTTAAAAAGTATGGGAAGCCATGACATAGAAAAGAAAGAGGGATATTATCTGGAAAGAACAATAAATGCTTCAGAGTCTGAAACGTTTCTAAGATGTCAACAGAAGTGAATAAGACATTTGCCGCAGTGCAATAAGTACAGATAGCAGGATATTAAAAGTAGAACGTAGGTCTAAAAACAAAACAAAACAAAAATTAAAGTGATAAAGTATTTTATGAAATACTAGAATTCTACCCATTGACTATGATGCTATTAGGTCAACGCACAGGGATATGAGTTTGTGTATATTTAAGTGTGTATAACTAAATCTTATATTGGTCCATGACAAATAAGATGTGACAGGAGATAACACCCAGGTGTAATGTAAGAAACACAGGAGAATGAAATACAATTGTACATTAATAAATCAGAAAACTAAGATATTAGTTTCCTGCTTAGGAAAATGATAGCTGAAAGAAAATGGTGTTGCTGGTGTTGCTTCTCTAGTCTTATAGCAAGGAACAAATAAGATGGCCCTCAAGACAGAAGGCCAGGGGCAGAGGTGGGTTTCAGCAGGTTCTGACCAGTTCTAGAGAACCGGTAGTGGAAATTTTGAGTAGTTTGGAGAACCGGTAGTAAAAATTCTGATTGGCCCCACCCCTATCTATTCTCTGCCTCCCAAATCCCAGCATATCGGGAAGAAATGGGGATTTTGCAGTAACCTTCCCCTGGAGTGGGGAGGGAATGGAGATTTTACAGTATCCTTCCCCTGGAGTGGGGTGGGAATGGAGATTTTACAGTATCCTACCCCTGCCACACCCACCAAGCTATGCCCACCAAGCCATGCCATGCCCACCAAGCCATACCCACAGAACTGGTAGTAAAAAAATTTGGAACCCACCACTGGCCAGGGGTCTGCAAACTTGGCTCTTTTAAGACTTGTGGACTTCAACTCCCAGAGTTGGCTGCGTGGGGATTCCTGGGAGGGGTGGAGTGGGGTGGAGTGGGTGGAGCCAGCCAGGAGTAGGGTTTGGGGGCTCTCCGAACAGCCCAAAATCTTAGTTAGAGGTTCTCCCAAAACCCTGTGAACCCCCTAGCAGCCCATCCCTGAGTGTGTCTCAGCCTAAGATGAGTGGACTTCAATGCTCAAAATCCAATTCCAAGTCTGGCTGGGGAATTCTGGGAGTTGAAGTCCACACATCTCAAAAATACTAAGGTTGAGAATCATTGAGTTAAGATCGTGGGTTACTGCACTGTACAGGGACAAGTTTCAATTTGCAAATTTATATCTTCCTTTCAATAATGCAGACAGCAAGACATTAAGGCAGGCTAAAGAGAAACTTCTGCTGGCTGGAAAGGTCTCAAGTTTTATATACTGCCAGCCACATTGAAGAACTTTGTCAAACATCTGCTTTTGAAAGCTCCAGGGCCAGAAGGTCATCATATGAGAAAACACAACTGAAGGGAGCTTGGAGGTCTTCTAGCCCAGTGGTCACCAACTGGTGGTCCATGGACCACTGGTGGTCCACGAGAAAATGGTGGTCCGCAGAAAAATTATTTGCATCTTTTATATTGCACTAAATCAGGGGTCCTCAAACTATGGGCCCGAGCCAGATATGTGCAATGAACGTTTGTGTTGCTGCAGAGAGTCTTCCCTTTCAGGGTCTTTTTGTGTGGGTCAGAGGGGGGCAGAAATTCCAACTTGGGGTCTGCTTCAGCCTCCTGGTGTGGGGCTTTGGATGAAAGCTGGAGAAAAGCGCCACTGGTGGCAAGGAGCCGGAGGGCCTTGTTCCAGTGGGCCTGCATCATGGTCTGAAACTGTTGTGTCCCACTCCTCCGCTGACGGCCGGGTCAGGGAAATCCGAATCAGGCTTGCCTCTGCAGCTCTGCCCAAAGTCCTAGCAAAGTCCTCAGAGCAGGCAGGAGACCAGAAAGTGACTTCAGCAAGATAAGTTCGACTTTGCCTGACTCAGAGACTGCCAGAAAGCAGATCCTTTATATAGGCCATGGGGTGTGGCTCCATGACTCAGTACTCATTAAGGCCTGCCCCTCCCTTCCTTCTGTTGCCTCCGCCTATCCAGTCTTCTGATGCGAGGGTCACTCCAATCAGCAGCTGTTGGAAGTAAACTTTCCTCAGGCTCACATGCTGTGGAGGAGGGGGAGGGGTCTAGCTGCTCCGTTTGCCTGGGCATGGAGCCAGGGCTGGGGCTGGGGGATGCTCCCTCCTCTGCAGCCTGCTTGGGCATGGAGCCAGGGCTGGGACCAGGAGGTGCCCCCTCCTCTGCAGCTTGTCTGGGCATGGAGCCAGGACTGGGGCCGGGAGGCATACATTCCTCCGTGTTCGGGAGCAGATAAGCAGACCCCGGCTGCGGTGAGAGTGGACAAGACACAACAGAAACTAGCTGACCATCTCAGCCTGCTGAGCCTCCAGGAGCTGGTACCTGGCCTTGCACTCCCACAGTTTTTTCCTCTGCTTGGAAAGCATATGCTCCTAGTCCTTCGTGAGGTGCTTCTGCTGAGCCTCCTTCTCAGCCAGATCCAATTTGAACTGAGACAGCTGTTTTGCCAACTCTTTCTCATTGTGGC
This sequence comes from Ahaetulla prasina, assembly GCF_028640845.1. NCBI lineage: Eukaryota > Metazoa > Chordata > Lepidosauria > Squamata > Colubridae > Ahaetulla > Ahaetulla prasina. The sequence goes on along the minus strand of NC_080545.1, from coordinate 78,377,567 downwards.
TGCTTAGCTCCAACAACTGCTTCCTTTTGGGGCCCTAAGGAGCCCAGGCAGGAAGAGGAGGAGTGGCTGGGAGTGAAGGGGCGAGTAGAGGCCAGCGAGGCGCCCTTTGACGCAAGTGACATAGAGTTTGCCACACCACCCAGTCACATGACCACCTGGCCACGCCCACCCAGCCGGTCATTAGGCAGATGATACTAGTGGTCCCCGGGATTTAAAATTATGAATTTAGTGGTCCCTGAGGTCCGAAAGGTTGGTGACCCCTGTTCTAACCCAATGTTCTACTCAAGCATTCCAGACAGATGGCTGTCCAGACTCTTCTTGAAAAACTCCAGTGATGGAGCACCCCTAACTTCTGGAGGAAAGTTATTCTACTGTTTGTTCTCAAAATCAGGAAACGCTTTGGAGTAAGTCAACCCCTTTTCTGTGATAGTCCCTCAAATACTGAAAGACTTCTATTACCCCTAGTCCTTCTCATCATTAGTCTAGACATATCTAGCTCCCTCAATCATTCATCACATGGTTCAGTCTCCAGACCCCATATTATCTTTGTTTCTCTTCACTGCATTCTTCCTAGGGTCTCAACAACATTTTTGTATTGTGATGACCAGAATTGGATGCAGTATTCCAAGTGTGATCTCACCAGTGATCTTCAAATTATCCCTCTGTTGATGCAACCTAGGACTGCATTGCTTTTTTAGCAACTGTAGCACACTGCTGGCTCATACTTAAGTGGTTGTCTCCTAGGACACCTAGAACCCTCTCACAGTTGCTATTGCTGAGCCAAGTACACCTGTTCTTTACCTGTGCATTTGGTTTTTCTTGCCTATATACAGGACTTTAATTTTCTCACCACTGAATTGCATTTCCACTTGTGAAACCATGATCAACTCTATCAAGGTACTTCTGAATCTTGAGTCTATCTTCTAAAATGGTGGTTATTCCCCCTTTCCACCTCCCAGCTTGGTGTTGTCTTCAAATTTGATGAGTTCCCCTACTATCCCTTCATCTAGATCAGGGCTGTCAAACTCCTGGCCCATGGGCTGGATGGGTCACACACTGGCCATGCCCACACCCCATTAACCAGGGGGAAAAGCCCCAATATGTCACACGCCGCTGCTGTGACAACATGAGTTTGACACCACTGATCTAGATCATTTTGGAAGATTTGAAGAGTACTGGGCCTAAGACAGAACCCTGAGGTATTCCACTATATTCCACATTGTTCTATCTTATCAAGAAGTAGGCTGTGATCTACTTGTCAAATGCCTTAGTGAAGTCCAAGTATACTATGTCCTCAGCATTTTCCTTATTCAGTAATTTAATCTCTTTGTCAAAGAAGGCAATAAGCTTTGTCTAGCATGATGTGTTTTTGACAAACACATGCAGGCTTCTATAAGTTTATTTGGATCCCAGCTTCCTAAAAAAAAGAGAAATTTTAAAAAAGAATTATGACAGCCAGAGAATTACTGGAAAAGTGAAACTTAAGACAAAAATATCACCAAATCACCTAAAATCCAGGGGAATCATTCTATTTTTTGAGTGAAGAGCTGGGTTTAAAACACAGAGGGGTATTCTGAGTAGTAAGAATCTGGACTTTATTGTATCTGGGGGTTTTGTATGCACATACATGTGAGCCATACAGCCTTGGGAAGATATATTTAGGTCTGAAAACAGTGAGTTTATTCTAATCTTGTCTGGTATCAAAGATGTTGCGTATAAGCTTAGCATTATTATTGGCCAGATTTAAGATGAATTTAATTTGTTCCTGCCAGATGCCCAATTGTTGGAGCAGTATGTCAAGTTATTTAAAAGATAAAACTTGATCTATATTATTATTGTTTATGTTCTATCAATATTTTTGACATCACATCCCTTTGAAAAGATCATAATTTTAATTTCAAAGTTTATTGTAAGCAATTCTTCTGTAAAGAAATCTGCTAGAGCCCACAGAGTGAGAGAGAAAATGGCTGTCTCCTTTGCATGCAGGAGCATATACAACTGCCTATTGTTAAGTAGAAGAAGATGGAAATTGACATATATATTAAAAAGAGGGGAGGCAGGATACATTCCCTTTACTCCTCTCTAGATGGAAATAACTGCAGAAAACTGACCATTGCTGCCCTATCTAACTTGCCCGATGGTGTTATCATGCAGCATTCTAATTAGAAAGAGTAAACTCTGATCTATTGGTGATCACAATTATTATTATTATTATTATTAATTATTTATTATATTTGTATACCGCCCATCTCCCGAAGGACTCAGGGCGGTTCACAGCCAATAAAACAACAGAAAAACATATAATACATATAAAACAGCAAAAAAGAATAGAAAATTAAATTCAATTGATGACCTAAAACTTTTAAATACAAATTTAAAACCCCATTTAAAACCCCTGATTTAAAAACCCCAATTTAAAACTACATTCAAGCTAGTCCTGCTCTTCGAAACAGCAACGTCTTCAGCTCGCGGCGGAAGGACCTGAGAACGGGGAGTTGACGAAGCCCCAGAGGGAGCTCGTTCCAGAGGGTAGGGGCCCCCACAGAGAAGGACCTCCCCCGGAGGTCGCCAGCCGACATTGTTTAGCTGACAATAACTTCTCCCAGAACTTTTCTCTAGATATTGAATCAAATGCTGGCTTTATATCAATAAAAGCAACATTCAGGGAACATGTCTGCATGTGCATATATTTCTCTGCCAAAAACTGTAGGATAGCCCATTGATCCTGAAACTCAGGGCATTAACTAAGGCTTTGTATAGGCTTAATCTAATTCCATCACACACTAGACTCTACCTCTATTAGATACATCACTTCTATTTATTTATTTATTTATTTATTTATTTATTTATTTATTTATTTATTTATTTATTTATTTGTCAACAAGTATAAGGAAACAAGTAACAGTATAGACGTGGACACGTGAAAAAAAATGGCACAAATAAATAAAGTACTCATTTACAGGTAGGACATTTGGTAAATAATCTTATGAACTACGCGTAGGTTGGAATGTAGACAGTATAGTTCGAGGCTATCCAGACCTAAAATTTCAAGTCTGGTGGTATAGGGAATTTTATTTCGAGCAGAAGATTTAAGTATTCTTCTAGTAAAATATCTCTGGACCCTCTCTAATGTATTGATGTCTGAAATACAGTGAGGGTTCCAGGCAGATGAGCAGTATTCAAGTATAGGTCTGGCAAAGGTTTTATATGCCCTAATTTGAAGTATAGGTCATTTTGAAGGGTAGTAGAGTTGTCTGTGATGTTGAATAGTTTAATATCATTGGCAAAAATGACACAGCTGCTTATAATTGGATTACAAAGTTCGTTGATATAAAGCAGAAAGAGTGTTGGACCTAGAACACTGCCTTGGGGAACGCTGCTGTTAACAGGTGCAGGATTTGATAGGGTGCTGCCTATTTTGACCACTTGTTGCCTGTTTGACAGGAACACAGCTATCCAACTATGCAGGGGTCCAGAAATGCCATAAGATTTTAGTTTCAGAAGTAGTTTGTTGTGCACTACTGAATCAAAGGCTTTACAGAAGTCTATGTAAATTGCATCTATTGCTTTGCCCTGGATGAGTTGAGAGGTCCAGATGTTTTTGCAGTGTATGAGTTGCAGATTACATGACAATTTTTCTCTGAAACCAAATTGTTTATCAGAGAGTAGGTTATTTGTCACTAAGTGGAGGGTGATGGATTGGTTTATGATGGATTCCATGATTTTACATGTGACACAACAAAGAGAGATTGGTCTATAATTCTCAACAAGGCCGGGGTCACCTTTTTTGAAGATAGGTAGGACTGTTGCTAATTATCATATGTCAGGCAAGGAACTCATTCTAAAAGATAATTGGTAGATAGATGGTACTTAGAGGTTCAGCTATGGTAGAGGAAAGTTTTTTAAAGAAAAAAGGCACATATTCCATCAGGACCAATAGATAGAGATGTCTTTAGTTTGCGTAGTGCCCTTATGACGGTATCTTCAGTAAAATCAATGCGATCATTGCAATTGGATGAGGTACGACTAGGAAATGAGGGGAGATGTTTGAGTTTAAGTTTGGCATTTCGTGTGTAACACTCTTCCTCCTGTTTGCAGAGGTAATTGATATATTCTGTTTTTATTTGCCGGCATATGGATTTGTATCAGTTTTTAAAGTTAGCTACATAGCCAGTTTTATTTTTCCGCCAAAGAATTTTTTTTTATTAGAGTTTCCTTATTGATATGGGTAATTTCTTCTTTTTGGCTTTGGATGTTACTAATGGTACATATAGATTAATGACTCTTTGAACTTCAAGTAGAAAAGTGTTATAATAGTCTTCAGCAGTGTTGCAGTCATTGAATAGGATTTGCCAATCTAGAGATGAAAGCTATGGGATCGTAATTTGCTTTTTTAAAGTTTTAAACTCTCTCCTCCTCCTCCTCCTCCTCCTCCTCCTCCTCCTCCACCACCACCACCACCACCATCACCACCTCCTCCTCCTCCTCCTCCTCCTCCTCCTCTTCTCTACTCCTCCTTATTTTCGACAATATTTTGTGGAACAACATACATCTTGTCTTCTGGCAATAAATTAACCAGGCCTTTAAAGCGCCTGGAGTGCCATTTAAGAAAATAAAAGAGAGGGAAATGAGAGGCCCTGAGGAAATGAGGAATAGATGCTGCTATTTTCCACTCAAGGTGAGGGAGACGATGTAGGTCAGAAAGAATGCTGTAAGCCAAAATAACATATTCTATGGCCCTGGCCTCTGGCATGCTTACTGTTGAGTGCTTAATAAACATATGGTGCTATCCCCTATTTGGACAGCCTCTATGTGCAGAAATTGTATGGTAGTAACTTCTGCAAATTAAAGAGAACAAATTAGCCACAAGGTGATACCATCTGATATTTAGCTCATCCGATGGATTTTGCCTATCTTGTTGCTAAGTAGGTAAAAGCTTCCTGTACTGGAATTCTTGTTTTATAGTCTAATTTGTAAATCAGTTGGGTAATTCTCTCAAGGGTGAGGTGTGAATTGTCAGATGAAATTAATTGTTGTTAATGGTAGTTTGGAGGAATTAAGAGCAGCTTGAATATTCCCAGGATGGCTGGGAATGTTTGCACTCAGTTTTAAATTGGATGTGTTCACTGCAATTCAGCCTACATTTTCTAGGTAATCCACACAAAGGAGATATAATCTATGGATCTCATACTGTGGCACAATCCCACAAATGGCACAGGTGGTCAGAATGATGACATATCAACAAAAGCACAAAGGCACAGCAGATTGACCCTAGCAAAAAGACAGACTTGCCATTCTGTGACTGCACCACTGCTTGTACAGTAAATCTTCTACACTAGTTGTGTTAATGTGACATGAAATCAGAACACATTAAGTACTTGCGTGTGTGACATAATACACTTCAACTCCATGGAAGAGCAATTTTTTGGCTCCCATATTCCCCACCCCAACTCTGCCTCTCTCATACAAATAGGAAAGGGTTTAGTTAAAAAATTCAAGAGAGATGTCACTTGTTCACTTCATATCTGGGAAATCAATTTACTACTAAAACTCTCCTTATCATGACCCCTAACTGGGTGAAATAATGCATCATAGGGTAACTATTTTTGGAACAAGGTACCTTAAATGGGATAACTTACAGAATGTTCCCAGAATGTGTCCAAAATCCAGAACCTATGATTCCCAGAAGTATGAAATTTGGGTAAGTACCGGCTGCTTTAGTGCTAATGTGCTACAAAGCTGCTGCTGTGGTCATATCATAGGTGGGTTTCAGCAGGTTCTGACCAGTTCTGGAGAACCAGTAGCAGAAATTTTGAGTAGTTCGGAGAACCGGTAGTAAAAATTCTGACTGGCCCCACCCCCATCTATTCTCTGCCTCCCAGGTTCCAGCTAATTGGGAGGAAATGGTCTCTTCCCATAATCCTAAAAATTTTAACCAAAAACTTTCTACTATTGACCTCACCCCATTCCTAAGAGGACCATAAGGGGCGTGCATAAGCGCACAAACGTGCCTACCGTTCCTGTCCTATTGTTTTTCTTTTCTTCTTCCTATATATAAATATGCTTATACCTCCTAATATTTACTCATATATATGTTTATATACTATATAATTTTTTTGTATGACACATATGTATTGTTGTGACAAAATAAATAAAATAAAAATAAAAATGAAATGGGGATTTTGCAGTAACCTTCCCCTGGAGTGGGGTGGGAATGGAGATTTTACAGTATCCTTCCCCTGCCACGCTCACCAAGTCCTGCCACACTCACCAAGCCATGCCACGTCCACTAAGCCACGCCCATTAAGCCATGCCCATAGAACTGGTAGTAAAAAAATTTGAAACCCACCATTGGTCATATGATTTTATTTTCAACATTTTGTGACAGTTTCCCAGCCAGTCTCACAATCCTTCACTCTCTCCCCCACCCATCAGCAGTCATTTACCTGCACAGAGGGAAAGGAAGGAAGGTTTCTGATGCTGCTTGCCAGATTCTCACAAGGAAACTCAATGGGGAAACCAGCAGGAAGTCGAAAGTGGCTCCTGCTGTCACTGCTTTTTGCCCATCTTTGGTCATTCTATTTCTAGAATGTTTAGATAAGCAAATATCTCTGAAACAATGATTCAATGAGGCATGGGTTATCTAGTGCTTTCTAAAGATACTGGATTATCACTGGTATATTATATTATATTATATTATATTATATTATATTATATTATATTATATTATATTATATTATATTATATTATATTATATTATATTATATTATATTATATTATATATTATATTATATTATATTATATTATATTATATTATATTATATTATATAATATTATATTATATTATTATATTACATTATATTATATTATATTATATTATCATTATCTCTGCAGCCATGGCACAGATAATCAATATGCTTCAGGCACACAGGCTGGCAGCTGCATTCAGGGATACATTCCTACTTCACCTGTGCAAGCCTCAAGTTCCCCAGTCAAAAGCCTCTTCATCTCTCTAGGCTTTGATATGTAAAAAAGGTTTGGGCCCCTTATAGTTCTCTTTTCAGTAGTACTTTAATTGCCAACAGCTGTGAAAGACACTTGCTATTTCCGAGCCGGCACACAAAGAGTGGAAAAACCTACTGTCTAGCCATTTTTTTTCTCCTTTAATGTTATAAAGGAAAGTACCACTGTCAAAATTACCTTTCTTCAAATAGCCCAATGAAGATGCTGATCTTTATTTCTGAATGCATTAATTCAAGATGCTAGTCCTGCTTTCTGCGTTAGTTTCTATGAAAAATGCAGCTTTCTCTGAAGCAAGAATGCTTTGCAAGAAACAGACATGAGAGAAATAAGTTTGACATTATTGTTTATATCCTGCCTATCCTCCAGGAGTTCACGGTAGTATATAGATCGCCCCCCTCTATTTCTCCCCACAATGATGACCCTGTGGAATAGGCTGGACTGAATGAGAACAGCAAGCTCAAAATCACTTTGTGAGCATCCATGGCTGAGGCCAAACTATAAAATGGATGAAAATCTTTTGTGATCAATCCACTGACGTTTTAATAGTCCCAAATATAGGCTTAATATATGAAGAAAGGGTAGAAGGAGTATAACTTGCCAGTGCTGATCCAACAACAAAATAATTCCAGGGAAAGGGGAGAGCAGAAAGAAAACCTCAAATATTTCAAAACAAAAATGGTTTTTTTTAAAAAAAAATATCCAGATGATCCATGTGCTAAAAATGAAAAAAAACAAAAACTCATCCATTTGCATAGTTGGATGAGCTTCAGCAAATGCAGACTTGGAAAGAAGAGCCTTAAGGAGTCTTAGATGCCTTCCCTGCATCATTAATTGTGGCACAGAGATGTACTACCTGAAGGATTCAGGTAGTGCATGGTAGCAATAGCACTTAGACTTATATACCGCTTCATAGTGCTTTACAGCTCTCTCTTAAGCAGTTTACAGAGTCAGCATATTGCCCTCAACAGTCTGGGTCCTCATTTTACTGACCTCAGAATGATGGAAGGCTGAGTCAACCTTGAAATGATGAGAATCAAACTGCTGGCAGTCAGCAGAATTAGCCTGCGATAGTGCATTCTAGCCACTGTGCCACCATGGCTCAACTAATCAATTAATGGGAAGTAACTAAGGAGAGGAGCAACCTAGGACTAAGGAGAACAATTAATTAGTGGAGCAACTTGCCTCCAGAAGTTGTTAAAAACACTGAGTGTTTTTAACAAGAGAACGAGCAACCAATTGTCTGGAATGGTTTCCTGCCTGAGCAGGGGGTTGGACTAGAAGATCTCCAAGGTCCCTTCCAACTCTGTTATTTTGTTCTGTTATTCATAAGAATCAGGACTGCCTGCAGTCCATGACAATCTTGGGTCCTGAGACTTTTAAAGGGTAATTTTTATATGAGAGGAAGAAATTATTTCATACATGAGAGTTGTGATAGTATATTGAATTGCAATAAATGCAAATATAAATCAATGTGACTCAAATTTAGTTATTATCCTAACTCCATCTATCACTCCTGGAAATCCAAGGATAGTCTTCAGCCCACTTTTGTTGTATGATTGGTGGTCTAGGATAAAAAGGAATAAGTGTTTCCGTGACATGGGCTCCCCTAATCACATTTATTTCTATTTGCACATACTTGACCTGCCATTTTCTATGAATCAAGCAGCTCAGAATTAGACCCTCTTCCTGACCATCTCTCTGAAGCAATTTACACAATCACTGCCAGTGGTGTAAACATCACCAACTGTAATAGCCAAATTTGTTTGTAAACTGGAATATAAATCAGGGATGGAGCAGAATAGAATAGAATAGAATAGAATAGAATAGAATAGAATAGAATAGAATAGAATTTTTTTATTGGCCAAGTGTGATTGGACACACAAGGAATTTGTCTTTGGTGCATATGCTCTCAGTGTACATAAAAGAAAAGATACCTTCATCAAGAATCATAAGGTACAACACTTAATGATACAATAAGCAATCAGGAAATAATATCAATATAAATCATAAGGATACAAGCAACAAAGTTACAGTCATACAGTCATAAGTGGAAGGAGATGGGTGATGGGAATGATGAGAAGATGAGATTAATAGTAGTGCATTAGTAAATAGTTTGACAGTGTTGAGGGAATTATTTGTTTAGCAGAGTGATGGCGTTCGGGAAGAAACTGTTCTTGTGTCTAGTTGTCCTGATGTGCAGTGCTCTATAGTGTCGTTCTGAGGGTAGGAGTTAAAACAGTTTATGTCCCGGATGTGAGGGGTCTGTAAATATTTTCACAGCCCTCTTTTTGACTCGTGCAGTATACAGGTCCTCAATGGAAGGCAGATTGGTGGCAATTGTTGTGGCTCCTGATCTGTTGGGTCCTAGGGGCAATACAGAACTGATATATTTATAACATATATAAGTGTAACTTAATAACCTTCCAACAAATATATGAGTTCTAGAGCTTTCTAAGAGGGTATTTTTCTGGATCTCTTCTGAACCTTTAATTCTTGACTCTTAGGACCTCTGTGAGTTAAGTAATCAGGGGAGATGCTGGAGGCAATGTCTCTTAAGATAAAATGATGGTTGAGTTAAGCTAATACTTCAGACTGAAACAACTATATTCACTTTGGTTCAATGAATTTCACTTCCTATATTGTATCAGAAACAGGAAAAGAAGAGCTCTGTATAGCTCAGATCTGAGAGGTGTATTCCCAGTTCCTTGAAAGGGCACAAGGATGAAAAAGGCTACCAATTCCAGCACTATTAGTGATTCTATCACCTGCTTCTCTATTCTGTGAGCAACTTAAAGTTCTTTGAAACTTTTTTATCTATTGATAGAGACATTCCTCATCTCTTTGTCAGAAAGGGCTCCCATCTTGCCATGCCAGAATCCAAAGTTTTCCCAAAAAGAAAAATTGAAACACTCTGGGAAAGTTGAGAAGAAGGTAGAGCAGAGTCTTTTCTTAGGCCCAAAGCCTGGTTTAGATAAATCCATGGATGGCAGGGAAAAGAAAACAATTCTTATTAAACATGATCACTAAAGAATCCTCCATATTCAAGACACCACATCTCTTAACTGGCAGAAGCTGGATGTAAACAACACAGCATAACTATATGCAGGGTCCACAATTTGGATATTTCCAAAGATTTGTATCGCAGCACCAATGACCAACTATTGGCAGTCCAAAATTCAGTTTGTGGGCACATACCTTATAACTCATAAGGTATTGATGGACTCTGGATAGAAACACAGTATTGATCAATGTGGACCTTGATTTAATTTAGTGAGACTGCTTTTTAAAGATGTCTGTCTGATACCTTCTTGGAATCAGCTTACAATTTTTATAGCCCATTGAGGCACTGCAGCTATTTAATTGGGATGTGTTGATGATAAAAATCATGTCTTTGCATCTTTGGATCATAGAGGAAACAACAAGAAAGCGACGAGAGAAACGTTTTCCCAAACTGTCCTTTTCTCTGATTCTCACCTACTCAAATAATCTTGATGCTTAAGAGACAACTCACTTCCTGCCAATCCCCCTGTCTTCAAGATGTGATTTAAACAGAAGACTTTTCTCTCCTTGTGTATTTCTTAATAAATCATATATAATGAATGTCTGCCAGCACTGCATTTCAGCTAAAACTACACTATGAGCGTTGTCTTTCTAATGAGACATTCTACCATTTAATTATTCAGTATTCTTTCTACACTTAGCTAAATTCAGTAGCATATCTTCTCACAAGACTCCTGTTGAATTCAAATACCCAACTGGATGAGAAGAGCTGTAGCACATACCCAGGGGGACTAAGCAATGTTATTCTTAAATATAAGGAAGATCAGCATACTTGAAGAACTTTCAGGGAAGGAGATCTCAGAGCAAATATGGCTTACTCTAGAACCCATGGAAGAAGGATAAAGGCTATCAGAAACGTCGGCAGTTCGGATCCCTAGTATAGGTCTCCTGCGTGAGCAGGGGTTGGACTAGGTGACCTCCAAGGTCCCTTCCAACTCACTGTTACTATTTCAAAATTCACTTGCAAACATATTAAGATTCCTGAAATCTCAGTAAACAAGCAGTCAGCAATGTTCTTTATTTACACAGGATTAATTACTTTTAGCTTAGAACAAAAATGAATAAATGTAGTTCTACTGCAAATTAAAATTATTTATTTTTACAGCCCAAAATAAGAACCTTTGTTGTCTTACATACAGTTAGATAAGCAAGCACCAGAGATGTCCTGAATTACCCATCTTAGAAACAGAAGTCAAAGAAGGTATAAGCTCCCATGCACAGTGAGACAGCATAAATTTCCCTTGTATATTTTATACAGCAAAAGGTGTTGATTCAGATCTTTGGAAGCTTATTTAAGGAGAGGACTGAAAATGACCTTCATTCAAGTTGTTGGTAACTTGCCAGGCAAAGTAGACAATATGGAGCTGGATGGATGATAGAGCTATATAAATCTTATCCCAAATACTTTTGGGATGAGATGCTTTTGGCTGAATCATATATTATTTCAGATTCCAAACCAAGTGATAATCATTTCCCTTTTATACACCATGAGCCCACATGCAAAGCCACTTCATAAATTTAAATTTTAGTAATTAGACTATAACTAGTTTCTGTATAATTTAAAATTAAGTGCTGCATTAACATTATCAAAGCTAAAGCTGCATCTCAGTCACAATCCACAATGAAAGCCCCTTCAGATGCTGCCATCGATGGATTGAAAATAGGATATACATAAAATAAATGTCACATATGTGTGAGACACACACATACATATATATATGGACAAAGACTTGGACAAAGTCTTAGTTTGTCTCTACATGCCATTCTGTAGCACTTTGGTTATAACTCTGTGCTAATCTCAGGAAAGGTATTTTCCTGTGAACATTACCGTAATTTCCTTCCTTCCTTCCTTCCTTCCTTCCTTCCTTCCTTCCTTCCTTCCTTCCTTCCTTCCTTCCTTCCTTCCTTCCTTTCCCTTGCTGGATAGGAAGGCCAATTTGAGAGGGAGATGGCTGCTTATTTTTCTCTGACAGTGTCTGAAATTGCAGTGCTAAGTTTGGGACATTGGATGCCAAATGGCATAGCTGCCAACAAATGACACTTAAAAAGAAGGAAGCCAGGTCACCGAACAAGAGAAATTTTACCTCAAAGAAACTTTTGGAGAAATTATCTGAGAAACTTTCAACAAAATGTTAAGTCTAAAGTGGACCAAATTCTAGGTCTTGTCTATTTGTACAGTTGTCCAATCAAAGTCCAGTTAAATGATAAACAGTGCAAGCTCATCCCTGGTTTTTTGTGGTTTTTTGCCAGCAACTGTTAACACCTGGACAGCAGACTGAGTAGAGACTCTCATCACAGGTTTCCTTATGATGCTGAGATGTATTTTATTTCCATTTAAAGTACTTCCAAATTTGTGTTTATCACATTGCTGTATTCATATACTTTTTGTAATGTATCTTTAAAAGTTTGGCGGGAGTTTTGGCGGGAATTAGCACGTTGCTTATTGGTTGAAACCACCGGCTGAAATATATATAAAGAGAGGTTTTCCTCAGTACTGGTTGCTGGGTTCACTGTATATTAAAGAGCTGTTGTCACTACCCTGGTCTCCTGCCTCGTTATTGCCCAAACTTAACACTGGCGACGAAGGTGGGATCCCGAGGCTAAAAGCACCAGGAAAGAGCTGAACGCACTACGAGGACCGAAACCAGCAAAATTCAGGGCGGAACGCAGCGATGGCCAGCTACACACCGCCCGCGCCGTTTGACCCATCCAAGGAGAAATGGGGGACATACATGACCCGTTTCGAGAGTTTCCTCGAGGTGAACGAACTGCAAGAAGTTCCAGACAACAGAAAAAGGGCGTATTTCCTGAGCCACTGCGGTCCCGAGGTCATCGACATCGCAGAAGCCCTGGCAGAGCCAACGCCGGTACAATCGGTATCGTGGCAAACTCTGCAGAACCTATTGAAGAACCATTTCGCCAACACCGCCCAAATATGTGCAGCGCTTTGAATTTGGAGAGCGAGACAGCAAGAGGGCGAGTCCATCAGCGATTACATGGCCACCCTGAGGAAAGCCTCCAAATATTGTGGGTACCGAGATTTGGATGAGGAACTGTTGGAGCAACTCATCCGTGGGGTCAGAGACATTCGTTTGCGGAGGCGGCTGCTATCCAAAAGCAACCTAACGCTGGCAAACGCTCTGGACGAAGCCAGAGCTCATGAAATGTCCACCCAAGCGGCGGAAACCCTACAAAAGCCGCTCACACCAATGGCGAGCACGAAACCAACTCCGGTCCACAACGAAGAAGTCCAGACCGAATCAGACGGCGAGGATGAGGAAGGAGTTTTTCACACCGGGAGACCGAGAAAAGAAGACCGGGATGAATGCGGAAGTTGCGGAGGGCAACACCAGCGTCATCAATGCAAGTTCAAGGACGCTACATGTCGGCGGTGCGAGAAGAGGGGGCACCTGGCTCAAGTTTGTCGAGCACCTCAACCGTCCCGCCGAAAATTCAAACCAACCAATCAGAGCGCGGGATCGGCAAGGCGACCCGTGATTGGTCAAGAAAAAAAGGGCGCGAAGTCAAACCGAACGACCGTAATAGTGGGTCGTGCGGCGACCCGCCTAGAGAAGAAAATATTCACAAAACCAAAAATTGAAGAAGTGCCGTGCCGGCTGGAGGTGGACACAGGGTCAGCGATCACAATCATGTCCTGGGACACTTTTGCGAAAGCTTTGCCGAACATCGCCAAACGCAAACTGCAAACACAGCGGCTAAAAGTTCAAGACTACCAAGGGAATCGCATCCCTGTTCGAGGACAACATCCGTCCGCATCGAGTACGGACCACACAAGAAAACCCTGCCCATCACGATAGTCGAAGGGACCCTGCCAAGCTTGTTGGGACTAGACTGGTTCCGAGCATTGGGCATGGGAGTGACTGGCATCTACAGAAATGACTTTAACCTAAAGGACACACTCATGGACGAATTCGAAGATGTTTTCAAGGACTGCCTGGGCAAGTACAAGGGGACCCCTATCTCTTTCAATTTAGACCCCCAGGTAGCCCCCATACGGTTAAAAGCAAGGAGGGTCCCTTTTGCCCTTAAACCCAAGATTGACAGGGAGATAGACAAACTAGTCAGTCAGGGGATACTAGTGCCAGTCGATCATGCAAAGTGGGAGACGCCAATCGTCACCCCAGTGAAACCAGATGGGTCAATTAGAATCTGCGCTGACTACAAGGCAACTTTAAACAAAGCCTTGCAAAAAAGCGCTTACCCGGTCCCAGTGGTGCAACACTTGCTGCACTCGCTGGGGCAAGGGCACGTTTTTGCCAAATTAGATTTGGCCCAAGCCTATCAACAACTGCCCGTAGACGCCAACACAGCCGAAGCCCAGACAATTGTGACTCACAGAGGTGCTTTCAAGTGTACCCGGTTACAGTTTGGGGTGAGTGTGGCACCTGGTCTATTTCAAAATTTAATGGAGCGACTTCTGCAAGGGCTCCCGGGGGTGGTCCCCTATTTTGATGATGTATTGGTATCAGCCGAAAATTTAGACGAATTGGGGGAGCGTTTGAGAAAAGTTTTGGGCATTTTCCGGTCAGCCGGTCTAAAAGTTAAAGTGAACAAATGCCAAATAGGGGTAGAATCCGTAGAGTTCTTGGGCTACAGAATAGACAAGGAAGGAATTCACCCCACTGAGAGCAAGGTCAAGGCAATAAAAAAGGCTCCAGCACCCAAAAACAAAACAGAGCTACAGGCATTCCTGGGTCTAGTGAACTTTTACGCGGTCTTTTTGAAAAATAAGGCAACCGTTGCCGAGCCGCTACATAAGTTACTGGGAAAGAATACTGTTTGGTCTTGGGGAAAGACGGAAGCTAGGGCTTTCGAGGCAGTAAAAAACCTACTCTCGAGCGATAGTTTACTGATCCAGTATCATAGCACAATGCCATTGGTATTAGTTTGCGATGCTTCCCCCTACGGGGTGGGTGCTGTGCTCAGCCACAGGCTTCCAAATGGCACAGAAGCCCCAATAGCCTTCTACTCCAGAACAATGTCCTCGGCAGAGAGGAACTATAGTCAGTTGGATAGGGAAGCCCTAGCTATAGTTTCAGGAGTAAAAAAGTTTCACGAATACGTCTTTGGTAGAGACTTTGAAATTGTTACAGACCACAGACCACTGTTAGGGTTACTGGCTGGCGACCGCCCAACGCCTGTGGCACTCTCGCCCCGATTGACCCGATGGACTATCTTTTTAGCCGCCTACTCCTATAAACTGCGGCATCGGCCAGGAAAGGAGTTGGGGCATGCGGACGCGTTAAGCAGATGCCCACTGCCAGGGGCGATCGAAGACCCCACTCCGGGGACGCCCATACTGTTAATTGACTCTCTGGACTCTGGCCCAGTCACGTCTAAGGAGGTGGCTCGGGCGTCATACCGGGACATTACTTTGAGAACTGTAATTGGTTGGGTCCAAAGAGGGTGGCCCGCTGCACCGGGCGAGCGTTTCAAAGAATTTGTCAAGAAAAGCGGGGAATTATCGGTGCAAGGGGGGTGCCTGCTCTGGGGGGATAGGGTGGTAGTTCCAGAGAAATTGCGGGAAAAAGTTCTGGAACTTCTGCACGAAGGTCACCCTGGGATCGTGAGAATGAAGGGTTTAGCTAGAAGCTATGTGTGGTGGCCCCTAATGGACAAGGAGATTAGCGACAAGGTTGGCAAATGCCAAAGGTGCCAGGAGTCCAGACCACTACCACCAACGGCCCCAGTCCGGGAGTGGGAGAAACCCCAAGGCCCTTGGTCCCGTATACACATAGACTTCGCTGGCCCTTTCCATGGCCAAACGTTTCTAATAGTGGTGGATGCATTCTCCAAATGGCTGGAGATCATCCTAATGAAATCCACAACCGCTGAAGCTGTCATTTCAGCACTAAGACACCTTTTCGCTACGCACGGGCTGCCGGACACTCTCGTGTCAGACAATGGGCCACAGTTCACCGCGACACTTTTTGAGGGGTACTTAGCAGAAGAGGGCATCCGACATGCCCTCTCAGCGCCTTTCCACCCTGCGACGAACGGCCTTGCTGAACGTTTCGTCCGGAGCGCGAAAGAGGCATTGTCAAGAAGCGGCCCGGGTGATTGGCAATCACAAATTGACGCATTCCTAACGGTACAGCACAGAACCCCTTGTGTAGCTACGGGCCGCAGCCCAGCGGAGCTACTGATGGGGCGAAAACTAAGATGCCCCTTAGATCGGTTAAACCCGAATTACACGCCAGACGGGTACAAAACAATATCAGGCAAAACAAGGGAACTAACCATAGGGAATCCTGTATGGGCGCACAATTACGGTGACGGCCCAAACTGGTTAAAGGGAACAATCATTGACACCACGGGCCCCAAGTCTTATCTAGTAGAGATAGAGGACGGCCGAGTGTGGAGACGTCACATAGATCAGCTGAGGAATAGGATTAACACTAGACCAGAGATAGACGGAACGGGCCCTGACTACTCATTGATTGAACCCATAACTGACTCCAGCCCGGAAAAAACGGGGAACTTATCTGGTTCAGACGAGGTCCAGCGACACCCTCTGGTCCTTCCCGAGGACAGTAGGCTCGACTCGGCAAGTAATCCAAAGCCGGATGGCCTGGAGGAGGAGCTGCGAGGAACGGGCAGTCCCTCCGGTCAGCTCGACTCAACCCCAGAGAGTGAACTGCGCAGGTCCGGAAGGGTTAGGAAACGCCCAGTTTACCTGCGTGACTACGTAGAGAAATAATATGCTAAAAGTATGTAAATGATGGTAAAATGCCTTCTGGGAGGGAAGGAGTGTAATGTATCTTTAAAAGTTTGGCGGGAGTTTTGGCGGGAATTAGCACGTTGCTGATTGGTTGAAACCACCGGCTGAAATATATATAAAGAGAGGTTTTCCTCAGTACTGGTTGCTGGGTTCACTGTATATTAAAGAGCTGTTGTCACTACCCTGGTCTCCTGCCTCGTTATTGCCCAAACTTAACACTTTTATTTTTTTTAAAAAATGTTTATTTGTTGTCCTTTTTTCACTGTGTCTGTCATTTGTAAGTCTCTTAAATACCTTCAGTTAAGTTTCCTGGAAATTTGGGAAATTTAGGGGTCTGTCTTCAGCTATTTGTAATCCAGAGATTTGATTGTATTTCTATAGCTTTAACTCAGCAAAAGGGATGTATTCGCATGGCACATCCTCCTATGTACTCTGAAAAATTTGGAGGACACGGGGGAGGTGATGGTTGTACGAAAAGGCTCCTTAGCGACTGATACCTGTAAGTCCTTTAGGGATTATGTCTATGCAGCCTGGATAAATCTGTAAATGTAAAGTGAGGCAAGGCCCAGTTTAGCACCATAAAGATGCAGAATGTTAATTAAGGAATCTGTGATTTGCCAATGAAAGCACAGCAAGGCATCTCTCTGCCTGATCAAAGGCTCAACTTTCTGATGGGATCTTAAAGTGCAGGAGCCATGAAATTGCTTTTCATCCCCCACCCCACCCCCACAACAAATAAACCAGAAAAAAAATACCCCAGAAAGAAAGAACACACAGTACAATGAGGGAGAGGTAAAGCATGTCTTGAAGGAATACAACTGCATTGAGGACAAGGCTGAAGGAGAGGACTCACTAGAATCAGTGAAGCTGAGAAAGAAATAATCAACATCTCGCTTCATGAATATGTAGCGTCTTTAAGATTGTCCTTGAAAGGAACTGGGAAGGAAGTTAACCAAGGTAGCAAGCTTATCTGTGCTTATTTGGAAATAAGGTCCAGGCTACACATGAATCAAAGAAAGGAAAAAAATGGTCTTGTCAGATTGCCAATTATTTTGTATCAGATTACCTTGTAGCAGAACTGGACAATTTTCAGACTTGTATTTTTAATAAAGCCTATAGAATTCAGACAGAAGAATCGTGTCATAATTTGCACTCTCTCTCCTTCCTCTTTTTTTATATAACAATCCAAAGCCTACCTTAAGGAACTCCTAGACTTCTCAATACAGTCTTGTCTTTGGTATACAGTGATAGTCTATTATTCCCATAAATGCAAACAAAACTATTCCATTTTCCAGTAGAACCAACACTACAGAAAAAAGTTAGTTCATGGGTGAGACGGGGAGAGAGATTTCTATCCTCAGTTGGGGTTTGAATTTGCTTCCTGTACCTGTGGCAAGAAATATATCCTGATTGGTTGTCAGACTCCCATGCTTGGTTGAATCTTGCTGGGTGATATAATCTTCCCAGGTGCCATGTGGTGAGATGGGTAGAGGGCTAATCCTATTATGTCCTGAGGGTGAATGTCTTTTGTGTTGTAGATAAGCTGGCCCATCCTTTTGTCTTGTAAATAACCAAAGTATCTGCTGGGAGCAGGGAGTTGGGGCTGAGTTTCTGTCTTAAGATTTCTATTTCTCTTTTAGGGGAAATATTCTGCCTTTTTAATATTTCCTAGAATATTTCATTTTTCTAGGAGAGGGGTGGGTGCTCACTTCCTACAAAACAATCAGAGAAAGAATCTGTCTATCTTTCCTATGCATACAGTTGTATACTAAGTATATTTTTAGCTGGATTGTTCCTCTAAAAGGTTTTGAATGGTGTGCCTCATTGTTTTCCTTCTGGTACAATTAATTCTCACAGTCACCCTTTCTAGGTTAGGCAAGAAAAAACTGCCCAGGAAATGTTTGCCTGTGAGAGATGTGAATCATGATCATAAAGTTTTGTGTTTGTATATGGATCTGAATTTAAGTATGTCTCATCAGAGTCAATTTGGTGTAGTGGTAAGTCATCAAGCTAGAAAACAGCAGATAGAAGAAAACAGAAGTTGAATTTCTGAACTTCAACTGGTTGAACAAAGCCAGTAGGTAACCAGTTACTCTCTCTTAGCCCTAGGAAACAGGCAATGGAAAACCACTTATAAAAAATCTTGCCAAGAGAACTGCAGTTACCAGGAGTCAATACTGACTTGAAGGCAGCAAAAGAAAATCACCCCCAGTTCGCCCCGGTTCAGGCGAACCGATAGCAGCAGTGGCGGGAGGCTCCGCCCACCCGCCCAGACATCATAAAAAATGCTCTGTGCATGCATAGAAGTCGCACATGTGTGAGCGAAGCAAGCACACATGCGCAAGCAAACCAGTAGCAAAGGTAAATGAAACCCACCACTGATCACCCCCCAAAGTCTCATCTGCTTTGCTATGTAACACTATCTAGCTAACCTCGGCTGAACTTTAAATGCAAAACCAAGTTGAATTACTTGAATGGGGAAAGCCACCAGGAAATTAAATATCAGAGCTGAAATTTAGACTGCAAGGCTGAAAACAACAACAAAGTGAGAGGAAACTTTTCATGGACTTTTTGCTGAAAACAGGCAACACTGAACTTATTTTATGATTTATGAGTTTGGTGATTTGAAAGGGTAGAATATGAAAAGAAGGGAATCACAATGTAGCTATATAGAGGTTAAAATATAAATGCAATCTATAACTGCTGTAAAATAAATCAGATGCCGATAGTTATATATTTTTTCTTTTCTTTTTATTTCTATTCTCGCTTATTTCTTTCTTACTTAGCACTTTTCTGTTTTTCTTTCTTTAAATTCACATGGATTTTACTCTGTAAAAATATAAATAAAAATTAATTTTAAAAAAGAAAACAAAACAACAACCACCCCAAATGCTGGAAGGAGGCAAACACAAGCCACTTCTATACTGCTGCCAAGAAAACGACACATACTTATCTAAAAAGTCACCAGCTTGACTTTATGGCATCTTCACCTGCCTCATCTAAGGTCAACTCTTAACTAGCATTTGCACTTTTCCATTATTATTTTGAATGGCAGATCCATTGCAACACTGTGGCTTTGCCCTTCACCTATAATAGGCTATCGTTCCTGAATTCCCAGTTCTTGGAGCCTCTGATTATGCTGTTGCAGCGAAGGCCAAAACTGGTCAGCTGGATTGCCCTCTGCCAGAAGACTGAGTGATCAGGTTGCCTCAGGTAAGGTGATTTTAAAAATGCCATAGCACATTCTTTTCATTCTTTCTATTGCCCTTGCTCTGAGGAATACAAAAGCCTGAGGATTTTCCAAATTAAGCTAGCATGATTAAAAAGAGAAAGGAAGCACAAAACTGGGCCGACCTCCACACTCCAGACAACCTTTCCACTCCAGGGGTGGGTTCTACTTTCCTTTACTACCTGTTCTGTTCCCCCTCCCCACTTCACAAAGTAAATGCAAAGACGCGTGTCTCCCAGTCTTTTTATTTGCTACAGACCTGATTTTCTTCAGTTGAGGAAATACTTGGCAGTGACCGTGCAAAGGCCTGCCAAGTTCTGAGTCCGTTATCTCGTGTCCAAGATCCGTTGCCAAAAACTCACTGACAAAGTCCTTTAACCCTCCAACAACCGAGCTGCAGTGCACCCTTGGTAGCTTTTTTGTCCGTCACAAGGGCTACATGGCAGCTCCACCCACTTTTATACCCTGTGGGGTGTGGCTCAGTGACTCAGCAATCTCTGAGCCTGCCACACCTCTTTCTCTGCTCCGCACACTTATCTTTTCGTCGCTACCTCGGATCAATCCAGGATTGATCGTCAGCAGCTGGGACTTGAGGCATTGCCAGGGAGGAGGAGGTGCGGGAGAGGGAGGCCTTGTCAATTCCTCCTCCTGGCCTACAGCTGGAACTTGGGACGGTGCCAACGAGGAGGGTCCTGGCGAGGGAGGCCTTGCTGGCTCCTCTCCCTCACTCTCCGAGTCACTCTTCTCCATGAGGACATGTTCGGGGACCGGAGCCACAACACTATCAGTTCGCAACGGGACCGCACACGCATGCGCAGATCACCTATGACGACATCCAGGTTGGTGGGTGGAGTCTCCCACCGGTTTTATTACTGGTTCTTACGAACCGGTCCGAACCTGGGGCAACCCACCACTGCTCCCTTCCCCAAACAAATAGTTCTTCAAAGCACCTAATTATTATTATTGTAAAACCCAGCATAGTCCCAATGCGCATTTCTGTTCAGAGAAATTGCAATGGGAATTAGCCGTTCAGCAGAGTGATGGCAGTGGCATGGGTGTGGGGAGGAGACCATCTGTGTGTCTAGTTGTGTTTTGGCATGCAATGCCCTGTAGTGGCGTCCTGAGGGGAGAAGTTGAAACAGGATGTGCGGGGTCTGTAGGTATTTTCTCAGCCCTCTTTCTAGCTTGTGCAATATACATGATATATTTGTATCATGTCAGAATTAAACTGTGAACTAGGATTAACAGTTTGCTTTTGTTTATCAAAAAGTATGCATTTATGCAGTATGTGAAGAGGATAAGATTAATGTTTGTGGGTGGCACTTAAAAAGTTATCTTATCCTAAGTCAGTTTGCTCACATAACTGGTCTTGCATATTGACTGGTTCCAGAATGCCAGGAATTCATGTTAGTTTCTTAAGGTCATGGTGGGACCATATAAAAGACTGGAAACATCTGTATTCAAAGCACAGGAGCTATTACTATTACCTATATAAAACAATTTACCTAAATCCTGAAATGGCATAAATATGTATACCGTTTCAGAGGTCTATTGAGTAATGTTTTTGAATACTTTCTTCTGAGGGCTCCAAATGACAGAAAAAGTATTTCTAAACACTTGTACTAAACAATGTTTATAAATTAAACATTGGAAGAAAGATACAATTCTGTCAATATCTGATTGGGAATTTAAAATTGGAGAATACTATAGCAATAATAATAATAGTATTTAGACATATATGGTTTAACAATGCTTTACAGCCCTCTCTAAGCAGTTTAGAGAGTCAGCATTTTGTCCCCAACAAACTGGGTCCTCATTTTAATAACCTGGGAAGGATGGAAGGCTGAGTCAACCTTGAGCTGGTCAGGATCGAACTCCTGGCAGTCAACAGAATTAACCTGCAATACTTGCATTCTAACTGCTGCACCACCACATCTAACAAAACTAACGGTATGATTACAAATATTGCAAAGTAGCATATGTAAAAAAAGGAAAGTCAGAAATTTAATAGCTTTTTCAAAAAAAATACTCTTTTTTTCTTTGCCTCCATTTTTTCTTATTTATGTTTCAGCATTTTAATTTTGCTAAACTTGGTCTGTTAATTTTGTTCATTTGTTTTCATATATAACAACAGCAGCAAGACTTTTATACCCATACAAATGAAAAGACTTACAAATTCCCAATGGAAGAATGGATACTAGTGAAGTTAATGGAATTGGAAGAGATGTCAAAATTCACTGCTTTGATTAAAGCCTTTGTCTGTATCTACTTGGAAACCACTTTGGGATATTTCGCTTGAAAACTTTGTAACTTTGGAATTTGACAATTATAATCTGTTTATGGGTATAGAAATAACTTGTACCTGCACTACAGAAAATTGGAAATTACTCTTTTTTTCCTCTTGTTTTGTTTTTTTTCTTTGACTCCCCATTTTTTTCCCTTTAAAGTTTTTCTTTTTCCAATGTTGTCTTATTTTGAAACTTAACAACATTTTGGATCATATCTATTTTTTTTTAATACGTACCCTCTCTCTTTCTCTCTGAGAGTCAGCCAGTTTGGGGTAGTGATTAAAACATCAGGCTGTGAGTTCCAGTTCCACCTTAGGCACAAAGCCAGCTGGCTCACCTTGTGCCAATCACTTTTTCTCAGCCCTAGGAAGGAAGCAATGGCAAACCACATCTGAAGGACCTTGCCAAGAAAATTGCAGCGACTTATCTTTATATTCATTATGAGTCAAAAATTGACTTGAAGGGTTATTATACACGTGCATATGTGCACACACACTCCAAGTAACAATGCAGTGGTGATTTCAATATCAAGTAATTTAGCTTAAGACTGAATGCTTTATTATGTAACAGTTACTGGGGAGGGGGACACATGAACAACATCTATGCAAGCTGATAATTTGCTTGCTAGACATTTTTGTATGTTATTTTCTGTCAAATTAAGACTTTTTTTGAAATGGAGAATGTTCCCTAATGTTACTTAATATTACTTAAAATCTGGTCCATTTCATTATTTTAACGCTTTACAGCTTACTTGTCATATGTTAATATTTCTGGAACCATATATATTATTCCCTTCATTCTTACTCTCAGGCTTTATTTTTGCAGTTTGACATGCTTACATTTCTAAGAAAAATGGCACTTGAATTTTAGCTCACAATTTGGCTCCACAATAGAGCTGTTAGATTCATAAAAGGCCTATTTCTAATTTTGTTCTCCATTGATATGTTAGAATTAGTTCTCAAATGAAATCAGAAAATTGCATCTATGCATAGTTGCCAAATGAGCATTTCAAAAATAAAATACTGCTGTAGATATTGTACCAGCTCTGAGCATTTCCACACATTTCTATTTCTTTCCCCAAATCTTCAAAAAGCCGTTTGAAACTAACCCACAATTATCTTTCTTTCTGCCAATTCCAAAATTCAGAAAGCACACAGAAAGCATAATGAATCAATAAATGTTCACCCTTCCCCCCCCACCCTTTCAGCTGGTCAAAAGAATAATATGAAGAACATAATCCATTAGGGGTCCTAATTTCCAAGCTACAAATAATTGAACAAAAGATCATCACCTCCACTTTTAGCAGGTCTCGAGACAAAGTAAGCTTAAGAAGGAACAAGAATCATTTGGATTTCTGGAAAATTCTTTATTGTTGGTAGAGTAACATAACAAGATCTTGAAAGTCTCTTAAAATGCTTCTCTGAATAAACTTATATCTAGCATAATTTAGGTGGAGTTATTCTGATTCCGTTCTTCATACGTTTCCCTTCCTCTGGAATAATGAGTATCCATTTTCTATAATGGTTCAACTTCCTGCTGTAATGGCTTTGCTGCTTCTCCAAGATCCCATGGTCTTGGCTCAAGATTCCATCACAACATTTTACAAGGATGAATTAAACTCATACTGTCACTCATTCATATTTTTCAGCAGAAGTATTTCTATGCCTTTAGAGCTGTGGTGGTGCAGTGGTCAGAATGCGATACTGCAGGTTATTTCTGCTGACTGCCGGCTGCCAGCAGTTTGGCAGTTTGATTCTCACCGACTCAAGGTTGATTCAGCCTTCCATCCTTCCCAGGTCGGTAAAATGAGGACCCAGATTGTTGGGGGAAATATACTGACTCTGTAAACTGCTTTGGGAGGGCTGTAAAATAGTGTGAAGCTGTACATAAGTCTAAGTGCTTTTGCTATTGCTATGCATTATTCAGGCTGGTTTACAAGTTAGAACGTTAAAAAAAAATGCTTCAAAGTTTTCTTAGCTGTGTCCCCATCATTCCTTTGTGGCATTTAACACACAAACACCCTCCATGAGAAGTGAATGAGAAATTGTAACATGTTATTCCATTAGATTCAAATAAAAATCTTCCCCTAATCTTTTGTGATTATGATAAATCAGCGCTGCTCACTGGTTTGACAGCTGTAAGGGGAAACAGGCTTATTTTAACTCAATGACAATGGTTTAGAACAGTTTAAAAAAAATTCTGTATGTGTTCTGGTGTATCATATTTACTGTTGATGGTAAGGTAATTTGGGGGATTTTTTTCCTTTTGGTATTCTTTAATATGACCAATTCCCTACTTTTGTGTATCTATTTTTATGTACTGTAGTCCAAAAGGTTCACTTATAGAATCGGGAGGCTGGAAATGTTTTCTAGTTTTATTAAGAAAAATATACAACCCTACTTTGGCTAAACATTAACCCATTCCTATTCATTAGGACACAAGAAAAGATCAAAGCAGCAGTAGCAAATACCGTGTTTTCCCGAAAATAAGACCCTGTCTTATATTTTTTTGAACCCTGAAATAAGCGCTTCGCCTTATTGCCGTGCGCTCAAAATCCCAATTGGACTTATTATTAGGGGGTGTCTTATTTTGGGGGAAACAGGGTAGCTCTAGATCTTCCAAGTTAGTCAGACCATAACAAATACATATCAGCACAGATTTGGATTATAACAAAAGGAACTCCACCGCCTTCGACATGACCTGAGCTTAACTCATAGAATCATCTGTTACAACATCCTTCCTGTTGAAGACTACTTCAGCTTCAATCACAACAATACACAAGCACACAATAGATTTAAGCTTAATGTGAACCGCTCCAATCTCGATTGCAGAAAATATGACTTCAGCAACAGAGTTGTTAATGCCTGGAATTCACTACCAGATTCTGTGGTCTCTTCCCCAAATCCCCAAAGCTTTAACTAAAAACTATCTACTATTGACCTCACCCCATTCCTAAGAGGTCTGTAAGAGCATAAGAGCACCAACGTGCCTACCGTTCCTGTCCTATTGTTTCCTTTGATAGTATCCAATTTCATATAGTTATTATATACTTATGATTATATATATGCTTTATATAGTATAGTTATTTCATGCTTATACTTCTACATACTGTTGTGACAAATAAAATAAATAAAACAAAATAAATAAATAAATAAACAACTGGCAGGAGCCAAAATTGGCTAAAACCTGGGTGTCATACTGGTAAGATTCATATTGAATAATCATTTCAGAGAGCCTTTTTTTTTACTTTCCTTGAGGCAAATAACTTAAACGGAGCATAGAGCTTCCATTGGTGGTCTTGCCCGAGGGTGATTTGTGAAGCCACTTACTGAGATCTCCCCTCAACCTCCTCTGTCAAAATGTTCTAGGGAAAGGCTGTCTTATCAGGTTCACACAGCATGACTTAAAAATGCGTCTCATACAGCACTGGGCTGTATTGTGCCTCTTCAGGATGTTTTACTTCTCAATACCAAAAGGGTTTTCCTTAGCTTGAGTTTGTTTTCTGAACTGCCTCTGGCAGTTTTTCTGTGTTAGCAGCAAATGAAGAATGTGTGTGGTTAATGATGACTGAAATAATTAAGGTTAGCTTAAAGCAGAAGTCTTCACACTTGGCAGCTTAGCTGGTTGGAGAATTCTGGGAGATGAAGCCCACAAGTCTTAAAGCTGCCAAGTGTGAAGACCTTTGGCTTAAAGTGATGGCTGGTATACCATCCAAGAAACAAAGCTGCCACTAGCAATGGACATCCACTTTGTCACTCCAGTAGCTACCACATCCATCTGATCAATGAGTACACCTGAATCAAATGGTAAAATTTAAGCTGGTAAAATAGACTGTTCCTCTTCTAGTTGCTCAGAGGAGTCACACTCTTTCTTGACGTAACCCATCTCCTATTTAGTAGAAAACGAATACAAACTGATGTTGCCTGATACGTCTTTTCCTCCCACTAGAAATAAGGGTGGACAACCTGGGCCTGCCAGCAGCACAAAGTCACCAGTCTCCTGGAGACCTAATGTAGCCAATTTTCAGGATTACCCTACTTCCCCCACAATCCACCTCCAATATCTCCAGATGATTGGTTCTGATTTGGTTCTGTAACCCAACAAGACAGACCCAAACTTCAGAGGATAATTAGAACTGCAGAAAAAAACAATTGCTACCAACCTTCCTTCCATTGAGGACCTGTATACTGCACAAGTCAAAAACAGGCCTGTGAAAATATTTACAGACCCCTCACATCCTGGACATAAACCGTTTCAACTCCTACCCTCAAAACGACGCTACAGAGCACTGCACACCAGAACAACTAGACACAAGAACAGTTTCTTCCCGAACACCATCATTCTGCTAAATAAATAATTCCCTCAACACTGTCAAACTATTCACTAAGTCTGCATTACTATTACTATTAATCTTCTCATTGTTCCCATCACCCATCTCCTCCCACTTATGACTATAACTTTGTTGCTGTATCCTTACGATTTATATTGTTTCCTAGTATGATTTGATTGCTTATTTGTACCCCATGACTATCATTAAGTGTTGTACCTTATGATTCTTAACAAATGTATCTTTTCTTTTTATGTACACTGAAAGCATATGCACCAAAGACAAATTCCTTGTGTGTCCAATCACACTTGGCCAATAAAGAATTCTAATCTAATAAAGAATTCTAATGATCTAATATGGGGCTGAATTTTTCTTTGCAAATTTCCCTTCAACTTCAAACCATTCTAGTAGATTTCTTCTTAAGGCTTCTTAGAGTGAAAATGGAAACAGGTTGGTTCTCAAAGCACTCGCACTCTTAGCGTTAAAAATGCAGAAAAAGGCCAAAATTAAGATCTGTCTTTTCTAGTTATATGACGTATATCCGTTCATTGAGCAGAGACAGCAAGTGATGGTTCCTAAAGGGTATAAACTTAAGTTACCTAATCCTGTTCTGAAGAAAAAGGAGTCAAATGTGACATTGTTACCTGGAATTTTAGGCTTCATCATTAGCATTTTAACCTGGCAATTTAGGCCTGTTTTTATGTTTAGGAAACCATTTTTCCCCCTCTGAGCCAAGACCATTTGAAGTACAAAGAAACAGAAACTGAGTAATAGGTGAGTATTCTGACGTCCATTGTCAGAAAGGAAGGGATGTGACCCATAAATTTGCCACTTGTGGAATGTTATGTGGAATCAATGTCTTCTATTGTTTGATCTCTTGCTTCATGATGTGCCTAAAATATCTAAATATTAAATGTACGAAATGCTATATAATAACTTGACCCCCTATTACAAACACTTTTTGCTTTGCCTGAAATACTTGTGGTTTGTGAAGAGGGGGGTTGTGGTGAAAAAGCAAAGATATTGAGTGTTGTCCCTCAGTTTTAGGGACAAGAGTTTTTTTCAGCTGCAAGCCACTCAGGTGCTTGAGTTTCAAAGGCAACAACATCTGTTAAATCCCATCTTCTTATAATCAGTCTGAAATTTGAGAGAGAAACACTGAATATCTTTGCAAAGAGGCTTTCCCATCCGTTCCCATAATACAAATCACAAGTATTTCAGGCAAAGCAGGAAGCATTTTAGTAAAGGTGTATGTGGGTTAAGTTTTATATATTGAATGAAACATTTGATATATGTGGTATGTCAGAAAGCAACAAAACAAAAAATAAAGGACATTGATTAGACATGAGAAAAGACATACACCCTTACAATATGTTGCATCTCCTCCTTTGCCATCTGGGCTTGTTTCTTTAACACCTGCAAAACTGAAGGACTTCAGAATACAGCCTTATGGTTTGACTGAGGGTGGCTGAAAAGGCTAGTTTTTGCACATCAAAAGGAAATGGTTTTGGAAAGATTCCTCAGACTTCAAAAAGAGGCATGGATGCTCTGCTAAAATGCTAGTATCTCCTTTATTAAAATAGTAATAATAAGGCTTGAAAATCCAGGAAACAAGTCCATAACTTGATAGGCTTCAGTTAGTACCATATTACTGATATATCATTTGTTAACTAATGATTGAGGCAGAGCCATCATGCCATTTTTCTTTTTAAAAAAAAGAAATTAAGTTTTAATGGCAAAACAGTGCTGCTTCTGGGCATCTAATGATTAAAACAGTGCAATCCAACCACACCACAGAACTAAAATAACTGGATCATCAATCATAAAATCACAGCAGAATTTAATCACAGTTTCAAAAGATCTAGACATTTTTTTAAAAAAATTGCCAGAGGCTAAACAGGTTTAAGAACAAGGTGAATTGTTCTGGAAAAGCCATTTCAAAAACCAGATTTATTTTTATTTATTTTATTTATTTATTTATTTTATTTTATTTGCATTTATATCCCCCCCTTCTCCGAAGACTCAGGGCGGCTTACATTGTGTTAAGCAATAGTCTTCATCCATTTGTATATTATATACAAAGTCAACTTATTGCCCCCAACAATCTGGGTCCTCAAGATAAACCTTGACTGACTGACTCAGTAGCAGCTATAAAAGTACAGGTAGTCACTGACACTCATGATGCCATCCACCTCTCCAAAATCACAATAAATGCTAAACTGACCCCTTTCCGTTTCATTTTATTGTCAACGTTCACTTCCTCATCTGTCAATCCTCCCTTCAATGTTCCACTCTACTAAATTCATACTTCTTCCCATTCCTTTTCAAATAATCCCCCAGCATGTTTCCATACCCAAGTGCACATTTCAAGTCAACATCCTTCTGACACCTGTAATTTCCTGTGATCCTGTATAAGATAGCAAAGGTTTCAAGCCAGAGGCTCTACCATTGATTTGGCTCTTTCACCTGCTTGCTAGCCTGCCAAAGAAGGTGACTTGTAATCAACTTTCTGATGCACTTCCATGACACCACTAAAAATGCCCAGAGGGTTTTACTGGTTACATTCCAGTAGGAATCAGTTTGCTGTTATTCAAGCACAGTGAATTAGTGCTGTAAGTATAGCCCTTAGACTCTAAACATCATTTTCTCTTTCTCTCAAAGGACTTTTCTCCTCCTTTAAAACCTTGTATTTAGAGCAAGAAATATAGTAGATTTGTTTAACGGTGCAGTTAAAATGAGATTTGATGGAAGGAGATACATTCTGAAAAACTAGTTCCTGCCACTCATAAAGAACATCTTTTGTTAATATGTACCGTGTTTCCCCGAAAATAAGGCCCTGTCTTATATTTCTTTGAACTCCGAAATAAGCGCTTGGCCTTATTTTCGGGGAGGTCTTATTATTTTGGGGCGCATGGAGCAAGACGGGGCTCCTCTTGCCATCTTACCTAATTTCCAGCTCTGTCTCCCTAACCCTAACCAGAGGAAATGGCAGGGACCGACTGAGCATCCATGTATTTAAATATTTTTGGGGAGCTTATTTGGGTGGGCGCTTATTTTAGCACATTCGCTCAAAAACCCGATTGGGCTTATTATCAAGGGATGTCTTATTTTCAGGGAAACACGGTACTATTCCAAAGGACATGGGTTTTATGTAGCATGGATTTTCCAATGGCACAATGGACATCTTAAGTAGAGGTGGTATTCAACTGGTTCAGACTGGTTCGGGAAAACTGGTAGCTCCGACAATCAGCTGGCTCTGCCCACCCACCCTTACCCTATCCTGTTCTTTATTTCCTGCTTTCTAGCTCATCTCAATCGTGTGGCACAGCTGATTCCTCCCCCCTCACTGTTCTAGTTACCGTTGCTGACGTGGAAGGTAAGCAGCTGAGCTTCTAAATGCTCCATTTTCGGTGTGAAGCACGCACTCACCAAACCAGTAGTAAAAATGTTTGATCTCCACTGATCTCAAGGTACATGACCAGCAGAAATGGAACCTGCGGATATCACTGGGGCCCACAATATTCTTACACTACCAAAATAAGCAGGAAGGATTTCAAATTTAAATTTGAAATATGATTGTAAGCTGCCTAAAGTTATTATCAAGGCGCCGATTTAACAAACTTAAGCAAATCAGAACCCTGAGACTTGGCTGCTTCTCAAAGGTCTTCTTTAATGAGTACATAGTATCGGCACAGCTTCAATGGGAAGCCAAATCTAAAGAAAAAGAGAGAGATGGCCGCAAGCAGGTTCAGTTTGAAATTGACAGTTACCCTGAGGTAAGATGGGTGGGCTGATGAATTTTACAAAGAAATAAATAAAAAATTAAAAACTTGAAAATTCACAAGACTTCCAAATCTGGAAAGATTCTGATGAACAGATATGAGTTCTCAGAGATTTAAGTAAAATGTTAACATTCTGGGAATATTTTAAAATGTTGGTATTCTTGTATAATATATTGGGGCAAATCATCAAAATATTACAAGATACGATTTCATAACATTAAAATTATTATTATTATTATTTTAAAAAGGTATTATGTGTTAACTCTTGAACTTCTGACATTGTCTTGGTTTCTCAGTCTGAGAATAATTTGTCAAGTCTGATTAGCCTTTTCCCCTCCATTTAATTAGTACATGACATACCTACCCATCTTCATGATTTCCTGCATGCTATCTAACTTGATGACCTTGTCAGGATAGTTTGCTTATCTCCAGACTGCTACCAATGTTAAATTCAGCTGACATTTAAACTGAAGCCTTAGACTTTCCCACATGAATGAGTAATTTTATCAGCATATGTAAATTGTGAACTCAGATTGGGACGAGTAGATATTTCCCAGCTCTCCATGAAGAATATCTTCCAATCTTTGCGGAAATCACTTGTAAATCACAGTCATTATTTGCTAGTAATAACTAGTTTGGTGTTTCTGCCAAGGGTCATTTGAGGAATGGAGCTAAATATGCAAAAGTGACATGTATGGTTCCACAAAGACCTACTCTCCAAAATATTTCTTCTTGATTTGTTGTAATAGCCCATTTGGAGAAAACGCCAAATCAGGAGGTGGATGGAGAATATTCAGCAGTGTGATGGAATTCAAATATTTTTGCAGCCAGACTTTATTTACCTCTAAAATATGTAAAAACATTCTCCATGTTAACAAAATGTCTTCAAAGTTTTTTTTTTTAAGCTTGAGACTCACTTGCATCTACACATGCTTCAGCTTTCTCATTAGACGTAGAGCCCATATTTATCTGCTTTGTTACCTAAGTCTGGTTTTGAATCTTGGTTATGGAGGACTTTTCAAACTTCAAACTTTTCAAACTTTTTCTGCTTCTTATCTATCATAGTCCAGAAACTCTGCTGGACCTTCCTTTTGACCAAACTGGGTACAATGACTTCTGCCATCCTGTCAGGGAACTGCACAAATATTCCTCTTCACATCCTATATGTCCTTGTGGGGTAGTTTCAGTGTGATCCTTGAGCCATATACTCCTTTGATATTGTCCCTATAGGCCAGGGGTCCCCAAACTTGGCAGTTTTAAGACTTGTGGACTTCAATTCCCCGAATTCTCCAGCCAGCATAGCATAGCTGGCTGGAGCATTCTGGGAGTTGAAGTCCACAATTCTTAAAGCTGCCAAGTTTGAAGACCTCTGCTGTCGGTAATCCCAGGAAACTTGCATTTACCTCATACTGAAAAAAATCCTGGTGGAGACCACAACTTCTATTTGTCAATTCTCCTGTCTGACCAGTGTTTGAACATATCCCTTTAGGTTATTATTATCATTAACAATGATCTTTTACGAGGAGGCTGTAACCTTATAAATGCCTGACCTTGCCTTTAAAATGAAGGGATAAGGGTCTTTTTTTAGAAAAATAAAATCTTGCTTTATGTCATGGGATCTGGCTGTCATCAGCAGCCTCTCAGTACTCCTGTGATGGAAATTCCTTCCCCAATAATAGAAACTGACAACCTTCCTATTTTACTCCAGAATGTCCTTTGTTACCACAACTTTAAAAAAAGATTGAGATTTCTAAACAATTCTACTCAGTCCAAATTGTTCATTTTTAGCCAACCCATTTGAATTTACACAAATAATTTGAGATGAATAAATTAATCCAAAAGTATTTTCTTTCTAGACTACCTCTTTATCTAATAATAATAATAATAATAATAATAATAATAATAATAATAATAATAATAATAATAATAATAATAATAATAATAATAATAGTAATAATATCAGAGTTGGAAGGGACCTTGGAGGCCTTCTAGTCCAACCCCCTGCCCAGGCAGGAAACCCTACACCATTTCAGACAAATGGTTATCCAACATTTTCCTAAAAATTTCCAGTGTTGGAGCATTTACAACTTCTGCAGGCAAGTTGTTCCACTGATTAATTGTTCTAACTGTCAGGAAATTTCTGCTTAGTTCTAGGTTGCTTCTCTCCTTGATTAGTTTCCACCCATTGCTTCTTGTTCTACCCTCAGGTGCTTTGGAGAATAGTTTGACTCCCTCTTCTTTGTGGCAACCCCTGGGATATTGGAACACTGCTATCATGTCTCCCCTAGTCCTTCTTTTCATTAAACTAGGAATACCGAGTTCCTGCAACCGTTCATATGTTTTAGCCTCCTGTTATGTTTGGGCAATGAAGAGGCAGGAGACGATACAAGTGACAACAGCTCTTTAGTTTATTATGATCCCAGCGAAAACCAACAGGCAAAAACCCCTCTTTAAATAGTAATTTAGCTGAGGCATCAGCCAATCAGCAACGTGCATTTTCCCGCCCAAATTTCCCTCCTAAAATTCAAATACATTACACCTCCAGTCCCCTAATCATCTTTGTTGCTCTTCTCTGCACTCTTTCTAGAGTCTCAACATCCTTTTTACATCGTGGCTACCAAAACTGAATACAATATTCCAAGTGTGGCCTTACCAAGGCATTATAAAGCATTATATTTTTATTTGATATTGCTTATTTTTTTGTGAATACTAACTACTAATGACTAACAGGTCGGTTATTGAAGCTGATGCACTCCACAGTTTTTTTACTATGATTCCCAACTCATTTTTGTGTGTATTTGATTATTCCCAATAACAACACTCTCTCTTTAGCCTGTGAAGCCCTATAAATGTGCTAAGCCCTCCACCACACTTCATCCCTGGATTAGAAATTCATATTGACCATTGGATTTATGTATATCAATTCTCCTCCACTTTTTGAAATGGGGAGGGGCTTAAAAGGAAACAAAAACAAAAATGATAGCAAGAGTGGGGAATGTTGTGCCTTACACCTATCACTTCTGTTGTTGAATGAAAACCTAAAAAATAAATTCATAACGGAGGTTAGAGGTGGAATTCAGCCAGTTCAGACCAGTTCGGGCAAACCAGTAGTGCCGACAATCAGTTGGGCTCCCCCATCTGCCCCTGCTCTATCCAGTCCTTTATTTCCTGCTTTGTAGCTCATCTCAATCACGTAGCATAGCTGATTTCTCCCCCCTCACTGTTCTACTTACCATTGCTGACCTGGAAGGTAAGCAGCTGAACTTCTAAATGATTTACAGTCTGCGCGCAAGCGCCTTAAGCACACAAAGTGCACACTCACCGAATTGCTTGTTAATCCAGCAGCATTCCACTACCAACAGAGATGGTAGATTCAGTTTGGAAAAACTTTCAAAACAAAGATAGATATATATTTTGAAGTATTTTTAACATCATTGAAAAGCCTTTTGTCACTATTTCCTAAACACAGATTGGACATCAAGCAGTGTGAAACCTACTTTGATTCATCATGCAAATATTTTAAGTATTTTGGATATATCAATATACTTTTATATTTTTGTTCCAAACTAAAACAAGTTGGTATAAGAAAAAGAATATTTCACCACTTTTGGAAGAACAGAATTGTTACCCACATTACTGCCTTACACAAAGTTGCAGTATGCTGTCATCATAGAAGCTTTTCAGCTCAAGGACTTAGGCAGACATATTTCGTATTATCTGCCCCAAGGTTTGTAGCTGCAGACACAAGAGGGTATTACAATCTCTTTTCTCCATAAGCATTATTAGCTATTTGAATTTGACTACATTTGTTCGTAACACCCAGTCAGAGAAATAGCAGATGTGAATGACTGCATTCTGTGCAAACTATCACACACAACTTGGCAACTTGCCTTGACTTGTAAACTCAGCACAATTCAATTTCTTAAACAGACTTCTCTAAAGGTGATAAAGAAAATTTAATTTGCTGTTGTTATTGCATCTGCAAAATGTCTCACAAGTGAAACTGTTCTGGACTGTGAATGTACAAAGGGAGATTGAAACATCAACATGTGACTGAAGGAAAATAGTAGTAAATGGCTTTCAGATTGTAGTAAAACATAATCTTCACTCAAAGAACCATCTCTCCTCTTGCAGATGAATTTCTAAAAATTATTATTTCACATCCAGCAGCTCCATTTGGAGAAAATTAGAGATATGAAAGTTTCTGTATGTGTATGAGTGTGTAAATTAGAAAATTGTCTAATATAAATTTTAAGGTGAATATGAAGTTTCTTGTTCAAGATAAACTTCTTTACTGAAGATGGTAAATGAATTTCGAAAAAAATAATCTCAGACCTGTTCCACATATTTGTTTCTGTTGGACAGATGGAGGCATATTGTTACATACTTAGTTCATCTTTAATATTGTTGACAACAATATTGGATATTGGATATTGTTGACAAAGATCCTAGTGCATCTGCCTAAAACCACATCATGACATAAGAACAGCCCTTCTAGATCAGACTAAGGGCCAACCAGATGTTACTGGGGCAGTTGTAAATAGAAGCTTTTTCTTTTTCACATTATCTTGTTTTGCAAATTTTAGGTATGTACTTGTTTGTTTAATACTATTAATAATTTGCCCCATTCTGAATAGATTGGAGGAGTACAACGTTATAAGCAAAATTAATGTCATTTTTATAAAACCACTGATAAACAATCAAAAGCTTAATAAGTGCCCATTGATCAAATGGCAAAACATCCATTGGAACTGTTGGAAGAAATATCCTTCTGGGTTCAGTTCCAAGTGGGGAAAAAGACACTGGATTCATGGAAGTTGCTTGGAAATAAGGTTTATTGATGAACAGGATCACATGCTTGGAGATCCTGGGTGAAAAAAAGGGAAGAGATGCTGAGAGTCCCTGGGTTTTATACCCTCTCTTGCTTTGAACTTCCTGGGGCACAGGAAGAGTATCCTGACTGGTTGCTGTCAGAGGTCATGGCCAGCTTTGTAGGTTGTCTGTATGCTAAGTTTGGATGAATCTTGTTGCATGATGCAAAAAGGGCAATTAAGTGGCTCTGCCTGAAGGAGGTAGATCTTTGTTATGTAAAATGGACTGGCCCAGGCCTTAATGGCCCATTAACAAAGGTGTGTGTGTGTGTGGGGGGGTTGAGCTTCTGCCCTCCCTTTTAGGGGAAATATTCTGCCCTTTTTAATACTGTATTTCCTAAAATATTCCATTTTCTAGGAGAGGGGTGGGTTTTAACTTCCTACAGAACAACATTGCTTTGGCTAGTTTATGAAATACCAATATTGATATGTCATCTTTATCTTGGGAAGAAGGTATCCAATAGAATTGAAAAGACTCATCATCTGGATCCTCCCTCCATATGCCTCTCAAGGAGGGGGAACTTTAATAGACCCTCTCTTAATGATTAGGTTCCTGCTTCTGGCAAGGTTTGCCTGATATATCCTGTTGTTGCACTGTAGGAATTTAGCACCCACCCCCCTCCTAGAAGAATGAAATATTTTAAAAAAATATTTTAAAAGGCAGAATATATTTCCCTGGATGAGAAATGGAGAAACATGTTTTAAAGACAAAGCAGCTTCCTGACTCCCCCACCTTTGTCAATGGGTCAAAGGTAAAAACTCATTCTCCCCACCTTTGTCAATGGGCAATTAAGGCTTCAGCCAAGCTCACTTAATCCCCCCACCTTTGTCAATGGACCATCATTTGCAACACAATAGGACTCACCTTGCAACAGAAACTCACCACATGGCAAGGCTCAAGCAAGCTTGAGAGACAACCTACAACATTAGCTAAGACCCCTAGATCACCTGGGAGTTTGACAACCAATCAGGATACTCTTCCTGTGCCCCAGAAAGTTCAAAGCTCAGAAAAAGCATAAAACCAGGGAGCGCACAGGATCTCATCCCTCCTTTTCTGTTCAGGAACTCAAGCCATGTGATCCTGACCACCATTAAACCATCTTTCCAAGCAGCCTCCATGTTTCCACTGTCTTTGTCCCCACTTGGAACTGAACCCAGATGGATATTTTTTCCAATAGCACCATAAAGGGTTTTAACAGCACTAACCAGCGGTTTGAAGTGGGCCAGACAGTCTCCTGGCAAATAATACAGTGGAGTAGATATTATTATTTTTTTATTCAAAAAGTTTTACAGAAAATTCCCCCCCTCTTTCCCCCCCTCCCCTCCCCCCTCCCTTCACAACCCACCCCCCCGACTTCCTGGAATGAGCACAAGGTATAGTTAAAAATAAAACAAACATATGCTAAAAAATTTCGTCCCAACTTAATTATACCCTACAATCATCAATTCCTAACTTCCCCAAAACAATCAAAATAATACATCATAATCATTCAAAAACAGTCTGATAACTCTTAGTCTGATATCTACTTTGAATATAGTCAATCCATTTTTTCCATTCCTTTAAGTATCTTTCTTGCGTATTGTCTTTCAAAAAGGCTGATATCTTCGCCATCTCAGCCAAATTGGCAACTTTCAATATCCATTCTTCTATTGTGGGTACTTCTTTTTTCTTCCAGTATTGCCCTATTAGTAATCTTGCTGCTGTTATTAGATTTAAAATCAATTTAGTCTCAATTACTGTACAGTCCGTAATAATTCCCAACAGAAAAAATTGCGGCAGGAACTTTATCTTCTTTTTCAAAACATTTTGTAAAATCCACCAAACCTTTATCCAAAAGGCCTTTATATCCTTACAAGTCCACCAAATGTGAAAATATGTAGCGTCATCACAATTACATCTCCAACATTTTGCTTGCATATCTGGATACATACACGATAATTTCTTAGGATCTAAATGCCATCTATAAAACATTTTATAAAAGTTTTCCCTCAGATTCTCTGCCTGCGTGAATTTAACATTTCTAACCCAAATTTTTTCCCAAGTTTCCAATAATATTGGCTCCTGAAAATTTTGTGCCCACTTTATCATACAGTCCTTTACCAAGTCCCTTTCAGAATCTATTTCAAGTAACACATTATACAATCTCTTTATATGCTCCTGAGACTGATTTCTAATTTGCTTTACCAAATTTCCCTCGTTCTGCTCTATACCAATTTTCTGATCTTCCTTCCATCTAGCACGTAGTTGCTCATATTGAAACCAAGTATAATTTTTCCCTTCTTCTTTTAGTACGTGCAGAGATTTTAATTGCAAATTACCTCTTTCAGTATACAAAAGATCTTTATATGTAATCATTTCCTGATTCTGTTCTATATTTATATTCTCTATTGTATGTCTAGGACTTGCCCATATAGGAACCTTATAATTTAGTTTATAAGAGTATTTTTTCCAAACACGCAGAAGAGCAGTCCTTAACACATGATTTTTAAAGGCCTTATCCACTTTTTTGTCATAAATTAAATATGCATGCCATCCATATAGCAAGTCATAACCTTCTATATTCAAAATTCTTTCCTCCGTTAAATTAAACCAATCACTTATTGCAGAGAGCAGCTGCTTCATAGTATAATTTAAAATTGGGCATTTTTAAACCTCCCCTTTCCCGAGAATCTTGAATTATTTTCATTTTAACCCTAGCTTTTTTACCTTCCCATATAAATTTGTTAATTCCCTTCTGCCATTCCTCAAGATTCTTATCTTTCTTAATTATTGGTATCATCTGAAAGAGGAATAAAAATCTAGGTAAAACATTCATTTTAATAGCAGCTATTCTCCCAGCAAAGATAATTGCAATTTTTCCAAACAATCAACTCCTTCTGAACTTTTGCCATAAAACCTCATAGTTATTCTTATACAATTTCACATTTGACGATGTAATATAAACCCTAAGTATTTAACCTTCTTTACAATTTCAAATCCTGTTATTTCCTCTAGTTTTTCTTTCTGTTGTCTGGCCATATTTTTATTATCACTTTTGTCTTTTCTGATTTACTTTAAACCCTGAAACCTTCCCATATTGATCAATTATTTCCAACAATGATTTACTAGAATTTATAGGGTTTGTTAAAGTAATCACCAGGTCATCTGCAAAAGCTCTCAGCTTATATTCATGGTGTCTAACTTTAATTCCTCTACCTCCTTTACTTCGTATTTTATCCAATAATGGTTCTAGAGTTAAAATAAACAATAATGGTGATAAAGGACATCCCTGTCTTGTTCCTTTCGCAATCTTAAAAGGTTCTGTTAAGCTACCATTGATTATAATCTGTGCTGTTTGCTCTCCCTAAATTGCCCTAATTATTCTTAAAACCATCTCCAAATTGCATCTTTTCTATTAATTTAAATAAAAATCCCAATGCAATCGATCAAAAGCTTTCTCTGCATCGATGAAAATAAATGCTGCTGGAATAAAAATTTTCTTTTCTAAATACTCCAGTAAATTAACAATCTGCCTAACATTATTCCTCATCTGTCTCCCTTTTATAAATCCAGATTGATCATTATGAATTCTTCGCTGCAAAATCAACATTAATCTATTAGCTATTATTTTAACAAAAATCTTATAATCATTATTTAAAAGTGAGATTGGCCTATAGTTCCCAGGTTTAGAACAATCCTGTTCCTCTTTTGGTATCAATGAAATAAAAGAGGTTCTCCATGAGGGGGGAATTCCCCCTCCTAATTGTATCTGATTAAATAATTCCTTAAGTGGACCTAACATCTCATCCTGTAAATTCCTATAATAACTAACTGTAAGCCCATCCGTACCAGGAGTTTTCCCCATTTTTAATTGTTTAATTACCAAAATAATTTCTTCAGAGGTTATAGGCCGATTCAATTCATCCGTTTGTTCTAAAGTTAAATTTTTAACCTTATATTCCTTCAAATAATTATCAATATCCCTGTTCAATATATTATCTTTAAGATATAAATTTGTATAATATTCTAAAAAAGCTTTTTTAATTTTATCCTGTTGATATCTCTCTTTACCTTTATATTCTATTTTTTCTATAGTACGTTGTTTTTGTCTTTTCCTTAAGGTGTATGCTAACCACCTACCAGGTCTATTTGCATTACAAAAAGTATTATGTTTGGCATATTGTATATTTGTTGCCACCTGATCAGCCATTATCATATTAAATTGATTCTGTAATAACTTTATTGCATCTTTAAGTTTTTGATCATGCGGGTTATGTATTAATAATTGTTGTTTCTTATAAATTTCCTCTTCTAAATACCTACGCTGTCTTTGTTGCTTATTTCTCTGTCTATTATTAATATATATTAATACACCTCTCATAAAAGCTTTACTGGTGTCCCAAACCATTTCTATTGTTGTTTCATTATTCAAATTATAATCAAAAATTTCTTTCATCTGCTTTTTACATTGATTTACATTATCCTGATATCTAAACAAATTTTCATTTAATCTCCAAGTTCTTCTAGCTTCTTTTCCATATTGCAATTCCATCCAAACAGGACTATGATCAGACAAACATCTTGGAAATATCTTAGTTTTCTTCACCCTAAAAAGCAAATCATTAGAAATTAAAATAAAATCAATACGTGAGAAGGATTGATGCCTATCAGAGAAAAAAGTATAGTCTCTTTCCTCCAAATTCCGCAGTCTCCATACATCTCTCAACTCAAAATCTTCTATCATGTCAAAAAAGGATTTAGGCAGCTTTGCATGTGCAGGTATCTTCTTAGAAAAAATTCTCTTGTCCTTTCGTGTATCTATTACTCCATTCCAATCTCCCAATATAATACACGATTTATAATCCCATAGAATCAACTTATCATACAACATTCTATAAAATTTTTCTTGTTGCTGATTGGGTGCATATATACCAAACAGAAGGGTCTTTTTTGTTTCTATTGTAAGTTCAATAGCAATATATCTTCCGTGAATATCTACCTCTATTAACTTGGCTGGTATATCTTTTCTCAAATAAACCACTATGCCATGTTTTTTGTCCAAAGCTGAGGCAACAAAATGTTTACCTAACTTTGAGTTTATTAAGTACTTTTGATCTGATAGTTTAATATGCGTTTCTTGTAAGCAAATCACATCATTTCTAAATTGTTTCAAATAATGAAATATTTTTCTTCTCTTCTGAGCTGAATTCAAACTATTGACATTCCAGGTCAAGATTTTATTTGCCATTACTGGCCTGCTGAAGCTTTTGAGCAATCAGCTGAAGATCGTCCTCCCGTATCTTCGGCCGTGCTCCTCCCACCGCTTCTGTAGCAGAATCCTGAACTTTACTTTGAGTTTTTTGCTCTTTTTCTTTACGCTTAAGGGCTCCCCTCGTCAGTCTTTGTTCTTGTGGTTGTTCCTCAGATGGTAACATCACTGGAATCACCTCAGCTTCCACACCCATTTGAGTCTCTAGAATTCTTTTTTCTATTATTTCTACTTCAAGTTTCAGCATGGTAGAAAGAAAATCTTTGGCCTTAAGCACTGTATCAATACGATATCTCCTTTCTTGATAATACACTTTCAAACCAACTGGAACCTCCCATCTAAATTGAATCTGGTATTTCTTAAGTTCTTGTGTAAAAAATGTAAAGTCTCTTTCAAAACCTTCAGCTCCTGTTCTCCTATTTTCAAGTTTTTCTGAAATGCAACTTGCAAAATTTGATTTCTCACTGTTCTTTTCAAAAAATAAACCACAATGTCTCTAGGAAGTTTCTTCTGCCTAGCAATCCAGGAATTAACTCTATAAATTTTGTCAATTTGATAAGCAACCTCTTGTGGATCAAGTTCAATAAGTTCAGCCAGAGATTCTGATAATTTTTTTTTAAAATCTCCCCCTTTCTCCTCATTCAAGCCCCTAATTCTCAGAGCTCCTTCCATCATTCTATACTGCATCACCACCACTTGATCTTCATTTTTGTCCAATTTGATTTGCATTCCCCCCATTCTATTTTCTATTTGCTGATTTGACTGAGCAATTTCTTGCACCTCCTCCTCCACCACCTCCAGTCTTTTTGCCAAACCTTGGAAAGCCATCAAAATATCTTCTCTTATTTTTTTATTATTCTCTTTTATTTCTTCTCTTATTTTCTCATTATTATCCATCATCTCCTTAAACCTTTCTTCAAACACTTTCCCTTGCTCTTTAATCAAATCTTCTAAAGCTGGTTCAGAACCCCTTCTACCCCCAGTCTTAGGTGGTTTAGTAGCCATTTCAGTTTTTAAAATTCACAAAATATAAGTCTAGAAACTTCTCTTTTCCCCTTTAAGTATAGGAGAGCTCACTTCATTAAAATCCACACATAACGTTTCTTAGCTTCTTAGTTACACAGCCTGTTTACAATTCCATTCTTCACTTTCACTTCCTTTCAGGCGCCATCTTAAACAGTCAGTTAAAACAAAGAAAAAAAAGTTTCTCTTTTTAAAAGGGTAGAAGTCAGGAAATCAAAAATACTTGCAATCCAGTAGTTGTTCACTCGTGCTTATTCCGTCTGCTTATAGAAATCCATAAAGATAAGACAATTAGCAGAGGTGGACACTTTCTTCTTTTCCTGCTTTTGCAGGAGCGCACTGAAGGTCGGAGCTTGGCAGGGTTATTTATGGGACTCGACCCTCAGGGCTCTGCTTAATAAAAAACAAAGCCCCTGGGGAGGTCTACCACTCCCCCGCAGCTCTTATCTCACCCTTTCATCCAGGGAGAGAGATTAAAGCCGGCTTTTTCCTGGCTTTTACGATGTTCAGTACGGAGCCCCTTAATTAGGAACTCAGCGAAGAAGGTGGCGCCACCAGAAGTCTAGAGTAGATATTATTTTGGACTTATAAGGCTATCTTATCAGAAGCCTTGCTAACACATCTTGTATCCTACCTCCATTTAGGGATTATTACAATAGTTTAACTGGGTAATACTCAAGACATTAGTTTTCATTACTACAGCATCAAGTTGGATCATAACTAATGCATCAGCTGGGCCAAAACTCTCCAGGTAGCTTCTATGCTTGTTGATTAAGTAGGAGCCAACACTAGAGAAACCCAAAATGAGAAATTGATTCCTTGGTTCAGGGACAAAAATATCAGAACTTATATAGCCATGGTCTATCTTGATAGGATTGAGTAGCTCCTTCTGCCTCAATTAGACCCACTATCAGCCTTGCAAGATAATTCAAACAATAAGCACGACCAGATAAACTAATTCTACTTTCTTGTTATATTAACAGACTCTTGGAAACTAGGGTAGGTCCCTTCTGGGCTGTTTGCATCATCCACATTTCTTCATCCCACACCATTATCCTAAATTGATTAGACCATTTTATTTTATTTGGCCATTTCCTTGGCTACATCTCTTCTCCCTGTCTCCCAAGGTCATTCACACATCCTGTTATACCCACACACCAATTTAGGACTTTAGAGCATTTCTGGCTCAAGTCAAAGTGGCAATGTGTAACCAGTTGTCATTACTAGCATTCTGACAATAGATTCCTGTCCTCTGACAGTCATTCTTTTCAGTGGCACCACTGATAGCTCACCTCTTACTCTCAATTCCCTTGCATTCCATCTGAATTCATCATTCAATTTCTTTATTTACCCTTTAGAATAATCTCTCTGGAACTCATGAGGTACTTATTATTACATCTTTTAGCCACATTCTGGACCAGTTTCACCACCAAGACTTTCAATGTTTAGTTAGCAATTTTAGATTTGCCTTATTGTTCCTTCTCTCCACCTTTATACATTATTTCTTCCATTTATATCCTGCTGCAATCTTTTGACTCTTGGCAGCTCACATAACATAAGGAAAATATTAAAACATCCATGAGACCTTTTAAAATTGCAATGCAGTCGCTAAATCATAAAATCAAACAATGCCTAACGGTAACAAACATGAATATAAAAGATAAATATAAAAGATGGACTAGTACTGAACAGCACTGGGAACTTTCTTTGAAAAAGCTCAGTTTTAGAATTGAAAGTTATTAAGGAGAAGGCCAGACTGATCTCTTCCAGGAGAGCCAGGAAGTTGACTTGAATGCTAAGCCATAATTGTATTTTCAATTTAAAAACCAAAATTTTAAACTGAAACTGCAACCAGTGTGGAGCTCACAGTGTTCTGTTACATATATCCAACAATGGGTGTCAGTTAACACATGGGTCACTGCATTCTACACCAATTGTAGTTTCTGAATTGAAGGTAGCCCTACATAAAGCCCAGGAGTTGAGAATTACTGTAAGTGTGATCAGGTGCTCTTGCAATTGGCACACTCTCCAAAGCTGGATAAAGCCCCCTCTAACTGTCCTTATCACTTGCTGCTTGAGCAGACACCATGAGTCCAGAAGGACCCCCAATTCAAAGGACCTGTGCCTGCCCACCCAACATTAACACTATTAACTATTAACTCTGTTAACACTGAGGTTAATAGAGAACCTGGATGAACCAACAGAAACTCCTTCTTGCTGGAATGTAGCTTCAATCTCTTTCTTTGTTGTTTATTAAAATTTATTAGCCACTCAACGTCAGTGAACTCTCTCTTCCATTCAGACCTTTTATCCTCCAGGTATTGGGATAAGATGTCCACAGTATCCCCCAGACAGCAAAATGGCAATATGTAATTGGATATCGTCCATAAATCAGGGTCTACCAAGCTGACCTTTTATCTCCCACTGCAGCAAACCAAAATCAAGATATCCTGTTTATAACGCTGGGTTTTTTAACACTATTCCTCCATCTTCTTTTCCTTCTTGTATTAATGTATAAGATATATGTATAGAAATATAACATGGCTGGCCTAGGATTTCAAGTAATTTTTCTTAGCGGGTCAACAGTTGCAGACCTAAAAATTACTATAATCCTTTTGGTCAATGCCCAGGTGTTAAAGCAACAACTTCATAGCTGTGCTTGCAAATGTTAAAATTTCTTGTTTGCAATGTTAAATGCTCTCATTCAGCAGATCTCATGCCTTCTTTTCACCAAACCGTTTCAAGCAAATTATCTTTTTGCTTCCTGCTAAACAGAATAATTTGCTTCCTGCACTCATGGCAGATGGCATGGTAAAAACACAATTTCTTGAAT
Source organism: Ahaetulla prasina (assembly GCF_028640845.1). Classification (NCBI taxonomy): domain Eukaryota; kingdom Metazoa; phylum Chordata; class Lepidosauria; order Squamata; family Colubridae; genus Ahaetulla; species Ahaetulla prasina. The sequence goes on along the minus strand of NC_080545.1, from coordinate 78,333,140 downwards.
ATAAGAGACCATTACCGCTTTCTCCACATGAAAGAAGCAAGTGGAAAGGGGAGAAAATAATTTCAAATGATGCTTGTCCACAGTAGAGGCAGATTGTCAGGTCATTCAAGCCCAGATCATTCTCCTTTCAAGCTTCCTTCAAGCTTTGACACCATAGAATATGTACACCTATTTCCTTATCATCTGAGGTTTGCTTGGCCATATTCTGCCATTTTCAATGGCTTAGGACCAGTTCACATGTAACAGTTGCCTTTTGGTTTCTTTATAAATATATTGTAGATCTAGATATGTATAAGCATTAGGTGATAAATTTGTAGGCAATGTAAATATTGTAAACAGGTAAGGGAAAGGTTTTGAAGGTTTCCCAATTCCTTCCTTCCTTCCTTCCTTCCTTCCTTCCTTCCTTCCTTCCTTCCTTCCTTCCTTCCTTCCTTCATCAATTAATCTATCAATCTATCAATCAAATTGATATAGCCACCCATCTAAGAAAACAAGTGGCTCTGGACAGTGTGCAACAAAGTTAAAAATAATTACACACAACTATTAATATTAAAAACATTAAAACTATAAAAATGCAGCTAAAAATAAATAAGTACAGCTACAAATAAATAATAAATATATAAAAATGCAGCAAATCAATCAGTCAGTCAAACAAATAAACAAATAAGATGTCAGTAATAACTTGCTGATACCCCAGTTCCCAGGGGTCCCCAGGCCTGATGGCACAACCAGGGGTGAAATCCAGCCGGGTCTATCTGGCTCAGGTGAACTGGTAGCGGCAGCTGCGGGAGGCTTCGCCCACCAGCACAGACATCATGATATTGCTTTTTTGTGACATTTTAAGCCTCTGCACATGGGCAGACACTGGCGTGCGCAAGCAGAGCAAGTGCATGTGCGGTGCACGCACATTGACGAACCGGTAGGGAAGGTAAGTAAATTTCACTCCTAGGCACAACCAAGTCTTGAGGAACCTTTGGAAAATCAGGAGTAATGCTGCCAACCTAACCTCAGGGTGGAGGATAGGCCACAGTGCAGGCACCACAGCCAAGAAGGCCCTCCGCCTAGGATTCACCAACTGTAGCTCTCCAATCTCACCTAGATCTGGTAGGATGAGAAGAGGTAATTGGGGAGAAGAGTTCCCTCAAATAACCCGGTCTCATGCCATGTAGCGCTTTAAAGGTCAAAACCAGCACCTAGAATTGGACCTGGAAAATGTCTGGCAAATAATGCAGCTCATGAACCAGAGGTATAATATGTAATCTACAACGAACACAAATAACTGCCTGAACAGCTGCATTTTCCAGATACTCATCAACAGCAGCCCCATGCAGAACACACTGCAATAGTCCAACCAGGATTATTTTTATTTTTTTACTTCTATTCCCTTTTTTTCTCCCCTTTGTCTGCATTGCTCTATTGCATAGGACAGTGATGGTTAACCTTTTTGGTGCCAAGTGCCTAAAGTGCGGGTGCGCGAATTCATGTGCGCATGCCCCAATCCCCAAAATGCGATGCGAGCGCCATAGTTCGCCATCACGGGTATAGGACTAGACAACTCCATCTTATTTATACGTCAAAAATGTTTCCTATATTTTGATTCGTTCCTGATAAAATGATATCTGAGTATTGACGCTGTTAAAAAAAAAGTGATGTAGTTGAAATACCAAGATTCTGTCCATTGTGTTGCAGGTAGGAATGCTTGTCATTCACATATGGCAGGCATTATGTGATAATACAATTATTAAATAGCAGCTATTACTGAATCCGTTGTAGCTTTAAACAGTTAAGTCTGCCATTTTAAATAATAAATAACATCAAAAGATATATATGCATTTGAATAAGAAAGTGTTCAATTTCTGCTATAATCAATGGCTCTGCTGAAATGGTTTTTGCTTTAACAGTTTTTGAATCTTAATAAATTTTCCAGAAAAAAAGTAAAAAAAAGGTGCTATCTTATCAGCCATCAATCATACAGTTCTTTTATTTAATAATATTTATGAAATATTTATTTATTGAATGAGTATGATGCCTGTTTCAACTAATTGACCTATGGCAGTTTACAAGAAAAACAAAAAATATCGTCAGTAAGGATATTTTGATAGCTACACTCAATCAAATTACAGTATTAAAGCATTTATAGTGGATTAAAAAAAATAAAGTATTTAAAAAATTTAAGAAATCAAACTATGATAACCAACCTGGTATCCATATATAAAGAACAAAACAGTTGCTTCTGGGTCAGATCACTCTGGAGTAAAAGTGTATTATATTCTGAGACCAAACGTGGCAGTTCAAGCTTTGCAATTGAAATAGCTGCAGAGTCTACTAGTGATCTGAGGCCCCTGATTATCTTTGCTGAGGACAAACTGAGATTATTCAATGTCTCCTTGCATTTTCATTTGAGGTCAAATATGTTTTGATCAGACTCTGCTTGGTATAAAAGGATTCCACTGACTTAAGAGTTTACTGAAGCAACTGCTATTGTTTTCACAGTATTATTTGATCTTATTCTGATTCTGCTTGCTGCCACTCTATTTGTGACTCCCTAACACATATCAAAGTTGGGAAAGGAGTCTGGCAAGGCTGTATACTGTCACCCTGCCTTTTAACTTATATGCAGAGCACATCATGAGAAAGAATAGAATAGAATAGAATAGAATAGAATAGAATTTTTATTGGCCAAGTGTGATTGGACACACAAGGAATTTGTCTTGGTGCATATGCTCTCACATAAGAAAAGATACCTTCATCAAGGTACAACATTTACAACACAATTGATGGTCAATATATCAATATAAATGATAAGGATTGCCAGAAACAAGTTATAGTCATACAGTCATAAGTGGAAAGAGATTGGTGATGGGAACTATGAGACGATTAATAGTAGTGCAGATTCAGTAAATACTTTGACAGTGTTGATGGAATTATTTGTTTAGCAGAGTGATGGCCTTCGGGAAAAAAGGCGGGGCTAGATGAATCAAAAGTGGGAATTAAGATTGCAGGGAGAAATATCAACAATCTCAGATATGCAGATGATACCACTCTAATGGCAGAAAGTGAAGAGGAACTAAAGAGCCTCTTGATGCAGGTGAAGAAGGAGAGTGCAAAAGTTGGCCTGAAACTCAACATTAAGAAAACTAAGATCAGGGCATCCAGTCCTTTCAATTGCTGGCAAATAGATGGGGAAGAAATGGAGGTAATGACAGATTTTGTTTTCCTGGGCTCCATGATCACTGCAGATGGGGACTACAGCCAATAAATTAAATGATGCTTGCTCCTGGGGAGGAAAGCTATGGCAAATCTAGACAGGAGATCCTGCCCACAAAAGTGCATATAGTCAAGGCTATGGTTTTTTCCAGTTGCAATGTATGGCTATGAAAGTTGGACCATAAGAAAGGCTGAGCGCCAAAGAATTGAGGCCTTTGAACTATGGTGCTGGAGAAGACTCCTGCGAGTCCCTTGGACTCCAAAGGTGATCAAACCTGTCAGTCCTAGAGGAGATCAACCCTGACTGCTCTTTAGAAGGCCAGTTCCTGAAGATGAAACTCAAATACTTTGGCCACCTAATGAGAATGAAGGACTCACTGGAGAAGAACCTAATGCTGGGAAAGATTGTGGGCAAAAGAAGAAGGGGACAACAGAGAACGAGGTGACTGGATGGAGTCACTGAAGCAGTAGGCGTGAAATTATATGGACTCTGGGGTAGTCCATCTAATCCAGGCCAGGAAGGCCTAAAGGAACCTTGTCCAGGGGTCGCGATGGGTCGGACATGACTTTGCAACTAACAACAACAACAACAAACACATATCTTCCATTGATCATCCAGGTAAAGTTGTTCTAGACTCTTCCCAGACTTATAGCAATACTTTTCATGCTATTTGAACCCAACTGTCATAGAGTTCAGTGCTGAAGAATATTCATTGAACGTAGAAGTTTCCTGGCTCAAGTTCTGAACGTTTTAGTTAAAAACATAGAGGAGCCACCAAAAAAAAAAGTAACACAAAATGTGTTTAAGGAGACCTTGAACATCTGCATTGTTCAGTCTACTTGCTACAGTAGTCTAATAAGCATACTTTCTTAATATGAATTCCTCACAATGGTTTTGGAAGGCAATCCTCTGAAAGAGGCATTATAAGCAATGCAGCTTCTTACCATGAGAGTAAATGCAAAGTAAAACAAAGCAAGGAACAATGAGCCCAAAGCTGTTTTGTTTAATAACGTGCCAGAGCTTATTAGGAAGGGGTTACAAGCTGCTTTCCAGCACACTTGTTCTGGAAGAGATAAGCCGACTAGTGGGAAATCAATCACTATGAATTTTGATAGCAGAGCCTGCTGAAGTAATTACTTCAAACATCAATAATTCTGTTCACCTGCTAGTGAAATTTTCAGTCCTGCTGAAGGTTAAATGAATGCCATGGGGCTCTTATGTATTTATTTCCCCATGTTTTGTTTTCCCTTTCTACTTTTTTTTTCTTGAAATCCACCCAAAAACTCTAATGAAATTTCACTGTCACAACATATCTCTTTCTTTCTCAAGTTGTCACATACAGTAGCAATAGCAATACCACGTAGACTTATAAACTGCTTCATAATGTTTTACAGCCTTCTTTAAGTGGTTTACAGAGTCAGCATATTACCTCCAACAATCTGGGTCCTCATTTTACCGATGTCGGAAGGATGGAAGGCTGAGTCAATCTCAATTTTATTGAGGGCAGCATCAGGGCTGTGGTTGATCTTGGGGGGCAGTGGGTGTGGCCAACTGGGTGGGTGTGGCCAGCTTGATGCCACTTCCCAAACTGCTGGCATGTTTCCTCTTTCCACTGGGTATACCAGGCCAAAGCCATGCTGGCCTGCTGTTTCCTCTTCGTATTGGGTAGACTGGGCCAAAGTGACATAGGCCGGCCCCTTACATTTTCTAGGATGGCCCCGTGGGCCAGATCAGATCCAGTCTGCAGGCCTTGAGTTTAACACCCCAGATCTATCATTATACAGTGGTACCTCAGTATTCATTTTTAATTGATTCCGGGAGGTGAGATTAGTACCAAAAATGATGAGTACCAAAGATATTTTTCTCATTAGGAATTATATAGTGAGTTACAAGACAGCCAGCACCAACAAGTTCTAACTTGTGCATTGAGTACCAAATGAATGATGTGTATGGGGACAAGATTTTCATGTCAAGATGCGTTGAGTACCAAATTTGATGAGTTACATCAAATTGAGTACAACTGAGTACCAAGGTACCACTGTACTTTGTTTCTATATTACTCAATCTTGATTGAATTCAAGGCACTGAGAGAGAAGCAGACAAAGACTAATACTTTCACAAACCAGAATTGATTTTCACTGTGAAATATCCCTCAGGAGTATGAATTTAGCAGTTCATACAAACTGTAATATTAATGTGCAAAACATTGTGCCAAAATGACACAATGCTCCTTAAATGGGTGATCTATTTTAATAATTATTTTCTTCTAAAAACGAATTTCTGTTAATTTGTTAATTTTTGACAATTTTTTGTTAATTCAGTTTTAAATACATGCAATTAATATAACATGCAGTTGAGTTTTAATGGTAAATCCACCACATTTATGGGCAAAAACCTTCCTTGTCAGCTGTACATTTTTTATATTACATTAAAGAACAGCATCTGTAAATAGCTAAATAGGACATAAACCATATTAGGTTCCATTGTGACAGTAATATCTCAATCTGTGATAGAATAGAATACAATAGAATTTTTTATTGGCCAAGTGTGATTGGACACACAAGGAATTTGTCTTGGTGCATATGCTCTCAGTGTACGTAAAAGAAAAGATACGTTCATCAAGGTACAACATTTACAACACAATTGATGATCAATATATCAATATAAATCATAAGGATTGCCAGCAACAAAGTTACAGTCATACAGTCATAAGTGGAAAGAGATTGGTGATGGGAACTATGAGAGGTTTAATAGTAGTGCAGATTCAGTAAATAGTCTGACAGTGTTGAGGGAATTATTTGTTTAGCAGAGTGATGGCCTTCGGGAAAAAACTGTTCTTGTGTCTAGTTGTTCTGGTGTGCAGTGCTCTATAGCATCGTTTTGAGGGTAGGAGTTGAAACAGTTTATGTCCTGGATGTGAGGGTTCTGTAAATATTTTCACAGCCCTCTTCTTGATTCGTGCAGTATACAGGTCCTCAATGAAAGGCAGGTTGGTAGCAATTATTTTTTCTGCAGTTCTAATTATCCTCTGAAGTCTGTGTCTTTCTTGTTCGGTTGCAGAACCGAACCAGACAGTTATAGAAGTGCAAATGACAGACTCAATAATTCCTCTGTAGAACTGAATCAGCAGCTCCTTGGGCAGTTTGAGCTTACTGAGTTGGCGCAGAAAGAACATTCTTTGTTGTCCTTTTTTGATGATGTTTTTGATGTTAGCTGTCCATTTTAGATCTTGCGATATGATAGAACCTAGAAATTTAAAAGTTTCTACTGTTGATACTGTGTTGTCTAGTATTGTGAGAGGTGGAAGTATGGAAGGGTTTCTCCTAAAGTCTACCACCATTTCTACAATGCTAACTACCTTAAGGTTGTGTTGGCACTTTGCCATCAATGAAAACGTATGACAGTGGTTCTCAACCTGTGGTCCATGGACCACTGCGGGGCTGCCACGAAGGTTTGAAGAAATGTTATGATTTAAATATTAAGTCTTGGGGACCCATGGCTGTGGTCTGTGGCCACAAAAGGTATTTATAGGAGGTCCATAGTGAAGATAAGGTTGAGAACCATTGATGTATGACATTCTGCCAACAGGAACTGAAGCAACTAGTGGCATCATATTAGATACATGGCTGTATCAAACTTCCAGCTATTGGTCAGAATCCAGTTTTTGAGTCAAATTAAAGGAATTTATGCCCTGATTGAAGGAAGGAGTGGTTATGCTTCACTTTGATGCTATTATAACAGTGGCAATAATTAATCACTTGAAACACAGTAACAGTAACAGAGTTGGAAGGGACCTTGGAGGTCATCTAGTCCAGGGATCTCCAACCTTGGCAACTTTAAGACTTGTGGACTTCAACTCCCAGAATTCCTCAGCCAGCAAACTGGGGAATTCTGGGAGTTGAAGTCCACAAGTCTTAAAGTTGCCAAGGTTGGAGACCCCTGATCTAGTCCAACCCCTTATCATGTAGGAGACCTATACTAGGGATTAGAACCACCGAACTGCCGATCTTTCTGATCGACAAGCTCATTGTCTCAGCCACTGAGCCACCTAGTCAGGCTTGCTGGAGTTTAGAATTAAATTTGCTGGGGTTTAGAATTATTCTTTTTGAAGAATTAAGAGAAAATGGAATCAAAGGAAGTGATTTTTGTCAACAACTGTTTTTTTCCCTCCTATAAAAATTTCCTCCTGCATTCTTCCTTTTTCTTTCCCTGGGAGCAAATCTGGCAGCAAGATAGCAAGCATGATGGCAGGGTGCGGGGCTGAATACGTGGTTTTGGCAAAAGAGTCCCCCCCCCACAAAAAAAGAGAGGGGGGGCTATACTGGCAAATGTTCCTCAGCAATTCTGTCATCTCATTCTTGTTCATCGGCCATGTTTGCCTACTGCTGTGTTCTCTACATACATACACACACACAAAAAAAAACCAACCACATGAAAGCCAGTGACGATCTTCCTGTTGTCATGACAATAGAACCAGGATTGCTAATAACCAAATTGAATGCAAGGTCTGCTAGACCTCAGAACGATTAGGATGTCCCTTTTGGATCCACCATGGGTCTTGTTAGAAGCCACTGTGATGAAATACTATATCTAAGAAAAATAGAAAATATATAGATGAGCAGTTTACCAGTAATTCTCTTTTCAGATTCCCCTATTTGCATATTCATGTGAACAGATGTTCTTCTAGATATCTATTTAATAATTGTTTTCCTCTGGTTAAAGTTTTCTCAGTATAGTTATAGTTTTTCCCCCCTGAGTGTATGAAAAATAAAACTGCTAAAAAGAGGTAAGGAAAATAAGCAACTGATGGATACTACATTTTTATACAGTAGAACCAAGTTAAAAGAATCAGCTGGTGGAAGTCTATCCTTTGTGCTGATTTCATGGAAAGGGACAGAAATTGTGTAAAAAAGAAATATGCCAGGAATAAGAGAGCATAGAGTACCTGACAATCACAATAATGAATCACCTACAGAGATACTTTGGTATTGGTAAAGCAAAGAACTTTGGATTGTAATGTAAAACTGAGACATATGAATGTTTCTACAGAAGAATAATTCTCCTCTATTTTTAGCTTTAAAAGTAACCTTACAGTTGAATTCCACTCCTGACAATTTACAGGGACACAATTGTTCAGTTTCCTTGGTATCATAAGGAATTTATTTGTCATTGCCTTTTTCTAGATTTTTAAACAACTTTTTTGAGTCTTTAGCTTTAGACTAGAGAAATTGCCATTACAATTTCCAGTGAAGGCTTTTGGAAATGTGGGGAATAGTTACATAATACTTTGGAAAGGAAGGGAAGTTATTTACTGAAATGATAAAACGAGAGTGATAGTTTTCACACATGCACATATTTTTTACCAGAAGAATATGACATTATTATTCCCTATGACATCTCTGGTTTTGAAGTCAGTGAGTAGTACCAGAAGCAATAAAATTCTAGATGAATCATTGTCTTGCATTTTTGATAAAAAACACTCTTCATTTCATCCAGGAGCAAGTTGTACAAGAGGGAGAAGGATAGAGGCTTCTGTCCCTGAGGCGGGTGGGGAATGTTTTACTTTTGTCATTATTAACAGCTTTTTGCTTATCTCATTCTGAGCTATAAGTGTTATCTATCTCTTAAATTTATGTTAAGATTTTATTTCAGGACAAAGGGTCCTGTCTAAAATTCTAAGAAAACAAAAGATAAGTTCAAAGCATTCCTGTTCCTTTGTTTTAATCAGAAACACATATTCAAAGTGAGGAAGTTGGCAGCACATTTAAGAAATTTACCAGAGCAGCTTATTGGTAGGAAAAAAACAAACAAACTATAGGACTGCTCCTTGTTGTATCCAACACTACTCTAATCAAATCAGAAAAAGGTACTACTACTTAATCTATACAGGTTTGGTTATCAAGGCAGCCAGACATAAAGCAGTTTACCCTGCAGTGCTAACATTTTGGAACTTGATTGTTGTTGGAAGAAATATCCATCTGGGTTCAGTTCCAAGTGGGGACAAAGACACTGGAAACATGGAGGCTGCTTGGAAAGATGGTTTAATGGTGGTCAGGATCACATGGCTTGAGTTCCTGAACAGAAAAGGCTGAGATCCTGTGCGCTCCCTGGTTTTATGCTTTTTCTGAGCTTTGAACTTTCTGGGGCACAGGAAGAGTATCCTGATTGGTTGTCAGACTCCCAGGGGGTGGGAGTCTTAGCTAGCCTTGCTGGCTGATGTAATCTTCCCAGGTGCCATGTGGTGAGTTTCAGTTCTAGATGGGTTCTATTATGATGCAGATGATGGCCCATTAGCAAAGGTGGGGGGTGGCAGGAAGTTGCAGGGAGCTGCTTTGTCTTTAAAACATGTTTCTCCATTTCTCATCCAGGGAAATATATTCTGCCTTTTAAGTATTTTCTAAAATATTTCATTCTTCTAGGAGGGGGGTGGGTGCTAAATTCCTAAATTGTCTCTGGCCATTGTGGCTTATGCTTATACCAGAGTTGGAAGGAACCTTGAAAATCTGCCACTCCAACTTCCTGCCTAATCAGGAGGCCCTGTAACATTCCAATGAATGGCTGTCTAATTCAAGATACAGAACAGGGAATACCAGAGTCGGAAGGACTTTGGAAGTCTTCTAAGCTAACTCACTGCTCAAGCAGGAGACCCTATACCCGTGATGACAAACCCTTTGGCACGCATGCCACAGGTGGCATGCGGAGCCCTATCGGTGGGCACATGAGCCAGTTGATTTTCGAGCCTTCTGGGCCCACCAGAAGTAGGGAAACATGCTGTTTCCTGCCTCCAGAGGGTCTGGGGTGGGTGGGGAAGGCCTGTTTTTTGCTCTAGGGAGGCTCTGGAGCCTGGGGAGGCCTTTCCCACCCCCCTGGAGGCCCTCTGGATGCTGGAAACGGCCCATTTGCCAACTTCTGGTGGGAACGGAAGGGCCGTTTTTTGCTCTCCCCAGGCTCCTAGAGAGGCTCTGGAACCTGGGAAGAGCAAAAAACAGGTCTACCAAGCCCATCCCATGCCATCGCGTGGCAAAAGCGGGAGGAGCATGGGGGGAGCATGCATGCATGCATGAGGGTGGGGCGCATATAATTATGGGTGTGGGCACACGCACGCGGACACGATCCCCTGCGCTCCCCATGCTTTTGGCACACGATGGCAAATAGGTTAGCCATCACTGCCCTATACCATTCTGGACAAATGGCTGTCCAATCTTTTCTTAAAAACCTTCAATGTTGGAGCATCCACAACCTCTGAAGACAAGATGTTCCACTGATTAATTGTTCTCACTGTCAGGAAACTTCTCCTTAATTTTAGTTTGGATCTTTCTTTAATGATCTAACATCTGTTATTTCTTGTCCTGCCCTCAGGTGCTTTGGAGAATAGGTTGACCCCCTCTTCTTTGTGATAGACTCTCACAAATACTTGTTATCTTTGAGAACTTGTCTTCTGCCTTTTTCTGTTGATGTCTTCTGGCCTGTTTAAAAAACTTTATCTGAAAACAGATTGCCAGGAGGTCTTCTAGGTCATCTTAGAAACCTCCAGCATGGCTTTTAATAATTACTTTTAAAATGAATCCCTGCCTTGTCAGAGTTTCTTGCAAAAAACAAATCCAGAAGCACACACAGTTAACGGATTCAAGCAGAATAAGAAACTTCTTTATATACAAGAAAATATATATACAATACCAACAGTTGAGAACAGTTTCATTTCATCTCAGCTCAGCAGACAAATTCAGAAACACACTGGTTTCAGTTTCTCTTTCTCTGCACAGACTCAGAAAGCTGTAGACTAAGACACGCCCTGGCTCCAGGCTGTCTCAGCTCCCAATTGGCTGACTTAGTTGCTATGCCTATTCATTGGCTGACCTTGTTACCATGTCTTCCCAATCATGAATATTCTGACATGCCTTATAAGTTCTTCAGAAGCAACTGTTATGCTTTTCTTGTTTTAAGTAGCTAAATGTGATAGAGCTCTTCCACGTGATTCAGGGACCTAAGAAGAACTATGACTATTGAAAAGAATATTAGTGTTTGTTCTGTAAACACTTCTGTCCATGCCTGCAAACTGCTGATAGCATGTAGAAGGATTGCTGTTGGCCAGCTGATCTTTCAGCAATAGCAATGGTCCCTTGAGAAGAGCTTTCTTGACCTTACACTCTTAATCCTCAAATTTTCCCCTCCTTGTTTTTTTTCTTCCTGAAGTTTCAGGAGGAATGCTGAAGCCATTAAACAGCCTCAGATCCCTGGAGGACCTCCTGCTGTAGAATGCCACTGATGATGAGCAGATGGGTTTTTTGGCAAGATGTGAACTGACATGAAAACTAATATAGCCTAAGAGAGCTAAGCAAGAGAGAGAGGAGGATCTGAATTCAGGAAGCTGTGAATTTAGTGCAGGGGGGAAATTTCTTTTTCATTCCAGCTGGGTTATTGGCCTAAATTGGACTTAAAAACATTTGCACTTGCTTAATTTAAATGCATTGCGCATGAAAAGCACATTCTCTTACTATCCTCCGAGAGAGACTAGAGAATTTATATTGCTTTTATATTGCTTAGTATGAGAGAAGATGAAGTTCTCATGACATGAGCTTCCATACTATAAATCTGAACTAGTTTACCAGTCAGCTCATTTTCTCACTGAACCTGGTATCAAATTAAATTTATTATTGTGATTAAAAATCAGCATATCTGAATAACGAAGGGCAATTCCACAAGCTAGAGAATTGCATCAATTATATGATATGACAAACTTTTGAAAGAGCACAGGGTTTGTTTATAAAGAAACTGTCACTGAGACTCATTAGGGAAAATGAGGAATTTCTGGACAACGCAGAAGGATGTCTATAATATGAACATAGGAAGGAAGAGAATAGACCCCTCCCCCCAAAAAAACTTGAAGAGGCAGGAGAGCTACCAGCATATAATTTGGAGGGCCAACAGATTACCATTACAGTTGTACATTTTCAGATCTTCTCTATGGAGAACTCACTGACTTCAGAGGAAAGGTTTTGCTCACTGTTGCGGGAGCAGGATGGATAGAAGATTGGGCTTCCTCAGAGATGAGGAATCTGATGACTATCTAAAGAGGAAAGTGTGTAATGCTAATTCTGAGAGGAATGGAATCAGCAATTTGCAGAATTGCACATTTCAAGAGATGGGTATTGTTTCTCAGTTACAGCACTAAGGTGTGATGGAGAGGCAGGCCCAACTAATCAAACCTCTTGATCACTACCCTTTTCTTCTGTTTCTCAGTTAGACAAATAACACTACTAGAAAAAGTCTAAAAAAGAATACAGAAAGTCTATGAGGAGCTAGGCAGGAAAGCCAGAGAGTTTGGAACACAGTTGTTGGTTTTTTGTGCATACTTCCAATTGAAGGTCATGGTCCAAGGAAGGAACAGAGAATTCTGGAAGTGAATTCCTGACTCAACAGATGGCACTGTTTTGGATGCCTGAACTATGGCCTACAGTGTCTACAGAAAAGATTTTTGGTGAGAGAAGAGTTAACACCTCAGAAAACAGGCTCAAAGTTCCAAACATTGTTGAAAGACTTGAATATTTGGGAGGAGGAAGCTTAATGGCAAAAAATATAGGTTTCTGCACACTTAGGCAGGACAAACCAAATGTACAAGACAAATGCAATCTGGCTCAGTGGTATTTTTGTGAAGAAGAATCTGTGTGTCCTGGTAGACAACCATTAATGTTTGTTGCCAGTTAATGTTTGTCCACTAAAATATTGTGTATATGTTATCCATCTAATATAGATTGTAGCCCCATATGGCCAGGATAATATTTTTCTATATTGTAGTACAGTGCTGCTCAGAATAAACACAAACAATTAAAAACTGGTAAAATCTTTTTTTAGTAGTTCTGGTGAATGGTGCCATTCAGAAAACAAAACGATGAGTATTGTACCTCAACCAGTCTGAAGTATATATATAAGAATACACACACACACACACACACATACACACACACACACACACACACACACACACACATCCTTATCTATATAGATATATAGATGGATCTAAATCCTTCACATGATCACCTTGAAGTGATAAGGACCCTTAGTGATAAAAGAATTATGAATGAAAATCTGTAGTCATGTAAAAATTAACCAGTAGCTTTAACCCTTAACTATCCCATTTGTAATATGTTAAAAGGAAACATAAATTCTATAGTGATGAATGTAATAGATTCTGTATGACATAAAATGGATTTAATAGTTTGGATGTGTGTTCAGTGTTTATCTTTGTCTGCATACAAGTTATAAAAATAAAATCTGTACTTTATAATGTTGCTTTCCATATTTCTCTATATTTTAATAAATAATGACCATACTAGATTAATGAATGCCCATAAGGCAGCTCCTGTGTTCATACAATTGGAACAAAACTAAATATAACACCTTTCCCATTAAAAGCAGGATACAGTAAACCCCAATTATAACTCTGCATATAACTTACTTCAATATATGTCTTTGGGGAAGACAAAAGGGAAGATAATGGCATTAAAAACAATAAAGCAGACTATAAACAGTCACTAAAGAGCAAAGCACTATAAAGTGAGATGCAGTTCTTAAAACACGATTCAAAATGAAAATAAACCCCAGAGAGTGTCCCCTGAATATCACTGAAAAATAAGGCAATATGAAATGTCAAGTGTACAGAGAATACAATATTACAAATTATGGAAACAGAACTTGAGAGAGTCAGTCATGATATTGTTAACTGTAAGAGTTAACTTTAAAAAAACAAACCCTCACAAATATGCACACACAAAACACTCCTGCATCTAACTTTGGGGCAAAAGGTAATCAAGGCAAAGAATAAACATAAATCTGAAATGCAAATTTCCTTGACTTAAATTAGACAGGAGGAAATTACTTAGGTGTTATTTTGGTAAAGCAGGAGGCAGCTGAGGGGGAAGAAGAGCCAACCCAAAAAAAGAGTCTGTTCAAACCACCATTATAAGTTTTTATAATGATATAATTATAATTAATTATAATTCTGCTCCATCTTGTAAAGTTGTTCTACTTTATACAAAGCTATTTTCATCCACCAGCTTAGCCACAACACGTCAGCCAAAAATCTTTGTTAAATAAGATATGAGTTCTCCTGATATGCAACAGCAAACGAAAACATGTGAGTCATGGCAACATATGGGAGGCAGGCAACATGGTACATTGAGCACCACTGTGCCTGTGGAGACCTCCCTTGGCGGCCTGCCTCACCTCCCTTTATTAGAGGATTTTTTTTAAAAAAAACAATAATTGAGAAATGACGTTGTGAGGAAAAACGCATGAGCTTTTAGCAGAATCTTTCTTTCCAGAATGACTAGGTCCCATATGGCATTTTAGAAGACAAAAGTTGTAGATGCTCAGCTCAGATTTCTGTTTGAAACTGTCTCCATCTCTCCAGAAGGGATATGGACAATCTGAAGCGCATTTCAAAGCTTTCTGAGGTGGGGGACTAGATAAGATGACAGAGGACAACCTCATCAATTTGCTTTCTTGTACAGTAAATTCAGAAACACACTTTGCTCTTAGGGTTGATAATCTAGAAACATATTTGCTGACTTGATGTTTTCCAAAACATGTTGGAATGCAATTCCTATTTTGCCCAACTACTATGACCTTGGAGGATATCTCATTGCTAGGAGTAGGCACTACATATTCTTGGTAGGATTAGCCAGTTTAACGTAGTTTAGAAGGTTAAGGGTGAAAGTGGGAAATATGTTAGAAATATTCTTTTTCTGTGGGAATATGATTTTTTTGTAGATAGAATTGGAAGGGAACTATGTATGTATGTATGTATGTATGTATGCCTGTATTTAATATAGCTTGTCTACCTCAGTAAAAACAACTCTTTGTTCATATAAAATACATCTAGCTTTTTATATGTATTTTATATAAAATATAAAATATATAAGATGTATTTTATATAAAATACATCTAGTCTTTTTAAACTGTTTCAACTCCTACCCTTAAAACGACGCTATAGAGCACTGCACAACTAGATACAAGAACAGTTTTTTCCCGAAGGCCATCACTCTGCTAAACAAATGATTCCCTCAACACTGTCAAACTATTTACTAAATCTGCACTACTATTAATCTTCTCATTGTTCCCATCACCAATCTCTTTCCACTTATGACTGTATGACTGTAACTTTGTTGCTGGTAATCCTTATGATTTATATTAATATATTGACCATCATTTGTGTTGTAAATGTTGTACCTTGATGAAGGTATCTTTTCTTTTATGTACACTGAAAGCATATGCACCAAGGCAAATTCCTTGTATGTCCAATCACACTTGGCCAATAAAAATTCTATTCTAGTCTAGTCTAGACTAGAGTACTTTAGCTTCATTTTCTAGTACTTTCTCTATTGTATGATCCCACCAGTTCTTGCTGGCAGGCAATGGTATTTCCTGCGGCTCTTCCAATGTATCATAGTTGCCACTTTGTCATGCTGTTGTTTGTAGGCAGCTAACCAGGTGATTCATTATTTCTTCAGCTTCATTGAAGAGGTGGTACTTGCTATCTGTTGCTGTCTCCTCAATTCTGGCTTTGTATGCACTTGTTCTTAAAGCTTGGTCTTGTACAGACAGAATGAGCTCCTCTGCCTCTTTCTTCAGCTTTCCTGCTCTTAGCCATTACCAAGTCTTGTTATAATCTGTTTTACTTGCTGTTTTAAAAATACACTGGTCATGTAATGCCTTTGCCTTTTCTGTTCTTCATTTGGTCTTTCTTGTAGGCCTGACTGGTCTTTCTAGTACTCAGTAGGCCTTCCTTTTATACTAGCTTCAGGGCATCTTGAACTTCAGATATTCTTCCAATGCCCTTTTTTCTTCTTCAACATCTGATATGCTTGCAACATTCAATACCCACCAGCACTGGGTTTCACATATTCTTACCACCGGTTCGTCACGCGTGCATGTTCACTTCACACATGTGCCCGGCCTTCTATGCATGTGCTTTGCTCATTTATATTATATCCTTATGATTTATATTGATATATTGACCATCATTTGTGTTGTAAATGTTGTACCTTGATGAAGGTATCTTTTCTTTTATGTACACTGAGACCATATGCACCAAGACAAATTCCTTGTGTGTCCAATCACACTTGGCCAATAAAGAATTCTATTCTATTCTATTCTATTCTATTCTATTCTATTCTATTCTATTCTATTCTATTCTATTCTAAATGTCTTTCTCACATTAAAAAGATAGGAAATTGTATCCTTACTTTTAGAAAGCCTAGTGAAAACATCTTCCAAAGACTCTGAAAAGGAGATTTGATAGTAACTTGTAGCCTTACATTATTATTTTGGAATTAAGAATACTACTTTAAACCTTTTATTAAATGAGCCAGTAAAGGAAAATCTTACATGGCCACATAAGAATAGTCATTTCTGGGAAGCAGGGAGAAGGATGTATGGGAGGTTGGAGCCCCAAATAGTGCCATCTTCATTTTAAAGTATGTATTTCTGTACATAATTTAGTGTGGGATAGAAAACAGAAGAGTGTTATTTTAAATAAATAATCTATCTAATGTAGATTTTAGAACTGAATGCAGAAACTGGGAATACAAACATTTGACTTGTTTTTGTGGCATTTAGCTTTAGAACTGCACTCTAATAACTGGTCTCCTACTGCACATCAAAATAACATGAATTCAGTGGAGTTAGAAACTAATTTCTGTGCTCCAAAAATCACAGGAATAACAATGCCTTAAATGAAGTGGAGATCACAAAATGGAAGGCTTACAATAAACATGCTGTACTTTGTAAACTTAAATCTTTTAGGGTTTATACTAACACCTCAAATTGTTTTTGGCAACCAGAAATTCTTCTGTTACTTCTAAAAAAATCCAAGCAGCCTAAAGATCCAGAATTCTTTAGCCAGTTATATTTCTGCTGTCAAATATTTCTGTTTTCAAAGTGGAAAGATAGTATATTTTCTAACAAATTTTCTTCAAAGAACGTATATACTTGTAATCTGGACATTCCTACCCCGGGAACTCTTCCACCTCACATACTTGCTTTACTTGTGCCAATATTAAAAATATTTTTATGCTTTAAGTTAAATTTAAGATAAATTCACCCCTATAATATGATTTTTCTGCTTGCATGTAGTTTAGTTGATTCCACTGGATAATAGAGGTAATCCTCAATTTAGGACCACAATTGGAGCCCAAAATTTATGCTGCTGTGAGAAAATTGTTTTGCCCCGTTTTACGACTTTTCTTCTTTTTGTTTACATTATTTATTTATTTATCTGTAATTGTACTCTTTTCTTTTCCACTTTTCTTCCACAGTTTGTTTTGGTACTTTTTTGTAGACAGTTGAAGGGTGTTTTTTTTTCCCCTTTTCCCCAAATTTGTAATTAAAAAGTTTTTTAAAATAGGAAAAAAGAAAGGAGTCAAAAGAGTGGGCAGGAAACAAGCATCAATGAATAAAAAAAACCCTGTCAAAATAAATATTTAATGTATTCTGGGATAAACAAATAAATATTTTGCCTCTTGTGGTGGCCACCAAAATGCGTTCAAGAGTTTTGAAAGAAAAGGCATGAAAATCTTAGCTAACATGCTATCACACTGTCATCATGTTTTCCCTATCATTGTTGAATCTTTTCTCTCTTAAATCTGAAGACAAAAAGCTTTGAACCAATTACATATATTTAAACAAGCATACAAGCCCCATTTTTGTCATCAGAAAAATATATATGCAATTTAAATAACAGATTAATTCCACATTTCTGAAGTTCAATGTTAGAGAACGTTCATCCTTACAACTTAACTACATCATGTCCTGGATATTTTTTTTTTTGCTTGGTTTCATCTTTTCAAGTGATTTGTTACTAAATTCTGATGGCAAATTCCAATCAAAATGGGATTTGCGCTTCTTCACCGAAAGAGGTGCGGGCTCATGTTTCTTTGAAATTGTTTGGGATGAAGCATTTTGTAAGTTTTTAGCAGAAAAATAGAAAGCAATAAGTAAAGAAAACAAAAACCCTAATGGATCCAACCATAGTCCCATTGCACAAAATTTTAAATAAATAAAAATACATTTTAAATGGATGTCACTACTACATTAGTAACTACAAAAATATTTCAGCTGATGAATCTGGTTGCTATATCATTAGCATGTTCAAGAAGTTTGGTCTAGAAAACTTTCAGTGTCCTGAACATATCATCCATCCATCCATCCATCCATCAGGACAGCTAAATTAATTTATAGACATGCCCAAGAACTAACTTTTTTGAAGGTTTACATGAACCCTGTATTGACTCAATGGCTTTTTTTTTTTCCAAATTAGCATGCAGGCAACATGTTTGTTTAAAAGACTTATAAAGCCACCCATCTTATGTGCAGAACCTTTGGCAATTCACAAAACAACCATAAGAACATAAAAACCACACAAATTGTAACAGAAATGTCTGGTACCCCAAAGACAGCATTCCCACACAGGTCTACATTCACCTCTGCAGTTGACAGTGTCACTTGAAGTTTTACTATAATGCTTGTTCATTCTTAAAATAGAGGAGAGGGAGGGTTCATATGTTTTTAGTTGGCAGTTGCCTTGGCAGAAACACTAAACAGACTATAATCAGGGTCAGGTGTTAGACAGAGAGCTTTAGGAATCAGTGAGAAGAAAGAGAGCCATGGATATTTCTCCTCAGAGATTGCAAGATTATATTTATTTATTTATTTATTTTGTCACACAGTATATATAAGCATAAGTGTAATGTATTACTGTAAGTTTTGGCGGGAGTTTTAGGCGGGAAATATCTCGTCTCTGATTGGATGCAGCCTCAGGCTGAAGTGTATATAAGGAGAGGTTTTTCTCCAGAGTTTTGCTGGGTCACACTATATTAAAGAGCTGTTGTCACTAACCTGGTCTCCTGCCTCGTCAATACCCAAACATAACATTGGCGACGAAGGTGGGATTTTGAGGCAGAGCACCAGAACAGAGCTGAACTCACTACGAGAATCAAACCCAGCAAGGTGACGGCGAATGCAGCGATGACCGGCTACACGCCACCCACTCCGTTTGACCCTGCCCAGGAGACATGGGGAATATATATGACCCGTTTGAAAGTTTCCTGGAGGCAACGAGCTACAGGGAGTCTCCGACAACCGCAAACGGGCTTACTTCATAAGCCACTGTGGGTCCGCAGTCATCGCCGTCGCAGAAGCCCTGGCGGAGCCAACACCGCTACACTCCGTGTCGTGGCAGACCCTTCAGACCCTCCTGAAGAATCACTTCGCACCAGCCCGTCCAAATCGTTCGGTGCGAGTTTGGGGCGCAGGCAACAAGAAGGCGAGTCTATCAGCGACTACATGGCAGCCCTGAGACAAGCCTCCAAGCATTGCAGTACCGCGATCTGGACGAAGAGCTGCTGGAACAACTTATACGGGGGTCAGAGACATCCGTTTGAGGAGACGGTTGCTAGCCAAGAGCAACCTGACATTGGCAAACGCCTGGACGAAGCCAGAGCCCATGAGATGTCCAACCATGCAGCAGACACCTTACAAAGCGACTCACGCCGATGGCGGGCGCAAAGCCGAGCACAGTCCACCACGAAGAAACCTATCGTGAGTCAACCAGCGAAGAGGAGGAAGAAGTCCACTACACCGGAAAATCGACAAGGGAAGACCCGGAGGAATGCGGAAGTTGCGGGGGGCGACATCAGCGCCAAAGATGTAAGTTCAGGGCGCCATTTGCGGCGGTGTGAAAGGAAGGGCACCTGGCTCAAGTCTGCCGAGCACCCCAACCTTCCGCCGAAAATTCAAATCGGCCAATCAGAGCGGCTCTGAGTCAGAGATGCAAACCCCACATTCCGCCGAAAATTCAAATCGGCCAATCAGAGCGCGAGATCGGCGAGGCAACCAGCGATTGGCCAGGAAAGAAAGAGCGCGAAGTCAAACCGAATGACTGTTACCATAGACCACGCAGCTACCCGCATCGAAGAAAAGATCTTCACAAACCCGACAATTGAAGGCGTACCGTGCCGACTGGAAGTAGACACAGGATCAGCTATCACAATCATGTCCTGGGACACTTTTGTGAAAGCCTTGCCGCACATCGCAAAGCGCAAGCTACAGAAACAACGGCTCCGGGTGCAGGATTACCAGGGCAACCGCATCCCTGTTCGAGGGACAACGACCGTCGAGGTCAAGTACGGGACATACGAAAAGACCCTGCCCATCACGTTAGTCGAGGAACCTTGCCAAGCTTGCTGGGGCTAGACTGGTTCAGGCGTTGGGAATGGGGATGACTGGCGTCCACCGGACCGGATGCAACCTGCAAAACGCCCTAATGGAGGAATTCGCAGACGTATTCGAGGACCGTTTAGGCAAGTACAAGGGGACCCCTATCTCCTTCAATTTAGACCCCCAAATAGCTCCCATTAGGTTAAAGGCAAGGAGGGTTCCTTTTGCACTCAAACCTAAAATCGACAAAGAGTTAGATAAATTAGTCAGCCAGGGGATACTAGTGCCAGTTGACCATGCCAAATGGGAGACGCCAATCGTCACCCCTATAAAACCAGACGGGTCCATAAGAATTTGCGCTGATTACAAGGCTACCTTGAACAAAGCATTGCAAAAGCGCCTACCCAGTTCCAGTAGTGCAACACTTATTGCACTCACTAGGGCACGGACAAGTTTCCGCCAAATTAGACTTGGCACAAGCGTACCAGCAGCTACCCGTAGATGCTAGCACAGCTGAAGCCCAGACCATTGTAACGCACCGAGGTGCCTTTAAATGCACCCGGTTACAGTTCGGGGTGAGTGTGGCCCTGGGCTATTCAAAATTTGATGGAGCGACTCCTACAGGGGCTACCAGGAGTCGTGCCCTATTTCGATGATGTGTTGGTATCAGGGAAGATTTGGAAGAACTGGGGAAGCGGCTGAGGAAAGTTTTGGCCATTTTAGGTCGGCAGGATTAAAAGTTAAAGCAAAAAATGCCAGATAGGGGTCGAATCTGTTGAATTTTTGGGCTATAGAATAGACAAAAAGGATTCACCCCACTGAGAGCAAAGTCAAAGCGATAAAGAGAGCCCCAGCACCCAAAAACAAGACAGAACTCCAGGCTTTCCTGGGTCTGGTAAACTTTTATGCTGTATTTTTAAGAAACAAAGCAACCGTTGCTGAACCGCTGCATAAATTGCTTGGAAAAACACTGTTTGGTCTTGGGGAAGTCAGAGAATAGGGCATTTGAGGCAGTAAAAGTTTGCTATCAAGCGATAGCCTGTTAATACAATACAACAACAGACTGCCGTTAGTATTGGTTTGTGATGCATCCCCTATGGAGTAGGAGCTGTACTTAGCCACAGACTCCCAAACGGCACTGAAGCCCCTATAGCGTTCTATTCACGAGCGATGTCCCGGCTGAAAGAAATTACAGCCAACTAGATAGGGAGGCTCTCGCAATAGTGTCAGGCGTGAAGAAATTTCACGAATCGTTTTGGGCGAGACTTTGAAATTATCACTGATCACAGACCGCTATTGGGGTTACTGGCTGGCGACCGCCCAACGCCAGTAGCACTCTCACCTAGACTGACCAGATGGACTATTTTTCTGGCCGCCTACTCCTACAAACTGCAGCATCGGCCTGGAAAGAGCTGGGGCATGCGGACGCACTGAGCAGATGCCCATTGCCAGGAAATCGAGGACCCCACCCGGGCACCCGTTCTACTAATTGACTCTTTGGACTCTGGCCCAGCCACATCTCAGGAAGTGGCTCGGGCCTCCTACCGGGACGTTGTATTAAGAACTGTGATTGGATGGGTTCAAAGGGATGGCCGCTGTGAGCGTTTTAAAGAGTTTGTAAAGAAAAAGGGAATTGTCTGTACAAGGGGTGCCTGCTCTGGGGGATAGGGTGGTAGTTCCAGAGAAGCTGAGGAAAAAGTCCTGGAACTCCTGCATGAGGGTCACCCAGGAATTGTGAGGATGAAGGGTTAGCGAGGAGCTATGTCTGGTGGCCCCTAATGGACAGGAAATCAGTGACAGGGTTGGCGATGCCAAGTATGTCAGGAATCAGACCACTACCTCCACGGCCCCAGTGTTGGAGTGGGAGAAACCCCAAGGCCCTTGGTCCCGCATACACATTGATTTTGCCGGCCCTTCCACGGCCAAACATTTCTAATTGTGGTGGATGCATTCTCCAAATGGCTGGAGATCATCTAATGAAATCCACAACCGCGGAGCTGTCATCTGCAGCACTAAAACACCTTTTCGCCACACATGGGCTACGGACACCATCGTGTCCGATAACGCCCACAGTTCACCGCAGCATTATTTGAAGGGTACCTGGCTGAAGAGGGCATCCGACATGCCCTCTCAGCGCCGTTCCACCCTGCGTCGAACGGCCTTGCTGAACGATTTGTTCGGAGTGCGAAGAAGCGCTATCACGAAGTAGCCCGGCGATTGGCAGGCACAAATCGACGCATTCCTAACTGTCCAACACAGGACCCCTGTGTAGCCACTGGCCGCAGCCCAGCCGAGCTGCTAATGGGCGGAAGCTAAGATGCCCACTAGACCGGCTGCACCCAACTACGTACAGGACGGGTTCAAAACAAAACCAGATAGAACTCAGAGAAATAGCCATAGGAGACTCAGTGTGGGCACATAATTACAGCGACGGCCCTAGCTGGAAGAGGGGATAGTCATAGACAAACGGGCCCCAAATCTTATCTAGTGGAACTAGACGATGGCAGAATCTGGGCGCCACATAGATCAATTAAGAAACAGATTGAGCGATAAGGCAGAATTAGGCGAGACCAGCCCTGACTATGATTTAATTAACCCCACAGCTGACTGGAGCCGAGAACAAACAGAAATCGTAAGCAAAGAACCAAACAGAGACTTATCTGAGTCAGGCGAGGTCCAGCGACACCCTCCGGTCCCTCTAGAGGACAGCAGGTCCGAGCCGGCGAATAATCCAGGGCGGATGGCGGGAGGAGGAGCTCAGAGGAACGAAAAGTCCCTCCGGCAAGCTCGACTCAACTCCAGAAAGTGAACTGCGCAGGTCCGGGAGAGTCAGGAGACGCCCCACGTACCTGCAGGACTACGTAGAGAAGTAGTATGCAAATATGGGCAAAGTGCCTTCTGGGAGGGAAGGAGTGTAATGTATTACTGTAAGTTTTGGCGGGAGTTTTAGGCGGGAAATATCTCGTCTCTGATTGGATGCAGCCTCAGGCTGAAGTGTATATAAGGAGAGGTTTTTCTCCAGAGTTTTGCTGGGTCACACTATATTAAAGAGCTGTTGTCACTAACCTGGTCTCCTGCCTCGTCAATACCCAAACATAACAATAAGCATGAAATAATTATACAATATATAAGCATATATATGACTATGAGTATGTAATAATTATATTAATTGGATATAACAAAAGGAAACAATAGGACAGGAACGGTAGGCACCATTGTGCTCTTATGCACGCCCCTTACAGACCTCTTAGGAATGGGGTGAGGTCAATGGGGTGAGGTCAATTATACATAGGTGATGGATCAGGAGGGTTAGGAAAAAGCTCCACAGCAACAAGGGACACTCTCTGGATGAGAGATTGGTATTAACAGTGGTGAGTCCTCTGAAGTGGGGCAAAGGACTTGCCACTCTGAGCCTCTGGTAGCTCAGACTGGTAAGACAGTCTGTTATTAACAGCAGCTGCTTGCAATTACTGCAGGTTCAAGTCCCACCAGGCCCAGGGTTGACTCAGCCTTCCATCCTTTATAAGGTAAGTAAAATGAGGACCCTTATTGGGGGCAATAAGTTGACTTTGTATATAATATACAAATGGATGAAGACTATTGCTTTGACATAGTGTAAGCCGCCCTGAGTCTTCGGAGAAGGGCGGGATATAAATGCAAAAAAAAAAAAAAGGGAGGTATCCCCCAAGAGAACATTTCCCCCAATTCCGATTAGCGTAGGGATGGGATGCATAGAGGGTTCCAATTGGGTACGTTGTGGAAAGTAACAGATAAGGACAGATGAAATTAGGAAGGAACTTAACTATTTGAGACATATAGCTGCTCCACCTTAGGTTTGTGGAAGGATTACAGGGTTCCTTGCTTTGGCTTTGTTTTATGGATCTATTAGATTATATAGGCTGCAGGGTTAGAGAGAACATGTTGTGACCCAGGACTGGTAGGTAGTAGGAAACTCAGTCAGTGAAAAAACAAACAAACTTTATTCAAACAGCTGAGAATTACTTCATTCCCAGTGTAGTTCAACTAAATTAAAGCAAATTTCTCCCAACACAAATTCCTCAGTCCTATCGCAAACCTTGGTCCAATTAGGTAAACTGCCAAAGGCCTTTCGTGGCAAACGTTCAGAAGTCACAGATACAAAAATAAATGCAAGAAGACGAAGCTACCAACGTTGTTTTCCGGCAAAGCCCAAACACCATTGCTGGTCTGTTTTAAGCCTTATGGAAGGGGCCAGTCATCTTTTGGCCCTACTCCCGAGTCGTCCTCTTTGCTTGAGCTGCTCCTGTCTTCTGGCAGCTCTTCTCATGCGTGCATTAGGAACAGGCTCCTCCTGTTCCTCTGCCTTTCTACTATCAGTCTCTGGAAGCTCTGGAGTCCGCATCTCACTCCCCGATGGCCCTGGCCCCACCTCAGCCTCATCGCTGTCCGACTCTGTTGCCAGCTCCGCAGGCTGCTTGTGGACCACAACAGAACATATGTATGGGCAAATATGGATTATGACAAGTAAGGATGAATATAAGAGGGTTAGCTGGGTTAGCTGTTCCATGAGACAGAGAATGAGTATGTTAGTGTTGGTCCCCAATTTTGCCCATTAATCTTATCCCTCAACCTAAGAGGCTAAATTGCTGATGACTGTTACTTTAGATTGCTCTTAGTAAATGTCAGGTCCATTGGGAAAAGGACTACATTTCTTATGCAACTAGGTCATACATGAGCAATCAGATCTGCTGTGTATTACCAAAACCCGGCTGAGCTAGGATGGAGCTACATTACTATCCGATATTTGGTAGATAATACAAGTGAAATCTCGACACAAAGGAAGTAGACTTAAACTTTTCCAAACCTATAAGAGACATTCCTCCACAAATGTGGGGGCAGAGCTCAGAATCAATAGCCCGTTCTATGCACCTTCCAACATTTGTCAGCACCCCCTTACCTTCAGAAAGAATGTTAAGACCTGTCTCTGTCAGTTGCATGGGGGCTGAAGGGTGTCAGGCAACCCTGGAGATAGTTGATGCCATGAGGGTGTTTTCTTCACTTTTTTAAATTTTTAAATATAACCCTATCTTTTAATTTGGTTTCTAATCTTTGTTTTGCATTTCTATTTTGTGACATGTTTTTATTATAAGCAAGCCAGAGTCACTTAGGTGAAATGGGCGATACAGAAATGTGATGAATATAGAAAATAAACAAACCACTCTTAGACTAAGCAGATTTAAGCCCTGGATGCAAAATATTAAGTACACAGCGTTATCCTGTGTATCTGTAGGCATTCTAAGTCATGTGTTTTGTTAAGGGTAATCTGGGCTCACAACCGAGGTTGTGGACTATTGAGCACCCTTTGAGATTACGCATGAAAGCGAGTGAGACTGGTTGTGGACAGTAACAGTTACTACACAGACAAACTGGGGTTTGATATTACTTTACTTTTAGGGAAAAAGCAAAATCATAGTCCAAAACAGTCCAGGTCATACACATATAAAGCCAGTCAGGGATATTACAAATACTAATACATAGACTTGCACAACAAACCAGATCTTCTTTAGGTTCACAGTTCAATACACAACAGTCAGTAAATATTGAGGAATCAGTAAATAGCCATGATCAAGCAATGATCATGCATAGAGCTCTAATGTACAGTTGCAGCATATCAACAGGTAACAATGTTGTAGCGTTCCCACAAGCCATCATTTAGCTTTCCTTATGTACATTGGCTACAGAGCTCAGCCAATCAGGATGCATGATGATGCAGCACAGCCTTAAAGCAATATAATACCTTTCTTACTGCAAACATACATAGTTAGTTTATATATTGCCTGGCTAACTAGTTAGACAAATAACAATTTCCTAACATGTTTATTTTATTTTTTTAACAAAAGCCACACCGGAAATGCCCAACGTTATGCCACTCTCTAACTGACCTTGACTGGTCTTAAAAAACTAAGCAGGTTTAGAACAGGAAATCTTAGCATAAAGGAATGGCAAAACCATTGCCAAGAAACCTACACAAAAGTATGACGGTGAAGTCACCAGGAGTCAAGCTCAATTTGAAGAAGCTCTTTAGAATTGGAAGCAGCTTTCATCCAGCCAGCAAAAGTTAACATTCATATTCAAACACTGAAATTGCCTCAGATTTGGCAATGGAACATTTCACCTCACTTAACCTTAACAGTCAAGCAGCTGCCAACTGCTCAGTAATTATTGGAGCTTTGCTTAATTTTGGCCTATGGCTTTCGGACCTACTTCAGGAGGGTGACTGTTATCAAATAGCAGGCATTCTTTTAACTTAGCAAGGATTCAGTCTTACTTCTAATGCATTTCTCACGGTTTCTAAGGGTAGAATTGAAGACAATAAGATTACTGATGAATAAGCCTCCACTTAATAATAGGCATGCATAAATGCTAAGACAAATTGCTCTATAATATTATTCCAGATAGGGAAATAGAGTCTAATGAAGCAGGGTCCACATTTAGGAAGAATAGTTTAAAAATGCTATAAAGCCTGTACTGCATAAGTCTTAGACAGAAGCAAAGAGATACAGAAAATTCTTGCTTCTTAGTGAATACCTAGATTTTTGTAGGCCAGATCAGATATTAACACTTTTAAAAATACACCGTTTTCTGAGTGCGATTTTTTATACCCTAATGAAATTTGAAAAAAATTGTGTCCTTGATGCCCTTTGTTTATGATGCTGTAGTTCAGCTAACTTGTTGCTGTTTTCAAGTTATACAAAGATATGAATTCCTGATTGGTTCAATGAATGTATTGAGCACAAAAATTATGAAAATAATTGCAATTCAGTAATCAGATACTGTCAAATACTGATTGCTAATGTTCACCAGCTGTCAGACATCATCAGATGTTGACTCAGATTAAAAAATGGTTGGCTGTCAAATGCTAATACTGAATATCAAATTCTCACTATCCCTAAGAATGATGATATAGTAGTGAATATTTTCTAAGAAGAATTATTCAGCTACTTTGTTGGAATTCTAGAATGCAATGATCATTCTGCAAATCCTATGTATTTTTTTTATTGATCTTCTGCTTGCAGATCCTCTAAATGTGTTGTTGTAAATTGTAGTTTGGCCTCTTGGAACATAATCATTGTTACAGAGACCCTGTTTTAACAAACTGACACAAATCATCATGATGATATAACTCAGACAGAGTACTGTACATTAAAGCCAAGGCTTTTAACTGCATCACAAATAAGTCTTAAGGGACATGGCTATATGCTTGTATATGCTTTCTTTAAAGAATTGTTGATATTATCCTCCTGTGTTCTGTTCAGATAAAACATATACATCAACACAGCCACTTTGATTATATTTCCTAAAGCAATAATGTTGGAAAGTTACGGTTAAGGGACATTTGAAAAACCTAGCCATTCTATTGTTTGCAGTCTTCTAAGTAACTGAATACCAAGCAGGTTGTTTATCTCAAATTTATCATCAGAGATATATTTTTGACTCCGTATTCTATTGGTTTTGATGCATATGTGTGAAAGTGAAGTAAACTACACCTTCACAGGAACAACAAAGGTTGAAAAAGCCATTCTCTCAACAGCTGCAGTGGTGAAATTCAATTTTTTTTACTATCGGTTCTGTGGGTGTGGCTTGGTGGCCGTGGCAGGGGAAGGATACTGCAAAATCTCCATTCTCACCCCACTCCAGGGGAAGGATACTACAAAATCCCCATTCTCTCCCCACTCCTGGGGGAAGGATATTGCAAAATCTCCATTCCCAACCCACTCTGGGGCCAGTCAGAGTTAACATTTGCCACTTCTCCTAACTACTCAAAATTTCCACTACCGGTTCTCCGAACTGCTCAAAATTTCCGCTACCGGCTACTTGTCAGAACCTGCTGGATTTCACCCCTGCTTAGCTGGTATTCTCTCCTGCAGGATTACAGCATTTCGCATAACTGGATCATACAAAAAAACTTCCAAAATCAAAACCGTGACATGCCAGCCTTCCCACTTATGCCTGAACTTTTGAGAAAGGCACATTTGTTATTTGCACAATGGATCTGTCCCTATGGGAATTATGAGGCTAGGAAAAGTCCCTCTATCCATAATGGCTGAATAATAAATATTTCTACCTCACTAAAATGCAATATTGTATAGTAGAGAGTTTTATTTGCAATAGCTAACATGTTGTTTTCAAACAGGCATGAAATTTACAAAATACTATTAGGTCACACTTTAATTAGAATTGTATTGATTTATGTAAATCAATTTGTATGGCTGCCCACAATGAAACTCTGGGCAGCTGACAGTATGAAGCCAATATATTAGAAATACATTTCCCAAGCAAAATGGCTCCTGGAAACACAATATATCATTTATGGCAGGGGTCTCCAACCTTGGCAACTTTAGGACTTGTGGACTTCAACTCTCAGAGTTGAAGTCCACAAGTCTTAAAGTAGCCAAGGTTGGAGACCCCTGATTTATGGCCTTCATTCCTTTCCTGGCCCCCAATCCTGGAACAAATAACTGGGTCTTCACGATTTTTCAAAAAATGAGCAGAGTGGGGTCAACTGAACCTCAGATAGGATGACATTCCAGAAGGCAAGCATAGCTACTGAAAAAGCATGTTTCCTGAGTCCCTCTGATTATCCCCAACTGATTGTTTCAAAAGCATTACTCTCTGAACAGATCTACTGAGACAGATAGGAACAGGGTTTGGGGTTTACTATTTTCCGTAGGAAGGCAGCTACTATCAATGGATCTAATCTTACTAATTCTCTATCTCATGTTAATAGTTTAACTGGAGAAACTGTTGCCTGCACTGTCCCTAGATAAGTCCCAAAATGCTAGAAATTCCTGGAAGCTTGGCACTCAAGACAAATCAGCAATCAACAGACCCATAGAGATATATAACATATATACTATTCAAGGGAGACAATTAAAAAAAAGCTAAGAAAAGAAACAAAAAGACTAAAAGCTAGCAATCAACACCCAGATAAATAGGAATTAATACCAGGATTAACACTAGATAAACAATCAAGCCGTAAACAATATCTAATCAAAGAACTAATTCAGCCAAACAATGAAGCAGTAAATGATAGCCTAATCAAGAAAGTACCAAGAAGAATATAATACCTCTGCTGAAAGGGCTACCTGGTTGGGTTAAAAAAAAGTTTTCAAGACAACAACCAAGCTCCAACCAACCATGGTCTCCACAGAGAGGGATTTAAACAGCAGCTGCAATATTCCAATTTTCTAGATTATAATAATAATAATAATTTTTCTAAATTATCCAACCAATAGGAAAATAATTATATATAGCAATGCTTAGATCAAATCAGCAGCAACGATAAAGCTTATAATAATAACTGGAACTGAAAAGTTCATAAGGCTAGTAAGAATTTATATTTGTCTTTAATGCGCATCTGGGAAAAACTTATTTCTATAGTTATTAGAATTTTACTAAAGGCATCTAACAATATTAACATTGAATCTTTTTATTATTAATAATCTATCGTTTATTTAGATCTGTATGCCACCGCATCTAAGAGTCTAAACATCACAGGATAATATTCCTTTATATGAAATGTCATTTATAAGTCCCACTTTCTCCTTTTCAGGGAAACGATTTTTCATTTTCTATAACAGAACTGGAAGGGGTTTTTTTGCCCCACTTTCAGGGAAATTGCTTCTACCAAATAAATTATTTTGCATGGCACAGAATAATCAAGTAAAAACATGAAGCAAGTTACCATTTAGTGCAGCTTATTTATTTGACATTTAACTTATTTTGGTACCAATTAAAAACATTTTTTAATGAACAGATAGATGAACTGAGGAATTTCAGAAAGTCCTCCCCCTTTTTTTTCCCTGCCAGACTAGTTTGGTTTAATATTTAGGCACTTAAAGTGGCATTCTGAATGTGTAAGAATATGTCAATAAAAATGTATACTTAAACCCTTAGAAGAATGCGCGCGCACACACACACACACACACACACACACACACACACACACAGCTCCAAAAAACCTAACGTAAATGACATTTACTTCGCTTACTGTGGAAAAACTGTGAAAAACATGTATGATGTCAGCATTCCAATTAATGCACCCATAGAAAGCAGAACTCTGAGGCAGGCAAATTCCTCAAAGAACAATTTATTGGATGCATTATGCTGGCACAACTGGTGAAAACTGACTCTGAAAATTCCCGCGGCTTTCACCTAATTAAAAAAAGCCAAGTCACTGGTCACGCTGTCCAATCAAGGCGCTGGCCGGTTGCTTGGTTACTTCACTCCTCCCTTGGCCAGCCACCTGTTGGAGTGTCCTTGGTTCCCACAGGAAAACTTTCTTGTTTTGGCTACAAAACCCTACCTATCCGGCCTCCCTGCCCCTTCTTCTGCTTTGTGGCAACTCTGAAGCTTCCAAGATGGCCTCAGCCAGGTTTACTTCAGGGTTGACATATGGGTTATAGCTCCATATTATAGACATTTGTATGCATTCTGAAGAAATTTGTCTCATACTGAAGAAAGAGAGATTTCAAGCATATTAATTGCATGTGCATTTCTACAATTGCAAAAGAACACACATGAAAAAAATAAAGGTGACATGTTCAAAGCTGAACAATAACAACATGCAATGAAAAACAGTCTGTGGGGGAAGCAACCATGGATTTCTTGTGTGCTATTCATCATTTCCATCAAAAATCAAAATGAAGCTAGAAAAAAACACTGCACAATAGACATAAATATCTTTAAAACAACCTTTACTAGCAAGAATTAGACGCTAGATGCCACTAGACTTGGAACACCTATATTTCAATGGCATAAGGAAACAATAATAAAAAAAGCCATCTTAAAGTAACTGAGAGTTGGGACAGAATATTGGTGAAGAAATAGTGCCAGGAAAATGGCTTATGGAGTAGATTGAAGCAGATGTGAACTACACATCACAGCACCAGGATAAAATACCCATAGTGGTGAAATAATCTGGGATTTCTGTGCCCAATCAGCCTCCATCCAGTCCAAACTATTCATACTATAATGGACAACTTTTCATATCTTTGTTCTCCCTTGTTCTTTTTAGACCCACAACACATTTGAAAGTACTGGACTGACTTGAGTAAAGTAGAATACATTGTTATTCCACATCTAGAAATAAGGATACATGCAGAGATTTGAGACTAAATTATCAAACTCCATGGATTTCTTAGTAATCGAAAAAGATTTTTCTAGATCAGGGGGTTTCCAAACTTGGCAACTTTAAGATTTGTGGATTTCAATTCCCAGAATTCCTCAGCCATGAAGTCTATAAGTCTTAAAGTTGTCAAGTTTGGAGAACTCTGTTCTAGGTGATTCTCCAGGTATGCCTTCTGCATTTCTAATCTGTTCTAAAACATTTACCCTTCTTGTCTCTTATAAGAGCTTGTACTGATTTTGTTTATTTGTGCCCCTTACAATGCTGTTCCCTATTTCATGCTTTTGAGATTCTTATTATTAATTTTTACCAATTATATACTGGATTTCAAGCTGTGTTCCAGTCAAATCTGGAAGTTGCTTGGAAACATAAGATTCTTAATTGATAATATCAACATTGTTCTGTGAAAAATAGCTTGCCCATCATTTCTTTTGGGAAAGGATAAATAAATTTTAGGGAACCAGGGGACAAATGATCCATTTTCTAAGGCCAGAATGATCCAGAATACTCTGCAATGTAGAACTTAGAGGAGTCAATCTGATTTAGAAAGTTTACATTAAATGACAAAAACACAAAGATTATTTCATTACCCCTGTTTATCATTAAGATATTTTTGCTTAATCAGCATATCCAACAACCAACTGCTCTACCATCCCATGGCTCAGGATTTTTCTTCCATAAAATCCCAAGAATCTCCAAGAATTTGATGGAGTTTTATGACAAATTAATGGCAAGTGGGGGGGAGTTAACTCAAATGCAGCCAATCAACCAGAGTCTTGATTAGGGGCCCTGAGATTTTTCCCCCAATTAGCAGATTCTACTGTGTGGGAACATTTGAAAACGCCTGCCATAGCTCTTCTTAGTATGGTTATCTGGGGAGAGCTTAATTACTGGAGCAGAAAGAATTGACTCCTTTGAAATGCAAGCATTTCTGTTCATCAAAAATATACTCCGCTCTCTAGTTTCCAATGACACAGATGAAAATAATAAGATATAATTTTGCCACTGGAGTATAAAACTATTTTAACTGCTCAGTGGATAGGTTGGCCAACTTTGGTTGCCAGTTTCTATTTTATGCCTTTAATAGAAGCCTGATTTGTAGGCACCAGCAGTTGATAATATATGAAAAGCTCATCCTCCAGTTCCCACATAAACAAAGTACAGTTAGTCACAGGAGCTAGCCAAGATGTTTTTTTCCCCATACCTGACCACTTGGCAATGCTATTTGCTGACCTCCAATGTATGAGTTATTTGTAGGCTAATGGAAAGAGTGATTGCCCAGCGCTGCAGAATCCCTTTTCAGTTAGTGGTGCATCTGGAGCTATCAAGGAGTAATTTAATAGATCACCAAATGCTAGTGATTGGATTACTAAATCAGTCAAGCCTTCTTCCCGGCTATTGTTTGTTTTATTATAGATGAATAGTTATCCAAAAAAATCTCCTTGAAGCCATTAAGAGACATTAACTTCAGAGAAACAAAAGAACCAAGTTGGGGAAAATTATGGGTTATGACAGAAGAAGGCTCACCTGATCAAAAACAGGTGGAAGGAGAAGAGGGAGAATGGGTGTTAATTGTTCCATGCAGGGTGCTAGTTTGTAAATATTTTCGTGTTTAAAAAGAGAGTCCAATGCTGCCTCTTGAAAAACTTTTTAAAGGATTTCATTTAGAAGACAACGCATTTTGTCTCTCACTTGCTCCTGTTTTTTTCTTCTTCTTCTAATGCTTCTCTGTCTTTCCACTAATTAAAAACAGGTGGAAAACTATCCATATGAAAGATCTATCTTTGAATAACATGAGCAATACACTTCTGATACAGTCTGATGATCCGATTAGACAGAGAATGTCATTGACTCCCATTTAAATTGACATGCTGTTATCTTTCCTGGAAGGTGCATAGCACTTTGCAGCATGGTCCTGTCTCCCTTGTTACTATAGCAGGGGTCTCCAACCTTGGCAACTTTAAGCCTAGAGGACTTCAACTCCCAGAATGCCCTAGCCAGCTTTGCTGGCTGGGGCATTCTGGGAGTTGAAGTCCGCCAGGCTTAAAGTTGCCAAGGTTGGAGACCCCTGTACTATAGAGATGTCAGTGAGGAGGTAACTACAGATGATGATGGTGATGATTAAGACTCAGTGGAATGGCCACTTTAAAAGTGGGAGGGGGCCTCAGCTGAAAGGCAAGCACAAGTTGAAAATCTTTTTTTCATGCAGATATGGAACTGTTCCTCATAAAAAGATGAGGAAAGGAAACCTTTCCCATATATTCATTCTAGAGGCTTAGCACTCGCTTTTCAAAATTCTTATGAGGAAACTTGCATGGCATGACTCATTCTCAATGGGTACATTTGACGTGTGTGGCATGGCTGTTTTCCAAATCACTTTTGATTAGTTGGTTATTATGCAAAAACCCATTTGAAAATGCTCAACAAAAAAACCCATTGCAGAGGCACTTCAAAATATCTATATGAACGCTGATCCCACAGAGGCCTGCCATTTGCAATTAAGGCAATCGTGTTGTAGGGTGGACGGACTTACACAATTTAGACAGAGTGCATTCCTAAATAGTCTCATTGTTAAACTCAAACTCTTCATTAGGTGTTTGATAGATGTTCTGCTTGATCATAACTGGATTTCTAGCTCCTGGAATGACAGCTCTACTATTAGAAAGGCTGACATAATAGTTAAATACACACTGGTTAATTTCTATATATGGAATCTCTGTGACTTTTCCTCATTTAATATTAGAAAAGAACTCTAAGCTGTTTCCCACTGCTCTCTAAGGTGAGTATTTCAAAGGTTCACCTGGAATAACAGGACCAAACGTCAGATTATATGTGCCTTTAAATGAAATGCAATTCAGTGGTGAAAAAAGCACGGTTTTACATTTAGGCAAGAAAAACCAAATGCACAGGTATAGAAAAAGTGGTACCTGGCTCAACAGCAGGAACTGTGGGAGAGCTTTTGGCATCCTAGTGGACAAAGTATGAGCCAGCAGTGTGCTGCAGCTGCCAAAAAAGCCAACACAGTTCTGGGCTGCATCAACAGAGAGATAGTATCTACATGTTATAGTCAAGGCTGAATAGGTTGAATAGTCAAGTTATTCTCCGAAGCAGGGGTCTCCAACCTTGTCAACTTTAAGACTTGTGGACTTCCACTCCCAGAGTTCCTCAGCCAGCAAAGCTGGGAGTTGAAGTCCACAAGTCTTAAAGTTGACAAGGTTGGAGACCCCTGCTCTGAAGCACCCAAGGGCAAGAAAAGAAGTAACAGATGGAAGCTTAATAAAGAGAGACCCAACTTAGAATTAAGGAGAAATTTCCTGTCAGTGAGAACAATTCTGAGCATTCAGAAGTTGTGGAACATCCACAACTTTTAAGAAGAGGTTGGACAACCAATTGTCCAGACTGGTATAGAGTCTCCTGCTTAAGGAGGGGGTTGGACCGGAAGATGGAAGTCCCTTTGAACTCTGTTATTCTGTACATTCTGTATA
The DNA here is from genome assembly GCF_028640845.1 of Ahaetulla prasina. Taxonomy (NCBI): domain Eukaryota; kingdom Metazoa; phylum Chordata; class Lepidosauria; order Squamata; family Colubridae; genus Ahaetulla; species Ahaetulla prasina. The sequence goes on along the minus strand of NC_080545.1, from coordinate 78,298,066 downwards.
TCAAATCCTTCAAAATCTTAGCAGTCACTATAGGCAGAATCAGAAGAGAAAATTGGGAAAGAACCAAAACCAAGAAGTTTCCTTGGCAAGAATAGGGGACTAGTTTCCTATTGCCCTTTTCCAGAACATGGTTTATTTTTATACTTCATAATATTTAATTAATTTTCTTCTTTATAATTGCATCACACTATCTTTACTATCAGCTGCAGCTGCAATTATATTTTATTATCATATATGCAGTTTTTTTAAAAATTAATTTCATACTCCAGTGGATGATAAGGACAAAGGTTTCATAATTTTGGTCCATGAACACAAAGCAAGAGATGAATCTTCCCTAGAAAACTAGTTGATCTGTCTGTCTTATATTATTTCTGAGTGTAGCCATTATTCCAGCTTCCATAATTAATATTGAAGGATTCTTCAATATTATCAAGAATATGAATGATTCTTCACCAGTCTGTAACTGGGTATGATTTATAGATATTAACAGGAAGAAATGTTTCCTTCTAATCTATGTAAAGCTTTACAGAATCAGCTAGTTCCCCTCCAATGGTTATAATGCAAGTTTTCCCATGGCATCTTTTAGACAGTAACTCTAGTCTTCAGAGTTCCTGCCAAGTTTAAACTATGAGACGATCAGGTAGCTTGCCAAAGAAAATCCTTAGCGGTACTATAAGGTAGCACTTAGAGCAGGAGAAAGGGCATTACCTCAAAGACTAGGAACCTTATTATAAACTCTTCCTAAAATGAGACTATTAATTAGATAATTGCTAGCAACAGATTTGTGTATGCATCTAATTACAACTCTCCACCATGAGTCATTCTACCCTTTCCCAAAGAAGGAATGCAAGGTAGATTATAGACCAATTTAGAACAGCAATATATTAACAGACTGAGGGAGTTTTTGTATTCTGAAATAAAAGAAGAATTTCAAAGAAACAGTCTCTTACAAACCAAGGAATTAGAATTTTGCTACTTCCTGGAATTCCATATTGAATATTTGTTGTCTTGTTCTATGGTTGGTTGGTTGATCTATTCGATTTATCTACCTATCTAACTCACCTAAATGAGTCTGGAGAGTAATTTATTTATAAAATAAACTATAAGAATTAACTGTAAGAAAAATAAACCAAATCTACATTCCAGCCCAGCATATGCCCCTCAAGATAAGGACATTTAACACTGCATCCTAAGTGCTTGAGAAAAAAATAAAATTTCTAGTGCCTTTCAAAAGATCAATAAAGTTGGGTCCAGTCAAATTGCATTTTCAATTAACATGAGAAAACTGACTTGCTGAGAATCAGGAATAATAATAATAATAATAATAATAATAATAATAATAATAACAACAACAACAACAACAACAACAACAACATTAACACCAGCCAATTGTATTTGTGACACATTTTTAAAGGTTCAGTTGACTGAGTTTCATGTTTAATGAATAATAATAATAATAATAATAATAATAATAATAATAATAATAATATAAAAAAAATTAAAAAATAATAAGTCTACTGGAACTTGTGTCACAACTACTAACTGCCTGTAGCAAAGAACTGGTGGGATCATAAGCCTGAAAAAGTGATTGAAAATGAGCATGCAAAACTACTGTGGGATTTCCGAATACAGACTGATAAAGTTTTGGAACACAATACCCCAGATATCACGATTGTGGAAAAGAAAAAAGTGTGCATAGTCGACATTGATATACCTGGTGACAGCAGAATCGATGAGAAACAACTTGAAAAAGTCACCAGATATCAAGATTTGAGAATCGAATTGCAGAAACTCTGGCATAAACCAGTGCAGGTCATTCCAGTGGTACTCGGCACACTGGGAGCTGTGCCTAAAGACCTAGGCAAGCACTTAAAAGCAATTGGCACTGACAAGATCACCATTGGTCAGCTGCAGAAGGCCACCTTACTGGGATCTGCTCGCATAATTCGCCGATACATCACGCAGTCCTAAATGCTTGGGAAGTGTTCGACTAGTGATCTGTGATCCGAAATCCAGCATAGTTATCTCGTTTGCTTTGTATACTGTCATTTTGTGTAAAAATAATAATAATAATAATAATAATAATAATAATAATAATAATAATAATAATAATAATAATAATAATAATGATAATAATAATTTGGACCAGAAAATGTGCAATCTTTGGAATATGTACTACACTTTACATCCATGAAGTGACATCGACAGGTTGTACCTGCCAAGAAAAATAGGGGGCAGAGGGCTATTGCAAATCCATCAAACTATGGAAAAAGAAAAACGAAGTTTGAATGATTATGTGAACCAAAGTATAGAAAAATTGCTGCAGGCTGTAAAAACAGAGAACATTATAAAAACAAACAACTCTGTTTATTGAAAGACCACCCTGGGATGGTTGCAAGCGATAATCACATGATCCTGAGACACGGCAACCGATGTAAATACATGCTGGTTGCAAGTGCCATAATTTTCATCACAGGACTGTAAGTAGGAAGATTGGCCATAAGCCACTTTTTTCAGCATCATTTGAATGGTTGTTAAACAGATGGTCATAAGTTGAGGACCACCTGTATAAGAAAACAAAAAAATAAATAGAAGAGAAAGCAGTCTCTTTGGAAGCTTCTCTTCCAACCCCTTTCTCTATACCTCCAGAAGCCAGAAATACAAAATCTATCTCCCATCTTACCTGTATTGGCAATCCTGGGATTTGAAAATGAAAATTCAAATTAAACACGATTAGCTTTTCTTTTCACCCACTGAGGGAAGAGATGTTGGCAAATAGTCAGGGTGGGGGTAGGGGAAGCAAACACAAATCCAAAAAGCAAATGCAGTCTATTCCTTTTTTTCTCTCCTTGACCAAATGTGGGACAAATTTCTGTACTGTGGATGCAAATGAAGTGAAGCTTAAAAAAAACACCACACAGGAAATAGCAACACAAGGGAAGTCTTAAATGGAAGCCTAGACTCTAAAATTCACATGGCATCAAAAAAGGGGCATGGGGAGAAAACAGTCACAATTTTTTTGCCTTTATTTTCGCATCTATATCTATACGTCTTAGGCCGCCATCCATCTCTGCTCTGGTAGCCATAGCAACAGTGGCTAGCAAGCTGCCTGCCTGCCTGCGTGCCTCTTGCTCCCAAATTCTTTTTCTGCTTTCAGTATAGATGATTCAGCAAAGGGTCAAAGAAGCTGCTCCAGTTTATGAGTGAGGGCGCGTTGGAAGAAAAACATTTTCTTTCCATTGGGTAGCCCTGGTAGTTCAGGTTGTACTTTGCCATGTGCAATTCTTGCTCGGAATTCTTGTTTCAACCATATGCCCAGATGTATGTCCATCATGCAGGTTTGCCTTCCCAGTCAAAGCATCCCTCGGCCATACGTGGTACCTCTTTTCAAAGTGTAAAGTACTCCCTTTGCAGTGTTTTAGAGATAGTCCCGGTTTAGAGACTGCCTCGTACAGGACTGTTACAATGCAGTTACAATGGTGATAAGAAATCAACTATGACCATCCTCACATTTCTAACCTTTGCGGGTCTGTAAAGTCAAGTCAAGGTAAAGTAAGACCATAAGCACAGTCCCAATTTTGTTTAGCCACTTGTGGGCGCTAAACAAGGACTACCTGCATTGATAACATAGCCTCCCCAATCTGAATAGTCTAACGATGACTAAAACAAGTATGCTGTGGAATCAGAAATCAACAAATCATTCTGGGGGAAAAAGAGCAGTTTTTAGTATGACACTTTTCTTTTAAATGATACTGAAGTTCATTAAAGTCAGAAGGAGCATAATAATCTCCTGAGGGGGTAAGTTAGTTAATTATTTTTTTATTTGTTTGTTTGTTTTGGCAAAAGAGAATGACAGCATCAGGAAGATTATGTTGCATATGTCTTCATGCCACAATGTTTATTTATTAGATCTTTATTCCTACATAAATAACTCAAGGCAGCGAACACACCTAATTCTCCTTCCTTCTCCTGTTTTTCCTACAAACCAAACCAATGAAAAGGGCCCCAAGGCACTCAGATGGCTTTTCATGCCTAAGGTAGGACTAGAACTTATAGTTTCCTGGTTTCTAGACCAGCACTTTAACTGCTACACCTACCTGACTCTTCATATACCTGATGTATATACTGGCTATACCTTCTCCTCCTCCTCCTCCTCCTCCTCCTCCTCTTCCTCCTCCTCCGTCTTCATCTTCGTCTTCCTCTTTTCTTCTTCTTCCCCTTCTCTCCCTCCTTCCCTCCCTCCCTCTCTCTCTCTCTTTGAAAAAATATCAACAAATGATGAGCTCTCTGAAATTTAAGCAGATAATGAGGCATGCATTCAAGATGGAAACGGATTCTTTTTTCATGGGAACTAATGCTTGACAGAAATTTCAATAGAACAGTTGCTTTTTTCCACATTCAAAACTAAAGAGCTAAATACGGTTTCTATGAAAAATGTTCAATTTTAATATTAAAGACAAAGAGAGACTGGCTTGCTTCCAAGACAAAGAATTCTATTGCAATTGTCTTGCAATGTTTGCAAGGGATTCAGAGGATAATATCTTCCCATTTCATTGGTGTCCAGTTTCTTCCAGTCAATCCTGATATCCAGATTAGGGCAAACAAACCCAATGCTTAGTTCAGCCAAAAAAATACTCTTGGTAATTATTTATTAAACATCACCAAACGTCAAAATCAGTTAACTGGCAATATAGGACAAAGATGGGCCGAAGCAGGGAGAGGAAGATATGAACACCAGGCAGGAGATAAAAAGAGATTTAATAACCAAAATCTATATCATCATTATCTATGCATTGACAAGGTACAGAACTTTCTAGAACCATTGAAAACAATACTGTAATTAGCACAGAGTTCCAAAGGAAACAGCCTGTCAGGGTTACAAATAACACTGCCAATGAAAGAAGATTCCGGGGCTCGAAGTTCCTCGAAGTTCCATTTTATTAAAGATGTCATATTGGCACATCTAGGAAATTCCGAATCTGAAAGCTTCCAGGTTTTCCCCACCCACAGAAAAGTCCAAGTTCCTGCCCAGCACCCACATATCCATCACATGGCCCAATCAATGCATCATCCCAACTGGAGATGTCCAGGGGAGAACCTGGAGAACCTCTAGCTAAGATTCTGTGCAGTTCGGAGAATCCCCAAATCTCACTCCTGGCTGGCTCCGCTCACCCTGCCCCTCCCCTCCCAGGAGTCCCCACGCAGCCCATTTTGGATGCAGGTAAGTGCAGGGCGTGCCTGGAGGCTCGGGGAGGGCAAAAAACGGGCCTACCGGAAGATCAGGAAGGCTGGAAATGGGCCTGTTTCCAGCCTCCAGGGGGACTCCGGAGCCTGGGGAAGCCATTTTCGCTCTTCCAGAGGCAGGAGGAAAACTTCCAGAACCCAGGGAGGGCAAAAAGCCCACCCCCCACATGGTGTAGGAGGCCAACTAGGCCACACTCACCATGGCCACCCCTACCCAGCAACCAGGCAGAGAACCCCTTGCTAAAATTTTTGTAGCCCATCCTTGATTCCTACACACTAGTAAAGCGAAGTACCAGTTGTACAGATGTTCTATTAGTGTTTCTAAGAGAACAAAAATCCTGACTGCATGTGTACTTCATGTCTTCATGAAGGTATGGTGGGAAGGAAAAGATAAAGCACTCTTCTTCCTGCGTTCTATCTCTCTCCTGCTAATTGTACCAACCTCTATATTCAAAAGAGATAAGTAATTTAAATAATTTTACAAACATGAATAAATGCCCTGCATTACACAGAGAGGCAATGTTGAAAGCTGGAAGCAAATTGGGCTGAAGATGCATCTTTGTATATATCTAATGTTTGCCATTACGTTTCTTTCTTTCCTTCCTTCCCTTCCTTTTTTCCTCTTCTTATAGCTAAGATACAAGGCACATTCCCCCTAGAATCATTTCAGTGGAAGACTCATTTAGGTCATCAAATTCAATTCCATGGTCAGTTCAGGACTCTAAATTACAACATAGCTGACAAATGTTTGTTGAACCTCTGCATGAAGACATTCATCAAAAGCGTAAAGGGAGCGTAAAGAAGATGCTGCTGCTCCTAATCCAATATTACTACTTTATCAGTTTTTAGACCAGTATGACATAAAACAACACACAATAAACAGAAGCTGGAGTGAAACAAAGCTCTTGTACCTTCAATCTTATTAAATACTACACCAATTTTAGTCTATATTTTCCCCGTGCAATGTCCTCTAATATTGTTGCCAAGCAGTTTGACGATATTTTCATTCCCCACTGTGAAAATCCTAAGTGATCTTATAATTGTTCTATTTAAATTCTTGTTTGCTACATGTGGTTGATTATTGCCTTTTTGTTCTCTCTTTAAACCACAACCAAGGGGAGAAATATTAATGGTTCCTTTTTCTGAGTTAATAATGTAAGCACGTAGAAATGGAAATATTATATCAAAAACTGATTATCCAGCTTTTTTTTTTTTTGAGACAGATTAAAAGCACAGATTCTTGTTAGATTCCATATCCACTGTGCTATGAATGGCAGAACCATGACCATGCTTAGCCATGCTTCTTCATAGCAGGACAGGAGAAATGTACAAGTGAATGATTTATAGCCACTGCTGTGAGTACCTCAAGGGCTAGAATAAGGACATAGCAATGATATATGTGTTATGGTTCTGCAGACTCTCTCATTGTTTACATATCATAATAGCTATAAAGATGCTTGCTCAACTGGGCTTGATAATCAACTGGAAGAATAATAACCTTTTTTGAGTCCTTGAGAGACAACAGATTATCTCTGAGATGGGCCCACGGCAATTTCTTGAACAATATAAGCAAACCACAGAATTACAACATGATGCATTTCAAGTCATTTCTCTAAACTTTATAATATTTTTCTACTGGGCAAATCTCCAATGTCCTTGAGCATCTTTCCGAAGATTGATATGATGTCCTTCTAGTTGGGCTATCTCTGGAAAGGAAGGTTTAAATAAGTACCCAGAGACCTATATGAAATAATCAGAATAGTAATCGGAAACTGGACCCCCTTCAGTTGTTTGTATTGAAATGCCCAAAATGCCTCACCATACTATGTTGGCTGGGGTACATTGGGAGCTGAAATTCAAAATATTGTAGTTATCATATAACCAGTGTGAACCAGAGGTGAGTTCTACTTACCTTTACTACCGGTTCGTAGCGGGATCGTGTGTGCACACCTCCTTCAGCACAGAAGCTTCCTGATGACATCGGGGTCAGTGGGCAGAGCCTCCCCCCCAGGTTTTACTACTGGTTTGCAAGACCCAGTCCAAACTGGGGGCAACCCACCACTGGTGTGAATGTGGAGAAGTTCTAACGTTCACTCAGCTACCTGTAAGTGCACTAGATGACTATGAGACAACAATCTATCTTATTGGGGTATTATTAGGATAAAGCTTGAGTTATACAATACAGGAGTATTTAATTTTTAAACAAGTGCTACCTAACAGAAAAATAATTCCACAATCTGTTCTATTCCATTCCCACTAAGTAGAAGATTTGCATTAGGAAAGATGGGATAAGTTAAAGAATGGATATTTCAGATAAAGTACACATTTCACCTCTTAGAAGGAACCGCACTTAAAATGAATCCTAGCCCTGTCCCATTTGAGGAGAGTTCTCAACATATCACATATAACCTGAAATAGCACTTAAACTGATAGATCTTGTGCATACCTGCTCTAAATTGACAAAAATAATCTGATATCAATTTAATTCTCTACTTAGCTGTTTGGTCTTTCACCCAAATGGCTGAAAATGAAGACTCTGGAAGTGACCAGAGAGTACATAGGGGCAGACCGGAAGCAGAAACTGATATTCTTGACAGTGAAAATTTGATTATATTTCTTTTGTATATGTGAATATCTGTACATAGTGTATATCATTTTATTCCTTTTTTGGCTGCGGTCATTGTTAGCCGAGATAAGAAGAATTTTTTTCCAGTTAAAAAGATGTGATGGGCACTTTAAAATTAAATCTTTGTTCATAGCAGATAGTATTTCATGATTCAGACAAGAAATAACCTTACACTGCAAAATTAAGAGCCTGTCTCCGAATAACAAAGTGGTGACTCCCTACAGAGTATATAACACCACATGACACACCAGGCGAGATTTTGACTTTTCTATTGAGAAGGCCTCAATGAAATGATTAACTCATAAAGAATACTCTGTACAAGAGTAAAAAAAAAGAAGAAGGAAAAAGAATATTGCCTTAAATTATTGAATAGAACCCAGATCAATTGAAACTATCTTAGGAGCTACCTGATTGCAGTCCTACCTGTCAGAGATTAACCTTGATGTGTTTGTGGGGCTTGTGTGCTCTGAGGAAGCTGACAGGCTATGCCAGAGGTTCAACCATATTGGAAAAGCCTCATCGGAGGAGTCAGACAAAGAGTATCTCTTCCATAAAAAAAAAAACATGTCAAGATGTAAATTACAGCTCATGCTGGGTGTTGGAGTTCGACATCTGGTGGAAAATGAGCTACAGGACTGTTGACTGAGCAACTGGGGCCAGCAGCTGCAGAACTACTGGAAGGAAAGATGTTTACTTGTCACAAACATACACAGACTGGAAACAAAGAAATAATTAACTGTTATTACAGATCGTGTCCAACAAGAAGATGATATTTGAAACGAATGCAGAGTGGAAAGAACAACATCCAGAATCAGATATAACAGAGCAGAGGCTAGCAGATCAACAATTATTTATAATAACGAAATAAAGTATTCAACAGAAGCAGAATTGGAAGAAATGCAAAGGTCTAGCAGGGCAAACAAATCAAAGCTTTGCCAGAAGTAACTCAGACTATAGAGGCAAACCAGGGAGACTTGGCAATAGAGGAAGGCAGCACAGCTATAGAACTGAAAGTAAAGAAGCTGAAGAACAAGAAGACCAAAGAATACATAATCAAGAAATACCACTTAGAAACAAGGAAGATCAAGGAAACACGGAAATAACAAAACAGCAATTAACATCTATAACTAAGAAGATCAGCAGATACAACGCTTGAATTGCAAATTATATGCAGAATATCCCATTTTAATCCATTCAGACACATTTCTATCAATTGGCAGTAAATCAGTCAACACCTGACAAGGAAGAAACTGTGCAGTTCTGGGTGGAATAACCCAAATAAATGCAACAAGAATGCAGCACTGGTCAACACTAGTGAAGATGGACAGTATGACAGTAAGAGTGCACAAAAGAGCAACAAAGATGATTAGGGGACTGGAGGCTAAAACATAGGAAGAACGGTTGCAGGAACTGGGTATGCCTAGTTTAATGAAAAGAAGGACTAGGGGAGACCTGATAGCAGTGTTCCAATATTTCAGGGGTTGCCACAAAAAAGAGGGAGTCAAGCTATTCTCTAAAGCACCTGAGGGTAGAACAAGAAGCAATGGGTGGAAACTAATCAAGGAGAGAAGCAACTTAGAACTAAGGAGAAATTTCCTGACAGAACACTTAATAAGTGGAACAACTTGCCTGCAGAAGTTGTGATTGCTCCAACACTGGAAGTTTTTAAGAAGATGTTGGACAACCATTTGTCTGAAGTGGTGTAGGGTTTCCTGCCTGGGCAGGGGGTTGGACTAAAAGACCTCCAAGGTCCCTCCCAACTCTGTTGTTGTTGTTGTTGTTGTTGTTGTTGTTGTTGTTGTTGTTGTTGTTGTTACTTTCAGTTGAAACATGTGACTGGTCCACACCCACTGGTTGCCAAGTAGTTTATGTATATATACTTTATTAAACTTTTTTACATTAAAAGGATTAAAAAAAGGGAAAAAAAGGCTTATATCATTTAACAGCTTATTTGTGGTGTTTTTCATCTAAGAATAATCCATGCAATAATGACAAACATTAAATTATACATATTTGTGTTCTTATTTTATCTATTGATTATGCTTAGTAACTAAATATTCCTATCTCCTTTCCATCCATCCATACCACCGTTCCCATATACCATAAAATACTGATGTCTCCTTATCCTTCAGACTCAAAGTTAGTTTGTCCATTTCTGCGCAATTCATATGGTTGCCAAGTAGTTTAATAACATACTGCAAACAGGTGAAATTAAAGAGTGGCTAACATCTGGCAAAACCTACTAATAATGAAAAATCCAGCAAAAGGGGCAGCATCAGATAAATACAGGCCAATACCTCCTTACCAACAACTTCCAAATTACTAAAAGGTGTGGTAGCTGATGCAATCCAACAGCATCTAGTTGAAAACAAACTCTTCCTTTCCAAGCAGAAAGGAAACTGCCCAAATAGCAGAGGAACTGAATTCCTAACTGACAAGATGATTCTGGAAAACTGTAAGAGAAGGAAGATATGAACATGGATTGATTATAAGAAGGCGCACCGCCCCCTGCACATGTGCACATGCCTCCACACACACACCACTCCCTGCGCATGCACAGCAGAGACCCGAAGACCAGCTGGCCAGCAGGAGGCACACACGCATGTGCAGCAGAGCTGAAGCGGGGTTACGGCTCGCATGCCCACAGAGAGTGTGCTGCGTGCCACCTCTGGCACGCATGCCGTAGGTTCGCCATCACGGACTTAGGCTATGGCTAACAAACATCAAAAACATCTGCCAACTATTCCATTTCCTTTTGCTGGACTATTTGAGGCAATATGGAAAAGCATTGTCTGAAATAGAATTGCTGCTCTCAACATTGTCCATATGTATAGCCAAGATATTGGAGATACAGCCAGTTTGTATGGATTCGGGTGAACCAGTAACGGAGATTGTGGGTGCCCCCCCGCCCCCATCCACCACCCCCCGCCATAAAGACGTCCTATTTAGCCTTGTTTTCAAGGCCCGGCACATGCGCCGAAGGTGCACAGGCGAGCAAAACACATGCATGGAAGGCCGGGCACATGTGCGAAGCGAGCATGCACGTGTGACGAACCGGTGGTAAGAATAAGTGAAACCCAGTGCTGGTGGGTATTGAATGTTGCAAGCATATCAGATGTTGAAGAAGGAAAAAAGGGCATTGGAAGAATATCTGAAGTTCAAGATGCCCTGAAGCTAGTATAAAAGGAAGGCCTACTGAGTACTAGAAAGACCAGTCAGGCCTACAAGAAAGACCAAATGAAGAACAGAAAAGGCAAAGGCATTACATGACCAGTGTATTTTTAAAACAGCAAGGAAAACAGATTATAACAAGACTTGGCAACGGCTAAGAGCAGGAAAGCTGAAGAAAGAGGCAGAGGAGCTCATTCTGTCTGTACAAGACCAAGCTTTAAGAACAAGGGCATACAAAGCCAGAATTGAGGAGACAGCAGCAGATAGCAAGTACCACCTCTTCAATGAAGCTGAAGAAATAACGAATCACCTGGTTAGCTGCTTACAAACAACAGCATGACAAAGTGGCAACTATGATACATTGGAAAAGCCGCAGGAAATACCATTGCCTGCAAGCAAGAACTGGTGGGATCATACAATAGAGAAAGTACTAGAAAATGAAGCTAAAGTACTCTGAGACTAGACTAGACTAGACTAGACTTATTGGCCAAGTGTGATTGGACATACAAGGAATTTGTCTTGGTGCATATGCTCTCAGTGTACATAAAAGAAAAGATACCTTCATCAAGGCACAAGACTAGAATTCAAACAGATATGCAGCTGCCACATAACACTCCAGACTTAACAATTGTTAACAAGAAAGGCAAAGAATATGGATAATAGATGTGGGAGTACCTGGAGATAGTAGAATAAAAGAGAAAAAACTGGAGAAGATAAAATACAAAGAACTGCAAAAAGAAATAGAATGACAGTGGCAAAAGAAAGCAAAGGTAATACCAATAATAACAGGCACCTTGGGTTCACTCACAAAAGAACTGGAGCACCCTCTGAACACCATTGGCATTGACAAAATCACCACCAGCCAATTGCAAAAGGCAGCTTTGCTCAGAACAGCTTACATCCTACGATACTTTTAAGACCATCAAACACCCATATCTGCTGATTCCAGATCCTTGGGAAGGACCTGATAGATGGACAAAAATGCCAAGTGCAGTCTGAACATCTGGCTGTCCATGTGTTGAACAATAAGAACAATAAATTACAGCCCTTCCTCATAAGGACCCTATGGACATACTTCCAAAAATCCCAAAGGAATATGGCATTTATATAATTACATAGCAGCGTATCTGTACCATAATCCACTATTTCCTAGAAGTGTGCTTTATGGCCATTAAAGAAGCTCACATTTACTTCTTTATTTTGCAACTATAAAATTAAAGATATTTTGTTCCCATATTTGGATTTGGATCATGTTTTAACAAAGGATTAAATCCCCACTTTCCGATTACTGCCATTCACTACGCAAACAAACCATGCATGAAAATTGTCAGCTACATGATTATTGTCATGTTTAATTGCGCCCTCAGTCTTTTCATAGGGACATCAGTGTTTATGCTGGCATTTTCTAGGTCCCAAAGTCTACTTCCATCTCCATCTCTCTTTGAAAGTATCTACTTCTTTCTTCTAATCTTATTATCTAAGACTGGCTTGCCTGAACCTATTTCTTCAGTTGACGATGGCCATCATCACCCTTAGTTAGTGGTTGACCAAGAAAAGCACTCTTGTTGTGGGGATAATTTGCAATCATGTTTGCGCTCATTTTCTTTCCCCAAAAGGAAAAAAAAAGAAAGAAGCATCAACCTCAAAGCTACCAAACAAGTTACAAACCATGGATAGATTCCTGCTCAAAGTCTCAGTACTTGATTTTCAGATCCTAGATGACCTGAATCGGAGTTTCTCTGCTGCCTAGGGAAGCCTCTGACTTAAGCTGCCTTTGCTCACCATATGGTTTCCTGCTTTTGTTTTTTGAAAATCAAGGACTATGACATTCAATCAAATGCCATATTTGTTAAGTAGAAATTAACATCTGGCTATCTCTTTCATCTCCTAAGCATTCCTTTCCTCTCAAATTAAGAACAGCATCAAACTTCATACTGCCTTTCTCCTTGCAAAATTGCAGCGAGGCTTGTAATTTTCCACTAATGATTTCAAGGTTTTGGCAGCACTGCTGGCTATTTATATTAGTGATACATTTGTCCATCTTGACTTCATCATCAGTTTCACCAGCTATGACTCAACAGCCTTGCTGCTACTGCCATTGGCAAAGCCTTCCAAAAATGAATCGCTAAGTAATCTTTTCTACAATGCCCAGTATCAGTCTGACAGCTGCATGAGACACTAGTGTGTGAGCTTAGTGGTATGTGATCAATTTTTTTTCCTATGCTGTGCACAATTGCAAATGAGTATGGTGACTGCAGAATTATGAGCACTCCGTAAGGCCTTTCCTTAATAGCCTGTCTGCTGCCTTGAATACATATATTTTATCCAAATTTATTCTAAATTCCCAATCCCAAACTCAAATAACAACCTGGTAGTTTGCCATAAATCAATAAATTCTCTTTAGGAGTTTTATCTTCCAAAAACATTTACTGTACATAATTTAATGCATCATACTCTCCTGGATAAAGAGCTGACCCATTTAATTACCTGGCTTAGCTGCCCTATTTCAACAAAAATATGGGGCATACAATGCCAAGAATGCCACCAATGTACTAAAGGTCATTAAACTAATTCCTGTAGTGCTGGAAACAGCTGATTGGAATCTTGTAGAGCAGGTCAAAGGAGAAACTTGCTTTATAAATGGAAAGAAACAGTTTATGTTTAGTCACCAAATATTATGACCTCTTTACCTGCTAATGCCTTATTTCTTGTTTTTGTTACTGCTGTGTCATTGAAGGCAGCCTTGAGCTGAACCCAAAGGTCTCAGGTCAAAACATCAAAACATTTTGGTCTGCTCAAGACTTCGTTAAGGTAAAGGTTCCCCTCGCACATATGTGCTAGTCATTCCCGACTCTAGGGGGTGGTGCTTATTTCCATTTCAAAGCCGAAGAGCCAGCGCTATCGAAAGAGTCTCCACGGTCATGTGGCTGGCATGACTGAATGCCAAAGGTGCATGGAATGCTCTTACCTTCCCACCAAAGGTGGTCCCTATTTTTCTACTTGCATTTTTTATGTGCTTTCGAACTGCTAGTTTGGCAGAACCTGGGACAAGTAATGGGAGCTCACCCCTTTACGCGGCACTAGGGATTCGAACTGCTGAACTGCCGACCTGCCGACCTTTCAACTGACAAGCTCAGCATCTTAGCCACTGAGCCATTGTATCCTTATAAGACTTCATTGGTACAAGCTAATTACTGGTCATTTCCTGAGTGCTGAAATCATCACTAAGACAGTTCACTATACAGCTTTCACAAATTATTGGAATAGTTTTGTTGCATAGGTGTCACTTGCCACACTGAACTTTATTTATACATTTATAAAATTATGCATTACATCAAGGATACCAATTACATGATGCAAAACAATGTTTATGTATATTTTTGCATAATTTGTGCGACAGTATCATGATAAATGCCTTGCCATTTGTACCTCTTGTAAACAGGCATAGTCACTCCAGAGTCACGCATTTGAGATAGGTGGCCATAAAAAATAAATCAATAAATAAAATATCACAATAATTGACAAGTGCCCATATAAATAAATGAATAAATAAAGTATCACAATGGCATCTGAGGTGCGAACACTCAAGCGTCAAATACTAGAGAGCGTTTGACCGTAACCTTCTTTTGAGTAGGTCTACTACATCTACTACATCATAGCTGCCCAGAACATGTGGAATATTCTGCAGATTCCCTCCGCCCCCCCCCCCCCCATTTCTTGTTACTATTTATTTACTCTTATTAGCTTCCATGAACACCTATGAATCTTTCAGTATGTCTAGCTGGGGCTGCAAAGCACCTATCAAGTTCCTATTTCTATGGCAACCACTGCTTTGTCATCTTTTCTTCAAAGCTTCTTAATTAGACATCTTGCTATTTGCAGGAACATTTCTGAACCCTATAAATGATGAAAAAAAACAATGAACAAGATTTCTTTATAAGTGCTTAGGGAATTAGAAGTCTTTAAATAGTATCCTACTAAATAAGACCATAAAGAAACACAAAGTCAGGGGTGGAATCCAGCAGGTTCTGGAGAACCGGTAGTGGAAATTTTGAGCATTTCGGAGAATCAGCAAATACCACTTCTGACTGACCCCAGAGTAGAGTGGGAATGGAGATTTTGCAATATCCTTTTCCTAGGAATGGGGAGGGAATGGGGATTTTGCAGTATCCTTCCCTTGCCACTCCCACCAAGCCACGTCCACAGAACCGCTGCACAAAGTACACAATGTTGTACATGGTTGCGTGAGTTTGTGTGTGTGTGTAGTTGTAGATTTTGATACTATATAGATTTTATCCCCTTGTTCCAATCTTAAATCTATATATTTCTTGATTTCTTGAATGTTATGGTTTTAGAGATTGAGGCCATTTTCCAAAGTGGTAATTCAAGCGTTCAGTGACCCACCATTTCTCACTGAAACTGAAAATAAAAGACCTGAGAAAAATCCTTTGGGAAACAAGGGAACAGGGGAAGGCTCCTGAAACTAATCTGCAAATGCCAGTACATTTCAGCTTGAATGCTACTACTCTTATCTGGTCAAAGTTGAACTAGGTCAAGTCCACTAGGTAAAGATATTTCTTTGAATCAGTAAGCCACTGAAGATAAACTGATGGAGACAGTGGAACAAACATTAGAGGCTAATAAGCTTTTAAAAAAAGATGGAATGACTATGACAGAAACATTTGTAGAAAGATAATGTATTTATAACCAATGCCACCAAAAGACAAAAGACAGCTGTCAAATAGGAAAGCCCCAAGTGAGTTGAAGTATCAATGTAACTGTTTAAAGTTGTAGGAAAAAGAATAGTCGAAGTACTAGAATTGGAACCAACCAACATCCAACCAACATGGAACTGGTTTGTATTTATGGCCTAGAACAGGGGTCTCCAACCTTGATCCCTTTAAGGCTTGTGGACTTCAACTCCCAGAGTCCCTCAGCCAGCTCTGGGAGTTGAAGTCCACAAGTCTTAAAGGGACCAAGGTTGGAGACCCCTGGCCTAGAAAACTGGAGGGTTTTATGTTATGCTCAAAGATAAACAGTTTGGTGAAAGAGACACCAGTCCATCCAGTCCAGCAATTTGTTCTTACAACAAGCAAGGATGTCTACCAGTCTCTCAGTAGATGGTCTTCAGAGGCAGTTGGCTTGTTGTTGTTGTTAGTTGCGAAGTTGTGTCCGACCCATCACAACCCCATGGACAACGTTCCTCCAAGTTTTGCTGTCCTCTAAGGCAGTGGCTAGTAAACCTAATTCAGTCAATGTTGATCCCCATGACTTCCATAATCGATCCAGCCCAAAGTTGAATTATGATTGCGTAAATGTTAGGTATCTATGCCTAACCTGAAGACAGGAAATGTAAAAGAATGTGCATTATGAAAAGTTTTAAGATCTTACAAAATGCAGTAGAGCCGTACACGGAGGGGAAAGTCAACGAACAGTCAAAATTTAGAACTCATAAAAGTAAAAATAGAAAATGAAAAATATGGGTTAATATTAAATGTTAAGCAAAAGGCAATGTCAAACTAGTGAATGGCAAATAACTAAAAGGGGTAGACAGGTTTGTTTGGCCGCATGTATAGACAACATGGGACAGTATGTTGGAAAAATAAAGAGATGATTAATTCTACGCAGGAAGGCAACGTCAAATTTAGATAAGTTCCCCAAAAATAAAAATATTTTGTGACAGCTGTGGGGTTTTTTTTTTTTCAGTTGCAATATATGGCTATGTAAATTTGTCACTTGGAAAATATAAGAGAGAGGAAAAAGATACTTCGAATTACGGATTTTGAGATGTTACTAAGAATACCATGGACTGCCAGTTACTTCCACTACTTGAAATGATGCTTTGTAACATTCTAATTAATTACTGAGAATTAACTGGATCTGGATGAAACAAAAAATGACTGTTCCCCTAAAGGGATCAGCAAGCAAAAATGCACATATTTTGGGCATGGACTATGCCTGGTATAGAAGCAGAAGAAGCAGAAGAAGGGAAGGAAATGGATGTAAATAATCAAGGAAGTCACAAACTTCTACTTGTGACATCATTGTAACCACCACAACAATTCATAAAGGATTTCAGATTTAAAAGATTTTGTAAAAGCTGGGTTATTTTCATGGAAATTTTCTTTAGAAAAAAGAACAAAAAACAAATGCACTTGACAAAAGTAACATACAGTCTAATTAACTTTCATTTTTCAATGAGGCACTTCATTAACATTCATACATCCATAAGCCTAATGTCCCTTTCATGGCAAAGAGGCTTGCGTAGCTCAATGAAGCTATGAGCTATGCCGTGCAGGGCAACCCAAAACAGACAGGTCATAGCAAAGAGCTCTGACAAAATGTGATCCACTGGAGAAGGAAATGGCAACCCACTCCAGTATCTTTGCCATGAAAACCACATGGACAGTGCCAAAAGGCAAAAAGATATGACACTTCCAGCCCCTCAGGTTGGAAGGTGTCCAATATGCTACTGGGGAAGAGTAGAGGGCTAGTACTAGAAGCACCAGAAAGAGTGAAGTGACTGGGCCAAAGCCAAAAGGACACTCAGCTGTGGATGTATCTGGTGGTGAAAGGAAAGTCCGATGCTGTAAAGATCTATATTCCATAGGAACCTGAAATGTAAGATCCATGAATCAAGGCAAGCTGGACATGGTCAAACAAGAGATGACAAGACTGAACATCAACATCTTAGGTATCAGCGAACTAAAATGGACAGGAATGGGTGAATTTAATTCAGATGACCATGAGATATACTACTGTGGGCAAGAATCCCTCAGAAAAAATGGAGTAGCCTTCATAGTCAATAAAAGAGTAGGAAAAAAAGTACTGGGATATAATCCACAAAATTACGAAATGATCTCAGTTCAAATCTAAAGCAAACCATTCAATATCACAGTAATCCAAGTCTATGCCCCAACCACTGGTGCTGAAAAGGATGTAGTTGACCAGTTCTATGAAGCCCTACAATACAAAAAATGATGTCTTATCATCGTGGGGGATTGGAATGCTGAAGTAGGAAACCAAAAGATAACTGGAATAACAGGTAAGTTTGGCCTTGGAGTACAAAATAAAGCAGGGCACAGGCTGCTCCAGCATTGTGTGGACCGAGAAGTAACAGAAGCACAGGCAGGATTTCAAAGAGGCAGAGGGACTAGAGATCAAATTGCCAATATGCTGGATCATGGAAATAGCTAGGGAGTTCCAGAAAAACATCTACTCTGCTTCACTGACTATGCTAAAGCCTTTAATTGTGTGGATCACAACAAATTGTGGCAAGTTCTTAAAGAGATGGGAGTACCAGACCATCTTATTTGTCTCTTGACAAAGCTATATGCAGGTCAAGAAGCAACAGTGAAAACTGAACACAGTTTTGATTGGTTCAAAATTCAGAAAGGAGTTTGGCAAGGCTGTATACTGTCACCCTGCCTATTTAACTTATATGCAGAGCACATCATGAGAAAGGCAGGACTAGATGATTCACAAATTGGAATTAAGATTGCAGAGAGAAATATCAACAATCTCAGATATGCAGATGATACCATTCTAATGGCAGAAAGTGAAGAGGAACTAAAGAGCCTCTTGATGCAGGTGAAGAAGGAGAGTGCAAAAGTTGACTTGAAACTGAACATTAAGAAAACTAAGATCAGGGCATCCAGCCCTTTCAATTGCTGGCAAATAGATGGGGAAGAAATGGAGGTAGTGAAAGATTTTATTTTCCTGGGCTCCAAGATCATCACAGATGGGGACTACAGCCAAGAAATTAAAAGACGCTTGCTCCTAGGGAGGAAAGCTATGGCAAAGCTAGACAGCAGACTAAAAAGCAGAGACATCATCCTGCCCACAAAAGTGTGTATAGTCAAGGCTATGGTTTTCCCAGTTGCAATGTATGGCTATGAAAGTTGGACCATAAGAAAGGCTGAGCGCCAAAGAATTGAGGCCTTTGAACTATAGTGCTGGAGAAGACTCCTGCGAGTCCCTTGGACTGGAAGTAGTGGTGGGATTCAAGTAATTTAACAACCGGTTCTCTGTCCTAACGATTTCTTCCAATAACCAGTTTGCCAAACTGCTCAGAAAGTTAACAACCGGTTCTCCCGAAGTGGTGCGAACTGGCTGAATCCCACCACTGACTGCAAGGCAATCAAACCGGTTAGTCGTAGAGGAGATCAACCCTGACTGCTCTTTAGAAGGCCAGATCCTGAAGATGAAACTCAAATACTTTGGCCACCTAATGAAAAGGAAGAACTCACTGGAGAAGAACCTAATGCTGGGAACAATTGAGGGCAAAAGAAGAAGGGGATGGCAGAGGTGGCTGGATGGAGTCACTGAAACAATAGGCATGAGCTTAAATGGACTCCAGAGGATGGTAGAGGAGAGGAAGGCCTGGAGGAACATTGTCCATGGGCCGCACATGTCTTCACGACGAACAACAACAACAAAGCCTAATGTAGTATTTCAAAAGTTCATAAAGCAAACTTTTACCTGTTTCACACTAACTTTAAATTTCTCATGGTAAAAATCCATCTATGTGGTTACCAGGAGTTGACACCAAGTTAATGCCACATGATCAATCAAGTTTAAATGATATGGTGAGTTGATAATCCAAGAGCTCAAAGAAAAATAAAATTATGAAAGCATTTCATTTGTCAGAGACAGATTTTTATAGCAGGCTTGATATTTTAACCAGTAACAAGATTGACACTAGAGATTAGCGCTTGCTTTAAGATATTAAAAAGGAAGATAACCCCTGCTTTTTCTCCCTCAGTTTTAGGTTGAGCACAATAACTGTTGAAATTCCTGCTGTGAGGTCCAAGTTTCTTTGGAAGAGGTCTACAATTACGTTTATTGGCCAGCCAATCTGCCCAACTGTTTCCAGGACTGGCAATGTTGCTTTGAGGTACATTCATTAATTACTGAGCATTTATGTATTATCCCTCATGGGTGAAGGGGATATTTCTCATGATTTCAACTGGGCTCAGGAATCAAAATGCCTATAAACTAATATTTTTTAATCATATGGAAATGGATGGGCTTTAAAGGAGAGAAAGGGACTTTGAGGCAGTGGTGAAACCCAGGTTTTTTTCACTACCGGTTCTGTGGGCGTGGCTTGGTGGGCATGGTGTGGCTGGGGGGGGGCATGGCAGGAGAAGGATACTGCAAAACCTCCATCCCCACCCCACTCCAGGGGAAGAATACTGCAAAATCTTCATTCCTTCCCCACTCCTGGGGGAAGGATATTGCAAAAACTCCATTCCCACCCCACCCTGGGGCCAGCCAGAGATGGTATTTGCCAGTTTTCCAAACTACTCAAAATTTCCTACCAGTTCTCCAGAACCTGTCAGAACCTGCTGGATTTCACCCATGCTTTGGAGAATAGGAAAGAGCTCAATTCAAAATGATATGGATCAAGCTCCAAGGATATTTCTAGCAATCAAGGACAAATCTCTGAAACATTGATGAAATAATAGCAGTAGTTTACTTAAATTTTGAAAGTTTGGATGGGCCTTGCATAGTCAGGAAATTGCCTTGCAAGGGGCAGGCAAGGCACACCTCCTCAGCAGCAGGAAGAAGAAGATGGGGAAGGTCAACTGGGCATGGTGAGAGATGGCTGGACTGGCAGAGTACAAGGGGAGGCCGGGGCGTTAGAATTATTCTTGCCTAATGGTCAATACTGGGAGTGCCGCTGCAAAGCAATGTGGTCATGTGACATTTCATTTAACAACCCCAATTAAGGTTGTTAAGCAAGGACTAAGTATAAATGTAATCTAAATTCAGATCAGCTCTGTTGAAAACAGAATATTCTGCTCTTTCACGTTTGAATCAATGTACTTTGTGTTTTATTTTAATCAAGCTGAGAAACGAGTCCTTAAAATATGTATACACCAGAGGTAATTGGAATTGTTCCTTCTCTTCTGGGAACAGAGGGCTAGAAACCATTAATAACTCTTTAGAACAGGGGTCTCCAATCTTGGCAACTTTAAGCCTGGAGGACTTCAACTTCCAGAATTCCCCAGCCAGCTTTGCTGGCTGGGGGATTCTGGGAGTTGAAGTCCTCCAGGCTTAAAGTTGCCAAGGTTGGAGACCCCTGCTTTAGAAGTTTGCTAAAAATTCTTTGGGAGAATGTTATGGTAATGAACCTGTTAAAAAATTGGTATGAAGTTTGCAATGCATGTATGCCTAAAAGTATGTAAACCAAGTCGATGCCACAGGTTTCTTCTAAAGCTTTTAACAGATTAATGTTAAATTTTGCAAAAGTAAAAGATTTAGTGCAGCTAACTGTAATCTACTTTTTTTGTTAAAAGTTTTTTTCTTCTTCTTGCTTTCCGGAATAGATGTGTAAAGGTGTATTAGTAATCATCCCAAGAGTATGTTTAAGTTAGCAATGTCCATGTTTCTGGCTTGAGCTTGGAAAAAAGATGCAGCTGCCTTAATGAGCTGAAGGGGAAAGCTTTCACACTTCATAAGGCATCTTTTTCAAAGGATTTACGCAGCTTATCCATAGATAAACAGATATGTACCATATGTAGATATGTAGATAAACAGATATATAGATAAACAGCTATGTAGCATATGCACCAAAACAAATTCCTTGTGTGTCCAATCACACTTGGCCAATAATAATAATAATAATAAATAATAATAATAATATTTTAATTTATATACCGCCCTTCTCCCGAAGGACTCAGGGCGGTGAACAGGCAAATAAAATATAAATACACACAATAATTTAAAAACAACCCTTAAAAAACTAATTTAAATGCCCAAAACGTTAAAAAACATACTCCCCTGTAAAATAGCACACTTTTAAAAACCCATCCAATAAAAATAAAAATCAGGCTAGTCCAGCCATATGAAATAAATAAGCTTTAAGTTCGCGGCGAAAGGTCCTAAGGTCAGGTAATTGTCGAAGTCCGAGGGGAAGTTCGTTCCACAGGGTCGGAGCTCCCACAGAAGGCCCTCCCCTGGGGCCGCCAGTCGACACTGTTTGGCTGGCGGCACCCTGAGGAGTCCCTCTCTGTGGGGCGTGCGGACGATGGGAGATAGAAGCCGGCAGTAGGCGGTCCCGTAGATAGCCGGTCCTAAGCCATGGGCGCTTTAAAGGTGGTAACCAATACCTTGAAGCGCACCGGAAAACAACAGGTAGCCAGTGCAGTCTGCGCAGGATAGGTGTTATGTGGGAGCTCGAGGCGCTCCCTCAATAACCAGCGCAGCCGCATTCTGAACTAGCTGAAGTCTCCGGGTGCTCTTCAAGGGAGCCCCATGTAGAGAGCATTGCAGTAGTCCAGGCGAGAGGTAACAAGGGCATGAGTGACTGTGCATAAGGCATCCCGGTCCAGGAAGGGCGCAACTGGCGGATCAGGCGAACCTGATAAAATGCTCTCCTGGAGACGGTCGCCAAATGGTCTTCAAAGGACAACCGCCATCCAGGAGCACGCCCAAGTTGCGTACCTTCTCCATCGGGCCAATGATTCACCCCGACAGACAGCCGCATCTGCAGCTGACTGTACCGAGGTGCCGGCATCCACAGCCACTCCGTCTTGGAGGATTAAGTTTGAGCCTGTTCCTCCCCATCCAGACCCGTCGGCTTCCAGACACCGGGACAACACTTGACAGCTTCACTGGGGTGGCCGGGGTGGAAAAGTACAGCTGAGTGTCATCAGCGTACAGTTGGTATCTCACCCCAAAGCCACTGATGATCTCACCCAGCGGCTTCATATAGATGTTGAACAGGAGGGTGAGAGAATCGACCCTGCGGCACCCCACATGAGGCACCTTGGGTCGATCTCTGCCCCCTGTCAACACCGTCTGCGTCCGATCAGAGAGGTAGGAGGAGAACCACCGATAAGCGGTGCCTCCACTCCCAACCCTCCAACCGGCGCAGCAGGATACCATGGTCGATGGTATCAAAAGCCGCTGAGAGGTCTAATAGGACCAGGGCAGAGGTAACCCCTATCCCTGGCCCTCCAGAGATCATCCACCAGCGACCAAAGCTGTCTCCGTACTGTATCCGGGCGGAAGCCGGACTGGAGCAGGTCTAGATAGACAGCTTCATCCAGGTACTGGGGTAGCTGACATGCCACCACACTCTCTACAACCTTCGCCGTGGCGAAGATTGGAGACTGGCGATAGTTCCTAAAACAGCTGGGTCCAGGAAGGCTTCTTGAGGAGGGTCTCACCACAGCCTCTTTCAAGGCCGCGGAAAGACCCCTCCCGCAGAGAAGCATTTGTAATCCCTGGAGCCAGCCTCGTGTCACCTCCTGAGTAGCCAGTACTAACCAGGAGGCACGGATCCAATAAACATGTGGTGGCGTTCAGCCTGCCCAGCAACCTGTCCATGTCCTCGGAGTCACAGGATCAAAGTCATCCCAAACCACCTCAACAAGACGGGCCTCGAACCCTCGCCTGGATCTACCCAATTTTGATCCAATCCGTCCCGAAGCTGAGCGATTTTGTCGATAGATAACCATTAAACTCCTCGGCACGCCTGTAGGTCCTCCCGCCTCCTGTTGGAGGAGCGAGCGGGTCACCAAACAGGGCGGCCGGGCGGTTATCTGCCGACGCAATGAGGGAGGAACGAGGAACGCTCAACCCTCATTGCCACTAGGTAGGTCCTACTATAGGACCTAACTAGTGTCCGTCAGCCTCAGAGCGGCTGGATCTCCAGGCACTCTAGGCGCCTTCTCCGGCGCTTCATCTCCCTCAGCTCCTGGGAGAACCAAGGAGCTGGTTGAGACCGACGCCGGGTCAGAGGCCGCAAAGGCACGACACGGTCCAAAGCCCAGCCGCGCCCGTTCCCAGGCCGCAACTAGCTCTTCAGTCGAGTCGTGGGACAGGTGTTCGGAAACGCCCAAGCTCCGTCAGGAACCTCTCCGGGTCCATCAGGCGCCTGGGACGGAACCAACGCATTGGTTCCGTCTCCCGCGATGGTGGGTAGCGGTCAGAAAGTCTAGACGAAGGAGAAAATGATCTGACCATGACAAAGGTTCACAACTAAATCATTTAAAACCAGATCATTAAACCACTGGCCAGAGATAAAAATCAGGTCTAGGGTACCTCCCCGGCGTGGGTAGGGCCGTCAATTAACTGAATCAGGTCCATGGCCGTCATGGAAGCCATGAACTCCTGAGCTGTCGAGGATGCTCGCGGCTGATGGCAAATTGAAATCCCCATGACCAGCAGTCTGGGGTCTCAACTGCCAACCCGCCAGCAACTCCAACAGCTCAGGCAGGGCTGTAGTCACGCAGCAAGGAGCCATGTACGTGATCAACAAGCCCACCTGAGTTCTACGACCCCACTTCACGAAGAGGGATTCACACCCAGCTATCTGAGGCACAGTGGTCTCCCTCGGCTCCAGACTCTCCTTGATGATAACCGCCACCCCTCCACCCCTACCCTGGGCCCTCGGCTGATGGAATGCTCGGAAGCCTGGTGGGCACATGTCCACTAGGGGAACCCCCCCTTCGGTGCCCAACCAGGTCTCCATAACGCCCATAACGTCCGCGGTCCCTTCCTGAATAAGATCTGAAATCAGGGGGGCTTTATTAACCGCGGACCTGGCATTACATAACATCAGCCGGAGGCCCAGGTCCCGATTATCCTGGCCACTGGTCACGGGAAATTTCTGGGGCCGGAGCACGCAATCGTCAGAAACAGCGAGGCGAGCCCCAAACCTGATGTGCCCCCTTCCGTCATATCTGCCTCTCCCACTTACCGTAGTAATAGCTCGACCCTGACAAACTGGAACGA
Source organism: Ahaetulla prasina (assembly GCF_028640845.1). Classification (NCBI taxonomy): domain Eukaryota; kingdom Metazoa; phylum Chordata; class Lepidosauria; order Squamata; family Colubridae; genus Ahaetulla; species Ahaetulla prasina. Next base: position 78,273,279 of record NC_080545.1, on the reverse strand, counting down.
CACCGCCATAACCCCAGGACCTATTAAGTTACGCGAACACATGGTGGACCTAGCCCCTTCCTGACGGGCCCATCCACCCCAGAACCAAACCCGTCAGTTTCCTCCCCTTAAAATTCCCCTTAAAACTCCCTGGTAAAAAACGATTAAAACAGTTCATTAAAAATCCCCTAAGCCTCCTAGATTTCGCATGCCAACTCTCGGGGTTCCAAAACCCGTCCTCGAGATGTGCCCTCGATAGTGTGGAGGGCCAGACCTGCGAGAGAGGGGAATCTCGCAGGGCAAGAAGGTCCGCAGTTGAAAATCTTCGCATCAATAAAAATACAGTACAGTCAGCAGTCCATCCAAGCCGGTCAAGATGGCAAAATGTCATTGCAGCAAGACTAGACTCCCTGGCTGGCGAGATGGACCATGGACTTCCAGGATTCCGTGGGGCCGTTATTCTACCCCCAAACCCAAACGGCCCCACTTTCCCAGGTCCAGATGACAAGCCATTCTCCTCCAAGTCAGTCCGTACGGCCTTGGTGTTACAGTCAATCTGGGCCTTGATGTCAGAAAAATAAATAAATAAATAAAAAATTCTACTCTATTCTATTCTATAAATAGAAATATAGGCATTTTCTCTGGCTTGGTTTGCTAAACAAATAAATAAAATGGTCTGGGTCACATAATACTCTAATCATAAAACATGATTTACTAACAGAGTAGTTACGGTTTTAAAAAAAACCCCAAACAAACAAACTACATTATAATTCAGTAAGATGCATGACTCTTATTTCTGACAAAGTGACTTTAGGGTTCTGTTGGCATAGAAGCAAGAATTTTAATGGATTTTCACATCCAATTGTAGCACTATGAGAGGAAATAAACTACCCTGAAGAATGTTTTTTCCCCCCTGTGAAACTTTCCTTTCAGAATTATCCACCTCCAAAACCATCCATGGCAATTGTTTCCATTATTAATTTGAGATAGGGGAATAATCATTTTCTGTATGAAAGGGTTCTTGCATACCTATATGGAGACAGTAAGACTGCCCCTACATATAATATATAATATAGATATGAGCCTGACTAGGTGGCTCAGTGGCTAAGACACTGAGCTTGTTGATCAGAAAGGTCGGCAGTTCGGCGGTTCGAATCCCTCGTACAGGTCTCCTGTGTGAGCAGGGGAGTGGATTAGATGACTTCCAAGGTCCCTTCCAACTTTGTTACTGTTATAAGGCTGTTTTTTCAAACCATGTGCCTGAATTTTAGGGGGTTCAAGTGCAACACATTTGATTGGCATCAGGTTGGGCAAAACCGATTAGACCAGGGGTCCCCAACCTTTCGGACCTCAGGGACCACTAAATTATTAATTTTAAATCACACAGACCACTAATGGTCTGCTTAACGACCGGCTGGGTGGGTCTGGCTAGGTGGTCATGTGACTGGGTGGGCATCAAATTGAGGGGCGCCTCACCGGTCTCTACTGGCCCCTCCCCTCCCAGCTCCTCATTGCCTCCCCACCCAGGCTGCTTAGGGCCCCAACAGGAAGCAGTTATTGGAGCTAAGCAGCCACCACGAGAAAAAGTTGGCAAAACAGTTGGCTCAGTTCAAATTGGATCTGACCAAGAAGGAGGCTCAGCAGAAGCACCTCATTGAGGACTAGGAGCATAGGCTTTCCAAACAGAGGGAAGACCTGCAGCAGTGCAAGGCCAGTTACCCGTGCCTGGAGGCTCAGCAGGCTGAGATGGTCAGCCAGTTCCAGGCCATGATGTAGTCCCACTGGAACAAGGCCCTCCTGCTCTTCGCCACCAGTGGTGCTTCCTTCCAGCCTTCGCCCAAAGCCCAGCACCAGGAGGCTGAAGCAGACCCCAAGTTGGAATTTCTGCCCCCCCTCCGACCCGCACAAAAAAGACCCTAAAGGGGGAGACTCTCTGCAGCAACACAAATGTTCATTGCGTGTATCTGTCCCAGGGGCCGTAGTTTGAGGATCCCTGATTTAGTGCAACATAAAAAATGCAAATAATGTTTCTGCGGACCACCAAAATTTTCTTGCGGACCACCAGTGGTCCATGGACCACTGGTTGGTGACCGCTGGATTAGACAACTTATCTCAAATGAAGCAGAATAATCAGAACTTTTGGGAGTTCCTTCAAATCTTTTGTAGAGCTTTCATAAAACTGAAGAGTTAATTTGGAAGGGAGCTATAAAGTCATCGAGACCAATCAACTGCGCACCACAGGATTTACTACGCTATCCCCAATGGATTACTACCCAGCTTCTATTTAAAACCTTCTGGTGAAGGAAAAGAAACCAGTCGATGAGGAATCACTTCCACTGACAGCTATTACTATCAAAAATTCTGTGAAGATTTTTTTTGAAAAAATATATATTAAAATTTGATAATTTTTGAACTGTCTTTCAACTTGAACACAATAAAACAAAATAAAATGTCAGGTGGAGAAAGGAGAAGGTAGAAAATATTTTGCTGACTCAGTGCTCTAACATTTCAGTGGGGATGTACTTATTCGGGGATTTCTTGATGTACTGTTGCATGAGGAAAGGACCCTGCAGGTTCAGAAGCTAATTTTTTGAGCAATATTCAAGTATGACTTGAAAACCCAAAATATCTAAGAGATGAAGTTGACAAACATGAATAATTAGAACCACGTTAAGTTCCAGTTCAACTGATTTCTTGCTCATGCCTGTGTACATCTAGTAGAATCTAGTCAACTAATGGCCAGAACTAAATTGGCACTAGATAAGAATTAACAAAATTCAAGAGAGGCTGGCCTTTGATCACTTACGTCAACGTAACAAATCCAGACTTGAGTCCTCTCTGAACTCTGGTCCCAGACTCTGCCTCTCTCTCATCTATAGAGATCTCATTTTTACTGTCATGCCTGGAAGCCATTATTACCTGTTTTCCTTCAGGCTCCAGGCTTGCCACAATCCTACTGTGGGAAGTTGGGAGGGGGGATTGCAAGAGTGAACTAGATTTAGCCATAACAAAATGTCTCTATAGAAGTTCAAAGCCATGATGTTCAGCAGCTGTTCAAAGAAGAAATTAGAGGATGTCTTCTGTTCAAGAAAGAACTGATTGGAGTTGTGGTGGACATGTGGGAGATATGGGCAAGGTCTTGATCTTTCTTTTGGGTAAACCCAGAAGCTTTCAGATTTGGGTTTTCCCAGATGTGCCAATATGACATCTCTAATAAAAGTTAGCTTTGAGGAACTTCAAGCCTCGGAGTTTGATTTCGTTGGGGGTGTTACTTGGAACCCTGACATTTACCTTGTCAGTGGATGTCTGGATGACTGACTTATCCCTAATTCTGGATAATGTATTATTTGTTATTTATTGAATTTATAGCCCATCTTTCTTGCAGTACCTCAAAGCCAAAAGGTTGAATATTTCTACTAAAAGAATTCACCAGGTTTCTTGGATCTGAAATAAATACCTTACTATGCACTGAAAAATAAGAAAGTTTCCAAGGAAAATATGTTTTTCATACCTGGTTCTGGTGTTAATTTCAGGAAAGGGCTCCCCTCACCCTTATACAGATATTATAGACAGCACTAAAGAAAACCCAACGTGTCAAATTAATATCTTTCAGGAATTTAAATATAATTCCACTGCTTTCTTTTCTAAACAAGAATATAAAAGCTAAAGGAAGTAATACATTTTGCACCAATATAAAACTAGAAGAGAAACTGTGCAAACAACTCAGGATTTTAAAGACAACATTGATTTTGTATGATTTTCAGAAGAGTTTCATAGAATTTCATAGTAAATAATCAGTTTTTGATCCTTTGGGGCATTATTCTTCTGCTTTAGTGTCTCAGCACCGAATCGTTGCTGAAAACTAGAATCTTAGTTGTCCTATTGCGATACAGTTAGCATTTTTTTCTGTATCATGTAAAAGCGGTCATTTTCCTAGTGAAAGTTACACATAAAGATTAACTAAATCCATGATGAGTGGCAAAGGTCAATATCTAAGGGGTCATCTGGTGAAAACCATGCCATATGGGAGATTTGCAACTTGGAACTGAATGCACATGAATTAACAAATGAAATGAAAGAAAAGAAAATATGCTGTGTTCCAATTATACTACTAAAAAGGAGAAGAATGTAATTGACCTGAATAAGATCTGTGTGATCTTATAGAATACAGTTGTTAAATACATCAAGAGAGATGAAAATGTAGCTATAGTTACGATTTTTTTAAAAAAGATAAAGGAATCCCTGTGGATTTTTCTCCACTAGTTGTTGCCAACTATAGGGGACAGTGCTCATCTCTGTTTCAAGGCCATTGAGCCAGCATGGTTGTATGGCCAGAATGACATCATGGAGCGCTATTACCTTCCCACTGAATTGGTTCCTATTTATCTACTGACGTGTGTATGCTTTTGAACTGCTAGGTTGGCAGGAGCTGGGGCAAAGACTGGAACTCATGCCATTGCATGGTACTCAGGTCTCAAACCTGGGCTGCAGGATTTCCAGTGGATAAGCTCAGCATCTTAACCACTCAGCCACCATGCTCCCCCCTCCATTTATGAATAAAAGAGCTAAAATGTATGTCACAAAGGAGAAATGGGTATTATATAAATTGGGGGGTGGGTGGATAGGAATCCATAGATTACTAATATTTACGTCTTGTGTTCTAGGGATTGATAATAGTAGAAGAACCAGATATAAGCTTTGGCCAAAACAGTGCAACATTCTAAATGAATGAGCTCCTAAGGGGGGAAAGTATTTATTTTATTTTTATTTATTTTTTATTTATTTAATTTTGTCATAACAATATACACAAGCATAACACAAAAAGATCATATAACAAGGAAGTATAAGCATATATATATATATATATAGGGAAAGAAACAATAGGATAGGAATGGTAGGCACTTTTGTGCTCTTATGCACACCCCTTAGAGTCCTCTAAGGAATGGGGTGAGGTCAACAGTGGATAGATTTTGGTTAAAGCTTTTGGGGTTATGAGAAGAGACCACAGAGTCAGGTAATGCATTCCAAGCACAGATAATTCTGTTACAGAAATCGTGTTTTCTGCAATCCAAACTGGAGCGGTTGACATTAAATTTAAATGTGTTGGTAGCTCTTGTGTTATTGTAGTTGAAACTGAAGTAGTCATTAGTAGGAAGGACATTACAACGGATGATTCTGTATTCTGGTATTCTGGTCAGCGGTGGGATTCAAGTAATTTAATAACTGGTTCTCTACCCTAATGATTTCTTCCAACAACCAGTTTGCCAAACTGCTCAGAAAGTTAACAACCGGTTCTCCTGAAGTGGTGTGAACTGGCTGAATCCCACCACTGATTCTGGTGGATGACATGAATACTTGGGTAGAAATGAAACAAGAAAATAGTGACTCGGCTATTTGCAGACATGAAGTGAGTGACAATGATGATTAACCATCTACTTAGAAACAGGTTCATTCAAACATAAGGTTTATGATACTCATAGATATGCATGCAAAAGAATGAATATATACTTAAAAAAACTGACTGACTGACTGACTGACCATGATGGAAAAGGGAGAAAATTAGCAGCATACCACATTCCTTGATGAAAGTGACATGGAGGGAAAGGAATGAAGTGAAGGAAATGAAAGAAGAGACAATTATTAGAATTCAGATGAAAGATCTTTACTGGAATGGAAACATAAAGACAATGGAAATTGAAGCAGGTTAGAAGAGAGTAAAAAGAAATTCCACAGAAACGTCTGGAGTTAAGCTAATGGGAAGTTTGAAAAAAGATTCATGGTGAAAGTGAAAGAAAAGTGAAAAAAAGTGTAGATGAGGAAACAACATATATAAGATTTTTTAAAAATCAAAGAAAGTGCAAAATATACTATATAATGTATGTCTAGATTTTTTAAAAAGTCCAAAAGAACATGTTGAAAAGACGATGAATGGTTACAAATAAAAGAAGCAGAGAAAATACTGAACAATTATGATAGAAGTAAAACTTTGTTGTGGAAGTGAATGAAGGAGGATTTAAAAGAAGCCTCCAGCAGAATGAATAAAATATTAAAATAAAAGAGATAAAATTATTTGGAATGAAACTGGAATGAACGAATTCTGGGGGATGCAGTTCAGAGTTCTGTTTGGGAATGATAGTGACACAAATGGGTGAACTGAAGTAAATATTTCTTTAGTTCCTGCGGGGAAAAAAGGAAGTTCTAAGTATATGAGAATACTGTGAAAAATAGTAAGGCGTCTGTGGATGTTATTACAAAGATGGACATTATTGGGGGAAAAATGTTGTTGTACCCTAATAGAAACAAAAAGGAAGTAACAATGAATGTATAAATTACTGGGACATGAGTAAGGGCCTCTGGTGGCTCAGACTGGTAAGACAGTCTGTTATTAACAGCAGCTGCTTGCAATTACAGCAGGTTCAAGTCCCACCAGGCCCAAGGTTGACTCAGCCTTCCATCCTTTATAAGGTAGGTAAAATTAGGACCCAGATTGTTGGGGGCGATAAGTTGACTTTCTATATAATGTACAAATGGATGAAGACTATTGCTTGACATAGTGTAAGCCGCCCTGAGTCTTCGGAGAAGGGCGGGATATAAATGCAAATAAAAAAAAAAGTATGATTAGCATGCCTAGGATGAATTTTGAATCAAAGGATGAATTTTGAATCAAAGGATGAATTCTGAATCAAAGGATAAAAGCACTAACAATAAACCAAATTTGAGAAGCATGGTGCATGTTTATACCAGGCAGAGTGTAGAAAATAATTTTGCTCTTTAGAAAGTATGAATATGAGAAAACAGGTTTATTGTATCTTTGTTGTTTTGGGCAAACTGTATGAGAATAGTGAATAGACTTGAAATATAGAATACTTGCATTAATATGGAGCTGAAGGTTGCTTATTAAATGCAATACAACAAGTATATGATAGAAATAATTATGTATGAAAATATAAAGGAATGGCTAATGAATGGTTTAACAGTTTGCAGACTGTTAAGATAAAGGTGTGAGATGCATCCTTGGTTGTTTAATGAATTTATGGATACAGCATGTATTAGGGATGTTTCTGACATTACAGGTATAGAATTTGATCATATGTGTATTTTTGTATGAAGCCAATGTAGTTTCGTTGCTGAAAAGCAAAATAATGTACAACACATATTTAGACAAACTATGCAGTAAGTAGAATGAATCTCAACATATTTTATCAAAGAATAAGGAAAACATATCTGATAGGGAAACATGAAGTCGATATATTTGCTTACTTGGCTGAATGTTTATTAAAGTTGGGACTATAATAAAATGTTTACTAAAGAAGGAGAAATAGATGGAGGAAATTTAAGATGTAAAATGTTGGCAGAAATGTGGTTGTAGTGTGTGATTATTGTGGTGAATGTTTATTGAAAGAATTGAAAATAGTGATGTCTCTGCCCATGCAATTATATGCAAGTGAGAGATACGTTAGGTAAAATATAAAATAAGTTGTATGCAACGGTTACTACTTAACCAAGAAATATAAGATCAAGAATGAACAGACTATGAATGAATATGTACTGAGAAAATTCTGGTTGAGCTGATCCTCAGAAAGGAAGGGATGAGACCATTAAAGAACAGCAAGAGATGTATGAAGCATTGTATGGACTTGGTAGAATCCAGGATGTTTTCAAAGACAGGTAAGATATGGGAAAGTATGAATGAAGATAATGTACTCTAAATTTAGATACGTTTCCTTTTATTTTATCTCATGCTTTTAATTTTTCCCATAACATTGTTTTCTTCCCCAAAGAGTAGCATAATTGGTTGCATTTTTCTTTCAGAACTTAACTAGAAAAGCAAATTGCTAAGAGACCACTCGTTTAAACTCATTAAAACCTGCAGCCACTACAGAGATTGGACTCTAAATTTAATTGAGGGAAGAAGGAGAGACAGAGGCTGTTACTATGGTTTAATCTCCATCTGCGAACTACATACTGGTCTTCTCTGACCTGAGGACACCGCCCCCCCAAGATGCATTAGACTTGTAGAGATATAGCAGCTGGGGAATGTTGTGAATTGCCAGGCAACATGTCCAGAGGGCACCAGGTTGTGGGGAAAACTGACCTAGATAATGCTGTCTTGATATGATGAGATTGATGGTACATGGAACGGAAACTCTGTTGGTGTTAGAGATAGTAATGAAAAAAACAACAGCAGCCAAATATTTAACTCAAAGCATGGAGTTTTGCAAATAGAAGATCAAAGATTCAATTCATGGCATCCATGACCTTCATAAAGTCCTGCTATGATGCCTCATTGCGGTGGAGAGCTGTTCTTGAGAGGGAAGACAAACCAAAACCATATTTTATTCCAGCTTGATCATCCAAAAGCATGAAGGTCAAGACAGTGCTCAGCTAAAGCAAGCAGGGATTTTTATTGGGCAACAGTGATATAGGAGGATGCTGGAAATAAATGATCACTTCATCGACAACAGCAAATGCATCATTTTGTATGGCACGGAAAAGGTAATGGTAAACAATTAGTATATTTTACCAAGAAAAACCATATGGCTAGACAAGATAAAGTGATTGACACTATTTGACACCAGGGGTTGTCACAAAGAAGAGGGAGTCAAACTATTCTCCAAAGCACCTGAGGGTAGAACAAGAAGCAATGGGTGGAAACTGATCAAGGAAAGAAGCAACTTAGAACTAAGGAGAAATTTCCTGACAGTTAGAACAATTAATCAGTGGAACAACTTGCCTGCAGAAGTTGTGAATGCTCCAACACTGGAAATTTTTAAGAAAATGTTGGATAACCATTTGTATGAAATGGTGTAGGGTTTCCTGCCTGGGCAGGGGGTTGGACTAGAAGATCTCCAAGGTCCCTTCCAACTCTGTTGTTGTTGTTGTTGTTGTTGTTGTTGTTATTATTATGGTTCCTCAAATCCGATGCCATTTAACATGTTGATGAGGATCTTTAAGAGCCTCAGTGGTTCAGTGGTTAGAGTGCCGTACTGCAGGCTACTTCTGCTGACTGCCGGCTGACTGCAATTTGGCAGTTCAAATCTCACCAGGCTCAAGGTTGACTCAGCCTTCCATCCTTCCGAAGTCAGTAAAATGAGGACCCAAATTGTTGGGGGCAATATGCTGACTCTGTAAACCATTTAGAGAGGGCTGTAAAACACTGTAAAGCAGTTTATAAGTCTAAGTGCTAATGCAATTGCTTTCAGAGTAGTAATGGTGTTTATGGCATGGCTAGATTAAAGCTTTTGAGATGCCTAGCTGCTGATGTTGTCATGCAGGAAAAGAAAGCCCAGAATAGCAAAGACAAAATGAGAGTGGGAACACAGAATATAAGAAGAATGAACAGGGAAAGCTCAATACAGTGAAATAACTGTATTGAGTCATTTCATTTGACATCTTAGTATCAGTGAATTGAAATGGACTGGAATTGGATACTTTTATTTAGAAGATCATACTGTTTACTACTCAGGACATAAAAAATAAAGAATTATTGGTGCTGTTTTCATTGTCAGGAAGAATATAACAAGGACAATACAATACAGTGCAATCAATTCCCATATCATATCAATTAGACTATGCATAGAATCCTTAAATATGACAATTATCCAAATATATATTTCAACATCTAATGCTGAAGAGGAAATTGAGTTTTATGCTCAAATTCAATCTCAAATCAACAGCATTTGCGAGCAAGATATACGGGTTCTGGTTGAAGACAAGAATATTAAGAAGTAAAACATAGTTAAGGTGTATGGTCTAGGAAATGGAAATGAAACAGGAGAACAACTAACAAATTTCTACAAATCCAATTATTTCTTTATTGCTAATACAAACTTCCAACAACCAAAACGATACTTATATACTTGGGCATCATCAAATGGAGTGTGTGGAAATAATATTGACTATATTATTGTCAATATATGTCAATATTCCAAGTTCAGTTATAACAACAAAGACATGGCCAGGATCTGACTGTGGAACATATCATGAACTGCTCAGGGACAAGTTACAAGTCAAGCAAAAACAGAAGAAGAAAGCCAACTAGTTATCACAATACAATCCTGAACATTATACCACCATTTTAAGGAGAACATGAGCATTTAAAGTCGTTGACTTTAAAGTCATTGCTAAGAATGAATGTGAAGAGAGATTGCCAAAGATCTAGAAAGAGAAAGCAAAGTGTGTGTCAGAACAGATGATGGAAATTGCGAAGAGTTGAGAAGCCAGAAGGAACTTAAGAAAAAATTTCAGAGAGCAGTTAAAATAGACAAGAAGCAGCATTACAACATCTATAAAGCCATCAGAGAGAAACATTCAAAAACAAAGAAGGACTTCCAAAAGATCTCGAACTCAGAAGGATGTTCCAGTCTTGAATTAGTATGGTACATGAAACCAATGACACCTAGGAACTAATTAGAAGATGCTCATAGAAAGATGGAAGGTCTATACTGAATTTTGTAGATTAGAAATGTCGGTATACAAGATGCTTTAAGAAAATAGTCCCTATAGGAACCTCTAGTACTAGAAGATGAAGTTACATTACCATTCTATTCATTTTTCAGTTAGAAAGTTATGTAAGAATTTAACTATGTCCACAAATCTGGAAAATAATACAATGGAAACAGATTGGAAGAGGTCAGGCTTATACTCCAGTAAAACAGACTGATTCCAGGTTAGTAAAGGAGTCAGAGAAGGCTTTATATCCATGATGGTGGATGATCAACCTATGGCATGCGTGCCCAAAGTGGCACATGGAGCCATGTCGCCTGGCACATGTGGCATCACCCTTTCCTCTTCCAGGTTTCTGGAGTACATGCGTGCGCAATGATCAGCTGGCCTTTTCGCATGTGGCAGTGCTAGAAGCTAGAACAGTTGGTCTTCCATTTTCCTGCATGAGCATGTGTGCTGCCCAGCTGATTGTCGTGTGCACATGTGCACCAGAAACCCAGAAAAGTAGCTGGCTCAAACCGGAAGTTCAGTAGCTGAAACTGGAAGTTCATTTTCGGGCACACACATGCACCCTGGGCTGCTCCTCTTCCAGGTTGCGGCCCAGACGCGCTCATGCTCCCTTTTCAGCACTCGGTGCCGAAAAGATTCACCATCACTGCTATATATGCTCCCCTTATTTTTTCAACCTATATATGCTGAACATATATTGTGGAAAGCTGGATTATAAAAAGATGAGTGTGGTTTTAAAATTAGAGCAAGGACCATCAATAACTTACACTACGCTGATTACACAACTCTGACATCTGAAAATGTAAATCAACTACAAGCTCTAGTAATGAAAGTCAAAGAGCACAGTGAAAAAATGGAACTAAAATTAAATATAAAGAAAACCAAATTAATGGCAACAGATATAGCAATCAGCTTTAGAATTGGAAATGAAGGTACAGTACTGGAGTTAAAATAGCTTCTGTCTTTTAGGATCGACTAGCAACTAAAGGAACTAGGCAGTCAAGGAATGTACTGCCAAATAAAGATAATATAATGTACATAATATAATCTTTAATAACAAGTATTATTATTTTTAAAAAGAAATACATTGCCAACTAGCACTTGTATGGGTAGTAATGAAGACTTTGGAAAAGATGTTCAGATGCTGGGATGTATCTACACCTAAAAAGATCACAATTGTGCAGGCAATGATTCCCCTTGTAAAATTCCTGTGGGGCAAAAGTTGGACCTTGGACCTAGTTAGACTGACTAGGTTTGGGACTCACCAACAGTCAATACAAATGTGATGGCATATAACCACCAGGAGATCAAGAATCGATGCCAGCCAGAATAGACAAACTGAGTTACAAGGACAAATTGTCTGCATATAAAGAATTTTCCTTGAATGTACACAGTTCAATATTTTCTCTAATTTTGATATAAATGTAGGGCTGACTGTCAAGGACACAGACACACAATGTGGTTCTCAATCTGTCTCTGGTCCACTGCAAGGACAGCCTTCACCAGGCTTTTCTTGCTATGTGTCAAAAGTGCTATTTTCTGAGGTCTGCTGACACTCATGGTGCAGCACCTCTCCTCCAAAATGCAACTGCGGACATATCTTCCCCTGCGGCTATCATAATTACATCCATGCCCATTTCACCTTGGGTAGGGGACTGCTTGCTTCTTTTCAGGAGAAACCTTCCCAATAAAGCTTGACAGTACTTTGCTTTGCAAGGCACATCTCAGGCCTTATGCTGGATCTTTAGATCCCTGAAAACACTGCTTCCTGTATGCTGAGGACCAGGGCACTTCTGAATAGCTCACGAATCTCAGCTGGTGTGGTGGCTTCTTTTTCCTGCTTCTCCCTGTACATAGAAATATGCAGCAAGGCAGCAGCATTTTACCTATTTACACAGTATTCTGCATACTGCATAGAATACATTCAGATGCTCCTGTCACTTGCTGCCATGATATCTTGGTAACAATGACCAATTTGGGATATTGTGATGTTGAAACTGAAGAGTGCTCACCATACTGTCCTCTAGCTCACTGCCCTGCCTACTGGAGATAGATGGATGGGAGATAGATAGATAGATAGATAGATAGATAGATAGATAGATAGATAGATAGATAGGTAGGTAGGTAGGTAGGTAGGTAGGTAGGTAGGTAGGTAGGTAGGTAGGTAGGTAGATAGATAGATAGATAGATAGATAGATAGATAGATAGATAGATAGATAGATAGATAGATAGATAGATAGATAGATAGATAGATAGATAGATAGATAGAAGGGTGGGTGGGTGGGTGGGTAGGCAGGCAGGCAGGCAGGCAGAGAGACAGACAGACAGACAGACCTGCACTAAGGACAAAGTCTCCATCCTAGGAACCTGCTGACAGTCATCCAAACCTATCACACTTTAAGGAGAAGAATTGTGGTAGGTTTTTAGCCAGCAATTGACAGCAGTAGGAATAGAAAACAGAGATGAGGGATCTTGCATACATGATAGAACAACTAGAGGAGGAGAAAGGAAACAGCTCTCTTCATATGGGTGGCAAAGGAGGGAAGTGGAGAGAAAATGGAGGAAATGGAGACAAATAATTCTTTCAGTAACAGTTCTTAAACCCACAGAACCTTGAGTGTTTTAATCCCAGTTATACCTGGTAAGTAGCACCAAAAGTAGTATCCTCCCACCTATTTACTGAGCCCTGCACATGTCTTACACGGACATAAGGATTAGATACTTTGTCTGTCTATAATACCCCTGCATTATGGCGGGAAAAATAGTGGCTAGATAAAAGAAATGGTAATTAAGGTCAAACAGATCAGGGGTGAAATGCTACCGGTTCGGACTGGTTTGGCCAAACCGGTAGCGATGGCAGCGTGAGGCTCTGCCCATCCGCCCAGTCATCATTACTTCCTGGTTTTAATTTAGGAATTTCACAAGATGCTATTTTAAATGAAATATAGTAGAAAAAGTAGCCAAAAGATTATCTATTTTTCTATTCACATAATTTTACCATCTAAATCCCTTCTTACCTAGTGATGTAGAGTAAGTATGCATGTGGGGTGTGTGTTTGTGTGTGTGTGTGTGTGTGTATTTGTATGTATATATATATATACACACACACACACATATAATATATATTTGTTCACAAATATCCAAAATTATATCCAATCTTGATGAGAAACTTTGTCCCTTTTTATCTTCTTTTGTTGCTGCAGCACTGAGACCCAACTAACCTTGGAGAGAGTAAAAAAGAGTTGAATTTTACATACTGATTTGAATGACCTAACCTCCCCTGGTTTCCCCAGATAGATACATTAACTAAAAGGTACATCACCTCATACATTCAAAGTTGGATATTATTTAATCAAAACTTTCAGTGTGGGAAAAGTTTCAGCAAGGGTAAGACTAATTGAGATGTTTCACAGAAATCACAAAGCCACAAAGAAGCAACTGGGGAGAAATACAACATCAGAAACATTTAAAAAACAAATTAGCTATCAGATGCAGCTACTGCTATCTCTCCATTAGGGAGGACTTGAAAGTGAAATTGTTTGGAAAATTACTCTAAAACTGACTAGGGTTTTCTCTCTTCCTCTCTCTCTCTTTCTTACTCTCCATCTGTGTGTCATCTGGTGGCAGTACCTGACTGACTTTATCTAAGTTTAGAACCTCAGCAGGCTTGAACCTGGCTAATATTTGGATGCGAGATTTCCAGAGGAGATCAGGACTTTATGCTAAAAAGAGAAGAAGGAAAAAACACCTCAGAAGAAGACAAATGAAAACCACTTCTATGGTTCCACAGGAATGTATCCACAAAATCATCAGGAGCTAAGCTTCAAGTGAAGGAGAATTAGCCACACATAGGTTTAGAAGCTCCTGGTCACCCTGTATGCTTCACTGAATCTTTAGGTGAAAAAAAAACTGACTCAAACTCTGTATAGTAAATCTTTCTGCAGCAATGATATTTAAACCAGTTAAAGTAAGATGAAAAATGGAGACATTTAGCCAGTTGATTCACAACTATTCTTTGGGGGAGGCATCCCCATTAATAAGGCCCAAAACTGTAACTGACGTGTTAGAACTACAATTATCCAGGAGTAGATAACTCAACAGATGTTAGGGAAGACTTTGTCTCTTCTATCCTCTCTCAGATTGTGCTTGTTGTTCTGTCAACTTCCAATGACCATGGATTCATCTAAAGAGTTTTGGGAACATTGGGAAATGAAGAAAATAATATGAAAGTTATGAATAATATGAAGAAACATCTAAATGTTTCTAACTGGCAATTTCATGTATGAGATACATAGTTAATAAACAAAATTTACATGAAATTGATGATGTTAAGGTTTGAAAGGCCAAGAAAAATACTTGGTAAAACTGGTTAAAAATATTTGGTAAAACCTGCAAGAATCCATTCCAGTTGGCACTGGATTAATTGTCTGTATGCCTCTAGCACAATGTTGCTGCACAAAAATAATCTGCAAGGAAAGTTGGCAGAAGGCATCATCACAAAAGTCACTTCTAATTGTCTAAAGAACAGAAAAGAAAACTTGGTAAGCTTGAAATATTTTGGAATAAAGTGCTTTGGACAGATGAAGCAGAACCTGAACTGTTCAGCCATAACCACATTGAATATATTTGGAAGGGGGGGGAAATGAAGTGTTTGGAGAAAAGAACATCTGGCCAAACATTAAGCATGGGGGTGGCATTATGATGTGAGATTATCTGAAGGCAGAGGCACAGAAAATATTGTGTGGGTGAAAGGAAAATGGATTTAACTAAATATCAACATATCTTAAAGGCTAATGTCCCTGAACTTTTTTCAGTGAAAACATTAAAGTTCAAAATAAGTTACCTATTTCAGCAAGGTAACAATTCAAACATACCTCCAAATCAATCAAATCTAAAGAATTTGGAGAAAATAAAGTAAAAGGTCCTGGAACTATCTTCCAAGATTTTTTTCCAGATTTAGAATGAGAAAAATTCCAAAAACAATAATAGAAAAACCTTAGCTGGCTATAGGAAGGGTTTAAGTTATACTTTTGGCTGAAGGAAATGTGGGTTTGTTTGTTTGTTTTTTGTTTTTTTAAAAAGGATATTTAAAAGTGTGTGTCTATCATCATCGCTGTTTTCTGATTCTGGATTTGTAAACAATGGCAGATAGTAAGTGCAGTATGCAGTCAAATTTGCAGAAAAGTTTCACCTTCAAATTGTGTAAACTTCTATTCACTTAGAGACATAGGGTAATATATTTATTTATTTATTTATTTATTTATTTATTTATTTAATTAATTAATTGGATTTTTATACCGCCCTTCTCCCGAAGGACTCAGGGCGGTTTACAGCCAGGTAAAATAGAACAAAAATAAATACAAGATAAAAATCATATTTAAAAAACTTATTAAATTGGCCCAAATTAAAATATAATTAAAACAATAAAACCCTAATTTAAAAACTAAAATCCTATGCCAGTCCTGCGCAAATAAAAAGATATGTCTTAAGCTCGCGGCAAAAGGTTCGAAGGTCAGGAAGTTGGCGGAGTCCTGGGGGAAGTTCATTCCAGAGGGTGGGAGCCCCCAGAGAGAAGGCCCTGGGGGTCGCCAGCCAACATTGCCTGGCGGACGGCACCCTAAGGAGTCCCTCTCTGTGAGAATACACGGGTCGGTGGGAGGCAGTCGGTGGCAGTAGGCGGTCCCGTAAGTAGCCCGGCCCTATGCCATGGAGCGCTTTAAAGGTAGAAACCAGCACCTTGAAGCGCACCCGAAAGACCACAGGTAGCCAGTGCAGCCTGCGCAGGAGTGGTGTCACATGGGAGCCACGAGCGGCTCCCTCTATCACCCGCGCAGCTGCATTCTGGACCAACTGGAGCCTCCGGGTGATCTTCAAAGGGAGCCCCATATAGAGAGCATTGCAGTAATCCAAGCGAGAGGTAACGAGAGCATGAGTTACCATGCATAGGGCATCCCGGTCAAGAAACGGGCGCAACTGGCGAATCAGGCAGACCTGATAAAAAGCTCTCCTGGAGATGGCCGTCAGGTGATCTTCAAAAGACAGCCGCCTATCCAGGAGAACGCCCAAGTTGCGCACTCTTTCCATTGGGGCCAGTGATTCACCTCCAACAGTCAGCCGCGGCTGCAGCTGACTGTACTGGGGTGCCGGCATCCACAGCCACTCCATCTTGGAGGGATTGAGCTTGAGTCTGTTTCTCCCCATCCAGACCCGTAGGGCTTCCAGACACCGGGACAGTACTTCAATAGCTCCGTTGGGGTGGCCTAGGGCGGAAAAGTACAGGTGCGTATCATCAGCGTACAGTTGGTATCTCACCCCAAAACCACTGATGATCTCACCCAGCAGCTTCATATAGATGTTGAACAGGAGAGGCGAGAGAATCGACCCCTGCGGCACCCCACAAATGAGGCGTCTCGGGGTCGATCTCTGCCCCCCTGCCAACACCGTCTGCGACCGGTAGAGAGATAGAAGGAGAACCACCGATAAACGGTGCCTCCCACTCCCAAACTCTCCAACCGGTGCAGCAGGATACCATGGTCGATGGTATCAAAAGCCGCTGAGAGATCTAATAGGACCAGGGCAGAGGAATAACCCCTATCCTTGGCCCTCCAGAGATCATCAACCAACGCGACCAAAGCCATCTCCGTACTGTATCCGGGCCGAAAGCCGGACTGGAACGGGTCCAGATAGACAGTTTCATCAAGGTATTGGGGTAGTTGACATGCCACCACACTCTCTACAACCTTCGCCACAAAGCGAAGGTTGGAGACCGGACGATAATTTCCTAAAACAGCTGGGTCCAGGGAAGGCTTCTTGAGGAGGGGTCTTACCACCACCTCTTTCAAGGCGGCAGGAACAACCCCTTCCAACAAAGAAGCATTGATAATCCCCCAGAGCCAGCGTCGTGTCACCTCCTGCGTGGCCAGTACCAGCCAGGAGGGGCACGGGTCCAGTAAACATGTGGTGGCATTCAACCTCCCCAACAACCTGTCCATGTCCTCAGGAGCCCCAGGATCAAATCCATCCCAAACAGTCTCAACAAGACGGGTCTCCGACCTCTCACCTGGATCCACCCAATTATGATCCAAGCCATCCCGAAGCTGAACGATTTTATCATATAGATAACCACTAAACTCCTCGGCACGCCCTTGCAACGGGTCATCCTGCACCCCCTGTTGAAGGAGGGAGTGGGTCACCCGAAACAGGGCAGCCGGGTAGTTATCTGCCGACGCAATGAGGGAGGAGATGTAGAAATGTCTCGCTTCCCTCAATGCCACTAGGTAGGTCCTACTATAAGACCTAACTAGTGTCCGGTCAGCCTCCGAACGGCTGGATCTCCAAGCACTCTCTAGGCATCTTCTCCGGCGTTTCATCTCCCTCAGCTCCTCAGAGAACCAAGGAGCTGGTTGAGACCTATGCCGGGTCAGAGGCCGCAAAGGCACGACACGGTCTAGAGCCCCAGCCACGGCCAGTTCCAAAGCCGCAACTAGTTCTTCAGCCGTGCCGTGGGCTAAACCCTCAGGAAACGGCCCAAGCTCCATCAGGAACCTCTCCGGGTCCATCAGGCGCTTGGGACGGAACCAACGTATTGCGGTGTTGAGTGGCAGTCCGAAAGTCCAGACAAAGGAGAGAATGATCCGACCATGACAAAGACTCAGTAACTAGATCTCCCAAATCCAGATCATTCAATCACTGTCCAGAGATAAAAATCAAATCCAGTGTGCCTCCCCCAATGTGGGTAGGGCCATCAACGGTCCAAGGCCGTCATGGAGGCCATGAACTCCCGAGCCGTCATTGATGACATGCCGGTAGATGGCAGGTTAAAGTCCCCCATGACCATAAGTCTAGGGGTCTCAACCACCACCCCGGCAAGCACCTCCAACAGCTTGGGCAGGGCTGTTGTCATGCAGCAAGGAGCCAGGTACATGACCAACAAGCCCATCTGACCCCTATGACCGCACTTTGCAAAGAGGGATTCACAACCGGCAATCTGAGGAACAGTGGTCTCCCTCGGTTCTAGACTCTCCTTTATGAAAACCGCCACCCCCCCACCCCTACCTTGGACCCTCGGTTGATGAAATACTCAGAAACCCAGTGGGCACATTTCAACAAGGGCCCCCCCCTTCCATGCCCAACCAGGTTTCCGTAATGCCCATAAGGTCCGCGGATCCCCCCTGAATAAGATCACAAATTAGGGGGGCTTTGTTAACCATGGACCGTGCATTAAACAACATCACCTGAAGGCCCAAGCTCTGAGGGTCCTGACCATCCGGGGAACAGGAGAAGTCTGAGTGGTTGGGGCACGTGATCGCTTTCAAACAGCGAGCATGCACCCCCAGAAATCGATATGGCCCCCCACTTCCACCATATCTGCCCCTCCCACTTACCGTGCCGATGGGACCACCCTCACAAATAGGAACGCAGTCCTCCCCCGTTACCTTCGAACCTGTTAGAAAACCACCGCGAGCACACGTAGGAACTGGCCTCTCCCCCAACGGGTTACCCCTGACACCTGCCCTTTCCCTCCCTCCCCTCCCAAACCCATCAATTCCCACCCTCCCCTTAAAATTCCCATTAAAACTCCCCTTAAAAAATCGATTAAAACAATTAATTAAAAATCCCCTAAGCCTCCTATTTTTGGCATGCCACCTCTCGGGGTTCCAAAACCCGTCCTCAAGATGGGCCCTCGATAATGTAGAGGGCCAAACCCGCGAGAGAGGGGAATCTCGCAGGGCAAGAAGGTCAGCCGCTGTAAATGTCCGCATAAAAGAAGTCCAACAAGCAGACCCATCCTGGACTAGTCAAGATGGTAAAATGACAATGCCAGCAATTCCGGATGAGAACAGTCGAATAATAGTTCTTAGGCGGTAGATGGAGAAGAACCGCTTTGTTCAGTCAATTCACCACCCCTCATATATAATCCAAGGGTGGTCTGTAGGAGTGGGGGGAGGGAAAAAAATGGAGTCCTACAATGACACTGCCAGGATTGTCCAGGACTGTCCTCAACTCCCCTGACTGGGGGGAAGCATCCCATCCCTCAAACGCTTGAGCGGAGCCGAACACCCCGACGCTGGCGCCGGCCGCCCGGCCCATCCGGCCTCCAAACCAGGCCAGGCAACCAGCACCTCTGGAGAGAGCCACCTCTCACCCAAGGTCCAGGGGGAGGGGGACCGAAGATCTTAAGGGGATCCCCCGCAGCTGGCCCATAGACGTCCACCAAGGTGGTAGAAAAGGCGTCCGTTGGGCCCATGGACATCCTCCAAGATGGTAAAGAAGGCATCCACTGGGCCAGTTGGCAAGCGCTAAGCCAAACCGGCAGGCCGCCAAACCGGCAGGCCGCGCATTCGCCCGCTGGGCCAGACCGCTCACCCACTGGGCCAGGCCGCTCACCGGCTGGGTCTACTGGGCCAGGCCGCTGACTCAGACCGCTGAGTCAGATCGCCGACTGATGGACCCAGCCACTAACCGCTAAGCCAGGCCATCGCCGCCGCCGGAAAGGCCAGGCCGCCGCCCCTGGAAGGCCGCCGAAATCACCGCCGCCGGGGGAGAGACAGCTCCGGAGCTCTTCTCGAAGCGACACGGAGCTGCCCAGCGTCAAGCCGCCCATCCTCCTGATGGTAACACTGTTCTCTACCCGGGCGGGGGGCCTAAGTTCTCAAAAAGCCCCCCCCCAGCCCAGTCGGGTCCAGAAAAGGGCCGCCGCCGCATCTCCTGCTCAGCAGCGCAGCGCCATCTTGGACATGCGCAGGTTTCTAAAAGACAGGTTTGTAAAATTTGACAAGGGATGCCAACAATTTTGCCTGCAACTGTACACACATAAACTTACTGTATAGATCTAGGAGTGTGTGCAGGCATGAAATCCAGCTGCATCTATCCGACTTGCGCAATCCGGTAGGGCCGGTGGTGGGAGGCTCTGTCCTGTTTTTGATCCTCTGCGCATGTACAGAAGGCTCTGCGCATGTATAGAGGAGGCACACATACGCACTCACATTTGTGATCCGATAGCGAAGGTAAGTGGTGTGTGTGTTTATACCCATAACTACGCAAACTTTTTTTTCTTGGTCTGAATTAGGGTATATATTAGACAGACATATCAACAGCAAAGAATAATCTAGAACATTGGCAAATATTTATTTTCATACTTGTATCCTCTTATTGATAATAAGCATCAAGCAATTCCCCCTCCCTATTTAAGGAAACATTTATTTTGTGCTTCCATCCACCTGGTTCAGTGAAACTGCTGTCAGGATGCATAATTAATATATTTTGAACACCCCATGTATTGGAATCCTGTCTGCATTCCCATATTTCTCAGAGTCTCCTTAGAATGAAATTGTTCATCATTCTACCCACTTTTGACAGGAATCAATATGAGAATGAGTGGGGGTTGCTTCCTGCCCACTAAGGAATTCTTTCTGAACCTGTTAAATTGAACCTGGGCTATGTGATTTGGCTGGGTTTTTTTTTCTTCTTCTTCTCCTGCTGTTATTCTTTGAAGATTGTTTAAGAACCAAGATGACTTTTGTAAGGATGGATAAGTCTGCCTAATTTACATTATCTTTTTACGTTTCCCTGTTTGCAATAGAAATGTATAATTTTTTTAGTGCAATAGTCCTAATGTAGATCAGTTGCATTGCCATCTAAAGTCTATTTTATAAGGTAATTTTTCAATATTATTTACATGAATATATACGCAGAGTGATTCATTCATATTAGAGAATTTGGGGTGGAAGAAGAGTAGTTAACCATTTTACTGCCCAGATGTTTCTTTTCTCATTCCTTTGATACAAATTAAGACTTGCTGGAGGAATGGTGATAGATATTTCAGGAGAGAGCTGGAAGATGGAAAAAGAATGAAACAATGCAGATTGCATCCTTGTAGCAGCTTTTTGAATGAAAGAGACTAAATCCAAGACTTAAAGTCACCAAGCCAAGAAATAATGTGTGACTTTTATCATTCAAAAATTGTCAGTGGTAGTTTACGAAATTTTGCTATGGAAAAGTGGCATTTGGGTTTGCTATTAAGAATGCATTGCTTGCTATGCAAGAAAATTTAAATGTGGTCTTTCTAATAACATGAATGTATTAACATTTGAACATGTAGATTGATTTGTGTGATGTCACTGCACAGATGTAGGAAATTCAAAGGGTCCTTTGTAAGTGCCATTTTAGGAAAGTAAATGACGATCATGATGTCAGTGATATTCCACATTTCAAAAATATTTCAATCTTCAAAAGGTCGGATAAACATTGACACAAATGTTGATCCTGTTGTCACTGGATAAAGTATCCCGGAAGAAAACTTGCAAATTCTGTGAGAAAGGAATGGAGAAAAGATGTGGAGCAGAATAACTTGGAACAGGAATTGCTCACTGACTTAAGTGCTGACAAGGAGACCATAAGTGAATCAGTGATGATACTTGTATCCCAGGCAGATTATGAAAAGGATATATATAAAACAGGGGTGAAATGCTCCCAGTTTGGACTGGATTGGCTGATCCTGTAGTGATGGTGATGGGTGGTTTGGAGCAGGTGTCTCCAACCTTGGCAACTTTAAGACTTGTGGACTTCAACTCCCAGAATTCCTCAGCCAGCAAAGCTGGGAGTTGAAGTCCACAAGTCTTAAAGTTGCCAAGGTTAGAGACTCCTGGTTTGGAGAACTGGTAGCAAAAATCCCTGCCCCTCCACCCCACCCATGCCCACCCAATCACCCGGTCGCTTGCTTGCCCACTTGCCGCTTCTTAAAAAAAAATGCTTTTTAAAGGTTAAAAAAAAAGGCTCTGACAGTCACAGCTGAGCTGCCTGAATGTCAGAGCCTTTTTTTTACTTTTAAAAGCATTTTTTGGCAACCTATTTGGCCGAATAGGTTGTAAAAAAATGCTTTTAAAAGTAAAAAAAAAGAGGCTCTGATGATCACAGCTGAGCCGCGCAACCTATGCCTTTAAAAGTAAAAAAAAAGATTGTGCACCACAGCTGATCACACACACCCCGTGCACTGTTCTACTTACCCCATGCCTCCTTTTGGCGTGCACTTTATGTGCGCATGCACCTCGCATCTGGTGTGTGGTGCGCACTGCGCATGCTTGCGCACAACATGCATGCGCACAGCATGCATGCGCAGCCAGCAAACCAGTAGTAAACCGGTTCAGATTTCACCACTGACATAAAAACCACTGAAGAGATGACTGGAATAACAAAAAAAAACCACAGGTGGTGCCAAATCCTCCATCTATGGAGATTCTCCGTCATCCAGATCATGGTTATCCCAAAAGTGCTTTTTCAGAAGGACATTGGACTTTCGTTGTTTTTCCTTGAAGATATTTCACTTCTCATCCAAGAAGTTTCTTTAGTTCTGAAGAAGCTTCTTAGATGAGAAGTAGAATGTCTTCAAGGAAAAACAAAGAAAATCCAGGGTTTTTTTTATTTCATTTTGTCACAACAGTATACACAAACATCAACATAAAAAAAACAACACATCATAAAAGAAATATATATATATATAAGTAAAAGTATGCAACAACTATGTTAATTTGATATGATGAAGGGAACAATAGGACAGGAACGGTAGGCACTTTTGTGCTCTTATGCACGCCCCTTATAGTCCTCTTAGGAATGGGGTCTACTCTGAGTCTCTACTCTGAGCACCTCTGAGTCCTCCAATTCAAAATTTCAGCCACCTCATTCCATGTCCTACACTAATATTCCAAATGTCTTCTCCAAGAATCAGTCATTATTCTACATCCTTGAACATGTTCACTACTTGTAAAACTATTCTGACGGTTTTACCAGAGTGTGTGGAGAAAATGGATTTCTGTAGGCATATATTCTAAGCAAAAGAAAACAATAAGGTGTTTGAGGCTTTTTAATTTTATCATCACACAAGCTTTCATGGATCAGGCCCATTACATCAATTTGGGTGAGAGATTTTGATAAGTATACAAATGTAGAGTAAGATAGGCAAAAGGAAAAATGGTAATGGTAAAAATAGACAGGATTTTAAGTTTTGACAGCTTCGCAAACATTATTTTTTTTTGTGACGGTAAAAAATGTATTGAAGACTTATATAATCAGACTCCACTCTTCTCAAAGTATTTACTTGTCATTTAGAAAAATGAGTTCTATATTACTGTTGTATTGTTTGCCAGTGGAAGCTGATTTGAATATCCCATGAAAGTTGGAAAAAAAAAACCATAGGAATCAAACTAAAGGCTCAACATCTTTTAGCATTCAGCTTCCACAATTGTTATGGGAATCCTGCAAGCAGAACATAAGCACACATCTTTACACCTGTGCTTCCCATTCACGAGGTACTTACCATCATTAATACCAAAGTTAATAGAGAATGATCATTCATGACAACTGAGTTATTAAAATCCTCTGTGTATTCTTTTAGCACTCAGAACTATTGAAGACTTTGTAGCCTTATGCTGTGACTTATGTTGTTCCTTCATGAGCAACTGAAGTTAATCATTAAACATTTAGGCCTTTGTGGTGTACATGCTACCATTTTTAGTTATGTTTAACTGTTTTGATATTTTATTGATTCTATGGCACCCTAAAACCCAACTTCAGGCTTTGATTTTGTCTATGTGTTGTCTTTATCTCTCTATCTCTATCTCTACCTCTATCTTTATCCATCCATGCCAAACAATGTCGGCTG
This sequence comes from Ahaetulla prasina, assembly GCF_028640845.1. Taxonomy (NCBI): domain Eukaryota; kingdom Metazoa; phylum Chordata; class Lepidosauria; order Squamata; family Colubridae; genus Ahaetulla; species Ahaetulla prasina. The sequence goes on along the minus strand of NC_080545.1, from coordinate 78,249,188 downwards.
GCGACCCCCAGGGGGAGAGCCTTCTCTGTGGGAGCACCTGCCCTATGGAATGAGCTTCCTCTGGGGTTACGATTACTCCCCGACTTCCGGATCTTCCGACGTGAACTCAAGACCTTTCTGTTTTATCGCGCAGGGCTGGCCTAATGCATTATGGTTTTTAATTGGTTTTTTTTATCATTTTTCTATTAATAGTTTTAAATGGGGTTAGCCAAATTGAATTAGATTTTTAAAATGTTTTTAATTCTATTTATAAAATTGTTTTTATGTTGGCTGTAAACTGCCCTGAGTCCTTCGGGAGAAGGGCGGTATAGAAATCAAATAAATTCAATTCAATTCAATTCAATTCATCCATCCATCCATCCATCCATCCATCCATCCATCCATCCATCCATCCATCTATCTATCTATATCAGCTACAATTTCAGTTTAGAAACTATTGAAATTTTAAACTAAACCAAAAACTAAAAATGCTAGGAAATTCCCATAAGCTTGGCATTCTGACAAATCAACCATCAATAGAACATAGTTATAAACACCATCTATTCTATATATCATTTTAAGAAAACAACTAAAAAAAAACAAAGAGTCCTGTTAAGCACATAAGCAGAAAACCACACCAGATAAACCATCAGGGAAGAAATAACGCAAATAAAAAATATTAAGAAAGAACCATACTCTAGCCACTCAAAATAAGTAACCAGCAAGTTCCTATCCCCAATGCACCAATGATGCTATCTAGTCTAGAAAGGAAACATCTGCAGAAGAACAAGCAAATTAGAGACAGCCAAGAACCTAACAGTTTGATCTCAGGATATAGTACATATATTATCTATTGTTAGAGCCACAAATGCCATCATTTTGTGGCATTAGTATACAGTGTAGTCTCTGCCAAAAATTTAAATTTGAATAGAATAGAATAGAATTTTTTTTTATTGGCCAAGTGTGATTGGACACACAAGGAATTTGTCTTGGTGCATATGCTCTCAGTGTACATAAAAGAAAAGATACGTTCATCAAGGTACAACATTGATGGCCATTCATGAAAACTTGCTTACCCCTGTACCATTAAAACATTTTTTTTTAAAAAACTAAAATTTTATAAGTCTGTTCCATCCTACATATGATCAATTATTATCATAAATAGGATGGTGGCAGCATAAGAGAACTTCATACATTGTGGCACCTCTATAGAAACTACCTTAAGCTAAAAGTGATCCTTGTTGAAATATGATTCTCAAGAGTTCTCTTTAATATAAGTTACTGAGATGAAAGGAATGGTACAAGAATTCTAGCAACTGAAATATCTTCAATTGAAAACGAATACATCCCTAAGCATATTAGTGTAGAAACTTTGTGATTTTAACTTGCAGGAATTTGGTATGTCTAGTTTAATGAAAAGAAGGGGTGACATGATAGCAGTGTTCCGATATCTTAGGGGCTGTCACAAAGAAGAGGGGTTCAATCAATTCTCCAAAGCACCTGAAAGCAGGACAAGAAGTAATGGGTGGAAACTAATCAAGGAGAGAACCAACTTAGAACTAAGGAGAAAGATCACATGAAGTGTTAATACCACTTTATAATGCCTTGGTAAGGCCACACTTGGAATATTGCATTCAGTTTTGGTCACCACAATGTAAAAAAGATGTTGAGACTCTAGAAAGAGTGCAGAGAAGAGCAACAAATATGATTAGGGGACTGGAGGCTAAAACATACGAAGAATGGTTGCAAGAACTCGGTATGCCTAGTTTAATGAAAAGAAGGACTAGGGGAGACATGATAGCAGTGTTCCAATATCTCAGGGGTTGCCACAAAGAAGAGAGAGTCAAACTATTCTCCAAAGCACCTGAGGGTAGAATAAGAAGTAATGGGTGGAAACTAATCAAGGAGAGAAGCAACTTAGAACTAAGGAGAAATTTCCTGACAGTTAGAACAATTAATCAGTGGAATGACTTGCCTGCAGAAATTGTGAATGCTCCAACACTGGAAATTTTAAAGAAAAGATTGGACAACCATTTGTCTCAAATGGTATAGGGTTTCCTGCCTAAGCAGGGGGTTGAATTAGAAGCCCTCCAAGGCCTCTTCCAACTCTGTTATTCTGTTAAATCTTTTCACTGATAATGGAGAAGCTTGCAACTGGTTATTTACTTAACTGTTTTCTGAATCTTTATCAGTCTTTTATATCATATGTGAGAAGGTGAGGGGAAAGTCTACAAAATATCATTCTAACATAGGTTCCTTCAGGAATACATGACATATAAGGTAGAATTATTTGATAAGGGGTACTAATTTTTATTAAACCATTAAAATAAAACAACTTAGCCAGTGTCAAAAATGCATTCACTCAAAGGGAAAGAAAGCCAAGTATAAATATACCTTTACTGCTAATTGTCATTAATGCAAAGTTCAAGAGAAGTTAAGTTTTTAATCTTTCTTCAGAGAAAGAGAAACAGCAAGTTAATTGGTCAGATTCTCTGGGATGTTGGGATTTCAAAATTTAAGTCAAACAAAGATTGTCAATATAGCCACAGCACCATGACTGCAATACGAAATGTACTGACATTGGCTTAAAAAAGGCCAGTTCAGATTCAGGCTGAATTCAAATTCAGATGCAGCAGAGGCTAATTCAATGCTTTCATTCTGGAAATTCCATTCTAGATCCATCCAAAAACTGAGCAGCATTTTGTGCTAAAAATATTCAAGCAGACAAGACTTCTTGTTCTGTTGGCTGAGGTAGAAAAGCTCTTTTCATTTTAAAAAAAAATTGCCCCAAGCAGAATTGTAAGCAAAAGGCAATGAGTAGGGAGGAGAAATTCAGAAATGAAAGATTAGATGGTTCAAAGTACACCTCCTATTTCACAAGATGTAAAGACCTCCTTGTGGATGCAACATTTCTGCAAAATCAGACTTTCAATTTATTATGTGTTGCTTCCTGCATACAAAGAGCTGTTGAAAATATCTGAGTCTTTGGCAGCATGTTTTAGACTGATAAGAGCAGTACAAACAGAAGATTTGGTTCCCCCCTCCTCTCTTTTATTTCCTGCATTACTTTGAAAGAGAACACTTTCACCCATTTAAACCACCGGCTGAATTTGAACTCACAGGAAAGCAGATACTTTATCGCTTGATGAGCCAATCAGGCAGGTTTAGGAGCAATGGATGTTTGAAAGAATAAAGAAATAAAGAACTCTGATGATTATTTCTCCCATCATTCCCTATCCGTGGCTTTCAGAGTTGCTGAACAAACCATCACACTGAAGTTAAATAGTGACTATTCAAATTACTGTACTTTGGCGTGCATTCCAGCAATGCAATTGTTTCTGGTGAATACTGATAAAAATGTTTGATTAACATAGGGTCTTTATGGAAGTGAGAAATGGCACTTGGGGGTTTTCCCCCCTCCATTTAGTTTGCATGTCTCAGTCCTGAAGATATTCAGTGTCTAGCCAGCTAGGACTTTAAAGTGCCATCACTGAGAAATCTATCTATCTATCTATCTATCTATCTATCTATCTATCTATCTATCTATCTATCTATCTATCTATCTTTGCATGGTACAAGAAAGGAAGACTTTGTATGAAATAGCTATAGGAATAGTCAAATGTTTCATGAATATAATCACAGAAAGCTCCTTTGAACAATGTCTCACAGTCTAGTACCCCCCAAAATATGTTGAACTTCCAAAATTCAATGCTGCCTGAAAATCTCAGAGCTGTTAAAAGCCCTGTGGAATAATAAACTCTCTTTGTTTTCTTGATGAATGTGGATCTGCAGAGCATTTAAGATATGGTCAGGTACGAACAACCTGACCCCACATGTAAAGTTCAAACTAGCTATTTTATTGCTCTGTGCCTATTTTACAGGAATCTCCCCAGACTAGCAGCTTTTGCCTGGGAAAGATTAAATAAGCTCAGAAGCATTCTGAGGGAGGGGGTGGTCAGACCTTGCCTGTTAGGTAGAGTCCAAAATAGTTCCCCACTTGAGCCCTCCTACTGATTGGAATGTCTGCTCTCCAACAGCTACAGAGTGCTTTGCTAAGTGGTTGGAAGTTTAATCGTCTGGCCTGGCTGACATGGATAGTGCCATTCATTTGTCTGGCCACTAGACAGTATTAAACTTAGTGATTACAGCTCTGCAGTACTTGAATTCCATCTCCAAAAATACTTTAGAGGACAAAACACCTGCCTCCAACATCTTAGGCAGTTGTTTCTTTTTCCAAGATCATGCAGCTGCCAAGAATATTATGCAAAGTAACCAGATTGTGGAAGTGAACTGTGGAAGGAAAGGACGACAATTCTATTTGAGGTCTACTATAAATGAGAAACCAATTCATTTAACGTAACTAAATATATATTTTTTAATTTAGCCACCGCTATACTCCAAATAGCACTGTGAGGCTCACAATTGAACAAAAAGAATAAAATGCAATACAGTTCAAGAACAAATCAGCAAAATAAAATAAGAAATCAGATAAAGAACAAGGTGGCTGCTGAAACTACCATGGGGACAACAAGATGGCTCTTTTCAGTTCATGTCCACATTTTCCTTTAAAGCAGGGGTCTCCAACCTTGGTCCCTTTAAGACTTGTGGACTGCAACTCCCAGAGTCCCTCAGCTTTGCTGGCTGAGGGACTCTGGGAGTTGCAGTCCACAAGTCTTAAAGGGACCAAGGTTGGAGACCCCTGCTTTAAAGAGGTACAGGTCGAGAGGTTGAGAATTTAGTTTTGATTGATGAGATGACCAGGATGAGCAAACTATTCAGAGATTCAAGGACAGCACAGCACACATTGGGTTTCCATCTGCAATTGCCATCTGAGCAACTCATTGTATAGTTACATTATATTCCTATGCTCCAAGCTGACCTTGGATGTTTTCAAAACATTGTGGTTAGTACTTGATTGGGAAACCACTAATACCAAAAGTTAGATTGTTGTTCCAGCTTCATGAACCTCAGGTCAGGGTTTTTTCCATAATAAATCTGACAAACTAATCTTTTGGTCATAAATTCCACTTCAGCACACACCAATAAATTTACAAGGAAGTATAATTCTAGGAGCAACAGATAAAACGCAGAAAATGAGCTAAATTGATTACAGGCTTAACGTTTGATGAACTGTCAATCTAGAGGTACTATATCTCTAGTAAATTTTTTAAAAAATCAAATGACCCCTAGTGTCAGCTTTGGAAGCCATATTAGGCTGGAAGCTTCCGTGCTGCCACTTTCTCATGTGTGGGAAAGTAGGAGGGGGGATTTAGTAGAGGGTTTGTCTTTAGACATTATAGCATTCTTCCTGTCAGTCAAGGTCAGACTGATCCTGCATCTGGAGAAGGAGTGGTCGGAGCGCTGTCTCGAAATGGGACAATTGGCGATTGGAGCATGTGATCGACTGCGGAGTCAGGGGATGGTTTTGGGGGTTTTGATTTACTGAGGGAAAACCCAAACCTCTCAGATTTGGGTTTCCCAGATGTGCCAGTTTACCTATCCTAGTAAATAGAACTTTGAAAGATGCTTGCATCTGTGTTTTTATTTGGAGTTGGGGGGGTTTCTGGAATGCTGACATTAACCCAACTCTGCCTTAAAGCATAACGGCAGCCTGAAAAGGGGCTGTCAGGAGTGCTGAACCCCAGCATCTACTGAACCATCGGGTGGTGTGAAGATTCAGTGAAGATGGAGGAGAAAGAAGAGATCACAGAGGGGGCCATGGGGATGGATACTCAAGGATTTATGGCGACTCTGTTTTCTCCTTCTGAAGAAATGGTGCATTTCATTGAGGCTGCAGAGGAGGCCTGAAGGTAGCCCAAGGAGTCGGATTCCTGGAAAAGTTGCCACTGATCCAACTCCAGAAAGCAGACCACAGGAGAGACCGCCTGGATATTATGCTGCTCCCAGCCCAGCGAAGTCACCCCATAAGCCAGAGTGGAGAAAGGAGACAGCTGGGGGATCCAGAGATTCCTGGGACTGGAACCTGTTGTCTCCCTCACAAAACCAATCATTGACTGGGCTCCCTGAGTGTTTTGAACGGATGGAAGTGGGAAGTTATGCACCCCCCTCCCAACCTTCTCAAGTGAGATGGAGCTTAGTGCAGCCTACGTTCACCTTCCCTATAGTGAAAGTGATTAACCCAGTGACTGTCCAACTTAGCCTTCCTCGAATATTAGGGAAAGTGCCTCCAGTTTTTCACAGTAGCTTATTGAAACCTATGAGAGGATCTAACTTAAGGCCCTTACCAACTGCTCCCCCCATCTTTTGATTGTACAAGGGGAGACTCATTATGAAGTTAAGAAGATCCTTGACTCTAGACTATACAGGGGTCATTTACAGTATTTGGTGTACTGGAAAGGGTACCCGTTATCTGAAGCTACGTGGCTGAAAAGATGGGATGTGAATGCTGATGCTCTAGTAAAGCAATTCCATGATAAATTCCCTGAGAAACCAAAGGGTCCTCCTGGAGGGGGGGGGTGTTAACAGATTATGTTCAAGTCATTAACTCCATCTTTTGTGTTTTGTCTGTTTTATTTTCCAGGGTGTGTTTTTTCTGCAGGGGGGGACGTCTGTCAGCTTTGGAAGCTATATTAGGCCAGAAGCTTCTGCGCTGCCACCTTCTCATGTGTGGGAAAGTAAGAGGGGGGATTTAATAGAGGGGTTGTCTTTAGACATAATAGCATTCTTCCTGTCAGTCAAGGTCAGGCCGATTCTGCATCTGGAGAAGGAATGGTCGGAGTGCTGTCTCGAGATAGCATGGATGGTGATTGGAGCATGTGATCGACTGTGGAGTCAGAGGGTGGTTTTGGGGGTTTTGATTTACTGAAGGAAAACCCGGACCTCTCAGATTCGGGTTTTCCCAGATGTGCCAGTTTACCTATCCTAATAAATAGAACTTTGAAAGATGTTTGTGTTGAAGTTTTTACTTGGAGTGGGTGGTTTTCTGGAACGCTGACACCTAGATGGCCACAAAGAATAAGAGCTTGTTGTATCACTTTCATGACATATATTGATTATCCAGATTTTTGCAACTTCTATGGGAACTGTGAAGGCCTCTATACTGTCTACTAGGTCCAGGGCAGTATGGTAACATGATTGCTGCCTCATCATTATTGGAAGTGCAAGGTTTGATTACTGCTTGCGGTGTTCTTCCACGACTAAGGAAGCTCTTGAGACAGGACCATGACATACCAGAAAGTCAATTGAAAAAAAAGCAACGGCAGACTAGTTGATCCCATTTCATGAACAGCAAGTTGTTCTTTGAATGAAGAAACAAAGCAAATCTGAATCTATTTATCAGTTTTAGTCCTTTTCAATAATTTATTTTGTTGTAATTTCTGAATTACAAGGTCAGACAGAGGTCTTTCAGTTTAATGTCTTTTATTCTGTTTTTATCAATACTCCAACGAATCATAATACTAGGAATATATGGATTACAAATTCAAGACAATAATTAATAAAGGTAAACTGTTTAAAAAGAATAGTTCTCCAGCTTCTGATCCAGTTACATAGTGGTGCCCCTAGAGTAGACCAGGGGTCTGCAAACTTGGCTCTTTTAAGACTTGTGGACTTCAACACCCAGAGTTCCTCAGCCAGCAAAGCAAAGCTGGCTGAGGAACTCTGGGAGTTGAAGTCCACAAGTCTTAAAAGAGCTAAGTTTGCAGACCCCTGGACTAGACTCTCAGGAAACAGGCATATGTAAAATCCAATAGTGAAGTTACCCAAGAACCCACAGTAGGATAGTGAGTGGCGGACTCTCCCTGTTATCACCCCTATTCCCCAGTTATGATTACACTCCCCGTAATCCATGTGATATGAAAACACAAGAAGATGAAGGAAGAAATGACAGTTCTTTGAAAGCCCTAAATGTTAATTAAATCCAACATGAGTCACCTACAGAAATGGAGGAAGAGAATGAAGCATGAATGTTCCTTGCTTTGCCTTTTCAAAAAAGAATAGTAAAAAAGAATACAACCAATGCATTAACCATTGCAAAACGGGTAATGTAATAATTCCTACAATCATTTCTGTGCATTCTTTTAGCCCTGCTTTAGTCAGGTCACCTTGGAAATCTACGAGAGTGCAGATGGAGAAGATAGTTTGAGAGCGCTTCAAAGGTCTGCAATTTTGGCCCAATGGAATGTGGGGTTTACAAAAAGCATAGGAAAGTGTCATGTTCCTAGTCCTCATAGAAAAACCTTGAGAATTGTGCTTCTGGGTTTTTTTTCTTCCTTTCTCACATGGTAGAATTTTTTCTAGTTGTTTTTGCCCTTGAGATATATATTTCTAAACTCAAACATATAAGATTCTCCCTAGAAGATATTCATCTTCTAGGGATGAAGATAAAAAATCTTGTCAATTGACCTCGCTATGGATGACTGTGAATGGCAGCTAAAAAAACAAAAATTAAGGCTGGATTTGGGATGTTCTGTATAAAAAGAATATATTCTGTCTCCAAAACTATGGCCTTTTTCTTAATATTTCTCAAAGATTGCCTCCAAACAACTTTTAAGGTCAACACATTTCTCCTCTGAAATGTGTCTTAGTTCCATCATGGGAGATCAATTGTAAAAATTTTGATAGAGAAAAACTGACTCCTAGTATATTAATGTTATAATAGTCCTTAGATCTTCTTTTCCCTTTGCTTCATGTGCCTATTTCTTTCTCCTAAATGTAAGGAGAGGAGAAAACAATCTTGGAACAGAAATGCAAAACTGTCCCTTTTTAGGGAGCTCTTTGGATGAATAGGTATTTGTAGGCATCATGCTGGCCTCAATAATGGCACATATGCAGTCTCCAGGGTGGGATTATTACCCTTGTATCATTGCATCTATCTCAGTATTTCTGCATTATGTCTTCTTATCTCCTGTTCAACAACTCCTTAAAACCAAATTCCCAAGTATTGATTCTGGTGCTTCTTATCTCTGACAGTATTTTGAGTTGAGTGGGCAAAGAATACTATTTGGATGACATTTACAGGCAGGCTAGGTCTCCTTGAACAATATGGTAAACTTTTCCTCACAAGAAACTCTCATTTGAAACAAAATTCAGCGACAATATCCCAGGCTTTGTTTTGATACAATAAATGAAGAGTTTCATTCTTTAGCAGTTTGAGGTTCCCGGGTGCACATTTGGCCTGGTTAAGATAGATGATTCTCAAAACATAGCTTGACTAATAATTAATGTTTGCGTAAGAAGCTGCTAACACTCTGAATTGACCATAGTGCAGGAGTCTCCAACCTTGGTCCCTTTAAGACTTGTGGACTTCAACTCCCAGAATCCCTTAGCCAGCAACGCTGGCTGAGGAACTCTAGGAGTTGAAGTCCACAAGTCTTAAAGGGACCAAGGTTGGAGACCCCTGCCATAGTGGATTGGAGAGACAAATAATCACAGCTCAAGTGTATTAGTGGTCTATGTTCCTAATGAAACTATGTGTAATTCCTGGTAGCAAAGAATATGCCCTGTACAAACCTGACTGATTTTGACTCATTCTGCTGTATTTCTGAAGAATTCTTTCTTAGTACAATTCTAGGCAAGAAGCTAATCTGAGCTGCTAATTATCAAAATATCTATGTTGCTGTACTCATTTTGTTAGACACAAATGTGTCCATCATATGGGAATTTGCCATTTAATAGAAATTCTTACATATATTGGATTATGGAAACATAAAGGAAGGCCATTTATAGAATGGACCACATCACAAGAAAACAGATGCAGAGAAAAGATTTCCTGACAGGAAAGATAAATAACGGCTCCAGGTGTCTATGAAACAATAATAACAACAACTCTGATATGCCAGAGAGAACTTGCCAATAATCAGGTCAAGAAATGATGTCTATGTAGAAACACATTGTGAAAGAGCTAAGAATGTTATGCTATGAGTAATCTGTTATTACCTAGGGGTGACATGATAGCAGTGTTCCAATATCTCAGGGGTTGCCACAAAGAAGAGGGAGCCAAGCTATTCTCCAAAGCATCTGAAGGCAGGACAAGAAGCAATGGATGGAAACTAATCAAGGAGAGAACAAATCTAGAATTAAGGAGGAATTTCCTGACAGTTAGAACAATTAATCAGTGCAATGACTTCCTCCAGAAGTTGTTAGTGTTCCAACACTGGAAGTTTTAAAGAAGAGATTGGACAGCCATTTGTATAGGGTTTCCTGCCTGGGCAGGCGGTTGGACTAGAAGACCTCCAAAGTCCCTTCCAATTGTTATTCTGTTATCAACACTATTTTACTGAAATCCAGAACTATTACTAGGTAAACCCATTTGCTGTTGTGAGCCATTAGCAATCCATTAATTCTTGGCAGTGAATTATTTGTCATCATTCTCAGCTAAATTATTGTCAATTTTTATTGGCAATAGTTGCCATTTTATTTTGTGCTTTGGGTGAAAAGAGAGAGAAAGACACACACACACACACAAACAGAAGTCCCTCACAACACCCCAAGGCAGCCACACCCCTTCACTAACCTGCTTTTCACCCCCAGGAGCATAACAAATAAAAGTTTAATTTGTGTGTATTATTTAATGGACTGCTAAATTGGCCACGTCCACTGGTCTGTTCCTCCCAGAACAGTCTGAGGAACCATGAATTGGCCCCCTGTTTAAAAAGTTTGAGGACCCCTAGTATAGATGGATAACAGGCTTTATCTTTTCAGCAAGACTTTAATGTTGCATGGGTTTTATGTAGTTTAGGGCTTGCATATCTCTAAAATATATTCTATCTAATCTCAGAGGACTTTCTGTGGGTATCAAATTTGAGGGAAAGCCACCTTCACAGTCCCTATGTTTGAGCTTTCTCATGTATGGAATGTCCTTTGGGATTCCCTACCTATTGAGTGTGTGTGTGTACTATTTTTATTAAACAGTAAAAAAAAGAGTATAAAACATGAAATACATATAAAAAGAATAAAGGAATAAACTACAATGGTAGAATACAAGTAAATAAGCATAGGATTGCAATGTCATGGAGGTTTACTTTTTCAATATATCCTTAGTTGTTCATAAATTTATAGTACAGGTTATATCAGAATGTCAGGAAATGGGAATATCATATAAGCCAAATAAATAGTAAGTTTGCAAACGGCTGTAAGTCTATTGGAATTGGCAAGCCATAAATACTGCAAATAAGTAAGCCAAATAAATAAATAAAGTACATAGTCAGCAAATAACTGGATGCTGGCCTAAGCAACAGGCAATGTCCTTTGTTTGCACAACCTATGCCTTGTGCACGATTTCCCAGAGTTAATGTGACTGGTCTTTCTTGAACATTGAAGGTTGGAATAGATAAATTTTAGTCTAAACTGGTAAGGTGTCTTAAATTTTATGGTGGGGTTCCATTACTGATGATTCTTAATCAGCTCCAAATATACCAATGCTGCAGCTGAAACTGAGAGGATGAACAACCAGGAAAAGATAATGACGTGGGGTACCTAAAATGACACTGTTTCATGAGATGTTTGCACTATAGACCCATATCTTGATTGCAATATATGATGCAATTCTCTGTAGTAGTGTTGGAAACGTATCAAAACCCTAGAGATTCTCTGAGGGATAAGAATTCTGTCCGAGATTGAATACAGGGATAGTCTGAGGGAAAAATATTTTCTTGAATTCCCCTGGAAGAAGATACAGCTATAAAAATGAAGTAATTATATTCAGGAGAAGACAGCAGTGAATATGCTGCTTCTCAGTCACACACAGAATACAGGAAAAGGAATAATATGCCTTGCCTAGAGAGGAACAGAATCATAGGATTTTGAAAATGTTTGTAGATCAGAAACAGGTGCAGATGTAAATGAAGATACTTTGTTGCACAGATTTGCTGTGAAAATAATTTAGGACAATGTTTCTCAACCTTGACAATTTTCAGATACGTCAATTCCCAGAATTCCCCAGAGAGCTTAATATCCGCTGCCTGGAGAAATGCTGGTCTGAATGCTGACTGGGGAATTCGAGGACTTGAAGGCCACATATCTTAAAGTTGCTAAGGCTGAGAAACATTGATTTAGGACATACCAATTTCCCCTACTTTGTCCTTATGTCATCCCTCACTAGATATGAATTGACAGTAGCATCTCAGTTCTTGGTTTCAAAGCTCAGTCTTTAATGGATATGCATCAGAGCTTCATTTTCCATTCCTCCATAGAAAGGTGCCATAAACCACACTTGGCACTTGCTATTTAAGTGAGGTTTATATGTATACATCCATTAACTTTGCACTGTTGCGCTCATTAAATCAGCTGCTGAATTTTTGCTGGCAGAGCAGAAATTTCCTTTTATAATTTCTTATAAAAAAAGCCTTTAGTGGACAGGACAACCTTGTGTCTGCTGGAAATGAATCCTAACCTCTAGTTAAATATTGATGATTACAGTAATTATATTATGTTTCTGCTTCTTATGTTGCACCTGCTCTTTGATATATTTTTTTTCAAGCAGTAAAACTGCCGTTCCCCCTACCCGGCTTGCTAATTTTATTTGCACAGTGCAGAAATGTGACTAATGGCGGTGTATAGTTTTATTAGCACTACACAAAGAAAGCTTATTGGGTACACACAAATGATTTAGGAGATGAGAAAATATTGTCTTTCTTCTCTCCCCTCCCCCAAATAAAAAGAGAATTTTTAAAAATTACTTTGTGTAGATATGATCAAATACCTTAAACCAATGGTGGGATTCAGCCAGTTTGCACCTATTCAGGAGAACCGGTTGTTAACTTTCGAAGCAGTTTGGAGAACCGGTTGTTGGAAGAAATCTTACTTTGTTTTTTCCCCACTTTACAGGGCTAATCCTGTAAGGAACTGAAACATTCTGGTGTTGTTTCTAGCCTAATCTTTATCGCCCTGCTTACAGAAACTGCCTCTCTGGTTAACCCTTATTACATTGTAACAGCTAAGGTGAAGCACCCATCAATGTGAGTGACATTGAGTTGGCAACGCCCACATGATCACATGACCACTGAACCATGCCCGCCCGGCTGGTCATTAGGGCAGAGAACCAGAGAACCGGCATGACTAAATGCCAAAGGCGCACGGAACTCTGTTATCTTCCCACCAAAGATAGTCCCTATTTTTCTACTTGCATTTTTTACATGCTTTTGAACTGCTAGGTTGGCAGAAGCTGGGACAAATAATGTGAGCTCACCCCGTTACGTGGCACTAGGGATTCAAACTGCTGAACTGTCACCTTTTGATCTACAAGCTCAGTGTCTTAGCCACTGAGCCACCTTACTTCTTTCCATTCCAGTGGTTCAGGATGGCTTTATCGTGCCTTGGAAGTTAAGTCAACATGGTTGTAGCCACATTTTTATAGTGTTTCCTATTTGATTTTTTTTTCCACAACACCTTGCAAGATGTTTCTGTTCCCAGATCCTGTGAAAATGAAGATTAAAGGCAACAAGATTAAAGAAGTTGTGGCTGCTGTCCCCAATCACGGAATGCTGGAGCCATGTCAACTGTCCAAAAATGTTAGGTACTAATGTTACTAGACTCTTATGTTATTAAATTATTTGTGTCCAATCACACTTGGCCAATAAAAATTCTATTCTATTCTATTCTATTCAATGTACCTTTATTCTAGTAATATTTATAACCTAGGGCATTATTGTTTGCTATCTTTCCTATGGAATGGTTTGGCTCAATCTTTTTTTTTTTTTTTTGTTTACATTTATACCCCGCCCTTCTCCGAAGACTCAGGGCGGCTTACAGTGTATAAGGCAATAGTCTCATTCTATTTGTATATTTTTACAAAGTCAACTTATTGCCCCCCCAACAATCTGGGTCCTCATTTTACCTACCTTATAAAGGATGGAAGGCTGAGTCAACCTTGGGCCGGGCTTGAACCTGCAGTAATTGCAGGCTTCTGTGTTCTTAATAACAGGCTTTACCAGCCTGAGCTATCCGGCCCCCTACCTTTAATCTCTACTTCCAGCCTTCCACTTCCCTAAACTGCAAAGAGAATGGCCATGTCAAATTTATTTGGGAAAGGCTCTGCCCTTGTCAAATACCATGAAGAGACACTGAAAGATGTGCATGACAAGGGTTATCAAGAGAGTACCCATGTTTCTACAGATTAATTAGGCGAGGACCTTGTAGCAGTCAGCCCAGTAGATTTTTTTTTTAATTTGAATTTATATCCCGCTCTTCTCCGAAGACTCAGGGCGGCTTACATTGTGTTAAGCAATAGCCTTCATCCATTTATATATTATATACAAAGTCAACTTTTATTGCCCCCCAACAATCTGGGTCCTCATTTTACCTACCTTATAAAGGATGGAAGGCTGAGTCAACCTTCGGCCTGGTGGGACTTGAACTTGCAGTAATTGCAAGCAGCTGTGTTAATAACAGACTGCTTAGTCTGTTGAGCCACCAGAGGCTTCACCTTGGCCCATTGCAGTGCTGTTGGCTTTGCCCACTTTCTTGCCTTCCCTCCCAACACACAAGAGGGGAACAACAAGATAATACTGTATTGCATTGTTGGCTCCTGCTTCATCAAGGAACAGCAAGTTGAAGCCATGTGAACTCTTACATCAGCCTACACACACAGAGTTTCACCAATTAAGATTCTTCCTGCAAACCAAGTGGTTTGAAACTGAACAGAAAAGATCACTAGAGTTAGAATATGAAACAATGAGATAGTCTTAGGGATTACAGAAAAAAGATGTTGACTTCTGTATTATTTGTGAAGACAACCCTCTTCCCCTCTTCTCAGTGACACTGAGGATGATACTTTGTGCAGATAGTTTCATTGAGGTTAGAACCGCATCATGTTTTGCAGAACCATGTTTACCTCATATGACAGGCATTTGACAGCAGGTTAGGCAAACTGTAACTAAGCCATGGTTGATACACAAGAAGAGCATTCCACTCCTCTGCTCGCAACAAAATACCTTATGCCACCAGGCTTGAAATTTTGGGCTTGGACAACCTAGAACTGCACCGCCTACATTCCGACTACAGTACCGAAGCGTAGTACACAAAATTATCTGTACTACCTGTCAATGACTTCAACTGCAATAATACATGAGCACACAATAGATACAAAGTTAAGGTAAACCTCTCCAAACTCAATTGCAGAAAATACGACTTCAGCAACAGAGTGGTCAATTCCTGGAATGCTCTACCTGACTCCATTGTTACTTCCTCAAACCCTCATAACTTTAATCTTAAACTGTCTACTGCTGACCTCACTTCATTCCTAAGAAGTCTGTAAGGGGCGTGCATAAGTGCACCAGTGTACTTTCCTTCCCTGTCCTACTGTCCCCATTTATTCGTACTCATTTCCTGTGTTCATATTCATGTTTATACTTATGCCTGTTAGCTCGTACACGTTTGACAAACTAAATAACTAATTGTTGTTTTGTAAAAATCAAAACCAAAAATAAGAAAAATGAAAAATGACCTTGTCTCCAAATCATAGGATATTGTACCAACCATCACTGAACTCTAATTCTTTTTAGATTCTCATTAGCAAGGGCCCTACATTCTCCTCCAGGAAATGGGGGTTTCCTGTTCTCAGAGATCCTTGCCTGGTGTTGTGACTGAGGTTCCTGGGGAAATGTAACTAATAAACAAACAAATCAATCAAATTGTGCAAGACTGTTTTCATTCCCCCATGTTTTTATGGTTAGGTGATTTAAAGTTGCTTGCAGTATTTATTGTGCTTTTTTATATTAATAATATACATAAAGGTAAAGGTTCCCCTTGCACATATGTGCTAGTCATTCCCAACTCTAGGGGGCACTGACTCATCTCCATTTCAAAGCCGAAGAGCTAGCGCTGTCCAAAGACATCTCCGTGGTCATGTCACCGGCATGACTAAACGCCAACAAAGGCACACGGAATGCTGTTACCTTTCCACCAAAGGTGTCCCTATTTTTCTACTTGCATTTTTTTACATTCTTTCGAACTGCTAGGTTGGCAGAGGCTGGGGCAAGTAACAGAAGCTCACCTGATTCAAACCACTGAACTGCTGACCTTTCGATCAGTGTTTTAGCCAGTGAGTCACCACGTCCCTTATCATCCATTGACAGCAGATGTCTTAAGAAACTTCAATTAAAACTCCAATAATATACATACTGGAGTTTTAACTGAAGTTTCCTACGACATCTGCTGTCAATGGATGATACATACAGTACGTACATACAGATATAAACATGTAAGGACACATGGTAAGTGAATAATAGGCCAAAGTTTCTCAGAAGATTTGGCTTGGATGTACAGCTTACTTTGAGTGCTAGGACTCAGTACTTCTGAGATTACACAGACTGCATGCAAATATGATGGGAATGATGCACCCATAAATGTGTTCAATAGTCTATCAAGTGACAACATTCATGGATAAACTAGCTATTCTAAAATTGGCACCATTATTAGAATTCTCATATGATTTTATCAATCTTTTTTTTAATGTACTTGGCTCACATCTTTAATCATCCATCAGCTGTCAGGCCTGGAAACCATATTAAACTTCAGGTTTCCAGACGCTGCCACATTTTTATCCTGAGGGGAGGAGGGGGGGGTTGAGGGATAGGGTAGCATTCTTCAACGGGTCAAGGTTGGATGGCGTTCACGTCTGCAGGAAGAGTGGCAAGAAGTTACTCGAATGAACTGGAAGAACGTGGGACCGTGTGATCATCCGAGGGGTCAGGGGGGTGGGACTATTGGGGTTTGTATAACTGGGGAAACGAATCCGGAACTTCAGTTTTGGGAATTGCACTCATCGTGTGCCAGTCTCCTCATGCTAGTAAAAGACTCTGAGAAAAAGAAAGAATGCTTCTGAGTCTTTTTTCTGAACGCAGAAGAGGTATTTCTGGAACCTTGACATTAGCAAAGGTAGAAAACCAGTGATATATACTCTCAATATCTCACCTCTGAGTTGCCATTATCGACTATCATAATTCTAGTTTCAAGTGACACAGTTGACTTGCCTTCATTTGGGAAATCACAGTCCGTTTTAGCACCTATCAGTTCACCCTACACTAAATTAGAACTTTTCCAAAAAAGAGACAGAAACAAAAAGAAGAAGGGACAGAAGGAACGAATGTCATGCAAATAGATTTGTCTGTGAACTGTTTGGAGTTCTATGGGTGTAAAATTATTTGGAGTTCTATGCACACAACTTAAAAAGTAATGGGACTCCACGGGTCTTATAGCAGAACCTTTGCCACTTGGTATTGATTTAGCAATATTTTAAAGATTTATTCCTTTATATTTTCACCAGGGAAATTATACTGCCTAGATCTATTAAGCTAAGAGAAGCCATTATCCCCTCATTATTACCAGCTGCCCAGTTGTTGAATAAAGTCTCCTGGGCTTTGGACAAAATCTATTGGATTTCCTTCCTTGATGTTATGCAGTATCTTCTAAAAATCCAGATGCTGAACTATTACAGGCAGGAGGAAGAAATGCAAGAAATTACTCTCCTAAAGTCCAGCCTCGATTTTTCACCCTGTGTAGCTAGCATGGCTAAAGCGACAGTTACAATTACACCAAAGAACAAAACCTAATGTCAGATTTTTAGCAAATATTCAATACAAGTTTCTCTCTTAACTTTAACACTTCAGGTTGCAGAAGTTGCCCAATATACATAAGTACACAAGCATGCAAATAATATGGATGCACGCCAACTCACAAAGCCAGAATATCCACTGGGTTTAGCATCTGTGGCACTGTTATAAAAATGAGACAAGGAGGTTGAAATTGCTTGAAAGCAATTTTTTGACAGTGCAAATCTTCACATTTCATTTAGAAATAGAATAAATCAAAACAAAAGAGATCACCCTCAGTTATCTCTACGTGGAATTTCCAGATTTGTGCATACTACTTTGTCACAATTTTTCAATTTGCTACTCAAATCTTAGCAAAGTAATTTGAAGCGGTCTTTTAAAAAAAAACACTATATAAAGATTAAAGGGTAGCAATTCCAGGGAGATTTAAAACTGTAAGATGTATTTAACTACCGTGTACAGAAGTAGTCAGCTTGCCAATTTGTAGTCCCAGTTGCTAATTAATGAGCCAGCCACAAGGTCCAAGTATAGACATTTAAAAATTACTTGCATGAAAAGATAACTTTGCTTCTCCAGACTTCAGCCAATGACTGTTCCACAGTCAGAATTACTTTCATTTAGAATTGGATCATTCAAATTCCGCTGGTTCAGCATAAAGCCCAGCTTGCTAAATAAGGGCTGTGAAACATGGAAAATTATGAAGGCCATGCTATGGACTGAATAGAAATCAATTTCAACGTCCTTTGAATTGCAAAACAGAACGTTCTTTGTTGATTGATTTTTATATGCAAAGGGGAAGACCCTTCATTCTCAAGTTAATTTTATATATTACAAAATCTGGTCTGAAGCTAGGCCGGGTCAAAGCAAAACATGTATATGAATACATATTGATCATGTGAGGTATAGTGAACAGTATAAAACAGAATTTGAATTATGTGCAAATGATGGACATATATTTGCTAATTCATGACTTCTTGCTAAGAAGAACTTGAAATGGAAGAAGAACAAGTTAAATAGTATAAGATAAAATGGGCTAGGAACATAATCTTTAGACAGAACAATGGGAAAATGTGTGGTGGAAAGGACTGGAATTCACATTTTGTTACAATTTAAAAGAGAATTTTATTAAATGATGTACCATTGGTATATGACAAATTATCTAGAATGTAGAAACGGCACTTCTATGCTGGAAATGTGAAAAACAAGGTCATTTCATCATGCTTGGTGGAATTCTGGAAAACTTTAAATTCCACTACACAAAGAATTTTAAAAATTAATCAACTGATACTAGAACATTTTTTTTTGTTGGGACTCATGGATAGACAACTAGAAAAGACTTATAGAAGATTCATGTGTAAATGGTACATATACATGGAAAGACTCTGAAATAACCACAGAGGAGGAGTGGTTGATGAAAAATAACAATTTGCAGAAATGGCAAAATTGACTTGTTGGGTTAGGAAAAAGACAATAACTCCATTTGTCAGCCATGAAGTCTTTCAAAAACCACCCCTGCAACATGTCCAAGATTGCTGGATTTTTTTTTAAAAAAATTAACAATTTAAAAAATTCTTTAAGATTTTTATCTCCCAAGATACTGTACTTTTATAAACATTTTTGCCCGTTATTTTCATTAATGTGTGTTTATCATTTGTATTCCTTATCGCCCCAGTTTTCCATTCCCTTTTTTCCAGGATGCAATAATTTTTTAAGAAGGACAATGGGAACTATGTGAAGCTAAGAAGTGTTCACAGAATCAAAGAAAATACTGGCACTTTACTTTGTAGAGCAGGGATGTCAAACTCAAGTAGTCATGGTAGCATCACGTGACGGACTGGGACTTTTTTCCCCTTTGCTAAACTGGATGTGGGTGTGGCCAGAGTGTGATGCATCCGGCCCGTGGGCTGGAAGTTTGACAGCCCTCTTGTAGAGTGTCACCTTTCCATTTATTTCTTTTTCAGTTGTACATATGTGTAAATAGTTCTTGACTTAACAGCCATAAGAGATCCCCACTTATCAAGGTCGTAAGTCATGATGTTCATAAAGTGGGTCACCCATATGACCAACCTGATTTGTTTTTTACACGTTTTTTATTTGAGAGCATCATTGTAATATTCTAAAAAGGGCAGATTTCAGTTTACAAATGTTTTCCAGTTTGGCTTTTTATTCAAGAGATGGGCGAAGAAAGGTTGAAAGGAGCTAAAAGAAGGGAATGCGATAAGAATTCTCATGAGTTGGAAAACAGTGTCCTTCAAGTGCCATGCAACACTATAAAAACAATCAATTAAACCGATCCTGATCTGATTTCACATAAACCAGAATGGAGCCAGAAAGCAATTGATACATTCTACATGAGTTGAGGTCATGAAATCAAGCAGGTCCAGAAATGATTTATGACCAATGCAAAACCTCATGTGAACTTTGATTGGACTGTCTGAAACTATTACCTCTTTTCCTAGCCTCAGTGGCAAGATTAAAGAATTATTACTGTATTTCTTGGAGAAGCATGGATGATTTGAGAAGCCAGTGCTTTGAAGAAGAAGATAATGGCAATGAGTCATAACTAAACCTAAGTAGGGGGAAAAAAAGAATGGAGAAGGGTTGCTGCAAAATATCTTAGACTTCTTTTCTTTTAGACTGCCTTTGATTGCCACTTTCACATTATATGAAAAGCTGTAATCTTTACCTATGTTTCTTAGGAAACCACTCACTTAGTTAAGATGGGAAGGTGGGGGAGAGTACCCAAATTCTATTTTCTGCTCACATCTTCTGAGAGAGAAACCAGAAGTGGTTTTACACCTGCTGAGAAAACTGAGGTTTGCAACCCTCTTATGACACTGGAAAAGCAAGTAAGAAGCTGAAGCATACAAGGTATATGTGTCTACTCAAAATAATACAGATAAATCTGTTGCAAGGGCTCAAACGAAGATCCCAACCTATCAGTTTTTTCTCATTTGTTGATTACGGGAGGAATTGAATGGTCTGGAGAATCAGGTGATCCTGAGGTCATTCCCAAATTGTTCTGCTGTAAAACTAGGATTAGGATTAACAAATTTACAGTGAAAAAAGCAGAGTCTCCTGAACTGGTAGGCCATTAGACCAGGGATGGATTTCACTTACCTTTACAACCGGTTCACCCCGTGCGCATATGCATGCTGTCTATGCAGGCGCCTGGCCTTCCACGCAGACGCCTGGCCTTGAAAATGTGCCTAAATGGCACAACTTGGAGTCAGGGCAGGCCCGCCCAAGATCGTTGCTACCGGTTCACCTGAACCGGTTTGAACCAGCTGAATACCACCTCTGCACTAGACTTCCTGACTTCCATCCATCCTGCTTCTGAACTACTTGCCTGACCACTTGGGACAAGGGTCTTGACTGGAACAATCTTACAGGTTGACCCTCCCAGTCCTACTAAGCCTGGGACCATTCTAATGATGCATTACTCCTCACCATGCAAAGTCTCATTAGCAGCATATTAAAACTCATTCTTGTCTCATCATCTCTCTGTTGATTGTTCCCTGGAGACAGGATTTCACCCCTTGGCTGATTAGATTTACAATTAAAATTTATTCAGGGCTGGTCAATAATCCAATTGTTCTCACACTCCCCTTCTCCTTTGACCCCACATTCTGTACCAGATTAATCCTTTTGCAGCCTAGCTTTTCTTTTAAATTTATTTGATAAGATAGTTTCATTCCCTTGACTCTTATGTGTATTTGTTCCTGTTTACTTATGTCCTTTGTGTTCTCTGAACTTGGTTTCATTTCAACCCTGAGCAACAAATATTCTCCTTATTTGGAACTGATGCCTTTAGAGGATGTACACTGCACTCAGATGTTGGCTTCCACTTCTTCCTATAGCATTAATATGAATTTAACCAACAGCAATTGCTGGGAAACACTAACCATTTTAATAGCCCCCAAATATCTTGGAACTGGGAAGTGGGGGTTGTGAATGAAATAAGTGAAGAACTGTGAAGCACAAAAGTTCAGATCCACACATGAAGTCCCAATTAAACTGATTTATTACTAATTATGCCTATAGAGAAGAATCTATTCAATTAACAGTACTACCTTGGTATTAGATCAGAGTCAACAGAATTCCAGAGGGGTTGGACTTGTTTATGATCATAGAATACTGTTTGTTATGATTTATTCTAGTTCAAAGGATCATTGATTTTTAGGTTTTTATCTGTATCAAAGAATGTGGCAAGTTGCTGTTTCCATTCCCCAATTTTGCTTTTTTCCCCCCTACCCCTTCCTCTTTCTTTATAACTCTTTTTTTTCTTTGTCTTTTTTGTATTTTACATGAAGGAAGAGGAAGAAGAGGGGGAGGAGCAGAAAAGGAAAGGTTAAAATTATTAAAGGACCATTTTTAGAAACATATATGCTCAGCTGTTTATACACCAAAAAATCTAGCTCTTTTCTAAATTAAATATATGTAGACAAAAGCTTTAACAGCATGGACATGGATAACACAGACTTTAAAGGGACGGGTGAATCAATAGCTATCCAATTCACTTTCATGTTAGTAGAACAATATTATGTCCAATGGATATTTTTTATAGAATTAATGTGACAAATCTTTGTGTTACTATTAACTGATTTCAAAAAATAACCTTAGAAGAGTCTGACCTGTTTAACGTATTGCTGAGACATACTATGAAATCTCCGGGCAGTAGGTGAAATTTGACAGTTAAAACGAATCCTGGAAAAGGGTCACAGAAAATTCACTTATATATTCTTTTTTTTTTTTTTTTTTTTTTTTATTGAAAGAGTTTTAAAAAAAACAAAAACATTTTCCCCCTTTTTTCCCCCTCCCTCCCAAAAAAAAAAACAAAACAAAACACCCCCCTCCCTCCCCCACCCCCGGCTTCCCGGGTCAATCACAAGGTAAAGTCCAATCCAAATAACCACATCCAAAGCTTTTCGTCTCCCAACCCCTCCCATTACATAAAATAACTTTCTAATTATTCAAAGGCAATCTGATATTTCTTAATCTGATATCTGTTTTGTAGATAATCAATCCATTTTTCCATTCAATTAAATATCTTTCCTGCGTATTGTCTTTTAAAACGCTGAGATTTTAGCCATCTCAGCCAAATTAATAACTTTCAATATCCATTCTTCTATTGTAGGTATCTCTTCTTTCTTCCAGTATTGTCCAATCAACAGTCTTGCTGCTGTTATTAAGTTCAAAATCAATTTAGTCTCAATCCCTGTACAATCCATTATAATTCCCAAAAGGAAAAATTGTGGCAGGAACTTTATCTTCTTCTTCAGTACATTTTGAATAATCCACCAAATTCTTATCCAAAAGACCTTAATTTTCTTGCAAGTCCACCAAATATGAAAATATGTAGCATCATCACAATCACACCTCCAACATTTCGCTTGGATATTAGGATACATACATGATAATTTTTTGGGATCTAAATGCCATCTATAAAACATCTTATAAAAATTTTCCTTAAATTCTGTGCTTGTGTAAACTTAACATTTCTAACCCAAATTTTCTCCCATGTTTCCAACATTATTGGTTCCTGAATATTCTGTGCCCATTTTATCATACAATCCTTTACCAAATCCTTTTCCGAATCTATTTCAAGCAACACATTATACAATCTCTTTATATGCTCCTGGGTCTGATTTCTAATTTGCTTTATTAAATTTTCCTCCTTTGCATTATACCAATTTTTGATCTTCTTTCCATCTAGCACTTATTTGCCCATATTGAAACCAAGTATAATTCCTCCTTCTTCATTTAATACCTGTAATGATTTTAATTGCAATCTACCTCCTTCAGCATACAAAAGTTCTTTATATGTAATCATTTCCTGTTTCTGTTCTATATTTATATTCTCTATTGCATGTCTAGGGCTCGCCCATATAGGAATCTTATAATCTAATTTATAGGAATATTTATTCCAGACCATAAAGAGCACTTCTCAACACATGATTCTTAAAAGCCCTATCCACTTTTTTTCCATAAAATAAGTACGCATGCCATCCATATAACAAGTCATAACCTTCTATATTCAAAATTCTTTCCTCTGTTAAGTTAAACCAGTCACTTATTACTGAGAGGGTTACTGCTTCATAATATAGTTTAAAATTAGGCATTCTTAAACCACCTCTTTCCCGTGAATCCTGTATTATTTTCATTTTAACCCTCGCCTTTTTACCCTGCCATATAAATTTATTAATCCCACTCTGCCAATCTTCCAAATTTTTATCCTTTTTAATTATAGGTATCATCTGGAACAGAAACAAAAATCTAGGTAACACATTCATTTTAATAGCCGCAATCCTTCCCAATAGGGATAACTGCAATTTCTTCCAGCCATTCATATCATTCTGAACTTTTTGCCATAGCAAGTCATAATTATTCTTATAAAGTTTCTTGTTCGATGAGCTAATATAGACCCTAAATATTTAACCTTTTTACTACCTCAAATCCTGTCATTTCCTCTAGTTTTTGTTTCTGTTGTATAGACATATTTTTAATTATCACTTTTGATTTTTTCTGATTTATTTTAAATCCTGATACCTTTCCATATTTATCAATTACTTCCAACAAAAATCTACTTGAATTTATAGGATTCATTAACGTAACCACTACATCATCTGCAAAAGCTCTAACTTTGTACTCATATTGTCTAATCTTAATTCCTCTATTTTCATTAATTTCGTATTTTATCTAATAATGGTTCCAGAGTCAAAACAAACAATAATGGTGATAAGGGACATCCCTGTCTTGTTCCTTTCGCAATCTTAATAACTTCTGTCAAACTACCATTTACTATAATCTGTGCTGTTTGCTCTCCATAAATCGCTTTAATTATTCTAATAAAACAGTCTCCAAATTGCATTTTCTCTATTAATTTAAATAAAAAATCCCAATGCAATCGATCAAAGGCTTTCTCTGCATCCAAAAAATAAGTGCTGCTGAAGTATTCTTCTTTTCCAAATATTCCAATATATTAATAATCTGTCTAACATTATTCCTCATCTGCCTCCCTTTTATAAAACCAGATTGATCAGTATGAATTCTTTGTTGTAAAACTAACATTAATCTATTTGCTATTATTTTTACAAAAATCTTATAATCATTATTTAAAAGTGAAATCGGCCTATAGTTACCAGGTTTAGAGCAGTCTTGCTCCTCTTCGGTATCAGTGAAATAAAAGATGTTTTCCATGACGGGGTATTCCCACCCTAATTGTATCTGATTAAATAATTCTTTAAGTGGGCCTAATATTTCATCCTGTGTTTTTTATAATAAGTTGCTGTAAGACCATCTGTACCAGGGTTTTCCCATTTTAATTGTTTAATTGCCTCCACTATTTCTCCAGTAGCTATCGGCCGTTCAGCTCCTCCTCTGTTCTAATGTTAGAATATTCACCTTATAATCTTTCAAATAATCATAAATATCCCTATCCAATATTTTGTCTTTTGCATATAGTGCAGTATAAAATTCTGAGAATGCCTTTTAATTTTATCCTGTTGATATGTCTCTTTACCTTTATATTCTATTTTTGTATGACACGTGCTTTCTGTTTCTTCCTTAAATTATATGCCAACCATCTCCCAGGTTTATTTGCATTACAAAAGTATTATGTTTAGCATATTGTATATTCGTTGCCACCTGGTCTGCCATTAACATATTAAATTGACTCTGTAATATTTTTATAGCCTCTTTAAGTTTATGATCTTGTGGGTTTTGAATTAATAACTGTTGCTTCCTTTGAATTTCTTCTTCCAAATATCTACGCTGCTTTTGTTTATTATTCCTTTGCCTGTTGTCCAAATAAAATCAATATCCTCTAATAAACGCTTTGCTCGCTTCCCACACAGTTCCTATAGGTGTCCCTTTGTACATATTAAAATCAAAAAATTCTTTTAACTGTTTCTTACAATAAGTTACATTATCCTCATATCTAAACAGATTTTCATTCAACCTCCATGTTCTACCACCTTTTTTCCCTTGTAATAATTCCATCCATACTGGGCTATGGTCAGTTAAACACCTCGAAAATATCTTCGTTTTCTTCACCCTAGAAAGCAAGTCATTAGAAATTAAAATAAAATCAATGCGTGAAAAAGATTGATGCCTATCAGAAAAAAAAGTAAAATCTCTCTCATCTGGATTCCGTAACCTCCATATATCTCTAAACTCAAAGTCTTCCATCATTTCAAAAAAAGATTTTGGTAATTTTGCATGTATAGGTATCTTCTTGGAGGAAGTTCTCTTATCCTTCTTGTATCAATTACTCCATTCCAGTCTCCTAATAAAATAAACGAACTATAATCCCAGAGGGTCAACCTCTCATGTAACATTTTGTAAAACTTTTCTTGTTGCTGATTAGGTGCGTAAATACCTATCAACAAAGTCTTTTGCATCTATCACCAGTTCAATAGCAATAAATCTTCCTTGAATATCTGCCTCAATTAGCTTAGCTGGTATATCCTTCCTGATATATACAACAATTCCATGCTTCTTTTCCAAAGCTGATGCAACAAAATGGTTACCCAATTTTGAATTAACTAAATATTTTTGGTCTGATAATTTTATATGTGTCTCTTGCAAACAAATCACATCATTTTTAAATTGTTTCAAGTAGTGAAATATTTTCCTTCTTTTCTGAGCTGAATTCAAGCCATTAACATTCCATGACAAGATTCTATTTGCCATTACTGGCCTCCTGAAGCTTTGAAGCAGACAACGGAAGCTCCTCCTCCGGTATCTTCCGTCTAGCTCCTCCCACAGCTTCCATAATGGGATCCTGACTTTTACTTTGAGACTGTTGCTCTTCTTTACGCTTAAGGGCTCCTCTTGTCACCCTTTGCTCTTGTGGTTCCTCTAATACTGGCAGCAATAAAGGCTCTTGGGTCACCACGCCTTCTTGAGTCTCTTGAAGTTTTTCTATCACTTCTATTTCGACTTTCAAAACTGTAGAAAGAAAACTTTGCCTTTAAAACCGTGTCAATTCTATATCTCCTTCCTTGATAGAATAGTGTCAGTCCAACTGGCACCTCCCATCTGAATTGAATCTGATGTTTTTAAGTTCTTGTGTAAAAAGCAAATTGCTTCCTGTCTCTTAACATCTTTGAAGGAATCTCTTTCAACACCTTCAACTCCTGTTCTCCAATTTTTAAAGTTGTCTGATATGAAACTTGCAGAATTTGATTTCTCATAGTCCTTTTCACAAAATAAACCACAATGTCCCGAGGAAGCTTTCTCTGTCTTGCAATCCAAGAATTAACTCTATATATTTTATCAATTTGGTAAGCTACCTCTTGGGGTCCGCTTCAATAAATTCAGCCAATGCTTCTGATATAATTTTTCTTAAGTCTTCTCACGCTCTTCTTGCATACCACAATTCTAAGAGCTCCTTCCATAAGTTTATATTGTAATATCACAACCTGATCTTCATTTTGATCCACTTTTTTCTGAACACCTTTCATTTCATCTTCTAAATACTTATTTGACTGAGAGATCTGTTGCATTTCCACTTCCAATCCTTCAATTTTTTTACTCAGTCCTTGAACTGCCATAAGAATATCTTCTCTTATTTTTGCATTAAAATTCTCCATCATCTCTTTTTGCCTATCTTCAGAAAGTTTTAATTGTTCTTTCAATATTTCCTCAAGACTTGGTTCAGATCCCCTTCTTCCAGAAGGCTTTAAAGGTTTAGCTGCCATTCTGTCTTCAAAAGAATCAGGAATTCAAACTTAATAACTCTCCTTCCCTCCTTTCAGTATAAAAAAAACTCCGTTTGTAACAATCCACAAGTAACGCTGCTTCATCGTACTAAAAAATTTTACTTTCACTTTTAGACGCCATTTTAAAAGTCAATTAATCAAAGACAAAGAAAGGTTTCAAATTTCAAAAAGGGAGTCGGTACTTGCCGTGCTGATTCTACATCAAAGTTCGAACGCTTGTGAAATTCCCGTCTGCTTGGAATATCAATCAATTTAATAAGTTCTCTAGAGCAGAAGCAACATTCCTCTCCTTTTCCCTGATAAAAACAGGGGCGTGCTGAAGTTGGAAGGAGTGGAATTCGGTGGGGTCATAAATCCAGGAAAATTCGCTCTTAAGAGCAAACCCCCTGTCAGACCTGCCACTCTTCCACAATTCTGATAATCTCTTTCACCCAGAGATTATGCTAAGCTCAGTGAACAGTGATTTATTTTCTGTTTCACTGACTTTTACAATCTTCTAACACGGAGTGCTCTGTTTGAGCACCCAGCAGGAGGGTGACGTCACTGGAGCCCCAATTCACTTATATATTCTTGTCAAGAATACATCTTGACATGTATGTCATCACTACTTGATCTCAGTCTCAGGAATGTTTACATTTCCAACTTAATTGCTGAAAATGAATCCAAATGATATACTGTAGAGCAGTGATGGCTAACCTTTTTGCCATTGCGTGCCAAAAGAGGGGGTAATGGGGGGGAGTCACGCACGTGTGTGCCCACACCCATAATTCAATGCCCTCCACCCCCTGCGCATGCGCGTATGACCCCCCCGTGCTCCCCTCACTTTTGGCACGTGATGGCACGATGGGCCCAGTAGGCCCGTTTTTCACCCTCCCCAGGCTCCAGACGCTTTCTAGGGTGAAAACGGCCTTTCTCCCCTCTGGAGGTCGTCTCCTGGTGGGCCCAGAAGGCCCAAAAATCAGCTGGCTGGCACGCTCATGTGTGCTGGAACTGACCTAGGGCAATGCTCATGTGCCCACAGGTATGGCTCCGTGTGCCACCTGTGGCACGCGTGCCATAGGTTCGCCGTCACAGCTGTAGAGTTTGATTTTTGTTATATGAATTTCCTGACTACAGAATTTCTTAATTTTAATTTCTTTTTAACGATATTGAAATTACCACTGATTTTATGCAGTTTTTGCTATTGATTGTACCTTCTAATTTAATGCAGTTTTTCATAGATTTTCATCAGGAGAAAAAAAATACGGGACAGAATTCATCTGAGAGAGAAATTCCCTGAGACTGGGCTCCAGCATGAAAGCTCAGAAGACTAAACTCTGGTCCCGTTGACCGACCCAGATCGGATCCTACGACATTATCCTGGGACACGTATATTCGTCTTCATTTGTGATAATTCATTTGAAACTAAATTTTGCGCTTTTTATAGGAAGAAACATCCAAATTCTACCCATGTTGATTTTGTTTACATCCTTAGCCTTAGTCCATATGAAATGTAAAAGAATCATGTACCACAATCAAATGGTCTAAACTAGATAAATGCCAACTCTGACAAATTCTCAGATATACATTTTGGGATCTGTCTATCCCCTTTGTAATCAGACAAATAGCTCTTACGCAGATGTAACACGTTTCTTTGTCCCTTATGCAAACACAGACGGACATAAAACAATTTTTATGCTGACAATTTTCATAAGCTAAACTCTCAAACCGTTTCTACAAATGCAACGGTTTATCCTCCACAAAAACAATAAGAAATAAATTATATCTCCGGTGGCCGATTCTTTGTAGGAAAGAGAGATTAAGAAGCAACTTAATTGTGAATCCAGGATCCATCTCAACCAATGCCTTGTGAAAACCTAGGATCCATAAAGCCTCCTGTCTTTCCCTATATTGAAACGCTTCTGACATCTGAGTGAGGAGTACAGGTAGGTCTCGACTTACAACGGTTCATTTAGCAACCGTTCAAAGTTACAACAGCACTGAAAAAAGTGACCATTTTTCACACTTACGACTCTTGCAGTATCTCCATGATCAAGTGAATAAAATTCAGATGCTTGGCAACTAACTCTTAGTTATGACTGTTGCTGTGTCCCAGGGTCATTGATCCCCTTTTGCATCCTTGTGCCAAGCAAAGTTAATGGGAAAGCCAGATTTACTTAATGACTATGTTACTCACTTAACATCTGCAATGTTTCACTGAACAATTGTGGCAAGAAAGGGGCAAAATTCACCTAACAGATGTTTCGCTTAGCAACAGAAATGTTGGGCTCAATTGTGGTCATAAGTCAAGGACTACCCAGAAAATGTGGCCTTGAATTGCTTTCACTATTGGACAATTCTGTTTCAATGCAGCCATAGCAAGCTATATGTATGAGACCATCATCACTCATAGTTAGTTTCTCGCTCTCCTTACAATCATTCCAAAATAAAAATATAAAATTGCCTGTCAATCTGTCCCATTATTTTGCTATTTGCCAACTTGCTATTTATAGACTTTGTATCAGTGTTGCAAAATGATCCCAGAATGAATGGTTTCTCCAAATCTCTGACGCTCAAAACGTTATCTAGGATTATTAAGAGTGATAGTTTCCAATTTTGGAATGTTGGAAATTAGAAATTATTTTTTTACCAATTTACTAATTTAAACATGCCTATAATTTTCACCACTTTTCCATAACGCATCATTCATTCATTATTCTATTTCAAAATAGCCCATCCTTTAAGTCAACATAAGGTGACTATCAGGAACTTTGTAGCGAAGACTCTTGAATGAAGGGCAAAAATAAACCATCATAGAGGATGCAAATCTCTACAGTAGGATAACCCCATTGTTCACAGACAGCTCCTTTTGCCTATTCACGTCTAAAAGCCGAATTTATGTGATGATTTCCCAGTACAATTTTTAGAATGAGTTTCATCTCTATTCTTGCCTGCCCTGAATTTATTGCAGAAAAATGATAGTTTATGCCACTAATAAATACAAACCTAACTGTGGGAGTTTTCCCAAAATTTCATAGGCCTAAATTGATTTAGAATGCCAAGCTACTATTGAGAAAAATCTTTTCCAACCAAATGGAAAATGGGTCAAGACTACAATTCCCCAAATAAGAAGAATTATCCTTTATAGTTATTGAAACAGAAGATTGATAAAAGCCGGGCAAGGAGAAAGGGAATAATAATCTAGTATATATTTGGGGCTAAATCCTTCATCAGTAGTTTCATACTCAGGCCATTTGCCTGGGTAAATGAAAATTTTGCATTATCCATCATAATATTTGATGTCTTTGCCACCCTTCTTGTGAAAATTGCTAAGTTAGTATTATAGGATATTGATGATAGTTTCCACTGAATACAACACTGCATGAGATGCATAAGACACTGAATACAAATGAAAATCAACAACAAAACATTTTTGGCCGCGTTGAATTCATATAATATGTCAGAAACATAATACCATTATATACATTATAGTCATTAAAAGTTAATTTCATATTTTCAAGATTCCTATCTGATACAGTCCTTCTGAAATTATATTTGTGTTCAGTTTGAAGGCTATTATAATCAACAACAAAAAAATTTAAGCAAGCAAAGCTTTTGAAAAAAAAATGTTGCCCAATGTTATTGGTTTAACTAAAACAAATAAATCCAATCATCCCATACACTGTTCTACTGTACATTATAAGAAGGGAATTCAACCTACTGATTTAAAATATGATGCCATCAAAGCACAAAAGAAGATTGAGAAATATGTTAGGTAGCCTACATACGTAATCCCAACCTTCCTTTTGACATTTGGGTTGGTCCTCTCAGACTTAGTACTAAGATTAGAAAATTCTTTCCATCCAAGTCATTTTGTAGAAAATCTCACATCATCTTGCACTGCTAGAAGGATAGAAAAGCAGAATGTTGTTGACTGACGAATAAACCATATTATTGAGCTTCCTGGCCAGCACAACTGTACTTTTTGTAGAGCCGACACACGATTGAAACAGAAGCTGGTGAAAGGACAGGCTCCTTACTGCCACTCATATTTAGTTCCATACAGATTCTCTGTGAAGAGATCATAAAACAGTGTCCCCCAGTGGGTCTGAGAGATTAGGGGGCCAGGGAAATATTCACCTTTTATTTATTTATTTATTTATTTATTTATTTATTTATTTATTTATTTATTTATTTATTTATTTATTTTGTCACAACAGTATATATAAGCATAAACATGAAAGTAACTATATAATATATAAGCATATATATATAAGCATAAGTATGTAATAACTATATTAACTGGATATAATGAAAGAAAACAATAGGACAGGAACAGTAGGCATGTTTGTGCTCTTATGCACAAAATGCATAATCTTATCATCTTATGCACCTTGCCTAAGCCATGCTCGGCACCTTTCGAAGAGACGCGAAGTTCACCTATTTCCTCTTTTAATTATTTTAGGAAGTTGCTTACTCCTGATTTATTGGAGTTAAGAACTCTCAGAAAGACAAGCTGTATTACGCAGGAGATTTTTCCTTCTACCCTGGACAAAACAAGCTTTGATTAAGTTTGAGGATTAACAAGAGAAGCTTCAACTTTTTGAAAAACAACAAAAGGGTACTACAACGTTGATTTTGGAAAGTTAAGTGACTAGATGGCCTTGAAAGAATATTTCCTATGGGGTAGTTAAAATTGTATAAAACAAGCATATGAAGGCTTTGAAACTAATTGTAAGGAATCCTCCCATGGGAATGCTTTGTTGATTGCGAAATAAAGAGATGATAAGATGGGACTTGAAGGTTGGCTGCAGGGAACCAGGAAGAACAAAGGACTAC
This sequence comes from Ahaetulla prasina, assembly GCF_028640845.1. Lineage (NCBI taxonomy): Eukaryota > Metazoa > Chordata > Lepidosauria > Squamata > Colubridae > Ahaetulla > Ahaetulla prasina. The sequence goes on along the minus strand of NC_080545.1, from coordinate 78,217,156 downwards.
TCATAAAGTAATAGACTATTAATACAAAGGAGCAACACTATTTGACTCTGGAAGAAACTAAGGCTGTTTGGGAATAATTTATTCAGAAGTTACATACAAGATTGGGTGAACATAAAAGTAATATGGAAAATGATGTCAGAATGGATTTACAAATGAAACCAGCTGTAGTCTTAACAATCAAAAGGGACACACAAATAATAAATCCAAAGAACCTTCTTATTTTGGATTTAGAAAAGAAGTGTGTCGAACCAAAAAAAGTTGGTTGCTGAGAAGAGACAAAGAGAAAATGTTTAAGCTGATCCTGGAAGGAATCAAAGAAAAAGTGATGAGAACTCAACTTGATAAGGCTAAAGATTAATTTTAAAATAAATGAAAAGAAGGTCTAGAAAACGAATCTGTGTATGCTATGGTTTCTGGCAGCTAAAAGCTGCACAAATCATAGGAAATTTTGTTCATGGCCTGACCTGTCCATATTACAATGTGCCTGCACCCGCGAGCTTCACTCGGAGCTCAAGAGACGCCAAGATCAAGGAGAGACTGACCTGTACATAGACTTCCATGCTGACTATATTAAATGCAGGATCAGCTGTCTGCGTCTCAACAACCCCCATTCCCCAACAACTTAAATTAGGTATGCACGCCTCCAACTTCTTTCAGGTCTACCCCTACAGACCTAAAACACAAGTTACTTAATGCAAGAAACTCGTAAACAAGATGCCTGAATTCCTCTTGCTCTAAAATGTGGCCCTATTTGACCTTATTTTTGTCTGCCAGACTTGGTTGAATGTATCCTTTCCAGACTCCCTTATTACAGTAAGTGACTATCACATTTTCCAGTCTGACCATGAAAACCGTAGAGGGGGTGGTGTTACTATTTTCTATAAAAAGTCCCTTGGTCTGAAAAAGATTTATGTTACACAGGAGTTTGCTCTTCTTGAGACCACTGTCTATGAACTGTCTTTAAATACCACCGTTTGTTTTTTGCTATGTTACAGAGCCGGATTACGACCTTGGTCATACGAACAAGTTAATTGCACTACTAACGTGGGCAGCTCCCTGCCCGCATGCCTTTATCTTTCTTGGTGACCTCAATTTGCCTCTTATTAATTGGATCTTAAATGAATGCACAACTGACTCTATACATGCAACCCTGTACAATGCTGATACGACACTGGGACTGGAGCAGTTGCAGTGGTGAGTTGCTACTGGTTCTCCCCAATTCTTGCGAACATTTTGAGCAGTTCGGAGAACTGGTAAATGCCGCCTCTGCCTGGCCCCACCCCCAATCTATTTGCTGCCTCCCGACTCCCAGCAGATCGGCTAGAAGGAAAAAATCAGGACTCACTTGACAAAGAAGGGGGAAAAAACCCAAGACACCATTGCTTTAAATTGAGAAGCCAAGAAGCCTCCCAACTGATTGGCTAGAATGAAAAAATCAGCGGGTTCAGAGGTATTTCACGAGAAGAGTATTCAACTCCTCTACTCACAATAAAATTCCCATCAGGCTTAAAATTTTGGGCTTGGACAATCTGGAATTGTACCACCTGTGGTCTGATTTTATTTATTTTATTTATTTTTATTTTTATTCAATTTTTATTTAAGCATAGTACACAAAATTGTCTGCTACAACGTCTTGCCTGTCAACGACTTCTTCAGTTTCAACCACAATAGTACACGGGCAAACAATCGATACAAATTCAAGGTAAACTGCTTCAAACTCTATTGCAGGAAATACGATTTCAGCAACAGAGTGGTCAACTCTGTTGTTACAGCCTCAAACCCTCACAGCTTCAACCTTAAACTGTCTACCATGGACCTCACTCCCTTCTTAAGAGGTCTGTAAAGGGGGTATGGATAAGCACACAAACATGCCTACCATCCCTGTCTTACTGTCCCCAATTATTTGTATTTACTACCTTTGTTTATGTTTATGTTCATACCTATACTTGCTATCTTGTACATGTTTGACAAACAAATAAAAAAATAAAGGAGTAGAGGTTTCTGCTGCTTTATTTTTTAGAGAAAAGGATAAGTTTGGATTATAAAATTGATATTTTTATTACAATTAAAATATATATTGTAACATTTCTGTTAGCTCTTAACAGACTTTTGCTGACTAGGATTGAACGATGAGTTTTGTAATTTGATATTGATATTAAGGAATGAAATATGGTAAGATTTTTTTTAAAAAAATTGGGTGTGGCTCAGGCTGTAAGAAGCCTGTTATTAAAACACAGCTGCCTGCAATTACTGCAGGTTCTAGTCCCACCAGGCCCAAGGTTGACTCAGCCTTCCATCCTTTATAAGGTAGGTAAAATGAGGACCCAGATTGTTGGGGGGGCAATAAGTTGACTTTGTATATAAATATACAAATAGAATGAGACTATTGCCTTACACACTGTAAGCCGCCCTGAGTCTTCGGAGAAGGGCGGGATATAAATGTAAAAAAAAAAAAATACTAGAGAAGGTGTTAAGTTAGCCAAATTGTTTATATTTGTCTGGAGGAAGTCATCTTTTATATATCTTTTTCTTTGTTTCTGTTTTCTTTCTTTTTTTCTTTCTTTCCATTTTTCTTCTTTATTTTTTATATTTTTTCTTTGTTTTTTATTGTTTATTGGAAAGTATTTGTAGCTCAGGTTTGAAATGAGGGGTCCTTGATGCTTTCTGAAATGGGTTGTTTTCTTGCAGACATTTCATTACCTAAACTAGGTAACATCAGCAGCAGTGGTGGGTTGTCTCCGGTTTGGACCGGTTCTATAGAACCGGTAGTAAAACCGGCAGGAAGCTCTGCCCACCGACCCGGATGTTATCATAGGTGATCTGTGCATGCACAGAAGTGTGATCCCATTGCGAACCGGTAGTAATGGTAAGTAGAACCCTGATCATCAGCGCATTAAGTAGCACTGATGATGTTACCTAGTTTGAGTAAGGTCTACAAGAAAACAAGCCAGTTTACAAAGCACCAAGGACCCCTCTTTTTTTTATCTTTGTAAACTCTTTGTATCTGTAAACTTTAATAAAATTATATATTTTTTTAATTGAAAAAGTTTAAAAAAAAAACATTTTCACCCCTCTTTCCCCCCCTCCCAAAACCCCTTCTCCCTCCTTCCCCGCTTCCCGGTCAATCACAAGGTATTGTTATACATAAACCAAACATAGAATAAAATTTTCCCTTCCAATCCAATTAACCTCATCCAAAGCTTTTCATCTCCCAACCCCCTCCCCATTACATAAAATAACTTTCTAATTATTCAAAGGCAATCTGATATTTCTTAATCTGATATCTGTTTTGTATATAATCAATCCATTTTTTCCATTCAATTAAATATCTTTCCTGCGTATTGTCTTTTAAGAAAGCTGAGATTTTAGCCATCTCAGCCAAATTCCATACTGGGGTCCTGACTTTTACTTTGAGACTGTTGCTCTTCTTTACGCTTAAGAGCTCCTCTTGTCACCCTTTGCTCTTGTGGTTCCTCTAAAACTGGCAGCAATAACAAGAACAAAAACAAGCCAGTTTACAAAGCACCAAGGACCCCTCTTTTTTTTTATCTTTGTAAACTCTTTGTATCTGTAAACTTTAATAAAATTATATTTTTAAAAAAAGAATGAGCCACACTGTTAAACCAAATTCTGTTCTTCAAAGATCACGTCGAGAGGGAAAAATCAATAATAATGGTTAAGTTAATTATAGATAATATTCCATGAAAACTCAACCCACATCTGTTGACAGCATAACTTTAAGGTTTGTTTTTTTCCCCAATTTAAATACAGGACTTTCTCTCCCAGATCTGAACTATCCAAAGCTCAGGATTCCCATGTAAGCTTTTAGCAAGAAATATTGGCTGGAGACACACATTATATCAAGCCATAATTTACTTTTAAGCTTTAGCATACCATTTTGTGCAAAACTACATAGGCACTATAAACCATGGCTTATGGCTTACCACTTTTATAAATTCAGTCACTTGAAATGTATTTAGTAAACCATGGTTAAGCAAATCATGTCTTAAAGAACAGCTGTGTGCCACACAGCGGTCTAACCTCTAAACCACGAATTTCCCAATTAACCTCGCTAAATTCCACTCAGTTGTATTTAAATCACATCCATCTTGCTTGGAAAATCTCCCAGGTCCTGGAGTGTTTTTCCTCTGATATTGGGTTGTGCAATCCCTACGTTCTGAGATGTAGAAATACATGAATTTTGAAGTTTATTTTTTTTAAAAAAAAATGTGGTCAAATGAAATGCGATGACACAGTGATCACCAACCTATTACCATGCTCTGTCTTGATGCTGCTACACCCTTAATCAGTAACAGTAACAGAGTTGGAAGGGGCCTTGGAGGTCATCTAGTCCAACCCCCTGCTCACACAGGAAACCTGTACTAGGGATTCGAACCACCAAACTGCCGACCTTTCTGATCGACAAGTTCAGTGTCTTAGCCACTGATTAGTCAGGCTAACCCTCAGTTACTTGGAATGATACTCTTTCACCTTATGATGAGCTTTAAGGGGTCAACAGAAAAAAAGCAATACAACAGGCAGTGTTGGGTTGATTCACCCCAGCGACCAATCCCAGCATTCAGTAATTCTTTAGAAGGACCCACAGTTCATTCCAGTTAAGTCAGAGACTTGCAAAATCTGAACAATCAGTGCATAATCATGGTCTTTCTCAGGGATGAAGGAGCACATTCTATCATAGCAAGGCAGGCATGAAGGTGACTTACAAAGGTTAATTTAATTGAGCTTGTTCCCACCCACCCCACACCCACCCCACCCGGCTTTGACATTCTTTGTCACAACAACAGTTGCTGCTAGGTCTCAGAAAGAGAGGCAAGGACATTTCGAAACGTATCTTCAACAGAAAGGCAAGAACAACTGCCACCAGCCTGCCTTCCATAGAAAATCTGCATATTTGCGCAGGTCAGAAGAAGGACTGAGGAAACGTCAGCAGACCCCTCACATCCTGGACATAAACTGTTTCAATTCCTCCCCTCTGGATGGCGCTATAGGGCATTGCATGCCAAAACAACTAGACACGGAGACATGGGTTTTTCCTTTGTGCCATCACTCTTGTTGTTAGTTGTGAAGTCATATCCAACCCATCACGACCCCATGGACAACGTTCCTCCAGGCCTTCCTCTACCATCCTCTAGAGTCCATTTAAGTGGATGCCTACTGCTTCAGTGACTCCATCCAGCCACCTCGTTCTCTGTCATTCCCTTTTTCTTTTGTACTCAATTGTTCCCAGCCTTAGGCTCTTCTCCAGTGAGTCCTTCCTTCTTATTAGGTGGCCAAAAGATTTGAGTTTCATCTTCAGGATCTCGCCTTCTAAAGAGCAGTCAGGGTTGATCTCCTCTAGGAGTGACTGGTTTGATCGCCTTGTGATCAACACCTAATTCTTACAGTGCTGTCTAATGTCTATGTATATTATACCGAAGTAGTATGCCTGTAGTATTATTATTTATCCTTTTTATTATGTTCTTTTCTCCTCCTTTTTATTGGTATGATTACGATTTATGATTATTCTGTTGCTTTGTACGTACACTGAATGTTTCTGTATCGGAGACAAATTCCTTGTGCGTATAATCACGCTTGGCCAAATAAAGTTCAATTCAACTCAGTTCAACATTTTTCCTTTCAAATCTGCAAGAACAGACCAGGCAATGCAAGCGGAATATCCTGGGGATCAAGAGCCATGGGAATAATTACTTCCCAATTATATCTCCCTCCTGATTGTTGATGTTGTTGAATATGCTTAGCAACAGCTAGGGCTTAAAATCTCACTGCGAGTTCTTGCAGTTCTGATCACTGCAGAAGTAATGGGAGTTACCTAAGAGGAAAGCCAATCTTCTTTCTTCCATTCCGAAGCTAAGACGTTTGAAATCGTTATCATGACATCCAAGCCCATTCCCAATTGAGCCCAGTGCATTAGGGAAACCAGCTCATTGTAAATGTAAAAAGCTCACGGTTTTCTTATCTTGATATTATTTTCACATTCTTAGAGCTTCGAAGATGAGGAAATGGCAGAAGTTAAAAGCAACAACATCAATATGCTAAACAAGATAAATTATAGCCAGAGTTTGAGTGTTTTGGTTGAAGGCTTGGCCCTTTGAGAATACTGCACTATTTCGTGATTGCTCAGTAGATTTATGGATGACATTATTGAGATAATTGATCATTATGACCCTGGTGGCGCAGTGGTTAGAATACAGTACTGCAGGCTGCTTCTACCGACTGCCGGCTGACTGTAGTTCAGTGGTTCGATTTTCACCGGCTCAAGGTTGGGTCAGCCTTCCATCCTTCTGAGGTCAGTAAAATGAGGACCCAGATGGTTGGGGGCAATACGCTGACTCTGTAAACCACTTAGAGAGGGCAGTAAAGCACTGTGAAGTGATTTGTCAAGTTCCAGAAAAACCTCTTCTGCATAAAAAAAACCTCTGAAGCCATTGTCTTTCAAAGTTCTTTACTAGCATAAGGAAACTGGCACACGATGAGTGAAATTCCAAAACTGAAACTTCCGGTTTCTTTTCTCAGTTATACAAACCCCAAGAGTCCCACCCCACCAACCCCTTTGCCGGTCACATGGTCCAACGTTCTTCCACTTTATTCGAAACTTCCTCTTACCACTCCTTCTGCAGATGCGAACACAATCCGACCTTGACCACTTGAAGAATGTAACCATACCCATTACCCCCACTTCTTCCCCTCAGGGGAGAAATGTGGCAGTGTCTGGAAACCTACGGCCTAGTATGGTTTCCAGGCCTGACACGGTATATACGTCTAAGTGCTATTGCTATTAGCAAAGCTCCTATCATGTCACTCAGCTGAAGGCTTCTACATCCCAGGGAACCACATAGGTTGCAATGCAACTCTCCCTGTTCATGTACCTATTACTTTGTGGACAATACAGATAGCCCTCGACTTAGGATCACAACTGAGCCCAACATTTCTGTTGCTAAATGAAACAATTGTTAAGTGAGTTTTGCCCCATTGTAACGACTTTTTCTGCCACAATTGTTAAGTGAATCACTGTCATTGATAAGTTAGTAACACGATTGTTAAGTGAATCTGGCTTCCCCATTGACTTTGCTCGTTGAAAGGTCACAAAAGGGGATCCCATGAGTCTGGGACACTGCAACGGTCATAAATATGAGTCAGTTGTCAAGTGTCTGAATTTTGATTAGTGACCATTGGGATGCTACCATGTGAAAAATGGTCAGAACTCACTTTTTTCCATACCGTTGTAACTTCAGTCACTAAAGGAACTGTTCTAAGTCAAGGGCTATCTGTACCGCCAATGAGAACTGAGTTGTCGTGTCCCACTCCTCCGCTGACGGCCGGGTCAGGGAAATCTGAATCAGGCTTGCCTCTGCAGCTCTGCCCAAAGTCCTAGCAAAGTCCTCAGAGCAGGCAGGAGACCAATAAGTGACTTCAGCAAGATAAGTTCGACTTTTGCCTGACTCAGAGACTGCCAGAAAGCAGATCCTTTATATAGGCCATGGGGTGTGGCTCCATGACTCAGCACTCATTAAGGCCTGCCCCTCCCTTCCTTCTGTTGCCTCCGCCTATCCAATCTTCTGATGCGAGGATCACTCCAATCAGCTGTTGGTAATAAACCCTCCTCAGGCTCACATGCTGTGGAGGAGGGGGAGGGATCTAGCTGATCCGTTTGCCTGGGCATGGAGTCAGGGCTGGGGCAGGGAGGTACTCCTTCTTCTGCAGTTTGTCTGGGCATGGAGCCAGGACTGGGGCCAGGAGGCATACATTCCTCCGTGTTCGGGAGCAGATAAGAAGGCCCCGGCTGCTCTGAGGGCGGGCAAGACACAACAGAGTCTCATTGACAAACTCTACTCAGGCAACAGAATTCCCAAGAGAAACCCTGCATTTTTCCCTGTAGCATTCATTTCTCCTGACCCTGCTCATTTTCACCTCTGTTGACAACACCTGGTACAGGTAGTCCTGGATGTATAACAGTTCATTTAGTGACTATTCAAAGTTACAACTCCACTAAAAAAAAGTGAATTATGGCCATTTTTCACACCACCTTTGTAGCATCCCCATGATCATGTGATCAAAGTTCAGAAGCTTGAACAACTGGTTCATACTTATGACCGTTGCTGTGTCCCAAGGTCACGTGATTTCCTTTTGCAACTTTTTGACAAGGAAAAATCAATGAGGAAGCCAGATTCACTTAACAACCAGGTTACTAAATTAACAACTGCAGCGATTCACTTAACAACTACGGTATAAAACGGGATAAAATTCACTTAGCAAACATCTCACGTAACAACAGAAATTTTGGGCTCAATTGTGGCAGTACATTGAGGATTACCTATATTTATATCCTACCTTTTTTTAAGAAGTCAAGGTGATGTATATAGAGGTATTTCCTAATTTTATTCCCACAAAAAGCAATCCTGTGAAACAGGCTACGCATTCAGATCCTTGTTTAGAGGCTGGCTTTGTTCAATACCATGAGTTCCTTGGAAGTAGATTGCACATGGAAAATGCAGAACTCACATTCCTGTAGGATCTACTGAAAAATCAACAATAAGGCCATGCTGTTGGAAATGAATGCAGCCAACAAGCAGGGTTGATGAAAACAGACTTTATTAAAAGAAAATAATAAAAACTGTTTTGCAAAATAGGGTGGGTATATCTCAGCAGATCTCAACAGAGGAGTTTTAGCCAGGAAGCCACACCTGAAATTTCAAAAGCATCACATTTTATAGTTCCCTATCACGACACTCCCCCATCCACTCCTAAATCAGACCCAGTGACCGATCCCCACCATTCCGGTGCCGCCTTCAGAGACAACATCATCTCTTTCTTTAATTACCTGTTTTTCAATACCTCCCTATTTCTACCCATAAAATATTTTGCAAGCATAGCTCTTCCTTATCTCTACTGCCCTGGCATTAAGGAATGTCCCCATAGGTGGGCCTCTTTCTAACAGGGCCTCAAACAAAGAAGATTTATTCTAACACAACATAGTTACATTTTCAGAATGTCTTTTCTCCACTATCTTAAAGCAGAATAATGTCTAACAAATTTAGCAGAGTAAATAGTAGCAGAACTGGAAGGGACCCTGCAGGTCATTCAGTCCAACCCCCTGCCTAACCAAAATTGATTCTCCACTTCCTTCCATTGAGTACCTGTATACTGCACGAATCAAGAACAGGGCCGTGAAAATATTTACAGATCCCTCACATCCTGGACACAAACTGTTTCAACTCCTACCCTCAAAACCACGCTCTAGAGCACTGCACACCAGAACAACTAGACACAAGAACAGTTTTTTCCTGAACGCCATCACTCTGCTAAACAAATAATTCGTTCAAAACTGTCAAACTATTTACTAAATCTGCACTACTATTAATCTTCTCATCGTTCCCATCACCCATCTCCTTCCACTTATGACTGTATGACTGTAACTTTGTTGCTGGTAATCCTTATGATTTATATTGATGTTGATTGTTTCCTGATTGCTTATTTGTATCCTATGATTATCATTAAGTGTTGTATCATTAAGTATTAAATTTGTACCCTATGACCACCACTAAGTGTTGTAAGTGTTGTACCTTGACGAAGGTATCTTTTCTTTTATGTATACTGAGAGCATATGCACCAAGACAAATTCCTTGTGTCCAATCATACCTGGCCAATAAAAAATTCTATTTTATTCTATTCTATTCTATTCTATTCTATTCTATTCTTATATGCATTTCTAACCGATATACCTACATACTATTTTATTTTTGAATTTTCTCATATCCTACAATGCCAACATTGTCTCCAACTACAAGGGTGTGTAAAGAAGATTCCGAGTGCAAAACCTTCTCCTTTTCTCCTTCTCAAAACAACAGAAGGCTGGCAATGAAATACAATCCCATGGGATGAGATGCTTTCAGCTCTTCTGGCAAGATGGCTGCAGGAAGTAGCACAAGGACTTTCTTACCCCTTCTGACAAAACAAAAACTGATTTCTGCCCCCTCCGATTTTCCGCCTTCTTCCATAGTACACGTTCTTTCTCCTACAAACAGATTTCCGAGTCATAGAGTTGGCAAGAAAGCCAGGATCTGTTCAGAAGCTCCCATCAGGAGGCAGGAGCTGGCTTCTTAATATTTATAAGGCAGAAAACACTGACAAATAGGCCAGGCAACAGCAGGGCTGGAACAATAAACCGAGATGCCAGTGAGAAATTCAGTCTGCATATCATAAAGAAGTACTTTATCAAAATGCCATGCCAAGCAATCACGGAGACTTTATTTAACAATGCAATTCTTTGCATCTTTTCCGAGAAGTTAAATAACAAAAGGTTTGGTTGGGCTACCATCATTCAAATATGATGTTGACAGTTTTGTCCAGCAACTTGTCTCAAAGCAACTCTGCCTGTACAGCAAATATCAAGTAGAATGGATAAAATTAAATGATATTTTTTTTAAAAAAAATTAAATGGTAAATACTGTCCTCTTCTTCAATAATGATTAGGTAGCATTCTTTTTTAAAAAATGCATACAGCATGCAGTTTCTAACTGAATCAATGTCTCTACTGGATTCACTGAGTTAAAGGGCAGTTTAATTTTCTGTATACATATCATTATTTCCAAGTGCCAGGAATTTGGAGAAAGAAATTGTATGGTTGAAAAAGAAATACTAGGAAGCTCCAGCCAGCATATGCACCCCAGCAACCACTCTATCAGTCTTGGTTTTAAATCTCAGATGCCCAACAGTTCCTATACTATAGTTGCGGGGTGGACTAAAAAATCAGGAAGATTTTTTCCACCTTTAAAATCCCTAATTAAAGATCCTAGGAAAATACAACTCAATATTGATTCCTATCAAGAAAATGCCCAATTGACAAGTTGCGTGTGAGCGCATGTGTGCATGCAAGTATGTGGTTTTTGTATGAGAAAGAAAGAGGCTTTGCAGAAAATTTGATATGCTAAGCTAAAACAATGTTAAAAGATTTTAACTGATCTCTTCGTTCTATAATCTGTTGGCTACCAGCAATCCAAAAGTTTGGTTTTTTTTACAGAAACTGGCCAAAAAGCCCCCGCAATAAGCTGACCCCTTGCTGAGAAACTTTAAGTTCAGTTCAGTTCAGTCTTTTCTTCCCGCAAAGCATCCTCTCGTCTCGTCCCAATTGATGGAAAACTGATTCACTTTCTATTACTCCATCCACTAGGAAAGGGAGTTTAGCTCAGGGTTGAAATCCAGCAGATTCTGACAGGTTCTGGAGAACCGGTAGTGGAAATTTTGAGCAGTTCGGAGAACCGGCAAATATCACCTCTGGTAGGCCCCAGTGTGGGGTGGAAATGGAGATTTTGCAATATCCTTCCCCTGCCATGCCCACCAAATCACACCATGCCCACCAAGCCACGCCCACAGAACCAGTAGTAAATTTTCACCATTGGTTTAGCACCTAGATAATTTTCTCCTTTGCTTTCTAGGCCAGCGTTTCTCAACTTTAGCAACTTCAGTTTGCTCTGTAGAGTGGTGTTTCTCAACCTTGACAACTTTAAGGGGCACGGACTTCAACTCCCAGAATTCCTCAGCCAGCATCCCAGAATTCTGGGAGTAGAAATCCAGGCCTTGATGAGGGTGGTTGATTATTATTATTATTATTATTTTGTTCTGATCCGGTCTCATCGTTTCTACCATCTTCACTCTCTTTTATCATTTCCTTGGGTTTAAATGTTTTTGCCAATTTTAAACACCTAGAGTCGCTGGGAGTCATGTGAATTTAATAATAATAAAGAGCAGCAAAATAACAACAGCAACATAGCCAGTTTGGTTTAGCGGTTAAGGCACCAGGCTAGAAAGTCCTGGTCCTGCCTTAGGCATGAAGCAAGCATACAGAGGTTCTTCACTCCCTCTGATTCAGAGCCCAGAACAATTGGCTTTTAAGAATTTGAATAGGGGCAGATTAGGGCCATACAAATAGTGTTTCAGAGGGCAGACGCCATGACAAAGATAATCCTTCTTTGGTGCCACCTATTGACACAATTGAATCAATGCAATTTTCAGGGATGCAACAGCCATTAAGCAGGTTGGGGTGATGGTATCTGGGAAAGAATTTCAACATACCAGAGAACACCAGGATGAGAAAATTGAGTCAGGCTCCCTATTTTTAAAGTTTGATTTTGGAAGCATACATCTGCTACACTAATGTAATACTTAACTGAGTATGAAAAAAATAACTCATGCAAATTACAAAATCAGAATAATGGGCAGATGAGTCACAGCATGCTTTTCATCCTAAATCCACCTGCAGCCAGTTGGTACCAGCCAAAAGCTCCCCCTCCCCTCCCCCAAGTAGCACTGAACCTTGTAAATTTCCTGTATCTGAAGAAACTTCTGCTTCTCTAATGCTCCAGATTTTTTGATACTTTTCATGCTCTGGAAAACATGCAGGATTGTTCCTCGGTGGTATCCAAATTGCAGGGCCAGGCCAGGAAATCACCTCTGTAGATTTACAAAATGTTTAAAGAATTAAATATGCCAGAATCCCAAGAAAACACTTCTTTCTATCATTCTATTGTACCAACAGCAGAAGCTACCCCGCTTTATCCATAGGCAAGACTAGATCCACTGCAACAGTCACCCATTTTACCCCAATGCTAAATCCCAAGACATTTCAACTGCCTACAGGTCAGTATGATTCCCACAACTTCAGAGAACTGTCCAATGATCAATCATCATCCTCCAGCAAATCAAGCCATCATCTCAACAGCCTCTCTAATCCTTTTCTTAATTCTTTCATTCATCCTCCCATAATGGCAGGCGTGAAAGACCAGGCCCATATGTGAAGATCCAATTAAGCTGTAAAGGTAAAGGTTCCCCTCACACATATGTGCTAATCATTCCCAACTCTAGGGGGCAGTGTTCATCTCCGTTTCAAAGCCAAAGAGCCAATGCTGTCCAAAGACGTTTAGTCATGTGGCCGGCATGACTAAACACCAAAGGTGCACAGAATGCTGTTACCTTCCCACCAAAGGTGGTCCCTATTTTTCTACTCGCATTTTTACATGTTTTCAAACTGCTAGGTTGGCAGAAGCTGGGACAAGTAACGGGAGCTCACCCTGTTATGTGGCATTAGGGATTTGAACCACTGAACTGCCGACCTTTCGATCGACAAACTCAGCATCTTAGCCACTGAGCCACCATGTCATTACAATTAAACTGATTTATTGCTAAAAAAGTTTATGCACAGGAATTTTCTCAACTAATGGTTAGCACCTGCTTGGACCTGCTAGACAGGTCTAACTCTAAACAGGTGATAGGTCAACGAAATAACAGAATAATAGAGTTGGAAGAGACCTTGGAAGTCTTCTAATCCAATCCCCTGTTCAAGCAGGAGATCCTATACCAGTGATGACGAACCTTTTCAGCACCGAGTACCGAAAAGGGAGTACTATGCGTGCGCACACTCATCTGGGCCGAGACCAGAAATAGGAGTTGCCCAGGGGCATGCGCACACCAGATAATGTACTTCCGGTTTCTTCAGGTTACTGCCGGAAAGTCTTCAGGTTACTGCCATACATGGGCATGTGCTGATCAGCTGGCAAGTGCACGCCAGAAAATGTACTTCCAGGTTCCAGCACATGCATGCTCGCTAGCCAGCAAGTCTTCAGGTTACTGCCACACTTGTGCTCATGCCAATCAGCTGGCCAGCGCACATGCTCATGTTGGAAAATGGAAGACCATTTCTTTTGGTTTCCAGCACTGATGCAAGCAAAAAAGACCAGCTGATCGTCATGCGCACATGTGCGCCAGAAACCTGGAAGAGAAATGGGCGACACTGCATGTGCCAGATGAAATAGCTCCATATGCCACTTCAGGCATGCCGTAGGTTCGCCATTATGGCCCTATACCATTTCAAACAAATGTTTGTCCAATCTCTTCATAAAACTCTCCAGGAATTCAAAGGTGTTGGATTTAGTCCGCTTGTGGCTATGTAAGGATTCTAGGCTGATTCCTCTTTTGATTCTGCCCCCAGGTTCTGTCACTCCTTCTTCTACATTAAACTTCTAGATCCACAAAAACCTAGCTCTTGCAGAAAAATGAATAATATACTGGTAGATAGTTCTTGACTTATGTCCAGAACTGAGTGCAGAATTATAGTTCTAAATCATGATTGTCTTTAAGTGAATCCAGGCACTGATTTTACAACTTTTTTATGATGGTCGTTAAGTGGATGCTGCTGTCATTAAGCAAGTCATTAAACAAATTGGTTTTCCCAAAGTTTTATTTTTTTTGTCAGAATCTGGAAATAAATGTAAGAGCTGGCAACACCCCACCCCCCAAAAAAATATCACACACATAAACAGGGGATGCTGCAAACAGCCGTAAATGCAAGCTGGTTGCCAGGTGCCCAAAATGTGGTCACATGACCACAGGGCGTACATTTGTGTTGCAGCCATCACATCTTCAAGAACGAGTCATAAGAAGCTCTGGTGTGTATGTGTGCAAACTGTCTGTAGGCAATTTGCTGCATCATAACTTCAAATAGTTGATAAGTGACTGGTCCTTAGACAAGAACTACCTGTAATAAAACAGTGCCAATTTCATACTTCTTTTTTTTTCCTGGATTATAATTTTAAAAAATATTGATTATGATTTTAAAAAGATAGGATTTTCTGCACTTAAGCTGTACTTAAGCCTCAACTTGAAATGAAAATTGCTGCTTTGCAAATGATTGATTCCTCAAACCATAGATGGTTTGGGTGCAGGTTATCTATAGGCACCATTTCCCTGCATCTCTGTTTTCTTCCCTTGCTTTATTGACCGGGTGTTTTAGTTTTTCTATGCCTACAAGGAAGATCTAGGTACTGAAGAGCTAACTGAATGGTGTTTGGCCTTATTCATCACCAATGAGATTGTCAGTAAAGCTATAATTGGCGCTTCCCTTCCCCCACCCATCCTGGAGATGAGCTATGAAACTGTGGAAAATCTCATTTACATTTGAAGAACTGGTAAATAAAAAGAAGTGGGCGAAAGAATTTAAGTACATTTAATGTTGGAACCAGAAAAAAATATGGATCTTTCTATATAATTTCCCCTTTTTTCAAGGGATACTGCAGCCGTTATAACTATGGACCAGTTGTCAAGTGTCTGAATTTTGATATGTGATCACGGAGATGCTATATCGGTCACAGGGCTGAAAAACGGTCATAAGTCACTTTTTTCAGGGCTGTTGTAACTTTGAACAGTGACTAAAGGCACTGTTGTTATCTCTCAAAACTGAAAGTCTAGAAAAACTGGTGAAGGATTCTAAAAGACCATTTATACCCAGCACTAGTATTAGCTCTCACCCCAAATTTAAGTTAGTAAGACATGGCACCATGGCACTTGGCAAAATTAAGAAAATCAGTTAAGTGGTATGTAAGATAATGCCTTGCTGTTACATGCAGGGGTGGGATTTAGCCGGTTCAGACCGGTTCGGGTGAACCAGTAGTTATGGCTAGCACCTGCCCCAGCGCTATCTCATCTTATACAATCGCCGTGCTTTTGATGCAGTGTGCATGTGTGAAAGGCGCATGTGAGAGCCAAGCTATCCTGTCCAATACAATCGCCATGGCTTTGATGCAGTGCGCATGTGCACAAGGCGAGCGCACGAGTGAAGCTATCCTGTCCAATACAATTGCCGTGTTTTTGATGCAGCACACATGCACACACTCCCATTTTTGATTCTGGGCGAACCGGTTGTTAAATTATGTGTAGCCCACCTCCGCACACATGCGTATAAAAACACACACATTTCTAACAGCAGGCTCTCTCTGCTGGATTATCAACCGCTGAGTTATGGATAATCATCGGAAGACGACAAAGGTTTAATGAAGTTACCAAATAGATTGTTCCATGACTCATGCTGGTCCAAATAGCTTGCTATACTTCAAGAAGGTGAATATGAAGCCTCTTTTAACTTCTGTGAACTTGCGTGCTCCCAATCATAAAACAAATCTCTAGAGAGAATCTGAATTATAATGAGCAGCTGAACAATTCAGGCAAGCATGCAGTGAGGGTCGGAGAGTCTTCCCAGTGACTGTGAAGAAATGGTTAAATACCATTTGTTCAGGGCTGTCGTTAAAAATATATTTAATTCTACAGGTACATTTCTATTATGAACCAATCTGGGTTATATTTGCTTTTATTTCTTTCTGTCTCACTCAGATAAAAGAGCCACCTCTGACAACCCAACAATGAAGCATTAGCTCTGGTTGAGAAAAACACAATAAAAATACGAAAAGTCCTAATAGGAGGAATCCCAGTTGCATGCTAAAACAAAATATCTGCAAAGGAAATGCACACAGATACAAATTCAAACAATCCATTTTGAGTAGACAATCTTTCATCAACACCTGCCTTCCAAATGCATCAGGATGCAAAACTATCGGCCAGCATAGCCATATTGGCTGGAGGTTCTTGGAATTCCAGTTCCAAAACATTCAGAGACTACTAGATTGAAGAAATATGGAACAAAATGTGCGGACTAAAATTCATGAATTACCTTGGGTGGATCTGTGACGCACGGTTTTGACTGCTGGGCCTATGAATTTTGGCGATATGGTAGTGTTCTAAATTCCTTGCTGGAAGATAGCAGGAAGACAAGATATTAAATGTATAGAAACCTATAAATAAATTTACTATTTGCCCAGTGGACTGAAACTGAGATTGGTTAATTGTTTTCTTTTCATTCTATTACATTTTATCACAGTCTTTCTTTAGGATTTAAGAGCCGAGGTGGTGCAGTAGTTAGAGTGCAGCACTGCAGGCTACTTCAGCTGACTGCTAGCTGCAGTTTGGCAGTTCAAATCTCACTGGCTCAAGGTTGACTCAACCTTCCATCCTTCCGAGGTCGGTAAAATGAGGACCCAGATTGTTGTGGGCAATATGCTGACTCTGTAAACCGCTTAGAGAGGGCTGTAAAAGCACTATGAAGTGGTATATAAGTCTAAGTGCTATTGCTATTGCTATTGGTGCCTGACATTCTCAGCCCACTCTGTTCTAACTCCACACAATCGTCTGAGGGACTGTATGATGAAAGATGTGGCAACTGATCCACCATCTTCCTCATATCTGAATAGGAATACAAATCTGGATCTCTCTCGTCTTAATCCAACTCTCTATCCGTCAGGCCCACTGGCTCTCAAATTCTACCAAAGTTTAGCGTGAAAGAGTGGCAAAACTAATTAAATCAGGGGCACCTGAATTTGTAGTTAGCACGAAGACTCCTAGGTGCAAGCTACTATGGAGGGGTTGGCAGATTAATGGAAGCAATGATAAACATCAACAAGAAAGAGATAGGAGGAGTAGCAACTAAGGTCAGATGGAAGAGAGTCTGGGAAGAAACTGTTCAAAACATTATGAAATGAACTCACTGATAAATGATGGTTGGAAATTCCTCTTGCAGTTTCCAATGTATGATATGCCATGCACTAAATAAATAAGTTGCCAAAGCTCTATATTACTCTCTAATACTAGCAATTAAAAAAGTTTCCTGAAATTGAACAATTCAGGTAGTCCTCGACTTATGAATGTTTCAGCATCCCCATGGTCGTGTGATCAAAATTCAGATCCTTGGCAACTGGTTCATACTTATGACTGTTGCTGTGTCCCAAGGTCAGGTGAACGGCTTCTATAGGCTTCTGACAAGCAAAGTCAATGGGGAAGCCAGATTGACTTAACAACTGTGTTACTAACATAACAACTGCAATCATTTAACAACTGTGGCTAGAAAGGTTGTAAAATGGGGCAAAACTCACTTAACAAATATTTCACTTAACATCATCAATTTTGGGCTCAATTGTGGTTGTAAGTCGAGGACTACCTGTACAATACTTGCTTCCTTCATCTTGTCCAGGAGCTTACCGACTTGGATGAAATGGCTATGCCCAAAATAATTGCTTAGATTTTGAAGAAGCAAGATATGAAAAATATTGGTGCCTTTGAACATTGATGTTGGAGAAGATTGTTCAGCATGCCATGAATATTCGAAGACAACAATCCACTGGAACATGGGACAAATCAACTCAGATTTCTCCCTCCAGGTACAAATGACCAGGCTCAAATTATCTTACTTCAGACACTTCATGCAAAGACCCAGCTCTCTGGAAAAGGCTCCGATGTTGGGGAAGATGGAAGGAAACAGAAATTGAGAATGACCAGCAGCAAGAAGCATAGACTCAGTTACAATGGTGGTGAGTGCATCATTGGAGATGTGAAAAAACAAGATGGGGATAGATTGTTGTGGGAAATACCAGGGCCTCAGGTGGCTCAGACTGCTAAGACAGTCTGTTATTAACAGCAGCTGCTTGCAATTACTGCAGGTTCAAGTCCCACCAGGCCCAAGGTTGACTCAGCCTTCCATCCTTTATAAGGTAGGTAAAATGAGGACCCAGATTGTTGGGGGCAATAAGTTGACTTTGTATATAATATACAAATGGATGAAGACTATTGCTTGACATAGTGTAAGCCGCCCTCAAGTCTTCGGAAAAGGGCAGGATATAAATGCAAACAATATATATATGGGGCACGGTGGCTCAAGGGCTAAGACAGCTGAGCTTGTTGACTGAAAGGTCGGCAATTCGGCGGTTCGAATCCCTAGTGCTGCCGTGTAACGGGGTGAGCTCCCGTTACTAGTCCCAGCTTCTGCCAACCTAGCAGTTTCGAAAGCATGTAAGAATGCAAGTAGAAAAAATAGGGGCCACCTTTGGTGGGAAGGTAACAGCGTTCCGTGCGCCTTTGGCGTTGAGTCATGCCAGCCACATGACCACGGAGACGTCTTCGGACAGCTCTGGCTCTTTGGCTTTGAAACGGAGATGAGCACCGTCCCCTAGAGTCGGCAACGACTAGCACATATGTGCGAGGGGAACCTTTACCTTATATATATATATGTATATATATATATATGGTGCTAGGAGTCAAAAACAACTTGAGTGCACATAATCAAAAGATTTCCTATTTGAAGTAGGAGGCAATATGTTCCAATCCACGCATCGAAGCAAGATGAACTAGTAGTTGAATGTGAATAATATTGGGATGTGATATTCTTCCATCTGTTCTAAGAACAGATTCAATGAGTAAGTTTTGGTCCAGTGAGTAACGAAAAGAAAATACCCAGGGGGCCTTGAGGAACTGTTCTATCATTTCCTCTATCTAGCCTTTGTCTCAGGGAGTTGTTTCTTTCTGCCAATGACCTTTCAAGCATTTGAAATGTGGATTTACAGGCGGCTGAAAAAATCAGAAATGAGGAGGTGATAAGCCGCCTGAGAAAGCCAAGGGAAATCATCAAAACCATAAAAGACGGAAAGTTAGAATATTTTGGACATGTGATGCGACACCTGGAAAAATACGTCATCCTTCACTTAATCCTCCAGGGAAAAACTGAAGGCAAACAAGGTGTCCAGGCAGAAGAAGAACATCATGGCTTCAAAATCTAAGGGACAAAACTCAGCAGCATATTTTCACACGGCTGTTGATAAAAATAGGATCGCCAACATGGTCGCCAATGTCCGATGACAGATATGGCACAAGAAGAAGAATAATATCCATATAAATAGGAACGTTTCCTGGAGCCTACCAATAATTTGCTCTGAAGTGAAATCCTTGGGTACCATTTAGTGATAGGAGGAGTCTTTTATCAAAAGAGACAGAAGGTAAATGTTTCCCGCAGTAATGAAACATAAATGAAACCAATCATCCTTTTAATAAAAAAAGCACAAGTCATTCCCAAATAGATGACCCATCCACTAGCTTCTTATTCAGCTGCTTTTGTATTCATACATGGTAGCCACTTGTAATAATTAGCTCAACCCAGCTAAAATAAGCAGGCAGAAATCTGGAAACCGGATCCGACGTTCTTAGGAAGATGCTCAGGCTCTCTTCCTCATGATTCTCTTCCATCAAGCGAAGCAATTGCTTAATTTATCCCCAACTGATTTACTCTCACGCTACAGACAATGCCCTCAATATTCTGCAAAAACGAAAACAAGCAGTCTGAATATTTAAACCAAAACATTAGCTCCTAAAAATACAAATCAATCCTCTGGGGGCTTTCTCTGGCTGAGATTTATTGCTTTTTCCCTTCTCATAAGTTCATTAGTTAGTCCGAAGAAGGATTCATCCTTCCATGCACCAAGGGGTTAATAAGAAAGATCCTATAATTAATTTAACCACAGTATGAAGCTCCTTGGTGCAGCCCGGTGAGTATCAAATCAATTTCTTTTCCAGGGTAAAATATAATCCAGGGCCACACTGTAATGCTGTCCTGCAGGTTACAAACCCAGGTATGTATGCTAAAAGAGCAAACATTTTCTGTTTTCTGCTCTCATAATTGCTACAGAAAGACATCAAGGACAGGAATAAAGTAGACAATTGCAGGTCAAATGCAGGCTAGTACACTATACTAGCACATACCTCACATACTCATTGGTCCATTTAGCTGATACTCTATGGGAACAGTCAGGATTTATTACCTTTTGCTGTTTGCATTTGTAGCTGCTCCGCTGCCAGTTCAGGATGGCGTATATGTGAGCTTTCATTTGTTTAACCATATCCATATTCTTTTAATCTCTAAATCACGGGTCCCCAACTTCCAGTCCATGCAGCAGCACCGGTCCATGGTATACCAGCAACCGGGCAGCACAAACAAGCGAAGCCCCATCCACGGGATGCAGGCAACATGCAAAACCATGCACCCTCCGGTCCACAGAAAAGCCTTTCTCCATGGAACCAGTCCCTGGTGCCCAAAAGGTTGGGGGCCACTTTACATGATCACCCTGTAAGCTGCCTTGTTTAAAAGGTGCTTTTATTTTTCCCAGAAAGCTTTAGAAAATCTGGTCAAATTAATGAAAACAAATATGCAGATTTGAGAGAAGGACAAGAGTCCAAAGATGCCCAGTGATCGATCACCTTGGTCAAATGGGAATTTGAACCTAAGCCTCCTACATTCCAGTCCAAAAAACAATTGCTACCAAATTGCCTTCCATTTAGAACCTATATACTGCATGAGTCAAAAAAGAGGGCTGTGAAAATATTTACAGACCCCTCACATCCTGGACATAAACTCCTACCCTCAAAACGACGCTATAGAGCACTGCACATCAGAACAACAAGACACAAGAACAGTTTTTCCCCAAATGCCATCACTCTGCTAAACAACTAATTCCCACAACACTGTCCAAATATTTACTAAAACTGTATTACTATTCTTCTGTATTACTATTATTGTATTACTATTCTGTATTATTATTATTATTATTCCTTCCTATTACCTAACTCCTCCCACTTATGACTGTAACCTTGTTGCATGTATCTTTACAGTTTATATTGGTTTATTTAGTTTCCTAGTATGATTTGATTGATGTAACGGAATAATAGAGTTGGAAGGGACCTTGGAGGTCTTCTAGTCCAACCCCCTGCTTGGGCAGCAAACCCTACACCACTTCAGACATAAATATATAGACATATATATACATACATACATATAGAAATAGGTGATACTCTGATATAAAAATAGCCAATGATATTCACACCTCACATACTTAATTCCAAACTGTTTTCTTGGCTAATTCTGTTTTCAAGCCTTCGATTACAAGAACAATTTGTGGTGAGTTGCACACAAAATGTGTTGTGGTTATCCTAGCATTGCTTCCTCTTTTTTTTTTTTTCCTTAAAGGCTTTTTGAGCCTTGAATGTGCCAAAGGCATAGTGGTTAGAAGGAAGTATTGCAATACTGCAAGCAAACTCTGGCCACAGCCTGGAGTTCAATTCTGATGGGACTCAAGCAGTTGTGGTATTCAGCTGGTTCTATCCGGATCGGGCGAACTGGTAGCAGCGGTGGCGTGAGGCTCTGCCCACCCACCTGGACATAATCATGTCCCGTTTTTCATACTCTGTGCATGCGCAGAAGGTTCTGCGCATACGCGGAGGTGGCACGTGCTCACATTTGTAAACCGGTAGCGAAGGGAAGTGAATACCACCCCTAGGCTCAAGCTTGACTCAACCTTCCGAGGTCAGTAAAATGAGGATCCAGATTGTTGGGGGGAGCAATATGCTGACACTGTAAACTGCACCCAGAGAGTGCTACGTAAAGCACTGTGAAGTAGTATATAAGTCTAAGTGTTGTTGCTATTGCTAGTGAAGCACAGAAGAATTTTTGGACTTGCAGTTCTTGCTTGAGCAGTAGATGGAAGTCATAGCTAGAGTTGGTGTATGTGTCGATTGTGACTTTACCTAGTGTAAAAGGAATGGGTAGTGTAACTCACACCCTCCTTACTGCTAATTATCTTACAATAATGCATTCTATATGGGGCTTTAAAAACTTGGAAACTACACTTAGTCCAGAATACGCTGGCTGATCTGTTGTCACCCAACAGTGGTAGAGTGTTACACTTGTGCTACAGGACTTGCATTGGCCACCAGATGGTTTCCAGATATAATTTAAAGTATGCTATTGACCTATAAAGTTCTTTTATGGTTCGTCACTTGGATACCTTATTTTTGCTTGAATTGGCCAACCTGTTAAGTCAATGAGGGGGACACTTTGTTAGTTCCCCACTTATGACAAATGAAGAGCGCTGGAACCAAGAGACACTGCATTTCACTGCCAATGCCAGTTCTCTGTAATCTCTCACTATAGATCAGACTAGATCCTTTCTTGATGGCATTCAAGGGATGCTTAGAATTGAACTGTTCAAGAAAGGGAGCTAGGAAGCTTTAGCCACCTTTACTTTTATTTTTACCTTATTCCTATTTCCTGCTGTTATTTTTTATCTTGATTTACTTGGACATTATGGTTTATCTCCATTTTGTTTTAAATACTCTTATATTCTTACTGCGCCTGATTTAATGTTGCTATATCACATGGGTTACTCAGCATCATTTGACACAAGAGAAATGGGACAACCAGATGAACAAACAGTGTGAGATTGCAGAATCCTGTGATAATGAAGGAGGCTATCATTTCAAGCACCTTTCCCATATTGCTGGGAAATTGGTTTGTTTAGTTCTATTAGTGTCTTTGATATACAAATATTCTTTAGCATTTTATTTCAAAAAGCCCTCAGATTCAGTAGGAAGTTTCCAGTTGCACCACAATTTTAATAATGGGTCACAGAAGAACTGGGACTAATTGGAAACTGGAAAACATGTGTGAGTCCAAGTCTTGCCAAAGAAATTCATGTTTAAAATAAGGTCTGGAAGAATCAATTGAGAAAAATACAGGCAGAGAGATTATGTATTTCCTAAAGTCAACCACACACATTTCAGAGGGACTGGCTTACAAACTGTGGTTTGTCATAATTTGATCTGTTTGATTTTTGATTTACAGTGGTTTGTCAATGATTGTGCATAGATTAGCACAACATCTGTACACTGGGCTATTGATGGTTAATCAAACCATAATTAACAGATCGAGGTTTACTTTAATGCATGAACCTAGACAAAATATTTTAGAAATGGAGGTGATGCTAGCTAAATATTAGTCTCACAACATTAAAAATTGCACATATTTCTAATAAGATACAGCTAGCTACCTATGTTGTAATAAGCAGTCTAAAACAGCGGTCACCAACCAGTGGTCCATGGACCACTGGTGGTCCGAGAGGAAATTTTGGTGGTCTATGGAGAAATCTTCGTATTTTTGCCGGTGCACCCTGGTGGAGGAGCTGCAGTGCAAGCGGGCCAAAGCAGCGATTGCGATTGCTGGAAGCTGTGGGAGCGAAGCACTAGTTGCACCTGCGCAGCATAAGCATTCCTCCTTGGTATATTTGCCCAGCCAGTGGCGCAAAGCAGCTCTCGTCTCCTGCCGCTTGGGACTCGGAGCTGTAAATGGCAACTGGCCCAGATTTTGCTCTCTATTGTGGAC
This sequence comes from Ahaetulla prasina, assembly GCF_028640845.1. Taxonomy (NCBI): domain Eukaryota; kingdom Metazoa; phylum Chordata; class Lepidosauria; order Squamata; family Colubridae; genus Ahaetulla; species Ahaetulla prasina. The sequence continues at coordinate 78,193,284 of NC_080545.1, read as the reverse complement.
GCCAGATCGGCTCCCTGTAAGCTCTCGTCTCTTGAGGAGCGCTCACTGAAGTGGCATGGGAAACTTCGGCCGGGAGTCCAGGCGCTTCAGCGCACTGGATTCGTATTAGTGGTCCACGGGATTTAAAATTATGAACTTGGTAGTCCCTGAGGTCCAAAAGGTTGGGTACCCCTGGTCTAAAACACAGCCCATGAAACATATATTAGGACCTGCTAGAAGTTGGTCACCTGATTTCTTATTCATAGTTCAAAGCAGGCAGCGAAGAAAAAAAAACCTTTTTTAAACAGATCCCTGGTGATCTGTTATACTAATACTTCAGTTCCAGCTTGATGGATCACAAATCTTGCAAACCTGAAGCGCGCATTATTTTTGCTGCCTTGCTTTCTTTTAACAGAAGAACTTTCACACAAGAGATTGGTGTAGGGATTTAAAGCTCCTTACAACAAGGGAACCATCCTAGTTGTTCTCTTCGCTTGCAGGAGATAGATCATTGAGATGGTAGAGAGAGAAACTAATTACCATGCAAATTAAATCAGCCACGGAGGCCTTCATCTTCTGTACTCGTCAGACAAGATACAATCTGCCCCACTAAGCGAAGGAGACTGGCTTTATTCAGCACCCAAACTCAAAGCTATGAAGAATGTTTTCCTGTATCGAGTGTGTTATCTATAGTCTTGCCTTGGCCAATCAATTCAGTAACCCTGCAAAAACTTCGAGAATATTAATTAAATGATATCATTTTGAAGTATTCTTCATGACATCCTTTCCATTGGGCAACCACAGTTCTGATATAAAAATCAGATTGTAGCATACACAAAAACCTGGCCAGGTAGCATTGTAAGGAATTGAAGTTCTTAATAGCTCTTTTTATAGAATTCTTTGGAATAGAATATAGAATATATAGAATATAGAACTCTTTATTGGCCAAGTGTGATTGGACACCCAAGGAGTTTGTCTTTGGTGTATATGCTCTCAGTGTACATAAGGAGAATAAAATACATTCATCAAGAATAAAAAGATACAACACTTAGCGATAGTCAAGGTTACTAATAAGCTATCAAATCTTACTAGGAAACAAATAAAAACAATATCAATTGAAAGATACAAGCAACATGGTTATAGTCATAAGTAAGGAAGAGAATAATAATAATAGTAATACAGTCTTAGTAAATTATTTGACAGTGTTGTGGGAATTAGTTGTTAAGCAGAGTGATGGCATTCAAGGAAAAATTGTTCTTGTGTCTAGTTGTGTGCAGTGCCCTATAGCGTCATTTTGAGGGTAGAATTTATGTCCAGGATGTGAGGGGTCTATAGATACTTTCACAGCCCTCTTTTTGGAAAAAATAGCTTTTGCCCAATGGCTACTTTAGGTTTTGTATTTGGGTTGCCCTCACCCTAGCACACCTCTGCCATTCTGGAAAATTGTTGCGCTTCAACTGCCAGAATTCCAGACACATCACTGTTTAGAGTTGGATTCATATAAAATGCAAGGTTTTTGGCAATAGGAGTAAATGCAAAAGCCTCCAAATAATTATTTCTTTGCCAAACTGATGAACTTAGTAATGAAGGATACATTAAGAAAATGTTCAGACAATTGCATTAAACTTCCTTGATTGGTGCAAACATCTTGTACTCCACTTCTTTGTTTATTTTATATATTTATATTATATATAAATATTTAAACATATAAAAATTTCAGATTCTGTTCTGCCAGCTTAGATCCCATGGCTCTACACAGGTAGTTCTGGACTTCGGACTGCAATGGAGCCCAAAATTTCTGTTGCTAAATGAATTTTGCCACATTTTATAACCAGAGGTGGGTTTCGCATAATTTTACCACCGGTTCATCGTCCACCAAAAATGTGTGTACCTTCTGTGCATGCACACGGGCTTCCCTGCATGTGCTTTGCTCGCATGTGCAGCTTGCACACATGCGTGCAGCTTAGAAAACATGGCTAAATAGGGCAGCACACCGCCAGGGCAGGTCACCACTACCGGTTCACTTGACCGGTCCGAATTGGCTGAATACCACCTCTGTTTATAAGCTTTCTTGATAAAGTTGTTAAGTGAATCACTGCAGTTGTTAAGTCACGTAATAGTTGTTACATGACTCTTGTTTCTCCATTGACTTTGCTTGTCAGAAGGTGGCAAAGGGGGATCCCCTCACCCTGGGACACTGCAACGGTCATAAATATGAGTCAGTTGCCAATCATCTGGATTTTGATCACGTGACCATGGGGATGGTGCAATGGTCATAAGTGTGAAAAACGATCATAAGTCACCTTTTTGTAGTGCCATTGTTAATTTGAGCAGTTCATTAAATGAACTATTGTAAGTCAAGGACTACCTGTATAGTTGAAAAGAATTAAAATGCATGTACAGGCAATCCTTGCGTTACAATCATAATGGAGCTTGCCCATCACGGTCATAAATCAGGTCACCCATGTGATGATCTGATTTTATGACCTTTCTGCAGTAGTCATTAAGCAAACACCATGGTCAATAAGCAGAACCAATGGACACGGTTTTGCTGAAAACTGGAAGTAAATGCTGGTTTTCAGCAAAACCACAATAAAACATGGTCACATGACCCTGGAATACCATAAGCCATAAATGTGACCCACCTCTAGGCACCTGAAGTGTGCTTTATATGACCATGGTGGTGGACCATTTTGTCTGAAATGGTATAGGGTTTCCGGCCTGGGCAGGGGGTTAGACTAGAAGACCTCCAAGGTCCCTTCCAACTCTTATTATGTTATCAGAATTTCAAATCTGTGTTATAATATCTCCAGGAAGGTCTATCATAATTTTGAACAGTTGCTAAGCAATCGGTCATAATAAGTCAAGGGCTACCTGTATTTTTTTTTCTTTATTAAATTCATTTTTTCCATTTGAATTTAATAATGATCAGAAGGGGAAAAATGTGTTCTGAGTCATTGTTTTGGCCTAACTTTTACCTATCCTAGAGTCAAGTCAAACCTGGGGCTTTTGATATATAGGGACATGGCCAGAAACTTAATTCTATAATCCCAAGAACTGTTTAGGGCTGATTCAGCTCTTGGCCAATTTTAAATACAGGTCCTTATTTATTGCTTGATGCTGACATTGTTATAAAAAAATTAAAATGCAAATTAAAATTAGTAATGAAATATTATAAATAATCTAACAATTAAAAAAACCTGATGAAAGAAATAGATTTTTACAGTTTTCCAAAACAATGATGGAGTAAGGGCCAAATACTATTCCAACATCAGACAGTGCAGGAAAAAGCCTCTCTTGCATGCTAGAAAAATGACATTTTAAAAGGAAGAGCATCAAAATGGTATCTCCTGCTAATCTTCTCAATTGAACAGGTCAAAATAAGAGGAGGACAAGATGTTGTCCTTTAGACCAGGGGTCTCCAACCTTGGCAACTTTAAGCCTGGAGGACTTCAACTCCCAGATTTCTCCAGCCAGCAAAGCTGACTGGAGAATTCTGGGAGTTGAAGTTTGCCAGGCTTAAAGTTGCCAAGGTTGGAGACCCTGCTTTAGACAGTCAGGACTTAAGCCTTTTAAATCCAATAGTATAGGTTGGGTCTGGTACAACTATTGATATTTCAATATAGATATCATATGATTCCTATATGATATGACCTTGTATCAGGGTTCCAAGTAACATACCCACAGCAAACGAAACTCTGAGGCAGGTAGATTCTTCAAAGAATAATTTTTTGGGATATGTCATATTGGCACAGGCTGGTGAAGACCGACTCTGATTATTCCCGCGATTTTCACTGAATTAAAAGTAAAAGTTTTTCACTTTCTCAAAACAATCAGTCACCTGGTCCAATCAGGATACTGTCTAGTTGCTAGGTGACTCCAGTCCCCACCTTCTGAGCACCTGCAGGAATGTCCTGGGTTCCCAAGAGAAAGTGTTTTGTTTTGGCTACAACACCCCAATTATCTCTATTCCCCCCTCCTTGTCCCTCTTCAGTGTGTCAATGCTGAAGTCCCAAAATGGCCTCACTCAGGCCAGGGTTGATATCTTGGAGGTCTTCTTTCTTGTCCAGGAGGAATGGCCCTATACCATTTCAAACAAATGGTTGTCCAATCTCTCCTTTAAAACCTCCACTGATGGAGCACCCATAACTTCTGAAGGCAAGCCATTCCATTAATTAATTGTTCTAACTCTAAGTACATTTTTCCTTCTTTCTAGGTTTATTTATTTATTTATTTAATCATATTTTTATACCGCCCTATCTCCCAAGGGACTCAGGGCGGTTTACAGCCAAGTAAAACATAAATATAAATACAAGTTAAAACCCCAATTTAAAAAACTTATTAAATACGGTCGAATATTAAAACCACAATAAAATAGTAAAACCCCATTAAAACCAAATTTAAAATTTAAAATTCTAGTCCAGTCCTGCGCAGATAAACAGATGTGTCTTAAGCTCGCGGCGAAAGGTTCGAAGGTCAGGAAGTTGGCGAAGTCCTGGGGGAAGTTCGTTCCAGCCCCCACAGAAAAGGCCCTTCCCCTGGGCGTCGCCAGCCGGCACTGCCTGGCTGACGGCACCCTGAGGAGTCCCTCCCTGTGAGAGCGTACGGGTCGGTGGGAGGCAATCGGTGGCAGCAGACGGTCCCTTAAGTATCCCGGGCCAATGCCATGGAGCACTTTGAAGATAGTTACCAAAATCTTGAAGCGCACCCGAAAGGCCACAGGTAGCCAGTGCAGTCTGGTTGCAGTGCAGGTTGGTTCTCTCCTTGATTTATTTCCATTCAATTCTTCTTGTTCTGTCTTTAGGTGCTTTGGACAATAGGTGTTGCACTTTGGATCACCTAGAACTCTGGATATATTTCAAGGATAGCCCCTTACCCTCTCTACAGTAAGCAAGATAGTGGTACTATCAGAGTGACCCAGAAATGACCACAGATGGTGTACTAGACATGATTGTGCAAAGGCATTCTTTGCCACATACATCATCTGTGAATTTATTGGAAAAGAAAGAACAGTCTGGAAAAACTGTATTATAATAAAGCCCCAGCATGTCAGATGCATTTGGGACTCAGTTACAATTAAATCACCTTCACACCAATCTTCCTTCTGTTCCACCTGCTTGACAGGTGTGCTATTCTATTTGCTCTCATATTTCCAGGCAGCTACCCTCAAGGAGCATATCCAGATTGTGAATTTTCTCTTTCAGCAGGTTTGCAATCTCACAGGCTGAACTTCAGTCCTGTTTTCTGTTTCTCAGCTGGAACGTCATCTTGTCTGGATTTAACTTCAGCTTGTTCTGCTTCATTTAGGAAACATTTTAAGGTACCAATGGTTTCCTTGGAGCTGGATAACAAGGAGCAGTAGAACTAAACATCATTAATTGATCAGTCCTCCCCAAGCAGATTCATGTAGATTTTGAACAGAATGGAAGACAAGACGATACTCTGTGAGATGTAATAAGTCAATCATCCAATATCAAAAAGAAAAGACTGGTCCATTATAAAACAGGGACTCCAAATTTGGATCCCACCTAACTATATGGAGGTATATCAATGTACTAAAAGCCAATAAAACATTCCAGGAAAACTAGTGAAGTTGTGCTCCCTACATCCAGTTTTTGGGGTAGTTCATTTACCAAGGCAACCAAGACAGTTTCAATACAGCAGGGGTGTCAAACTGGCGACCTGGGGTCAGATGCGTCACATGCAGGCTCCGCCAATGTGAAAAAGGTCATGAAACATCATATGATAGCAACTGTGACAGGGCAAATTTGACACCCATGCAGTACAATATTCTGGCTTCAGGAATTGGATCTGGAATTGAATAACCATTATGCTCCCAATCATTATTTCAGAAAAGGAACATCTGAGCCCTGTATAAGGTAATGGTAAAGGTTCCCCCACACAAGGGTGCTAGTCATTTCCAGCTCTAGGGGCGGTGCTCATCTCCGTTTCTAAGCCGAAGAGCCAGCACTGTCCGAAGACATCTCCATGGTCATGTAGCCAGCATGACTAAACACCAAAGGCACACGGAACACTGTTACCTTCCCACCAAAGGTGGTCCCTATTTTTCTACTTGCATTTTTTACACTGCTAGGTTGGCAGAAGCTGGGACAAGTAACGGGAGCTCACCCTGTTACGTGGCGCTAGGGATTCGAACCGCTGAACTGCTGACCTTCTGATCAACAAGCTCAGCGTCTTGGCCACTGAGCCACCACGTCCCTTGAGACCAGCATAATGCCACATAATTCCTGAATCAAGGAAGGATTTCTGCAGAAAGCAGAAAACACAATCTGCATATAAGGAAGAATCAGTTACTCCCTTTAACAGTGGGAGAAATCCTGTTCCGGCTGATTTAAGCAACTAGGAAGAACAAGAGATGAAGAAGAAGATGGTGGACCTTATCTTTTCAAATATCTTATTCAGATCCTGATGAGCAAGCTGATTTATCCTTAATCTGTAAAGAATCTAAAAGAATAAGAGCCCTGTAATCTGTCTGGACTCTAGAGATGTATCCAAACTTTTCCCACAAATTATGAAATTATGAAATAGTTCATAAGTGACATGTAAATGGTCACTTATGAACTATAAGAAGACTAAATTTGCATAATACCCTAAAGTTTTTTAAAAAAACTACCCCAATTAGGATTAATGCTAATCAAGTTAAACATATTTTTTATTTATTTATTTATTTATTTATTTATTTTTGTCTAGTATGTATTAGATAATATGTATAGGTATAAGCATGAATTGAATACATAAAATGAATACAATTAAAGGGAACATTAGGACAGGGATGCTAGGCATGCTGGTGCTCTTATGCATGCCCCTTACAAACCTCTTAGGAATGGGATGAGGTCAATGGTAGTCAATTTTAGTTTAAAATTTTGGCGGGTTTGGGATGAGACCACAGAGTCTGGTAGATACTATCATCTATCTATTGATGATGGATACTATCATCTATCTATTGATCTATTGGGACTTTATATATTCTGGGTAAGCATGTTGTGAGAACACCATTCACGTATAGAAAACCAGAACTAATTGTGAGAAGACAACCCAGCAAAAGTGATCAATAATCTCAGCCACTTAATACAGGCACTTCTCCAGGTTAGATCAATGCTGTGCTTATTTCCTGCTTAAAGACTGTGCCTTCTTTCTCCATCATGCTCCTCTCATGCAGCAGATAAATGATTTTCTTTTGAATTTCTTCCTGGCTATTGTTCAAATGCAATAATTGTTTCATTTCCTGCTGTGTTCTTCCAAGAGCCTAGCACTCTTCGGAGCTGTCAGCAATTTCTTTTGCAGTTCAGTAATTGCTTTACGTATTGTTCTACCTATATAAACCATTATCAGCCCCTAGAATATAACTTTTTTTAAAAAATATACTATTAAAAAAAATAAAAAATGGGACAGGGAAAACAAATTACCCATTCTATGGTTGGCCAGACTAACAAAAACAACTTTCTTTACTTAATTGCTTTTTAATCAATTTTCCTACACACAATAATAATTTTATTCTTTGACAATGCATGCAAACAATTACTGACATCCCTAGAAAGCTTATTCATAGTAGAAGGGGCGGGGGGGGGGGGAATCTGCTACTGAAATTAGGAAAACTCTGCTGCAACAAAGGAACTAAAAAAGAAAGTAAATAAGACATGAGAAACTTATGAGAGTTATGAGAAGCATAACTCTTTGAAGTCAGTATAGAATACATGAGTCTAGGAATCTAGCAACATATGAGAACATTTTATACTACCATGTTTCCCCAAAAATAAGACCTCCCTGGATAATAAGCCCAATTGGGCTTTTGAGCGCATGCGCTAAAATAAGCCCTCCCTGAAAATAGGCCTGCCCCGAAAAGAAGCCCTCCCCAAAAAATATTTAAACGCATTCGCAGCCAGTCCCCGCCATTTCCTCTAGTTAGGGTTAGGGAGACAGACCTGGAAATCAAGTAAGATGGCAAGAGGAGTCTTGTCTTGCTCCATGCACCCCAAAATAATAAGACCTCCCCGAAAATAAGGCCAAGCGCTTATTTCAGGGTTCAAAAAAAATATAAGACAGGGTTTTATTTTCGGGGAAACACAGTAGATCATTTCTTGCAAACATGCACTGATGATTACCTAGTTTGGATAATGAAAAGTCTGCAAGAAAACAACCAAGCTCAGGGAACACCAAGGACCCCTTAGTTCAACCCTGAGCTACAAACGTTCTTCTTTATCGGTATTTATCCATCTAGCCCTTTATAATCTGGAAATCTCCAGCCAAGATTTTTCTTCTTCCCTGTTAAATGTACTTATCATAGAATAAAGATAGCAGAGCTAACAAAGTCTGGAATCTCAAACGTTTAAACAGTGGGGATTACTTGTAGATAAATATAGACATGGATTGTACTAGGACTAAAAAGGGACGTTTAACAGTGCAATCCTACAAAAGCCGCCCAAGGAATAAACCTATTTACTCCAAAGGGCTTACTCATTGGGAAATGTCTGCAAGATTACAGCCTAAAATAATCAGAGTTAAATTAAAGGTTTGACATTGATAGATAAAAGCCACCTCGCTGAAACTCAAAACTGAATGTCAGACTCCGACTCATTATTTCAATGAGTTGCCATTGACATTTCAGAATTGCTATTCAGATTGTCTCTATAAATGGTTATTCATTGCAGGTCTTTTTTCACAGCCACAATTCTGTTACAGTTATAGCCTTTTTGAGTGGGATGTTTAGGGCTCTGCTTCAGGATTGCCTCTTCTCAGTTCTGATTTAGTTCACCCAGTGAAACAATAGATGAAAGCCACCCTTTATCTATATCAGCCTATTACAGCAAGAGTGGTGCTTTGGCCTGCCATCCGAAAGAAAGCTTTTTTTTTCCAGCACTAAGGATAAAATAGGTCCCGTGATGCTCAGTGTTTTGGGACGATGATGAGGAGAAGTAAAACAGCAGCCCCTGCCAGTTTTCACCCAATTCTTATCCTTCAGCTAGAGCACACAACTCTCATCCCCCTCCAATCCAGGGGTCTCCAACCTTGGCAACTTTACGACTTGTGGACTTCAACTCCCAGAATTTCAACATGCAACAAGTGCATGTTGGCTGAGGAATTCTGGGAGTTGAAGTCCACAAGTCGTAAAGTTGCCAAGGTTGGAGACCCCTGACTGCCCCAATCAACATCTCTTTGGCAATGATGGAAGATGTAGTTCCATATGTTTGGAGGGCATTGCGTTGGCAAAATTTGACATATAAATTTGAGCAGTTGTTTTAACCCTTTTGAAATAGACAAGAGTTGAAGGGCAAGCATCAAGCAAGAAAAGAGACCTGCTTTCATCTGCTACCACCTGAATTGAATCCCCTTAACCTCGTGTGAATTATCATAGAGCAGGGGTGTCAAACTCACAACCCGCAGGCCGGATCTGGCCGGCAATGAGGTTAAATCTGGCCCATGGGGCTGCCCTGGAAACAGCAAAGGACCTCGGCCCCAGGCCAGCCAGGCACTAATCTACAACTTGGTGGTGGCCGTCTGAGTTGGAACATGGTCAGCCTTAAATCTGTGGGGTTGCCTTGGAGCCTGCAAAGGGAGGCTCTTGCTCCACACCCTGGCCGCGCACTGGAGAAAATGGATCCACCAGCCCTGCCCAGGCCACCACAGGCACCAACGTAAGCAACATCGAGCTGGCTACGCCCACCTCAGCTATGCCCACCCAGTCGGTTGTGACAACCTGGTCAAGCCCACCCAGCTCTCTGAGGTCAAACACAACCCTGATGTGGCCCTCAATGAAATGGAGTTTGAAACCCCTGCCATGGAGGTTTTTGCAAAAATTCTAAACAATTTATCTGAATGCAAGAAAATATGGGTGGGTAACTATAATATAAAGAGAACTACCAATACTGGAAAATGTTTGTAATTCAGGATTGAAATGAAGGATCCCTGGTGATCCCTGAGCTTGGTTGTTTTCTTTCAGACATTTCATTAGCCAAACTAGGTAACATCATCAGTGCACATCTGCAAGAAAACAACTAAGCTCAGAAAGCATGAAGGACGTCTCATAAAGAGAACTCATACTACGGAGTGAAGTGTCTGATTAAGGACCAAATCAGGCACCATAATGGGTTCCCATTCCTAGGGATAGTTGTGTATCCCTAAATGCCAGGAATTAATAGAGAATTTATTTATTAACTAGTTAAGTCAGCTACCCTTAATGATTTGGTTCATGTGGCCAGTGTGCCATGGCAAATGTTAGAGCCATCAGACACTGATGTCTCCTCCAATTCATCCTGTTTCAATTTCCTTTTTGATTGTGGGTCTACAGGGAGATGAAAATAAATACAACAGAGGCAGCTTGCCTAGAGAAGATGCATTTTTGATGGACTTCTCCAGATCTAATTTCTGTGCCTGGCTGCCAGAGACAAGGAGAGCTCCTACTAAATTCTCTCATATTTAGAATATACTATATGCTTGAGTGGGGAGGTTGGTTAGAGGCAACTCCCCACCCCCAAAAAAATGGCATAGTCCCCCTTCTGTCCCAGAACTGCCTAGGTTTTCATGTTCACACAAGATTCTAACTCTGCCCTTGATCCAATTAAAGATGTGATTAGTTTAGACCGGGATGGGGGGAAATTTATATAATTCCCTCTGCATTGTTTCCAAGCCTTTTGTAGAACAGGACCTGAGTAAACATGCAATCTAGGACAGGGGTCTCCAACCTTGGCAACTTTAAGACTTGTGGACTTCAACTCCCAGAGTTCCTCAGCCAGCAAAACTGGCTGAGGAATTCTGGGATTTGAAGTCCACAAATCTTATAGTTGCCAAGGTTGGAAACCCCTGCTTTTGAAGACGCTAAATTCCACATTCTGGACAGAGAGGACTGCTAATTTGAAAAAGGAGTCAAAGAAGCCATCTACATTAAGACTTAACAGCCCTCTCCCAACAGAGTGGGTCTGTTTACCTATCTCCTGTTTACAACACGGTCCTGTTAGCAATTCCAAGAAGGTTCCACACCAGTGGTGGGTTTCAAAATTTTTTACTACCGGTTCTGTGGGTGTGGCTTGGTGGGCGTGGCAGGGGAAAGATACTGTAAAATCTCCATTCCCTCCCTACTCCAGGAGAAGGATACTACAAAATCCCCACTTCCTCCCAATCAGCTGGGACTTGAGAGGCAGAGAATAGATGGGGGTGGGACCAGTCAGAATGTTCGGTTCTCCGAACTACTCAAAATTTCCGCTACCAGTTCTCCAGAACTGGTCAGAACCTGCTGAAACCCACCTCTGTTCCACATCCATTTGCACTAATCAGGTAACCCTGAGGGCATAGATAAACCTCCAAATGGCCTCAATGACTCTCAGAAAGAATGCTAACGACCAGGTGACTGCAAGGAATATAAATCTTTCCATTCTCCACCATTCAGTCAGAACTGAAGAAGCTTCTTGGATGAGAGGTGAAATATCTTCAAGTGAAAAACAAAGTCCAGTTGCCTTTGGGACAACTTCTATTATAGCAACGTTTTCTAAATTTGTGCCTAGGTGTTTATTTGAATACACAATGTTAATAGACATTTGCAGAATCTTTTTGGTTCTTTTTTTTTTATTTGCATTTATATCCCGCCCTTCTCCGAAAACTCAGGGCGGCTTACACTATGTCAAGCAATAGTCTTCATCCATTTGTATATTATATACAAAGTCAACTTATTGCCCCCCAACAATCTGGGTCCTCATTTTACCTATTCTCTAATTCTGCTAATACGTGAATGTTCTGAGAAGGACAAAAGGAGGGAGAAAAATGCAGAGATGCTTCTAGAACAGCGATAGCTGCACAAAGACATATGGAAACTTGAGCCATTGGTCATGGCAGTGCCCGCAAGACAGATTATCCACTTAACACCCATCTGCAGAGAGGCACAGACTAAATGTCAAGTATCACCAAGAAAATGAGAGGCAGGCACAAACATTTTAAATAAATACAAACTCTGATTTGTGTTCACGTTAGGATTTTTAAAAGGCTCACTATTTACTACACTCTGAACATAGCAAACGAAGCACATTTCAACCTCAAGCATCATTTTCATTGTATTCTGCAGAATTTTAAAAAAATCAAATTGGTGCAGCAAGGTTATAAAAAAGTAAATTGGGACAGAATAAGGAGGAGGACAGGATTAAGGCCAACTGGTGCCCTAAACACAGCCAAACACTGTTGCTCCTCACACATTCTAGTGCTTAACTGACAAGACATAAAAAAACCAAACGTTTAAAATTTAGTACACTCACTATGAACAAGAAATGGATTTTACAATGCAGATTGAAATCAAACATGGCAAACAAGGACAATTAGAAAAAAACAAAACAAAACTACAGTCACGTATGACAGGAAAAGAACTAAAGGTATGATAACTGGGGAGGGGGTTAGCCCTTTCCCTTGGTGCCTTTAATGTGTGCTTATTTTGCTTAAATAATACAGAGTCAGAAAGGACAAAGAACTGCAGGAGTCTGAAGAGACTGGAGCCATGATTATGGGTATCAGATACATCAGATGAGTGGTGAAATCTGAACCAGTTTACTACCAGTTTTATGGCTGTGCATGCGCTCTGCGTGCGCGCATGCACAGTGCACACCACGCACCAAATGCAAGGTACACTCGCATGTGCAGTGCACACCAAAAGGAGGCATGGGGTAAATAGAACAATGCATGGGGGGGGAGTGATCAGCTGTGGCACACTATCTTTTTTTTTACCTTTTAAAAGTATTTTTTAAAACAAGCAGCAAGCAGGAAAGCAGGTGACTGGGCATTGGGTGGGCATAGACGGTGGGGGGGGGGCAGGCATTTTTGCTACCGGTTCTCTGAACCACCCATTGCCATCACTACCGGATCGGACGATCCTGTCCGAACTGGGAGCATTTCACCCCTGCTTCAGATGAATAATTTCTTTCTTTAATTTTATTTCTCCACAGAAAAGGAGAGAAAAGTAGCAGTTGAGAGAAGAGGCCATAAAGGTCTCTACTGACCAAATCCTGACCCAGTAGTGCAATCAGACCCTTCTGTTTTCCTTCTATTTCTATTCTATTTCCTACAAGTAACTCTAAAAGAATAGTGGTAGAGTCACACAGACAACTGACAGCAAACGTCAAGGCTGCAAAGTCCATCAGGGTACCTAAAGGTAACTGTTGTATTTGCAAAACAACGGCAAGAAGTGAGGCAACGCAGGAGAACCATTAACAGCTCTTTTATTAACTACAAACAATTAACTGAGGTGAGCAAGCAAACGAGCTCTAAACTGACAGCCCTTTTATATTGGAGCTGTCAACAGCTCAGCCAATAGCAGCTCCTTAATTCTCCCGCCGGCTATAGCATCGGCGGTTAACCAATCAACTGCTGGTTACTGGTCACGTGTTCTCCAACCGAACACAACAGTAACCAATATTGACTGTGAGTTAATCAGAGCCATTTGGATCACGGGAGGGCTCAACTACACAAACAGAACTACTGATCACTAGCAGAGTTGTTGGAGGAACGGCTTCCTTCAGAGTTGATTGTCCATCACTGGAGACTTTTAAGAAGAGACTGGACAGTCACTTGTCTGAAATCGTATAGGACCGTAATGGCAAATCTATGGCACATGTGCCACAGGTGGCACATAGTGCCTTCTCTGTGGGCACGAGAGCCGTCACCCCAGTTCAGCTCTGCCGCACATGCGCATGTGCCTCCCACCAGCCAACTGGTCATCGGGAGTCTGCCATGCATGCGGGAGGACTGCATGTGCATGCACAGGGATGGGACGCATGCAAGGGGGGCCACGCAAACATTGCATTTTGGGGGTTTGGGCGCTTTGGGCACTCCCACAGGAAAAGGTTAGCCATCACTGGTATTGGGGCTCTTACTTGAGTAGGGGGTTGGATTAGAAGACCTTCAAGGTACCTTGTGGTTATGGAGTCTTTGTTCCAGGAGCTGCTCAATAGTATTTGACCACTTAATGCAATTGTTTGAAAATAATCCAAAATCATTAAAATTTGTTTATAGATAAAAGATGGAATGACTTGTTTATAGCTAGATAAAAGATGGGAAGGCTAGATCGTTTGTTGCGATGTAAGAGAAGGTGATAAATTACTAAAACTGATTATACTTGTGATGAAGAGGAAAGTTGTTTATATATTTATTCTCTTTTCCTTTATTATTTTGTTTCTTTTTTAATTCTCTGTTTTCCTTTTCTGCACCCTTGGTTTTTTGTTTTTGTTTTTTACTTTGCATTAGTTGCATTGCTATAATTGTGTTTTTTATTTTTATTTTTATTTTTTATTTATTTGTCAAACACAACGGTATATATAAGTATAAGCATGAAATAACCATACGAATTGGATACAATCAAAGGGAACATTAGGACAGGAACGGTAGGCACGCTGGTGTTCTTATGCACGCCCCTTACAGACCTCTTAGGAATGGGGTGAGGTCAATAGTAGATAGTCTTTGGTTAAAGCTTTGGGGATTTTGGGAAGAGACCACATAGTCAGGTAGTGCATTCCAGGCATTAACAACTCTATTACTGAAGTCATATTTTCTACAATCAAGATTGGAGCGGTTCACATTAAGTTTAAATCTATTGTGTGCTCGTGTATTGTTGCGATTGAAGCTGAAGTAGTCTTCGACAGGAAGGACATTGTAGCAGATGATATTATGAGTTATACTCAGGTCTTGTCGAAGGCGACGGAGTTCTAAATTTTCTAAACCCAGGATTTCAAGTCTGGTGGCATAAGGTATTTTGTTGTGATCAGAGGAGTGGAGAACTCTTCTTGTAAAATATTTCTGGACACGCTCAATTGTATTAATGTCCAAAATGAGGTGTGGGTTCCAGACAGGTGAGCTGTATTCAAGAATTGGAATTTTATTTAAATAAAATTTAAATAATTTTAATTAATTAAATAATTTATTTAAACGTCTTCAAAGCGCTCCATGGCATAGGGCCGGGCTATCTACGGGACCGCCTGCTGCTACCGAATACCTCTCATCGACCCGTGCGCTCTCACAGAGAGGGACTCCTCAGGGTGCCATCGGCGCGACAGTGTCGTCTGGCGATGCCCAGGGGAAGGGCCTTCTCTGTGGGGGCTCCCGCCCTCTGGAACGAACTCCCCCCAGGACTCCGTCAACTTCCGGACCTCCGAACCTTTCGTCGCGAGCTTAAAACTCACCTATTCATCTGCGCTGGACTGGGTTAGTTTTTAAACTTATGGGTTTTTTAATGGGTTTTATTCTAAATTTTTAACCGTGGCCAATTCAATAAGTTTTTTAATTATATTTTAATCGTATGTATATTGTATTATTTTGTATTTTTACCAGGCTGTGAACCGCCCTGAGTCCTTCGGGAGAAGGGCGGTATAAAAATTTAAATAATAAATAAATAAATAAATAAATAAATAAATAAATAAATAAATAAATAAATAAATTTATTTAAATAAAATCACGATTTAAAAAAACTCAAAAATCTTCCTAGATGATGTTAATGACTGAGCAGGCTCTTGTAAGAAAGAAGCAAAGTTTTGCTGGATATTGTTAATGTGAGTTGATTGCAATGGCATTCTTCAGGATCACTAATAAGTCTTAAGAGTGGGAGGTGGAAGGAAGGGGAAAGGGAAGGGATGGATAAATGTGAACAATTTATTTAAATTTTTTTTTAATGTTTTTTTATTTATAACATAACAAACACAAAACACATAATGTACATTCCCTTTTTACAACCGTTTTGTAGCCGTGATCTCCTAATATTTACATTTTCTCCCAATTCCCTTTATAATATTTATATCCTTCTTGTCCCAGTATCCCTTATTACTCTATAATTCCTATCACTTATAATATTAAAGTTGTACATTTTGTACAGTATCTTATATAAGTCTTGATAAACGGGATCTTTAATGCACAAGATACAAGTCTGGGGCAGTGGATTTAGAGAGAGGGAGCTTTACTGTTGATGGACGGGTTAGAAGGAGTGGAAAACTGTGGGCTTCTTCCCAGTTTTAACCTATGAAAAGTGGAATTATTTAAAAGCGGATGGAAGCCAAGGCTCATAAGATTTTTTCATTATGGATGAAAGAGTTTGCAATGAGCTGTAGCAGGGTGCCAATAAAATGTAGCTGCCCTTCCTTTCCAAAAATTTGCCTTCTGCCAGCATACTGGAATTAAGATGCCAAATTATCATTAACACGTGGACAGAGGCCACAGGGTGTTTAGAATATTAATTGCACATATTCAGGCTAGGAAATTTGAACAGAAAGAAAACAATTGGAGAAAATATGTCACCATTGTATACTTCAAAGCACTAACAGGAAGTGCTAGAATGAAGCTGTGATTACCTAAACCTCAGATGAGCCTTTAACAGAGAAAAGGCTTTGAAAATCTTTGCCCTACACAGTAGCTACTTTACAAAGGACAGTCGTCAAACTGAGAGCCAATTTAGTGCAGTGATAAGGTGCTGGACTAGAAACCAAAAGGCTGTGAGCTGCGTTGCTCCACTAGGCGTGAAGCCAGGTAGATGATTTTAGGGCAACAAAATCCACTTCATAGAGCTGTTGTTGGGAGGTAGATGATTTTAGGGCAACAAAATCCACTTCATAGAGCTGTTGTTGGGGGAGGGGGAAATAGAGGGATGGGGAGCATTTAGGTACGCAACTTTGAAATGTTCAATTAAAAGAGGCATATAAGTCTATTTAAAATGCAAGTTTGCACCTAAGCATGTTCTTTAAATCTGAAGGATTATCTATTCCAAAACCAGTATATATGTATGTATGTATATACAAAAAAAAAAAAAAACAACACCACTTAATCTCTCCCCTGGTGCAGCTGAAAAAACAAGGAGGACCTGTGGCTTAGAGGTTAATACATCTGCCTAATAGGCAACCAAACCCAGGTTTGAATCCCAGAAGGGTATTGCTAGCTGATGAGAACTAAATAGCTTGAATTAGATCTATACTAGTCTCCCTTTATTTCTTTGTCAGTAAATATAAATTTAACACAATAAATATACATACACACACATATAGTATATATTGTATGCAATATATATACATATATATGTATATTTGTTTTCGTAGGTTTTCACGGGTATAGGTATGTAGTCTTGGCATATTCGGGTCTTTTCCTGTGTAAGGTTGAGGGTATCTTGGCAATGTTTCGATGATGTCTCACTCATCATCTTCAGGCTGGTGCTTTCGGCTTCGTGAACCAAATTAATCTCCAAAACTGAACACTATAGCAAAAGAATAATTATGGAAGCCATCAAAATAGAGAAACACCCCCACAACATGAACAAACGGGACGACACCTCCCGCCTACCAGACATCTGGAAACTAGCCTTGGTCAACAGTCCCAGCCATGAAAATTGACACCAGACCCAGGATAACACACAACGCCACCACCAACCATCCTCACCAGATTCAAACTCAAACCCATCCCACAGATGAAACACAGCCACCATCCAGAAGCCAGACCATGCTGGCACCACTGGCTGCTGTGCCCCACTCCGATCCCCATACAAAGCAAGCTGACACATGCCAGGAACACATGACAAGACCTCGGACTCGGAGCCAAACCAAAACCCGGGATGCTGCATCACAGCCATCTGCTCAAGACATCACATCACAGAACTCTAGAGGCCACAACACCAAAGCTCAGGAACAAAAGACTAGGACCACACCCACACAGGATGCTGCGAAACAGCCAACCAATCTGCAGGCACCCACTCCATCTACCAATCAAGATGCAACCACACAGCCAACCGGCCTGCTCACAGCAACACTCCCCACTTTGCCATCAGTATTTATAGAGAGACGGCAGCTCCAACCACGCTTTGCTCACACAGGCATGAAGCCGAAAGCACCAGCCTGAAGCTGATGAGTGAGACCTCATCAAAATGTCACCAAGATACCCTCAACCTTACACGGGAAAAGACCCGAATATGCCAAGACCTATATATTTAGATATTATATATACACATACAATATATACATACTGTACCAAATTTGTGTTCTGCTGATAAAGAAATAAAGGGAGACTAGTATAGATCTATTTCAAGCTATTTAGTTCTCATCAGCTAGCCATACCCTTACTTGGATTCGAATTTGGGCTGCCTGCATATTAAGCAGTTGTATTAACCTCTGAGCCACAAGTTGTCCTCCCTTTATGCTCCCTTCCATATTGGGGATATATAAATATATCAGTAGTGAGAATCTGAACAAGAGACTAAGTAGATCCAATTAGTTAACTTAAGAGTCATTTAGGTGAAATGGGTAGTAAATAAATTTAATAAATAAATAAAATAAAATATAGCCTTCCCAGATATGATGACTATTGTATTATATTTCTGTATAAATTATATTATCTAATTTGCCTAAGTGGCTACTCTACAAAAGCAGGCTGCCTTCAGTCTTATATACAAAAGCTTCTTTAAATTAGATTAGGGCCATTTATCCCTCTCTAGTAATCCACTTGTTAAAGAAAAAAGTGTGTGTGAGAGAGAAAGAGGGGGGAAGGGGGGAGGGAGGGAGGGAGAGAATAGTTCAGAGGTGTCAAAACTGGCGGCCCACAGGCTGGATGTGTCACGCGCAGACCACGTGCACCCCAGCTATGCGAAGGAAAAAAACGGGATCAGACCGGATTTCGTGATTTGGTAGCGATCATGGCTGGTAGTTTGGCGATCCGGTAGTGATGATGGAGCGAAGCTCCGCCCACCCACCGAGGTGTCATTACTTCCTGGTTTTAATGCCACAGAAGGTCTGCATGTGGCATGTACACTTCCGAGCCAGTAAGTAGATTTCACCCCTTGAAAAAAACATCACGATACGTCCCGTGACTGCAATGTGATGCAACCAGTGTGACACCCGTGGAATAGATGTTGGAAAGGCACTACTAATAAGTATGTGTTGGGGCAGTGCACTTCCTAGTCATTGGTCCCATCTACAGCAAACTTTAGCCATATCTATTTGTAATATATGGTTGAAATAGTAAACCACAAAAAGATACAGATTTTGAGAGAAAAATATTTCCAATCCCTGCTGTAGTTCCTTCTACCAATCAAAATTTAAGGAAAACCTTAGGCTTCCCAGTTAAAGTACAGAATCTCCTATCACAGCTGCCAACTTGGAGGATTTTAAATGAAATTTTAGGCAAATTTATGAAGAGGAAGGTTATCAATGACTATAAAATATGAGAGCTATCACTGTCAGAAACAGTTCTTTGAGAACATTCGTCTTCTACTCTTGGTTTGGGGCCCTTGACCTCAAGAAGGGTTTTTGGTCTAATCTAGGATTTCTGCCTAAGCTAATGACAAAACTGACAAATAGTAGGCACTTATTTTAAAGCATTGCTGAGACTGCTATAAGACTTAAATTATATATTGTATCATTAAGTATCAGATATATTTCATTTTTAAACTAATGGAAGTTCAGGAGTAGTAAGGGCACAAGATTTTGGATGCTCAGCTATGCTACCACTTTTTCCAGCACTCTTCCATATGCTGGAGTTCTCTACATGTGTTGGACTGACACACCTATTATTTCTAGCTCTATTTGTGGCCTACGGTCATGGATAATTTGGTTGACAGAATGGGGTGGAGTCCTTGGTACTCTCTGAGCTTGGTTATTTGCTTGCAGATATCTCACTATCCAATTATATAACATCGGTGAAGGTCTGCCAGCAAACAATCAAGCTCAGAGAGCACCAAGGACTTCACAGTTCAACCCTGAGCTACCAGTACATATATTATCTTTTGTTAGTAGTTGTTCAACATGTCTAGAGACGTCCATTTTAGGGTAGGCCAGTTTGTTGCTGGCTCAGAATTTGCCTTGAAGGACAGAAGCCATCTTTTGTTTCCACCCCTCCCCCTTAAAAGTTTAATATTATTATCACAATTATTATAATACCAGAGGGGGCTTTTTTTTTTGTACATGTGGATTCAAATGCAAAATCACTTTTCTTATGTGGTTGTAATGCCTGAGGCACAAGGAGGTGATAATCAGGGGTGAAATGCTACTGGTTTGGACCGATTCGTCCCAACCAATAGCGATGGCAGTGGGTGGTTCGGAGAACCGGTAGCGACGGCAGCGCAAGGCTTCGCCCACCCACCCAGTCATCATTACTTCCTGGTTTTAACCAGGAAGTGACCTGTTTTTTACCCTCTGCGCATGCACAGAAGGGTTTGTGCAGAGGGTCCGTGTGCGGTGTGTGCACTACCGAACCTGTGGGGAAGGTAAGTAGATTTCACCCCTGCTGATAACATCATTTGAACCGTCAGCCAGATAACTGGCCTAGCCAAGAAGTTGGCAGGAGATTTCTTCCAATAGAATTCAGCCAGCAACATTTTTTAACAAAATCTTCAGTTGCCTTGTGGTGAGATGGACGGCCAAACAAATTTAATAAATAGTAAATAAAATAAAACGAAGCAAGAACCTTTTTGTGCTTTTCAATTTGAATCTCAAATGTTTTTGAAGCAACTGATCTTTGGGATCAATTATATGAAGAAACTAATTATACTAGAAACTAGGAAACACCTATAAGTCTATGGAAATTCTCAGTCATCCAAGTCATGGTTGTCCCAAAAGTGCTTTTGCAGGAGGCAACTGGACTTTTCTTGTTTTTTCTTTGAAGATGTTTCGCTTCTCATCCAGGGGTGGGTTCTATTTACCTTTACTACCTGTTCGCAATGGGAGCGTTCACAGATCGTCCATTATGACATTCAGGTGGGTGGGCAGAACCTCCCGCCGCTTTTACAACCCGTTCGCAAGAACCGGACAGAACTGGGAGCAACCCACCACTGTTCTCATCCAAGAAGCTTCTTCAGCTCTGACTGGATGGTGGGGAATGGAAGGATTTATATTCCTTACAGACAGCTGGCCATTTGCATTCTTTTAGTGAGTTGTTAAGGCCACCTAGAGCTGTGTCATCAGGGTCACCTGAGTAGTGCAAGTGTTCCTGTAGTCTGCATTTTTCCTCTGGAAATCCATTCATACACCCAGACCATTCAAAGACTCTTTATCCCAAAGTGCATGGCTAAAAGTCTATTGAGATTCTCAGTCATCCAACATTTGCACTACTCAGGTGACCCTGAAGACACAGATAAACCTCCAAGTGCCTCAGTGACTCACTAAAAGGATGCAAATGACCAGCAGTCTTCAAGGAATATAAGTCCTTCCATTCGCCATTATCCAATCAGAGCTGAAGAAGCTTCTTGGATGAGAATCGAAACATCTTCAAAGAAAAAACAAGAAAAGTCCAGTTGCCTCCTGAAAAAGCACCTTAGGAAACAACTATGTATTTTCCCTGGCTGAAACTGCCATGACCTGCCTAAGTTGTCAAAGATCGGAGGCAACCAAAGATTGGTTGTTGTTGTTATAGTTCTTGGTGTCAGTCTTTGCTCCCGGTGACCAGAAGGACAGATCCATGCAGCTTTCTTGGCAACTTTTCAAAAGTAGTTTGCCAATAACTTCTGCCGGAGCCTGAAAAAGGATGACATGCCCAAAAACAGCCAGCTGGCTTTTGTGCCTGAAGGTCTTACAGCCTGTTCACTTCCAGTCCAGCTCCTGGAGGACAATGAGCTAACTTAATTTCTCTTTTTCAATGTCTACAACACTATTATGAAATTGTGCTGAGTTAAGAGAAAGGAAGCATTATCCCTTGACACAAACAATCAGCAGATGGGAGAGGTCATTATCAAATAAATGGTTTCTTATCCCATCATGCAACCCTGGAAAAAAGAAATTATCCCAAAGACTCTAAGAGTGCACACATGAATGAAGTCATTAATGAAGGAGGATTGAAGGACTCCTATCTTAGTTTTCTAGATTCTTAACTCCCACCTCTAATTCTTGGCATTCAAGTTCATTAAAGGAAGTCAAGGTGGATCTTGCTTTCTGGATCCTGCTCTGCAGTTAAAGGACTTGACTTATTGTCACCATTAAACTATGAAAGTCATTCCACTGTGCCATTTCCCTAACACTGTCTTTCATTCCATGCCCCAATTCCTACCTTTTAACCTTTCCACCACCCCCAACCCCCCACCCCTAAAAATAGGCTATGACCAGCCAAGGATATATATTCTATTATTGGGAGTCCATCATTGAAATGGCTCTAGATCAGGGGTCTCAAACCTTGGCAACTTTAAGACTTGTGGACTTCAACTCCCATCTGGCTGAGGAACTCTGGGAGTTGAAGTCCACGAGTCTTAAAGTTGCCAGGGTTGAAGACCCCTACTCTAAATAATAACGTATTGCTCTTTTGATCAAAAGCACAAGCAGCAGACAAATAGAGATGGATCATAAGAGGACCATGCCAGTTGTTAAAATGTGACGCTAATGTAAGGAGAGATCAAGAACAAAAACATTTCCTCTCTTTTAATCTTTTTTTGAACATTAAGGAAGCAATTTTTGAGAGCTTGCCAGAGATCTTTTGAGACTTCATTTATCATTTTTGTGGCAATTGCCATTCTACCCTCCCACATTCAAATTTCACTCAGAATGGAGTATTTTGAACAAACAGTGACAGTGTTTCAGAGTCGGTTTAATGTCAACGTTGCAAGTAATGCACCCATCAAAAGTAGAACTCTGAGGCAAATAGATTCCTCAGAGAACAATATATTGGATATATCATATTGACATAATTGGTGAAAATTGACT
Source organism: Ahaetulla prasina (assembly GCF_028640845.1). Taxonomy (NCBI): domain Eukaryota; kingdom Metazoa; phylum Chordata; class Lepidosauria; order Squamata; family Colubridae; genus Ahaetulla; species Ahaetulla prasina. The sequence goes on along the minus strand of NC_080545.1, from coordinate 78,170,668 downwards.
CTGAAAGTTCCCATGATTTTCACCTAATTAAAAAAAGAAAATTCCCCCTTCCCCTCGGGTCATCGATCACATTGTCCAATGATGGGGCTAGCAGGTTGCTTGGTTACTCCACTTCTCCTCTTCTCAGCCACCTGTATGAATGACCTTGGTTCCCACAAGAAACCTTTTTAATTATGGCGGCAAAGCCAAGCTATCTAAATTTTTCCCCTCCCTTTCTCCCCCTCCATTTTGTAGCAACCATGAAGCCTGAAAGATGGCCTCAGCCAGGTTTTCTTCAGGGTTGACACAATGTTCACCATCAGTTGGATCTCTAGTGAGCTGCCTGATTTGAAAACTACAGTATACCCCATCCTGCATATGGACAAAATTGCCTTCCTAATTCACGAATTGCAGGTGCTAATACTGGATGTGTCTCTTCTTTCAAGATTGAAGAGATGCTTATTCGAGGTACTTCGTTCAGATAGGCCCCAAATCTAGATGACCTATTTTGTAATTTTAACCCCAAAACAAGAGCAATGATTTACTATTCACTTTTAATAATCAATGAAAAAATCCAGAAAGAGTTTAATTTAACTCTTTGCACTACCTACGTGTGGGACTACAACTTCCATGAGAAAACTAAATTATTTATTGCCTAAAGCCCAGCACAGGCTTATAGCCAAAACTCTCTAGAATGCAGAATAACTCCCTATCTACTTAGTACTTCTCATTTAATATACTTTTAGTTGATGTTACTGTCCCAAAGGTGCTTTTTTCCAAAAGACAACTTGGACTTGGTTTTTTTCTTTGAAAACATTTCACTTCTCATCCAAGAAGTTTCTTCAGTTCAGAACTTCTGAATTCTGAAAAACATTTTAAAAGGAAAAAAAACCCCAAGAAAATCCAGTTTCCTTTTGGGGGAAAAAGCATCAATAACAACAACAACAACAACAACAACAACAACAACAGAGTTGGAAGGGACCTTGGAGGCCTTCTAGTCCATCTTTGGGGCAACCATGACTTGAGTGATTGAGAATCTCCACAGACATTTATTGCTCTATTTTTCCACCAAAATGAAGATTTTTTTTAATCCATTCCAGGAATTTGCTCAATATTTTCTGCTGCTTCAAGATTTCTTCAATCTTTTCTGCTGCCTCTCTTAGCTGTGTCATGAACTTAAGATGAAAAGAATGCTAAAAGGAAAGAAAAGTGGAATTGACGTCCTAGCCTCTTTCTCCATGGTAACCTCTTGCAGGACAGATGAATGAGAGGGGAAATTTTGAGTCAAAATTCTGGGCTCCATGTGGGAATGATACATACATCTATCTAAATGGGAGGTGGGTATAAGACTATTAATTTCAGATTCCAAAATTACTTAACTGCATCATTGTTTTCTTCTGTACTTTTGAATATCACTCTCAGTAGAAAGGAGTCTGAATGGTATCTGATTAATTGAATCAGTGTACATGTTTGTATAAATACCATATTGTTACATCAGGGAGTAGGTTGTGGCCACAGAGGCTCATGTGGTTAGGGCGCTGAGTTAGACCACTGAGAGATTGACAGCTTGGCAGTTCTAAACCCAAGAGCATGAACCACATGATGGGATGAGTGCCCATCGATTTATCCCAGCTCCTGATTACCTACCAGTTCAAAATCATGCAAATGTAAGTAGATAAATAGGTACCACTTCAGTGGGAAAATACACAGGCATCCCCTGGGAAACAGTGATTTCACTGGCTAATCCTTTCAATCCAGGAGCACCTCAGTACGTGCTTCCAATATGAATGTAATAGCACTACCCTTGAGATTTTCTAATGATCTACCATCCAAGTTTTAAGAAGTCCAAACTAACACAAACTTACCAGCTAAAATCAGCTGAAGCTGGACCAGTTCCTAATAAATTGGATCCACCCACCTAGGGCACCTAATGGGTCTCCTCTAAAGCAGGGGTATCAAACTCAAGGCCTGCGGGCCAGATCCAGCCTGCAGGATGCTTAGATCTGGCCCACAGGGCCACCCTAGAAACAGTGAAGGACTAGCCCACGGTGCCTCTGCCAGCAAAAATGGAGCTTGGGAGGGCCATGTGTGGCTCTCCCAAGCTCCATTTTCGGCTGCAACAGCCTCCTGAAACCCTCTGCCAATGAAAATGGAGCTTGGGAGGGCCATACATGGCCCTCTGGAGCTTCATTTTCACTTCCAGAGCACCACAGATGCCTCTGACATGACTGACATCGAGCTGGCCATGCCCACCTTGGCCACACCCACCTTGGCCATGCCCCTACCCTCGAGGTCAAACACAACCCTGATGCGGCCGACAATGAAATTGAGTTTGACACCCCTGCTCTAAAGAGAAAAGCCTTTATAAATGGCCTCTTGTTTAGACTGTGACATCACTGAGCAACTAGTTTGATCTGATTTAGGCTTAATCTAATCCTGGCAGTTTGGCTCATCCACAACCCCCTCCCTTAATCTCACAGCTCTGGCTTTCCAGAATAACGGTTAGCTCACCTCTGACACCTTTATTATGGTTCAGATTGTGCCAGAATGCGCCACGAAACTTCAGCCTGCTACTGTATCTTTAAATTTTCTTTCTCAAAAGCCCCATAAGCCATTTCACTATAATAATGTGCCTGGGAGCCAAACATGAAGGGAAGCAACAAAGCAATAAAAGATGTCACAAGCACAATTGCTAAAATTTCAACGTAAAGCAAATCACAAATTAAAAAAATGCTAATTCAGAGAATAACTAACATGTTTTTGACATGGAGGAGGAGACTAACCAAATTCTGTCCCTGGGTTTCATTTGCTTGAACTCAAGGATGGTAGAACAGAAGATATTTTTTTGTTGAGGCTGATCAGACAACTTTCCATGGAACTGGCCATTTTTGGTACTAGGTTTCTAGGCAGGGCACAGTTCCGAAGGTCAGGTAGAGCCCTTCTAAACAAGTGACCATCTGAACTCCTCCACTTTTGCTCCACAGAATATGTCACCTATGGCAGGTGCCTCATGGCACCAGTCCTTCCCAAAGACAGCTTTCTGGAGCTTGCGATTGCATCTTTCAATATCTGCTTTCTGATCAAATAATCTAATTTTATTTATTTATTTATTTATTCGATTTTTATACCGCCCTTCTCCCGAAGGACTCAGGGCGGTGTACAGCCAAAATAAAACAAACAGTGCAATATACAATTAAAAACAAATTAAAAAACTTATTACATAATTGGCCTAAAAATTTAAAATATATTAAACTAAAACCCATTAAAATTCATAATAAAAATTTAAAATTTAAAAAACCAATAAAATTTAAGCCAGCCCCGCGCGAATAAATAAGTGTGTTTTCAGTTCGCGGCGGAAGGTCCGAAGGTCAGGTATTTGGCGTAAATCCGGGGGAAGCTCGTTCCAGAGGGTAGGGTCCCCCACAGAGAAGGCTCTTCCCCTGGGGGCCGCCAGCCAACATTGTTTGGCGGATGGCACCCTGAGAAGCCCCTCTCTGTGAGAGCGTAGGGGTCGGTGGGAGGCATGAGGTAACAGCAGGCGGTCCCGTAAGTACCCAGGCCCTAAGCCATGGAGCGCTTTAAAGGTAGTAACCAAAACCTTAAAGTGCACCCTAAAGACCACAGGTAGCCAGTGCAGTCTGCGCAGGAGTGGTGTTACGTGGGAGCTACGTAATTCTAATTCTCATCTCATTTTCTGGGCACCATGGAAAGGTTTTTATTTGCAAATGGTGGATTCCATTGATGCTCTCTCAGCAGATTACTGATCTTGACAAGCTAAGCATGGTTGGATCTAGTTAGTACTTAGATAGATTAGGAAAGGGGGAAAGCCCTGTAGATGCAGGCAATGACTACAACCTCCATATTCCAGTCAAGAAAACTATGCTGGATGTCTCTCTGAAATCACCAGAAGTTGAGCTCAACTTGATGGAAGCATGATCATTTGCAGACTTTGTTCAGACCCATTTTAAACAGAGTTTATGGAATTGTAAGCCCCTAGTTCAGGGGTGTCAAATTCACATTGTCTAAGTTTCTAGGCAGGTTACAGTTCTGAAGGTCAGATAGAGCCCTTCTAAACAATGCTTATCAATGAACTGGAATAAAGCACACAACTTTTATTGGACAAAACCCCCACCACCAGACTGGCCTTTGGATGTTGAAAAAGATGGGGCACCATTAAAAAAAGAAACACTCTAGGTATCCACAAAAGATGACTTGTTCAATGTTAAACAACATAACAGACTCAATTATCTAAGTTAACTCTTCTCTTTGAAAGGAATTTATCAGCTACCAATAAATGTGTTTTCTTTTTGCAAAAGGCGAAGAGATCTCAATAGCAAACGGTTCAAGACACCCTGGTCTTATTTCTTAAAAGAAATCAGATATAACAGATGGACGCAGAGCCGGTAATCTTTCTTTTCCAATTGGCTACAATTTCAGAATATCTCCAATGACCTTGCTCACCTAGGAGCTAAATGATATATATATATATTGTCCAAATATATATGCCATAAATTTTAGACTTAAAAATGACAGAATCTTCTCACTTTGGAAGAAATGGTTCTCCAGGAGATTTGGGATCTTTTCTTAACTTCTGGTATTAGCTGTCAGGGCAGCTTAACACATCCTACTGAAAATATGTTTTCATATCTTAATCTGCTTATAGGTGTCCTGTTTGAAAATGGGACTTTTATTTTTCAGGTATTTATTCGATTTGTATAGTCGTCCATCTCAAACTAGTGACTATGGGTGGTGGAAATAATCATAAAAACAATTTAAATGGTTTAGACACAATTGAAAACAGAGATTAAGCACAAACAGCAGTCAATATATACTACAATCCATTGATATTAACCAACAAGAAGTAACAAGTTTCACAAAGGAAAATATCATCTGTCCCATTCAATGCTGTTTTTTTTAAATTTCACCTCCCACTCAAATCTTCTTCCTTAAATTAGAATTCTAGCGCCCACACCCCATTAATTCTTTCTCCAATACTGATGTACATAAAATTGCTTAACATACTTTTATCAAATGTCATCCTTTTAGCCTGAGAGATAATAAAGCATATTGCCATCCAATCAAAGGATATATTAGCTGGCCTCATTATGTAACATGCCATAAATTCATTACTTAGAAGTTATCATTTACATATTTATTGAAAACATTCCTATCACTGCATGATAATTTTAAGAATTGACTAGGGCAGGGGTGTTAAACTCATGGCCCCCAGGCCATATGGGTCATGTGCTGGCCATGCATGGTTTAGCAAAGGGGGGGGGGAGTCACAATATGTCACATGACACTACTGTGACGATGCGAGTTTGACACCCCTGAACTAGGGGCTTACAATTCCATAAACTCTGTTTAAAATGGGCTGAACAAAGTCTGCAAATCACCATGCTTCCATCAAGTTGAGCTCAAATTCTGGTGAATTCAGAGAGACATCCGGTGTAGTTTTCTTGGCAGGAATATGGAGGTTGTAGTCATTGCCTGCATCTACAAGGCTTTTCCCCTTTCCTAATCTATCTAAATACTATCTAGATCCAACCAGCCTACTGAGTGACATTTAATAACCCTGAGGTTTGCAGAAAGAGAGAGAGAGAGAGAGAGAGAAAGAGTAAAAAGCCCTGAAAAAGCTTAGCACCCACAAAATGCAAAGTGGCTGTTGTGGGATAAAAGTTGAAAAGGGGAAAGGGAAGCAGCAACACAATGATATAGTTTGGAAAAGGCACCGCTGGCTGGTTGATTAGCACACTAAAAAGGAACTCCCTAACATTATGACATTGTTCAGGTCAGTCTACATAAATACATACCACCAGTAGCGGATTCCACTTACCTTCGCTGCTGGTTCGGAACTGGGAACATGCTTACATGTGGCGCTTCTGCGCATGCACAGAACCTTCTATGCATGCGCAGAGCATCCGTGATGACGTCCAGGTGGGTAAGCGGAGTCCAGTGATGGGATTCAGCCAGTTCGCACTACTTGGGGAGAACCGGTTGTTAACTTTCTGAGCAGTTTGGCAAACTGGTTGTTGGAAGAAATCATTAGGGCAGAGAACCGGTTGTTAAATCACTTGAATCCCACCACTGGCGGAGTCTCTTGCCGCCGCCACTACCGATTCGCCCGAACTAGGGTAAACCAGTAGAAACTAATATCATTCATCCAAGGATGAATGTCAGAAGTATTCATAGAAAAAAACATGGGGCAGTAAGCTTTAAAAGGAGGATAATAGGGAAGATTCTTTCTTCCTTTCTAGTGATGGCTACCCAAATAAAACACTGACTCTTAGGGAACCATCACATGCCATTTTCATCAGCCCAGCCCTGCCAGAGAGACTAAAAGACCCTTCTGAATAATTTACAACTTTCCCTGAGTGTGGCACAGAAGTCCCTCTTATGTCAGTAAATGATAGGTTCCCATTGATTTCTCTTTCTCACAGCCCCTAAGAGAGAATTAAGTTTAAAATTCAAACAGTAAATAGAGAAATTAAGGGCAATTTGAGTTGAGCCAGCAGTGACGGTTTAATGAAACAATATTGATTTCATATATGTAGGTCATGCTTGTGCACTGTGCACCTGTACACACATACCTATGAGTTAGATTAGCACAAACACTCCCACTGGTGTGCATGAGTCAACTGCAATGATGGACAACTTGTGAATTAAACGCTGGAACACACTAAAGATTTGTATAACTGATGTAACTGCCCAGGAACAATTATCAACAGGACAGCAAACTACGGATAAGATGTCAAGGATTTTTGAAGAAAAAAAGATTGTCTTGGCTCAAATATTAAGAGCCATTACAATTCATTTGTTGGTGAGTGAAGAAGTAAAATGAATGGATATTAAAGACAGAGCTATGAAGTTAATCCTGAATGAAATAGATATTCATGGCTTTTGTGGGTGTATATAAATATCCAAATAAGGGAGTCAATTCAGTTTTACCCTCAGGAAATTTCAGGTATGGCAAGCAAAATTTCAGGTAAGCCAAGCAAATTTTAGAAAAAGAGAAAAAAAAGAGAGAGATATTGATATCATCTCTTTTGAGATTAAAGATAATATATAAGGTACCAGTTATTACAACATGTATTTGATTACAGAATTAAAATTGCCACGTTTTAAACTAATTTTTGTTGAAAATTTTTTTAACAAAGCAAAAATTATAAAAGAAAATAAAGATAATGAAGTTATGTAGTAAATAGGGAAAAAAGAAAAGAATAAGACTATAAATACTAGCAATAGCAATATATTGCTTCATACTGCTTTACAGCCCTCTCTTGGCGATTTACAGAATCAGCATATTGCCCCCAACAATCTGGGTCCTCATTTTGCAATCTCAAAAGGATTGAAGGCTGAGTCAACCTTGAGCCGGTCAGGATTGAACTCCAGGTTGTGGTCAGAGTTAGCCTGCAATACCGCATTCTAACCACTGCACCACCACAGCTCTTATAAGCCATTTCTGATCTTCTTGATAGAAGTTATAAATACATTGATATTTTGTTCCTGCTCTCAAAAGTTACATCATTTTTTCTTTCTTTCCACAAATTACCTATTCTAATCTTCATTTTTCTTTAGCAGAAAGTCCATAAAGGGTCATTGGTAAATATAGTAGTTCATCTTTTTGTAAATAAGCAGGTTAAATTTGCCATCTCTGATAATTCTGTCATCTTCAACAACCATTCCTCCATTGTGGTTATGGTCTTTCCATTTTTGCACAAATAACAGTCTTGCATTGTAGAATTAAGCATCCATTCAGCTATGCATTGAGATCCTTTGAATGGTCTGGATTCTTTGATCCTTGAGAGCAACTTTTATGGAAGAAATGGAATAGACTTTGTAGTGGTGGGTTTTAAATTTTTTTACTACCGGTTCTGTTGGTGTGGTTTGGTGGGCATGGAATGGCTTGGTGGGCGTGACAGAGGAAGGATACTGTAAAATCTCCATTCCCACTCATTCCCACCCATTCCAGGGGAAGATTACTGCAAAATCCCCATTTCCTCCCGATCAGCTGGGACTTGGGAGGCAGAGAATTGATGAGGGCAGGGCCAGTCATAATTTTTACTACCGATTCTCCAAACTACTCAAAATTTCCACTACCAGTTCTCCAGAATTGGTCAGAACCTGCTGAAACCCACCTCTGCTTTGTAGGCAATTTATGGGACTTCAGATTCAGAAATACAGCTGTGAAGTGAGGCACATTGCAAATAGTTGTTGTAGTTCAGCAATATCTGGATGCCACAATTTGCAGTCTAAGGAACAATATTATCCCTTTCCAGGTCCATCTCAATCCACCAACAGACAATTCATTGGATTCATACCCTGAATTGATGCGTATTATGGATTATTTGAGTTTTACTTGAATCCTATCTAAACCAAACCATTGCACTTTAGCTACCATGATTTATGGATCAGCATTAATACTGCACTCCAGAGGGCTACAATAAAATTGAAGAGATATTAAATAAAAGATGAAAACTGGTAGAAACTGGTAAAGGTTTGCTCTGAAAAACAAGAAAAGGATGTGGTTGCTAGGAATCTGTGTGATCAGGGTTTTCAATTAGCAAGCCACAGAAGAGGAAACAGGATGTAAAGGCAAATCACGTAACTGTAGGAGGGAGGCATGATGGCTCAGCAGTTAAAGACACTGAGTTTGTCAGACAGCCCTGGTTCAAGGCCTGAGCGCTGTGTGATGGGGTGAGCTACCTTTACTTACTTACTTACTTACTTACTTACTTACTTACTTACTTACTTACTTACTTGTTTGTTTGTCAACAAATACAAGAAAACAAGAATAGACACAGACATGGACACATGAAAATTTTTTGACTATAATATAAATTGGCAAAACATAGCCATAAACACATAGAATGATTACATATAAATGGGGACAGAAGGACAGGGATGGTAGGCACGCTAGTGCGCTTATGCACGCCTCCTTAGGGACCTCTTAGGAAACATGAAAGGTCCATGGTAGACAGTTTACGGTAAAAGGTATGGGGATTAGAGAGACTAATAACAGGATCAGGTAGATTGTTCCAGACATTTACTACTCTATTGCAAAAGTCATATTGCCTAGAATTAAGATTAGAGTGAATTACATTGAATCTATTGATGGGCCTTGTGTTATTATGGTTGAAATTAAAGTACTCATTTACAGGTAGAATGTTTTGGTAAATAATCTTATGAACTAAGCATAGGTCAGAACATAGACAACGTATTTCGAGGCTTTCTAGACCTAAAATTTCAAGCCTCGTGGTATAGGGAATTTTATTTCGAGCAGAAGATTTGAGAACTCTCCTAGTAAAATATCTCTGGACCCTCTCTAATGTAATGATGTCTGAAATACAGTGAGGGTTCCAGACAGGTGAACAGTAAGCAATAGTAACTTCCCGCAGCTCCTGCCCACCCAGCAGTTTGAAAGCATGTAAGTGCAAGTAAATAAATAGGTACCATTTCGGTGGGAAGGTTAACAGGGTTCCATGCATCTCAGCATATAATCACGCTGGCACATAAAAGCAACTTTGGACAAGCTACTCAGCTAGGAACCTTTTACAGGTAGTATTTGACTTACCACAGTTCATTTAGTGACTGTTCAAAGTTACATCACTGAAAAAAAGTGACTTAAGACCATTTTTCACACAACCATCGCAGCATCCCCTTGGTCATGTGATCAAAATTCAGATGCTTGGCAACTGGTTCATACTTATGACTGTTGCTGTGCCCCAAGGTCAGGTGAACAGCTTTTGTGGCCTTTTGACAAGCAAAGTCAATGGGGAAGCCAGATTCACTCAACAACCATGTTATTAACTTAACCTCTGCAGTGATTCACTTAACAACTGTGGCAAGAAACATGTAAAATGTGGCAAATTCACTTAACAACTGTCCTGCTTGGCAACAAATTTTGGGCTCAATTGTGATTGTAAGTCGAGGACTACCTATATAGTAAAGAATCCATATACTTTATATGTTAAATTACAACTTCCATTATTTTCATCCCCAGAGACCAGTGGCTAAAAGGTATTGGTGTCATAGGCCAGGGGTCTCCAACCTTGGTCCCTTTAAGACTTGTGGACTTCAACTCCCAGAATTCCCCAGCCAGCTTTGCTGGCTGAGGGACTCTGGGAGATGAAGTCCACAAGTCTTAAACGGTCCAAGGTTGGAGACCCCTGTCATAGGCCAAAATATTTGCTGGAATAGGGATATCTGTTGTAGGCTGAGCCTAATTTTTGAAGCCAGTTGGAGAAAGCCTAGCTTGGATATATTTCTTCTAAGTGAAAATCAGTGGCCAACTTTCAAAAGTCTTAGTAAAAAGCAGGATAGGGTGAGAGGAGTCAAATCCAAAAGGCCAAAGATGCCAATTTGTATTTAGTCCTAAAACTGGGTCACTAAACATTTTTTTCCTATTTTTTACTACAACTTTTCCATGTAGTTCCACCTGTATTATTACCAATAATAGCTCCTAAACTTCCTATTTGCAGCAATTCTAGCTTTGCCCTAGTTGCTTATAACCCAATCTAACCAGAAGTATAGATACTGTACGATTTTGTACATATTTGATTATACTATTTTTCTGACTCCATGTTTTCTTAGATTAATCTGCCATCTGTGGACAACATATCACACATTTAATGAAATGTCACTTGTGATGACAAAAGTTTATGTCGTAAAAATTCCTAATAATGGATCAAATTAATTTAATTTAGATCCCCTGAAGTAGATGGGATATATTTACTTTTTAACTTATTTATTTTTCTTTTTAAACCCCTTATGAACTGAACTTCTCAAGATGGCATAATCAGTATGAATAAAAACACAATGAAAATAATACTTCCAATGCAGGGGTGAAATGTAAAATTTGTTACTACCAGTTCTGTGGGGATGGCTTGGTGGGGGGCGTTAATGTGACTGGGTGGGCATGGCCAAGTTTGTTTGTTTTTTACTTTTAAAAGCATTTTTTCTACAACCCCTTTGACCAAAAAGCTTGTAGAAAACATGCTTTTAAAGGGTTCTGATGATCAGGCAATTCAGCTGGGATCACCAGAGGAAAAAAAGCTTTTAAAGGGTTCTGACGATCCCAGCTGAGTTGCCTGATTGCCAGAACCTTTTAAAAACATTTTTTCTACAACCTCTTCGGCCAAAGAGCTTGTAGAAAACATGCTTTTAAAGGGTTCTGATGATCAGGCAACTCAGCTGGGATCGCCAGAGGGAAAAAAGCTTTTAAAGAGTTCTGACGATCCCAGCTGAGCTGTGCGATCATCAGAGGTTTTTTTTTACTTTTAAAAGCATTTTTTGGCAAAAGAAAAAATGCTTTTAAAAGTAAAAAAAACCCACCTCTGATGATCGCACAGCTCAGCTGGGGCGAGGGGTGGGCAGGGATTTTTGCTACCGGTTCTCCAAACCACCTGCCGCCATCGATACTGGATCGGGAGATCCGGTCCAAACCGGGAGCATTTCACCCTGTTCCAATGGCAACAAACCAAATAAAACAAGAATAAACCCAGTATAAAAGTAAGTTTTATAAAAATTCACCAGCAGCAAAATAAAGCAACACAAAGGTCTCAAGTACTAAAATAATTTTTCATATTGCTTGTGCTACAGGCCAGGAAGTGGAAGAGGATCATTTATAACTTCCCTGGCTAATTTATTTTTCCAAGGATTCTCCAGTAAAAAAAAAAAATCTGAATTAACTGGCACTAATCAGGTGGATTTCCTGGCTGCCCATTGGGTAGATCTTAGTTATTCTAGCCAGACTATATTTTTTTCCGCTTTGAATCTTCTTGGATAAACCTCATTATTACAGAAATTATGCCAACCTACAAGTCAAACAACAGTTTTAAAAATGCTTTGATGTTGTTATATACAGTGGCTAAGACACTGAGCTGGTCAATCAGAAAGGTTGGCGGTTCGAATCCCTAGTATAGATCTCCTGTGTGAACTTCCCAAACTTCCAGTAGGCCTGTTTTTTGCCCTCCCCAAGCCTCTGTGCGCACCCTGCACTTAACCGCTTCCAAAACGGGCCATGTGGGGACTCCTGGGAGGGGTAGGGTGGGTGAGGCCATCCAGGAGTGGGATTTGGGGATTCTTTGAACTGCATAGAATCTTAGCTAGAGGTTCTCCCGAACCCCTGCAAGACCCCAGCAGCCCACCCTGCATGTATCTTTTTCCATTCCCCATACCACAAATTATTTTTAGCATTTGCTTGCAAGTATCTCCTTTAAAAATACTTTTAAGCTAACAAGAGGGCCTGGTAGAGGGGGAAAAAATCCATAAAACCAAATTAAAGTTGAATATTCAGGGATAGCTTTTCAAATCCTCAAGAGTCAGGGTGTTTTATGCTTTTGTTATCACCTACTGTTAATACTGTCTTGCTTCCCTGGAAATGCCGATTAAAACTGTTTAAAGTTTGTTACGCTAATGTAGGCTATCTTCTTTCAGGCAGACGTACATTCGGTATTTATTTCAGAAGTCTGAAATTGTCATTGTAAACTGTCTTGCATTATTTCAGCTATATTAATCAAACAGCAATTTTTTTAGCAGAACATTTGAAAGTTCCATATCATGATCTTCAACCATCAATTTTTACGCAGTTGGGTGCAGTGATATGGAAAGAATCACAGAATTTTTAGCTGAGCATCATATATTGCATTATTGCCTTGGGCAACGTTTTGCGATGGAGTGGTAGAATAGAAATAAAGGTTTTGATGAAAGAGTAGCATTAGGAAATATATTCTGCAAAGATTTGCCCCCATTTGGAAAAATGATACAAAATTACCAGAATTTCAAGAGACAATGCCATGATCCTTAAGTTGCTTTCCATCTACCATGTTGCGGCATTTTGAAGTCCATTTAACCAGAATAAATAAATTACAGCTCCTCTTATATGTGTGTACGTCTTTAAACTTAAGTTTCGATATCCCTTTGTCAGATGAGGTCAAGCAGGTTGTAAGACAAATGAGGACCTTTGTAGTAAAGGCATGCTCTCTATGGAACAACCTCTTTTAAAAAAAACCTGACTGGGGCTTCTTGTACTGGATTCAGCCATTTTCTATTTTCTCAAACTGTGATGATATCCTTTAGTTTTGTACAGTGGTAGGTTGCCCCCAGTTCGGACCGGTTTGCAAGAACAGGTAGTAAAACCGCCCACTGACCTGGATGTCGTTAGAAAGCTTCTGCGCATGTGCAGAAGTGCGTGTGCAAGTGAAGTGAGCATGCACACGGTCCCGTTGCAAACCAGTAGTAAAGGAAAGTAGAACCCAACCCTGGTTTGGTACCATAATGGCTGCCCACACAGTGGCTGCCCTCCTATATCACCATCACACTATCACAACCCACAAAATGTGAAATGCATTATTCATAATTAGTCAACAAGGATTTTAAAAAACCCTATTTCTTCCTCCATCTTTCATCCAAAAGGTGACCAAGAGAGAAGGGAACAGTACCACACATATTAATAAAAGTGGATTTTGACCAGCTAAGTGATTTAAGGTGATTAATGATAGCCTAACCTAGAACCATCCCTATTTTTCTATAAGTATCAGAGATAAAAGGGAGATTTAAGAGAATGCTTTTTGTCTTATTTAATTCCAAAATATCATCTGTGATCAATTCTAACTGATTTCTGGTATCTTATGTTTCCATGAATTGGGCTGAAAAGGAATATTGTTCATCAAGTTTATGCGAACAATTTAGAAAAGTGTGAAAGAATGAAAATATTCTTGGAAGCTAATTAGATACAATAGATAGGCTTCTGACAGCTGAAAGGGATAAAAGCACCTGATTTTCTGGGTGCCTAGGGAGCAGTGGTGGGTTTCAAATTTTTTTACTACCGGTTCTGTGGGTGTGGCTTGGTGAGCATGGCATGGCTTGGTGGGTATGGTTTGGTGGGCGTGGCTTGGTGGGCGTGGCAGGGGAAGGTTACTGCAAAATCCCCATTTCCTCCTGATCAGCTGGGACTTGGGAGACAGAGAATAGATGGAGGTGGGGCCAGTCAGAATTTTAACTACTGGTTCTCCAAACTACTCAAAATTTCTGCTACCAGTTCTCCAGAACTGGTCTGAACCTACTGAAACCACCTCTGCTAGAGGGAAACATTAAGTGTCTTAAGCTTTTGCAAGTTATCTTTTAATCCGATCCCCCCCCCCCAATTCTTAAAATTTAAAAAATGGCAAAAATTATTTTGATACATCTATTCTAGGGTACCTTGAAACCATAAAATCATATGATAGTTGTCACATGAGATATAGGGTTTGGTTGATTTTTATACTGAGGTTTTATCTTTGTAAGTTGCCTAGAGTCACCGTGATTGAGTTAGGTAGCCGTATCAATGTTTAAATAAACAAATAAAAAAAATGTCATGTTTGCCGAAGGTATGAGGATCATGATTTACCATCCCACTTTATACCTTGATCACATGACTTTGCAAAGAACATGCAGTGTTAGTTGAGTCTTGCACATAAAATGGAGACCACTTCTCCACAATTCCTTTGGCAATTTAGATGTTTTTCTGCTGGGGCTGTGCAAAATATTTAAAGGGATGCTTCATAAAGCATTCTGCCACTTCCAAAACACCTCTCTTTAAAACACTGAACTCCCTGGGAAAATCCTATTTCAGGGGGTCTGCTAGAAGGCTTGCCTCTGCATATCCACGTACACACACACACACACACGCACACGCACATGCACACACACACACACACACATACCACAGATATAGCACAGCTGTACAGAAGCACGTCAGATAAAGCAAGATGGTACCCACAGCTGTGCAACTGAAGCCGCACCCCTTTCAATCTGCATGGGACCTTGAAAATACAGGCACAAAAGGCAGAGGGTTGGGTTGCACTGAGGTGGCCATCAACCTGGATATGGACACACACCCAAAAAACCCCATCCCGACCCCCCCAGTCCCACAGAAAATCCTGCACTTCTGCCATGCTTGCTAGTAAGGTGAAGTGAAACAGAGAAAGCCTTAAAGCAGGAAAGTCAAACTCGATTTCATTGAGGGATTGTCTTTGCCCTTGGGGGCATGTGGGGGCATGGCCAGGGTGGGCGTGGCCAACTCAACATCACTTGTGGTGGCCCGAGCGCTCTGCCAGAGAAAACGGGCTTCTGAGCTCCGTTTTCGGCTGCGACAGTCTCCTGCAACCCTCTGCCAGTGAAAATGGAGCTCGAGAGGGCTGCCCTCAGCCTTCGTGAGCTCCATTTTTGGCTGTGATGGCCTCCTGCAACCCTCTGCCAGCAAAAACGGAGGTCCATTTTCGGTGGCAGAGGCACCGCGGCCCAGTCCTTCGCTGTTTTCAGGGTGACCCTATGGGCCAGATCTAAGCACCTCGTGAGCCAGATCCGGGCCCTGGGCCTTGAGTTTGACATCCCTACCGTAGAGCAACAAGAGCCTTCTGGAGACTGCAGTGGCCTCAGTACTTTGAGAAAATCATTAGCACAAGTAAAACAACCCTGCAAATGCTTTTCCCAGCTACATTTTAATTTTATATATATATATATATATATTTATTTTTTAATTATGAAACTTATTTGCCACCCATCTCATTTCAAAGTGACTCTGGGCAACTTACAACATAAAAGCATTAAAATCATCAAATATAAATATATCCAATACAATCACAATGCAGATTTCCTATTGGTTCTTCCCAAAATTATCTATGGGTTCTTCTTCCCCAGCTCTGCCAATTCTTGGGCAGTAAAAGAAGAAGAGGCATCTTCCTGCATTGGGCCCTGGTGCCAAATGAGTGAGTCCTATCTTTTTGATTGGGGAGCAAGCCCTTTGTACAGATAAACTTAATTATGTGGTTTAAAACGGGAGACCCTGGGGCAGCCTGCTTGCCCAGTAACATGCCAAAAGGCAACTGTTCCTTTAGTCATTGTAAAACAGACTGTGTTGTGGTCAGCCAGCAGCCTGCGGAGCTGGCAACAGAGTCGGACAGCGATGAGGCTGAGGTGAGGCCAGGGCCATCAGGGAGTGAGGTGCAGACTCCAGAGCCTCCAGAGACTGATAGTAGTAAGGCAGAGGAACAGGAGGAGCCTGTTCCTAATGCATGCGTGAGAAGAGCTGCCAGAAGGCAAGAACAGCTCAAGCAAAAATGACAACTCGGGAGTAGGGCCAAGAGATGATTGGCCCCTCCCATAAGGCTTAAAACAGACCAGCAACGGCATTTGGGCTTTGCCAGAAAAATAATGTTGGTAGCTTTGTCTTCTTGCATTTATTTTTGTATCTGTGACTTCTGAATGTTTGCCAAGAAATTGCCTAATTGGACCAAGTTTGCCTAATTGGACCAAGGTTTGTGATAGGACTGAGGAATTTGTGTTGGGAGGAATTTGCTTTAATTTAGTTGAACTACACTGGGAATGAAGTAATTCTCAGCTGTTCGAATAAAGTATGTTTATTTTTCACAGACTGAGTTTCCTACTACCTACTTGGGCCTGGGTCACAACAGACTGTGTGTATGTGTGTGCATGTTTCCAGGGAATTGTTGGCGATGATACTATCAAATAGTATGTAAATAAGGACAGAAGGAGACCTGGAAATGCTTCCAGATAAATATAGGGCAAGAGAGATGCACAATGATTTCCAAGTAGCATCAGCTTTTGGATGTGCAGGTTTGCACTCTCTACGGAATGTGGGTGACATGATTTCTATTCAAGCTCTGAACTGAAAGGAAGATTTGTTTCCATAGCAATTCCACAATCATTCCATGCCCAGATGCAACATGTGCCTTGAATTATTGGACATAAAACGCAGCTGCTCCTTCTTCGCCCTTGACAGGAAAAGCTGAGATGGCAAAGGCAAGTTCTAGAAGAGATCATTTTTGCTGCCTTTTTGAGCTATGAAGCATTGCAAGCTCAGATACCAGGAATCAATTATAACCAGGTACAAATGATGTTTTGATTTCCCCCCCCCCCAATCTGCTGGCAGAGATGTTCAGTGTATGATTCTCCAAATACATAAACGAGAAGCAGAAAGTCTTCTATGATTTATTGAGGACAGGACTCTTTCTTGGGGGGGAAAAAAACCTCAATAGGAAGATTTGCTTCTGATGTCTTCCCTTGGGATTTAATGGCAACGTGGATACCAGAGAAGCTACAGCCTGTAGAAGAAATGATTCTGTAGGGAAGACTAGAATGTTTACATATAATCTTAGCCTCTTGTTACTTAAGTAAATGCAAGAATTCTTGCCTCATAAGCACGTGGCACAATTTTCTGGGCCAGTGAATGAAAATTGACATTTCCAAGTACTACCAATAAAAAAGTAAAAAATAGAACAGTTGGATCTTTGGGGGGGCATCAAATAAGCGATTTGCTTTCTCCCTATTAAACTAAGATTCAGTCAGAAAAAAGATTCAAAGGGACCAGGAGTATATGTCAAGGAGTCACATCTTAATATATTCATGGATAAATGAGGGCCAAGGTATGTATATCTTGACTATGTATAGCTTAACTCATAGAATCATCTGTTAAAATGTACTTCCTGTTGAAGACTACTTCAGCTTCAATCGCAACAATACATGAGCACACAATAGATTTAAGCTTAATGTGAACCACTCCAATCTTGATTGAAGAAAATATGACTTCAGTAACAGAGTTGTTAATGCCTGGAATGCACTACCTGACTCTGTGGTCTCTTCCCAAAATCCCCAAAGCTTTAACCAAAGACTATGTACTATTGACCTCACCCCATTCCTAAGAGACGTGCATAAGAGCACCAACATGCCTACCGTTCCTGTCCTAATGTTCCCCTTGATCGTATCCAACTCGTATAATTATTTCATGCTTATACTTATATATATGCTTATATGTCATATAGTTATTTTATGCTTATGCTTATATATACCGTTGTGACTAAATAAATAAATAAATAAATAAATATCCAATTTGCAAACCAAACTCCTTTTCTTTGCAATAAACCTGTCTCCTTTGAATCCATGAGCTTCTTGCTTTCCTAGTTGTGAGCCGATGAAAGAGGTTGATAGTACTATTAGGAAAAGCTATTTTCCCTTGAAATATTTTTTTAAAATGTTCATCAATATGAATAAAAACTGATAGGAAAAATGCAGGAGAATTTCTCTGTCTCCAGTAGAATTATTGTGCAGTGAAAATGGCACTTAATAGCATGTGCTCCCAGATTTGATTTATGGTCATGGATACACAGCCCAAAGGCACATAGATCTCACAGCCCTCCTTGCTCTCCACCTGGGTTTTCCAGATGAGTATGGCTAGAGGATATGAGGCACACAACCTGGTTTGACAGCCAGGAAATAATTAGGAGCGCATCCAAATCACATTCAGTTGAAGAGCCATGGTGGTACAATGGTTAGAATGCAATACTGCAGGGCTAACTCACTGCTCACTCCAGGAGTTCGGTCCTGACCGGCTGAAGGTCGATTCAGCCTTCCATCCTTCTGAGGTTGGTAAAATAAAGACCCAAATTGTTGGGAGCAATATGCTGACTCTGTAAGGTGGCTTAGAGAGGATTGTAAAGCACTGTGAAGCAGTATATAAGTCTAAGGGCTATTGCTATTCAACCAAACACTAAGGAACCTCAGATTCTGGTGAAATTTGTAGAGAACCAAAGAATTCAACAAAATTTTCCTGATTACAGTCTCTTACATAGTCATACATTCATTCCCATTTAGCCATGTTCCTCTCAACTAGACTGCTAGGAAGGGCAGCCACCAAGTCTTCAAAAAGTAGTAGGTTTTTTTATTACCCAAAGCCCTTGCTTCAGATTCACAAATCTGATATCTGGCAGCAGTATGAGGGAGTACATTCCCTTCTTATCTACCTCCCAAAGAGATCTGCCATGATTTCTGTCCTCTAGTTTCACATTCTTACAGAAACCAATCTCATGTTCTCCCACAAATAACTTAGATAATGACAATTCTTCACAGCATTTAATTACACACACAACATCATCAATGCTCAAAAATAAAAATAGTACTAGGATTAACAGATACAAAAAGTTAAAGATCCAGCATCTTTCATAGACATATAGGGAAACTTAATAGGAGCGATTTGTGCTATATGGTTACTTCAGCTTTTATTCTGAAGACTTTTAAACCAACTTTTCATTAAAATTCATCCCAAAATGAGTTACTTTAAAAGTGTACAGTTCCTGGTCTTCTTCTGTGTTCAATCAAGGCCCCGACTGGAATCTTGAATTGGAGCACTCTACAATACTATCTTTTCTTCAACATCTTACTTATTCAAAGCTAAAGGACACTCAGAAACAGAATAATAAGAGAATAACAGAGTTGGAAGGGACCTTGGAGGTCTTCTAGTCCAACCCCCTGCTAAGGCAGGAAGCATTTCAAACAAATGTTGTCCAATCTTTTCTTAAAAACTTCCAGTATTGGAGCATTCACAACTTCTGGAGGCGAGTTGTTCAACTGATTAATTTAACTTTATTAATTTCAGGAAATTTCTCCTTAGTTCCAGATTGTTCTCTCCTAGTTTAGTTTCAATCCATTGCTTCTTGTTATACCTTTGGAGAATAGTTTGACTCCCTCTTCTTTGTGGCAACCTCTTAGATATTAGAACACTGCTATTATGTCAGCACTAGTCCTTCTTTTCATTAAACTAAACCAGAGCTGTCAAATTTGCAGCCCATGGGCCAGATGCATCACACGCTGGCCATGCCACACCCAGTTTAGCGTAGGGGGGAAAAGTCATGATACATCATGTGACGCCATCATGACAATGCAAGTTTGATACCCCTGAAATGGACTTACCCAATTCCAACAACTGTTCTTTATATGTTTTAGCCTCCAATCCCCTAATCATCTTTGTTGTTCTTCTCTGCATTCTTTCTAGAATCTCAACATCTTTTTGACATTGTGGTGTCCAAAACTGTATGCAGTATTCCAAGTGTGGCCTTACCAAGGCATTATAAAGTGGTATTAACATGAACTTGATTCTATCCCTCTGTTAATGCAGAGTAATGGAAGTAAAGGCAAGTAAAGTACAAGCAACTCACCTACCCATTTCTGGATGGCAGCTTAAAGCAAATATCTCAAACCTTCCCTGCAAACCTACTGTAGATTCAGCAGGATTTTTGTTTGCTTTGTTCTGTAAGGGGTTGTTTTTTTTTTTTTGGAAGAACACTGGGCAACAGTGAAGAGCATCTGGTATTTTAATTTGGAAATACTTTCTATCCAATCCTAAGGACCCCAGATTTTGGTAAAAATTAACTACCATCCTATATATGTAAAAGCACTAAAAGACAGAGGAACTGACTGCCAGTTTTTTTACTTTTGAAACTGAAATATGGAACAATAAGGCAGCTTTAATTATTATGAATCATCATTTATATTTTAACAGAACGTCTCCTGGATTAGCCTGAAGCTGAATGGTAACGTAACTTTCCATCGATTGCCTAAATTATTGAAAATATCATCTAACAATTTCTTAATTGCAAATACTATTCCTTAATACTATTTTTCATACAAGCGTTTTCTTGTTATTTTTAATGGATAATGTTACTAAATGTCTAGGTGATAGTTTACATGATGAAACAGACGTTTGCTGACTAACACCCTCCCCTCCCCTCCTACACACACACACAAACACACACATTTCTTCCTTTCCCATCTATACTTCCCCTGAGTTTTTCCATGTTCTACTCATGTGACTGTATGTTGAAATGACCTTAGGAGACAGTAGGAAGACCTGCAGTCTGATAGAGGCATCACCATCCTCAGGTGGAGGAAAAGCATGCGAAGCATTTCAGAAGGACGCTCCCTGTTTGTTTCAGAAACTAAAAAGAGAGACGGGAAGAAATACTTTCAGCCTGTTTAATGTAACCTTATAATATAGTGCTAATGCTCCTGGTTGTACTTCTTGCCTCGATGACCTTGAAAGACTAATAACTAACTTTGCCTCCTAGTCTTAATAACAGAATAACAAATTTGGGAGGGACCTTGGAGAGAGCTTCTACTCCATCCCTCTTCTCAGGCAGGAGACCCTATACCTGTGATAGCAAATCTATGGCATGTGTGCCAGAGGTGGCACACACAGTGCCCTTTCTGTGGGTACGCGAGCCATCACCCCAGTTGAGCTCTGCCATGCATGCGTGTGTGCCTCCCGCCAGCCATCTGATCTGCGCCCATTGCATTTTAGGGGTTCAGGCACGTCCGTGCGCATTTTTGCACTTTGGGCACTTGGTCCAGAAAAGATTAGCCATCACTCCCCTATACCATTCCAGACAAATGGCTGTCCAGTCTCTTCTTAAAAACCTCCAGTGATGAAGAACCCACAACTTCTGAAGGCAAGCCGGTCTACTGGTTAATTGTTCTCAGTGTTAGGAAATTTCTCCTTAGTTCTAGGTTGGTTCTCTCCTTGATTAGTTTCCATCCATTGGTTCTTGTTTTGCCTTCCTGGGGCTTTGCAAAATAGGTTGACCCCCTCTTCTTTGGTGCAGCCCCTCAAATATTGGAACACTGCTATAATGTCCTCCTCTTCACTAGACTAGAACATACCCAGTTCTTGCAACTTTTCTTCATATGTTTTAGCTTCCAGCCTCCTAAACATCTTGGTTTTTCTTTTCTCATGCTTTCCAGAGTCTCAACATCTTTTTTATAATATGGTGACCAAAACTGAATGCAGTATTCTAAGTGTGGTCTTACTAAGGCTTTATAAAGCATTACTAATACTTCACATGATCTTGATTCTATCCCTCTGTTAATGCAACCTAGGATTGGATTGGCTTTTTTGGCTGCGGCTGCACACTGTTGACTCCTACTTGATTCTGCTATTTCTATCACCCAACTCTCTTCAGAGTCCACCTTCTACCCCCAGACAGATAGGATCTCCCTCCAGCCAGACCAATGGGAAAATATGAAAAATCAGCAAGTAACCAAGTTTAAATTCCATCCTTGACCTTCACCTCTCACACATTTGCTATCTGCAGTAAAGAACAAAACAGAAAAATAAGTAAATCACTAGGCAGCTCCATTCATGGGTCCACCCAGATGCAGAGGCATGAGCAGTAATAGGCATGCAACAGTGGGTCCATCCGTTACCACTCTAGGCCAGCTGCATTGGCCTAGAGTGGTAACATGTCAGGATGCTGGCCCTGCATGACATAGGACTATAGATTAGTTGTCTATGATCATTTCTGCCCATCCAGTATGTTCTAACAGAGAAGGCGCTATCCATATCCTGTCAATTGAGCACGGACATCTTGTGAAACCTAGGAAGGGTGCCTGTTCTATGGCAGCCCCCACCCTCTGCAACAGTACCCCTCCAAAGATAAGGACAGCACCCTCTCTTCTAGGGATCTGGGAAAAAACCTATCCTTTTTCCCAGGAAAGGGTTGATGTTTGGGATTTGTTTAAAAGCCTCTGTTTTGCTTTGTTAATTTTGCTGTTTATCAAATTATTTTCATCTGGGCTGCCTGTCTGATTTTATGCTTCTTGTTGTCTTTATGTTTTTTCTAATTTTGTATGCTACCCAGAGTCCACTAGAGTTGGGCAGCAAACAAATTGAAATAAATAATAATACCATTCACCCTTATCACTTGATACAGTCATTTGTCGTCATCCTGTGTCATGTCCTATGCGAAGCACATTGGGCCACAAGCATATTCCGCAATTTTCGGTCCACAGCTACAGTCTCTGCATCCTTCTATTTAAGGTTGATGTTTTTCTGATTTTCCTGAAATATTTGACACCAGGTTTTCTTTGGTCTTCTTCTTTTTCTCCAAGTATCTGGTAGCATCCAATTGATTGTGGTTTTTGCTGGACATAGCTCACTCAGCCAAAAAAGCCAATGCAATCCTAAATTGCATTAACAGAGGGATTCAATCAAGATCACGTGAGGTACTAATACCACTCTATGTAGCCTTGGTAAGACCACACCTAAAATATTGCATCCAGTTTTGGTCACCACACTATAAAAAAGATGTTGAGACACTAGAAAAAGTGCAGAGAGGAGCAACCAGGATAATTAGGGGACTGAAGGCTAAAACATACAATGAACAGTTGCAGGAACTGGGCATGGCTGGTCTAGTGAAGAGAAGGAACACTGGAGTCATGAAAGCAGAGTTCCAATATTTGAGGGGCTGCCACAGAGAGGAGGGGATCAACCTATTCTCCAAAGCACCTGAAGGCCAGACAAGGAATAATAGATGGAAATTGATCAAGGAGAGATTCAACCCAGATATAAGAAGAAATTTTCTGACAGTGAGAACCATCAACCAATTGAACAGCTTGCCTTCAGAAGTTGTGGGAACTTCATCACTGGAGGGTTTCAAGAAGAGACTGGACTACCATCTGTCAGAAATGGTGTAGGGTCTCCTGCTTGGACTAGATGACCTACAAGGTCCCTTCCCACTCTGTTATTCATGAGGAGCATCATGTCCAACAAAGTGCATTCTTCATTCTGTCACTATCTCAGAGAGTTTTTGGGAATCAGACTCAATCCCACCACGACCGAGTGGCTGTGGATACTGGTGGCCTGGTACAGTCAGCTAATTCCATCGCTGACCGTTGGGGGCGAGTTGTTGGGCCCCACGGAAAGGATTCGCAATCTGGGCATCCTCCTGGATGCACGGCTGTCTTTAGAAGAACATATGACGGCCGTCGCCAGGGGAACTTTTTATCAGGTTCGCCTGATACACCAGTTGCGCCCCTTTCTGGACCAGGCTTCCTTATGCACAGTCACTCATGCCCTTGTTACATCCCGCCTGGACTACTGCAATGCTCTCTACATGGGGCTCCCCTTGAAGGGTATCCAGAGGCTTCAACTGGTCCAGAATGCGGCTGTGCGGGTGATAGAGGGAGCACCTGGTGGCTCCCGTGTGACACCTCTCCTGCGCAGTCTGCACTGGCTCCCAGTGGTCTTCCGGGTTCAATTCAAGGTTCTTGTTATCACCTTTAAAGCGCTCCATGGCTTAGGACCGGGGTACTTACAGGACCGCCTACTGCCACCAGTAGCCTCACACCGACCAGTGCGCTCTCACAGAGAGGGCCTCCTCCGGATACCATCAGCCAAACAATGTCGGCTGGTACCTCTAGGGGGAGGGCCTTCTCTGTGGGGGCTCCCACCCTCTGGAACGAGCTGCCTCCGGGGCTTCGTCAACTCCCCGACCTCCGGACCTTCCGCCGCGAGCTGAAGACGCTGTAGTTTCGACGTGCAGGACTAGCTTGAACATAGTTTTAAACCAGGGTTTTGAAATAGGGGTTTTAAACGGGGTTTTAATTGTATTTTAAAAATTTTAGGCCGTTAGTACAATCAGTTTTTTATATAGTTTTTAATTTGTATTATATGTATTGTGTTTTTTTACTGGCTGTGAACCACCCTGAGTCCTTCGGGAGAAGGGTGGTATACAAATTTAATAAATAAATAAATAAATAAATAAATAAATAAATAAATAAATAAATAAATAAATAAATAAATAAATAAATAAATAAATAAATAATTTCTTTGTATAATTTCCTCATTTGTGACAGAGTCCCAATACAAGATAACATTGTTGGAAGACCTTGATCCTATTGTAGATTTCCAGGTGCACCCATTAGCCTCTAATAATTTGCCCACAGAATCATTGCAGCAATAGCTACACAAGACTGTATTATTATTATTATTATTATTCTCTTCCTTCCTAGTATCTATCTCTTCCCACTTATGACTCTAACAATGTTGCTTGTATCTTTCAATTTATATTGTTTTATTTGTTTACTAGTATGATTTGATTGCATATTAGTTACCTATGACTATTATTAAGTGTTGTATCTTATGGTTCTTGATAAATGTATTTTTTTTCTTTTTATGTACACTGAGAGCATATGCACCAAAGACAAATTCCTTGTGTATCCAATCACACTTGGCCAATAAAGAATTCTCTTCTCTTCTCTTCTCTTCTCTTCTCTTCTCTTCTCTTCTCTTCCCTTCCCTTCCCTTCCCTTCCCTTCCCTTCCCTTTTCTTCTATTCCCTTCCCTTCTCTCCCCTCCCCTCCCTTCCCTTCCCTTCCATTCTTCTATTTCTTTCCCTTCCCTTCCCTCCCCTCCCCTCCCCTCCCTACCCTTCCCTTCCCTTCCCTTCCCTTCCCTTCCATTCAGAATTCTAGTCTATTCTTTACATAGGCAACAATAGAACCCCTATTACTGAGATTCAGTTCCCTTTCCATATCAAGAAAAGCTCCCTTCCCCGCCCGATCTTTTAGAAAGGAAGGAAAGCTTCTAGGTCAAATCAACAAATCAAAATTATTTTCTCTCATGCCTGATAATGTTCAGTCCTATTTTGTAAAATATACTGGAAATTTTTAAGAAAATGTTGGATAACCATCTGTCTGAGATGGTGTGGGGTTTCCTGCCTGGGTAGTGGGTTGGACTAGAAGGCCTCCAAGGTCCCTTCCAACTCTGTTGTTGTTGTTGTTGTTGTTGTTGTTGAAGGCCTCCAAGGTCCCTTCCAACTCTGTTGCTGTTGTTGTTGTTGTTATTGTTGTTGCTGTTGTTGTTGTTGTTGTTGTTGTTGTTGTTCTTATTCTTCTTCTTCTTCTTCTTCTTCTTCTTCTTCTTCTTCTTATTATTATTATTATTATTATTATTATTATTATTATTATTATTATTATTATTATTATTATTATATAGGAGGGAAAGCACCAAATCAGCAGAAAAAGAAAAGATCTTCAAATAAAAGGAAAAAGAAACATTTATTTCCCTCTGCTTTGGGTTTTGGGGACCACATATAGCAAAGCAGGAATTCTTTTTGATGATTTGGGTAACAAGCAGCCCGTGAGTTGGGTTCTACTGATTTCTGTTGCTGGGTGGAGGTAGTAAAGATTTAGCATTTGTTAAAGCAGGACTGTTAAATGAGCACATATCGAATATACGGATAGTCCTTGACTTACGAACGGTCACTTAGCAACTGTTCAAAGTTAGGATGGATTTAAATAGATGTAAAATCTATTTACAATCCAATTTCAAAATTCTGAGGGCCTCCCGCATTCATGCGACCACATTTTGAGAGTTTAGCAACTGGCCCAAATTTATTGCAGTGCCCCATGGACAGGTGACCATGATTTATGACATTTTTGCCAGAAACCGGTATTTTCTTCTGTCTTCTGGTGAAAATCACTCATAGCAAGCAATGGGTTTACTCAGCAGTGGAATTCAAATTTTTTTACTATCAGTTCTGTAGGTGTGGCTTGGTGGGCGTGGTGTGGTTTAGTGGGTGTGGCTTGGTGGGCGTGGCAGAGGAAGGATACTGCAAAATCTCCATTCCCACCCCACTCCAGGGGAAGGATACTGTAAAATCTCCATTCCCATCCCACTCTGGGGCCAGCCAGAGGTGGTATTTGCCAGTTCTCCAAACTACTCAAACTTTCTGCTACCGGTTCTCCAGAACCTGTCAGAACCTGCTGAATAGCACCTCTGGGTTTACTTAAGGACTCTGGCATTCACCTGATGACCGCTGTAAAAAAAAAGGTCATAAAATCATGTGATGACCTGTTTTGCAACCATCATGACTTATGACTTTAATTTTATGGTCATAAGGCGAGGACTAACTGCATTCCTCTTGAACTTCCCTTTACATTTCTATCTCATCCCCTTCTTTCCATTTCATTTTTCGGAGTTCAGAGCATTTTATCCCCGCCATAAACAACTGACTGTAACACAGAAAAGACTCTTACAAGCTGAGCGTATGGCCTCTGATTGGGCAGAGAAGAAAAGGGGCAGATAAAAGTCAGGGCCTGTCAATATTGCAGACGCTTTCAACACAACTGGGACCTGCCCCGCATTAACAACTTAGCACAAATTGCAGATTACTTTTCTTAGGAATCAATGAAGTAATTTGCTTGGAAACTTAGTTAAATCCTAAAGACATAAAGCTGCCCCCCATCCCTTAGGGTACACTTATTTTGCTGAATTTCCCAGCAGCTGCATTTGCTAAATATGATTGCTTATTAACCAATATATCAGTCATTTCCCTTCTCCATTCCCAGTGCATTATGATGTCCAATTTCGTCTGATTAGGGGGGTCATTTAAATTCCTGGGAGAGAAAAAGAGACCAAGCAATCTACCGCTATCCTTGTCTTAAGACCAAGACAAACGAATAACGATGAATATACTTCTAGGATCATTCAACATGGTGTTGGAGTTTCATCAGGAAAAGGGTAGAAATACATAAAATGAAAAAGCAACAGCATCTTGTAGGCACTCTCAAAAAGTGGTTGACATAATGGGTAGGTTGTTAGATGGATTTATTTATGCACACTTAATACAATAACAGAAAGGACCTTGGAGATCTTCTAGTCCAGGGGTCTCCAACCTTGGCAACTTTAAGCCCGAAAGGACTTCAACTCCCAGAATACCCCAGCCAGCTTTGCTGGCTGGGGAATTCTGGGAGTTGA
Source organism: Ahaetulla prasina (assembly GCF_028640845.1). Lineage (NCBI taxonomy): Eukaryota > Metazoa > Chordata > Lepidosauria > Squamata > Colubridae > Ahaetulla > Ahaetulla prasina. The sequence continues at coordinate 78,143,319 of NC_080545.1, read as the reverse complement.
AATCCTCCGGGCTTAAAGTTGCCAAGGTTGGAGACCCCTGTTCTAGTCCAACCCACTGTTTAGGCAGGAAACCCTATACCAGTTTTGGCAAACCTTTTTGGCACCAAGTGCCAAAATGGGAGCGTGCACATGCTTGCTGAAAACCAGAAAAGCAGCCACCCAGTACGCATGTGCTTGCTGGGAAGATCATCTTGTGCTTCCTGGGGCATGTGTGCATGCCGGCCACCTGATCTTCTGGTTTCTGACACACATGTGCGCACAAAGACCTGCTGGTCAGCGTGCATGCACACACTGGAAAGCAGAAGAGCAGCCACCCAGTGTGCATGTGCGCGCCGGGAAGATGATCTTTGCATGCGCACCAGAAACCGGAAGACCAGGTGGCCGGTTTGCATACGCATGCCAGAAACCAGAAGATTGTCTTCCTGGTGCGTGCATTGCACATCGGGCAGCTGCTCTTCCTGTTTCTGGCACTCTCCCGCACGTGAAAACCAGCTGGCCGGCGCGCTGGAACCTGGAAGAACAATGGGCGATGACTCGCGTGCCCAGAGAGATGGCTCTGCGTGCCACTTCCAGCATTCATGCCATAGGTTCACCATCACAGCCCTATACCATTTCAGACAAACGATGGTCCAATCTCTTCTTTAAAACCTCCAATGATGGAGCACCCACAACCTCTGGAGGCAAGTCATTCCACTGATTAATTGTTCTGTCAGGAAATTCCTCCTTCATTCTAGGCTGCTTCTCTCCTTGATTAGTTTCCTTGCATGCCTTCAAGTCAGTATTAAAGGTAAAGGTAAAGGTTCCCCTTGCACATACATGCTAGTCATTCCTGACTCTAGGGGGCAGTGCTCATCTCCGTTTCAAAGCCGAAGAGCCAGCGCTGCCTAAAGACTTCTCCATGGTCATCTGGCCAGCATGACTCAATGCCAAAGGCACACGGAACGCTGTTACCTTCCCACTGAGGTGGTCCCTATTTTTCTACTTGCATTTTTTACGTGCTTTCGAACTGCTAGGTTGACAGAAGCTGGGACAATTAACAGGAGCTCACCCCATTACACAGCACAAGGGATTCGAACTGCTGAACTGCCGACCTTTCTATCAACAAGCTCAGCGTCTTACCCAATAAGCCACTGCGTCCCTTTCAAGTCTGTGTTAACTCCTAGCAATTACCTGGATTAATCCCTGCAGTTTTCTTGGCAAGATTTTTGGAAGTGGTTTGCCAAGGAAAGACTAGAAGCCCTTGTCTCACATTTTTTAGTTTGCTGCCTTAACCACTATACCAAAATGCCTGCCCACAATGGGTGTGGTCAATCACAAAATCTCATACGCAACAAGGCAAGGAAGCTGTTTAGCAGCAATGCACCATCTTCTTTTCTTATAGTTTCTTTTATATGATCTTCTTTGCACAATATGGGTCACCAACAAGGACAGCAAACTTTGTATAAGTATAGTTTTTTGCTGACCCCCTAGATGAGTAGATAGTGCTGTAACTTAATGAGCAGGAAAAATTCTCACATTGACTGTACATATAAATCACAACTCATTTTTCAAGGATTATTAGTCAAAACTCCCCTTTGTTATGCTTGGAAGTTACTATATTAGCTGACAAGGAACACACTCCAATTAAAAATAGAAAGAAAAGAATTCATTTATATTTTCAGATTTTTGAACTGGCTATGTCAGGGTTCCAAGTAACACCCCCAACAAAAGAAAATTCCGAGGCTTGAGTTTCCTCAAAGTTCCATTTTATTAGAGATGTCATATTGGCATATCTGGGAAAACCCAAATCTGAAAGCTTCCAGCTTTGCCCCACCCAAAGGTAAGTTCAAGTCCCTGCCCAACACCCACAAGTCCATCACATGGTCCAATCAAGGCACCCATATAAACCTGCCCCCATCCTGAAAGTCCTTCCATCTTCATGTGGCTAGGAAAAATGTTCCTACTGAAGAAACCAACTTCCGTCTTTCAAGCCCCAGCAACCTGACCTCTTGTAAGTATAGAAATGATAGAAACAATCCATCTCTTCCTAACTCTGGCTGAAACAATCTCTCACACGCTCGCTAGAGGCAGAAAAAAATCAGGATTGTGATGAAAAGAAGCTCTGATGCAGGCACATAACTCTTCATGCATCATGGCACGATCACACAAATCACACAAACTCAGTTGCTGTCATACAACAGCTAAAAGTTATATAATTGTGTGGGAAACAGAGTTGTATTGCTTTTACAGAATTGTAAGAAGACATGTTAGCCTGTGAAGCAAATACATTGTATGTGTTTCTAATCTCATGAGCTAGGCTGAAACCTAAGAATTGTACGTAGGAGCTAGCTGGCTAGAGAATTCTGGGAGTTGAAGTCCACAAGTCTTAAAGCTGCCAAGTTTGGGGACCCCTGCTCTAGAGACAAACCATAGGAACTAGGACTATAAAAGGAAATTTGTAAATAAGGGCAGCAGGAGATAGAATTTAGAGTAGTGGGAGAGGTAATCAGGGCAGAGATAATGTATTCATTTTAGACACTTTGGATAGGTTGTGACATTCTGGCCCAGAGCTGAAGAAGCTTCTTGGATGAAAGCGAAACATCTTCAAAAAAAAAAAAAAAACAGAAAGTCCAGTTGCCTCTTGAAAAAACACCTTTGGGTCAACCTGTCAGATTTCATTGCAATACCCCAGTTTCCAAGATAAGCTTGTCTGGCATGGAGAAATTATGAATTGAGATCCTTCCATCTATTGAAAGTGTTTAAAAGTAAAAGAATTATATATGGCTTAGATGGATTGGCATACCATCCCATAGCAACTTTTTTCAACATACACTCTGCTGTTTGAATTTGTTTCTAGTTACCAGTTACTTTTCCCAATAATGACAAGGAATGGCAGAAGCTTCAGTCCAACACATTTAAGAGACATACAGTTGGGGAAGGATGCCTTTGGCCAAAGGCTACAAAAATACATGTAGCACAATATGCAGCTAACAACTTACTCAGTTCTTGACAATCAGTTGCTCATAATGCCCAGTAATTAAACCAAAAATAATTAATGGCACTAATGTCAGCAATTTTACTGAAACTCCAACAATGCCTAAATGCCCAGATTTATAAATACGTTTATCCTGATAGATAAAACAAGCAACATTTTTCATTACCAAAAACAAGACTTCACTCATTCCATTTCTGGTCTTCGAAATGAAGAAATCGTGAAGTAAAATCCTAAATGTGCTTAATCATAGGATAGCAATCTAAGAGTGGTGCGGTGGTTTAGAGAGGTGGAGCTCTCGCTCACAATCAAGAGGCTGTGAGTTCGATCCTAGGTAGAGGCTGATATTTCTCTCTCTGAAAATATATCCGCTGGGGAAAAAACTCCACATTGGCAACAGGAAGGGCATCCGGCCAGTAAACACTCAGCTCCATTCAGTTGCCCAGACTCTACCCTGCAAGGGATTATGGGGTCATTATAAGAGGATGATGATAGGATAGCAATCTAAAAATGCTCACAAGGGAGTAACTTTTACTGAACACCAAGAATTTGTTCAAGGCCACAATTCGTACCTGCAATTCTAACCACACCTACTTGGGAACAAGCCTTACAAAATTCAATGGGATTTAGAATTTCATAGACATGTATAGGATTAGCTTATTCACTAGCAAAGCAGGATAACATAGAATCTCCAGCCACAGTAAAAGAACATCCAGGCACTATGGGGGGAGAAAATGACACTGGTGCAACACTTTGAAGTACTGGAAAGGAGAAAAGTTACTTAATCACAATTTTTCAATGAAACAAAGTGCTAGCAAGCCGGCACCGTTTCAGCTTTTGCATAGCTAAAGTTTTAGATGCATTTTAATTTTGCTTATTTTCAAGGTGATCTTGTTGAAAGAATCCGGAACAAATGAAATGCAAACAGTAAATCAATGATGTGCATCAACCCTATTTGTGAACTGTTTGGTGACAAACTCTATTTGCAATGCAAAATATGAATTGAAGTTACATTCGCAATTATGCATAATCTCATTAAATGTTTTATTTACATTATCACTTATATACAATTAACTCATTTCTATGCTTAACAACTATCCCTTTAGTCAACTATCAACCCAAAGTACATATACTCCCAAATCAATTTATATTTGTCTTTTGCCTTTTTCTTACACTGGTAGCGAAACTCATGACAAACCATACTTTAAACACAGGTAGTCCTCGACTTATAACTGCCATTCTGCTCAAAATTTCCATTGCTAAGCAAAGCAGTTGTTAAGTGCATTTTGTCTGATTATACAAACTGAGCTGCGGTGGCACAGTGGTTAAAATTCAGTACTGCTTTTTGGGTATAATTACGGACTGTACGTCAATAGAGACTAAATTAATTTTAAATTTAATATCAGCAGCCAGACTATTGGTGGGGCAATATTGGAAGAAGAAACATCTGCCTACTATTGAAGAATGGACATTAAAAGTAACGAACTTAGCGGAAATGGCAAAAATTTCAGCGTACTTGAAAGATCATTCACAAGAAAGATATATATTGGAATGGGGAAGGTGGATTGATTATGTTCAAAATAAATATCAGACTCAAAAGTATCAGATAGCTGATGAATGAATAGAAAGTAATAATTGTATCTGTATATATTTTTCTTTTGTGCATGGGAAAAGGGAGTTATGGTTCTATGGGAGGGATCGGAGTTTATGAATAATTAGCGTAATTTAGCTTATGATTGTTAGATGTTATATCCTGTATTTTGCTCTGGGAAGTCCAGGGGGGTCGGGGGGGGGTGAAAGGGGGGTCGGGGAAAGGGGGGAGGGAGGAGGAGGGCATGTATTTGTTAAAAATTTTTGTAAAACTTTTTAATTAAAAAAGAAATCAGTACTGCTGACTGCCAGCTGACTGCAATTTGGCAGTTTGATTCTCACCAGGCTCAAGGTTGACTCAGCCTTCCATCCTTCTGAGGTAGGTAAAATGAGGACCCAGATTGTTGGGGGGCAATAGGCTGACTCTGTAAATTGCTGAGAGAGGGCTGTAAAGCACTGTGAAGCGGTATATATTTATTCAAGCGGGACTGGCATAATGGTTTTTATAGTTGTAATCTTAAATTGGGTTTTTTATTGGGTTTTTTAAATTTTTTATAATTTTAAATTTAAACTTTTAATTATCAGCCTTTTGAAATTTGCTAGGTTTTAATTGTTGGTTTTAATTGTATATGTATTGTGTTTTATCTTTGGCTGTACACCGCCCTGAGTCCTTCGGGAGAAGGGCGGTATAAAAATTTAATAAATAATAATAATAAATAATAATAATAATATAAGTCTAAGTGCTATTACTATTGCTGTAGCTTTAGTATGATTTCTCCAGGTTGCCTATGGATTATTTGGGTTTATATTATTAAGGCTGCAGTCCTGGAGAGGTACCATGTTTTTAACTTGTCCCACTCTGTCAGAGTTTCTTGCAAAAATCAAATCCAGAAGCACACACAGATAACTGATTCATTAACTTCTTTATATTCATAATAACCAGTGGTGGGTTTGAATTTTTTTTACTACCGGTTCTGTGGGTGTGGCTTGGCCATTCCCATCCCACCCCACTCCAGGGGAAGGTTACTGCAAAATCCCCACTTCCTCCCAATCAGCTGGGATTTGGGAGGCAGAGAATAGATGGGGGCGGGGCCAGTCAGAATTTTTACTACCGGTTTTCTAAACTACTCAAAATTTCCACTACTGGTTCTCTAGAACTGGTCAGAACCTGCTGAAACCCACCTCTGATAATAACACGTAAAGTATATTTACAATACCAACAGTGCCAGGGATTAATACAACATTTTAAGACCGCATTTTCATGTATGGTAGGGATACACCCATGTGCTTCAAGATAAATGTAGAATGTGGGATGGCCCTAGACTAGGGACACTCGAGAATTTCAACCAGCAAGCATTTTTCAAGCAAACCAGTTTAATTTGCACTTCCTAGACTAATTCATGAGAAGGAATATAATTAACCTTTCATTTTAACATCTCTCTAAATGTTGTGACTCAGATCTTGGCTCAAGTTATATACGATGTTTGCATAAAGTTGCACACAAGGATGTTTGTTTCTTTGGATAAAATGCACTGAAATGCATTATCTAGGGTAAAGTGTGAATTATTTTTTAATTTAATGTGTATTAAAATAAGGAAGCTATAGATTCATGTGGAAAAGGAATGGAAGTAAATTATAAATGAGCATGTAGTAAACCGACACGGATGAAAATAATCTTATCCTCTTTACCCTAGAGGTACATTGATATGTACCTCTAGGGTAAAGAGGATAAGATTATTTTCATCTGTGTCGGTATTAATATATGTCTGTATTGATATATTCACAGAAATCTCCATTCCATGGGAAGCCCTTATGCATACATGGGATGGTATGAGGCTTCCTGCCCTTCGAAAAGGGATGGACTAGAACAGGGGTCAGCAACCTGCAGCTCTGGAGCCGCATGTGGCTCTTTCAACCCTCTGCTGAGGCTCCCTGTTGCTGGTCAGCTCCACAATTGATAGGGCTTTCAGTTAGGACAAGTAAAGAAAAAAGGATGCCGCACTAGGAGGAGACTATGATGGGAAAAGTGGACTTCCGGTGGGCTCCAGAATTGAACGAGGGCTTCTGGTTAGGACTTTTATGGCTCTTTGTGTGTTTAAGGTTGCCGACCCCTAGACTTGAAGCTCCATGAGTTCAACTTCACATGGAGGTCAAACAAGTATCTGGCAGGGAGTACTCATCTGTCTAGACCCCATACAGCTCCTTCCTTTGTTCATTTTAACAAATGAAGGAAAGAGGGTGAACCTTCTTATGATGATTCAAGAACACGACTAGGAAAGAACACCTTTTTTTAAAAAAAAGGATAAATTGGTCCTGTTTCCATACGCTTCACTAGGTCACAGAGAGGGGTAAGTGTGCTCCAATTTCCCCAATCACACAAACAACCTCTATTCTGTGAGATACATATTTAGTTCCCAGCAGTTATGTGTGGTGTGGGATTAAACTAACTCCCTTCGGGTTATTAACTCCTGCATATTGTGTAAACCAAGGGTTTATTTGGGAGTTTGAAGATCATCTTCATTCCCACAAATGAGAAATAGTCCTAAATAATCCCAATGAAAGCAGGATACCTCTAGGACAGGGGTGTCAAACTCAATTTCACTGAGGACCGATCAGGTTTGTGTTTGACCTCAGGGGGCCAGGGTGAGAATTGCCAGCATGACATCACTTTTGTTGGGGGGTACCTGTGGTGGCCCAAGCGCTCTGGCAGTGAAAACGGGCTGCCGAGCACCGTCTTTGACTGGGATGGCCTCCTGCAACCCTCTGCCAGCAAAAACGAAGCTCAGGAAGGCTGTGCGCGACCCTCACGAGCTCTGTTTTTGCTGGCAGAGGCACCGCAGGCCGATCCTTCATTATTCCCAGGGCAGCCCTGCAGGCCAGATTTAACACCCCATGGGCCGGATCTGGCCCTCGGGCCTTGAGTTTGACACCCCTGCTCTAGGATTATCAGCTAGATTAATTTTCACCCTGCAGCCACATGGGGGTGGGGGGAGGCAAAAGGAACTGGATTCTGAGAACCCCACAGAGGGAGAAAGGCCAAGAGTGAGGAGAGAGACGGCCTTCCAGCCCCCTTTGCAGAGATTGGAAGGGTTAAAAAATGGCTGCCATATTCATCATAGACCAGTATCACTGGGTCATGAGAATTCAGCTATTATGATGTTTACAAACTTCTCTAAAATGTAATTTAAATGAAAAGAATCATCCCTATTCATGATCCATCTCTCTCTCTCCAAGGATGAAAAGAAATATAGGAAATCCTTGATTTACAACCACAATTAAGCCCATAATTTACGTTGCTAAGTGAAAAAATTATTAGGTGAGCTTTGCCCCATTTTACAACTTTTCTTGCCACATTTGTTAAGTGAATCCCTGCAGTTGTTAAGTTAGTAACACGGTTGTTAAGTGAATCTGGCTTCCCCATTGGCTTTGCTGGTCAGAAGGTTGCAAAAGGGGATCACATGACCTCAGGACATTTCAACCGTCATAAATATGAACCAGTCATCCAACTGCTGAATGTAAATCACGTGACCATGGGGATGGTGGAACGGTCATTAAATGTGGGAAAAAATGGTCATAAGTCACTTTTTTCAGTACCGTTGTAACATATAACATATAACAACAGAGTTGGAAGGGACCTTGGAGGCCTTCTAGTCCAACCCCCTGCCCAGGCAGGAAACCCTACACCATCTGTCAGATGGTTATCCAACATTTTCTTAAAAATTTCCAGTGTTGGAGAATTCACAACTTCTGCAGGCAAGTCCTTCCACTTATTAATTGTTCTAACTGTCAGGAAATTTCTCCTTAGTTCTAAGTTGCTTCTTTCTTTGATCAGTTTCCACCGATTGCTTCTTGTTCTACCCTCAGGTGCTTTGGAGAACAGCCCGACTCCCTCTTCTTTGTGGCAGCCCCTGAGATATTGGAACACAGCTATCATGTCTCCCCTAGTCCTTCTTTTTGTTAAACTAGACATCCTGCAACCGTTCTTCATATGTTTTAGCCTCCAGTCCCCTAATCATCTTTGTTGCTCTTCTCTGCACTCTTTCTAGAGTCTCAACATCTTTTTTACATCGTGGCGACCAAAACTGGATGCAATATTCCAAGTGTGGCCTTACCAAGACATTATAAAGTGGCACTAACACTTCACGTGATCTTGATTCTATCCCTCTGTTTATGCAGCCCAGAACTGTGTTGGCTTTTTTAGCAGCTGCTGCACACTGCTGGCTCATATCTAAATGGTTATCCACTAGGACTCCAAGATCCCTCTCACAGGTACTACTATTGAGCAAGGTACCACATATACGATACCTGTGCATTTTGTTTGTTTTTTGCCTAAATGTAGAACCTTATTTTTTTCACTGTTGAATTTCATTTTGTTATTCAACAGTGAAAAAAGTAAGGTTCTACATTTAGGCAAAAAAAACAAAATGCACAGGTATCGTATATGTGGTACCTTGCTCAATAGTAGTACCTGTGAGAGAGAAAGTTCAAAGGGTCACTAAATGAACTGTTGTAAGTCGAGAACTACCTGTACTCTACCCTAATATAACAAAAACACTTGGGGATAGTTGCCTTTAGCACCCATAGTCTCTACCAAAAAAAGAACCCAAGTGTGTTGTCAACTATTTATTGGAGAAAAGAACAAGATACAAAGAAGATGCAAGATGAATGATTTCCATCTTGAAGCAAATCTACAAAAAGGGTAAGTCAATCTAACTTTTAGGAGATATCACGGTTTATTTTATGAAACAAGAGGGACCACAGATGAGTTTATAAAACATGTAGCCCAGTCTTACACAACTTGGTCCCCTGCTTAATCCAAGGCAAAGAGGGGCAGGGAGACTAATGCAGTGATGGGCTGCAACTGGTTTAACAACTGGTTCTGTGAGCACATGCGCCTAATGCCCTTCTGTGCAGTGTTCAAGACACAGCAATTTGAAGCTCAGCTGCTTACCTTCTAAGGCAACCCCAGTAAGTAGAACAGCGGAGGCGCGGAAATCAGCTGTGCCACGCGAATCAGCTGAGCCAGAAAGAAGGAAATATAGGACAGGATAGGGCGGGGGTGGATGGGCAGGGCCAGCTGATTGTCAGAACTACCAGTTCACCCGAACCGGTCTGAACCTGGCAGCAGCCCACCACTGGACTAATGTCCTGCAATCCCAAATTGTCCCAAATGTGAGCTGGAACCCTGCTTAGAATGGGGAGCACAATAGTGGAATAACATTAGCTTCGTTGTAAAAGTAACCTTTGGGGTCTTTCAGCATGAATTTCCAGACTCCCCAAAATGTCATTGGTGCCCTTGTCCATACCCAATTTCTCAATTAAGGTGCTTCATATGAAAACCATTTATATGTTCAATGAAAAGCGGACCGTTTTATGTAAACCATCCCTACATTTTATTCTCTTCCTTTAAAAAAAAAGATCATGAAAATATATGCTAAATTCATTTTCTCAACCAACAGTAGGTCAATTTTCTCTCAGCCTGAGGAGCTTCCTTATATCGGGAAATCAACTCCCAAGATTCCCCCAGCCAGCTGAAAATTTTGGCAGCTGGAGTCTACACACTTGGAGATTATCCAGCTTGGGGAAGGCTGTTGTAAACACTCTTCCAGTTTTTGTGTATTTATCTTTCCCAGTGACTTTCTGCTTATCCAACAACCATTTGGTGTTCCTTGACATCATTCAAATTAAATTAAGGAACCATATCAGTAACCCTCTTTTGAAAGTTTCTGTTTAAAGACCAAAGAAATCCACCATTATGCACAGAAATAATGAGAAAGAATTATTACAGCTTTGCCACCGTAGAGACGTGAGCCAATGGGTATCTTGCCTCTGAATATCCATTTTCCTTTCTTTCTTTCTTTTTTTTCTCCACCCAAGTTTTCCCACATGTCCAGTGTCAGCCATCTGCCTCAAGGCAACTGTTTTCCTATCAATTATGGTTGCTTCAGAGACTGTTCAGTGTCCACTGCTTATAGTGAAGATCAGCCAGAGTCCTGGTAGCCTTCTGTGCACTGCCCACGGCAAAAAGAAAGGAAAAGCTGGCTTGAGTGGGGGGCAAGGTTTCAGATGAAAGAAGAAAGAACTTCATGAGGACAAGCTAGAGAAATCAGGGTGATGATCTGACTCTTGAGGTCAATTATTAAACCTGCCGAGACAAGAGCAATCATACCCAAACATAAATTCTGATTGAAAACTTTCTCTGGTATGTAAGAAAAAGAAAAAGGGGGAAAAGATGAAACTATTTCTTCAATCCACACAACTCTATAGTTTCTGCTGTGCAACAAGACATCAAAGGGCCAGTCACATGTGCTCTATCTACAGATCAGACTGTTTAGAAGATCATGTCTCCATGCTAAAAATGCATTTGCCCGTGGCAACGTCAGCAAATTGAAGGTTGCATAGCTAACTCTGAAGGTTCCCTCTCACGCACTGAGAGGAGTTTGCTTGTAAAATTTACCATAACATCACAAATACAAAACAGTGAACATGCTAAAAATTTGATAGAACCAGAAGTAGGCATGTCATCATGCATCATGACACTTGCAACTCAACAGGACTGGACATATCATTATACTTGTAATGTTTCTAGCACAGGCACAAAATCAGCAGAGCTGTTCAGAGTAACAGAAAATGTAGTTTTTTCCCCATATTTTTGCAACCTGCACAATTTGAAATCAACATTCCATACTGGGAGGAGAAGAAAAGAGGCGAGAAACTTACGTAAAGCATGCCATTCATCTTGACGGATGGTCTTGGTAATGTTATAAGTTAGATTCTTAGGAATGGTTGCTGAGGAGTAGTGGTACTTGATGTATGAACATTGGTCAATGGCTCCTGCAAAGACAAGAAATGGGAAACATAACATGACTGATGCCACAATAATTCTGTTTTATTAGATGAAGTGTTACATTAAATCAGTATGAAGCATCATTGCGGACGTTGTAAACAGTTTACTTAGATACAAAATGGGCAAGAGATGTATCTGAATATTCTGTATTTCACTACACAGTCTTTTACAGCCTCATATTTTCATTAAATTCCCAAGCTGTCACTCCATTGATTGCCGGAGTTGATTCAGTTGATTCGGCTGGCGAGATGGGTGCTCTCTTCCTTTCTTACTGCTTTATCTGGGTCCCTTCCTAAAGCTGCAGTTCAGTGGATGAGGATGAGTATCCCAGTTAGAAGGATATACTGGGATAGATACTTTTCAGAGAAAAGTATACTATAGCCCTGCTAGAACCTCCATACAAGATCATTCCTCAAGTCAACATCATAAGGGAATTTCTCCCATTGGGCTCATTCAGTGGCAACACTGCCATCACCATTAAGAAGGAATATATACCCTTGACCTGGACACCATCAAAGCTACACCAGGACATAGAAAAACTCAAAGAAATAGTGCAAGATTGGAAGATGTGGAGAGACCTGGCCCATTGTATCGCCAAGAGTTGGAAATGATGGAATAGATATCATCATCATCATCATCATCATCATCATCATCATCATCATCACACCCTTAACAAAGTTCTGTGAATTTATCCTTTCCTTGGAGAAATGTGGAGACATCATCTACCCAATTTCCCCTTTGACAGAGAAATTTCTGCCCAGCATTAGTATTAACAAATGTATCTATTAAATAGACTACATGCGGTGCTCCCCAAACCACAGAACACACACAAAGGTCCTGATGCTAATGAAAGGACAAGTTAGATAAATGTAGAATAAAGCTTGACGGATACAGCCCTACTGTGAGGTAAAATAAGATACATGGCTTAGGCCAGGGATATCAAAACTTGGCCCCTTGAAGAGTGGTGGACTTCAACTCCCAGAATTCCCCAGCCAGCAACTTGCTCATATTTATAGCTCATGCTGGCTGGGGAATCCTGGGAGTTGAAGTCCACCACTCTCCATGAGGCCATGTTTGGACACCCCCTGGCTTAGGTGGAAGCGTTTTGATGTCATGAAAAAGGAGCTTCTTGCTTTAGTAATATAATTTTTAACCACAGGCAAATGAAGTGAATCCTTAAGTAAATAAAAAAAGTAAATTCCTAGATCCATTTATACACAAATCAAAATCATCCTTATGGTTAATAAATAAATGCTACCTAATCGGATTACATACCTAAATAGATTTTCATTATTTCCTCAAGTTGCACAGATAGGACTGAGACTGAGAAACAGTCGTTTTTGCTAATGATTCCCAAACTGCCCTTTTAGCTATATACAGCTTCCTTCCAATTTTCGCTCCCAGAATTTTAGTCCTTGTTTTTCTGGAGCAGAAATCTATTCAACTGCTATTTCTCCTTAATCTTCTTCCATCCAGGATAAACATATTTTTAGCTTTCCCTATTGGGATTTGAGATTTGGTTACCAGATCTCATTGGTTTTTTTTTTTTCCTCTTTAACTATATTATAGATTGCCAGCAATTTCTCTAAAAGACCCAGCACTGACTATAGAATTATACTTTCAACCTTACCAGGGTAGAATAGAAGCAAATTATTACTGGAGAACTCAAAGGCCAATAGCTACAATCTGAATTTGGAAACTGGCAATGAGATCCTTCCCACAGCTGTGACGCGGGGCAGGGTAGTGTTTTTACAAAATCTTTGCCATGGCAGGCATTGCAAGTCATGAAATATTACCATCATATCTGAGCTACCAAACCATGGATGATTTAACTGGGTGACAACTAAGGGGTAATGAAAACAGTGGTTCTTTCATCTAGTGATCCTCTGTAGCCTAAGAAACATATTATATGGCAGCATGGAAGCTTCCGTCCTACATTATATTATATACATATATTATTAATATATTAAAATATAATTAATATATAATATATCATATCATATATATTATATATACATATAATTATATTATTTTATATATAATATTACATATTATATAATAATAATAACAGAGTAGGAAGGGACCTTGGAGGTTTTCTAGTCCAACCCCCTGCCCAGGCAGGAAGAGATATTATATATATATTATATTATATATATAATATTATATTATATATATTATATTATATACATAGCCTAAGAATCATCCCTTTACAAGAAAGCAAATTATCCTGAGCCCCAATCCAACCCCATTTTCAAGATACTTTTTATTATCACAATTTACTCGCTTTTCCCCCATTTTTCTTTCTAGTACAATTGGTAGGCTGGCCATATTTGAACTGTAGAAATCCAAATAGCCACTAGCAACTCAGCAAAGTGTATTTCTGTATTTCTTTGCCGCTATTTTATGATCCTCTGTAATTCTGCAACACAGATACAATAGCTAATAACTGGGCACACTTTCAAACAAAACACTGGATTATGGTCACCCATCATTTTTATTTCCCAGATAGGAATATCCATAGGGACAAAATGAGATCTAGGGCAATTTTTTTTTTGGCAAAATGTTTTTATTTGCTTGTTTATTGCTCTTGAATACAGCTCAATGTGGCAAGAATTCCAATGCTTTACAAACTAACAATTTAAAACATCCACAGTTCAATGAGAAATGCAGAATTAAAACATCCACAGCAAATATAACAATAACTTAAACTTAAACTTAATTTCAGTAATTTGGTGGTGATGTGCAATCAATGCTGAACACTGGTGCTTTGTTTGACAGCATGCCAGCTTTCCTTTTAAAATTAAAGAATCTATTAAAATCAGGTTAGCCATGACACCTGATGAATGTATGCTGGTACCAAGGTACATCAACTGAATTATCCGAATATGATTCTGTAAGTGATCCTGGCATATGATATTTGATTCATCATGATTTTATTTTTTCACCACTTCTCTTTATCCAATGAGCTTTAGAAAACTTTTAGGTCCTAAAACAGCAGTTGGCATGAATGCACCAGAAATATCAGAGGATGAGTCAAGCATTTTGCAACTAAATTACTAGTTACTATTCCATAGGCGGGTTCACAACTTCCCAAGTTACCAGAGGTGTTCATTGTTTGCTTTCCTTGCATGCTCCTAACCATTCTGCCTTTGACAGCAATTGGATTAGAGAAAGGCAAATATTATAGCGGGAAAAGCACAATATTTACATAGGCGCCCGTCTGCCCTGACAGCATGGTGGGCTCTGTTCTGTGCCTTTACCATCTGGGCACCAAATGCACATCCAGAATGAAAGTTTACAACTAAGAACTGTACTTAAAATGCAACACTGATATGATCTTTTTCCTTTCCCCCAAGCCCACTCTAAAACATGCTGACATATTGCCTGCCAAGGATGTGCAAGTTTTAGGGGGACAAAAAACATATTTGGCTTTGAAGCAAGGGTCTCCAACCTTGGTCCCTTTAAGACTTGTGGACTTCAACTCCCTGGCTGAGGAACTCTGGGAGTTGAAGTCCTCAAGCCTTAAAGGGACCAAGGTTGGAGACCCCTGCTTTGAGGAATATATTGGACTCAATTTGGGAAGAAGGTTGGGTCAAGAGATAAATAGATAGGACTAGAACAGATGGCGATGTGTATTTCATTAATGTGTTTATTCTCTATGCATTTAATGACTAATCGTCCAACAAAATTACACTTAAAGATAACCATCTCTTAAAATGCGGGAAGAGTGTGAAAAGAATACAAATGACAGATTTCTTCTGTGCAAAAGACAGAAGATAGGAATAGCCTCGTGTATTATTGTAGAAAGAATTTATCCTCATCCTCAGGTAAGTTCTTTACCTTACCTAACAAGATCCTGGTCACTCTTTGTTTAAAATCAAAGAGACTCAGCGGTAATCTGATTTACCACCTGTCATAACCAGATAATATGAGGAAACCCTTTAAAAGTTTAAGCATTCAAGAGGCAGCAGTCCAAGATGCCCAACTGTTGTTGTTGGTTTTTTTGCACTATGCGTGTACACATATTGATCACAAAAATGAGCCAACAGATAGAAACTGCAGGAAATGATTTTTTGTCATACGTCAGAAGAATTTATCTCGTATTAAGAGCCAGAGGATGGTGGAACAAATCAGAAAATGTTAAGTTCTCCTTCATTAGAACTAGTTAAATGGAGGTTGAGTGCCCATCTGTCAAGAAAGTTTTGTTTCATCCTATGTTGTAGGTCTTACACTGTGCTATATTTGGCCTTTTCCCAGTCCAAAGGTATTCAAGAAGTGCTAACATTAAAGCTCACAGGGCTTCAGAGCAACATACCACCTGGAATGTCCATGAGCTACTATATAATACAACACATCTGGAGGGCACAAAGTTGGAGAACTAGGTGATCTCCAAACTAACTTATAACCATAAAATTCTGGGAACCTCAAAGCCCAAAAGAAAAGTCTTTCTCTTAAAAATAAAAATCTGTGGTTTTTTCCCTCTGCTCTCTTTCCATTCCATAACTCCCCACTACAATACAATATAAGTGAAAATATGTCTTACACATGGGAAAAAAGAATATAAACACTAAATACAAACTCGATGGACATTACCTTACAGATGACCCCCACCCTGTTAAAGACATTGGAGTTTTCATATCCAATGATCCAAGTGCCAAATCCCACTGCAACTACATAGCAAAAAAGGCTCTAAGAGTTGTAAACCTAATTTTGCATAGCTTCTTTTCCAAAAACTCTACACTACTAACCAGAGCTTATAAAACATTTGCTAGACCAATTCTTGAATACAGCTTGCCTGTCTGGAACCCATACCACATTTCAGACACCAATACAATTGAACGTGTCCAGAAATATTTTACAAGAAGAGTTCTCCATTCCTCTGAATACAACAAAATACCTTATGCCACCAGACTTGAAATCTTGGGTTTAGAAAACTTAGAACTCCACCGCCTTCGACAGGACCTGTGTTTAACCCATAGAACCATCTATTGCAATGTCCTTCCTGTTGAAGACTACTTCAGCTTCAATCACAATGATACAAGAGCAAACAATAGATTTAAACTTAATGTTAACCGCTTCAATCTTGATTGCAGAAAATATGATTTCTGTAACAGAGTTATTAATACTTGGAACACACTACCTGACTCTGTGGCCTCTTCTCAAAATCCCCAAAGTTTTAACCAAAAACTGTCTACTATTGATGTGCATAAGAGCACAAACGTGCCTACCATTCCTGTCCTATTGTTTCCTTTCATTATATCCAATTAATATAGTTATTACACACTTATGCTCATATATATGCTTATATATTATATAGTTATTTTCATGCTTATGCTTATATATATTGTTGTGACAAAAATAAATAAATAAATAAATAAAATAAGTGAAAATAATTATACCAGTATATAGTATATAAAACCTGGGATACAATATACTCTTTTTCATGTGTCTTGATGGATCTATTGATAATCAATAATTAATTCCTCTGTGGTTCCTTTTTCTTGCTTTAATTTTTTACAGGGTAATCTTTGACTTATAACCAGTTGTTTACTAACTAGTTAAAGTGACAATAGACCCCCCCCCCAAAAAAAACCTCTGGTTTTGAAGTTACAATAGCTGGTCCTCCCCTCCCCCACCAGTCACATGATTGATTTTGGGCACTTGGCAACCAGCTCATCTTTATGGTTGTTTGCAGAATCATGTGGTCATCTGACTGTGATTTGTGATGGGTTTTTTTGCCAGTTTCTGGCATTTACTTCCAGTTTCCAGCAAAAAAAAAAATGCCCATTGGGGACAATTAGTTCACTTAACAGCCATGGTGTTTGCTTTACAGCTGTAGTATTTGCTTTTAATGACTGCTGCAAAAATGTTTTTTTTTAAAAAAAAAAACCAGGTCCAGTCATGTGATGCTGACAAGCAAATAACTAGGTGTGGTTCGGAGTGAACAAAGAGACAGAGTCTCTGCTAGGCTGCGGCAAAGGCAGGCAAGCAGGCGAGGCACGGAGATCAGCTGGGCCGCATGGTCTGGGCAAGCAAGCGAGTGAAGGAGCCAGAGAGTAGCTGGGAGCAGGAGTGATTCTAGCCACCAGGCAAGGTGGGCGAGGTGAAATACGGCAGGGTGGGTGGGCAGGGCCAGCCAGTGGTGGGATTTGCTGGTTCGCCGAACTGTGCAGAATCTTAGCAACAGGTTCGCATGAACCGGCTGGAGCCCAAATCTGCTTATAAGGTTTGTTTTTAAGGATCAATTAGAATCACTCAGCATCAAGATGCATAGCTGAGACCCAAATCTCACTGGCAAATATTTTAAAGCTGTTATTTTTTGGATTCAAATCAAATTCAGCAAATCAGACCGCAAGACAAAAAAAAAAAATCAGCAACAACGTCTTACCTACCGTACATATAAATCACCTTAAGTCTATAATGACGAACCTATGGCACGCGTGCCAGAGGTGGCACGCAGAGCCCTCTCTGTGGGCAGGCACACCATCACCAGCTGCTCTTCTGGTCTCTGGCGCACTGGCCAGCTGGTCTTCATATCAGAAAACGGCCTGAAAATGGCCAAAAAACAGGTCATTTTTGGGGCCATTTTCAGCTGTTTTTCGGGCCAAAAAAGGCCTGAAAACAGCCTGAAAATGGCCTGAGTACAGCCAAAGGCATGTGTGTGCTGGCCACCTGGTATTCAGGTTTCTGGTGCTCTGGCACACGTGAAGACCAGCTGGCTGATGCACATGCCGGAAACCTGTAGACCAGCTGGCCAACGCGCGCACATGCACATGCATGCAAGGTGTTCCGGTTTAGGCACTCAATGTCGAAAAGGTTTGCCATCGCTGCCTTAAGGCCTAGTCATATTGCCAGTGACAATATCAGCAATATACCAAGATTTGAACTTGTTCCGCAACTCCCTGGCTGTTTCTCTTGTGAAAGAAATTAGCAAAAGTTTATTTGGGACCCCAGCAGGGTCCTGGAGAAGAGGTCAAACTCAGCAGGAGGAAACTTAAGAGGTAAGATCCACCTCTTTTGAACATGGTTGCGATGGTGCCCAATACATGTACAAAAGGGGTATGGCTTCGATCGCAACACTCCATCCACCACCTTGCCGACTATGTGCCCTCCCCCCCAGCTCCTGCAGACTCTGCTAAGTCAGTAGTATAATCTCTATTCCATTTTTAAATTACAACATTTTGAGTTTAAATGATACACATTTTCTAAAACATTTTGGATGCATTTTAGTTTTATAATGCATACTCATATAGTATTGTTTGCTAAAATGAGCTTTTTTGTATGCACAGATAAAGCTAAGAACCATATCACAAATTCCAGAGGACAATGTGATCCAAATGATTAATTTGTTCCATTTAGTGCATTGATGTGAAACATGTGATTTAGTTGACGATAATTAGTGGTTCCTCTTGCTTTTCCTATTATGGAGATAGAAAATTCTGGCCCTTCCTCCCGCACTCTCCAATCCTAGCAGTTGCTCCCTCAGCAACTTCAGACCTTGATGTCATCCAGACGTTTTGCATTAACATCCATAATTCCCAGGCTTTGTGGCCAAAGAAATAAATTATTCCTCTTCCTGAACAGAGAAAGTGTCACACTCTAGATCAGGTGTCAAACCCGTGTTGTCACAGTGGTGTTATGTGTTGCAACTTTTCCCCCCTTCGCTAAGTGCTGTGACACCCCTGCTCTAGATAGACAGACTGACTGACAAAAATTCTAGTATTGCATCCCTTTATACAAGTAATCACGCAGAAGGAGGGAGAAATACTGTGATAAGCAAGGCCTTCCTTCCTTCCTTCCTTCCTTCTTTCCTTCCTTCTCCCTATTCAGTGGGTTGCCAGGGAGGACATTTCTCTCTGACTCCTGAACTATTTTTTGTACAGGGCTTTTAAATTTAAGTGAGGGCCATAAAAATTATGGCCAGCTCTTGCTTTAATATAATTTTCAAGTTTTCTTTCTCTAATATAATCTCTTCTAGAAGTGGTATGAACACTACCAAATTCCACCCAACACTTAATTTTTCCCATTTCAATCCAATGCTTATCCTCCACATTATGCTCTGAAAGCTCTAATTAGACTAACCTATTTCTGCATCATCCAGAAAGTTAAACTTTTATACTGTTGGGCAACCCAAGACATCCTAATTATAAGAAGAGGAAAGATTCTTCCTTACACTTGGGATTATAGTTTACCATTGTGCTTCCAGCTATTAATTTTTGCATTTTGACTAACTGTGATATCATGCCCTATCCAAACACAACCCACAATATTTACATTACTGAATCCATTTCAATCCATAAAGGAGCTAAATTATCATTTCCTTAATCATGATTTATTGAAAAACCTCCTTGTTTCTGGATACACAAAATATTGAAACCATGACCTGAGGTTTACAAACCACAATGGCTGAGCTAAGCCAACAATCAAAAATGACAAAATTTAATATGCCTCTAAGAACTGAATTTTCACATGGGGCTTACAATTAAAACTACCTCAGATGTATATAATCACATACTGACTTTAAAGGCACCTAAACATACATACATACATACATACATACATACATACATACATACATACATACATACATTCATTGTCTGTTTAATTTATATGCTGCCTATCTCACCCTGGAAGCAACTCTGGGTGGTTATTTACCACTAGAAAATGACATTTCTCTTACAAAGCCACAGGAACTGACAAGCAAAAGCAACCATTAAGGCCAACTTAAAGACCTGGTTTCACCTAACTATTATCACCTTCATCAGGCAGAAGACGCTGAAAACTTACAAGCAATGGTTTTTATTCCCTTCCCTCATCTCACTGTTATACAGGCAATGAAGTTTAAATGGTTTTCTTCTGCTTCTTTGGAGAAAGAAATTAAATGATCAACAGAGGATCACTATCTGTGTGTCCGCAATCTGATTAACTGGGTCAACAAAGCAATTAATGTGCTTTGAGAACACTAAAAAAAGAGGTCAATTTTATACAGTCAATTAACCTCCAGAGGGTTAAATCAACCTTTAACAAATCGATCCTACATAGGGTTAAAGCAAACGGGCTTATTCAGTTGTGTTTGTGAGAACTCCCAAACCCAAACATTTGATTTATTTTACATACCTGAACCTCTAAGAACCTAGTATAATGGCTCATGGATGCTTCCATACCACTCTTAACAGGGTTAAGTAGCCAAGACAAACCTACTGCTTCATGCCCAGCAAATATAGAAGGGCAATTCTACTGGTTGATTCTTATCCCAAAGGGGATTAACTATCTAGAATAAGACTGAACAACATGTCACCAATGCAATGAGAGAGGTAACGCTTCACCTCTCATCACCAAGAAGTATGCCTGATATGGTTGTGCACCCTGCTCTGTCAAATTCATTGTTAATTGTCCTCTTCTGATACTCCTGCTTCTACCACCTCATCTCCTGGAGGTCCTTGGACAACCAAGAAGATAGTCATTGGAAAGAAGCTGCTGCTTCGGGGCAATTTCATTCAGATTTGCCAGTGGCAAAACAAATCCTTGACAGTTTCACCCAAGAGATTGACAGAAATTTCCTGAATGACCCATCAGAGGTTCAGTGGATCCATGAGGTATCTGGGAGAGACTGGCTGAAAGGAAGGGAGGCATCAATATCAACTAGTCAGGAATTGATCTGATTGTGACAAAAGGAGAATGCTAATACCGTGATATCTATATTATTTAACAAGTGTCCCAAACTAAACACAAGGCCTAACATGTGATCACCTATGTGCATGAGGCTGAGATCACCTGGGCCAAGCCCATGGCTGTTATGGAGCTGTCCTATCAGGATCTAATAGACTAATAACCACAGGGAGATTATACTCGCCAGCACCATTGGAGGGGAGTCTACCTTCAAACAAGTGGTCAAGTCAAAAGAAAAAAAGAAGGAATACAAAGTTGGTATATTTGATCATGGCTAAAATGGGATATATTGTTATTTTGGGTTTATTTGTTGATCGTTTTGTGGGAAAATTTTGAGTATTGGATTTGTTACATGTTATAGGCCTTCTCTGTTGCTGTTGCTGTTGCTGTTGCTGCTCCTGCCCTCTGGAATGTCTTGCCCCCTGGTGTGTGATTGGTGCCAGCCCTACTATCCTTTTCATAAGGGCCCCAATGGGGGAACTGTACAATGAAGGTGACTGATTGTGTAAAAAACAGATCCCTCCTCTCCCATTCCACCCCTACCCTGCCCTGCCCTGCCCTGCCCTGCCCTGCCCTGCCCTGCCCTGCCCTGCCCTGCCCTGCCCTGCCCTGCCCTACCCTGCCCTGCCCTGCCCTGCCCTGCCCTGCCCATGTGTCCTTGATTTTTAATTCTTGTTTTTTATTTAAGTGTGTGTGTGTGTGTCTATCTGGGTAACACCCAGAGTTACCTTATGGTAAGATGGGCAATCAATCAATCAATCAATCAATCAATCAATTTAACATAATGTTTAAGGCTTTTTCTTTATAGTTATACTCTCTATAACTTTATAGTTATACCTTCATACTTTCTATAATCTGAGAGTATTTAAACTAACTTTACATTAAACTGTATTTTTACTTAAAATAATGAACTTTTGTGAGCTTGTTCTCCTTAAAGGAGAAATTATTCCTCTTTGTCTTGTTAAATTCCAGTCTTTTGTTTATACTAGAATACTGGGATTACTTTATGGCTTTTAACAGTGATTTTGTTTATAGTTGAGAGTTGAGATATGGAAAGTTTATTTGAACTGGTTCTCTTTGGATTTGCTGTCATCTGGAATAGAAAATGTGCATTGGCTTTGCTTACAATTAAGATATTTAAGCCCCTTTTCTATAGTTACTTTATGTATTTTAATCGGAGTATCATTTAAGTTAGCTTTCTATCTAATTGTCTTCCCACTTAAAATAAGGGATATTTGTGAGCTCACTTTCTTTAAAGAAGAGATTTTACATGTTAAATACTAATTGTTTTTATTCACACTAGGATATAGGAACTACTTTATGCATTCTGAATGGACTTGCTCAAACTAAAAATTGAGATGTGGAACTTTGAGTTTTATATATGTTAATTAATGTTACTATTTTAGGGGTCTGTTTGGACATTTTGCTGACACCTGGATAGGAGAAAAAGCTTGCCTATAGTTAAGAAGTGAGTTATGGGATGAGGAGGTTTAGAGCTGTTAATTAAGAGGAACTGAAGAGATTGTGAAATTGCTTATCTTTGTAATGAGGGTGGGAAATCATTTCTTGGGGTTGTTTTTTTCTTTTTCTTGCTTCCTTGCACCATTTTCTTTCTTTCTTTCTTTCTTTCTTTCTTTCCTTTCTTTCCTTTCTTTCTTTCCTTTCTTTCTTTCTTCCTTTCTTTCTTTCTGTTTTTATTATCTTCTATCATTGTAATTAGAACTTTTAATAAAATTATTACCAAAAAAATGTGATAGCATTTCTTTAACACAGCTTCAATACAAAATGCATATTACGCCTTATGTCTATCTAGTGCATTAAAAATGGGGATACAATAATAGACCAGTTGTTCCATCAATTATCACAACAATCCTAGCATAGTGATGTTTACAAAAGCAGGTCATTGTTCTATTTATGTTATGAGGAGGGCTATTCTGGAGACAAGAAAAAGTGGCTAGTTCAAAAACAGATTTGAACTATGGAATTTTGAGCAGCTTATATTGTAACACACTGTACTATACATTAAATTCTGGAACCAGGTCTGGAAGGAAGTTTAGAAGCCACAGAGAAGTTTAGAATCATATTCGACCACCATCCAGTGTCCCTGGTTTATCCTACAATTTATTTGCAAAGAGAGTACAATGTGTCTATTTGAAGTTATCTAAGGACTTGAAAGCATTTTAGAATATTAACCATTTTATTGAATGATTTGTGAATGAGTCATATGAAGATCCTAGGAATTGCAGGTGTAGCTCTGATCATCCCTGCTGCACAGCACTTTTGTTGGAAATTCTGATGAGAAAGTATCGACTTAGGAAAATAATCAAATTCTTCAAAAGCATCCATTAAAAAAAAAAAACATACCCATAAGGGGAATAGTTTTACCTCCCAGCTCCCCAAAACTTAGCAACAGAAAGCTGAAAACAACTGTAACAAAGCAACAGCAAAGAAAACAATCATGGAGAATACATTATTCAGACTTCTTTGATTTTGGACTTTGGTCCTTTGGAATCTAATGTATGTTGAAAGCTGTTACATTAAGGCTGAACATGAAGGAAAAGCTGATAGAAAAATCTGAAAAATCTGTTTTTCACCACTGACATTTACAACCACACCTGGCATCCATATCAGCCCTAAAATCATTCTTTCACTGTGTTTTTCCTGCACTGATGGCTCGCAAATATGTTTTTAACCCTGATTTTTTCCCCCTTTCTTCTAAAAGAAAGGAATGATTATTGTAAACAGACAACAGATTTGTAGTCATTGTCAGACGTGATGCTTGAACAAACTTTTGCAATGTATACTAATAGAATAGAATAGAATAGAATAGAATAGAATAGAATAGAATAGAATAGAATAGAATAGAATAGAATTAGAACAGAATAGAATTTTTTTTATTGGCCAAGTGTGATTGGACATACAAGGAATTTGTCTTTGTGCATATGCTCTCAGTGTACATAAAAGAAAAGATACCTTCATCAAGAATCATAAGGTACAACACTTAATGATAGTCATAGGGTACAAATAATCAGGAAACAATATCAATATAAATCGTAAGGATACAAGCAACACAGTTACAGTCATACAGGCCTAAGTGGAAGGAGATGGGTGATGGGAACGACGAGAAGAATAATAGTAGTGCAGACTTAGTAACTAGTTTGACTAGTTAGTGTTGAGGGAGTTATTTGTTTAGTAGAGTGATGGTGTTTGGGGAAAAACTGTTCTTGTGTCTAGTTGTTCTGGTGTGCAGTGCTCTATAGCATCATTTTGAGGGTAGGAGTTGAAACAGTTTATGTCCAGGATGTGAAGAATCTGTAAATATTTTCACAGCCCTCTTTTTGACTCGTGCAGTATACAGGTCCTCAATGGAAGACAGGTTGGTAGCAATTATTTTTTCTGCAGTTCTAATTATCCTCTGAAGTCTGTGTCTGTCTTGTTGGGTTGCAGAACCAAACCAGACAGATATAGAGGTACAGATGACAGACTCAATGATTCCTCTGTAGAACTGGATCAGCAGCTCTATTATTTTTAGAGCTGAGCATAAAGGGCCTTTCAAACATTTCCAGATTTGTGAACAGAGAAATTTCTTTCCAGCAATTTCTCAGCAGTGATATTCTCTCTTACTGGTGGTGGACCTGCCACCATGGGAAAGGCCTCAGAGGAGGGGTTTCCTCTTGATGTTCTCCTTTGAGATTAAATGGAAGCCGAGGAAGCTCAGGAGAATGGATATTGCTCCACCATGAAAGACACACCTCAGTGGTTACCGGGTCATTAAAGATGAGCAAAAACATCTTACTCCACTCATGACAATTTCTCTAAAACTGACTTCTCTTCTGAAATAGTTTTTAAATCAAATTCTTCTCCATCAAATTGAGCAAGAATTGATACTCCCGAATCTACAGTATTTCTTTTATTAGCACTAATAACTTTACTAGTATTTGTGCCTTAACACACACAAGCAGAGCAGAAAAGCACAAATTCACACTCCACAGTTACTTAATATTGCATATGAATAGCTTAGTCTAGTGGTTAAGGCACCTGGCTAGAAACCAGGAGACTGAATTCTAGTCTCACCTTAGCCATGAAGACCCACTTTGAGTCAATCACTTTCTCAGCCCAACTCACCTCAGAGGTTTGTAGGAGGAGGAAGGAGCACCTTTGGGACATTGGGTATGTCCCAAAAGTGTTTTTTCAAGAGGCAACTGGACTTTCTGGTTTTTCTTTGAAGACATTTCCTTTCTCATCCAAAAAGCTTCTTCAGCTTCTATATCCAAGAGTTGAAGAAGTTTCTTGGATGAGAAGAAAATGTCTTCAAAGAAAAACCAGAAAGTCCAGTTGCCTCTTGAAAAAGCACCTTTGGGACAACCAAGACCTTGATGACTGAGAATCTCCATAGACATTGAGTATTGGATATGTTCACTGCCTTGAGTTATTTATAAAAATAATAAAGGGGAGACTTTAAAAAAACTTAAATCAAACATCTCAATTAAGGGATTGAAACATATATATATGGGTTAGCAACATATTTGATTTTTTTTTTTGATCTAAGTATGTAATCTGCCAAAAATTACTATTACAAACCTTATTAACATGCCTGGGAATTCTGCAAGAAATAATCTCCCCAGGAGAAGCTTGAAGAGAGCACAAGGTAGCAGGTCAGCTCTTCATAATTTATTAGAATTAAAAAGAAGAAACTCAGCATTATGAAACCCCAGAGATTCTTAATGGCTCTTTCAGTCCAAATGAGTGAGCAAACAGAATAGGAAAAAAGGGGGAGAACAATCCCTTGATACTCAGCTATAAGCCAGCAAAGATGCCTCCATTCTTGAGTAGTGTTGCCTTCCATAAATTGCTGAAATTGTAGCTGTTTTACTTAATATTAATGGGTGCATTCTATAGAATTGGATGACTTCTCTCTAGTTGCCTTATCAGTGAGAATAGAATAGAATAGAATAGAATAGAATAGAATAGAATAGAATAGAATAGAATAGAATTTTTATTGGCCAAGTGTGATTGGACACACAAGGAATTTGTCTTGGTGCATATGCTCTCAGTGTACATAAAAGAAAAGATACCTTCATCAAGGTACAACATTTACAACACAATTGATGATCAATATATCAATATAAAACATAAGGATTGCCAGCAACAAGTTATAGTCATACAGTCATAAGTGGAAAGAGATTGGTGATGGGAACTATGAAACGATTAATAGTAGTGCAGATTCAGTAAATAGTTTGACAGTGTTGATGGAATTATTTGTTTAGCAGAGTGATGGCCTTCGGGGAAAAACTGTTCTTGTGTCTAGTTGTTCTGGTGTGCAGTGCTCTATAGCGTCGTTTTGAGGGTAGGAGTTGAAACAGTTTATGTCCAGGATGCGAGGGATCTGCAAATATTTTCACAGGCCTCTTCTTGATTCGTGCAGTATACAGGTCCTCAATGGAAGGCAGGTTGGTAGCAATTATTTTTCTGCAGTTCTAATTATCCTCTGAAGTCTGTGTTTTTCTTGTTGGGTTGCAGAACCGAACCAGACAGTTATAGAGGTGCAAATGACAGACTCAATAATTCCTCTGTAGAATTGGATCAGCAGCTCCTTGGGCAGTTTGAGCTTACTGAGTTGGCGCAGAAAGAACATTCTTTGTTGTCCTTTTTTAATGATGTTTTTGATGTTAGCTGTCCATTTGAGATCTTGCGATATGATAGAACCCAGAAATTTGAAGGTTTCTACTGTTGATACTGTGTTGTCAAGTATTGTGAGAGGTGGAAGTATGGAAGGGTTTTTCCTAAAGTCTACCACCATTTCTACGGTTTTGAGTGTGTTCAGTTCCAGATTGTTTTGGTTGCACCACAAGGCTAGTCGTTCGACCTCTCGCCTATATGCGGATTCGTCATTGTCTCGAATGAGACCAATCACTGTTGTGTCATCTGCGAACTTCAGTAGCTTAACAGATGGATCATTGGAGATGCAGTCATTGGTATACAGAGAGAAGAGAAGTGGGGAGAGCACACAGCCTTGGGGGGCCCCTGTGCTAATTGTACAGGTATTTGATGTGATCTTGCTTAGCTCCACCTGCTGCTTCCTGTTTGTTAGGAAGCTTGTGATCCACTTACAAGTCTGTTCCGGTACCTGTAGCTGGTTTAGCTTAGTTAGAAGAATGTCTGGAATGATGGTATTGAATGCTGAACTAAAGTCTACAAAAAGGACCCTTGCATAGGTCTTTGGAGACTCAAGATGTTGTAGGATGTAGTGCAGAGCCATATTAACAGCATCATCTGTTGATCTATTTGCTCGGTTTGCAAATTGCAAGGGGTCTAACAGCGGATCCGTGATGGTTCTACCGAGTAGAATAGATGGTTCTACCGAGAGGTAGCATATAAACTTAGTCAATAATAATAAACCATAATTTTCCTCATTTATTGTTGATTAAGTTTGGATTTTTGAAGACTGAAGGTTTTTTTTTTCTTTGGACAGTTAAAGGACAGGGGTGCATTTTTAGAATAGAAGAATGTGTGAGAAAGTATTTGGTAATTGAAACTGAAAAACATTTGTCCATTTTGTATTTCCTTTGTCATGGATGCTTATGAATCAAGCATCAGCCCATCACTTATTTTCTGTCTTACCATATATATTTCTAAGGAAATACTTCAGTTTTTTCCTGTGAAATCTTGGTGCCCTTTGATTTTGGTTATTTTCTTGCAGACATTTCATTATTCAATTATATAAGTGAGTATGGGGTTCAATCCAGAGGTTTGAATTTCAGCAGGTTCTGACCAGTTCTGGAGAACCGGTAGTGGAAATTTTAGTAGTTTGGAGAACTGGTAGTAAAAATTCTGACTGGCCACACCCCATCTTTTCTCTGCCTCCCAAGTCCCAGCTGATCGGGACGAAATGGGGATTTTGCAGTAACCTTCCCCTGGATTGGGGTGGGAATGGAGATTTTACAGAATCCTTCCCCTGTCATGCCCACCAAGCCACACCCACCCAATTTCTATACCATTAGAAATTGTTCAACACTCTTCAGAGGTTGTACAACACTTTGAGAGTTTCAAAGTCATAATACTACTGTAATATATTATACCGATTCTAAGATATTCATGCTAAGCAATTAATTCTCAATTAGCTTTTTTGTCCCAGAGAAAAAAAGCTCTTTTCTTACATACTCTTCTCAACACTATGTATAATCCCCCTTTCTATTTAATTCCTAACTTAACTGTGTGCGCTGAGAAATTCCAGTACAATGAGTAAAAAAACTTGTTGCAGATTACAGGCAAAGGATCAAGATATCCTGATATTTCAGCACTGGACAGTTCCTAGCACATTTGGTATTCCAACAGAAAGAAAATTACAACTGTGCTCACCTGCCATAGGGACAATGTGCCATTAAATTACTTCCATCTTACTGAGATTATAGATAAATGCTCAATAAATTTTATCATACCATTTAATTTTATACACAGTGCTAAAAATCTGTGGGGTCACATCATCACCTCTCGCATTGCTAAATATGTTATCCTGCATAAAATATCTTTGTTTCCACAAGATCCTGAGAATGTTCATCTGTTTTTATTTTTAATGGCATGCAAGCTTCTTTGGGGCAAACATGCATACAGCTATAACTGGAGGGTCATATCTCTCATGCTAGCTACCATATGCTTAGAAAAACAAGAGAAAGTGGTCTCCAAACATACAACCCAAATCTTTATGCATCAGCAATACAGCCAATATGGAAGTCCCAAAGGTGCTTTTTTTCCCAGGTGGAAATTGGACTTTCTTGTTTTTTTCTTCTGAAGATGTTTCGCTTCTCATCCAAGAAGCTTCTTCAGCTCTTGACAGGGTAGTGGGGAATGGAAGGATTTATATTCCTTGCAGACAGCTGGTCATTTGCATTCTTTTAGAGCAGGAGTTCCAACCTTAGCAACTTTAAGACTGGTGGACTTCAACTCCCAGAGTTCCTCAGCCAGCTTTGGGAGTTGAAGTCCACCAGTCTTAAAGTTGCCAGGGTTGGAGACCCCTGTTTTGGAGGGTCCTTGAAGCACTTGGACATTGATCTGTGTCCTCAGGGTCACCTGAGTGGTGCTCCTGGATCCTGTAGTCTGCATTTTTTTTCCTCTGGAAATCCATTCCTACTCCCATACCATTCAAAGGGTGTCCATCCCAAATTGTATAGCTAAAAGTCTGTAGAGATTCTCAGTCAACCAGGTCATCATTGTCCCAAAGATGCTTTTATTCAGGAGAAAAAAGGATCAACCATGACCAGGATGACTGAGAATCTCTAGAGACTTTTGGCCAATATGGAAGTCACATGCTATATCAGTGATGGTGAACCTTTTCGGCACCGAGAGCCAAAAAGGGAGCACTTTGTGCGCATCACGGCTGCGACCAGGAAGAGGAGCTGCCCAGGGGGCATGTGCATGCTGGATAAAGTACTTCCAGTTTCCGGCACACGCATGCACGCCAGTCAGCAAGTCATCCTGTTACTGCCGCGCATGCTCATGCACCGATCAGCTGGCCGATGTGCATGCTCACATTGGAAAATGGAAGACCAGCTCTTCCGATTTCTGGCACTGCTGCATGCACAAAGACCAACTGATCATCACATGTGTATGCATGCTAGAAACCCAGAAGAAGAACGGGTGATGCCATGCCTACCAGGCGACATGGCTCTACATGCCACTTCGGGTTTGCCATCAAAGAGTTATATCTACTTGCAACTCTGCTTCTGTAGGAGAACAGACACTGTAATCACTTTCATCTGCAACCTTCCTATGAACAGAGTTATGAGTCAGTCGTGCTATATAATTGAACAATAAATAATCAGACAGTATATAGCTTCCCCGTTGCACTTTCTCTTTTTGTTTACCAATCTAAGGTAACCAGAGCTCCCAGTTTCAGTGAATGGTCAAACCTGTATCAGATAGGCTCACCTGTGAGGTAAAAGATACAGGATGGCTCAGACATCTTTTCATAAATCCAGCACTTGGTTGTGCGACAATCAGTAGAAAAATAATGTTAACTGAATCTGCAGCACTTTGCTTTTTAAATAAAACTGACTGAATGAACAAAGGTTGTAAATCACCATCAATATGAGCTTCTTTCCAAGCTCTGCCAACACTGCTGAACTAATGTCCCTAACTGAAGGCAGAATGGAATGTTTTATGAGCAAAAGATATGAATCAACAGGAACAATCCCACTGATTGTTTTGCCTTAGGAACAGCCAGTGCTATTTTTAAGATGGTAGAAAGCAGCAGCGATCTATCAGTCTTTCCTTCTCCTTCACCCACCATTTTCTTTTTTGTATCTGCTATTATGAATAGTGACTTCCTCAAACAAAATAAAGTTTTATCTTGGGGGGGGGCAGTCAGGAATTCTATGCCCTGCCATCAAAACCAAAGAAACAAATGAAATATCTAGAAAAGTCATGTTCTAAAATACCCACTCCAAGATCGGAAATGTTGCACAATTAAGCCATTGTACAGCAAAGCATGGCAGCATATTTGTTACCTTGGGGGAAGGATGCAATTTATCCAATGCACCCATAAGGTGATGGTTCCAAAGGTGCTTTTTCAAAATACAGGAGAACAAACCTGTTGTGTCTGCAACCCCAGAGCCAGGTCCCCTGCCAGAAAGTGACTTGGAAAGTGAGGGGGAAGGGCCATCAGGACTTACCTCTGGAGCACTGGCTTCCCTGGCTCAGCTCCAGGAGCCAGAGGAAGGCCAGGTGGAGGAGATAACGAGGCCTCCGTCCCCTGACTCTTTTTCTCCCCAGGCCACGACTTCAGACTCGGCTGATGGCAATGAGGCCTGGCTGGACCCTAGGTTTCGTAGGCAGGAGAGGTGGGAACAACAGAAGCTAGGGTGGGGCAGGCCTAGGAAGTGCTGAGTCATGGAGCCACACCCCACAGGATATAAAAGCAGCAAAGGCTGCTGTACCCCTTCGTGGCAAGCAAATCAACTGCTTAATTAGAGCTGAAGTACTGTTTGTTCCTGGTTGACTCATCAGCATCAAGAGAGATAACAGAGACACTTGGCAGACCTCGCTAGTTTGCTGCCAGAAGCTGATAGTTGCCGGCTAATTAAGTCATCACTCGGACTGAGGCGAGGGGGACAGAACAAAACCCATCAGGACAAGATTCAGAAGTCCAT
This sequence comes from Ahaetulla prasina, assembly GCF_028640845.1. Lineage (NCBI taxonomy): Eukaryota > Metazoa > Chordata > Lepidosauria > Squamata > Colubridae > Ahaetulla > Ahaetulla prasina. The sequence continues at coordinate 78,112,097 of NC_080545.1, read as the reverse complement.
CTGCATTTGAAAGACAAAGGGCACTCTTGAAGACAGTAAAGTCCACATTCTGGACAGAAAGGACCATTGGTTTGAAAGAGGGGTCAAAGAGGCCATCTACAGTCCTTTTTCAAGGGGGGAGGGATATGACCCTGCCTATCTCCTATTTACAATACAGTCCTTTCAGCAGGTCCAAGAAGGTTCCAATCTGCACTATTCAGGTGACCCGGAGGGCACAAATAAGTGGCCTCAAGGACTCTCAGAGAGAGCACTAATTACTAGATGACTGCAAGGAATAGAAATCCTTCCATTGTCTACCATTCAGTCAGAACTGAAGAAGTTTCTTGGATGAGAAGCGAAAGGTCTTCAAAGAAAAAACAAGAACATCCAGTTGCCTTTTGAAAAAGCACCTTTGGGACCTGGATAACTAAGAATCTCAATAGACATAAGGTGATGGTATCTCTCTTTTTCTTCCATTCATGTGAAGGGTTCCTGAGGCTCTCAGCATTTCTTCTCTCCAAAAGGGTCCCCCTTTTTTCTAATTTTGGGCCAACCTGGCTACTTAATTCTTCCTCCCCTGCTTTGGTTTTCCTAAAGAATTACTGAAATATCCTGGTCCACAATAGCAAAATTGCAGGTGACTCATTCCGATAGCTGGGACAATGGTGAGTGAGTAATAACAGCCAAAGATGTCAGGCTTAGCAAAGAGAGATCAACCCTAGTTTAAATCACTTGGGATCTGCTCTTTTAAAAATCTGTCCAGCCTTTGATTATTTTACAAACTGAATGTGTATAACTCAGCCAACTTTGGTTGCATTCAGTTTTTTCTTTCTCTTTTCCCCAAGTTTAAACTCTCCCTTTCTCACAACAATTTGCAATGTACAAAAAGTATGCACCAGCACTTCTACCTTTTCTAATACCATACATTTTAAAGGAGAATATTTGTAGACCTGAGTTGAAATGAGGGGTCCTTGGTGCGCTCTGAGCTTGGTTGTCTTCTTGAAATTAGTCCATTACCCAAATTAGGTAAAATCATCAGTGTTAAGTGATGATCAGTGCTAAGGATGAAAATGCAGAATGCAGTAACCTTCCCTCTGAAGTGGTACCTATTTATTTACTTGCATTTGCATGCTTTTGAACTGCTAGGCTGGCAGGAGCTGGGGCAGGTAACAGGCACTCACCCTGTTAGGTGGTGCTTGGGTCTCGAACACGGACTGTCAGCTTTCCAGCTGATAAGCCCAGTATCTTAACCGCTGAGCATTTATTATTTGTTTGTTCATTAAATCTGTTTGCCCCATCTCACCGCCAACCTTACTTTTATTGTATTATTTATTTTTATATTATTTTGCTGTATTAAAAGGTAACGGTAAAGGTTCCCCTCGTATATATGTGCTAGTCATTCCCGACTCTAGGGGACGGTGCTCATCTTCATTTCAAAGCCGAAGAGACAGCGCTATCCAAAGACATCTCCGTGGTCATGTGGCCGGCATGACTAAATGCCAAAGGCGCACGGAACGCTGTTACCTTCCCACCAAAGGTGGTCCCTATTTTTCTACTTGCATTTTTTACCTGCTTTCGAAATGCTAGGTTGGCAGAAGCTGGGACAAGTAACAGGAGCTCACCCCGTTACGTGGCACTAGGGATTCGAACCGCTGAACTGCCGACCTTTCGATCGACAAGCTCAGCATCTTAGCCTCTGAGCCACTGCGTCCCTTTTTCTGCTGTATTATTTATTGCTTATTATTTGTTACTCTTCCCTAAGATCCCCATGTGAAGACCATTGAGAAGTTTCAACTGGTCCAGAATGCAATGGCATGGACATTGTGCTTCCAAAGGTTAGTTCACTATAAAATTCTACATGGTTTAGGCCCAGATATTTGAGAAACAGTCTATCTTTTACCCAGCCAATATGAGCTGGTATAGATACGCTCCAGTTCTCTTTGATTTACCAGTGCCATCCATTGGGACCCAGGATGCATGCCTTCTCTGTCGAGGCCCTATTCTCTGGCATGAGGCCCCCACAAGATATGGATGTCCCTCATTCTGATGGAGATCTCCCAGGTTTTTGGATAAAGGGGATGGAAACCCTTGTCAGATACATCTGGCATAGTTGCATATATTTTGATAGCAATAGCACTTAGGCTTATATACTGCTTTACAGCACTCTCTAAGTGGTTTACAAAATCAGCCTATTGCCCCCCAACAATCTGGGTCCTCATTTTACCTACCTCAGAAGGATGGAAGGTTGAGTCAACCTTGAGCCTAGTGAGATTCAATCTGCCAAATTGCAGTCAGCCGGCAGTCAGTAGAAGTAGCCTGTAGTACTGCACTCTAACCACTGCGCCGTTGCAGCTCATTGATATTGATAATCTAGATTTCTACCTCACTTATTAATATATTCTTACTCTTGTGCTTCATATAATGTTCTTTATATTGGGAACTACTCAGGGTCAGTTTGGTGTCAGACGGTACCAAATTCAAATCAAATTAAATCCACTCAATTGTTTTATGAAATGCCAGGCATTCTTGCCTAAAATCCCATCCAAAATAGCCACTTCCAGAATGAAAACTCATGAGATTTAAGGCAGGAGAACCTTTATCTTTATCTTTAATAACTTTAGAAATTTGGCAATCTTACGAGGCTTTTTTTCAATTTACATATTTGTTTAATTTGGGGTTTATGCAAACATCCTTGGGGGGGGCGTATCGCAGGAGCTCTACCACATCAGCCTATCTTAATGCTTTGTTCATCATCAGTTAATTAATGATCATCAGAAAAATTGTGACTTTTGGTTAGTGAACTTGCAAAGAAAAGTCTTGACAGGCAGGAGAAGTTTAGGGTCATATTTATGCTATCTGCATATGTGCAAAAAAAAAAACATGCATTCCTATTGTGCGGGCATATGTTAATCTGGCACTAAATATTAATTTGGGAAATGAAAAGGCTGTTTCCCCATATTTCATGCTGCTGCAAGAATGGAAAACGTACGGTTTTCAATTGCTAGATTCCAATTCCCACTATTGCCAGTGATGCCTGAGGCTGATGGGTGCAATGTTAAACAACATCTGCATATTCAGTTTCCTTTCTGCTGAAAAAATTTTACAAAGAAATTGCTGTAGCTCTGAACTTTTGCATGTTAATGTGATACCAAAGTACAGCAGCATGACCAGGACTGAAAAGGTGACAACCCCGATGATCTTAAGCCTTTTTAGTGTCCTTCAAAGTCACAAGCTCTTCTTCCATAAAGCTAACATGGATATATATATATAGCTGTATCTATATCTATCTACCTATCTGTCTGTCTGTCTGTCTATCTATCTATCTATGCATGCCATTTCTCTGCCAGGTCAGCCATATGTTTCCCAAGTGCAGCTGTTAGTTAGAATATAGAGAAAAGTCCATTAATTGTAGCAATGGATGCTGTTTGTGTATAATTTCCATATGCTGTTCTTGAAAGCATGCCCAGTAACTAAGCGAAAGTGTACTTCTCCACATACCCTGTGCATGTAATAAACCTCAATGGAAAAAAACAGCAGCAATTTTCTCTTGCCATGATACATCCTCATTTTTTTCCAAATTGAATATAGCCTTATTCCCCTGAAATAGAATGGAGGTACATTTTATAATTCCACCTATACATATATACTTTTATTTAGAGCGATGCGGTGGCCTAGAGGTGGAACTCTCGCCTCACAATCAGGAAGCTGTGAGTTCGATCCTAGGTAGAGACAGATATTTCTCTCTCTGGGCATGATGAGAATATATCTGCTGAACAAAGCTCCACATTGGCGACAGGAAGGGCAGCCGGCCAGTAAATGCTCTGCTAGCTCCAATCAGTTGCTCAGATTCCACCCCACAAGGGATTATGGGGTCATTAAATGATGATGATGATGATGATATATACTTTTATTTCCTGGGTTTTCATTTAAGATAATGCTACAAAAGTGCACTAGGGATGAGAAGGAGGGATGATGATTTTCACATATGTTTCTTCAGAGTTCACCATATTTTCCTCATAGTATATTGTTTTAAAAAAAGAGCTAAGCCAATGAGAAATTTTTCAGATGTGTAAATTTGAAAGCTACTTGTTAAGTTTGGGCAATAACGAGGCAGGAGACCAGGGTAGTGACAACAGCTCTTTAATATACAGTGAACCCAGCAGCCAGTACTGGGGCAAACCTCTCTTTATATACAGTTCGGCCGGTGGCCTCAACCAATCAGCAACGTGCTAATTCCCGCCAAAACTTTTAAAGATACATTACACTCCTTCCCTCCCAGAAAACACTTTACTCATATTTGCATACATTTAGCATATTATTTCTCTACGTAGTCGTGCAGGTACGCTGGGCGTTTCCTAACTCTCCCGGACCTGCGCAGTTCATTATCTGGGAGTGAGTCGAGCTGACGGGAGGGACTGCTCGTTCCTCTCAGCTCCTCCTCCGGGCCATCCGGCCTTGGATTACTTGCCGAGTCGTGCCCGCTGTCCTCAGGAAGGACCGGATGGTGTCGCTGGACCTCATCTGAGCCAGATAAGTCCCCCGTTTTTTCTCGGCTTGAGTCAGCTGCGGGTTCAATCAATGAGTAGTCAGGGCCCGTCACATCTATCTCTGGTCTAGTGTTAATTCTATTTCTTAGCTGATCTATGTGGCGTCTCCACACCCGGCCGTCCTCTATCTCCACGAGGTACGACTTGGGGCCCGTGGTGTCTATGATTGTTCCCTTTAGCCAGTTTGGGCCATCACCGTAATTGTGTGCCCATACATAGCTTCCTATGGCCAGGTCTCTTGTTTTGCCTGGTGTTGTTTTGTACCCGTCTGGCGTGTAATTCGGGTTTAAACGGTCTAATGGGCATCTTAGTTTTCGGCCCATCAGTAGTTCTGCTGGGCTGCGGCCAGTGGCCACACAAGGGGTTCTGTGTTGTACCGTTAGGAATGCATCAATGTGTGATTGCCAATCGCCTGGGCCACTTCTGGACAATGCCTCTTTCGCGCTCCGGACGAAACGTTCAGCAAGGCCGTTCGTCGCAGGGTGGAAAGGCGCCGAGAGGGCATGTCGGATGCCCTCTTCGGCCAAGTACCCCTCAAAAAGTGTCGCAGTGAACTGTGGCCCATTGTCTGACACTAGAGTGTCCGGCAACCCGTGTGTTGCGAAAAGGTGCCTTAGTGCTGAAATGACAGCTTCAGCGGTTGTGGATTTCATTAGGATGATCTCCAACCATTTGGAGAATGCATCCACCACTATTAGAAACGTTTGGCCGTGGAAGGGGCCGGCAAAGTCTATATGTATACGGGACCATGGGCCTTGGGGTTTCTCCCACTCCCGGATTGGGGCCGTAGGTGGTAGTGGTCTGGACTCCTGGCACACTTGGCATCTGCCAACCTTGTCGCTAATCTCTTTGTCCATTAGGGGCCACCACACATAGCTCCTAGCTAAACCCTTCATTCTCACGATCCCAGGGTGACCTTCGTGCAGAAGTCCCAGAACTTTTCCCCTCAGTTTCTCTGGAACAACCACCCTATCTCCCCAGAGCAGGCAACCCCCTTGCACTGATAATTCCCCGCTTTTCTTAACAAATTCTTTGAAACGCTCGCCCGGCGAAGCGGGCCACCCTCTTGAACCCAACCAATTACAGTTCTCAAAGTAATGTCCCGGTATGAAGCCCGAGCCACCTCCTTAGGCGTGACTGGGCCAGAGTCAGAGAGTCAATTAGCAGTATGGGTGTCCCGGGTGGGGTCTCGATCGCCCCTGGCAGTGGGCATCTGCTTAATGCGTCCGCATGCCCCAACTCCTTTCCTGGCCGATGCCGCAGTTTATAGGAGTAGGCAGCTAGAAAGATAGTCCATCGGGTCAATCGGGGCGAGAGTGCCACGGGTGTTGGCCGGTCGCCAGCCAGCAACCCTAATAGTGGTCTATGGTCTGTAATAATTTCAAAGTCTCGACCAAAAACGTATTCGTGAAATTTTTTCACTCCTGAAACTATGGCTAGGGCTTCCCTATCCAACTGACTATAGTTCCTCTCTGCCGAGGACATCGTTCTGGAGTAGAAAGCTATTGGGGCTTCTGTGCCATTCGGGAGTCTATGGCTGAGCACAGCCCCCACCCCATAGGGGGATGCGTCGCAAACTAACACCACTGGCATTGTGCTATTGTACTGGATCAATAAACTATCGTTTGATAGTAGGTTTTTTACTGCCTCGAATGCTCTAGCTTCTGCCTTTCCCCAAGACCAAACAGCATTCTTTCCCAGTAACTTATGTAGCGGCTCGGCAACAGTTGCCTTATCTTTTAAAAAGACCGCGTAAAAATTCAATAGACCCAAAAACGCCTGTAGCTCTGTTTTGTTTCTGGGAGCTGGGGCCTTTTTTATTGCCTTGATTTTGCTCTCTGTGGGGTGAATTCCTTCCTTGTCTATTCGGTAACCCAAGAAATCTACGGATTCTACCCCTATTTGGCATTTGTTCATTTTAGCTTTTAGACCGGCTGACCGGAAAATGCCCAAAACTTTTCTCAAACGCTCTCCTAGTTCTTCCAAATTCTCGGCGGATACCAACACATCATCAAAATATGGTACCACCCCCGGGAGCCCTTGCAGAAGTCGCTCCATTAAGTTTTGAAAAAGGCCAGGTGCCACACTTACCCCAAACTGTAATCTGGTACATTTAAAGGCACCTCTGTGTGTTACAATTGTCTGGGCTTCGGCTGTGTTGGCATCTACGGGCAGCTGTTGATAGGCCTGGGCCAAATCTAATTTGGCAAAAATGTGCCCTTGCCCCAGCGAGTGCAGCAAGTGTTGCACCACTGGAACCGGGTAAGCGCTTTTTTGCAAGGCTTTGTTTAAGGTCACCTTGTAGTCAGCGCAGATTCTAACTGACCCATCTGGTTTCACTGGGGTGACGATTGGCGTCTCCCACTTTGCATGATCGATTGGCACCAGTATCCCCTGACTGATGAGCTTGTCTATCTCCCTGTCAATCTTGGGTTTAAGGGCAAAAGGGACCCTCCTTGCTTTTAACCGTATGGGGGCTACCTGAGGATCCAAGTTGAAAGAAATAGGGGTCCCCTTGTACTTGCCCAGGCAGTCTTTGAAAACATCTTCGAATTCTTCCATGAGGGCGTCCTTTAGGTTAAAGTCGTTTCTGTAGATGCCAGTCACTCCCATGCCCAATGCTCGAAACCAGTCTAGTCCCAACAAGCTTGGCAGGGTCCCCTCGACTATCGTGATGGGCAGGGTTTTCTTGTGTGGTCCGTACTCGACGCGGACGGATGTTGTCCCTCGAACAGGGATGCGATTCCCTTGGTAGTCTTGAACTTTAAGCCGTTGCGTTTGCAGTTTGCGCTTGGCGATGTTCGGCAAAGCTTTCGCAAAAGTGTCCCAGGACATGATTGTGATCGCTGACCCTGTGTCCACCTCCAGTCGGCACGGCACTCCTTCGATTTTCGGTTTTGTGAAGATTTTCTTCTCTACGCGGGTCGCTGCACGACCCACTATCACGGTCGTTCAATTTGACTTCACGCCCTTTTTGTTTTGACCAATCAGGGGCGGCCGTGCCGACCCCGAGCTCTGATTGGTTGGTTTGAATTTTCGGCGGGAAGGTTGGGGTGCTCGACAGACTTGAGCCAGGTGCCCCTTCTTCTCGCACCGCCGACATGTAGCGTCCTTGAACTTGCATTGTTGACGCTGGTGTTGCCCTCCGCAACTTCCGCAGTCATCCCGGTCTTCTTTTCTCGGTCTCCCGGTGTGGAAAACTCCTTCCTCATCCTCGCCGTCTGATTCGGTCTGGATTTCTTCGTTGTGGACCGGAGTTGATTTCGCGCTCGCCATTGGTGTGAGCGGCTTTTGTAGGGTTTCCGCTGCTTGGGTGGACATCTCATGAGCTCTGGCTTCGTCCAGAGCGTTTGCCAGCGTTAGGTTGCTCTTGGATAGCAGCCGCCTCCGCAAACGAATGTCCCTGACCCCACGGATGAGTTGCTCCAACAGTTCCTCATCCAAATCTCGGTACCCACAATATTTAGAGGCTTTCCTTAGGGCGGCCATGTATTCGCTGATGGACTCGCCCTCTTGCTGTCTGCGCTCTCCAAATTCAAAACGTTGCACGTATTTGGACGGTGTTGGCGCGAAATGGTTCTTCAGTAGGTTCTGCAGAGTTTGCCACGATACCGATTGTACCGGCGTTGGCTCTGCCAGGGCTTCTGCGATGTCGATGACCTCGGGACCGCAGTGGCTCAGGAAATATGCCCTTTTTCTGTTGTCTGGAACTCCTTGCAGTTCGTTCGCCTCGAGGAAGCTCTCGAAACGGGTCATGTATGTTCCCCATTTCTCCTTGGATGGTTCAAACGGCGCGGGCGGTGTGTAGCTGGCCATCGCTGCGTTTCCGCCCTGAATTTGCTGGGTTCGGTCCTTGTCGTGCGTTCCGCTCTTTCCTGGTGCTTTTAGCCTCGGTATCCCACCTTCGTCGCCAGTGTTAAGTTTGGGCAATAACGAGGCAGGAGACCAGGGTAGTGACAACAGCTCTTTAATATACAGTGAACCCAGCAGCCAGTACTGGGGCAAACCTCTCTTTATATACAGTTCGGCCGGTGGCCTCAACCAATCAGCAACGTGCTAATTCCCGCCAAAACTTTTAAAGATACATTACACTACTAGCTTTACACTCTCATCACCGCCAATAACCTCCTCTCAAAAAAGTCAGTAAAATGATCTTCTATATCAGGGATCTCCAACCTTGGCAACTTTAAGACTTATGGACTTCAACTCCCAGAGTTCCACAAGTCTTAAAAGAGCCAAGTTTGCAGACCCCTAGGCTAGACTCATGATCACGCAGTGACACAGCTAACTATTCTCTTTTGCATCAGCAGGAGGGCATTCCAGCTTCACAGGTGCCTTTCATTCAATTACATTTGGTCTCTCCCTCTGGCACCTAGCATTCTGGTATGCTCCAACCCGCAGTTTGGGAATTACTGTTCTACTATCATCCCCCAGCTTTTTTTTTTAGTATTGTTAATTAAACATTACAATGCATGTGTGAAGTCACAAGGGATAATAAGTGTACTAATGGATAAATGGCTTAGGAACCAGCTCTGCCTGTCGATTTGTGGCATTAAGTTGTCAGTCATTTAGCCCAATCCCTGCAACGTCTATCACTGAAGTGTGCTGGCCACAGCTGGACAGAGAATGGTAGGCAAATCAAGGCAGGGCAGGGCAATCTCTTGCTTATCGCCCCTGAAATTTAGCCTGCTGTGATGATAGAGAATGAAGACCTTGTTAAGTGCTTAGTGCTATTTGTAACAGGGCTTGTGTTCTCCATCCAACTGTCACATCCAGCTTGCTTTCCTTCAAATCAGTTTGCCTTGCCTAAGCAGAGATCATTTTTAATACGTAGTAACGTACAACATATTACATTGCTTGGGGGGGAGAAGCAGGGGGGGGATTCAGCTAGTTCAGGTCAGTTTGGGTGAACTGGATGTTAATTTTACATCTGATTTGAGCAAACTAGTAGTTGCACGGATTGGCTGGCCCCCTCTCCTCCCCTCCCAGTTGTCTCCACGTGGCCCGTTTTGAATGCCGGGTAAGTGCAGCGCCCACCTGAAGGCTCTGGAAGGGCGAAAAATGGGCCTCCTGGAAGTTCCAGAAGTCTGGAAATGGGCCCATTTCTGGCCTCCAGAGAGCCTCCGGCGCCCAGGAAGGCCGTTGTTACACTCCTGGAGGCTCAAGAAAAGCCTCCAGAGCTTGGGGAGAGTGAACCCTGCCCCGTGGTGCAGGAGGCCGTCTAGGCCACGCCCACCATGGCCATGCCCACACAGCAAGCAGGCAGAGGACTGGTTGCTAAAATTTTTGAATCCTATCCCTGGGGAGATGATTAATTGGATATGAAATCATTTCCCAACTTTGTATTAGTCAAGAAGAGAGAACAAAGGAAAGATGTAAAAAATCAGGTTTTCTCAGCCTTGGGAGTGAGGCACCTCTAGAGCAGAAGTGGCAACCTTTCACGAGTGGGTCCTTCAACCAGCTAGAGGCCTGCATTTCACAAAGAGAGATACGATTTATTTTTTAAAACCAATATTCTGTCCTTTAACCAAATTTGCCCTGGCCATGGTAGATGTGCAGATGCCCTCTATAAGTGGGGAAAAATATCATTTCCCGAATTGTGACTGTGAGGTCGAAAAACGAACGATAGTGACAGAGTGCCAAAATAGAGCCTATAATGGAGACTTGTGTTGATTTCCTGACTGTGACAAATGAAGCAGAAAATTATATCTGTAATCTAGATATACATTTATAATACTTTAAGATTGTACTTTTCATATTTTGTGTTTTTAATCTCGTGTTTTATTGAAATGTGACTTCCCCCCCCAATTTTATTACGTTCATAGACCAGAACAAATAAAAACACTCAATAAATATACAATTAAACATTCTAGAATAAAATAATAAATAACAGAGGATGAAATCCAGTCTGTCAATTATACATGGTCTTACTATACTAAAATCACAATGCATAAACTGTGTGGCCCATAGTCAGTTTATTACTAAAAGGAATAAGCAGTGCAAAGGATTTGCCACATTTGTTGTATAAAATAGCTACGCATGGTGGGTTTGACATGTGTTTCCAACAAATCCCCAGTGCGTGAATGTACCATACAATAAGTAAATCTCCCCTTAAATATTTAACGGCAGTCCTATTATTTTTAAATCATTCTTTTCTAAACTAAGCATATTTGAGGTTTCAACTTTTCCAACCAGCAGAGTGTCTAGGATTAAACTGTATTACTAAACTGTAATTAAACTATAATATTTATGAAGTAAAAATCAAGCACATTTAAGAAAAAGTTTCAAGAAAACTTTCTCTGTCAAATGTCATTTGTACATATTTGAAGGAAGGGACTATAACTCAGTATTGATGCTGGGTGCTGGCACAGTGGTTAGAACGCAGTACTGCAGGCTACATCTGCTGACTGCCGGCTGACTGCCATTTGGCGGTTCAAATCTCACCAGGCTCAAAGTTAACCCAGCCTTCCACTCTTCCAAGGTTGGTAAAATGAGGCCTGAGATGGTTGGAGGCAATATGCTGACTCTGCAAAACTGCTTATAGAGGGCTGTAAAAGCACTGTCAAATGGTATATAAGTCCAAATGCTATTGCTATTTGTTTTTTGTTTTTTTGTTTTTTTATGCAGGTGATCCAAGTTCAGTCTAGGAGTCTCAGACTGAAGTGTTTGCAAGTAACAAAAAAGACTCAAAACTCTGGAAGCCTCTGCAAGTGATGCTTTCAGATGTTAGATCCTTCTTGAAAAGCTGTTGGAGAGAAACAAGCCATGGCGTGGTTGCAAGGAGAATGGAAAGCAGAACTGATCCCAATGACCTAATGAGCAAATAAATGTCTGCATGTTTCCCAGGAACAATGTTTCCTTTATGACCTAGCTCTTTGGAGAAGGCTCTAATGCTGGGTGAGTTGGAAAGAAAGAGAAGGATAACAGCAAGTTAGATGTAGACTCAATTACAGTAGCAATGAGTGCACCTCTGGGTATGTCTAGTTTAATGAAAAGAAAAACTAGGGGAGACATGATAGCAGTGTTCCAATATCTCAGGGGCTGCCACAAGAAGAGAGAATCAACTATTCTCCAAAACACTTGAGGGCAGGACAAGAAGCAATGGGTGGAAACTAATCAAGAAGAGAAGCAACTTAAAACTAAGAAGAAATTTCCTGACAGTTAGAACAATTGATCAGTGGAACAACTTGCCTGCAGAAGTTGTGAATGCTCCAACACTGGAAGTTTTTAAGAAGATGTTGGATTTGTCTGAAGTGGTGTAGGGTTTCCTGCCTAAGCAGGGAGTTGGACTAGAAGACCTCCAAGGTTCCTCCCAACTCTCTTATTCTATTCTACCTGTCAGGCCTGGAAGCCATCTTTTTCGCTGGATCTTAAGGCCTGCTGCATTTACTACTGTGGGAAGCTGGAAGGGGGGATTATATGGAGCATGGGTGATATATAATAACATTCCTTTCTCAGAAAGTCAAGGACATCTTGCCCTGCACCTGGACAGCTGAAACTGGGAGGCACCTCCAGTTGGGACAGTGCTTGTATTGGACCATGTGATGGACTTGTGGGTGTTGGGCAGGCACTTGAACTTTCCTTTGGGTGGGGAAAACCTGGAAACTCTCATATGTGCCAATATGATATCTCTAATAAAATGGAACTTTGAAGAAATTCAAACCTCTGAGTTTACTTTCGTTGGGGGTGTTACTTGGAACCCTGACAGCATCATTGGAAGACCCAAAAGACCAGGTTAGGGATAGATTGTCAGGGAGAAATTCTATCTATATGGTCTCCAGGAATCAAAAACAATTCGCACATAATCAGTGTTTCCTTTATATCATGAATATATCGCCATAAGATATTAAGAAAACATAACATTTATGTTTCACACTGCTTTAAGATGCTACACCTAGGTTTTGTTTGTTCATTTGTTTTGTGAAAGTGTTGTGCAGTTTGTGCAAACCATTCTGTGTAATTTTACACCATCTGTGACTAACCATGGTTAATATGAAAATTAGGATAACTAAGTAAACCATGGTTGTTCCAAAGGCAACTGGATTTTCTTGGGTTTTGGACAACCATGATCTGGATCAGAGGTCTCCAACCTTGGCAACTTTAAGACTTGTGGACGTCAACTCCCAGAATTCCTCAGCCAGCAAAACTGCCAAGTTGCCAAGATTGGAAACCCCTGATCTGGATGATTGAGAATCTCCAAGATAGTAAACCATGGTTCATAATATTAGAAATAGTCATTTAGGCCATGCTCAATGTAACATACCAGATACAGAGGGTTACCTGGCTTCTCTGGAAAATGTCCTACAAAGGGGAGCCTATTATCTATCGGGTAATTGGTGCCACTATTAACTTGCTTTTACTGTCAATTTTTTTATAATGTACAATTACAGTCTGTTCCATGTCTTGATATCTGAAATAAGAGAGAATAAGGCCTTTGTGACATCCTTTCAGATATTTAAAGACTGTGTTTATAACCCCTTTAGTTGTCTATTTCAAGGCCAGCATATTCCCAGTCCCCTGATCATAATTATTGCCTTTTAGGAAACTGTTTTGTTTTTTTCTGAATGTCAGAACTGTACATAATACTTTTGATGGCATATGATCAAAATAAAATAGAGTTGAACAATTACGCCTATGATTTGGTAGTTATATTTCAAGTTTTATATTTGCCTAAAATTGCTTTTGCCTTTTTTCCAGGCATTCAGTTGGCAATCAACTATGGCTGCAGGAATTTTTATTTATTTATTTTTTTCATTTTCATGACTAAGTTAGGTATTAGTCATCTGTGAATTTGTTTTCTAAAAAACTTTGCAGCTGCCTTCTATTAACTTTAATTATGTTGCTTTTGCTCCATTTTTCAATCCATCAGAATTGTTTTGAATTTATTTCTGCCTCCTAACATATTTCCTATCCATCCAATTTCATATCACCTGCCACTAAAGGTAAAGGTTTCCCCTGTCCAGTCATGTCAAGGGTTAGGGTTAGGGTTAGGGTAAGGGAGCCAATGTTGTCTGAAGACAGTTCCACGGTCATGTGGCCAGCATGACTATACGCCAAGGTGCCCAGAATGCTGTTACCTTCCCACTGAAGGGGTACCTATTTATCAACTTTGCATGCTTTCAAACTGCTAGGTTGGCAGGAGCTGGGCAGTGGTGAAATGCACTTACCTTCACTACCAGTTCAGAAATGTGAGTGTGTGCACACACATGCTCGCTATGCTTGCACGTACCTCTTCTGCACATGCATAGAGCCTTCTGCACATGTGCAGAGGGTCAAAAACAGGACATAATGACATCCTGGCAGATGGGCAGAACCTCCCATCACCGGCCCTACCAGTTCGTGCGAGCTGGATAAATCCGGCCGGATTTCACTGCTGGAGCTGGGGGAAAGAAAGGGAGCTCACTCTGTCACGCAGCTCTTGGGTCTTGAACCCAGGTGTGTTAGCTTTCAATCTGAGAAGTTCAGCATCTTTACCTACCATGGATAATCATGTCATGCAAACCCGGCTCATAAAGTTGGTTAGGCTGCAAAATACTTCTTCATTACACAGTATAAGAGATGTGAACCCAGTGGTTTCCACATCTAAGTCAATCATTCCAGCTACAGTATAGCCGTCACAGAGACTCACTTCTGTTCCATAAATTGGTGTTCTGTCTTCTTCCTACTCCTAACACCTATACTATTTTCCACCTTCTGTAAGCAGTGACCCACTTCTTCCCTTATCTTCTGACACCAGAGAAGAAATCCTTTTTACTACTTTTAACTTCCCTCATGAGCTGAAATTTCTATTACTCTTTTAGCTTTTCTGATTTTGTCTACAAATATTAGCTTGTAGGCTAGAAACAACACCAGAATGTTGTAATTCCTTACAGGATTAACCCTGTAAAGTGGAGAAAAAAAGAAAAGGAGATTTCTTCTAACAACTGGTTCTCCGAACTGCTTAGAAAATTAACAACTGGTTCTAGGGAACCGGTGGGAACTGGTAGAATCCCACTTCTGATCTTACATGTCCTTTTTAATTCTTAACTCAATCAAAAGCTTCCCATGCACACCCAAGTTATCACATTTTTTCCCCATTTTTCTCATTGAGATAGTGCATGATTGCACTTCCTATACCTACCTTATTGTTAGTGAATTTCACAGCCTCCTGCAGTTCTTTTGTTCTAAGGGTTTCTGTCTATGGGATCTCTCCTAACCCTTCTCTAAGGTTATTCAAATTTAGTGTGCCTTCTTTTTTTGCCCTCATTCTTTCCCAGCATTAGGTTCTTTTCCAGTGAGTCCTTCCTTCTCATTAGGTGGCCAAAGTATTTGAATTTCATCTTCAGGATCTGGCCTTCAAAAGAGCAGTCAGGGTTGATCTCCTCTAGAACTGACCGGTTTGATCGCCTTGCAATCCAAGGGACTCGCAGGAGTCTTCTCCAGCACCATAGTTCAAAGGCCTCAATTCTTTGGCGCTCAGCCTTTCTTATGGTCCCACTTTCACAGCCATACATTGCAACTGGGAAAACCATACTCGAAAACAGGCAGACATATTCAATTAAACTAGAATTTTGGTCTTCAATTTCTCTCTTTTGTTGTTTTTTTAAGGACGAAGGAATTTAAGTGTACGCTACTAGTTTTAGGTGATTATCTCAGAATGATGGGCAACTGCTGCTAATTTTTGTAATTGAGATTGTAGGGCAGAACCACACAAAATATGAATTATAGTTTGCAGCATTCCTCAATACTGACAGTGTGGTCTGGACTGGCTGGGAGCTGTGATCCCACCCCATCTAGAAATTCACATATTCCTCACCTCCAAGGTAGTGCATGACTTGAACATTTCAGCCACTAGAATAGAATAGAATAGAATAGAATAGAATAGAATAGAATAGAATAGAATAGAATAGAATAGAATAGAATAGAATTTTTATTGGCCAAGTGTGATTGGACACACAAGGAATTTGTCTTGGTGCATATGCTCTCAATGTGCATAAAAGAAAAGATACGTTCATCAAGGTACAACATTTACAACACAATTGATGGTCAAAATATCAATATAAATCATAAGGATTGCCAGCAACAAAGTTACAGTCATACAGTCATAAGTGGAAGAAGATGGGTGATGGGAAAGATGAGAAGATTAATAGTAGTGCAGATTTAGTAAATAGTTTGACAGTGTTGAAGGAATTATTTGTTTAGCAGAGTGATGGCCTTCGGGAAAAAACTGTTCTAAGATGTTCATTGTACATTTTTATTCATGACAATACAATCTAGCCTTCTACAACCCAACAACTTCATGATAGTTTGGGATGCTCTGTACCATATTCATATCACTGAGCTCACTGCCTAGGAATTCTGGGAACTTAAGTTCCAATATATTTGAAGAGCAGCAGCATGAGGAAGTCATACATGTTTTTTTTTAAAAAAAAAAAACAGAGCAGGATAAATGATGGCATTGTTAGTGCGGATAGGTCTTCTACTTGTCTAACAAAATGTTGGCAAACAAGAAGGTATTCTTGGTGTTACCAATATACATACAATGCACCTATGAGCCATGGTGGTCCAGTGGTTAGAGTGCAGTACTGCAGGCTACTGGCTGCCAGCTGCTTGCAATTTGGCAGTTTGAATCTCACCAGGCTCAAGGCTGACTCAGCCTTCCATCCTTCTGAGGTGGGTAAAATGAGGACCCAGATTGTTGGGGGAAACAGGCTGTAAACTCTGTAAACCACTTAGAGAGGGCTGTAAAGCACTGTAAAGTGGTATATAAGTCTAAGTGCTATTGCTATTGCTATTTTCATCTTGAGAAATACTGAAGGGTAAGTTAATCACATTTGGCTGCCACGGGGCTTAAATGCAGTGTGTGCTATTTTGGTCTAATTTTGTCTGGCACAAGATGCCAAGTCACTGGGACAAGAGAAATACATAATAAACTAGTAGTTCCTGCTGATGCATCTCTCTTAGTCTCTCCAGCTGAATGGAAAATTCAGGGCAACCTTGATAAATCAGACAGCAGTTTGCTTATGGGATCTTTATAATGACTTTTATGATATTTGCTAATAATCTAGCCCAGGATCCCAAGTTAAAAGACTATTTAAATTGCATAATAATTTAAGCATCTCGGGGTTGGATCGTTAATTCTCCCTTTTCTCATAACCTTGTTTTTTTAATAAACAAGTTTTATCGTGTAAATATTATTATAGCCGAAGCCTTACAATGCAACATCACATGTATCTATTCATAAGAAAATCCAACAACAAACTTAATCATTTTTCCAGATTAGTGAAATTAATTACATTCCTTTCTCTATCTGGTGGATATAAAAACATAGAAACATAGAATCGTAGAGCTGGAAGGGACCTCAAAGATCTTCTACTCCAATCCCCTCTTCAAGGCAGGAGACTTCTACCATCTGAATCAAATGGTTGTCCAGTCTATTTTTGAAAACCTCCAGTGATGGAGCACCTACAACCAGGAGGCAAGCTATTCCATTGATTAATTGTTCTCACTGTCAGAAAATTTCTCCTTATTTCTAGGGTGGATCTCTCTTTAACAATTACCTATTACTCCTTGTCTTGTCCTCTGTTGCCTCAGAGAATAAGTCAATTCCCCCATTCTCTGTGACAGCCCCTCCAGTACTGGAAGTATTTTAGGCTGCCTGAAGTATCACTTAAATTGGCTCAAATACAAGGGAACAAAACATGTTGTTTTTAAAAGCTGTCCATTATTCTCCATTAAGTATTAGTCTCAATTTCTCTAAAATGACATAATTCAACATGCTATACAATCCTCCACCGTTCATGAAAAATGCGGAAGTTAGGAATTGTAGCTCAAACATACGTCGATAGCGCCAGAGTGAGGAAGTTTCTATGAGGTAACATGAGAACCTGAGATAAATACATGAGAATTTGTTTAGGACTATTTCTACCTCTAATCCAGTTTGCCACATCAATTGGCACTGGCTTCCTATGAAGGAATATCAGGGATATCCCTGATATTTGCAATAGGAAATATCAAGGGATGGCCCTGGCATATTCTGTCTTTTGTAGGAAAACAGCATTTTCCACATTAAAACAGCCCAATTTACCCCAGAGTTGGACCCTGTTATAATCTCATTTGCAGATCATATCCTTTTAAATTACTGTAAGTATTTGATCAAACCCTAAATTCTTGAGGAAAATGTTGGCAGCATGGATTTACTTGACAATTATTGAATGCATTCTTCAGTAAAGTACTGCCGAGTACTCCATTTTTCATTAATCATGTTGTAGTATCCTTCAAAGACTAATACAAATCTCAGCAAAAACCTTGGTCTTGAAAACTTGGATCTGAGACCTTTTTCCTGCCTTTTGTGACCTATTTTTACAATTGCCTACTCTTGCCTGTCTATATACTGTACCCTCAATACAATTTTCCCACAATGTTTTCCTGCCAAAAAGAAGACGAATAAAATGCCCACAAGTCTGTCCAAAGGCATATCCCAAGATGGAGTAATATATTGAGATCCCAAATTTAACACTGTTTAGAATAAAACCAGCACAATTTAAAAATCCAATCTTTTTTCATTACACTATAAAAACAGCTAATAATAAATACATGTGTAAACCATTGCATACAGGTCCACAAGCTCATATCAAGCTACCCCACCCTCAGAAAACAAATTTAGATACCTGTCTAAAATTTGGCAGGGTAGGGACCAATCTGACTGGCAGGGATGGGGGCCCTGTTAAGAACTCCATTGTCCAAATTGGCCTAAAACCTGAGAGAAAAACCACGAGCTGCGGTTTAAGATTTTAAGGGCAATTTTTAAAAATAATGCCAAGGTGAAGAATTTCAGCAGGAATATTGTTCCACAAGGCAGGAACAGCAACAGAGAAGAACTGCTTTCTGAGTCCCATTCAGTGATGTTCTTTTAGCAATGGGATCTAAAATATGTTGACAATATTGGACATAAATAATCCTTTAAATTGCTTAGGCCCTTTGCCATGAAGGGCTTTAAAGCTGATAATTGTTGTCTGAACAACAATTCCTCCTCTCTGTTTCTGAGAAAGATTTCTTCTCTTTTGTGGTTTCCTTCAAACCATTACTTCCCCACAATGCCATTCTTGTAACTTTCCAATCTTAGACCTGTTTGTCTCCTTTCAGAGCTTTGAACTGCACATGACATAACTGCTATTCAGGGACATTTTACAAGTCTTCTTTCAACAGGAGTGGCAACCTCTGATAATCATGTGAAGTGTTAATATCACTCTATAATGCCTTGGTAAGACCACACTTGGAATATCAAATCCAGCTTTGGTCACCACAATATATTTAAAAAATTGAGATTCTGGAAAGAGTGCAGAGAAGAGCAACAAAAATGATTAGGGGAATGGAGGCTAAAATAGATAAAAAACAGTTGCTGGAATTTTTTTTTAATTAGAAGAAGGACTAGGGCTGACATGATAGCAGTGTTAACTCAGGGGCTCCACAAAGAAGAGGGAGTCAATCAGTAGTGGGTTTCAATTTCAGTCGCTACTGGTTTGCTCGCAGGTGTGTGCCGCTTCTGTACATGTACAGAGGCTTCTGCGCATGCGCAGAGACGTCTGGGCGGGTGGTCAGAGTCTCCTGCAGCCGCCACTACCAGTTCGCCCAATCCGGGGCGAACCAGTAGCAACCCACCACTGGAGTCAATCTATTTTCCAAAGCACCTGAAAGAAGGACAAGAAGCAATGGATGGAAACTAATCCAGAAGTTGTGAATACTCCAACACTGGAAGTTTTTAAGAAGAGATTGGACAACCATTTGTGTATAGGGTTTCCTGCCTGAACAGGACTTTGGAGTAGAAGACCTCTCAAGTACCTTCCAACTCTGTTATTCTTTATTCTATTCTGTCATCCATGCATATCTGATTATTGTTCTGCCATTCCCATAAACTTTGGTTTTAAAGACAGTATTGAGGGCTGGAGGAAAAGAAATGTCATTTTTCACTGTGAATAGTTACACGCAGAGCCGGTGCCCCCTCAAGATTTCCAGCCCAGGAGAGTAATTTTCAATATCCTCCGTATGATGCCTGTTTCATGTGCACAATCCCTTGCCAATTTTGGAATGTTCCAACTGTTCTACTTCATGGTTTTCCTCTCACAGGAGTGTGCTGCCATTCTAAGCATTCAGCAATTTGTTTGATGCATTTTTGCACTTTAAAGAAACAACTATCCTCGTTCTATCCCCTGAGAATTTGCCTTTTAAAAACTGTTTACTTTAAAAAAAAACTATTCATAATGGGGTTTGAGAAAACATTCATTCTAAGTTCTGCAAAAAGAAAACCAGAATCTATTTTTAGAATGTATTTTCCAGCTTCTGATCACTCGACACATTCCCCCTTGAATTAAATTGAAAGTATCTTTCATTTCTATACCTGGAAGTATCTCTTTTTGCCTGTATTGTTGATCTGAGTAAGATCAAAGCAGTGGTTCATGAAATAAGGGGGAGAGGAGGATAATAATCACACAACGGTCACAGCTGTAAAGGGACTGAAGACTGAAACTGGTGATGAGGGCATACTTTTCATGTGAAGTTTTAGGTCCAATTCTTGACTTAATTGAACAGTGTTTGGACACAAATTATTATGAAATCCTGAAAAACTATTGCCAATCAGTGAGATGAGAAAAGACCTTGACTTTGTGTGGGAATGGTCAAAAAATTGGAAACTCCAAATCTCAACCAACAAATGCTCTTACACATTGGCAAAAGGAATCAGAACACAAAATACAAACTGAGTGGACATGACCTTGTAGATGACCCTCACTCTGTCAAGGACCTTGGAGTAGATCATATCTACTGTTCTTTTTGCGCCAACTCAGAAAGCTCAAACTGCCCAAGGAGCTGCTGATCCAGTTCTACAGAGGAATTATTGAGTCTGTCATTTGCACCTCTGGTTTGGTTCTGCAACCCAACAAGAAAGACACAGACTTCAGAGGATAATTAGAACTGCAGAAAAAATAAATGCTACCAACCTGCCTTCCATTGAGGACCTGTATACTGCACAAATCAAGAAGAGGGCCGTGAAAATATTTACAGATCCCTCACATCCTGGACATAAACTATTTCAACTCCTACCCTCAAAACAACGCTATAGAGCACTGCACACCAGAACAACTAGACACAAGAACAGTTTTTTCCCCGAAGGCCATCACTCTGCTAAACAAATAATTCCCTCAACACTGTCAAACTATTTACTAAATCTACACTACTATTAATCTTCTCATCGTTTCCATCACCAATCTCTTTCCACTTATGATTGTATGACTGTAACTTTTTGTTGCTATCATTAAGGGTTAAATTGTACCTTATGACCATCATTTGTGTTGTAAATGTTGTACCTTGATGAAGGTATTTTTTCTTTTATGTACACTGAGAGCATATGCACCAAGACAAATTCCTTGTGTGTCCAATCACACTTGGCCAATAAATTCTTTTCTATTCTATCAAATGATCTAAATGCCAAAGCCCACTCTAACAGCATCGCCAAAAAGGCATTAAGGGTTGTAAACCTAATCTTGCATAGCTTCTTCTCCGGTAATATTACATTACTAACCAGAGCATACAAAACATTTGCTAGACCAATTCTCAAACACAGTTTATCTGTCTGGAACGCGCACTGCATATCGGACTTTAATACAATTGAACGTGTCCAGAAATATTTCACAAGAAGAGTCCTCTACTCCTCTGCTCGCAACAAAATACCTTATGCCACCAGACTTGAAATTTTGGGCTTAAAAAATTTAGAACTACGCCGCCTTCGGTATGACCTAAGCATAGCTCATAAAATCATCTGCACAATGTCAATGGTTACTTCAGCTTCAACCACAACAATACATGAGCACACAATAGATACAAACTTAAGGTAAACCGCACCAAATTCGATTGCAGAAAATATGACTTCAGCAACAGAGTGGTCAATGCCTGGAATGCACTACCTGACTCTGTAGTTTCATCCCAAAAACCCCAAAATTTTAACCTTAGACTGTCTACTGTTGACCTCATCCCATTCCTAAGAGGTCTGTAAAGGGCGTTCATAAGAGCACCAGAATGTCTACCGTCCCTTTCCTAATGTTCCCTTTAACTGTATTCATTTTATGTATTCAATCCATGCTTATACGTATATATATTATCTAATACATACTCAATAAGTAAATAAATAAATAAAATGGAAAACAATTTGTTGCCTTCCAGAGAGTATTGGACTATATCAATCTTCAGTTGATGTAGCCAACATTTAATTAATTATTATACAGAACTATATTGTATCCTATTCAATTGATCCAAGGTTGATTGGATTTGCAACTGGATTAGATTTTCACAATTCAGTAATGAGATCTGAAGAGCCACGGTTTCTTTGCTCTACTTCCTCGGATGTCACTTCCAATTCCCACAGGTTCATTATCAATAAAAATTGATATTTTCAATGAAAAACCTGAAAGTTGATTGTGCAAAAATTAACACTTTCCAGATCTCATGAAATTAATCCCTGGTCTGAAATAGCTCAAGAGTCGTAAGGCAATGAGAGTTTTCAAAACAGGATTTCCCATAGATTCTCTCATTTAAAACTGTACTCGATTCACTACTGGACTCAGCTCGTGAAGCCATGCTGAACAAGAGACAGCAATCCCATCCAAAATACTGATAGTTGACTTTACAATCAAGGTCCACCCTGCCCTAAAAAGCCCGAACATTTTTCACAATCCATCCTTGGAAAAATATGGTAACCACATTTGAACTCTTTATGATTTCTGCACTGCAGAACTTTAAACATCTGTCTCTGGCAGTGGTGAAATCTGAACCGGTTTTCCACTGGTTCGCTGGCCATGCATGTGCAGTGCTTGCCAAATGCACACTGCGTGCATGTGCAAATGCAGTGTACACGAAATGCACGCTTCGTGCAGAAAAAGGAGGCTTGGGAAGGTAAGTAGAACAGCAAGGGAGGGAACAGCTGTGCCGCATGATTTAGATTCACTAGAAAGCAGGATTTCTAGTGATTTTAAATCACGTGGCACAGCTGATCATCGGAAATACCAGTTTGGAGGAACCAGTAGCTTTTTTTTTTACTATTGGTTCACGCGAACCAGTAGTTTTTATCACTACCAGTTCTCCCGAACTGGTGCAAACCGGTAGCATTTCACCACTGGTCTGTGACCCATTGGATCTTGGACTACCTCCATTCAGAACTGGACTATTGGCTCAGTTTGCCTCACTGCTCTGCCAAGTCCTAATAGAATGTTATTAATTCTTAGCACTATGTATTCTCCTTTAAAAAAAAATAAATCTGTTCACTAATCCTTCTTTGGATAAATGGAGAAAAAGACATAGAGAAAAAAATAACTTATTTAGTTTTATTTATCCTTTGACTGATGCTAAACATTTCATCTTGTATGGCTAAGAGAGGATGAGAGCTTTTAGGAAATCACAAAGTGGTTTCAGAGAGACATCTTTTCTTCTGGTACAAGCCAATTTCTGTTGTCTACTATTTGTCTATTTGTCTCTCTTAAGCATCACAAAAACCAACCAAATTGTTTATCAGCAATGAAAATGGATGAACGCAATCTCTGATAGGAGCAAGTCCTCTTCCAGACTGCCTTTGGTCCTCTAAAGGCACTATTATCTATCTCCAGTTAAAAGGTAAACATATTGATAACTCCCTTCATTTAAACAATGGTGGCTCAGCGGCTAAGACACTGAGCTTGTCGATCGAAAGGTCGGCAGCTCAGTGGTCCGAATCCCTAGTGCCGTGTAACAGGGTGAGCTCCTGTTACTTGTCCCAGCTTCTGCCAACCTAGCAGTTCAGAAGCACGTACAAAATGCAAGTAGAAAAATAGGGACCACCTTTGGTGGGAAGATAATAGTGTTCCGTGCGCCTTTAGTGTTTAGTCATGCTGGCCACATGACCATACAGACGTCTTCGGACAACACTGGCTCTTGGGCTTTGAAACGGAGATGAGCGCAGCCCCCAGAGTCAGGAATGACTAGCACATATGTGTGAGGGAAACCTTTATCTTTACCTCTCTGGTCTTTACTTGCTGCAGGAATACTGAATACAAAGACTGTTTTTCCTTACGGAAACCAGAATTAGGAATATGGAAGAACAACCTTAAAACCAAGGTATTTCTCTGTCTCATGAGAATTTGCTTTTGATATACAATATGTACTGATATAATTCTGACTTAAATTAATTTTCTTCTATGTGTTTGGTAAGTCTCAAGTGGATTTTGTTTCATTTTCATGTTACTGTGTTTAAGTAACCTGCCCTTTTCCCAGGAGCTCAGGATGGCTACCCAGTTTATTGAATCAGATGGCATATAAATTTAATTAATAATAACGTAATACTCTCTCACCTAATTTTTCTCTCAATAATACATTTCTGAAGTTGGGATGAAAATGAACAGCTGGTCCAAGGTCACCCAGTGATCCTCTATGACTGGAACTAGAGTAGAAGATGGGTCTCTCTCTCTCTCTCTCTCTCTTTTACACAATCTGACAAACACACAACAGATAACAGATAAATATTTCCTATTTCTAAACAGATATTTAACAGATATTTAACAGATAAATATTTCCTATTTCTAAACAGCACTTCTTAGTGATCTTCTTTCGCTATTATACCTTTCCCCCATATCACATTTGTTATTTTATTTTCTTTCTTATCCCCTTTTCTTTATTTACATTAAATTATCTAATATTAATAGCTTTACTTTTCTAGATTCTTATATATTTATTATTTACGTATTGTACATTCCTAATATGTCCCACCACAAACCTGGGTAAACAAGGCATTACGAACTGTAGCTGACCAAATCATGGAGGCTGAAGCCAAACACCCTGATTCACTGGCCACTATTTTGGAGATCTAAACAAGGCAAACTTAAGGAAAGAGCTACCAAAATACTTTCAGCATGTCAATTGTCCCACCAGAGGCAAGAATATTCTAGACCATTGCTACACAACACTAAAAGATGCTTATCGGTCTTTACCACGTGCAGCTGTAGGACATCTGATCATTGCATGATTCACCTTGTACCTGCTTACAGGCAAAGACTTAAAACCACAAAACCAACAATTAAATCAGTGAAGACCTGGACAGAGGAGTCAAAATTAAAGCTACAGGCATGCTTTGACTGCACTGATTGGAATTTTTTTTTTATTGAAAAAGTTTTACAAAAAATTTTTTTCAACAATTATCCCCCCCACCTCCCTCCGCCTTCCACCCTCTCCCCTCGACCCTTCCCCCCACCTGCACCCCCCACCCCGAGACTTCCCAGAGCAAAATACAGGGTATTACATCTAACAATCATAAGCTAAAATACAACAATAAACCATCACCCATTACTTCTCCTTTCCCCCTTTGCAACCTTAACTCCCCTTTCCCATTTAAAAAAATACACTAATACGTACAATTCCTACAATCACTCATAAGCTATTTGATACTTTTAGTCTGATATTTGTTTTGAATATAATCAATCCAACTTCTCCATTCCAATATATATCTTT
Source organism: Ahaetulla prasina (assembly GCF_028640845.1). Lineage (NCBI taxonomy): Eukaryota > Metazoa > Chordata > Lepidosauria > Squamata > Colubridae > Ahaetulla > Ahaetulla prasina. The sequence continues at coordinate 78,087,069 of NC_080545.1, read as the reverse complement.
CTTGTGAATTAGTCTTTCAAATATGCTGAAATTTTTGCCATTTCTGCTAAGTTCAATACTTTAAGTGTCCATTCTTCAATTGTAGGCAAGTCTTCTTTCTTCCAATATTGCGCAACCAATAATCTCGCTGCTGATATTAAATTTAAAATCAGTTTAGTCTCTATTACTGTACAGTCCGTAATTATATCCAATAAAAATAACTGTGGTGTAAACTTTATCTTCTTTTTCAAGATATTCTGCATAATCCACCAAAGATGTGATTGTGATGATGCTACTTATTATCATCTATGGTGGACTTGTAAAAAAATTAAAGCATTTTGGACTGATTGGAATATTTTTGAAGATACCTCTGCAGACCTGGATGAACTCACAGATACTGTAACATCATATGTCAGCTTCTGTGAAGACCTATGTGTAGCTACAAGGAATTTGTGAATATACAGTAACAACAAACCTTGGTTCATACCTAAACTTAAGCAGCTACGCCATTCCAAAGAGGAAGCCTACAGAAAAGGTGATAAAATGCTGTACAATCAGGCCAGAAATGCACTAACAAGGGAGATCAGAGCAGCAAAAAGAAGCTACTCTGAAAAGCTAAAGAATCAGTTTTCAGCAAACATGTGGAAAACGCTTAAAATTATCACAGGCTATAGCAAACCTCCTTCCCAGGCTGAAGGTAATCAACAACTGGCAGATGACCTGAATGAGTTTTACTGCATGTTTGAAAGGAAACTACAGCCACCTATCTCCACAACCCCCATCTCAGACACACCGACAACAGCCAAGCCTCCTACAACTGACCCCATCCCATTGGGTTCACAACCCCTAGTGATCACAGAAAAGGAAGTGCAGGACCTATTTCACAGACAAAAGCCAGGAAAAGCTCCAGGCCCAGACAAGTTAGCTCCTTCTTGCTTAAAAGTCTGTGCTGACCAATTGGCCCCGATTTTCACCCATATTTTCAATAAATCACTAGAGATGTGCTATGTTCCTTCTTGCTTCAAACGCTCTACCATCATCCCAGTGCCGAAGAAACCCACCATCAAGGAACTGAATGACTACAGACCAGTTGCTTTAACATCTGTAGTCATGAAAACCTTTGAAAGGCTAATGCTTTCCTACTTGAAAACCATCACGGATCTGCTGTTAGACTCCTTGCAGTTTGCATACCGAGCAAATAGATCAACAGATGATGCTGTTAATTTGGCTTTGCACTACATCCTACAACATCTTGAGTCTCCAAAGACCTATGCAAGGGTCCTCTTTGTAGACTTTAGTTCAGCATTCAATACCATCATTCCAGACACTCTTCTAACTAAGCTAAACCAGCTACAGGTACCGGAACAGACCTGTAAGTGGATCACAAGCTTCCTAACAAACAGGAAGCAGCAGGTGAAGCTAAGCAAGATAATAATAATAATAATAATAATAATAATAATAATAATAATAATAATAATAATAATAATAATAATAATTTAATTTGTATACCGCCCTTCTCCCGAAGGACTCAGGGCGGTGAACAGGCACATAAAATGAAAACAATACATTTCAATAAAAACAATATTTTAAAAACTTATTCCAATAGCCTAAATTTAAAATACAGTACAAAATATAAAATAAACCCCATAAAATCCATATTTAAAACCCTATTAAGCCAGTCCTGCTCGAAAGAATAGATATGTTTTAAGCTCTCAGCGAAAGGTCCGGAGGTCTGGAAGTTGTCGAAGTCCTGGGGGAAGCTCATTCCAGAGGGTAGGTGCCCCCACAGAGAAGGCTCTCCCCCTGGGTGTCGCCAGCCTGCACTGTCTGGCTGACGGCATCCTGAGGAGGCCCTCTCTATGAGAGCGTACCGGTCGGTGGGAGGCATGTGGTAACAGAAGGCGGTCCCGAAGGTATCCCGGTCCTATGGCATGGAGCGCATCAGATACCTGTACAATTAGCACAGGGGCCCCCCAAGGCTGTGTGCTCTCACCACTTCTCTTCTCTCTGTATACCAATGACCGCATCTCCAATTATTATTATTATTATTATTATTATTTATTATATTTGTATACCGCCCATCTCCCGAAGGACTCAGGGCGGTTCACAATCAAAAAACAACAGAAAACATATAATAGATAAAAAACAGCTAAAAGAATAGATAGTTAAATTCAATTGATGCTCTAACTTTTAAATACAAATTTAAAACCTCATTTAAACCCCTTTTTTAAAAATCCCAATTTAAAACTACATTCAAGCTAGTTCAATGATCCATCTGTTAAACTGCTGAAGTTCGCAGATGACACAACAGTGATTGGTCTCATTCGAGACAATGACGAATCCGCATATAGATGAGAGGTTGAACGACTAGCCTTGTGGTGCAACCGAAACAATCTGGAACTGAACACACTCAAAACTGTAGAAATGGGACTTCTGGTGGGAACGCAGGCTTCGTGGACGTCCCTTTGGGATCGTCTGCCCTGGGTTTCATCAAACCGTCTCTGACAGCGTAAATCGGCTGTCAGACGGTTTGGAAATTCTTCTCCCGGGAGAAGGGGGGAGAAGAGTGGTCAGGTTTGGGTAGAGCTCCCCGGGAGCCCCTGGAATCAAACCAGGGGACCAAAGGGTGAGAGCCCCCCTTCAGTCTGACAAAGCTCCGTGCCCAGGGTGCTTCTGTTTATACAGAAAGAGAAGCCGTGTCCATCTCTGTGCCGAGGTTTATTTTTAAAGAGCACTCAACGCAGACAGAACGAAGCAGGAGGACTAGCAAGAGAATTTGCAAGTAATAAATCTTAACTTCGGTTTTTAAATACCTTTCCTTTGAACTAACTTTTAACCTGAGTGGACCTAAAATGGCACTTGTAATACACAAAGGAAAGTGAAAGTTAAAGAGCTGCTTGTTAAAGCCATCAATGTTTTTAGCGATGCTTAAAGCCACTGTTTCTATTTGATAAAAGACAGTTGGAATTAATTGGAAGAACTATAATTAGTTAATATTTCTGCCAGAGACTGTTGGAGATTTTTAAATATAACTACAAAAGGATAAAGGAAGAGATTTTAAGACTGTGGTTGCAGAGAAATTTAAAAAGACTTTTTATTAATTTTAATTTTAAGAAATAAAGTTTAAAAGAAGATGGCAGCTAAGCAATTAAAAACAACTGCTTCTAAAAGTGTTGGAGTGTGCTGGCATTTGCTTGTAAGAAGATTTTAGCAAATGGCGTTTTGTGTATTGGAAGCGAAAGTTAAGGAAATGCTTTCTACAACTGCTGGCGTGGAACCTATAAGAAGAACATAACAAGCTACTTTTTAAATGGAGTGAATAAGAACTGTTTATGATTTTTTTTCTTTTTACCTTTTTCTCTATCACAGTGTTTAAGAAGAAAAGTTTATTGAATTTTTTTTCTCTTTTTGGTAGATTATACAGTTTAAAAATGGCTCTTAAGCAAACAGAATTTACTACTACTAAAATCTTGGAAATTTCTTCAGTTCAAATATGGAAATTAAAAGAAGATATCAAGGAAGGTTTAAGGAATTTTTTATAGGAACTTTTGGAGGCTCATCTTTTCTTAATAAGTTTTTAAACAAAAGATTTTTACACTAATATATTAAAGATTGGAAATCCTTTATTGTTAGATGTTAAGCTGATTGGTGAGCAGATGATGGAAAATGTGTAAGATAGAAGACAAGGGGAGGGAGAATGCTTAAGATGTGATTGTGATGGTATTTTTTAAAATTTTATATATATATATATATAGGGTTTAATTTTTATAACTGATCTATTTTGGGTATAAAGTTATAGGTGTTATTATTTGATATATGTGAGGTATAAAGGAATGAGAAGATGGAATATTGTTTAATTTTGGAGGATAGATAGAAAAATTTATGAATTTGGATTAAATATTATATTTGAGAGATTGTTTATGGATGTAATGTTGCTATTTGGTCAAACAGAATTTAATTGTTATAATTGATATATTTTGGATATAAGTTATAGGTATAATTTTAATAATGTTATTTGACATATGTAAGGTAAATTGAAGAAATATTAATATTAGCAATGCTATTTGATGTATGTAAGTGATATCAAAGATATGAGAAGATAGAATATTGTTTATTTTTGGAGATTGGATAGTAAAATCTAAGAATTTAAGCTGGAAATATGAATTATATTTGAGAGACTGTTTAAGGAAGAAAGGTATATTATAGAAGAATTTCTGATGAATACTGGAAGATGGAATGTTGTCTTGGTCTTGATCGATGAAGATTGGATATTAAAAACTATGTATTTTATCGATGAACTGGAAATACCAATTTAATTGGAAGATTCTGAAGACTTCAGGAGTGGAATGGAATGATATATAATGGACTGGAAGAAGAATGTACTTTTTTGTTTCTGGAAAGGGAGTTAAGGTTTTAGAGAGAGGAGTGACTATGGATTATGATTTATGTTGTATTTTAATTTATGATTGTTAATTTTATACCCTATACTTTGTTCTGGGAAGTCTCGGGGGGGCGGGAGGGGGTGGGAGGGGGAGGGAGGGGGAGGGGGAGATCAAGGATCAATGTACAGGAATGATTGAAGATATGTAATTAAAAAATAGAAATAATTTGAAATGAAATCGGGGCTGATCAGCTGCCATTTCAGAAGGGAATGGAAAGGGAGAGAGGAGTAGAGAGAGTGAAGGAAGAAAGTAGGTAGGAAAGAGAGAGGTAGAAGAGGGGGAAAGGAGAGGAAGAAGAAAGGGGAAAGAGAGGGTTAGAAAGGGTGGAAGAAGAGAAGAGTGGGGAAGGAGGAGAGAAAGTAGAAAAGCAAAGGAGAGGAAGGATGAAGAAAGTAGAAGAAAGTAGAGAAGGGAGGAAAGGTCGTGTTAAGGAAGGATGTGGTAGCTGGGCAGGTCCGAATAAGTAACAAATGAAAGTTAATGACTAATGTTGAATAAGAGACTGTACATTGAATAGGTTGTTGGAAAATGGAAATAAAACTTTTTTATTAAAAAAAAAACCCATGGAAATGGTGGTAGACTTTAGGAGAAACCCTTCCATACTTCCACCTCTCACAATACTAGACAACACAGTATCAACAGTAGAAACCTTCAAATTTCTAGGTTCTATCATATCGCAAGATCTAAAATGGACAGCTAACATCAAAAACATCCTCAAAAAAGCAACAAAGAATGTTCTTTCTGCGCCAACTCAGTAAGCTCAAACTGCCCAAGGAGCTGCTGATCCAGTTCTACAGAGGAATTATTGAGTCTGTCATTTGCACCTCTATAACTGTCTGGTTTGGTTCTGCAACCCAACAAGAAAGACACAGACTTCAGAGGATAATTAGAACTGCAGAAAAAATAATTGCTACCAACCTGCCTTCCATTGAGGACCTGTATACTGCACGAATCAAGAAGAGGGCCATGAAAATATTTGCAGATCCCTCACATCCCTCACATAAACTGTTTCAACTCCTACCATCAAAACGACGCTATAGAGCACTGCACACCAGAACAACTAGACACAAGAACAGTTTTTTCCCCGAAGGCCATCACTCTGCTAAACAAATAATTCCCTCAACACTGTCAAACTATTTACTAAATCTGCACTACTATTAATCTTCGCATCGTTCCCATCACCAATCTCTTTCCCCTTATGACTGTTTGACTGTAACTTTTTGTTGCTATCATTAAGGGTTAAATTGTACCTTATGACCATCATTTGTGTTGTAAATGTTGTACCTTGATGAAGGGCTGTTGTTTTTTATGTACACTGAGAGCATATGCATCAAGACAAATTGTGTGCCCAATCACACTTGGCCAATAAAATTCTATTCTATTCTATTCTAATACATTCTGTACATTCTAATTTCTCCCCTTTATTTTTTTCCTTTATTTCTAGAGTCAAGCAATTCATACCATTTATTCCAGATTATATAATAATCTGGAAGATGGGTCTCTCTTTTTCCTCATAAAGTTGATTTTTTAAAAATAAAAATAATCTCTGGACTAGAAACATTAAATATTCTAATTGGATGTCTATGGAATGTTTAAGATAAATCTCAGGGGGGGGGGGAAGCAATATGGCACCATATTGTCCCATTGTCCACCTAGCATGCAATCTTCTCTTCTTGGTAGAAGAGTTCTTTATAATTCTTTGGCAATCTCTGATCCTTTTAACTGGATGTGCCAAGGATAGAATTGGGGATGGCATGAATGCAGTTATCTTCTACTGCAGAAGCCAGAGGTGGGTTTCAGCAGGTTCTGACCAGTTCTGGAGAACCGGTAGCAGAAATTTTGAGTAGTTCGGAGAACCGTTAGTAAAAATTCTGACTGGCCCTGCCCCCATCTATTTTCTGCCTCCCAAGTCCCAGCTGATCACAAGGAAATGGGGATTTTGCAGTAACCTTCTCCTGGATTGCGGAGGGAATGGAGATTTTACAGTATGCTTCCCCTGCCACACCCACCAAGCCATGCCTTGCCCACCAAGACACGTCCACAGAACCGTAGTAAAAAAATTTGAAACCTACCACTGGCAGAAGCATAACTCTTGCCTTTTAAAGATTACTAATACTATGCTTAGATAGCATCTCAAATTCCTAAAGAAATTTTCTTAACCTAAATTTGCCACACGATGTAAAGAATGTTTGATCCCAAGTACTGTATCCAGAATAGGGAGAGACTGTCTAGCAGTCCAGATGCTGTTTGACAATATATTCCATCATCATTTATCACTATGCAAGAGTCCAAAATGCTTGGAGGGATGTAACTTGGGGAAAGATGGAAATAATTGAATTTATTTTACAGCTTGTACATGAAAAAACATGCCAAAGAATGTTCAGCTGTTGGGAAAAGGTGTTTGATAATGAAAGTAATGGCTATGGGCCAGTGGTGGGTTTCAAATTTTTTTACTACCGGTTCTGTGGATGTGCTTTGGTGGGCGTGGCAGGGGAAGAATACTGTAAAATCTCCATTCCCACCCCAATCCAGGGGAAGGATACTGTTCTGTTTCCCTCCCCCAATACTCCCAACAAAGAGTCAGTCAAAGGCCTCCTCTTCTACTTTATTTACATAGATAAATGTCCTGGCCACGTCTACCCACGGGCCTGCCAAGTTTCTGGAGATAACGAGGAAATTATAGATAAGGCCAGAATTACTCACGAATATATTCTTCCCTCCATTGATACAGTTTGCCTGCGCAAATTCATTGCTTTGTCCAAGACAAAAAACCAGGAAGTCCCGCCTCCTATTTATAGTCTCTGCAGATGTCACTGCATGACCATCATTCCTTGGCTTTATCCCAACGCTTCTTCTGCTGCGCGCGCCGGTCACGTCTGCGCAGTCTTGCATCACTCCAAAACTGTTCTTGGGGCGTTGCCAAATCAGAAGAAGGCTCGAGACAATCAGGCCTTGCCGGCCCCTCCTCCTCCCTTTGAGTGGGTGCCAGGGAGGGAGAGGGCCCAAGAGAAGCAGGGCTTGCCAAGTCTTCTCCCTCACTTTCTGAATCATCCGAGTCCAGGAGTCCGGGTCCAGGAACCTGGGTCACAACAGATACTGCAAAATCCCCATTTCCTCCCCATCAGCTGGGACTTGGGAGGTAGAGAATAGATGGGGGTGGGGCCAGTCAGAATTTTTACTACTGGTTCTGTGGATGTGCTTTGGTGGGCGTGGCAGGGGAAGAATACTGTAAAATCTCCATTCCCACCCCAATCCAGGGGAAGGATACTGTTCTGTTTCCCTCCCCCAATACTCCCAACAAAGAGTCAGTCAAAGGCCTCCTCTTCTACTTTATTTACATAGATAAATGTCCTGGCCACGTCTACCCACGGGCCTGCCAAGTTTCTGGAGATAACGAGGAAATTATAGATAAGGCCAGAATTACTCACGAATATATTCTTCCCTCCATTGATACAGTTTGCCTGCGCAAATTCATTGCTTTGTCCAAGACAAAAAACCAGGAAGTCCCGCCTCCTATTTATAGTCTCTGCAGATGTCACTGCATGACCATCATTCCTTGGCTTTATCCCAACGCTTCTTCTGCTGCGCGCGCCGGTCACGTCTGCGCAGTCTTGCATCACTCCAAAACTGTTCTTGGGGCGTTGCCAAATCAGAAGAAGGCTCGAGACAATCAGGCCTTGCCGGCCCCTCCTCCTCCCTTTGAGTGGGTGCCAGGGAGGGAGAGGGCCCAAGAGAAGCAGGGCTTGCCAAGTCTTCTCCCTCACTTTCTGAATCATCCGAGTCCAGGAGTCCGGGTCCAGGAACCTGGGTCACAACAGATACTGCAAAATCCCCATTTCCTCCCCATCAGCTGGGACTTGGGAGGTAGAGAATAGATGGGGGTGGGGCCAGTCAGAATTTTTACTACTGGTTCTCCAAACTACTTAAAATTTCCACTACCAACTCTCCAGAACTGGTCAGAACCTGCGGAAACCCACCTCTGCTATGGGCCCTAAACACCTGTTACCAAAAGATGAGCCTAAAATTTGTTTTTTTAAAACAATATCGAATTCTATTGAGATCTTATACAAGATCTTATACAATTCTCAAAATTAAGAATTTTGTCAACCCTTTATATCATATCACTGAAAGCTTATAAGATTTTGGAGAAAAAAAACTTATATCATTTCAGCATTTCTTTTATATTTTTGTATGCCTAGAACCTCTGCACAACATTGTGCAATAGTACTTTGACTCCAGAAAAAATTACCTGTTCTGGAGAAGGCAAGATTCAGCAGGGAAGATTATTCCACAGGTGGGGAATAAAAGAAGAAAATGAGCAATACATTCAGATTTCTTAATTTGATCACACGTAAGACTGAAGAGACAGGGGATTCAAAAAAGAAAGCACAACAAGAGATAAGCTGATAATCTTTCCACAGAGTTTTCAAGAAGAAAAAAACAATGAACAACTGAAGAAGGGGAGGATGGTGAAGCAAATGAAGGAAAAATTAATTAGCTGTAGAATTAAGAATTGAATAAGGTGGGACTATATGACCCAATGCATCCTTTTCAATGGCAGAGTACCCTTTCAAATATTTTGCTAATTTGTTATTATTACCAGTTCCAAATCTCCCATTTTATTAAAACTTTGGTTCAATCAAAATCAAAATTCACATCTTGAGGGCCACATGATCTACTACAAAAAAAGATGTTGAGGCTTTGGGAAAAGTTCAAAGAAGAGCAACCAAGATGATCAAAGGCCTGATCCATATGAAGAACAGCTGCAGGTTTTGGGTTTGGCTAGTCTAAAGAAAAGAAGACTTAGGGGTGATAGGATAGAATTATTCCAGTATTTGAGGGGCTGCCACAATGAGCAACTGAAGAAGGGGAGGATGGTGAAGAGAGGATCAAATTATTCTCCAATGTACCGGAAGGCAGGACAAGAAACAATGGTTGGAAACTAATCAAAGAGAGAAGCAATTTGGAATTAAGGAGAAACTTCCTAACAGTGAGAACAATAAACCAGTGGAACAGCTTGCCTTCAGAAATCATGAGCTCTCCATTACTGGAGGTTTTTAAGAAGAGACTAGACAGTTACTTGTCTGAAATGGTATAGGTCAGAGGTCAGAAACCTGCAGCTCCGGAACCTCTGCTGTGGCTCCCTGTTGGGTGATCCCACCACTGCCTGGCCTCGCCCTTTGACCTCCCCTCCCAGTCACTCTTCACCTGGCCTGAGAAAGTAAGGGCGATGGCAGGGGATGGAGAAGTGCCAGGGCAGAGACAGAGAGATACAGAGGGGAGGGGAGAGAGAGAGAGAGAGATGTCAAAAGGGTTTTGTGGTTCCTGGTGTTTTTTAACAACTGGTTCTCTGCCCTAATGACTGGCTGGTTAGGTGTGGCTAGGGGAGGTCATGTAACTGGTGGAAGTGAGTGACATTGAGATGGCCACGCCCACCCAGGTTTTGTGGCTCCCGGTGTTTTCTTTTCTGTGGGAAACAGGTCCAAATGGCTCTTTGAGTATTTAAGGTTGCAGACCCCTGGTATTGGTTCTCCTGCTTGAGCAGGGGGCTGGAGTAGAAAACCTCCAAGGTCCCTTCCAGCTCTATTCTATTCTATTCTATTCTATTCTATTCTATTCTATTCTATTCTATTCTATTACTGAGTTATTCTTCAACTGGTATTCCCCTTCAAGCAGTCACTAAGATTGCAAAGGCATCAGCAATACATGCACAGAAATCCCATAAGATTTGTTTGTTTGTTTGTGGACAGGACATTCTCCAACGGAAAGTCAAGGGACTTTTGAAAATTAATCAGAGATATCTGATTGTGGGATTATTATAATATTTGGGAATGTGATGTCTTGAAGTTGCAACCTTGCTAAGAGATATGAAACTGATTCATTACTTCATAATGAATTTAGCCAAATTGGGCAACATACAGACTTATCCAGATTTTACAGAAGGATCTCTGCTGGAATTGATGCAATAGAGACAAGTAGAGGAGAAAAAGTGGGCCAAAGCATCTAAAAGAAAGGTGAATTGGGGGGAAAAAATGTGCTGATTGGATTTTAATGCTGGCTGCAAGGCATTCTGTATGTCTTTGTTTTGGCTTATACATTGAACCTCTGCTTCCATATTGCTCTAAGCTAGGATGCGGTTTGTAAGCGATGTTTTATGACTTAGTCTATTCTATGAACTCAGTCAAATGTGATTGATTCAATAAGGAATGGTGAAGCAAAGCAGGAGTTAATAGGCTGTGTACAATTCCAGCCTATATTTAATATTGTGTTTGGCAGGCTTGCGTCTCCATGCTTAACAACAGCCTTGGAGATTGGAAAAACACAAGTTTTGTACCAATGCAGAATGCTGGCCTATATAGATTTATCCTCTCTTGAAAAGAGAGGAAAATTTTGCATTTTCTTAGAGAAATATTGGAAATGAACAAAGAAAGAGAAAATTCAATAAATTTTAAAACTGTATTTTTTAATAGGAAGGACAGACTTGCTTAATTTTAAATAATTATTGAAATCTGGGATTCACACTCATCCAATAAGGTCAGAAAAAGTTGCTTTCCTGCCATAAATCGACTTCTCTTAAACCAGAGCTGAGAAATTCTGGGAGTTGAAGTCCACAAGACTTAAAGTTGCCAAGGTTGGAGACCCCTGTCTTAAACTGATCTTAAAATGCTACAGCTTTCAAAATTCTGGCAGGCTGTGCATTGTTTTAGGTGTTGTGTCTTCCAACATGCCCCCATGGAGTCATTCCTCAGCTACTCTTTTCCTTCCAGCTTTGGGAAATCCTTTCAACTACTTCTACCCCAGTTACAAGGTTAAACCTGGTTATTACTTATGAGATGCTGGACTTTGAACAGGTGCTCAGTGTAATTCCATCCTTTAAAAATAAATAAATTTGGGATATAAATTTCCAGATCCCCATAGCAAAAAATACTGAATATTTTGAGATTTTTTTCCAAGAAAACTTATTGGTTTGTTATTAGCTGTTAGCATTTCAGTATGATTTGAACAGAAATGTAAGATGTGCTGACTCAGAATTCTCCAGCTGGCATGGTGAAGTCGATACATCTCAAATTTCCCAAGGTTGAGAAATAGTGCTGTAGAACAGGGGTATCGAACACAAGGCCCGCAGGCCGTATCCGACCTGCGATGTGGTCGGATCTGGACTGCGGGGCCAGACTGGAAAATATAAGGGGCCGACCCGCGTCACTTCGACCCAGTCTACACAATGCAAAGAGGAAACATCGGGTCAGCATGGTTTCGGCCCGGTCTACCCAATGTGAAGAGGAAACATGCCAGCAGTTTGGGAAGTGGCGTCAAACTCACCCAGTTGGCCATGCCGACCCAGCCCACCCACCCCGAGATCAACCACAGCCCTGATGTGTCCCTCAGTGAAATTGAGTTTGACACCCCTGCTCTAGAAGAACTGCTCAAATGTGAAAATAGCTCTGTTCATACACTGTGCTAAGCTAGGATGTTGATGGTTATTTGGTAAACAAACTATGATGGACTAGATTAAACTTAATTCTGAACTCCTTTATCCAAAATAAAGCAAAATGAAGGTGTCACATTATGACTGAGTGTTAAACATGAACCTTATGATTTCATATCCTTTTTTTCTGCGCCATTTGCACAGCTGTTCAACAAGAAGGTAAAAGAAGCGCATGCAAGAGGGATTATTGAATTGGACTAAACAGATCCTGTGCAGGAAATTATTGTTTTCATGGATTATTATTTTAAAAATATTTGTATGGGAACACAAATGTTTTGTTTCCCTCTTCCCCCACACAACAGTTGTTATTAAATATACTGTGTACTCCGCAACTTCTGCTTCCTAGCAAACTCTTTGGATTATTGAAGAATGTGAATCAGGAAATGGATGAATCCTTTTTCTGCTTTATCCAAATGTTAATTATCTTACTGAGTCCTTGCATATCTGCCCTTCAAGTCCAGCCTCGTTTTCAGTTTAATGAAAACAGTTTCAGGATGCAAGCAGAGTAAATAACCTCAAAGCCATATAGCCTTCAGGTTATTTAATTTCTATGAGAATATAAGTATAACTCAATATAACTTATTTGAGTTATGCTGTTAAAATATTAGACTATTTCTTCTTATCATATAGAATCTTGGGCCGGGGGGAGGAGATTTTATATATATATATTTGTTTTCTGAGGTTTTCGCGGGTGTTTGTATGTAGGTCTTTGGTTATTCGGGTTTTCTCCCGCGTAAAATTGGAAGTGTCTTGGCGACGTTTCGACGAAGTCTCATTCGTCATCTTCAGGCTTCAGCTTCGTGCTTCTGGGAGCAATGGCACGAAGCTGAAGCCTGAAGATGACGAATGAGACTTCGTCGAAACGTCGCCAAGACACTTCCAATTTTACGCGGGAGAAAACCCGAATAACCAAAGACCTACATATATATATATACACACACACACACACACACACACACATTTTTTTCCCCATTACAACACACAGTTCTGCTTGAAGAGCGGAAGGGAATGAATAAAGTGCAATCTGCCGTGCGATGAGTTGTTATTCCCAGAGCAAGGGCTCTAATATCCCTAGTTGTGATTATGCCAGAAAATATTATATTGCTCCTGTAAAATATATCTGACAGGATCAACATTACTTTCTCTAGCACTGGCAAAGTCTTTCCTATGAATAAATGTAATTCCACTATTAACTCCGACTTACTGGAATCCACCAATAAGTCCTGAAAGCTTAATAATGTAATATCTTTACAAAGCTAACTAAATAGAATAGTTATATGAAGTGCATCCTATGGCTGTCCCATCTCATAAGCCTATAACCCCTCCCATTTGAGAAGAAAGTAGGTGCTGCATCTGTCAACATCTCCATTGATCAACCTATCTTGGCAAACAGATTGATTACAGCCTGACTTATACTTTTAGCATCTATCTAGCTTAGACTTGCTGACCTGAGCTACCATCATTCACCAGAGTTAGGAAATACTGCTTGCTCCAAGGACTCTTGGATTGCTTACATTTTAGGATGAGACTGTTAGAAAAGGGCTGTAAAGGTGACTTCACCTTGTCCTCCCTTTCTTTATCTTCTGGCAAACACACATCATCAGGCACACTCAGTCACATGCTTGCCATATCTAATCTAATGAAAAATTTGTGTTAACCTTTCTTTGGTTCTTCTACCTTTATGTAGTAGCCGTTTAGGTATCCATGCCAACTTACAAAATGAACCGTTTCTGAAGTTTGGATCCGTCCCTTCCCATGAACCTCTGTTGCAACAGTCCTTTTGAGGGAGTTCTGAACTTTGCTGAGACATGGAGGTTGATCTCCATATCATCTTGAATCTTAGACAGGTTCTAGTTTTCTTTTTGTTCCCTTCTAAACCCCTCTGGATTGTTCCCGGGGACCACTTCTGACATCTCTGTAGGAACTCTTCAGAGGTGGGTTTCAGCAGGTTCTGACCAGTTCTGGAGAACCGGTAGTGGAAATTTTGAATAGTTCAGAGAACCGGTAGTAAAAATTCTGACTGGCCCCACCCCCATCTATTCTCTGCTTCCCGAGTCCCAGTTGATTGGGAGGAAATGGGGATTTTGCAGTATCCTTCCCCTGGATTGGGGTGTGAATGGAAATTTTACACTATCTTTCCCCTGCCACGCCTACCAAGCCATGCTACACCCACCAAGCCACACCCATAGAACTGGTAGTAAAAAAATTAGAAACCCGCCGCTGGAACTCTTCCTCCCAGGTGTCTACAGCAATATTATCTAAATACTACAGTATATGACTCTGGATGAGTAGGACCATCCTTTGTATCGTGATGGTAGATCGGGTGCCTGATTTAAATTTATTTATTTATTTATTTATTAAATTTTTATACCGCCCTTCTCCCGAAGGACTCAGGGCGGTGTACAGCCAAAATAAAAACAAAATATATACAATTTAAAACAACATTTAAAAAGAGCAAATTTTAAAGGCTGATTATTAAAATTTAGATTTAAAAATTTAAAAATATTAAGAATACCCAATTAAAATTCATCACTAATTATGCCAGTCCCGCTTTAATGAATAAATATGTTTTGAGCTCACGACGGAAGGTCCGAAGATCAGGAACTTGACGCAGGCCAGGGGGAAGTTCATTCCAGAGCGTCACTGCCCCCACAGAGAAGGCCCTACTCCTGGGGGCTGCCAGCCGACACTGTTTGGCGGACGGCACCCTGAGGAGACCTTCTCTGTGAGAGCGTACGGGTCAGTGGGAGGCAAAGGGTAACAGCAGGCGGTCTCGTAAGTAAATGGTGAACATATAAGGCATATACAATAGAGACTTGGCTCCAGTATCTTTCCAGGATATTGGAAAGATATTGGATCTTTAGCTGGATATTTATCCACTATTATATTCATTGACATCATAGGTGAAACATTATCCGTACCAGTGGTGAAATCCAATATTTTTTAATACCAGTTCTGTGGGCATGGCTTGGCAGGGGAAGGATACTGCAAAACCTCCATTCCCATCCCATGCTGGGGCCAGCCAGAGGTGGTATCTGCAGGTTCTCCGAACTACTCAAAATTTCCACTGCCAGTTCTCCAAACTGCTCAAAATTTCCACTACCGGTTCTCCAGAACCTGTCAGAACCTGCTGGATTTCACCCCTGATCCATACTAAATTTAGGGATAACTGCTTGTAGATGTCTATGGCTCCTGGCTTCCATATTCAACCTAATTTACTTGTACTTTCCCTTTGGAAAGTTCTGAGAAGCTTCTCCAAATATGAAACATCTGAAGAAACATCTGACAAAAGCTTATCCCTGGTCATGGGCTGGGTTGTGCCTGACAAGATGCAACTGTCACTAAAGTGGTGTAACCCTGGATTAATCATGACTTGCCAGATTTCTTAACAGTAATACGTCTACCTTTGGATGGTCACATAGTAAATTTCCCTTGCCCCCTGAGGACTGGGAATTGCTAACCTCTGGGCCATCTTTTCCACCACCTCAGGTTTAACTGTATATTTGGTCCAGTAGTTGGACTTTTCATCTTGCATCAGTTCAATGACTCCTTCAGTCATCTTGGCTCCAGAATAGTTGGCAATAGTTTCTGAAGACCAGCCTGGTATAGGCAAGATAGGACTGCAAGCTAAATGCCCATTTTTTAAAAACGTATATAGACATAAAATACAATGAAGTTTTTATCTAACTTTTTTTCTATTCCTCTAAAGGGAAGACTACCCTAGAATCAGATTTCCTTTTCAATTCAATTATTAAATGGAAATTTTCTTTCTTCCTTTCTTCCTTTTATTCATTCTTTCTCTCTCTCTCCTTCCTTCCTTCCTTCCTTCATCAGAAGTTGAAGGGGATTGTTCATAGATCTCTTCCCATACCTTTGAATAACTTTCAAAAGAATAAATCCTCATCCTCTCTGTCTCAGCATTCCAGAAAACCCCTCAGCTCCAAGTAAAAACTCAGATGCAAGCATCTTTCAAAGTTCTATTTATTAGGATAGGTAAACTGGCACATCTGGGAAAACCCGAATCTGAGAGGTCCGGGTTTTCCCTCAGTAAATCAAAACCCGCAAAACCATCCCCTCACTCCTCAGTCGATCACATGCTCCAATTGCCATCTGTCCCATCTCGAGACAGCACTCTGACCACTCCTTCTCCAGATGCAGGATCAGCCTGACCTTGACCGACAGGAAGAATGTTATTATGTCTAAAGACAACCCCTCTACTAAATCCCCCTCCTCCTACTTTCCCACACATGAGAAAGTGGCAGCACGGAAGCTTCCGGCTTAATATGGCTTCCACAGCTGACACTCTGAGAGGGAGAAATCAGAATGAATTTGCTTTTGGGTTATGTACAAAAGCCCATATTTGAGAAAACTATCTGTATCAGGGATGTGGTGGCTCAGGGGCTAGGACATTGAGCTTGTCAATCGAAAGGTCAGCAGCTCAGCAGTTCGAATCCCTAGTGCCGCGTAATGGGGTGAGCTCCCGTTACTTGTCCCAGCTTCTGCCAATCTAGCAGTTTCAAAAGCACATAAAAATGCAAGTAGAAAAAATAGGGACCACCTTTGGTGGGAAGGTAACAGTGTTCCGTGCGCCTTTGGCGTTGAGTCATGCCGGCCACATGACCACGGAGACGTCTTCGGACAGTGCTGGCTCTTCGGCTTTGAAACGGAGACGAGCACTGCCCCCTACAGTCGGCAACGACTAGCACATATGTGCGAGGGGAACCTTTACCTTTTATCTGTATCAGTCATATCCAAACCAATGGGGACAAGAAAATCTGGCAAGCAAACTGGCTATTCCTAGCTGGAAACACATGTGAAACTTCTCTCTGCTTTGTCCAGAATGTTAATTGTCTATGGAAATCTGACATTCCTGCCCTTCAACCTCAATTCGGTTTTTGGTTTAATGAAAACAGTCTCAAGATGGAAGCAGAGAAAGTAATTTCAAAAATCATATAGCCTCTAGGTGATTTGATTTCAAGGAGAATGCAAGTGTACCATTCACTGAGCTTATGCTCTTTGTAAAATATTAGACTGGGTATTTCTGCATATCATATGGCATTTGGGAAGGGAAGAAATAGAGACTGTATATGCACATCACATTTTCCATCTCGAACACACACACACACACTTGTGCTTAAACAGCAGAAGAACTTGAATAAGATATGATCTGTCGTGTGATGAGTTACTAATTCCCAGAGCAAGAACTGTAATATCCCTGATTGCGATTATGTCAGAAAATATGATATTGATCCTGTAGAACATGTCTGGCAGGATCAACATTATTTTCTCTCACACTGGCATCGTCCTACCCAGGAATATAAATGTAATTGTACTGTTAACTCTGACTTACTGAAATCCACCAATAAATCCTGAAAGTATGGCTGTTCATAATACCTTTATTAAACCAGCTAAATAGTCTATTTATTTGCAGAGCATTCCGCTTTGCTTCATTTTTAAAAAACAAAACAAAAAAAAAGTGAAATAAAGACAAAGGGGGGAAAAGATACAATTTCAAAATGATTCTCATTCGCAGACCGTTCGTGTAAACCGGAAATCTTTCTTGCTGTAAAGCATCCCTGAGGTTTTCTCCAAGATAAAATCGATCTGAGCAATTTGAAATGGTTACTGCCATTCCTCATGTGAAATACACATATTTTCTCACAAGGCAAACAGGAAATGCTTCTGCAGTAAACCATGAATTGTTTAATCACAGTTGGTTGAATAAACTAACACTGACTGTCTCTGTGAAAGACGTCAGCTACTTCTGCTGACTGACTGCAATTTGGCAGTTCAAATCTCACCGGGCTCAAGGTTGACTCATCCTTCCATCCTTCCGAAGTGGGTAAAATAAGGACCCAAATTGTTGGGGGCAATAGGCTGACTGGTAAACCGCATAGAGAGGGCTGTAAAACACTGTAAAGCAGTATATAAGTCTAAGTGCTATTGCTAAGTCATAAGCCACAGTTTAGCAATCACTAGGGATGAAATCACTACAAATTCAGTCTTCCAGAATACATTTGGATTTGGTTGATAGCCTCACATGGCAATGAACAAGGACGTACATTCACTTTCACAGCCACTAAGTTTGTTGGCCGAGCAGGTACAAAAATAGCCAGGGAAATGACTGAAGCCTAGGAAACAGGCCTCTTGTCAGTCAGCCTATCTAGCTTATCAGGTACTTAGGAGCCAGGACTTGGCAGCACAAGGAAATAACAGTTAATGACAATAGGTGACCATCAGCACCTCAATCAACGAATAAAAAACCACACACAACCAAGCACCACATAAATACTAGCACAGAATAGCCCAAAGCACACATTCTCTCAAATTCTGTAGAGAGAAGTTCTCCGAGTATAGGCCGAAAGCTTGGAAGACTAAACTTCTGGTCCCGTTGACTGACCCAGATTGGTTCCTGGAACATTTGGATCTGCCTGTTGAGAGCAGCAGTTTTTATTAATCTTATTTATTGGTTTTAATGGTTTAGTTTTATAAAATGCTTACAGTTTATTGGATTTTATTGAGTCATTCTAAGCTACTTAGAATCCCGATGAGAGGCAGCATACAAAGGCTTAATAAATAAGCAGATTTATTTACAGACAAGTCAGAACCAAGCACATTGTATCATGACATAGTACAATATATGAATCTAGTCTAGGAAGGACGAATGTCCTCATCTCAGTATATTTTTAAAATATCATGCATTTTTGGAGAAGCGCATTATGCCACAGACTTCACAGCATTGTAGATTTGCTCAAAGAAATGAATTAGAGCACTATAATCCCTTCAATACCTCTGCCATGCCCAATCACATTCCAAATCATTATAAAGCCTTATAATATAGAGAACACTAATTATACCATTAATATCATTTGAGATGAAAGGGGCAGCTGAATTTCTAGCTGAACACATGCATTGATCACATGGGGACTACATGATGCATGTGGAAAGTTAATGACTTAACAATGAGGTCAAATTATATTAATTTGGTGGTCAACTTCAACTTTTCCTTTTCGGTTCTGGTGAGAAGAAATCAGACATAAATCTCTTTGCAACAGTAGTTAAGCATTAACCATCATTTTAGGACAATGGCAGGAACAAGATATTGGATGGTATATAGCTTCACAAACCTCAGTAAAGGGAAACGTTACTCACACTGAGTCCTGGGAACATTAAGCAGTTGCTTAGGCAGAAGACAATGTTGCCTAAAGCCCTTGGAAATCAATTAGGCAAAATAAAATAAAAATCAATAGACGTGAGATGCCTCCCATACAACTCTTATGGAAACCACAGAAAAAATGTATTCAAACTTCTGTTCTCTGAGATGTTAAGGCAGGGGTGTCCAAACTTGGCAACTTTAAGACTTGTGGACTTCCTTCCAGAATTCCTCAGCTGGCTGAGGAATTCTGGGAGCTGAAGTCCACAAGTCTTAAAGTTGCCAAGTTTGGACACCCCTGTGTTAAGGGAACCACTCATCTAATAACAAAGGCCATAAGAAAATCATTTGGCTCAGCCCTTGAAAATTAACTTTTTGGACCTGCCAGGTGAGCATAGTGGAATTTGAAATCTAACAGGCCTAGAGGGTACCTACTTGGACATCTAAGCCAAAGATCACTTGATTTACACATCATGCTTAACCATCATGCTTAATCAAATGCATAAACTCAGCCATTCTAAATCATGTGAAGAGTTCTCCACTCCTCTGATCGCAATAGAACACCTTATGCCACCAGACTTGAAATTTTGGGCTTTGACAACTTAGAACTACACTGCCTTTAGTCTGACCTAAGCGTAGTACATAAAATCATTTGCTACAATGTCCTACCTGTCAATGACTACTTCAGCTTCAACCACAACAATACACAAGCACACGGAGACTTCCGGTGGCACCGTAGGTGTTGGAAGACGGTCTTTTCCGCCAGCCCCACGATCGCGTAGAGCCGTTCAGACAGCGAAAAACATCCGTCTGGTGGCTCGGAAACCTTTCCCTCGGGAGAAGAGGGAAAGGTGAGTAATTGGGCAGAGGTAGAGCTCCCCAAAAAGCCCCAGGAACAATTCTGGGGCTAGAAGGGTGAGAGCTCCCTGGAAAGCCCAACAGTGCTCCGGATCCGGGACATTTCTGCTTTTAAGCAGAACAAAACACCACGACCACCTCTGCTTCAAGATGAAGATTTAAATTGATTAAAGCAGACAAAGCAATGACAGGAGTGCTGGCAATGGCAAGCACCAGACCTTAACTCTGTTCCCAGACTGCATTTAAGAAGAACAAAGGAAATGGCGCCTGCACTTAAAAGGATGTGAAAGTGAAACTTAAGGAAGTCTTTGTTAACATTGTTGTGCTCTCAGTCTTCTTTAAACTTGCTGGATTTTACATTTACATGAAGAGATTTTAAAGTGAAAAGTGGAAGGACTATAGAATTGATTTACCTAACTCAAATACAGAGTTTATGAAAAGATTTGAAGATTTACTGAATTTACTGAGATGGTTGTAAGGTATAAAATTAAAGTGAAAAATGGCTTCTAAGCAAACAAAGCTTGGTGTTATTAAGGATGTTGGGACTTTGCCAGTTCAAATGCAAAAGCTACAAGAAGATTTGAAGGGTTTTTTAAAAGGTCTTTTAGAAGAAGCTTTAGAGTTTCAAATCTCTGTTATAGATCAAAAATTTATGGAGCTTGAAGAGGAAATATCTCAAATAAAAGACATTATTGAAACTAGGAATAAGGAAACTAGGAATAAGGATATAAGGGAAGATGTGGTGGCAGTATTTCAAAGATTGTTTGATTATACGGTTCAGTTGGATGGAAGAGTGGAAGAAATTAATCAAGCTAATGTGAATTTGGAAAATAAAATAGAGGAGGTCCAGACAAAGATGAACAGGGCAGACGAAGAGTTGGTTTTGCTGCAATATAGATCGATGGAGTTTGCCCCGAGAGTGAGAGGTCTCAAAGAAAATAAACACAAGAATCTAAAAGATATTTTTGCAGGTGCTTTTGCACATATATTTGGAGAACAACCAGCAGAATTTGTAAATCAAATCGAAAAAATTTACCGTGTTAATTCCTGGGTTGCAGACAGAGACAGTTACCAAGAGATGTTGTTATCTATTTTACAACTAGGAGGATTCGGAATGAAATTTTACAAGTATTTTATAAAAATAAAATTCAAATATCAGGACAAGAAATATTAATGCTCAAAGAAATTCCTCCTAAAATGTTAAGATCTAGAAAGGAGTTTACTTTCTTGGTTGATGAGCTTAGAAATTATCAGATGCAGTATAGATGGGATGTTCCAGCTGGACTAATAGTAAATTATAAAGGACGAAAATATCATCTTAACACAGTTTTTAAAGCAAGAGATTTTTATACTAATGTATTAAAGGCTGGAAGTCCACCACTGCTAGAAGCTAAGATGGGAAGTGAAGTAGAGATTGGAAAAAAGTGGGAGAAGGAAGTAAAGCACACACAATTTAAAGCTGGGATGGCAATTGCTGAAGAAGAAACACTGGAAAAACTAGGGGATTTAAATGAGCAAAGATTGATTCGAATAGATATTAAATGAAAAGAACAAAGAGTAAAGAAGCAGCAATATCAAGCGAAAAGAGTTTCTTTTTATGGGAAAGGGTAAATCATAATTGAAATTTTTGAATATATTTTAAAAGTATTGTATGTATTTAAATTTTGAAGAAGTACTTGTAGTAATGTTATTTGATTTGGGAATATAAGGTGTTGATAAAAATAGAATAAGAAATGGAAGTAATTAAGTTTTATAAAATGTTTTGTAGATGATCTGGAATTTAAATGCAATGTTATTTGATTATATATAGTGGATTTGTCAAAAACTAAGTTATTCTGGATAAAAACTGATTAGGGGTTATATAAGGTGTTGATAAAAATAGAATAAGAAATGGAATTAGTCAAGGATTGTATGATAAAAGGGGAAAATGGGCTAAATGTTAAATTTATATAAGTTAAAAATTTAAGAGGAAAATTTTGTAAAATGTCTTAGAGATGATATCTAGATTTTAAATACTGGCATGTATGTATTTGAAATTATAATTTAAATGTTGGAGATTTGGTTGGGCTGATACTATGTATTATTATATATGGTGGATATATAAATTTGGTGGATTATACAAAATATTTTGAAGAAGAAGATAACGTTTAAGGGCGTAAATTGATTTTAAATTTAATATTAGTAGCTAGATAACCGGCAGCACAATATTGGAAGATGGAACATTTGCTTATCATTGAAGACTGGACGCTAAAAGCAGTGAACTTACTGGAGAAAGCGGAAATCTCAGCGTACCAGAAAGACTATCCACAAGATGTATATTGGAAAGGAGAAGATGGATCAACTATTTTTAAAACAAATATTGGATTAAGAACTACCAAATAGCTTATAAATGAATAGAATGTACTGTATATTTTCTTTTTTCTTTTTTTCTTTCTTTCTTTTTCCTTACTATGGAGAAGGGCAGTTAAGGTTCTAGGGGATGGATGGGAGTCAATGGAATTTGTCTCGGTGCATATGCTCTCAGTGTACATAAAAGAAAAGATACCTTCATCAAGGTACAACACTTACAACACTTAATGATAGTTATAGGGTACAAATTTAACACTTAATGATACAATGATTGTTCGATATTATACCCTGTATATTGCTCTGGGAAGTGGGGGGGGATTGGGTGAAGGGGGGAGGGGAAAGGGTGAGGGTTGGTGGGAGGAGGACGGGATGTATGGGTAAATATTTTTTTTTAAACTCTTTAATAAAAAAAAAAAATACACAAGCACACAATAGATACAAACTTAAAGTAAACTTCTCCAAACTCGATTGCAGAAAATAGGACTTCAGCAACAGAGTGGTTAATGCCTGGAATGCGCTACCTGACTGTGGTTTCTTCCCCAAACCCCCACAACTTTAACCTTAGACTGTCTACTGTTGACCTCACCCCATTCCTAAGAGGTTTGTAAGGGGCGTGCATAAGAGCACTAGCGTGCCTACCATCCCCTATCCTAATGTTCCCTTTAATTGTATTCATTTTATGTATTCAATTCATGCTTATACGTATATATATTATCTAATGCATACTCGATAAATAAATAAATAAATAAATAAATAAATAAATAAATAAATAAATAACAATTTGTTGCCTTCCAGAGAGTATTGGACTATATCAATCTTCAGTTAATGTAGCCAACATTTAATTAATTATTATAATTATAGAACTATATCCTATCCTATTCAATTGATCCAAGGTTGATGTATTCATAATCATGTTTATACTTTTATCTGTTATCTTATATATGATTGACAAAAATAAATAAATAAAATAAATAAATAAATAAATAAATGTTACTACATTGTGGGAACCCCCAGCAAGAAGTTTCATTTTAAGACTGTGATCAAATGCACACACCATGGCTTCTGGGTACATCAGTTTTTCTCCTCTGGATTCCTACTTTGTTTAATTACAAACCTGATGAAGAGTTCAGAGAACTTGGCTGCTTTCTCAAACTTTGCATGACATTACAAATGAAGAAACTGATAGGCCCTCTATTTTGTCAGAGTTCTGAAGGCCTGGTGGCTTTAAAAAAAACACACACACACACAATACATAAGCATTTGAATATATCTCTTTATGACAATCACACTCTGCTTGGATATCCCCCACCTGTCAACACCAACACTCAGCCCCTTGTCTGACAGTAATATATTGACGTTGCCAGGTAGCCATGGCTATTTATTCCCACCAGCACAGACTCTTCCAATTGCCATATCTCTTTTCATTGTCAAACAACATCTTAAAAGCTATGGAGAAAGAGCTAATCACAATACAGTGGGACCAATGCGGTAAGTTGATTTTATGGGGAAAATGGCATCCAAGCCCATATTTCACTGTTGCTAACTAAAAGTTTACATTTTGCTTTCAGATTGCTTTGTTTTCCCCACAAATAAAAACAATAACTCCAGAGTGCTTTCTCCAATGACCATTTGTGTCTTTGTTAAATATAAATTCTATTCTAAGACATAAGTGACATTTGAGGAAATTCTCAGCTTCTTTCCAAAGAAGTGGCTACACAGCTGTCATTGGTGTTACACTCATTATTGTGATACATTCAGCGTTCAGTCTCACATCTATGGCATGCTGTTTGTACGCTCTCTCATCTTTCCCCAATATTGGACTGACTGCAAGGCAATGTTTGATTGGTTTGCTTGGAACAGATTTCTCGGTGTCTATAAATGTCTGAGCAGTATTATGCATATGCAATATTTTCAACACCCAAAGCAAAGTCACCAAAATATGCTTTATATTTGGAAGAATCAAAAGAGCATTTGTAATATATAGAAGATGCAGTTACTAACTATATAACATGGTCAAAATTGCATATCCCATCCTAGTTCTTACACACACACACGCAAACACACACTCTGAGCCATCTTAGGGATGGCCATGCTCTTTTGGGAAGTTCTTATTCAGAGGATAATTAGAACTGCAGAAAAAACAATGGCTACCAACCTGCCTTCCATTGAGGACCTGTATACTGCACGAGTCAAAAAGAGGGCTGTGAAAATATTTACAGACCCCTCACATCCTGGATATAAACTGTTTCAACTCCTACCCTCAAAACGACGCTATAGAGCACTGCACACCAGGACAACTAGACACAAGAACAGTTTTTTCTTGAACGCCATAACTCTGCTAAACAAATAATTCCCTCAACACTGTCAAACTATTTACTAAGTCTGCACTACTATTAATCTTCTCATTGTTCCCATCACCCATCTCCTTCCACTTATGACTGTAACTTTGTTGCTTGTATCCTTACGATTTATACTGATATTGTTTCCTGATTGCTTATTAGAAGCCTATGACTATCATTAAGTGTTGTATCATTAAGTGTTAAATTTGTACCCTATAACTATCATTACAAAAGGGC
Organism: Ahaetulla prasina; assembly: GCF_028640845.1. Taxonomy (NCBI): domain Eukaryota; kingdom Metazoa; phylum Chordata; class Lepidosauria; order Squamata; family Colubridae; genus Ahaetulla; species Ahaetulla prasina. Next base: position 78,062,226 of record NC_080545.1, on the reverse strand, counting down.
CTCTGGTGGCTCAACAGGCTAATGCAGCCTGTTATTAACAGCAGCTGCTTGCAATTATTGCAGGTTCAAGTCCCACCAGGCCCAAGGTTGACTCAGCCTTCCATCCTTTATAAGGTAGGTAAAATGAGGACCCAGATTGTTGGGGGCAATAAGTTGACTTTGTATATAATATACAAATGGATGAAGACTATTGCTTGACATAGTGTAAGCCGCCCTGAGTCTTCAGAGAAGGGCGGGATATAAATGCAAATTTTAAAAAAGTGTTGTAAGTGTTGTACCTTGATGAAGGTATCTTTTCTTTTATGTACACTGAGAGCCTATGCACCAAGACAAATTCCTTGTGTGTCCAATCACACTTGGCCAATAAAAAAAAAATTCTAAAATTTTTACACCAGGCACAACTGTGATATTTGGCTTTCCACTCACTGAACCCCTTCTTCCAAATGGCTTAGTCAAAATCTCATAGATACAAGTAGTCTTCGACAGTTCGCTTAGTGACCGTTTGAACTTCCAAAGGCCCTGAAAAAGTGACTTATGACTTATGTGATCCCCTTTTGCAACCTTCTGGCAAGCAAAGTCAATGGAGAAGCCAGACTCACTTAGCAACCATGTCACTAGCTTAGAAAGCTGTGGTGATTCACTTAACAACAGTGGCAAGGAAGGTTGTAAAATGGGGCAAAATTCGCTTAACCAATGCGTCGACAAACGTTGGGCTCAACTGTGGTCATTAAGTTAAGGATTGGCAAAATTTAACCTTTCTTGGAGGCAATAATTAAGAAATAATCAAACAGAAAAGATATTTCTACAGCCCACTTAAGTGTTTGTGTGTGTGTGTGTGTGTATTAGGAAAGGTGAGAAAAAAGCTTGTATCCGTCTGTCTGTGGCTTTCCCCCCCACACACACACTTTTCTCAGCAATGAATATTTGGCTGTTCACCTTCAAGACACAGCTCAGGATCCATTGGTTCCCATCTCAAAGAGCTTCATTTCCTACAATATACAATCCTACATCTTGAAAAGCCTTTGGGTTGAGAACCAGTGCCCTATACTTGTACAGTATTAAATCCTATACCATGTTACACTGCTAACCTATCAACAAGTTTTCAGTCAGGATATGTTCCAAGTGGAGATACTTGGAAATTCACCTGGGATTTTCTCTATTTAATGTATACTTGTAGCTTGTTGTAAACTTGTTGCTTGTATCCTTACGATTTATATTGATTGTTTCCTAGTATGATTTGATTGCTTATTTGGACCCTATGGCTATCATTAAGTGTTGTTACCTTATGATTCTTGATGAATGTAACTTGTCCTTTTATGTACACTTGAGAGCATATGCACCAAAGACAAATTCCTTGTGTGTCCAATCACACTTGGCCAATAAAGAATTCTATTCTATTCTATTCTATTCTATTCTATTCTATTCTATTCTATTCTATTCTATTCTATTCTCTATTCTCTTCTATTTCTATTCTATATGGCCTGTGACTGAGCTATTGTCCTTCACATTATACAGCTGTTCTTATTGTATGTAGGAGACCGTTCCAAACTCTGTGGCTGGTGTAAATTGTCCAAATAAAACCTCTGAGGCAAGGAATGGAACCAGTAGGAGCCAGCAAAATAAAATAAACAGCAGTGCCTTAAAACAAAAATCAAGTTTAACAAGAACAACAAGAGCAATGTAGAAAATGTCTTATATGCAGTTTATAACTTCCAGTTTGTTTCACGACAGAAGAAAAATTTGTACATGAATCAAACCTTGAAAGACATTTTAACCCCCCATCCCCACTTTCCAATAAGGAATAGAAATCCCCTACTCTCTTGAATTAGCTAAGCATTTTTGTACATCATCTTGATGGACTGATTGATGCCTTAAATATTACAGAATAGGAATTGGGTGTCCTCGGCCATCAGTAAGGCCTAGTGTGTTTGGGACAGAATGTCGTTATCTTTCTCTCAAAAAGTATCCAATCATCTGATCCTTTTCAGCAACTGGGATAAATATGAATTCATTGTCAAGCGTCTGAATTTTGATCACATGACTGTGGGGATGCTGCTACGGCTTTAACTATGAAAAATGACGCAAGTCACTTTTTTCAGTGCGATTAACTTCAAGTGGTCACTAAATGAACTGTTGTAAGTCGGGGATCTGAAACCCAGGGTTTCTTCAGAACTGTACCATTGGCCTTTCATGCCCTGTATGCACTTGTCCAGTGATGGTTAACCTGTTTGGTTCCGAGTGCCCAAAGTGTGCACACCCGTGCGTGAATGTACCCGTGATGCCCAAACCCCCAAAATGCAATGTGAGTGGCCACTCCGTGCATGCGCCCCACCCCCCAGTGCATGAGCCCTGCCCCCCCCCATGCCACGTTTTGGCTTCCAGGTGGTGCAGGAGGCTTTCCAGACCCAAAATGGGGCATGGGGGTGGGCTCCTGCACCAACCTGCACCCTGCCGCGTATATGCGTGGCAGAGACCCAAAGACCAGCTGGACAATAGGAGGTGCACACACATGTGCGGTGGAACTGGACTGGGGCGACGGCTCGGGTGCCCGCAGAGAGGGCTCTGCATGCCACCTGTGGCATGCGTGCCATAGGTTCGCCATCATGGCACTAGTCTGCTACTTGAAAGTACATCAGGGCAGCATTTCAGCAAGAGCAGCCCTCTGATAACAGACATAGATGATCATTTTCTTTGCGAAACGTGTTTTTTTCATGTACCGGCAATGATTCTTTAGAATTGCTTTTCACAAGCACAAGCCTCAGATTACATCTTACTTACTCAAACCTGAAGAGGTTTGCAGTGAAGTGCGAAATTGCTGGATTCAGATAGAGGAGCTCTTTTCAACAGGTGGTATGAATGTCTGGGGCAAGCTGGGACTTATTTGAAATCAAGGGCGGAATGGGATAGGTAGAACTCCCATAAAATATGTGCACAACAGCTGAAACAATCGGAAAGCAGACTCCAGGCACAGCCATGAAACTCTATGCAGCAGTTATTTGACCACACACTGGGAGGCTCTTCTCATTTCCTTTACAGAAGCTGCTGGGAGGCCATCAACAAAGGAAGGAAGATGAATTCGAATGGGCTGAGCAATCATTCACAGTGCAAAATAATTCATCTTAATTTGTTAATAATGCAACATATGCAGTCTCAGTTTAAATAGAATATTCTTCTCCAGATTGAACAGTGCAATTCTTGGTGCTCTCTCTGCTTGGCTGTTTGCTTGCAGATGTTTCATTGCCCAACTAGGTAACACCATCAGAATGCTACCTAGCTGGGTAATGAAACCTCTGCAAGCAAACAAACAAGCTGAGAGGGCACCAAGAATTCCACAATCTTAGTTTTCCTCCCCCCACAACTTTAGAATCAAAGGTAATCCCGTATCACTGGTGGGTTTCAATTTTTTTCACTATCAGTTCTGTGGGCGTGGCTTGGTGGGTGTGGCAGGGGAAGGATATGTAAAATCTCCATTCCCTCTCCAATCCAGGGGAAGGATATTGCAAAATCCCCATTCCTTCCCCATTCCAGGGGAAGGTTACCGCAAAATCCCCATTTCCTCCTGATCAGCTGGGATTTAGGAGGCAGAGAATAGATGGGGGCGGGGCTAGTCAGAATTTCCACTATCGGTTCTCCAGAACTGGTCAGAACCTGCTGAAACCCACCTCTATCCCATATACTGTAGTAACTTTCCAGATATTGTAACCTGTTTTACAGATGTAAATTAGATGCAATCTTGCTATCCAAGACACAGCTAAGGAAGATATTGTCAGCATGCGTTCCTGGCCTTTGGGGGAACTCAAATCATTCTCTGTCTGTGGTTGAGTATTAAGGCAAAGGTAAAGGTTCCCCTCACACATACGTGCTAGTCGTTCCCGACTCTAGGGGGCTGTGCACATCATCGTTTCAAAGCCGAAGAGCCAGCGCTGTCCGAAGACATCCCTGTGGTCATGTGGCACGGAACACTGTTACCTTCCCACCAAAGGTGGTCCCTATTTTTCTACTTGCATTTTTTATGTGCTTTCAAACTGCTAGGTTGGCAGAAGCTGGGACAAGTAACGGGAGCTCACCCCGTTATTTATTTATTATTATTATTTATTTATTTATTATTTATTTAATCACATTTTTATACCGCCCTATCTCCCAAGGGACTCAGGGCAGTTTACAGCCTATTAAAAACACAAATACACAAATATAAATACAAAATAAAACACTAATTAAAAAACTTATTGAATAAGGCCGAATTAAAATTTATAATTAAAATAATAAAACCCCATTAAAAACTACATTAAATTAAAATCCTAGCCCAGTCCTGCGCAAATAAATAGATGTGTCTTAAGCTCGCGGCGAAAGGTTCGAAGGTCGGGAAGTTGACAGAATCCCAGGGGAAGTTCATTCCAGAGGGTGGGGGCCCCCACAGAGAAGGCCCTTCCCCTGGGTGTCGCCAGTCGGCACTGCCTGGCGGACGGCACCCTGAGGAGTCCCTCCCTGTGAGAGCGCACGGGTCGGTGGGAGGCAGTCGGTGGCAGCAGACGGTCCCGTAAGTAGCCCGGCCCTAAGCCATGGAGCGCTTTGAAGATGGTTACCAAAACCTTGAAGCGCACCCGGAAGGCCACAGGTAGCCAGTGCAGTCTGCGCAGAAGTGGTATCACATGGGAGCCACAAGGGGCTCCCTCTATCACCCGCGCAGCCGCATTCTAGACTAACTGGAGCCTCTGGGTGCTCCTCAAGGGAAGCCCCATGTAGAGAGCATTGCAGCAATCCAGGCGAGATGTCACGAGAGCATGAGTGACTGTGCATAGGGCATCCCGGTCTAGGAAGGGGCGCAACTGGCGAACCAGGCGAACCTGGTGAAAGGCTCTCCTGGAGACGGCCGTCAAATGGTCTTCAAAAGACAGCCGTCCATCCAGGAGAATGCCCAAGTTACGTACCCTTTCCATTGGAGCCAGTGACTCGCCCCCAACAGTCAGCCGTGGCTGCAGCTGACTGTACCGGGGTGCCGGCATCCACAGCCACTCTGTCTTGGAGGGATTGAGCTTGAGCCTGTTTCTCCCCATCCAGACCCGTACGGCCTCCAGACACCGGGACAGCACTTCGACAGCTTCGTTGGGGTGGCCCGGTGTGGAAAAGTACAGCTGAGTATCATCAGCGTACAGTTGATACCTCACACCGAAGCCACTGATGATCTCACCCAGCGGCTTCATATAGATGTTGAACAGGAGGGGCGAGAGAATCGACCCCTGCGGCACCCCAAAAGTGAGGTGTCTCGAGGTCGACCTCTTCCCTCCCGTCAACACCGTCTGCGACCGGTCAGAGAGATAGGAGGAGAACCACCGATAAACGGTGCCTCCCACTCCCAATCCCTCCAACCGGTGCAGGAAGATACCATAGTCGATGGTATCAAAAGCCGCTGAGAGGTCTAATAGGACCAAGGTAGGGAATAACCCCTATCCCTGGCCCTCCAGAGATCATCAACCAACGCGACCAAAGCCATCTCCGTGCTGTATCCGGGCCGGAAGCCAGACTGGAACGGGTCTAGATAAACAGTTTCATCCAGGTACTGGGGTAATTGACGTGCCACCACACTCTCTACAACCTTCGCCACAAAGCGAAGGTTGGAGACCGGATGATAATTACCTAAAACAGCTGGGTCCCGGGAAGGCTTCTTGAGGAGAGGTCTTACACGGCAGCACTAGGGATTTGAACCACTGAGCTGCTGACCTTTCGATCGACAAGTTCAGCATCTTAGCCACTGAGCCACCGCATCCCTAGTTAGGTATATATTAATATAGACCTTTGATCACCAGAATTTTTCTAATATTGATGATCAGCTTTAGCATTGTCTGAATTCTAATATTTGTAATCAGATGGCAACCAGGGAAGAAACTTCCTTGGTTCTGGCACGTCATTTATAAAATGTCTTCTAAGTTATCTTCTACTATTTTAGCATAGAAGACCTTTTGCTGTGAAGTTCACTGCGGGGCACTTTATTTACTCTACTGAATTGTACAGAATTTTGTAACGGTTGTTCCTATTGTTTTATGATATTAGTTCTGGTTTACTGTGTTTTATATTTTAATGTAAGCTGCCCTGGGCTATGCTGAAGGGAGGCATAGAATTCTTTAGACAATAAATATTTGTAGACAACCAGTTGCAGGACAAAGAACGTTCTTTATTCATGTCTAAATTGTCAGAATAAGAAATAATTTGGAGGTTAGTATGGTATAATCTAGACATTTTATTGGTCTTTTGCCCATGGCTAATTATGGCGGTGAATTAAAAAAAGAATGTAGCACATGAAGTTAAACAGTAAAGATATATAAAGAATTTGCAAAAATAGTACTCAGAGGTTGCAGTCTTAACAATATTTACGGTTCATCCCAATGATTTTGAAAATTGTTTCTTCCGAGTCAAGATTTTATCATTGAAAGTATGTCTCATTCAACCACATCATGTTCTTGGGGTTGTTAGCTATATCACAAATAAGGAGAACATTTGATGAATAAAGTCCAGAAAGAAACTCTACATAGGATTATAGATATTTTTTCTGCAATTGTAGCAAAAATGCTCACTTTATCTGAGGAACCAAAGGGTTTGGAGATGAATGCAAGAAAGGAACTTTTATTGGCATGCACTGAGTGATCACTGAGCTCCTGGCCAATCAAATACAACAACCCCCCCCCAAAAAAATTAAACAAAGTTATGATACTATATATCCCCAGAACTGTTACATAAGAATTATATACTGGTAGAAACAAATGTTAAGTCATACAATGACATTTACAACTGGAACGTATTTCCTGATAGTACTATGGATTACCTTATTATGGCAATGCCAAGACCTCTACATCAATGTCTATTAATGGAATTCTAACTTGCCTAATTACAGGTGATAACACTATCTACCATAAACAAAGGCACATTGTGTTTCTAAACCGCCTCCCTTCACCACCGCAGGGAGACGGAGCCGATACGTTGGTTCCGTCCCAGGCGCCTGATGGACCCGGATGGGTTCCGGACGGAGCTTGGGCCATTCCCTGAGGGCCTGGCTCACGGCTTGGCTGAGGAACTTGTTGCGGCCTGGGAATGGGCCGCGGCGGGGGCCTTAGACCGTGTCGTGCCTTTGCGGCCTCTGACCCGGCGCAGGGCCCAACCAGCTCCTTGGTTCTCCGAGGAGCTGAGGGGGATGAAGCGCCGGAGAAGACGCCTAGAGAGTTCCTGGAGGTCTAGCTGCTCGAAGCTGATCGGACACTAGTGAAGTCCTATACTAGGACTTACCTAGTGGCATTGAGGGAAGCGAGGCTACGCCTCCTCCCTCATTGCATCGGCAGATAACCGCCCGGCCGCCCTGTTTGGTGACTCGCTCCCTCCTTCATCAGGGGCGGGATGACCCGTTGCAGGGACGGGCTGAGGAGTTTAACGGTTATCTATACGATAAAATCGTTCAACCGGGATGGTCTGGACCAAGATTGCGGTGATGCGGGTGAGACGCCGAGGGTGGTCTTGGCGACATTATTTGGGATGAGTTTGACCCTGTGGCTCCGAGGACATGGACAGGTTGCTGGGTAGGTTGAATGCCACCACGTGTTTACTGGACCCGTGCCTCCTGGCTGGTGCTGGCCACTCGGGAGGTGACACGAGGCTGGCTCCAGGCGATTACGATCGCTTCTTTGGTGGAGGTGTCTTCCGGCCGCCTTGAAAGAGGCGGTGGTGAGGCCCTCCTCAAGAAGCCTTCCTGACCCGCTGTTTTAGGTAATTATCGTCGGTCTCCAACCCGCCGCGGCGAAGGTTGTAGAGAGTATGGTGGCATATCAGCTTCCCTTGCACCTGGATGAAACTGTCTATCTAGACCTGCTCCAGTCCGGTTTCCGACCGGTTACAGCACGGAGACGGCTCTGGTCGCGTTGGTGGATGATCTCTGGAGGGCCAGGGATAGGGGTTGTTCCTCTGCCCTGGTCCTATTAGACCTCTCAGCGGCTTTCGATACCATCGACCATGGTATCCTGCTGCGCCGGTTGGGGGGATTGGGAGTGGGAGGCACCGTTTATCGGTGGTTCTCCTCCTATCTCTCCGACCGGTCGCAGTCGGTGTTGACAGGGGGGCAGAGGTCGTCCCCGAGGCGCCTCACTTGTGGGGTGCCGCAGGGTCGATTCTCTCGCCTTCTGTTTAACATCTACATGAAACCGCTGGGTGAGATCATCAGTGGTTTCGTGTGAAGTATCAGCTGTATGCGGATGATACTCAGCTGTATTTTTCACACCGAACCACCCCAACGGTTATCAAGTGCTGTCCCGGTGTCTGGAGGCCGACGGGTCTGGATGGGGAGAAACAGGCTCAAGCTCAATCCCGCCAAGACAGAGTGGCTGTGGATGCGGCATCCCGGTACAGTCAGCTAAATCCGCGGCTGACCATCGGTGGCGAGTCATTGGCCCCGATGGAGAGGGTCCGCAACTTAGGCGCCCTCCTGGATGAACGGCTGTCTCTAGAAGAGCATTTGACGGCCGCCTCCAGGAGAGCGTACCAGGTTCGCCTGGTACGCCAGTTGCGCCTTTCTGGACCGGGATGCCCTATCCACGGTTACTCACGCACTCGTGACGCCTCGCCTGGATTACTGCAATGCTCTCTACATGGGGCTCCCTTGAGGGGCATCCGGAGGCTACAGTTAGTCCAGAATGCAGCTGCGCTGGTGATAGATGGAGCCCTCGTGGCTCCCATATGACACCTATCCTGCGCAGACTGCACTGGCTTCCTGTGGCCTTCGGGTGCGCTTCAAGGTTTTGGTGACCACCTTTAAAGCGCCCATGGCATTGGGCCGGGTTATTTACGGGACCGCCTACTGCGACCGAATACCTCCCACCGTCCGTGCGCTCTCACAGAGAGGGTCTCCTCAGGGTGCCGTCAGCGAGGCAATGTCGTCTGGCGGCGCCCAGGAAGGGCCTTCTGTGGGGGCTCCCACCCTCTGGAACGATCTACCCCGGACTTCGTCAGCTTTGGGACCTTGGACCTTCCGCGGGCTTAAAACATACTTATTTAATTGTGCAGGACTGAGCTAGATTTTAAATTTTGGGTTTTAAATTGGGTTTTATTTCTATTTTTAATTGGACGGGCTTTAGAATAAGTTTTTTAAATGTTTTATATTGTATTTATATTCTATTTATCTGTTTTTAGTGCCTGTAAACCGCCCTGAGTCCCTTGGGAGATAGGGCGGTATATAAATATGATTAAATAAAATAAATAATAAATAAATAATAAATAAATAAACTTCATATAAACACGTCATTTATAAAATGTCTTCTAAGTTATCTTCTACTATTTTAGCATAGAAGACCTTTTGCTGTGAAGTTCACTGCGGGGCACTTTATTTACTCTACTGAATTGTACAGAATTTTGTAACGGTTGTTCCTATTGTTTTATGATATTAGTTCTGGTTTACTGTGTTTTATATTTTAATGTAAGCTGCCCTGGGCTATGCTGAAGGGAGGCATAGAATTCTTTAGACAATAAATATTTGTAGACAACCAGTTGCAGGACAAAGAACGATCTTTATTCATGTCTAAATTGTCAGAATAAGAAATAATTTGGAGGTTAGTATGGTATAATCTAGACATTTTATTGGTCTTTTGCCCATGGCTAATTATGGCGGTGAATTAAAAAAAGAATGTAGCACATGAAGTTAAACAGTAAAGATATATAAAGAATTTGCAAAAATAGTACTCAGAGGTTGCAGTCTTAACAATATTTACGGTATATAGCGGTTCATCCCAATGATTTTGAAAATTGTTTCTTCCGAGTCAAGATTTTATCATTGAAAGTATGTCTCATTCAACCACATCATGTTCTTGGGGTTGTTAGCTATATCACAAATAAGGAGAACATTTGATGAATAAAGTCCAGAAAGAAACTCTACATAGGATTATAGATATTTTTTCTGCAATTGTAGCAAAAATGCTCACTTTATCTGAGGAACCAAAGGGTTTGGAGATCAATGCAAGAAAGGAACTTTTATTGGCATGCACTGAGTGATCACTGAGCTCCTGGCCAATCAAATACAACAACCCCCCCCCAAAAAAAAATTAAACAAAGTTATGATACTATATATCCCCAGAACTGTTACATAAGAATTATATACTGGTAGAAACAAATGTTAAGTCATACAATGACATTTACAACTGGAACGTATTTCCTGATAGTACTATGGATTACCTTATTATGGCAATGCCAAGACCTCTACATCAATGTCTATTAATGGAATTCTAACTTGCCTAATTACAGGTGATAACACTATCTACCATAAACAAAGGCACATTGTGTTTCTAAACCGCCTCCCTTCATGTCAAAGAAAAGATACTCTCTCTCGCTCTCTCCCCCACTCCCTCCCACCCTCCTCTATTTTATTTTATTTTATTTTATTAATCGATTTGTATACCGCCCTATCTCCCGAAGGCCTCAGGGCGGTTAACAGGCACATAAAAACACATAAATACAGAGTAAAAACAAATTTAAAAACTTATTCTAAAAGCCGAATATTTAAAACAATATAAAAATAAAACCCATTTAAAACCCATAAATTTAAAAACTAATTCAGTCCTGCGCAAATAAATAAGTGTGTTTTAAGCTCGCGGAAGGTCCGGAGGTCGGGAAGTTGCCGAAGTCCTGGGGGCAGTTCATTCCAGAGGGTGGGAGCCCCCACAGAGAAGGCCCTCCCCCTGGGCGTCGCCAGACGACATTGCCTCGCTGACGGCACCCTGAGGAGTCCCTCTCTGTGAGAGCGCACGGGTCGGTGAGAGGTATTCGGTAGCAGTAGGCGGTCCCGTAAGTAACCCGGCCCTATGCCATGGGCGCTTTGAAGGTGGTTACCAAAACCTTGAAGCGCACCGGAAGGCCACAGGTAGCCAGTGCAGTCTGCGCGGGATAGGTGTCATGCGGGAGCCATGAGGGCTCCCTCTATCACCCAGCTGCCGCATTCTGGACTAACTGCAGCCTCCGGATGCCCTTCAAGGTTTTGGTGACCACCTTTAAAGCGCTCCATGGCATTGGGCGGGTTATTTACGGGACCGCCTACTGCGACCGAATACCTCCCACCGTCCCGTGCGCTCTCACAGAGAGGGTCTCCTCAGGGTGCCGTCAGCGAGGCAATGTCGTCTGGCGACGCCCAGGGGAAGGGCCTTCTCTGGGGGCTCCCACCCTCTGGAACGATCTACCCCCCGGACTTCGTCAGCTTTCGGACCTTGGACCTTCCGCGGGCTTAAAACATACTTATTTAATTGTGCAGGACTGAGCTAGATTTTAAATTTTGGGTTTTAAATTGGGTTTTATTTTATTTTATTTTATTTTATTTTATTTTATTTTATTTTATTTTATTTTATTTTATTTTATTTTATTTTATTTTATTTTATTTTATTAATCGTATTTGTATACCGCCCTATCTCCCGAAGGACTCAGGGCGGTTAACAGGCACATAAAACACATAAATACAGAGTAAAACAAATTTAAAACTTATTCTAAAAGCCGAATATTTAAAACAATATAAAAATAAATAAACTTCATATAAACACGTCATTTATAAAATGTCTTCTAAGTTATCTTCTACTATTTTAGCATAGAAGACCTTTTGCTGTGAAGTTCATCATGGGCACTTTATTTACTCTACTGAATTGTACAGAATTTTGTAACGGTTGTTCCTATTGTTTTATGATATTAGTTCTGGTTTACTGTGTTTTATATTTTAATGTAAGCTGCCCTGGGCTATGCTGAAGGAGGCATAGAATTCTTTAGACAATAAATATTTGTAGACAACCAGTTGCAGGACAAAGAACGATCTTTATTCATGTCTAAATTGTCAGAATAAGAAATAATTTGGAGGTTAGTATGGTATAATCTAGACATTTTATTGGTCTTTTGCCCATGGCTAATTATGGCGGTGAATTAAAAAGAATGTAGCACATGAAGTTAAACAGTAAAGATATATAAAGAATTTGCAAAAATAGTACTCAGAGGTTGCAGTCTTAACAATATTTACGGTATATAGCGGTTCATCCCAATGATTTTGAAAATTGTTTCTTCCGAGTCAAGATTTTATCATTGAAAGTATGTCTCATTCAACCACATCATGTTCTTGGGGTTGTTAGCTATATCACAAATAAGGAGAACATTTGATGAATAAAGTCCAGAAAGAAACTCTACATAGGATTATAGATATTTTTTCTGCAATTGTAGCAAAAATGCTCACTTTATCTGAGGAACCAAAGGGTTTGGAGATCAATGCAAGAAAGGAACTTTTATTGGCATGCACTGAGTGATCACTGAGCTCCTGGCCAATCAAATACAACAACCCCCCCCCAAAAAAAAATTAAACAAAGTTATGATACTATATATCCCCAGAACTGTTACATAAGAATTATATACTGGTAGAAACAAATGTTAAGTCATACAATGACATTTACAACTGGAACGTATTTCCTGATAGTACTATGGATTACCTTATTATGGCAATGCCAAGACCTCTACATCAATGTCTATTAATGGAATTCTAACTTGCCTAATTACAGGTGATAACACTATCTACCATAAACAAAGGCACATTGTGTTTCTAAACCGCCTCCCTTCACGTCAAAGAAAAGATACTCTCTCTCGCTCTCTCCCCCACTCCCTCCCACCCTCCCTCTATTTTATTTTATTTTTATTTTATTAATCGTATTTGTATACCGCCCTATCTCCCGAAGGACTCAGGGCGGTTAACAGGCACATAAAAACACATAAATACAGAGTAAAAACAAATTTAAAAACTTATTCTAAAAGCCGAATATTTAAAACAATATAAAAATAAAACCCATTTAAAACCCATAAATTTAAAAACTAATTCAGTCCTGCGCAAATAAATAAGTGTGTTTTAAGCTCGCGGCGGAAGGTCCGGAGGTCCGGAAGTTGACGAAGTCCTGGGGGTAGTTCATTCCAGAGGGTGGGAGCCCCCACAGAGAAGGCCCTTCCCCTGGGCGTCGCCAGACGACATTGCCTCGCTGACGGCACCCTGAGGAGTCCCTCTCTGTGAGAGCGCACGGGTCGGTGAGAGGTATTCGGTAGCAGTAGGCGGTCCCGTAAGTAACCCGGCCCTATGCCATGGAGCGCTTTGAAGGTGGTTACCAAAACCTTGAAGCGCACCCGGAAGGCCACAGGTAGCCAGTGCAGTCTGCGCAGGATAGGTGTCATGCGGGAGCCATGAGGGGCTCCCTCTATCACCCGCGCTGCCGCATTCTGGACTAACTGCAGCCTCCGGATGCCCTTCAAGGGGAGCCCCATGTAGAGAGCATTGCAGTAATCCTCTCCCTCTCCCTCTCTCTCCCTCCCTCCCTCCCTCTCTCTCTCCAAGTTCATCAGATGGCTTTCGTTTATCTGTGCCCTTGAATTTCTATGACTTCTCTCATGCTTATGCCATGTACAGGCTATCATACATGACAACCCTCGGCATTAGATACCAAAGACAGACACCAAAGAAGGTTGCAAAAACTGTCAGACTGAAGAGATGGCATGGGACATATTCAGGGTGTCAAGAACTGCAGCTCCAAGCAACATCATAAGAAAGAGCAATCAGACTCTTCAGTTGTAAAGATCAAAAATATGAAAAGAACTCCAAATTAGTTGATACGATTTGACAACACAAGAAATGTATCTCTCAAAAGATATCCAGGGGTAATACTCTGAATATCTATTTGGACCAAAAGTCCCTGAATTCTCCAGCAAGGAGGAACAAGTTGGAAGTGTCAGACATCATTGGAACAAGTTATCTATTTTAAACTGTTCAAACTCCTGCAATTATAAACACTGGTATATGGATGTATCCATAAAACCATCAGGAGTCAAACTTGACTTAAGGGAGACTTTACATTTTACTTCTGGACACAATTTAAGATGTAGTCAGTCAAACTACAGTCTGAACTAAGCGTACTAAAACAAACTTATCTGCTATAATGTCCTACCTGTCAACTTCAGCTTCAACCGCAATAATACACGAGCACACAATAGAAACAAACTTAAGGTAAACTGCTACAAACTCGATTGCAAAATATACGACTTCAGCAACAGAGTGATCAATGCCTGGAATGCACTACCGGACTCTGTTGTTGCATCCCCAAACCTCCATAACTTTAACCTTAGACTGTCTACTGTTGACCTCACCCCATTCCTAAGAGGTTTGTAAGGGGCGTGCATAAGCGCACCAATGTGCCTACTGTCCCTGTCCTATTGTCCCCATTTATCTGTATCCATTTCCTGTGTTCATATCCATGTTTATACTTATACCTGTTATCTCATACATGTTTGACAAACTACATAAATAAAAATAAATAAACAAAAACTGGAACAACTGGGGTAACAAGGATGATCAGGGACTAGAAGCGAAGTCTTCTTACAAGAATCTGGAAATCCTTGAGAAGTTTGAGTGTGACTGTGATGAACCCTTCAAAAACGTGAAAAGATGCCACAGAAAAGGTCAACACCTTCTCTGTCTCTGTCATTTGAAAGGTCAGAACACAAAATAATGGGTTTGATTTACAGACAGGTGTTATGGGGCATCCTCTGGGCAATAATATCACTTCAATATTGGAATGAATTCCCCAGAGAAGTGATAGGCTTCTCTTCATTGTTATGTGTTCAAGTGAAATATACAAAAGCCCCCATTTTGACCCTATCCATATACCTCACTTTCTCTTTCTACTACCCTTAAGCTTCCCATAGTCCACCATCTGCTTCTTTCTCTTGATTATCAAAGCAGTATTTATCTGCGCATTTCAAATTGTGAAGTGTTTGGTCTCTCATTCTGATTCCTTTCATCTCTTCCAGTCTGGCCACTCTTATAATACAGTATATCTGTTGTAAATTAAACAGAGATGTCTATAGAGAATCTCAATCATCCAGGTCACGGTTGTCCCTTTCAAGGAAAAACAAAGGAAGTTCCAGTTACCTTTCGAAAAGCACCTGAGGGACAAGTTACAACAGAGCCGGTTAAACAAAGTCCAGTTGCCTTTTGAAAAGCGCCTTTGGGACAAGAGCCAGTTTGGCCTTGTCTTGGTCAAGGCATCAGGCTAGAAATTAGGAAACTGGGAGTTCTAGTACTGCCTTAGGTAAGAAGTTGTTTGGGTAACCTACGGCCAGTCACACTCTCTCAGCGGTAGGAAGAAGGCAGCTGTCATCCTTACCAGGTAGACCAGGCAGGAAACGCAACTACCGTATTTTTCAGAGTATAAGACGCACCTTTTTCCCACCTAAAACAGGTTAAAATTTGGGTGCGTCTTATATACCGAATGTAGCCCCTCCCACCCTCTGGCCCCCACCCTTTGGCCTCTGCCTCCCAGCAATTTACCTCCTTGCAGCAAGCAACAAGAAGAAACTGAAGCCCTTTTCAGCTTCAGCACAGCCTAATTAGCACAAGTTGATTGTCCCCCGACTCTCAGCTGTTTCAGGCTGCAGGGATTGCCATTGCCTATTGCTGCGCGGGCCTCTGCTGCTTGCTACAAGGAGGTAAATTGCTGGGAGCAGATATTTTTTTCTTGTGCTAATCAAGCTGTGCTGAAAATGAAAATGAAAGTAAAGTAGGCTATTTGCTGTTTGCTGCAAGGAGGCAAAATTGCTGGGAGACAGAGGCAGATTTCTTTTTCTTGTTTTCCTCACCAAAAAAGGTAGGTGTGTCTTATACTCTGAAAAATACGGTAATTCCAGATAATTCTGTATGGTTGTAAAACTACATTAACAGAATCTTACAAGTCTGAAAGCCCAGTTCTCCTGCCATCTCTTTCATAGCCCAAAAAACCTAGAGAGAGTTCCTTTTGAGGCTCTTGCCCTGCCCGCTATCCAGCTACAGACTAAGCTCTCACTGTTCTGACCATTCCCTAGGCAGCATCTCTTCACCCTGTTTCTCAAGGTCTTTCCCACATACCATTACAAAGGCAATGGCAAACCACTTCTGAAGTCTTGTCAAGAAAACTGCAGGGAGTTGTCCAGGCAGTTTCCAGGAATCTTGAAAGCAAGAAGAAAAATTAAACAGATATGGCGACACATGCATCCTTGTCTCGCTCTCTTTTCTATCGTCAGCTACATGGTTGTTCCAAATTCATTACTTAAGAATAGTTGTTTAATTCATTGTAAAAGCACCTCAGAAGAATAATCAGGGCATTTGACACACCCATTAAACCTTAATGTAGACAAGACTTGGACTTGTAAAAAAGTTAAAGCATTTTGGATTAAAGTATGGTGGATTATGCAGAATATTTTGAAAAAGAAGATTAAGTTTACTCCACAGTTCTTTTTACTAGGAATAATTATGGACTGTACAGTTATAGAGACTAAATTGATTTTGAACTTAATAACAGCCGCAAGACTTTTGATTGCTCAATATTGGAAGAAAGAAGAATTACCTACAATTGAAGAATGGACACTTAAAGTATCAAATCTGGCAGAAATGGCAAAAATCTCTGCTTATTTGAAAGACTATACACAAGAAAAATATATTTTAGAATGGAAAATGTGGATTGATTATATTCAGAATAAGTATCAGATAAAAAAATATCGAATAGCATATGAGTAAATTTAGGAAATATTTTGTATTAGATATATTTCTGAAGGAGAGGGGAATTGAGAGTGTGATTAAGTGTGGAGACTAGAGATTATAATTTAGGAATTATTTTAGATTATGATTGTTAGTTTTGATACCCTGCATTTTGTTCTGGGAAGTCGGGGTGGGGGCGGGGGTATGGGGAGGGAATTGGGGGTTGAGGCTAGAGAGGGAGTGGTGGTGAAGGTGCAGGGATTATTGAAGATGTATAAATATAATTAATGTAGGGTCGGGTCTGCCCAGTTACCATTTTAGAACGGTGGGGAGGAGAAAAGAGAGTAGGAGGTAGGAAAGAGGAGAAGAGGAAGGAAGAGGGGTAGAAGAGGGAGAAGGAAGGTGTAGGGTGGAGGGAGGAGAGGATGTAGATAAGAGAAGGAGAGGAAGGTTTGGATAGTAAAAGAAGGTAGAAGAGGGGAGTGTTAAAAAGGGGGGTGGTGACTGGGCAGGCCCGACTAAATGTATATAACTGTACATTGAATGAATTGTTTGACATGATTGTAAAAATAAAACTTTTTTACTAAAGACTTGCTTTAGAGCTAAGTAGGACATGAGAATATCTGTTGGATCATTTGGGATTCAACGATGATTTCTTAAAGAATTATCTTCTTTTGGCCTCTTTTAAGATGTTAGACCAGTGATGGCTAACCTTTTTGCCATCACGTGCCAAAAACAGGGGGCGCACAGGGGGGGGGGTCATGCGTGCCCATGCCCATAATTCAACATGCACCCCTGCGCATGCGCACATGACCCACCCACGCTCCCCCAGTTTTTGGCATGCGATGGCACGATACACCTAGTAGGCCCATTTTTCACTCTCCCCAGGTTCCAGAGACTTCCTAGGAGTCCGGGGAGGGCGAAAACGGTCTTCCCCATCCCCCCAACCCCCAGAGGCCCTCTGGAGGCCAGAAACAGCCTGTTTCCTGACTTCCAGTGGGCCTGGAAGGACCAAAAATCAGCTGGCCAGTGTGTGCATGTGTGCTACAGCTGAGGTAGGGCAACACTTGCATGCCCACCGATATGGCTCTGTGTGCCACCTGTGGTATATGTGCCATAGGTTCACCATCACGGTGTTAGGCTAAGAACTTGGCTAAAGCTTCCCAGTACATGATATGGCAAAGTCTAAACTGAATATTTATTGTGACATCTGAATAGAAGTGGGTTTTTTTTCCAACAATACATTTGCATCTAACATAAAGCTAGGGCCTACTTATATCCTCTTGAATTTAATTCTACACCTCTTCCCACACTTCCCACAGAATAATGGAATATTTGCCTTATGTTTTCCACATTCAGTTCTGCGACAATTGCCTGGTTTGCATTATTGTGGTTCCTGCACTGGGAAACTCTAGCCCCCAATCTGTAGCTAACAATTCCCCTCTCTCAGAGATATTATTCACCCCCTAAATCAATTTACTCTGTGCAGCTCAAGTATAAAAGATTGGCAAGGATCAAATATAAGGGTGATCAGCTAAACCTCTGCTGGTACTTGTTATCCCATTAAGAACTCATACTAAATTCAAATAACTAGCTTAGATTGTGATGGAGCACATACACAAAGTTCAGTCAATAATGATTTCAAGTTCAAAACAAAATGTGTAAGTTTTTTTTATCTTGTTACAGCAGTCATTTCAAGACTACAGTAGATGTAATAACTATTTGCAATGGAGAAAAGTGTTTATGAGTTGGCATGTATGAGGAGTTACTACCTGCTGTCTCTCAAAACTGTCGGGAAAGTACTATAGTATGTTAAGTATCCAATTCTGATTATCCTACCACAGTAAACAAACACAAAATATTAGAATTTCCCCCAATTAGGAAAATTTAGCGGCACTATTAATTTTCTTCCCCTTTCCTATAGTTGCAGCAGTTTTACACAAAATGACATAAATTAGATTCTACCGATTTACAGTACAAAACTGCTTTGTATCTGTTTTGTTTTGTTTTTTTCAAAATGAAACCAATTATAGCAAGTTAAGCAAAAACATTTCCCCTGCCAGTTTTCTAAACTAAAACAGTATATTTTCTTAGTTGGGTTCCTTTAGTATCCTTTGGGCATCTGTGGTACCTAATCTAGGTATGGTTTGCTTTTTTTTATTGGATCCTTGAAATTTATTAAATGGAACCCAGGGATGACATGCTGAGATAGTGAAACTGAAACCACAGTGGAAAGTCAAAGTGGAATGAAACTATGCATATTGGGATAGTGGAAAAATTAGCATTCCTGAACATATACCGTATTTTTTGGAGTATAAGATGCATATTTCCCCCCCCCCCAAAAGGGGATGAAAATTTGGGTGCGTCTTATACACCAAATGTAGGCCCGCCCACCCATTGGCCCCCACCCTTTGGCCTCTGCCTCCCAGCAATTTACCTACTTGCAGCAAGCAGCAAGAAGAAACAGCCCATTTTAGCTTCAGCACAACCTAATTAGCACAAGTTGCTTGCTGGATCGGCCTCCAGCTGTTTTGTGCAGGCCTCTGCCACCTGCTGCAAGGAGGTAAATTGCTGGGAACAGATTTTTTTTTCTAGTGCTAATCAAGCTATGCTGAAAACGAAAATGAAAGTAAAGTAGGCTATTTGCTGTTTGCTGCAAGGAGGCAAAATTGCTGGGAGGCAGAGGCAGATTTCTTTTTCTTGTTTTCCTCACCGTAAAAGGTAGGTGTGTCTTATAGTCTGGAGCGTCTTATACTCCAGAAAATATGGTACTTCACAAAGAATTTTCCCCATTTCCATAAATTATGGATTTCCTACTATTACATGCTTCAACCACACAAGGTGATAGGTCAGTAAAGCCACCTAATATCCATGCAGGAGGTTTTAAAGAAGTCCAATATGAAGTTATGTAAGAAAATAGATTACTTGTCCCTAAATTCATTTTAGGCTTTGTTCAACATATAATAAAACAGGGCTCTCCAACCTTGGTCCCTTTAAGACTTATGGATTTCAACTCCCAGAGTCCCTCAGCCAGTAAAGCTGGCTGAGGAACTCTGGGAGTTGAAATCCACAAGTCTTAAAGGGACCAAGGTTGGAGAGCCCTGTAATAAATAATGTAACTGAATATGAATCTTGACAATGACTTCTCCATTAAAGCCATAAAAATGTTGAATCTAAATCTAGCTTCTACACAATATATTTCTCCTCATATAAAAACCCATTAAATAGGCACAGTGATCTTGGGCAATATACTATTTTTCAACTTCCATTTCTTAGCAATTAATATTAAATTATCCAATAGGAGAATACTGTAGCTCAGGGCTGAACTGGAGTCTTTAGTGCTCTCTAAGCTTGCAGACATATGACGAAAGTATTACCTAGTATTGTAATAAAATGCCTGCAAGCATACAACCAAGCTCAGATAGCTCCAAGGATTCCCCGTTAAGTTAACCAGATCTGATTCAACAACCATAATCCAATATAAACAACGAAGCACTCACCAAATTAAAAGTAGTATTAACTGGTAAGTAGCAACTCCAAGGGAAAAAGAGATTCATAAAACTGGCTTTAGCTATTCATCATTTCAAACCTTTCCAATTGAGTATCTAAATTTTCCTTGTTTCACACTAACTCTATGATGTTTAATCATGGTTTATTATTCCATCTTAATGGCCAGGCCCTTTTTACAACTTGGGTTTCCTAATGGGCAATTGAGCCAGATAAATGCTTTTTTTACATGAAGCTACCTAAGAAATATATTCTTGAGTTGAAATTCTCATTTTCCCCATTGATATGGACTGCAAAGCTTCTGTCAATATTTAAGCATGGTTTAAAACAAGGATGTCAAACTCAAGACCCAGGGGCTGGATTCGGCCCACAGGGTGCTTAGATCTGGCCCACTGGGCCTCTCTGCAAACAGCGAGGTGCTGAGATCTGGCCCACAGTGTCTCTACCAGCGAAAACGGAGCTTAGGAGGGCTGCATGCAGCCCTCCCAAGCTCCGTTTTCTCTGGCAGGGGTTTGCAGGAGGCCATCACAGCTGAAAGCGGAGCTTGCGAGGGCTGCGAATGACCCTCCCGAGCTCTGTTTTTGCTGGTAGAGGGTTGCAGGAGACCATCGCAGCCAAAAATGGAGCTCGGGAGCCGGTTTTCGCCGGTAGAGTGCTTGGGCCGCCGCAGGCGCCCCCGCCACGAGTGATGTTGAACTGGCCATGCCCAGCCTGGCCACACCCACCCCAGCCCCCCAAGGTCAAACACAACCTTGATGTAGCCCTCAATGAAATTGAGTTTGACACCCCTGGTTTAAAAGCATCAGACTACTGTTACCTGTATTATTTATTTTGTCAAAGAAGAAATTAGCCCGAGATATATCCCCAAAGCTCCTTTTGGTGCGATTGTAATAAATTCAGGGTCTAACCTGGAAGAATCCTTGATTTCCCTGTTGAGCCAGCCAGCCATGGTGCCAACTGTGACAACAGCTTTTGATTATGGACAGTCGCCCATTACAAAATGGAACAGAGCCAAGAATACATTTCATGAAGTCACCAAACAGCTGCTAGTCCATCACACCGCCTGGCTATTAAACCTCAAGGTTGTATCTGAACTCCTAATGAAAAGGCAACACGATTTTGACTGGATTGCATTTTTTTTTTTTGGTAAGGATATTTAATCTCATGCATCAAACTTTGAAATCCTCATCTAAAATAAATGGAAACAATAATATATCCACACAAGTATGCTTGGAATCTATACCAAAGAAGAAACAAAAAATTAAAAAAAAAGAGTGGTGTAACTGCTTAAGGTTTCTATAACAGAACCCCTACAAAGTGATCCTTTTAATATATTTGACTAGAGAGTATTTTTCTGTAGCACAGCAATAAAAAATTAAAATGTAGCAAGGAATCATTCAAGAGCACTCCATCTGCAACTTTCATCCAGATAATTCATCCAACATAATTAAGAATTGTCTATACTTTGCCTGTTCTAAAAAAGAAAAAGGAAATAATACAGACAAATACGCTGACCATCATTTTTAGCCAAATACTTTATGGGGGGGAGGAAAGAATAATACATGGCTGCTTTTGATCAAGAGAGAATGGCTCTTTGGGAGGGGGATGAAATTATTCCATCTCAGAGTTTCCTTAATGCATTAATATTATTTCTTCCAACAGAAATTCAGGGTCCATTTTTAAATAACCTGTAACCACTAAACTCTTCCATTTCTCCTTTTTTATTCTTTTTAAAAGAGCTATGAATCTTAAGTTAGAAACAATCTAGCCTTCTGATAGGCGATGTTGGATTCTGTGAATTTTCTGCTCCACTTTGGGTTTTAAAACAGCTCATCAAACCACAGTAGTGGGTAACCTGATAAAACCGACATGGCATTCACAGCATTTCTCATCTCTGGATTTTGTAAAACAGAACTGCCTCACCTCTGATTGTTAAGGCTATGGGATAATCTGGTAAATGGGTTTTGGGCACTATAACCTTTTTGGAGCCAACCAATTCCTATAATCCATCACCCTGCACAGGAAATGGCTTTCACTTCCTATAATGTCTACCCAGCTTTTTCCATCTTGGCTAAGGGTGACAGGAACCGATGTCCAAACCTTCTGAAGGGCACCAGGTCAGGAGTAGCAGCTTTTCTATGGCTTCACCATAGCTATTTAATTGGAATTCATTGGCCCACTGCATTCAATAGGAGTTACTTCCAAGGCAATACATTTAAGAGAATCCCATGATCCTATTGCACAGTAGGAAGTAGCTCAACCAAGGTAAGCTTTAAAAGGAAGCTCCTACCTTTAGCAATGAGTTCCTCCACATCTTGGTCAAATCCCAGCCGATGGCACTTCCTCCAAAGTCCCATGTTGGTAGAATTATATTGCCTGTTGCACTCATCAACGGCACTCATGGCAAAGAGTTGCCTCTTGTTTCTTGCCAAGAGAAGTTTCCCTTCCCAATGGTCCAGCTTTGACCTACTGGCCCGGAGGGGCAGGTTATTGTTAGAGTTATAAATGAAGCCAGGATCATTCCGCCGCGTGGTGAAGGTTTTGCATCGTTCCCGATGTTTCCTGGCATCAGTTTCATACCAGTGGTCAGAGCAGATGGCCACGGCTAGCATGCCCAGAGCACACAGAGCTAAAGAAAGGCCAGCATAAAGTAGCAATCTTCCAGCAGCCATACCTTAGCTTCACAGAAATACCATGGGCATCTTCACATACAGAGAAAGCCCAGCTCCAGGGCAGGTATCAGAGGGCACCAATTGCTATCAGCAATTACACAGAAGTGAAGGCAAAGTCATCAGTCACAGATTTGAGGGGATGGAGGGGCGCGAAGGGGAGACTTCGGTCCAGAAATAAACAACCTTGGCTGTTCATTCACTCCTGGAGTAAGAGGGTTGTCAAGGGTGGGGGAAGAAAAGGCTCCACTTCAAATCAACAAGGTGCCCAACAAGGCAAGGGTAAGTGATAAAGAAGTGTGCCCTTTCCGTGGCTGGGCATTGGGGATCAGTCCATTTGTGCGAATTCTTCAAAATGTTCCATGTTTGGAACCACCAGATCAGCAACCGAGCTCTCCTTCTTGTTCAAGCGGTTAAGGAATCTCGGTTTCCCGGAGCACAAGGTCTTGGAAATCAAGGTCCAAGCAGCAAATGAAAGAAAGGCCTTTAACAACCTCCAGGCAGCCAACGGTTTAGCTCCAGTCCTTGGAAGAGGATGCGGTGGAAAAGGTAATCGTCTGTTCCCACCCCTTTCTTTCTTTCTTTCTCTTTCTCCCTCTCTGTCTCTCTTTCTCTTTTCAATCCGAAATATTATTTTTGCAAGAATCCCGATAATGGTTGGTAATGGTGGCTCGCTTGCCAGGATGCCCGGCAAGAAGCAAGCGGCGGGGGAGGGGGGGAGCCGCCAAGGGTCGACCGCAACGAGAGGCTCAGGAACACACCCACACCGATACCCCCTTCCTACCTCCTCCTGCCCCCCGCGACCCTAACGCGGGGATCCACTCGGTCCGCAGGCTTCTCGCCCGCCGAGCCCCGAGCCTTTGGAGCCACGCAGGGACATCTTGGTTGCCTTCCCGAGTCCCTGCCGCCGCCGCCGCCGCCACTCTGCCTGGACCAGTTCAAGGCGCCCCGGCGGCTTGACTTCGCCTCTTGGCCAAGGAGGAAAGCGACGCCAGGGAAGAGTAGCCGCCGGATGACAGGTGATGGGGTTGGCTTCTCAGGGCGTCGGAAGCAGGAAAGACGCAGCCCCGCTTTCCACAGCCTCCCCGAGAGGAGCAGGCGGCTGGGGGGGGTGGGCAGCAGCAGCCCACCCGGGCGGGCTGGGGGTTGAGCTGCGTGGAGAGCGCCGCTTCCTTCTGCCAGACCCAACCCCGGAATCTTTTGTGTTCGGTGCGCGCCTGCTTCCCCTCCTCCCCCTCCTCTTCCTCTTCCTCCTCCTCCTCTCCGGCAAAATCGCCCTCCCGGCCCCCTCCTTGAGGAGGATGAGGATGATGAGGGTTTAATAGATCTAGGCATGCACACACCCGGCTGGCGGCTCACAGGCAACCCGCCGCGCCTGCAGCTTGCTGCGGAGCCCGAGCTCGCCCAGGCTTAGTAAGAGCTCCGGTTTGCCGAGCGACGTAGCTACACACACACAAGCACACTCACGGGCCGCCGGGGCATGTTTGTTCTTCGGCGCGCTCCCTCCGGCGATACCCAAAGCGGGGCTTTTAACGTGCTAAAAAGGAAGGGAGGCGGAGAAGGTCCTTCCCCCCACCCGCGAGCATCCACCGAGCATCCCGGAGGAAGGATCCGGGAACGCGATTTTTCGGGGGCTTCCCCCCTCCCACCCCCCGGGCCGAAGCTCTGCAGCGCTGCCCTTTCCCCGAGGCCTGACCTCGGGAGGCCGAGCGAGCCTTAAGCGCTGCCGGCGAGGAGACGCGCTCCTCGGATGCTCCCGATCGTTTGCTGGGCTGGAGCTGGAGCTGTTCCCCCAGGCATCCTTTTTTCCCCCACCCCTTTTCCCCGCGGGTCTCTTTAAGAGTGGCGGGGGGGGCTCGCTCACCCGCGTCGCCCGGAGAGCGGGGGAGGCTGGAGGCGGCCCGGCCGCCTTGGGAAAGGCATGGCTGGGGGACGGAGGGCGGCCGCCGCCCGCGGTTTTAAAAAAGCTGGGCTTTCATCGGGCGAAGGCAAAGGGAGGCCAGGTCTCTGCTGCCCACCTGGGAAGCTGGGTCTCCTCCCAACGCGCTTCCTGCAGCCTTGGCTGGAAACCGACCAGTTCGGAGAATACCGAATATCGAGCCCAAACCTAGTGATGTCACCTATCAAACGTGAGCCTCATTTCTTATTTCGCTTGCCTCCTTAAAGCCACACTCCGTCTGCCGTCTTCCAGCTGCCCCTACTGCCAAGAGAGCAGAAAAAGGGGCCTTCCAAAAAGGCTTATTGGAAGCCAGCCTTCCTCCAAAGGAAGGAATATACACATATGTACACAGATAACATCCACACAGTATGGTGATGGTAGAAAACATACTGTGTGGATGTTATCTGTGTACATATGTACATATCCCCCCTCTTCCACACCTCCTGCTTGTATACCTGGAAATGTATGACTTGGGCTTCTGAAATGTGCCAAGATTCATCATAAAGCAGAAAATTATTGTACACCCCGCCACTTGATGATGATTTGTGACCTATCGCCTCTCCTGTTTATACATGCCCTGTGAGCTTCTGAGCGGGTGACAAATTTTGGTGTGTTCAGTCATACTTGGCCGGTGAAGAATTCTATTCTTTGTAGGTGCGTGTTCATATGTGAACATAAATATGAGAGTATTCAGAGTTTTACCCTGGCTGGCTCCATTTCCCAAGCTTAGATTTCCCCAGCTGTGGTGGGGGGGAGGAATGATTAATCATGAACCCCATTAGAGTGCTGAAGTCTAAGGAGCATTGCCAATTACCATCTACAGTAAAAGTGTGATCTGCATTATTAATATCATTGATGCACAAATATTTTCCAGGCACATAGGTGGTTAGACAGACTTTCTAGCTATTCCACATGTTCAGAAAGCATCTTTTATTAATG
Source organism: Ahaetulla prasina (assembly GCF_028640845.1). Taxonomy (NCBI): domain Eukaryota; kingdom Metazoa; phylum Chordata; class Lepidosauria; order Squamata; family Colubridae; genus Ahaetulla; species Ahaetulla prasina. Next base: position 78,036,638 of record NC_080545.1, on the reverse strand, counting down.
CAATACCATTTTTTTTGTGGGGGGGGAGGTATTCATCCGTAGGAAGTTGTGGTTAATCTCACTGAAATGGAATGAGGAGGATATTTCCACAATATCAGGATCTGATTAAAAGTAACCTCAGGTTTTCCACAGAGTAGGAGACAAAGATGATTCTGTTGACAGTGTGCAAACAGAGAATCAAATTATTATATAGGTTAGTGTTTGCATCCAGGTCTGTATGAATAATTTATTCTCTGGAAGGAGAGTAGCCAGTTTTCACACTTAGCTGATTGTACTTAAGAAATCACAAAATCCACTAAGTGGAAAATTATGATATGGAACAGAGCAAAGGGATTTTCAATGCTTAAAATATTTATTTCAGTGTTTCAAGAGCCATAGCCCAAAATTTTGTTTGCAGTATAAAACTTCATCTCAATTCTTCCCTAAACAATCTCATTTCTGGTTTCATTCTGCACTTTCTTTTTTGACTAGCTAAGATGATTCCACTTATAGTTAAATCACCCAGCTCATTCATGGATTTTTATTCTGGATGCAGATGATGTTGTATTTCACTTGGAACTCTTCCATGCCTTCTCACAACTAGTCCTATATATATAGCCACTCAATTCTCAAAGCAATTGAGCAATATGTAGAAGCATAAAAATAAGGAACTAAAAATCAAAACACAATAAACAACCAGAACAAAAAATACATACATACGCACTGTTCTGGGAGATAGATAGATGATAGATAGATAGATAGATAGATAGATAGATAGATAGATAGATAGATAGATAGATAGACAGACAGACAGACAGACAGACAGACAGACAGACAGACAGACAGATAAATATAAAGGGGTGATATGGTGGCTCAGCTGTTAAGATGCTGAGCTTGTCAGCCCAGATTTGAAACCAAAGCACCAGGTGATGGGGTGATCTCTCATCCTTGCCCCAGCTCCTACCCACCTAGCAGTTCGAAAGCATGCAAATGCAAGTAGGTTAATAGGTACCATTTTGAGAAATGATTACTTATAAAGAACTTTTGTATGCTGAAGGAGGTAGATTGCAATTAAAATCATTACAGGTATTAAATGAAGAAGGGAGGAATTATACTTGGTTTCAATATGGGCAAATAAGTGCTAGATGGAAAGAAGATCAAAAAATTGGTATAATGCAAAGGGAGGAAAATTTAATAAAGCAAATTAGAAATCAGACCCAGGAGCATATAAAGAGATTGTATAATGTGTTGCTTGAAATAGATTCGGAAAAGGATTTGGTAAAGGATTGTATGATAAAATGGGCACAGAATATTCAGGAACCAATAATGTTGGAAACATGGGAGAAAATTTGGGTTAGAAATGTTAAGTTTACACAAGCACAGAATTTAAGGGAAAATTTTTATAAGATGTTTTATAGATGGCACTTAGATCCCAAAAAATTATCATGTATGTATCCTAATATCCAAGCGAAATGTTGGAGGTGTGATTGTGATGATGCTACATATTTTCATATTTGGTGGACTTGCAAGAAAATTAAGGTCTTTTGGATAAGAATTTGGTGGATTATTCAAAATGTACTGAAGAAGAAGATAAAGTTCCTGCCACAATTTTTCCTTTTGGGAATTATAACGGATTGTACAGGGATTGAGACTAAATTGATTCTGAATTTAATAACAGCAGCAAGACTGTTGATTGGACAATACTGGAAGAAAGACTACAATAGAAGAATGGATATTGAAAGTTATTAATTTGGCTGAGATGGCTAAAATCTCAGCGTTTTAAAAGACAATACGCAGGAAAGATATTTAATTGAATGGATAAAATGGATTGATTAACTACAAAACAGATATCAGATTAAGAAATATCAGATTGCCTTTGAATAATTAGAAAGTTATTTTATGTAATGGGGAGGGGGTTGGGAGATGAAAAGCTTTGGATGTGGTTATTTGGATTGGAAGGGAAAATTTTATTCTATGTTTGGTTTATGTATAACAATAGCTTGGGATTGACCGGGAAGCCGGGGAGGAGGAGGGGAAGGGGTTTTTTTTGGGAGGGAGGGGGGGAAAAGGGGGGAAAATGTTTTTGTTTTTTAAAACTCTTTCAATTAAAAAAAAAAATAGGTACCATTTTGGGAACAGCTCTCTATGACATTATGCTGGCCACATGATTGCAGAAATGTCTCCAGACACCGCTGGTTCAGGGGCCTTGATGCACATACACACACACACACATACTGGGGGGCTGGGGGGGGAGAGACTTTTAGGTTGTATGTAATATACATTATTTTCTAATGGCGCCTCTGGAATCTATGAGAGACCTTGAGGCACTGTTTTAACAAAATGGTTGAAGAATCCACCAACATTATTGTTCACATGAGACCGAAATAGGGAAAAAAACCTTTTTTCGGGAGGATTCAACATCTACTCTATCAGATGGTTTTGTCCAGGGCTTGATCCTGATCAAAGTAGGCAACATTATAAAACGGTGCAATTTGGTTTTCTGATTTTCTTTCTACCATTAATAAAGTGATGTGCATCCCTGCATAAACAGATCACTATTAAATTCCCTTCTACCAATCCCTCCCTTTTCAAGGCTTTGGAAGAGAACACAGGCGTAATGGTTCTGGATTGGCAAAAGAATGGGGGAAGTAGAATGGTTATGGAGGAGCAGCAAGTTGGGAAAACCCTTAATATGTGGAATGGATTTCACACAACATGCTAAACCTGACTTAATAAAGCATAAATACTGTATTCCTATTATACTTTTTCCTTCAAACATTCATGGCTAAACTAGCTGACTGATTCCCAAAACATGGTAAAGACAATGACCAGATTTCCCATAGTACACTAATAAACCCAACTCTATTTTATAATGAATGCATTTTTATGAAGATTATGATCATGATTGCTCACTTACAGCTTTTATGTACACTGAGAGCTTATGCACCGAAGATAAATTCCTTGTGTGTCCAATCACACTTGGCCAATAAGGAATTCTACTCTATTTTAGACAAGCATGTCATACAATCCCAACCTGCATCTGGCAGTTTCAACTAAGAGTTGAAACTTAAATCTTATATTATGGCTAAATATCAGCATAGAACACTATGATATTAAATTGTTTTTTTTAAATAAAAAGATAATATGATGAAGAGGGGTAACATACAAAACTGGTCAGTATTTATGGTAGTTAAAACAGCCAGAGTAGGTATTAATAACCAAAATAATAAAAAATCAAAGCTAGAATAGAATAGAATAGAATAGAATAGAATAGAATAGAATAGAATAGAATAGAATAGAATAGAATAGAATAGAATAGAATAGAATAGAATTTTATTGGCCAAGTGTGATTGGACACACAAGGAATTTGTCTTGGTGCATATGCTCTCAGTGTACATAAAAGAAAAGATACGTTCATCAAGGTACAACATTTACAACACAATTGATGATCAATATATCAATATAAATCATAAGGATTGCCAGCAACAAGTTATAGTCATACAGTCATAAGTGGAAAGAGATTGGTGATGGGAACTATGAAACGATTAATAGTAGTGCAGATTCAGTAAATAGTCTGACAGTGTTGAGGGAATTATTTGTTTAGCAGAGTGATGGCCTTCGGGAAAAAACTGTTCTTGTGTCTAGTTGTTCTGGTGTGCAGTGCTCTATAGCGTTGTTTTGAGGGTAGGAGGGTACAAGAATATATAATAGGCAAACCAACTCTAAATAAAGAGAAAATTGATAAACTTAATACAAGCACTTTATTAAATGGTTTTGTATGTTTCTTCCTCCTCATTGTATGTTTACTTTCTTATTGTAATGTTATATACTGATTTTTGGTCACAATAAAACTTAATTTTCAAGTTGTCCCTTTGTCAGGTTCATATCCCATAAACTGAAAGCATCAAGGATTCTATTTCTACATGTGTTTGTTATCAGATTTTTCTTCTTCTCTCTCTCTCACTCTCTCTCTCTCTCCCTCCCACCCTCTCTCTCTCTCTCTCTTTCCCCTTCTCACCCCACCCCCCATGGATACTTGGTATTCCAAACTGCCAACATATTCCCGTTGAATATATATAAGATGACCTGTTCAAGGCTGCAAAGAAATAGAAAAGTAAAAAGAAAATCATAACATGATAACAAATGGTTACATTTTTTAAAAAGTTCAAAAAGTCAAACTGCATTTAAATCCAGCCACCACAAAACATTGCCAAAGCCATAGCAATAAACAATCAGCAAGAAATGCATCACTTAAAAGCTATTTGGAAATAGACTAATATTCAATCTTTGGAAACCCTGCAACTGAAAGAGACCTTCTGACCATCATTTGGGAAAGAGTTCCATAGAGCAGGTGCTGTCTCCAAGAGCACATGAAGTGTTAATATCACTTTATAATGCCTTGGTAAGGCTACATTTGGAATACTGCGTTCAGTTTTGGTCACCATGATGTAAAAAAGATGTTGAGACTCTAGAAAGAGTGCAGAGAAGAGCAACAAAGATGATCAGGGGACTGGAGGCTAAAACATATGAAGAACAGTTGCAGGAACTCGGTATGTCTAGTTTAATGAAAAGAAAGACTAGGGGTGACAAGATAGCAATGTTCCAATATCTCAGGGGTTGCCACAAAGAAGAGGGAGTCAAGCTATTCTCCAAAGCATCTGAGGGTAGAACAAGAAGTAATGGGTGGGAACTAACCAAGGAGAGAAGCAACTTAGAAATAAGGAGAAATTTCCTGACAGTTAGAACAATTAATAAGTGGAACAAGTTGCCTGCAGAAGTTGTGAATGCTCCAACACTGGAAATTTTTAAGAAAATGTTGGATAACCATTTGTCTGAAATGGTGTACGGTTTCCTGCCTGGGCTAGAAGACCTCCAAGATCCCTTCCAACTTGGTTGTTATGTTATGTTATGTTATGTTATGTTATGGTATGGTATGGTATGGTATGTTATGTCCATGTTCCTGATATATATCATCAGCCTAACCTGGCCTTAAAAAAGACTCTTATAGCACAAGCAACTTTCTATGGAGATATCTGCTACCTCAAATTACTTGCCCCTCCTAAATTGGCTTAGCCACAAAAAGGGAATACAGGTAATCTTCGACCATTCATTTAGTGACCATTCAAAGTTACAATGCATTCAAAAAAGTACCTTACGGCCATTTTTCAGATTAATGACTATTGCAGCATCCACACGGTCATGTGATCCACACACGTACTCTTCAGAGGTGGGACTCACTTACCTTCCCTAGCAGTTCGCAAATGTGAGCATGCGTGCGTGCGCATTACTTAAGCATTACGTCTGGACGGGTGGGCTGAGCCTCCCGCAGTTGCCATTACCAGTTTGCCCAAACCAGATAGAACTGGCTGAATCTCACCACTGATACTCTTAGCAACTGGCATGTGTTTATGACGGTTTCAGTATCCCAGGGTCAAGTGATCATCTTTGTTGTAACAAAGTTGATGTCAGCTGGGGGGTTTTCTGGAACGCTGACAGTTGAAACATGGGGCAAAAATCTGGGGCTCAGTTGTGGTCGTCACTCAAGGACTACCTATTATAACTATAACACTGAGACTTGTTGAAGCTTTGACCTACCTCTATTTTTGTATTTTGTTTGACAACAATCTTAACAGGTTAGTTGGGTTGAGAAAGGATACTATTCCCCGCCCCCTCAATATAAATCGCTAAGCTTCATGACTGGATGTGATGATTTTGACACTAGTATCTTCACATGCTAAGGATGGGATGAGTTTATCCCCCAGTGAGCATCGCTTATGGTCTTTCAAGTTATATTGGGCACTTTTTAACCCATAAACCTAGATTATGAAAAAATAGGTTCTTGTAGACGTCCATCATGAATTTCTTTTCAGGTAAAAGTAGGTGAATTGACCAAGCTCTAATATAGTATAAATGGGCAAACCAATCAGACCTGGCTGGCAAAAGCTAATTTCACAAGTGCACAGAATGTGCCAGTTGGGAGAACTTATATACAAATATGTATATTTTAGAGCCAACTGTGTTAAAATAGAATAGAATAGAATAGAATTTTTTATTGGCCAAGTGTGATTGGACACACAAGGAATTTGTCTTGGTGCATATGTTCTCAGTGTACATAAAAGAAAATATACGTTCATCAAAGTGCAACATTTACAGCACAAATGATGGTCAATATATCAATATAAATCATAAGGATTGCCAGCAACAAAGTTACAGTCATACAGTCATAAGTGGAAAGAGATTGGTAATGGGAACGATGAAAAGATTAATAGTAGTGTAGATTTAGTAAATAGTTTGACAGTGTTGAGGGAATTATTTGTTTAGCAGAGTGATGGCCTTCGGGAATATGGTTTTATTAGAATAGAATAGAATAGAATAGAATAGAATAGAATAGAATAGAATAGAATAGAATAGAATAGAATAGAATAGAATTCTTTATTAGCCAGGTGTGATTAGACACAGAAGGAATTTGTTTCCGCTGCATAAGCTCTCAATGTATATACAACAATAGTGATAGATCATTAACATAGACATTGTAAAATACATTCATTATAAAACATTACATACAACACTTAGTGATAGTCATGGATACTAAATAAGCGATCAACGTAAATCATTCTAGGATACTAAGTAAACAATATAAATCGTAAGATACAAGCAACAAAGTTATAGTCGTAAGAAGGTCAGGAGAAAGGTAAAAGGAAAGATGAAAATAATGATGGTAATACTGCCTTTTTAGATAGTTTGACTGTTATGGGAATTAGTTGTTTAGCATGTGTGTGTGTGTATAAAAATGATGCGAAACTTTGATGCAATGAATTGACAGTTAAACAGCTTTGACTCACATGTGACACAATGATATACATATAAGGATACAAAAGGCAGGCAAAGAATTAGGCATGTTTGACTATGCATATATGAAGAAAGTTTTCAGTGTGTACGTTAAGTCCTCTGACTATGACATAAAAATGCATTTGCAAACCTGTGGAGACCTTCTTGGAAACAAATGTACACTGGGGCTAACTAAATTCTTTTACAAATGGGCGTAGGACCATACACTGGAAATGTTACACACTATGCATATTTATTCAGAAGTAAGTCTTATTAAAGCAAGTGGGACTTGTTTCTGAGTAAATACGCTTCCGACCAGGCTGGCTGCGTCATGGACTTTCACTGGGTTTATTTTCAGATAGTGCTATCAGCCTAAGCAAATATAGTTTGAAGCAAAACATATTAAAACCAGTGAAATTTACTCCTGAGTAAATAAGTTTAGTACAGTCAAAATGTCAGTGGATTTATGATATGAGCTTTTTTATACCAGAAAGCAAATTTTATCAAACATCGTTTTGATTCCAGCATTCACCTTTACATTGTTTTAGTTAACCTGTATGTGTGTGTATGTATGTATGTATGTATGTATGTATGCATGCATGCATGTATGTATGTATGTGTATATATATATATATTCCTTTTATACTAAAATGACCTTCAAAGAATTTTTTAGATCTCTTTCTAGCATGATTTTTTTTCTCTGAAAGAAAAAGAGTTCAGTGCCATCTAGTGGGGAGGGGACTAGAAAAACTCCACGCAGATTTGTCTCTCCCTATCTACCCACCCATAGAGAGTTACTTAGCGACTGTAAAACAATGGTTTAACTGTCCCTGCTTGAATCCTGGGGTGGGGAGGCGGGAGGATTTAGTTTACACAGGCACAACTATCTGTAAATTGTGTACCAAAACTGTGTCTGCAAAATGGATTTTCAAGACATCTGTTCCCTGGGATCTATTTGGTATCTCTGGTGTACGTTGCAATCCTGACAGATTGCATATGGCTTCACACACCTGCATTAAAACTCTTGTAACAGGTTACTGAAGCATAGAATCAGGGCCCCTGGGTTTAAACTTGACCTAGCCTAGAGAAAGTCAAAATAGAATAGAATAGAATAGAATAGAATAGAATAGAATAGAATAGAATAGAATAGAATAGAATAGAATAGAAAACAGAGTTGGAAGGGACCTTCTAGTCCAACCCCCTGCTCAAGCAGGAAATCCTATACCACTTCGGACAAATGGTTATCCAATCTCTTCTTAAAAACTTCCAGGTTCAGGAGTCACGTTACTGATTAAACTGAATGAAGGCTAGAAATGTATTTTAACATCCTTCCCTCCAGAGAAGATTGGTCTGCATAATAACAGTGGTGACATTTGAGCATGGGGTTTGATGTTGTAGTCTACATGCAATAAGCATGTACAATGCTTACTGCATGTTTGTAATGTAATGTACAAACAAAGTACAGTACAGTGGTTAGAATGCAGTATTGTAGGCTAACTCTGCCAACTGCTGGTAGTTCAATTCTGACTGGCTCAAGGTTGACTCAGCCTTCCATCCTTCCGAAGTCGGTAAAATGAGGACCCAGATTACTGGGGGCAATGTGCTGACTCTGTAAACAGCTTAGAGAGGACTATAAAACACTGTGAAGGTGTACATAAGTCTAAGTGCTATTGCTAAGTGCTATTATTAAAGCATATACAACCAACATTATTAAAGGGCTGAATGTTTGAAAATTGGGAGCGTACCGCTCATTCTACTCCTAGCTCATCCACTCCAGAACTTGGTTTAATTTTTTGACTACCTGCAGCTAATTAAAGCTGCAATTGTACACATAAGCTAAATGGACTGTTTTCATGACTTAATTTTGGTTTATTAATTTTTTTCATATAACACACTGAACTATAAATTTATTATTATTATTATTATTATATTGCAATTACTGCAGATTCGAGCCCGGCCCAAGGTTGACTCAGCCTTCCATCCTTTATAAGGTAGGTAAAATGAGGACCCAGATTGTTGGGGGGGCAATAAGTTGACTTTGTAAAAAAAAAATATACAAATAGAATGGGACTATTGCCTTATACACTGTAAGCCGCCCTGAGTCTTCGGAGAAGGGCGGGGTATAAATGTAAACAAAAAAAAAATTAAAAAATTATTATTATTATTATTATTATTATTATTATTATTATTATTATTATTATTAATAATAATAATAATAATAATAATAATAATTCAATTTTTATACCGCCCTTCTCCCGAAGGACTCAGGGCGGTGTACAGCCAAGATAAAACAAAACAATACAAAAATATGCAATTTAAAATACAAATTAAAAAACTTATTATAAAAGTGGCCTAAAAACTTTAAAAATATATAAAACTAAAAAACCCATTTAAAATTAGTTATAGATTTAAAACCAATAAAATTTAGGCCAGCCCCGCGCATATAAATAGATGTGTTTTCAATTCGCGGTGGAAGGTCCGAAGGTCAGGTATTTGGCGTAAACCCGGGGGAAGTTCGTTCCAGAGGGTGGGAGCCCCCACAGAGAAAGATCTTCCCCTGGGGGCCGCCAGCCGACATTGCTTGGCGGACGGCACCCTGAGAAGTCCCTCTCTGTGAGAGCGCACGGGACGGTGGGAGGCATGAGGTAACAGCAGGCGGTCCCGTAAGTACCCAGGCCCTAAGCCATGGAGCGCTTTAAAGGTTGTAACCAAAACCTTAAAGTGCACCCGAAAGGCCACAGGCAGCCAGTGCAGTCTGCGCAGGAGCGGTGTTACATGGGAGCTACGTGGAGCTCCCTCTATCACCCGCGCAGCTGCATTCTGGACTAACTGAAGCCTCCAGATGCACCTCAAGGGGAGCCCCATGTAGAGAGCATTACAATAATCCAAGCGAGAGGTAACGAGCGCATGAGTGACTGTGCACAAGGCATCCCGATCAAGGAAGGGGCGCAATTGCCAAACCAGGCAGACCTGGTGGAAGGCCCTCCTGGAGACGGCCGTCAAATGATCTTCAAACGACAGCCGTTCATCCAGGAGAACACCTAAGTTGCGCACCCTATCCTTTGGGGCCAATAACTCTGTGCTGTATCCGGGTCGGAAGCCGGACTGGAACGGGTCTAGATAGACAAATTCATCCAGGTATTGGGGTAGCTGCCGCACCACAGCACTCTCTACAACCTTCGCAACAAAGCGAAGGTTGGAGACCGGACGATAATTACCCAAAATAGCTGGATCCAGGGAGGGCTTCTTGAGGAGGGGTCTCACCACCGCCTCTTTCAAGGCGGCAGGGAAAACCCCTTCCAACAGAGAAGCGTTGATAATCCCCTGGAGCCAGCCTCGTGTCACCTCCTGAGTGGCCAGTACCAGCCAGGAAGGACACAGGTCCAGTAAACATGTGGTGGCGTGGAGCCTCCCCAACAACCTGTCCACATCCTCGGGAACCACAGGGTCAAACTCATCCCAAACAGACTCAACAAGACGTGCCTCCTCTCTCTCACTTGGATCATCCCAATGTCAGTCCAGACCATCCCGGAGCTGAGCGATTTTATCGTATAGATAACCACTAAACTCCTCAGCACGTCCCTGCAAAGGGTCATCCCGCACCTCCTGATGAAGGAGGGAGCGGGTCACCCGAAACAGGGCGGCCAGGCGGTTATCTGCCGACGCAATGTGGGTGGAGGCGTAGGAACGCCTCGCCTTCCTCATTGCCATTAGGTAGGTCCTAGAATAGGATCTAACTAGTGTCCGATCAGCTTCGGAACGGCTGGACCTCCAAGTACTCTCTAGGCGTCTTCTCCGGCGTTTCATCTCCCTCAGCCCCTCAAAGAACCAAGGGGCCGGTTGAGACCTGCGCCGGGTCAGAGACCGCAAAGGCACGACACGGTCCAAGGCCCCAGCCGTGGCCTGTTCCCAGGCCACAACTAGTTCCTCAGCCGAGCCGCGGGCCAGATCCTCAGGGAATGGCTCAAGCTCCGTCAGGAACCTCTCAGGGTCCATCAGGCGCCTGGGACGGAACCAGCATATAGGTTCTGTCTCCCTGCGATGGTGGGCAGTGGTTCGGAAGTCCAGGCGAAGGAGAAAATGATCTGACCATGACATCGGTTCTGTTACTACGTCATCTAATTCCAGATCATTTAGCCACTGTCCAGAGATATAAATTAGATCCAGCGTGCCTCCTCCCATGTGCGTAGGGCCATCATTTACTCGAATCAGGTCCAAGGCCGTCATGGAAGCCTGGAACTCCCAAGCTGCAGTTGATGACAAGCCAGTCGATGGCAGGTTGAAATCCCCCATGACTATAAGTCTGGGGGTCTCAACCGCCACACTGGCAAGTACCTCCAGCAGCTCGGACAGGGCTGTGGTAACGCAGCAAGGAGCCAGGTACGCGATCAACAAGCCCAACTGATTCCTATGGCCCCACCTCACATAGAGGGATTCACAGCCGGCAATCTGAGGAACAATGGCCTCCCTCGGCTCCAGATCTTCCTTAATGACAACCGCCACCCCCCCACCCCTACCTTGGGCCCTCGGTTGATGAAATGCTCAGAAACCCAGAGGGCACAACTCAACGAGGGGAACCCCCCCCCTCTGGACCCAACCAGGTCTCCGTAATGCCCAGTAACAGGCTTCACTACAATGTTTTTTATTGCCTGCATCACCTGGAAACTTGTCCCTTCAGCCCGGCTGTCAGACATAATCCCCAACTACGTCTCAGGTGGGTACGTTAACTTTATAGGTTAATGCAGGTAGTCCTCGACTTAACAACTGTTCGTTTAGCGACCAAAGTTGCAACAGCACTGGGGGGGAAAAGTGACTTATGACCGTTTTTCACCCTTACGACCATTGCGGCCTCCGTGTGGTCACATGCAGGGGTGGTATTCACTTACTTTCCCTACCGGGTTCGCAAATGTGAGTGCACGCACCCTTCTGTGCATGGGCTTTGCTCGTGCGGCTTGCAGGTATGCGCACGGCTTGAAAACATGCCTAAATAGGACGGAATAGCGCCTGGGAGGGTGGGCGGCCCACTTGCAGGTCGCTACTACCGGCTGAATACCACATCTGGTCACATTTATGACTGTATGACTATAACTTGTTGCTGGCAATCCTTATGATTTATATTGATATATTGACCATCAATTGTGTTGTAAATATTGTACCTTGATGAACGTATCTTTTCTTTTATGTACAGTGAGAGCAGATGCACCAAGACAAATTCCTTGTGTGTCCAATCACACTTGGCCAATAAAAAATTCTATTCTATTCTATTCTATTCTATTCTATGATCAAAATGAAGACATTTGACCACAGATTCATATTTATGACCATTGCAGTGTCCTGGGGTCATGTGATCCCCTTTTGAGACCTCCTGACAAGGAAAGACAACGGGGAAGCCAGATTCCCTTAACAGCGGTGTGACTAACTGAACAACTGCAGTGATTCACTTAACAACTGTGCACAGAATGGCACAAAGTGGGGGCAAAACCCACTTAACAATAATCTCGCTTAGCAACATTGAGCTCCATTGGGGTCGTACGTCGAGGGCTAGCAGCCCGGCAGTCCCTGTTAAAAACTGTGACGTAGAGATTGTATAATGTGTTGCTTGAAATAGATTCGGAAAAGGATTTGGTAAAGGACTGTATGATAAAATGGGCACAGAATATTCAGGAACCAATAATGTTGGAAACATGGGAGAAAATCTGGGTTAGAAATGTTAAGTTTACACAAGCACAGAACTTAAGGGAAAATTTTTATAAGATGTTTTATAGATGGCACTTAGATCCCAAAAAATTATCATGTATGTATCCTGATATCCAAGCGAAATGTTGGAGGTGTGATTGTGATGACGCTACATATTTTCATATTTGGTGGACTTGCAAGAAAATTAAGGCCTTTTGGATAAGAATTTGGTGGATTATTCAAAATGTACTGAAGAAGAAGATAAAGTTCCTGCCGCAATTTTTCCTTTTGGGAATTATAACGGATTGTACAGGGATTGAGACTAAATTGATTCTGAATTTAATAACAGCAGCAAGACTGTTGATTGGACAATACTGGAAGAAAGAAGAGATACCTACAATAGAAGAATGGATATTGAAAGTCATTAATTTGGCTGAGATGGCTAAAATCTCAGCTTTTTTAAAAGACAATACGCAGGAAAGATATTTAATTGAATGGAAAAAATGGATTGATTATCTACAAAACAGATATCAGATTAAGAAATATCAGATTGCCTTTGAATAATTAGGAAGTATTATTTTATGTAATGGGGATTTGGATGAGGTTAATTGGATTAGAAGGGAAAATTTTACTTTATGTTTGGTTTATGTATAACAATACCTTGTGATTGACCCGGGAAGCTGGGGGGGGGGAGGGAGGGGGGAAGGGGGTTTTCTGGGAGGAAGGGGGGAAAAAAGGGGGGAAAATGTTTTTGTTTTTTAAAACTTTTTAATAAAAAACTGTGACGTTACACAAAGTTCACAAACAATTATAATTACTCCTTTTGTTCACCAACAGGCCTGTTTTACAACCTACTAGTGAACAACAACAGATCTTAAACCACGCCCTTGCACCTGGAGAGCGGGTAAAAATTGTGGCTTTCGCAGGTAAGGCAGCCCGAGCCCACAAGATTCTTGATGCTCTCTGTAGGATGGGCGCGATCGAAGAAAATGAAATTCAAGGGTGAAAAAAGTAAGGTTCTATATTTAGGCAAAAAAAAAATCAAATGCACAGGTGCAGTACAGGTGGTCCCGGGCTCAATAGTAGTAACTGTGAGAGGGATCTTGGAGTCCTAGTGGACAACCACTTAAATATGAGCCAGCCGTGTGCTGCAGCAGCCAAAAAAGCCAACACAATTCTAGGCTGCATAAATGGATAGAATCAAGATCACGTGAAGTGTTAATACCACTTTATAAGGCCTTGGTAAGGCCACACTTGGAATACGGCATCCAGGTGTCTATTTTATTTTATTTTTTTGTCTTTTAATGACCCCATAATCCCTTACATCGGGCCAGAGTCGGGGAGCTGAGTGTTTACTGGCCGGATGCCCTTCCTGTCACCAATGCAGAGTTCGCAGCATATAATTTACTCATTGTAGAAGAGAGAGAAATATATGCCGCTAGCTAGGATCGAACGCACAGCCACCTGATTGTGAGCTTCACCTCTAGGCCACTGCGCCACTCATGCAGGATTCCAGGTGTCGTGTCCCACTCCTCCTCTGACGGCCGGGTGGCCACGAAGCCTCTGCAGCTTTGCCAAATTCCTGTCAGAGTTCTCAGGGCAGGCAGGAATCCAAGGTGTGACTTCAGCAACCAGATGAGACTTTGCCTGACTCAAGGAATGCCAGAAAGCAGATCCTTTATATAGTCCATGGGGTGTGGCTCCATGACTCAGCACTTATCCAGGCCTGCCCCTCCCTTCCTTTTGCTGACGTCGCCTCTCCATTCTCCGGAAGCGGGGATCCGTCCACTGTGACTTTCCGTCCTCCTGCTCAGCTGCCGGCAATTCTAGCTCGTGGCTGGCTTCATGCTCACACGCTGTAGGAGGGAGGTTTGTTTGCTCAGTCTGTCCGGGCATGGTGCCAGGGCTGGGGGCTGGAGGCATGCCAGGCCGTTCCTCTTCATTATCAGACTCTGGCTCAGATAGCAGGAGATGGGAGGGGCCCGGCTGAGGAGAGGAGGGCAGGCGAGGCACAACACCAGGTGTGGTCTAACTAAACAACAAACAAACCCAGAAGGACTGAAATGTTAATTTTTCACGCAGGCACCGGCAAAACCTCCACGCTGATCCAGTACGCCAGGAAGTGGTCCAAGTTGAACTTCTTATACTTGGCATTCAACAAGACCATCGCACAACAGGCCTCGCAGGTTTTCCCTGCCAACGTCACCTGTAAAACCATCCACTCCTTAGCGTTTGCAGAAGTCGGGAGGCAGTAAGTATCCGGGTCTTCTTTACAGGGAGTTAGTCCTCGATTTGTGACTTAACATTTTTGAGCCCAACATTTTGGCTACTGAGTGAGACAATTGTGAAGTGAGTTTTGCCCCATTTTACAACCTTCGCGTTAAGTGAATCAGTGGGGCAGTCTAATCTCCTTTTTGAAAGCCTCCAGTGATGAAGCTCCCACACCTTCTGAAGGCAACTTCTGTTCCATGGGTTGATTGTTCTCATTGTCAGGAAATTTCTCCTTATTTCCAGGTTGAATCTCTCCTTGTTCAGTTTCCATCCATTAGTCCTTGTCTGGCCTTTGGGTGCTTTGGAAAATAGCTTGACCCCCATCCTCCTCTCTGGGGCAGCCCCTCAAATATTGGAAGATGCCATCCTGTCTCCCCTGGTCCTTCTCTTCCCTAGACTAGCCAGGCCCAGTTCCTGCAACCGTTCATCGTATGTTTTAGCCTCCAGTCCCTTAATCATCCTGGTTGCTCTTCTCTGCACTCTTTCTAGAGTCTCCACATCTTTTTTAGATCTCTTGCAGCATGCAGGGACTTTTTTTATTTTATTTGCATTTATATCCCGCCCTTCTCCGAAGACTCAGGGCGGCTTACACTATGTCAAGCAATAGTCTTCATCCATTTGTATATTATATACAAAGTCAACTTTTATTGCCGCCAACAATCTGGGTCCTCATTTTACCTACCTTATAAAGGATGGAAGGCTGAGTCAACCTTGGGCCTAGTGGGACTTGAACCTGCAGTAATTGCAAGCAGCTGTGATTAATAACAGACTGTCTTACCAGCCTGAGCCACCAGAGGCCCCTTGTGACTTGTGACTTATAACACGTTTGACCCCTTCTTCAGGCTCAGCCTGGACGTGTCCTACAAGCTCCTTGCCAGCAATCCACCCCCAAATAAGCAGAGATTAATTCCACCTACCAGTCTAGTGGCCTAGAGGCGGAACTGTCGCCTCCCAATAAGGAGGCTGTGAGTTCGATCCTAGGTAGAGGCAGATATTTCTCTCTCTGGGCACAATGAAAATATATCCGCTGAATAAAACTTCATTGGCAACAGGAAGGGCATCTGGCCAGTAAACACTCAGCTCCATTCAAGTCGCCCACCCCGATACGAGGGATTATGGCGTCGTTAAAAGGAGATGATGATTATTTCCGCCTTCCCTCTTTCATTCTGCTGCAGTTACGGACGGAAGCTTAACCCGGGCTCGCTGACCTCCTACCTGGTCAGCTTTGTCCTCTCCAATCGCGAGGGCCAGTCTCCGTTCATCAGAGCCAAGACGGTCGTTCAGACCCTCGCTGCCTTTTTCTCATCAGCGGATGCGGCCATCACCGTAGAGCACACGCCCATTTGGTGCAAGAACAACCGCGGAGAAAACATCCTTGTGCAGGAACGCGAAAAGCAGGTGAGTAGTTGCACGGTCATTCATGCTCTCGTGACATCTCGTCTGGATTATTGCAATGCTCTCTACATGGGGCTCCCCTTGAGGAGCACCCGGAGACTCCAGGTAGTTCAGAATGCGGCTGCGCGGGTGATAGAGGGAGCACCTCGTGGCTCCCACATAACACCTCTCCTGCGCAGTCTGCACTGGCTGCCTGTGGTCTTCCAGGTGCGCTTCAAGGTTTTGGTAATGATCTTCAAAGCGCTCCATGGCATAGGGCCGGGTTACTTACGGGACCGTCTGCTGCCACCGAATGCCTCCCACCGACCCGTGCACTCTCACAGGGAGGGACTCCTCAGGGTGCCGTCAGCTAGGCAGTGTTGACTGGCGACGCCCAGGGGAAGGGCCTTTTCTGTGGGGGCCCCCACCCTCTGGAACGAGCTTCCCCCAGGCCTTCGCCAACTTCCTGACCTTCGAACCTTCCGCCGCGAGCTTAAGACACATCTATTTATCTGCGCAGGACTGGACTAGATTTTTTAAATTTTTAAATTTTAAATTTGGTTTTAAATGGGGTTTTATTATTTATATCTCTATTTTAAATATTCGGCCTATGTAATAAGTTTTTTAAATTAATGTTTTACTTTGTATATATATATGTTTTTTTATCTGGCTGTAAACCGCCCTGAGTCCCTAGGGAGATAGGGCGGTATAAAAGTATGAATAATAAATAAATAAATAAATAAATAAAAATAAGGTCCGCGGACTCCCCCTGAATAAGATCGCAAATCAGGGGAGCTTTATTAGCCACGGACCGGGCATTACATAACATCAACCGAAAGTCCAAGCACTGAGGATCATGGCCGCCCGAGGAATGGGTAGGGACTGAGGGGCCGGAGCACGTGATCGCTTTCAAACATCGAGCACGTGCTCCCCACACTCGATATGGCCCCTCCCCTCCGCCATATCTGCCTCTCCCACTTACCGTACAGATTGAACCACCCTCTAATCCTGGAACAGACCCCTCCCCCCCTGCCTCCAGACCAGATGTCGTAATGCTGCGAACAAGCACCGGGGCTGGATCCCTCCCTGACGGGTTCTCTCCCCCACCCGTCATGTCCCTCCCCCCCCTTAAAAAACCCTTATTTAAAAATCTATTTTAAAAACCCCACAAATTCTTCTTGGCCGCATGCCACCTCTCTGGGTCCCAAGACCCTTCGTTGAGGTAAGCCCTCAATAACTTGGAGGGCCATTCCTGCGAGGCGGGGGAACCTCGCAGTCAAAGGAGGTCAATAGGCGAATATCTCATGGAAAACCAAATAAATGGCAGAAAAGGGTCCGTCCCTAACCGGCATAGATATTACAATAAGTCAGATAACCCGATCAAGACCCGCCATAAGATGATCAAAATTTGGGCAAGTTCAGTCTCCCATAGGACGATAATAAAAGGTCCCCGGGTAAAATGCCACATCAACGAGTCTTGAATCCTAAACTGTCCGCACCGTCTGCTTCACCCCTGTCCGTATTGTAGATGGAATGCAGCTAACATTCAGGCCATGGCCAAAAATCAGGCCGGGAAATGGTCGATGGGTATCACGGTCAGAAATCAGGCCCCCACCATTCACACCGCTGATGACAATCACAGCCAAGGAGTCAGGCCAAACTCGGCCGGAAAGCCGTCCCGTGCCACAAAATGGCCGCCATTACAATCCGTCGAAGGAAGAGGAAGAGGAAGAGAATGGTCCGCACCGCTGGTGTTACTAGTGCCGCCGCCGCTATGCCGCCAAAGCTGCTGATAGAGATCAGCTGATGGAAATCGCGGCCAAAAGTCAAGCCACCAACGTGCCGCTGATGAAAAAACGCGGCCGAAAACAACGCGGCTGAAGATAAACGCGGCCAAAAACAAGGCCGCCAACATGCCGCCGATTGAAATCGTGGCCGATAACAGGGCCACTGACATACCTTCGTATGAGTTCGCAAGGCCACGGCCAAAATCAGGCTGGGGATCGGCCGATGTGCAAGGCCGATGGGAATTCCGGGATTGGCCCACCACAATGCCGCTGATGATAACCGCGGCTGGGCATCAGGCCGAACCAGGCCGGAACGCCCCCGCCATCGCCCCAAAATGGCCGTCGCCATCCACCATCCACTGCTCGTCCGAAGCTCTGTTCTCGGCAACCAAGGGTCTTCCGAAGCCCAAAGACCTCTCCCTCGGTTGCCGACATGCTGTTCACCCGGAGCAAGAAACCCAAGCAGTCCGGCGGTCGGTGAAAACAGCGCCTCGGCCAGGGAACGCCCCGCCTGCCGTCTCCATGGAATTAAATTGCTGCCATTTCGCACATGCGCAGAAGAATATCACACAGGTTGCTTCATATAACACACTAAATTAAAATACATTTGGGCAGTTCCATCATTCTGTGCATTATGCTAAACATAGCCATTGAACTGGGAACAGTGGAAGGAAGGGAGGGAGGTTCTAAGTAAGTTTATGGTGAGCAATTGTCACTGAGATTGTATCCAGTACAATTGTATCCATTTAGCTACCTTTGTCTAAAACAGGTACATAGCGAATCTTTAGCCTGTAGATCTCTAATCCCACCTGTTAAGGTTCTGAACCCAAGCAAGCTCTATTTATTCTGTTTGGCATGTCTTTCCATAATACTTTCGACGTCTTATTTTGCTTCTTCTTTTAATTCTATAATGCTTTTCTCCATTGTGTTGGTGTGTGCTTGCACATGTATCTATGCACACCATGTTGGTTTGTATTGGAAGTTTTGTATCAAAATATATTTTATTCCTTATGCTGTTTCCATCTACACATTCCTCTATGACAAGCGTAAGATTTCACTGCAGCCTTCCTAAATCTGATGCTTTTCAGATTTACTTGATGCAATTCTTTGTATTTCCAGACAAGTCATAACTGGCTGGGGATACCAATAGATATAGGTGACCTCTTTATGGCAGGCCAGATCAAGCAATGGATACTGAGGATCAGGGGTGAAATGCTCCTGGTTCTGACCAGATCTCGCAATCCAGTAGCAATCGTGGCCGATGGTTCAGCGATCCGGTAGCGATTGCCGAACCATCGGCGACACCTACCGCCCGGGTGTCATTACTTCCTGGTTGAAACCAGGAAGTAATGTGGTTTTTACCTTCTGAGCATGTGGCATGTGGACTTCCAAGCCGGTAAGGAAGGTAAGTAGATTTCAGTCCTGCCAAGGATGCTATATTAATGTTATAATATACATTAACGTCCTTCAAAGCCTGTATCTCTGCCCCATTTTTTACTGAACAAAATTAAGGCGGGGGAGAGAATTTTAAGATTCTTTTTCACACTTCCTTTTATCTGTGGTCTTCTTATTTTACCTTCCTCGTTTTGCCTTGTTCAAAGTTTCCATTGTACTGTACTCTACTTCCTTTGTACTGTGCTGTAGTCCAATATATCCAAAGGAACTGAGCTGGTGAAGGTTGAGCCATTGAAAGAATTCAAAATAGAAGCAAAGGTGAGATCTGGCTCAAAGAGAAAAAGTACAGGGTTTAGCAATTATATCAAGAGTGGACCAATAAACAGATGCATTAAAAAGTAGTTGGAAATTCCCTCTGGATAATTCATGAGAGAATAATTCCTTGGGCATGAATATCTGCTACTTCTATAATCTTTGACATAGTGCATGGGTTACTGCAAGTAAGGGACAGCTGGCTGGTAGTCATGCATTTTCTTACCTTATGAGTGCCTTGTTTCCCAACAAAATATCTGTTACATGTCCAGAAGGCCTTCATAAAAGAATTTGCATGATCATAGCAAAGGCCTCTCTAATTCATGAATACCTTTCTCACAGTGACCAGTAAGGTAGTTATAGGAAGTAAGACATAACATCTCTAATGTTTATTTGTTAGCTGTCTATGGAGATTCTCACTCATCCAGGTCATGGTTGTCCCAAATATGCTTTTTTCAAGAAGCAACTGGACTTTCTTGTGTTTTTTTTCAAGACTTTTCAAACTGGACGCTGGCTTGAAAGAGGGGATAAAGAGGCCACCTATGTCAAAATTGAACAGCCCTCTCTCAACAGAGGGGGAGGGATACAACATCATCTATCTCTAGTGTACAACACAGTCCTTTCAACAGTTCCAAGAAGGCTCCACACCCATTTACACTCCGGTGACCCTGATGACACAGATAAACCTCCAGATGACATTAACGATCTGCTAAAAGAAGCCAATGTCCAGCTGTCTGCAAGGAGTATATATCCTTCCATTCCCCACCATCCAGTCAGAAGTGAAATGTTTTCAAAGAAAAAACAGAAAGTCCAGTTGCCTCTTCAAAAAAGCAACTTTGGGATGTTTATTCGTTAGATTTAAACAATGCCTTTCGTTAAGGAGCTCATGGCAATATCTAGATAGTCCTCGAGTTTCAACCATTTCTGGAGTGACTGTTCAAAGTTATATTTTGAACAGTCACTCCATATATAAATAAATGCTCCTAGAAGCACGAAGCTGTAAACACCAGCCTGAAGATGTCGAATGAGACTTTGTCGAAACGTCACCAAGACACTTCCAATTTTACATGGGAGAAAACCTGAATAACCAAAGACCTACATACAAACACTCACGAAAGCCTCAGATAATATATATATTATTAATATTAATATTAATAATAATAATAATAATAATAATAATAATAATAATAATAATAATAATAATAATAATAATTTAATTTGTATACCGCCCTTCTCCCGAAGGACTCAGGGCGGTTTACAGCCAAGTTAAAACAACAATCAATAACACAATACAGATAAAACAATAACTAAAAAACTTATTCAAATTTGGCCCCAGTTTAAAATACATTTAAAAACCATAAAACCCAATTAAAAATTAAAAACCAATAATAACGTCTAAAAATTCTATGCCAGTCCTGCGCAAAAAAATAGGTACGTCTTCAGCTCGCGGTGGAAGGTCCGAAGGTCAGGGAGTTGTTGGAGTCCAGGGGGAAGTTCGTTCCATAGGGTAGGAGCCCCCACAGAGAAAGCCCTTCCCCTGGGGGCCGCCAACTGACATTGCTTGGCTGATGGCACCCTAAGGAATCCCTCTCTGTGAGAGCGCACGGGTCGGTGGGAGGCAAACGGTGACAGTAGGCGGTTCCATAAATAACCCGGTCCTAAGCCATGGAGCGCTTTAAAGGTGGTAACCAACACCTTGAAGTGCACCCGGAAGACCACAGTTATTGCACACTTTTGCTTATATATATATGCTTATATGATGTGTTGTTGTTTTATGTTGATGCTTGTGTATACTGTTGTGACAAAATAAGAGCACAGTCAAACCCCCAACCAATCAGAACACACCTCCACCCAATCAGAACACAGCCAAGCTCCCAACCAATCAGTTCAAACCCCCACTAGCAGTTAAAAGGAAGAAACAGCTGTGATCACACATTTCTCCTAGAAGCACAAAGCTGTAAACACCCAGCCTGAAGATGACGAATGGGATTTGACTTCAGTAACAGAATTGTTAATGCCTGGAATGCACTACCTGACTCTGGTCTCTTCCCAAAATCCCCAAAGTTTTAACCAAAGACTATCTATTATTGACCTCACCCCATTCCTAAGAGGTCCCTACCGTTCCTGTCCTAATGTTCCCTTTGATTGTATCCAATTCGTATAGTTATTTCATGCTTATGCCTATATATACTGTTGTGTTTGACAAATAAATAAATAAATAAAATAAAAAATATTGACACTGAAAGAAATTTACTTATGGATGGTGCACACACTTTTGACCATTGCAATATCCTTATGGTCACATAGTCAAAATTTGGGCACTTGGCAACTGGCATATTTTGAACAGTTGTGGAATCCTGGGATCATGCGATCTCCACATGCCACCTCCCCAGCAAGCTTCCCACAAGCAAAGTCAGTGGGTAAAGTTAGATTCACTTAATTTACTTACTTAACTATCTAATAATCATAGCAAAAAAGAGGTTGTGTAATTGGATGTGATTCACTTAACAACCACCTTTCTTAGCAACTGAAATCCTGATCCCAATTGTGATAGTCAGTGGAAGATTATCCAGACATTGTATTTCTTCTTTCCAGTTTTATTCACAGGAAGGTGAGTCAGGAAAGAGAGTGACCAGCCCAATCTTGCTGTACGTTATGCTGTTTCTTTGCAACAGCATTAGTTGTATTCTGACCCGGTTCATACATTGTTCTAAGACAGGGATCTCCAACCTTAGCAACTTTAAGACTTGTGGACTTCAACTCCCAGAACTTTGGGAGTTGAAGCCCACAAGTCTTAAAGTTGCCAAGGTTGGAAACCTCTGTTCTAAGACACAATGGGATTTGCTTGATGTTTGCCTGGGGTATTACAAAGTCTGCCAATTGTGGTTTATTCAGTGAGTCACTGTTAATTGTGAAAGCCATCTACCTTCCAAATGTTTTGGACAATCCACCAAAAGCTAGTGGCAAAGAATGATATAGTCCCAAACTTGGAAGGAACAAATATCCTTTTATAAAACTATCTAAGTCTGTAGCCATCTATGTATCCTGTTGACCTCAAACTTTTATTTTAAATTCCTTTTCCCTTTCAATCAAATAGTATTCATTTAGATTCATCAGCCAACCATACACATTTCATTTCTCTTGAATCTGACATCATTTAGCTTTGTGGATGGCCCCAGGTTCAGAAGGAATCATTTTTAATTAAATCAGCTCAGTGGTCTACCACTGGCTCTCCAGAGCAATGGATAATATGGAAATGTTTGCCACTGACCAAAAGGAATTGCATCCTGAGAGTCATTAACAAGCAAAGGTGGAAAGCATAAAAATGATTTCATGCATCCTGTCTTAAATGCACCTGCAACAACAGAGTTGGCTGAGAACTGCTTTACTGCTAGGGGTTATCATCCGATGAAATACAAGCCAAATATTATTTTTAGTCAAGGCTTAGAGATGTCAGAAAATTGCTGTAGGAAGACCGGATTGAAGATTAAGGTAATGGAGAGTCCATAGCCCTAAGGATATGTATAATTCCAAAGTTATTTATATGTACAGTAGCATAGAAAGAAGAAATCTCATTCATTTCATCATTGCTGGCAGAAAGTCCCAAATGAGTTGCTTCACTCAGTAGAATAAAAATATCCCAAAGAACAGCTGAAGCTAAGGATGAAGGAAAAATTCTATTTAAAAACAAGTCCACTGCATTCTCCTACAAGTTTTGTATTTCTTGTTCTCCCCCTCCCCATTTATAGCAATATCATTTGCACGGAAATGTATTTGGTGGACTTTATCAAAACAGTACAATTGCACCTGTAGCTTATTTTCCCCACCCAAATCCTAAATATTGTTTGTGAATATTATAATGATTGCTATAGTAATGTTAAATCAAATAAACAGCAGATTATGAATGGAGGTGGAAGAAAATACAGTACATAGAAAGGAAAGAATTTTGAGATGAAGATCTTTCTTAATCAAATATTCTTACTTTTCAGATATTTAACATGTTTCCCCATCGCTCAGCTGATCAGTTATCAGTTGAGCACCAAGTGAGAGAGAATCAGTATTTCTGCTAAAAAAAATTAGGACACTGACCTTAATAGCATTGTGGGGAAACTACTTTAATACATTCTGCTTTAAAAGGTTTTTCTAACAACCAATAAAGCTTAAAGCCAATATAATCATTGTGGTTGGTTTTCACATCATATTCAACCATCATTTGTCAAATCAATGGATCTGCACTATATACTAAAGTATGATGTACAAGCCAAAATTTCTGATTTTGTACAAAGTGCTTTCACACTAAGTCCATATTCCATATCCTTTCAATTAAAGAATGCCATCTTAGAGCCTTGGTGGCGCAGTGGTTAGAATGCAACATTTCAGGCTAATTCTGCTGACTGCCAGCAGTTCAATCCTCACCGGCTCAAGGTTGACTCAGCCTTCCCTGCTTCCGAGGTTGGTAAAATGAGAACCCAGATTGTTGGGGGCAATATGCTGATTCTCTAAACCATTCAGAGAGGGCTGTTAAGCACTATGAAGTGATATATAAGTCTAAGTGGTATTGTTAAATGCTATCTTATGGGATCTTGGAAGCATGCTTGCAGCACCTGCTCTCTGGAAGCCATATATCCCAAAATTAGATTGGCCCCAACCCTGTTGGCCTTTCATAAAACACTGAAGACCTGAATGTAGTCCAGAGTCTGGGGTTAGAAGGCTACAGAGCCCATTGAGAGAATTCTTGATTGTTTATCTGGTTTAAACCCTAACAAAGGGTTAAAAAAGAGGTTTTTTTACCCTTTGTTAATATTGTTTTTAATAGGTTGTTAACTGCTAAGAGTTACATTTGGGAGATGGGTGGCCATATAAATCAAAGGAAGAAAAGTAGGCGTCTTTCGCACAACCTACTTAATTTGCTTAAATTTATTTGCTTGCACAAAATATTCAACCACTAACCAAAAGTCTACATTTCCCCCCAAAAAATGCTAAATCATGAAAGGCTCCCAAACTAGGCAAATTCAAGGAAGAATGTCATACTGTGCAATTGCCTCATATTTAATTGGACTCATTAAGTCTGTTAGATAAATGAAGTAGTAATAACTGTGTAGGTGCCATCCGTAGCCCAGCCTGAGAAATACACTGCAAGCAATCTGTTAGAGTTAAAGGGCAAGTGAAAGAAAATGATGATTTAAAGCCTGGCACAGAGAGGGGGAGGGGGAGGAGGGGGAGAGAGAGAGAGAGAGAGAGAGAGGGAGGGAGGGAGGAAGGGAGAGAATCTTAGATTTTGCAGAAGGTGATCTTAGACATTACTGGTACTTCATATCTCCATTTGTTTCCTACCTAGCATGTACAGGTCCCACTTTACAGATCCCTCACATCCAGGACATAAACTGTTTCAACTCCTACCCTCAAAACGACGCTATAGAGCACTGCACACCAGAACAGCTAGACACAAGAACAGTTTTTTCCCGAAGGCCATCACTCTGCTAAACAAATAATTCCATCAACAGTGTCTAACTATTTACTGAATCTGCACTACTATTAATCTTCTCATAGTTCCCATTGCCAATCTCTTTCCACTTATGACTGTATGACTATAACTTGTTGCTGGCAATCCTTATGATTTATATTGATATATATTGACCATCATTTGTGTTGTAAATGTTGTACCTTGATGAACGTATCTTTTCTTTTATGTACACTGAGAGCATATGCACCAAGACAAATTCTTTGTGTGTCCAATCACACTTGGCCAATAAAAAATTCTATTCTATTCTATTTTTGGATCAATGAAATGTTGATCCTTTCCTTTCAGTATGAACCGACTGACTGACCTGGCTGAGCCTGATACTAAGAGAGAGTTACCCAATCACCTTTCATGCCAAAGGTTAGACTAGAACTCACATTCTCCTGGTTTCTAGCCTGGTGACTTAGCCTTAACCAATATTTCCAATAAAAGCAACTATTCAAGATAGTCAAGCAACCATTGAAGACAGATATTTCTCAAAATAAAATTGTGTATTCAAGACTTCAGCTTTTAGTGACTGCTTTCAGAGCATTTTGAGTTCCAACCTACACAGAGAAAAATATTTTTCTGAAGAGACCATGACAACAGAACCATTTTCTGCTTTCCACAGACTTGATCCCACCACAGGAATTTGCTTGGGAAAGGAACCAACTGGAAGGAAAGGTATTTGAAGTAAGAGCAAGAAGATGGAAGAATCCAAGATTCTAAAGTGAGAAGACAATTGATCAGGAGTTGCCAAGAATGTCTGGCTTGATGTTGGTCTTCAGAGAGAGCCAGCTGCAGTGCAATTTCAGATTCTGGAGTGATTTTATTTACTCAAACTGGTCATTATGTCAGTGTCTTTTTAAACCTGGCAATTTTAAAATGTGTGAATATAAAATCCAAAAATTCCCCAGCCAGCATACTTTGAAAACAATGTTTAAGGTTTTCTATAAAGGGCTGTATTGAGTTGGAACTTTGTCTAAAACCATCTCAGCTCTCTGGGAGTGTTTTTGAGTTCTGATTTCTTTAACAACTAGCTGTTAATCTGCAGTAGCTAGAATTTTTTCTTCCTTTACATTGTCAGAAATTATCACTTTCCCACCCATGGCATGCCATAGTATTTCCATATTACAATTTTTTCAACTTTATGCTCTCCAGGGTTTCCCAGTTCTCTGAAGGCTGCAATTCTGCATTCTAACACATTTGGAGAATATGAGGCATAGAAAACCTTCCTTAGTAGCCGCTAAACAAATATCCAGACAAAAATGTGGCATGATTTCTAGACATCAAGGCCCTTTCGCACGACAAAAATGTGGCATGATTTCTAGACATCAAGGCTTCACCATGACAATTTTTGGTACAATATAAATTAGAGCAGTGGTGGGTTTCAAATTTTTTCACTACCGGTTCTGTGGGTGTGGCTTGGTGGGCATGGCAGGGAAAGGATAATGTAAAATCTCCATTCCCATCCCACTCCAGGGGAAGGTTACTGTAAAATCCCCATTTCCTCCTAATCAGCTGGGACTTGGGAGGCAGAAATAGATAGGGGCGGGGCCAGTCTGAATGTTTACTACTGGTTCTCCGACCTATTCAAAATTTCCACTACCAGTTCTCCAGAACTGGTCAGAACCTGCTGAAACCTACCTCTGAATTAGAGACATAAAAAACCCTCCCTATAATAAGTACCCATCACCCAAAAAGTGGGATGGCTCCAAGCAGTGCTATCTCTGAGGGGTCATTAGTGCTCTCTGTGCTTGGTTGATGTTTCATTACCTAGTAATGAAACTAGGTAAGATCATCAGTGCTAGTGATGGTGATGTTACCTAGTTTGGGTAATGAAACATCTAAAAGAAATCAACCAAGTTTAGAGAGAACCAAGGACCCTTCATTTCAACCCTGAGTTACAAGTCATCTCCTTTACTAAGGTCACCTTTAACAAAGATATATTTGTTGTGGTATATTGCTCTTGACTTTAAAGGAGTAAACTAATTTTATTTTATATAGATTGGGGTGTGTGTGTGTGTATGTATGTGTGTGTGTATATATATATATATATATATATATACGTCATCTTCAGGCTTCAGCTTCGTGCTTCTGGGAGCAATGTGTGATCGCAGCTGTTTCTTCTTTTAACTGCTAGTGGTTTGAACTGATTGGGTGGGAGCTTGGCTGTGCTCTGATTGGATGGGGTTTTCTGTGCTCTGATTGGCTGGGGTGTCCTGTGTTGGTGGGGGCTTGGTTGTGCTCAGTCTAATCTGTGTGCAGAGTTGAGCTGGTGAGCACTGCTGCTGTTTGGCTTCGTGTTATATGGGTGCTACATCTTCATAGTGGGTGTCAGTCTGCTGCATGTATGGATTGGAGGGGTTTGAGTGGCTAATGTTGCAGCAGGTCTGAGCATTCAGGGTCAGTGACTGCTTCCTGATCAGTGTGGGTTTGGGTGTGCTTCTGGGTGGATGTGTGGTGGTGACATCCGACGGACCTCGTCAGCCATCTGGTGTCATTCCTCGTGTTGGGAAACGTTTGTCAATAAGGCAGGTTTCCAAATGGCTGGTGATATCATCCGTTTGTTCATGCTGTGTAAACATCTGTCTCGAATGACACCAGACCCACACTCACGAGGTCCACACAGGATGTCACCACCACACATCCACCCAGAAAGCACACCCAAACCCACACTGATCAGGAAGCACGATAATGACCAGAAGCCAGACCGCAGCTGCAACATTAGCCACTTCAAACCCTCCAATCCATACATGCAGCTGACTGACACCCACTAGATGTAGCACGACCATAACACGCCAAACAGCAGCAGTGCAGCTCACCAGCTCAAGCACATGACTACATGAGCACAACCAAGCCCCCACCAACACAGGACACACCCCAGCCAATCAGAGCACAAAAACCCCATCCAATCAGAGCACAGCCAAGCTCCCACCCAATCAGTTCAAACCCCACTAGCAGTTAAAAGGAAGAAACAGCTGCATCACACATTGCTCCCAGAAGCACGCTTGAAGCCTGAAGATGACGAATGAGACTTCACGAAACGTCGCCAAGACACTTCCAATTTTACACGGGAGAAAACCCAACAACCAAAGACCTATATACAAACACCCGTGAAAACCTCAGAAAACAAATATATATATATATATATATATATATATATATATATATAGGCTTCTGACAGATCCTCATCAAGACAGCATTTGCACAGTGTCCACCATCCTTTGAGTTAGAAAATCTATATGAAATCCCATGCACGCCTGCCCCATACATACATGGTGACAAACCAACAGAAGTTGCATTGTAAACACAAGAACTCATTCAAAAAGAGGAACCAACTTCTTCCCTGGTCCAACACTTAAAGTCACAGGACATGATATTGACTTTAAAAGACCAGAACTATCGCCAAAACTGAACACTTTAACAACAGAATAATCAGAAGCCATTGAGATAGAAAACGCCCACACAGCATGAACAAACGAGATGACACCTCCGCCTACCAGCCATTTGGAAACCTGCCTTATTGACAAACGAGTCCCTAACACGAGGAATGACACCAGACCCACACTCACGAGGTCCACACAGGATGTCACCACCACATCCACCCAGAAAGCAGACCCAAACCCACACTGATCATGAAGCACGACCAAGGACCAGAAGCCAGACCGCAGCTGCAACATTAGCCATTTCAAACCCCTCCAAGCCATACATGCAGCAGACTGACACCCACTATGAAGATGTAGCACGACCACAAAGCCAAACAACAGCTATGCAGCTCACCAGCTCAAATCCCCTGCAGCACAGACTAGACTGAGCACAACCAAGCCCCCACCAACACAGGACACACCCCAGCCAATCAGAGCACAGAAAACCCCATCCAATCAGAGCACAGCCAAGCTCCCACCCAATCAGTTCAAACCCCACTAGCAGTTAAAAGGAAGAAACAGCTGCATCACACATTGCTCCCAGAAGCACGGTTGAAGCCTGAAGATGACGAATGAGACTTCGTCGAAACGTCGCCAAGACACTTCCAATTTTACACGGGAGAAAACCCGAACAACCAAAGACCTATATACAAACACCCGTGAAAACCTCAGAAAACAAATATATATATATATATATATATATATATAGTATTCAAATGACATACCGGTAGACAGACTTAGAGAAAGAATGTGCATAACTGACCATTAACCAGGGATCACACTTCAAAAAACAAAACAAAACTGGGTGGAACCCAGGAGAAAACCTAAATTTTATATTACTTCATTTACATTTAATAAAAAATAAAATATGGGATTAATATAGGCTTATTCTCTCACATGTATTTAATAATGTTCTCTTTCTGCCATATTCTCATTAAAATGTGGTAATGTTGTAAGGTCTCTTGTGGGCTGCACTCAAGGCTTTAAAGGGTGTTTGGGTGGCCATGGGGCTCTGGGTTGTAGACCTGTGATTTGGGGAATCCTGTTCCATCTCTTTTTCATGGTATTCTGTGTGATTCCTGTACAAATTCGAATTTTAGTTACTTGTTTCCAAGTTCCCGAATAATACTTAGTTTTTACGTAGCATTTCAAGTACCTGCAGGCTTTAATGAGAGCTCCATATGCATTATCTTGGTAATACATAATCACACTATAGGTAAGTAGTTGTCTTCCTTTTTGTTATTTATTTGACTTCCCAACCATTACATATCCCCATGACACCTGGGAATAATTATGGCTGATGATACACTTTAGCATTGGCGTCTAAAACTGCTCACTTCTTTCTGTCTTCACAGTCTTTTACAATCTTCCAGTGGTGCTCCAATCAAACAATTAATACAGAGTAGGAACAATTTATCCTTAGCCTAGAACTGTAACAGCAACATATTATCGTACTTAGCAAAGAGACATTTGTACCTGACCTGCTTAACTACAGCTACCACTACTGATAGTGGTATGGTCAATAATTTGAAGTTCAATTTAATTTGGTTTAATACAGTGTGAGATGGCAGTATCTTTGTGTGCACTCACATACAGTGGCCAAACCAAGATTAGCTTCTAAATATCCTTGATATGTTTTCTTTGGATGCCCCACATTGTTATATCAGTAGATGGTGGGCCAAAACAATTTGGGATCATGCATCCACTATTTCAGTGTTTAGTCATAGGAAAGTTTAAGAAGTTCCCCCAGCCCACCCCCTGCAGTCAGTTATCAGCAGCACTTAGAGCCTAGAAGCATCCTAAGAATACTACATTGTGTTATACACAACATGGGCAGCTTTCATTTGTTGGGTCATGGTTCAAGAATAAAATGTACTTAACCTGGATTCACATTAGAGATTAAGCTGAAGACCCAGATTACAAACCACAACAAACCAATATCAAGTCAAAAACTTTTGGGGTTAGAGTTGTACATATCCAGTCAGATAGATGTTTTAACAGAGGAAAACACATGCAGAAGCAAAGTTAGATATAAGCAGGGCATTCTATAAAACTTCCATGAATCAATTTTTTTTCAGGGGAATTTTATCAATCGTGGAATTGATGACTTTTCTCCTCCATTAATTTTATGTTTCAGTCTGCTTTGTCATAGATGGCAGCACTAATAGGAAATAGAAATAATATGTTCTTCTACTTGATTTCCTCTTCATTAATTTTTTAAGTTATAAAAAGAGACAAAAAGTACCTGTTAGAGATTCAATTGCACCACATAATTCTATGTATATTTATTCAAGGTCATCTTTGACCTCAATGGCGTTTTCTACATAAAACTGGATATTTTCTGGTCAAGGACTGACAGACTGTAAAGACAAATTGTAAAGGTGGAAGGGTAAAATAAGCAAGCGAATAAATGAGCCAAACACAAAAATGCAAGTCATTAGAATTTTTGTTTAATTAAAAGTCTTCTGTTAAATTTTGATGGCAAACCATTCTATTAAATTTCAATAGTAGTGGAGTGGGACAAGTTAAAAACATGGTACCCCTCCAGGACTGCAGCCTTAATAATATAAACCCAAATAATCCATAGGCAACCTGGAGAAACCATACTAAAGCTATAGCAATAGCAATAGCACTTAGACTTATATACCGCTTTACAGTGCTTTACAGCCCTCTATAAGCGGTTTACAGAGTCAGCATATTGGCCTCAACAATTTGGGTCCTCATTTTACCCACCTCGGAAAGATGGAAGGCTAAGTCAACCTTGAGCCTGGTGAGATTTGAACTGCCAAATTGCAGTCAGCCAGCAGTCAGCCCCTGACTGCTCTTTAGAAGGCCAGATCCTGAAGATGAAACTGAAATACTTTGGCCACCTAATGAGAAGAAAGGACTCACTGGAGAAGAGCCTAATGCTGGGAAAGATTGAGGGCAAAAAAAGAAGGGGACAACAGAGAACGAGGTGGCTGGATGGAGTCACTGAAGCAGTAGGCATGAGTTTAAATGGACTCCAGAGGATGGTAGAGGACAGGAAGGCCTGGAGGAATGTTGTCCATGGGGTCACGATGGGTCGGACACGACTTCGCAACTAACAACAGCAGCAGCAGCAGCCTGCAGTACTGCACTCTAACCACTGCACCACTGTAGCTCATATATATATATATATATATATTGATATTGCACAAAAGCCATCATGACATGGGTATGATGAGATACCCATTAAGAAGCACCCAAATTTTGACCATAGGGATGCTGTGATGTTCATAAGTGCAAGGATGGTTGTAAGTCAGATAAGTATGAACAGTCACTAAATGAATGGTTTTAGTCAAGAACTACCTGTAATTGCTGAGTATTCTGAAAACTCATTGCACTGAATATTGGAACATGGCTAAACCTGCCCTGAGAAATTTATAGGCCTTGACTTGTAGGAGTTTAGGATTTTTTACAGCAGAGTAGTAGGCAATCTGGAGCCGCAGAGGCACATAAGTTCTTCCTTTAATTTTCGGTATCCTTTTTAAATGGAAACTGTGGCTAGATTAACAGAACATTCTTTGTAAGTCTAGAAATGTTTCCTTAAAATGTTGTGCAAATCCAGATCATGTAATTATTTCAAAATTCTGTATATCATAACACAAGTAAACAGAACTGAATCTTGAAACTTATTTATCAGGCAATGAACCCCGGTACATTCAGCAGAATGTCTATATTGTGTAAGCATTTTTTTAAAAAGTTTTATTTTAACATTCATATCCAATAACATATTTAATGTACCATCATATACAATTAATCGGACCTGCCCAGTCACCACCCCCTTCCTTTAACTCTCTTCCCTTCTCTACCTTCTTCTACTTTCCACAACCATCCTCCCCCTCTCTTATCTACA
Source organism: Ahaetulla prasina (assembly GCF_028640845.1). Taxonomy (NCBI): domain Eukaryota; kingdom Metazoa; phylum Chordata; class Lepidosauria; order Squamata; family Colubridae; genus Ahaetulla; species Ahaetulla prasina. The sequence continues at coordinate 78,004,211 of NC_080545.1, read as the reverse complement.
TCCTCTCCTCCTTCCTTCCTACTCCTTTCTTCTCCCTCTTCTATCCCTCTTCCTTCCTTTCCTCTTCCTCCTCTTCTCTTTCCTACCTCCTTCTCTCTTCTACTTCCTTCTTTCCCGTCATTTTGAGGTGGTAGCCAGGCAGCTCCGATCTTACATTAATTATACTTCTTCAATCATCTTTGTACATTAACCATCAATCCATTTTCTCCCCTTCCTCCCCCCCAGGACTTCCCAGAACCGAATACAGGGTATAAAACTAACAACAAAAATTAAAATATAACACAAATCATAATCCATAGTCACTCCTTAAAACCTCAACTTCCCTTCCAGAAACAAAGAAAATACATTTCTTCCAATCCATTATATATCAGACCATTCCACTCCTAGAGTTCTCATAAATTTCCGATTGTGTTAGTGTTTGTTCTTGAATAAGAACTATTTTTTTAAATTGCTCAACTAGCCCGTATCTCTGGTGCTGTTTTTATCATTTATTCATTTATCCAGTTTAGGAGCCACTCAAATCCACATAAACTCTGAGTCATTTAAAATCGAAATATGGATTGGATCAAATGCCATTTGGAGTTTTTAGATCCGCCAATGTCATCCTTGTGCAGGGGCCATGCTAATCTCTGTATTGTTCCAATTTTAGTTCAGGTGCAGCCGGTCAACTTTTTTAGGTTTATCTTTAAATTTCGTTATTTCATTATATAGTTTTAGGTTTTTTTTATTAGTACATTGTTTATATATTTTTGCTTTAGAGTAAGAAATTACTTTATTATATTTTGTACCTGTACTAAAGAAACGTGGAAGTCATTTTGTTTGTATTTCTTTTCCTTTTTCTTTCTTTTCTCGTGCACTTTTTAATTTTTCCCTCCTTTGATTCTGTGTACCCCTCCTGTTTAAATTTTTATTAATTTGCATTTTATCTTTCTTTGAAACTTAATGAAGTTGGTTTAGATCAGCCAAAGTCAGCTAAATGCATATTGCTGCATATTGTTGGTTTAGATCAGCCAAAGTCAGCTAAATGCTCTGACATAGACATATAAAGATTTTCCTATTAAAATGACAAAAAGCCTTGACATTAACAAAATGTACAGCCTGGTCTATTGAAGCCCTTCCCCTTGAATGCAAAGCAATTAATTTCATTCCATCAGCAGCCACAGCTTTACAAACATAGTAACATACAGGCTGCCATCCTATCTAGGCAGGTACATTTGCCTCCCTGAACTCAATGGGCCTTATTCACTTTATTAATTTACAGCTAGATTCACCTCTTGCCTTTAGATTGTCATGGAGAAAAACTATCAATACAGTTGCTAAGGGTTGGCCCTGACTTGATTGGCACATCCTCCACATGGTTGAGTGACTTTCAATCAGTCACTCTGTCTTTCAGCCAACTACCTCACAGGACTGTTCTTATGAGGAAGACAGGAGGCAAGAGTATTAGGTATGTTTCCACTTCAGGTTAAAAAGGTTGGAATAAAAATATTATTATCCTATCTTTTAAAATATATAACTTAAGGTAGTAAACATGCCTATACTCCTGCCTGGTTTGTTGTACAATCAGGCAGATTTCTATACTGGATTTGTCCACCTGTTGAGTCGTCGTCATCATCATCATCATCATCATCATCATCTATGACAATAATTTTAATTATGTATTTTATTTAAATTTATTTATTTTATTCAATTTTATTGGCTGCCCAACTCCAGGGGACTCTTATTTATAACTTTTAGTATTATTTTTTTTCTGTCAGAGCTCATGGTGGTGCATCTAGCATTGCTAAATGTCTATGAAGATTCTCAGTCACCCAGGTCATGGTTGTCCAAAAGGTGCTTTTTCAAAAGGCAACTGAATTTTCTGGTTTTTCCTTTGAAGACGTTTCACTTCTCATCCAGGAAGCTTCTGCAGGTCTGAAGTGTCACCTTCTCCTATTTTCCCGCCCAAAAACAACTCTCTGAGATCTGCTGAAGTGGCCAAACAACATCAAGGGAGCTCCTTTGGCTGGCTCCGAAAATATACCTAAGATAAATCTATGCATATAAAAATAAATATCCTAGACCGACCTCTCTAAATGCAATAAAATATAAACTCTTGGCTGCCATAAAGCTAACGCTGAATGGGAGGATCACACTACATATTCCTATTTCAGCACCAGTTCCGCGAAGAGCACCTATACTCCAAAGACCGCCTTAAGACTCTAACCACGCCCCAAACTCCCGATTCCGTACAGTAACGTCACACCCAGGCTGTTCAAGATGGCGGCATCCGCCTAGGGATAGAAAGTCCGCATGCGCATTAGGCGTACCTTCGCTCATATGTTTCCCCCGTTTGGCTTTTATCCGTCGGCCTACCCGGAGCGTTTAGAGGGTAGTGCACTTCCTCCCGGTGGAGAGGTGCGCGGGTTTGAAGTGGCTGAAAGGTTAGTGGAAGGGGCGAGTCGTTTTGTTTCATTTTTCCACTTTTTTTTATAATTTAAAAGCAAGTTGTGCTTCGTCCGGGTTAGTTAAAAGTGAAGCGTGTGTGTGTGTTTGGGAAGACGAACAGTTTCCTTTGTTAACAGTTGAGGCTTTCCACGGTGAATGATATAATAGGGCAGGGGTCTGCAAACTTGGCTCTTTTAAGACTTGTGGACTTCAACTCCCAGAGTTCCTCTGCCTTTGCTGGCTGAGGAACTCTGGGAGTTGAAGGCCACAAGTCTTAAAAGAGCCAAGTTTGCAGACCCCTGTAATAGGGTTTGTTAAGAGACGCTTATATGGGCGTTTATTTTCTCTGCACATGAAAACAGCCTGAGATTGTAGTCATAGATTAATGCATTGGGATATGTTGGCAGAAGATGAACGAATACAATCTATCTGCTGTAGGCGTTCATAAATTTTGCTGCAGGAGTTAATCTGAAGTGTGGATTTCAATTCCCAGAATTCCCCAGTCGGCACACATCTTAAACTTGCTGCTTTAAAAGCACAGGGAATACTTGTCCGTTATTGTAGAGGAAGCATATGGTGGACTGTATCAATTTCATTAAATCTGTGGAATGTCTTAATGCTGCCGCCTTCTCTCACTTTTGGTCAAAGGAGGAGTGCATATGTCCCCTTGCCCAGTTTGTACTTGGCGATGCCGGGCCCTCTTTCCAACTATGCCTTACGGATGGCCCGCCTGAGTAAGCATATATTTGGAGAAGTTGTTCGCCCAACCGATTCTTCATCCATGAAAGTCGTCAAGCTGTTAAGTGAGCAGCCCTTGGCAAAGCGCAAGGAAGTCTATGACTGGTATCCTCCTCACAATATCTACAGTGGCCTCATGTGGAGGCTTCGTTCCTATGGCCTCTACAGGTAATTCAGAAACATGGGGATGTGGGGAAGGAGGGAGGCAGATTGGTGCAGTGACAGTAAATGGTGAATCCTCAAGAGTGACTTCTTCCTTTTCTTCATGGTGCTGCATGGCACCAAGACATCTGCCGCACACCTAATTAATTTTATTTTAAAACACTGTTTAAAAATCAGGGATGAAATCTCACGAATTCTCCAAACTAACAACTTTTGTCATTGTCACAACCCTGTTGTAAAGTTGCATGAAAAAAAGTAAAATGTGGATATTTCAGACCATTTTAGTGTGTAGAATTGAAAAGCAGTTTTAACTTTGTATATACCCACATGTATAAATCGCCACCAGACAGTTTGGTTGGAATTCTTCCTTTACCAAGTTTGGTTTTGCAATAGATGGGCATTTTGTCAATGTACTGATTTTCTAAGTGCTGTCCAAGAATTTTTGGCATGGCACCCAGTTATGTTGTTAAATATCAAACTGAAGTATTGAAAATCTGAATATCTGGAATGCTGGAAATATATATGATTATGAATATAATTGTTAATGATCTTATTCTCTATTTGCTAATAGCACTAGTAATCAGTGCTTACTGCGAAGTCCATAGGTTAAATATGTGCTAAATGGTATATAAAAGCCAGTTTGGCGTAGAGTTAACGCACCAGGCTACAAATTAGATGACCATGCGTTCTAGTCCCATCTTAAGCACAGAGTCCACTGGATGACACTCACTCTGTCTCTCAGCCCTAGGAAGGAGGCAAGGGCAAGCCACTTCTGAAAAAAAAAAAATGCCAAGAAAACCACAGTAGGCCAGGGAGTTGCCAGGAGTCAACACTGGACTCTTTTCAATCGGGTTTCAGGCTGGGTTATGGGACGGAAACGGCATTGGTTGCACTTGATGATCTCTGGTGAGAGCAGGATGGAGATATGCATCCATCCTGGCTCTCCTTGATCTTGCAGTGGCTTTCGATACCATTGACCATGGCATTCTTTGGGGATGGGGACGGGCAGCAGAACATTGCACTGCTTCAGCTCCTTTCTCCAAGGCCGCTCCCAATCAGTGTTAATAAGAAGCTAGAGGTCCTGCCCTTGGCCACTCCTTTGTGAGGCACCACAGGGCTCGGTACTTTCTCCACTTCTTTTTAACATCTACATGAAACTGCTAGGTGAGATCACATGGGATGAGTCATCCTCAATGTAGTGATGATATATAGCTGTACATCTCCATCCTGGGTGATCCAAGTGATGCTGTGACTGCCATTTCTCAGCTGAACCCAAGCAAGACGGAGTGGCTGTGGGTGCAAGGGACCTCTGGTGGTTTATTATCATCATTAACTCTGGATGGGGTTGCACTACTCTAGACAGATCCGGTGCGCACGTTTGGGGGGTGAGTGGGATGTCTCCTGAACTTAGGACTCCTGCTCAAAGGGCAGGTGGTATTCGTGGCTAGGAGAGGCTTTGCACAACTGCATGTTGTGCACTAGTTGCGCCCTTAGAATAGAATTTTTATTGGCCAAGTGTGATTGGACACACAAGGAATTTGTCTTGGTGCATATGCTCTCAGTGTACATAAAAGAAAAGATACGTTCATCAAGGTACAACATTTACAACACAATTGATGGTCAATATATCAATATCAATACTCACAATACTTGACAACACAGTATCAACAGTAGAAACCTTCAAATTTCTGGGTTCTATCTTATCGCAAGATCTCAAATGGACAGCTAACATCAAAAACATCATTAAAAAAGGACAACAAAGAATGTTCTTTCTGCGCCAACTCAGTAAGCTCAAACTGCCCAAGGAGCTGCTGATTCAGTTCTATAGAGGAATTATTGAGTCTGTCATTTGCACCTCTATAACTGTCTGGTTCGGTTCTGCAACCCAACAAGAAAAACACAGATTTCAGAGGATAATTAGAACTGCAGAAAAAATAATTGCTACCAACCTGTCTTCCATTGAGGACCTGTATACTGCACAAATCAAGAAGAGGGCCGTGAAAATATTTGCAGATCCCTCGCATCCTGGACATAAACTGTTTCAACTCCTACCCTCAAAACGACGCTATAGAGCACTGCACACCAGAACAACTAGACACAAGAACAGTTTTTCCCCGAAGGCCATCACTCTGCTAAACAAATAATTCCCTCAACACTGTCAGATTATTTACTGAATCTGCACTACTATTAATCGTTTCATAGTTCCCACCACCAATCTCTTTCCACTTATGACTGTATGACTATAACTTGTTGCTGGCAATCCTTATAATTTATATTGATTGATATTGATATATTGACCATCAATTGTGTTGTAAATGTTGTACCTTGATGAACGTATCTTTTCTTTTATGTACACTGAGAGCATATGCACCAAGACAAATTCCTTGTGTGTCCAATCACACTTGGCCAATAAAATTCTATTCTATTCTAAATCAATATAAATCATAAGGATTGCATTTTATCACCTTTTCTGTAGGCTTCCTCTTTGGAATGTCGTAGCTGCTTAAGTTTAGGTGTAAACCAAGGTTTGTTGTTACTGTATATTCACAAGTTCCTTGTAGGTACACATAGGTCTTCACAGAAGCTGACATATGATGTTACAGTATCTGTGAGTTCATTCAGGTCTGCAGAGGTATCTTTAAAAATATTCCAATCAGTGCAGTCAAAACATGCCTGTAGTTTTAATTTTGATTCCTCCGTCCAGGTCTTCACTGATTTAATTATTGGTTTTGTGGCTTTAAGTCTTTGCCTGTAAGCAGGTACAAGGTGAATCATGCAATGATCAGAGTGTCCTACAGCTGCACGTGGTAAAGACCGATAAGCATCTTTTAGTGTTGTGTAGCAATGGTCTAGAGTATTCTTGCCTCTGGTGGGACAATTGACATGCTGAAAGTATTTTGGTAGCTCTTTCCTTAAGTTTGCCTTGTTTAGATCTCCCAAAACAATGGCCAGTGAATCAGGGTGTTTGGCTTCAGCCTCCATGATTTGGTCAGCTAGAGTTCGTAATGCCTTGTTTACACAGGCTTGTGGTGGGACATAAACAGCAATTAGAAGAAATGAGGAAAATTCACGAGGCGAATAGTAAGGTTTGCAGTTGATAATTAAAGTCTCTAAATAGTTATCACAGAATTTGTAAATTATTTTAAAATCTTGACACCAGTTTCTATTAATATATAGGCATAAGCCTTCTCCTTTCTTTTTACCAGATGTTTCTGGAATCCTGTCTGATCGTTCAATTTGAAATCCTGGAATGTTCAGGCTGCTATTTTCAATTGATTCATTTAACCAGGTTTCAGAGAAGCATAGGACTGCTGAATTGCGAAAATCAGAATAGTATTTGTTTAAGAGGAGTATTTCATCCATCTTATTTGCAAGTGAGCGTATATTTGTTAGGAAAATTGAAGGCAGAGAAGTTTTAATGCGATTTCTTAGCCTGATTAAGATCCCAGATCGTTTACCTCTCTTCTTAGCTGGCTCTCGAGTCCCTGTGCATGGTCATTCGTATCCTAGTCAGCTCATGGCTAGATTACTGCAACATGCTCTACATGGGGTTATCCTTGAAGAGTATTTGGAAGCTTCAGCTGGTGCAGAATTCAGCAATGTGCACAGCCCTAGGAGCTCTTATGGTGTTCTGACCTAGGCCTGACCCTTAAAAAGCAAGAAGCACAGTCTTGGTCCAGGCAAAACCTCTTTTATTTACACGACTCTGAATTCCTTTCATTCACAGTCAGCTAGGCTTGTCCAAACAGTTTTTCAAAGGAATATTTATCAACACACCTTATCTCGCTTGGCAAGCTGCCATTTAACTTGTTTCCAAACGCAGTGTAAGGCAAAACTTGGCAAAGAGTCTCTTAGAGTCATGATCAGAACTTTCCACTCTTGAAATGACCGAATGAATGAATGGTTTCCTGCAAAAGCCCCCTCCCCGTTCGCTCCACTTTTGTTTCCTATGGGAGGGGCCAATTACCTGCAAGGTGTTACTCCCAAGTTGACCCTGCTTTCTGAGTTGTTCTTGTCTTCTAGCAGCTCTGTGCATGCGCACACTGGGAACAGGCTCCAGCTGTTCCTCTGCCTCACTGCTGTCTAGCTCCTTCTCTGCCTCTGATGCAGAGCCCTTGTCCGAGCTTTCCCCAGCCCCCAGGACTGGCCCATGTTCCTCCCCAACCTCCTCACTGTCCGACTGTGCTGCCAGCTCCGTTGGCTGCCGTTGGGCCACAACATATGGCTGCACATATAACACCATTACTGGTGCAATTTGAGTTGGTTGCCAGTTTGCTTCCAGATCCAGTTCAAAGTGTTGGTCATTATTTTTAAAGCACTACATCGCATGGGTCCAGGATATCTGAGGAGCTGTCTCTCCCTGATGGGACAAGCCCGCCCCACTTATGCCAGCAGAAGAGGCCTGCTACCAATCCTGTCTGCTAAGGTATTGAAGAAGGCAGGATCAAGGAGAAGAGCCTTTCCTACTATGGCCCCATACCTGTGGAACATTCTTCCGCCAGAGATGAGAGCTGCCTCCTCCTTTTGTCCTGGATGAGGGTCAAAACCTGGCTTTGTCAGTTGGCCTGGGTCCCTGAAGAGGGTGCTCACCTCTGGAGGTGACTGATGGGGTAAGAAGACTTCACCCCCATCCCGTCTGGCTCTTAGCTCTCTTAGCTTGGTTTTAGTTAGTGCTTAATAATGTTTTAACTTTGCCCCAGAGGTGTTTTTTCAAAAGCCAAGTGGAATTTTTTGTTTTTTTCCCCCTTTCAGGCTTTCCTGAAAGTCCAGGAAGTTCACAATAAAGTCCAGTTGCCTTCTGAAAAAACAGCTTTGCGACAACCATGGCCTGGATGGTTGAGAATCTCCATAGAAATTTTAACTTTATGTCATTTTAATCTTTTATTTTTCTCCTGTTTCGATAATTTGTAAGCCACCCAGAATCACCCTGTAAAAGAATAGGGGCTGCATAAAAATTTAATAAATAAATAAATTAATAGAAACACTGACTGAAAGGAGAAGATTATTTTCTCTGTCCTGGGTCTCTTATTTGTTTAACTTCACAATATTCTAGCTGTAACCATATCATGCAAAATTTTATATACACTACCTCTATCATGTCTTCCTTATTAATTAATTTCTTCCTTTATTGATTTTCTTCAAAATTCAAAACAGCTTCTAAGCTGTTTCAGGTGTTGTGGTTGTTCTTCATTTCAGGAATTATTTTGCCTTTCCAGCTGCAACTTTTGTAGTAGTTGTATAGTTTGTTTGGCTTCGGTTTAATGTGTTGTGTGAACTGAAGCACTGTGGATTGTTAGCAGTGGATTTGCATGTGTGATTATTCAGCTGTTCCAAATCTTAGATCCTACCCTTTTGTACATGGGTTGATGTTACCCATATGTACAAAGGGATGACACATTGACAAACAATGTTACACCTGCAATCTTATAGATTTTGATATACATGTAAATGCTAATGCTCACATCCTATGAAATAAATGTAAGACTTTATGCACTCTTGCCAGCCATAATCTCATAAATCTGTGGATCTCATGACATCTTGCAAGGTTTTCAGATCCTTACCTTTTGGAATGATAAATAAACCCAGCAATTTATTCAGCCTAGGTTAAGCAAACCATGGCTTGTGCATGAACATAGAGAAAAGCCCAAAGTCTTTTTTGTATTTATTAAAAAAATGGTTTGTTCAGGCTTGCATGCTCACCGCTTTCTAGGATTTCTGATCCTGGTTTGTTTCCTAACTGAAGTTTCAAAAGTAACCCCCAAGTTATTTTATAATTGTGGGGGTGGAGGGTGTTCCTATTGATGAGGGTGGTTCTATTGACACGGTAAGTGGGAGAGGCAGATATGGCGGAAGCGAGGGGTCATACCAAGTTTCGGGAGCGCGTGCTCGATGTCTGAAAGCAATCACGCGCTCCGACCCCTTGGACTTCTCCCGTTCCCCGGATGGTCAGGATCCTCAGAGCTGTTGTGCAATGCTCGGTCCGTGGTGAACAAAGCCCCCCTTGTTTGTGATCTTATTCAGGGGGGTTCCGCGGACCTTATAGGCATTACGGAGACCTGGTTGGGCACGGAAGGGGGTGTGCCCCTCGTGGAGATGTGCCCGCCGGGTTTCCGTGCATTCCATCAACCGAGGGCCCAGGGTAGGGGTGGTGGGGTGGCGGTTGTGATTAGAGAGAGTCTAGAGCCGAGGGAGACCACTGTGCCTCAGATTGGCGGGTGCGAATCCTCTTTGTGAGATGGGGTCATAGGTGTCAGATGGGTTTGCTGATCGCGTACCTGGCTCCTTGCTACGTGACAGCTGCCCTGCCCGAGCTCCTGGAGGTGCTGGCCGGGGTGGCAGTTGAGACCCCCAGACTTTTAGTCATGGGGGACTTTAACTTGCCATCTTCCGGCCCGTCATCGACAGCGGCTCGGGAGTTCACGGCTTCCATGACGGCCTTGGACCTGACCCAGGTAATTGATGGCCCTACTCACATTGGGGGTGGCACTCTGGACCTGATTTTTCTCTCTGGTCAGTGGTTGAGAGATCTGGACTTAAAGGAAATAGTCACTGAACCTTTGTCATGGTCAGATCACTCTCTTCTTCGCCTGGACTTTCTGACCGCCATTCACCACCGCAGGGAGACGGAGCCGATACGTTGGTTCCGTCCCAGGCGCCTGATGGACCCGGATGGGTTCCGGACGGAGCTTGGGCCATTTCCTGAGGGTCTGGCTCACGGCTCGGCCGAGGAACTTGTTGCGGCCTGGGAACGGGCCGCGGCGGGGGCCTTAGACCGAGTCGTGCCTTTGCGGCCTCTGACCCGGCGCAGGGCCCAACCGGCTCCTTGGTTCTCCGAGGAGCTGAGGGGGATGAAGCGCCGGAGAAGACGCCTAGAGAGTTCCTGGAGGTCTAGCCGTTCGGAAGCTGATCGACACTAGTGAAGTCCTATACTAGGACTTACCTAGTGGCATTGAGGGAAGCGAGGCGTAGCTACGCCTCCTCCCTCATTGCATCGGCAGATAACCGCCCGGCCGCCCTGTTTCGGGTGACTCGCTCCCTCCTTCATCAGGGGGAGCGGGATGACCCGTCGCGAGGGCGGGGTGAGGAGGTTAACGGTTATCTATACGATAAAATCGCTCAGCTTCGGGATGGTCTGGACCAAGATTGCGGTGATGCGGGTGAGACGCCGAGGGTGGTCTTGGCGACATTATTTGGGATGAGTTTGACCCTGTGGCTCCGAGGACATGGACAGGTTGCTGGGTAGGTTGAATGCCACCACGTGTTTACTGGACCCGTGTCCCTCCTGGCTGGTGCTGGCCACTCGGGAGGTGACACGAGGCTGGCTCCAGGCGATTACGATCGCTTCTTTGGTGGAGGGTGTCTTCCCGGCCGCCTTGAAAGAGGCGGTGGTGAGGCCCCTCCTTAAGAAGCCTTCCCTGGACCCGGCTGTTTTAGGTAATTATCGTCCGGTCTCCAACCTTCGCTTCGCGGCGAAGGTTGTAGAGAGTATGGTGGCATATCAGCTTCCCTTGCACCTGGATGAAACTGTCTATCTAGACCCGTTCCAGTCCGGTTTCCGACCCGGTTACAGCACGGAGACGGCTTTGGTCGCGTTGGTAGATGATCTCTGGAGGGCCAGGGATAGGGGTTGTTCCTCTGCCCTGGTCCTATTAGACCTCTCAGCGGCTTTCGATACCATCGACCATGGTATCCTGCTGCGCCGGTTGGGGGGATTGGGAGTGGGAGGCACCGTTTACCGGTGGTTCTCCTCCTATCTCTCCGACCGGTCGCAGTCGGTGTTGACAGGGGGGCAGAGGTCGTCCCCGAGGCGCCTCACTTGTGGGGTGCCGCAGGGGTCGATTCTCTCGCCCCTTCTGTTTAACATCTACATGAAACCGCTGGGTGAGATCATCAGTGGTTTCGGTGTGAAGTATCAGCTGTATGCGGATGATACTCAGCTGTACTTTTCTACACCGAACCACCCCAACGGAGCTATCGAAGTGCTGTCCCGGTGTCTGGAGGCCGTACGGGTCTGGATGGGGAGAAACAGGCTCAAGCTCAATCCCGCCAAGACAGAGTGGCTGTGGATGCCGGCATCCCGGTACAGTCAGCTAAATCCGCGGCTGAACATCGGTGGCGAGTCATTGGCCCCGATGGAGAGGGTCCGCAACTTAGGCGTCCTCCTGGATGAACGGCTGTCTCTAGAAGAGCATTTGACGGCCGTCTCCAGGAGAGCGTTCTACCAGGTTCGCTTGGTACGCCAGTTGCGCCCCTTTCTGGACTGGGATGCCCTATCCACGATTACTCACGCACTCGTGACGTCTTGCCTGGATTACTGCAATGCTCTCTACATGGGGCTCCCCTTGAGGGGCATCCGGAGGCTACAGTTAGTCCAGAATGCAGCTGCGCGGGTGATAGATGGAGCCCCTCGTGGCTCCCATATGACACCTATCCTGCGCAGACTGCACTGGCTTCCTGTGGCCTTCCGGGTGCGCTTCAAGGTTTTGGTGACCACCTTTAAAGCGCTCCATGGCATTGGGCCGGGTTATTTACGGGACCGCCTACTGCGACCGAATACCTCCCACCGTCCCGTGCGCTCTCACAGAGAGGGTCTCCTCAGGGTGCCGTCAGCGAGGCAATGTCGTCTGGCGGCGCCCAGGAAGGGCCTTCTCTGTGGGGCTCCCACCCTCTGGAACGATCTACCCCGGACTTCATCAGCTTTGGACCTTGGACCTTCCGCTGGGCTTAAAACATACTTATTTAACTGTGCAGGACTGAGCTAGATTTTAAATTTTGGGTTTTAAATTGGGTTTTATTTCTATTTTTAATTGGACGGGCTTTAGAATAAGTTTTTTAAATGTTTTATATTGTATTTATATTCTATTTATCTGTTTTTAGTGCCTGTAAACCGCTCTGAGTCCCTTGGGAGATAGGGCGGTATATAAATTTGATTAAATAAATAAATAAATAAATAAATAATTAGTTAAAAAACCAGGTGATGCTTCTAATTTCCTTCTTTTAGTATGCAAAAAAGTAGGAAGTGTATGGATCCAAGGGTCGGTGTTTTATTCATATGGCAAAAAATTGGCTTCATATTAAGCTAAAAACATACAACATTAAGGTGTTTTTTTTTACATTTAAAACATCCTTGAATGCTGCTATTTTTAAAACCTGTATAATGACAATCTGGATGTGCTCTTCATTGTTGGGGAGACAATGGCAAAGCAAAGAGGCTTCCCTTTGGCACAGAAATTATAAATTATATGCTTGCATTTTGCAAGCTTCTTTATTAACTGATCTCTTGTTCAGAAAAGCCTGCAAGGACTCTCACTCAGAAATGTGTTTGGCTGCAGGCAGTAAGCATTTTATGGAGATGGAACAGAATCAAGGTCTGTGTGGTACTTTGTGAACAGTTAACAATATTAACAGCTCTACGGCCTTGAGGAAATGATATTATCTTGCTAATGGACAAATAATGCAACTGGGAAATATGAATCAGAATTAAATCCTAATTCAGTGCATGGCTCTTTAATCAGACTTGGCTTTATTAAAAGGTTTTGCTCATTTTGTTAGTTTAAGCAGAATGCTCCCTGCAGTTAAACAAAACATGTGAAAGGACTTCTCGCTGATCTTATTTTAAATCCTCTAGAATTATGTATATGGTCTCTAACAGATCTAATTATATTGTAAGCATTTTAAAAACATCTAGTTGAGCACAACTAAAAAAATGGCTTCCATCCTTCCAAGGTCGGTAAAATGAGGAGCCAGATTGTTGGGGGCAATATGCTGTCTCTGTAAACTACTTAGAGAGGCTGGAAAGCACTATAAAGCGGTATAGAAGTCTTAAGTGCTATTGCCAGTTCTATTTGCTTATGACCCCCCTCCCCATTTTGAGGGCTCCTACCATAGCTTACCAATTCCTATTGTTGATGTGCAGTAATAACAAAAAAAAACATTACCCAGCCCCAAATCAACTTGTATAGATAACAGTGTTAATTGCAGCAGACAGTTCCGATACTACCATGTTTCCCCCAAAAAATAAGGCCTATCCCAAAAATAAGACCTATCATGTTTTCTGTGCATGCATTCAATATAAACCCTATTTAAGCACTTGTGCAGCTGGCTGGCAGCCAATTCCATCTGGTTGCTCGTGGTGCCGTCAACACAAAGTGAGGTGAGGTGGGGGTGGAGCTGCCCCATGCGACTTACCTCAAAGTCCCCACAATCAGGACATCCATGGCCTGACAACTACCTCACAACAGAGCAGGAGGCTGAGTGATGCACCAGTGCTGCAGCCACAAGGCAAGGCATGGATGGCCTCACTGCGGGGGCCCTGAGGTAATCCAGTGCAAGATCTACCACTACCCCACCTTGTGGCAGCAGCACTCAAAACAAATAAGACTTCCCCCCAAAATAAGCCCTAGTGCTTATTTTGGAGGCCAAAATAAAATAAAATCAGGTCTTATTTTCAGGGAAACACAGGTATTCAGGAAAACACAAGAATGGTTGATCCAAATTATTAGCTCACATCGCATGTTTTTTATTTAGCCCCTCTCTCAGCTTTTTTCAACCTGGGCTTTAACGTTAAGCAAGTTGATGCCAAAGAAATATTTTGTTTGTGATTCTTTTGATTTGTTGTTTCCAAATTCAAGCTACTTTTCTCATGTGCTTAATTTGGGCCCTGTATCCATACAGGCCAGAGTTTCCCAACCCTGGTCCTTGGACCGGCACTGGTCTGTGGCATGCCAGAAACTAGGCAGCGCAAACAAGTGAATCCCCATCCACTGGATGTAGGCAGCACGAAACCATGCCCTCTCTGGTCTGTGGAAAAACCTCTCTCCCAGTCCACGATGTCCAGAAAGTTGGGGGGCACTGATATAAACCATGGATCCAGGTTGTCCATTTTGTGTGTATTCGAGTGGCATGGTTATGCATACCTTTAAAGTTATTTTGCCCCTTCTATTCCTGAGTTAAAGTCAGATAAACGTGACACGCTAAAGTCAGTCCTGCAGAGAAATATATGTGCATGTACAGAACTGCAGAAAGTGTGAGTATGTGCATGTATGTGTTATATAACATGACACATCTGTAGCTGAAGTGCTTTGGATTGGGTGGTAGAAAATCAAATCATTTGATTTAAAATTAGGACACTGAAATTCAGCAATCAATATTGAAGGGAACACATGCTATAGCATCTCATAAACCTTTTTCAAGAAGAAAAGGAAGCTTTTTCAGAATCTTGTGACTGAAAATTATAGGGTACAATCAGTACTTTTCTGCTGGTAAGAATAATTATGCTTTAATGAAAAGATTTGTACTCTTAAGATACTTTTTTCATTACATCTGCCCACTTAAGTCAACTCTTGGCATACACTTCCTAAATGAGGGTTTGAATAATTTAGGAAATAGTCACTAAAAGTGAGAGTGGTCTTCTGTTTCTTGTTCATATCATTTTCCTGGGCTTTAAATTCCTTGCTAGTTACTAATTGATGTTCCATTTAAAAAAGAAAATATTGTTAATTATGTCTGACTACTAATAGTTCGAGGATGGTTTTCCTTTTCAAAAACTCCTCTGTAGAAACAAAAAAAAAGGCCATGAAGTATTATGGTTTCCTGTGTCATAGGTAAGGACCAGGGTCATTTTTTTCAGTGCCATTGTAATTTCGAATGGTCACTAACTGAACCGTTGTAAATTGAGGACTACCTGTAGAGAAAATCTTATCGACGGGCTAGGTTTACATGTCATGTCAAGCCAAGATGTCTTACAAATTACAATGATTCAAAGAATATTAAATCCAAAAATCCCCATGTGCCCTTCAAAGGGCTTATTATGACAAGGCTCACAATACATGAGACCTGTCATTTGTGAATATGACAGACAGTCACAGTGAGAGAACCACATGCAAATTAGCATAGATATCCCATGGAAGAATTCTCAAATTCAGAATAGAGCGGGAAGGGATTTTGGAGGTCTTCTAGTCCAGCCCCCTGCTCAAGAAGGAGACCCTATACCATTTCAGACAAGTGGCTGTCCAGGCTCTTCTTAAAAACCTCCAGTGATGAAGCACCCACAACTTCTGAAGGCAAGCTGTTCCACTGGTTAATTGTCCTCACTATTAGGAAATTTCTCCTTAATTCCAGGTTGCTTCTCTCCTTATTAGTTTCCATCCATTTTTTTACTGTCCTGCCCTCTGATGCTTTGGAAAATAATTTGACCTCCTCTTCTTTATGGCAGCCTCTCAAATACTGGAATACTGTTATCATGTCACCTCAGTCCTTCTTTTTTCTAGACTCAATGTCTAGAAAAAAGTATGAGTAGCCATACTCAAATCATGCAACCTTTCTTCGTATGTTTTAGTCTCTAGGCCTTTAATCATCGTAGTAGCTCTTCACTGCACTTTTTCCAAAGTCTGAACATCTTTTTTGTGAAGTGGGGACCAAAACTGGACGCAGTATTCCAGACAGAGGTGGGCTGCTGCTGGTTCAGACTGATTCGCCCGTACCAGTAGTTCCAACCACCGGCTGGGCCCACCCATATGCCCCAGTGCTATCCCATCCTATATATCTCACTCTCTGGCTTCCTCGCCCTGCCCATGCAGCCCAGCTGATTTCTGCACCTTGCCTGCTCTACTCATCGCAGCTGTCCAAGAAGATGCAAGCAGCGTGCATGAAATCGCTGTGTGTTTGAAGCCGTGCGCAAGCTGCGCACGCTCACATTTTCAGTTCTGCACTAGGTGAACCGGTTGTTAAATTATGTGAAGACCACCTCTGATTCCAGGTGTGGTCTTACCAAGGCTTTATAAAGCAGTGCTATTACTTCATGTGATTTTGATTCTATCTCTTTATACAACCAACGATTGTATTAGCTTTTTTTGGTATTTAACATTTAAGAATGTTAAATAGTGTATGTTGCTTCATCTCAGATTGCCCGTCGGTTAAAACTGGACATCATTCTAATTTGAGACTAAATAAAACAAACATGTACTTTCACTCATTTCTTGCATTTGCCCTTTTGATTTAGGGATGAACATGAAGATTTTAAAGATGAGATGAAACGGTTGAAGAGACTGCGTGGAAAAGGACCCCCCAAGAAAGGAGAAGGAAAAAGAGCTCTGAAGAAGTAGAAGCACTATTAAGCCACAAATATATTTAATAAAACATCTTGTAGCAGGTGGTGACTTTATTTAGTACTTTAGTTTGAAGGGGATTTTTTTCCATCCAATAGAGGGCTTTTCCCATTTCAGGACTGGAATCTTTGCCCTATGATGTCAATGTAATTAATCTGTCTTATCAACATAAATACCAAAACTACAGAGGTGAGTCCAGTCATTTCAGTCTTTCCAAGGTATTTTTTCCTCTGGTGAGTAGGAAGGGTAAGTTGTCAATGAGAGCATTCCATACAGTTGGCTTTACCCATATAAGGCTAGTATTTGCATCATGGGTAGATGTCATAAAAGAAACATTTGTTAGTCAAATGCAATAAAGTTAAAAAAAAAGTGCAACAGTTGTGATACAGTTAGAAAAAGTGATACATCATTTATGATTAAAATAAACTGAAACTTCAAAACAAGATCAACTAGTTCAGCTCTTTAATAGTATTAAATTTAGACCACGTTGAACCGTATTACTTCATTTTCTAAAGACATTACTATCTAAAGACATTTCAAAACGATGTGAATTTATTGAGCTCCTTGTTTAACATCTGGAGTGCAGATTTCATTCTACCAATGCAGGATAATTTTGTTTTCCTAACCCCAGGGTTGATAGAGCCACAGTTCATCACAAATCATTAACTTCCATATTGTTGGAATATAATTTGATAACACATATACATCTTTTATTGCTGTTTTTCCCAAGGGTTGTATTAACATACATAATAACCAAGAAAGAGTCATAAAAGAATATGCCAACTCTTATGAGTCAAAGAACTCCCAAATTTCTTAACAATGCTAAAAGAGGACAAATCTGATATTCAGCATTTTTCAAACATTCTTTCCAACCCACTTTTTCTCAGGTCGGGAGGGAAGGTAAAAGTGTTGACTAGAAAAAAACCTATGCAGGGTTTTTTTAATCATGGCATTCTGGGGTATACATTGGGGAAAAGAAGCTCTGCTGAACTCTTCTTCATCATGTCCAAAAATAAAAGATTATGGGAGTTGCAGTCTGCTATTATCTGGAAAGCCATAAATTTTCCCTTTATGATTTATATTAATGCAAAACACTATGCAGTGTGTTTACCCAGCCTTTGACATAGTCTATTTAAGCTACAATTGGTTTCATTCATTCACAACCAAATCACAATATAGTATGAAAATGCATGAACTAAACCATAGAGTTCTTCCTGAAAGATTCCTAAATATTCCTTTAAATAGTAAAAAGCATGGTTCTAAGACAGTATATTAATTAGATACCAATGCAAAAAAAATAAGTCTGGTACAGAAAATCCATATATACAAGGGTATTTCTATAAATGTGTATCTTTCAGGCTATCCTTTCAGTGCTGGTTGGTTAGCCTGCTTTTTGATAGGAATATGTATGAGTAGAGCTAAAAGTTATTTATTTATCTTGTAAAGTGCTTATTTTCAACCATGTTTACTCAAAATCAACACAACGAAACAGCTAAGCAGGATAATAAAATATTACACAATATAATACAAAAGCAACTATGATAATGTACAATGATACAAGTTATTAGATCCCAAATGCCTATAAAAGGGCTCGGGGAGATTCCTGACCCTCCATGCATCTCACTTGACAGAATAAAGAATTCTAAGCTTTGCCACCTGGATTAAGGATGGTATTTTCACTGGAAAATACTGCCCTTAAGGCATATAGTATAGGACATTAAGACCAGCTCTTAGCAAGAGTGTTACATAGCATGTAATTGCTTTCACCTGTCAATATTCCTGTTATATTTTGTACAAATGGCAGCTTTAAGTCTTCAAAGGCAGCCTCATATTTAGCACACTGAAGTGGTTCATATGAGTACAAGAGCAATGTATGAGTTAGTGCACCAGGGTCTCTTGCTATAGGTAGGACTACAATTGGTGCACCACCTAAAGATTGGTAACAGTTCCCCAGCCATAGCATCTACCTTGGCACACATTTATAATTAAACCTACATCCTCATTTGCCTGCAAGTTTCCATCCATTTCTATGCATCAGCAAGAGAGGGAAAGTAACAACACCCATGTCATACCATCACAATGCAAAGCTGTGATTGGGATAGTTTTGTCCAGATACGAGTATGAAAGACTCAAGTTTTTGCATCATTAGGTTGCAATGTATGTTTTATCTTACTGTTTTATTTATTGGTACAGAATAAAGAGTGCTGTCTTCCATAGTTATATCATCTTTAGGCCTCCGTGTATTTCTGCATGCTCCACTCTCTTATCTGCCAGGCAAGGAATGGAAAAGTAACAAAGCAATCAAGATATCTCTGCTAAGCAAGAAGAGAAGAAAGAAAATGCCAGAGCAAAGGAGAAGAGAAAGGGTGTGTGTGTGAATGGGGATGGGGGGAGGTGGCTGATCAAGGTAGTGTTTGTGATGATGAAGAAACTGAACCTTAGGCAACTCCATTGTGGAGCACCACATAAGGCCAAATGCTCCAAATTGTTATTCCACCAGGTCTTTGGGAAATACTGTGTGTTTTTGAGGAAGGGGTTGGGTGTTTTGTTTTGTTTTTTATTTAACAGAATTCATTAATTTGTTTATCCAGGTTCTGTATAATCTCCAAATAATATTTGGATATTCTTATGCATAGTTTTTATTGCATTGTTTTACTTAATATATGGCCCTTGGAATGTGTGCCACTCAGGCAGTGGTGAAGTCCAAATTTTTTTACTAACCGTTCTGTGGGTGTGGCTTGGTGGGCGTAGCAGAGGAAGGATACAGCAAAATCTCCATTCCCACCCCACTCTAGGGCCAGCCAGAGGTGGTATTTGCCATTCTCTGAACTACACAAAATTTCCGCTACCAATTCTCCAGAACCTGTCAGAACCTGCTGGATTTCACCCCTGCACTAGGGGACATTTGTATTTTGAGTAGCTTGTAGGCTCTGCAAAGCACTAATAATACATACAATGCATGCATGCATGCATACCATACTTTCTTAGCAGTGTAAAGTATCACTTTTCAAACAGTATTTTTCAAATAAATGATTCATCTAGGGCAGGGCTGTCAAACTCCCGGCCTGCAGGCTGGATGCGTCATGCGCTGGCCATGCTCATGTGACACTGCCGTGACAATATGAGTCACGTGACACTGCTGTGACGTGGGTCACGTGACACTGCCAAGATGACGTGAGTGTGGAACTCCTGATCCAGGGAAGAGTTTATAGTGATGTGTAGAGTAATCAACTATAGAAATAAGACAATTATGAACCAGGTGCCTAAATTATTTTCGCACATTTTACTGCAATGTTCTTTTAATCATAAAATATTGCTGTAGTCTTATATAGACACAAATGTCAGAAGTCAATCTAAAATGTTTTATTTCCACAGAGCTGAAAATCAGTTCTTCAACTCATGGAGACTAGCTAGGAGGCTGTTGAGGCAATATATAAGAAAAGTCAAGATTTTTCACTAATCTCGTTCTCATTTCAGAGCGTGGGAGATTTGATTGCCATGTTTCAGAACAATGCTTATTTCAATTTTACTTTTGGGAGAATGCTCGTTTTCTTCGCTTTAACTTGTTAAACGTTAGTTAAGGCAGCGCTTCCTCACTAAGCAGGATCTCGTGCGATTAGATCGGGGCTGCAAAGATGCGGACGATCGCTATATGGCAGCAAAGGTACTCCAAACTCTTTTTGCTGCCATCCGGGGGTCGCCCAGATTCCACAATCTACCATCCAGATCTGGTAGTTCTACCACAGCTTGCTTTCAAACGGTGCAATTCAGCCGATCGGAGCTCAAGGGAGAAGAAAAAAAGCCACCTATCCCAACAAACGCGCCCTAATAGAAGACCGGGGGGGGGGGCGTGGGGGCGTGGCGAAGCGATTCCTCGCATCTAAAGGTTTCCCTTGATGACGTAGAGAAGAGGGGGCGCGTCGTGATGTCAGGGTGTTTCCCGGTGACGTTCCTCTGGGCATGCGCACCCGCACCGCGGCGATTCTGGGTGACGTCACGCTCATGGCGTGACGTCGGCGCTGCTGCTGCTACTGCCTCCCTGTCTGGAGGATTTGGGTGTCTCGGTTGAGCTTCTTCTGCTCGGTCCTTCTGCCCCTCCCCTCTCGTTCCACCCTCCCCGACCCCGACACTTTCCTTCCGCTACGGGTCGCATCTGGGGGCGGCCGGGTCGAGAGGAGCGACACGGCCGGGCCTCCCCTTCTCCCTCCTCCTCTTCCCCGTCCCCCCTCTTGGCCCCCTCCTCCTCCTCCTCCTCTCCCTCAGCGCTTCGATCCAAGATGGCGGCGCTGAGCAGCAGCGGCAGCGCTGAGGGGGCATCGCTTTTCAACGGGGACATGGAACTCGAGCCGCCTCCGCCCGGGCCCTCCTACGCCGGGGGTAGCGGCAGCGCCGGAGGCGACTCTGCCATCCCGGAGGAGGTGAGGGCTGCCGTACTGTGAGGTGCGCGGGGTGGCGAGTTGGTGGGGGGGAAGAGGAGGCGAGGCAAGGCCGGGCTTGGCATCTCAACGCGCCGCTTTCTCTCTGCTTGGAGAGTCCCGGGAGTGGAAGCCCGGCTCTGCATTAACCGCGGCTGTCTACAGCAGGGGCTGAAGCTGACGATGAGGCGTAAAGAGTCGGAGTTTATAACCCGGGGAAAGGATGTTTGTCCGAAGCCCCGGACGGCTCTGCGAGGCGATGGGGCCAAAAGCAAGACTTTAAGGCAGCCGGAGATGCTTAGGCGGGAGCTGGGGGTGGGGGTGGGTTTCGATATCATATAAGCTGCCCACTCGGCCGGAGGTTAAAAAAAAAAAAAAGCTTCCCTCCTGATTTACGGAACCTCTGTCGCTAGGAAAACCGTCTCCTGCTTAATACAAGCTTTTCCCGACCTGGTGCCTTCCCCTTTTTATTGCACTGCAGCTTTCCATTAAGCCGTCTGCAGGATGACAGGGATGTGTGGAAGCTGTCGTCCAGTTTCACAGGAGGGCATCAAGTTGGGGAAAGGCTGCAGTTAAGTGCTGCCCCCGCTGAACTGTTGCTACAGACGCAGCTTCAATAGCCCCTGGTAACCTTGGGAAAACCTGCTTGCGAAAATACAGTAGTGAAACCCTCCAAGAAAGTTTAATTCGGGGACTTTTCCATCGAAATCGCCAGCACAAGTAAAATATTGCTGAATTGTTTATTTTGCTAGTAGAATGCTCTGGATTTCTCTTCTCTTTAAGTTTTTTTCTTCCCTCTGCGTGATTCTTAGTAGTAATTGTCTGCCAAGGATAGATGTAACTGCAAGAACGCTGTCAGTAATATTATCCTATCAGTTCTTCATCCCTTTTCCCCACAAGTGCCATAATGACTTCTTTTGACCCCAGTGTATTACCCCAGGAGGGCAGAAAATGCAAGGAGAGAAGAGATACCTGTCTGTATCCTGTATAGCTGTCTTAGATAAACAGGCAGGGGAGGGGCTGTCTTTCAACAATTTACAGATTTTTTTAAAAAAGGTTGAATTGCTACCTTTCTAACTCGGAGACATTAAAAATAACTAGTGGATTGCGTGAATTTTTTTCACAAACAAGCATGCTTGTGTGCCCTCTTGACAGGAGCTTAGCACAAATGGAACAAGTCTCTTGGCATTTGGTTTTTTGTTGGCAAAAAGTGCAGCAGATTATTCTTAGTATCTGAAACTGGACTCAGTGCAAAAATCTGTATTGCTCCTTTTAAAGCAAAGGTTGATTAATATTTTATTCATCTGAATACTTTTACTAACTAAGTACTAACTACCTAGCTCTAAAATGACATACTGGGGCAGGAATAAAGGGGAATAGTTTTATAAATACATGCAAGTGTGATTTGCTGAATTATTTTTAGGTACAATTTACTTTTTGCATAATTACTTAGTATGAATTTCATTTTTCAAAGATGCATCAGTTATTTTTGTATTGTGCTAAAAAGTGTCTCTGGAGAAAGCCAACGTAGCTTTTAAATTATATGCAGAGTGTGGTTGGAAAGAGATTAAGCTTAAATAGATTTTTTAATGAATATCTATCCACAATTATTGTACTAATTTCCATAGGAATAATAGCAATTGAAGTTAAAGGTATAATGAAGCAGTACAAATATCTTTACATTTACAGTTCTGTAAGAATTACTCCAAGGCTCAGGGGCTAGGACATTGAGCTTGTCGATCGAAAGATTGGCAGCTCAGCGGTTTGAACGGGGTAAGTTCCTGTTACTTGTCCCAGCTTCTGCCAACCTAGCAGTTTTGAAAGCACATAAAAATGCAAGTAGAAAAAATAGGGACCACCTTTGGTTCTGTGCGCCTTTGGCGTTGAGTCATGCCGGCCACATGACCATGGAGACGTCTTCGGACAGCGCTGGCTCTTCGGCTTTGAAACGGAAATGAGCACTGCCCCCTAGAGTCGGCAACGACTAGCACATATGTGCGAGGGGAACCTTTACCTTTTACCTTAAGAATTACTCCAGGTTGTTTTGTATAGATGATATTTTTAGTAACAATTTAATAACAAAATAATAACTCTACTGTAATATGCTAAAGACAATATTCATCCAGCATTTTCTCATAGAAGCTTACTAGCCTCTGAGGTACTAAACAATAGCAGACATATCTCTCTTATGCAAAGTAATATTTAGATCCATGATGCCCCAGCCCAGTGGTCCTATTAAATCTTCAAGGCTAATAGCTCTCAGTAGGCCTGTCCTCCTTGAATTTATCCAAACTATTTTTAAGTCATCTGATGAATGGTTATAAACACAAGTTAATTATGCACTGTGGAGAGTAATTTTTCCATTCAAAATATCTTCCTTTCAGTTTCATTGGCTAATCCCTACTTCTAAATGTTTTAAAAGAGGAAGAAATATTTTCTGTCCCTCCATCCTCATTCTCCACATCATGTATGATTTTATACAATTCAACCATGTCTCTAGAGAAGATGGATGGCCCGCAAATCTAATAAACTAATCACGTCTGCCCTCAGTTATCTTCTCTCTAAACTGAAGTTCCACACAATCTAGATTTTCTTGTAAGAAAGATGCTTGTGTTCCTTGATGATTTTCATTGCCTTCTTCTGCATTTTTTCCATTTTGTTATAATGTTTTTTAAAGCTATTCCATCATTCTGTATATTTGCACTATATTGTTGATAGTTTTGTTTTCAATTCCTTTCCTGGTGAACTCTTCCATATGGAATTTGCCTTTTTACCACTGCTGCAAATTGATGAGCATCTTCATTGAGATATCTAACATTACATCAAGATCTTTTTCCTGTTTTTTAGAACAGGAAACATGAATTTGGCTTTTGCCCCTATGTGTACCATTCTGCACAGATAAATTGAATCATGTTTACTGTTTGATTGATCATTTTTTGTATCTAAAGAAATTCTTCTGGAGCTTCTGATGATTATTTTGGTTACTAATAAATAATTTGAATAATCCTGAATAATTTAATATCATATATAAACTAACTCCTTTTTCATCAGTCAAAATTATTTACTACTAAAAAGCATTTGCCTCAGCATAGATTCTTGAAAAATTCCCTTTCTTAATTCCCTCATTTGAAAAAAAAAAAGCCTATTTTTTCCTGCCTCTTGGCTTTGTTTTATCCATTTAGAAATTCATAAAATAGCAAATCATCTTACATCCAGAGTGCCAAGTTTATTTAACAGCCTTGATGAGGAACTTTTGCAAAGAGTCTCTGAAATTCCAAGTGCTCTATGTTGACAGGTTTGTCTGCATCTGGGCAAAATCATTCTCAAAAAATTTTAGAAATTGGTGAGGCAATATTTAGTTTTGCAGATTCCATGCTGATTCCCCTAAGCAAGAATTCTCCATGTGTCTAGCTTATTTGTTCTTTGATGTTAAACTAACAGGTATATTATTTCACATGTTAATTGGCTCAGGAAAACTATTGATTCATGTCGTTTTTAGAGATAAAATTTATTGACTAGTGTAGGGCTTGTTTTGGTAAAACAATTATAATTATCCATAAATATTTCCATATGATTCCTATATCAGGGTTATTCTACTTTTCAAGAAAGTTCAGCTAATCTTTTGTTTTGAAGCTGTGGGTGGACTATTTGGGTAGTAAATGCATGTGATTCCAAATAATTTTGATTTTTAGTTAAGTTTAGTGATGTTATATGTCTGCTTTTTGGCTTGATTAATCAATACATTGATTAACAGTGAACTACATGCAATACATGATTTGAAGAGGACATCTTGATTGGAGCCTAAAGAATGTTTGCATGTGGATTCTATAACTAGTCTGTGTAACAAGGATTAATCTGTCTGGATGTACCACTGATGGAATGTTGTCTGCCTGGTGTTTGATAATCCACTTACTTATATAGCCCTGATTTGTCAGCAAAACCAGGCGGCTTATCAAGTTTCCAGGATGCTTCTGTTGGTGGCTTTCGTTTAGCTTGATAGTTGGGAATTATGTATCCACGATGGTCTCCTCTGGGAAGCCTTTATTATACAGAATACAGCTGGAAATGGATTGAGCTCAGCCAGGCAGTTATTAAAGACCAAGAGCATTCAATAACCTATGTTTTAGAATGAATTTCTTCTAGTTGACACTACCTGAAGAATGTCTAAACTGGGTTGGTAATTGAAAGCTTATCAACTCATCTTGATACTCTAGGATTATTCAAGGAATAAGTATAAAGTTCCTATTTCATAATAAACCTGCCAGGCACATGATGAAAAGTACCTTCCCCTCCCCCAAAATTATTGCAATAATTGAGAAAAAAAACTAATTTATTGTTACAGTGTATCTGTTTCTACAACTATAATGGATAGAGCTAGTCCATCATGCTATTAAAAATAAATAGCTGTTTCTTAGCAATTCAAGACTCGATTTATCGTACTCTCTAAATAACTGAATTTTGTCCAGGATTTAGATAAGTTTTTGGAGAACAGAATAACAGAGTTGGAAGGGACCTTGGAGGTCTTCTAGTCTGCCTCCTGCTCTAGCAGGAGATCTTATACCATTCTGGACATGTGGCTCTCCAGTCTCTTCTTAAAAGCCTCTAGTGATGGAGCATCCACAACTTCTGGAGGCAAGCTGTTCCACTGGTTAATTGTTCTCAGTGTTAAGAAATTCCTCCTTAGTTCTAGGTTGCTTCTCTCCTTGATTAGTTTCTAGGTTGCTTCTCTCCTTGTCTTGCCTTATGGTGCTTTGGAAGATAGGTTGACCTCCTCTTCTTTGTGACACCCCTTCAGATATCGAAATACTGCTATTATTTTTCCCCTAATCCATCTTTTCACTAGACTAGACAAACCCATTGCCTGCAACTGTTCTTATTCTGAACAATAATTAGAACCAGATGTGTATAAATATAAATTATTTTATCTCATTCAGATTATTCAATAAAATGAGTGTTTTAGATGAGATGTAACAGTGAATTAATAATATAGTAAACTCTTGATTATTATATCAGACTTTGAATGTAAAAAAAAATTGTGACTACCTTGTTATCGGGCCTTATATACTCTTCCTATAAATGGTAACTTGTATAAAAATATAACAACTACTGATTCAATATTGAAAATATTACACTTGTTTGGGGAAGGAGTTGTACTCTCCTTGAAAAAAAAATGTGTTTCTCAATAGCAGCAATGGCTGTAAGCCCTTACGTTTTTGTCCAGCTGTTTTAAAATTGTGCTTATTTTGACATGATTTATTTCAAGTTTATTTTGAGGATAAATATAACTTTAAATATTGCCACCATCCTCAAATGATGGAAGTCTGTTCTTTTACAATTTTGTCATTCCCTCCTCCCACCTCCTCATAGTGTTGTACACAGGGGAGTGGAGTGTTATATAGTGTTGCTCATTTATTTAACAACTATTTATAAACAGTTAAAGTTTTAATAATAACCTTTGAACAAATAATATGGGATAGAAATTTAGAGATATAGAAACAAGAAAGTCAGTTTATCTTTTCACAAAGGCCATTGATGTCTTGGTCCTTTCCCCCTTTCCTTTTTCTCTTTTTTCCTTTCCCCTTTCCTTTCCTTTTTTCCCTCCTAAATGTCAACTGTTTCTTTTTTCACATCTTCTCCTTTTCTCCTAGCACTATGCCCCAATTTCCATATTAGGAAGTGTTCAGTTAACTCTTTATTTACTTTAGTAAAATGAAAGAATATTTGGCATGGTCTCACACACACATTCTACAAAGACAATGGAAATGTAAAAAATAGTGGAATAGTTATGTGGCAGAATGCTGTGTTTACGTATGTGCACTGATTGTTCATCTATGAAAAGAGGAATCTTGGTCTGGTTAATTTTTGATTCTAAAAATAGTACATAAGGGTGATGAATATAAAATACTGATGTCTGTCTCAATCTCTAGGAGAACAGGTTTAAAAATACAGTGTTATGGATGCTGGAAGGTTTTCTTGAGAAAATCCTAATTCTATATGTTGTAGTTAAGTGATTCTTTGTTTTGAAAATGATAATATCCTTATCTCAGTACAGATTGTCATCATTTCCTCATTGTGCAATTAGCTCTGCACATTATTTCATCGCAAATTTCATAGTGAATTTTGTTTCAAACATCAGTTTCTTATTCTTTACAGCAAAGGTTTAGTTTTTAAAATATCCTGTCATATAGATCCTAATTTAAGTAGTAAACTGTTTTTGTTTCTTGCAACAGAATTGGTATGGATCACTAAAATTTTGAATCTTTAAGATACCTAAGAAGTTTATTGTAAGTTGATATATAGTAGAGGCAACAAATTTCCATTTTTAATACTGTATTATTCTGCTTCCAATTACTGTAACTCTTCATGCTCAAATATTATTCCTGGAGTAAATATATGAATCATTACTGAATATATATTTGTGCCTTTCATAAAAAGCATTATTTCTCTAAATACCTTGCAATGTAAATGAGGTTATAACAAAATTCAAGCAAAATTATATTTATGTATACTTATAAACATATTTGAGACTGCTAACAGAACAAATTGCACTGAACAAAATAATTATTGAGGTTTTGATATAATTGTTGGCCACACATTTATTGAGGTCTCAGTTTTAAAGGTTTTTTTGCTTACCTAATGGCCTAGCATCATGATGGCGAACCTATGGCACACATCCCAGACATGGCACGCAGAGCCCTTTCTGTGGCATGCGCGCAGTCGCCCCAGCCCAGCTCCAATTGTGTTTCTCCATCGCGTTTCACTCAATCAATTCCAACTTCTTGTGAAAGAAAAAGATCTTGCAAAGTTGGAATTGATTGAGTGAACTTTTTCACTCACACACTTCACAATGGAGGATACAGGATCCCATCCTCTCCTGAAGCCCACTACGACACCATAATGTGACCCTACATTGGCTCGGCAAACAAAAGCAGTTTCTTTTCCTGCAGAACTGCTGGTGTTGGGATGCCCTGCCTCCCCGCTGGCCAGCTGAGATTCTTCAGGCACTTAGCTTGGCCGCCTATAAGCTCTACCCCACCCTCCGCATCAATGAGTGGTGTGCAAAAGTTCAGCCGGGCTTCAAGAGAGAGAGAGGTTTTTTGGGGGGGGGCGATCTAGCACCCAGGCTAGCTTCAACACAAACATTCATTCTTGGCTTTGAGATTCCAAGCTGCAATGGGAAGCAAAGCCAGGTTTGTCCCCCTGCGCCAAGCAAAAAAACAGAAAAGGGGCGGAGAGAAACAGTCCCATTGTCAAGGTACATGCAGGTCGGAGGGCGGCAGAAATTCCAACTTCAGCCTCCTGGTGTGGTGTGTGGCTTTGGGCGAAGGCTGGAAGGAAGCACCGCTGGCTCACTCACGTTCTCCCTCCCCAGTCTAGCTTGACGCAAGTGGCAGCACAGCTCACATTGCCCTTTCCAAGCCCACTGTTGGTGAAGCTGGGCTCCGGTGAGGGCTAGTTTTTTGCCTAGCTTTGTCTGGCTGTTGGTGGGGGAAATGGACCAGGGCCTGGGGTTGAAGCCTTCATCAAGCTAGACTGGGAAAGCTGGCTGCGAGAGGAAGAGAACTGGGTGAGCTGGACCCAGATGCTTCCTGAGTCCCCTCATCCCAGAAGCAGCAACCTTGCATTCTTCCCCTCTCTGCTAGCCCCCTTCTTCACATGGGGTCACCCAGCAGCGGGAATGGAGAGGGAGAAGGGGGTGGTGTTCTTGCGTGCTGCCATTTCTGTGTGCTAACGCTGCTGTCCCCTTCTTCCCAGGGGATCACCCAGCAGCAGGAACAGAGAGGGAGAAGGGGGCAACAATGGCCACGAGAATTGAGGGGAGAGTGCTACACAAAAACAGCAGCATGCAGGAACCCCTTCTCCCTCTCCGCTCCCACTGCTGGGTGATCCTGTGTGAAGAAGGGAACAGCAGCGTTAGCACACAGAAACGGCAATATGCAGGAACCCCTTCTCCCTCTCCACTCCCACTGCTGGGTGATCCTGTGTGAAGAAGGGAAGAGCAACTAACCTTTTTGCCATCATGCGCCATAAGTGGGGGGAGCGCTACGGGGTCACACGCATGTGTGCCCACACCCATAATTCTATGCAACTCGCTAATGTGTATGTGACCCTACCCCAGCTTTTGGCACGTGATGGCACGGTGGGGCCGGTATGCCTGTTTTTTGCTCTCCCCAGGCTCCAGAGCTCTCTAGGAGTCTGGGAAGGGTGAAAACAGCCTTCCCCACCCTGCCAGAGGCCTCCAGAGGCTGGAAATGGCCCATTTGCCGACTTCCGGTAGGACCAGAATGCCTGTTTTTTGCTCTCCCCAGGCTCCAGAGCCTCTTTAGTTTCTCTGTCTCTCTTGTTTCTGGCCTCCGGGGGGGGGCTGTTTTCACCCTCCCTGGGCTCCTAGAGAGGCTCTGGAGCCTGGGGAGAGCAAAAAACGGGCCTTCCGGTCCCACCGGAAGTCAGCAAATGGGCCATTTCTGGCCTCCAGGCAGGGGGAAGGCTGTTTTCTCCCGCCCCAGGCTCCTAGAGAGGCTTTGGAGCCTGGGGAGAGCAAAAAACAGGCCTACCAGGCCCACCGTGCCATCACGTGCCAAAAGTGGGGGGAGAACAGGAGGTTGCACACCCATGCGCAGGGCGCATAGAATTATGGGTATGGGCACGCACACACGTGTGACACCCCCCCTTCCCCCGCTTTTGGCATATGATGGGAAAAAGATTAGCCATCACTGCTATAGGCTGTCCTACATTTGCTTTAGCTTACAGCCATACTTCAGTAACCGTTCATTTTCACCATTAAGTTAAGGTATAACTGTGATAATATGAAGTATGACAACCTAGCTCTGAAATTGTGATTTGAAAAGAAGAACAAATAATATTCACTGTGGATTTCCGGGAAAGAATAAATATGATTCTCCTTAAAACAGATTTAAGTATTTTTATGGCTCATCTTCTTTCCTTTCAGATGCCATCTAAGAAAAGAAGTCAGGGTAATAATAATAACATGACTCCTTCCAACCTTATTTTTTAAAAGCCAGTTGCTGATAAAACATCTGTTATACAGAATTTTAAACAATAATAAAATCATTGAACTTTCATATACCACAGAGATCTGGCTTCTCTCCCAGGCCTGTCTTCCCTAAATTCTATGGGCTAGAATTTTACCATTCTTCTGTTCCTTTTTGTTGGGCCATGTTCCCAGAATAGGAGACTTTGATACCTAGTATATTGAGGTGTGGTCTCCAAAGGGTCCCATCTTATCCCTCAGGCTTTTTAACGTCTACATGAAGCTGTTGGAGTAGTTAGATACACAGTGCCATCAGTATGTTAATGAAAGCAGCTCTATTGGATTTCCAGTCAGTTCCAAGGAAGCTATCTGTCCTCTTGAAAGTTGCCTTAACTCAATAATGTGTTGGAGAAGAGAGGACAAGATTAAGTTAAATCTGAATGAGATGGAGGTTGACAAATAGAAAACTGAATTTGAAGATCAAGGATGGCTTATGAACAGACTTGTAAGTGGATCACAAGCTTCCTAAAAAACAGGAAGCAGTAGGTGAAGCTAAGCAGGATCATATCAGATACCTGTACAATTAGCACGGGGCCCCCCCAAGGCTGTGTGCTCTCCCCACTTCTCTCTGTATACCAATGACTACATCTCCAATGATCCATCTGTTAAACTACTGAAGTTCGCAGATGACACAACAGTGATCGGTCTCATTCGAGACAATGATGAATCCGCATACAGACGGGAGGTCGGACGACTAACCTCGTGGTGTGACCAAAACAATCTGATGAGCATACAAATGTGGAGAGATACAAGTGCAAGAGGCATGGGAATGGAGAACCATATTAATTCAATGTTGTACAGAGGAAAGTATGGCTGAGAAAATTAGGAGAGCACCAGGGTTTTAGGCTGCTGATGAAATGCAAGATGAGACAGCATCCACTCATGATCTAAAGTTTGTATGTATTTTGAGGCCTGCCTTCATAGCAATGGGGATAGGTCCTGTCATAGATTTGCCTTCCTGGGTTTCAGGTCGTGCAGCAACCACAATGCTAAATTCTAGAGAAGTGTTACTCTGAACATTCAGAAGGCTTTAGCAATGAAGAGCACAATTCTGGTAATAACTGGAGGTATAGTGTCTATGCATGATGTTAAGCCAGGGCTTAGCCTTCTGGACATGTTCTGTCCACTCTGCTAGCTAGCAATTGTCCTTCAGAAGCTTTTAGACTTCTTTCCTGGACTGATGCTGAGGTGATGCTGACTTCATGCTTTGTGGGGACTTCAGCCTCCATACTTTAGATACGGAGTTTGGATTGGCTTGAGAGTGGCAACCATGAACTTGCCCCAGTAATCTTAGTTCCAGCTCACAAAGGTAGCTCCATGGCAGATGAAACTTGATTGGAATATGGAGAATATTAATTTTGTCCTTTGCCATGGCCAGAGCACTTTCATGGTCAGACTGCACATTTTGAGCTTCCTGGACATTTGTGAGAGCAGTGGATCTATTAAGGTGGTTTATCTAAGAATCTTGATGGATGCTGAGAGTTTTCTGAAGTTCATGATGTTAATGCTAGATGTGCTTCTGACAGTCCTCCAAATCATGGTTTAACGATCTAAAAAGTACATTCTTTCTTCCAATTGACATGTGGTAATGCTCCTTTGTGCTTCTATCATCTGAACTAGTAAACCATGATAGAATGTATTTCAGACTCTGGTTTTGTTTCTGGTTTTGAAAATAAATTGCTGATGTGGATGTCGCCTTTCAGCAAAATTCATAGTTTCTGCAAAGGAGAAAGAATAGATGCCCAGAGTACCAGTGGACGAAGACAAAGAGTGAATCTGATTGAGCATGAGTAAGAACTTATATTAGGGCTTACATTGTGGAAATAAGGGCAAAAAAAATGTTTTTTTCTTTGCCCTTATTGTTTTTGCTGGTAGCTGCGCAGCAACCCAGTTCAGGGAGAACAGATCCCTGCTGAGAAGGGACAGATTGCAGAGCATATGCAGAGTTATTGTGAGGAATATTCTTGCTATTTGGCAGATAAAATTGCTCGGATTAACTCAGAGTTGGACTCTGATTGGACAATACCCAAAACAAGGTCTTTTGTAGTTATCTAGAGCAAGTTTTATTCTGTGACTCTCAAGGAAATAGACAGGAGTTTTCAGTCTGTCAGCTAAGCCAACTGCATGTTAAATCCAGGTCCCTTCTAGATAAACTAGACAGGAACCATGACTAGATGAGTTAATTTTACTTTATTATAGGTTACATAACAGAACAAGTCTAAAGGTACAAATCACCATTTTGAACCTCCTGCTTAATTAGGGCAGATTTTTCCTAAGTTTCTTCCTCTGACCCTTAAATCACTAGGGTTCCTGGCTCCCTTGTCTGGTTGTTTTCTAGGCAACATCTCTTCCCCTTGTCCCTCAAGGTATCCACACATTTCATTTCATTATTGTAGTCTGGTCCATGTGGGGACATCAGCTTCTTCGAGATGGTGATCTCCTCAGCCTTGAAGGAAGTGATGGTGCATTTTAGTAGAGAGGAAGGGAGTTGACCTTGACAGAAATATGCAACGTTATCTAAGTGAAGAAGGAAACATTCTTTAAGTCCTGGGAGTGGGGCAAGATATTTGTCTAACAAAAGCCTCCCTGATTCACTAGGGCACCAAATCTTGAAGTATGGGCCAAAGACCCCTGGGGATCTCCCAAGACCCTATCAAGGGAGCACCCCCCAAAAAAAATCAAAATTATTTTCCAAATATTGAAAATATTTGCAATTTTTAAAAAAATCTCACTTTTTTCATTGTTTCTTTCTTGTTCAAGAAGTATTGGGAGTTTTTCATAAAAAATACATAGATTTAATATTGTTATTTTTACATGATTCAATAAATATTCTACAAATTTTTTTTTATTTGCATTTATATCCCGCCCTTCTCCGAAGACTCAGGGCGGCTTACACTATGTTAGCAATAGTCTTCATCCTATTTGTATATTTATATACAAAGTCAACTTATTGCCTCCAACAATCTGGGTCCTCATTTTACCTACCTTATAAAGGATGGAAGGCTGAGTCAACCTTGGGCCTGGTGGGACTAGAACCTGCAGTAATTGCAAGCAGCTGTGTTAATAACATCAGTTTGAATTTTTAATATAGTACTGTAAATATTGAGAAATGTAGCCCATAGGGTCTGTAGGCTCTGTAGGGTCCTCCTTAATTTTTAAGGTAGAAAGACTTTCAGAAACACTGCACTTGAGTATAAGTAGGAAAGGAATTAAAGCACAATCAGACTAAGTGGCTAAGTCTATCTGAGCCCTTAAGCCAGGGGTGAAATGATCCCGGTTCGGGCCGGTTCGGTCAATCCGGTAGCGATGACAGCTGGTGGTTCAGAGAACTGGTAGCAATGGCAGCTCGAGGCTATGCCCACCTGACCGACCGTTGTTACTTCCTGCTTTTACTTCCGGAGAACCGGTAAGTAAAAAAATGCTTAAAAAGTAAAAAAAATATTCCAAGGATCAACTGAGTGACACACAATGGTCGGAACTTTTAAAAAAAAAAAAAAAAAACTTTCTAAGCATTTTTTACTACCAGTTCCAGAGAAACAAAGCGCTCGACTGCTCCCCCTTTTTCATTCACCCAGAACTTCCTGCTGTGGAAGCTCGGGACGATCCTACCACTTGCTTCACGTGCCCAGGATCATCGCCCTCCTCGTCTTCTTCCTCCTCCTCTCCTTCTTCCAAGTGGAAAAACGCTAGGAGCAAGTGCAGAAAGAAGCACTTGCTTGCTCCTGGCATTTTTCCATTTGGAGGAAACTTTTGTACCTGTGAAGGCAAGTCTGGATTCCTGCACTACTCGCTAAAAACCTCGCCAGTACTGCTGTGTATGTACGTGGATATTGGGCATGGGCTGGTGTGAAAGACCAGGAGCAAAGACACACACACACACACACACACAGAGAGAGAGAGAGAGAGAGAGAAGGGGGCTTTAAAAGACCTTTAGAGCGACTTGGGGCTCCTTCTGGTTGGCCTCCAAAGAAAAAAAGAATGAAGTCGGGGATGGATTGGAGGGGTCATTTCCTCCCCCCCCCCACTTCCCCCGCCTCCACACCAACATTCAGTGCAGCCTCGCTTGGCCCTCCCTGGCTGCGCCCGAAGGTTCGTTGTCAGCAGCCTGAACTGCTTATGTGTCAAATCCACAGTCAGTCACCTGAAGTTCACCAATGAGGGGGAGCAAGAGGAAGGGAAAGCGAAGATTGTGGAAGATGGCTGCTGAGGCGGGGTGCTTGTGTGTGGGGGGAGTGTATGTGTGAGTGACCATGCCCTCATCGCAGGGGAAGAGGCAATGGATTACTGGTTCATATGTATAATTAATAAGAGTTGATAAAGGGAATGATTCCCCGTGCTACCAAAGCACCCTCTCCTACATTTTTTTCCCTGCTGCTCTGTCCTAAGCTCATAGCCACTTCTTCCTCTGTTCTGTTTCCCTTCCCCCAATACTCCCAGCAAAGAGTCCGTCAGAGGCCTTCCTTTTTTTTCCTTTTATTTACATAGATACATGTCCTGGCCACGTCTACCCACGGGCCTGCCAAGTTTCTGGAGATAACGAGGAAATTATAGATAAGGCCAGAATTACTCACGAATATATTCTTCCCTCCATGAATTAGCTTGCGCCAAATTCATTGCTTTGTCCGAGACAAAAAACCAGGAAGTCCCGCCTCCTATTTATAGTCTCTGCAGATGTCACTGCATGACAATTATGACTTGGCTTTGTCCCAACTCTTCCGCTGCTGCGCACGCCGATCAAGCCTTCGTAATCTTGCGTCCCTCCAAAACTGTTCTTGGGGCGTTGCCAAATCAGAAGAAGGCCCGGGAGAATCAGGCCGTGCCGGCCCCTCCCTTTGAGTGGGTGCCAGGGAGGGAGAGGGCTCAAGAGAAGCAGGGCTTGCCAGGTCTTCTCCCTCATTTTCTGAATCATCCGAGTCCAGGAGTCTGGGTCCAGGAACCTGGGTCACAACACTATCCCTCACCGCAGGGCCCTTCCCCCGGGGCTGACGATCGGGATGCGGTCGGGCTGGGTTCTGCTCATGGAAGGCCTGCACCAGGTCAGGGGCATGAACGTCGGAGGCATCTACCCAGGAGAAATCAGTCCCGTATCCCTTCCACGCGATCAAATATTGGAAACGACCCTTTAGCCAGCGAGAGTCTCGTACGCTGTGGACTTCGTATTCCTCCGACCCGTCCTCGGCGACAGTGACGGGTGCTGTTGGGCACCGAAGGGGACTCGGTGTGGCCTCAGGAACCAGAAGGGACCGGTGAAAAACGGGGTGGATCCGCATGGATCGTGGCAGGGTCAGTCGGTAGGCTACCGGGTTGATGACTGCCTCGACAGGGAACGGGCCGATGAATCGGTGGTCCAACTTCTTTACCGGCCGGTCGGACGGGAGGTGTTTGGTGGAGAGCCACACCCGGTCTCCAACTGCCAGCGGGGGCGTTGCCCGTCGGGAGCGGTCAGCGGACCGTTTGTAGTCCTCCTTTGCCCGATTCAGCTGCTGACGTACCAACTGTTGGACCGCATGCAATTCCGTCAGGAAGGTCTGCGTTTCGGGAACAGGAGAGTCCGGTGGTGCCAGAGGGAAGAGCAGCGGATGGTACCCACATTGGCAAAGAACGGGTCACCTGAGTAGAGGTGTGCTGAGAGTTGTTAAAAGCAAACTCCGCCAGAGACAGGTAGTCGGCCCAGTTGTCCTGTTGCTGGTTGATGAAGCAACGGAGATACTGTTCCAGTATACCGATGACCTTCTCTGTACCCCCGTCGGTCTCCGGATGGTGCGATGACGACAGACATACCTGCACCTCCAACGCGCCATCAGGCTCTTCCAGAAGCGGGCTGTGAACTGAACTCCGCGGTCCGAAACCACCCTGTCCGGTAGACCATGGAGGCGGAAGATGTGCTGCAGAAAGAGGCGGGCGTTTTGCGGCTGTGGGCAGTCCGCGGCATGGGATGAAGTGTGCCATCTTGGTGAGCATGTCCACCACCACCAGCACCGTGGTGAACCCAGAGGACGGCGGCAGGTCTGTCAGGAAATCCATAGAGATCGCCCCAGGGTCTGTCGGGTGTCGGCAAGGGTTGGAGGAGCCGGGAGGGGCCCCGTGGCGGTCTTGGCTTGCCGGCACGGCACGCAGGATGTCACGTAGGCATGTATATCATGCCGCACTGGGCCACCAAAGGTCCGTGTCACCAGGTGGAGGTCTTGAAGAACCCAAAATGTCCTGCTGCAGGGTTGTCGTGGCACTGGGTCATGACGAGGGCTCGGAGTGGTCCTGTGGGCACATATAATCGCCCCCGAAACTTGAGTAAGTCCTCCTCCAAGGTCCAAGGAGGCGGGGGGCCCACCTCCGCTCTCCTTTGCTGCGGCCAGGCGTCCTGGCGCTGCGCCTCGCACCTGGGCCCGCAAGTCCACTGGCTCCCGTGCTGCGGCCAAGGCTTCTGCCGGCAGCACTGTCCGTGGAGGAAGGGGTCCTTGGCGCAGAGGTACTCTGGCTTGGACAGGGCATCCGCCCTCCGGTTGTGACCGCTGGGAATGTAGGTCACGCGGAAGTTGAACCGGGCAAAAACAACGACCACGGATCTGCCGCTGGTTCAACTTCCGAGCTGTGGTGAGGTGCTCGAGATTCCGATGGTCCGTTCGGACCTCCACCTGATGTCGGGCCCCCTCCAGATGGTGTCGCCAAGCCTCGAATGCAGCCTTGATAGCCAGCAACTCTTTTTCCCAGATAGTGTAGTTGCGCTCGGAAGGTTGAGTTTCCGGGAGTAGTAAGCGCAGGGAAAAGTGTGCCACCATTCGTCGGAGCCTGTAGCAGCACCGCTCCCAGAGCCACATTGACGCGTCCGTTTCCACCACAAAAGGCCGGAGCGGGTCGGGATGCCTCAGGACGGGTTCCGTGTGAAGGCTTTCTTGAGGGCTGTGAATGCTTCTTGCTGCGGGGGACCCCACTGGAATGCAACCTTCTTCCTGAGGAGCTGGGTAAGTGGAGCTGTCAGTGTGGCGAAGCCCGGGATGAAGGTCCGGTAGTAGTTGGCGAAGCCCAGTAGGCGCTGAACATCCTTCACCCGACGAGGGGCTTCCCAGCTACACAAAGCTTCTACTTTACATGGGTC
Organism: Ahaetulla prasina; assembly: GCF_028640845.1. NCBI lineage: Eukaryota > Metazoa > Chordata > Lepidosauria > Squamata > Colubridae > Ahaetulla > Ahaetulla prasina. The sequence goes on along the minus strand of NC_080545.1, from coordinate 77,967,218 downwards.
CATGGCTATGCCCTCGGGCGAGATGATATGCCCGAGGAATTCTATGGAAGTCCGGAAGAAGACGCATTTCTCCAGTTTCGCATTGAGTTGTTGCTCCCGCAAGCGTTGCAGAACCAGACTGCCGTGTCGAAGGTGGCTTTCCCTGGACCGGGAGTAAATCAGGATGTCGTCGAGGTAGATAACCACGAACCGATCCAACATGTCTCGGAACACGTCGTTCATGAAGTGCTGAAAAACGGCGGGAGCATTGGTCAACCCAAATGGCATGACAGTGTATTCGTAGTGTCCGTATCGGTGCGAATGCCGTCTTCCATTCGTCTCCTTCTCGTATCCGCACCAGGTTGTAGGCCCCGGAGATCGAGCTTGGTGAAGATCGTGGCCTCCGCAACCTTTCCAGTAGCTCCGGGATGAGCGGCAGGGGTAGCGATTCCGCACCGTAATGGCGCGAGCGGGCGGTAATCACAGCATAGGCGCAAGTCCCTGTCTTCTTCTTCACAAAGAGGACCGGGGCCGAGAGGGACTTTGAAGGCGGATGAACCCTCGGGCCAGGTTTTTGTCCAGGAAGTCCCTGAGGCGGCCAACTCGGGCTCCGACATGGAATACAGGCGTCCCACAGGCAGTGGTGCGTTGGGCAGAAGGTCCACGGGCAATCGTGGGGCCGATGCGGGGTAGTCGGTCCGCCTCCTTCTCGCTGAACACGTCGGCGAAGTCCGTCAGCTCAGGAGGCAAGGTGATGGCAGCGGTGGGGGCGTTCTGGCGGCACAGGTGTGGCGGATGTGATCGACGCACTGCAGACTCGGGAAAGAGATGGCGTTCGCGACCAGGCCACCTGAGGATCGTGGGTCCGAAGCCAGGCCAACCCAAGGACCAAGGAAAATGAAGGTCCGCCGTGACATAAAACTGGATCGCCTCCTCATGGTCCCCAATAGCCAGGCGCAAAGGCTGGGTGGCGAATTTAATGGGGCGGACACCAGTTCTCGTCCATCAATTGTCTCTACCGCATCGGAGGGTCCACGGAACCACGGGACCGCAAACTGGGTCACAAAGGCCTGGTCCATAAAGTTTGTTGTGGCCCTGAGTCCACCAGCGCATGCGCCTGGAGCCCGTCCGACTGGTTCCCCAACCATATCCGTGTGTCCAGAATCAGATGCCGAGGGGCCCAGAGTCTACTTCCATAGCGTCCAGTGGGGGCTTAATGCGTGCCCGACCTAGGGTTTCCCGGTCGGGCCTGCTCCGCTTCCGATTGGTCACGCTGTGATTCGGGGACGGCGTCGTGCCGCCGCTTTCTGGGGCAAGAAGCGGCGAAGTGGCGGGCTCCCACAGTACAGGCACAATCCCCTTGGCGCCTCGGTTCCGCTCCTGGGCTGTTAGGCGAGGTCTGGCGCTCCCAACTCCATGGGCTCTTCATGGCGGTTACAAAACGTGGGCGACCCTGGGTGCTGGTGGTGCAGGAAGTGGGGGTGCAGATGTCGACGGAGGGTCCCGGGGTGCGACGGGACGGTCGCCGTTGCAGGCGGGCATCGAGGCGGAGACAAAGGGCACCAAGTTGTCGAGGGTCCATGGCGCCTCCACGCGGGCCAGCTCGTCTTGCAATTCCTCTGAGAGTCCCTCCTGAACGCTGGCCCACCAGCGCTGCATCATTCCAGTCAGAGTCCTGGCACAAAAGGCGAAATTCGGCGATGTACTCCTGCAGGGGCGTTTCCCTTGACGGAGTTCCTTAAGGCGCCTGGTTGCCGTCAGCATTGACGGGGTCCTCATACATGGTGCGAGGTGCTGCCAAAACGCTGTTGGTCCGCCAGCAGGGGCTGTCCTGGAGCAAGAGGGCGTGGCCCATCGAGCAGCCGAGCCGGAAAGAAGGTTAATCACGAAGGCCACCTTAGCCCGGTCGTCTGGGAAATCCTCTGGCCTCATAGCCATGTAGAGCTGGCACTGTCCCAAGAAGGTCGGGAACATCTCAGGCTGCCCAGAAAACTTATCCGCACGGTTATCGGGCACTTGCGGCGAGGAGGAGGTGGGAGGATGGGGGGCTGCAGGCACATTCCTGGCAGCAAGTTGGCCTGCCAAGTGAGCCACTTGCTGCTGGAGCTGTTGATTAGCCGCTGTAGCTGCTCTAACTGCTGCTGTACCTGCTGCTGATCCATCTTTGGTGGAAGATGTTTTAGTCAGGTCTTGGACAAAATGTTCTGTTTCCTTCCCCAATACTCCCAGCAAAGAGTCCGTCAGAGGCCTTCCTTTTTTCCTTTTATTTACATAGATACATGTCCTGGCCACGTCTACCCACGGGCCTGCCAAGTTTCTGGAGATAACGAGGAAATTATAGATAAGGCCAGAATTACTCACGAATATATTCTTCCCTCCATGAATTAGCTTGCGCCAAATTCATTGCTTTGTCCAAGACAAAAACCAGGAAGTCCCGCCTCCTATTTATAGTCTCTGCAGATGTCACTGCATGACAATTATGACTTGGCTTTGTCCCAACTCTTCCGCTGCTGCGCACGTCGATCAAGCCTTCGTAATCTTGCGTCCCTCCAAAACTGTTCTTGGGGCGTTGCCAAATCAGAAGAAGGCCCGGGAGAATCAGGCCGTGCCGGCCCCTCCCTTTGAGTGGGTGCCAGGGAGGGAGAGGGCTCAAGAGAAACAGGGCTTGCCAGGTCTTCTCCCTCATTTTCTGAATCATCCGAGTCCAGGAGTCTGGGTCCAGGAACCTGGGTCACAACATCCTCTCTCCTGCTCCCACCCACCCCCGCCACCCAGAATACAGGATTAGCCTGGCACACATGATCTGGGGCTCAGGTAGGGAAAGGCAGGGCATGGCATGGAACTTTGGCATGGAACTTTGGGGAGCGTGCGCGCATGCAGCCTTTCTTTTCCTTGCCGTGTAAACTCGGAGGCCAACCAGAAAAGCCCCGAGTTGTTCTAAAGGTCTTTTAAAGCCTCTGGTCTTTCGCAGCAGCCCATGCCCGACGTCCACACACACAACACACACACACACACACACAAACCATGTACTGGTGAGGTTTTTAGTGAGCAGCGCAGGAATCCAGACTTGCCTTCACAGGTACAAAAGCTTCCTCCAAATGGAAAACACGAGGAGCAGGAACCTCAGGGTGAGTGAAAAGGAGGAGCAGCCAAGCACTTTGTTTCTCTCCCCCCCCCCGCCCCGCCCCCGTCATCTCCCGGACTGGGTGGCTGAGGTAGAAAGGCGGGCAATCTTCGGGGCTAGGAGGCATTGGGTCTGGCTTGGCAAGGGGGGGTCAGGCTGGTCAGGTGCTGATCATTGGAACCTTTTTTTTTAACTTTTTAAAACATTTTTTACTAGTTTTTACTAGTAAAAAAAAGTTGGCCATAGCCACCCAATCACATGACCACTACCAAGCCAAGCCCACCAAGCCACACCCACAGAACCAGTGGCAAAAAAAATTAGATTTCACCACTGCCTTAAATCCAGAGGCACTGCATTGTTGATTCTCAATGGGGTATCAGTCTTATGAGATAGACCAGACAGAAACATGACCAGATGAGCTAATTCTACTTTATTGTAAGATTATATTAATAGAAACTTGCAAGTCTGAAAATACTTCCTTCCCCTGTTCCCTTTATCGCCCCAAATAGCTATCACACTTAGATTTAGATACTGCTTCATAGTGTTTTACAGTTTACAGAGGCAGCATATTTCTCCCAACAATCTGGGTCCTCATTTTATTGACCTTGGTAGGATGGAAGGCTGAGTCAACCTTGAGCAAGTCAGGAACAAAATGCTGAACTGCTGGCAATCGGCAGAATTAGTCTGCAATACTTCATTCTAACCGCTGCGCCATCACTAGGGAAGGTCCCTTTTGAGCCTCTTGCCCCACCCGCATTCCTGATGTGGGCTAAGCTGCCTTTTATCTGAATTGTTGCCTTGTCTTCCAAAGTCATTCCAACATACCATTATGGAGCATACTTCCACATTTGAGACAATCTGGGGTTCCTCTTGGATCTTCAGTTTCTACTTATAGAGCAGGTAGCAACTCCGGCCAAGAGGGTCTTTGCACAGACACAGCTAGTATACATGTTACCCTAGTCACCACACAATTGGATTACTGCCATACGCTCTATCTAGGGCTGCCCTTGAAGATCATTTGGATGCTACAGCTGGGCCAAAAGGTGGCAATGTGGGAAATGTTGGAAACACCCTACTGTTTCATGAGCTACAGCGGTTAGCAGTTTGCTTTTTGGATGTAATTCAGATTTATCACCTTTAACACCCTTCGTGGCATAGCATCTTGCTACCTGCGGGACTGTATCTGCAGTTTTTTTTAAAATTTGAATTTATATCCCGCTCTTCTCCGAAGACTCAGGGCGGCTTACACAGTGTTAAGCAATAGTCTTCATCCATTTGTATATTATATACAAAGTCAACTTTTATTGCCCCCAACAATCTGGGTCCTCATTTTACCTACCTTATAAAGGATGGAAGGCTGAGTCAACATTGGGCCTGGTGGGGCTTGAACTTGCAGTAATTGCAAGCAGCTGTGTTAATAACAGACAGACTTAGTCTGCTGAGCCACCAGAGGCTCAGTTTTCTTTGCCTGTCAGGTGAGGTCAAAGAGGGTGGATAATTGGCCCCAATTAAAGCATGTCATTTTGCAGGACTCAGAAAGCATGTGTGCTAGGTTGCAATTCCTGTCCTCTAGAATGATTTTACCCGAGAAATTAATTCCCCCTTCAGTGTTATTGAAGAAATTATTGAAAACATGGTTATTCTCCCCAGGCCTTGGGAATAGGGTAAATGTGAAATCTGGTTTGGATTGGTTTGGGTATTTCACTCTTCTGATTGGTGATTTCTTACATGTTGCTTGCAAGTTGGTTATTGTTACAGACATTTAGGAATTGGGTGGGAAAAGAATGTTTATTGGGAAAACAGCATATGAATTGGTAGCTTATTCACAATGTTTTAGGCAGTAGAGAATAAAAATCATCAGTTATTTATTGGTATCTGTTTAGCTGTATGTGTTTGACTTAAATCCATTTTTTTTAAAAATGCATTCTGTATATATCCCCAAAATATTTGTTGGCATAAATCAGGGATCAACTTTCAGTGCCTAGGAAAGACTGCTGTAAAATCATTACACATCTCTTAATTTTTTATGGCCCTACTGGTGTCTGACAGTTGGTGACATAGCTCGCACATTAGTCTCTTCATTCTAGCAGGAAGGGCTTAGCTTTTGGTAGTCTCTGAATTATAATAGTGATACATTGAAGACTGGAATGGTGCAAGTATTAGTGCCCAAGATGGTGCAAGTATTAGTGCCCAAGAAAAATATTGATGCAGATATTATATGTTGAAAAATATTGAAAAAAACCCACTATAGATTACATAGAAAAATATTAAACTAGATGTGTTTGTTTACAAAATGAGTGAACGATTTGTTTAATGTTTGCATTAAAACTGTTTCTTTGCCTGACAGTTGAAAGAATATTGTTGTTCTTTCCCTGTACAAAAAGGGGGGAGTAAAACTACAGAGATATTAATTTGTTAAGCATGCTTGAGAAGGGTGCTTGGTAGCACCTCATTGAATATGTATAAAAAGTGACAAAAAAACTCTTTTTTGGTATAGCTTTGTTAGGCAGAAAATGAACAAATTAGGTGTTTGTCCTGGATAGGTTATTAAGAAATGCATGCAAGTAAAAAGAAAAGTAAGACAAAGCATGTGATAAAATGAATAGGTTGGATTATGAACCTTTCTGTATAAAATTTGGAATAAATAGTTGATTTAGAATAATTATGTTAGGAGCAAGTAAAGAATGTAAATGGATGCTTAACAATGTTTAGTTGAATGCATCAGCACTGAGCAGGGAGTAAGACAAGGTTCTCCCTGTCAGTGGGAACACTAGTCAGATGTGGTTTTCCCTCCTGTCCCTCTGCAATATATGTAATTATAGAATTCTTTTTCTTCAATCTATATTGTCTCTCCTTCTCTGCCCCCCCCTCCACGCATGCTCATGTGCACATACTATATTAGGGCTGTATAAAACATTCTATATATGCTGTCTATATATGCACAAAAGAGTTGGTTTAGGGTGGTCCTTGAAAAACTTTCATAAAGTTTAGTCTGTGTACAGAATAAAATAGGCTGTGGTTATCACTAAAAGATTAAAAGGAGATGCTAGTTCTTTGTGTAGCTCTTTTAATATTAGAGAAATTTTGTGTCAATCCAAATTATACAGTTCCCCCCTCCCCATTTTGTCATGTAGATATCAGCCGGACTGCATCTTCATTGCTTCTAGATGCTTAGTTTTACTCAATTAAGAATTCTGTACACATTACTTGTTTTCCACAGGACTCATTGTTTCCTTATTTAGCTTATTTATTTATTTAAGTTCTAGGCCAGTGATGGCTAACCTTTTTGCCGTGTGCCAAAAGCAGGGGGAACGGGGTGGGTCACGCGCACGCATGCCCACACACATAATTCTATGCGTCCTGCCCCCCGCGCATATGCACGCAACTCACCCGCGCTCCCCCTGCTTTTGCCACACAATGGCATGGTCGGCATGGTATACCCATTTTTCACTCTCCGCAGGCTCCAGAGCCTTTCTAGGAGTCTGGGGAGGGTGAAAACAGTCTTCCCCACCCCCCAGAGACCCTCCTGAAGCTGGAAATAGCCTGATTGGTGACTTCTGGTAGGCCCAGAAGGCCCAGAAATCAGCTGGCTGGCGCGTACATACGCACTGGAGCTGAGCTTCCATGCCCACCGATATGGCTCTGCGTGCCACAGGTTCGCCATCACAGTTCTAGGAAAAATACTTTTCCATGTATTATAATTATTTGCTAGATTGCACATTAGTGTCACAATCCAGATTTTTCCTAGTTGATACACTCTATTTATATAGGACTATTGCCATTATGAACTATTTAAGCTCATACATTCTGTCCTACCCTCCATGCACCCAGTTTTCCAAGCAGATTGAAAGTTTCCAAACCATAATATGCTGTTTGCAATTTCCAGTTGTAGAAAGGTGCATGTGATTATGAGGCTTAAATTGGAGTAGCTTCTGCTAATGATTTTACAAAAGATAAGAAGGAAACAATACAATGTCTACTTTGGGCAGATAATTTTTTAAAATAGGGGACAAAAGGTGAGTAGAAGTAATGACTTCTAATTCTCATTGATTCTTCTAGGCCAGGGGTGTCAAACCCAAGGCCAGTGGTGCTTCTGCCGGCCAAAACAGCCTTCAGAGTGCCCCCCCCCACATACACAGCTCATTTTCAGCCTACAGAGTACTGCAGGAAGCCGTGGAGGGCAAAAATGGGCCGCATGTGGGGGGGACCCGCAGCCCGTTTTGGCTGGCAGAGTGCTTTAGGTGGCAGCACCTTCTTCACCTTCTTTTTAGCAGCATCTGCTAGATACTCTCCAAGATCTGGATGGCTGTTGTTCAGAAGAGCCAAAAACATCTGGCTCTTCACTCAGGTCTTTGATGAGAGAGAGTAAGCACCCTCGTATCACTGAGTTTGTCATCTTTTATCTTAATTTTTTACCTGTGACTGATTTAATTGTAATTTTTATTGTTGTGAGCCACCCAGGGTCATTGATAATTGGGTGGTATATCAATTTTGTAAAATTATTACTAATATTAAGTCCTCCTCTAGGGCTGTGTCAGAGGTAGTAACAAAGATTAATAAGACTGTTGGACAGGCAGTTTTTAGAGACATCTGGAAAAATTGTCAGTTCATTTATGCTCTGTTCCTATACAAAAGAGTCAAGCCCCATAGCAGCTGGGGACTCTATGTGTCTTTAATCTCTACATTATGGAATTGAGACTATTTGTGCCAGAAAGTAAATCTCCCTTTGTCTAGAATAGCTGTTTTGAATGCAAAGGGAAAAAATCCATTTTGAGCCTGTGTCAAATGCCCACCATGGCCTCGCCCAACCCCGGCCACATTCCACCCCACCCAGCCCCTGGCCGGCCGAGGTCAAATACAACCCTCAATGAAATCGAGTTTGACACCTCTATTTTAGGCCATTTTAGTGCATGTACATCACTTGGGGCAGAATGGAATTATAAAAGATAAAATAAATTAATCCTCAGCAAATAACTGTACTATATAATAGCAATGTAATTTTCAGATATAAAAGAGGGGCTTCACCCTTCCCTTATAACTGATCCTTTCCAGTGGTTCCTGCACCAACATTTTCTCCAGCTGGACCTATTTTAAGTCTCAAAGCCTATGTGGAGTCAGGGGATGGGACTTGGCTAGAGATAAAATATACAGTGAAAAAATAGGAGATTGGGAAGGACTGACCAACTTTTATTGTCCTTGAAACATCTTCATCTACCCTTAAATTAGTTTTGTGTTATCACATACAAATAAATCTGTATATTATTGTAATACATAATTTTGCATTGGATAAAATGTATATCTGGATCATTGGCTGAATTTCCCATTAAGCTTTGTGCTGCATATGTGGATTGCATAGTACTAACTTCTTTAAACTGATGTGCAAGATGCCAGGCAACTTTGCTGTCAACATTTCAGCAAAAGTGGTCAACAGCTCTCAGGAAATAATGAGAATTGTGTTCTAGCATATATGGAGATGCCAAATTGGAAAGGATTAGCACTAGGTTTAGAAGTAGATTTGCAAATCAGGTTTGAGAATTATTTAATAATTCAATTTTTTTCTTATAGGCATACGAAGAATACACCAGCAAGTTAGATGCATTACAACAGAGAGAGCAACAATTGTTGGAATCATTGGGAAATGGAACTGATTTCTCTGTCTCCAGTTCTGCCTCAACAGAAACAGTTACTTCTTCTTCTTCTTCTAGTCTTTCTGTAGCACCTTCATCTCTCTCTGTGTATCAGAATCCTATAGATTTATCACGGAGTAACCCTAAATCTCCTCAGAAGCCTACTGTTAGAGTTTTCCTACCCAACAAACAGAGGACTGTGGTAAGACCTGAACAGCTGTCAATGTTTCTCTTTCTAATATTGCCAAAGATACATGTCTATGGCTAAAACAAAGTGAGTCACAGGATTGGTGGTGTGTCATTCGTGTACTTTTACTGCCATATGATCATTACGTAGTCAAATAAGAAAGGTATTGCGCACAAAAAATCCCAAATATTGTACTGGATTAGAACTGTAAATAAAGGGCTGGAATACATTATTGGTGATAGTTTGGCGAAAATCTGTGAAAACGTGGTAATATTAACAACTTCTATTTTGTAACAGTATATGTAGGTTTTTTTTCATTTATTTGTTTACTTATTATCAACAATGGTATTGTGCAGCATGTAGAATGAATGTATGTGACCTTGCTCTTCATGCTCAAAGGGCCAAACTATAAGGTTCATGTCACTTTCTGCTCCAGTTATGCTGGGAAAAAGATGTTGAGAAAATTTGCATGCTGTCTTCTTCAACATTATCATACTTACAATATCTTGCCAGATAGCTGGATGATGATGAAAGTAAAACCTCTCTGCCCAGCAATTAAAAATTAAATGTATTCAATTCCTGAGACTGTGAGATGGATATATATTAATAATAAATGTGTATGTTACTACTGCATTTGTGAATATTTGAAGAGTTCTGCAATCCAGTATGGCTCACTAACCTCAAACTCCAACATATGAGGTAACAGTAATTTTTTAGAGAGTAGACCCTAACCAAGGATAACCATGAGCAGAACAACAGAGAGCCAGCTTGTGGGAAAAAGGGGTTGTAATATAATGTATGTTGAAGCTGCCACACTAAGGATATCTATGTTGGACTTTAAGCATTAAATGGGAAATGGTTTTTATACACAGCAATGACATCATGCCCAGAGATAATCTTTCCCCCCTTTCTAATAATTTCTTGCACATATTTAGGCTTGTTACCAAGGAAACCATGGGGGCTAGAAACAAGGGAGAGGAGTTAAGAGAGATTGTAGTTTCTTTACTCAGTAGGAAGAGAAGGAAGGACAGGCTATACACTAAAAATATGAGATGACAGGATCTGAAACAGGAATTACCAGGAGTGCACATAATTACCAGGAGAACACATAATTAAAGGGGGTGGTATAGCAACAGTGTCATTTTAGGAATGAGAAAATTAAGGATAGAAGGGGACTGCAAAAGGAATATTAAATGCAATGGCAATTCAAAACTCAAATTTCAATGTAGCCCAGTCTAGCAGAGCGCCTTTTACCTCCAGTTCATTTCAGTGGGAGAATTGAGCATGTTTAACTCTTTCACTGAAACCAGAATAACTTAGCAATACTACAGTCCTATGTCTATTTAAATGTATCATCCACCAAATTTAGTGAGATTGAATTTCAGGTATGCAATATAATTTTAATTGGATTTGTATTTTTTTTAATTTGAATTTATATCCCGCCCTTCTCCGAAGACTCAGGGCGGCTTACACTGTGTTAAGCAATAGTCTTCATCCATTTGTATATTATATACAAAGTCAACTTTTATTGCCACCAACAATCTGGGTTCTCATTTTACCTACCTTATAAAGGATGGAAGGCTGAGTCAACCTTGGGCCTGGTGGGACTTTGTTGTATTTAATTCTCAGTTGTTTTAGTCTTCTATTATCCAATGTGTCTCATTTTATATCATGTGCATGTTAAATTTTGATCTGTTTTTGGAGGGGTAGATATAATGCTATATTTTACAATAAAGGAGGGTGGTTTACAACTCCTTAATAACTTAACCTGGATTTTAAAATGGTTTTAAAATATCACATTATATTAGAAGGGAAAGTAATAAAGTTACAGATTGATTTTGCTGTCTAACTTAATTTTTTTAACATCAAACTTCTAATTAGCTAAGTATCTAAATAAGCAATCAAATGAACTAAAACTGTTATCCAGTCTTTGGGAATTATGCTCCAAAATTCCTTAGTATTAGAATTTATTTCTAATATGCTTTCAAGTACAAATTTTACTACTTGAAAACCAAAGCTGAGGTTCTCCATTTAGGACTTAGAAGTTCTGAAAATGACAGAACAGTTCTCAAAAGTGTGATATATTTTTAGGTATATGATGTTTATACTTTGTGATGCAATCGTCGTTTTTCCAGATTAAAATTTGTTTGGTGAAACCATTACTAGTTTCTAAAATTAAAGCTAAGAAGGGAAGATGTGCCAAAAGAAATTACTAAGAAGGATATTTTGCAATTACAGTGTATAAACAATTCCCTGAACATTGGAAAATTGTTTATTCAGCACACTATTAGTACTGTCTTCTGCAATACTCTGTGTATACCATTGCTATTCCCAGCGTAGAAGTCTTGCCTTGTCTTCTAAAAGGAGCCAATATATAGTAGCAGTGATGATAGCTTATAGTAAGGAGGCGGTGGAAGAGGAGATGCCCTCCAAAGGAGTAAGATGCAACTCAATCCAGATATTATATGTGAGAGAAAGAGGATAAGGTAGCCCATCCCTAATAGTTCACAGAGTTTACTATAGATGCTGATAGTTGAGTGCTCAGTGTAGCAAGATTATTCCCATTTGGTGTGAAACAGTAAAAAAGTCCTCTGGAAGAATCACCATATTTCTTTCTTGGTTTGAGGCCTGAGAGTAGCAGAATCATGTACTAGTAGGAAAGATGTAAACAATAGGGCAGGCAGACTGAAGGTAAATGTTTCAGGAAATTTACTTTTAAAAAAATAAAAAATGTTTTGTTTTCAGCAGCCTTGTATTTGAATCTCAGATTTTAGTATTTGTAAGTTATGAATTACATGTAGACAAGTGTGAGATAGACAACATATCTCAGGGGAATTTATGTCTGGAACAAGTGTCGAAATTTCAATAGGACAGTATGGTTAGCTTTTCTTCTCCTTTTATCTTCTGAACATATCCTTTCCATTAGTTTGGCACTGTTCAAAGATAGAGTAGAAGTTGACATGGTTTCTCTAAATTTCAGTCTTCATAATTATGTAAATAAGTATACAGTACACAAAATCTAAGTCCTAACAGGCAATCTACTCCGATTCATAAATTTCTCTTGACTGTGTTAAAAGTTTGCCATGTTGCAATTGGGCCTTTAGAGATAACAATAAAACTTAAGTAAAGCATTAAAGATAAAAAATTTACAATTTATCCTTCGGTTAATGACTGAACCAAGGACTAGATCCAGAATATTAAGAAAAATCCAGGTGGATAGGGAAAGATCCTTTCTCAGATGTCAGAAGTCATCTTGCTTTTATATTACGCTCTGTATTTTATATCTTTTCTTCATATTTTCTTCTACACCAATTTGGCCATTTAGGTATTTTATTCATGCTATTTGTATGTTCATGTGCATATGTGTTATTATTGTATTATTTCCTATAGTGAATAGTTTAAAAATCGAGCAAAAGTGTTTGGCATTTTAAAAGTTGAGGAAACTAAAGGAAAATAACCTTTTGAACAGGGATAGAAGAATAAAAAGATTAATTCTACAGTTACATAGAATTATTTTCTTTCCTCACATTCTCAGCAATTTCCAGTTAACAGTAACTACACAATTTTTAATATAAACTGGCAAATGCCTGTTCACAACAAAGCTTTTTTTATTTATTTATTTATTTACATTTATATCCCGCCCTTCTCCGAAGACTCAGGGCGGCTTACAGTGTGTAAGGCAATAGTCTCATTCTATTTGTATATTTACAAAGTCAACTTATTGCCCCCCCCCAACAATCTGGGTCCTCATTTTACCTACCTTATAAAGGATGGAAGGCTGAGTCAACCTTGGACCTGGTGGGACTAGAACCTGCAGTAATTCCAGGCAGCTGTGTTTTAATAACAGGCTTCTTACAGCCTGAGCCACACCGAGGCCCTTTGCAAAGTTTTCAGATTATCATATCTTCTCCTGCATTTATTTTGTCTCATGATTTCAGTTAAAAACCCTGAATGTATGTAGGACTTGACATCTGAATACAAGTATGTTCCGTTTTCCTCAAGAATAAGACTCTTTGTTTAGTCTTTAATTCCATTCAGAATCACCCAGCTGTTGTTTTTTTCCTGATAAATAAAATAGCTTGAGAGCAAAAATATATAAATAGAAAGTGATAATAATGACAGTGGGTTTGTTTTGATTTATTTGCAAATTGATTGACAGGATGATGCTTTCTGGTTATTTTGTGTTCCAGCAAGAATTGCAGAAAAAAGTATTGTAAGGATTATTAATATATTTTAATGTTATAATAAAGAAGGAACGAAATGGACACGTCTCTTAAAAGGATGTTTGTATTAAATGTCAGTCATATTTGATGTGTACTACAGGAATATTTAAGAACTTTGGTAAATGTATATGTAATAGTAATGATACTGATTGGCAATAATTATGCTTTGGGATTTTTTGTAAACCATCTTTAGGAAGCATTCCAAGGAGCTCACAAAACTCTCCTGAGATCTGGCATATTCTCTGAGAGGTTTTTCAATATCTGTTATCCATGACAGAATGATTTTGATTCTTTATATTCAAAACCCGTAGATTCCTAAACATGCTTGATCTGTTTTAGCAGAATTCTTAAAGCTTGTAAACATTAAAATATATAAATTTAAAGAGAATACATTTTTTTAGAGTTTTGAAATATCTTGTATGATACTACACTGAAATGTAAAGCAGTGGTTTTCTTTAAAAAAAAACTTTGTAGGTTCCAGCACGATGTGGAGTAACAGTCCGGGAGAGTCTAAAGAAAGCTTTGATGATGCGAGGTCTTATCCCAGAGTGCTGTGCTGTTTACCGTATACAGGATGGGTACGGTTTGATTGCAATAGGGCTTTGTGGGCGGTGATCACTTGAGAGAACAATTGCTAAAGGGGTTGTTTCTAGGTGTCTGAGAATATTAGCTTTCAATATTTCAAAGCAGGTGCCTTCATAAATATGAGAACTTCCCAATAAAAGCTGTTGAGACTGTGGTAGGGCAGATAGTAGGAAGGGAAGAATTCATTTGCTGAATTCATTCGTCGATTTACTGGAGGTTGGTTCAATGTGATCTCTCCTTTACACTATAGTGTAGCAACTTCCAAATTGTTTCTGTCTCTGATTTTCTGGGGAGACTACTCTGGCACTAAACTACTAAATGTACTATGATACATTTTTAGTTCTGGAGGAAATTGTCATTTGATCAGAATGAGTATTCCTTTAAAAAAGTTATATTAAGTTTCTGTGAGGAAAGGACTGGGAAACAAACACTAAATATTTGGTATCACTATCCTCTGACAAGTATATCTTCATCATTAAGATCGGAGTTTAGAAATTGCGTTTAACCTCAAAGAACTTATTTACCCTGTAGGGAAAAGAAGCCCATTGGTTGGGACACAGACATTTCCTGGTTGACGGGAGAAGAACTACATGTGGAAGTCTTGGAGAATGTGCCTCTTACGACACATAATTTTGTAAGTCTTGCAACTTTTAAAAACCACACTGGTCTTGAACCTTCCAAGCAAAGTATTTATATTCTCTCTGATAACTTTTCCAAATTGCAGTCATAGCATACTTTTAATCAAAATTGTGTTGGTTTTTTTATGTCTCAGTATTTGTATGCTTTAGGAAAAAACACAGTCAGAAAGCTGACGGCAGAATTAATTGTGACAAATTATTGGATTATTTTTTCCAAATTTCTTTTAAAATTTGCAACCAGAAGGTCTTCTTAATTAGAGATTGACAGAGTTTGTGGAAATATGTACCAATTTGCTTGCAGTCTGGCTAACGTAATCTAGAGATATTATAATTTATAGTGTTTAAATTTAGCAGAATGTAATTCTGCCTCTGCATGATATTCATGGTCAATTCTTGATAATCTACAAAAATTTGACATCCCTAATCCTTACCCAGGTACCCTGGTAGGTTGCATTGAATTAAGAGATAATTGCAGTTCAAACAGATATATTTAGAATTGCATATGGAATCACTTTCATCTTGCTTTCATAAAAGTTTGGGTTGTGTAGGCTTTAATATGATTTAATATGTATAAATTAAAGTCCTACTAAGCATTTAGGACCCATATTTCTTAATAGTGATGTCCACCTCTGTACAGAGAAATAAAAGAAAATAGGGCTAGGCAAAGTGTTTAAATTAGAACAGAAAGGAGCAGCAAGAATACCTGTTTTTCCACCATTATATGAATTCTTCAGTCTCTGAATAAAACCTCAGCAGTTAAACTATTTTAGTTGAATTATTTTTTACGGGTGATTGTCTTGAAATCATGAACCCATTTTCTTTCATAAAATACCTTGTAATAAAATACAGTAAAAAGTCAGAACATGAATTTGCTAGTTTAGGCCTGAAGGCAAATAACCAACTAATGGTAAGAGAGAATACCGCATTATCTTGTATAAATGAAAATTGTATTTTGCTTTAATGCAAATAAACATATAATGATACAGCATTTCTTTAAGCAAATATATAGTCATATATTCTTTTGTTTCTAAAGCAGCTTTCCTAACCTGATGCCAATGGGTATCTGCTAGCAGGAAGGAAGAGAGAGCATGATGCAAATTCTTTCCTCTAAATGCTTCTGTGTAATGTTGCAATACAAGTACAAAAGAATGAACTTTGCACTGTACCATCATAATAGACTTTCCATAACTTTGGTGTCATAATACTTATAGACAGTGGTGGGTTGCCCCCGGTTTGCTCCGGTTCTGTAGAGCCGGTAGTAAAACTCTGCTGGCGTTCGGAGAACCGGTGGTAATGGCTGGCTGGCCACGCCCCTGAACTGGTTCTCCGATCATCAAAGGTTTTTTGTTTCTTTTTTTTACTTTTAAAAGCCTCTTTTCTTCAGCCAAAAAGGGGCTTTTAAAAGAAAAAAAACCCTTCTGATGATCGTGTGGCTGAGCAGGGATCCTCAGAGGAGCATTTTAAAAACTTTTTTTCTCTGGCCCACCCAATCCCTCCTCACTTACTTAATTAAACAAGCTCCTTTCGGGCTCGCTTTCCTTTGGTGTTTCCAATCAGTTACATTGTCTGGAAGGCAGAATCAGTTGCAGCTAAAGTAATTGATTGGAGTTCCCCAGGAACTCTGGGAGTTGAAGTCCATAAATCTGCCTGGAATCCATTGCTCAGTCAAATGTTTTGCTGGCTGAGGAACTCTGGGAGTTGAAGTCCACAAACTTTAAAGTTATAAGGTTGGAGACCCCGATCTAAAAAATTTAAATAAAATAACAAAATATTTGTGCAGCTTTCTGAGATTTGGTGTATTTCTGTAGTGTTTCACTCCAACTACACAAACACACAGAATCTCACAAAGTTGTATGTATTTGTGTGTGTGTGTGTGTGTGTGTGTGTGTGTGTGTGTGTAAAGTGTGAAACTTGGTTTTGAGCTTTTGTGGCTTTGTGAGGTTCCTGCTTGTTGCAGGGGCCCTTTTGGTGAAGTGCAGCTGCTTTTACATTGTGTGTGAGTCAGTTGTGTTGTGTTGTGTGTGTGTAAAGTGTGAAACTTGGTTTTGGTACCTCCTATTGTTTTGTATACTTTGTTTATTATTTTATTTTTATTCAAAAGTTTTACAAAAATTTGACATCCCTAATCCTTACCCATGTACCCTGGTAGGTTGCATTGAATTAAGAGATAATTGCAATTTTTCCAAACACATGAAGGGCATTTCTTAGCACATGATTTTTAAAGGCCTTATCCACTTTTTGTCATAAATTAAATATGCATGCCATCCATATAGCAAATCATAACCTTCTATATTCAAAATTCTGTCCTCTGTTAAATTAAACCAATCACTTATTGCAGAGAGAGCAGCTGCTTCATAATATAATTTAAAATTAGGCATTTTAAACCTCCCTTTCCGAGAATCTTGAATTATTTTCATTTTAACCCTAGCTTTTTACCTTCCCATATAAATTTGTTAATTCCTTCTGCCATTCCTCAAGATTCTTATCTTTCTTAATTATTGGTATCATCTGAAAGAGGAATAAAAATCTAGGTAAAACATTCATTTTAATAGTAGCAATTCTCCCAACAAAGATAATTGCAATTTTTCCAAATTTCTTTTAAAATTTGCAACCAGAAGGTCTTCTTAATTAGAGATTGACAGAGTTTGTGGAAATATGTACCAATTTGCTTGCAGTCTGGCTAACGTAATCTAGAGATATTATAATTTATAGTGTTTAAATTTAGCAGAATGTAATTCTGCCTCTGCATGATATTCATGGTCAATTCTTGATAATCTACAAAAATTTGACATCCCTAATCCTTACCCAGGTACCCTGGTAGGTTGCATTGAATTAAGAGATAATTGCAATTTTTCCAAACAATCAACTCCTTCTGAACTTTTGCCATAAAACCTCATAGTTATTCTTATACAATTTCACATTTGATGACGTAATATAAACCCCTAAGTACTTAACCTTCTTTACAATTTCAAATCCTGTTACTTCCTCTAGTTTTTCTTTCTGTTGTCTGGCCATATTTTTATTATCACTTTTGTCTTTTCTGATTTACCTTAAACCCTGAGACATTCCCATATTGATCAATTATTTCCAACAAAGATTTACTAGAATTTATAGGGTTTGTTAAAGTAATCACCAAATCATCTGCAAAAGCTCTTAACTTATATTCATACTGTCTAACTCTAATTCCTCTATCTCCTTTACTTCTCGTATTTTATCCAATAATGGTTCTAGAGTTAAAATAAACAATAATGGTGATAAAGGACATCCCTGTCTTGTTCCTTTCGCAATCTTAAAAGGTTCTGTTAAGCTACCATTGATTATAATCTGTGCTGTTTGCTCTCCATAAATTGCCTAATTATTCTTAAAAACCATCTCCAAATTGCATCTTTTCTATTAATTTAAATAAAAATCCCAATGCAATCGATCAAAAGCTTTCTCTGCATCGAGAAAAATAAATGCTGCTGGAATAAAATTTTCTTTTCTAAGTACTCCAGTAAATTAACAATCTGCCTAACATTATTCCTCATCTGTCTCCCTTTTATAAATCCAGATTGATCATTATGAATTCTTCGCTGCAAAATCAACATTAATCTATTAGCTATTATTTTAACAAAATCTTATAATCATTATTTAAAAGTGAGATTGGCCTATAATTCCCAGGTTTAGAACAATCCTGTTCCTCTTTTGGTATCAATGAAATAAAGAGGTTCTCCATGAGAAATTCCCCTCCTAGTTGTATCTGATTAAATAATTCCTTAAGTGGACCTAACATCTCATCCTGTAAATTCCTATAATAACTAACTGTGAGCCCATCCGTACCAGGAGTTTTCCCCATTTTTAATTGTTTAATTACCAAAATAATTTCTTCCGAAGTTATAGGCCGATTCAGTTCATCCGTTTGTTCTAAAGTTAAATTTTTAACCTTATATTCCTTCAAATAATTATCAATATCCCTATTCAATATATTATCTTTAAGATATAAATTTGTATAATATTCTAAAAAAGCTTTTTTAATTTTATCCTGTTGATATCTCTCTTTACCTTTATATTCTATTTTTTCTATAGTACGTTGTTTTTGTCTTTTCCTTAAAGTATATGCTAACCACCTACCAGGCCTATTTGCATTACAAAAAGTATTATGTTTGGCATATTGTATATTTGTTGCCACCTGATCAGCCATTATCATATTAAATTGATTCTGTAGTAACTTTATTGCATCTTTAAGTTTTTGATCATGTGGATTATGTATTAATAATTGTTGTTTCTTATAAATTTCCTCTTCTAAATACCTACGCTGTCTTTGTTGCTTATTTCTCTGTCTATTATTAAGATATATTAATACACCTCTCATAAAAGCTTTACTGGAGTCCCAAACCATTTCTATCGATGTTTCATTATTCAAATTATAATCAAAAAATTCTTTCATCTGCTTTTTACATTGATTTACATTATCCTGATATCTAAACAAATTTTCATTTAATCTCCAAGTTCTTCTACCCTCTTTTCCATATTGCAATTCCATCCAAACAGGACTATGATCAGACAAACATCTTGGAAATATCTTAGTTTTCTTCACCCTAAAAAGCAAATCATTAGAAATTAAAATAAAATCAATACGTGAGAAGGATTGATGCCTATCAGATAAAAAGTATAGTCTCTTTCCTCCAAATTCCGCAGTCTCCATACATCTCTTAACTCAAAATCTTCTATCATATCAAAAAAGGATTTAGGCAGCTTTGCATGTGCAGGTATCTTCTTGGAAGAAATTCTCTTGTCCTTTCGTGTATCTATTACTCCATTCCAATCTCCCAATATAATGCACGATTTATAATCCCATAGATTCAACTTATCATATAACATTCTATAAAATTTTTCTTGTTGCTGATTGGGTGCATATATACCAAGCAAGAGAGTCCTTTTTGTTTCTATTGTAAGTTCAATAGCAATATATCTTCCGTGAATATCTGCCTCTATTAACTTGGCTGGTATATCTTTTCTCAAATAAACCACTATGCCATGTTTTTTCTCCAAAGCTGAAGCAACAAAATGTTTACCTAACTTTGAGTTTATTAGGTACTTTTGATCTGATAATTTAATAGCGTTTCTTGTAAGCAAATAACATCATTTTAAATTGTTTCAAATAATGAAATATTTTCTTCTCTTCTGAGCTGAGTTCAAACCATTGACATTCCAAGTCAAGATTTTATTTGCCATTACTGGGCTGCTGAAGCCTTTGAGCAATCAACTGAAGATCGTCCTCCCGTATCTTCGGCCGTGCTCCTCCCACCGCTTCTGTAGCAGAATCCTGAACTTTACTTTGAGTTTGTTGCTCCTTTTCTTTACGCTTAAGGGCTCCCCTCGTCAGTCTTTGTTCTTGTGGTTGTTCCTCTGATGGTAACATCACTGGAATCACCTCAGCTTCCACACCCATTTGAGTCTCTTGAATTCTTTTTTCTATTATTTCTATTTCAAATTTCAGCACTGTAGAAAGAAAATCTTTGGCCTTAAGCACTGTGTCAATACGATATCTCCTTCCTTGATAATACACTGTCAAGCCAACTGGAACCTCCCATCTAAATTGAATCTGGTATTTCTTAAGTTCTTGTGTAAAAAATGTAAAGTCCTTTCTATCCCTTAACATCTTGGGAGGAATCTCTTTCAAAACCTTCAACTCCTGTTCCCCTATTTTCAAGTTTTTCTGAAAAGCAACTTGCAAAATTTGATTCCTCACTGTTCTTTTCAAAAAATAAACCACAATGTCTCTAGGAAGTTTCTTTTGCCTAGCAATCCAAGAATTAACTCTATAAATTTTGTCAATTTGATAAGCAACCTCTTGTGGATCAAGTTCAATAAATTCAGCCAGAGCTTCTGATAAAAAATTTTTTAAATCTTCCCCTTTCTCCTCATTCAAACCTCTAATTCTCAGAGCTCCTTCCATCATTCTATACTGCATCACCACCACTTGATCTTCATTTTATCCAATTTGATTTGCATTCCCCCATTCTATTTTCTATTTGTTGATTTGACTGAACAATTTCTTGCACCTCCTCCTCCACCACCTCCAGTCTTTTTGCCAAACCTTGAAAAGCCATCAAGATATCTTCTCTTATTTTTTTATTATTCTCTTTTATTTCTTCTCTTATTTTCTCATTATTATCCATAATCTCCTTAAACCTTTCTTCAGACACTTTCCTTGCTCTTTAATCAGATCTTCTAAAGCTGGTTCAGAACCCTTCTGCCCCCAGTCTTAGGTGGTTTAGTAGCCATTTCAGTTTTAAAATTCACAAAATATAAGTCTAGAAACTTCTCTTTTCCCTTTAAGTATAGCAGAGCTCAGTTCACTTCATTAAAATCCACACATAACATTTCTTATCTTCTTAGTTGCACAGACTGTTTGAAATTCCATTCGTCACTTTCACTCCCGTTCAGGCGCCATCTTTAAGAGTCAATTAAAACAAAGGAAAAAAATTTTTCTTGTTGCTGATTGGGTGCATATATACCAAGCAAGAGAGTCCTTTTGTTTCTATTGTAAGTTCAATAGCAATATATCTTCCGTGAATATCTGCCTCTATTAACTTGGCTGGTATATCTTTTCTCAAATAAACCACTATGCCATGTTTTTCTCCAAAGCTGAAGCAACAAAATGTTTACCTAACTTTGAGTTTATTAGGTACTTTTGATCTGATAATTTAATATCGTTTCTTGTAAGCAAATAACATCATTTTAAATTGTTTCAAATAATGAAATATTTTCTTCTCTTCTGAGCTGAGTTCAAACCATTGACATTCCAAGTCAAGATTTTATTTGCCATTACTGGGCTGCTGAAGCCTTTGAGCAATCAACTGAAGATCGTCCTCCCGTATCTTGACCGTGCTCCTCCACCGCTTCTGTAGCAGAATCCTGAACTTTACTTTGAGTTTGTTGCTCCTTTTCTTTACGCTTAAGGGCTCCCCTCGTCAGTCTTTGTTCTTGTGGTTGTTCCTCTGATGGTAACATCACTGGAATCACCTCAGCTTCCACACCCATATGAGTCTCTTGAATTCTTTTTTCTATTATTTCTATTTCAAATTTCCGCACTGTAGAAAGAAAATCTTTGGCCTTAAGCACTGTGTCAATACGATATCTCCTTCCTTGATAATACACTGTCAAGCCAACTGGAACCTCCCATCTAAATTGAATCTGGTATTTCTTAAGTTCTTGTGTAAAAAATGTAAAGTCCTTTCTATCCCTTAACATCTTGGGAGGAATCTCTTTCAAAACCTTCAACTCCTGTTCCCCTATTTTCAAGTTTTTCTGAAAAGCAACTTGCAAAATTTGATTCCTCACTGTTCTTTTCAAAAAATAAACCACAATGTCTCTAGGAAGTTTCTTTTGCCTAGCAATCCAAGAATTAACTCTATAAATTTTGTCAATTTGATAAGCAACCTCTTGTGGATCAAGTTCAATAAATTCAGCCAGAGCTTCTGATAAAATTTTTTTTAAATCTTCCCCTTTCTCCTCATTCAAACCTCTAATTCTCAGAGCTCCTTCCATCATTCTATACTGCATCACCACCACTTGATCTTCATTTTATCCAATTTGATTTGCATTCCCCATTCTATTTTCTATTTGTTGATTTGACTGAACAATTTCTTGCACCTCCTCCTCCACCACCTCCAGTCTTTTTGCCAAACCTTGAAAAGCCATCAAGATATCTTCTCTTATTTTTTTATTATTCTCTTTTATTTCTTCTCTTATTTTCTCATTATTATCCATAATCTCCTTAAACCTTTCTTCAGACACTTTCCCTTGCTCTTTAATCAGATCTTCTAAAGCTGGTTCAGAACCCCTTCTGCCCCCAGTCTTAGGTGGTTTAGTAGCCATTTCAGTTTTTAAAATTCACAAAATATAAGTCTAGAAACTTCTCTTTTCCCCTTTAAGTATAGGAGAGCTCAGTTCACTTCATTAAAATCCACACATAACATTTCTTATCTTCTTAGTTGCACAGACTGTTTGAAATTCCATTCGTCACTTTCACTCCCGTTCAGGCGCCATCTTTAAGAGTCAATTAAAACAAAGGGAAAAAAAAATTCTCTTTTTTAGAAGGTAGAAGTCAGGAAATCAAAAATACTTGCAATCCAATAATTGTCCGCTGGCACTCATTCCGTCTGCTTAAAGAGATCCATAAAGATAAGACAATTAGCAGAGATGGACACTTTCTTCTTTTCCTGCTTTTGCAGGAGCGCACTGAAGTCGGAGCTTATGGCAGGAATATTTATGGGACCCGTCGACCCTTCGAAGCTCTGCTTAATTAAAACAAAGCCTCTGGGGAGGTCTACCAACATTTCCTGCTGCTCTTATCTTCCCCTTTCATCCAGGGAAAAAGATTAAAGCCGGCTTTTCCTGGCTTTACGATGTTCAGTGCGGAGCCCCTTTAATTAGGGCTCAGCGAAGAGGTGGAGCCACCCGGAAGTCCAACCCATTTTCTTTCATAAAATACCTTGTAATAAAATACAGTAAAAAGTCAGAACATGAACTTGCTAGTTTAGGCCTGAAGGCAAATAACCAACTAATGGTAAGAGAGAATACCGCATTATCTTGTATAAATGAAAATTGTATTTTGCTTTAATGCAAATAAACATATAATGATACAGCATTTCTTTAAGCAAATATATAGTCATATATTCTTTTGTTTCTAAAGCAGCTTTTCTAACCTGATGCCAATGGGTATCTGCTAGCAGGAAGGAAGAGAGAGCATGATGCAAATTCTTTCCTCTAAATGCTTCTGTGTAATGTTGCAATACAAGTACAAAAGAATGAACTTTGCACTGTACCATCATAATAGACTTTCCATAACTTTGGTGTCATAATACTTATAGACAGTGGTGGGTTGCCCCCGGTTTGCTCCGGTTCTGTAGAGCCGGTAGTAAAACTCTGCTGGCGTTCGGAGAACCGGTGGTAATGGCTGGCTGGCCACGCCCCTGAACTGGTTCTCCGATCATCAAAGGTTTTTTGTTTCTTTTTTTTACTTTTAAAAGCCTCTTTTCCTCAGCCAAAAAGGGGCTTTTAAAAGAAAAAAAAACCCCTTCTGATTATCGTGTGGCTGAGCAGGGATCCTCAGAGGAGCATTTTAAAAACCTTTTTTCTCTGGCCCACTCAATCCCCCCTCCTCACTTAGTTAATTAAGCAAGCTCCTTTCGGGCTCGCTTTCTTTCGGTGTTTCCAATCAGTTACATTGTCTGGAAGGCAGAATCAGTTGCAGCTAATGTAATTGATTGGAGTTCCCCAGGAACTCTGGGAGTTGAAGTCCATAAATCTGCCTGGAATCCATTGCTCAGCCAAATACTTTGCTGGCTGAGGAACTCTGGGAGTTGAAGTCCACAAACTTTAAAGTTATAAGGTTGGAGACCTCAATCTAAAAAATTTAAATAAAATAACAAAATATTTGTGCAGCTTTCTGAGATTTGGTGTGTTTCTGCAGTGTTTCACTCTAACTACACAAACACACAAAATCTCACAAAGCTGTATGTGGAATTTTGTGTGTGTGATTCTGTTGTGTTGTGTGTGTGTGTAAAGTGTGAAACTTGGTTTTTGAGCTTTTTGTGGCTTTGTGAGGTTCCTGCTTGTTGCAGGGGCCCTTTTGGGTGAAGTGCAGCTGCTTTTACATTGTGTGTGAGTCAGTTGTGTTGTGTTGTGTTGTGTGTGTGTAAAGTGTGAAACTTGGTTTTTGGTACCTCCTATTGTTTTGTATACTTTGTTTATTATTTTATTTATTGTTATTGGCCACGCCCAGCCAGTCACATGATGGCCAAGCTACTCTCACCCAGTCACATGATCACCAAACCATGCCCAGTGTCACATGACCGCCAAGCCACGCCCACAAAATAAGCCACGCCCACAGAACCGGTAGTAAAAAAAATTAGAACCCACCCCTGCTTATAGATAGATGCTTATATCCTCTAAAAGGGTTAAATTATAGTTGTTAAAATCCCCTAGACACCATCTTGAAAGACCATGGATTTTTGGAGTTGTAGACTAATACACCTGATATATTCTAATCTAGATTCTGAGTTGTTGCTTTCAGTGTTTCAGCAACTAACTATGATCTTCACAAGTGTACTACTAATAGAGTAATACTGAAACGAACCATAATCAAAATAAAATGTAAATAGTATTTCTTTGGTAAGATCATATTGAACAAAATAGGACTTTATCTCTTCTTATTTTCTTGATGGCATAGGTACGGAAGACATTCTTCACTTTAGCATTTTGCGACTTCTGTAGAAAGTTGCTTTTCCAAGGATTCCGTTGCCAGACTTGTGGTTACAAATTTCATCAGCGTTGCAGTACTGAAGTGCCACTAATGTGTGTGAATTATGATCAGCTTGAGTAAGTAACTGGAACCCCTTTGCATTTAAATGTTCTGGCTCTAAATAGATGTTTGCAGTTCAGAACACTAGAAAAAATTAATGAGATATAGTGGCATACAAAAGGAAACGTATGTCTTGCGATGATGTCTTTTCAATAAGGAGTAGTGCTTGCAATGTAACTGAGAGCCAGTTTGGTTTAGTGTTAAGGCATCAGACTAGAAACCAAGAACCGCAAATTCTAGCCCTACCAAAAAAAGAACAAAACCCAAGAAAGTCCAGTTGCCTCCTGAAAACCTGTCCCACCTTTGGAACAACCATGACCTGAGAGTCTCCATAGACTTTTAGCTATGCGCTTTGGGATGAACACCCTTTAAATGGTGTGGGAATATGAACGGATTTTCCAGAAAAATTGCAGACTACAGGAACCATTTACACTTCAGTTTGAGATGCAGACAACACAGACTCATCCCCAACTGCCTACACCTGTCTTCAACAGGGATGGGACACGGCAGAAAACATCCTGCAGCCAAGAAGGCTCCACACACATTTGCACTACTCAGGTGTCCCGAAGGACACAGATAAATCTCCAAGTGGCCTCAATGACTCTCTAAAGAGAATGCAAATGACCAGCTGTCTGCAAGGAATATAAATCCTTCCATTCCCCACCATCCAGTCAGAGCTGAAGAAACTTCTTGGATGAGGCGAGAAATGTCTTCAAAGAAGAAACAAGGAAGTCCAGTTGCCTCCTGGAAAAAGCAAGGTCCTATCAATCACTCTTTCAGCCCAACTCATTTAATAGGGTTGTTGTTGTAGAGAAAATAGGAGGAAGAAGGAATATTAAATCAATTTGCTGCCTTGAAGTGTTTGTAAAAACAATAAAGATGGGATATAAATACAATAACACAAAACATTTGGCTGACTACGATGAATCATAACAATAACAAGGGTGCAGAGTAGTACAAATCCTAATTTAAAAGTAGGTGATCAAGTGCATACATGTTTTTGTATCATAAAAAGATTTATATTGGACCCATTCTGCTCCAGTTATATTTCATATGCAGTGCTCCCAAAATCCAAGGCAGATTTACAAGCCCATAAAATTTCAATAATTCAATAATGCATGACTTGCTAGACCAATAGAATTGTCATTTGGAACACTTTTGTATAAAATAGGATTTCATTGACAAAATTTATTGATGTAATTATTTATTTATAAAATTCCTATCCTGCCTTTTATTCATCACATAAAATAAAGGGATTTAAACTGTTGTGGCAGAAAATGCTGAGTCTTAATACAGGTCTTAATATAAATACTGGGAAAAACTTAACTTTCATTCTTAAAGCACAAAGATTTCGTTAATGAAAAGAATAATGTCTTTTGTTCAGATTAATCTGAGGAATAGACTTTAAAAATCAGAAGCAGTGCTTAAAAAATAAAATGTTTATTGATGGTATTTCTATGATTTAATAAACACAGGTATATAATAAAAAGATACTGCAATGAACTTTTATATCCATTCAGCTGCAGGCTTATTCTTGGGCAGAGGGGATTCCTTTACCTTAAACATCTTGTTCTCCATCAAGTGAGACCAATAAAATTATTCTAAAGACTTGCTCATGTGGCAAAAGAAAGTTTTAAAATATGCATGGGGTAATTTATCTGCATTACAGATGTAACATTTTAGCCTTACTTCTATCACACAGAAAAGCAAAAAGTTCCTTAGATCAAGCAAAAACCAGATCTCTACTATTCTACCTAGTAAAAGGAATTTATTTGAATGAGAATTCCAAGCTATTTAAATTTAAGGTTTCTAATTGGGTATAATTTTCTATTGCTTTCTTTGGGGGATTTGATAATGAATTTATAATATTTTCTTTCTCTTACATTATTTTTCTTGTTCTTGCTCCACAGTTTACTTTTTGTCTCCAAATTCTTTGAACATCATCCAATACCACAAGAAGAGACCTCTGTCGGGGAGACCACACCAGCATCTGGATCATACCCTTCAGTAGCCCTTTCAGATTCTTCCGGGTACATTCTTGGCTATCCTAATAATACTAAGATTTTATTTATAAGTTGCCTGATTCAAAATCCTGTTTTGCATCTTGACTTGGTAGATTGTAGTTTGCTACCTTTGTACTTAAAAGTTGAGCATCTGATGCAGAATTGGATTAAAATTGGGGATTTAACAGAATATTGTTGTTTTTGAAAATAAATCCTCAGATTGCAGTAGAAAATGGGTTAATACCTCACCCTGAACATCTAGATGATCTCTCCCAGGGTTTCATGCAGATGTTGAGTAGAATAGGCAAAAAGACTGAACTTTTAGGCACTCTATACCTGAGAGTCTGACCTCTTCCTATCCCAGCCCACCCCAATTATCAAGTGGATTTGTAAAAGCAGAACTACTATCTCCCAACTCCTAACTCTTGTAGGTTGTCCAGAAGAATAGTGTAATCAACTATATCAAAGGCTGCTGAGAGTTCTAGGAGAACAAGGGTGGTCACTGTATCTCCAACTAAGCTCTCTGAAACTGTGGCTCCACTCCTTTCTCAATAACTTAGCTCTCCCTATGAGATAGGACAGTAGTTTTCCAGTTTTGTTGCATTCAGACATGACCTCCACCACTTCTCTTTCTCTCAAAGAGTTGTGGACCTTGGACCCTGGATCCAGTTTCTACACTCTTTCCCTGCTGCTTTTAAGCAACCAGATGGGGCAGGGTTCAAATTCCCTTGGCATCCTTAGTCTCAAAAGTGTGAGTGTTTTAATCCACCAAATGTTCAGCCAGGCAATCACTACTTGGATTGATTGGATTTTATGTCCCATCCTTCCCAATGCATCACGTGATGCCCCTGTGATGATGTGAGTTTGACACCCCTGCTGTGGTCAGACAATTGAGCAGGTGAAGGAGTAAGTTTAACTTGCATTGGAGTGTTCACCAACTGTCTCACAATGTACAATAGTACACCGGTCATAGTCCTATGTCTGAAGCCTGTAAAATGCATGGAAGGTTTTTACAGTTGCTATGGGAATTGTTTTTGTCACATCTGTGAAATGAAGCCCTGCAGATCTTATGTATTTTTTTTTTTATGTCTTAACTTTCTCAGCCCACCAGTTCTCCCCAGTCCATCTCCTTCAAAATCCATTCCAATACCTCAGCCATTCCGACCTGCTGATGAAGACCATCGAAATCAGTTTGGTCAACGTGATCGCTCATCATCTGCCCCCAACGTGCACATCAATACAATAGAGCCAGTCAATATTGATGTAAGTTCCAAACTAACTGTTTTCTTTACAATTAGTGTATTTATATCTTTATCCTGAACATTTGGAGGCAGGTGTAGCAAGAAAAATTCTTCGGACAACTGAGTACTTTCTTCCAATTTACAAATAAAATCTACGTGCTGTTTTCCATGGTGGCTGTGAAAAATGGAAACAAGCTTTACTAGTCTAGGAAATGGTCTCAAAGGCACAGACTCTCACCCAGCCTCTGAGCCTGAGAAAATTTAGCCACATACATTGCTAGAATTTAAGACTACTTTCTTAGTTAAATTCTTAGTTTCTTACATATATTAAACTGTTAAACAAATACTATGTTGGGACCATGCGTTGCCTATACTGTATTGATACTAATAGATGATGCTGTTTTGAACTTCCGGAATTTAAAATCAGATATTGATTCTAAGGGTAAGCTCACATGACTTGTTTTTAAATTACAGCTAGTTCTTTGTTAAATTGTGACGGATGATATAAATAAGCAAATGGGTCAAATTTGTTTGCATGTAAACTATCAAGAGTCTTTAAAACACAAAGAGAAAAAATTATGGAAAGAACATTTCCCTCCCAAAGCTGAATAAATATAAATAGTATGGATATAGTTCTTTACAAAGACTGCAAGTATCTTGACACGGGTGAATGTCTTTTGATACATCACGTACTATAAGAATCATAATGATTTTTGATTTAAATAACTTCAACCAATTATTGTAGTTTGTCTAATGCAACATAGCTAGTGAGAGCTTATCTTTGATTGCCGTTATTAAATGCTACATCTATCTCTTCCCAAGAACTGTTGATTTTATTTTGCCTGATAGTTCAGTATTTTATTAAAAAGCTTGCTACTTTTTCATTAATGGAAGTTGGTCCATATGCTAACACCTTGGCTATTTAACACTGCTAATTGATTATCACTGTTTCCCTGTATCTCCAATCAGTAGGCTTCATTTTCCTCCTTCCCTCTCTAAAACAGTGTTTAAAGTATCTATTAGACCCGATCATCCTCCCAATTGCTGCTTGATAGTTCACTTCCAGACCCAAAAGAGTTCAAGCAGTCTTTATTGGAAATCTCAGCTATTGGCCAATCAGGAAGTGTTTTATAGGTTGATAGTAAAGTATGCTGTATCATTGCAGCTGCTTTCAGTATGCTTTTCTTAGTTAAATGGGGGGGAAATGTGCTATATCACCAGCCCTACTAATGACAAACAATATATAACGCATGAATAAGGTGCATATAGTTTTTGTTTTTGGTTTGTAGGACTTGATTAGAGATCAAGGGTTGCGAGGAGAGGGAGGTAAGTTACTTTATTCTCTTGCATACCCAATGCATTGCTTTGCCTCCTCCCCTTTATACAACCTCCTTTTTGCAAAATACAGACACAGGAGAGAAATATAAGTAGTGCAATGAAATTCAGCTGTACTTGCTTGTCCATTGTCTTATAAAAATTCACCAATTTGCTTTTCAATGTGGATGAAGGGAAGATGAGAACAATATGCAAAGTGGTAGCCAGTATTTTTTTAAAAACAACAACAAAAATAGATAATCAGAAATAACAGAAGGCAACAGGCCTTCCGCTGATCCTCTTCCTCCTTGTGCCATAAAAAGCTTAAACCTGCCATCTTGCTATATTAAAAATGATTAAATCGACAACTTAAGAATATACAATAAGAACATTTTGAGAAATACCTATATTTCTCAAAAACATAACATCTGGAGATATTATGTACATTCTTGCTGAAAAAGAATTGGGTATTGTCAGGCTACTAGAATATGTGTTAGCAAATATACACAAATGTATGCTGCATTTTTTTAGATAAATTCCATTACTTAAACTGGCCAATTAATCAGTGAAAAACAACTCTGAACAACTCTTCAAAGAGACTTCCTAGCAAACATTTATCAGTTGCAGGCCCTTAGCAAATAATAAGCATGCAGGATAAAGAAAGATATGCTTATATTTTCTGTGCTTTTAATCTGTAGAATGAATGATATGAATGATATTACGAATTCATTCATCTGTAGAATGAATGATGAATGTTAATTAATGCAGACATCCTCAATCTAGCATTAGATTTGCTGGCCCCTCTTACTTTTGTTATGTTTAAAAAATGTGGACATGTATGATGCTCCCATGCTGTAAAAATATACAACAGTCTTCTCAAACTTGGCATCTCCAGATTGTAATGCCAGGATCCATGGTCAGGCAGTGCTGGAACTTTGGCAATTTGGAAAAAGTCGCTTCAAGTTTTATCAGCAGGTTTAACAAAGAGAAATGTCACCGGCAAAAGTCATAACTGCAGAAATGTGTATTTTCCCCACCATGTTACATGCACACTTTTGGTGGGTGTTGCTACAATAGCTACAGATCCTGTTCAGGATAAGCTTCGTTTAATGCTTTGACTTGGCTATTATCATTTGACTATATGGTGCAGGCTGTACCATGCAGTACAGGAAAGCATGTATCCTTAATCAGCTGGCCCTTTTGCTTTCCATGACGTTTGTTTGTTTTCTTTCTTTTTAATACATTTGCAACCTATCCCTTCACTATAACATTTAGTAGAGACTCAGTTTTTAGTTGGGATTTTGTTTCTTCTCCCTCCCCCTTTCCCAGTTACATCTAACAAACTGGCTACTACTTTGCAAATCTGAGACTGCAGGTATGACTTCAAGCCATGAATGCTGCCTATTACATTGCCCATTTGACAATTGCGTATGTCTAGGGAGCTGTGGCTTTTGGAACCGTTTTGCCCATTCTGTCCAACATTTAAGTGTTGTGTACTAGTATGTCATTTTAAATTCTGGTCAGTAGGCTCTCTTTGGGGCTTACAAATTCCCAGCCTTTTGAATAATATGCTGTATTTTGTTTTTGAAATGGAATCACAAGTTTCTGCCCTGCAAAATCATAAGCAGTCTGTGCATAGGAGTCTTAAGCACCTCAGTTATGTCCCATGACTTTCATTTCTTCTGTGTGTCTGTCTTCCTGTCTCTGCCTGCCCGTCTCTTTCTCTCTAACAGCCCCTATGAACCAGCTGATGCGCTGCCTTCGGAAATACCAATCCCGGACTCCCAGTCCCCTCCTCCATTCTGTCCCCAGTGAGATAGTGTTTGATTTTGAGCCTGGCCCAGTGTTCAGAGGTAGTTGGGCTCTTCTTTCTCATTTTCACCCAAATCAAACTAAATAAAACCACAGATGCTGTTTGTGCCTCACCCTCACAGCGTGTGTATGTAAGTGTGTGAGTTTATCAAAACATTATCATTTTTTTTTATTTATTTATTTATTTGGCTTAGCTTGGCTGGAATGCTTTGAATGTGCTTTTTTCACTTAATAGTCACTCACTCTTATTAAACTCACAAATTATTCTGTGTTGAACATCTGTCATAAAGCTGCTGGAGCATTACGTTATAGAGATAAGGTTTTTTGGACTATCTTCTTTCGAAGTATTGCTTGTTTTACAAAGTCTCGAGTTACAGTATGAAAATGAGGACAGGACAAGTCCTGCAGATAATTAACATCTGTGCAAAACTTTATTCAGATTTTTCTGAAGTAGGGTTGCCAACTAACACAAAAAGGGGAGGGGGGGAAATCAAATTGGCCAGGTTTCTTTTTTTTAAAGCAGATATTCTGTAAGATAAAACTTATGCCATTTTGCTGGCCCTCCAGCCAGTTAATTCATAGATGCTGAAGTGAACTTCAGTACAGAAGTTGACAACTCTGCCTGGATTCCAGCAGGACCATACTGTTGTGCATGATCTTGAGGCTTTCCAGGATTTTGGAGTAGATTGACATTCCTGATTTTCTTGTCTGTCAGTTTTAACTTAATGCTTGAGCAAAATCCTATTTAACACTGTCTTTCAGAAATCTGTTGCAGAGCTAACGATTCTGCTAGCAATTTTGTTAATTATCTGGAATATGATTTACCTCAATTATATCTTACTGCTGTAACTAATCTGTAAATTAAAAAGATATATTGTGCAGGATGGTTCAGCTAAACTAAAGATCAGTTTTGAGAACAAAGTATAAGTAATATTTTACTTTACTTGAGATTATTGATAAAAAAAAATATCTTCTGGGCAAAACACCAGAACCACAATCCAGGATTGGAATTAGACACAGAAACTGTTTTTCTCCCTTTGATTGAATTGTAGTCCAGAAATTATAAACTGAAGCATAAAATATTGATATAATGATGTACTACAATACATCACTGCAATACAATTTGTATAAAGAAAGACTTTTAAATGTAGTTCTTCAATTTATAC
Source organism: Ahaetulla prasina (assembly GCF_028640845.1). Taxonomy (NCBI): domain Eukaryota; kingdom Metazoa; phylum Chordata; class Lepidosauria; order Squamata; family Colubridae; genus Ahaetulla; species Ahaetulla prasina. The sequence goes on along the minus strand of NC_080545.1, from coordinate 77,934,968 downwards.
AATTTATTTCCTAGAAAAGTCTATTCACCTTATTAGTTATATAATTAAAAATAAATACCTTTTAGAACAAATCAACTTAAACAATTAAACCAAGAACAGGCATTATTTAAGCAAACTTTCTTATTTTGTCATAGATCAAAATGTTTCTGGTTTATATTGTTGGAAAAGATACGGCTTTGTTTAATAAATTAATTTAAACAGATTTCAGCTACTGGAGTCTTTATTTACTGGTATAGTTTTAGCATTTGAATATCACTTCATTAACACAGAATCTTTCAGATATCTTGGGGCTTTATCCAAAAATTTCCAAAAAGTGTGGTCCAAGACTGCTGTCCAGAAATTTTGATAGTTATGCTCTCTGCACATCTGGAAGATGCTCTTGTGAGGAAAACTGGCATAAATAAACCTGTACTGTATCTTATTCCAACATTTATATCCTTTTCTCCATGAAATATCTGTATGGCTGCTTAGGGGACTAAGCTTGTCTTCTACTGCCAGCTTAAATGATTTGGAAAGGAGAAAGAAAAATATTCTTCCCTACCATGCCTTTAAAGTTTTAAATTCCACTAAACCTTGTTTTACAATTATAAAAAGCACACACACACACACACACACACACACACACAATTTAATGTCTGTACAGCATTGCAGAATATATTTTTGAAATATGAAAATAACTGGAGAGAAAGAAATCTCCCTTTTTGCTACATGGACATTGGGAAAATAAGCTAAAAGATGCCCCACCCACCACCCAAAAAGGAAACCAGTGAAAAAATAGCTTTCCAAATATTCAGTCAAAAGCAAAAGAGAGGTTTTGATATTTTTTTTAAAAAAATCTGCTTAACTCCTTCAGTATGGGCCACCAAAAATATCTCTTCACTATTGTCTTAAAATTTACATTATTTTCTTTTAATACACCTAGCTTCTTATATATTCCTCTTTGGAATAAATACTTTAAACAAGGAAATAAATAAAAACAAGGCTCAGGAAAAAGCAAAGTAATATAAGAAGTAAGAACCCTTTAAAAACAGTGTAAAGAACTATACAGTTTTAGAAAGTGGCTGAAGTATAAAAAGATATTGAACCCAGTATCTCTTTATAATTTAGCAACTTCTGAAAACTTTATAGGGTGCAAATTTGTCCTTTCCTTTTTTGTGAATTAGAGTCACATTCTAACTCCATCTGTTGGTAAAAGTTTTATAATTAAATTGAGCTAGAATTGCACCCTGTAATTGTTAAATGCACCTGGTTTGCAAATCTTAATCCTTACACTTAATTGTCTGTTGTGTTTAGAAATGCTGCATCTTATACACAACCTTTGCAATTACTGTTTGCTAATAAAGTCAATGTATCTTAGTCCTTAAAAACCTGGAGCTGTTTTTGACCTTTAATTACAAATGTAGGCTCAACCACAGGATTGTCTGCCACACCACCTGCGTCTTTACCTGGATCTCTCACTAATGTGAAAGCATTACAGAAATCCCCAGGGCCTCAGAGAGAGAGGAAGTCCTCGTCATCTTCTGAAGACCGATCTAGAATGGTAAGGACAAAATTAGCTTATTGAACTAGCATCCATTTGAGATTCACCATGTAAGCCAAGTTTCTTGATCTCTTTAAGTATGGATAGGAGATCAAAGGGGATCCACAGCCTTTCCTTCTTTATATATGCAGATTCATCTGAAATGTTCAAGGCTTGGTTTCGTATAACATGGTGTGCTATGCTTATAAAATGGGCTTGGGCTAATTGGGGCTTTTAAAAAATGTAAATGTAAGGAATTTCACATTCACCATGCATACAATTTTTACTAAAAAGATTTACGGAACTATAAATGTGCTTTTCTTGCAGAAAACCCTAGGTCGAAGAGATTCAAGTGATGACTGGGAGATACCAGATGGCCAAATCACAGTTGGACAAAGAATAGGCTCTGGTTCATTTGGGACAGTCTATAAAGGGAAATGGCATGGTACGTAACTACTGCAGCAACTATTTGTCACCCAAAGTATTTAAAACACTTATTGAAATCCCAGCAGATTTCTTTGTGATAGGGATTTGAGAACCTATAATTCTGAAAGTTACCCAAAATATTTTCATCAGATAAAAACTAACTTGTTGATTAACGTGCATTTGTTAGGATCCAGATATTTTTATTTTTATTTTGTTTGATTTTTATTCCACTTTTATTATTGTTTACAATAACTCAACACAACGAACATACCTAATACTTCCTCCCTTTGTTTTCACCACAACAACAACCCTGTTAGGTTGTTCAACTGCAAATGACTGGCCCAGAGTCACTTAGCCAGTTTTTCATGCCTAAGGCGGAACTAAAACTCATGGTCTTCTGGTTTCTAGGCCAGCATCTTAATTGCTAAACCAAACTGGCTCTCAATGATACTTTAGTTCAGTGCCCAGGGTAGTACCTATTAATTATATGATCCAGTTTACAAAGTTACTTCCTCAATCTGAATGTATCACTTCTGAAACTCCCCATTTCAGTAATAGTTAATGACCACTACACTGACTTCTGCTTTTATGGTTAAAGAAAAAGTTGCAACAAATATTCTCATGGTGCTTTAAGCTTGTTTCTTGAGCAGCTTTTTTTGTGCTGTGCAGTAAAATCACATCAAAAATAGAAAAGGACTTTATAAAAGGTTTATAGTGCAAGAAGAGAATGCCAGTCAGAAATCTTAAGTGAGCCTTCAGTAACTTGTTTTTTTCATTAGCATGCATGTGTAATAAGACTTCATGGTATAGTCAGTATTGTCCTGTTATTTACTAAACACTTAGTCATTTTATGGATGGCATGTTTTAATTTTTGAACAAAATATCCATATTTCACTTTTTGAAATTCTTTTTTAAGGTGATGTTGCAGTGAAAATGTTGAATGTTACAGCTCCCACCCCTCAGCAGCTACAGGCTTTTAAAAATGAAGTAGGAGTTCTCAGGTAAGATTATATGAATTAAATACAGGTGACACAACCAGAAAAACCACTAACTTTTAAGAATTCATTTAGATAATAGAAGTAGCACTTAGACTTATATACCGCTTCATAGCGCTTTACAGCACTAAATGATTTACAGAGTCAGCATATTGCCCCCAACAATCTGGCTCCTCTTTTACCACCACGACTCTTAATAAGAAATGACCTCTGCCTTTCCTGCTCAGTTGCTCACATGTACTCACTAATAATGGATCTTGTTCTTCTGATCCATCACTTTTTTAAAATAGTAAATTCAGGGGATGATTGCTCAGGTATTTTATAAAAATAGGGCTACTTAGAACAAGAGCAAATTTTTTATCTCTGGATGGCTGACCTTTTAAAAACAAGGAACAATGAAAAACAGATCGAGTATGTCCATAAATGAAAATCATGCAAAACAATAGTGCTAGAATTCTATAACCACCGGTAGAAGAATTTTATTCTTCCATACTTTGTTTGCTGGCATTCTAGTGGCATCAATTCAGTCTAAGGAAGAACAAAATATAAGACTGTATATGATTTGATATTTAAGTGAGCGCTGATTTAAAGCTTTAATCTCTAGAATAGCATGTTATTGCTGGATTTTTTTTTCGACAAGTAATTTTAAGTTTTTTCTTTTTTCCAACACCATAGGAAAACACGACATGTGAATATATTACTTTTCATGGGTTATTCAACAAAGCCACAGCTGGCTATAGTTACACAGTGGTGTGAGGGGTCCAGTCTTTATCACCATCTACACATTATTGAGACTAAATTTGAAATGATCAAGCTGATTGATATTGCACGCCAGACAGCACAAGGAATGGAGTAAGTTGGATATCATTTGCTGAGCAATATAGAGCAGGAAATCTGAATTAGTTCTCTGTGCTGAAATAATTCATAGGAAGTTTCAACTAGTGGAGATTATGTTTATTCAAGATGATATTTTAAAAAAATCAAATATGTTGATTTTTCAAATTATTGCTGAGTTTAAGGAAACTGATCTATAAATATAGAACACAAACACAAGTGCTTGGAAATTTTAATCTGTGCAATATGTTGATTGATTGCTAGATGGTCAAAAACCAAAAAGATAAATAAAAATTCATCCAACATAACAGACATATAGAAATAACTAAAACTATAAATTTTATCTTTTAGCAAGAATTGCTGTGACAAGTCAAATATGGGAATTAATGAATTTTTAAAGTAGGCAACATTGGTTAGGTTTCATAAAAAGCAAGTATAGATCAGAGTCTAAATTTCATTTATTGTTAAACATACCAAAGGGTTTCTAATGGCAATAGGAGTTTAAATCCTAATTTTACAAGATAAAAGCAGTATTGTATTACTGTGTTTCCCCAAAAATAAGACAGGGAAATAAGGGCTTGGCCTTATTATTAGGGGTCTTATTATTTTGGGGGTGCAGGAGGCCCCAGGCGGCCTGCGCACTTGCAGCTGGGAGTCCGGCAGAGAGAGGCTCCCTTCGCGCACCAACATCAAGCCCCTCCTCTCCCGCAGGGTGTGTGTGTATTCTACGAAAAGGCACCAAGCCACACGAGTGCCTGTCCCCACCCCCGCTCACGTACCTCCCAGGCCTCACCACGTTGATGTGAGCAAAGCCAGTGAGCACCAGGTCCTTGAGGAGCTCATAGCCAATGCCGCCAGTGTCCACTACCAGCACCCACACGAAAGCCATGGCCTGGGCCAGCTCTCCTTGCAGGGTCCAGCCTCAGCTCCAGCTATCACCATAGAGTGGGAAGTACACTCCCAGAGTGGCAGCTGCTCTGGCTGGGGTTTGGAAGCCGCAGAGGCAGAGTTTGGGGAAGAGAAAGAAAAACTACTGCTGCTTCTGCTTTTGGCTGCATGCAAGGAGGGGGCTTATTTTCGGGGGAGGGCGTATATTTAGGCCCACCCCAAAAACCAGACTTGGCCTTATTTTCGGGACATGTCCTATTATTGGGGAAACATTGTAGTTGGGTGGAAATATGTATATGGCAACCTTTTATAACTTAAACCAAGTTGTAGGTTCTTCCTTCCAAAAGGATTTATAGAAACAGCACAAAATATGTTCATGGTAAATATACATAGGATTACAATCCAAGTGTCTAAAATTGTGAGGAGTGGAAGGTGCTGATTACTTTGCTGTAACAAATTATCTTTATTATGACTTAGTTTCACCTGGCTTTTTGATAATTCCTTAAGTAAGTGGCATGATCAATTCACTGCCTGTTTTGCTACTTTGCAGTTACTTGCATGCCAAGTCTATCATCCACAGAGATCTCAAGAGTAACAGTATCCTTTAAAAACACTAACTTTTTATCATTCACTTTTTTTCAAAATGAGTAAAAGAAGAAGGGGGAAAAGTAATAGTTGGGGTCAATTGAAGATGCATATGTAGATATTGGAGTAGTTTCAACCTTAATTATTAAAGAAAGCAAATATATATTCTCTACCTAACTAATTATTGTTCATCTAAATATGTTTGGAGATGGGCATCCAAATTCATATGTTTTGGAAACAGTGTGAATAGCGTGTATATCCTAAGTCAAATTTTTATTCATTCCTCTGATTCCAAATCCAACAATCAATGTGTTGATTTCTTTTAATGAACTTCAGAGCATAGTGTCGTGTTGAATGTAGAAGAGCAAAGTACATCAGTGTGTTTCATGCCAGCATATTTCATTATATAAAATCAGCTATCTCTCATACAAATATGTGATCTGTATGAAACTTTCAGAAGCTTTGGAGTCTCAGTGTCTGCATGGACATCCATTTTGTAACCACATTGCTTTAATTTATCATCACTAACCAAAGTTAGAAATGCAGTCTAAAAGCCCACTTAGCTGCATATTGGTATATCATATGGTCTGATACATGATGTTAAAACTAAAACGTTTATCATAGGAAAGCTTGATGCTTGTTGACTTCAGGGACATACCCATTTAATTTCATTGGTAACTATAGAAGTGGTTTGTTGTCGTCTTCTTTCAGGATGATTTTTTTTTCATCTTCTCTATAAAACTTCAATTCCTGGTGGCTTCCCATCCAACTGCCAGCCAGGTCAGATCCTGCTTAGTTGTTTTTTTTTCCTTTACATTTCCTGTCAGATATATTTCTTCATGAAGATCTCACAGTAAAAATAGGTGATTTTGGTCTAGCAACAGTGAAGTCACGATGGAGTGGATCCCACCAGTTTGAACAGTTGTCTGGATCTATTCTATGGATGGTAGGTGAAGGGAGTATTTTCCAAATTGTTCACCAAAATTGCACAATCCCTTTTACAGAGAAAGGAACATTTCCAACGTCTTGGCTTTGCTGAGGGGAAGCCTTCCTAACGTGTAGCAGAATTATCACCCCAGATGGAATGGTTGGAAACAGTTTGCTTTCTATCCAAGACTTTCTCCTTTCACTGAATGCACTCAGTGTTTTTTATGTTTTTTCCCATCATATCAATCCCCTTAATATCAGTGAAAGACTAATCAACTACCATAATCATTAAAGGGAGGTCATGACTGTATTGCATACATCTTGATCAACTCAGTATCTGCTTAAAAATTACTTAATTTCTATTAATGAGGATTCAACAGGGATAAATATGTAGCTTTTTTTATTGAAAAAGTTGTACAAAGCTTTCCCCCCTTCCCCCCCTCCCCCCACCCCCCCTCCCTTCACAAACCCCCTCCCCCCCCCCCGACTTTCCGGAGCAAACACAAGGTATAGTTAAAAATAAAACAAACATATACTAAAAAAATTTCCCTCCTAACTCAATTATACTCCTACAATTCTCATCAAATCCTAACCTCCCCCAAAACAATCAGAAATAATACATCCTAATCATTCAAAGGCAGTCTGATAACTCTTAGTATGATATCTGCTTTGAATATAGTCAATCCATTTTTTCCATTTGTTTAAATATCTTTCTTGTGTATTGTCTTTCAAAAAGGCTGAGATTTTTGCCATCTCAGCCAAATTGGCAGCTATCAATATCCATTCTTCTATTGTGGGTACTTCTTTTTTCTTCCAATACTGTCCTATCAGTAATCTTGCTGCTGTTATTAGATTTAAAATCAGTTTAGTCTCAATTATTGTGGAGTCTGTAATAATTCCCAGCAGAAAAAATTGCGGCAGGAACTTTATCTTCTTTTTCAGAACATTTTGTAAAATCCACCAAATTTTTATCCAAAAAGCCTTAATATTCTTACAAGTCCACCAAATATGGAAATATGTAGCGTCATCACAATTACATCTCCAACATTTTGCTTGTATATCTGCATACATACACGATAGTTTCTTAGGATCTAAATGCCATCTATAAAACATTTTATAAAAAAATTCCCTTAAATTCTGTGCCTGCGTAAATTTAACATTTCTAACCCAAATATTTTCCCAAGTATCCAATAATATTGGCTCCTGAAAATTTTGTGCCCACTTTATCATACAGTCTTTTACCAAGTCCCTTTTAGAATCAATTTCAAGTAACACATACAATCTCTTTATATGCTCCTGATGTAAATATGTAGCTTTTATTTATCCTTTTAGATACTAATTTCATGTTTGGGGATCTGAGATATAAACAAAGTCTGCAATTGCAACAGATTAAAGCATGTTGTTTTCTATGTCACAGGCACCTGAGGTTATTAGGATGCAAGATAAAAATCCATATAGCTTTCAATCAGATGTGTATGCATTTGGAATTGTTCTTTATGAACTGATGACTGGGCAGTTGCCATATTCCAACATCAACAATAGGGACCAGGTAAGTTGGGGTCGGGAAAGGTGTTATTTCTAAGTTATAGGAAGTTCTCGACTTATGACCACAGTTAGAACCAGAATTTTTGTTGCTAAGCAAGTTGGTTGTTAACTGAATATGCCCAATTTTACAACCTTTTTTGGCCATAGCGGTTAAGTAAATCATACGATCATTAAGCAAACCCAGTTTCCCCCCTTAACTTTATTCGGAGCCACCTGGGAAGGTTGCAAATGGTGATCAGGTGACACAAGGATGCTGCAATCATCGTAAATACATGCTGGTTGTCAAGTACCTGAATTTTCATTACATGACTGTGGGGATGCTGCAACAGTGAGGAGTGCGAGGACTGGTCATAAGTAATTTTTTTCTGTGTTGTTATAACTTTGAATCATCACTAAACAAATGGTTTATTTAAATTGAGGACTACCGGTACCCATCCTTTCATATTGTTGTACTGTGGTACTGACAGATTGTTTCAGCCTTTGCAATGTTGTCTTGTACACATTTCACTGCTTTCAGTTTGGGGTAGATTTTTTTTTTAGTTATGGCATAATCTGCTGCTATGTTAGGTGACTTAAATATCTACATTCAGAGATCAGTATGCCTTTGGTACAAAATAATGTGATAAATTGTAATTATTTGACAACTTTCAGTGAACCTTTTCTTCATTTGAGAATCAGCACAATAGAATAGAATAGAATTCTTTATTGGTCAAGTGCGATCGGATACACAAGGAATTTGTCTTGGTGCATATGCTCTCAGTGTACATAAAAGATACATTCATCAAGAATCATAAGATACAACACTTAATGATAGTCATAGGGAACAAATAAGCAATCAAATCATAATTAATTATGTAACGTTATCTGGATTATTCAAACATATACAGGTTTCAAGGCTACTTAAAGAAAATGAAATAGTTTTTAAATATTCTGGCGAAAAAGATGAATGTAGAAAAGAGGGAATAGAGATGTATATAACTAAGGCAGCTTTTTAATCCTGTTAGCAAAACATGAAATCCCCAACTAGTACCCTCTAGATATGTGAGCCAAAACTTCAGTATTTTTAGCTGGAATCTGGTACCAAGTTGCAGAAAGCTGATCTAGAAAAGGAATATTGATTTTTAATATATTTTTGCATTAAGATCCTGATTCTTGGGATACTTGAGTCATCTTGAGATCTAGGGATTCAAAATTGTAGATTTCTTTTCTTTTGAGCGTAAGATAAGTGAACAACATGATCTCCCGATTTAGCTCACAAGTTTATTCACTGCTATTCTTGGGATTGGGAAACAAACAGTTTCACCTCGTCTTCTTTGAGTCCCACTTTCTCCCAGATTTATTTTAAAGAGATAAATTCTACAACAGGAGGTGGAAAAATCTCATCCAGATCGATCACACTGTTCCTCAAATTGTATGCTGCATCGATCGGCTGTCACAGCTCCTGGTCAGGCACGCAATGGCCATCTTTTTCTTCCTGCCAGATTGAGAGCTTCCTCCACATCAAACAAGGAGTATGCTGCCTCCTTGTGATCCATGGGGTATCCTCTCTGTCTTCATCACCCCTCCAGGGTGCTTTGGGTCCCTCAGAACCTCCTGGCAGGTCAAATTTGGCGCGATTCCACGGAGCCCAGTGGAGATGTGTTGTATCACCACGACGTCATCCCCGCCTTTCCCACAGATGCAGCTTTTTAAAGATGTTGCAGTCAGGTGCCAAACTCACAGTCCCATGCATTCTGAAGCACTTTTTGGGGAGATTTAAATCCAAAGCACTGCACAGTCATATTTTTTAAAAAAATCACAATTGATAAAATTTAGTTTTTCCTTTTTCACTCTCTCTTCCTTTCTGCAAAGATTATATTTATGGTGGGACGAGGTTATCTTTCTCCGGATCTCAGCAAAGTGCGAAGCAATTGTCCCAAAGCCATGAAGAGACTAATGGCAGAATGCTTGAAAAAAAAGAGAGATGAAAGGCCTCTCTTCCCCCAGGTAAGAATTTCTCATATTTGGGTTAGCATTTAGCAATAGTAGCACAAGAACACTACAAGAACAAGTTGACAATGCAACTGGATGTCATCCAGTTAGGTTAGCCTGTTAAAAGATAATAACAGGCACTCATTATCTACACTTGCTTCTCAACTGAAATGTCAACCTTACACCCTTTTTGTCTATGATAATATTAATATGAGAACTTCATACTTACATCCTAGTTCTGTGATGGCGAACTATGGCACGCATGCCATCTTTCTGAGCACGCGAGCTGTTGCCCAGTTTACCTGCAGCTGCGCATGTGCGTACCCCCCAGCTGGTATTTGGGCCTCCAGGGCTCATGTGTCTAATTCAGGGGACCCCGCTGGTCTTCGGAGCTCTCCTGCGCATGCGCACGCGTTTGCACATGCGTGCGAGAGTACTTGCATGCAGCGCACGCATAGATGGTGTTGGCGTGTGTGCATTGCACACACAAAAACACATGCATGCATAGATGGTGTGATTGCACACACCAGCACACCAGGGGGAGCCATGCAAAAGCCACATGCATGCACAGATTGTGTAGTTGCGCGTACAGCACACGGGGGCGCACATGAAAGCTGGGCGCATGCACAGATGGTGTGGTTGTGCATGCAGTGCACAGGGGAGGAGCTGCATGTTAGTGCAGATAGCACACGCAAAACGTTTACCTGTTCAGCACTCCGTGAGTAAAAGGTTCGCCACCACTGTCCTAGATTATGCATACCAGATACCTATTTAGCTCTGCATCTCACAGCAACTCCAGCCAAGAATAGTATAATCTTTGAAGTCTTAGGCCCATAAACAAAATGGTGTAACAAACATATGTAGAGGTAGGGCTTTCTAGTTTAAATAATTCCGTTGCGACAGGGATAGCTTTAGTCCAGTGGTGATGAAGTATGAGGTTCCATGATAATGGAACCAAGGTTTGACTTTAATCTTTGAATAATTCCTTCTTGATAGTTAAAGTGCTATTCTATTTAGAAGAGGCTGCTTTGATAAATAAATCTGTCTCCACTCTGAAAATGTATGTTTCCTATCCAGATGTTTTGACAATCAATCCCAAAGTGAAAAACCACAGGTTGGAATCCTTTGGATTTTATTGGAAATCCTGCAGAGTTAGGAAGAAAACAATCAGATTTAAATAATTTAACTATCCACTTTTTTTTACAGTCAAGGTTTTCAGCAAAATGTAGCACTTTCCAACTCCTGCCATGCCTTTGCGACATCAGGAGAGGGGGATTGAAAAAGTATCCCCACCATAGTACAGTCTGTTAAATATTTATGCTTGAAATTCTTGTAAAAGCTGCAGTTACAATTTTGTTGTTGACCCAGGCCCAAATAGGTAGTAGAAAACTCAGTTCATGAAAAAAAAAAAACTTTATTCAAACAGCTGCGAATTACTTCATTCCCAGTGTAGTTCAACTAAATTAAAACAAATTCCTCCTAGCACAAATTCCTCAGTCCTATCACAAACCTTGGTCCAATTAGGCAAACTGCCAAAGGCCTTTCTTGGCAAGCGTTCAGAAGTCACAAAAATAAATGCAAGACGTAGACAAAGCAGAAGACGAAGCTACCAACGTTGTTTTCCGGCAAAGCTCAAATGCCGTTGCTGGTCTGTTTTAAGCCTTATGGGAGGGGCCAATCATCTCTTGGCCCTATTCCCAAGTTGTCCTTTTTACTTGAGCTGCTCTTGCCTTCTGGCAGCTCTTCTCATGCGTGCATTAGGAACAGGCTCCTCCTGTTCCTCTGCCTCACTACTATCAGTCACTGGAGGCTCAGGAATCTGCATCTCACTCCCCGATGGCCCTGGCCTCACCTCAGCCTCATCGCTGTCTGACTCCGTTGCCAGCTCCACAGGCTGCTGGCAGACCACAACAAATTTCAAGGTTGTTTGGAATGAGCTTTTAAATAGTTTTAGTACTTTCCTTGGGTTTTGCCTTTGCAGCATTCCAGTTGTGCTTTAGGCAGTACGGTGTCTCAAAAGCCTTTGACTTTCATTGAATTTTCATTGACTTTAAATATTATTTGTGATACATTGTGACCATATAAGTAATGCTAGGTTTTCCTTTGTTTTCAGATCCTTGCATCTATTGAGCTTCTGGCCCGATCATTGCCAAAAATTCACCGTAGCGCATCTGAACCCTCCTTGAACCGGGCTGGTTTCCAAACAGAGGATTTTAGCTTATATGCTTGCACGTCTCCAAAAACACCTATCCAGGCAGGGGGATACGGTGGGTTTTTGGTAAACTGAAAACAAATTGAGAATGATTTCTAATTCCATTAAGCGATTTAAAATTCTTGACAAAGATGGACTGACTGACTGACTGACTAAGGGCTTTTCTAATCCTGGGCTTTCAGTTTGCTCAGAGTAGCTATCTGTTGCTGGCAACAGAGGTTCCTCAGAATTGCCATCCTAGAGAAGCTCATGAATGCCTCTTCATTAAAAAGATTTTCAGAAACTCATATGTACCCATCTGTGTTTGGGTTATAGGTGAAATGTTTCTTTTTTGTTTGTTTCATTGTTATAGTTTAATTTGATTCTAAGTAGAGTTTTGTGCTTGCATTTTAAAAGTATTTTGTCATTAGATAGCAACAATTTTAAGTCAGCAATATTGATGGCAATGCAAAAAAGGTAAGATAAAAGAGTATAAAAACCAGGTGCCTCTTGATTTATTTGGCAAAGTTCACAGCAAATATCAGAGTATATTAAGGCTCTGGCCAGTAGCATGTTTTTCTAAACTTCTTGCTCACCCAAAACAATTTTTTTTGTTAATACAGAAGACTTTATTTTCTTTTGATATTTCTGTTGATTAACACTACCTTTATGTGTGTGAAATTACCCCAGTTATGTGCCTTTGCACTAGTTCCCTTAGATGTGTACAGCATCATGAGGCTAATATACTTGAAGGGGCTTTAAGAAGCAGGGGAAAAAAACAGAAATATGTCTTGTTTTTGTCTCTACAATTGTGTGTTGAAATGGCTGCTATGTATTAAAACAAAGATGCCCATAATGGGGTAAAATAGTTTTGTAAAAGCAGAGTGGTAAACTTTAAAAGTTGTTTAAAAGTGGGATATAAAAGTTTTACCACCAGTTTTCTCTCAAAAGTCAATGGCTTTGCTGTTGTTGTTCAATATTTTGTAGGTTAATGTTTCTTCTGAAATCTCCTTTCTGTGGAGAAAATGTTTCATGCTTTTGTATGGAATTTATCCAAATAAGTTCAGATCGCTAGTAAAAGCAAATCGTAATCCAGGGTTTCTTGGACAGAATTTTTCCATTTTTCTCTCCTCTGCACCTTTTTTTCTTAATTTGATATTTTGTGCTGGAATACCTATTTCAAAAAGTAAATCGTCATATTGCCATTATTACATTGCCCTTGGCTTAAATAATAACCTTTGTTATTTTCAGCATTGAACTTTTTGTCTAGAACTGTCTTTATCAATTTTATGCTCCCTTAAGATCAACAGGATAAATCTTGGAGACAGAAAAACTGAAAAAGGCTCCAGGTGGATTGATATTTGCTGTACTTTATTGTTCATGGCAAAGAATTGGATACCTTCCTATATCTCTTAGCAGCTACCTTACTTTTTCTGTCTGGTAGAAGCATTTGATTTTCCAACATAATATAGCAACAATCATGTTGCCTACGATTTCTGAGAGTTGCAATCCTAACAACTCTGGGGTTTGGATAAGCTGAGCATTGCTCTCAGAGACTGGGAGATAGGTAGCATAACCTTGTGCTAATGAAATAGCGTTGATTTTTAATCATGCTTGTTAGGAGGAGGGAGATAACTTCCATAGTAGCCAGCCCTCTGTGGCATATCAAATGGCCACTTAGACTTGGAGCCACCTGTCTAAGACATCTGCTTACCTGATGCCCCTTTCTGGTTTGAGGTAGTAGTAAAATGTTGCTTAAGGTTAAAAAAAACCCTCTATAGGAGAGTAAAGCTTATATCACTACCCAGAGGTGGGTTTCAGCAGGTTTTGACCAGTTCTGGAGAACCAGTAGCAGAAATTTTGGGTAGTTCGGAGAACCGGTAAATACCATCTCTGACTGGGCCCGCCCCCATCTATTCTCTTCTTCCGGAGTCCCAGCTGATCGGGAGGAAATGGGGATTTTGCAGTAACCTTCCCCTGCCCTGCCCGCCATACCACGCCCACCAAGCCACGCCCACAGAACGGGTAGTAAAAAAATTTGAAACCCACCACTGTCGCTACCTGATTAGGTTACTGATGGCATGCACTAGCATGTTCCTTCCTTGTTCGACCTATTCAATTTATAAAAGAAAGTTAAAGTGGCAAATTATCTCTCACAGCAGTTGCAAACCTCTATACTTTAGCAACATTGAACACTGATAGTTCAAAACAACAATTGCAACTAAGCAAAGAATAAAAGGAAAGAAACTTGGCATGTTTATCAGAAGTTGTTGGGAGTTCATAGCAAGAGGTCTGGTATCTCAACATTTTGGCTGCTTCTAATCATGCAACAGTCACTCAAGCTTTGCGGTGCTTTTTTTTTTTTTTGTTTTTTCTCATGACATTTTACAGTACATATATTAAATTTATATTGCCCTTCATTTTCTTATATCACCTAAGAAATGTTTATTGAAGTATTGGCAGTTTATGATTCCAGGTCAGTTTCCTATGCCTGCTTAGTGAACAGGACATACAAAACTTTGGTATATTGGGTTATGTTATTTTTACCTGTAGGATATCATTAGATAATCAGAGCGGTTTCTAAGAAACTGTTTCTTATATAGTTCAGGAAATGTCAGAATTCAGTGTTCTGATTATCTATTAACAACCATTAAATGAAACTTCCAAATGCTCTCTTCTTGAATCTGAAACCAAAATGGCTTTGAATATGACTTGAAATGGCCCTCATGCTTTGAGAGGAGAAACTGCGTGCCATGTTTATATGACTAGATGAAATATGAAGCTTTTTGTCCTGCAACCTTGCCTTTACCATTTCTTATCAGCATTCGGAATTGTTAATATAGAAGAGCAGCAGGAACAAAAGTATTAATATAAATTAATTGTTAACCATAAGCCTGTATACATGGACTCAGAATGACTGAAAAAAATACAGTGGAAATGGGTAGAACATAAATGTTTTAAAATTGGCCTCAAAGCATGTTATTTGCTCCGTATTAACGCAATAAATTCAGAAGCTATTTATAAACAAGGTGGGTTTTTTTAAAGATAAATGGCAGTAGGGAGTCATGTATTAAACTAAAAAGTAGCATGTATATGTAAAGCATTCTTGCGTTTTTGTATTATTAATGGACTAGTAACATTGTAAACTATTTACATTTATGCTAATAGGTAGCTGCCATTCTGAAGTCAAGCTATTAAAAGGTGCACTTTCTAAGTTTGCATAAATATAGATGAAGGGATATTCCATCTACTTTCTGACTCTACTTTCTACTTTCTGAGTGAAATGTTGGTTGTTTAGAGCTCCTACTATGCACCTTTCTTGTACTATTTGGCTTTTAGGCGTCAGCTACCATTATTTTAGATCTCCTAAATTTGTAAGCTAAAAACAAGGAATAGGAATCATAGAAATATACAGGATAACATTTTCTGCTTGCAAATTGATTAATAGAACCCTTTTTACAAGCTCTTGTAAAATGGGCCAGGTTTATTTTACTGATTTTTAAAAAGATTTTGTTTGAGTATGTTTTTATTCCATACGTCCAAAAGATCCTTTGGCACAATTAACTATTAACAGTTTCATTTCTCCCTAACAAGATGTCCAGTATATAGCATCAAATTTATACTGGATAAAGTTTCTGTCTTCCTGATGAATTAAACCTAACTTTTAAAACTTGATTCTTATCCTCCCTCTACAGGCGAATTTGCAGCGTTCAAGTAGGCACAGCATCATTGGCAGCAAATCCACTCTTTATTTTTAAAGTCTTGTGTTCCGACCGTTTCTTTTTAGAATATTCAGACTCGCTTGTGCTCCTCTAAACACTGCAGTTTAGAAAAACTATAGATCTGTCCACTTCGATCAGATCAGAAGGGAGCTCCCAATCCAACCTTGGGTGGAAGGGAAAAGCTCTTGTTTGGGACAAGTGCTTTCCGCTGCCTCTGTGTCCCCCTCCAACAAAAGTCATGTGCATTTGAAGATCTCTAGTGGCTGCCTGTACCGTTGGCATCATTCCCAGGAAAGAGGGAGGGCTGCGCTTTGACTTTCTGGTGCTGTGGCATGATGAAGTTGGAACTCCTTCTGCATCATAGGCTTGGGATGATCTGCTGGCCGGCTTTCTCCCTCTAACAACGATTCATCAGAGGCTGAACATCTGATGAGACAGAGCTAATCAAAACAATCATCCTCTGGTTTGATTTTATTTTGTGTGTGTGTTTCCTTCCTGGTGTGCTTACTGATCAACAAAATAAGTGCGGTGTTTCCTTTTCAACTGAACTTCGCTCTTTTGATTTCACAAAGTAAAAACTCAGTCAGAAGAGTCAGTCAGAGTCATTTGAAAAGGAAAGGCGATTCTGCACTTTCCAGAATTGCTTTTACCTCCTATTCAGAGCCATCCTTTTCCCCATCTTTTCCTTTTTGTATACTTTTGGAATGGGTTAGGAGCCCTTATTTTGTCGGTCCAGCAACAGATGTTTTTACAAAACTGTAGCAAAGCTCAACATGCGTGGCTTTCTTTTCATTTTGTATTGCGAATCTGAATCTGTGTTTTGTGTGTTGAACTTTTTGGGGATGCCCAGAAAGTCTAATACAGACTATGAATAACAAGTGTACCTATTTTAAAAGGTACAAGGTAGTGTCAGGTACCTAACGTTTCATAAGCAGACATTCTCAGGTTGAATTGAATACATTTCAAAAATTAAACCCAGCCACAAGCTTCCCAAAAATTAGACATTCCAAAAAAAAAAAAAAAAGAAATTTGCTTTGGTACTTTTTTTTTTTAAAAAAGGCAGAACTTTTAATCATGTTAACTCAGTAAACTGTGAATGAACATTGTGTGCATGAGAGAGAGAGAGAAAATGCAGCAACTTGGCTTTAATGGCAGTTTGCTGTTTCTTTTGTTGATGTTTTTCTATACAAATGGTACTTGCTGGATCAACGCTATTCACCTTGCCTGTCCTCACCTTTTCCCATGCAATTTCTTTTCTTGCCCTTATTTTGTATCCTTGGTGATTCCATTTTGCTTTTCTCTTTATGCCTTGCCCTTAAATCTAATTTGCAAAATGGTTTCCAGTTCTTGTTATTATCCAAACAAGATAAAATGATACAAAAATCAGATGTTAGGTTATCTCTAGTAGAATTATGAAACTGTATGAATTTTGAAGTAAGCAGAATTCTCTATGGTGTGATGATTTTCCTTTTTTGGGAAAGGATAGTTGTGTGCCACTGGAAGAGAATTCATAAGAAAAGACACCTTATTACCCTGTCCTGCCCTGTATTGATAGGTAGGAGGCTGGAACAGCCCATGCTAGTATAGTTTCTAGTGGATGAAACTAGATTATCTATGAAAAAGTCAAAATTCAGTGTTCACATGTTGATTCTCCAATACTGCAGACCTGTTACTAAAAAAGACAACAAAAGATTATTTTTTAGCAAAGCTTTGTTCATAAAACTTGGTTTTTTTAAAAAAAAACATATTACCTTTATGGTAAAGGAACTATATAGTGTATTTGATTTTTTTTAATTGAACCAAGGGTCATACAGAAATGGGAGCAAGAGGCGTAATGAAAAAATATTATGTATTCAGACACTAACAGGATAATGAGTAAAATTGCTTGGCATTATTTCAGGGAAGATGCATTTCTGCATAAGCATCACTGAAGTGAAATGAAGTGATGCAGGAAGTTAAAGATGTGTTCTTGGATGACTCCTTTTCACTTCAGTGATTGGTCTGCTTTGGGAAAGCTTTCTAAGAATTTATTCAGAAAAATGAGATTAAAACAACTTGTGTCATCTTCCAAAAAGTATATAAGGTTTGTTACAAATGTAAAATACAACTCTAATGCTGGCAGCAATTTTTTTTTATTAAAAAGTTTTACAGAAAATTTCCACGAATGCCTCTCTTCTCCCGACCACCCCCCACCCCCTCCCACCTCCACCCAATCCCCCCACCCCCACACCCCCATCCGGACTTCCCAGAGCAAAATACAGGGTATAACATCTAACAATCATAAGCTAGAATATGCTAACTATCCATAAACTCCCATCCCTCCCCTAGAGCCTTAACTCCCCTTTTACATAAAGAAAAATATACAAATACAATTTTTACTTTCTAGTCATTCATAAGCTATTTGGTACTTCTTGGTCTGATATTTGTTTTGAATATAATCAATCCATCTTCTCCATTCCAGTATATATCTTTCTTGTGAATAGTCTTTCAGATACGCTGAGATTTTTGCCATCTCCGCTAAATTTGCTACTTTTAATACCCCCTCTTCCATGGTAGGCAGATATTCCTTCTTCCAATATTGCTCTACCAATAGTCTAGCTGCTGATATTAAATTTAAGATCAATTTAGTCTCTATTGCCGTACAGTCCGTAATTATATCCAATAAAAACAACTGCAAACTTTATCTTCTTTTTCAAAATATTTTGCATAACCCACCAAATTTTTATCCAAAATGTTTTGATTTTTTTACAAGTCCACCATATATGATAATAAGTAGCATCATCACAATCACATCTCCAACATTTAGCTTGCAAATTCGGATACATACAGGCCAGTTTTTTAGGATCTAGATGCCATCTATAAAACATTTTGTAAAAATTTTCTCTTAAATTTTGTGCTTGTGTAAATTTAACATTCCTAACACAAATTTTTTCCCACATTTCCATCATTATAGGTTGCTGAATATTTTATGCCCATTTTACCATACAATCCTTAACTAATTCCATGATAAAGTAGTAAACTCCTGGAAGCCAATTCTTCTCAGATCACAATAACATTGATTTATTATTAGATTTATATACCACTTTTGTTTTGTACAGCTCAAGATGACATATAGCGTGCTGGGCAACAAAGAGTACTTTTGGCTCCATAACACTCAATAGACCAGTGTGGATCATTTGCTAAGGAATATTGAGCCATCTCATATTCTGTTGATTGATGGCAAGCAAAACCAATATACTTTCAGACTTCTTTCCTCCTCCTCCTTAGATACTCTGTGTTTCCCGAGGAAAGCTATCCAGTAGTTTATAATTTATGATTTGTGGGGGTTATTAAATATTGGCATGACTAAAAATACCTGTGTTTTTCTTACATGCCATTTAGAAGTCTGAAAAATATTCTAGTTGCCTTATCAAATTATGCAGCATTGGGTCAGTGGATAAAAGCAGTTTTATGAAAATTCTAATTACACTGACTGTATTATTGCTCCAAAAGAATAAATTTAGAATAACCATTTATCAATGCCCCTTCACTCTTGAATCCCACATTGTTTGATTTGAAATCTTCTACATGTTGCATCAGAAAAGCAAAGAAGCAGCACTATACACCAATCATATTTGTGTTGGTTGATTGGTTGGACTGGCTGTACTTACAGCCTTACCTTTTTAAAATATTCTTGCATTTACATGTTCTGTTTCATCTTTACTTCTTTGGGTGCTAGGATTTACAGCAATTGTTTTGCTTCCTCCAAGCAAAGTTTTTTCCTTCCCATAAACTTCTCTAAAATATTGGATGTTGACATCTCTTCTATACAGGATTCCAGTATATTCCTTCCATCTTCATTTGATCTTCTCTAAATTAGTTACTGTCTGCCTACTGATGTCTTTTACGTGTAGCTATTTGGAGTCCGAACTTCCTCCTGATTTCAGAGATCCTTTGGAAAACTTTTCTTATTTTTTGTGTTTGTTTCCATCTTCATTGTCTTTACACATGTAGCAATAACAGTCATTGTCTTTTTAAACAGCTCTCTAAAATTCTTTAAGTTTCCTGAGATTTTTATCTTGGCTTTTACTTCTCTTCTCTTGGCAAATCTCAGAATTTGTTGTTTTTTTAAATTTTTGCCTTTTTTTTTTCTTTTTTCTTTTTGGTTTTTTCATGTTCAGTAACTCTATATCATTCCACAGTTCCTCCAGATCTATATCAATGTGGTTCAGGACTTCAAAGCAATTTCTGATATTCTCCTTGAAAATGATAAGTACATCCCCAAAATGGTTTTTCTGAAATCTGGCTGTCTTTATTCTTCCACTTTATCTTGGCTTGCAACAATTTGTGATTTGTTCTGTAGTCAGCCCCTAACCACCTCTGCCCAGCTAATTCACCTCTTTATGCCAGCAATGCAATCAGTTTGATTTCTTTGTGTTCTCTCCGATTATGTCCCTATACATAGGAGAGGATTTTGTTCCTTGAAGAATGTCTTAGCAACAAAGAAATTACTGGACTGGCAGAAACTGCTAAATTATTTTTCTGTTTTCAATTTTCTTGGCCATAGAGTCTTTAGTTTTCCTCATTGTTGCCAACTATGACCTTCCAGCTTCTAACCATAATTAGCACAACTTTCTTGCAAGTTCTAACAGAATAATAGAGTTGGAAGGGACCTTCTCGTCTTCTAGTCCAATCCTCTGCTCAAGCAGGAACTCCTTAATATCCTCTTCTGCATCACTGTTTAATAGCCATATTATTAAAGGGCTGTCTATGAAGACTAACTTTTATTATTCAGTCATTGACTGCATTAATCCAAATACTGTCGTTGCTTTCCTTCTTCGTTTTTCATGGCCTGGGTGATAAATAGATCTTCTGACTAAAAGACTCCAAATCCTGTCCGTTTTAACTCACTGATGCTTAGGATTTAAGTGTGTAATTAGTACTCTGTTGAGCTTTTCCATGTTCATGCTTTTTACATTCCATATTCTCACTGTAATTCTGTCTGTAAAACTTTGGACTTTCCTTTCCTGCTTGGCAACATCTACAACTAGATAATAAAGAAATTATGTTTGTTTTCACTAAATCATTCATATATTTCTAGCATTTTTCTATATTGCTTCTCTCTGGCATAGATACTTGCTTGTTTTAGCTAGGCATCTGAGATGACTTTTACACCTTAGATTTTTGTTTAAATCTCATATTCAAAACAATTTTTCTAAGAATTCACCATTTTTATTCATTATGACATCCCTAAAGGATCCAATCCCTTTTGTGTATTCTCTCGCCCTCCATTCATGCTACCTAAAAATATATTCTCCCCCAGTTCCTCAAACTCATCCTTGGTTCTGAGTATTCACTGGTACACAAGTTGCAGTTATCACGCATTTATGGATTCATGTTTTTATATACATCTTTAATAACGCAGATGGTGCTAGTTCCTATATGATAGCTCTTTAATTCATAATTAAATCCATTTTCATCAATTCCACAAGATCACCCAACTACTCAAATATACATCATTCCCATTTTTCTTAAGACATAACAATTTTCATTCTTTTCATTTGTTAATTCAATGCTCTTTACAGTTTACTCCTTAATTCCAAGTTGCAGTTCATCCCCCTTATAGTATTGGACCATCTAGGATGCTTTATGATGAGATAGAATAAGGCTAAATCAACTGTATTAATTGTGCCCAGGTCAGATGCATCATTTTCTGCTAATGCTAAGAGTAATACTTCTGGCATATTGACCAAAACATAGAGCTTGGGTATGTTTTGGTCAATATGCCAGAAGTGCAATCTGATTCTAGGTTTACTCCAATGCAAGGTAAAATCTGTAATCTAGATACTGTTTTGCAAATCATTTATAGGAAGTTATAAGCATGGATATGCTTTGATTCTGTCCATCTAAGCATAAGGCAAGCCATTGGTTTCCCCCCCACACCCCCATGTTTATCTTCTACTGAATGAACTTAACATAACTGAACACAAAATTGGGATGGCATTATGGGAATGATTCAGATCCTGCATTTAAAAACAGTGTAGTTTGAAGCAATTAGGGCAGGTTGGTAAATTAAACTCCTACAGAAATCATTGCCTATCCAGAAAGATCTACTTCAGACATGACATTCTGATTTTCTAGCACAATATGATCCTGTTTTCTGGACCCAATAAATAATGTACACAGTAAAATCATTTCAATATAATAATTGGTTGTCAAATTGGCAGCCCATGGGCTGGATGCATCATGTGCAGGCCACACCCACTCCAGCTCCATGAAGGGAAAAACATTGCAATATACCACGTGACAGCAACGTGATGCGGTGAGTTTGACATCCGTGATCTAACTTATTCTTTAATCAGGAGATTCATTATAATATCCCTTCAATTGATATTTGAAAGATTGTTTTAATTCTTCGTTAGAATTTGCCATTAGAGATGCCATTCTAAACAACCTGAGAATCAGTTCAGTTGAGAACAGTGAAACTGATTTCCGAGTAAGAATGTTTTACGAATTGATTTTAATGTTATTACATTAAAACAGGAATCATCCTGGTCTTTTGAATGAGAATAACTGCAATCAATATATTAATTCCAAATTAAAATTTCTTGGAAAACAAACAGAGACTAGTATAATAGGAATATGTCCTTATACAAATTTTTTTTGTGGCTGAACAAAATGGAGGATTACCTATTCCAGAATTAATTTTTTTTTTAATATTCTGTGTTGAAACTGTGTTTGTTAGCTAATTATCCCAGTGGCAGCACTTACCTCAACAAAGGCTTGTCCAGTTGAGAAATTCTACAACAAATGATAGAATGATAACATTCCTAGGCTTCATCTGACCTTTGTTTTTGCACCATAAACAGCAAAGCTGTGAATTAATGATTCTGACTGCCATCCTTACTGTATTTTAAAGGTTTTCCAGCATTATGATACTATTACTGGCAGTACTTCACCAAAAAAAAAAAAAACTAAGACAGCTACCTATCCCAACATCCAGCTGGTAGTCTTTGTGAAAGAAATTTCTCTCCAGTCTTATGCTGCAATTTTCACTGTGAAACTTCATTTTGTTTTGGTTTTGAGTTATTTTTTTAATTAGATGTTTCAGTTTTTGCTATGCTTTGGAGGAGGGGAACAGTTTAGGTATGCATGCATATCTTCTATCTCATTGTATTCTTTTTTGAACCATGCATTCATGGTTCTAAGGCTAAGCATCTTTCAATCCATTGGAAGAGAGAAATTATCAAACTTGGAAGAGAGAATGCTGCATAGCTGATCCTGAGATAATTTATTCTGGATTCAATCTAAATAATTTATTTCACTAGAGAAATTAAATCTAGTCTAGGTTTAATTATTCTATGAGCTCCATTTCTTTTGTAAGCATATCACCCACATTGGATAGGAAATTGTACTGTTAAATATAATTCATGTTTAATCACCAATTGCATATGGAGGAGAAAGGCACCAGTTTTTCCACAAAATTACTGTACACTAAATCAGTAGACTTTTTATCCTTTAGATTGCCATTATTTCACCACATTTGTAGTAAGAAACCTCATCAAAGCATTGCATATTTCAGTAATACATACAACTGAAAGTTATATATTTTTTACAAATTAACTGTAAAATGGTTAGTAGCCTTTCAAAAAGAACAGGATGGTGGGTAGACTGTGAATTATTTTATTGAAGTTTGATTCAATTTTCCAACTGTGGGCATAACTAAAAATGTTTGATGCATTATTCTTGGTTTCTTCATGAAGTTTCACTAAGTTTTATTTGCAGAATTAGACTATCAGCAAAATATTTATTTTGCCTTTATTTTTGTATTGTATCAGCCTTGTCTGTGCTTGCACAAATGTTAGTAAACACATTTTGCTTTATAATGGATCTCTCACATTTAATCTGGGAAATTTTCCTTAACAATTTGCCAAACGGTTGTGCCTTTTAAAAAGCAAGTAAAAATGACCACAATATTGAGATGCTTATATTACAGAACAGCAAATTTACTTTAAGTCCCAATACACTACAGTTTCAAACTTGGGTAGAAATACAGGAAATTGTGCATAAAGCAAAATTTCCTGTTTAAATCTCAGTAAAACGAATAGCGACTGGATCTCCATGACTGCCATTGCTCTTTTCTCTAGTGTTCCAAATATACTGTGTTCATGTAGTATTTACTCCCCAGATCAGCACTAAATCCCAAGTTAATTGAAATAATAAACTCATCATTTATAAAATAATACTGTAGGCAAAATGGAAGAACCATTTTATAAAAGAACATTGAACCTACCTTTGAGGAAAGGTAAAATAGAACAATAAAGGAAAATAAAGTTGTTATGGAGACTACTATGCTAGTTGAAAGTTGTCGAGACTCTTAGTGAGAAAAGCATCAGAGATTGGCCTCAGTTGTTCCTCAGGCAATTTATTGAACTGGAAATCTATAAATCCCAACCTAGATTCAGTTACTATTTTGACACCATAAACTTTAAAAAAAATATGGATAAATAGCCAAGAAACCGTATAGGAGCTAATGTGATTTGGTATCCTGTTCCAAATTTATATTTGTGAAGACAGGTTTATTGATTGATCCTTCCCACCTTCATTAGGGTTTAAGAGATATTAAATCCACTAGGATGTTAAACTTTACAAATACTTAATATCAACAGGCCAAAATATTTTAAAATAGAAAAATAAACCTTCTGTCACATAATCTTAACCATTCCTTAAAATGTGAAAGTAAGACCCACTGTTCTTGAAGACCTATTTCAAGATAAATTAGCATAAATTGCAGCAATTATATGTTGTAATCCCTATTTTGGCAGATGGAATTCTGAACCCAGACATTTATTTTGTAAATGTCTGAGTGATTTATGTTTATTATATGCCAGTTAAAATATATCTACAAGTAAATCTGTTAGAATTATTTCTGCTTTCTTTCTGGATTAGAAAAATATTAAATGGGTGACAGTTTTGAACTGTTAGGATTTCCCAGATTCTGTGTTCTACTTGTTTATACCTAGTTATAGCTGTCCATTTTTTTTCTGTAGTGTGTTGGGATTCTGCTAGAATGTCATTATCTACATACATTAGAGAGGATAAGTTGATATGGAAGCATTATTTCAGGCATGTGCTGAAATGGAAGAAAAATGAATCAATAGAGGAAAGAATGGGAACAGTGGGAACTATTATTTGCATTCAGAGTATGAGTCTTGAGTTTAACTTAACTTCTGATTTAAAAGATAAAAATAAAAACTTAAGTGCAATAAGTGTACTTTGAAATTTAAAGCTGTGAATGGTTAAAGAAATCCACCTCATTCCTTCCAGATTGTTTTTTCCTTTTGTTTTCTGTGATTAAAGTGGCAGTGATCGATATTATTTAGGGTCATTCTCTCCCAGCTTTGGGGAAGAGTTCATACATTCATGACAACCAACCATAATCCTTGCTTTTTACTTTTTTTATAAAATCAGTTTCTGTATGACAGCACCTATCGTTCCAAATAACTGCTATTATCATAAAACTGGTGTTGCCTGTTGGTTGTCAAGAATGTGCCAAACACCCAATTTTTACAGAATAAAATTGAGCTTGTTGTATTCCTAAGTAGTGTTGCTCTATATTTCACTACAGAGCATATATTGTGAGTGAATTACGCAGTCATTGAGACTGAGCACTAGAGGCCCAACTACTGGACTGCAATAGCCCTTCTAGCCTAAATAGAGGAAGTTTGCTTTTGTAACCAGCACCTCTTGGGGCTATTAGGGACCAGTGATGGGTAAAATGTTTCTAAGCGGCTGAAAACCATAAATTCCCCGATTTTCTGTTGTGTACGGAATACAAAAAGGCTTATCTTTATCTTCTTTACACTATTTTCCTAAAAGAATTTATATAAAAACTGTTAAGTGCTTGATTATATGGATTGACCTTTTCCCCTTTTCAACTGTGCTGCTTCTCTTCAGTTAGATATGGGAATTGTACTAACTGGATATTCTCTCCACTGCATCATTGGAGAATTTCATTCCAATGACTTCTTACCACATGCACTAAGTGTTTCTCTCTGTGTTAATTATCACTTCAGGGATTTGCAGTCATGGAAAACAGTAGAGTTGTTCATGATTAGGACTCTGTTGTATTGCTAGGAAATGTCTATACAGGAGTGTGGAGATGTTATAGATACTAAGTTCTTTCCATAGGTTTTCCCTTAACAACCTTTAGTGATGAGCAGAGAAACTGTGTAGAATTTGTCCAGCTTAAATACTGTAAAGTTAGATCCTACGGAAGTGACTGCAAAGATCAACCAAAAAAAATTGCTGAACAAGGTTATTCTAACATGTTACTGAAAAGGAGAAATTTGTTTACCTAATTAATGCAGTGAAAATTTATCACAACATTGTATTCCTTCAATATTTTTTCCCCACAAATGTTTCATCCTCCAAAACTCTGCAATTCTGACTCTTTTCCTCTTTTAAGAGACAATTTTTTTTTTAAAGTAACAGTTAAAAATATTTATCAGGACTGCACTTATAATTCACAGGGAAATATATTTTCAGCTTTATTTTATTGATCACTGCAGCGTTTTCCCATCACCCAGCCTTTCCTTTTCTCCAGTTGTTGACTGTAAAAGCTTATACAGATTTTAGTTGTTAAAATCCTCTAACGTAAATTCCTTTCATTTGTACTTTGAGCTTTTTTCTCTCATGTAAATTTGTACAGTGGAAAATATTGTCCAGTTTGGTTTAGCGAGCATGGAGACATACAATTTAAAAAAAAAATGACAGCTGAAAATTAAGACTGAAGAACTATTTGTGTAAAGTTATTTAAATAACTCTGTATTATATAAAAGGTTAAAAGTTATATGTATTTGATGTGAATACTGCTATAATAAAGGTTGACTGCATGGAGAACACTTTGTATTAAATATCATTAATATAATAAGGGTTATATTTGCATCTACATTATGGGAACTTCAGAGTATTAATTATATCAATGAAATAGAGTTCTTAAGCAGGAAATGGATGTATAATCAGAGAATTAGCTCTGAATGTCTTTGTTTTTAAATGCAACACAAATATTGGTAGAAACAGAGTGTAAACTAAAACACATGATTTGGCTTTATAGTTTATTTGTTAAAATTCATACTTATGTAAAATTCATACTTATGTAAAGCAAAATATTTTCTGTAGTCTATAAGCAATGAAGACGAATAATTCAGATGAATCTGTTTTAAGTAAATGTAAATAACTATTCAAACTATATTTGAACAAGACAGGCACAGTCTGTCATAACACAATTCCATCCTTGAGACCAGATTCTAAATGCTGATTTAAGTGTTTTTTAAGTCTGCTTACTGCTATTTATTTATTTTTTAAATCTGAATAGTGTTCCTAATGTCATTCCTAGCGTTATTAGGAAAATAAATAGGTTGAAACAAAATACAAGATGAAACAGGATGGTGAAATATACCCCTATACATGGGAAATAAGAAATAACACCAAAGACATTTCTTGTGTAGTTCAATTTTAATGTGATATTCCTTATTTTGCAACAGTAGATCTTAATTAATGTTTTCTTATTAAGCAAAGTATCCTATATTAGAGCCACTTTGAAACCACCTGTTTATTATTCATCATCTGGAGGAATTCCTAGCTCTTCATCTGTCCACAAAGAAGGATCTGGGAATGGAAAGTGACCCTGTTAGAGAAAAATAGAAAGTTTAACATTTTAGGTTACTTTTCAAACAAAAATGTTTCACAGTCTTGAATCAAGCCCTTCTGCAAGCAGACAAAAAACTGGATAATCCCAGTTTTGGAGCATAGCTATAATCCAAAAATACTTAACGGATACATAAAAGCTTATAAACAGCTTTCTTCCCCTTCCAACCAAAGCCTCCCAACCAAAGTTGAATTTTTTAGAACTCCTGTCAAATGCAGATCATTCAGTATGACAGAATTGTTTTGAGGGAAAAATCTGAGTAGAATTTTGCATTCCAATTTTAGGATGCGTAAATAATCTTAAAAAGTCATATTCAGCATTATTAGAAGAAACAACAATTCTTCAATTTGTGTTTCATTAGAATAATGAATGAATAATGAATAATTTCTATACTGCCCTTCTCCTGAAGGACTCAGGGCGGTTTACAGCCAGGTAAAAAACACAATGAAAACATACAATATACAGCTAAGAACCAATTTTAAAAACCCTAAAGGAGTTCTATTAGGAGTTCTCTCATTAAGATGTGATCTTGTTTAGTCAGCCTTGGTCTATACAAGCTACATTACACAGTCTGTGGAATGGGATTATTGGCCAATTCTTTTTCTATATACTCCAGGTCATGTTTCTTATACTTTTGTGTGTACTGCATTACATAAGTGATCCTCATTTAATGACCGCTCATTCAGTGACCATTCAAACTTAAGATGGCATTGAATATGTAGTAATTATGACTGGACCTGATACAGTAGTCTTTGACGTACAACCGTTCATTTATGACCAAAGTTACAACAGCACTGGGAAAAAGTGACTTACGACTTTTTCACACTTACCACCATTGTACCATCCCCATGGTCATGTGATCAAAATTTGGATGCTTGGCAACTGACTCATATTTATGACAACTGCAGTGTCCAGGGTCAGTCAATGGGAAAGCCAGATTCACTTAACCATGTTACTAACATTTCAGTTAAAATAATCTTTCTCTGTTTCAGTTCTAGAACTTTTGGCAGATGAATAACAAGTGTTCAAAAAAGACAATCCTTGTTGAAGCTAATGAGAATTGAAGAATATAATCCCTAGATGGTTTAAATTGGGGTAAACTTCACTAGAAAATTGCCTTTAATGCCCTAAAAGTCTTCCTAAAATCCTAGCTTGATGGTCCAGATAAGGTGTCGGCTTATACCATATAAGGTTAGAAGCTTATACCATACTAGGCTAGAAGCTTCTGTGCGGCCACTTTCTCATGTGTGGGAAAGTAGGAGAGGGGATTTATAATAGCATTCTTCCTGTCAGTCAAGGTCAGGCCAATCTTGCATCTGGAGAAGGAATGGTCGGAGTGCTGTCTCGAGATGGGATGGTTGGCAATTGGAGCATATGATCGACTGCAGAGTCGGGATGGTTTTGATTAACTGAGGGAAAACCCAGACTTCTTAGATTCGGGTTTTCCCAGATGTGCCAGTTTACCTATCCTAGTAAATAGAACTTTGAAAGATGATTGCTTCGGAGTTTTTACTTGGAGTTGGGGGGTTTTCTGGAACACTGACATAAGGTTGAATAGACAACAGGTTGCACTAAGTGAGCTCCTAGTCTCAGCAGCAGGATTCTACAAAGCACTTGCATCTTGAGAGATAGAACATGTTGAATGTGGTTCATATGTATTAAAAAAAACATGTGACACAAGTAAAACAGAATGGTCTTTCACACAGGAATTATATTACAATACATTCTGTGTTAAGAAAACTATTGCTTTACAGTTGTTTCCAATCTAACAGTTCTTACCAGCACTTCATCTGGGTCATGCCAGAAGCGCCACAAAATCCAGAACCACATGAGACCAGTGGATGCTTCACCAATGACTACTGCAAACCGTGGTGGTGGTACAAATTGGCGGTACTCTGTATTAACATGTACACCTTCACTTGCCCTGCAAGACCAATATAAAGTAGTAAGAAGTCCTTTAAATTTCATGTGCATATGTTTAGCAGAGTTAACACAGAAACTGAAAAATAAGGTTCTGAAAAAATAAGGCAGAATTCCACCAATTGGGAATTCCTGTGGTATTGCATAATGCAACCGAAGAGAAGACAGCAGCTTAAAGTAGCTTTCTGTAACAATTTGCCTGGAATTAACCATTTCAATACAATATATTCTGTATTATCTACTGTCACTGTGTTTCCTTTTCAGCAATAACCCCTAGGGGTTATATGCATTTCTTTGAAATTAACACTCCCCTTTTCAACAAAACTGGGCTCCGTAAGTATTTAGAGTTGCTTCAGTGAAATGGGCAGCATGCAAGTTTAATAAATAAATGTATTTAAATGTATTAGCTGTCCAATTACAACAGGGCAGCATCTCATGAGCATTCTTACAAATTAAAAAAAACCTAGCAAGATGTATTGAAAGTGGGAAATGAGCTATTTAAAATATTGAGGTGGGGGTAGAATGGGAATGAGAGCAACCTCACTGGTATGTTGATCTTGGGGGAAACCTCAAGGACTTTTCTCAAAATTGTAGGGGACACCCATGTTAGTCTACTACGGGGACAAAAAAAAAATCAGGAGTCTGGTAGCAGTTTGCCCAGTCCTTTTTATTAAAAGGCATTAAGGTTTGTTTTAATAGGAAGTTTTAAAGATGCCTTTTAATATGCCTTTATGAAAGCCTTTGTGCTTTACGACATTTTATGCCATTTTAGTAGTTAATTCCTACTCTCAAAACGGGTCTGGATGGGGAGGAATAGGCTCCAACTCAACCCTACCAAGACAGAGTGGCTGTGGGTTCTGGCATCCCGGTACAGTCAGCTTACGCCTTCGCTGACTGTGGGGGGTGAAGTTCTAACCCCCAGGGGAAGGGTGCGCAACTTGGGCGTTCTCCTGGACAATCGGCTGTCTTTAGAAGAACATTTGACGGCCGTCACCAGGGGAGCATTTTATCAGGTTCGCCTGATGCGCCAGTTGCGCCCCTTTCTTGACCGGGACTCCTTACGCACAGTCACTCACACCCTCGTTACCTCTCGCCTGGACTATTGCAATGCTCTTTACATGGGGCTCCCCTTGAAGAGCACCGGGAGGCTCCAGCTAGTCCAGAATTCGGCTGCACGGGTAATTGTGGGAGCATCACGTTGCTCCCATATAACACCTATCCTGCGCGGCCTGCACTGGGTGCCGGTAGCCTTCCGGGTGCAATTCAAGTTGTTAGTACTCACCTTTAAAGCGCTCCATGGCTTAGGACCGGGCTATTTACGAGACCGCCTTCTGCCACCAATAGCCTCCCAACGACCTGTGCGCTCCCACAGAGCGGGCCTGCTCCGGGTGCCATCAGCCAAACAGTGCCGGCTGGTGACCCCCAGGGGGAGAGCCTTCTCTGTGGCAGCACCGACCCTATGGAATGAGTTATCTTCAGGGTTACGCCAACTTCCCGACCTCCGTACCTTCAAGCGGGAACTGAAGATTCTGCTATTCAATCAGGCGGGACTAGCCTAAATATTATTTTAATTTGATATTTTAGTTTAACTTAGTTTTAATTGAATTTTAAACTGTATTAATTTATTTATAATTTTATAGTTTAGGGTTTTATATCGGTCGTTTGACCATTTTAGTTTTAAATTGGCCGGTTAAATATTTCATTTTAAATGTATTTTAAATTTATTGTGTTCCTATGTGTTTTAATAAGGCTGTACACCGCCCTGAGTTCTTCGGGAGAAGGGCGGTCTAGAAATCTAATAAATAAATAAAACAACGCTATAGAGCAAGGGTCTCCAACCTTGCGGACTTTAACTCCCAGAATCCCCCAGCCAGGAAAGCAAAGCTAGCTGGGGAATCCTGGGAGTTGAAGTCCGCCAGGCTTAAAGTTGCCAAGGTTGGAGACCCCTGCTATGGAGCACTGCACAGCAGAACAACCAGACACAAGAACAGTTTTCTTCCCAAAGACCATCACTCTGCTAAACAAATAATTTCCTCAACACTGTCAAACTATTTGTTAAGTCTGCACTACTATTAATCTCATGGTTCCCATCACCCATCTCCTTCCACTTATGACTATAACTTTGTTGCTTATATCCTTACGATTTATATTGATAGTTTCCTGACTGCTTATTTGTACCCCATGACTATCATTAAGTGTTGTATCATTAAGTGTTAAATTTGTACCCTGTGACTATCATTAAGTGTTGTAAAATACCCTGATGAAGGTATATTTTCTTTTATGTACACTGAGAGCATATGCACCAAGACAAATTCCTTGTGTGTCCAATCACACTTGGCCAATAAAACTATTCTATTCTATTCTTAATTGTGAATCTACCTTAAGCTTATGCCTTGTGATGAACTGTGGTCGCTGGGAAAGGTGCAAGCAGAGCCCCGGTTTTTCCCAGCAGCGGAAAGAAGAGCTCAGGCGCCCTGCATCGAATCAGGGAGAACAGAGGCAGGCAGCTCCGCGTCCAACCCTCCCAAGCGGCTCGCCGGACGCCCCCGGGGGTTCAGCCTTCTCCCTTCTCCCACCTTGCCCCCAAACCCAGTCTGGCCAAGCTGCCCCACTCACCGCCGCACTCCGGGGCGCGGGCCTAGCTTGCCTCCGGAGCGAAGCAGTCGCCTCAGCAAGCTGAGCCCTCCCGTCGCTCGGCACAGAGGCCCGGCCATCCCGGAGGCCGCCGAGACCTCCTACTGTCCACCAAGGTTACTTACGGCAGCCAGGTTGGCGGAAGCTTCCGGTAACCCTCGCTTCTGATTGGCGGGAAGGGCTGCCCATCTTTAGCACGCGCTCCAACGGGAGTCCCGAAACAGAGTAGAGAACGTTTCCTTCTGACGGAAGTGGGCGCGGGTTCTTTCGAGTCTGGTCTACCCCCCCCTCCCGGAGGGACCGGGAGGGGTCAGAATACTAAGTGATAGAAAATAAAGCAAAGTCTCTTCCAACTTGGCCTTGGATCCACAGAACTGCATGGACACAAAACTCTATGAAGTCTACACCGAAGCCCCCAAGTCGTTTTAGAATAGAATAGAATAGAATAGAATAGAATAGAATAGAATAGAATAGAATTCTTTATGGCCAAGCGTGATTGGACACACAAGGAATTTGTCTTTGGTGCATATGCTCTCAGTGTACATAAAAGAAAATATACCTTCATCAAGAATCATAAGATACAACACTTAATAGTAGTCGTAGGGTGTTGTAAGTGTTGTATCTTGATGAAGGTATTTTATTGTAAATAATTTTTAAAAAGCCACCTCCTATCATTTTTTAAAAAAATAAAATTTGAAGCGCACTGAAGAGGTCTCCTCCACCAAACGTTTGCAATCAAATTGCCAAGCTCGGAGCTCCAACCAGCAACGTAAACACCAACCCGAGCTTTTAATATTCAAAGACATTTCAATAGAATTTCAATGTAGTCCTGGAACTTCCTCTCATCCCATCACTAACCCAGTCCTAGTTTGCTTTGCTTTTCTTGAGAGCCGTTGAGGCTGATTCTGCAGCGGGCGGCAGCTGTTTGCGAGGCGTGCAGAGGGTTATCCTCCCCAATAGAGGCTCTAGAAACGGTTTAGTTTAGTGATCCGTGGTGCCTGATGGTTGCTAGGCAGCGAGGTTGTGATTTGGATTCCGGTGAGTTGGGAGAGACACAGGCAAAGCGAAGGGGGTGGCCGGGAACAGCAGCCTACAAGAAGGTGAGAAGCAGTAAATGTGCATTGTGCAAATTTGATGGGTGAACAGTAAGCACAGTAGAACAAGATACCAGTTTGTTTCGTAGAAATAAAAAGATACAGATATAATCGTTATGGATAGGGAAACTTCCCAGTAGCTTCTTTTAAGTGGTACTATCATTTGCTATTGTATTGTATTGTAAACAAGTGTAAACATTATGAATTATGTATTGTGTTGTGTTGTATTGCATTGCATTGCATTATGTGTGTGTGAGAGAGAGAGAGAGAGTAAGAGAGAGAGACTGGGTATACATACACACACACAAAGTATATATACTGTATATACACACATACAGTATACACTGTATACACACACACATAGTGGAGATGTCTAGTCTAACGAAGAGAAGGACAAGGAGTGACTTGAGAGCAGTTTTCCAAGATCTGAGGAGGCAGACCTATTCTTCAAAACACCTGAGTGCAAGGCAAGAAGTAACAGATGGAAAATTATATAGGAGAGATCCAACCTAGAATTAAGGAGAAATGTCCTGACAGTGAGAACAATAGATCAATGTTTGTCACTGGAGTTTTTGAAGAAGAAATGGACACCCATTTGTTCAAAATGGTATAGCGTCTCTTGCTTGAGCAGGGAATTGGAGTAGAAGACCTCCAAGTTGCCTTCCAACTCTGTTATACGGTTATTGTGTTAGTTAGTTAGCTGGCATGTTTTTATATTTTGAAATGATTTTTGGTGGGTTTTAAAAAATTAATGTCTGAGTATTTTTTTATCTTTAAATGGAAGTTACTTTGTGTAATCTATTTATAGGCCCTCATTTCCCTGTGGAAGAGATGGTCACAGATTATGGTGTTGGTAGCACCCAAGACTATCAATGACTACTCCATAGTGATTCTAAAAACATCCAGGCAGGTGCCTTTAGAAGCTTTTAAACAAGACATGATAATGAAATATGTCTCTTTGCTATTGACACACAGCAGTCCTGCCCCTGACTCTAAGCTTCCACTTATTTGATTGATTGATTGATGGTTGCTGACTGATGAATGGAGTAGTCCTAACAGAGAATAAAGTGACAGATCCAAAAACAGCCTATGAGCTTCAGTTGCTCAGGACAAGATTTTCCAAACACAAAGAAATTAATTACAATAGTTTCAGAGAATATGTAGAGATACATAGACCTGGTCTCTCTCCCAGCATATTCAAGGCTGGCTTCATCCATGGTTCAGCATTTATCAATGGCAAGAAACTTTATATCTGTGCTGCATGAATGCACCAGATTTAAACCTATAGAATTCTGTTCTTGCTCCCTAACTTGAAAATAAATCAGTATATAAAGTCTTACTGTCTTGTGGCAACAAATTTCATGTATATTTTATTATTCCATGATTCCATAATTTATATAGATTAATTCAAAAGAGACAATTGTTTATCACTATTGGTGTAACAAGTTACCTAACCTTTTGGTATTCAAAATGATTTACAGGAATTCTCTCTTTTTTGGAAGAAGAAAAAAAAAGCATGTGAATGCTATTTAAATTTATAGAGAAATTATTAGGGGAAATTGGGAGACTTTACAATAATATAAATAGGCAGGAAATTTAGGAAAATTGAGAGTAATGGATTAGATTTAATCTTAAATTGAGCAGAGAGAAATGAGTAGAATCTAAATTACATTTATATTAAATTCTACAAATTTCAACAGATCTTGCTTAAGCCTGGATTCATCCCATTCTTAGAAGCAAAAACATTGTGCAAATATTTGAAAAATTGATGAAGTGGTTATATATTTACAAATTTGTTGTTTTTATTTTCTGTAATTAATGTTTGTGATCTAGGATGCCTCATCTCTGTCACACTACTGTACCATTATTGGCCGGCATTCATGAATACAATGTGGTTTTTGTCATATATACTTCAGAATGTAATCCCTGCAATCCATATATCATGAAAGAACTTCTTATAAGAACTCTATATTCACTGGATAGCAGACTAATGGATTCCATGTTCAATATCATCTGGTGTTCCAGCAAGGTAATGTAAAAATTATGAAGTGGAACAAAACAGCTATTTCACTCTAGAGCAGGGGTCCCCAACCCTGGGCCACGGACCACTATTGGGCCTTGAGTCATTCACAACTGGGCTGCGGAACTAGGGGGTGAGCGCATGTGCGCACATCCCCACTTGCTCAAGCAATATGGGGAGAGCATGTGTGCGGCTGCTACCATTCATGCAGAACTATCACCTCTCTCCTCTCCTCCCCGCCAGTCCACAAGGTTGGAAAGGATGAGGAACTCTGCTATTTTTCAATGTATTTAAGAAGAACAGGTTGATAAGGTGGCCTGAAAATCTCAGCCCCTTTCTAAGCATACCAATGTGCTGCGAATTCATTGGCGACATCCAGCGGTGGCTTTCCAATATTCTTACCACTGGTTCTCCCCCCACGCACACGCTCACTTTGTGTATGTGTGTGCCTTCTGCGCATGCGCTTTGCTTGCTCGCGTGCCTTCCGTGCATGCACCCAACCGCGAAAATAGGATGGCATAGAGTCTGGGTGGGTGGGTAGCCCCACCCACGATCTCCGCTACCAGTTCACCCAAACAAGGATGAACTGGTTGAATACCACCTCTGGCAACATCAATTTTCCTGTCCTGGTTCATGGGGACCTAACTTTAACCCTAAGTGGGTTTACTCTCCAATGGGATTTTGTCATGTATATAACTTGAACCTGTAGAAAAACTGAGCACCTTCATCAGCATACCGATGCGCTGCAAATTCATTTGCTACATAACTGTAACTCTGTGGGTTTATACTGCAATGGCAATAGCACTTAGACTTATATACCACTTCACAGTGCTTTACAGCCCTCTCTAAGCGGTTTACAGAGTCAGCATGTTGCCCCCAACAATCTGGGTCCTCATTTTACTGACCTTGGAAGGGTGGAAGGTTGAGTCAACCTTGAGCCTGGTGAGATTCGAACTGCCAAATTGCAGGTAGCTGGCAGTCAGCAGAAGTAGCCTGCAGTACTGCATTCTAACCACTGCACCACCACGGCTCTTTCTAGGCAGGGAAGGGGAAGACCCTCGCTTAATAAATATTTTCAAAATATAGCAACATTTATTCAAGGGAGTAATGTTTGAAAGATGCAACTTGGTGATAGCATTTCTGTTTTGATCCATTGAAGAGGCAACCGATTTCTTCTCCAGGTATTAAAGTGGCAGACTGAATTGGTAGAATGTTCCCTCACCAACATCATGGATGCAGCTTCTTGGATCAGAAGTCTGCCAATGAATAGCAAGAGGAAAGCCAGTGCTTGGAATGCCATTGAAGAAGCAATAGAAGATCCCAGCTGCCAAGCAATATGTCTGTTCACCAGCGGATTGCCCGAAGGCTCTGTGGAAGAAATCTGTAGCCACCTTAAAGAGACAAAGCAATCGTGTCCAGTGCATATTGTGCAATTGATAGAAAATAGAGACAGCAATAAAATTAGCTGTCAAAAGCTATTGGAGAAAGTAGCCAAGATGTCTGGTGGTACTTTCCAAGCTATTGATGGAACTTCCTCTGAGGTAAAATGATAAATGTGGTCATTCTGAATCTGACCACTTGACTTGGGGAAACTGTGATAACTATTGTGACTCTTTGGTTAGCCAAAGAAAAGTAGTCTGACTTGTTAAACTACATTCATTTGATAACATGAAAATTCAGTCTGTTGAGTTACTTCTACAAAAGCTCTTTTCTTTCTTTCATTGATTTATTTTGATGCTTTTCTGAGGTATCCCTCTCACAGGAGTTATAAAGAACAAAAATAATCATAAAGTAGAAAATAAAATTAATGAAAAATGGTAAAAGCTATAATATAAAGCTTTATATTTAATATAAAACAAATATAAAAATACTGTATGTATATTAAAAGGTGGAAGGAAAGAGGCGGACAACAATGGTAATACCATAGGAAGCTCTGGTTGAAGACCTCCAAGGTCCCTTCCAACTCTGTTATTCTATTCTATTTGACCCAAATACTGTGTAGTTTTACCAATCTAAATTCCCAGAAGAATATACAATTATTGCTCTCTTAATTTCTTCCATCCTTCTAGGATAAGACTGGCTGTAATTTAGATTTTCATCATCCTGGTCGCATCAGCCATCATCTCGGCTTCCCTCCGCTGACAGATCACTGCACAAAACTGTAAGTTTAGCCTCCAATGGATTTTAATGTTATTATTCATCATTTTACCAATGTTCGAATGTTAGAGCTGCAAGTGCCAATAGGGTTGATACTTATTATTAATCCCTTTATATCTGTAATTCCAATTCTCTGATGAGCAATCTTGCATTTCCCAATGCCTATTGCTTTCCTTTGTCACAGGTTTCCTTTGGGTGCATGGGATCCAGATACTTATAACACATGTCTAAGAAGTCCCATACAAGAGAATTTAGGGGACTGTTCTACAAACAGCCGTCATCTGCTGAGGGGGATACGAGTTCTTGCCAGAAAACAGACAGATGGCTATTATTATCTCAGTCATATTGTCCAAAAGGTGAAGGTAAACTGGAAAAATTAGTATTTTTCATTAATCATCTCAATATATAATTGGTTTTCTGTTGAGGACTTATAGATGCTGCTCCAGTGGTGGGATTCAAATTCTTTTACTACCGGTTCTATGAGTGTGGCTTGGTGGGTGTGGCATGGCTTAGTGGGCATGGCTTGGTGGGCGTGGCAGGGGAAGGATATTATAAAATCTCCATTCTCACTCCACTCCAGGGGAAGGATACTGTAAAATCTCCATTCCCACCCCACTCCAGGGGAAGGTTATTGCAAAATCCCCATTTCCTTCCGATCAGCTGGGACTTGGGAGGCAGAGGATAAATGGGGGCAGGGCCAGTCAGAATTTTTACTACCGGTTCTCCAAACTACTCAGAATTTCCGCTACCGGCTCTCCAGAACTCGTCAGAACTTGCTGAAACCCACCTCTGTGCTGGTCCATTGACTTCTTCCACTTCCTCTTGACTTGATGATTCATTTGGCTTGTGTCTTATACAAGAGTACCATTTTATAGGTGTCTCTTTGAACCAGGGTTTTAAAAGGTGCTGGATTAGCCATTGTTTTACAACACAACTTTCTTCATAGGGCTGTCACAGGGGAAATCAAATTGGAAATGGGAGGTCCTGGGAAAGCAACCTAATGAATAAAACACAAATAAATATCATAAAAGCTTTGTGGGGGGAACAACTGTATTTGTATTAAATGCCAGGCTAGACAAAGCTTCTGCTATTATTGACGAAAGTGAAACAGGAAAGTTGCACATTTTCTCTTCCTTGAGCTGCCATGGGCCATTCTGAAAAAATTAAACAATAAAGTTATTTGCCAAGACTCTGGTGAAATGTTATCTACTTTGTTTACATTTATTCAGTTTGATGGTTCTGTTCTGCTGTGCAAACCACTTTAATAATAATATACTGTAAAGAACAAGACATAAACTTAGTGTATGCTTTGCTTTGCAATTGAACTTGAAATATCATGAATATCTCTATTTTATAGAGATAAAATAGAGATATTCATGATATTTCAAGTTCAATTTCAAAGCAAAGCATACACTAAGTTTATTAAAGTGGTTTGGACAGCAGAACAGAACCATCAAACTGAATAAATGTAAACAAAGTAGGTGCCTTCGACATGACCTGAGTTTAACTCATAGAATCATCTGTTACAGCGTCCTTCCTGTTGAAGACTACTTCAGCTTCAATCACAACAATACACAAGCACACAATAGATTTAAGTTTAATGTGAATCGCTCCAATCTTGATTGCAGAAAATATGACTTCAGTAAGAGAGTTGTTAATGCCTGGAATGCACTACCAGACTCTGTTGTCTCTTCCCAAAATCCCCAAAGTTTTAACCAAAAACTATCTACTATTGACCTCACCCCATTCCTAAAAGGTCTGTAAGGGGTGTGCATAAGAGCACCAACGTGCCTACCGTTCCTGTCATAATGTTCCCTTTGATTGTATCCAATTTCATATAGTTATGACATACTTATGATTATATTTATGCTTATATATCGTATAGTCGTTTCATGCTTATGCTTATATATACTGTTGTGACAAATATATATATATATATATATATATATATATATATATATATATATATATATATATATATATATATATATATATATATATATATATATATATATATATATATATATATATATATATATATATTTGTTTTCTGAGATATTCACGGATGTGTGTATATAGATCTTTGGTTGTTCGGGTTTTCTTCCGTGTAAAATTGGAAGTGTCTTGGCGACGTTTCGACGAAGTCTCATTCGTCATCTTCAGGCTTCAGCTTCAGGCTTCTGGGAGCAATGTGATCGCAGCTGTTTCTTCCTTTTAACTGCTAGTGGGGTTTGAACTGATTGGGTGGGAGCTTGGCTGTGCTCTGATTGGATGGGGTTTTCTGTGCTCTGATTGGCTGGGGTGTGTCCTGTGTTGGTGGGGGCTTGGTTGTGCTCAGTCTAGTCTGTGCTGCAGGGGGATTTGAGCTGGTGAGCTGCATAGCTGTTGTTTGGCTTTGTGGTCGTGCTACATCTTCATAGTGGGTGTCAGTCTGCTGCATGTATGGATTGGAGGGGTTTGAAATGGCTAATGTTGCAGCTGCGGTCTGGCTTCTGGTCCTTGGTCGTGCTTCATGATCAGTGTGGGTTTGGGTCTGCTTTCTGGGTGGATGTGTGGTGGTGACATCCTGTGTGGACCTCGTGAGTGTGGGTCTGGTGTCATTCCTCGTGTTAGGGACTCGTTTGTCAATAAGGGCGGGTTTCCAAATGGCTGGTAGGCAGGAGGTGTCATCTCGTTTGTTCATGCTGTGTGGGCGTTTTCTATCTCAATGGCTTCTCTGATTATTCTGTTGTTAAAGTGTTCAGTTTTGGCGATAGTTCTGGTCTTTTAAAGTCAATATCATGTCCTGTGACTTTAAAGTGTTGGACCAGGGAAGAAGTTGGTTCCTCTTTTGAATGAGTTCTTGTGTTCTTCAATGCGTGCACTTATTCTTCTGTTGGTTTGTCCAATGTATGTGGTGGGGCAGGCGGTGCATGGGATTTCATATACTCCTTGATTTTCTAACTCAATTTTGTCTTTGGGGTTTCTTAGGATGGTGGATATTTTTCTGTTTGTGCAGAATGCTGTCTTGATGTTGTGTTTGTGGAGGATCTTGCTGATTCTGTCTGTGGTGCCTTTTATATATGGGAGGAGGGCTGTGCCGTTTTCTTGTTCTCTGTCTTGGATTTTAGTGGGGGGTTCTTTTTGGATTAGCTTGGTAATCTTATTTCTTTGGAATCCATTGGATGTTAGTACGTTAGTGAGAGTGTCTAGTTCGGGTTTTAGGTGTTGTTCATCAGCTAAGCATTTTGTTCTGGAGATGAGTGTCTTGGCTACGGAGTTGATCTGTGCTGGGTGGTGGTGTGAGAGTGCGTGCAGATAGCGGTTTGTGTGTGTTTTCTTCTGGTAGATGGTGTGTCCTAGGGAGCCATTGGGTTTCTGTAGACTAAGACATCCAGGAAGGGAAGTTGGTTATTAACTTCTGTTTCCATGGTGAACTGTATTTTGGGGTGTAGGCTATTGAGGTGTGTGAGGAAGTTTTCAAGTTTTTCTTTCCCGTGTGGCCAGATTATGAAGGTGTCATCTACATATCTGAGCCAGAGTTTGGGTTTGTGATCAGATTTTTCTAGAGCTTGGGTTTCAAAGTGTTCCATGTAGAGATTGGCAATGACAGGTGAGAGGGGTGATCCCATGGGTGCTCCTTCTATTTGTTTGTATTTTTGTCCATTATAGATGAAGTTTGTGTTGATAGGCAGTGGTTGGTCAGATCTAGGATGTGCTTGGGGGTTATATTTGTTTTGGATAGCTGTCAAGGCTTCTTTGATTGGCACTTGGGTGAAGAGGATATGACATCAAAGCTCACAGTAGGTCGCTGGGCTGTAAGTTTTGTTTCTTTATGATCTCTATGAACTGGAATGAGTTTTTACGTGTGAGGTGATGGATTCTGCATAGGGCTGTAGTTGTTTGGCGAGAAATTTGGCTAGGTTTTGTAGAGGTGAGCCTATGGAGCTGACTATGGGTCTGAGTGGGGTTCCTTCTTTGTGTATCTTGGGGAGGCCATAGAGCTTAGGGCATCTGGATGATTTCTCTCTGGGAATGATTCTTTGTTGGATTTCTTCGCTGATGGGGGAGGCTTTTATTTTGGATCTAGTGGTTTTTTCTAGGTAGGTGGTGGGGTCTGTGTTTATCATGCAGGGTCTTGGAGTAGGTTGGTTAATTTGGTTTGGTAGTCAGATGTGTTCATAACCACCGTGGCGTTGCCCTTGTCTGCTGGTAAGAACCCCCACTAGCAGTTAAACCCCCACTAGCAGTTAAAAGGAAGAAACAGCTGCGATCACACATTGCTCCCAGAAGCACGAAGCTGAAGCCTGAAGATGACGAATGAGACTTCAAGACACTTCCAATTTTACGGGAGAAAACCGAACAACCAAAGACCTATATATATATATATATATATATATATATATATATATATATGTGTGTGTGTGTGTGTCTTTGGTTATTCGGGTTTTCTCCGGAAATTGGAAGGGTCTTCTTTCACAAGTCTCATTCGTCATCTTCAGGCTTCAGCTTCGTGCTTCTGGGAGCAATGTGTGATTGCAGTTGTTTCTTCCTTTTTAACTGCTAG
Source organism: Ahaetulla prasina (assembly GCF_028640845.1). Taxonomy (NCBI): domain Eukaryota; kingdom Metazoa; phylum Chordata; class Lepidosauria; order Squamata; family Colubridae; genus Ahaetulla; species Ahaetulla prasina. The sequence goes on along the minus strand of NC_080545.1, from coordinate 77,893,305 downwards.
TGGGGGTTTGAACTGATTGGGTGGGAGCTTGGCTGTGCTCTGATTGGATGGAGGGTTTTTTTGTGTGCTCTGATTGGCTGGGGGTGTGTCCTGTTTGGGTGGGGGCTTGGTTGTGCTCAGATTAGTCTGAGTGCAGGGGGATTTGAGCTGGTGAGCTGCATTGCTGTTGTTTGGCTTCGTGTTTGTGGTCATGCTACATCTTCATAGTGGGTGTCAGTCTGCTGCATATATGGATTGGAGGGTTAGGGTTAGGGTTAGGGTTATGGTTGGATATGTGTTGTATGAAGTATGTGTTGGATAGGCAGTATCCAACATACTTCATCTATAATGGACAAAAATACAAACAAATAGAAGGTGCACCCATGGGATCACCCTCTCACCTGTCATTGCCAACCTCTACATGGAACACTTTGAAACCCAAGCACTAGAAAAATCTGATCACAAACCCAAACTCTGGCTCAGATACGTAGATGACACCTTCATAATCTGGCCACACGGGAAAGAAAAACTTGACAACTTTCTCACACACCTCAATAGCCTACACCCCAAAATACAGTTCACCATGGAAACAGAAGTTAACAGCCAACTTTTCTTCCTAGATGTCTTAGTCTACAGGAAACCCAATGGCTCCCTAGGACACACCATCTACCAGAAAAAAACACACACAAACCGCTATCTGCACGCACTCTCACACTACCACCCAGCACAGATCAACTCTGTAGCCAAGACACTCATCTCTAGAACAAAACGCTTAGCTGACGAACAACACTTAAAAACCGAACTACACACTCTCACAAATGTACTAACATCCAATGGATTCCAGAGAAATAGGATTACCAAACTAATCCAAAAAGAACCCCCCACTAAAATCCAAGACAGAGAACAAGAAAACGGCACAGCCCTCCTCCCATATATAAAAGGCACCACAGACAGAATCAGCAAGATCCTCCACAATCACAACATCAAGACAGCATTCTGCACAAACTGAAAAATATCCACCATCCTAAGAAACCCCAAAGACAAAATTGAGTTAGAAAATCAAGGAGTATATGAAATCCCATGCACCGCCTGCCCCACCACATACATTGGACAAACCAACAGAAGAATTAGTGGCCGCATTGAAGAACACAAGAACTCAGTCAAAAAAGAGGAACCAACTTCTTCCCTGGTCCAACACCTTAAAGCCACAGGACACGATATTGACTTTAAAAAGACCAGAACTATCGCCAAAACTGAACACTTTAACAACAGAATAATCAGAGAAGCCATCGAGATAGAAAAACGCCCACACAGCATGAACAAACGAGATGATACCTCCCGCCTACCAGCCATTTGGAAACCCGCCCTTATTGACAAATGAGTCCCTAACACGAGGAATGACATCAGACCCACACTCATGAGGTCCACACAGGATGTCACCACCACACATCCACCCAGAAAGCAGACCCAAACCTACACTGATCATGAAGCACAACCAAGGACCAGAAGCCAGACTGCAGCTGCAACATTTGCCATTTCAAACCCCTCCAATCCATATATGCAGCAGACTGACACCCAGTATGAAGATGTAGCATGACCACAAACACGAAGCCAAACAACAGCAATGCAGCTCACCAGCTCAAATCCCCCTGCACTCAGACTAATCTGAGCACAACCAAGCCCCCACCCAAACAGGACACACCCCCAGCCAATCAGAGCACAAAAAAAAACCTCCATCCAATCAGAGCACAGCCAAGCTCCCACCCAATCAGTTCAAACCCCCACTAGCAGTTAAAAAGGAAGAAACAACTGCAATCACACATTGCTCCCAGAAGCACGAAGCTGAAGCCTGAAGATGACGAATGAGACTTCGTCGAAACGTCGCCAAGACACTTCCAATTTTACGCGGGAGAAAACCCGAATAACCAAAGACCTACATACAAACACCCGCGAAAACCTCAGAAAACAAATATATATATATATGTATGTATGTATGTATGTATGTATGTATGTATGTATGTATATATTGGAGACTTGAGTTTCAAAATGAAGATGGTCAATATAAAATGACTCTATGCAGGTTTAAGGGGCATGATGGCTCAGCAGTTAAAGATGCTGGAAAGCTGATAGCCTGGGTTAGTGACCTGAGTGCTGTATGACAAGGTGAGCTCTCATTACTTGCCCCACCTCCTGTCCACCTAGCAGTTCGAAAGCATGCAAATGCAACTAAATGAATAGGTACCACTTTGGTGGGAAGGTAAGAGTGTTCGTCATGATGTAAAAAAGATGTGGAGACTCTAGAAAAATGCAGAGAAGAGCAACAAAGATGATTAGGGGACTGGAGGATAAAACATATGAAGAACGGCTGCAGGAACTGGGTATGTCTAGTTTAATAAAAATAAGGACTAGGGGAGACATGATAGCAGGGTTCCAATATCTCAGAGCACTGCCTATTCTCCAAAGCACCTGAAGGTAGGATAAGAAGCAATGGGTGGAAACTAATCAAGGAGGGAAGCAAATTAGAACTAAGGAGAAATTTCCTGACAGTTAGAACAATTAATCAGTGGAACAACTTGCCTCCAGAAGTTGAAATGCTCCAACACTGCACATTTTTAAGAAGATGTTGGATAACAATTTGTCTGAAGTGGTGTAAGGTACCCTGTCTAAGCAGGGGGTTGGACTACAAGACCTCCAAGGTCCCTTGCAACTCTCTTATTCTATTCTATTCTATTCTATTCTATTCTATTCTATTCTATTCTATTCTACTCTACTCTACTCTATTCTATTCTACTTTGTATCCCTCTATAGTCATGCTGGTCACATGACCTCGGAAGTGTCTTTGGCTCCCTTGGCTAAGAAAAGAGATGAGCATTGCCCCCTATGGTTGGACATAACTGGACAGGGGAAACTTTTACCTTTACTTTTATACAGGTTTACAGGGTGAGATTTCTGGCTTCATTTCACAGGATTCCCCTGAACATGTCCTAGTTGAGTTTGAAAGATGCCAGCGATCACGGAAAGGTCAGGCTCCATTTCGAAGGCAAGAAACGCCTCTCTATGATATTATCCATTATGATGATGCCAGGTGGCTGCCATTATCTGCAGGAGATGGGACCCTTGCTCCATGGGACAAGAATGGCAAACGATACGGCCCAGGCATCGTTCTCCAAGTAACAGAAACCAAGTCAGATTATTCAGGTATGGCTTAATTTTGGCTTCTTTCCTTTAAATATATATTGCATATATATATATATTTACAATCCATGCTCAGAAGGCAAAGGGATACTACACTTGCCTCTTTTCCAAAAGGGGAAGGGTATGCTTGGAAAAAGAAAGTAGGAGGAAGGAGGGGAAATGGGGCTGTAACTGCTACTTTCTTTCCTGTTACTCTTCCTTGCAGGCATTAGGTTTACAAGGGCATTCAGAAAAGGACAGTGGCATTTCTTTGCAAATGTTACATGGATATGTACTAGCCAACTATGTACTATGAATAGCCAACTGTAGAATAGCTGACTTTTCTTATAATTATAATTATAGAATAGAATAGAATAGAATAGAACAGGATTTTTTATTGGCCAAGTGTGATTGGATACACAAGGAATTTGGTGCATATGCTCTTGTTGTACATAAAAGAAAAGATACCTTCATCAAGAATCATAAGGTACAACGTTTAATGATAGTCATAGGCATAAGCAATCGAATCATACTAGGAAACAATCAATATAAATTGTAAGGATACAAGCAACAAAGTTACAGTCATACAATCATAAGTGGAAGGAGAAGGATGGTGGGAATGATAAGAAGATTAATAGTAGTGTAGACTTAGTAAATAGACTTAGTAAATAATATAATTTAATTATAAAGAAAATATATCCTTGGGTAGGAAATATCAATGCTAACAACAATTACGCTCTAATTATTGGTCTCTCGCACCAGGGCCAAAATACTGAGCCTGTTTCTTGCTGGGGAGAAGGGGTTGGCAAGTCAAAGATTGAAACCGTTAACTTAAAACTTGTGAAAACTTAATCAATTCTGAAGACCCCCTTTCTCCCAAATTGCCCATTTATTCCGGTGATATGATTTTGGGTGGGGGAAAAAATGTTTCAATACAACACGGTTGTATATAGGTCATCTAGTCCAACTCCTCCCCTACTCAAGGGTCTCTTGCTTGAGTGGGAGGGGGGTTGGACTAGATAACCTATCAGGTCCCTTCCAGCTCTGTTAATCTGTAATCCCCGGTTGCCTATCCCTGCTTTAAAAGACTTCCATAGGGAAACCTGCCTACTGAAAGAAGGACCCACAGAGGAGCAATATCTACTGATGGGGCGGTTGGAGCCACCCCTAACTTAGCAATGAGACAGATGTTGTTTCCTTCTAAAATATGTGTTTTCCCTCTGTGTTTCCCTTGACAGCTTTCCAAAATAGCAAAGTGCTGATTAACTTCTGGAATGGCCGGACCAAGACAATATCAGCCGATGTTGCTGTGAGGATCCCTCTTCCGTTGTATGAGCGCATCGTTCTTGAGCTTCAGATGCCATTGACAGCCAGGCAGCTTTTGGTGGAGCAGAATCCAGATTATCCTTCTGTGGTGCCACCTGGATATCGGGCTTCTGGACCTTGCAGGCATAACCATGTACCTTGGATGCCTTGGTCTCAGACTTTAGAAACCCGTTGCATTGGAGTCTGTGGGAGCAATACCCATTTTTCTCCTTGGTCTTTCTGCTGCCCGCTACAGAATCATAGTACATCTCCAGTAAGTTCAACATGGGCAGATGATACTTTGATACCAAGAGTCAGCCGATCAAAAGAGGAGCTGAGCAAGAAGTTAGAAGACCAATTTTCAATAGGCAGAGTTCCTGCTTTGGAAAATGATAAGGATGCCAAAGGAGATAGCAGCAACCTAAAGAAGGAAACAAATTTAGCAGATGAAAAATCTTGGGAAGAGAAAGAAATCAAAGTTGCAGAACCCAGCAAGGTACAAGATTATATTGATTATCTTATAACTCACATCTCTGGCAAGAAGTCTCCCCACTTCTGCATCTCCCAAAGCAATTATAAGCTATTGCCAGATATTGTTTAAAAAAAAATTCTAAGCTGAACATCCTAGGATAGTTAAGTATTTCCATCCTTATCATCTTTACTGTATTCAATGGAACTTTTTTCTTGATTTTTGGTAGGATCAGAAAGTGATGGATTCAGAAGATGCAACAAACAGTATTAGCACCGTGGTTGAAATAGCTACCAATGCAGGCAAATGGACGACTCAACAAAATCAGAAATGTGTGCAACTATATTAAAAGAGCTGTGGGGAGTTTTGGTGACTTACTGATAGACATGGAAACTAACATATCAGCATATTTTACTCTAATCTTTTCGGCCCATTCAGCTTTTTTTCTGCTAATAATAAAGAGGAGGTCAGGAGATCTGGTGATCCCAGTGATCAACAGAAGGGCTTCTATTGCCCTCTCTCAGGGGAACAATATTTCTGTGTATCTAGTATGGTATGAATGAGGCTCCAGGGATACTAGCCTGAGCATCCCTCGTATCTTTGGATTTGTACACTTAACAATATTGCCATGGCTACATTTCATATTGTGTTGTTATGATATAGATGTGATTCTTTGTACTCATTTTCTGTTTTGAAGCATTATAAGATACGATTATCCCTGAGAAAAAAGGATTATTGTTGAATCAGTCCTTAACCTCAATGTTTTGTTTTTTTAGAAACATCAGGGGAGAGCTGTTCAGTGGTGGGTTTCAAATTTTTTTACTATCCGTTCTGTGGGTGTGGCTTGGTGGGCGTGGCATGGCTTGATGGGCATGGCTTGGGCGTGGCAGGGGAAGGATACTGTAAAATATCTATTCCCATCCCACTCCAGGGAAAGGATACTGTAAAATCTCCATTCCCACCCCACTCCAGCGGAAGGATACTGTAAAATCTCCATTCTCACCCCACTCCAGGGGAAGGTTACTGCAAAATCCCCATTTCCTCCTGATCATCTGGGACTTGGGAGACAGAGAATAGATGGGGGCGGGGCCAGTCAGAATTTTTACTACCGGTTCTCCAATCTACTCAAAATTTCTGCTACCAGTTCTCCAGAACTGGTCAGAACCTGCTGAAACCCACTTCTGGGGATGTTGCATTAAAAACAAAATACATTCAAGAATAACCAATACCGTAGAAGCACTTTCATTTTTTTTTGATAAAAGAGAAACTACAGATTACTGTAAGCAAGAGTGGGAGACACACAACCTTCAATTATCAACTAAATCCTGAGATAGCAAAACCAAAGAGGAGGAATACCAGTGGCTATACCAAAATAATATCTGAGGAGCCAAATTTTTCATCTCTTCAGAGACATCAACCGCACAAAAGGAACGTAATTTAGGCCAACAGCCATCTATAGTTGCGTGATGTTTCCCTTTGCAGATCAATGTCTTCATCATATCTACACCATTATTGTTATTTACCTGTGCAATGAATGTAATTATTTTCTATGACAGGTTTTTTACAGCCCAACTTGAGTGGCTCTTCAACCCAGATTTCCCAAAGAAAGGCTTCTCAGAAAACGTACTTGGCTAACAGTTCCAAACTCCAAACAAAGCTTGACTGGGTGGACAGGTCATTGAAGAAAGATCATGTAGCTATTGAATCTGTTTTGCACATGCGAAGGAGCTACAGTGCACCACCATCTGGACAGGTGAGGATACTCCTCCTCCCGTCTATATAATATTGCAGGGAAGGGCGACTTTTGAAGACCACAATTGTGTACAGTTCATATATGAAATACTAGGCCTAAAAGTGTCTGAGGGACACCTCAGATTTTCTTGGAGGTGAAGACTAACGGATAGACTTGGAAAAAACTTAAAGGTAAAGGTTCCCCTTGCACATATGTGCTAGTCATTCCCGACTCTAGGGGGCAGTGCTTATCTCTGTTTCAAAGCTGAAGAGCCCGTGCTGTCCAAAGATGTCTCCGTGGTCATGTGGGCCAGCAAGACTAAATGCCAAAGACGTACGGAACACTGTTACCTTCCCACCAAAGGTGGTCCCTATTTTTCTACTTGCATTTTTTACCTGCTTTTGAAATGCTAGGTTGGCAGAAGCTGGGACAAGTAACGGGAGCTCACCCCGGCACTAGGGGTGCGCGGCACTAGGGATTCGAACTGCCAAACTGCCGACCTTTCGATCAACAAGCTGAACATCTTAGTTGGGTCTTTTTTTCAGAAATTACTGGAGAAGGAAGCCCCTTGGGATAGTCCCAAAGAAGTGGATGCCAACCCAGCTAAGACAGACTTCAAACGGCAGAAGTGGGAGCAGAGACAGCTTAGGAAAGAGCAACAACAACAGGAAATGCATCTCAAAAGAGAGACATGGCTTGAAAATAAGAGGTAATGGAGCTGTGTAACCCCAAATTGGGTAGAAGAGAATAATCTGAAGCCAGATAGATGTTCCGTGACTTTTGTTTTCAGTTCTTGTGGCTTGTGGGAGATAATATTCCTTGCAAATAGAACGTTCTTGCTTCAGCCACAGAATGTGAGATTAAGTTCTGCCCATGTCAAGACCTTGAGATATCTTAATCCTCATTGTAAAAATTGAAATAGTATTTCTCACACACATCATTTCATATGTTGGTAAAAATATATGAAAATGGAGCAGAATTGTTAAAAGGAATAGTAAAAATTCCTTTTTTTCCAATTGCTGTCCATGAACAAGTTTATTATGATTCTGATGGTGTTAGATTTCGTCTGATCCTATTTAGTATTTTCCTATGTATGTCAGTGATAGGTTTCAAATTTTTTTACTTCCGGTTCTGTGGGTGTGGCTTGGTGGGTGTGGCATGGCTTGGTGGGTGTGGCTTGATGGGCATGGCAGGGGAAGGATACTATAAAATCTCCATTCCCACCCCACTCCAGGGGAAGGTTACTGTAAAATCCCCATTTCCTCCTGGGACACGGGAGGCAGAGAATAGTTGGGGCGGGGCCAGCCAGAGATGGCATTTGCTGGTTCTCCGAACTACTCAAAATTTCTGCTACCGGTTCTCCAGAACTGGTCAGAACCTGCTGAAACCCACTTCTGATGTATGTATAATGCTTTCCTGGGATTGCATGAACCCTGAACATGTGAAAAATTAAACATAATGTTCTCTGAAATGATCTCGTGTGAGCCTAACTCTACAGAGGCTTGTAAACTTAAAATGTGAATTCAGGAGTAAAGTTTTGCAGCTCATTGTTTTATTTACCATGTTAGAATGTGTTTAAAGAAACAGGATCTTTTATATATATATATATATATATATATATATATATATATATATATATATATATATATATATATATATATATATATATATATATATATATATATATATATATATAATATATAAACTAGCTCATTTCTTAAACAGGCAGCAAACTCTCCAGCGGACATTGAAAGGCTCACAAAGGCTTCAAGAGCAGAGTGACAGAGCTGAGCGGCATCTGGAGCAGCTCCGAGAGGCAAGGGCAGCGAGAAGAAGGCAGGAGTCCCATTTGCGGGAAGAAGAAGGAAAGAAAGAGAACCAAAGGAAGGAATTCTTAAAGGCACAGCACAAGCAGAGGGAGAAGCAGCTGGAAAAACATAATCAAATGATTGATGGTCAGGAAAAAGAGAGGCTGGTGAGAGCACACGTCTGTTTCCTCTTTTCCAAATTTCTGAAAATTTTCTTCTTGGGAGTGGGGGGTGAGAATAAATTAGAGATCACCTCCACCAAAGAAAATTTAACACTCTGGTCAGATAAATGTTATGATATAGAGTATCTGCTTCAGATACTCAGAGACTCCTGAGCTGGCTGGGGAATTCTGGGAGTTGAAGTCCGCCAGGCTTAAAGTTGCCAAGGTTGGAGACCCCTGGTATAGATTAATCTGAGTGCATTTGATGGTTCAGGAGCTGAAAGTGGGATGGGGGGGGTGAAATCCAGCAGGTTCTGACAGGTTCTGGAGAACCGGTAGCAGAAATTTTGAACACTTTGGAGAACCGGTAGCGGAAATTTTGAGTAGTTCAGTGAACTGGCAAATACCACCTCTAGCTGGCCCGGAGTGGGGTGGGAATGGAGATTTTGCAATATCCTTCCCCCAAGAGTGGGGGGGAATGGGGATTTTGCAGTATCCTTCCCTTGCCACGCCCACCAAGCCACTCCCACAGAACCGGTAGTAAAAAAAATTGGATTTCACCACTGGTTTGAAATGTAGGAAAGAAATTAAATGACATGAATAGTTAAAGAAGCAAGTGGCTTTCTTTATTTCCAGTTAGAAATTCTGCTCAGAGCCCTATGCTTGGAAATGTTGAGGGTTAATTATTCAGAACTAAGCAAATTTTGTTTGTATGTGTTCGTGTGTACCGACAGATGCACATATATACAACTACAAATACGTATACAAATATCTATAAACTCTCATTCTCATGATCTTTAACTGGGCAAAAGTGTGCGTCATAGGTTAACAATCTTTGAACCAAGCTACCAATAGACTCATTTAAAGAATGCATCCAAAATCCAGGGCCCGTGATTCCCAAGGGATTGAAATTTGAGGAAGTTGTGTCTATTTCAGTGCTACAGGTTGCTGCTGGAGTCACGTGATCTTTATTTTCAAAGTTCTCTGACTGTTTCCCAGCCAGTCTCATAATCCCTGCTGGGGATAAACAACTTCCCTGCTGGGTAGGGAAGGGAAAAGAAGGGAGGAACAGTGGGGAAAGCATAACCAAAATTGTGCGTAATTGCTCTCCAAACCATACTTTATTACTGAAATTTGCTACTCTATATGCTCTAGCAGCATTTGAATTAATTGAAATTAGAATTTGGCCAATTTGGGAGGTGTTGTCTTCTTCACAAGTTAAGCTTCCATGCTATGCGTTTTTTTAAAATTTTTCTTTTAGTAATTTTGTTTAGATTTTTATCCTGCCTTTTTTCATATACAAATCAATGTGATAAGCACACCAATATTCCTTCCTCTTTTCCACAACAACAGCAGGGATTATCTGAGATTCGTTGGACTGAGAGAGAGACTGGCTGAGGTCACTCAATCAGGTTTCCTGGTTTCTAGACCAGCACCTTAACCACACCATACTAGCTCTCATGAAATTGAATTATTTTGTTAACAGATTTGATGCAATTAAATGTTTTTGAAAAGAAGATGTGATAGAAGAGCTGTAAGTATGCAGAATAACCAAATAATCCTATGTTCTTTTCTGTAGGCACTTCTCAGGAATAGAAAAGAAGTCATGCGAAAGAATGCAGAAATTGTCCTGAAGGAACAGGATGCAGAAAATAAGAAGAAGGAAACTGTCAAATGCCAGTTGTCCCATAAGCGAGAGCAGATTTTACAGAATAAAGAAAAGGAGATGCAGATGCAGAAAGGACTCCTACAGTATCTCAGGGAACATGACCTCTTATTGCTCCGTGCGTCTATGCTACCATAGAATAAACCAATTTCTGCAACCAAGGTACTAAAAGTGTTCACAAACAATGCATTGTGAAATGGTTCTTCTGCGTCTGAAGCCAAGCACTTATTGTACTTGAGAACTGGAGATGATGTAGAAAATGATCCTTGCTAATCAGCCCAATTTTCATTTTCTGTTTCATCTTGGTGAACTTCAAGCCACCTTTTTCTGATTGTCATATTTCATTTCAATTTTGCTTCAGCTTATTTCTTGAGAAACTGCGAAACTTCCTGGTCTTTTCAATAGTACCTGAAGCACCTTTGAAATACATATTAAATTTAGGAAGTGGGATAGCACCATCCTCTTAAAATTTAGTCTTTGTCCACAAATGTATCCCAATATAAAAACCAATCCTTCAGATTTATTTGACTAGTTTTAATTTTCCGTCAATATAGTTCAGCTGTTTTCCCTTTTTCAAAATTCTTTGGGAAGAATGATCATATATGCATGTGCAGATAGAGTTTTTAAAAAATTTCCTTTTCCCTTCTCACACTACATTAAAATTCTTTCTTCCCTTCAGATTACCTTTTTAATCATCAAGATATTTTAAAACAACTTGCCTGGAATAAAACCGAGTGATTAAAAATGATATTCCCTTCCAATCACTAAGTGCATTAAGCAGCCTTAAGCCTGTTTCACCCTCTCTCAGCCAAACAGCAGATAAAAGAGAAGGTTACCCTTAAAATGTACTAAATTTAACAGAGTATGCCAGGCCATATGCTTGATGTTAACCTGCAAAGTTCTTAATGGTTTGGGATTAGAAGCACCTGATGGACTAATTTCATCACCTGTCAAGACATTAGTCTAATACTCCTGCATTTTGGAGATTACTCAAGCTGATATTGGCAACAAAGCTTTACTCTGCCTTCCGAGTTGGAATTCTCTTCGTTGTTACAAATCTCTAATGGTGTTTCTCTTATTTTGTAGGCTAAAAGTAAAATCTTCTCTGCTGCAATGTCAGGGGAGAGCACACTATACTTGTGAGCAGGATCACCTGGCACACAGAATTCTAGACAAATAGGATCGACTTCGAGCAAAAAGGCATAGCCCGATATCTATAATCTATAATTCTATAGGCCAGTGTTTCTCAGTATCAGTAACTTTACAGAATTCCCCAGCCAGCATTGAAAATTGCCTAGCAATTAGGTGAAATTGTGCTGCTCTGGTTGTTGATTGTCTCTCTTAAGGGCAGTGCTGAAATCCTACTGGTTCGCATCAGGTGAACCGGTAGTGATAAAATCTACCAGTTCAGCGAACAGGTAGTTTAAAAAAGCTACTGGTTGGTCTGAACCGGTATTTCCGATGATCAGCTGCGCCATGCGATTTATGTTCGCTAGAAAGCAGAAAATCCCCCTCACTGTTCTACTTCCCCTCTCACTGTTCTACTTCCCCCCTCACTGTTCTACTTTCCTTCAAATGGCTTTTTCCACATGCAGTGCATGTTTGGTGCGCACTGCGCATGTACACGCAATGTGCGTTTGGTACACACTATGCATTCGTGTGTGCAGCGTGCATCGGATACACACTGCATGCGTGGGCAGCAAACCAATGGCAACCTGCAGAGGATTTTACCACTGCTTAAGGGTAATATTGGTTTGGACTTATCAATGGGGCCTTGGGGCCTTTGAGTAGTTTCCTGAAAGCCAAAATTCAGATTAAGGATCTCTAATGTGATATATATTATATTGGTACCTTCCCTGGACTTTGACTGCACGTCCCAAAGAATGGTTCATAAAATTTCATTAACCTGCTTTCATTGTTCATTTGTGTCCATTTTTGTGTTTGGCTTTTTAGGGGAAAGGCAATAGCAAAGAAAGTTTAGGAATCCCTGTTTTAGGGCCTATAGGCTATGTATCTGTGTTATAACTGTTTGCATTGCAGTTTACTATATTAATCATATTTTTATAGGTGCACATTTATAGGTTTCTGTTGTTTACCTGAAATGCACATTTGGTCAGAAAGATGGAATATTCATTTTTAAAATATATACGTAAAATGTATCAGACTAACTTCCCCAACCTCTTGCTCTCCACATGTCTGGGATGTGTTTGTAATGTCATGCTTTTGAACTGAAAAGGCAAAATTCAAAAGAAAACATTTAGAAAGTCTGGGTTTTTTTTCACCTACACAAAACCAGGAGCACCGTGAAAAACCATTTCTTGCCAAAAAAAATTTATTAGTTCATCCAACTTTCCCAACATCAGTAGGCAGAAGTATATTCTTCTAAAAATATGTCTATTAGTAAAAACAAATTAGCTAATATTATTTTCAAACATAAATGACTGCATACTAATTCACTGGAAATTACAATAATCATTTGGACCATGTTAAATCTTTGATGCTTTCCAGACCAGTCTCTCTACAACTAAGAAAGTTGTATGCTGATAGAAATGATACAGAGAGAGGGGGGGGAAGGGGGGGAAGAGAGAGAGAGAGAAGGACACAGAACAAATCATCTGTTGGCAGAAGAATTAGAATGCATCTACAGATGCATTTAATATCAGCATCCTGAATCAAACTCTTGCAGTTCTTTCTTATCAGATGACCAGAACAGTCCCATTCCTTCGAACTGAAGCAGATGAGTACTCTTTAAAGGATTAGACCTTAATTTCCAAATTCAAAGATCAAAGTGCTTAGCATCTGAAGAGGTTCTCAATTTTCAAATGTAAACACTGAAAGCAGCTTCTCACTAAGGGGAGGGGTCTTCTTCCTAATTTGGTGGGTTGATGAGAAGAGGTTTAGCTGCCTTCAGAACATCCAGATCAGGGTCTAGGGAACGACCAAGACCTTCCAACACCATTATGGCAAAAACAACACAGGCAAAGTTGCTTTCCAGCTTTACCTAAAAGCGCAAAGAGAATAAACAGGTGAAAAAAATGCAACTGCTTGTTATAAATAAAAATTATATTCACGTTTTCAGACTGCTTTTTGTAAAAAATGTTTACAATAGGAATAAAAATAAATACAGTAGCTTGTAGTTGACTTTCTGGAGAAACTGGTAGAGAAGACTGCAAACAGTGATTATATTATTGTGGGACTTTTAGTAACTTGTCATAGACGCAAACAGGTTAACAGGTTCCCAAGTACCCAGACTGCAATCACATGACTATGGAAAGGAGGCTGTATAGCAGGGGTGTCAAACTCACGGTTGCATCATGTGACGTATCGTGATTTCCCCCCCCTTCGCTAAACAGGGCATGGTTGTGGCATACCCATGACGCATCCGGCCCATGGGCCACCAGTTTGACACCATTACTGTATAGTGACATTTTATGTCAATCACAAGTGCTTTATGAATAGAATAGAATAGAATAGAATAGAATATTTTTATTTATAGACCGCCCTTCTCCCAAAGGACTCAGGGCGGTGTACAGCCACGAATAAAATACAGAAAGAAAACAACAATACAAAACTAAAAACAACCCTTAAAAAACCTATTTGATATGGCTACTTATAGATAAAATATTACCCTCTAAAATTTACAAAAAATTTAAAACCCATAAATCAATTTGATAATATAAAATTTAAGCGAGTCCAGCAAGACGAAATAAGTAGGTTTTAAGTTCGCGGCGGAAGGTCCTAAGGTCAGGTATTTGTCGGAGTCCAGGGGGAAGTTCGTTCCATAGGGTAGGAGCCCCCACAGAGAAGGCCCTCCCCCTGGGGGCCGCCAGCCGACATTGCTTGGCTGACGGCACCCTGAGGAGCCCCTCTCTGTGAGAGTGCACCGGTTGTTGGGAGATAGACGTTGGCAGTAGACGGTCCCGTTGGTATCCCGGTCCTAAGCCATGAAGCGCTTTAAAGGTAGTAACTAACACCTTGAAGCGCACCCGGAAGACAACAGGCAGCCAGTGCAGTCTGCGCAGGATAGGTGTTACATGGGAGCTCCGAACTGCTCCCTCAATAACCCGCGCAGCCGCATTCTGGACTAACTGGAGTCTCCGGGTGCTCTTCAAGGGGAGCCCCATGTAGAGAGCATTGCAATAGTCCAGACGAGAGGTAACGAGAGCATGAGTGACCGTGCATAGGGCATCCCGGTCCAGGAAGGGGCGCAACTGGCGGATCAGGCGAACCTGATAAAAAGCTCTCCTGGAGACGGCTGTCAAATGGTCTTCGAAAGACAACCGCCCATCCAGGAGCACGCCCAAGTTGCGCACCCTCTCCATCGGGGCCAATGACTTGCCCCCAACAGACAGCCGCGGCTGCAGCTGACTGTACCGGGGTGCCGGCATCCACAGCCACTCCGTCTTGGAGGGATTAAGTGGATTAAATTATGGCCCCTAAGGCACCCTTTTCCAAGCCCTCATAACTGTGAATAGTCATTAAATGACCAGTCATACCTTGAAGACTACCTGTACTGACTATTTTCAACAGTCAAAATGTTCTGGTACTTTCAGATTTTGATCTACAGAAATGCTGGATATGCAGTGCTTTACATACGAGATATACTCATCCTGCTTGTTACATAGCTTTAAGCCACTGTGAAAAAGTTCTTACACGTAAATGATCTCACCTGATGGATCATAAGTAACTTGAAAACACTGGACAATAAGCTTCCAACTTGAAACTGTAATAAAAAATTTAAAAAATATATAATTCAGTTAATCAGGGCACCATAACAAGAAATCACCAATTCAAATATAGCTTAGAATCATGCCAAGGACTGGACAACAGATTTTCAACATTACTGATGTGTGTTTAGATTAAGTATGTGTAACTTCTGTCAGCTGAAGAGCCAAATAAGGCTTTCTGCGTCATTCTGAACAACTGAACTCAACTCTCAGAGCAGGGCCCAAGATAGGCCTTTTCTTTGGAGGGTGGGGGGGAGGAATGTGCTAAGCTTGCCCCTTAAGCCCCCCTGCTCAAATGCAAAAAATAAATAAATGGACAATTGTCTGACTCTGAAGCTCTGTAGTGGCAGCCCCTGGTATGTACTGACTTAGATTATTGGAAGCTGCAGTATACTCTTATCAGATCATGTTCTGTGTACTCCTGGCATGACTGACACTGACTGGAAATGGCTCTTTTTAACATATTCTTTATTGAAGTTTAAAATTATGAAGATAAAAAAATAATACAAACTAAGAAGATAATAAACCAGACAAAATAGGAAGTGCCAAAAGGGGGAAAAGATGGAGAGGGGAAAATATGAAAACTAATGAAAAAAAAAATGAAATCAAATTTACCAACCCTAGGCAAAATGAGGATAAGGATTGGCACCTAGCAATGGAGCCATCTGAATGTTGTGACCCAGGCCCAAGTAGGTAGTAGAAAATCAGACAGTGAAAAAACAAACAAACTTTATTCGAACAGCTGAGAATTATTTCATTCTCGGCGTAATTCAACTAAATTAAAGCAAATTCCTCCCAACACAAATTCCTCAGTCCTATCACAAACCTTGGTCCAATTAGGCAAACTGCCAAAGGCCTTTCTTGGCAAACGTTCAGAAGACATCGATGCAAAAATAAATGCAAGAAGACGAAGCTACCAACATTATTTTCCGGCAAAGCCCTACTCCTGAGTTGTCTTCTTTGCTTGAGCTGCTCTTGCCTTCTGGCAGCTCTTCTCATGTGTGCATTAGGAACAGGCTCCTCCTGTTCCTCTGCCTCACTATTATCAGGCTCTGGAGGCTCTGGAGTCTGCACCTCACTCCCTGATGGCCCTGGCCCCACCTCAGCCTCTGATGCAGAGCCCTCATCTGGGCCTTCCCCAGCCTCCAGGACTGGCCCACGCTCTTCCTCAGCCTCATCGCTATCTGACTCCGTTGCCAGCTCCGTAGGCTACTGATGGATCACAACACTGAGCTTATCTCTGGTTCCTTGGGAAGCCCAAGCCTAATTATATAACCAGGTCTTGAGAGACTTTCAGAATATCAAAAGAAATGGAGCTAATTAATTTGGGAGGGGGGTGGGTGGGAAATATTCCATAAGAAAGGTGCCACCGCAGGAAAGGAATGTCCCCTGGGAATCACCAAATATGCTGTAGGTTTCTGGCTGATTGTACCCACAGCATGCTTTCTGTGCCGGATATAATGGGGCGGGCCATGCACTGTACTCAGAGATACATTCAACAAAAGACCACACTGAAATAGACAGCTGACCTTCCCCAGTGCAACAGCATTGTTTCTGGCCCTTGTCACCAGCTCTGCCATGTCAGCCTTGAATTTCTCCACATCTTTGCACTGGTTAGCTCTGGAGTGATGAAGAATCAATTCAGCCACCTTTTCTCCCTATGGAATAAATCAGATTTTATGGAGGTGAATTCAAGGCATGATGTTTGCCAAGCAAAACTCCCCACTTTCAAGGAATTTCTCTCCCAGCCCTTGCTGCTCTCCAATATTTGCCTTTATTGGAGTTCTTATTCCAGCATAGTCAAGATCAAAATATAACAGGCCAAGTAGAGCTGAAGAAGCTTCTTGGATGAGAAGCGAAACATCTTCAAAGAAAAAACAGAAAGTCCAGTTGCCTCTTGAAAAAGCACCTTTAGAACCTAAAAAGTTTTGGTACAAACATAGTTACCCCTGATACTTTTTTAAAAAACTGTGGAGTAATTCCTGATCCAAAATTCTAACTCTAGTTAAAGGATTTCAGGTTAGTTTAACCATAATTAATACTCATTCAAATACATGTTGATCCTCATCTTTTTGTAAATTATAACATGCATTTGTTTGCTTGATTTTCATGAAAATGTTGTGGAAATCCAACCAATAATTCTGGAATTCAGGATTTATCATGTGCCAACCCTACAAAATATAACCTCTTTAAAAACCTGGGTCTCAATACAATGTGAACCATGCTTCTAACTCAACGTAATAGATTTTTTGTGAGGTACAACAGCAGAGAGGTGAATCATGAAAACCATGCTGTACTTTTCAAAGACTAGATATTTTCTTCTGAACTTTTGAAACTATGTAAGTCACAGCTTAAACTCAGGACTCACCTGCCCTAATACAACAGCCGTGAACACCGCCCGGAAGTTCTCCAGATCTGCACTCTGCAACTCAGCCACAATCCCTGCATCCAGAAGCACTAGTCGGAGTGGTGAGGGAGAAGGTTGTAATTCTACAATTAGTGTATCCAACAGATCCACTATGACCACCGCATCTTCAGGATGGTCATCAAAATGTTCTGCTCCCTGGACCAGGATATTTCCAGGATGCAGATCAGCATGGACAAAGTTATCAACAAACACCTGAAGGATTGAAAAATACAGCTTATTAAAAAATAGTTATAACTTCTCATGGCAAGTAAATAATATTAAGAAGCCATTATTTAGCATAAAGTAAAGGTAAAGGTTCCCCTTGCACATATGTGTGAGTCGTTCCCGACTCTAGGGGGCGGTGCTCATCTCTGTTTCAAAGCCGAAGAGCCAGAGCTGTCCGAAGACATCTCCGTGGTCATGTGGCCGGCATGACTAAACACCAAAGGCCCATAGAACACTGTTACCTTCCACCAAAGGTAGTCCCTATTTTTCTACTTGCATTTTTTACGTGCTTTTGAACTGCTAGGTTGGCAGAAGCTGGGACAAGTAACGGGAGCTCACCCCGTTACGCGGCACTAGGGATTCGAACTGCTGAACTGCCAACCTTTCGATCAAGAAGCTCAGCGTCTTAGCCACTAAGCCACCGTGTCCCTTAATTATCTAGCATAGAATCTCTGTTTTCAACAGCATCCATTGCCACTGAATGCTGGGTTTTTTTTAGTTGAATTGGTGAGTCCCCTCTTAAGGATTTTGGCTAAATATTTAATGTATTTAAGCAAATACATTAGGTCTCTGGCCTCTATCTCTTGTGAGTGTGGGTTTAAAAGTGGAGTTGTTATAGCAACATAAGCAAGAGTAGCAGAGGAAACAAATGGGAGCCATAAAAATGTCTATTTTCATTTTAGATTCCAAATGCTCTTTTGTACCCTGCCTTTTCAGTTTCTATCCCCATCCAGCAACATGTTCCATTGTCACTGGGCTGTTTCTTTCAGAAGGCTCTTCCATTTAGTGCTTTCCTCCCCAAATAGGGAATTATTGCTTTCTCATTCCAGCTCCCAGTCAAGATATATCATGCCTGGTCTGCACTTGCCAGCAATTTTAAGAGAAGAATTCATTATGCAGTATAATTTATTCAGATTGCATCATAGGAATGATTTGGTTAGGGGTTAGTACATACACCGTATGACTTTAATTACAATATAAGCTAAATTGGAAAAAAAAAACTGGCCAAGTTCAACTTAACAAAATTCTCTTACCATCTTTAGAAGCATATCCATTCCCATCTGGGCTATTTTTTGCCTTAGTTCCATTTTGGTTTCTATGTGCAGATATTGGGATATGGGTTTGCTCTCCTTAAACAAAGATCAGGAAAATCAGGAAAAACTGTACACACTTGCCAACAAACCTTTCAAGAATATGTTCTATGATGCAACATAAGCTCTAAAACTCTCATCTAGTATAAAAATAATTTACTATGGGCTGTGCAGGTTTCTCCACCACAATGTAAGTCATTAATTGTCACCATTGCAAAGATGCTGCCTCTCAGTACTAGACATATGCAGTCATAATGGCTTTCATTTTCAGTGTAGAAACGCACTGTGGTTTTGTAGCCTTTAAAAGCTTAAGAACCTTAAATGAATGCAGTTGTCTATATATCTACTTCTGCAGAAGTGTTTTTCTTTCATGTACCCCTAATCTTGTGATCCTCTTTCAAGTAGCTAAACAATTATTTATTTCCTCCTGATAGCCTAATGCTGGGAAAGATTGAGGGCAAAAGAAGAAGGGGATGACAAGAACGAGGTGGCTGGATGGAGTCACTGAAGCAGTAGGCATGAGCTTAAATGGACTTCAGAGGATGGTAGAGGACAGGAAGGCCTGGAGGAACATTGTCCCTGGGTCGCGATGGGTCGGACACAACTTCACAACTAACAAAAACAACACCCAACTTTCAAATCCCAAATCACACATAATGAAAAATCTGTGTAAGCCAAGGGTGTACCAATGTCTGTGGAGATTCTCAATCATCCAGGTCATGATTGTCCCAAATCTGCTTTTTCTCCAAGAGGAAACTGGACTTTCCTGGTTATTTTCTTTGAAAACATTTAGCTTCTCTTCCAATAAGCTTCTTCAGCTCTTTAGAGAAAGCTTCTAGGATGAGAAGTTAAACATTTTCAAAGAAAATACCAAAACAGTCCAATTGCCTTTTGGAAGAAAAAAAACATATTTGGACCAAGGGTGTATCCTTTGAGGCCAAGGATACCTTGCTTCCTTCAAAAGCTTAGATACAACACTGGTTTATCTTTGAAAAGGTTGCCACTGAATAGCCATCAAAGTGACAGAAGAGGAAAAAGTATTAAATAATGGGAGATAATATTCATATTTAATTAAACTTAATTTAATTAAATATTTTCTCTGTCCTTTTACCATTTTGCTGTTATTTTCTGGTCTCTCTCTCTCTCTCTCTCTCTCTCTCTCTCTCTCTCTCTCTCTCTCTTGCAATAGCTCTAGCTTAAAGAGATCTTCCATTAAAATTGGATGCAGAAATAGTTAAACATTTAATCAGCACTCTTGTATTTAAATAGAGGGAAGTTTTTAAGTTTTTCTCAACTTTCTGCAATCCTGCCAAACTTTACCACCTCAGGAAGGTAACAAAATTTGGGGGGAAGGGAAGTGAGTATCCATTGATACCAATGCAGTGATAAGCTTTCCTGACTCATGAGATTAACAGTTTCTAACTATTCATAAAATCAGTCAACACATATTTTTGCTAACTGACAGAGATCAGAAAGATCACCCAAAGTCTCAGTGGAAATTACAGATGTTGCTGAACCACAACTCCCAGCATCTCTATTAGACTCGGTAGAGGCCTTTCCCTGCTTCATCTAACCATTATTCTTACCTCAAACGTTTCCACTAGGACATTTTTTGTCACAAATGGGTGAAGAGGAATGGGAAACCTCACATAATCTGTACTCTTGAAATTCAGATGGAAGTGTTCTAGGTTTTTCGCTTCATAGCGCAAGTCAATCTAAAAGAAGTGGAGAAAAAAGGATATGTACAAGGACCACACATTCTTATTACACTAAGGTAAAGGTAAAGGTTCCCCTCGCACATATGTGCTCATCATTCCCAACTCTAGGGGGTGGTGCTCACCTCCGTTTCAAAGCCGAAGAGCCAGTGCTATCTGAAGACGTCTCCGTGGTCATGTGGCTGGCATGACTAAACGCCAAAGGCGCACGGAACACTGTTACCTTCCCACCAAAGGTGGTCCCTATTTTTCTACTTCCATTTTTTATGTGCTTTTGAACTGCTAGGTTGGCAGAAGCTGGGATAAGTAACAGGAGCTCACCCCGTTACGTGGCACTAAGGATTCGAACCGCTGAACTGCCGACCTTTCGATCAACAAGCTCAGCGTCTTAGCCACTGAGCCACTAAGAGAACCATATGCAAATCCTCATTTAGTCATAAAACTATTCAGGAGCTGTGGGCCAATGTCTACCTAATAAACTAACCTTCTTTAGAACATTGTTGGGTTTCATACTTAATAAAAATAACAAAATAAATAAAACAATCTTATGAACAAGTATTCTCTTGTGCTACCATCAGTAATAATATGGATGACAAAGCAGAATTATCTTACAGAGTGCTAAACAGAATGCATCTTGACAAAAGGTTACACCTGGAATAAATTAGCTGGATTCATAAACTTCTGTTTCCATCTACAGCAGAACAAAAATGACTCAATGTGCACCATGTGTCATGACAAAAAAATCTGCCTTGTGAGATATCAGGATTATGTGGCAAATTGTCCAAATGTCTTCCCTTCTCCTTTCTAGGGACATTTATAGTTGTTTTTGGACTCACAAAACACAATGTTTGATCATATTTTCTCACTGAAATCTTAAAAAAATTAATATGACTAAGGACATGGAAAGTTTAAAAGACAATAATTGCATGAAATAAAATATTCAGTAATAAAATCAGTCTGGGGGAAGTTATAGGTTTGCAGGAGGCCAAATTTGTATTTAGGTATTAATGAAAACCCCAATAAATAGGGATGGAAAGAACAGTCAGATTGATAGGGAAGATGCAGAAAACCAAACTTAAGGAGCACAGAAATTGGAATACCAAACATAAAATTCTTCTAAAACTTTATAGGCCCTACTTATTGTTTACAAATATTAATCCAACGTCAGTTGCAATAATGTGAAATGAAATTCCACAAATTGAAGGCTGAGAAGTATAAATAACTCTTCACTTAGAGCAGTGTTTCTCAACCTCAGCAACTTTAAACACAGTTTGAAATTCACATACCTTAAAGTTCCTGCAGATGAGAAACATTGGCCTAGAGCAGGGGTGTCAAACTGGATTTTTTCAAGGGCTGGATCAGCATTGTTGTCTTACTCTGCGGGCCGACTGGGTGGGGGAGATGGGACGGACGCCTCCTGCAGCACCCTGCCCACCAAAACTGGGCACGGGTGAGCCACATGTGCCCCCCAGTGCTTCATTTTGGCTGCCAGAGGCACTGCAGCCTGGTCTTTTGCTATTTCCAGCCTGGCCCCCTGCAGGCCAGATTTAAGCACTCTGCGCTTGAGTTTGACACCTCTGGCCTAGGGAGACACGAGTGCAGAAAATAAAATAATAAAACAAAACTATAAGCTAAAGTTCAAGGCCAACTGTTTCTACCTGCTGAATCATGAGTTTCTCAAACTCTTCCACAATCTCAGTCACACTGAGCCACCTAATTCCAGGGAAAAGCTCAAGAAATCGACTGCCAATTTTCATGAGAAATAAATCCATCTGGACCTGCCGAACTAATCCAGGATGCAGCACCTAAACAAGACACAAGACCAACAATCTCTTATGAACAAACATCCACTCATTGTCAACAATTCAGGTATTGTGAAGATACAGTCCATACTTCCATATGTTATTATTTATTGTATGGGAATATAATTGTAATACTTCCAGGAAGCTTCTCTGTTCTTAACGAATTCTAGTCTTTATTATCTGTGGGACAAAGTCTCTCACCCTTCGGAATTTGAAGATGAGTGGACTTCCAACTCCCAGAATTCCCCAGCCAATTTAAGGCTGAAAAACATTGCTCTGAACTATTGAAATATTTTTATAATTTATAGCTCACAAACTTCTTAGAATAAAACAACCTGCACAAATACAATTGCTTTGCTGACTGGGCATTCAGAAAACAGTGAAAAAAATATTACTGGAGTGATCAAGTTTGGAGAAAACAATGAAACATACCAGAGGAAAAAATATATTCTCTCTGTTCCTCAGCCATCTTCTCCTTTTATGCATATTTAATTGATCCATAAGTCTAAGTGCTATTGCTATTATAGTGGGACAATAAACTAAGGCTTTATTCCTATTACAACAATTGATCTGGGCATATAAACTCCTGAATTAAACAGAACATAGTTATGAGTACAGACACATAGTATCAAATCATAACTTATTTTGAGATAGGTATTTGAAATTGCACCATTCACTAAATACTTTATTACAGTTCTAAAACTGTAACATTTAATTTACTTATCGAAGTATTACATTATTCAGGAAAGCTCAAAAGTATCTGTGATTCAGAATGGAGAAAAGGAATGGCAGTCAAGGAGCAAGTTACAAAACAATTCTATACAAGTTTATGTTAACATTAGCCTACTTATATTCAATGAAACTTACTCCTTGGTTCTGCCTATATGTACTCCACGGACATTTTCTTGCATTTTAATGTTTGCTTTAAATGCTTACAACTTATTTTAAAAGTAGTAGTAAAATTCAAAAATTAAAAAAAAATCCTTTGAGTGATCCAGTGAACATATCCATGTAGTTTTCTTGGTAACAAAAATTGTTGCCAATTGCCATTTCCGGAGACTTTCCAATCCAATATAACTCTGGGATTATGTGAGAGCCCTACTAACAACTAAGCCACACCAGACACCAAACAGGGGCCAAGCCCATTTAGCTCTTCAAGTTCTGCTAAACTAGTTACTACAATTTGCATTTCAGGGGGGAAAAATGAGGATATTGTTTTTAGGCTTTAAATCTTCTTAACCTAGCCCTGGGGTCTGCAAACTTGGCTCTTTTAAGACTTGTGGACTTCAGCTCCCAGTGTTCCTCAGCCACCAAAGCTGGAGTTTTGAAAGTTGAAGTCCACAAATCTTAAAAGAGCCAAGTTTGCAGACCCCTGACCCAATCCAATCTATCCATTTTGTTATGTGTTGCTAAGTAGGAATGAACAGTTCTGCAACCTTATTACCTTAATGGCTACTGGGAATATATGGTTCCCCTTGGAAAATAAGGGTGGGCTTAGACTTCCAGAGCTGGAATTCTGTATGGCGCTTTCATAGAAATCGTATTTGTGAAGCGGTTGAAGGTCACTTTCCAAAACATCTTTGTGCTTCCTCCACCAGAACCATCTGAAAAGTCCTTTAAAACCTGAGATTTTCCAGACCTCCAGAGCAGAATCCCACTCAGAAAACTTTGCACGTTGACTCAGCACAGGGTCCCTTAACATGGAATTATCTACGTAAGCTTTGTATACTTGAGCCACACAGCCAGATCCAATAGGCTCTCTGCTTTCAAACATGAATATCTTCTCCCACACTTCTCCGAAGGCTTTATCTAAAGAGTGTTTGGTGTAATCCCACGGGTGAGGAACCACTTTGATGTGAAGCTTGGAGAACTTGACACAAAACTCTTCAGAAAAGAGGTCCCGCCTGGTGCTTGCCCACTGCCCCAGTTTGATGAACGTGGGACCAGAGGACTCTGTAAACTTAAGAAGTAGGTGGAGCCAGAGCTTAGCAAAGCTAGGAGAAAAATAGGTAAAAGGATAAAACCAGATCAAAGGGCTAAATTTCAACAACAAGATGAAACCTCGGATAATTACAGAAAAGGCAAATCCAAGATCCCGAAGGAAAGCCACTGAAGAAAGCCTTGCTTGACTGAGAAGACCACCAACGCTGGTGTTGATAGCTACACCTTCACACTTTGCCTTCCGAGACAATCCTTCAATCCCCCAGCACACAAATAGGATCTTTGCCACCGCTTGGCATCCAGACAAGTTCTGAATATTAACACGAGTGAATCGCGTCGCCCGTGTTTTCCTCCATTTTCTTACAAAACGCAGAGTTTTCTTCACAGTGAGGATTCTGACACTGGGAAAAAAGTTCCGGGCAGTCCAGTAACAAAAAATACTCATCCTTCCTGAAGTAGAGATATTAAGGATCTGGGAAAGAAGACAGATTCATCTCCTGGCCTTGAGGAAACCATCTGAGAAGGTAAAGGTGGACCACTCAGCTTTCCAAGGGGCAGGCAAGGCCGACTAACACGGGAGGATTAGAAGAATCGCCTTTCCCATCGGAGAGCCTACGACTTTTGCTGGAAGGGGCATCACCTCGACTCTTCTGAATCCTTGTATCACACCCAAGCAGAGCAAGGCAGCATATTTAGAGGTGCAACCTCATCCTTAGTGGTGGTTTTGGTAGGGTACGCAGCGGAAATCCTAGCCAGCTGTGGCTAACGTGAATTCGCCTGCCTCCGATTGCACACCTAAAGTGGATTTTTTTCCCCCACGTTGTTTCTTTTTCGCTTTACGGTAATTTGCAAAGCGCTCCTGTTTTCATCTCTGGCTTCTTTCGAAGGGAAAAAAAAAACCAGATTCATCAGCTCGGCGAATTTTTCCCTACAGTTGCTACCCGGATGGGTTGGGGACGCCGCCTGTAGAAGCTCAGGTATCCTTCAATGGAGCGGGCGTTCCATCGAACCTGGCGGGAGGGCAGTTTGGAACGCAAACAAGCGACAACGTTCCAATTCCCAAGGCTTCCGGGATTCCCTCCCTTCCCCTCCCCACGGGGTAGGGTGAGTTCCCCGCCTCTTAAAGAGACAGGCCGCGAATAATCAGCTCGCCGAGCTTCTTTTTCAGCGACAGTAACATCCTTCGAGGTGCGATAAAGCGCCTTCGTTGATCGCCACCAGGCGTGGAGAGAAGGAGAAAATTGGGAGAGGTCTAGAAAAGGTAGAAATCTTGAGCTTCGCTGAGGGTTTTCGTTTTAAAAATCAAATACGTATCAGGCCATCTGATGAACAGGCAATAAATCCTCCTAGGATTTCATCCTCCCAGAGGATGAAAACCCGAGGGGGGCGGTGGGGGAGGTGGAAATAGGTCATTTAAGGATATCATAAAATGTAAGTCAAGTATAGTTCAGGTATTGCAACTATGCTGAGGCTGGCTTTCTTTTTTTACATAATATGGTACATGGAACGAATTAATGAGTTTTGGCCTCCTGTTTTCTTGACAAAACCTAACGTGGTTCCATGTTCCATGCTTTTTCCGGAAGATGGCGACCAGGAAGGTTGCACCGGAGAAATGCTCTCTGTAAAAGGGCTCTTTTGAGCTCTTAGGAGAGCAGTTTCCCCGAAGATTCCTTGCTGGCGATACTCCAGAGCCGAAGGTTTTTCCAGGCTGCCGTGGATTGAGGCTGCCGAGGTTCTTCCAGGCTGCTGAGGACTCAGGCGGTGGGCGAAGAGTCGGAGACCGCCGGAGCCTGGACTGCCGCAGCCGTGAGGCCGTCGACTGAAAGAGGCTGGAGCCGCCCGCTACCGCCGGAGCCGCCGCCAGCCCTGAGACTGCCGCTGCCGCTTGTGCCGCCACGGGCTGCCAGCCCCAAGACTGCTGCTGCCAGCTGCCACTGGTGCCGCGGAGCCACCGCGAGCCGCCGCCAGCCCGTGAGCGCCACGGGCCGCCGCCAGAGCTGCCGCCAGCCCGGGATTGCCGCTACGCTTGTGCCGCCAGAGCCGCCGCCAGACCGAGACCACCGCTACCGCATTAAAGGCGGCTGGAGACACCGAAACACTAAAGCCACCCCACCAGACCGGGACTGCCGCTGCCGCTGCCGATACCGTGAGTCGCACCGCTGCCATCACCGCCTCCATCATCGCCTCCCACATTGCTACAAACTTTAAATTTCCCACCAAGGAGATAAAAGCCCAGCAACATTTACAACAACCCTAATCAACCTATCCCCCAATCGGCAGGACTGCTGCAGGACTACTGGTGAGTTCCTAGGAGACTCCAGTCTCCCGGCCTCTACTGACTTTTTGAATCTCCCGCCATTACAGCCACCTGTAAAGAAGCTTCTCCAACCACCCTATCTCACCATTTTAAATTTCCCGCCAAATCTCACTGTTACCATAGTAACTCCCTATTACCATAGCAACTGCCAAATTGACTACCATTTAAAGTTAAAGAGACAGATATAAAATCAAAGATAATTGATTAAGTGACAGACACTTAATCATTACTAAAATAAAATAATAATAAATAAATAAAATAAATAAATAAATAAATAAATAAAACAAAGGAATAAGAAAGATCATCATTATGCCAGCCAGAAAATCAAACGCTGATAAAATCTTAGAATCAAGATTAACAACTATCGAACAAAACATAGATAAAAGATTACAAGCTATTGAACAAAACCTAGAAAAAAGAATTCAAAATATTGAACAAAACCTAGAAAAAAGAATTCAAAATATTGAACAAAACTTAGAAAAAAATTCTATCAGTTATTGAACAAAGTTTCACAGATTTGATAAAACAAATTTCAACACTAAAAAATGAAAACTCTAATGATCTAAATCTCTTCCAAACTCATCTATCACCACAAAATATACAACTTACAACTCAACCTAGACATCAAATTAATACAACACAACCCAATCAACAAACAACTACTAATCAACTAATCAGAGATGCAATGGAGAGGACAAAAATAAAATAATGCAATATTATTTGGACTTGAAAACACAAATGAACCAGATATCAATAAGATTCACAACATCATTGGAAATTATAATTCATCAACCATCTCCCCAAATGAAATAATTGCTGTCTCCAGAGATGGACCAGAATATAAAAACAGCGATGGGACAACAGCACCAAGATTTTGTAGAGTTATATGCACTAATGAGGACAGCAAACGCAAATTCATAAAGACTATAAACTCAATTGCTAAATCCAACCCTACCTACAGTAAACTTAGATCACGTCCTGACCTATCCTTTCTACAAAGGATACGCTCTCGTGAACTTCGCACAGAACTTAAAAGAAGACAAGACAATGGTGAATCCAACCTATACATCGACTACCATGCTGATTGCATAAAAAATAAAACCTGCAATCAAAAAATCACCTCCAAACCCCCCATCACCCATAACAATCAACCAGCCATCCCAGTATTCAATCAAGTACCCATCCCCCTACCTCCCATTCAACCAACCATCTTACCAACTATCCAACCAACAGCCATCCAATCAACAATCCAACCAGCCATCCAACCAACCATCCAACCAACCATCCAAACAGCCATCCAAGCAGCCATCCAAGCAGCCATCCAAACAGCCATCCAACCAGCCATCCAAACAGCCACCCAACAATCCACCCAACCAGCCATCCAAACAACCATCCATCCAAACACCCAAAACTACCATCCAACCATCTATACAACCATCTATTGTCCACAACCCCAACCTACTAACACCCAAAACTAGGTATGCACGCCTTACCTCTTCAACACCAATCATATCAGATCTCAAATGCAAATTGATAAATGCAAGAAGCATAGTCAACAAATTACCTGAATTTATCCTCTTATTAAACAGTAGCACATTTGATATCATTTTTGTTTGTGAAACATGGCTGAATTCATCCCTTCCTGACTCCATTATCTCAAACAAAGAATATCAAGTCTATCGATCAGATCGGGAAAACCGAAGAGGTGGTGGAGTGGCTATCTTTTACAAAAAGACACTGAATCTAAAAATATCCAAGTAGCACATAAACTCTCTCTTCCTGAAACCATAGTATGCGACCTATCCCTTGACACTACTCTTGATTCTTACTATGCTACAGAGCCCCGACTATGACATTACCACGCAAATATGCTAACCTCAATGCTAACATGGACTACCTCTTGCCCATACCCTCTTATCTTCCTTGGTGACTTAAATCTACCTCTCATTAACTGGACAACCAATGAATGTTCAACTGACCCAATCCATACTACACTATACAACGCTGTTACAAACCTAGGTCTTGAACAACTTGTAACTAACAATACAAGACTCAACAACTGCCTTGACCTCATCTTCTGCAACAATCCAAACTCAATTTACGGTATACAAATTAAAGAACCTTTTTCAAACAGTGACCACTGCATGATTGATTTTCGTCTCAATATCGTCCATACTTAATTCGTCATAACACCAGAACTCCCAACTACAACTTCAAGAAAGCCAATTACGACCTTATAAACAACGATCTTTCACTTCTGAACTGGCAAAATCTGTTTGCAACCTGCATAACCGCTGATGACCTCTATAGAATCTTCCTACTTGAAATCAATAGAGTCATTAAATTATATGTACCACGAATGACTACCATGTCCAAGAAAAACAAACTACCCATATCAATAAAAAAGCTTCAATCAAAAAAATCCCTCTGGAAAAGAAACAAAAAAGGCTATGTTACAAACTTCAGAAACCGTTACAGAAACATATGCAACCAAATTAAAACTGAATGCACAAATTACCACACCAAGCAAGAAGAAAACCTTCTACGCACAAATTCCAATCGTGCCTTTTATAATTTTGTCAACAGTAAACTTAAAGATTCAAGATCCATCCCACCACTAAAAGATTCTAACAACAAAGAATGCAATGACGAAACAGTCAAAGCAAACCTCTTCAACATTTTCTTTGGCTCAGTTTTTGTTAACTCCGATAACACATATCCAACATTCCACAAACGAACCAGCAATGACTATGATGATTTAACTCATATAGATTTCACAGAAGACAACGTTGGTAAAGCTCTTCACAACTTAAAACCATCGCTTTCTATTGGACCTGATGGTCTATGTGCATATTTCTTAAAAAAACTTTCCATTAATATAGCTGAACCCCTAAGTATTATCTTTGATAAAGCTTTCACTACCAGTTCTCTTCCCAAACTTTGGTCACTAGCCACAGTCATCCCCATCTTCAAAAAAGGAGACCCCAGCTTAGTCGAAAACTACAGACCGATCTCCCTTTGCTCGTCACCTGCAAAGTCATGGAATCTATCATCAATCAATCCATTACCTCACACTTAGAAACTAACAACCTACTCTCCAACAAACAATTTGGTTTCAGGAAAAAGTTATCATGTAACTTACAACTTCTCCACTGCAAAAACATATGGACTTCAAATCTAGATCAAGGCAAATCAATAGATGCAATCTACATAGACTTCTGCAAAGCTTTTGACTCAGTAGTACACGATAAACTTCTCCTTAAACTAACATCCTATGGCATCTCAGGACCCCTCCACAAATGGATATCTGCTTTTCTGTCTAACAGACAACAAGTGGTCAAAATTGGCAATGCTTTATCAAATCCTGTTCCTGTCAAGAGTGGCGTTCCTCAAGGCAGCGTCCTTGGACCAACACTCTTTATTCTATACATTAATGATCTTTGTGACCATATCTCAAGTAATTGTGTTCTCTTTGCTGACGATGTCAAACTATTTAACACCACAGACAACACTTCTATCATTCAAAACGACCTTGACCATCTAACCGCTTGGTCTAAAATTGGCAGCTCAAATTTCAACCAGCAAATGCTCAGTCTTACATATAGGAAAAAGAACTCTAAAACTAAGTACATACTAGATGGACATTACCTTACAGACGACCCCATCCCGTTAAAGACCTTGGAGTTTTCATGTCAAATGATCTAAGTGCCAAAGCCCACTGCAACTACATAGCAAAAAGCTCTAAGAGTTGTAAACCTAATTTTGCGTAGCTTCTTTTCCAAAACACCACACTACTAACCAGAGCATATAAAACATTTGCTAGACCAATTCTAGAATACAGCTCACCTGTTTGGAACCCTCACCACATCTCTGACATCAATACAATTGAGCGTGTCCAGAAATATTTTACAAGAAGAGTTCTCCATTCCTCTGAAAACAACAAAATACCTTATCCCACCAGACTTGAAATCCTAGGCTTAGAAAACTTGGAACTCCGTCGCCTTGACAAGACCTAAGTTTAGCTCACAGAATCATCTATTGTAATGTCCTTCCTGTCAAAGACTACTTCAGCTTTAATTGCAATAATACAAGGGCAACCAATAGATTTAAACTTAATGTAAACCGCTTTAATCTAGATTGCAGAAAATACGACTTCTGCAACAGAATCATCAGTGCTTGGAATACTTTACCTGACTCTGTGGTCTCTTCCCATAATCCTAACAGCTTTAACCAAAAACTTTCTACTATTGACCTCACCCCATTCCTAAGAGGACCATAAGGGGCGTGCATAAGCGCACAAACGTGCCTACCGTTCCTGTCCTATTGTTTTTCTTTTCTTCTTCCTATATATGTTTATATGTGTATATACTATATAATCTTTTTGTATGATGTTGTGACAAAATAAATAAATAAATA
Source organism: Ahaetulla prasina (assembly GCF_028640845.1). Lineage (NCBI taxonomy): Eukaryota > Metazoa > Chordata > Lepidosauria > Squamata > Colubridae > Ahaetulla > Ahaetulla prasina. The sequence goes on along the minus strand of NC_080545.1, from coordinate 77,862,370 downwards.
AATGTGTCCCAAGAACTTAGAAAATAGGGCTGAAGGAACCACAGTCCATGGTTGCAGATAAGCCTATCAGAGGCGATCAGGCTAAGCAGACTAAGTCTGTCTGTTATTAACACAGCTGCTTGCAATTACTGCAGGTTCTAGTCCCACCAGGCCCAAGGTTGACTCAGCCTTCCATCCTTTATAAGGTAGGTAAAATGAGGACCCAGATTGTTGGGGGCAATAAGTTGACTTTGTATATAATTATACAAATAGGATGAAGACTATTGCTAACCAAGGCAGATCTGCTCACTGGAATTTGTGCTTAGTATTTTTTTCAGTACAATTTCTCCTGTAGAAGTGTACTACAAAGATTCTACATGTAGTCCTTGACTTACAACAGTTCATTTAGTGTCCATTCAAAGTTACAGTGGCATTGAAAAAAGTGACTTAAGACTTTTCACACTTACATCTGTTGCAGCATCCCCATGGTCATGTGATCAAAATTTAGACACTTGCTAACTGGCTCTTATTTATGACGGTTGCTGTGTCCCAAAGTCATGTGATCACCTTTTGCAGTCTTCTGACAAGCAAAGTCAACAGGGAAGCCAGATTCACTTAACAACCGTGTTAGTAAGGGAATCATCTGCAGTGATTCACTTAACTATGGCAAGAAAGGTCGTAAAATGGAGGAAAAGTCACTTAACTGTCTCTCTTAGCAACACAAAGCTTTTTTGGCTCAATTGTGGTCATAAATCGAGTACTATCTGTATTGACTTCACTGCGAGTTTTGTGCAGTCCAAAACCCACCCTTAGCCTTTGAATGTCATCCAGGAACGAGCCCTTTTTATTTAAGTAATAGTAATTTTTAATTTTTAAAAAGACCCCCTCAGGTTCAGCTTAGTTCCTAATGGATCTGTACTTCATGTCTTTTGGCAATAATATAGAAGTGATTTTTCTCTGACTTCTTTTGTTCTTTTAGCTATCCCCACCTATTCTGCAGCTCTGTATTTTGTTGGGAGTGCTCATTCAAGCACATCTATAATTACTTCTTTGAGATCAGCCAAGATTAACTAGCTATCATCTGATGCAATTTAGTAATATATTCCCCAAATTACAGTTTGAAGGGCTGCCCTCTGTCTTTATTTATTAGATTTAGAAGGCTGATCAACTCCAAAATGACTCTGGGGAGCCTGCTGAATTAAAAGACAAAACAATTAAAGAATGCAAAAAACACATGTCGTTTTTTTTAAAAAAACAAAACAAATATCTAAAATGCTACACCAACTTTGCCAGGGGCTCACAACCTAATCCAGGCCTGGGAGCAAAGGCATGTTTTTAAAGACCTGCAGGACACTAGCAGGATGGGAAACACACATATCTTGAGGGGAGGGTGATGTTCCAGAAGGCAGGTACTGCCAACAGGGAAAATGCGCTCTGGGGTCCCACTGTATGACACTGTTTAACAGAAGAAAACAACCCTGCCCCCCACTCTGCCTATGTAGAGCACATTGCAACAATTCAGTTGTGAGGTAACTAGGACATGAGTAACTATCTGAGGAAATTCAGAGGGACTGCGGTTGGTACCCAAGATGGACCTGTGCAAAGACTGCCCTGGCCAAAGCTGCCACTTTTCTTTCAGCAGTAGCTGTGTGTCCAGGAGAATATCCAGTACACAACAAAATATCTTATGCCACCAGACTCGAAATTTTGGGCCTAGACAACTTAGAACTTCATTGTCTTCAGTCTGACCTAAGCATAGTACATAAATCATCTGCTACAATGTCCTACCAACCAATGAATACTTCAGCTTCAACCAAAACAATACAAGAGCACACAATAGATAAAAACCTATGGTAAACCGATCCAAACTAGACTGCAGAAAATACGACTTCAGTAACAGAGTGGTCAATGCCTGAAATGCACTGTCTGACTCTGTGGTTTCTTCCCCAAACCCCCAAAACTTTAACCTTAGACTTTCTACTGTAGACCTCATCCCATTCCTAAGAGGTCTGTAAGGGGCGTGCATAAGCGCACCAGCGTGCCTACCATCCCTGACCTAATGTTTTCTTTTATTCCTATCCTTTACACGTATTTATAATTATGTTTACACTTGTATCTGTCATAAAATACATGCTTGACGAAATAAATAAAATAAATAAATAAATAAAATAAAATAAATAAAACCTCAAATGGGGAAATGCAACATTTTCCCTTTTAAGCCAATTCAGATTTAGGTTACACATGCCAGCTCAGTACTCTCATCCATAATGCGATCAAGGACAAGGGCAGACATATTTCCAACCAACCTGGCATTCACAAGTAGCAGACAGAGACTAGGGGTCTCATAGATCCAGTCACTTGGAACCAAGGCTGAATACTGAGGACTAGATCTCCAGATCAGTACTTTGCAAAACAAGCACAAAACAGGACATTAGACTATGTCCTGCTGAATTCGAAGTAATTTACTTCTGAATAAGCCTATATAGAATTATACTGCTGTTCCCATGTACTTAACTGCAGATAAAGTGTAATTATCTGGATTAACCTGCTCTGCTTCTTGAAGTCTAATTACAATGATTTCTCATTATGCCTCTTTTCTTTATTAAGAGAATGCCACATAACGTGGTTGCCTAATGCACTGTTTTTGGATATATTTATAATATAATCTCTTGATTCTCTTTTTTATCTGCATAAGTAAACAAAATTTGGTAAAGGAGACATTTTTCTTATCAGTTAAATATAAAATTAGCTGCTGCAGCTTGGAGAGAAGGTGTTGGGTTTTTTTTTAAGCTTCAGCTGATTTTCCTATTTGGGTAACTGCAATAATTACCATTTAATTTTTTTTAAAATGTTCAATGTTTGAAGGAAATTATTGTTTTAGAATTCTTTAAAATATGTAAAGTTTTAGAATTTTAAAATATGGAAAAGGACAGCTAGTGTGATCTAGTGGTTAAGGCCCCAGCTAAAAACCAGGAGACTATGAATTCCAATCCTGTTTTAGGCATGACAGCCATCTGGGTGACTTTGGGGCAGTCATACTCTCTCAGTCCAATCCACCTCAAGTGTTGTTCATGTGGGGAAAAATAGGAGAAGGAAAGAGTATTATGTGTGTTTCCTGCCTTGAGTTGCTTATAAAATAATAATGGTGGTATAAAACTCTGTTGTTGTTGTTGGTTGCAAAGTTGTGTCCAATCTATGGACAATGTTCCTTCAGGCCTTCCTGTCCTCTACCATCCTCTGGAGTCCATTTAAGTTCATGCCTACTATTTCAGTGACTCCATCCAGCCACCTCATTCTCTGTCATCCCATTCTTCTTTTGCCCTCAATCTTTCACAGCATTAGGCTCTTCTCCAGTGGGTCCTTCTCATTAGGTGACCAAAGTATTTGATATAAAACTCTAATAAATAATAAATAAAATTATCCTTCTGTAAAGTAAATGTTTTGTTTCTCTATACTCTATTGCTAAAATATCCTCTTATCTGGTTGTATGACTGACATAAATCAGATTGTTTTCAAATTCTCAGATTATTTTTGTTTGAAAACTATTATATTTCATGAACATAACCATTTGGACTTAATAGCAGAACTGGATTGTGTAAAATCATAGTTTAGGGCAATGTGCAAATCCACTCTAATAAAACATTTGTACAGTTCAGAAACCCAACTCATGTTAAACTTGCATCTGGTAGCAATTTTAAAAAGACAAGACAAAAATCGTAGGGCTCATCTATAACCAAAGCCTATTATCAAGGCTTTCCATATCAATTGTATAACAGATCTATGGAAGGGTTGAAATTTTGGCTTTGCAATTTTATATTGCCAATTTTATCACTTTTCATTGTTGCAGCTTGTGCCATATTTCTACACAAGCTAAACACAATGGAAATAACTCTGTTACACTATTCTTCTCGACCAACTGTTAGTCAGTGTGTGGCACTGGAGTATAAATATTGCATATATTTAGCATTTTGTAGGAATTTAGCTATTGTGGCTTTGTAAGCTATGTTTCTTGGCTTAGCATGTAGCAAGACCCCAATTATTGTGTTTATTTTTAAAGAAGTTCAGGGTTTTTTTTTATGAAAGGCTAGTTAGTTATATATTTTGTAAAGCGCCAAGGTCCTTGGGGCAAAAATACTGCAAGTATCTGGCACAATGAGTTTTTGTCTATGCTGTTTAATGTTGTATCCTAAAATATATCTGAAATGTTGTCAGGCTGAACTTAAAAGTCACCTAGTGATGAAGGAATGTGATCATGTTCCAAAAACAGGATAGCCACAATCAAACAAACATTTTCCAATCCACCCCTTGCTAGTCTAGTACCATCCAGATAACCTGGATCTATTATCTAATGAAATTTGGCTGTGCAAATTGGGGATGGCGGCAGCTCTCCTGTGTTTGACATGCATTTTCTTAAATTAACACTTTGACAAGAGGCTTAGACAACCTAACTCTATTTACTATTGTAAATTGTGATAACAAATTTTTTACTCTAACCCCAGCAGGATAATTATTTCTCTCTTTTGTTTTAGGAAGCACCCAATGCCTGCTAGACACTTAATCCTCTGGAATATGTAGCCTTCCCTTGTTGATGTCTAAACAGCAATTTCGGGGATGGAGGGGAAAACAGAGGTTGAAAGGCTATAAATCTTGCCCAGCAAAAGTGTCAGGGAATTTGTTCAGCCAGTGTTCAAATGAAGTCATAGACCTGACACGAACTTGTAGTTTTATATAAATAAATAAATATATTTACATAAAACAAGATAGTCAGGGAAACAGGAGCATCATCAGGTAAATTAACAAAGAAGGAACATCTTGAGGTAAATTACAGGACACACAGAAGAAAAAGGTTGTGGGGGGGAGGAGAAAAACCCTCCACACCCCCACAGTAACCAATCACTGTGCAGATTGCCTCAGGTAGGAGCCAACCCTCTCCAACAAACCACAACTGTGTGTTGTGGCTCATTGCACAACTCACTGTTCCAGCTACTAAATATCTTAACAAAAAGCAACTTAAGGGGCGTGCATAAGAGCACAAACGTGCCTACTGTTCCTGTCCTATTGTTCCCTTTCATTATATCAAATTAATATAGTTGTTGCATACTTTTGCTTATATGTATGTTTTTCTTTTTATGCTGTGTTGTTGTTTTATATCAATGTTTACGTATATTATTGTGACAAAATAAAAAAAATTAAATTAAAAAAACTCCTTTGTGAATTGAATTCCAAACTGCCTCCATTGCTCAGGCCTACTGCAGAAGATTGGGGAAAGACCTCTGGTCTGGTGCTTTTAGTAAATGGAACAATTTTAATAAATATGATTCAGCTTTATGGTTTCTGGAATCTCATTTTGTGGCCTTCTGCTCCAGTTTGCACCCTGAATATTCTGAATTAGCTGGGCACCCAAGAATTTTAGAAAACAGCCGTTGTAGTCCAACTAGCAGCCTCCAACTTGAGAAAGCTATCCTGGACTTCATCAGAAATACAGAATCCACAGGTTTGCTATGAGTTCAGGGTAGTCTGTAACAAAAGCCCAAAATGAAACTTCTGCTCAGCCTATTTTAGCCTGAATTTGTTTCCTCCACAGTCAAGTGTTAATTTAAAAACAAGGAGTCAAGCTTAATCTGCTGGAGACTGCCTTTTTATTCTTGCCAATCCAATGGTATGTTGGAAATTATGTAAAACATTACATTTTGCAATATATAACATCTTGTATTGATGTATTTTTATGTGTCAGATGTTAGCGGTGATGTTATTCATCCCTCAGTAAGAGATTCATTGTGATATTCTATGTGTGTTGCCTTAGATACAATGCAAATGCAATGTAATTTTGTGCAGTTCAAATTCTGATGTCCTTGAGAAAAGATTGTAGACACTTGCAATAAATGTTTGTTTAACCTTCCAATTGTATCTCTTTATCACCTACATGCAAGGATGGCCTTTCTGGATTTTGGTGACTGAGGTTATTGGGTGTTTCATGCCATAGGACTAAAATAATTTTCTATTTTTCTTGAGAAAGAGGCCAGTTGGTCAGCTCAAATGGGAAGATACAGGCCCTGATTATGTAATTTATTCCTTGCTCAGTAGGTGGCAGTCATAGAACTTACATGGAGATTGTTCAAGCATACGCTCTTCTCTCTGAATAGAAGTAACCTATAATGCTCCTTTGGGTCAGGATTTCCCACTTTTAAGGAACAACTTCTACTTAGTTATCCCCTGATAATTGAAAGAGAGAAGCAATATGTAAAAAACCAGAAGTTTTATGACCATTTTTGCCACGGTTAAGTGAACCATATCAGTTAAGTCAGAGGTGTCAAACTCAGTGTCACATTGTCATCACGTGATGTATTGTGACTTTTCCCTCCTTTGCTAAACTAGGGGTGGGCATGGCCGGTGCATGACTGATGTGGCCCACAGGCCGTAAGTTTGACACCCCTGAGGTAAGTGAATCACATGGTGTTAAGCAAGACCGGCTTCTCCCATTGACTTTGTCAGAAGCTGGTGGAAAAGATTGCAAATGGCAATCACATGACCCTGGGATGCTGCAAATGTCACAAAAATAAGTCAATTGTCAAGCACCTGAATTTTGATCACATGACCATGGAGATGCTGCAACGATTGTTAAGTGCGAGTACTTTTCGGTGCTGTTGTAACTTTGGATGGTCACTAAATGATCAATTGTAAATTGAGGTCTACCTGTATGTTTTTTAGACTGGGTGAATTGGATGGGATTAGGTCACATCTCTTTAGATGGGTGATTATATGAATAAACTGTGATAATTAAAATAGAAAGTCGTGAAGGTTAAAACATTATAGTTAGTGATAATGAGGGTGAAAAATGTGTTTGATGTATTTGTACAAACATTTATAATCGACAGATCTCTTCTTTTGCTCCCACAATAAGTGATAGAGAAGAGAAACAGTAAATCTTGTGATTCCTTGAAATTATTAAAGCCAACTTTTTTAATCCATTGTTGTTGTTAGTTACGAAGTCATGTCCAACCTCTCACCGACCCCATGGACAACTTTCCTCCAGGCCTTCCTGTCTTCTACTATCCTCTAGAGTCCATTTAAGCTCACTCCTACTGCTTCAGTGACTCCATCCAGCCACCTCGTTCTCTGTCATCCCGTTCTTCTTTTGCCCTCAGTCTTTCCCAACATTAGGTTCTTCTCCAGTGAGAAGAACTTCTCCTTCTCATTAGGTGGCCAAAGTATTTCAGTTTCATCTTCAGGATCTGGCCTTCTAAAGAGCAGTCAGGGTTGATTGACCGGTTTGATCGCCTTGCAGTTCAAGAGACTCACAGGAGTCTTCTCCAGCGCCATAGTTCAAAGGCCTCAATTCTTTGGTGCTCAGCCTTTCTTATGGTCCAACTTTCACAGCCATACATTGCAGCTAGGAAAACCATAGCCTTGACTATACTCACTTTTGTTGGCAGGATGATGTCTCTGCTTTTTAGTATGCTGTCTACATTTGCCATAGCTTTCCTCTCCAGGAGCAAGCGTCTTTTAATTTCTTGGCTGCAGTCCCCATCTGCGGTGATCTTGGAGCCCAGGAAAATAAAATCTGTCACTACCTCCATTTCTTCCCCATCTGGATTTAATTCATAGACACACAAAATGTTATTTGGTATATGGATAACATCATCATCATGTACATTCACAAATTTGTCTAGAAAAGAAAACTATGAGGTCACCTGGAAACAAATTGCAAGTATACATACTGTCAGTAATATCTACATACGTTAAATCTTAAACCTGCAAATTGACAACTCTACATAGATTCTAGTCCTGCTATATTAACTAACACTTGTACTTGGACTCATTATTTCGTCCAAAGGCAGAGGTGTTAAAAATGAACTGAAATTGATGTTTCCATGTAAAAGTGTCTCTATGAAATCCTGTATTTAAGAATGCTGAAGTGGCTTGAAATATTTCCTTAGTTCAGAAAATTCCTCTTCAAATATTTCTAAAATAAAACACCAACAGCCTAAAATAATACAGTTGATGATGAAGAAAATTGGGGGAACCATAAAAACCCTGTTCTTTATTCTCTGAAAGACAATAAACAAGGTTCCTCCACTCAAAAATATAGTAGGAAGGTAGATACAAATCAGTGGTGGGATTCAAATTTTTTACTACCGGTTCTGTGGCTTGGTGGGCGTGGCAAGGCTTAGTGGGTGTGGCAGGGGAAGGATACTGTAAAATCTCCATTCCTTCCCCACTCCAGGGGAAGGGTACTGCAAAATCCCCATTTCCTCCCAATCAGCTGGGACTTGGGAAGCAGAGAATAGATGGGGGTGGGGCCAGTCAGAGGTGGTATTTACCCATTTTCCAAACTACTCAAAATTTCTGCTACCGCTTCTCCAGAACTGGTCAGAACTTGCTGAATACCACCTCTGATACAAATGTGTACTATGGAAAAGAAAAAAATATTGAGGATTATCACTTACCAAGTGGTTATGTCCCACAGAAAGCCAGTGATTAAGGCATCAGGATTAAGGCATGGGGCTAGAAACTGGGAAATGGTGAGTTCTAGTTCTGCCTTAGGCATAAAGCCAGCTGGTCACCTTGGGCCAGTCACTTTTTCAGCCCTAGGAAGAAAGCAAGTCGCCTCTCAAATATAGCCAAGAAAATTGCAAGAATTAGATCAGCCAGTTGCCAGAACAGTTGTCAGAAGTCAAAAAGTTACTCAAAGGCACCATCGCCACCCCCAAATATTTTGATAGGATGTATGCAATTACTAGGTAAATTTGTATCTCTTTTTTATTAAATATTTTTGTCTCTGAACATACATCACCATAGCCAACTGCAACAGGGTAACATTCAAGCAATTTTTATAAAAGGACTGCACACAAACATCTAGAAAACAAAACAAAAAGACCCTAAGATAATTCAGACATACCACCTGGTAAATTAAGCGTTCTGCAAGACAATTTGAATGAATCAGATTCCCTCCTTGTATCACCAGTAGGGCTCTTTATTTATTTATTAAACATATTTCTATGCAGCCACAATCAAAACAAGTCTTGGGCAGCTCCCAAAGAAAACAACACAGTATAAAATACAGAAATAAAAACACAAAAATGTCTACCACGTTACAAAGAAGAGAAAAAGATGACAACATCAAATCAAATCAAAACAAATCAAGAGAAAGGTCCCCGAAATAGCAAAGAGAGAACTGGGCTTCATGAATCCAAGGAAAAAACTCCCATTCCCTCTCCCCGTTTCCCCCCAAAGTAGGCATGCCTCTTTTTTGGTAGAAGCTACAGCCATTATTTTGTGTAGTTACTGAAAAAAATTACTTTAAAACTTTCTTGTACAGGTGGATACAGCATTTTGAAAATAAATGATTTGACGAGCAATTATTTGGTGCTTAACCTTGCTAAGTTTTGATTTAAAAAAACACTGACTATGGTTGTAATGCTATATGTACATATATCTCTAGCAGTTAAGCTGAATTCCTACGTTCTTTTAAGCCATGATTTATTTAGCTGCGGTTTGTTCCCTTAGTTGTAACTGGTTAACATATTGTGCTTGTTGACAAGCCATGGTTTTGCCACTCTCAGAAGCAATGAAGGCACTAGGCTCAAACACATTTCAAATAAGACAGAATATGATTGATTTTGTAATATGATCTCAGTCACTCAAATTTATAAATTTGGTTTTGTGTGCGATTTGTAATTGTACTAATTGTACTTTGTCAACAAACCACTGTTAGATAAACGGTATCTTAATATAACAACTCGGTTAACAGGTAGGGGTGCAATTGTGTAACATTCATTTGGACAGGATTCACACAGCACATTAAGTCAAAATGCTGAATAAACTCGGCAATGCGATTCCTGTAAACATGATTTATGACTGGGTATGTTGTATGAACCTAGCCAGTTATGGTTTATTCAGCAAACTGTAGTGAACGGTAGAAACTTAGCCTATTGTACTATTTTAATTCTTCTGCTTTCAGTCCCACAAGGCGCTCACCATAAGCACACCCCCTTTAATAGCAAAATCAGGGAAAACGTTTTTTAAAAAAGATTTTTCTTTCTTTTTTTTTTAAAGAGCAAAAGCCAGCAGAATGGAGATGCTTCCCTTCTTCAGCGCATCCTCACTTTTTCACTCAGGGACCCCAAACGTCTCCGAAGCTTCAACACTGCCCCCTCCCCAAATTCTCCCGTATCCGGGGTTTCCATAGAAACAGGGCCTGTTTTTCAGCCAGCAGTAGATTAGCTCACTGGAAGGGAGTCAAGATGGGTCAGGCCGGGGAGGGGTGGGAAGAAAAGAGGGGGAGAGGCGGAGGGGAAAGAAAGGGTGGTATTAACATCCTAAGCTTTGAAAGGGAGCGAGAGCGCGCCGCACGCTCGGGGTTTGGGGGCGGGGAGCCAAAGCGCCGATGCTCGCGGGGAGGAAACAGCCGCCGAAAGACGAGAGAAATCCGGGCAAGGAAGCAGCTGCGAGAGACGGAAAACGGAGCGGGATCCTCGCAGAGCGCCCAGCGGACACAAGGGCCAGTTCGCCGAGAACCGGAGCGGGAGGGAGAGGCGCGTCTTTCGGAGCCGCGCAGGGCTAACAAAAGGGAGAAGAAGAAGAAAAAAAAAAAAGGGGGGGGGCGAGCGAGCTATGCGACCCGAGGCTGCCGCGCCCGCGGCCCCGCTGCGATTGGAGCGCCCCAAGATGAGGACGGAGAGCAGCCCGCGGACCCTTGTGGAGCAAAGTAGGTCGGCGCCGGGGCTGCAACCTCGCGCCCTTCTGCGCTCTCTGCCCGCGTCGAGGGAGGCGGGAAGCGGAGGGGGTGGGAGGGTGGGCGGAGGAATTCCCCACGGACACTTTGGGAAGAAGCGGAGGGGGGGCGGCGGAGGAATTCCCCACGGACTTTTGGAAAAGAAGGAAGGCGTGTGTGTGTGTGTTTTTTTTGTGGGGGGATTTTGTGATTTCCTCCGCGCGGGGAAGCTTGGCTGGTGAGATTGATGCGGCGCGCGGGGCGGGGGGTGTTTTGGTGGGTGAAGCCGCGCTGGAGAAGCAGGGCGAGCGAGGTTTTTAACGCGCGGGGCGGCGCGAGTGGAGGAACTGGAATAACCGGGGGGGGGGGAAAGGTCGCGCGGGTGGAAGGACGAAAGGGCCGCTCGTAAGGTCCAGGTGATCTTTGGCCACCACATTGGGGGACTGATGGGTGTCCGGCCTCTCCGGAGATGGAAGGGCGGGACGTGGGATAGAAAGAGGGTGGTTTTGTGCATTGGATTCCCCAGAAGCGAGAATAGAGTGACTGGCTGCGAAAAGATGCGGGCGCTCCTGCTGGAAATGGTTAGTTTTACTACTACGAGGTACATGGAAAGGATTTGCTTGATTGAGGGACGTGGGGCGGGGGTGTGTGTCTTTGGGTCTCTCAATTCCGTGTTTCCCCAAACAGCTCCCTCAAAGATGCTAAAACTTTCTAGGGATCTTTTTAAAAAGCAACCCCAGGGTTTGGCTGCTTTGCTAGAGGCCTGTTTGATTTAACTCTATTGGGAGTCCATTTGTACTTTGCTGGGATACCTCCGGGTGTCAAAACAAGCCTCCCCCCCCCCCATGGAATAGGACTTGCTTCGGAGCCACATCACAACTCTATGCTTTTCTATAACACTTTTCCCTTCCCCTTGCCTGCATTAAATAATTCATTTGGCCTTTGTGATGCTTTCAAGAAGACCAAGGGTGGAGTGATGGTGTATCTAAATTTAAAAGGAGAATAGTTTCACAAAGAACAGAATGGGTGTAGTGAAAGAACCAGAGATAATTCTTTAAGGTAGATTGAAGCGTGGTTTGAAAAGAGGAGTAAGTAAGTAGTAAGTAAGTGGAAAGGGGTAGAAAATTGATTACAGATTCTTAGGCTGTTTCTTGTTGAGGAAGGTGGTTGGATAATCCTCCATTTCTTAAGGAAAATGATTTTCATAGAAGGGAATGTAGGTAGCTCCGGGCTGAATGGTGGAGCCCTTGCTACTCTCAGAGCTTGGTTATTTATTTATTTTATTTATTTAGATTTTTATACCGCCCTTCTCCCGAAGGACTCAGGGCGGTTCACAGCCAGATAAAATAGACAATAATATAAATACAATATAAAATACTATTAAAAAACTTATTCCAATTGGCCAAAATTAAAAGAAATTTAAAATCATAAAACCCATTTAAAAATTAAAAACCCAATGAATCTAAAATCCTATGCCAGTCCTGCGCGAGTGAACAAATAGGTCTTCAGCTCGCGGCGAAAGGTTCGAAGGTCAGGGAGTTGGCGAAGTCCTGTGGGAAGTTCATTCCAGAGGGTAGGGGCCCCCACAGAGAAGGCCCTTCCCCTGGGGGTCACCAGCCGACATTGCCTGGCAGACGGCACCCTGAGGAGTCCCTCTCTGTGAGAGCGCACGGGTCGGTGGGAGGCATTTGGTAGCAGTAGGCAGTCCCGTATATAACCCGGCCCTAAGCCATGGAGCGCTTTAAAAATAGTAACTAGCACCTTGAAGTGCACCCGAAAGACCACAGGTAGCCAGTGCAGTCTGCGCAGGAGTGGTGCCACATGGGAGCCACGAGCGGCTCCCTCTATCACCCGCGCAGCTGCATTCTGGACCAGCTGGAGCCTCCGGGTGCTCCTCAAGGGGAGCCCCATGTAGAGAGCATTGCAGTAGTCCAAGCGAGAGGTAACCAGAGCGTGAGTGACCGTGCATAGGGCATCCCGGTCGAGGAAGGGGCGCAACTGGCAAATCAGGCGAACCTGATGAACCTGTTGCTTGCAGACATTTCATTACCTGACTAGTGAACATCATCAGTATTAGTGAGGGTGGGGTCAATAGACACATAGAAAGAAGCCACATTTATATATCATTCAAACTGCCCAAGGAGCTGCTGATATAGTTCTACAGAGGAATTATTGAGTCTGTCATCTGCATCTCTATAACTGTCTGGTTTGGTTCTGCAACCCAACAAGACAGACACAGACTTCAGAGGATAATTAGAACTGCAGAAAAAATAATTGCTACCAACCTGCCTTCCATTGAGGACCTGTATACTGCACGAGTCAAAAAAAGGGCTGTGAAAATATTTACAGACCCCTCACATCCTGGACATAAACTGTTTCAACTCCTATCCTCAAAACAATGCTATAGAGCACTGCACAACAGAACAACTAGACATAAGAAGAGTTTTTCCCCAAACACCATCACTCTGCTAAACAAATAATTCCCTCAACATTGTCAAACTAATTACTAAGTCTGCACTACTATTAATCTTCTTATTGTTCCATTCACCAATCTCTTTCCACTTAGGCCTGTATGACTGTAACTTTGTTGCTTGTATCCTTACGATTTATATTGATATTGTTTCCTGATTGTTTATTTGTACCCTATGACTATCATTAAGTGCTGTACCGTATGATTCTTGATGAACGTATCTTTTATGTACACTGAGAGCCTATGCACCAAGGCAAATTCCTTGTGTGTCCAATCACACTTGCCCAATAAAAAAAATTCTATTCTGTTCTAATTCTATTCTATTCAAGTGAGATAATTTAAAAAGCTAAGAAAGAAACAGACCACAGTACATCCGCTCCAGCAGCTAGCACCTAGATAAGCAGAGATTAACACCAAACGAACAAGTAAAAAATAATACCTTAGACAGGGAACTTTTTTTGCTTTGTTCAGCTAATAAACAGATAAGCAGGGATTGAACACCAGACAAACAAGCAGAAAACAATACTTCAGTCAAGGAACTTTTTTCTTCGTTCAATCCTTCATGTGTGTCTGATTCTGAGAGACTTCCTGTGCAAGTCTTGGGATCTTGAAGTGCAAGTCTTGGGATCTTGTGTGCAAGTCTTGGGATCTTGGAGTCCTAGTGGACAACCATTTAGATATGAGCCAGCAGTGTGTAGCAACTGCCAAAAAAGCCAACACAGTTCTGGGCTGCATAAACAGAGGGTTCAAGATCACGTGAAGTGTTAATACCACTTTATAATGCCTTGGTAAGGCCACACTTGGAATATTGCATTCAGTTTTGGTCGCCATGATGTAAAAAAGATGTTGAGACTCTAGCAAGAGTGCAGAAAAGAGCAACAAAGATGATTAGGGGACTGGAGGCTAAAACATATGAAGAACGGTTGCAGGAACTCGGTATGACTATTTTAATGAAAAGAAGGACTAGGGGAGACATGATAGCAGTGTTCCAATATCTCAGGGGTTGCCACAAAGAAGAGGGAGTCAAACTATTCTCCAAAGCACCTGAGGGTAGAACAAGAAGCAATGGGTGGAAACTAATCAAGGAGAGAAGCAACTTAGAACTAAGGAGAAATTTCCTGAGAGTTAGAACAATCAATAAGTGGATCAACTTGCCTGCAGAAGTTGTGAATGCTCCAACACTGGAAATTTTTAAGAAAATATTGGATAGCCATTTGTCTGAAATGGTGTAGGGTTTCCTGCCTGGGCAGGGGGTTGGTCTAGAAGACCTCCAAGGTCCCTTCCAACTTTGTTGTTATGTTATGTTATGTTAGGTTAGGTTAGGTTAGGTTAGGTTAGGTTAGGTTAGGTTAGGTTAGGTTATGTTATGTTATGTTATGTTATGTTATGTTATGTTATGTTATGTTATGTTATGTTATGTCCCTGCAGTTTTCTTAGAAAGGTTTTCAAAGTGGCTTGCCATTGCCTCCTTTCTAGGGACGAGAGAAAGTGACTAGCCCAAGGTCATCCAGCTGATTTTGTGGCCAAAACGGGACTAGAATTCATGGCCTCTGAGTTTCTAAGCCTGATGCCTGAGTCACATCCTCGCCAATAATGACAAGGCGAACTACTATAAACAAGGAGCAAACCTCACACTGACTTGCAGTGCTGATGTTACCTAGTTGGAGGGGGTGAAATATCTGCAAGTAACCAAGCTCAGAGACCACTAAGGACTCCACCAAATAAATAAATATATATATATATATAAAATCCTGGAAAAAGATGGAGAAATAAGATTTGTAGTGATGGTTTTATTCCCTCATGAGCCACCTGTACATTCTTGTGTATGTTTCTGTGTTACACATGCAGATATTCTGACACACACATTCCTGCTCACAACCTCATCAGGCTGTTGGTAGATAAGGATAAATCTAGATTCCAATCATACTTCCATAGTGAAATGGAGAATCACTCAATAGTTAAGAGATGGTGCATTTTAGGTGATCATTATTAGGCTAGTGTTTGTAAATAGTTGCCATCTGGTAATTACCATTTATCTTTTAAGCAATGGCAGTGTTTTGATTTGAGACACCCCTCCAATCTTTTGCAGCCTCCCTCCCAATATTGTGTGTGTTTGGAAATGACAGATTTTCTTAAAATTGTGATATTTGTTGCATTGTGTCAGAGCTTCTTGGATGTAGCTATGAAATGTTCCATAACTTTGTGCAATGTTTTAAATTTCTAGCAGCAGATGCCTAAGTAGAACAACAGAGACACACATTTTTCCACTAAATTATAACATTATAGGAAAGAATGCGTGTGTGTGAATTGGGTCAGGTGGGATGCGATAGAGTGAGGAGGAAGAAGCCAACACATTTCTGAGACCTGGCTCATTTCTATCTTTATCTTCCTACAGGTCTCAGTTGCCTCATTTTTTTCATCTTCAGGTATATACCTTGTGCTCTTTTTTTTTTGATACCCTGGAATATAATTTTAATCCTCACTGTCAACATTGGACAATTTGGGGCAGAAGTGTATTTAAGAGGGAGGCATTGCTATTTTAAAAATACCTGGTGAGGATGTTCAATCCATTAGATGCTTGAACTGAAGAAAAGATGCAACAGATGCTGTCTTTGATTAGCCTTCAATATTTGCTTCTGATATATGCTTTTTAAGAGGAAATCTACCATAGAAATACACAACCCAGATGCCGAATAAGCCACACACCCCTTCCCCAAGAACTGGATCCTCAAACATTTGCCAACAAATTGCAATAATGCGACAGAAGGGGAAATTATTAAATACACAGAATCCTATTTTCAAGCATATTTTATGTATGTAATGTAAATTACATATGTTTTGGTTTCTTCCCCCTATTTTTATGTCCCAGTCTGTCCTCCTCTTTAGTGAATACATCTGCACTGGTATGTCATCAAAAAGATAAATTCAACTCATTGTCCCAAACAAATTGGTATACAATATAGTAAGTTGGGTGTATGTGATTTATTTCCTGAAGGTAGGGTTTGCCTGCAGGGTGAGGACGCTTTTTGCAACCTATAGTAAGTAGCTCCTTCTACCGGTAGATTGTAGGGATGCTATTCTGGAAGTTCTGTTCTATGAGTTTTGGGAGCTGCAATCCCAAATCTATGTGGGGAAGTTGACCTAGAGCACGGGTGTCAAATTTGATTTCATTGAGGGCCACATCAGGGTTGTGTCTGACCATCAGGGCTGTGGCCAGGGTGGGCATGGCCAGCTTGACATCACTCATGACGGGGGCGCCTGTGATGGCCTGAGCACTCTGCCAGTGAAAACGGAGCTCGGGAGGGCCACGTGCCGCCTTCCTAAGCTCCATTTTTGTTGGCAGAGGGTTGCAGGAGGCCGTCGCAGCTGAAAATTGAGGTCAGGAGAGCTGCACGTGACCCTCCTGAGCTCCGTTTTCTCTGAAAGAGGCATCGCGGGCTGGTCCTTTGCTGTTTCCAGGGTGGCCCCGTGGGCCAGATTTAAGCACCCTGCAGGCCGAATTGACACCCCTGATCTAGAGAATCTTTCTTTTGCTTAGTATTCTTGGCATAACCAAATTCTATCTGCAGTAAGATGCCAGTCTCTTTGTATTCTGCTCATGTAATACAGGTAGTCCTTGACTTACAACAGTTCATTTAGTGACCATTTGAAGTTACAGCGCAGTGAAAAAGTGACTTATGACTGTTTTTCTTATTTATGACAGTTTCAGCATTCCCAGTGGTCACATGATCAAAATCCGGATGCTTGGCAACAGATTCATATTTATATTTATCACATATTTATGTGATCATCTTTTGCGACCTTCTGATAAGCAAAGTCAGTGGGGAAGCCAGATTCCTTTAACAACTGTGAATAACAGTTATTCATAATAATATGAATAAATAATAAACTTAACTACAGTGATTCAGTTAACAACTGTGACAAAGGTTGTAAAATGGAGCAACATTCACTTAAGAACTTTTCACTTAACAACAGAAATTTGGGGCTCAATTGTGGTCGTAAGTCAAGGACTACCTGTACATTTATAATACATAAGAAATATAGTTGCAGAAGACTATTGATAGGACAATACTGGAAGGAAAAAAAGTTACCTACAATAGAAGAATGGATATTGAAAGTTGCTAATTTGGCTGAGATGGCAAAAATCTCAGCCTTTTTGAAAGACACTACACAAGAAAAATATCTAACTGAATGGAAAAAATGGATTGAATATACGCAAAATAGATATCAGATTAAGAGATATCAGATTGCCTTTGATTAGGATGTATTTATCTCTGATTTGTACAGGGGAAGTTAGGATTTGAGGAGAAGGGGAGGATTATAATTTGTGTTAGGGAAAATTTAGCGCATGATTGTTTTTTCTTTTAAACTATACCTTGTGTTTGTTCTGGGAAGTGGGGGGGGGAGGGAGGAGGGTGGTTTTGGAGGGAGGGGGAGGGAATGGAGTGGGGGGGAAAGGGGGGGAAATTTTGTAAAAACTTTTTCAATAAAAAAAAGAAATATAGTTGCAGAGATTGTCATTAAAGAGAGCAAGGAATGATTAAAATTAAATGGTATGGAAAATGCAACGGCACTTTTGGTGGAGATAAAAAGAGCTTAGGAAGTGGCTGAAGAACAGCTAAACAAGGAACTCCAGCAGTGTGAAATTAATAATAAAAATGAAATGTTTCAGAAAATTTCTTCCAATCAAGTACATATTTTCATCCATTGCCTTCCCTATCTAGTAATCTGGGTGTAACTGTGCAATTACAAACAGTTGTGCAGCCAATCCCTCTTCTTCTTGCCACTCCTGCTTACAAACTAAAACCTCACTAGCATTTTGAGAATGCATCTTAAAGTGTTTAGGGAAAAGGTTTGTTAAAAAGCTTCTTCCCTTCCTCCCACCTCGATAGTCATTCCGCATAACAGTCAGTAGCATCTGGTTTATTCCAAAGGCAAGTTAAATTACCAGCTTTCTGGGTCTTCCATAAGATCAACCTCAGAAGACTTTTTGAAGGTTGTAATTTCTTTAAGATGAAATAGTAGTGGGACGGTTAAATTATTTGAGTGACATAACTATTGTGCAAGTTAGTGTGTCTTCTACTTGCTCCTTTTCCTTCTGTTCTTCTCTTCCTCCCTCCTAATTCCTGAGAGTTAGTTGGTGGGTGTATTAAAGACCTTGGTTCAAAAACCCTACTGTTTTCAATGTTTGGGAGGAGCAGATGTGGCTACTTTAGTCTGTTTACATCTGTGGTGTTCTAGATATATCTTGAAAATCCCCTGTGTTAAGAGTAATAAACCACAGAAAAGTATTGCAGGTTGCACCTGGACAATGGCAACTTAACTTAATGTTTGTTGACACTTTCGTGGTTATCTCGTGTGACTCTTTTGCTCCCTGGTGGTTATGAATCTACTTTGGGAGAATTTTGTGTTACTGTCTTAATAAAACATGCATGACTGTTTTTGTAAGGTTAGGATTGCAGCAACTGATGTGGAATTGAATTTGGGCAAACGCTAGCATTATTTTTTTTAGAAAGCCCCAGAACTGTTTCCTTTTTAGAGGGCATTTCAGGGGAGGACAACCCCCCCCCAAAAAAACCCCAAGATGATGGCCACAATCATGTGGTGATCCTTGCAGAAGTTCCTGATCCAAGATCTGTCAAGTGTGAGAAA
Organism: Ahaetulla prasina; assembly: GCF_028640845.1. Classification (NCBI taxonomy): domain Eukaryota; kingdom Metazoa; phylum Chordata; class Lepidosauria; order Squamata; family Colubridae; genus Ahaetulla; species Ahaetulla prasina. The sequence continues at coordinate 77,843,555 of NC_080545.1, read as the reverse complement.
ATTCATTCCTACAGAGCATGTTTACAAAGCATTTCTAAGCCCTGATTTTTATTGGTGATGTTTTAGATCATTTGAGGGCCACATCAGAGTTGTGTTTGACCTCAGGGACCAGGGTGGGCGTGGCCAACTTGACGTTACTCGTGTTGGAGGTGCCTGTGGTGGCCTGAACGCTCTGCCAACGAAAATGGGCTCCCAAGCTCCATTTTTGGCTGTGACAGACTCCTGAAACCCACTGCCAGAGAAAATGGAAGTCATGAGGCCTCCCAAACTCCATTTTTGCTGGCAGAGACACCGCAGGCAGGTCCTTTGCTGTTTCCAGGGTGGCCCCACGGGCCAGATCTAAGCACCTCACAGCTCTGCCCCCCCCTCTTAAGTTTGACACCCTGCTTTAGAGACAGGAAGCTTTTATAGGCTGCTTTGTTGTGCATTCTTTCCTCAGGCAAAATAATCGATTAGCAAGCTCCAATGGTTAAAGAGTAGCTTTGTTACCCTCATAACTGTAGGTGCAAAAAGGGGTCTGGAATGTTAAAAAAAATGACTAAAGCATATTTTCTGTTCAGTTATTTGTGTGGCTGAAACCTCCATCTTTCTTTGTGTGAAGGAAATTCTGTCTGGATTGTTACACTACGTAAAGCTGTAATGGGGGTTTATTGGATTTTGACTTAGTGGGTTGCATGAAGCAAACCAGAACACATTACAATACATGTGTTGGGATAATGATCCCCCGTGAATGATTCCTTCTGCTCTGAGAGATGATTCCCTTTTCTCCACAATTCAGTTTGAGAGCACATTTCTCACTCTCTGAAACCTCATCCAACCATCATGTGGAAGGCTGCCAAAAAGCCTAAGATAAGCCTTCTGCTAGTAATATTTAGCTCTTCTGTTGAGAAAAATTGTGTTGATAAAGAATTCAGATTAATCCCATTGGTCGTCAGACAAAAGTATTACTGATGATTTTCCTCCTTCCTGTACTTTCCCCTTTAGTACTTTACATTGTAAGTTTAAATTGGCAATGAATACTTCTGGGACAGTATTTGTAGACTTTAGTGGAGAGTAATGCTTTTTCACATTGGCTCTTCCTTGAGTGACCAAGAGTAGCCAGTCTTTTGCAATTTGTTTAGATTAGCTTAACTTAGTAGAAATGCTAGCTACAAGATTTTGTTCACCTGGGGAAAAAAATCATGGTTTCTTTTTAGGTTATTTACAGAGATGAGAAACTGATGGCTTTCCAGGCATGGCTGAACTGTAACTTTGGCTCATGCTCTTTTTTATTCTTCTGAGCAACTGAAGCCATGATTAACATTCATGCATCACCCTTAATTTGACTAAATGATTCAAGGCAGTTCCTTCATTGTACCTATTAATAGAAAGCAGTTATTACAAGCAGGCATCTTCACGGCTTATTCAAAAGCTTAGGAAAACTATGTCTTATTCTTGATTGGGATTACTAGCCAAATGTCATGTGGAATCCAATCACCAAATGTTAATTGGTTTACAATGTTAGGGTAGTGGTAGCGATAGAAACGAGAGACATGGTGAGCAGACATCCTTAGCAAATGCAAAAGGAATTAAACATTTGCAGTTCACAAACTGATGAGGTCATGCAGAAATAGACAAAGCAAAGTCATAAATCACAGGTGTCAAACTCGATCATGTCACGTGATGTATCGTGATGTTTTTTGCCTTTGGGGAGCTGGGGTGGGCGTGGCCTACGTGTGACGGATCTGGCCTGTGGGCTGCCAGTTTGACAGGTCTGACATAGATGATGGTCTTGTATTAGTTTGTTCCTAATAAGACACTGTATATAATAATAATAACAACAGAGCTGGAAGGGACCAACCTACTGCCCAGGCAGGAAACCCTACACCATCTCAGAAAATGTTATCCAACATTTTCTTAAAAACTTCCAGTGTTGGAGCAATCACAACTTCTGCAGGCAAAGTTGTTTCACTTAATAATTGTTCTGTCAGGAAATTTCTCCTTAGTTCTAAGTTACTTCTCTCCTTGATTAGTTTCCACCCATTGCTTCTTGTTCTACCCTCAGGTGCTTTGGAGAACAGCCCGACTCCCTCTTCTTTGTGGCAACCCCTGAGATATTGGAACACTGCTATCATGTCTCCCCCAGTCCTTCTTTTTGCCTTTGGGGAGCTGGGGTGCGCGTGGCCTGCATTTTCTTCTGTATCTCTGGCTGCTATTTCTGTTCAGGAGTAAAGATCTTGCAGGCTTCTTATTCTTGAGCTGTTAGGCATCTTATTCCATTGTAGTCAAACACTTTTCTACGTTTAGCTCGCTGTCTCTTGACTCAAAGTATGCCCCTTGAGATCTCAGAACTTGATGAGATCTCTGTCTACAGGATTATAATTGGTTGTCAGCACTCCAAGTGTTATTGGAGATATTCTTGTCACACCATCATCATATATCCTCACCCAGGATTTAACGGGTTCTTCTCCATCTTGGACAAGAACTGTCCTACAGTGATTGGGACAAAGTGTGATATATAATCTCTGAATCTTCTTGTATTTATATTGCTTTGTCTTTTCATTCCTTTTTGAAAGCAGTGGTCTTATTGCTGTCCTTCATTTGAGTAATGAAGGCTTAAGTAGAACAAACAAACTTTTTTCTGTGCATAACTTCTTTTTTTCCATGCAAATATGCCAGTAATGGAACTTTTGGATGTTCAAGAGTGGGTTGTATCTTAAATAAGGTGTCTAGAGTATTGGAGAAATCCATTGATTGTAGAACATAGAAGCAATCCTTTAGATTATGATGAGGCTGTAAACTGTGTTATTTGGCTTCCCAGATTAGAATTTAAAAATGGGATGAAATTTTATATGCTGAGAAGAATTGGTAAAAGCAAGTTTGGATTGTAAATTAAGCTGAATGTGATTGGGTGTTACAGAGAAGAAAGTTCCCCCTATATATCCCAGTGGTTAATGGCACTGATTCAGAAAGTTGCTGACTCCTCCATTCTAAACTCCCCTTCTTGTTTTCTCCTGGTCCTATGATTCAAGCTGATCTCTTATATAGCATTTGGAAAGAATTTCATATTTATGCTGTGCATGCTTGCCCTACCTCATTTGAAAGGATTTTTTTTTAAAAAATTAACTAAAATGTGGTCTTCCCACATGATCTTCTAAACATGCATGCTGCAGAATCGCAAGTGGCACAAGAAATGCACTTCCCTAACTTGATGTATAAGGGCTGGTCTTCCTCAGTGATAGGACCAGTGGTGGATTGCTCCCGGTTAGTCCTGGTTCAGGCGAACCAGTAGTGACGGTGGCAGGAGGCTCCACCCACCCGGCCAGACATCATCAAAAACACTTTGCACATGTGCAGAAGGTCCTGCGCATGTGCAGAAGTGATTCAGGCATGCGAAGTGTGCGCACGTTCACGAGAGTGAACCGGTAGAGAAGGTACATGGAACCCACCCCTGTATAGGACTTCATGTATGTGAATTCCATTGGATTCATTGGCACAGCCCGTATCGTGGCTGGGAAAGATGATTACAGCTGTGCGGAGGGGGTGGATCTATTTTTAATTTAAGAGCTTCTAACAAAATATCTCCACACTACATAGACTGCTGCTGGAAATTCCTTCCTGTTTTGATATGGCACCGTAAGTGCCCTTAAAGCATATAAGTAATTGACCATTTGCTGAGAGGCCTGGGTAGATGGAACTCAACTTTCATGTTCTAAAAGAGCCTTTTCCACAGGATTCCAGTTACTGAAAAGACATTTACACAAATCCATCTTATGTACCAATTGCAGGCATTCCTGGATCAGGAGGCCCTACTCACAGTCACTCATGCCTTCCTCTTTTTTTATCCGGGTTACTGCAATACTTATATTAGGATAGCTGTGACCACCTTACCTGCCATTCAAAAGGCGTTAAAGACATGGCTTTCCCTAGGCACTCAATGGGCAGGAGATTTTGTGCCCATTTTTGATTGTTTCTCATTATTTTTGGGTCTTGGAAGTTGCCCCTGTTGTAATAATATTATATTTTAATTTTTCTTGTGGTTATTTGTTTTTAATAGTCCATGCTACCCTGAATCGCAAGCCAAGGGGGCAGTTATACTGTATAAAACAGTTTTATTTTCTTATTTATTTATTAAATTTATATGCTGCCCTATTTCATTGTCAGGCGATTTTACCCAGACAGACTAGTGAAAACCAGACTGCTGCCCTTTAGATCAGACCAGTAATGGGAGTTAGTTTTCATAATCCCCAGTAAGTTCTTGTTAACATTTATAGAAAATACATTTCAACACACGTTGACAGTCAGCATGTATGGTCAGCATGATAAAATCATGGTTTGCGGATTCAATTTCTTTGTTGAAGTCTTCAATGGCGGTCTTCATTAGTGCAAGCTGTTAGAGTGAGCGTGATGGTTTCTTTGCCAGCACTGTATAGGAACAGTAATGATTACATCAGCTGGTTAGTATGTTGGACTAAGAGGCAGGGGTGGGGTCTGCATTGCCTCCTTTTCTACTACTATTCCAGCCCATTTGGCAGATTTTTCATTTCTTTTGATGATTCCCACTTACATTCTTGTTCCACCTTTGCTTTCTACAGGTGGGGCAGGCAACATTTTAGCTATTCTAAACTTTCATCCTCAACCCGAGCAGCTGTTGCAATTTTTATGCATTGTTGCTTATACAGGGAAATACTATCTTATCTTGGCCGAGTGGCTGGTGGCTGATAAGCAAGAGAATGGATTCTGCAGTGAAATTGTAATGTTTTGTCTGGAGCGGAATCCACTATCGGTTTTGCCAGATATGAGGTGCTTATCACATTAATTAAAGCAAAAAGCCATCTATTAAATAAAAGTTCAACTGAAAACTTATAATTCCTGACTGGGGGAAAAAAATGGACTTTAATGTTTCACATTTGCCATTAATGTCTGACAGGGTGCATTACTCAGAATTTGTGAGTTTTCACGAGACACCCCACCCCCCCAATTCATTTCAATCCCCCTCAATAATCTGAAATTTTACTAGCCAAATTTGACATCAAAATTTGTGAAAATGTAAGGATAAAAATGAAGCAGGGGGCAGGTGCCTTTCATCTTCTCCCTTTAACTCTCCAACATGAGAGAGGCGAGAGAAGCAGCACAAAATGGTGCCCAGAGTTCAGCTTGTTTTGCTGTCAGTAACCACCCATGGGGCAGAGGAAGTTAAAGGGGGGAAAACAACAGCCTGTCTACCTTCCTCTTTGCCATTCCCACCTTTAATGCCACCTTCCCCCCCCCCCCCGCTGAAAAAAAAAGTTAAATTAGTCATTCCTCATGGCCTTCCGCAGCCCTCTGAAAAATGAGAAGACTGAGTTGCAGTCTTCACGGCTCAGATGTTGGTTTGATGCCTTACAAGGCTTAAAAAAAATCCATTCTCCCTCTTAAAATAAAATTTAAAAAAGCTCAAATTCCACCCACTCGAGGATACAAGGATGCTGGTTTGTGCATAGAATGGTCACTTAGATCAGGGGTCTCCCAACCTTGGCAACTTTAAGCCTGGAGGACTCGAACTCCTAGAATTCCCCATTGGCTGGGGAATTCTGGGAGTTGAAGTCCCCCAGGCTTAAAGTTGCCAAAGTTGGAGACCCCTGACTTAGATCTTAAACTACCTTCCCAAACCTGTTGGTTGTCTGGTGGGTTGCCTTATAACCCACTGGATGCCTAGCCAGGTTGCCACGTCTGGAGTTGTAGACAGACTGACACATCTGGGAGAAGCTTGGTTGGGGGTTGGCTGGTCTAAGGACTGACTTCTGTGCCAAAGGAGAGACAAGCCTTTCTAGCATTCAAGCACTAAAGCCAATCCAGAAAAGAACCTTTTCTCCCTCCCCCCCCTTTCTATTTTGCAGATGTTCAGTTCTTTTCTTGCCAAGGATTTTTTTTAAAAAAATTCTGCAGCAGTAATAAAGAGAGGAGTATATGATGCATACATCTGTGAATAGCATAGGAGAGCTAAGGAAGAAGGGTGGAAGTCCTTTGAGTAATGCTTTAGAATGATTTATTGTTTCTGCTGCATTTTGAACGTAGCAACATTTCTATTTATTGTTTGCCATGAAGCAGAGCAGAATCTCATGGAGCAGTGTTGTAGGGTTTGGGGTTTTTTTGAGGGAGGTGTCCAAACATTTTCTTCAATGGCCAGCCTCAACTGCATATTATGTCTTAGGACAACACTGTGCAGAAAGCAGTGTTGAACAAGGACCAAGAAGATAGTGGGGCACCATCATGTCACAGGGTAATTGTGAAGATACAATATATCTATATATCTCTATCTCTACCTCTACATCTCTATATCTATCATCTATCTGTCTGTGTCTGTATGTCTATATATCTCTATCATCTCTCTACTATCTCTCTATCTATCTATCATATATCATATATCTGTATCTATATCTATATCATCTATCTATCTCTATCATATCTATCTATCTATCTATCTATCTATCTATCTATCTATCTATCTATCTATCTATCTATCTATCTCTATCATCTCTATCTACCTACCTACCTACCTACCTACATATCTACATGCATGTGCATGCCATGGGAGTGGGTGGAGGAACTTCGATATTATCATTTTCTGTAATTTTTAAGACTACTTCAGCACATTTTTTTTTATAAAGTCCCCGAGAATGAAGTGGAATTGCATCATTCTTGCTCCCTGGCTCTACTGGGCTGACTCAGAAATGTCACAATAGAATACATCCCATCAATTTAACAGAGCCATACGCCCTAGAAGTGATAGGATTTGTAGTCTGATATGATTGGAGAGAGCTGGGCTGGGGAAAAAATGTGGTCAGCCCTCTGATAGAGTCAGAGAACATGTTTATGCTATGTCACCCTTTTCAAACTCTTGAGGATCAGTTTAGGATGGCTTTGTTTTTAAAGCAATGCTTGTAAGTAACAGCAAAGCCTTCCTTCCTTCCTTCCTTCCTTCCTTCCTTCCTTCCTTCCTTCCTTCCTTCCTTCCTTCCTTCCTTCCTTCCTTCCTTCCTTCCTTCCTTCCTTCCTTCTCCTGTCTTGTTTCCAAGTGTTTATCAAGGGGAAATTTCTCTCTGTATTATGATCTGGAATCAGCTACAAAGAACATCTTTAGTACTGCCTGCTAGTACTAAAGATCATCTGGCTAGGATTACATGACTAGGTTCAGTTCTTTAATATAAAGATCTTGGTTTCTCTCTTGCATTGGTATGTTTACTGAGTTTTTATATGCATACATATTTTTGGGAAGCCAACATATTTTGTGGAATATCAAATCCTTTACATTCCTGGATAAAAATTCTATTTTGCAATCTGTATGTTTTCCTAACCCTTCGAACTGATTTCATTTTGATCTAGACCAGAGGTGGGGCACTATGGCCCTGCTATGACCTGGGGACCTTAACTCCCAGAATTCCTCGGAGCTACTGTAGCATGATTGGCTCAGGAATTCTGGGAGTTGAAGTCCACAAGTCATAAAAGGGCCATAGTCCCCCACTTCTTATCTAGACCAGTCTTTTGTCAACCTTAGCAACTCTTAAGATGTATAGACTTCAAGTCGATGGTGAAATTCAAATTATTTTACTACTGGTTCTGTGGGCGTGGCTTGGTGGGTGTGGTGTGGCTTGGTGGGTGTGGCAGGGGAAGGATACTGCAAAATATCCATTCCCACCCCACTCCAGGGGAAAGATACTGCAAAAATTTCCATTCCCACCCCACTCTGGGGCCAGCCAGAGGTGGCATTTGCCAGTTCTCTGAACTACTTAAAATTTCCACTACTGGTTCTCCGAACTACTCAAAATTTCCCCTATTGGTTCTCCAGGACCTGTCAGAACCTGCTGGATTTCACCCCTGCTTCAAGTCCCAGATTGGTTAGCTGGGGCAATCTGGGAGTTGAAGTCCACATATCTTTGAGTTGCCAAGGTTGAGAAACACTAATCCAGTCCCTTGTCAATGTGGATTTAGTTCCATATTTGGCTGAAGATTGTTCTGGTCACCCAGGGTTCTGGAGGAGAGTCTGTTGATATTCCTAGATATTTTAGTGACATTTGTTACCATTGCCTTGGAGCACTTGAATGTTAGAGACAGGAAGTCCTACTTGCACTGCTTCTATTATTTATTTGGTTGCTGTCAGAAGGTGACACTGAGAGATACGCACATGAAATCTTGGGAACTGGGAGTGATTCTATTTCTCTTCCATATTATTTAAGGCTTATGAAGCCACGGGAAGATTCATTCACAGGTTTGTCATTTAGCATCTCTAGTTGTTCTTTAGCTGTACTTCTTTTCTGCAAGCTGAAGATCAGAATTTTTTTTTGAGAATCTCCACTTATCTCTAGATGTTCACGGACTGGATGTTGGGACAACAAGATGGAATTGTTTCTGATTCTGAAGATGGAAATCCAGTGTTGACGTGATATGGTTGTGCTGAATGTAGCTGCTTTTCTACTTAAGAAAAAAGGTTTGCAATTTAGGTGTTCTCTGAATGGAGAACTAATACAGATAGTCCTTGGGTTATATATATATATATAAAGGGCCTCTGGTGGCTCAGACTGGTAAGACAGTCTGTTATTAACAGCAGCTGCTTGCAATTACTGCAGGTTCAAGCCCCACTAGGCCCAAGGTTGACTCAGCCTTCCATCCTTTATAAGGTAGGTAAAATGAGGACCCAGATTGTTGGGGGCAATAAGTTGACTTTGTATATAATATACAAATGGATGAAGACTATTGCTTGACATAGTGTAAGCCGCCCTGAGTCTTCGGAGAAGGGCGTGATATAAATGCAAATAAAAATTAAAAAAATAAATAAATAAATATCCATTCACTTAACAACTGTTCAAAGTTATGATGGTGCTGAATGGAGTGGTGTTTATGACTGGTCCTTGGTGTTCTGGCCATTACACTGTCCCTGTGGTCATGTGATTCCATTGTAAGAGTTTGGCACCCAGCTCCTAACTATGATGTTGCAGCCAGCCAAGATCATGTGATCACAATTTCTGATGTTCCCTGCCAGCTTCCCATAAGCAAAGTTCCTGGCAGGAAGTCTGAAGTAGTAATCACGCGAGTCTCACACAATCCTCACTTAGTGAAAGCTGGAATTGTCATTAAACAACACAGTGATGTGATGTCCCGTTTTATGCTCAGCAACTATTAATTCCAGTCCCAACTGCTATTGTTTGCCAAAGATTATCTGTTCTGGATAATCAAATAAGAATAGTAACAAGTTGCTGTTACCAGCTCAAATGATTAATTAAATATAAATAAAAATTATTTAGTATTTCATTGTTTATGCTGTTAATGTTATTTAAGGCTTTTTAATTGTTTTTTACTACCGTGTTTCTCCGAAAATAAGACCCAACTGGAAAATAAGCCCTAGCATGATTTTTCAGGATGCTTGTAATATAAGCCCTACCTCCAAAATAAGCCCCAGTTAAGATTGTCAGTCAGACGAATGCATTTAGTACCGTATTTCCCCAAAAATAAGACCTAACAGGAAAATAAGCCTTAATGTGTCTTTTGGAGCAAAAATTAAACAGGCTACTTCTGCTGACTGCCTGCAGTTTGGCAATTCAAATCTCACCAGGCTCAAGGTTGACTCAGCCTTCCATCCTTCCTAGGTCAGTAAAATGAGGACCCAGATGGTTGGGGGCAATATGCTGACCCTGTAAACCACTTAGGGCTGTAAAGCACTATGAAGCGGTATATAAACCTAAGTGCTATTGCTATATACTGCTTAGGGCAGGGGTGCCCAAACTTGGCCCCTTGAAGAGCGGTGGACTTCAACTCCCAGAATTCCCCAACCAGCATGAGCTATAAATATGAGCAAGTTGCTGGCTGGGGAATTCTGGGAGTTGAAGTCCACCGCTCTTCAAGGGGCCAAGTTTGGCCATCCCTGGCTTAGGGTCATGTTTGTGAGATAGGCAGCTTTATAAACTTGATAAATGAATAATTTAGTTGCATTCCTGCCTTGAAATCAAATGTGAAAGATCACATACTGAACAGGCATATATCACTAGGCAGATCCTAGCTATTTTCTGCTCTATTATTAATCATATTTATGATTACTAAATGCGGAGGGGAAGGTATAGGCAAATTTTATATATATAGTACATGACCATTGATTTCCCTGTATTGATTTACAGTCACGTGGGAAAGGGACATACTACCTTAATAGTGTTTCAAGCTAAAAGGAAAAATTTAAACTTCAAAATCAGAACGAGTGATTTCCCAGTGTATCCTACAGCCCCAGGACTTTCTGGCAGCCACATGTCCACACATCACCTAAGCTAAGCCTGCTTGGCTTTTGAACACATGGTAGGTCTGCCAGATATTGTTACCTGTTGAGACAGGAGGCCGGAAAGAGCCACTCAGCACACACCTTTTGTCAGGGACTTGGCTTTGCCTTGTTGGGTTCCAGCAAAATGGCTCAATTACCAGCAGCATCCTGACATTCTTCCTGATGTAAATTGTCTTCACATGCCCATATTTCCTTCCAATGCTGTACTTCCGGTGGTGTGCTGCTTTCAGGGGAAAATAAAGGGAGGGAGGGTAGCTGTCCTTTTGGTAGTCCCCATTAGTTTGCTGTTTGTGACCAGCTGAAGTTCAGTGTTGATGCATTTCCTGTCCATACACATATAGTTGTGTTCACCAAAATTAGCATTTCTCCCATGAGAAATGAACATTGCCTTGGCTAAGTTGCATTGCAATGGTGATGTTGATATGTAAAATAGGGACACACACACACACATACACACAGGTACATACATACATACGTACGTATCAATCTACCAAAGGTGTTTTTTCAAAAGGCAACTGGACTTGATTTTTTTTCTAGTTTGTGTGTGTATATATCCATCCATTCCTCTCTATTTTTCCTATATAGGTAGCCCTTGACTGACGATTTCAATTAAGCCAAACAAAAAATATGTTAGATGTATCGGATGCATTTTTGTAAGTCACTTGGATCCATTGGAGTGGGTGGAATGTAAGCAAAAGTGGGTTCAAGTGAGGCAGTTGTTAAGTGAATTTTGCCACATTTTAAGACCTTTTTTTCCTACGGTTGATAAGTGAAAAATTACAGTTGTTAAATTAGTGACACAGTTGTTAAGGGAATCTGGCTTTCCCATTGACTTTGCTTGTCAGAAAGTCGCAAAAGGTGATGGGCATAACTCCAGGACACTGAAACTGTCAAAAATATGAGGCAGTTGCTAAGCATCTGAATTTTGATCAAGTGACCATGAGGATGCCACAATGGTCATAAGTGTGAAAAATGGTCATAAGTCACTTTTTTCAACATCATCGTAACTTTGAACAGTCACTAAATGAACTTAAGTTGTAAGTCAAGGATTACCCGTAATACGTTAGTATGAATATACTCTATATTTGTCCATAAAATTCCAGGTATCTAAGCAAACAGTTGATCCAGTTAATTTTCTACCTTCAGCAAAGTGGCTGCTTTAGGTCCTTTTAGACCAGGGGCGTCAAGCTGACAGCTCACGGGCCGGATGCATCATGCACAGGCCACTCCCACCCCGGCTCCACAAAGGCAAAAAAACGTGGCGATACTTCACGTGACACGATCGGGTTTGAGACCCATGTTTTAGACATTACTTTGAGATCCGACGTCCTGGGCTGGGGGAGAGTTATAATGAGCAGCTGAGACAAGATAAAGGTATTGTTTAAACCAAGATTTTCCTGTGCATGGGTTTTTTGTGTGTCTCTTAGCTGCTACTACTTCTTAATTTGCAATCACTGCCTTCCTTTCTACAGCTAGAAATTGCAAAGTAAAAAGCTAAATTGATCATACTGTAGAGCAGGGGTGTCAAACTCAATTTCATTGAGGGCTGCATCAGGGTTGTGTTTGACCTTGGAGGGTGTGGGGGGGCGTGGCCAGCTCAATGTCACTCGTGTCAGGGCGCCTGTGGTGGCCTGAGGGCTTTTCCAGCGAAAACAAGCTCCCGAGCTCCGCTTTGAGCTGCAACTGCCTTCTGCAACCTTCTGTTTTTGCTGGCGGAGGCACTGTGGGTTGGTCCTTTGCTGTTTCCAGAGTGGCCCTGTGGGCCAGATCTAAGCACCCCATGGGCCACATCTGGCCCCTGGGCCTTGGGTTTAACACCCCTGCTGTAGAGAATACCAGGCATTATGTAGCCATTTAGACCAGACCTGTCAAACTGATGGCTCACGGGCCAGATGGGTCATGCGCAGACCACGGCCACCCCGACTCAAAGGAAAAAAAGGTCACAACGCATCACGATAAGTCATGTGACACGATCGAGTTTGACGCCCGTGATTTAGACCCCGCTATAGTGATCAGTATGCATGATGTCGTGTTTGGTGGTTTGTATTTCAGCCCTCTGAATTTGGAGGCCAGGCACTCATTCAGATTGTATAATTGCAATAATGGGTGTCATGAAATAGTTCGGGCCAAATAGTGCTTTGACGTCTTTTGTCTCTTCCCACTTTATCTAAATACACAATCAGATAAATCCATAGATTAAAATTCTAATCCTCCCTGTGGTTGAAGAAAAATTTGCTGCACGTACATATTTTTGCTTTGCTTTTCTTTGTTTCCTAAAACAAACAGCTTTCATTACACCATCCGCAAGAATATTTGTTCATCTGGGAAACTTTGGGTCTGGCCCTTCTGATTCTATACAATGCAGGTCAAGTCTTTTTTGTTGTGACAATAGAGGAAATGGATATTTTGACCTATGTGTGTGCTTCCTAAGGGGAAGCCCCCACTTTCTGCACGCTGAACGTAGTAATATTTTATGTATGCTTCCCTGCCACAGGAAGTGCTGAAAATAGAGAAAAGGATGAGATGGAAGGAGTTTGGGCTTATGTTTTCCCTGATGGGAATCCAGGGTTACTCCTGGTTTTCCTGTTAGGGTTTTGTCTTCTGGATATCCGTCCTGTTCATTGATGCTTATTGTTGTCTCGTAACTCTTGTTTGTCACTTTTTAAAAAATTTCATTGTTTGTTAATCTTGAGGTTGAAAAAAAAATTTGTTTCTGTAGGATTCAGGTGATAATGTGATGATGAAATGGATTAACTAATATTTCAGCATGGTTGTAACTGAACGGTTGCTAAGCAAGATGGTCGCTAAACAAGGGCTACCTGTATTTCATGAACTTTTGAATTTTAACCGCCATTCTTCTAACAGTTATCCGAATTTTTTTTTACATTTTTTCTCTCTGAAAAGCACCATACATTTCAGTAAATATGAAATTAATACTTGGATTGATTAATTGCAATTTTAAATCTACAGAAATACAGCGTGGATGCCAAAATTGACTTATACTGACATTCATCTATGGAACACTTCTATGTTTTGTTCCATGCCTCTGTATACTCCTAAATGCGTAGTCATGCTGCACACAAAAATTAATATACTATTTTTTAGGAGATTCTGGCACTGTAAAATTTGAGAAACCTTGGTTTTTGGCAAATACAAATGCTAGAATAAATACCTTTTTAGACTGATAGATATTTGGAATGCTGAGAGTGTGTCATGGGTGGTTCTCGCAATATAGCAGTCCTCTTGGGTTCAGTAACACCTGGAAATAGTCACTCATAAAACATCCACTTATTAAAAGAAAAGCCAATGAGGTTCTACCAGAACTGTCTCTAGCCCCCTCTCCCCTATCTGCTTCCCTCAGCCCCCCAAAGGCTGTCGAGGTGATGGGCCGGTGTCTTGAGGCCGTGCGGATCTGGATGGGGAGGAACAGGCTCCAGCTCAACCCCTCCAAGACTGAGTGGCTGTGGGTTCCGGCGTCCCGGTACAGTCAGCTTACGCCATCGCTGACTGTTGGGGGGGAAGTACTGACCGTGAGCTTAAAACACATTTATTTATTCAAGCGGGACTGGCTTAAAAGTTTTATTAAATTTTATTGGGGCTATGTATGAATTTTAGGGTTTTAAAATTGACTGTTTTAAATTTCGGCCATTTATATAATTATGCTTGGTTTTAAGTTTTTTGTTTTAATGTGTATATTGTATGGTTTTATTACTTGGCTGTACGCCGCCCTGAGTCCTTCGGGAGAAGGGCGGTATAAAAATCTAAATAAAACTAAAACTAAAACTAAGAGTGCGCAACTTAGGCGTTCTCCTGGACGATCGGCTGTCTTTAGAAGAACACTTGACGGCCGTCACCAGGGGAGCATTTTATCAGGTTCACCTGATTCGCCAGTTGCGCCCCTTCCTTGATCGGGACTCCTTACGCACGGTCACTCATACTCTTGTCACTTCCCGCCTGGACTATTGCAATGCTCTCTACATGGGGCTCCCCTTGAAGAGCACCAGGAGGCTCCAGCTAGTCCAGAATGCGGCCACGCGGGTGATAGAGGGGGCACCGCGTTGCTCCCATATAACACCCATCCTGCGCGGCCTGCACTGGCTGCCGGTAGCCTTCCGGGTGCAATTCAAGGTGCTGGTTACCACCTTTAAAGCGCTCCATGGCTTAGGACCGGGGTATTTTCGAGACCGCCTTCTGCCACCGATTCCCTCCCAACGACCTGTGCGCTCCCACAGACCGGGCCTCCTCAAGGTGCCGTCGACCAAACAATGTAGGTTGGCGGCACCCAGGGGGAGGGCCTTCTCTGTGGTGGCACCAGCCCTATGGAACGAGCTACCTCCGGGATTACGCCAACTCCCAGACCTCCGGGCCTTCAAACGTGAACTGAAGACTTTACTATTTCACCGAGCCTAAGACATATTTTAACGAAATATGTAGAAATGTAATTATAAATAAATTATAAATTATAAATAAAATAAATACCACACCTGTTCTGCCCCCACTACACGTTAGTCTGTGTGCAGTTCGACATGCAGCTAAACCCACCTATCCTCCAATAAAACAGACCGTGTGCATAGATCTGAATGCTTTATTGAAAGGACAGGATATGGTGAAACTGGGGAAAATAGGAATACATACAATGAGAACCAAATACAAGATAGGCAGTATTGAGTTACTGCAGAACATAATTAATAAAAACAAATAATTAAATCTCACGAATGATGCTCTGTGTGGGGGATGTGGGCTCTGATGACCATGTGCCACACAGATTAAGATGGATTTTTCTTTGTGCTTCTGCCTTCACCAAATGCTAAAGGAAATGGAGTCTGGCTTCCCAGCATGCACTTGTTTTGAAAGTGCGGGCTGATAGGTAAACAGGTGGGGTCATCTTCAAACAATATACTTGGTATTTGTCTCTCCGGCCACTAGATGGGGCTAGAGAGCAACCACAGTATATAAATATTATATGTTGGGGCATATTTATCCCTCTAGCCACTAGATGGGGCTATAGAGCAACAGCAGTATATAAAAGTTATATGCTGGGGCATGACAACACCAACTAATTTTGTCTTGATTGCTGGTCAGAAGAATTTTCAGCTGAGTATTTTCATACAGGTGGTCCTCGATTTACAACAGTTCACTTAGTAACCATCCAAAGTTAACAAACGGCACCGGAAAAAAGTGACTTATGACCATTTTTTTACACTTGCAGCATCCTCATGATCGCGTGATCAAAATTCGGATACTTGGCAACTGACTCATATTTATGACCGTCGCAGTGTCCTGGGGTCACGTGATCAATTTGCGCAGCTTTCTGACAAGCAAAGTCAATGGGAAAGCCAGATTCATTTAACAGTCATCTTACTAACTTAACAACTGCAGTGATTTACTTAACAACTGTGGCAAGAAAGATCGTAAAATAGGGCAAAACTCACTTAAATGTCTTACTTGGCAACAGAAATTTTGGGCTCTATTGTGGGTCGTAAGTCGAGGATTACCTGTACTGTCTCCAGACTGTACTTTCTGATATTATCCACGAGACAGTCTTCAATACAAATTAGTCTGAATGCTGATTTTGTTTTCTGGCATGCCATGTTTCCATTTTATATTTTTTAAAGGGATGGGAAATCTGACGGGAGCCAACAGATCAACTAGTGTATTGGTTCTAATGATTAGAATACTGCGAAGCCCTACCTGAACAAAGATATTCTGTTCTCCATAAATAAAAATAAACAACAGGCATCCTAAAACATTGGTTAGAATGGAAGCTAAGGTGAAGGAGTAGGCAGAGATGGCAAAACTTGACTGCTTTAATTAAATAAAATTCTTTTATCCAATTAATCAATTTATCTAGTTTTGTTTATAATTGGAACTGCTTCTGGACTTCGTGCTCGAAACTGAAAAAAATGAAACTTAGATTTTAGATTTAAGATCTAAATGACTAGATTGACTTTGTTATAGAAACAGTTTGAAACAGAAATGTAAAGCAAAAGGTTGAGGTTGTAGCTTTTTCGGTGTATTTTTTACTGCACTGAAAAAGTCAGAACTCACATTTTTTTTCTTTCTTTTTCTTCGACCGTCTTTCTTCTTTATCTTTCCTGACTTTTGTTTCTAGTTGTATTTTATCTCATAACACACTTCAATAAAATATTAAATGAAGCAGCTAATCCTTTTGACTGAACTACTCCTTGATATTCTTCTGCCTTCTGTATTTGTATAGTTCAATTATAGTTTTATAAGAATTGATTGAAACTATTTACACTACTGACCTACCAATAATATGGTTCGCAATTATGGGAGAAAGAGAATTTAGAATTTAGAATCAGATCCACAACATTTCCTGAATGCCTTCTATGTAATACTTAATTTTCTTGATTTCTGCGACACTATATGTGCCTATCTTCCAGAATATTTTATGATTTTTAATCATTTTTAGTAGTTATGGAAAACTCACATGCACAGGCATACATGAGTGATTACTATATTCATTGTAAATAGAAAAAGAGGATGCAGGTCAAATGATGGGGGATTTTATATTGCTCAAATGAACTACCCATAGTTTCCACTGTAAAAGACTCCAGGATGTGGAGTCCTGAGAAGCCACAGAGTCATCTGTGGATCTGGATAGGACTTGAAAGCAAAGCAGGGTTAGGCATAGGAGATCACCACAAAATACCAGAAGAGTAGGAAGTTTGTGAAAGGGTGGATACAAAGAATTTCCTTGCAATTGCCAAGAAAATGACATGGATAACTCAAAGGAGACTTTTAACTTTTAATTGTGAATTACCGTGTTCCCCCAAAATAAGACTGGGTCTTATATTAATTTTTGCTCCAAAAGACACATTATGGCTTATTTTCCAGTTAAGTCTTATTTTGGGAAAAATATGGTACTAAATGGGTCCATCTGGCTGACAATCTTAACTGGGGCTTATTTTTGGGGTAGGGCTTATATTATGAGCATCCTGAAAAACGATGCTACGCCTTATTTCCCGGTTGGATCTTATTTTCAGGGAAACAGGGTATAGGTTACACATATGTTATTTTTCACCTTAAACTCCTGTTTCACATTGCCTATATATTGTTGTTTTTAAATGCTGTTATCAGCCTTGCCCAGATGGTTATCCCCTTGTTTTATGATACAGCTCCACAAGTCCTGTTGGCTTAATTGTCAGTTTAAGTGGACTATTAATGTTTGATAAGGAGTGTGTTATTTCTGTTCAGCACTACTTTGGATTTGTACCAATGGAAAACAAAATGCGTTCATTTCTGGACCATCAAGTATCATCTGATTTCTATGAAAACTGTTGCAATATTGTGCATTGCTTCATTGCATTTAGATCTTTGAATTTCCTGCCTGTTTAATTATGCCAATTGCCAAGGATCTTTAATTTGCAAGGTCCAGAGTTGTTTTTGGTGAGATGAGCAGCTACATATATTTGATTAATAAATCACAAATCAGTTGCCTTTATTTTCGAGGTGGAGGGGAAATGAAGAAAAATTGGCAGTCACTGAGATAGATGCCAGTTTTATTTCTTAAAATAAGTTTGGGCAATTTCACAGAATCCTGTTTTCAGTATGATTTTTCTTTTAGGTAAATGTATATATTTTTAAACTGTGAAAGATTGTATATCTTTATTCCGGTGTGCTATATGTGTTCTCATAACAAAATGCAGGGAACCTTTCTCTGCTCAGTAAAGCTGAAATGGTTTGAATAAAGTTTTGCTCTGGAGCATAAATTAGATAGTTGCTTCTCAACCAGAAATACATAGCAAGCAACAGAATTAAGGAGATGCTGCCCGGGTTGCACATTTTCTTGGCCACACTTGCTGAAAAGTTATACTGTTTTGGTTTTAAACATACAGTACTTGAATATATTTTTTTCTTAGTTAAAAAACAACAACAACTGGAGCTGGTGGGGAAATAAAGCTGTCTTCAAAGAAACTCAGCTTTGTTGTCTGAGCACTTCATATAGCCTTCCGTTTATACTTGGTGTTTTCTTGATACGTTGTACTGCAGTTCTCACCAAAAACTATGTTTACCGGAGGTGATGGGCTTGAAATTCAATCCAGAGACCAAAATCCCATATTGGGAGGGTAGAGAAAAATATATAATATCCTAACCTGAAGCCAAAGGAGCTGTTACATGCACACCAAGAGCCTCATCAGGAAGCATCCAAAGTAATTTTTCCCTTTGAAAGAAAAGTAATCCATCCAAGATGTGGTTCCTCAGGATAAGAAAGAACTGAAATTAGAAAAGCAGTCAAAGAGCAGCTGCTGTTGAAAGGTGATTACAGCTTATTTCAAGGCCATTTCCTGCATGCCAGTGATAGGACAGTAAACAAACGCCTCTTCAGAAGGACAAAAAAACCAGGCAGGAGCTGATGTGTGGAAGGAAAGGGTCATCACAGGGCCTTCTTCTGCCTGGCAAGAGGAAGCGCTTGATCACGGGGCCCTGGGAATCCAGAGCAGGCGTGCCTGTGAGGGGCTGTGCTCAGCCACTTGCTGTTCTGAAGTTTTCTTCTTTTTTTAGTGTCCTTCCCACCATCTATCTAATCAGAGAGCTTCTTTGCTGCTGCTTGGTTTTTTTAAATAACAGAATTGGAAGGGATCTTGGAGGTCTTTAGTCCAACCTCCTGCCCAGGCAGGAAACCCTACACCACTTCAGACAAACATCCAACATCTTCTTAAAAACTTTCCAGTGTTGGAGCATTTACAACCTCTGGAGGCAAGTTGTTCCACTGATTAATTGTTCTGTCAGGCAATTTCTCCTTAGGTCTAAGTTGCTTCTCTCCTTGATTAGTTTCTACCCATTGCTTCTTATTCTAGCCTGAGGTGCTTTTTGTATTCCTTCCAGATAGTAATAGCACTTATATAATGCTTTCACGGAGCTTTACAGCCCTCTAAGCTGTTTACAGAGTTAGCATATTGCCCCCCCAAAACAATCTGGGTTCTCATTTTACCTAGTTCAAGATTTTGAAGCGACCAAGCAAGAAAAGTGAATTTGAAACAGTTAGGTCTCTTATGGGTCTTCCATGAACGTTCTTCATCCTATCTTTCTACAGTGCCCTCTTGGTCACCTTAGACCATTATAGATCAATGCAGTGGTGAAATCCAAATTTTTTTAGTACCAGTTCTGTGGGCGTGGCTTGGTGGGCATATGGCTTGGTGGGCGTGGCAGGGGAAGGATCCTGCAAAATCTCCATTCCCTCTCCATTCCTGGGGGAAAGATCCTGCAAAATCTCCATCCCCACCCCACTCCTGGGGGAAGGATTCTGCAAAATCTCCATGCCCACTCCACTCTATGGGCTAGCCAAAGGTGGTATTTGCCAGTTCTCCGAACTACTCAAAATTTCCACTACCGGTTCTTCAGAACCTGTCAGAACCTGCTGGTTCTCCAGCAGGGCGGGACCAGCAGCCAGGCATGGGAGTGACTCGGTCTGTATCCAATGGGATCGAGTCTGCTAGTTGAAAAGCACCTCCTCCTCCTGGTGCCTCCCAGCTTTCAGACTCGATCTGATTGGGACAGACGCACTTTCTGAGCTGCTTCCCTTTCGGTTTCAACAAGAAAGCAAGTAAGCATTTAGTTTCCTTAAATAGGAGGGCGATTCAGCCCTATTTAATTCCTTCCGCGGCTGCTGGTATCGGGGTTGAGGCTCCCATTGTAGGTTGAGCTCTCCCCCCCCCCCAGCGAGAAGAGCGATTCAGCCTGATACTGCTGGGGACAGCATAAGAAGCCGCTGGATACAGAGCGGGGAGGCTGAGGGGAATTATTTACGCCTCCCCGTGGCTGGCAGATTCGGCGGCTGCCGAATCAAGCGTACAGCCGCATGGTGGCTTTAATTAAGGCAGATCTTCGGGCGCTCCCGGGTTCTTCCCGATCGCCCTGGCCTAGCCCAAAAAAGGGTTTAGGCCAGCCAGCCAGCCGCTGCCTGAGCTCTGGGGCGTTTGTAAGGGTCGTTTACGAGGCTTTCCTCAGATTGCCCAGCCTCATCAAGGCCATTGGCGGGCCTATTTTGCAGTCGCCGGATCTTCGTGGGCGCTCCCGGACTTCGCTCCCGATCGCTCTGGTGACTCTGCAGAGCCTCTACTCCGATCTTCGGCTGGCTCTTCTGCTGCCCATTAAGGCCTTCAGTCTGTGAGTACAATCTCCCTTCTTAGCCACCTCCAGCTCTGTAGTAGCCACGTGGCAAAATAGTCTATTACCTAGTAGGCCCTAGGGATATATAGAGAATTGGGACTTCTTCACTCATTGTAATTTTTAATTTATCCTAGGTTGGTAATTTTTTTTATTTTTTTTTTACATTTATATCCCGCCCTTCTCCGAAGACTCAGGGCAGCTTACAGTGTATAAGGCAATAGTCTCATTCTATTTGTATATTTTTACAAAGTCAACTTATTGCCCCCCCAACAATCTGGGTCCTCATTTTACCTACCTTATAAAGGATGGAAGGCTGAGTCAACCTCGGGCCGGGCTTGAACCTGCAGTAATTGCAGGCTGCTGTGTTCTAATAACAGGCTTCTAACATCCTGAGCTATTATTGTATTAGGCCTTGCCTTGGGCCTCTAGAGGCTTACAGCCATCTCATCCAGGCCGTGACCACGTGGGTTTAGAGGCCTAACCAACGGTTAAAGCCTTCAAGATGGCCGCTGTTCCCCCAATCCGGCCTAGTAAAAGAAAGCAACATCAGACTAGTCCAATACCAGGACCTAGTTCTTCGAGCTCTCATGCACCCACGAGGTCAGAGGCACCTCAATCCTCTATTTCCAAGCCCCAAAAGGCTATTTCTAAGATTTCTGAAAAGAAAGCCCTACAACGCCAAAAGGCTATGGATCGGGCCATTGCAAGGGCAGTGAGGGAATCTACTGATATTATACAGGAACAGCAATCCACCTCCCTATCAGTTCAGTCTCCTGCGCAGGCTCCTGGGGTTTCATTGACTTCTTTATCACCTGATGGTTCTGTAGCCTCATCCCAGCCACTGCCTACCACTGATTTGTTCTGTCCTATTTCCATATCCGAGGTGGATGTTTTACCTGCAGCCCCTCCATTACAGGATTCAGCAGCAGTGTCTTCCAGGACCACAATTTCCAAGGGGCCTGTAAGTCATCAGGAAGCTGATCCAGTGTCTCATGACCCTGCAGCTATGGCAGATATGATCGCAGCTGCTGTTCAGAGGGGCATTACTGCTTCCAGGCAGGCACGAACCCATTCATGGGTTTCAGATTATGCAGCATCTCAAACTAGTCACGATTTGGTGCAGGACTACTCCACAGCTCAGACTGAAGATTTCCAGGTTCATTCTCCATCTCAATCTTCTCTGGTGGATGAAGGGGACCTCAGGGATCAGAACCTCTCTGAGGATGAGGATTTGGTCCCAGACCAACCCTCCTTTGTGGGTCTCTTTAACCCACAACTATTTTGGTCCTTGTTACACAAGGCCAAGGTCACCACCCGGCTGGGGGTGACCCGACCTGCCCCAGACCCTACCTCGGAGGCCACTGTTGTGTCTTGCCCGCCCTCAGAGCAGCCGGGGCCGCCTTACCTGCTCCCGAACACTGAGGAATGTATGCCTCCCGGCCCAAGTCCTGGCTCCATGCCCACACAAACTGCAGAAGAAGGAGCATCTCCCTGCCCCAGCCCTGACTCCATGCCCAGGCAAACGGAGCAGCTAGACCCCTCCCCCTCCTCCACAGCAGGTGAGCCTGAGGAGGGTTTACTCCCAACAACAGCTGATTGGAGTAATCCTCGCATCAGAAGATTGGAGAGGCGGAGGCAACAGAAGGAAGGGAGGGGCAGGCCTTAATGAGTGCTGAGTCATGGAGCCACACCCCATGGCCTATATAAAGGATCTACTTTCTGGCAGTCTCTGAGTCAGGCAAAAGTCGAACTTATCTTGCTGAAGTCACTTACTGGTCTCCTGCCTGCTCTGAGGACTTTGCTAGGACTTTGGGCAGAGCTGCAGAGGCAAGCCTGATTCGGATTTCCCTGACCCAGCCGTCAGCGGAGGAGTGGGACACGACAGCCACAGATCCACCCTTGGACTTGTTTTCAGTTCCAGTGGTTGAGTCAGAAGAAGTGCCTGCCCCCAAACTTTTTGTGGAGGTCGTCGATAGACAATGGACCACTCCTATAGCTGGTCCTAATCCCAATGCCTTGGACCGCTGCTTGTATAATTTGAAACCTAACTTCCTTAAATTATTGCAGATCCCCACAGTTGATGCCCCAGTAGTTGCATTAGCAGGACCATCTGTGGTAACAGGACCTCCAGAGGAAACCCTTCGCCCGGAAGATAAGCGTGCCGAGCAAACCCTGGTTAAAAGTCATCAGGCAGCAGCCTGGGCCGTTCGGGCCTCTTTCTCGGCCTCTTTCTTTAATCGGGCTGCCCTCCTGTGGTTAAAACAGTTGCGTGAGCGTTTACCAGTCACTGATACCGGTCCCATCAGGACCTAAACAAGATTATAGCTGCCATCGAATACTCAGCCGATGCCACCCTAAACGCTTCTCGATTTGCTGCTAAATCGATTGGCTCCACAGTATCTTCACACTGCCTTCTTCGGCTCAGGCGCTGGCAAGCTGACGCCAAAAGCAAATGGTGGTTGGCCTCAGCCCCGTATTCGGGGACCTCACTTTTCGGAGCAGCCTTGGATCCCTTACTTATAGAGACCAAGGACAAACGCAAGATCCTTCCAAGCATGTCCCGACGTTCAGACTGCAGACCCACCCCATATTTTCGTCCTTTCAGGGCGGCTGATTCTAACTTTGGAAATTCCAGAACCCAAAGACCCTTCTCCCCCAGACAGGGTAGACAGGGTAGACAGGATAGACAGGATAGACAGGGAGGTCAGGTTCAGAGGGGTTCCTTCAAGCGGTCCTTTCTTGGGGGGAGAGGTCGCCCATTCAGACGCTCACGTTGACTGCTCGCCCGTCCCTCCCATTGGGGGCAGACTGGCGCTCTTCGCCAGCCAATGGAAGGATTCCACCACGGACTCTTGGGTCAGGGAGACGATCAGGTCAGGTCTCTCCCTGGAATTCCTCTCCACCCCTCTGAGTCACTTCATCAGGTGCCCGTTATCTCGCGACCCGACAAAATGGTTTCTCGTGGCATCGGCCATAAAACATCTTCTCTCAATTCAGGCCATCCAACCGGTGCCACGAGACCAGCACGGTCAGGGGTTTTACTCCCGACTGTTCATAGTCCCAAAGTCCTCGGGGGGATGGAGAGCAATCCTCGACCTGAAGGCTCTGAACCGCCACATAGTCTACAGGCGGTTCAAGATGCAGTCACTCCAGTCCATCTTGGAGAGCATCAGGGAGGGAGACTTCCTCACGTCAGTGGACCTGACGGAAGCATACTTACATGTCCCTATTCTTCCGGCTCACAGACGATTCCTCCGCTTCTGCCACGGGGGTCTACATTACCAATATTGTGCCCTCCCTTTCGGGCTCTCCTCTGCCCCCAGGGTCTTCTCAAAACTGATGGCTCATCTCCGGGCAAACATCCTCATGGCTCATCTCCGGGCAATTCCAATCAGAATCCAGGCTTATCTGGACGATCTCCTCATCCAATCTCGGACAGAGACCCTGGCGGCAGCGGATTTGTCCACAACAATTCAGGTTCTCGAAGCCCACGGATTCTCAATCAACAGGGCCAAAAGTCACCTACATCCTACGAATCGAATCCAACACTTAGGGGCCATCATAGATACGGTCGAGAGCCGAGTTTATCTGTCACAGGAGCGTCTCTCCAACTTACAAAATCTAGTCATAGGGGTGATCAAAAGACGTCTAATTCCCTTAAAGATCCTTTCCCAACTCTTGGGGAAACTGGTCTCCTGCATCGGCATTGTACCTTGGGCTCGTCTCCACTGCAAGACATTGCAGTGGTTTCTACTCCCGTATCAAAAGGCACACACGGCTACGTCACCAATACTTGTCCAACTTCCAGAACAGGTCAGACATTCCCTTCTATGGTGGATCTCCTCAGCCCTGTCAAAAGGCAGAGAGTTCAGGGAACCCCAACGCCTAGTTTTGACAACAGACGCCAGTCTTCACAGCTGGGGCGCCCATCTGGGATCAAACATGGCTCAGGGTCAGTGGTCCCCAAAGGACCTGACTCACAACATAAACTGGTTAGAACTAAGGGCCATTCATCTGGCCTTACTATCATTCCAGGACATTGTTCTCAATCAGGACATTCTAATCTTAACGGACAATGTGGCCGCAAAGGCTCATGTGAACCGCCTAGGGGGAACCGGTTGTCGTTTCAACCGGCCACCATCGGCCTCAAAGTGTCTTCATCTACCATCGGTAGATGGCTTAAGGCGTGCATTGCCAGGGCATATCAGATTCAGGGAATTCCTATTCCAAGTCGCATCACTGTTCATTCAACTAGAAGTGCGGCTACCTCAGCCACGTGGGCCACTCAGGCTCCATTAGAGGAAATCTGCAGAGCAGCCACATGGTCATCCCTGAATCCCTTCCTACGCCATTACAAGCTCGACTCCTATGCATCAGCAGACGCGGCGTTCGGTCGCAGGATTCTCCAGAGGGTCCTGGAGGGGGGGTTCAAACCTGGACCGGGCGGATCCCTCCCGATAGGACTTAGCTTTGGTATGTCCCATGCCTGGCTGCTGGTCCCACTCTGCTGGAGAATGGACATTGGTCCTACCTGAATGTCCTTTCTCAGTTGGCAGGACCAGCAGCCAGCCCTACTCTGGGCGCCCAATTCCGGTATTCTAAGGGGAAACAGGGACACTCATGGTCATATGCCGGGGGGGGGGGCATTATATATCTCTGGCAGTTCTTGTTTTATAGCTCAGTGCGTCGGTCTGCCACATCATCCTCCTCCGAAAGCTGGAAGGCACCAGGAGGAGGAGGTGCTTTTCAATTAGCAGACTCGATCCCATTGGATACAGACCGAGTCACTCCCATACCTGGCTGCTGGTCCCGCCAACTGAGAAAGGACATTCAGGTAGGACCAATGTCCAATTTCACCCCTGGACCAATGGGTCTATAGGGGGAGGGGGGTCCATCGCATTGCCAGCTTGAAGATTCGATTGTTCTCAGGAGTTCAGAGTGCAGGGTGGCAAGGACAATTGGGATTGGGCTGGGGTGACTGTGGCTTCCCCGCTTTATGGAAAACAGCTGAAAAGCCATGTGGTCCTGGGATTACTTTCCATCTCATAGGGTAAGGCAGGATGGAGGATAACCAAAAGGGCATAGGTGGGTGAAGAGATAGTTGCTTAGGGGGAGTTGGAGGCAATCCTTTAACTTACTTTGAGTGCTTCCATGGCTAATGACCAGTAAAATTTGCATAATGATAGTCTGCCGGGATTGTAATTGCTAAACAATAAGATGACCTGCTTTGTAGAAAAAATGCTTTTAAAAGTTTTTTTAAAAAAAAGTTGGCCATGCCCACCCAGTCACATTACCCCCACCAAGCCACGCCCACAGAACCAATAGTAACAAATTTTACATTTCACCCCTGCTTACAGAGAAGAACAGCCAAATTGGGTGTAAGAAAGTAACTACATTTACAAACCTTTCCAGACCACAATGTAGTTTGTGCTGTGCTGTCAACCATCACACATAACTTAGTGCAATTGATAAGCAATCAGTGGCTAAACTGGGTCTTTGGTTCAAAATGGGTTTAAATATGCTGAGTTCTCCATCCCTAGCCTTCCATCTGTAAAGAGAGAGGAGCTGCTGACTGACTTTGTATGATTTTTGTCAGAAATAACATGAGATTATAGATGAGAAGCTTTCTGGATGGAGGGGGGGAAGTATAGTTAGATGGGCTTAATCATCAGTCTCTTGATTTGCAAACATCACTTAGGGGTGTGAGCAGGGGTGGGCTACTGGGGGTTTGTAGGGGTTTGGGAGAACCTCTAGCTAAGATTCTGTGCAGTTTGGAGAACCTCCAAACCCTGCCCGCCCCGCCCCTCCCAGGAATCCCCACACAGCCCATTTTGGATGCAGGTAAGTGCAGGGCGTGCGTGGAGGCTCGGGGAGGGTGAAAAACGGGCCTACCGGAAGTTTGGGTAGGGGAGTGTTTCCGAAGATTGGGGATGTTGTTTTTGGCCTCCCAGAGGCTCGAGGAAAGCCTCCAGAGCCCAGGGAGGGCAAAAACACCCACCCACCCGCCGTGGTGCAGGAGGTCGACTAGGCCATGCCCACCATGCCACACCCACCCAGCAAGAACCCCTTGCTAAAATTTTTGAAGGCCACCCCTGGGTGTGAGGTATCATGGAAGATGGAGCCCCAAGAAAGCTCACCGTTATCCCCACTTCTCCCTTTCAGATCTTGGACTCCTGAGAGGAGACTCCTACTTCTTTTTGTGTCCAAACATGCCTGAAGAAATACTTGCTGCACTCTTTTATTTCCTGCCTGTCTTTCAAGTTGGTGGGATCGGTTCTGCAAGATCTCATGGGCTTCAGGGTCATTTCCCCACTCCCTTTCCAAAGGGATTTTATAAGAGACAATGAACATTTTTTCTTACCGTGGAAAAGTCCCTCCCTCCCTTTCTCTCTCCCCCACCCCCAATTTTGGCTTGTGGGCCTTAGCATAATGCCTTCTTAAGAAGCAGTGGAAGGGGAGAGGCCGAGAGCTGCTTTTCCAAAGCGAAGTGGGGGCAGCAGGAATCTTTTCTCTTCTTTTGCAGTGAATGTGGATCAGAAGCCCTTTTCCACTGTAACTGTAGAATAGAACTTACTTTAGCAAGAACAAGGGACTGTGACCTCAGCTAACACCAATTATTCCTTAGAAAACTTTTAGAGACCCTATTCATCCTCCGCCTTTGCAGCAGCACAGATTGCCTGCTGTTTGTCCTGGGAATGAGCTGAGCTCAATAGGAGCCTTTTTTCTGTTGATCAAACAATATTGCAAAATGCTTCAGGCTTTCTGATTAATGTCCACTGCTGTGTCATCATCATAAAATCTCTCCACTGTCTTTTGTGCCTACAAGAGATCTCATTGACAAAGCACTGTATGTTTTGATAATCTCAAAAGAGGGGTTTGCTGATTTCCCTTGATAACATTGATAACTCATTTTTACTGCTTTTGTTTGCTTGCTTGTTTGCTTGTGTGTGTGTGTGAGAGAGAGAGAGAGAAAGAGAGAGAGTGTGTGTGTGTAAAATGAAAGAAAAAAGAAAAGCAAATGTAACAAAAGAAATTGATCAAATGTGGTATATTTCATACTACATATAACCATATAGTCTAGATCAGGGCTCTCCAACCTTGACAACTTTAAGTTTGGTGGACTACAACTCCCAGAATGCTGGCTGGGGAATTCTGGGAGATGAAATTCTCCAGGCTTAAAGTTGTCAAGGTTGGAGACCCCTGGTCTAGATTATGGTTCTGTTTTAATGTTTGTGGAAGATACGGCATGGAATAGATAAATACATGTAGAGAAGTGAAGTGGAGATATAATTATGAACGAAAGGGCTTACCGTCCATGGAGATTCCCTGACTTGCGGGATACCAAGGAAACCAATTTCTGGAGGAGCCAAGAATGGATCCCACCATGATAGTGGTAAGATAAGATCAATAAAATAGAGCTAGTTCTTCTGGATTTGCTTTTTGTATGAACGACCTTGCAAAGCTGACATCAGTTTGGTGAGTTTGAAACCCTACTAATCCAGTATTTTCTTGAGCTAAGTAGGGCTAAAGTGAGAAGACAATGCTTTTATGTTATAGCACCAATGCTAGAATATATATCGTGTTTTCCCCAAAATAAGACGGGTCTTATATTAATTGTTGCTCCAAAAGACGCATTATGGCTTATTTTCCGGTTAGGTCTTAGTTTGGGGAAAATACAGTACTAAATGCTTCCATCTGGTTGACGATCTTAACTGGGGCTTATTTTTGGGGTAGGGCTTATATTACGAGCATCCTGAAAAATCATGCTACGACTTACATTCTGGTTGGGTCTTATTATATATTAGAGTACACCCTATCTTGTTGGCCTTCTATAAGGCAGTTAAGATAAAATTATTCCTGAACAATTTTTGTAACAGTCATTTTACTGTTACATTATTTAATCTGAATTGTGTTTTGTTGTTGAACTGGTTGTTCATTCATTCATTCATTCATTCATTCAGTTTCTATAGCTACCCATCTCAACTAATGACTCTGACCATTTATTATGAATTGGTGGCATATAAATGAAATTGATGGCATACAAATTTCAGAATAAATGTGTCAAAGTATGAATTGTTGCAATGTAACTTGTGAAAGCATATGAAAGTAGGAGTCTGAAGCCTCTTGATAATTTTGTGTTATTCTCCAGTGAATGGTGATAAAGAACAAATCAGGGATGAGTTTGGAGAAAATTGTACAATATTGTGAATGAATGAGGGAATGTCCCATTACGTGACATGAAAGTATGTATGGGGATGATGTAGAAGAGCTAGAAAAAGTGATAGGGCCATTAAGAAACTCAAGAATGAATAGGAGAGATAAATAGCACATATCTGCTTAGAAAAATTGATTGTTTAAAATCACTTTGTTTTGTGATTTGTTCGGAATACATGATTTGAGTATGAATCTTGTGTGCTCACATGAAGGAAGAATGATCTAAAAAATAATACAATTAAGGGAATTAGTAAAGGATACAAATGTAATGAGAGGTTTTGAATGTTAGATGGACTATTATTTGGGGGAAGAAAAAGTGAATCATTGGGATAAAAAGTAGGCAGGAAATAAAGTGAAAAAGTAGATGAATTTATAGTGAAAGTATAAATGTAATAGTCTACCAGAATGAATGAAAAAGTCAAACATTGTGAATATGTTGTTGAAAAATTGCAGGTCTACAGATGATATACCAGAGAAATGTTATGAGAGTAAAATAGAGTACAAAAGGTATAACTGTCTGACTTTATTATTTGTGTGAATTGTGCATTTGTGTCTTGACAATTGGAAGAATGCTGTTATTGTTCTCCTATCCAAAAGAAAAGGTAGCAAGCAGAGCTGTCTTAATGCATGGGCCTGATGGGCACTTGCCTGTGGGCTAGTGGTGAAATCCTGTCGGTTCTGTCTAGCTCGCATGAGCCGGTAGCGCTAACAGCACGTGGTTCGGCAAACCGGTAGCGGCTGCAGTGCAAAGCTCCGCCCGCCCACCCGGATGTCATTACTTCCTGATTTTAACCAGGAAGTAACCCATTTTTGACCCTCTGTGCATGCGCAGAAGACTTTACGGATGCACAGAGGGTAAAAAATCAGACATGACGATGGCGCGTGCACTTCCGAACTGGTAGGGAAGTTAAGTAGATTTCACCCCTTCCGTGGGCCCCGCAAGCATAGGGGTCCCATATTAATCTGTGTATGTGAACCCTTCACTGCACCTTATATCAGACAAATACAGCAATTGTATGGCTTACTATTATTGTGTTTTTCAAGCCTCGTGTATTGTTCAAATGTTTATCGTGTTGATTAGTTTTTGCCGCACAGCATGTTTTAATGTTTCAACACCGATTTTGTTGAAAGTGCCAATAAAATATATATATGTTTAATTTTATCGACCATTTACATTTTTATTCGTGTGAGTAGTTGCCGTAGAGGTCCCAGTACACTGCTTTGCCCGGGGCCCATAATGCTGTTAAGACGGACCTGGTAGCAAGTGTGAATGCAAATGTTACATCAGACTTGCTTTGCTAAGTATGCCTGGGGAGCTGCCAAAAAACTCTATTGAAGCTGTTGAAAGATTTTCCAGCTCTGATTCAATTATGTCTTTTAAAGTATTCTCTGGAGTCTGTCAATCTGCCTCTTGTGCTATTGGAGATTTCAAAAGACGTTAGTGCAGCATTTTCTCCCAATCAACAGGACAGTATGCCCATCGTTCAATGGCTAAAAGACATCCATGGCACACTTTCAGCAATCAGGAAGAAAATCCACAAAAATTAAATTAACCCTTTGAGCAGCGTTTGGCTCTGTAAAAGATGCTGTGCTATGAATTGTATTGTTGCTTGGACAGAAAGTATTCCTTAAAATCTATGATATTTTAATAGGTTTGCTTGCCAGGTTCAGCTCTCCAAACACTGACAAAATAGGAAGACATATGTAGCCTCCTCAAAGGAGCAAATCACGAGTTCACAACATTGACTGTTACTACATTATGGCCCTGTTCATTCATACAGCATACTTAGCTGGGGCTGAGGCAGAGGTGAAATGCTCCTGATTCGGACCAGATCGCCCGATCCAGTAGTGATGGCAGGTGGTTTGGAGAACCGGTAGCAAAAATCCCTGCCCCCCCCCAATGCCCAGCTGAGCCGCGTGATCATCAGAGGGTTTTTTAAAAAAAACTTTTAAAAGCATTTTTTCTTCGGCCGGAAAAATGCTTTTAAAAGTAAAAAAAAAAGCCTCTGATGATCGTGCGGCTCAGCTGGGATGGCCAGAGCCCTTTAAAAGCATTTTTTCTACAACTTCTTCGGCTGAAGAAGTTGTAGAAAAAATGCTTTTAAAAGTTAAAAAAAAAAGTTGGGCATGCCTACCCAGTCACATTACCCCCACCAGCACCAAGCCACACCCACAGAACCGGTAGTAACAAATTTTACATTTCACAGCTGGGCTGAGGGGTAAAGCAGGACTTCAAAACTCAAGTTATCTGAGCAGTCATCTAACCTTGAGAGATTAATGTTTGTTTCAAGAAGGTCTGGGCTTGTTGGAGCTAAATTAACTCCCCCATGTTCTTTCCAATTACTTATCTGAAGAGTAACTGATCCTTCTAATAACCATGAGTGAGATCAAATTCTGTCAAGGTCCTGCAAAGATCCTGCAGTTTACTAGGCTCTCTGTCTCAGTGGACATTTGGCTTTACACACAAAAACATCTATGCAGCCCTTCAGGGAGAGGAAAATAGGTATAAATGGGTGTTGAAAGGTTGGTACAATTATCTTTCCTCTATTGTTATAAAGTCTTCAAAATCTGAAAGATCCCCTTCCTACTTATAGTAAACAGACTCAAGACAGGGCAATCTTGAGGTTCTTCCTCACTTTCTCACCTCTTTCTGGGCTAATCCATATGATGAACGGCTGCAGATTTTGGGTCTAGCTCAGGGGTTTCCAGCCTTGGCAACTTTAAGACTTGTGGACTTCAACTCCCAGAATTCCTGGACTTCAACTACAAGTCTTAAAGTTGCCACGGTTGGAGACCCCTGGTCTAACTAGTCTAAAGAAAAGAAGAATTAAGGGTGACATTATAGTATTTCAGTATTTGAGGGGCTGCCACAAAGAAGAGGGGGTCAAATTATTCTCCAAAGCACCAGAGGGCAGGACAAGAAATAATGGTTGGAAACTGATCAAAGAGAGAAGCAACCTGGAATTAAGGAGACACTTCCTAACTCTGAGGACAATTAACCAGTGGAACAGCTTGCCTTCAAAAATCATGGGCGCTCCATCAATGGAGGTTTTTAAATAGAAACTGGACAGTCACTTGTCTGAGATTGAATAGGTTCTCCTGCTTGAGCTGGGGGTTGGACTAGAAAACCTCCAAGGTCCCTTCCAGCTCTATTCTATTCTAATTCTAATCCTTATTCTAATCCAATGTTTTCATAATAGCTTCTCTGGCATTTTTTTCTCTGAAGTTTACATTCATACTTCTCTGTGACCCCCTCCCCCTAAAGGATGTCTGGAAATAAGCCATTCTCTTTAGCGAGGAAAATAGAAAAACACCACAAAGATGCATCTCACACTGATTAATATGATGTCATTTATTGTGTTAGTGAATAGATGCAATCTGATCTTTTCACATAAAAGAAGGGAGGGCCCAACTCTCTGCATAGAAAATTTGGGAGAAACAGACAAGAACATTGCTGCCTTAAAATTGCCTATATGTCACAATTGATGCTGGAACTGTTGTGTTTTTAACATTTATTTTCCTTCTAACAAATCCAGATAGTTCTTAACACTGATTCATTCAGCAACTGAATGTTATGACATCGCTAACCAAGGCTCCTCATATTTTCAGCCTCCCTGTGATCACCTGTTTGGGATTCAGGTGATTGGTTTGCAATTATAACATTACAACATTGCAACTTTCCCTGCTTTCTCTCATAAACAGAGTCAATGGGAAAGCCATCAGGAGGTTGCAAATGGTGATCACATTACTGTGGAATGCCACAACCACATAGAATTCATCTAATAATGGCAACTGGGACTACCAAAACTGTCATCATGCCTTATGATTACATTGCTTAGCAACAAAGCTTTTGGTCCCAATTACCATCAATAAGCAAGGACTACCTGTACATTTAATGGGAGCTCTAAGCATCACTTTGTTTGGATTCACAGCTCCCAATCCAAATTGCACAGAGGAAATACTGGCAAGATGCAGTCATCACTTCCAAGCATTTAGAAGGAATTCTTGAGTGCAGTTGGATCTTTGCCTTACAGGGCAACTACCGCCTATGGAATTATGGGGTGACAGCATACTGTAGGTAGCCCGGGCCTTTTATGTTCCCAGGCAGCTTCGACTATAGCTAGAGCAGGGCTGTCAAACTCAAGGCCCGGGGACCGGATCTGGCCCACGGGGGCGCATGTAGATGTGCATGCAGCCCTCCCAAGCTCCATTTTCGCTGGCAGAAGGTTCCAGGAGTCCGTGGCAGCTGAAACTGAGTTAGGGAGCCTGCTTTTGCTGGCAGAGCACTCGGGCCATCCTGACACGAGTGATGTCAAGCTGGCCACGCCCCCCCAGGTCAAACACAACTTTGATGCAGCCCTCAATGAAATCAGGTTTGACACCCCTGACCTAGAGGTATTAACTGATTCAAAGAATCACCTTTAACCACAAGATGGATGACAGATACTATACTTTTCGGAGTATAAGATGCACATTAGTTTTTGGGGAGGAAAACAATCTGCGGGGATCACCAGAGCCCATTGCTGCCTCCATTCATCACATTTTTGGCCTCCATGCATTGCGTTTTTGGCCTTTGCACACTCCCATTTTGGCCTCCATGTGTCACATTTTTTGCTGGTTCCAGGGGGCAGGGATTGCTGCCACTTCTGCCGTGGATCCCCACTGCCTGGAACTGGCTGAAAATGAGACGCACGGAGGCCACAAACGGAGCATGCGGAGGCCAAAAATGCGATGCATGGAGGCGGCAATCAGCAGCGATGTGCTGTGGTGATCCCCGCAGCCTGGAACAGGTCTGAAATGCGGCATGCGCAGGCCGAAAACATGACGTGCAGAGGCAGAAAATGGCCAAATGGTAGGGGCCAGCAGGTGGGCAGAGCTTCGGCAATATTCATTGTATAAGAAGCACCACAATTTTCACCCACTTTTGGGGGAGGGATGTGTTTTATACTCCAAAAAGTACAGTAAATTAGATAAATAAAATGCAAATTAAATTTCTGCTTGAAACATACAGAAAAACCAGAGGCATAAGTCCTAAATTTTTCAAAAGCCAAAGTCCAGAGAGGTAAATACTGTAATAGATTCAGGCAGAATCCATGAATACAGTGAATTTTCCATCCAGAGTTCAACCAGGTAATTCAAGGAGAGGACAGACAGAGTGATGGGTTCCTGTTTAAACTAGGCTCTGGGTCAACTGACCCAGCTTGCACCAATATTTCTTCGAGTGCCCCTTTTCTCAAAGCACCTTCTTCTGTTAATTCCCGAAGTGCAGGCTGAGGATCTGGTTAGTTTCTGAGTCGGAAGAATCAGACTGAACTCATTAGCATAATTTTAGAATTATAATTGAAATAGGATCACTTTATGTCGGGCATTGGCAGCAAACTTTCCTACGTTCCCCAGAAGGGGAATAGGATTCAAAAGCAGTGGGAAGAAGGGAGGCTGGATTTTTAAAAAAAAAACCTCAAAGGTTACATGATCCTAATCAATTGTTGATTACTGTCTTATCTTCATTGTTTTAAATGGCACTCTGTTTCCTAAAAACAATTTCTACATGGGTAACAGGACAGTTAACTAATCTGTTTCTAACTCCCGTTTCCTCTGAGCCTAATCACTATCCCTGGCTTTTAATTAGCATAGCTCTTTTTCCAGTCTGTGGGCCCCAGATATGATTGTGCTAAGGATTATGGGAGTGAAACAGTGGACCACCCAGAACAAATCGAGTTGGGGGATAAGTGTTTTCATAGAAAGCAACATAAACAACTACTGAATAACTATAGCAGGGGTCTGCAAACTTGGCTCTTTTAAGACTTGTGGACTTCAACTCCCAGAGTCCACAAGTCCCAACTTCCCAAATCTGGAAGTTGAAGTCCACAAGTCTTAAAAGAGCCAAGTTTGCAGACCCCTGAATTATTGCATCTCAAAAGCTGCTCTTCGAAGAAGGGGGATGACCCATGGTATGAATTTAGGGATCTTATTTTCACCCTGTGTTATTGAATAAATCACAATTGTCTGAACATATAGATATGTTAAAAAAAGTATATACTGCAAATCGCAGGACAAAGCACCCAGCATTTTTATGTACATGCTGTTGTATCTATTTCCTCCTAGGTGGCCTGCAGCCATGCCAGTTGCTAACACAATGACGGGGAGCGCTGTCCCCAATGTGGAGAGCAAGCCTGAAGTCGTCATTTGCAAAACAATTGAGAGGTAAATATTCTTAATATTCTGTTTGTGCTGATTTTCAAGTGAGGGAAGGATAGGCAGGAATTTAGGCAGTCCTTGTTTAATGCCCAGTCACTTACAACTGCTTGAAATTATGACAGACTCCCTAATAGTTACTTACAACCTTTCTTTGAAGTTATGACTGACACAGCACACACACACCCTGTGGTCATGTGGTCATATTTTGCGTGCTTGACAATTGGCTCACGTTTGCAACCATTTATGTTACTTCTTGGTCACACGATAGCATCTTAAATGATGTTTTTTGCTGGCAAAAAATGACCATTTGAGAAAATGGATTCCCTTTAACTATCATGGTTTGCTTAACAGCTGCGGGGATTCAAATTACAACCATTGTAAAAATAGTCATAAAACTGAGTCAGGGCACATGAGCCACTTACTACCATGACTTACAACCGGAGTTTCGAGCTCAATTGTGGTTCTAAGTCAAGGCTACTGTGCTTACTTTCTCCCCCCACTTCTTCTTTTGTTCAAAGATACTTAGCCAAATCTTAAACTTTGCCAGAAACATGCATAGATAATGGAATAGGCTCCTGCACTTTACAATCGCATTTTTGACCTCACTTTCACTAAGATGCTAGTGGGGGACTATTTTATTGTTTTCCATGGGAGTAAGGGATATCTAATCTCCATATTTACTTCTGGTTTACTGTCATTAATCATGGCTTTAGAAGCTTATCCAGGACATATAATAGGGGAGAAAGGGGAAATTTAAAAGAGAGTCAAATTTATTCATAACTTTTTTTCTTTTGAATCAAGAGACTGATCTTGATTTTGGAAACTTTGCTAGAAATACAAGCCCTTGTATTTCAGTACTAGACAAACACATGTCTATCTCTGGCCTTTTGTTATATTAATATGTTTTAACTACCGTATTTTTCGGATTATAAGACGCACTGGAGTATAAGATGCACCTTAGTTTTTGTGGAGGAAAAGCTGATTGGCAGGTGGATTGGCCTCCTGGAATACCCCCAATCAGCTGTTCTCAGAGGTGAACTTTAACAACAGGTTCCTTGGTTGTGAGCTCTATGCCTTGCATTTTTTTTAATTATTTTTTTCTGCCTCTGAAACTCCATTTTAGAAAAAACTTTTCTGCCTCTGAAAGCCTCCAAAACAGAACTTCAGAAAAAAAGCCTCTGATACTCTGTTTGGGAGTTTATTTTCTGAAGCTTCTTTCAGCCTCTGAAATCTCCATTTGAGAAGCTGGGCGGGGCTACATTCGGAGTATAAGGCGCACCCAGATTTTCACCCTCTTTTTTGGGGGAAAAAGGTGCGTCTTGTACTCCAAAAAATATGGTACATGTGCTAAATTGATCTTTTTCTGTTACTCTGACAGCAGCTTTTATTGTTTATATTTGGGTGTGAAACACACTCCTTATATATTGTAAGTTGGGAAAATAGTCATTTTGCTTATAATTTTGTATGCTATAAATCAGACATAAATCTTTAAAATGTAATCATAGGTAATAAATTGCCATTTAAAATCCCTCTGTTTAGTATGCTCCCCTTTCAATATATTAACTTGGGGATAAGATTTTAAGAAATTCTCAGCACCGTATTCATCTCTGGAGCTACATATCATTAGTTTAGCCTCAGATAACAAACTATTAAGTAGAAAGGTTTTTAGTCTAGCTTAAACATACATTTAAAGTCTCTGTGCGTTAGTTATTATGTGTAAACGCATGAGTAGTGTCCAAATAAATATTTTCTTAATATAGATAACCCATCTAGGACCTCAAAACTAAGCTCTTTAGAAAAGAGGGGTTTTTGAATAGTTTCCAGATGCATCCAGGTTTCTAGATGCACCCAGGTAAATCGGCTAATATAGGGAAGGGGGTAAAAAAACCAAATAGTTTTATGTTGACAAATGAGAAATGTATTTCTGTTGGTGTGAGCTTTGGTGTGCTCAAACAAATGGATTTATGCAAGAATAAATGTGTTTTGCTTTAAGGTGTTCCTGGACACTTGGGTAAATAAATGAAGTGTACTTAATGTTAATGTTTTACTGAAACGATAGAAAAGCACTCCTCTTTGCAGTTAAATTTAGATTAGTGGGAAGACAGGAAAAAAATTGCAGGAAAAATTAATAATCCTGTATTTTTTAAGTTAAAGTGTTATACATTTAATATTCAACTAAGTATTAAATCCAGCTAATGACATTGTACTGAACGATGAATGCCAACCTGTACAATTCTTCTGACCCTTGCCCTTTTTGCCTAGGATCAGGTTTGCAGGTCTAAATAATCCAGCTGCAAAAACAACATTTTGGGGTGGGCTTTCAAAGCATAATTGGTCGAAGAGTGTGGCCTTTCCAGCCAAGCTACTGCCGAAAACAGAACTAGAGAGCCCACTGAAAACCATAGAGAAATTGATGCTGGATCCAAGATTGGACTGTTTTCAGCAGAATATGCTAAGTCCCAAGATGATCATCGGAGATCCCTCGGTAGATCTCAACGTGCGGGAAAGTGGCAGGATTCTAAGGAAGCAAATGGGTGGCTGTCAGAATCTTCGGTCTGTTGGGAAAGTCAACTTGAAAAACAAGCCATTAAGTATCAAGGACAAGATTTCAGAATGGGAAGGAAAAAAGGAAATCCCAGCTCCGGTGTCGCTGTGGAAGGAGGAGGACCAAAGTGTTAAAGAGGAACCCAGTCCAGTTTTGGGTGTAATGGAGAAGATGGCTAGGAATAGTGTTGCGATGAGAGACGTGGATAATAAGAGGCTCCCAAATTACAAGGGGCCAAGCAAGGAGGATGAGAGGCAGGTTGGAACTTTTAAAAACGCTGGGCAGCATGTTGTAAGGAAAGCTGATGTGAAGTCAAGGGAGGAAGAATGTAATTTCAATGTGGGTAAATGTACTGAGTTGAAGGACAGTAAGAAGGAAGTCCAGAAGGAGAATCTATCTGTCTTGAGTCAGGTCAAGAAGCTGGAGCAGGCCTTGAAGTGTGGGTCAGCTGAAGCCCAACCTCAGCTACCAGGTACTTACTATTCTCCACATTGTCTGCAAGAGAAGACAGGTGAGGATCAGGAGCCATCTGAAGGCCAGGAAAGTACCAACCGCCTAGAAGTAAGTAAGTGGCTCCTTGGCTTGGATACTGAAGCCAAAGAGCCAATCTTTGGGACTTTGGAAGAGGTGAAAGCATCTTGTGTGAAATGCAGATCTCGCAATGAAGAAAATGTGTACATGGAGCCTGGCTTGCCAGAGAAGAAACCTTTTATCAATCCACTTCCTAAGCCTCGAAGGACTTTCAAACATGAGGGTGAAGAGGGGTGGATTCCTCCTGCTCGGAATAAGAGACTCCTACCCCCTCTCCCTTCTATTCCACCCCCTCCTCTGCCTTCCTCGCCTCCCCCCTCAGCCATTAGTAGAAGGCTGAGGAATGGAAAGCTTAAGGCTAATGCAGATCACAGGTATTACTATATATTGATTATATCTGTATCTCTTGCTTCTTTTTAATGAACAATATAATCTTTTATATATTCTGCTACATAAAATGGGGGTATACTTCTATTAAATTTATGTATACCATGCTAGTGGGACTAAGAGAATGAATCAAAAACTTCATAAACAGATAGATTTGGAAGAGGGATTTGGAAGGAACGAGAGGTGGATTCATGCAGATATTCTGGGAATCGATCCAAGGCTAAAGAACAGGGGAGAAGAGGGAGGGTCTCAGAAGCAGCCAGAAAT
Source organism: Ahaetulla prasina (assembly GCF_028640845.1). Classification (NCBI taxonomy): domain Eukaryota; kingdom Metazoa; phylum Chordata; class Lepidosauria; order Squamata; family Colubridae; genus Ahaetulla; species Ahaetulla prasina. The sequence goes on along the minus strand of NC_080545.1, from coordinate 77,804,997 downwards.
TTTCAGATAGCCAGAGACAAAGATTCTGTGTAAGAATTTCTTGACATATTGGGGAAAGGAAAGCCATAGCTTGGGAGATCTGAAGCAAAACTTTTCGAGGGTTGCTTACTGTGACATAAAGCTATACATGTTTTTTTTCCTCCAGTAATACTTTGAGTGATTTGCTTTGTTGTATTCTTTTGAGATATCCACCTTTTTCCCTCACCACCTCTTCTGCTCTTTTTAAATAAATGCCCTAGGAAGTCCTATGAATTTGAAGATTTGTTGCAGTCCTCTTCTGAGAATGGCCGAGTAGATTGGTACGCTCAGAGCAAGATGGCCCTAACCCGCACTTTATCAGAGGAAAACGTCTATGAAGATATTCTAGGTAGGCATTCTGGAGATGAAAAGCAACTATGGTGACCTCGGTGTTCTTACGTTACTCTGTGGATGTGTGAATATTTAGCGCAAGTGTATGCGGCATTTTTCAAACCAAAGGTTTTAGTATGGAGTAATATGGACTAGTTTTCTAGAAGATAAGAGGGGTAGAAATTACAATAATGCTCTGTAAGAGTAAGAATGGGCAACCAACAGTTTTCCTGGTATTGTTGAACTCTTAATTTCTGCAATCCTGAGTGTTGCCATGCTATTTGGGACTGATCAGAATTTGACATCTGGAAAGATGGGAGTTGCTAGCTTGTATGTTTAAAATAACATCTCCTTGGTGTATTAGGGCATGTATATACATAATTTTTGAGGTTACAATGGATTTTTATGGCATGCAATATCCTCTTATTCGTAGGAATAATATATAGCGCATGACAGATCTGTAATCCTGGCAAATCAACAGAAAACAGTAGATGAAAACAGCACAAGCTAATATGAGAAAAGGACAAAATACATTATTTCAGTGGTGTGTGAGGCAGACATTAGCATGTATATGTATGTTGCTTCCTTGAGTAAAACCTGATCCAAATGTGATCCATCACTTTGCTAGTATGTAGTAATTAATAAGTTCTAAACAAATCGTTAATACTCAGTTTAAACTAAAGTAATAGACACAATCCAACATAAAATAAAATGTGAAATTCAGCACACTCTCCTACTTTCAGCACGATTCAGCACTTTATTTTTAATATTTTCTTTTCTTCCAAAACTGTCCTTCAATTTTCCTTTCCTTTTCCCCTCATGCCATCCAGTTATGATGTTGGCATTGGCTACTGATGCTCAGGTATGACCATCACTCTTTTTTAAAAAAACAAATGAAGAACAATTGTTGGATCCTGGTTTAAAAGCTCATTTTGGACCAGTCATTCTCTTTTAGCCTCAGAGGTTTTTGTTTTTTTGGGGGGGAGTGGGGGGATGGATAAAATTGCTTTCTCATGGTGAATGCATACTCATTTGTTAGATGCAAATTAGTTCACAAATTCAGAATAAGAAACTACTGTAATGAATGTGGTATAAAAGTTTAAATAGCTTTCTAGTTGAATTATTGTTACTTTTTTTAATGTACAGTTATCAGTAAGATCCACAGAGATATGACTCCTTAAAGGTCCAGGTGGAAACAATTCCACAAGTGAACAAATACCCTGATTATTCTAACACTCAGGTTGTGACCTTCAACCACTTTAGGCTTTCTTAAGTAGCCATCTGAATATCTATCTGAAAATGAAGAGAATTCACTTTTACAAAGCATGAGATGGTATTAAAAATCTGCATATGCTTCCAGCTAGTGATTTTACTTGGGGGAAACACTGTCAAGGAATGGAACATACATGGAAGTCAAGGCACATTGTGGAAGACCACAAAAGAGTAAAATATCAGGAAATGGTCACAGCTGCAAAACAGAATCCACGGATCAGTGCAAATAACTTGCTGAAAAGATTGGATGATACTGGAATAGCTCTTCAGGTGCACAATGCAGTGTTGCTTACATAATAAGTACCAGCACAAAAGCATTCTCAGAAGGAAACTATTGTCTCTGGATTTGGGTTTGTCTTGATAAGTCTGAAATGTTTGGGAACGAAGTACTTTTTGAGACCGGTGCAACAAAAACCACAGAACCCTTTAGACAAAAAAGGGTGAAGCCTTTATGGAAAAGAATACTTTGCCAGCTGTTTTGGGATTGGGTGATAACAGTGGCACACAAAATACTGTGTTGACAGAAAGAAGAAAGAATTCAATTAACTACTAACATATCCTTCACATTTGTATTATGTGGAGATTGTTTTGATTTATGGATATATTGAAACATATAATTAACCAGGAGGGTGCCTGACTTTTTCATCCAATTGTATATACACTGCTTTTAGCTCCTGGAAGAACAACAAGTTTCAGTCTAATAAATGTATTAGACAGCCCTTCCCATTCTGATGCACCCTAAATAGATTGATTTGCAGATCATCTACTCATAGAGCTGAATTTATGGTTCAATGTATAGGTAGTCCTTGACTTACAATGGTTTGTTTAGTGACCATTCAAAGTTACAACGGCACTGAAAAAAAGTGACTTATGAGCATTTTTTCACCTGACCGTTGGTGTGTGACCATCCCCAGGGTCATGTGATCAAAATTCAGATGCTTGGCAACTAATTCAGAGTTATGACGGTTGCAGTATCCTTGGGTCATTTGATTACCTTTTGCTGCTAAGTCAATGGGAAAGCCAAATTCACTCAACAAAGGTGTCACTAACTTAACCACTGCAGTGATTCACTTAACAACTGCGTAAAAAAAGGTCATAAAATGGGGCAAAATTCACTTAACAATTGTTTCACTTAGCAACAAAAGTTTTGGGCTCAATTGTAGTTGTAAACGAGGACTCTTGCATATGCTGGTGGTAGTTTATGAATGATACGGTACCTCATTCATCCCACAGATGTTATTTCCAAATTCTTAGGAAAAAGTTGCATTTTGTTTTATGTGCATTTATTACCTTTATTTTCAATTCCAGATTTACCAGCAAAAGAAAACCCCTATGAAGATATCGAGACAAATGGTCATTGCCTAGGGAAGAAATGTGGCCTGAACTTTCCAGCATCTCCTTCTTCTATTCCTGGCACACCCACAAAGGTAACCTGGTCTAATCTGAACAGCCACTGCCCCCAAGCTATACATTTTGACTGTTATTATGGAGATACAGTGGTCAGAAAATTGATACCTTCAGGGAAGAAAATGACTAATTCTTTGTTCAGCTTGGTTTCCCATCTTGGATTAACTCCCTAAGGGAGTTGATTCCCCCCCGCCCCAACTGAATTTAGTGACTTTAAAGGAATAAAACTAAGCTTTCTGAATCATGATGTTTTGCTGGATTTAGAAATAGGGCACTCTGGACTTATTCTTACTGTAGATATTTATTGATAAAGGTAAAGGTTCCCCTCGCACTTACGTGCTAGTCATTCCCGACTCTAGGGGGCCATGCTCATCTCCATTTCACAGCCGAAGAGCCAGCACTGTCCAAAGATGTCTCCATGGTCATGTGGCCGGCATGATTCAACGTCAGAGGCGCATGGAACGCTGTTCCCTTCCCACCAAAGATGGTCCCTATTTTTCTACATGCATTTTTTACGTGCTTTCGAACTGCTAGGTTGGCAGAAGCTGGGACAAGTAACGGGAGCTCACCCCATTATGTGGCACTAGTGCTTGCCAATTTGTAACCATAAAGAACTTCTGTAGGACCCACATACCACATTTCTAGGGTTGGCTGGAAAATGGAAGTTTGGAAAGAACAGGAGACCTTGTTACCTGTGAAATCATTCTTTCTCACTATGAGCTGCTGAGGTTTGGCTTGGGATCTTGTTGAATATGTGTGGCCAAAGACAGGGGCCACAACTCAAGCCTTGCAGCTTTCTGGAGGACTATAGGTAGCCTTCTGTTGGCCTCATAAGAAGTGGTGATTCATTTCTCAATCCTTTTTAATGGAGATTTAAGAATGAGAATAGGGAGAGCTGGGCAACCAACCCATTCTCAACTTTAATACAACTTTAACAATAGAGCAAAAGATGGAGAATGTTGATTAACATGGAAAGTACAAGAGGCTCCTTTAATGAAGAATTGTTGGTTTAAACAGAAATGCTCTTGGAAATATTTATGCAAGATTCTGCATATGTATGTATTTGATAACCTATCTGGGGTTTTTAGATGTGTGAAAGTTAAGTTCAGGGGTGGGATTGAAAAATTTTAGCAACTGGTTCTCTGCCCTGTTGCTTGGGGGGGGGGGCATGGCCATGGGGGAGTGGCCTATTCGGCCTCCTGCACCACGGTGGGGGGAGGGCATTTTTGCCCTCCCCAGACTCTGAAGGCTTTCCTCAAGTCTCCCAGAGAGTGAAAACTGCCTCCCCGGGCTCTGGTGGCCCTCCTGAGGATGGAAACAGGCCATTTCCGGACTTCTGGGAGGCCCATTTTTCACCCTCCCAGAGACTCTGCATGGGCCCTGCACTTACCTTGCATCCAAAATGGAGACTCCTGGAAGGGGGCGGGGCAGGTGGGCATGACCAAACTCCTTGCAACTACCGGTTTGGCAAACCGGATGTAAAATTAGCATCTGGTTCGCCCAAACCGGCCTGAACTAGCTGAATCCCACCTTTGGTTAAATTGCTGTAGTATAGACAGAACACTCCTATCTACTAATCCTTAACTGTTCTCCAGATAATATAGGAATGAATTGGGAAAATTATTAGTCTTTTTGGATGTACAGGGGAGTTTTGTGCAGGGAGGGATTTATGGAGGGAGTTCATTTTGGCAACTGCACGCTGTACTTTTGATATTCAGTCTGGAGTTAAGATTCAGTGTAGTTGGCAGCTGATATTATCTTCCAAGAGATGGGGGATTATTTTTTGTTTTGTTTCCAACTTAATACATGCTACTTTCTTATTAATGCCATTAACAGAATGAGAATGTGGTCTGAGGGGCATTTGGTGCTCTCTGACTTTTGGTTGCTTTCTTGCAGATGTTTCATTACCCAAATTAGGTAACATCATCAGCGCTAATTATTTCAACCCTGAGCTAGAAATACTGTCCTTAGAATGTGGTCTGTTGGAGAGAGTGATGACGGTGATGAAATTACTGAAGGCATTAGCTGAGTTATCCTTATTCAGGGCGGCTCCATATCAAATTCTAGCAGTTTAGATGTAAGGCTGGGCTGGACTCAATCCATTAGAAGAGTTAAGCACACACAAGAGATATGCAAATGAAGAATCTGCTGTGCAAGTGAGTTTCAGTCAGAATAGAGCAGGAAGGGACCTTGGAGATCTTCTAGCCCAACCCTTGCTCAAGCAGGAACCCTTTCAGACAAGTAGCTGTCCAGTCTCTTCTTAAAAACCTCCAATGATGAAGCATGCTCAACTTCTGAAGGCAAGCTATTCCACTGGTTAATTGTCCTCACTGTTCGGAAGTTTCTCCTTAATTCCAGGTTGTTTTTTCCTTGATTAGATTCTGTAGGAATTTAGCACCCACCCCCCTCCTAGAAGAATGAAATATTCTAGGAAATATTTTAAAAAGCAGAATATTATACCTTCCTGGATGAGAAATGGAGAAACATATTTTAAAGACAAAGGAGCTCCCTGCAACTTCCTGACTCCCCCCCCCACCTTTGTCAATGGGCCATTAAAAGCCTCAGCTAAGCTCACTCATTCTCCCCACCTTTGTCAATGGGCAATTAAGGCTTCAACCAAGCTCACTCAATCCCCCCATGATTTGCAACACAATACAACTGAAACTCACCACATGGCAAGGCTCAAGCAAGCTTGAGAGACAGCCAGCAAGGCTAGCTAAGACCCCCACCCCCTGGGAGTCTGACAACCAATCAGGATACTCTTCCTGTGCCCCAGAAAGGTCAAAGCTCAGAAAAATCATAAAACCAGGGAGCACACAGGATCTCAGCCCTTTTCTGTTCAGGAACTCAAGCCATGTGATCCTGACCACCATTAAACCATCTTTCCAAGCAGCCTCCATGTTTCCAGTGTCTTTGTCCCCACTTGGAACTGAACCCAGATGGATATTTCTTCCAACAATTCCATCCGTTGTTTTTTGTCCTGCCCTCTGGTTTATTTGGTTTAAATAGAAGTTTACTTTTAAGCACTAAATTGTACTAGAAACTGTAGTGAGTATAAAAATCATAGACACCTAGTGTAATGTAAGTGAAATTCTGTTTGAAGCTGAAGTGATGAGAAAAATTGAGAACTTGGCCAACATTTCTGTTCTGAATAGATTGGAACAAATTTCGCAGTTCCAGTATTATTAATCCTTGAGTTCATTTGTATGTATTTTGTAGATGGGTGTTTGAAAAAGGGAAAATAGAGACAGTTCCTCACAATCTTCATTGTATAGATACTTTCATCAAATCATGAGGTATTTTTAAAAAACATCTAGAACTACAACTGGGTCATTACAAGAAGGTTTTTTATCTTACAAAGATGGAAAAAAACATTTTATTTATTGCTTGCATTCTGTAAAAAAAAATGGAAACAGGAACCAGCTAATTAGTAGTCTGATTTGTTATGTAGTTAGCACTTAATAAGTTTTCTACTACTGCTCATTGAAGAGAGAAGAATGTCATTCAGCAGTGAACTTATTTCACCATATTGGTTTTTTGTGAGTTAACAAAAGAAAGACACAATTACTATAGTTGCAATCAACACCTGGAGTTGCTTTGTAACCCTGATTTTGCTTTATTATGCTCTCAACAACAACTTTATTCCAGCTTTTCCAGGAGCCAGAATTTGAAATTAGTTTTTTTGTGCCCAAAGCTAAGATTTGACCTACTGTGTCCTAAGAAGCTCATGAACAAGTGCCAGACCATCCTGTTGTTTTACTGGATAAAATCAATAGCTAAATAACAGGGTCAGGGAATGCACGGTCCATAAATATGCAATTGTATGGTTGCTTAAACTTGCTTCTGAAGCCACTGGTGAGGAGCATTGGCTGACAGGCTATTGGACCTTATAACATCTGGGTCTGATGTGGTACAACAGCTCCTTATTTTTCCAATCCAAGTATCTGTGGTTGCTTCGCTGGTTAGTTTTGTTGGCTCAGTTCCATAGAGCTCCTGAAAGCTTGTTGTGCAAGCAGTAAGAGCTGTTTCTGTCATGCTAATGAGACTTCTCAGCAAACTGGTAGAAAATATATCATTTTTTTCTTCTTCTATTGACTAGCTAGATAATCCTGTGGGGGGGGGGAAAAGTCTAAGCAAGTGTTAAAAGTTTTTTTGGTGCTAATAATCAGCCAAGAATTCTTGCAACTAATGTTTTAATGTTTCTTATTTTGATTTTTTTTTTAATTGTAGAGAAATGCAGTGTCTGATGCTCCCCATTTCCCCCATTGTGGTCTATCTCCTTAGGTCCTCTCTAAGCCCATCTTCTTTAGGCAGAACTCAGAACGCAGAAGTTTCAAACTGTTAGACATACGGAAACCAAATCGGGATGGGACTTATTCTCCTTCCAAAATCAGCCCTCCTTCCACTCCTAGCAGTCCTGATGATACTTTCTTCTCCTTGGGTGATTCTCAAAATGGCAAGAAAAGAAGGAAAATTTCCAAGGTATTTTTTTTTCTTCGAAGATTTTATTTGCTGACTTAGAAAGGACTGTGAAAGATTAGAAGCAGTGTTCAGAAATTGTTATTTTAAGTCTTGTCTAGGGAATTAAGTATTAATTTCACGTTTGTGGTCCTGAAAATTCTCTGAATCTTGAGAGGCGAGCCCTTTTAAAATTAAGTATATACATTACCCTCCAAAATTGAACTATGTAGATAGTAAATGATTACAATTAATAAAACAGTAACATTAATCTGAAAGTTATAGGGTGACAAGCAAGGCTTTCTTGTCATATAATCCTTGAAGCAATTGTCAACTGATCAAGGGAAATGCTTCCAAATAATTTTGCTTTCCAGATTACCTATGCAAATGTATAGGATGTTTCCTTTTTAACAAATATGAAAATATAGGTAGTCCTCAATTTACAACAGTTTGTTTAATGACCATTTGAAGTTACAACAGCGGTAAAAGAAATGACTTATGACCATTTTTCACACTTATGATTGTTGTGGCATCCACATGGTCTTGTGATCAAAATTCAGGTGCTTGGCAACTGACTCATATTTATGACAGTTGCAGTGTCCCAGGGTCAGGTGGATCCTCTTTTGTGACCTTCTGACAAGCAAAATCAATGGGGAAGCCAGATTCACTTAACAACATTGTGACTAACTTATCAACTGCAGTGATTTGCTTAACAACTGTGGGAAAAACCCTATGACCATCATTTGTGTTGTAAATGTTGTACCTTGATGAAGGTATTTTTTCTTTTATGTACACTGAGAGCATATGCAACAAGACAAATTCCTTGTGTGTCCAATCACACTTGGCCAATAAATTCTATTCTATTCTATTCTATTCTATTCTATTCTATTCTATTCTATTCTATTCTATTCTATTCTATTCTATTCTAAAAAAGCTCATAAAATGGGGTAAAATTCACCTAACAAATGTTCCACTTAGCAACAGAAATGTTGGGCTCAATTGTGGTCGTAGGTCGAGGACTAGCTGTACTCTGGTAAATTAGGGAGGCATCTGGCTAAGATGCTTCTGAATATTATCTAAACATTTCAGACAGGGAAAAGTTTTATCCCTTGTCATCTTGGCAACAGAGCTTGTCTATCAACATCAACTTCCTTTAGTGGTGGGTTTCTACTGGTTTGCCCCGGTTTGCACGGACTGGTAGTGGCAGCGGAAGGCTCTGCCTACCCTCCCAGACATCATCATGGACGTTCTATGCATGCTCAGAAGATTCTGTGCATGCATAGAAGCAGCGAGTGTGTGCAAAGTGTGTGTGCATGTGCAGGTAGCGGAGGTAAGTGGAACCCACCACTGGTCTACTTATATATGTTGAGGACTACCTGTAAATTGCCTTGACGGATAAATTGATGTGGGCATCATTTTTTTAAAAAACAACAACCTGGATTTGTGGAAAGAAGCAAGCATTTACTTTTTCTTCTTTACGTTAAGCAGCTGGTGTTAAAAATCAATGCCATTTATGAGGCTCGAAGAGGAAAGAAGCGAGTCAAGAGACTGTCACAATCTACAGAGTCCAGCTCAGGGAGAGGTAAGGAAAGACTGTTGCTGGACCACTGGTTTTGTGGGCAGCTTGACCTGGACCTGGTTTTTGTGCCTACTCAGTATTGTCCGATATTAAAGGGACTTCTTTAATAACAGCCAGTTATAGAGGACATGATGCTACTGCCTCAGTGGCCTCTTTTCTATATTGAGCCGTGGTGGCGCAATGGTTAGAATGCAGTACTGCAGGCTACTTCTGCTGATTGCCGACTGCCAGGAGTTTGGCAGATTGAATCTTACCAGGCTCAAGGTTGACTTAGCCTTCCATCCATCTGAAGTCGGTAAAATGAGGACCCAAATTTTGGGGGGCAATACGTTGACTCTCTAAACAGTTTAGAAAGGGCTATAAAGCGCTATGAAGCGGTATATAAGTCTAAGTGCTATTGCTATTTGCCCTATATCCTAGTACTGTTGCAGGGTATATTTGAGTTGTCAGACTTCAGACTTAACTGTTCTACTTGGTCTTTTACAGGAGGAGCCATCATTTGGTAACCAAAGCAAGGTGCAAAAAGCATTGCTTTTTGGCTGCTCCCTGAGCACCTTTCAATTAGAAATTGAGCTCATTGTCCTTTCATACAAGATTCCTCCCTCCATTTTCCAATCTTTCTTCATTATCGAATTTTGGTGATGTTTGGGTTTGCTCCCAGTAAACAAAAATCCGAATGATCTACTGCAGTTTTCTAGAAAGTTCTTAGTAGTTCCTGACTTATCTTCTGGCCACCCCAACTAAGACAGCCTATATTTTGGGGGTATAAGAGATCTTGTGAGAACTGATTCCGTGATCCATTCTAGGTTTTGCTTGCTATTCAGAAAACAATAATTATTTTTTTAGAAAAGCGATGTTTACTGTTCTTTTCTATTTCCTCCTAGTTACAGATGAAAATAGTGAATCGGACAGTGACACAGAAGAAAAACAAAGAGGTATCAATTGGGAGATGAACTTTAGAGAAGGTTATTGATTCTTGGATTGAAAGTTGTGGGTTTTCCCCTTCTAGTCCCCCCCCCGCCCAAAATAACAGGATATGTTTTATGCCAGTAGAGGCCCTCAATTATTGCAAAAGTGAATTATCGATTATTTGTCTGTTATGATGCCTACATGAACATTCATAATGCACTTTAAAAAAGTGCATTATCCAACATACACACCAATCTTTAAAATGTGTACTTAAAGGTAAAGGTTCCCCTTGCACATACTTGCTAGTCGTTGCCAACTCTAGGAGGCGGTGCTCATCTCCATTTCAAAGCCGAAGAGCCAGCGCTGTCCAAAGACGTCTCCGTGGTCATGTGGCCGGCATGACTAAACGCCAAAGGCACACGGAACGCTGTTACCTTACAAAGGTGGTCCCTATTTTTTCTACTTGCATTTTTACGTGCTTTCGAAACTGTAGGTTGGCAGAAGCTGGGACAAGTAATGGGAGCTCACCCCGTTACACGGCAGCACTAGGGATTCAAACCGCTGAGCTGCCGACCTTTCGCTCTACAAGCTCAACGTCCTAGCCCCTGAGCCACCGTGTCCCTTTTTTTGTGTTCTAAGTCAACTTAGAAGTCAATATTTAATGCGTGTTATATCCTAATGCAGCTTTTCCAGATCTGGGACTTTTCAGATGGTGTCAGACCACAAATCCTACAATTCCCAGTCAGTTTAGCCAATGCCCATGGTAGTTGGGAATTCTGGGATTTGTAGTCCAAACGTAAGTTCCAGCTTGGGGAAAATGCTCCAATAAATGTGTTAGGACTATAGATATTATATATAAAGTAAAAATAAAGTTCTGTGTTAAAGTGTTTCAGTTGTATGGATGAATTTCAATTGCAATCAGTTGGTGTAGTTTGATATCCTTATGTTAATAATTGATATATGCTACCACTCTAGAACACATCACTTATTTTCCAGACTATGCTGTTTTTATTTCTGTGATCCAGCCATATTTCCAACTCTTGGGCTATCTCCCCTTTCATTTTCTGCAAAAAAAAAAATGTCATATCCACCAACTAACAACATTAGATTTTTATCTTGATTCTCTCTGTATAATGTTTCAGAATATTTTGATATCCTGGTTACAACACAACATAATTTCAGAATATTTAGGTTTGACCTTTCTGAACTCTGTTGCCCTTTATTTGGGTGGATTTCAGCACTTACGATTATCATCCTACAAGGTCCTTCCTTGGGAATGCTTCATTTTTTTTAATTTTAAAAAGTTTTTTATTAATAATTCAAAATTAAAAACATTGGACATAGATATGACATCACTGGTTCCAAGCATCTTCCAACACAAAACTAATACATAATAAACCAATGATGATATAATAATATATTTCTTAAACCTTATACGTTATTTACACATAATATAATAATAATAATAATAATAATAATAATAATAATAATAATAATAATAATAATAATTTATATCTTATTTCTATGCAATTATACATATCTATACATACATATACCTACTATACAATTCATATGCCCATTTATCTATAATAACATATATATTTCTAGTCTAACACTACACATTTGTCTCGGCTATCCTCCTTTTATCTAACCATTCATAGAATTTTACCCAGATTTTATAGTACAATGTTTCGCTTTTATCCTTGAGTTCCAAGGTAAGTCTATCCATTTCTGCACAGTTGAAAATTTTTAGTAGTATTTCCTCTTCAGTTGGGGTATATTTCTCTTGTCAAATCCACCAACTAATGACACTACGTTTTTATCTTGATTCTCTCTGTATAATGTTTCAGAATGTTTTGATATCCTGGTTACAACACAACATAATTCCAGACTATTTAGGTTTGACCTTTCTGAACTCTGTTGCCCTTTATTTGGGTGGATTTCAGCACTTACGATTATCATCCTACAAGGTCCTTCCTTGGGAATGCTTCATTTTTTTTAATTTTAAAAAGTTTTTTATTAATAATTCAAAATTAAAAACATTGGACATAGATATGACATCACTGGTTCCAAGCATCTTCCAACACAAAACTAATACATAATAAACCAATGATGATATAATAATATATTTCTTAAACCTTATACGTTATTTACACATAATATAATAATAATAATAATAATAATAATAATAATAATAATAATAATAATAATAATAATAATAATAATAATAATTTATATCTTATTTCTATGCAATTATACATATCTATACATACATATACCTACTATACAATTCATATGCCCATTTATCTATAATAACATATATATTTCTAGTCTAACACTACACATTTGTCTCGGCTATCCTCCTTTTATCTAACCATTCATAGAATTTTACCCAGATTTTATAGTACAATGTTTCGCTTTTATCCTTGAGTTCCAAGGTAAGTCTATCCATTTCTGCACAGTTGAAAATTTTTAGTAGTATTTCCTCTTCAGTTGGGGTATATTTCTCTTGTCAAATCCACCAACTAATGACACTACGTTTTTATCTTGATTCTCTCTGTATAATGTTTCAGAATGTTTTGATATCCTGGTTACAACACAACATAATTCCAGACTATTTAGGTTGACCTTTCTGAACTCTGGTAGCCTTCAGTTGGGTGGATTTTGGCACTTACGATTATCATCCTACAAGGTCCTTCCTTGGGAATGCTTCATATTGATGTTCACACATCTGGAGGATGACCAGGTTAAGAAAGGCTGGCTGAGTTCATGGTGAATATGTAGTTTGAAGTAAGACAGAAGTTTTAATTGCTGTGGGAACCACACCCAAAATAGTTATGTTGATTTTGTTGGCTTACCTTTTGTGTAGCTCACAGTCAACGCCTTGTTCATGTAAAATCTCGCCTGAAGCAAGCCCCCAAGTATCACACCTTGGAGAGAGATCTGATCGAGTATCAAGAGAGGCAGCTCTTTGAATATTTTGTTGTAGTGTCATTACACAAGAAACAAGCTTGCGCGCCATACGTTCCTGAAGTTACCCAGCAGTTTCCATTAAAGGTAAGAAATATGATGGAGATAGCCTGTTCAGAGAGAAGCAAAGGAAGGATTGCTCTGCTCTGTTGGCTTAAGATTCTAAAAGTTGAGACTCCCCACATCTTGGGGATGCCGGATTAGGGAGGTTGACCTACCCAGAGGTGAGCGCAGCCTAGGGTCCACAACATTTTTAGAGAGTTTGATAGTCACAAAAGACAGGGCAGTAAAGCAAGTGAATGGGCTAGAACAGTGATGGCGAACCTTTTCAGCACCGAGTGCCCAAACTGGAGTGCTGGAAACCCAAATATCAGCTGGCCGGTGCGCACGCACACACCAGCCATTTGGTCTTCACGTGCGCCGGAGCACCAGAAACTCAAAAGACCAGGTGGCCTGCATGCGCATGGGCACTGGCCAGCTGGTCTTTGGGTTTCTAATGCTCTAGCACACATGAAGAGCAGCTGGCATGCATGCCAGAAACCAGAAGAGCAGCTGGTCAGGGTACACATGCTCACAGAGAGGGCTCTGCGTGCTACCTCTTGCACGCGTGCCATAGGTTCGCCATCACGGGGCTAGAACTTTCCAATGTATCCCTATGTTTTAAGGTGAAGTTTGTTGCTGTCTACTTTCTTAAAACAATGCTGAGTCTATTTCTGGATTTCAATTACAGGTTTTGTGTCCCTTTCCTGAGGCTGCTGCAAATCTGTGCTGCTGATTTAAGCAGTTGTGCTCATAACAAACACTGGGGACTGTATGCAGCCTATGATTTTACATTGCTCACTCCCTACCAGATCTGAGGCAGTTTGCTTTGTTTGTTGATAACTCTTAACAAAATGAAAATTCTAAAAATAAGGACGTCAGCATTGGTGTAGTAAGTAGCTAAAAGATAGGAGAAATCTGCAAGATAAGCGAATTCTCAAGATTTGGCTGTAAATGGGAAGGAGGGTGGGAGGGAGGCTGGGTTGGCTGAGTGATACACGCACACACATTTGTTAAACAAAGATCAGGTGAGCTAGGCGAACAGCTACTGGTATGTTAATACCCTCCAGATGGATGTGTATTCTCTGTCATCACTTCTCTATTTATTTAGGAAGCCAGGTAGATGGAAAGGGGAGAAAAAAAATTCTTGCAATTTTACTTCTACCTAAACAATTAAAAACATCTCCTCCTCTTTTTCTTCTGCTAGCTTGAACGCTCCTTCAAATTCATGAGGGAGGCAGAGGACCAGCTGAAGGCCATTCCGCAGTTTTGCTTCCCTGATGCAAAAGACTGGACTCCTGTTTCTCAGTTTAGCAGGCACGTTAAAGGATGGTCCCTTTCCTCCCTTCTTGCCAGCTCCTACAACTCCATTACGTATAACGCTAGCTTTATTTGTACCAGATTGGTTTTTTATGATAACAGTTGAAATGGGTGGGCTTCAAAATTTTCTACTCTGCTTGGTTGCTGGGTGGGTGTGGCCATGGTGGGTGTGGCTTAGTCAGCCTCCTGCACAATGGCAGGGGGATGTTTTTGCCTCCCCAGCCTCCGGAGGCTTTCCGCGAGCCTCCAGAAGGGCGAAGACGGCCTCCCCAAGCTCCAGAGGTCCTCTGGAGGACCAGAAATGGGCCCATTTCTGGCCTTCCCGAACTTCTGGTAGGCATGTTTTTCACCCTCTCCAAGCCTCCGCGCGTGCCCTGCGCTTACCTGCATCCAAAACGGGCCACGTGGGCACTCCTGGGAGGGGTGGGGCAGGGTGGGAGGGGCCAGCCAGGAGTGGGGTTTGGGGGTTCTCCGAACTACACAGAATCTTAGCTAGAGGTTCTCACGGACCCCTGCAAACCCCCAGCAGCCCATCCCTGAGTCAGAATCATTTTGACTTCAGTGTGAACAACTGAAGAACAAATACAAAACTTGTGGTTGGAAATATTTAGGGAATCAATGCATTTATTCAGCCATCCAATCCATTCTTGTTTTGTCTTTGACTGAAGCAAGGTGTAACATGAAAGCTACAGAATTAGTCACAATATTAGCAGTAATTTTAAAGTAGTCCTTATATATAATCTGTAGAAAGAACTACAATGTTAAATAGGTATAACTGCACACTTCTATCTAAACATTGCCAAGAAAATTGCATGGACTTGTCCAGGTAGTTGCCAGTGGTCAAGATTAATTTGAAAGCACACATGACCACCAACAAAGGAATAGTGGTGCAATGGTTAAAGGAAATGGGTGAGAAACCAGGAGACCATGAGTTCTAATCCTACCTTAGGCCTAGAAGCCAGCTGGGTGTCTTTGGGACAGTCACTATGTCTCAGACCTAAAAAGAAGGCAAGGGTATACAAATATAAAGTTCATGTAAAATATAATTTTCCAAAATACTTTAAAGGTATGACTTTTAAAAACTATACATCTGGCCATCACCACCCCAAATCTGGATTCATTAAGTGGCAATTCAGAGTTACAACAGCACTGCAGAAACGGTCCTTACACCCAGTCCCCAAACTAATGGCTGTTGTAGCAGCCCTGTGGCCGTGTGATCAAAATTTGGGTGCTTGGCATTGGAACAGATAAAGACAACTTAATCTGATCTCATTCATGGCCTGGAAATGAGATGGAAGCAAAAACAGGCAGCTAGAGATGCCTCCAAAGAGTGAGATGGATGGTATAAAAATATAACAAATAAATAAATAAGACGGGAATGATAGAAAAATGATATTGTCGAGGTAATTTTATGCTGCAGCTAAGTGCTAATAGGGAAAGGCAATTAGTAGGGATGCACAATAGAATTAGTATTCCTCTAATAGAAAACCATCTTGAATTACTGGGAAAAAAGGCAGAATATAGTCATAATAGAGAAATAAATAATAAAAATGAAAGAATCCCTAAAACAAAAATAACTATTTTAACCCAAAAGATATACAAATAGAGGGCCATGCAATTACCTTGATCCTATTTAGAAGAATGGAATGCAATGGAATGGAGTGGACTGGAGACTGGACTGGACTGGACTGGACTGGACTGGACTGGAATAGAATAGAATAGAATAGAATAGAATAGAATAGAATAGAATAGAATAGAATAGAATAGAATAGAACAACAGAACAGAACAGAACAGAAGCTGGAAGGGACCTTGGAGGTCTTCTAGTCCAGCCCCTTGCTCAAGGAGACCCTATACCATTTCAGATAAGTGGCTGTCCAGTCTCTTCTTAAAAACCTCCAGTGATCAAGCGCCCACGATTTCTGAAGGCAAGCTGTTCCACTGGTTAATTGTTTTCACTATTAGGAAGTTCCTCCTTAATTCCAAATCGCTTCTCTCCTTGATTAGTTTCCAACCATTGTTTCTTGTCCTGCCCTCCGGTGCTTTGGAGAATAATTTGACCCCTTCTTCTTCGTGGCATGAATGAATGACAATTATTTTCCATCGTCTTAATCATACGAGATCATATATATCATGCATGTTTGTTGTGAAGTGTAAGGGCAGCACAGAAATTTATATTGTTCTATTTAGGCTCGTAAAAAGAAAAAGATGTATGTATACTCAAAAAAAACATAACCTCCTTTTAATATCTATATGCATATTTTCTAGAACTGAAGATAACCTTGTCATTGAAGAAAGTTTCTTTAAAACTTTCTCTTTTTCAGTGAGACATTTTCATTTGTCTTGACTAGTGAAGATGGCAGCCGAAGATTTGGGTACTGCAGAAGAATACTGGTAACTATCTAGTTTCGTCTTCAGAAATTGAGTAGGATGGTCTCACAGGCCTCCTTTGCAGCGAGAGAAGGAAAGGTTTTGACCCACACTTTGTGGCTGTTATTGCTGAATCATAATTTTCTCTTTGTAACCAAATCCAAGCATTTCTTCTCTGTCTCATCGCTGTTATGGAATATCTGAAATCATGTACCGTATTTTTCAGAGTATAAGACACACCTTTTTTCCCCAAAAAAGAGGGTGAAAATCTGGGTGTGTCTTATA
Organism: Ahaetulla prasina; assembly: GCF_028640845.1. NCBI lineage: Eukaryota > Metazoa > Chordata > Lepidosauria > Squamata > Colubridae > Ahaetulla > Ahaetulla prasina. Next base: position 77,788,042 of record NC_080545.1, on the reverse strand, counting down.
ATCCAAATGTAGCCCAGCCCAGCTTCTCAAACGGAGGTTTCAGAGGCTGAAAACAGCATCAGAAATGAAGCTTCAGAAAAAAAAGCCTCCAAACAGAGCTTCAGAAAAGAAGCCCCCAAACAGAGCTTCAGAGGCTTTTTTTCTGAAGCTCTGTTTTGGAGGTTTTCAGAGGCATAAATTCCCCCCCTCCCCCTGAAATGGAGTTTCAGAAGTTTTAGAGGCAGGAAAAAAAAGCAAAATAAAAGCAAGGCATAGAGCTCACAACCAAGGAACCTGTTGCTAAAATTCATCTCTGGAACAGCTGATTGGGGGTATTCAGGGAGGCCAATTCACCTGCCAATCAGCTTTTTTCTTATTTTCCTCCCCAAAAACTAAGGTGCGTCTTATACTCTGGTGGGTCTTATACTCCAAAAAATACAGTAGCTAGAAAATTAATGGTATTTTTGTTTCTGTTTTAATGGAATGCAGTACTTTGTTCTGTAACTCAGTCAATCTTTTGCAATTTGCTGCTTTTTAGAGAAATTAGCCTTGGGTTAGGATTATGGGAAACAATCTAGCACAAAAGGATGATAACTGTAAATCATAAAAAAGGTGCCTCGGAAGTGTACAGATAGTCCTTGACTTGCAAGCATTCGTTTAGTTCGAAGTTACAACAGCACTCAAAAAAGTGATTTTATGGTGGATTTTTATACTTAATGACTTGCAGAATATCTGTGGTCATGTGATCAAAATTTGGTTGCTTGGCAATTGGCTTGTATTTATGACGGTTGCACTATCCTGGGTGGGGGGGCGGTGTCATATGATCACCATTTGTAACATTTCCAGCTGGCTTCTATTAATCAAAGTCAGTGGGGGAAGCCAGGTTTACTTCACCACCATGATTTAAAAAGTCATAACATGAGGCGTAACTAGAGGTGGTATTCAGCTGGTTTGGACCGGTTCGCCCGAACTGGTAGCGGAGATCGCGGGTGGGCCTGCCCACCTGCCCCGGTGCTATGCCGTCCTATTTAGCCACATTTTCAAGGCCGGGCTCATGGGCGGAAGGTGTGCACGCGCACAAGCAAAGCACATGCGCAGAAGGCCAGGCACATGTGCGGAAGGTGTGCGCGCGGAGCGAACCAGTGGTAATAATATCTGAAACCGACTGCTGGGCATAACTCACTTAACAACTGCACTTAATAATGGGAATTTTGGCCTCAGTTGTGGTCCTAAGATGAGGACTATCTATAGTAATAGTTTAAGTTGAAAGAACTGATTTGTGCATAGAATAGAAGGTGATTGTGATTTTTTTTTTGTTTCTTCTTGTTCATCACTGTCTGTTTATGTATATCTGTGTTGTGTCTGTCTCTCTTGAAAGCCCAGTGGGAAAGGGAAACGTCTTCCAGAAGTTTACTGCATTGTAAGCCGCTTGGGGTGTTTCAACCTCTTCTCAAAGGTGAGGGAGAAAGACCATGCAAACCGTCCCCAAAGCGAGTAGGGATGGAGGAGGAGGGAAAAGGCTTCTCTGGCCAGTGGAAGTGGAACTCAAACCATGGATGAACACCTGGTCCCGACTGATAATTCAGTATAGTCCTTTCCTGTTGTCAGATAAGAATCTCACACAAGTGCTTTTTGAAAAGGCCAGTTGTTTCTGTTTGGAGCACATTAAATGCATTTTTCTTCCTTTGCCAGAGAAAGTAGATACTACAAGTGATATGTGATTTAACATTTCCTTCTGTTTGTTGGGGTTTTTTTAAAGAAAGAAGAAAAAAGAAAATAGTCACCTAGAACAGGGGTCTCCAACCTTGGCAACTTTAAGCCTGGAGGACTTCAACTCCCAAAATTCTCCAGTTGCTGGCTGGGGAATTCTGGGAGTTGAGGTCCTCCAGGCTTAAAGTTGCTGGCTGGGGAATTCTGGGAGTTGAAGTCCTCCAGGCTTAAAGTTGCTGGCTAGGGAATTCTAGGAGTTGAAGTCCTCCAGGCTTAAAGTTGCTGGCTGGGGAATTCTGGGAGTTGAGGTCCTCCAGGCTTAAAGTTGCTGGTTGGGGAATTCTAGGAGTTGAAGTCCTCCAGGCTTAAAGTTGCTGGCTGGGGAATTCTGGGAGTTGAGGTCCTCCAGGCTTAAAGTTGCTGGCTGGGGAATTCTGGGAATTGAAATTCTCCAGGCTTAAAGTTGCTGGCTGGGGAATTCTGGGAGTTGAAGTCCTCCAGGCTTAAAGTTGCCAAGGTTGGAGACCCGTGACCTAGAGAAGAGAGGCAGTTTGGATCAGAAAAGTATCTTCTCGGAGACGGAGACCATCATCTCCTCATTTTTTTCCCCTACAATTTCCAATTTTTAAAATGGCTCCCAGTCCTGCTAGGTACTTCCCACAGATAGCTAAATAAGTTTCAAAAGCAGTTTGGGAAGGGGACATATTGTCCAAGAATACATTTTCTGGACAGAAATGCATAGTGCTGTCTTTTTCAAACCTACCCGCCAGCTATTCACTTAACTTGGAAGAAGACGCAGTAACCCAACAACAGCATCAGGCATCTAAATGAAAGAGAAGGCTCTTACCACCAGTAACTGTTTCATAAAAGTGGGATTCTGATGCTTGACTGTTTTGTGTGGCATCAAACGACGATATGACAACAATGAAAAGCTAGCAAGAGGAAAAAAATGAATGGATTCCTGCAGCAAAATACACAATGCCCTCCTCTCTCTTTCTTCTTTCTCTGTTGTTCAGATCTTGGATGAGGTTGAGAAAAGACGTGGAATTTCTCCTGCTTTGGTCCAGCCACTCATGAGGAGTGTCATGGAAGCCCCTTTCCCAGCCCTGGGTCGGACTATCTCCATCAAGAACTTCCTGCCTGGTTCTGGAACAGAAGTAATGCTGGCTGGGGAATTCTGGGAGTTGAAGTCCACTGAAGGCAAAAGCCACTGATCTAGATAGAACCACCCTTCAAAAGTAGATGAAGTAGCTAAACTTGCATGCTTGCAAGTTCTCATCTACATGTGTCAGTGGTTTGGGCTGGTTCGAGTGACCTGGTAGTTAAATTGCTAGCTGACCCTGCCCCTTCTCACCCTGCCCCTCCCAAGAGTCCCCACGCGCCCCATTTGGCTCCCAGGTAAGTGCGGGGAGGCCTCCTAGGCCCAAAATGGGGCGTGGGAGTGTTTTCGCTCTCGGGAGTGCAGGAGGCCGAGTGCTGCCTGTCATACCTTCTGGCCACGCCCACCATAGCCACGCCCACCTAGCCATTCATTGGGGCAGACAGCCATTGTTAAATTATTTGAATCCCACCATGTTTCCTTTTGAATCCTTCAATTAACTGCTTTCTGCAGATATTTTTCCCAAAAAGAAAAGAAAAGAGGCTTACTGAGTAGCAAAGTGCCAATCTGAATCTTGCAAGGCACATTTAAAAATTAAAAATAGTAATTGCAATCAAGTTTTTTTTTCAAGTCTGATTATACAGAAGGAGGAGGGGGGAAGGCAAAGTCAATGGGTAGGAGACATTCATTGGAGGATGTGGAGATCATAATTAGGAATCAGCACATTTGTTTCTTCCTGATAGAAGATTCCAATGTGGAAATACACAGAATGGTAGAGGGGCTTTTGAATAAGGCAAATTTACAAAACAAATTTCCACTGGTCTGAAAAGGCTGCAGTTGGTATTTTCAGAGTCTTACTCCCCCTATTTACACATTTAATAATAGGGCTTATAGGTTGCTCAGGTCAGAACAGACTTTGAGTTGATTTTACATCTTGTATATCTCCTGCATTCTTCGTTTCAGATTATAGAGCTGTGTCGACCACTTGATTCAAGACTTGAACACGTTGATTTTGAGTCCTTGTTCTCCTCGCTTAGCATCCGGCACTTAAGCAGAGTCTTTGCTTCCTTGCTGTTGGAGAGACGGGTGATATTTATAGCAGACAAGCTCAGGTAACCAACCGCCTGCCTCCTATTTCTCTGCCTTACCTGGCAGACAAACTATTATCCAGTCTATCTGTCCTTAAAGCAGCTTTTCAATGGTTGCCTACATCCCAAAGTAGTGGCTGTGTCTCTTTTCCTAGGTTCAAAAAGGCAGAAACGTATCTTCTGTACAATTAGAGTTCTGGAGCTGAGACATCTGTGATGTATATTTCTCCTTTCTTGGCTCCCACTTGAAGTTGGCTTCAAACGTTAATGCTTTCCATGTAAAAATTGCAGTTATCCCTAAATAATAGGAGTGTCTGGCTCATCTTGGTTGATCTCCAGCTATGGATATCGCTTTGGGACAGTGGGGAGTGGCTGCTACAGTCAGTCTAGATTCCAGGGGACAAATTTGTGCAAGATGTAATGATAGCTGGGCTTTTTGGATGAACTCCAGAGCTGAATAACCCAGAAAAGACTCAGAAATGAATAGCAGAAAAATCAGAGCAGGGTTCAACCTTGACAACTTTAAGCCTGGCGGATTTCAACTCCCAGAATTCTGGGAGTTGAAGTCCTCCAGGCTTAAAGCTGCCAAGGTTGGAGACCCCTGTTTCAGAGGATGGAGAAAGCAGGAGCAGCTGGGCCTCCGTATTCTTTCTGTTTCGTGGTTAAAAACATCTAGCTAGGAGCTAGATAGATGATCATATATGTTGTTATAGATTCTTGTTCCTTTGCCCGGATAAATAAATAGAAAAACATGGCTTTGTAAAGTCAGATACACTGCATCTACTGCACCATAAAACTATGGCCCATTGTTTAATTTTATCTGACTATACTACTGAATTCATTTGGAGGAAAAGGTTGCTTCTTTGGAACTCACGGTGAATGCATGTCCAGTAAGTGTTAAAATGCATGGTTTCATATTATTTATAATAAAAGGACTTAAGATGAACACGAGTGTTTCTACATGAGTTGTTTACATTGGAACAGATATCATTTTGAACTGCTAAAGTATCCAGATCACAGGGTGTCAAAGTCAATCCTGTTACAGGCCGGATCGTGACGTATCGTGATGTTTCTTGCCTTTGTGGAGCCGGGATGGGCGTGGCTTGTGGGTGACATAACCGGCTTGTAGGCTGCCAGTCTGACAGACCTGATCCAGGTGATGCAGCTGCTGAACAGCTGAACGGAAGTGTTTGCAAGATTGCCCTTCCATCTTTTTCATTCTAAGGATTTGTGTGACTTAAGTATTTGTAACTTAAAAAGTACTTGAGCGTATGATTTACATGTTCTGCACAATTTCAAAATGGATTCTCATCATTTTGAAGCAGAAAACACATATAAATAGTACTGGAGCCTGTTGATAAGCAGAAAGTAGCTTTCACTTTAAAAACAAAACAAAATCCTGACCATTGACGAAGATCTGTGTTCTACAGTCTAATTATTGTTGTTCCCAGCCATTCAAAGGTAACCAGATTCTTGATTCTTTCCCAGTCAGTTGTACATAATCTGCATGGCTATACAGAACACCTAAGTATTCTCTCTCTACCATTACTGGGTCTTCCTTAGTAGCATATATACACTGCAGTAACTAAAATATGCTCACAATATGCTTTGAATAAAAATATGCAAAGGTTTAGGTGGCTTTGGGGCCCTTAATAAGCTTAAATGGCACAGTTATAAAGGTTAGGAAGGCTAACAGTGTTTTGCCAACCAAAATCTATTGGCTTTGAAGCCTCAGGATACCTATATATTTGCATATATGCAGCTTACAGCATACCGCTTAATGCCAGACCTATGCCATGTGCTTTGTCCTTATGCCTACAAGGTTTCAGGTTTTTTCTGTGGGTATCAGAAGTTGAGCAGGCAGTTTGTAAACTTTCTGATCCCCCTGCAAAGATAGCCTTTGTTTTTCCGCTCACCAATTATTTGGACAAAAACTTCTTCCTCCCACACCTTGGGAAAAAGGGGGCCCAGATTTCTTTAAGATTTTCTGCAGCTGGTGCCTGGCCCTCATCCATTTTTAAAAAGGGATGGGGAGAGCAAGTTTTTTTTCCTCCTAACCAGAAAAGGCAAAATTTAACAGATGAGTAATGATGCTTATTCAAGTTTCAGCAGCCTGCCTGTTTTCACAATTCCCAGTAAGTCCCGCTGCATCCACGGAACTAAGAGAAGGAGTGGTGAAGCTGCCAAAAAAAGAAAGAGGAAAAACATCATTGATTCATTGTGTTGCTGTTTTTTAAAATGGACAAGAGCAGCCCAAATTGATATAGTAGATCTGTTGCGTAAAATGTGAACTGAAGTCTTAAAATTCCTGATTGTAAGTCAATTATAAGAGGACAGGCAGTCTGCTGCCTTCTAGATATTTTGGACTTCAACTCTTATCATAGCTATTGGAAAAGTATAGGTAATCCTCTATTTACAGCAGTTCATTTAATGACTGTTCGAAGTTACAACTGTACTGAAAAAAGTGACTTAGGACCATTTTTCAGTTTTGACCATTGCAACATCCCCATGGTCACATAATCAAAATTCAGACACTATGCAACTAACTCATATTTATGATGGTTGCAGTGTTCCAAGATCATGTGATCACCTTTTGCAACTTTCTGTCAAGAAAGGTTGACAGAAGGGGAACCCAGATTTACATAACAACTATGTTACTAGCATTTCAGTTAAAATAACCTTTCTCAGCTTCAGTTCTAGAATTTTTGGCAGACAAATAACAAGTCTTCAAAAAGACAATCCTTGTTGAAGCTGATGAAACTTGAAGAATATAATCCCTAGATGGTTAAGTTAGAGAAAATTTCACTAGAAAATTGCCTTTAATGTCCTTAACTTAACAACTGCAGCAATTTACTTAATAACTGGTGAGAAATGTCATAAAACGGGGCAAATTCACTTAATAATGTCTTGCTTAGCAACAGACATTTTGGTCGTAAGTTAAGGACTACCTGTATAATCAAGGTTTGTGGGAGCTGAAGTTCCAAATACCTAGAACTGTGATGGCAATCCTATGACATGCGTGTCACAGGTGGCATGCGTAACCATATCAGTGGGCACGCAAGCTCAGCTCCGGCACACGCATGCTGATTTTCGGGCCTTCTGGGCCCACCAGAAGTAGGGAAACAGGCTGTTTTCTGCCTTCGGAGGGCCTGGGAGGTGGTGGGGAAGGGCTGTTTTTCTCTCTCATCTGGCTCCAGAACCTCTCTATGAGTCTGGGAAGGGCAAAAACGGCCTTCCCCACCTCCATGGAGGCCCTCTGGAGGCCAGAAATGGCCCATTTACCAACTTACAGTTGGACAGGAAGTGACTTTTTTTGCTGCCCTCAGCCTCCAGAGCCAGGTGAGAGAGAAAAATGGGCCTACCGGGCCATTGTGTGCCAGGAGCAGGGGAGGGAGGGCGTCACGCACGCATGCGTGGGGGCGGGGTGCATAGAATTATGGGTGTGGGCATGCGCGCGCACGCAACCCTCCCCCACCCCCCCGCCTCCTGGCACACAATGACAAAAAGGTCAGCTAGAAGGTATCAGGCTACCCTGCTTTTAAGTCTCTTTTGATTTGATTTTTTGATTTTTATACCGCCCTTCTCCCGAAGGACTCAGGGCGGTGTACAGGCATAATAAAACCGACAATACAATATACAAGTTTAAAATACGATTTTAAAAACTTATTTAAATTAGCCCAGTAATTAAAATTTACCATATTAAAAAACCCCGTTTAAAATTAATAAAATTTAACATTAAAATCCCAGTTTAAGCCAGCCCCGCGCGGATAAAAAGATGAGTCTTGAGTTCGCGACGAAATGTCCGAAGGTCAGGTATTTGGCGTAAACCCGGGGGAAGCTCGTTCCAGAGTGTGGGAGCCCCCACAGAGAAGGCCCTCCCCCGGGGGGCCGCCAGCCGACATTGTTTGGCGGACGGCACCCTGAGAAGTCCCTCTCTATGGGAGCGTACGGGTCGGTGGGAGGCGTGTGGTAACAGCAGGCGGTCCCGTAAGTACCCAGGTCCTAAGCCATGGAGCGATTTAAAGGTCATAACCAGCACCTTAAAGTGCACCGGAAGGCCACAGGCAGCCAGTGCAGTCTGCGCGGAGGCGGTGTTACATGGGAGCTACGTGTAGCTCCTCTATAACCCGCGCAGCTGCATTCTGGACTAACTGAAGCCTCCGAGTGCACTTCAAGAGCCCATGTAGAGAGCATTACAGTAATCCAAGCGAGAGGTAGCAGGCGCATGAGTGACTGTGCATAAGGCATCCCGATCAAGGAAGGCGCAACTGCGAACCAGGCGAACCTGGTGGAAGGCCCTCCTGGAGGCGGCCGTCAAATGGTCTTCAAACGACAGCCGATCATCCAGGAGGACACCCAAGTTGCGCACCCTATCCTTTGGGGCCAGTAACTCGCCTCCAACAGCCAGCCGCGGCTGCAGCTGACTGAATCGGGTGCCGGCATCCACAGCCACTCCGTCTTGGAGGATTAAGCTTGAGCCTGTTTCTCCCCATCCAGACCCGTACAGCTTCCAAACACCGGGACAGCACTTCAACAACTTCATTGGGGTGGTCCGGGGTGGAAAAATACAGCTGGGTGTCATCAGCGTACTGCTGGTATCTCACCCGAAACCACTGATGATCTCACCCAGCGGCTTCATGTAGATGTTGAACAGCAGGCGAGAGAATCGACCCCGTGGGACCCCACAAGTGAGGCCCCTCGCGGTGACCACTGCCCCCTGTCAACACCGTCTGCGACGGTCGGAGAGATAGGAGGAGAACCACTGATATCGGTGCCTCCACTCCCAATCCCCCAACCGGCGCAGCAGGATACCATGATCGATGGTATCGAGCGCTGAGAGGTCTAATAGGACCAGGGCAGAGGAATATCCCTGTCCCTGGCCCTCCAGAGATCATCCACCAATGCGACCAAAGCTGTCTCCGTGCTGTATCCGGGTCGGAAGCCGGACTGGAGCAGGTCTAGATAGACATCTTCATCCAGGTGTTGGGGCAGCTGTCGCGCCACGGCACTCTCTACAACCGCAACAAAGCGAAGGTTGGAACTGGGCGATAATTACCCAAAATAGCTGGGTCCAAAGAGGGCTTCTTAAGGAGGGTCTCACCACCGCCTCTTTCAAGGCGGCAGGAAAACCCGTCCAACAAAGCGTTGATAATCCTCTGGAGCCAGCCTCGTGTCACCGCCTGAGTGGCCAGTACCAGCCAGGAAGGGCACGGGTCCAGTAAACATGTCGTGCCATGAAGCCTCCCCAACAACCTGTCCACGTCCTCGGGAGCCACAGGGTCAAACTCATCCCAAATGTGCTCAACAAGGCGTGCCTCCTCTCCTCGCTTGGATCATCCCAAATTCGGTCCAGACCGTCCCTCAGCTGAGCGATTTTATCGTATAGATAACCACTAAACTCCTCGGCTCGTCCTGCAAGGGTCATCCGCACCTCCTGATGTAGGAGGCGGGTCACCCAGGCTGGGCGGCCGGGCGGTTATCTGCCGACGCAATGAGGGTGGAGGCGTAGGAGCGCCTCGCTTCCCTCATTGCCACTAGGTAGGTCCTAGAATAGGTCCTAACTAGTGTCCGATCAGCTTCGGAGCGACTGGACCTCCAGGTGCTCTCTAGGCGTCTTCTATTTTCTAATCTTAAACAAGATTAGAAAATAGAATAGAATAGAAGTGTTTGCAAAATTGTAAACAGTGTGTTTAGAATCTGGATTTTATATATACTTCAAAAACAATTTGAAGCAAGTACTTCCTGCAAGTATTGTACAGCTTTGCAATAGAGCCCCCCCCACTTTTTTTTGCAAGCTTGTTTGTGAACTCAAGAAAAAGATAGAGCTGCTTTAAAAGCCATATTGAAAATGTGCAACCTTGATTCAGCTTGCAAAAACAGCAGCATTCTCTAGCTAAAAAAAGTTACATTGCTTAAATGACTAAGCATACACAAGTAAAGTATATACAACTTTCATTAGAGCAATGGTCACCAACCCGTGGTCTGCGAGAAAATTTTGGTAGTCCACAGAAAAATTATTTGCATTTTTTATATAGCACTAAATACTATTTATCTTTTTAAAAAATCCATATTAGTGGTCCACGAGATTTAAAATTATGAATTTTGTGGTCCCTGAGGTCCAAAAGCTTGGTGACCCCTGAGTTAGAGTAATTGTGCAAATTTTCTTGAGTAATAGGTGTAACATTTGGCACAATCACGAAAAGTAACAGCCATAGAATCATTATTTCCGTGATTCCAAGGAAACATGTACACTTGAGGCCTGAACTTGATTTTATTGGTTTAAGGAACATATTAAAGTTCAAGTCCTAATTTATGTGGTTCTAAAATTTGAAAAGGTGCTCTAATTCTCTTACCTGTAATGTTTGATTTTTAACATGTGAAGGATATAAAAAAACTATGTTCTGTGTTGGAATCTAAATATTTCTATTGCAAGTTTTTCTTCTGACAAATTAAGGTTATAGCTTTGTTAAATTTACTAGATTGAGAGATTTAAGCAAAAACTGTGGAAGGCCAATCAAAGGATGGGTTATATTCATAGAGCCATGGAGATTTGCATATTCCAGCTGGAATTCAGAAGAGGAGATGTTTGCTCAGATACTGTATATACAAATTGCATCATTCCATTACACAGATCATGATTACTTGGACACGAACCAAGTAGTGATATCATAGTCACTACTTTCGTTTGTCAGAAATATGTTTTATTAAGTGGGTGGAGAAATCATTTTCTCTTGCAACCTGTCACTCTGCATTTTTCATCCTATTTTCCTCTGACTGTATCCTATTTGGCAACTGTGGTCATCCGTAGGAGGTGTAGAATTACTCCATAAAAAGAGGCTCCACTTGCCTTAGGGATCTTTTCTCTGCCTTTTGGGTTATTTTCATGCTTCTTTTATAAATGTGCAACAAAGACTGCTTTTTAGTATTATGGTACACAGTTTAGGAATTGGGCTGAAGGAGAAATCTTCAAGTTTAATACATAAACAATAACGTTTGCTTGGGAAAATGGGAATTATTTTATGCTTCTGAAGGGAGATTTAATTTCTGTTTGGTTTTCTTCTTCCCTCACTTCCTTTATTAAAAACCAGTCCTGAAGCAGCTGTTTGAGATTGTTCAATGGTTTGGAATGCTTCAAGTAATTAAACAGAAGGTATTTAATGAGTACATTCTGATTTTTAAAAAAGCATAGGAGAATTTGGATTTATCACAGTCTTACTCCAGCCGGTCATATTGATATATGTCTCACTTGTTCACTGAGAGAACTATTTACTAACTATACATATCTTGGGCATCTCAGAAGTGACCTTACATTTGGGGTAGTGGACTTAGGCAGGGGTGGGCTTCAAAAAATTTAGCAAGGGGTTCTTGGTCCAGTTGCTGGGTGGGCGTGGCCATGGTGGGCATGGCCTAGTCGGCTTTCTGCACCACGGGGGAGGGGGGGACTTTTTGCCATCCCCGGGTTCCAGAGGCTTTCCTTGAGCCTCTGGGAGGGTGAAAACAGCCTCCCCAGGCTCTGGAGACCCTCTTCCCTAACTTCCGATAGGCCCATTTTTCACCCTTCCCGAGACTCTGCACTTACCTACATCCAAAACAGGGGGGGGGGACTCCTGGGAGGGGCAGGGTGGGGTGGGTGGGGCCAGCCAGGAGTGGGATTTGGGGGTTCTCTGAACTGCACAAAATTTTAGCTAGAGGTTCTCCTGAACCCCTGTGAACCCCCAGCAGCCCACCCCTGGACTTAGGATCTCGTGAAATGGCAACCAGTTCTGTTTGTTGTTTATTTTAACTATAAGGGAGGGATACTATACTCTTTGATGGAAAGGAGAACATTGACTTTGGAAAAATGTTTTGAGCCAGTTTTGGTACATGTGGTTTCTTCCATATTTCTGTAGCTTTCGGTGAAAGGAAAAGGCTTTTGAGTGTACGTGTTGCGGAGCATTTTTGAACAAAGACCAAACCATGTTTAATAAGCACATTTATTCATAAATAAATTGCTGAGTTGCCTTTTGATCCAAATAAGATCATTTTTTAGGCAACTTCACAATAGAAAACTTTAAACCAATGTAAAAACCTGGGATATCAACCAAAGCAAAACAATAGGAAAAAGTTCCGTTGAAGCAAAGAGAATACTTTTGAAGTTATTTAAAAGGCATGCGGAATAGGAAAAAAAAGTTTTAACAGCCCATCTGCAACAGAACAAAGATGCCAATTTAAGCTACGTGCGGAAAGTGCATATCTTGTTATTTTTCTTTCCCTTCTCAAAATTCTTTCTGTTATTATGAACCTTGAGAGTGGAAAAGGGGGGGAAACTTATTTCTTCCTCCCTCCCCCACCACCTTCCCATAATAACTCTAGTAATTGATCTTGTCAGCTAAAAAACCTTGGATGTGCATGTTTCCATTAAAAAAAACAAAAAACCAAGCTTTAATTTGAGCCGCTCAACTCTTTTGTACAAAGCTTATCATTGAGATAGGAAGAATCCAATAATTGGTAATTCAAAAGAACTCTGGAAGCCAAAGTGCCTTTCTATTTTTATTTTTTATTTTAGAATTTATTTTTTCCTGGAGTGGAAATGACAGATTTTGACTGTCATTTTACAAAGAGAAGCCAGCAGCTCATTTAGAGTTTCGTGGTTTCATTTTAATGATTAATGTTTTACTTGGGATCCAATTTTACCAACATGTCATTCCATATTTTAATTAATTATATATATATAAACATGGATGGGGATAAATCCCACAAAGTAATTTGAAATTATTGCTTTAATACAGCTGTGACATTTAATCTTTTATTGCATTATTTGAAAAAAAAAATGGTGTTTTTTTAAAAAAAGAAGTTTAAAAAGCTTCTGAAAGCTTGCAGTGGCAGGATCCCAAGAGAAGTGTAAAATAGTAATATTACAGCATGGAAATTTAATAAATAAATATGATTAGATGAACAAATTACAATTAATCACATTCTTCCAATCCTCTCAGTTTAAACATCTTGGTCTCTATGCAATTCCAAATCTGTCATTTACAGCCCAGGAATTATAATTCCAGAGAGTATCAATATTGGAATGGTCTGTCTATGGAGATTCTCAGTCATCCACATCATGGTTGTCCCAAAGGTACTTTTTTTCTCAAGAAGCAACTGGACTTTCTGGTTTTTCTTTGAAGAGGTTTCACTTCTCATCCAAGAAGCTTTTTCAGCTCAGAGCTGAAGAAGCTTCTTGGATGAGAAATGAAACGTCTTCAAAGAAAAACCAGAAAGTCCAGTTGCCTCTTGAAAAAGCACCTTTGGGACATTAGAACAGTCTCATAAAATCTGTAGTGGACAGTAGTTTGAAGACGATTGCTCCAAAGTATTTGGTGATGAGAGTAGGGCTCCATTACTCATGATGTCCCAACTCCTTTCTTCTTTCTCCCAAAAAGTCAGTTTAGCAACAATGGACTCTGAGAAAGATTTTGGGCATTGACAGATGTGCTATAAACATGAGTTTCCTAAAAGCAAGTTAGATTTGCTGTTTTGGTGGCAGGTTGATAGCGAGGGCAGCTTAAAACCCATGCCATCTTCTGCAGGCAATCTAGATCCAGGTTGCTGGAATGGAGGAGAAGCAGTGTTGATCATGATGTGCATTTCTGTGGAGTTAAGAAGACTAGAAAGATAAGGGGAGGGGAGAAGGAATGAGTTTAGAATTCGACACTTCACATCTCATAGAAATTTTAATTTTTATAATCATGGGGGATAGAAAGTTTATTCTGTTAAAAAAAAGCCAGAATTGCTGCATAGCACTTCAGTCCTCCTCCTCCTCCTCCTTTGCAAGTTCTTTCGTTTTCTGTCACATAACTGCAGAAATTGTTGTCAGGCGTGGAATATTCTTTCTCCACCAAGCCTTCTCCTTTTCCCTCCTGCTCAGCACACATTCTCTCATGGTGCTTAACTCAAGCCAGCTGTAAGTAGTTTCCTAGCCATATGATTCCTTTAGGCAGCACAATATATCTCCCTCCTCCTTCTCTTCCTCCCGTCTCCATCCATTCAAGACCTGGCTTATAAACTGAATGACGTTATGGCTCTGTTTGAGTTACATACTCAGCTTCCAGATGCTCAAGATTTCGGGCCTACACTGATGAGTGGCTTGTTCTCTTGCCTATCTCGGAGGGTGGGGTTTGAAAACTGTTGGTTTTGATTATGAAAATAGCATTACCGTATTCTCCTTTTGCAAAAAGACAGTTTTCTGGCAGTTACTTTCCTAAAATCTGAAAGACCCAAAGTCTCTCCTAATCTGGGGGCTCTATTTGAGCGTAAACTGCATGTCACCCATATCTAAACTGCATGTCATCCAAACATATCTAGAAAGGCTGTCCTGAGTGCATTAGTTCTCTGCCTATCTATTCATTTTTCTGGATGCATTTTTTTCAAAGTACAAGACAGCTTACAAGATTCTTTAAAAATCATGAAAATATCATCATCATTATCGAGGCTCGATTATTCGAATGCACATTGATGAATTTTGCCAAATAGAAATAGCAAAGTTCTTTTTATGCCAGCTATTCTCAACCTGATATGTTTAATATGCATTGGACTTCAGCTCTTGTTTCTATAACTTTGCTGTTCATTCCATGCTTTTCCTTACATTTCCCCTTTGATTAGCAGTATTTCAATTTGATCAACAGGAGGAATTTGTCTCGGCGCAATCATGGTGTTTTAGAATCCAGGCAATTTGAGAAAGTGATGGGTTGTGGTAGATCGGTGGAAGAGCTGCCCATCAGTGGCTATCAGTTTAGATCAGGGGTCTCCATCCTTGGTGACTTTAAGACTTGTGGAATTCCACAAGTCTTAAAGTTGCCAAGGTTGGAGACCCCTGGTTTAAATGATTGGATTCTGCCTCCAGAATCAAAAGTGTGTGTGTGTCTGTGTGTCTGTATGTGTGTATGTCTCAAAAACCATCTTCTAAGGCAGGGGTATCCAAACTTGGCCCCTTGAAGAGTGGAGACTTTAACTCCCAGGATTCCCCAGCCAGCATGAACTATAAAAATGAGCAAGTTGCCGGCTAGGGAATTCTGGGAGTTGAAGTCTACTACTCTTCAAGGGGCCAAGTTTGGACATCCCTGTTCTAAGGAATGAAGAAGTAGAAGAAGCCCCTGCTCATGAGAACTTTTTGGGCTCATCTGCCATGCCACTATGACTCAGAAATTAACTAGATGGGCTTTGAAGTTGATCCCAAAAGGCTTTAAAAAAAATACCAAAATGCTCTCAGTTGTATGTACATCAGAGGGTTCCATGTGAATTTTTTTGTTGATGCCAGCTTCCCACAAATGGCTGATTTCAGCAGAAATGCAGGCTCGGGTTTGATAGCAATTCCATTAGCTGGCAGAAAAAAGTATTAGGAATTTGGGAGGGCTCCATGCCTTGCCACGTGTAAAAGGCAACAGTGTGAAATCTGAGCATTTACTTAATGCTGTATTTCCAGGAATCCTTGTACTCGGGGAAAATGGGCCTAAAACTGAGATGTGAAACCCCAGGATGTAATTTTGAGATATCAGCTTGACTGCAGTGTAGTTGCTGGAAGAACTCAGCTACTTCTGATTAAATCGGTCAGGTGTGTTTTACGGATGCAAAGGAATTCCAGGTTTCTGTTGGGCCTTCTATTGCTAGAATTATTAATGAGAATGCAGACACTAGCATTGAACAAAAGCTGCGGGCATTGTCTCTTTCTATGATCTGAAAAAGGTGTGGATACTTGTGTGCAAAAACTTTTATCACGCAATTATTTTAAAAGCTAATTTAAAAAACACCAGAGAGATGTATGTTTTAAAAATCTTCCTAGGAGAAATATTAGTTTCAAAGAAAAAAAAAGGTTTTAAAAAACTATTTGCATTTTTAAAAAATGGAATATATATATGTATGTATGTTACTATGAATGTAAATGATTTTGCTTTTATTTTTTCTAAAAAAAAACTCTTTAAAAAGCCACCTAGAATACTGTAGTATAAACACAATAAAACAGACTAGATTTTTACAAGTCCATTTTTGGATTAGACTTGATATCATCAGAAAGCCAGTTGTGTTTGTTAAGGTGTGGTTGTGTTGTGTTTAATAATGCCTTGGTAAGGCCACACTTGGAATATTGCATCCAGTTTTGGTCGCCACGATGTAAAAAAGATGTTGAGACTCTAGAAAGAGTGCAGAGAAGAGCAACAAAGATGATTAGGGGACTGGAGGATAAAACATATGAAGAACGGTTGCAGGAACTGGGTATGTCTAGTTTAACAAAAAGAAGGACTAGGGGAGACATGATAGCTGTGTTCCAATATCTTAGGGGCTGCCACAAAGAAGAGGGAGTCAGGCTGTTCACCAAAGCACCTGAGGGTAGAACAAGAAGCAATGGGTGGAAACTGATCAAAGAAAGAAGCAACTTAGAACTAAGGAGAAATTTCCTGACAGTTAGAACAATTAATAAGTGGAACGACTTGCCTTCAGAAGTTGTGAATGCTCCAACACTGGAAATTTTTAAGAAAATGTTGGATAATCATCTGACTGAGATGGTGTAGGGTTTCCTGCCTGGGCAGGGGGTTGGACTAGAAGGCCTCCAAGGTCCCTTCCAACTCTGATGTCATGTTATGTCATGTTAAATGCTTTGAAGAGCTACTACAAGGAACCTTGATTGCTTCTTTTATTTCTTTCTTCTAGTACCTTGTCCAAATGCTGCCATGCCACAGTGGCCCTTCTCTACCCCTTTACCTGGCAGCACACCTACATCCCGGTACTTCCCCCTTCAATGATTGACATTGTCTGCTCGCCAACCCCCTTTCTGATTGGCCTGCTCTCCAGTTCCTTGGCCCGCCTCAAGGAGCTCCCAGTGGAAGAGGTGAGATCAGAAGAGCTGAAGGTTGTGTTAAACCCCAATTTATTTATTTATTTATTTATTTATTTATTATATTTGTATACCGCCCTTCTCCCGAAGGACTCAGGGCGGTTCACAGACAAAAAACAACAGAAAACATATAATAGATTAAAAACAGCTAAAGAATAGATAGTTGAATTCAATTGATGCTCTAACTTTTGAATACAAATTTAAAACCTCATTTAAACCCCTTTTTTAAAAATCCCAATTTAAAAAACTACATTCAGGCTAGTCCTGAATTTGGCTTTTAAGTTGCATGTGGGAAGTCAGATAATGTCCCAGATATGGGACATTTCAATATCTTACTAGCCACATAACTTTAACAATCTGTGTGGTGCATGTTTTCAGCTGGAAACATTATTGTGGCTCAGAGGGAGACCTTTTTAAAACAATGCTTTTCAAACTTGACATTGTTAAGATGTGACCTCAACTCCCCAAATTCCCAGTATACTGGCTGGGGAATTCTGGAGTTGAAATCTGCACATCTTAACGTTGCCAAGTTTGAAAAACGCTGATTTAAAACATGTATTAAAATTGCCTGCAGAAGTAAATAGAGTGCAGTGGTTGGGCTATAGAAAACCGGGGTACGCTCTGTAGAAATTATTTCTTTGAGAAGTTACCCTAGCGCCTGCCATCTCTATTTGTCCAGCCCTTTTAGTCTATTTTTTTTTTAAATCTAGGAGATTTTAAAGGTTATTCGCTTTTTTAAAAAAAAAAACACATATTTATACTTGCTTTATCTTCTTGTTCCAGAGTGAGATGTAGATTTTTTCAGTGCTGTTTTGAAACTGTTTACATGAAACGCCTTCGGGGGAGGGGGGGTATTGCTTTGAGAAGCAGCAGATCCGTTTTTAAAACAAATAACCAAATTAAACACATATTGACAGTTCTGTGCTTCCATCATTACAACTATCTCTCATTTTAATTCAGTCCATTGCTGCTGTCTGTTGTGTGGCAGCTCGGGCAGGAAAGATTCCTGAGAATTTTTCCTGCCTGAGCATTCTCTCTCTCTCTCTCTCTCTCTCTCTCTCTCTCTCTCTCTCATTCACTCTCACTCTCTCTTTCTTTCTCTCAGGAATTTTTCATGTCTGAGCTGAGAAAATTCCTGAGAGAAAGCATTCTATGTCTCTCTCTCAAGAGAGAGAGACAGATAGATAGATATGTATGTATGTATGTATGTATGTATGTATGTATGTATGTATGTATGTATACACACACAGGGAGAGATACAAGGAGAGGGAGAGGGAGAGAGAGAGAGAAGTGAAGAATAGCTTCCATGTGTTTCAGTTGTCAGCTTGTGGTTTTGTGGTGAAATACATAAAACCACCCTATGATCAGACTGGATTTCATATCTTTTTGTGGCTCATGGGATTCCATTGATGAGATGCAGCCTTTTCTCCTGAAAGCTGCAAAGCAGGCAGTCTTTTTCTCAAGGACATAAGTCTACTTCTTCCCTCTATCCCTGGAGTGCAGAAACCTGGATGAAAGCCTGAAGGTGTCGTTAAACTGGTCCATTGGGAATGTGTCTCCCAAAGGCATTGGGGCCAGGATAAAAAAGTAAATTCAATTTCTCTTCTATTTACTTGGAAGAAACTTAGCTATACTTTAAGGGAATTATTCAAGAATTTCCTTCTGTCATACCTGAAATTACTCTTTGCTTAACAATTTTTGAGGCATTTTGAGTTCTGTATGCAAGACTTTTAGAGGGCTCACCTGCTCTAATGTTCTCTCTCTCTCTTTTATGTGTATTTATTGATGGCCAGGTCCTTGTGGTTGACCTTGTTAATAACCGGTTCCTTAGACAGGTAAGCATAACTTATTTTTCAGTCTTTTCTTTTTCATTTGTTCAGGGGGAATGGAAGGATGGGGAAATCTTTTGCTGCAAATCATCTATTGAGAATAGCCTATCCCTTTCTTAATTCCTGCAAATCCAAAGAGAATGATGGGAAATCTAGACTAGAAACAGATAGCCATCAAAAGCTGAGACTTGAGCTTTTGAGGTGGCATTGCTTCTCCCAATCTGCAGGCACATTGTCTTACCCGGACGTCTCCTCTGATCAGCAGTTTCGGAAGCATCAAACTCCTAAAACCTGCCAGAGTTACTGGCTGCCAGTGAAAGTATAGAAAGGAAAATAATTGAAACAGTGACCTTTGGCTTTGAGAGAGAAAGAAAGATTGATTATACGTCTGCTCTTCCAGCCAGAATTCATGTACTTTGAGAATATTTTCAAGAGTGCTGTCCTTTTCTTTTTGGATCAGTATGTGTAGTATTAGAAACCTTGGGAAAATCATTTAGAAACAAAAGTTATAAAATAGACAAAGAAAATCCCACATCAGAACCAGCCGAAACAACTTCAGATAACTGCCAAGGCCCTAGCACTGTTGAATATACTTGGTTCTGAATATACTTTTTGCCAACTGTATGCTGGAAGTTAGTTTTTGAACTTACCTATAATTTTTTAGAATGTGGTGTATCCTAGGGCATTGTGGGAAATTTAAAATGGCTCCCCCCACTTTGTTAATTAAGTTGCTATCCCCAGATGGCATTTTTTTCCTCAGTCCTACTCCAAGGGTGAAATTTACTTACCTTCCTTACCGGCTTGGAAGTGCACATGCTGCCCGCGTGCATGAATCACATGCGTGCACAGACCTTCTGTGCATGCTCAAAACCTTCTGCATATGCGCAGAAGGTAAAAAACACATTACTTCCTGGTTAAAACCAGGAAGTAATGACACCCAGGCGGTAGGTGTCGCAGATGGTTCGGCGATCGCTACCAGATCGCAGAACCACCGGCCACGATCGCTACCAGATCGCAGAACCACCGGCCACGATCGCTACCAGATCGCGAGATCCAGTCAGAACCGGGAGCTTTTCACCCCTGCCTTACTCTTATCTTGAAGCTGGCCCTTTCCTGTAAAACAGGTCAGTATTGGATGGTGCCAACTGATCAACCATCTTGTCTAGCTTTCGTGGTTTACAGCCAAGAAATGATGTGAATTGGAGTGTGCATGGCATGTGCTGGTTAGCTATGCTCATGTGGTGCATGAAAAAGAAATATCTATAGAACCGGGGCTGGGGGGGAAATGGTTCCTTCTGGATCTTCTGGCAAAAGTTCACATTGAAGAATCAGCCTCTGCAGTCAGTGCCTTCTCCCCCTTTCAGTGTAATGCTCCTAGAGTGCGTTAATTTGCCCCGAGTTCAACTTTCTGACGTTGTCTTGACACCTGGAGACAATAGTTCCCAGAATATTCCATTAGCTTGGCTGGGAGTTAAAAACTCAATACACCACAAGAGTTATAATCTTCTCATAATTTGGTGTAGTGGTTATGGCGCTAGCCAGGAGTCTGTGTGTGCTAGTCCTGGCTTAGGTATGACAGCTAGCTGGGTGACTTTGGGCCACCCACTCTCTCTCAGCCAAACTCAGCTCACATGGTGGTGGTTATGGGGAAAATAGGAAGTAATATTGGTATTTTGCCATTGAGTTGTATGTGTACATATACTCTCTCACACACACAGAGTGAAGAACAGGGGCCACCAAAAGCCCTGCTCAGGATATCAGAAAAAGAGATATAAACTGTGTTATAATAGCCAATGGAAAATTGCAAGGGTAGTTTGCAACTGCCAGGTGTATGCTGCATTGTCTTTCATTGGCAATTTTCCTGTGTGTTCTAGTACTCCTTTTTCCCTGACAAAAGGAAACCAGTTAAGGAGAAAGGATGGAATATCTTCTCAGTAGCATTAGGATCTACTGGTAGCATTAGGATCTGTCCAATTAGAAAGTATTTTCATTCTCAGGGTTGAGTCTGGAACTAAGTACATGGAAGCCATGGCCCAAAATGGAATCTATTATAATTGTATCCTTCAGCGCTCCTAGGCGCCAAATGCCATTTAATGCCTATCCTTTTAACTTGACCATATGCACGAGGGGGAAAGACGCCCCATGCATTTAATAGAAAGTGGGGATTTTGCAGATGCCTATGAAGGATCAAACAGACCAAATCTCCAAAAAGGTTCGGTCATTTTTTTCTCAGACTGTCCGAAGCTCAAACAGCTTTAAGTGTGTAAAATACGTTATGCTCTGGCACAAAAAAAGCATGTTTATGGAACAAGAGCGGTATTGTCAGATTGGTCTCCCTGCATGCAGGATCAGGTTTCATGCAAGTTTTTTTGAACGCATGCTTTTCTTTTTAGATGGAAGATGAGGATTCCATTTTGCCCCGAAAGTTGCAAGGAGCGCTTGAACACATACTGGAGCAAAGAAATGAACTGGCAAATGACAAGGAGGAAGTCACACTCAACGGCAAACAGGGTTCGGGTTTTGTTTTGTTTTTAATTTAACATTTGGTAGTCTTTTTCTTTTTTTACAATGGTTGTTTATCAGTTCGGGACTTTTGTATTTAGCATAACAGTACTTTTCAACCTTTTCACAGATTGTACCTCTTTTAGGGCATGACAATATTTGAGTACCAGCAGTGACTTAGCAAAGTGTCAAAAACTTGATGACTTCCCCCCAAAAAAGGGAAATAAGTGATAAAGTACACGCACTTAGGTAAAGGTAAAGGTTCCCCTCGCACATATGTGTTAGTTGTTCCCGACTAGGGGCAGTGCTCATCTCCGTTTCAAAGCTGAAGAGCCAGCGCTGTCTGAAGACGTCTCCATGGTCATATGGCTGGCATGACTAAATACCAAAGGCGCACAGAACACTGTTACCTTCCTACCAAAGGTGGTCCCTATTTTTCTACCTGCATTTTTTACGTGCTTTTGAGCTGCTAGGTTGGCAGAAGCTGGGACAAGTAATGGGAGCTCACCCCGTTAGGCGGCACTACGGATTCGAACCGCTGAACTGCCGACCTTTCGATTGACGAGTTCAGCGTCTTAGCCACTGAGCCACCACGTCCCTACCATACTTTTAATGGGAAACTTGTGCCTGTTTCTATTCCCTTCTCTCCCTCAGGCTTGCCCCACAGAAACCTCTCCTCTTCTCTATCTCTCTTTCTCTGTCCCTTTCTCGGTCCCAGTCGACTTTTTTTCCTCCCCCTTTCCCACCAAAACCTCCTCCTTTTATATCCTCTCCTCTCTCCCCCCTCCGCCTCCTTTTCTCTTCTGGTCCAGTTCGAGCTGGCTCCTCTATCCAAGGCTGCAGGCTGCTCCCAGAAGTGCCGATCAGCTAGAGCCGCGCACATCAACACTGGGCACTCAGGAGAGCCCTGGCAACACCTCAGCTCTAGCTGACTTTCCCACAGACCTCTGCCGTGCTGCCACCGCTTCAGCTCATCCCCTCCACTACACTTTTACAGTGTTTTCCAACCCGTTGTACGCGTACCACCTGCCAGGTGCCAAAGTACCACCAGTGGCAGGCGTACCAGAAACTGAAAAGCACTGCAGTATAGCTTTGCCCAGTTTTATGCTTGGAGATGCTCACAAAATGTCGCAGATTAGAGATGATTACTTTGTATATGTACCTTTGTCCCTATTGAATTCTTAACCTTCGTTTGTGTAAGCTATTACGTGAAAAAGCATAATACTCTTATCTGCGTCTACTGTCATTGTGCAACCCTGAGCATTATGTGCATTGAGGGGGGAAAGACAAAAAACCCAGTTTCTCTGTAGCAGGCATACTTCTTCTGTTTTCAGTTTATTTTTTTCCTTCCAAATTGAAAAGACCAAAGGATGCTAGCTTTCATTTGGATGCTCCACTTTTTTCCCAGTCTGTTGGGGAACGTAGCCAATGTTGGAGACTAACCTTTTGAAAGGCCTTTCTGGTGGTTGTGAAGGAGATGGCAAAAAGGGTTGATTTTACATCTATACAACTGCCTTAAACTATATGAAGTTAATGAGGTAATTGGGTGTGGGCCAGATGTTCCTGAATTTCCGATTGCAGCAACCTCAGTCATTGTGACACATTATGAAGGATTTGGGGTACTTAAGCAACATCTGAGTTGCAGGTTGCCCACTCCTGGTATGCTTATTAGCAGCATCTCTCCAGGTTTTCAAGAAAGGATCTTACTCGATCCCATGGGAAGAGATCATTATCTTCTGCATTGGTCAGATCAACCTGGGATATCCCATCCAGTTCTGGCACCATAGCTTAGATCATTCACAAATTGGAGGGTGTCCACAATAGAGCTATCGAGACAGCAAAGTTCCTGGAAGGGAAAAAATACTTTGCAGATTTTTTTTTTACAATGGTTGTTTATCAGTTCGGGACTTTTGTATTTAGCATAACAGTACTTTTCAACCTTTTCACAGATTGTACCTCTTTTAGGGCATGACAATATTTGAGTACCAGCAGTGACTTAGCAAAGTGTCAAAAACTTGATGACTTCCCCCCAAAAAAGGGAAATAAGTGATAAAGTACACGCACTTAGGTAAAGGTAAAGGTTCCCCTCGCACATATGTGTTAGTTGTTCCCGACTAGGGGCAGTGCTCATCTCCGTTTCAAAGCTGAAGAGCCAGCGCTGTCTGAAGACGTCTCCATGGTCATATGGCTGGCATGACTAAATACCAAAGGCGCACAGAACACTGTTACCTTCCTACCAAAGGTGGTCCCTATTTTTCTACCTGCATTTTTTACGTGCTTTTGAGCTGCTAGGTTGGCAGAAGCTGGGACAAGTAATGGGAGCTCACCCCGTTAGGCGGCACTACGGATTCGAACCGCTGAACTGCCGACCTTTCGATTGACGAGTTCAGCGTCTTAGCCACTGAGCCACCACGTCCCTACCATACTTTTAATGGGAAACTTGTGCCTGTTTCTATTCCCTTCTCTCCCTCAGGCTTGCCCCACAGAAACCTCTCCTCTTCTCTATCTCTCTTTCTCTGTCCCTTTCTCGGTCCCAGTCGACTTTTTTTCCTCCCCCTTTCCCACCAAAACCTCCTCCTTTTATATCCTCTCCTCTCTCCCCCCTCCGCCTCCTTTTCTCTTCTGGTCCAGTTCGAGCTGGCTCCTCTATCCAAGGCTGCAGGCTGCTCCCAGAAGTGCCGATCAGCTAGAGCCGCACATCAACACTGGGCACTCAGGAGAGCCCTGGCAACACCTCAGCTCTAGCTGACTTTCCCACAGACCTCTGCCGTGCTGCCACCGCTTCAGCTCATCCCCTCCACTACACTTTTACAGTGTTTTCCAACCCGTTGTACGCGTACCACCTGCCAGGTGCCAAAGTACCACCAGTGGCAGGCGTACCAGAAACTGAAAAGCACTGCAGTATAGCTTTGCCCAGTTTTATGCTTGGAGATGCTCACAAAATGTCGCAGATTAGAGATGATTACTTTGTATATGTACCTTTGTCCCTATTGAATTCTTAACCTTCGTTTGTGTAAGCTATTACGTGAAAAAGCATAATACTCTTATCTGCGTCTACTGTCATTGTGCAACCCTGAGCATTATGTGCATTGAGGGGGGAAAGACAAAAAACCCAGTTTCTCTGTAGCAGGCATACTTCTTCTGTTTTCAGTTTATTTTTTTCCTTCCAAATTGAAAAGACCAAAGGATGCTAGCTTTCATTTGGATGCTCCACTTTTTTCCCAGTCTGTTGGGGAACGTAGCCAATGTTGGAGACTAACCTTTTGAAAGGCCTTTCTGGTGGTTGTGAAGGAGATGGCAAAAAGGGTTGATTTTACATCTATACAACTGCCTTAAACTATATGAAGTTAATGAGGTAATTGGGTGTGGGCCAGATGTTCCTGAATTTCCGATTGCAGCAACCTCAGTCATTGTGACACATTATGAAGGATTTGGGGTACTTAAGCAACATCTGAGTTGCAGGTTGCCCACTCCTGGTATGCTTATTAGCAGCATCTCTCCAGGTTTTCAAGAAAGGATCTTACTCGATCCCATGGGAAGAGATCATTATCTTCTGCATTGGTCAGATCAACCTGGGATATCCCATCCAGTTCTGGCACCATAGCTTAGATCATTCACAAATTGGAGGGTGTCCACAATAGAGCTATCGAGACAGCAAAGTTCCTGGAAGGGAAAAAATACTTTGCAGATTTTTTTTTATTTTTTAACACACACACACATCTACAATACATTTTTTCTGAGCAGAATATTGGCCAGGTTTCAAATTTATTCAACTTTTTAGTTCTCTTCCAACACATTTTGTATGCTTTCATTAATATATTTTACATTTTTTCTCTCATTTTTATTTTCTTTCTTTTATTTACATTGTATATCTAATCTTATCCTTTGCCCTAAATTCTAATCATTTATCAACTTCCCTCTTTCTTTTTTTTCCCCCCGAAGAGAAAAATATTTGAGGAACGTTCAGAGGTTTGACTGTGTTTAACCTAGAGAAGAGTACAGGAAGGCACATTAGTTGTCTTCAAGCATTTGAAGGTCCGTCATGTAGACGTCAAGACAGTACTGCTCATAGTTCCAGAATATGGACTAGGAAGCAATGGCTTTAAGTTACAGCATAATGAGTTATAAGATAGGAGCAAAAAAATACCTTAACAATATCTTAACAATAATTGTTCCATAATAAGAGATGGCAGATTTTACATGGCTGTATATAAACACAGATTGAGAGGCCATTTGTTGGGGTTGCTGTAGTAATGGAATCTTGCTCTCGGCAGGAGTTGGGCTAGATAATATCCCCGATCCTTTCTAGCTCTTATGTTTGGTGATTCTGTGTTGAAGATAGTCAGTGGTGGGTTTCAAATTTTTTTACTATCGGTTCTGTGGGTGTGGCTTGGTGGGCGTGGCATGGCTTGGTGGGCGTGGCAGGGGAAGGATACTGTAAAATCTCCATTCCCACCCCATTCCACAGGAAGGATACTGCAAAATCCCCATTTTCTCCCGATCAGCTGGGAATTGGGAGGCAGAGAATAGATGGGAGCAGGGCCAGTCAGAATTTTTACTACCGGTTCTCCAAACTGCTCAAAATTTCCGCTACCGATTCTCCAGAACTGGTCAGAACTTGCTGAAACCCATCTCTGAAGATAGTACTAAAAACCTTTTGAATGCAAAGCAGAATTGCTGCCCATGAGAGAGCTTGGTTCTCCTTGATGTAGTGGAATAGATCTGGAGACTAGCCAAAAACAGTTAAAGATCATTAAACCCCAGTATATTTTCCTTCTGATTCTATTTCCTCCTTTGTTTTTTGCCTTTCCTTAATTTCCTTACAATGTCCCCTCAGAGGCCAGCCCTTTGAATGAAGTGGTGTCAGAAGCTTTCGTCCGCTTCTTTGTGGAGATTGTAGGACACTACTCTCTTTTCATGATTCCTGCTGAGAAGGAAGAAAAGGCTCTCCAGCGCGAAGCTTTCCGGAAGTCTGTTTCTTCAAAGAGCCTCCGGAGGTTCCTGGAAGTTTTTATGGAGACTCAGATGTTTGGAGGCTTCATTCAAGAACGAGAATTACGAAAACAGGGAGCCAAAGGTGAGCTTGTCCTCTTGACAAGAGGATAGTGCAAAGCAGTGGTGAAATGTAAAATTTGTTACTACCGGTTTTATGGGCGATGCCTTGGTGGGTGGGTGGGGCTAATGTGACTGGGTGGGCGTGGCCAACTTTTTTTTAACTTTTAAAAGCATTTTTTCAAAACCTCTTCAGCCAAAGAGGTTGTAAAAAAATGCTTTTAAAAGGCTCTGACGATCCCAGCTGAGTTGCCTGGTTGTCAGAGGTTTTTGTTTTCTTCTAAAAGCATTTTTTAACAACCTCTTCGGCTGAAAAAATGCTTTTAAAAGGTTCTGACAATCCCAGCTAAGCCACACGATCATCAGAGGCTTTTTTTTTTACTTTTAAAAGCATTTTTTCAGCCGAAGAAAAAATGCTTTTAAAAGTAAAAAAAAAAAAACTGATGATCGTACGGCTCAGCTGGGCATTGGGGGGGCGGGGGACAGGGATTTTTGCTACCGGTTCTCCAAACCACCCAGTGCCATTGCTACCGGATCAGACAATCCGGTCCGAACCGGGAGCATTTTACCCCGATGCGAAATATCCAGATTCTTTACACTAAGTCAAATTAACTGTCTCCTTAGCATTATCATCACTGATAGCAGTTCTCCAGGATGTTGGAATAGAGTTTCCAATCCTTTTTGGAGATGCCCGAGATAGAACCTGAGACTTTTTATCTACAAGCCATGAGTTGTCCTACTGAGTTACAATGGATTCCTGATACTTGGTGGATCTAAGTACTTCTGTAGATTTCTGCTTTGCTTTTTTAAGTGTAATAAAGGTAAAGGTTCCCCTCGCACATATGTGCTAGTCATTCCTGACTCTAGGGGGCGGTGCTCATCTCCGTTTCAAAGCCGAAGAGCCAGCACTGTCCGAAGACGTCTCTGTGGTCATGTGGCCGGCATGACTAAATGGCAAAGGCACACGGAAGACTATTACCTTCCCACCAAAGGTGGTCCCTATTTTTCTACTTGCATTTTTTATGTGCTTTTGAACTGCTAGGTTGGCAGAAGCTAGGGCAAGGAAAACGGGAGCTCACCCCGTTACGTGGCACTAGGGATTCGAACCGCTGAACCTTTCGATTGACATGCTCAGCGTCTTAGCCACTGAGCCACTGTGTCCCTTTAAGCATAATAATGTTCCCTGATTGGTAGTAGCAACTGAAACCAATAAACTTAATAGTTACTCTTTTTTTGTTACTGTTGTTCTTGACCTCTCTAGGTTTGTTTGAGGTACGTGCCCAGGAATATCTGGAGACCCTTCCCAGTGAAGAACAGAGCGGAGTTAATAAATTCTTGAAAGGATTAGGTACGGAAGTCAAGCAAGTTCAGCTGCTGTAGTGATCATGATTTTAATATTTTTTTTTACTTTATCATGTTTAAATTACACAATTGTGCACCCGTTACCTATGTGGGCATGGCTTGGGAGGGCAATGTGGTTGGGTGGGCGTGGCCAATTTTTTTTTAAAAAAGAGCATTTTTTCCACAACCTCTTTGGCTGAAGAAGGTTTTTGTTTTTGTTTTTGTTTTGCATTTATATCCCGCCCTTCTCCGAAGACTCAGGGCGGCTTACACTATGTTAGCAATAGTCTTCATCCTATTTGTATATTTATATACAAAGTCAACTTATTGCCCCCAACAATCTGGGTCCTCATTTTACCTACCTTATAAAGGATGGAAGGCTGAGTCAATCTTGGGCCTGGTGGGACTAGAACCTGCAGTAATTGCAGGCAGCTGTGTTAGTAACAGACTGTTTTACCAATCTGAGCCACAGAGGCTCAGTTATAGAAAAAATGCTTTTAAAAGTCTCTGACGATCCCAGCTGAGCCGCGCGATCATCAGAGGCTTTTTTTGTTTACTTTTAGAAGCATTTTTTCGGCCAAAGAAAAAAATGCATTTAAAAGTTAAAAAAAAAAAAACCTCTGATGATCACGTGACTCAGCTGGGCATGGGGGGGACAGGGATTTTTGCTACCGGTTCTCCGAACCACCTGCTGCCATTGCTACCGGATCGTGCAATCCGGTTCGAACCGGGAGCATTTCACTCCTGCCATGGACCAATTTTGGACCGGGGAAGTGGGGGATGGTTTCACACACTACCCAGATCCTGCCCAGCTTTGCTTGCTTGTGCGGCCTGGATCCTAACAGGCCATGAACCGGTACTGGTCTGAAAGCCTGGGGATTGGGGATTTCTTTTAGATAATGTAACATTAAAAAAAGCATTTTTTAATCTGAAAAGTTTTTTCCAATATTAACTACAGTAAACATTCGCTTCTTGCCTTCCAAAATGCTTCCTGCCCCATCACATCCCTGCTTAATAAGAAAGGAGACTTGGCACATAACTGGATGGTGAACATATAAGTTTAATAATCTTTATAGAATTACCTCTATCTTCTGTGGCCACAGAATCATGACATTTCTAAAACAATCCAAAATTCTCAGGGCATAATTTCTGCAATTGCAGGAGACTTCAGGTGACATTGTAGGGCAGAGGTATCAAACTCCATTGGTGGCAGAGGTGTCAAACTCCATTCATTGAGGGCCACATCAGAATTGTGTTTGACCTCGGGGGGATGGGGGAGATGGGGGGTGCGTGGCCAAGGTGGGCGTGGCCAGCTAGACATCGCTCATCAAGGGTCTTTTTGGCCACAATGGCTTCCTGCAGCCCTCTGTCAGCGAAAACGGAGCTCGGGGACACCATCCCCACCCTGTTTTCGGCCACGACAGCCTCCTGCAGCCCTCTGAGGCCCCCCAAGCTCCATTTTCACTGGCAGAGGGCTGCAGGAGGCCATCATGGTTGAAAATACAGCCTGGGAGGGCCACGTGAGCTCCATTGTCACTGGCAGAGGCACTGCTGGCTGTCCTTCATTGTTTCCAGGGCCCCACGGGCCAGATCTAAGCACCCCTTGGGCCGGATCTGGCCTGCGTGTCTTGAGTTTGACACCCCTGTTGTAGGGGGTCATTTTCCAATCTCCCATCAAGGCATCCTGAAAAATTGCAGAGCTGTCTGCTGTTTGGCCTCAGCTCCACAGAGATGCTACCTTACTCTTACCTGGAAAGGTTGGAGATTCAAACTTAAAGTCTTTTCTGCAGGTAAAGAAGTTGTCTTTTTCTTTCCATAAATATTGTCTGTCTCTGTCTTTCCTTCCCCACCATTCATCCTCTCTAGGTAGCAGAATGAAATTTCTTCATAAGAAATAAGTACTTGGAACACCACCAGGAGTGGAGAGAAGGATATCTTTTTCCAAGCATTTCATCAGACACAACATGGACTCCCGTTCGTTTTTCCCATTTTAAAAACCCAAGTCCAGCTTCGCCTGCTCCAGTGGTGGAGAAACTTCCAGAGCAGCAGCGTTTAAAAGCTGCACCTGGGTGGACAGCTGACCTTGCGGCCTCCTATACAGCATGGTGCAAAAGGGGCCTCCAGGTTTGACTGGATGAAGAACATGCACTGGACAAAGCACTGCCCAGCCTCTCTGTTCACTGACCCTTTGCAGACTTTGTGGTGATTTAAAGACCTTATCTATTACATTTTTTTTTTGTGAAAACGTTTCTTATTTATACTGAGGTTAGGAAGACTATTAGGCAGAGGCATTTGTTCCATTTACTCTTCCCAAGGGATGACAGCAAGGATAGGCGCTGCTTTAACTTGGATAATATGGTTGTAAAATGGCTGTAAAAGTGATGCAGAAATAACTAGAAGAGAAAGAAAGGGCACGTAGAGATGGGAAAAGAAGAACCTGTATAAACCAGTAGGTGTGGTGGTAGTGGTGGGGGGGAACTACTGAATCCATTCAGAATTTAATCCAACTGACCACTATGTGATGACTTACTGCCCCTTCCTGGAGTTTGGGATATATGTCCACACCTTTCTTCAGAGTAAGTCTGATCTGTTGCCATTGGAAGTATGTGTTTATTAAAACAAAAAAAAACAAAAAAATCACGTGCTTAGTTCCAAGTATTGTATGTAGTTTGTTTTGTTCGTGTGTATTTTCTGGAGTACAATTCAGAGGGCGATTTGAAGGGTAGAAGCAGTTCTTTGAAAAACCTTCCCACCCCCCACCCCCACCCGCTTCCCCCCAAGCAACAGAAAAACGCCTGAAGGCTTTTAAATAGTGGTTCCCAACCTTTTTTGGGCCATGCTCCATCTAAGCATCTCTAAAATCCTGATCCCCCCCCCATCCCTGTGACATATAATTCTTACTATTCAAAAAGTGAACTCCTACTCACGTGGAGGAAGCCCAAAAGGCCATTAACTTGGTTTCAACAAGGTTCCAAATTGCCCCCCATTAAAAATCAAACCACACACCACCACCACCCCGGGTGAAGCGTGGGAACCACTGCTTTTAAAGGATGGATCGGATGGTTTTGATGATGGGATTGTGTGCACCCCCTAGTGGCCAGGACAGTTGTGAAACAGTTGCCTTCTGCCCTTGCATTCCTCTTGTGTTATTCAGTGTTTGTTACACTGCATGGAGATTCATACATGCAAGCATATCATTTCATTTTGTTGCATTTATTTACACAATAGTGATATGTGTGAAGTGACACTATTTATAAGTACCATACCTGACACGCAGATCGCACCCGTGATGTGGAATTTGTGGCAACTTGTTTGTACCTTCAAGTCAACAAAGCATAAAGGTGTTTTCATCCACACCTTTGTCCTTCTGTAAATCTCAATAAACAAAACTGTGGTCAGACCACAGTGATATAAGGTGCGATATAAGGATATCTGCAAGAGGGACCTAAAGGCCTTGGGAATGGACATTAACAACTGGGAAACCTTGATCTCCAGTTGTTCAGCTTGGAGGCTAAAGACACAGCATAGCCTTCTCCAATTCAAAGAGACACTTGTTCCGTAGGTTGTGTTGTGTCTCGTCCAATCTCACCTCAGCCGGGGTCTTCTTATCTGCTTCCGAACACGGAGGAATGTTCTAGTATGCCTCCCGACCCCAGCCCTGGCTCCATGCCCAGACAGGCTGAAGAGGAAGAAATACCTCCAGCCCCCAGCTCTGGCTCCATGCCCAGGCAAATGGAGCAACTAGACCCCTCCCCCTCCTCCACAGCATGTGAGCCTGAGGGAGGTCAATTACCAACAGCTGCCGACTGGAGTGACCCTCACGTCAGAAGACTTGATAGGCGGAGGCAACAGAAGGAAGGGAGGGGCAGGCCTGGATAAGTGCTGAGTCATGGAGCCACACCCCATGGCCTATATAAAGGATCTGCTTTCTGGCATTCTCTGAGCCAGGCAAAGTCTAAACATATCTTGCTGATCTCCTGCCTGCCCTGAGGACTTTGCTAGGACTTTGGCAGAGCTGCAGAGGCACGCCTGATTCGGATTTCCCTGACCCGGCCGTCAGCGGAGGAGTGGGACATGACAGGTTGAGGCAAAGAGGTAGTCCCGGAACCAGAGAAACCTGGGGGCTGGGCAGGGGACAGTGTATCTGCCCTCAGTGTGGAAGGGATTGCCACTCGAATTGGCCTCTTTAGACACCCTAGATGCTGTTTTAGGATCTTTCCAGAGCACGATACTACAGTCTTTTGAAACTGAAGGATGCCAATGCAATTGTGGTCTTGCCGAGTGTAAGAAGTGACCTTGAAATCTCAACTTCAAGGAAAGCTGTTCATTGTGATGTGACCAGATGTGGGGTTTTCATTTTTAGGTGCAGCAACTAATGAGAATGCATTGAAGGTATTCTAGACCATGGAGAAAAGTGGCTGCTGACCACGGGTGGGTCTCTGGCGTAAATATTACATGTGTACAAACTCCACTCCCACTTCCAGTAAACTTTAGCCTAGTGATAAAAAAGGGAAAAGCAAAATCGTAGCTAAGGAATAGGGCACACAGTTTGATATAGTCAACTCCAGTGTCTTTAAGAGCTGGGAAAGCTTATTTTTTAGAAATTCTGGTGAGTCCCTGAAACACATATATGTACAGCCCCCATCACGTCACTCCCTTTCAGAATAAACAGTGTTATGCAAAATGAAGAACCAGAAGTAATAAGCAAAATAAATAAAAGGAAGATGAAAAAGAAAAAAGGAAATCTGTTTGATTTACTGCTCCTCCAAGGTGAAATCATCAAGATAAAGGCATCTTCTTCCTTTATGACACCTTGAATAATGCAGGCAAACTATAGCTTGGAAAGGTTGCTTATTCAGCAGCAGTTTTCATGTTCAAGATAATTTATCTAATTCATCTCCATCCCCAAATTCACGGAAATGTTTTGGATCAGCTTTTCACTGAGACAGTATATTTTATCTCTCCTGGATATTCCGGAGAAAGCCACCTGGGAAGGAAAAATACAGAACATGAAAATATTCCTGGCTGAGTTATCAGAAGCCACATCTTCCTGAGTGAACCTATCAGTTATATGGATATAGGAAAAACTTGGCTGGAATATGCCCAAGGATTGTAGTATTGCAATGGTGAACAATGACAGGTCATTGCATACATTAAAACCACCCCTTGAAGATCAGAGTAAGGCTGGGGACAGTGGCACACATGAGAGCATTCCTTTTCCTTCCATCCTTCCCTCAGAAAGTTGGACTTTCTTCCATCAAAATACGGGAACACCACTGGAGCAACACAGAAGAATTACAAGTGGATGTCAATGACAGAAGCTAAAGATAAAGTGAGAACATTGCAACAAGCCCCGATTTGAAGCACTCAAATCTTTGTCAGACATGAAAAGGGGAGGATTTGCCTTGGAATCCTGGGGATGCGGTGGCTCAGTGGCTAAGATGCTGAGCTTGTCAATCAGAAAGGTTGGCAGTTCAACGGTTTGAATCCCTAGCACCTCCTAATGAAGTGAGCTCCCGTTACTTGTCCCAGCTTCTGCCAACCTAGCAGTTCAAAAATACATTAAAAATGCAAGTAGAAAAATAGGGACCACCTTTGGCGGGAAGGTAACAGCGTTCTGTGCACCTTTGGCGTTGAGCATGCCAGCCACATGACCACGGAGACATCTTCGGACAGTGCTGGCTCTTCGGCTTTGAAACGAAGATGAGCATCGCCCCCTAGAGTCGAGAATGACTAGCACATATGTGCGAGGGGAACTTTTATCTTTACCTGGGATGCAGCCAGTTGTGTGGACTGCAAACCGAATCCATATAACCCAATTTCCACAATAGCAATGAAGCATTTTGGATAAAATGCATAAAGCTTATGCAGTGAGAACATGCAACACTAAAGTGACTACAGCATCATCCAAATGGTAGACGTGGCTTCCCGTATGGGAAATTAGTTTTTCCAAACTATATTTTTATTATTAAATTTTATTAATAAAATTCATTTGCCACCCATTTTGTAGTTTGGGGTGACATTGAGCACCATCAACTTTGTTGCAAGCAAGTCTTCCAAAAATTAAGTGTAATGACAACACTTAATAGTAAAAGTTTTTCATGATGGACTGTGTGAAGAAAAAAACACGTCAGTGCTTTACATGGTAGAAACTAGAATGCCAGCTTATCAACATCTCTTCCCCTTGTCATCTTCAGCTCTGGAGCATTTCTATGCCAGGAAAAGCTTGTCAATTTTAATCAAATTTGAGATAACCACAACTACTTGTCCTTGCTCAATATTTTAAGGCATAATCCATAGTTTAGAAGCAACCACATTTTGTGGTCCATGGCAAGTTAAAATTGTCTACAGCAAGTTTTGCAGGCTGTGCGGACTCAGATTTGGGGCTGAGTGGAAAAAGCCAACAATGAGTAGTGGCATGCTAATTACATGGGTAGAACATGGATAGCTCTTCCATGGTGAAAAGGTGCGTTTCCAAAAAGGCAATTGGACTTCCCTGGTTTTTTTTCCCTTGAAAATGGTTTGCTTCTCATTCAAGAATTTCCATTTTGATGGTCTCCAATTATGTTGAAATTCAGGTTCTAGAAAGCATGAAAAACGCTCACTGGGAATTTGAGAAGTCCAGAAAATCTTGAGGGCAATAAGTTAAGGAAACCTTTTCCTTTTCCTTTCATTTTTTTTTTCTTCCTTTGTGGCCCCAAGGCTAAGGTTTTGCATTTTACCCTCAAAACAACAAACTGGAATAGGAAAGATACTCAAACTGTCAATGAACAGTTAGTGTTCATAGCTATGATGCCATTCTTTCCTAGAGTGGCCTTTGGATTTTACATTTTGGGACAAGGTTAAAACTGATTTAATACCTTTTTCTTCTCTTTGGATTTTTTAAAATCCCGGTACACATTTTTAATGTGCAAATTACAAACCTAACTGCTTTTTTTCCCCCCCAATATGGTGATACGTCTCAAAAAAACCAGGAACCTAATAAAATGTTCTCGTTGATGAAGGAGAGAAATATGTTGACTGTATTGCTTGATCCAAATTTAGCTAATGGCGTGTTTTTTCCTTTCTAACAGGTGTCTCCAGCCTAATTACCTGAACACAACTATGGAGAAATACAATTTATAAAATTTATACACAGTGACTTTGCCTTGAATTAAACAGGATTTTTTTAAAAAAAATAGGAATAGGGTCACCATGAGATTAAACATCAGCTAGATTATTAAGATCAAGGCTGGAAGGAAGGACATCATGGATGAATTTTTAAAGGACCAGGCTTTGGTTTTGTTTTGTTTTTTAATCATTGCAGGAGAAATTGATGCCAAAGCCAATGGCAAAACCTTTCACATGTAGTTTTTTTAAAAATATATGAGGAAAAGAGTACTGTACAAAGATTTCAAGAGCATTCTAAATCTTATCAGATTTCCATTTCTTGTGACCTTACAGCGCCCTCTGTTGCCTATTGCTTGAAGACGTTATTTGAAACCGTTCAGCAGTTTCGTACTGTACACTATGTCAAATTTAGTTCTAGACATCACTATGACAGACTGTATATTTATTCATGTTTGGAAAGCATTCACTGATCTCTAATTTCCTGTGGGAAATTTAATTTTCTTTTTGAATGAAAGATCATAATGTGTAATTTTCTTCTATGGAACTATGCAGATGTAAAGGCATTTATTTAGACATTCAGATTAGTCACTACTATTCCTTCAAAAGTTGGAAGTAATATAATTTGCTCTCTTTCAGTGTTTCTCCATAACACAATCTTGCAAGGAAGGTTGGGTTCAGTGGCTGAGATAGTGTGAATATCCTATCAGGGGGTCCTTTGGTATTCTCTTAGCTTGGGTGTTTCCTTGCAGATATTTCATTACCAAACTAGAAACATCTGCAAGAAGACAACCAAGCTAAGAGAAGAGAAAAGACCCCACAGTTCAACCCTGAGCTTCAAATATTCTCTTATATTGATAATCCTCTGAGCTTTATTGTTGAAGTTGAATTTTACTTTGGTTCTTCCCAGTGGTGAAATCCAAATTTTTTTACTACCGGTCCTGTGGGCGTGGCTTAGTGGCACGGCAGGGGAAGGCTACTGCAAAATCTCCATTTCTACCCCACTCCAGGAGCAGGATACTGCAAAATCTCCATTCCCACCCCACTTTGGGGCTAGCCAGAGGTGGTATTTGCTGGTTCTCTGAACTACTCAAAATTTCCGCTACTGGTTCTCCAGAATCTGTCAGAACCTGCTGGATTTCACCCCTGGTTTTTCCCCTGAACATCAGTCCTAGTGCAATATTTTAGTCATTACATCACACTAAGCACATCACAGTGCTTAGTGAGAACAAGCACTGCATTGATCTTTGTAAGGAATATTTGAAAACGGGAGAAGGATCTCATTCACTGATACTTTGATGTTCTGCTTAGTTTCTGTGGTACCTGTTTGTCGGGAAACTGCTTTGAAGTCGCACCTTCCTTTTGGAAGTTTGCAAGTATAGAGGCCCAAGCAGCCATCGCAGTCAGACGGTTTTCGGCAGGCTTTCAACTGGATCCCAGGGCAGGAATACTGAGAAGGAAATAAAAGAAACTGCAGATAAGAAGCATTGTTTGAAAGTAAGAAATTCTGTCTCAATAATTCATTAACTTGTATTGTGTTTCTTGCTACACTTATATTTTTATGGTGATCGTGAACCAATATAACTAGAGATTAAGAAAGTTGATGTTGATAGACAAACTCTGTCGCCAAGGTGACAAGAAATAAAACTTTTTCCTAAGTCTACACTGTTTAGATAATATTCAGAAGCATCTCAGACAGATGCCCCCTTAATTCACTAGAGTACAGGTAGTCCTCAACTTACGACCACAATGGAATCCAAAATTTATGTTTCTAAGCAAAACATTTGTTAGGTGAATTTTGCTCCACTTTATGACCTTCCTTTCCTCAGTTGTTAAGTGAACCACTGCAGTTGGTAAATTAGTAACATGGCTGTTAAGTGAATCTTACTTCCCTGTTAACTTTGCTTTTCGGAAGGTCACAAAAGGGGGATCACCTGACCCTGGGACACTGCAACCGTCATAAATATGAGTCAGTTGCCAAGCATCTGAATTTTGATCACATGACCATCGGATGCCACAACGGTCATAAGTGTGAAAATGATCATAAAAGTCATTTTTTTCAGTGCCGTTGTAACCTTGAATGGCCCCCAAACAAAGTTGTTGTAAAGCGAGGACTACCTGTATAAGAACTTTTCCTCCTAATAAAAGAATTACAGTTGCAAATTTCAGTTCTGGCCAATCTCAATAAAAGTCGTTTTAGTTTTCTTGTAGCAATGATTTCTTGGTCTGGTCTTCTAGTGAGGCTGATAGTAACTTTTGTTAGCTAAACCTTATTACATTGGCTTTTGTCGAAGGAGAAGGTGCAATTCCACATCATTCCTAGCTTTTTGGTTCTCATTATCTGCTTCAAGGAATGAGGATTAATTTAAGGCAGGGGTCTCCAACCTTGGCAGCTTTAAGCCTGGTGGACTTCAACTCCCAAAATCCCCCAGCCAGCTTTGCTGCGGGGTTCTGGGAGTTAAAGTCCGCCAGGCTTAAAACTGCCAAGGTTGGAGACCCCTGATTTAAGGCACGCCAATTTACAAGTACAGGTAGTCCGCAACTTGCAACAGTTCATTTAGTGACCGTTCAAAGTTACGATGGCACCAGAAAAAGTGACTTAGGACCATTTTTCAGTTACGACCTTTGCAGCGCCCACCATGATCGTGTGATCAAAATTAAGATGCTTGGCAGCTGGTTCGTATTTATGACCGTTGCTGTGTCTCAGGATCATGTGATCTCCTTTTGTGACCTTCTGACAAGCAACGTCAATGGGGAAAGCCAGATTCACTTAACCACCGGGTTACTAACTTATCAGCGGCATCGATTCACTCAACAGCTGTGGCAACATATGTCGTGGAATGGGGCAAAACTCACTTAAACATCTCACTTAACAACAGAAATTTGAGGCTCCATTATGATCGTCAGTCGAGGACTATCTGTATTTCCTGAATACTGAAATAAGAAATAAAAAATCCTGTATAATCTTCTAACTGCAGTTCATCCCTTCGTCACATTTAAGTGCCACAACACCATTCCCCTGCTAATCTGACAAAAACCCAACTGCAAAGTAAAATTTTATTTCCGGCAAGAATTGGAAGAGCATTTCAGGATCAGACCAAAATTAATTAAATATACATATATTACTCACCGTATCTGTATTAAAGGTCCCATGGCCTTCTAAGTGGGCTTCATGCCCAGGACTCTTGCTCTTAGGAGGGGACTGTGGGAGAAACGACCCCTTGCCATTTGGCTTCTGCTTACTGGTTCCCAGCTGCAGATTGCTTCCTGCTTTGCCATACGCTCCATCACCTAGTTGGGCTTCTCCTTCTGCAGCCTTCCACAATCTAGGGGAAGGCGGTTTCCTCCCTTCTACCTCTTTGTCTCTCTGACTGGGGTGGACAGTCTTCCTAAAATTTGCAACTCCAGCTGGGTTGACTTCTTCAGCAGCCAGCCCTTTCCCAGTTTGAATCAGAAAACAAAACGGCACAGAAAGCACCAGGATGGTCATTCTAGATACCTTCATACTTGACTCTTGACTCTTCTTGCCCAACTATCTAAAGACTTGAAGCCCGTTGGAGCAATTTCAAACAGCCATAACGGGCTGGAGTGTTTCTCTCTTTCTTTTCCATGCATGGATGATGGAAGCCTTTTATACCTTCAGTGTCCCAGCTTGTCCCCTCCCCCACCCCATCCTCTCTTTACACATCTTCCCCCCCACCTTTGTTATGATATCAATTTTATGGCTCGTATCGTCTCCTTGGAAATTTTCTTCCTCTTTCCTCCCCCCACCACTTCTCCATCCCAGTAACACCCAACTTCTTTGCAAAGCATGTATTCCCATTGAGACATGTGTCTAATGCCATCTTTCTCCTCCATTGTGATAATGGAACATTAGCTACTCCTCCCTTTTTGGGGGGATGAGCAGGTGCTCGAAGGCACTTTAAGAACTTTGCCGGTGAAAGGAAGAAAGAAAACTTTCTGCCTAATGAGCTAGTGATGAGTACATCATTTTTTCCCCTCTGTTCTTCTGTGGAAGTATTGATCGTTCCTGATTTTTTTGTTGTTGTTCCTCAACTGTTACAACTAGAAAGAAACAGATCAGTCTATTTCAATAGCATTAATAATCCGTTCTGTCCCATTGTTTTTACTAAAACTATTATTTCTTCCTCTAAAGCATGGATTTTTATGTATTTTTGAGACTACCTCTAAATTTAAAACGTATGAACTTTGACGAATACTTTGAGTTTCAATTTATGCATTAATTTAGGGAGATTGTTTAAACGCTTGTTTAAAAATACAGCCTAAATCAAGTTCTCCAACATCATTGAATCAGTTTTGCTCTGTTAGAATTATGAGTAAAGGCATTTTAGATATACCTTATCAAAGGTATCTTGCAATACTATACTATCCAATACTGTACTAATGTTTCCATTTTAAATAAGCAGTATATAAAATCAGATTTCCAGAGTGGAGTGCAATCTCCATTTAGGTAGAGCTTTGGAAAGACTGCACAAAAATGAGACTATTTCTCCTAATTAACAGCATCTCCAACTGGAAGCTACACTTCTTTACTTAATATAATTCTTATTCCCATAACAATTAGTAGAAACCATGTAGATTAAAGAAATACCTGCAAATGTGCATGATCAAGTGTAGATTTATTTTATATAAACCCACCTATCTTCCAACAAAACAGACTGTGCGCATAGATCTGGATGTTTTATTGAAAGAACAGGATATGGTGAAACAGCAATG
Source organism: Ahaetulla prasina (assembly GCF_028640845.1). Classification (NCBI taxonomy): domain Eukaryota; kingdom Metazoa; phylum Chordata; class Lepidosauria; order Squamata; family Colubridae; genus Ahaetulla; species Ahaetulla prasina. The sequence goes on along the minus strand of NC_080545.1, from coordinate 77,748,745 downwards.
CTCTGTGTGTGGGATGTGGGTTTGTCCTTGGATGAACATGTGCCATAGATTAAGATGGACTTTTCTTTGTGTTTCTGCCTCCTCCAAATGCTAAAGGAAAATGGAATCTGGCTTCCCAACGTGCACTTGTTTTGAGAGTGCGGGCTGATAGGTAAAGGGGTTTGGTCAGCTTCAGAACAATATAGATTGGTATTTGTCCTCCAGCCACTAAATGGAGCCAGAGAGCCACAACAGCATATATAAAAATTATATGCTGGGGCATGACACTTAGTAAACAGAGTTAGAACAAGATAGAATGCAGCACAGGGAGATACAGGCACTGTTTTTTCCCCTCCACTTATGAAGACTGGAGGAGAAATGGAAGAAAATCTTCAACTCCAGCTAAGACAGCTTCCATATCTTGGCCACAGGCCATCTCTGAGCCTTGAGCCTTGCCAAGCTCACACTGGTGCTGTTGATCAATGGAGAAACAGGCTCATAAGAGCGGAGGGAAAGACTGGCTGAGAGGAGGCCCATCCGGACGCAGTTATCTGTGTCTTCCCCAGCAAGTAGCCCAGCGATGATTCCAGCCATTAAGCTGCAAAGAAAAGAGACATTGTGAGCTAAGCTAGACCCTAAACTAGATTAGGGGATAATCATGGAATATGAGCGTTAAGAACATTTTCACCACCCCTTATCCCTCCCTATTCTCTGAAGTAACTTCACAGCATATACCAGCAGCACCCAATAAAATGGTACCCAGCAAGAACCATGCATGCTCCTACTGGAATGGGGAAGGAGATGGCAAAACATCCCCTTGGGACAACAATGGAAGATGCGGATTTTTGACTTGCAGATGGAAAAGGGGAAAACTCACGTTAGAAAGCAGACACAGGAGTTTCTCTCTGTTAGAAGCTAACTGGTCCACAGATTCGGAACACTGCAAAATCTTTTTTTGCAAAACACTGCAAGAGGAACTGAGCTGCTTCTTCATCAACAACTCAACTTCTCAAGGAGTCCAGAGGGGCACTGACAATATGCACAGAAGCGTCCGGGTGGGTGAACGGAGCCTCCCAATGCCACCGCTACCAGTTCATCCGATCCAGTGCAAATTGGTAGCAACCCACCACTGGACTCTGCTCACCATTCCTGAGCAACTAAGTGCAGGCTGGGAATTACAATTCAGGAAGATGTGGAGGACTACTGCTTTTCAATGCCTTCCAGGTAAGGAGATGACACCAGAGGTGGGTTTCAGCAGGTTCTGACCAGTTCTGGAGAACAGGTAGCGGAAATTTTGAGTAGTTCGGAGAAACAGTAGTAAAAATTCTGAGTGGCCCTGCCCTAGGGGTGAAATCTAAAAATTTTCTCTACCGGTTCTGTAGGTGTGGCTTAATTGGTGGGCGTAGCTTGGTGGTCAGATGACTGGGTGGGGTGGCCAATAACAATAAATAATAAAAATAATTAACAGTATACAAAACAATAAGAGGTACCAAAAACCAACTTTCACACTTTACACACACACAACACAACACAACACAACACAACTGACTCACACACAATGTAAAAGCAGATGCACTTCACCCAAAATGGCCCCTGCGACAAGCAGGAACCTCACACTTTCACATTTTACACAACAAACACAACTGACTCACACACACACAAAATGCCACATACAACTTTGTGAGATTTTGTGTGTTTGTGTAGTTAGAGTGAAACACTAGAGGAACACACCAAATCTCAGAAAGCTGCACAAATATTTTATTTTATTATTTTATTTTATTTTATTTTATTGTGGACTTCAAATCCCAGAGTTCCTCAGCCAGCAAAGCAGGAAGTCAAAGCAAGCTTTTTTTTTTCTTCAGTAGCTGAAGAAAGCATGCCGTTGCCAGCCCGAAAGAGCAGTAATTATAGGTAAGTGAGGAGGGGGCATTGGGTGGGCATGGGTGGGGGCTCTTGTAAGTGCGGGCTGTTAAAAAGTGAGTTTAAAAGCCTGCTAGGATCAGGAAACTCCTCTGGGATTGCCAGAGGAAAAAAAGTTTTAAAGTCCACTCCTCTGATGATCTCAGCTGAAGTTCCCTCATAGCAGCCCAGAACCTCTTAAAATAATTGTTTTAACATGTAGAAAACATGTTTTTTAAGGTTCTGGTGATGAGGAACTCCGCTGAGATGGCCAGAAGAGCCTTTTAAAGCCCCCCCCCTTTTCCTTTTTTTCCCCTTCAGCTGAAGAGGTTTTTTTTAAAAAAAACTTTTAAAGTGTTCTGATGATCTCTGCTCAGCCCCGCGATCATCAGAGGGTTTGGGGTTTTTTTTACTTTTAAAGGTATGTTTTCGGCTGAAGAAAAACTTTTAAAAGTGTTAAAAAAAACCCCTCTGCTGATGGTGCGGCTCAGCAGAGGCAGGGGGGCAGGGCCAGGGATTTTTGCTACCGGTCCTTCGAACCAGCAGCTGCCATCGCTACCTAATCAGGAGAGCCGGTGCGAACCGGGAGCATTTCACCCCTGCCCTGCCCACATCTATTCTCTGCCTCCCAAGTCCCAGGTGATTGGGAAGAAATGGAGATTTTGCAGTAACCTTCCCCTGGATTGGGGTGGGAATGGAGATTTTATAGTATCCTTCCCCTGCCACACCCACCAAGCCACGCCCACCAAGCTATGCCACACCCACCAAGCCACACCCACAGAACTAGTTGTAAAAATATTTGAAACCCACCACTAGATGACACCCTTATTCTCAACCATAGTCAGACATTAGGAGCAGGACACGTGAGTTCCTGCAGCCAGCAATAAAATTGCAGAGTGGAAAATGCCAGCTGGGTTACCAATTTCCATACTTTTCTGGGTAAAAATCCAAAACAAAGCATTCCAGACCAAAGCCTGATGAAATTTTGCTTGAACAGATCCATTGGGGACCCTTATCCACCAATAGTTAAGGAAGTTGATAAGAAGTTCTGCCACTAGTTATTAACAGATTTTTTTTTAAAAAAAATCAATTTGATACTCTACTGTCAGAAATACAAAGAACACAAAAACCCACCCAGAATTTTCACACAGTGAGAAAGAATTCCCTTGTGCTTTATCCTTCCTATACCCCACCAACCAGTCAGCCAGAATATATTTTTTAATGGGATTGTCTCACAATTACTCTCAAAATGAAAGAAACAGGGGTGGGGGAAATCTGCCAGGTTGGTCCACTCAGAACAAGTCAGTTGATGGTTTGTCTATAGCCAGAGTCAAAATGGAGACAGAGGGGAGATGTGGTGGCACAGTGGTTAGAATGCAATATTGCAGGCTAATTCTGCCTACAGCCAGGAGTTCGATCCTGATGGAGCTCGATGTTGACCCAGCTTCCATTCTTTCAAGGTTGATAAAATGAGGAGCCAGATTGTTGGGGGCAATACGCTGACTCCGTAAACTGCCTAGAGAGGGCTGTAGTGCCCACTCAGAGCATTGCCCAAATATAATTAAGCAAATAAGTTGTCAATTGCAGCTGGACAATTCCCAAACCTTGACCATGTCATCAACCACTTCAATGAGGTGTTGTGGACATGATTTGTCATGGCAAAAGGGAAAATTAGTTTAACAATAGAACTAAGGCAGCTTTAGAGTCTCTTTACCATGGGCTGAGGATGAGATGGGGGCAATGTAGCAAGGAGATTTACCTTTAAAATATTTCTTAAGGCATCTTCGTGTCACAGTAAATATAACATATAACATACTATTGTTTCTGTCACTACTGAACAAGGAAGAAATGTACAGAGCCAGGAGTATTTTCTTACAAGGTCTCTATTGGCCTTTCTTTCAATGAGATATATTACATTTTCTAGTAATTTAGGCAGTGGTGAAATGTAAAATTTGTTACTATCGGTTCTATGGGTGGTGGGTAGGTGGGGGTAATGTGATTGGGTGGGCGTAGCCAACCTTTTTTTTTTTTTAACTTTTAAAAGCATTTTTTCTACAACCTCTTCGGCCGAAGAGGTTGTAAAAAAATACTTTTAAAAGGCTCTGACGATCCCAGCTGAGTTGCCTGATCATCAGAGGCTTTACTTTTCTTTTAAAAAACATTTTTTTTGCCTTTAAAAGAAAAAAAAAGCCTCAGCTGATGTTATGTATTTGAATTCTTGGAGGGAAATTTGGGCGGGAAAAAGCATGTTTCTAATTGGCTGGTGCCTCAGCCCAAATGCTGTATAAGGAGGACTGTTCTCCTGTTATAGCTGCTGGGTTCTCACAATAAACTTAAGAGCTGTTGTTACTAAAGTCCTGTCTCCTGCCTCCTTATTTTGCGAACTCAACAGCTGGGATCGTCAGAAGAGCCTTGTAAAAGCATTTTTTTTTACAACCTCTTTGGCAGAAGAGATTGTAGAAAAATGCTTTTACAAGGCTCCTCTGACGATCCCAGCTAAGTCGCATGATCATCAGAGGCTTTTTTTTTTTCACTTTTAAAAGCATTTTTTTGGCCGAAAAAAATCTCAGCTCAGCTAGGCAGAATGGGGGGGTGAGGGATTTTTGCTACCAGTTCTCCAAATCACCCGCCGCCATTGCTACCAGATCAGGCAATCTGGTCCGAACCGGGAGCATTCCACCCCTGAATTTAGGTAACTTAGTGCCAAAAATATGAATAGGTTAATACAAAATATATACATAACTTGTATACTGAGTCACATTATCAATCAAAAGAATATTCAGTACGTGAAATGGACTTGAATTGGACATCCCAGAATTGCCCTCTGCATTAATAAAAGTACCTGATGCTCTTGAGGAACACATCCTAAAAAGTTTTGTGTCTTTTTACAACAGTTGTGTCTCCAGGCATGTGGAGCAAAGCTTCAATTATCTTCCCACAATGTAACCATAAAATATAACTCCATGTATTTTATTTTCACAACAATTAAGAAAGAGTGACAGCTTACAACAAGCTTTCCGTCTCTCATCATGTCCAAATAAATATTTGGGCTAAGGACTTTCCTTAGAAATGTGGCATACCTGTGTGCATTGTTATGTTGTCATAGCAACCTAAGTTTCAAAGATCTAACAGAGGGAGGTGGAACACTGTACAGCCATGGCACACGTTCAATGAACAATTAGCAGTATATACAGTACCTATCACCAGCTCCAGACACATTCACTATCTCTTCGGTGGGGACAGGGAGCGCTGGGTAGTGAACAGCACGTAATTCCTCTGTAGCATTCTGTAACATGAAATGGCAGAATTCAAGGAGTTAGGCCTGGAGACAACTATAAGGTGTCTTCCTGCTCTTTCTGATAAATACTAACGTTCTGGGTAGCTAAAGATGAACATGACACAAGAGGAGAATTTCCTTACTCACTTAATCAGGCCTGATTGGAGAAAAGTGATCGTGATATGAATTGAACTCATAGCCCTCAAGTATTATTAGTTACTTATTATTAAGTTTATTAGAGTTGTTAATGCCTGGAATGCACTACCAGACTCTGTGGTTTCTTCCCCAAACCCCCACAACTTTAACCTTAGACTGTCTACTGTTGACCTCACCCCATTCCTAAGAGGTCTGTAAAGGGCGTTCATAAGAGCACCAACGTGCCTACCGTCCCTGCCCTAATGTTCCCTTTAATTGTACTCATTTTATGTATTCAATTCATGCTTTTACTTATATATATATTATCTAATATGTACTCGACAAAATAAATAAATAAAATGAAATAAGTAAATATTACAGTTGAAACAGGGGAACTGAGCAGGAGAATTGACTATAATCAACAAGAATTCATGAGAAGAGGCAATATTCCCCATAATCGAATCTCCGTTTTCATGTTTATAAGCACAAATCCATAATTTAAAAATAATGAGTTTATAATTTAAAAATAATGAGCTAGTTTCACTATTTCCCCATCTTTTTTTCACATATTTTTTTTTTACCTCATAGCATGTTTGAGGGTGCAGAGAGACACTTCTACCCTTGCTTCGGCCACACAGCAGGACTCCATGTTGACCAAGAGTAACTACCACACAGTGTAGCCCTCTCAATAAAGGGTAAGCCAGAGCAATAGCAGTCTTGATGATGTCCTCCACCTTTGATGGCATATCTGTAGGTTCCATTCCAGAAATGTTAAGAGTGAAACCCAGTAAGATAGGATTGAATTCATAATCAGACCAGTGGTGGGTTTCAGAAATTTTTACTACCAGTTCTGTGGGCTGGTGGGCATGCCATGGCTTGGTGGGCGTAGCAGGGGAAGGACACTGTAAAATCTCCATTCCCTCTCCAGTCCAGGGGAAGGTTACAGCAAAATCCCCATTTCTTCCCTATCAGCTGGGACTAGGGATGCAGAGGAGAGATGGGGCCGGGGCCAGTCAGAATTTTTACTACCGGTTCTCCGAACTATTCAAAATTTCCGCTACTGGTTCTCCAGAACTGGTCAGAACCTGCTGAAACCCACTTCTGAATCAGACCATTTATTTGAGGTTTTTCAATATCACTAAGGGGAACTAGAAATTAGAATTAATTATTTACTAAATTTCCATTTCAAAAGAAATATGGGAATGAACGGTAGAAGGAATTATATCAGTAACTATATCTGAATGGTGTCATTGACAATAATTATCTTCACAATAACAAATATTTGAGATAAACTGGAGTGCAAATATATGACTGGCTTCAAATAATCTATAGACAAAGGTTAACTTGTAGTTGCTATGGTATTTTTTCCCCAAGAACTGTCCTATTAGAGCTTTCTATGTGCTGAGTTTAAATCCTTTGGAAGTTCAAATCCTGTCATGGTGGAATTCTTTCAGAGGTCTGAACACAATAAAAGGAAGGAAATTGTCTTGGAATACAATGGCCAAAAAAATATATATCGATGATATTTCCAGATTGATTCCCAGGAGTGATAAAAAAGAGTAAATTGTTTAACTGAACGAATCTATTGGGATAGATTTTTTATTCCCCATATCATGCATTTTAGTTAAGCCCTAGATAGAGACATTTAGACATTCTAATATCAGAGAATGGCTGCCAGTTATCTCAAACAAAGAGAGGCTGATATTAGATTGCAATGGAAAACTTACAATAGACCACCTAAAAATAATTTACTAGCCTGGTTGGTCACTTTGGTATACTTCAAATAATTCATAAAAGTTGAATTTTTTTTTATTCTCCCCCCCCCCTCCCCCCCGCCTCTTTCCTTGTGTTAACAATTTAAGAAGGCAGGAAAATAAGGAATCTGTGGCTTTGACTAATTGAGAGCATTAGTTTTTCTTTAACTTTTTTTATTCCTTTATTTAAGTAGAATATTTTATAGTTAAGATTATGATTGCTGTGATTTTCAGAAATTGTAATTACAACTCCAAAAGACCCACAACAAAGGAATGGCTGACGAAGATGACAGAACTAGCAGAAATGCAATAGTAACCTGTTTGATTAGATCAACAACTATCCGTGAAAGGAAATCCCGTATAGACTTTTTGCTGAAAAAAATATGAACTTGTGATTCATATTTGAAGCAGGGGTGAGATCTAAAAATTTTCCCTACCGGTTCTGTGGGCGTGACTTAATTGGTGGGTGTGGCTTGGTGGTCAGGTGACTGAATGGGCATGTCCAATAATAATAAAGAATAAAAATTATAATAAAGCATACAAAACTTGGGAGGCACCGGTCTACCTTCTTTAAAAATAGAGGCCCCGGTCTACCAATTGCCTTTTACTGAGAAGCCCCAGTCTACCAATTGCCTTTTACTGAGGCACCAGTCTACCTTCTTTAAAAATAGAGGTCCCAGTCTACCAATTGCCTTTTACTGAGAAGCAGTAAAACGCCTCTCAGTAAAACGCCTTTTTTTGGCAGGCACTGCTCTACCTTCTTTAAAAATAGAGGCACTGGTCTACTAGCTGTCTAAGCGCTGATCAGCTGTAGTGCGGCCCTTTGAAGTCATTTAAGGCCGTTTGCAGCTATATCACCACCGAGAGCTTCAGGGACAGAGAAGAGGAACAGCAAGGAGTAGGCATTGGGGGAGGGGGCAGGGATTTTTGCTACCGGTTCTCCGAACTACCTGCCCCAATCGCTACCGGATCACGCGATTTGGTCCGAACCGGGAGCATTTCACCCCTGATTTGAAGGTTCGAAAAGGGAAAACTTATGGAAAGAGGGACATTATGATATAATTTTACAGAGAGGGAAAAATATAAATGTATCTATAATCAGGTGTCAAAATAATCAGAAGCTGCTTCTTTATGATTTTTCTTTTCCTTTCCTTTCCTTTTCCCCCCTATTTTCTGTTTTCACTATTATTTTCTTTATTATACTTATTTTCTTTTATGTTTTTATGATTAAAAATTTCAATTAAATTATATTAAAATTGCAATAATTACTGCTGTTATTTATGATTTGCCTTTATTATGTGGTTTCCATGTTTCAGCTACCAATAGAAGTTTTCTCCCCCCACTTCAAACAGATTACAAAATTGGTTAAAACATTCCAGGTTTCTTCTTCAAATATTTTTATTTTAAGCAACACCTAATCCAGCTGAATCTCTCCTTTGGGAAAGAATAGGTTTTTTAAAAACAAATGTTTTTTTAAAAAAATATGTGATATCATTTATTTCAGAAAATGTTAAAGGATTCAGAAGTGTAACTGAGAGGAAGAAAAGGTTTAGTAAGCTGAGATTGTTGAAGCTGGGGGTGCTTTTTTTTTTTTCAAATTCTCCTGATAAAGAACAACTTTGTCCCAGATAGAGCAATTCATTTCACAAAAAGTAAAAACTGCCAGAAAAACAGCAATATTAAGAGATACCCCATCTTTATAGCTGACTATAGGCCTAGAGCAGAGGCCTCTGGCCTAGTCTTTTCCCACTGCTTGGTCAAAATGTTATCTACCCAACCTTGAGTCAGCAGGACAGTCCTGTCATGAAAAGCTACTGTACTCTGTTGCACTGGCCCCTTCAGCCTGATTGCTGAAATGTGTTATCCTAATATTTTTGTTTAGTATAATCTGATTTCCTTCCTTCTCTTCACCAATCATACTGTGTTTCAGTACAAAATAGGAAAGGCCCTATGTGTGGTGATATCTCACTCATCATGGGTGGTTTAGGGGCCACAGATAGCAATAGCACTTAGACTAATATACCGCTTCACAGTGTTTTTACAGCCCACTCTAAGCTGTTTACAGAGTCAGCCTATTGCCCCCCAACATCATTTTACGATCTCAGAAGAATGGAAGGCTGAGTCAACCTTGAGCCTGGTAAAATTTGAACTGCCAATTACAGGCAGGCGGCAGGCGGCAGAAGTGGCCTGCAGTACTGCGTTCTAACCACTGCGCCACCACGGCTCAAAGGTGAACGTAGCTCATAGACTCCATTCAATTTTTTGTGTGATTCTGTGGGCGTGGCTTGGTGGGCGTGGCAGGGGAAGGATACTATAAAATCTCCATTCCCACCCCACTCCAGGGGAAGGATACTGTAAAATCTACATTCCTTCCCCAATCCAGGGGAAGATTATTGAAAAATCCCCATTTCCTCCTGATCAGCTGGGACTCAGGAGGCAGACTCAGGTGGGGCCAATCAGAATTTTTACTACCGGTTCTCTGAACTACTCAAAATTTCTGCTACCGGTTCTCCAGAACTAGTCAGAACCTGCTGAAACCCATCTCTGGATACCATGTTTTAAAGACTTAAAGTTCCAGAAACCATCTTCGTTATCTCTAAAATTTTCTCAATAGCAACAAAACTTTGGGGAGCCCCTCCCAAGAAGAAAGATGGTACTGAATTGTCAACTGATAGTGTGTAATATAAGTTTAATATTTCCAAGTTATAAATTATAAATTATTTCCAAGTTATAAATTATAAATACTTCCTTGTTGCTGTCATTGCCAAATATGTTTCACCTGTTGGCCCAGGATTTCCCAGGGTCTGACTGATGGCTCGGAGTTCGCGAAGATTGGGAGATATGCAGGTCAGATCTCTCCAACTCTCTGAAAGAAAAGGCTTTGAAGCTTTGTTCACATCTGTAGGTTCATAGTACACTTGGAAAAAAAACATTGCATTTAATCAGTGATTCTGACAAATACAAAGCATCCTATTTAGTCAAAACGCTTCGATCTTTGCTTTTTTGTTAAAATGACAACAGTGCAAAAAAAAAAAAAAGATAATTTGGTTGGCCACTGGATTAAACACAACTTTGAAGTTTTAGTCTTATGTTCTGATGATTCAAAAGGATTAGGCTGAAATCAATTTGCCTGGATAAGATGCATCTATCTTGCTAATTGTCCGATTAGCACAGAACTACTTTCTTCTCTGTTGAGTTCTGGATGTCACGTTTGATCCAAACATTTCTCCCTTAATCTGTGAATGAACTAATATATTTCTTAGCTGTCTAATGCCAGCTGAATATTAGAATTAAAAAAATAGGACAGATTACAGGTGCTGATAATATAAATGCTATAGATACATTTCACAATAAAAATGAAAGCTCAAACACGGTGACCAAAACTGTTGGGACCATATGACAACATCCAACTCAACTTCAAGCACTGGGTTATCCAATGCCAATATGCCAAACGGGGTACCTTAGACAGATTCTGAAGCTTCTTCCTATAAAGCAGGTTTAACAAGCATGAAGGTCTCAAATGCAGAGCAAATAACTATCAAAATCCACCAATCAATAGTAAGGGCAAAAAGGAATACTAGAACAGAGCTGTCAAACTCGTGGCCCAGGGGCTGGATGTGTCACACGCTGGCCATGTCCACACCTGGTTTAGCAAAGGGGGAAAAAATCACAATATGTCATGTGACAATGCCATGACAACGCGAGTTTGACACCCTTGTTCTAGAAGAAAGCAACAATATAGTTCAGATGGGAGATTAATTATGTCAGCTTCCATGAAATGACATTTTAAATAGCATCATTTGGGGGCTCTGGAAGCTGCATTGGAGCACCCAGACTCTGTTCCTTTGTAATGATAACTGTTAAAAAATTAGAGGGACGAGACTATATTTCATGTCTGTACCATCATGTTTCTTCTTACCTGCTAAGTGATGTTCTCTGGCAATCTGACAGATGTATTCAATAGTAGCAACTGGCACATTCCCGTCAATGCATATTATTGGAGCCAAGCACAGGTTCTCCTTGAACTGTGACACCTGAAGGGAATAGCAGGAAACAGTTGGTAGCGGAAAAACCAAGTAGAATCTATGAATGTGACAAATGCAGGATATGAATTTTGTAGGTTGGACAAGATAATCAATCTAGCAGGTCCTTTGGAGGGAGCATTATCCTAAATCAATATTGTCACTTACATGAAGGCGAAGACGTGAAGGTGAAGTCTCCTTTGCATTGAGCTCAATTTAGAGTTTTCACAGTAATATAGAATTAGTTTGTTGCTATCTTCTAGGATGTTGCTTAACATCTTCATCTAACCTACAGCCCTGGGGTCTCCCATAGCTCATATAATACAATATTCTCATGTTTACATTTCTCCTCTCCATGTGATAATATTTTTTTATTATCCCACAAATTTACTACTGTCTGAATGAATTAAAGTTGGCAATCAGAGTGAAGTCTCTCTTTCTTTATCTGAAGGATCAGGGCCTCTTCCTTGTGGCCAAATTAATATGCATTCCTCAAGTCCTTGAAGGACAGAAAAGTATGCCTGAATAATTTGTACCACCAATCTGAATTTATCTCCCTTGGTAATGGAGCTTACAAGAAGTTTGTGGATTGCACTGTCTTTTTTCCCATTTTCACTCAGCATCACCAGTTGATGAAGATAAAAATCACATATTTCTTAAAAGTATATCAGAGAAGACTTGAGTGAATCTGGACTAGTATCTGGAACAGAGGTTTTAGAAATCTTTTAAACTAACTGGATATCCGTGCTCCGCTAGGAAACTATGTGATCGGGCTTGATAAATCACACGTACAGCTTGAAAATTAATGAGTAGTTACAATTGGCCTCTCCTATCCACTTCTCTCCTTCAGCCTTGCCAAACAGAAGCCTATCCTATCCTATCCCTTCTCTCCCTCAGCCTTGCCCCACAGAAACATCTTCTATCCTATCCCATTCCCTCCCTCAGGCTTGCCCCACAGAAGCCTCCCCCATCTTATCCCCTTCTCTCCCTCAGCCTTGCCCCACAGAAGCCTCCCCTATCCTATCTCCTTCTCTCCCTCAGTCCTGCCCCACAGAAGCCTACCTATCCCCCTTCTCTCCCTCAGCCTTGCCCCACAGAAGATTCCCCTATCCTATCACTGCTTGGTTCTGTGAAAGTAAAACGGAAACTGAAACTCCTCTTCTGTGCTTGGCATTTGGAACAGATTTCTTTTCAGGTGGGGAGGGGGAGTAGAACTCCTTAGCATCAGAGTGTGTTAATAATAATATAGGAAATACTAATGATCTGATGTTCATTTTGAAAAATCCTTTCTTAGTGAGCACCTAGAAGCCAAGAGGAACATATGTGGCAAATCTCAACTTTGTAGGCTTTACGGTTCTGGAGATTTTGTGATGATGCATGAGTGGTATTTCACTTTTATATATATATATGGATTGTTAGATCATTAGTGACAGATTACTAATTTAGAGTTGCTCCATATTAGTAACCTGCCACTTGAGTTCTTTCTGAACAGAGTTTCATGACTCTTCTGAAAAACCATTAGAATGTGCCCCTCCCCCAATAGTTTGACTGACAGGCAATGGGGCAAAGAAAGAATACAGGAAGAAATGGGGGCAGGTGGTACACAGGGTTCCTCCAGAGACCTTCTTCCTGCTTCATCTCAGACTTATCCTCTCTCACATCCACCTATCAGCTGGGCTCTCTTTGCCTACAGGTTTACGACTCATTCTTGCTACCACTTTGGTACAAAGATAAGCTGACAGAACTCAAGTCAATTTCACCAGCTGCCAAATAACTGGTTAAATGTTGCAGACATTGTATAGACCAGTGTTTTAAAATCTTGGCAGCTCTAAAATGTGTGGATATCAACTCTCAGACATAGCTGACTGGAGAATTCTGGGAGTTGAAGTCCACACATCTTAAGAGTTGCCAAGATTTTAAAACACTGGCGTAGATACATATTGAGTTTTGCTGGGTTATTGGTTGGTTGATGTTACAACTCACCTTGTGAACATAGCTACTACACTTCTGCTGTTTCAACAGAGGAGGATGTACATATGTCTCTTTTACATCTCAGACAGAATGCTCTAGGATTGCCAAAACAATCTCCAGCCATTAAAAAAAGTCACCTGCAAAGCAGCTTTCATGTATTTAAGTTGAAAAGTAGCAGCTTTCACCGCAATGGAAAATCTACTTCACATGGAATAAAAATAAGTACCAAGGTTTCAAGCTAACTAGATGTATGTTTTTCTGTCTCTGGTATTTAACAGCAACACCTACCCATCTGTCAAATGTTCAGCATGTAAGAACTGGAAGCAAGCAAGCACACAAGAATCCTAAAATTCCCAATCAGTAGTTCTTATTTATAGAAAAGCTTAGAATCATAATGAAAGAGTTTGGGCAACTAGTATTTCAAGCACAAATCCTACTGATGGAATTACTATCAATTGGTGCTCTCTTCTTTGGCTGCCTTGTGTACTTGGCTTTCACTTTGGGTAGAGGAAAACTCCATCTGTTCCTTCAACAGAAAACAGTCTGTTCTGTCATTGTGTTGTCCTTCTCTGACTGCTTGAGAATTAACTCCCACACCATCTGTCTGTCAGAAACAAGTTAGGAAGAAAAAGTGTGTGTGTGTGTGTGTGTGTGTGTGTGTGTGAGAGAGAGAGAGAGAGAGAGAGAGAGAGAGAAATTGCCTTACATCAGATGTCCTCCTATGTCTACACTCTGACATTCAGACAGTGGGATCTCTAGTCCAAAACCAAGTGGCCTAACTCATGCTTTCTAATGCCAACTTCCATCTTCTTCAATGTGATCTAGCCAAAGAGCAGTGCTTCTTTGCAGGATTTCTACAATCCATGGGTAGGTTTCACATATTGTTGCCACCGGTTCGCCGTGTGTGCCTTCCACACATGTGTGTGGCCTTCTGCACGCTCGCTGTGCATGCCTTCCATGCATGTGCCCGGCCTTCCATGCATGCATTTTGCTCGCACCTTCCACACATGCACCCAGTCTTGAAAACATGGCTAAATAGGACAGCATTACAACCGGGCAGGTGCAGGCCCACCTGCAGTTGCCGCTACCAGTTCGCCCAAACTGGCTGAATACGACCTCTGTTACAATCCATATCTGCATGGAATAACCTGTGCACATACAATCACTTTGTATGTTCGCTCAGATGTAAACTTTGCTGGCTTCCATACAGTCTAAAACATGCAAATGAGTGAGCTAAGGCAGCAAATCAAGCTGCACATTTTGCTCGATATATTGCATTAGTCATGTTTGAGTAAGCAGCTGGTGACAAAGGTCTAACCTTGCTCAAGGGAAGTCTAACTAACTGAGCAATGTGACAGTCAAAATGGACAAGGCTCTGCTATGCACTGCCAGTCTTACAGTTGGGGTTTTTTCTCTCTCTCTTTCTTTTTAATGACTTAAGTTTCCTTTAGCGCTCATCAAACAGTCTTTGTTTTTGCATTAAAATTTGAGAAAACTGAGCTGTTAATTCTCAGAAAACATCCTGTCAAAACTAACAGCTCAGAGTGGAATTCACTGTGACAAAATGGCATTATACAGACACAAACCCACCTTTGAGGTAGGTTTTATGCCTGCCTTGCAACCTACTTGTATTTCAAATCTTAGCTTAAAGGAACAGAAGGAAACAGAGTCTAGTGCAGGGGTCTCCAACCTTGGCAACTTTAAGCCTGGAGGACTTCAACTTCCAGAATTCTGGGAACTGAAGCCCTCCAGGCTTAAAGTTACCACGGTTGGAGACTCCTGGTCTAGTGCTTGTGTGGTTGAGGACGACAAAACGTCTGAGGAATTTTTTTGTTATTGTATAAGAAAAAAATATAACACTTAATGGTTATTCCTCTCTCCCCACCTTCATTTCTTTGGTTTAATGCTTTTGGTATTCTGGTATTGGAGAAGACTCTGGAAAATACTGAAAAACCAATAAATCATCAAACAACTCAACATAAGGCACAAACGATCAAGGCACAAACAATCAAGTTCAAATTATCCTACTTCAGACATATTATGTGAAGACATAGCTCTATGGCGAAAGGCTGGAAAACTGGAAGGGGAAAAAAAAGAAGAAGAGGATGACTAGGAGCAAGGTAAATGTCTATGGAGATTCTCAATCATCCAGGTCATGGCTGTCCCAAAAGTGTTTTTTCAAAAGGCAACTGGACTTTGTTTTTCCTTGAAGATGTTTCACTTCCTGGATGAGAAGTGAAATGCCTTCAAGAAAAGCAAAGTCCAGTTGCCTTTGGAAAATGAACCTTTGGGATAGCACCAAAGTAGATAGGTATAATTGTGATGGGAGTACTATTGGAAGAACTTAAGGACCAGGTTAGTGGCAGATAATCATGAAGAAAAAAAATCTATGTAGTTGCTAAGAGTCAACAATGATCTGTTGGCATATAATCAAATCAACCACTTTGTTGGTAAAGCAAATGGGAATCTCAAGAGTGTGGTGATGCGGTGGGAAGAATGATTGTCGTTTTTCCTTTCCAAAATGAATTTTCAGTTTCTTAAAGGTCTAGCAATAAGTGATTTACTGACATGCATAATGCTTTCTTAAGAAAATATGATCAGCTGTTAAGGGCAGGGTCTCAGCATTTTTTTCAACTGTTTTCATTCATGGGGAAAAGGGTGGAGTCTGAATCGCTCTTAATCGCCTCTTCCATTAGAGTCCTAAAATATGTCTCACTCATCAAGCAAGTCATGATTGCTTGTATCTCCACAGGTAGGCACGTATTAGAAATCAACATCTGGAAGGAATTGTGGGTGGAGGCCTCAGAATTGAAAAAGTGGCTTTCAGCAGTCCATCATAAGCTCAGAAGAACAAATCCACTCTAGGCAAAATTGTCTAGAATTACAGATTATTATCCAGGGCCAGCCTTGAGGGTAATGATTCACAAGGGCACAGCGTGGAGATTTTCCAGCAGGAAAACAAACCTGGAACTAGGAAACATCATTTCTACCACCCTACAATCTTTGAAAGGCAAATGAGACAGAAATAAATAAAAAATGTAGCTAATGATAAAATGTACATGTGATCAAATCTCCAGGGTAACACAATGCATAATATATCTTTTCAACTCTTTGTTTATTTAGAAGAAGGGTATACAAGATAGATTAGAGGATGCATGTGCCCTACCCCAACACCTGCCAGAGTTAGCAGGGCCAATATTTGCTGGATCTTTTTGTTTTGGGGTAAAATTACAGCAGGCTAAAATTGGATGACCCAAATGCCTTCAGCTTCCATATTTCATCTGCCAAAACCTTGATGCAACAAACTGGAAAAAAATGGCTTCTGCTTATTTCATAGATGCTATGTCATCATCACTGAAAGCTCCTGGCTGCAAAATACTAGAAATAGAAGTTTCACTCTATGAACTGCAAGACAGATTGTACTTCAATTTAGTAAGACATCCAAAAATATATGATATTCATGAAAGTGATGATGCAGTAATAGGATAACAACAAACTAAAGAGGATGAGGGGGAAGGAGAAACTACTTTTACACTTCGTGAGGCTGTCCAGTCAGAGGCTCAGAACCAGGTGAGGACGACACTGTGCGACTGAAGGAGACAACTGACATGGTCAGCACATGACTGCACTATGATAAAGTGTAAATGGGGACAGGATCTCCGTTGAATATCAAAAAGCTGCACTCTGCCCTTAAGAAAGCAAACAATGACAATGATAAAGCAAATCCAATCAATACCAGACACTGTAATCAGAAGGACATAGGAAGACCTTACATATTGCTCTGTTATCTGCTGATGGATTTCCATGTCTCCGAAACCAAAGGTAAGATCTCCAGTGCCTGTGATTACAGCACAGTAAGTTGCTGTGTTGCGTCCTTTCAGTTGTAAGACTCCTCTCATATCCTTAAAGCAAACCAAGAGAGATAAAGTCAGCAACATTTATTTCGTTCTCAGAAATTGTTTTTCCACTCGTCACTTTTTGAGCTCTGTATAGCAATTGAATTGCAGGACTGCGTACCCCTGTAGACTCCTTCCTGGACATCCCCAAAGTGATGTTCCGAAGAAGCTTCTTGGATGAGAAGTGAAACAAAGAAAAAACAAAGAAAGTCCGGTTGACTTTTGAAAAAGCATCTTTGGGACAACCATGGCCTGGAGCAGGGATCTCCAACCTTGGCAACTTTAAGACTTGTGGACTTCAACACCCAAGTCTAAAGTTGCCAAGGTTGGAGACCCCTGGCCTGGAGGACTGAGAATCTCCATGGACATCCTTCCTGAGCACTTAGGATTTCACTGAGATAGCTTCTGCAAGTCTGCTTCTCTATGGCTCAACCTATACCACTTAAAAATTTCATTTATTGATATTTATATGCCACGTCTCACCATTATTTTAAGTGGTTTACAATGAAATTAATAAACAATAACAAAAATAGTATTTTTAAAATACTAAAAACAAAACATGGACACAATTTGTTGTTTAGATACTGCCCATACAGAAGGCAAATATTTAAGCTTCATGTTCACCACGTCCAACTTGAAAATTAAGCCATGCAGCCTATGATTGAATATAATAGCTTCCATGGTATTGCCCGAGGGATGTGGTGGCTCAGTGGCTAAGATGCTAAGCTTGTTGATCGAAAGGCTGGCAGTTCAGCAGTTCAGCAGTTCGAATCCCTACTGGGGTGGGGTGAGCTTAATGGGGTGAGCTCCTGTTACTTGTCCCAGATTCTGCCAACCTAGCAGTTTGAAAGCACTTAAAAAAATGCAAGTAGAAAAATAGGGACCACCTTTGGTGGAAAGGTAACAGCGTTCTGTGTGCCTTTGGTGTTTAGCCATGCTGGCCACATGACCACGGAGACGTCTTTGGGCAGTGCTGGCTCTTCGGCTTTGAAACGGAGATGAGTACCGCCCCCTAGAATCAGGAATGACTAGCACATATGTGCAAGGGGAACTTTTACCTTTGCCTTCTGGTATTGCCCACGTAGTCTGTTACTTAAAAGAAGATGTTGGCTTGATCAATATTGGGCAAATAAACATAAAAATTAAAACTCAGAGTTATAAAATGGAAAGAAAGGGAATCAAAGAACGAAAGCAATAAAAGGGTTTACAGTAATTTTGTTATTAACTTCCCAGAGTTAGTTGTTTTGTAAGAAGGGATGCTATATAAATTGGACAAATAAATAAGAGAAAATTGGAAGTACATATATTGTACTAAATGTTGTAAGGTTATAAGTTAACAGTTGTCAAATTTGTAAGCTACCATATGCCTGCAGTGTTGTAGAACAGATTCTGAATGCTCATCTTTGCCCATGACTGAGATAAAAACGGGCATCTTCCCAAGACGATTTAAGCAATCTAAAAAAGAAAAAGAAGTAAAATGAAGCTAAACTTGGTTGAATATTTGAACCAGAATATCAAAGTCAAAGGTTCTTGAGATTTCCTGCTCTTTATCTGCCGTGTCCTATCATAAGAGCCAAGGTGACGCAGTGGTTAGAGTGCAGTATTGCAGGCTACTTCAGCTGACTGCTAGCTGCAGTTCAGCAGATCGAATCTCACCGGCTCAAGGTTGACTCAGCTTTCCATCCTTCCGAGGTGGGTAAAATGAGGACCCAGATTGTTGGGAGCAATAGGGTGACTGTAAACCGTGTAGAGTGGACTGTAAAGCATTATGAAGCGGTATATAAGTCTAAGTCCTATTGCTGAGTGCTACTGCTATTTAGTGAGCTGACAACAAGGAGGAAGAAGCGGTGTAACTATTGGCACCTTGTTTTGTGCCATTGTAATGTAGAGAAATTAGCATAGGGTATACTGTACGTTGCTGTGCTTTATGGACAATGTTCCATGGTTTCTGCTCAGCCATAAGGTTAAGTGGATGCTTCACCATTTTTCCAAATAATAGGTTAGTAGATGGACAGATAGATGGATGGATAGTCTGAGTGCATTTATAAGGTTATCCAATTCAGCAGTCACTCTGGACAGCATGCAGATTAAAAACAGGCACATCAGCAAAAAGCAGAGGAATTTATAACACAACATCAAACGTAATAGGGAGAAAATACATAATTTAACCAAAACTGATAATTTAAGCACACCTTGACCTACGATTTTCAAGGACTGTTTACATGTTCGTAGGATTGAGTGTGCCTGTACCTCTGGAGAGGATGTTCTTTCAAAGGAAGGTGCTAGGACAGATGCTGGAGATGGAATTTGAAACCACCAGGATGCAAAGCATATGGCCTAACCTTGAATTACAATTCTCTCCCATTTAGGGTTTAGTTTGGGAGGATCAGAGAGGGATAGAACCAAGTCACTCAGGAGTAATTTGAAGAGTGAAATGATACATGTTTTTCAGCTGAATTAATAAGGGAGAAATGAATGCCCACTCTGCTAAACAATTAATTCCTACAACACTGTCGAACTATTTAGTAAGGCTGTATTACTATTCTTCTTCTCATCTTTCCTATTACCTATCTCCTTTTCTATTTATGACTATAACTTTGCTGCTTGTATCTTTATGATTTATACTATTTTATTTAGTTTTCTAGTATGATTTATGTTGATTGCTTATTTAGTATCCTAAATGTTGTATCTTCCCCAAATCCCCAAAGCTTTAACCAAAGACTATCTACTATTGACCTCACCCCATTCCTAAGAGGTCTGTAAGGGGCGTGCATAAGAGCACCAGCGTGCCTACCGTTCCTGTCCTAATGTTCCCTTTGATTGTATCCAATTTGTATGGTTATTTCATGCTTATACTTATATATACTGTTGTGTTTGACAAATAAATAAATAATAAATAAAAATAATATTAATATTATATGATGAATGTTATTTTTATGATGACTATGATCATGATTTATCACTTACAGCTTTTATGCACACTGAGAACTTGTGCTCCAAAGACAAATTTCTTGTGTGTCCAATCACACTTGGCCAATAAAGAATTCTATTCTATAAAGAATTCTATGAAGCCTATTTTCTTTTCCCAGTAATTTTGCTTGTTGTGACTCCAGAATAGAGTTTGGGATAATAGACTGGGTATTGTAAGTTACAGTTAGGGGCTAGGCTGGGTTAAGGTTGAAATTAAACTGCAATGCTACAATGAAGAGAGAGAAAGCATAGTACAGTGTATGTGTGGAGACTCAGAGTAAAGCATCTGACTCTTGAACAGCATATTTTGAATTATATTATTATTCGTAGAACTCCCCTTCTTAGAGCACATCATAGCTACTCTCCCGCCATTTTGAGGCACAGTGATGCAGTGGTTAGAGTGCAGGACTGCAGGCTACTTCTGCTGACTGCCCGCTGTCTGCAATTTGGCAGTTCAAATCTCACCAGGTTCAGGCTGACTCAGCTTTCTATCCTTCCGAGGATTGTTGGGGGCAATATGCTGACTCTATAAACCACTTAGAGGGGGCTGAAAGGCACTGTATATAAATCTAAGTGCTATTGCTATTGCTATTTTTCTTCCAACCATACCCAGTGCCCTGGATGCTTGCAGGTTGGGGATGCACCATTATACTAACTGTATATATCATGAAGATGAAACAAACTGAATTCAATCTGTATTTTTATAATGGCAAGCTTTTATAATGGCAAGCATTGTATAAGTGAATTATACAATGAAACAGCCTACCCTAGTCTGATGCCATGCTAACAGAGGGAAAGGTATTTCAACAGATCTGGATTGGTCAGAGGGAACTACGCTAGAAATTGTATACAACCACTGTGAAAACAATTGAAATGAATTACCTGCTAGATTTTTGCCAACACCGCCAAAAGATTGTCTCACTGTAGACGGATTTGTCTGCCCCCCATTCTGAAAGTACAGAAGATAAATCAATAAAATAAAGCAGAAATTGAAACTCATTGGGATCTTGGTTGGGTGGATCACAATCCTTTATCCTCGCCATACAACAGTTCATTTACTGTTACAACTACTGGTTGTCCACGACTTACGACAATTAAATCCAAAATTTCTGTTGCTAAGTGAGATATTTGTTAAGTGAATTTTGCCCCGTTTTATAATCTTTCTTGCAGATCAATCACTGCAGATGTTATGTTAGTAACACAGTTAAGTGAATCTGGCTTCCCCATTGACTTTGCTTGTCAGAAGGTCACAAGAGAGGTTCACATGACTCAGGGACGCTGCAACTGTCATAAATATGAATCAGTTTCCAAGGATCTGAATCAGTGGGGAAATTCAATTTTTTTTTACTACCGTTCTGTGGGCGTGGCTTGGTGGGCGTGGCTTGGTGGGCGTGGCAGGGGAAGGATACTGCAAAATCTCCATTCCCTCCCCACTCCTGGGGGAAGGATATTGCAAAATCTCCAGTCCCACCCCACTTTGGGGCCAGCCAGAGGTGGTATTCGCCAGTTTTCCAAACTACTCAAAATTTCTGCTACCAGTTCTCTAGAACCTGCTGGATTTCACCCCTGGTCTGAATTCTGATCGGATGACCACGGGGATGCTGTAACGGTCATGTGAAAAACGGTTGTCATGTTTTTCAGAGCTATTGTAACTTCGAATGGAACTGTTGTAAATCGAGGACTACCTGTATAATAAAATATTTCATCTGGATTTATGATATTTATCATAGTGGATTTATGATATTTATCATAGTGTGTGTTTTCTTTCTGTCTCTAAGCATTAGGAAGGTTTTTCTTAGTTCATGTTAATGAAATCTCATTAACTGCACTTTCTTTTATTCTTCTGTTGAGCCACCTGTCAGATAAATCACTGACAGTTGGAAATGCAACAAAGGTTGGTTTTCCCAAAGTTGTCTTTATATCACCTGGCACCAAATGTTCCATCTAGGCACAGAACAAAGCAAACATCTCTATTCAAGCCATTGCTTAGGTAAGCAGTATCTGCTATGAAACATTTCCACTGCTTTTGATTCATGGTATTAGCAATGTATTCCCACTGGATGGGATTTCTGGACAGCAATTATTTTTGAACCAGTAGTATCTGTAACCTACAATCAACCTGCCCAATACATTACAATGTGGTGGTGTTTAACTTAATGCTGCCATCTGTTATAAAAGACAGCCAACCATTTTTTTCCCCCATAAGGGGCCAGGGTTTCAACCTTGGTGCTTTTGACGGCAGAAGTCATGGGAATTACTCTCTGCATCTCAGTGGAGTAACATCATCACAACAAATGGATAAAGAGTGGCCAGGGGATTAAAATAGACCAATAGGCTGCAATCTAGGTTTTCATCTTGTGGTGTTCCCCTAGTTCTTCAGGCTCAGGAACTGGTTGCTCAAATCAGTTGCTTTTCTTGAGCCTCCGGGAGGGTGAAAACAACCTCCCGTGGGCACTGGAGGCCGGAAACGGACCCGTTTCTAGATTTCCGGAACTTCCGGGAGGCCCGTTTTTCGCCCTCCCAGAGCCAGGTCCTGCACTTATCTGGTATCCAAAACGGGCCACGTGGAGATCCTGGGAGGGGCAGGGCAGGGTGGGCGGGACCAGCCAGTCCTTGCAACTACCAGTTTGGCGAATCAGATGTAAAATTAGCATCTGGTTCTCCCGAACCAGCTGAATCCCACCCCTCTGCTTTTGCATCAAAAGTTGAGGGTCAACCTTTTGACTTCTGGTGCTGTATTGCTGATTTGTTGTTCTGTGATTTTTTTTTTTTTTAAAAACCTCTCTGAAAATATGAGAGATCAGCTTCATGACTGATATAAGGAGGAAGCGCTCAACCCTCTCTCTATAATCTTTTTTCAGAATAGATGGCCTTGGTGATCAAAATGAGGGTAGTCAGCAATGTGCACATTTAGTTTTGACTGAAGACTCTAGAGAAGGTTTTTTTCTTTGCTTAAGCTGACAGTGGACCATCTTTGCTGCATTTCAAACTTACTTGCAATTCTACAGGCAGTTTGAATTTAACTTGGTCTCTACAGTCTATTATTGCTTGAGTCCAGCCTGCATACCTCTTGTTCAGAAAAGAAGATAGCAAGTTCCGAAGTCACAGACCAAATGTAAAATCTGAATATTATTAAATTCAATTACTTTTATTGTTGCAGCTTTTGCCTTGGCTATGATGTCAATGTTGATGCCACCAATCACTACCTGAAAAGGAAACAGAAATGAGAAAATTGTATTAAACGTTCAGTTGGACTTTGATTTGACTTTTACAGCTCTTCCACTTTAAAGTATAAGTTGAACATACAAATAAGCAGATAAATTGCTCCAAGAATGCAGAGCAACTAGCTGCTCAGGGCCTCCCATTACCTAAAATTATTTTCCTATCAGATCTTATGCTTTTCTATGGCCTATAATCCAGTGAATATGCTGTTTGACAGTAGAAATATCCATTGTCTAAGTCTAAGACATCTACACAGTGAACATTGACCTAAATCAGGGGTGTCAAACACAAGGTCCGTGGGCCGCATCTGGCCCAGGATGTGGTCAGATCCGGCCCACAGGCCATCCTGGAAAATGTAAGGGGCCGTCCCGCATCTCTTCAACCCAGTCTACCCAATCCAAAGAGGAAACATTGGGGCAGCGTGGCTTCGGCCCAGTCTACCCAGTGCAAAGAGGAAACATGCCAGCAGTTTGGGGAGTGGCATCAAGCTGGCCACACCCACCCAGTTGGCCACACCCATCCAGTCAGTCCTGCCCTCCTGAGCTCAACCACAGCCCTGATGTGGCCCTCAATGAAATTGAGTTTGATACCCCTGACACTATCTTTCGTGGTAACAATCAAAATGGTCCATCTCAGCCAATCATTCACGCACCAAAATTCTTGGAAAACAGGGATAAATACTCACTGGTCTTGGCACACCAGGCGTGTTTTCATTTTGAGACAAACTGCCTCTCCCGCCCTGACCTCTTTGGAGCCTGTTCAGGGCTACAGCAATGCGGCTGCCCACTACAGCATTATTCTTGATCAGTGCAATATCTGATACCAATTGATAAAGGAAAGAAAAATGTAACAATCCAAGAACTGGAGCAGTCAGCAAGGTATGGTAATTAGGATGTCAAACGTAGAAGACTGAGGTATTGGATCCTACCTCACTAGGTAATTGTTACAGGGATAAAATTAGAAGGAATGTTTCACTCCCAAGTAAACCACTTTGCATTCTCAGAGGAAAGGTGGGATATTTAGACAATTAATAGTAACAATGAAAGAGAAACATGGACCCAAAATACTCAAAGCCCCATCCTGTTATCTAAAGCTGGTCTTATGCCTTCTGGAACGGTCATAGAGACATTTTTCATTCAACTTTAAACATTCTGCAAATAGGAACAACTTCTCAATCATGGCTTTCCTGAAGGAGCAATTCGGATTCATGGTCTTTCATCTCACAGATGGGAGGAACCATGCCTGCTTCCACAATGCCCCCATTCTTTGCTTTCTGACTGCTTCCCTTGGCTGCCCACCCTTAGAACCATTTGAGCTGTTTTGCTCCTCCAGCTTCGGTTGAGATTAGCAAAAAGATGCTTTGGGTGTGACTCAGTGACATTTGAACAGTGGTGGGTTGCCCCCGGTTTGGACTGGTTCATAAGAACCGGTAGTAAAACCGGCGGGAGGCTCTGCTCCAGGGGTGAAATCCAGCAGGTTCTGACAGGTTCTAGAGAACCAGTAGTGGAAATTTTGAGCAGTTCGGAGAACCAGCAAATATCACCTCTGGCTGGCCCCAGAGTGGGGTGGGATTGGAGATTTTGCAGTATCCTTCCCCTGCCATACCCACCAAGCCACACCACGCCCACCAAGCCACACCCACAAAACCGGTAGTAAAAAAAATTGGATTTCCCCACGGCTCCGCTCACTGACCCGGACGTCATCAGGAAGCTTCTGAGCGGAAGCGCGTGCAACAGTAGTGGGTTGTTACCGGTTCTCCCCAGTTCGCAAGAACCAGTAGTAAACATTTTGAGTAGTTCGGAGAACCGGTAGTAAAAATTCTGCCTGGCCCCGCCCCCAATCTATTGCTGCCTCCCGACTCCCAGCTGATCGGCTAGAAGGAAAAAATCAAGACTCACTTGTGGAAGAAGAGGGGAAAAAAACCATGACACCGTCCCTTTAAATTGAGAGCCAAGAAGCCTCCCAACTTCTCAGCCAGGAGATCGCTTGGCAAAGAAGGGGTGGGGAAACGCTGTTGCTTTAAATTGACAGAGCGGCTAGAAGCTCCTTTCTGGGTTAGCTGAACAACAAATTGGATAAGAGGAGGAATTCTTATATGGTTCAATGTTTTTGAAGTTTTGGGGTTTGTGCAACATGGGCTTTGTGTTTCTAAAAAGGTTTGGGCGATTTCCATTGTGAAGTATCCTGTCTTGAATGAGTTTTCTGCCTGCTTGTAAATGGAGCAGAACTTCCAGCTTCCACTTTATATTATCTGTAAGCACCGGTAGCTGTTTTCTGCTTACAAAGTTTCCTTTATGCAGCTGGCAGGAATGTGGAATTCCAGGCAGGTTCCTTGCTAGCAGCTTGATTATTCCTTAATTATCTGGGATATTTTATTTGGGAAATGAAGTGGGGGAGTTTGATTCCTTCCCAGAAGAGATTAGTGGGGTGGGGAGGAAATGGGGATTTTGAAGTAACCTTCCCCTGGAGTGGGGAGGGAATGGGGATTTTAGGCTTGCTGTCAAACTTTAGCCATAATACTAATGATTGTTTTGAACAATATGCAGGTTGTATTACATGAATGGCTATTTTATATGTGAAATTATGACTGAAACCTATATAGGTTCACACTGTTAGGAAGTTTGTCCTTAGTTTTAGGTTGCTTCTTTCTTTGTTGAGTTTTCATCCATTGCTTCTTGTTTTGCCTTCTGGTGCTTTGGCAAATGCTTTGCCCCCCCCATTTCTAGCAGCCCCTTAAAAGGGGGGCCTCTGGTGGCTCAGCAGACTAAGTCTGTCTGTTATTCACACAGCTGCTTGCAATTACTGCAAGTTCAAGTCCCACCAGGCCCAAGGTTGACTCAGCCTTCCATTCTTTATAAGGTAGGTAAAATGAGGACCCAGATTGTTGGGGGCAATAAAGTTGACTTTGTATATAATATACAAGTGGATGAAGACTATTGCTTAACACACTGTAAGCCGCCCTGAGTCTTCGGAGAAGGGCGGGATATAAATTCAAATTAAAAAAAAGCCTGTTGCCTATCACACTCTTGGGCAAAGCGTGTGAGCCATTTCCTCCTTTCAGTGGTCCATGAAAGTGCATCAATAGCAGAGGTCTCTAACCTTGGCCACTTTAAGACTTTAAGATAGCAAAGCTGGCTGAGGAATTCTGGGAGTTGAAGTCCATAAGTCTTAAAGTGGCCAAGTTTGGAGACACCTGATCTATAGTATGTAGATAATTGATGTAGATAACTGAATCTGCACTACTATTAATCTTCTCATAGTTCCCATCACCAATCTCTTTCCACTTATGACTGTATGACTGTAACTTTGTTGCTGGCGGCCCTTATGATTTATATTGATATATTGACCATCAATTGTGTTGTAAATGTTGTACCTTGATGAACGTATCTTTTCTTTTATGTACACTGAGAGCATATGCACCAAGACAAATTCCTTGTGTGTCCAATCACACTTGGCCAATAAAAAATTCTGTTCTATTCTATTCTAATAAAGTTGAAAAAAGGTGAACAACATTTTTGCAGAACTATAGATACGTTGAGGCTGGGTGTGATAAGGAATGCCTGGGAGGAGAGGGGCCAGGCGAGGTACCCCTTGACATGAGAGACAATGAGTTGGCCACGCCTACCCAGTCATATGACCATCAAGCAACACCCACTGTCACATGACTATCAAGCGATGCCCACAAAATAAGCCACGCCCACAGAACCGGTAGTAAAAAATTTAGAACCCACCCCTGGCGTGCAACCCTGTTGCGAACCGGTAGTAAAGGTAAGTAGAACCCACCCCTGCTTTTGAAGGTTCAGGTAGCAATATTGCAGAACTCTATATGGATACTGCAAGAAGAAATCATAAAATTGCATTTGTGGGGGGGAGGAGAGGTTGAAAAGCTGCAGAAGACGCTGTGAGATTAGGAAAGGATACTGGACTTCAATGACTCTCCACCAGATAACTCATTTACCCTCTGCAGCAAAAAGGGTGTAAGCTCCTTTCCTGTGATCTTTTTCCCCCTGTAAGTGGAACAACAAGCATAGCCTGGCATGATTGATAGCTGATCCATTTTTAGAATTAGCAATTTTCCCTGGGACATTTTCACACAATTCAAAACTTGCCATGATTCAAAGGAAGAGACACTTGTGTTGTTTCCATTCATTGAGCATTTCAGCTTGAGGGACAGGACGAACTAGGTAAATAATGCTGGGATCCCAGTTCAGGTTAAAATGTAAAAGTAAAGGTTCCCCTCGCACATATGTGCTAGTCGTTCCCGACTGTAGCTTATCAATCAATCAGAATAGTGCAAAATGAGTTTCAATCAGAATAGAGCTGGAAGGGACCTTGGAGGTCTTCTAGCCCAGCCCCCTACTCAAGCAGAAGGCCCTATACCATTTCAGACAAGTGACTGTCCAGTCTCTTCTTTAAAATCTCCAGGAATGAAGCAGTCAATACTTCTGAAGGCAAGTTGTTCTACTGGTTAATTGTCCTCACTGTTAGGAAATGTCTCCTTAATTCCAGGTTGCTTCTCTCCTTGATTAGTTTCCATCCATTGTTTCTTGTCCTGCCCTCTGGTGCTTTGGAAAATAAATTGAGCCCCTCTTCTTTGTTTATTTATTTATTTTTATTTTATTTTATTTATTTCGTCAAGCATGTATTTGATAACAGATACAAGTGTAAACTTGTTTGTGGCAATCTCTCAAATACTGGAATATTGCTATCATGTCCCCCCAGTCCTTCTTTTCTCTAGACTAGCCAAACCCAATTCCTGCAACTGTTCTTCATACATTTTAGTCTCCAGGCCTTTAATCATCTTAGTTGCTCTTCTCTGCGCTTTTTCCAAAGTCTCAACATCTTTTTTTGTAATGTAGAGACCAAAACTGGATGCAGTATTCTAGGTGTGGCCTTACTAAGGCTTTATAAAGCAGTATTATACTTGAATAGATTTGAACCGGAGATTTTGCACACCTATTACAGTGCTGTTAAACTATTATGTGAATTGATGATGTATTAAAAAAGAACCTTACTGAGCCTCATCCAAAGCTTGCTGGATTGCTTCTTCAATACGCTGCCCAGAAGCAGCTTCATGTGGAGGACAGGGAACTGCAATCAGGACTCCAGTGCCCAGCTTCAAAGTTAATGACCTGGCTAAGAAAAAGAGAATCATTGTTGGACCATGGGCCTATTTTTCTTAGCAAATAGCACATAGACTTATATACCACTTAACAATGCTTTTACCGCCCTCTCTAAGCGGTTTACAGAGTCAGCCTATTGCCCCCAACAATCTGGATCCTCATTTTACCCACCTCAGAAGGATGGAAGGCTGAGTCAACCTTGAGCCTGGTGAGATTTGAACTGCCAAATTGCAGGCAGCTGGCAGTCAGCAGAAGTAGACTGCAGTCCTGCACTCTAACCACTGCACCACTGTGGCTAAAAATGGTGGGATAGCTAGATGTGTTCTAAGAAGGGAAGTTCTACAAATATTAATATAATTCAAAATATGCTGTTCAAGAGTCAGCTGCTTCACTCTCAGCCTCCATATACGTCCCCTCTCTTCATTGTAGCATTTTAGTTTAGTTTCAACCCTAAACCAGCCTAGCCCCTAACCGTAACTTATGATATCCACTCTATTCTCCCAAACTCTATTCTTGAGTCACAGCAAGCAAAATTACTGGGATAAGAAAATAGGCTTCATAGAATTTTTTATAGAATACTTTATTATTATTATTATTAATTATTTATTTATTATTATTATTGTTTATTAGATTTTTATACCGCCCTTCTCCCGAAGGACTCAGGGTGGTGTACAGCCAATTTTAAAACAATACAATATACAACTAAAACAGGAAGTTAAAAAACATATTCTATAGATGGCCAAGTTTAAAATAATTAAATTTAAAACCCTTAAAATTCATAAAATAGTAACCCCAGTTAAGTAATATTTAAAAATTTAAGCCAGTCCCGCTTGAATAAATAAGTGCATTTTCAGCTCACGGCGGAAGGTCCGAAGGTCAGGTATTTGACGCAAACCAGGGGGAAGTTTGTTCCAAAGCGTAGGAGCCCCCACAGAGAAGGCCCTTCTCCTGGGGGCCGCCAGCCGACATTGCTTGGCGGACGGCACCCTGAGAAGACCCTCTCTGTGTGAGCGTACGGGTCGGTGGGAGGCATATGGTAACAGCAGGTGGTCCCGTAAGTACCCGGGCCCTAAGCCATGGAGCGCTTTAAAGGTGGTAACTAGAACCTTAAAGCGCACCCGAAAGACCACAGGTAGCCAGTGCAGTCTGCGCAGGAGCGGTGTTACATGGGAGCCACATGTGGCTCCCTCAATCACCCGCGCAGCTGCATTCTGAACTAACTGAAGCCTCCAACTGCACTTCAAGGGAAGCCCCATGTAGAGAGCATTGCAATAATCCAAGCGAGAGTTAACAAGAGCGTGAGTGACCGTGCATAAGGCATCCCGGTCAAGGAAGGGGCGCAACTGGCGAACCAAGCGCACCTGGTAAAAAGCTCTCCTGGAGACGGCCGCCAAATGGTCTTCAAAGGACAGCCGTGCATCCAGGAGAATGCCCAAGTTGCGCACCCTTTCCATTGGGGCCAATGACTCGCCCCCAACAGTCAGCTGTGGTTGCAGCTGGCTGTACCGGGGTGCCGGCATCCACAGCCACTCCGTCTTGGAGGGATTAAGCTTGAGCCTGTTTCTCCCCATCCAGACCTGTATGGCTTCCAGGCACCAGGACAGTACTTCGACAGTTTTGTTGGGGTGGCCCGGGGTGGAAAAGTACAGCTGCGTATCATCAGCGTACAGTTGGTATCTCACTCCAAAGCCACTGATGACCTCGCCCAGCGGCTTCATATAGATGTTGAACAGGAGAGGCGAGAGGATCAACCCCTGTGGCACCCCACAAGGGAGGCGCCTCGCGGTCGATCTCTGCCCCCCTGTCAACACCGTCTGCGACTGGTCAGAGAGGTAGGAGGAGAACCACCGATAAATGGTGCCTCCCACTCCCAAGCTCTCCAACCGGTGCAGCAGGATACCATGGTCGATGGTATCAAAAGCCGCTGAGAGATCTAATAGGACCAGGGCAGAAGAACAACTCTTATCCCTGGCCCTCCAGAGGTCATCCACCAACGCGACCAAAGCTGTCTCCGTACTATATCCGGACCGGAAGCCGGACTGGAATGGGTCTAGATAGACAGCTTCATCCAGGTACTGGGGCAGCTGCCATGCCACCACACTCTCTACAATCTTCGCAACAAAGCGAAGATTAGAGACTAGACGATAATTTCCCAAAATAGCTGGGTCCAGGGAAGGCTTCTTGAGGAGGGGTCTCACCACCGCCTCTTTCAAGGCGGCGGGGAAAACCCCTTCCAACAAAGAAGCATTTATAATTCCCCGGAGCCAGCCTCGTGTCACCTCCTGTGTGGCCAGCACCAACCAGGAGGGACACGGGTCCAGTAAACATGTAGTGGCATGTAACCTCCCCAGTAACCTGTCCACGTCCTCGAGAGCCACAGAATCAAACTCATCCCAAACAATCTCAACAAGATGTGACTCCGTCCTCTCGCTTGGATCATCGCAATTTCGGTCCAAACTATCCCGAAGCTGAACGATTTTATCGTATAGATAACCACTAAACTCCTCGGCACATCCCTGCAAGGGGTCATCCCGCCCCTCCTGATGAAGGAGAGAGCGGGTCACCCGAAACAGGGCAGCCGGGCGGTTATCTGCCGACGCAATGAGGGTGGAAACGTAAGAACATTTCGCCTCCCTCAGTGCCACTAGGTAGGTCTTAGAAAAAGGCCTAACTAGTGTCCGGTCAGCTTCAGAACGGCTAGACCTCCAGGTACTCTCTAGGCGTCTTCTCTGGTGTTTCATCTCTCTCAGCTCCTCAGAAAACCAAGGGGCCAATTGAGATCTGCGCCAGGTCAGAGGCCGCAAAGGCACGACACGGTCCAAAGCCCCGGCCTGTTCCCAGGCCGCAACTAGTTCTTCAGCCGTGCCATGGGCAAGATCCTCAGGGAACGGCCCAAGCTTCGTCAGGAACCTCTCAGGGTCCATCAGGCGCCTGGGACGGAACCAACGCATTGGTTCCGTCTCCCTGCGGTGGTGAGCAGTAGTCCGATTGGCCACACAAGGAATTTGTCTTCAGTGCATAAGTAAAATCTGTAAGTGATAAATCATGATCATAGTCATCATAAAAATTCATGCATCATACAATATTAAGATACAATAGTTAGTCATAGGATACCAAATAAACAATCAACATAAATCAAATTGCAGTCAGTCAGCAGAAGTAGCCTGCAGTACTGCATTCTAACCACTGCGCCATCTTGGCTCTTAAACAATTAAATCAAGTTAAACAATTCAATCAATGGTTAATGTTCCATACGCGATATATGAAGCCATTCAGAATTATTTATTGAGATGGACAACCTTACAAAATGAATGAATAAAGAAAAAAAGCAAACAAACATACACAGCACAAAAGTGTCTCACGCAGAAGTATCTCACGCATAACTCAACGAACAAAAGATTGAGATAGGTGATAGATAGATAGATAGATAGATAGATAGATAGATAGATAGATAGATAGATAGATAGATAGATAGATAGATAGATAGATAGATATGGATGGATAGATGATAGATGATAGATATAAGACTGAAGGTGAAGATAGCATGGCTCTTCCCATTCTGCCTCCATCATGCTGCACTGTTTCTCACTACTGATTACAACACTTTATAGTGTCACTAAGTCATAGTGATATAAAGCCTATCTTCCTAACTGATATATTGGTGATGGTTGGATGCTGCTGTAGATCAATAGTGAACAAGTCTCAGCAGAGTCTAAAGAGTACAAAACAAATGTTCTACTCTTGTAAAGTATCCAGAAAAGTACCAGTTGGTACCAAATGTGGTGTTTACCAGTGTAAGAAAGAGAGGATCATAAGATTCTGTACTGAAAAATCTGCAATGACTACAAACTAATTACCAGGAATATTTTAAAGTTCTTGTGTTATATTTTAAAGTCCTAAACTGCTCAGGGTTCGACTATTTTTTCCCCCCAATTTGTACCTAACCAAGAGATAAACATGTCTTACCAGTGTGTTTTCCTGTCATGCATCTATTAAATTGCCTTCATCTCACCTCCTATCTCCCAGGCAACAAATGAGATAGCCTTAAGCTCCTTAGATGTATTGATAATTTTTAATGTTGGCACAAAGGGGAATCTCCAGCATGTATTTGTGTCTCTCTACTTTGGAGAAAAGACAAGTAGTTACACAGGTTGAGGTAGGATGGGGATGACCCATGGGATTAGCAAATTTCATGCTAGTTTTCTACCAAATCAAGCAACATCTGAGTTCAGTAAAAGATAAGAACCGTCTCTAAGAGATTATCTATATCCCATGATAAACCTGACAGATGTGAAGTATACCAGCAGAGATGTTTTAAAGAAAGAAGATGTCAGACATAGCCTCTTCTTTCTGAAATATGAAAGGAATCCTCTTCTGCATTTCTCTTATGCTAAGGAATGCATTCTCTTCAAAGCTGAACTCCCTCCCAACTCATAGATCTGAACTTATTTATTTGTCATCTTTTTAATTGCATTTATTTGTTTGTTAAATCTATATTGTTATTTTTTTATATTCTTTTATTAACAGCTGTCTTATTAACAGTTTTGCCAGACCAGAAGGGTGGAATATAAATCAAATGAAAATAGAAGCCCTGACCGGGACAAGGAGTAGTGAATAGATATGGGGATCTTGTAAAATACATAAAATTAGAATATATCAGTGATGGCGAACTGATGGCACGTGTGCCAAAGGTGGCATGCAGCACCCTCTCTGTGGGCACACGAGCTGTCACCCCAGCTCAGCTCTGCCATGTATGAGTGTGTGCCTCCCGCTGGCCAGATGGTCTTCAGGGCTCCATTGTGTATGTATGGGGGCGGGGCGCATGCGTGGGGGCCAGGCACACATGCAGGGGAGTGCGCACATGCACAGGGGGAGGGGGACATGCAGGGAGCTGCATGTGCATGCACCACAGGGAGAGGCGCATGCACGGGGTGCATGCGGGGGCAGCTGTGCATCTGCAGGAGGTGGGGCGCATGCACAGGGGCTGCGCACGCATTGCATTTTGGGGGTTTGTGCACACATACATGCTTTGGGCACTCGGTCCAGAAAAGGTTTGGCATATATAATGGTATTCTAACAATAGGTTAGAGAATTGCAAAGATAAAAGTAGTAGAAG
This sequence comes from Ahaetulla prasina, assembly GCF_028640845.1. Taxonomy (NCBI): domain Eukaryota; kingdom Metazoa; phylum Chordata; class Lepidosauria; order Squamata; family Colubridae; genus Ahaetulla; species Ahaetulla prasina. The sequence goes on along the minus strand of NC_080545.1, from coordinate 77,715,381 downwards.
CAAGAGACCTTGATGTCTGTAGAAAGACAACACATGCTTTGTACAACATACAGTAACTGAATGTTCAAAGGCTGCAGTTCAAGAGAATCAGCATATTCTGTAGTACTTAAGATTTCATATAAGAATTTTTATGCTTCAACACTTGCATCAGAAACAAAATGCATATTGAAAAACAGTAAAACAAGAAATTAACCAGACCAGTCTTAGTGGGTTTTTAATCAGTGGGCATTGGATGGATTTTGGTCGGGGGTGGGGCAGGAACAGCAGTCAACATGTCAACTTCCACTGCAATAGTGTGGTACAGTTCAGAAAAATCTTTAGCACTTAAATTTTGTGGCATGTACAAATTGGGCCTCGAGTATTGTTGAAAAATGGCAGTTGTGGGTACAGGATTCGAAGCCTGTAGAAGGATAGAGCAGAAGACATCAAGGAGAAAGAGAGACAAAACTGTTGAAGATAGAAAGGGGAATTCTGGGATATCTTTAGCTTGATGTTATGTGTACCAATGAAGAAGAAAATCTTATTGAGCTTTTGACTTCCACCAGGCACGTAAAGCTTGGCAGTTTTGACAGAGAAATTGCAAAACTTCTCAGCTGAAGATTCCATCCAGATTCCACTCATCCAAGATGCATCTTATTCTACTGACAGCTCACCAATCAGTTGAGCAGCAGCTTTCTCATCCTGCACCCGATATGGTGCCTGGAAACCACTTTGATGAGAGAAGAAGGCTGGGAATTCTCTTGATTTTCCAAAGGTGGCCACACAGACTCCTTGAGTTTCCTGCAGAGGAAAGACAAGAAAGGTGAATTGAAAGGACACAATGCCATGTAGCAGAAATAGCTCAGACCCAGTGGAGCTTTCTCCTTTTAAAAATTGGATAACAATCTCTTAACGTTGGCAGCATTACTTCTATTACATGCACAACATTGTTTATCATGGGCTAGAAATTATAATGTGGTTGAACTGTACTGTGTACTGTAAAGTGTACTGTATTTATTATTTAGTTCAATTACATGAGACATAGAACATATCTGCCCTGCTCCCTGGGACTCCATAGATCCAGATGCCTAATATATCTTGGAGCTATACAGTGAAAGACTTTGCAAGTAATAGCAAGCATTTTCAGTTAGGCCAGACATGTCTTGGCAACCAATTCAAAAACTTCAGAATTAATATGTATCCTGCAATGGTGGGACAAACCTCCCAATGGTCTAAACACTGCATTCTGGAATAGTTCCCATAACTAAATCCTTTCCTAAACCAGCTACATGCAAACAATTTTAATTGCATCTCTAGCTGCTAGGAAATACAGGGATATTGATTTTGATACTTTAATACATTATTTTAGTAACAGTATTTATTTGTCCCCTTTAAAGCCAAAGTATTACAAATGAAGATCAATAAAATATCAAATTAAACAAATAAAATAGGGAAACATCTCATTTAAAAACACAGACCTGTAAATTGCTTAAGATCATTCAGCAAAAATGTTTTGACAATCTTCTAAAACTAAACAAGAAGATCCCACAATCAAAAGTTACCACAGAAAAAGTACCATCCAACATTTCCAGCATTTTATGCATTTTAAAATATATGTAAACTCCAAATACCCACAGATCAGGGGTGAAATCCAGCAGGTTCTAACAGGTTCTGGAGAACCGGTAGTGGAAATTTTGAGTAGTTCGGAGAACCAGCAAATACTATCTCTGGCTGGCCTCAGAGTTGGGTGGGAATGGAGATATTGCTGTATCCTTCCCCTGCCATACCCACCAAGCCATGGCCACAGAACCGGTAGGGAAAAATTTTGGATTTCACCCCTGCCACAGATCCCTTCAATCTCTCTTTCAAATGGGCAAAGATCCCACTTCTTAGCATACCAAGGCCTGACATTTTGAGACATTGGGCCGGGGTGAAATCTAAAATTTTTCCCTACCAGTTCTGTGGGCGTGGCTTAATTGGTGGGTGTGGCTTTGTGGTCCAATGACTGGGTGGGTGTGGCCAATAACAATAAATAATAAAATATACAAAACAATAAGAGGTACCAAAAACCAACTTTCACACTTTACATACACACATCACAACACAACACAACTGACTCACACACAATGTAAAAGCAGCTGCACCTCACCCAATCTGGCTTCCAGCCCATTTCTGTTCGATTCTTTCAGAGTCACTGTGAGTTTTTTGACCAATTTTTTTTTTCTAATCAGGAAACATACCAGTCTACCAGGCTTGCTTTAGTCTAGCAGAGCCATACCAGTCTACTTGCCTTTTTTGGGAGTGCACCGGTCTATCTTCTTTAAAAATAGAGGCACCGGTCTACTAGCCGCCTACAGCGCTGATCAGCTGTAGTGCAGCCCTTTGAAGCGCCGCAGCAGTCATTTAAGGCCGTTTGCAGCTGTATCACCACCGAGAGCTTCAGGGACAGAGAAGAGGAACAGCGAGGCATGGGTGGTGGGGGGGGGCAGGGATTTTTGCTACCAGTTCTCCGAACTACCTGCCCCCCACCGCTACCGGATCGCGTGATCTGGTCCGAACCAGGAGCATTTCACCCCTGCATTGAGCCAATTCTATAATGTTATAGCTTACCAGATACTCCAGTGTTCTGCCAATATCAAGTATAGACTTAACACCTGCAGAAATTACAGCAACTGGAGTACGACTTAACTCAGTCAGATCAGCACTCACATCCAAAGCTGAAAAAGATAAAATATCAGTACAAATTCTGGAGGAACCTCTCACATATTAAGCAATTTCTTTCATGATTGCTAAATATTAAATATTAAATATGCTATAATGAAATAACACATGAAATTGCCCCAAAGGTACTTTTCCAAAAGGCAATTTAACTTTTTTCCCCCTTGAAAACCTTTTGCTTCTCATCCAAGAAGCTTCTTTCGTTCTGAATGATTGGGAATGGAAGGAATCCATTCATCCTTCCATATGGAGTTGCCTTATGCTATTAATGATCCATCTCCCCTGGTCAGAACTCACTCCAGGCTAAGATTGAGTAGGCACTAGCCTGATGTCAACCTTGAAAAATTCCAAAAAACACAATAAAAATTTGAAAAGCAGTTAAAGGTCCACATTGTGAGCCAATTTGCCCCCTCAAAGATTAAATAATACTTTGTACTACAAACAGGGTGAAAATGTCCGAAAAAAGAAAGGTAAAATGGTCTGGGCTTGAAAATGTCAAGCTCAACAACTCAAAGAAAACAAAATAAGAGGGTACCTTTTGGGGATTGATATACCTATCACTAAAATTCTGATTGTGTTTATCTATTAATAACTTAACCCAAGTGGTACATTATACTGTAACAGTTTTTGAATCAAGGTATCTAAAAGCTGCTAGCTTAAGTAATGCATTAAAAAATCCAGGATCCATTACTCCAATGGAATTGACATTTCCAGGATATCCAGACCAGTTTATTCACAAAGTTGTGACTGTTGCAGCAGCCCTATAGCATGAGATCATGATTTTTGATGCTTCTTGCCAATTGCCCATGAGTAAAGTCAATGAGGAAGCCATCAGGAATTTTCTGCTTCTACTGCTTTTTTGCCCAACCCTGTCTGTTTAGGTAAGGAAATATTGACGTATTACTCAATTTTGTTTGCCACTGCAATTATTTTTCTATTTTGATATGTAGTCTTAGATGGTGATAGGACTGTCCAGCATTGGGGTTAAAAAAATGGTCAGATACACAGATTAACAGAGTTGGAAGGGACTTTATAAGACATCTAGTCCAACCCTCCCGCCAAGCAGGAGACCCTACACCATTTCTGACAAATGGCAGTCCAATCTTTTCTTGAAAGCCTCCAGTGATGAAGCTCCCACAACTTCCAAAGGCAAGCTGTTCCATTGGTTGATTGTTCTGTCAGAAAATTTCTCCTTATTTCTAGGTTGAATCTTTCCTTGATCAGTTTCCATCCATTATTCCTTGTCTGGTCTTTGGGTGCCTTGGAAAATAGCTTGACCCCTTCCTCTCTGTGGCAGCCCTTCAAATATTGGAACACTGCTATCATGTCTCCCCTGGTCCTTCTCTTCACTAGACTAGCCATGCCCAGTTCCTGTAAGCCTAATTATAGTCCATAGAAAGGGTGTGTGTGTCACAGTCAGCAGGCAGAGAGACAGTCATGGAGGAACACAGAATAAATTCTTAAGTGTTATCTATCATGGTTTATTTTTTTAACAGGAAACTGGTGGAGCAAAGAGACATAGTAATCTAATAAAGAGAGGGAAAATGAGAGAGAGATTTGGAGCAACTCAGTCTAGTTGAATGACAGAATTGCTTTGACAGGCTTTCAAGATTCTGTTACATTACCCTCTTAACAATGAAGATCCTTCCTTACACCAAGAGGTTTTTTTGCCATCTTTGCAGGACTTTACATGATTTCTATTCTGTTGTCAAGTATTGAAAAGAATGTTGAAAGTGTTGAAAAGAAGGACTAGGGATGACATGATAGCGGAGTTTCAATATTTAAGGGGCTGTCACAAAGAAGACCACCTGTTGTCCAAAGCACCTGTGGGCAGGACAAGAAGCAATGGATGGACACTAATCAAGGAGAGAACCAACCTAGAACTAAGGAGAAATTTCCTGATAGTTAGAACAATTAATCAGTGGAATGACTTGCTTCCAGAAGTTGTGGGTGCTACAACACTGGCGGTTTTTAAGAAGAGATTGGACAAGCATTTGTCTGAAAGGGTATAGAGTTCCCTGCTTGAGCAGAGAGTTGGACTAGAAGACCTCTGTTATTCTACTAAAAAGAGTTGCTAAAAAGTCAGTGCAGCAAAAAGTCCATCAGCAAAACAGGCCGCCTCTTCTTGGACTGAGAACAAGTGGTCAAATGCCAAAGATGCTTGTTCTATACTATTCTAAATGGATTGCCAATTTCAGAAAGAACAAAAATCTTAAAACAAAATTCCCCATCTATGGAATCAACAGAGATACAGGAATTTTGTGCAATTGCAGGCTTGGTCATAAAACTGACTAGCATGGGTCCGATTCTCATTAGGATTTCTATCACAGTAGATTTGCATCTTCATCTCCTTTGCCGATTCCCGACATCCCCGAAAGGATGTCGGCAGTTTTTGAAAGATAAATGCATTAATAATAAATTTACTACACTCTTTACATGTAATAAATCTGATACATTGTTTAGTTTGGTTCTTAGGTAGAAATGGATTTTTTTTCTCTCTGCTCGGTCAGAAGTCTTTTTTAGCATCCATTATTTTTGAGACCCTGTAACTGGAAATCTTTATAAATATTATATGCAAGGCTCAGTGAAAAAATGCATTACACAGAAATACGAACAAAGGAAAGCTATATTAAATATTTTGAACAAATGAAGTTTATTTCTCTTTATATCAGTTACTTAGCCGGCTGTAGAGGAGAATATATGCTGAAACAGCACAACAACAAATAAGCTTTGAGTCCCTATTAGGGCTCCGTCAATAGGAGATAACAAAATGGTAGTTGGTTTCGTACAACAGCGTTTGGGAATTAAGGCTTTGTTTGTAATTAAAATGATGTTTGTCTTACTCTTTTCTCCTCCCCGGTGCACCCCTCCAATTCCTCCAGTTACAAACACTGGAATTCTTGCTTTGTGTGCCACAATCATGGTTCCCGCCACAGTAGTTCCACCAGACAATCCCTGTCATGAAACAATCAATAATTATTCAGATTTCATATTTCAATCAAATAAGCAATAAGTGATATGCATCAAAGGTTGAAATGTTTTCATAAAGTTAAGATGAGAATTTTTAAAACCATGATTTGTTAAACAATCCATAATGGCTTTCATCTACAATGCTAAGCTAAAATATTAGATTCCTATATTATTCTGAAGAGAAAAATATAACATTATGGTTTAGTGCAATGTGTGAACCAATCGTATGCCAATTCAGTCTGAAAATTCAGTTAAACTCCAACACGTCTATAGAGATTTTCAGTCACCCAGGTCATAGTTGTTTCAAAAGTGTTTTATTTAAAAAGGCAACTGGACTGTTTTTTGAGGAAGAAGTGAAACATCTTCCTCAAAAAACAGCCCAGCTCTCTTTTTTAAATAAAGCACTTTAAACCCCAATACTTCATATTTGGCTTATGGCATTATCTTTGATAACAAGGACCTGCCTTTATCCCCAAATGTTTTTCTCCTAGACATTTAGGCAATGGTGATAAGTAGTGTGGGAGGAATAGCTGAGGAAAAATTACAGGGTGTCATAATGAAGACTTCAAATATTTGAAGAGCTCTTGTACAAATGACATGTTCTCTGTTGCCTTGGACACCGAGATTAAAACTTATAAATAATATTTGCAGAAAAAGCTCTGTCTGGTGAAACATTAGGAAAAACCTCTGAATAGTAAGTACTACTCAGCAGTGAAAAGAACTCCTTCATCACCAGTCAGATTCAAGATGCTGAATGGATATCTGAGCCCTTTCACCAACTCTTAAGGTATTGTGACTCTATGAATTGAAAACCAAACATGAGGCTACCGGATATGTGGTAACTTCCAAGCATAAACAAAACAAATAGACTGAGAACTACTGTTCCTTTTCATGCTCACATGGAGTCAAACGGCCTTTTGCCTCCTTTTTATAGGCTGGATGAAAATCAGGGTGGCAATGCCAATGTTGCTGACTCCAGTGTGTAAAACTTGCTCTTGGGCTGCTTAGATTCCCTAGAAAATGAAGGCACTCTTTGAAAACGCTATGCTGAATGTAAGAAGGATGGAACAGGCAACTGTTTGGGGCTAGTGGATACATCTCGAATGTTGAGAGCACATTCATAAGGCATGTTATCAAATAGCTTCTATAAGTGGCTTACCTATTTACAGAAGAATGCCAAGATGTCTGGACAGAAAACAACTAAAAAAATCCCTCAGGCTTATGGTATAAAAGAGACTTCAATCTCTTTGTAGACAGAGACCACTCTAAACTAAGAAACAAATTCTGCTGATTATTTTCAACTTTTCTGTAGACATTATTGCTTGTCTGTGTCTGATTGCACTTCAGATAATTAGTTTCCTTAAGCAGCAGAGAGTAGCAAATCCATAAATGAAATTCAAGTGTATCTCAATGTGAAATGATACATATTTATTTGGAAATAGCATCTCCAAAGTTTCAAAGATCTAAGGAAAGTTCACCAAACTCTAGCTGCCAACTGGAGATAATTTTGCTTATTCCTAATCCCCTGTCAAAAAATACTCACTCAGTTTTTTGAGTACTGATTTCCAGATTCACTCACGGGAAAAATTCCACCAACTGACCCTTATCCCTGATTTATGTAACACAAGCAAATTAAAATGAGGAATTCCATCAAGTACCTGGCTGAGAACATAGGGGAAGTCTCTGCGAGAGACCTTCATTACGTCCTTGGCTGTTGCAAGAATGTCCAGTTCTTCATCTTGGAGGCCCACATGGATGTGGCCATTTAATATGCCAATAGTTGCTGGCACACACCCATTTGCTCTGACAATTTCTTCCACTTCCCTGGCCATGCTGGAAAATTCAATATATGACAACACAGACAGTGAAAGAAAAATGAAGAGGTTAAAACCCAAAATATTTAAGTTAACACAGAACCAGTGCCTTGGCGTCGTATCTCTGCAATGTCATCCCCAGCTTCCTAGTTAATACTGCTTGCAAAAATGTTACACTGTTAGCTCTGGTCCCTTATAAAACATACAAAGGATTGGTTAGCTTTCAGTTAACATAGTTTATTGGAGAAATCACAACCGATTGGTTGCAGTGACTTGAAACAGGCAACCTTCAAAAAGAAAAAAAGACTTCCTTGCAGTTAAGAAAGGACAATTGCTCCTCTGTTCATAAAATTGTTTCAAGGTAGTTATGTGCTGGGAAAAATATCTATCAGTCATAGCACTCCAGCATGAAGAGGGCGGTCTGACTATAGATGTATTTTTCCTCTAACATTTTATTCTGTTATAAACAAAGCTGAGCAAAGTCTAAAAAGTAAAAAATAGAAAAGATCAGCGTCACAAAGCTGTCTGAGTCACAAACAACTTTATTTAGGATTTCTCTCTGCTTTCTCTTTTTTCTTTATATAAGCGACAAATGAGAACTTTCAGATCCATCTGAATTACCAATTATCACATCAATTAATTACTTAATTAATTAATTGTTAATTACCAATTACCACACCAAGCAAGAAGACCTTCTGTGCACTAATTCCAATCGTGCTTTTTATAATTTTGTGAACAACAAACTTAATGCCTCGAGATCCATCCCACCACTAAAAGAATCTAATGGCAAAGAAAATAATGATGGAACAGTTAAAGCAAACCTCTTTAACACATTCTTCGGCTCAATCTTTGTTAACAGTAATGGCTCATACCCGACATTCCCCAGCCGCACCAACAGCAACCTAACACATATAGATTTCACTGAAGAAAATGTTGAAAAAGCTCTTCACAAACTGAAACCATCCCTATCTATAGGACCTGATGGACTATGTGCATACTTCTTAAAAAAGCTTTCCTCTAATATAGCTGAACCCCTAAGCATAATCTTTGGAAAAGCCTTCACGACCAGTTCCCTTCCCAAACTTTGGTCACTAGCCACAGTCATCCCTGTCTTCAAAAAAGGAGACCCCAGCTTGGTTGAAAATTACAGACCTATCTCTCTATGCTGTGTCACCTGTAAAGTTATGGAACCTATCATCAACCAATCCATTACCCTCCACCTAGAAACAAACAATCTACTCTCTAATAAGCAATTTGGTTTCAGAAAAAAGTTATCATGTAACTTACAACTTCTTCACTGCAAAAACATATGGACTACAAATCTTGATCAAGGCAAAACAATATATGCAATTTACATAGACTTCTGTAAAGCTTTTGACTCAGTGGTACATGACAAACTTCGCCTAAAACTAAAATCCTACGGCATCTCCGGACCCCTCCACAATTGGATAACAGCGTTCTTGTCTAACAGACAACAAGTGGTCAAAATAGGCAGTGCCATATCAAATCCTGTTCCTGTTAATAGCGGCGTTCCCCAAGGCAGTGTTCTTGGACCAACACTCTTTATATTATACATTAATGATCTCTGTGACCATATTAAAAGTAATTGTGTTCTCTTCGCTGACGATGTCAAAATATTTAACACTACCAACAATACAACTACCCTTCAAAAAGACCTTGACTTTGTGTCAGAATGGTCAAAAACTAGGCAACTCTAAATCTCAACCAGCAAATGCTCTGTTTTACACATTGGAAAAAAGAATCTAAACACTAAATACAAACTCAATGGACATTACCTTACAGATGACCCCCACCCTGCTAAAGACCTTGGAGTTTTCATATCCAATGATCTAAGTGCCAAAGCCCACTGCAACTACATAGCTAAAAAGGCTTTAAGAGTTGTAAACCTAATCTTACTTAGCTTCTTCTCCAGAAACACTACATTGCTAACCAGAGCTTATAAAACATTTGCTAGACCTATTCTTGAATATAGCTCACCTGTCTGGAACCCATACCACATTTCAGACATCAATACAATTGAACGTGTCCAAAAATATTTTACAAGAAGAGTTCTCCACTCCTCTGAATACAACAAAATATCTTATGCCACCAGACTTGAAATCTTGAATTTAGAAAACTTAGAACTCCGCCGCCTTCGACAGGACCTGTGTTTAACTCATAGAATCATCTATTGCAATGTCCTTCCTGTTGAAGACTACTTCAGCTTCAATCATAACAATACAAGAGCAAACAATAGATTTAAACTCAATGTTAACCGTTTCAATCTTGCAGAAACTATGACTTCTGTAACAGAGTTATTAGTGCTTGGAACACACTAACTGACTCTGTGGTCTCTTCTCAAAATCCCCAAAGCTTTAACCAAAGACTATCTACTATTGACCTCACCCCATTCCTAAGAGGTCTATAAGGGGCGTGCATAAGAGCACAAACGTGCCTACCGTTCCTGTCTTATTGTTTCCTTTCATTATATCCAATTAATATAGTTATCACATACTTATGCTCATATATATGCTTATATATTATATAGTTACTTTTATGCTTATGCTTATATATACTGTTGTGACAAATAAAATAAATAAAATAAAAAATAAAATCTATGCTCTCTGTTTGAGAGGCAATTGCAGTAATAGCCCTTAGACTTATATATCGCTTCACAGTGTTTTACAGCCCTCTCTAAGCAGTTTATAGAGTCAGCATATTACTCCCAACAATCTGGGTCCTCATTTTACTGACTTTGGAAGGATGGAAGTCTGAGTCAACCTTGAACCGGTGAGAATTGAACTGCTGAACTGCAGGCAGCCGGCAAGCAGCAGAAGTAGCCCGCATACTGCATTCTAACCACTGGGCCACCACAGTTCTTGGGAGGGTCTGATTCTCTCATTCTACTGTTACCCTCTTTGAGTCCTGTGCTAAAACCAGTGGTTGGGGGAAGATCAGATAATCAGTCTCATATGACACAACCGCCATCCCTTTTGTACATGCATTATGATATCATTCCCATATCCAGAAAAAGTGGAGCTTGCAGTGCTGAAAAAAGGAGATGGAGCTGAAAATGGCCAGTCCTGTAAGGTTGACAGTTAAAGTATCTGCCTTACTACCGGTAGTCCTTAGTCTTTTGATGACTGTTTGAAGTTATGAAAGCCAAAGCACCCCTGGTCCAGGGGTAAAATGCTCCCGGTTCTGACTGGATCACCAATCTGGCAGCGATGGTGGTGGGTGGTTCGGAGAACCGGTAGCAAAAATCTCTGCCCCCCCCACCCCCCCGCCATGCCCAGCTAAGCCATGTGATTATCAAATGGTGTTTTTTTTACTTTTAAAAGCATTTTTTCTTCAGCCGGAAAAATGCTTTTAAAAATTAAAAAAAAGCCTCTGATGATCACGCGGTTAGGCTGGGATCATCAGAGGCTTTTAAAAGCATTCTTTTACAACCTCTTTGTCCGAAGAGGTTGTAGAAAAAATGCTTCTAAAAGTAAAAAAAAAAAGGTGGCCACGCCCACCCAGTCACATTACCCCCCCCACCAAACCACACCCACAGAACTGGTAGTAACAAATTTTACATTTCACCACTGCCCTGGCCATTGTAAATGGTTATGTTGCTCCTCCATGGTCTCATGACAGCATGTCAGGCTAGTCAGCTCTATGACCTGTCATGGCTTTCTTTGCTCAGATGACTGTTATTAGTGATTTGAATTTGTTTAATGAACGTAATGTTCAGTTAATGTCCGCCACAGAAAAGTGCTAAAAAATTACAGTTTGGAAAACCAGCAGTGGAAATTTTGAGTAGTTCGGAGAACCGGCAAATGCCACCCTGGCTGGCCCCAGGGTGGGGTGGGAATGGAGACTTTGCAATATCCTTCCCCGAGGAGTGGGGAGGGAATGGGGATTTTGCAGGATCCTTCCCCTGCTACACCCCACCAAGCCACACCACACCCACCAAGCCACGCTCACAGAACCGGTAGTAAAAAAATTTGGATTTCACCACTGAACTGAGGCAAATCTATAGGAAACCAATAAAAATGGGGTCTCTTCGAAACTCTTCATTTCCAGGGTCCCCATATCTGGACTGTGCTTTGTTTTCATACTCCAACTGAATTTCTCCCCTCCACCTGCTCCCCAGTTTCTCACAGGGCTTGTGGGAAGAGGACACATGTCTGCATCAACCTGAAACTGTCAATAAGTAATTATAAAGGTAACGGTAAAGATTCCCCTCACACATATGGGCTAGCTGTTCCAGGCTCTACAGGGCGGCGCACATCTCCGTTTCAAAGTCAAAGACGTCACCTCCGTGGTCATGTGGCCGGATGACTAAACACCAAAGGAGCACGGAACGCTGTTACCTTCCCACCAAAGGTGGTCCCTAATTTTCTACTTGCATTTTTACGTGCTTTCGAACTGCAAGGTTGGCAGAAGCTGGGACAAGTAACGGGAGCTCTATTATGCAACACTAGGGATTTGAACTATAACTATAAACTATAAATATATAAATTATATATAACATTTATATTATATTATATTATATTAATATATTTTTAATATTAATATATTATTATATTATATTATATTATATTATATTATATTATATTATATTATATTATATTATATTATATTATATTATTTTATTTTATTTTATTTTATTTTATTTTATTTTACATATGGATAGTTTCTTAGAATAACAGCCCACAACATTTTGGGCACAAGGGACTGGTTCTGTGGACAGAAGTTTTCCACAGACTGGAGGAGGCATGGTTTCCTGTGCTGCCTTCATCCTGTGGATGAGGCTTTGCTTGTTTACATTGCCTGGTTCTGGTATACTGCAGCCCAGTGCCAGTCCACAAACTGGGGTTTGGGGACCTCTGTCTTAGAGAACATAGCAGAAAAAGAAAAATTTCCTGAGCATGTTTTTACTTGGGTAGGTGCAAGTAGGAGAATGTCCAAGATTATCTAGAAAGCCCATCCACTTAATTGAAGCATCAGATAAAAGCTTGAAGTAGCCCACCTCAGATTCTGTGGATATGGCATGCCATGTGTGACTATAGTGCTCTCCAAGGCAACAACTGGCTTTCTACTCTCCACAGCTTCTTTTACCAAGGGATGAATGTTGAAGTCACCATCTAAAATAAAATATATTTAACTACTCATTATTAATGATTCAAGAACGAACTAACCTGCATTTCTTTCTTTCATCCATTTAGAACCAAATGTCACGTTTATGACATGCAATTGATAAGGTTTTATTTTCTTATGCCCAGACAATGCTTAGATGTTACTGCCAGAATAATATGTTAACAATTAATTGTGATAAATATAAAGTAGACATGTTTAGAGTTAGGCAGAAACCCCCCCCCAATAAATGACATGTTGGACAAACAGAAATTACCGTATTTTTCAGAGTATAAGACACACCTTTTCCCCCTAAAAGAGGGTGAAAATTTGGGTGCATCTTATACACCAAATGTAGCCCCCCCCACCCGCCCCTACACTTTGGCCTCTGCCTCAGCAAACAGCCTGTTTCAGCTTCAGCACAGCCTGATTAGCACAAGCAGCTGATTGTTGGTTGGATCAGCCTCCCAACCCTCAGCTGTTTCAGGCTGCAGGGATTGCCATTGCCTGTTGCCGCATGGGCCTCTGCTGTTTGTTGCAAGGAGGCAAATTGCTGGGAGGCAGATTTTTTTTTCTTATGCTAATCAGGTTGTGCTGAAAATGAAACTAAAAGCTGCAAGGAGGAAAATTGCTGGGAGGCAGAGGCAGATTTTTTTTTCTTATTTTCCTCCCCAAAAAAGGTAGGTAGGTGCGTCTTATAGTCCAGAGCATCTTATACTCCGAAAAATACAGTAATCTAGTTTTCTCTTAATACTAACCTGAAATTTAATATTTCAAGCTGAAGGAATTTTTAAATAAAAACATTAAGATGAAAGGCTAGTCCAAACCAGAATGTTTCCCTTAGATTCCAGACCAAGCCTGGCAGCAGACAGGTGTGCCTTATTCTCAGGTTATTAAAGCACAAATTATAATACCAGATATTATATGGGATGAAAATATAAGGCTTATATTAACTTGATCAAGTATATATCTTCCAACAATAATCTTAAAAATGGTTTTATGGGTCCTAAAAAGTACCCAAACTATTTGAGGATGGAAATCAGGACATAACCATTGTTTTTTCCAGCACATCAACACATTACCTATTAGCTAATTATGATCCATGATTTATGTAAGCCCATAAAATAATTCTGGTTAGTACAAATCACAATCCTACTTCAAAAAGCATAACTCATTTATACAAAATACAGTGGTTAAAAAATAGATATAAATATTGGAAATGAAATTGCATAATATTTACATTAAATAATTATCTATAGAATTGTAACTGTTTATTATATTACATTTTACATTTTTTGTTGTATTTTTTCACTCATATTCATTCATGTTTATAGAGTTTTTTTTAAATATGCATGTTTTGTGTTTTGTTCCTTTTTTGTCATTATTTTAAGAGCAATTCAAAATTATTTTAAAAATTGTAATTGAAAAATTACATATTTAAGTCATATTTCTTACAATGTGAACAAATCAGGCAAATGTGCAATTTGGATAGAGAATCAGAGATATGTCCTTAAGGTTGAATAGGATAAATACCCCTTCCTGGTATAATAATTAAAACAGAAACCCTAGACCGAGACATATTTTTTTTTATTAGACAATTTTTATGAAAAGTGGGTATTATTGTGTAATATTATAGAATATTTCCATCTGCTGCATTATAGGGGAGATATAAGCCATTTTATTTTCATTAGGTTTCTGTTATAACAATCAGTTAGAAAATCTCCTCTACCATCTACAGAATATAATTGTCCATTTATTCAAAAGATCAGAGGTTATTTGTTTAGATTTATATAATTACCCATCTGGCTACAGTCGTTCTTGTTAAAATAAAGTTTAAAAATAAAGAAGTACAATATAGGTCATTGTTAAAACACACAAAATACAAGCCAAAGAAGAAACAATAGCTGACAAAACAAAACCCACAAAATAATATCAAACCATCCAGATATCACTAAATTGAGTTTAAAACAGAAATATTTTCTTTTTTAAAAAGTTATTTAAGAATGTTTACATAGAATGAAAAAAGAAATGCAAGAAATTAAAGAGAGAAAAGAAAGTAACTTTTTTAGAATATATGAATAACTTCAATCTTTTTAACAATTACAATCTTATTATACCCCTTCCCTTTTAGATATCATACAAATCCCTTTGGCCCCTAATTTAATCACATCTTTCTTAAATCTTAAGAATCTTAAGAATTGTGGACTTAAATCTTAAGTCCACAAATCATCATTTCTTTCAAAAACAGAGGCATTTTCATGATAGCCTGAAGCCCTTATAATCTACACAATCTATAAAATTGTTTATTTTTCATTTGAAAATCTAGAATTAAGATAATGGCATTTCTTTTTGCCCTCTCTCAGTTTTACTCTGCGACTTAATTTCAAATCTACCTAATGATTTTGCATGGCTTAATTTGGCTTAATATTATATATTTTATTCTTTATTGCACTGATGTCTTATCAATATATTTTCATCAGGAGGTGGGTAAAGTTGAAAGAAATGTGAAAACCAGGAGTCTGGTAGCAACTTTCCTGATTAGCAAATGTTGTTCAAAAGGCATACACTCTGTGATGATTAAAACTGGAACTTTAATAAAGAAAATAGAATTTGGTCCATTCATTTAAAATGGAAAGCAAACCAAATTCTGTGAATCTTCAGTACAGACACAAAATTCCATTTTTAAGTTTCATGCAAGTTAAATTATGCCTGCCTCTTTTACATTTGATCACCCTAGCCTCCATAATAAAGGAGTAACCTTTTCAGGGTACACTCACTATGCAAAGATCTTCTCAAACAGGATAGATAATGAGCCAATGCAGCATTGCTATTCCACAATACAAAGGTGGCCTTCCAATCATTTTTTGCCAGAACAGAAAACCAATTCATGAGTGCAGATCTGCAAAAAGTGAAATGGTGGTAAATGCGATACACAAAATAAAAATATTTGTGTTATAGAAGAATGTGTAAAAATCCAGACAGGGTTCAGGCTGACAGATTAAGCAATAACACAACTTGTTTGATTGTCACTTTGATTGCAAACCCAGCCAGAATATGTTTTGTAACCACGATAAATTCAAATCATGGTTTTGCGGAATGTGTGAACCCAAGGTAGTAAGCTAGTATCATCTCCATTCAGATCAGTAATAGAACTGAAAACATTCTAGTGGCATTGGACTGGAACTGATTATTATTTTAGTTCTACTTAGACCCAATTCTATTTAACCACATGATTTGAGTAATATGTGAAGACATCTATTATTACATTGCAACTTGAAATGAATCACTGTAAAAATGGGAACACATTAAAGGAATCTGTGAAATTTATATATCAATTCTCATGAATGAAGGCAAATATACGTGTCCCAGGATAATGTTGCAGTTCATCAGGACCAGAGGTTTAGTGTTCAGACTTGTGCTAGAGCCCAATTCCCAGGGAATTTCTCTCTACCAGAATGTGCACATACAGACTGAATTCTGTAATATGCTAATTCTTTTCACTAGGCTAAAAAGTCCTTTGAATAAATTATCTGTACATGGTTCAAAGATAAGTAGAATAGTCGGATCTTTAACTGTAGCAGAGCACTTTAAACCAGAGGTCTCCAACCTTGACAACTTTAAGACTTGTGGACTTCAACTCCCAGAATTCCTCAGCCAGCTTTGCTGGGAGTTCAATTCCACAAGTCTTAAAGTTGCCAAGGTTGGAGACCCCTGCTTTAAACTGTCGCCTTGTGCAGCAAAGGAGCAAGCGAGTTGTGTCCTTCCATACTTAAAAAGATTAATGTAGACATTAAAACCTAAACATCTCTGTTGTGCTATGTTGTATTTTAAAAGCATAATTCCAAATCCTTTCAGAAGTGCAACCCTACTTCAGTCTCAGTTGGGATCTCAACTAACATTGTACAAAATAGCAAAAGCTATTTCAGCAAACAGCTCTGCAGGTTGTGTGTGTGGGGGGGGGAACAGTTTTCTTTTTATCTTGTAACATTTTTGTTTCTTCTTCTATTAAAAACAATTTAAAACATTTTGTAGGATTATTTCTTGTAGTCAGTTTTAACCTCATCAATTTGAATTACAGCCTTGTATCTATTACTCCCCTTCAACATTGCAAAAAGTATCTTTGGCCTCCTAGATTAAAAACTTGTGACTCTAGTTCAGATACCAAGGAATATGCCTCTCAATCAAATCCTGTTTGGTTTAATTTCAAATCAGCTTAAACCTCTGTCCAAGCTTACTTTAAAAATTAAGCAAGTTTCACCAGTGTGTTTTTAAACCTCCCCATCTATTTCAGCCAATACGGTACAGTATACTCAGTAAACTATTTTGGATTTTCATGGTGAGAAATTTTTGTTTCCAGCCCGTCTGGTGATCTAACATTTAAAGTTCTAACATTAATCTCTGTTCTGAGAAAAAGATAGTCATATAGCCAACTCCTTACCTCTGGCATCTGTTTCTTGCGATTATACGCTGATTGAAATTTTAATGGGGGCTGGGTGGAATTGCAACAGAAGAATCTTGGTGGCTTCAGCTGTGCTGCATTTCAGCTCCAGATAGTGTTGACCAACTCCATTTATCATTAACATTAACAGAAAAAAACAGGTGGCAGGCTGGAACCATTCAATGCTCTGAAGAAAGGGGAGACTAAAATATCAAATTTCCAGCATCAGTTGAGAAATTTCCTTTTGAGAAATTAAAAGCAGATTTGAATAAATCTGAGGCACTATATTTTCAGAAAAGTTAAATGAAAGTTCAAAAGATAACAGTATTGCAAAAAGTAGTTTTTGTCAATTTATCATCCAAAATAAGATTAATGTGCCTCTGTCTAGAACCTGACTTGCATCCATCCTGGCTATTCATTATTTGTTGAAACTTCTAGCACTATTAGCTGTGAGGATTTAAATTTTAGTTGATTGAAATAAGACCCTCATCACTTGCTCAGTCAAGGAGCTATTCAGATATAAACTAATAAAAATAACTGCCCATGCCGAGGACAGGAGGACAGATGAAGTTATATTTCTGCTGGTGATATGTGTCTATTGATACGTTGATCAACTGATTCATGTATTATCGCAAATTGTAATTTAATCATTTTATCAAATTCGTCATAGTTGGGTTTACACGACATGCTAAGTTATAATGCTTAAAAACAAAAATATCTGAATTCACAGAATATGTTCAAAACCAATTATTTAATAAACAAATAATGTATTAATCCATCTTCCTGAGTTTACATTTTCATTAACCCATAAATCAACACTGAGTTAACACAATGAGTCCCAAATTGGTGGAACATATTTTAACTTAAGTAACAAATAACAAATAACAACAACAGAGTTGGAAGGGACCTTGGAGGCCTTCTAGTCCAACCCCCTGCCCAGGCAGGAAACCCTACATCATCTCAGACAGATGGTTATCCAACATTTTCTTAAAAATTTCCAGTGTTGGAGCATTCACAACTTCTGCAGGCAAGTCATTCCATTTATTAATTGTTCTAACTGTCAGGAAATTTCTCCTCAGTTCTAAGTTGCTTCTTTCCTTGATCAGTTTCCACCCATTGCTTCTTGTTCTACCCTCAGGTGCTTTGGAGAACAGCCCGACTCCCACTTCTCTGTGACAGCCCCTGAGATATTGGAACACTGCTATCATGTCTCCCCTAGTCCTTCTTTTCATTAAACTAGACATATCCAGTTCCTGCAATCGTTCTTCATATGTTTTAGCCTCCAGTCCCCTAATCATCTTTGTTGCTCTTCTCTGCACTCTTTCTAGAGTCTCAGCATCTTTTTTACATCGTGGCGACCAAAACTGTATGTCATTCCTTAGTACAAAAATCCTAGTTTTTTCAATGTTTCTTAAAATAGCAAATTATTCATTTTAACTGAAAATATAGATTGAATTTATTTAAAGTGAATGAAACAGATGTCATGTTTCTTGTACCATTTATTTTGCATTTAATGATTTATTCCAAAGGTTGTTTTTTAAGAGGCAACTAGACTTAGATGTTTCACTTCTCATCCAAGAGCTGGTCAGAGCTGAAGAAGCTTCTTGGATGAGAAGCAAAACGTCTTCAAAGAAAAACCAGAAAGTCCAGTTGCCTCTTGAAAAACCACCTTTGGGACAACCATGACCTGGATGACTGAGAACCTCCACGGACATTTAATGATTTAGTTTTTAATGTTCTTATTAGTTTTTAATAGAACTCTTAACAGTATTCCGTTAACGGGGAAACTAAAAACACTTTTTCCTGCACTTTAGGATGGTCCTTGCTGTGACAAGTAGCAGCAACATAATAAGCTTGCGTGAGAAGTCACCCTGAGTCAAGAAATGACCGAAGATCTGAATTTTTATTTCTACACGTGTCCTAAATATTCATATACAGGCGCTGTATACACAGAATCTGCTTAAGTGCATTGGCGAAGCTGAAAACGTCAATAAACCCCGGCTTTGACATGTTTTGTTTTTATTGCCTGAAGAAGAATCCTTCCTCACACAACGCGAAGGGCAACAGAAACAACAAGCCAAATGCGATTTAATTTCAGCACGTCAACCCACCCACCACGTGCAGACCCGCGATGGCTTTCCAATGTTTCCTTCGCCGCCGCCCCCACCCCACAATTCCCGCCTCCTCCTCCTTCTCCTCCAATCGCTAACCGCAAAGCCTCCTCCATCGCAATGGGCGGGGCTTATCGAAGAAGCGCGGCAGGGAGCAGAACGCTCGCCTCATTTCCCGCCCTCCCCCCACTCTCCCGCCAAACCCGCCTCCTGTCCTTTTCAACTCCGCCCCTCGAACTTTGCCCCGCCCCGTGCAACCAGCCGGAAGGATGCGTTCCCGGAAGTTCCGGTGGGGCCGTCGCTGTGTGGGGTAAACAATAATGGCGGAGGCTGCGGTGGCCCCCGGTGGTGGCGGAGTAGCGGGAGCGACAGCCACGGCAGCGGTTGTCACGGCTTCCAGCGCTGGCGACTCCGCCACCACCCTCACCACCACGGCCTCCAGCCTCCCCACAGCCGAGCCTCAGCCACCGTCCGCCGGAGCCGGAGGGGGAAGCATCAGCGGTTGGACTAAACAAGTCGCCTGCAGGTAACGTGCTGAGACGAGAGCGGCTGATGGCGCCTCCGGTTCCTCTTTCCTTCCAGCCATTCCCGGCCTTCCTGACTCGCCTTTCCGGGAGAAAGCCGTCGACGGCTTTTTTTCCTGTTTCTCTCGCCCTGAAGACAAAACCAGGCTTCGGCCTCCGCTTAAGGTCATTTCCGACCTGGCTGGCTGATTGGCTTCCCTGGCATATTTTCTCCCTCTCTTTTGCGTACAAGAAGCTGCTTTAAATCGCGATTGCGCTCCCTTCCCTGCAAGTCTTGGCTGGCTTGACTTGACTTGATTTTATTTTGAGTTAATGAAGCCAAGCTGGCATCCGCAAAAAGCCCAGGCAAAAAGGGGCTACGATTGCGGTAGAGACTGGAGGGAACCTGGCTCTGCCTCTTATTGTTTCCCTCGGTGCCTTTTCCCCTCTTTTGGAGCCGGCTGGGTTTGGTTTATTCCCCTCCCCCCTCCTTTATTATTATCACGTTGGCCTCCGCGACGGTTTTTGTTTTGTTTTGATTTTTTTGTTACCAGTTCCCTACAGCAAATAATCCCTGCCCTCTCTGGAGTCCTTTGTAATTTCTCTTTCTTCTCATCAGCCCTTCTTAAAAGTACCGCCGTGGATTCGTAGGCAATCCACTCTGGGCAGTTTAAGATTGCAAGTGTGATCTTTACTTGTGCCTTGTTGGTGTCTCTGCCAACAGTACTGCACCGCCTTTTGAGTTTTAGAATTAAGATCCCCAGGGGTTGTTTTTTTTCTTCTTCTTCTTCCTTGATGCTGCTTCTCTTTGACAAGGCAGCTGCAATCAGGATGTTTCTTCCGTGGAAACTTTTAACATTAGAGTAGATCAGATTGTGCAAGCCACTTTGTGATGGGCAAAGTTAAAAAAAAAATTGCCCAGTGTGTTTGAAACTTCAAATTAGAATGCATTCAAATTGCTATCCGCAGTCCGCAATTACACAGGAAAGTGTTAAAAATGAGCTAAGTTCATTTTTAGGGTTTGATCGTGTATAGAAATGGTGTACTTCTGAATTGTTGTGTAGTGTATTTTGCTCCCCAGTTTGATATTATTCAGAACTCTTTATGGTTGCAACATAGCCTTCATTTTTTTCTGTTATTTTTTCTACTGAAACCATATATCTTAATTTTTTTTTTCCTGTTTTGTGCAAAAAGTCCAAAGGAGCTAACTATTGAAAGAAAATCATTCATTTTTACTTTTCTCCACTCCTTCCTTCCTTCCGTCCATTTTCTGTCACGTTGTCTTGTTTCAGAATCTAATAAAATTACCAAAAGTCCCAAAAGCCTGTTCTATTAATGTATATTATTATTAACCTTGAATAAATGTTCATTGTCTGTTGCTTTTCATTGTTTATTTTGGCTTTGGATCGTATATTTTTCTTCCTTGATTTTGATTTTTAATTACTTGCTACCAAAGTCACAAATTATGAGAGGGGCAGCTTTATAAATCTCTTAAATAAATGCATAATCCAACAAAATAAAGATTGAACTATTAGTAAGATTTGAAAACAAGAAATTAAACTTAACACTTAAACTTAAACTGCAAAACTTAAATCCGTATGGACCATATCTATTCTTTTTTATTTTTGAAACAAGAACACAAAATAATTTGGGAGAACTCTCAGAATCTGTATAAAATTGTTCTGTAAACTTTTGCAACTTTTAAGTCATCAGTGGATTCAATCCAGTCTTAAAAGCCTAATAGTTTACCTTAGAGTAAATAGATGAGAATTTTGATTATTCTTGTCAATTTGAATGCATTAAATATGATGCCATAAAAGAGAAGGTATTTTTAACTTCCAGGAATGGGATATAAATGGAGAAATTGTACAAAAAATAAGTATCTCATCCTATTTCTTGCTTACTTATGTTCTTGTAATTGTGGGAATTAGCCGTAATTAGATATTTTAACTGGTGTTCTGGATTATATCTGAACTTGTTTACCATCAGTTACTAAATGACCTATGAAGGTCATCTGAAAATGTTATGAATATGCAACTGCAAAATATATGAAACTTTGTTGCTAGGCTCACTGTTGATGTGCCAAGTTAAAAAATCTAAATGTAAGGAGCATAAGCACACACTGTGTCAGATGGAAGAAGTTTAATCTGGGTTCCATTTTGTTCTTTGATAATGTGATGATGAATACTGCAAGTGCTTTTCTCTTTTTTAGAATATAATATCAATTCAGTGGTGTGTATGGCTAGAAAACTTCATTTCATAGGAAATCTGGATAATGAGACACAGAATTTTTACAGTTTCTCTTATTCATAAATTACAGGTTTAAACATAGGTTTAGAGATTTTCCTCCCCACTTCTGTCCAGGCTGAATAAGTTAAGGATGGGATTATTTTGGAATAATATATGGTTCTTTTATTAACATGGTTTTGGCTCTAATGAATTTTGGAAAGTATCTCTTTTGATGCTGATCCTGAATCTTTTAACTAAAAATTTGTATTTAAATTTATATTGAGTAGGTATTCTAAAATTGAGCATACTGTAGAACTTCATTCTTTTTTTTCCTGTCTCTTAAATTATTAGGTTAAGTTCTCAGTAGTTGTGGTCTCTCAGTTTCTAGTGGCTTGTATAACATGTTGGTTTCTGATTTAAAGTAGTCACCCAGTGTGAATCTGAATAAAGAACAATGTGTAATAATAAGTCAGGAAATAATATAATTTCAATACCTTAAGCATAATTTCCTACGAGTGTTTATTACAGACTGAATTGGATACAATTCTCTGATGTAAATAGCAGGGCAGCTTTTCCATGCTCCAATTAATGCATAATGGTCAGGTAGCTAAAATGGGTCACAGCTAATTAAAGGGTATAGAATCAGAATCTATTTCACTACTCTTCAAAATTGCTTTTTTTAGAAACATAAAATCAGATGCAATTGATTTAAAATGACTACATCTAATGAACAGAGGATAAGAATCAGGTTAATTATGCTGTGTCACCTCAGGCTAAAGATCTATCAGAGAAATTGTTTTAAAAAATGAGATTTTGCTGTTATGGGTTCATTTGAGGCTGTTGTTAAAATGAAGTGGATTTAACCAGCTGGCCTAAAGCATCTGTACTGAATACATGATCAAGTTTGGAGTAGGCGTTGTTGAAACTCAATCTGTACGGGTCAAATTGTACTGCACAAAAGATTATTTAAATGATTCACTGTTCACTTCATATTTGACAATTGTAACATTTACTGAGTCTGGCCTTGTGTGGATTTGTCTCGTTGACCTCAAACACTATACGAAAGACGCTGGGAAAGTCCATATTCAAAGAATGTGAAGTGAAAATAATTAAAACTTTTTACATTTTTTCAGTTTTATATTCATAATTAGTGTGTTTTTATTACATATTATTTGCGCTACTACCATCTAATCTTATTTCTACCTTTCCCCTTCCCAAGAACGTCTATTCCCCCATTGCTTATCAGTTAACAAAAGAGCTTTACTGTACATTATTGAGGTCATTGTAGAATCTAGCAGCAAATGTACATGTGCATGATCAGATTAAAGTAATGAAATCTCTGCAGGAAGCACGTAATCCAAGTTAATGTTTCAATTAAATACAAATTAGAAACAATGGAGTGCCTTTCACCCTTGGATGTATTGTGCATTTTAAAATCCCAGACTGGTTATTGCTACAATTGTTTTGATACTTGTTTCTACAGAGGAATGTGATTTAATAATACTGTAGCAAGTTTGACATAATGTGTTGATTCAATGAAAGGAACATCCTAATTTTTTATGGGCTGGAGATTGCCATAGCAAATTTGCAAATTAGGCAGTTACTCTTTTTATAGATGACCTTTGGGCAATCAAACTGTTCGTAGTACATGAAGAGGTAAAATAGGTATTTTGTGCACTGTCTAAATCCATATCAGATTATTATATTGTACTGATGTGTGAAAATAGCTTGCTGTATATGGATTTTTTTTTTAATGGATGACTAGAATGGGTTTAAGTGACACATCCATACGTAATACATTTTAACTGCTAGTGTCCCACTTTATTTCATTCAGTCCTTGCACTTCACAGCTCCCAACAATCCCTTCATGTCCATCTGGATAGGACCATAGAAAATATTATGGTGAACTGTTGCAAACCTTTTTTTTTTAATTGATTATATGCCATCATAGAGCCATGGTGGTGCAGTGGTTAGAATGCAGTATTGCAGGCTACTTCTACTGACTGCCAGCTGCCTGCAATTTGGCAGTTTGAATCTCACCAGGCTTAAGGTTGATCCCGTTTTCCATCCTTCTGAGGTGGGTAAAATGAGGATCCAGATTGTTGGGGGGTGTCAGGTATGCCTCCTTTCAGTATTCAAGAAAGAAAAACCCCAACTCCATTTTCATAGAGAAAGGTACTTTTACTGAGTATGAACTGAATGCAATCAAAGAAAAGCAAGGTCTGAGGCAATAGGCACAAAAATCATATAGGAAACGTCCCCAAAACCCTCCCCCCAAGGGCCAAGTCAGGATTATCCAATCCACATTCCCCCAGGGGGTCATATGGGATACAGCTTCAGATGGCCCCATCCTTCTGGTATGCCTGGACGGTTGACCTTGACTGGTTATCAGCACGCCTCCCAGCTGCAGAGAAAATGCTGAGGGAAAGTTCTTCCAATTTATTCCCTGTTACAAGACATCTCCACCAGTTCGCTTCCCCCCTCCTCCATAACCAAGGCAACTCCCCCCTCCCCCCTTACAATGGCAGCCATAGCAAGCAAGCAATATAGAAGCGGAGGCTGACATGGCAATATGCTGATTCTGCAAACTGCTTAGAGAGGGCTGTAAAGCTCTGTGAAGCGGTATATAAGTCTAACGGTACTGTTATCAAATCATTCTTGACTTCTAGTGACACATAGACATATTTTTCTCCATGGTAGTCTATCCTTAACATGGTCTTTTAGGCCTTTCATTGCTCTTGCTGCTGACTCCATCCACCTTGCTGCTGATTGTCCTGCTTCTTTTCATTCCTTCCTCTTGTTTTAGAATTAAAACCTTTTCCAGGGAGCTAAGTCTTTGCATAATGAGTCTGAAGTGGATAAATTTTACTATTATCTCAATTAATTTTCATTGAAGAGATTTTTTAGAGAGCAAAACCAATACAAATTTAAAGATAAAAAATGAAAGAAAACTGGTAAGTAAATAAACACGCAAACAAGAAAAAGAAAAAAAAGATTTAGAGAAGCAGCTTTTGATCCTCTTTACAGCAGTTATAAATGCATTTATGTTACTCTGTCTGTATGTATAATAATACCATTGTTCCTTTCCATATGCCACCCTTTCTGATACCAAAACTATCTGTGTGTGTGTGTATGTGTGTGTGTGTTCAGCAAAAAGTCTGTAAAATAACTGATAAATGTAGTTGTTGTCCTTTCCCTAATCGGGCAAGTCAATTTTGCCCTCTCTGCAAATTCTGTCATTTTCACCAAACATTCCTCTGTTGTGGGTATTTCACAGTTTTTTCATCTTTGTGCATATAATAATCTCACTGCAGATACTACCAGTATATACAAAAACTATTTTCCATAGGCCTTTTCTAGTCTGTTCATTAGCTGCAACAAAAATACCCCTCTTTTTTGAATATTTAATATTAATCTTTAAAATTATTTCTATATGTGTATCTGAATTAAAATTCTCTAGCTTCTTACAAGTCCACCAGGCATGATACAGTGGCCCTTCATGTTTCCCACATTTCCATCATGTTTGAAGTATCTTTCTACAATCGATAAAATGTTTCTGATGTGATTTTTACGGTGGTTTTAATGAAATGTATTTAATGCATATTCTGAATTTAAATAATAATAGTAAACAATGGACGAGCCTGAAATTTTGTTACTATAATTTTGTTGATAATCTGACAGGCATATGTGAAATACTATCAAGGTGCAATCATTAGTTAGGTGTGCTGTACAAAATGCATTTTTAGCAATGGCCAATGTATTGATTTAATTAAGAGAAGAAACACATTTTTCCCTTTTAGAGGATTAATGCAACCCTATTAAGCAGTGGCTTTAAAATATTCTAGTTTAATGGAATATTTGGAATATTGCATCCTAGCAATTCAACTGCTGAAGAAGTAGTAAGAAATTCTGCACATGGGCCATGATCTCAAGCGTGCACATTTGGTGACAAAGGTAGCATTATTTCAGCAGACACTGTATCCCCAATACTAGGCAGGCAAACTAGTTTTGGGGGAATATGTCTGATTCCTTAATTTATTTATTTTTATTCACACAATTCTCAGTAAATTTCCAATTGAACTGAGTTCGCCTGTTGGGAATGACCCAGGCCCTCATCCTTTCAAGCTTAGACTATTGCCTGGGGATGCCTTTGAAGGCTGCATAGAAACTTCAGTTGGTATAAAATGTTAGCTGCCCACTTCCTGGTGAGTAAGAACCACTTTAACAATATGACATTTCTTTTATGGGTGCTTCATCACTTGCTAAATGATGGTCCACTCAAATTTAATGTGCTAGTGTTTATATATAAAGCCCTATTTAGAAATAAAGTGCTTGAATGACCTTTTGTTGATTTTTTTTGGGGGGGCTTGGGTTTAAATTTATTGTGAATCTTTTAACTGGCATATTTTGAACTATAAAAGATGCATATTTTGAATTTTAGGCGATTATGTTTCATGCACTGTAAACTGAGTTTTGAGATTAGGCAGTATATAAATTTATTATAATAAACTTGTAAAAAGTGCCATTTAATGGGATATTTTGAGATCATAAAGATAAATTCTCAGTTAAATTAAGTCTCATTGGATTAAGGCGTCATTTGATTAGCAATGAATCTTCCCATTTTCTTTCACTCATTTTTTCATGTTTGTAAAGTTTTATTTAAATAGTAGGGATACTGTCTTTATAATTGGTTAATTTTAGATATACAATCAAATTATTCTTTGGGTAACAATGGTAAAAGTGAATTAAATATTGATATATTAAAATTCTGTCTCAAATTTAGCTCTGTGCATTTCTTCAAATTGCAGTTAGATATTTAAGGATGCTAGTAGATTCAGGAATTTTGGAAAAAAGTGCTATAATATCTGCTTTTAGGAAGAGATTTACTGCTTTGAGCAAATGTATTTTTAATTGAAGGCAACATTTGTTTTGCTGAATGAAAGAAGAGGGTATTTTATTATCCATAGTTTTCCCACTTCTTTAATTAAGAAGACTTTTTAGCTTTCTATAAGATAGGCAACTTTTTTAAAATAAAGAGTGTTTTTCATACTTGGGAAATTGTCTTTCAACTGATCTTTAGGGACTGAAGCTGTATTTATTTTCTATTATAATAACCTGTGAACAGCTGTCTGACATATTTTAAATTCAAAATATGCTGTTTCAACCTGACAAGTATTCCAGTACTGTGCAATCTTAGTAGAAGTATTTCAAGCTCAAATATAGGATTGGATGTGTCAAAGTGCTTCTGATAAGTTTGGGAAAATGTGTGTCAAGCTTGAAATATTTTGCACATCTGTGCTATTCCATAGTTTTCTTTTTCTGGCTGGATTAAAATAAATTTGTTTCTATTAGCTTTTCATTTACTGATTTTGCAAGTACTTTTATTTTAACAAAATTATGACTGTTAAGACAGACTGCACATGACATGAATGACTTTAATAAAATGCAAACCTACATTTAAAAGCATACAAATTGCAGTTTAGAGCGGAAGGGCAAAATTGCCAGAAGAATAAAAAACAAGAATCAGACTATGTAGACATAGGCTTGATTGATCAACTATAGCTTCAGTTCACTTATTAACAAGTTCTCTGGTGAACTGTTCATCTAAAGCACCCATAAGCAACCAAAAACAAAAATAAATAGCATAATACAAAAATACATTAAAATCTTAATTGCTCCATAATTCAAATATCTTAACATTTTGAAATCACGAAATGTCCTATTTAGGATTATAGTAAGAGAGATTATAGATTATAGCTTTCTTGAGAGAATATTCTGTAAGTGTTGGATATTCCACGCCTGTGCCTGATGGATACTTGCCTCTGGAATCCATATGTGACATTTTTTTTTCAATATAGGTTTATTTTTTACAGAGAAAACGAAATGCAGACAATTTGATACTAAATAGACTTCACTGATTGTCTATTATTAATTCTTTCATGAGCAGTAACATAGATTACCTCAGTTTTTGTTACTGGTCAGGGGCGTATTCTAAAAAGGGGTGTTTTCTAATAAAGAGTCGCTTTTCAGAGTGAGATGGGTGTCCTATAAATTTAATAAATAAATGCAAATAAAATTAGACAACATCCAGTTCCAGCATTCTCTTTCCTCTCCCCACTCCCTAGCATAGGAGATCACTCATAATTTTTATTCCATCTTTACAGGTAGTCCTCAATTTATAACCACAATTGGTTCTGGTATTTTTGTTATAAATCGTTGCGTTCATAAGTCAAATCATCCCATGACCAGACCTGATTTTATGGCCACTTTTGTCATACTGTAAGTTGAGTCACACAGTTGTAAGTACAAATCCGGATTAACCCATAGCATTTTTTTTTGCCAGAAATTTGCACAAAACATAGCAAATCCCAATCGTGTAACCGTGTGACACCACAACCTAGGCCTGTCAAACTGGCAGCCCATGGGCCTGATATGGTCTGCGCAGGCCACTCGCACCTTGGCTCCGCAAAGGCAAAAAATGGCCCATTACGGCTGGCGATGCAATTGGGTTTGACAGCCCATGCCACAACTGGTTATAAATGTGAGCCAGTTGCCCAGTGCCCAAATTGTGATCCCGTGACCATGCGGTAGAGCAGAGGTTGTAAGTTCAAATTTAGGTCGCAGCTGACTTTTTTTTGGAGGTTGTCTTAACTTGAATAATTATTAAGCAAAAATTTATTGAGGGGTACCTGTTACCCTCCTAGCGACTTCACAATTAAGTGTAAGGGGACTACAAACTCTTGCAAATACTTCCGCTTGCATCGGCACTTAATAAAAATATTATCACATAATGTTGCATAATGTACTGGCGTCTTGTCACAAACCTTCATTATTACTTTTTTGCAAATGGTGGAGGATGCTCAGGAACAGCACCAAGACTCAAAGCAATGTTCCTCAGGAAGCCCACAAAAAAGTTTAACAACTAATTTGCATAGAGGGAGCTAGATCAGCTAAGTACCAGCTCTGTTACCAATAGGGTTGGTCTATATATATTTTGGCAGCTAATGCCAGGCAAACTGCCTTTCGCTTCTTAATCTGTAACAAATCATATTTAAAAGATACCAAATATTTGAGTGACTGACGAAAAATTTAATATAAAACCAAATATTCATACTGTCGCTAGATAATATGCAAGCCTCTTCATGGGTGATGTAGAATGGTAATTTCTCAACTCTTATTCTCTGAAACCACTCCTTTACTTACACTCATCAATCTCATTTTCTTTGTCTGGAACCTTGAAAATGAATCTCTCATTAGATTGGATGGACCTTATCACCCTACCATCAACTTCAAACTTTGACTTTAAAAAATTAAAGAAACTAAAAACGCCACTTCCTTTGTGTTATGGTAAAACTATACAATGGACACCTAATACCATGCTATGCAAGAAACCCTGTAGATTGCCTTCCATACCTACATGCTTCCCACTTCTACTATGGACACATGATCAACTCTAAATCTATGTTCATGTTCTACACTACAATTAGATTTGTTTTGACAAAGATGCTTAACTGACGGAAAATTTACTTGCTGGTATTCTAGAATTTTTATTATATTCGTAATATCTTTGCTTAGCAAAAACAATTTGAGATATTTTATCTGTGTGAATCATCTCATTTTATTTAGTCTTTAGCCTCATATAATATATGTGGGTATATGCATAATTTTGTGTTTATTTGGTTTGTCATGTTTATGTAGTGTATGTTGGATGTGGAAACCTTTTGAGAGCTGTATGCAACAAAATTTCAGTTTAATCTATGCCAATTAGTGTACATTCAAAGGGACAATAAAGTTATTCTACTCTATTCTATTCTATTCTATTCTACCCTACCCTACCCTACCCTACCCTACCCTACCCTACCCTACCCTACCCTACCCTACCCTACTCTACTCTACTCTACTCTACTCTACTCTACTCTACTCTTCTATTCTTTGACCTACAAACACAGTTGGGACTGGAACATCCATTGCTAAGTGATGTGGTTGTTAAGTCATCATGTGACCATGCTCAATTTTCTGACCTTTTTTGCCACAGTCATTGAGTGTATCTGGAAGAAAGCCTAACCCTGTTATATTTTGTTCTTAGATTGTTAATTTCTGAATAAAGCTTGTTGCCTTTTGTGATAGTTTTTTTTTAAATAATTTGACCATGCTCATCTGGTTTACACACTTTCTTTTTAATTCTGTGTGGCATCCCGCCTTATTCTTACTGATGCTTATTCTGTATAATTTTCTTTGAAAATGATTTTCAAAGTTTGAATTTAGTGCTGCTTTGCTGCTTCATTTTATAATATGAATTCTGCAACAAAAAGGCGTACGTTTTATTCAGATAAATATAAATCCCTCTCTAGGGCAGAATGTTTATATCTTAAACAGGTAGTCCTTGAGTTACAACAGCAACTGAAGCCGGAATTTCTATCACTAAGTGGTTGTAAACTGTGACATCATGTACACTCATTACTTAGCAACGATAATCCCAGCAGTTCCAGGCAGGAACTGTGAAGCAAAAGCAATTCTACAGGCAAGAGAATCCTGTCAGCATGCCACTATTAAGTGGAGGCAGGTGAACAAACAGTGGGAGAGGAAGCAGCTTCCAACTTCCCACTGGCTTCCCAATTGCCTTTGCTTGTGGAAAGCCAGCAAGGAACATTGGAAACCACGTTCACACGATTACAATACGTGCTTATGATCTTTTCAGTCACACGCTGCAGTGGTGGCAATTGATTTAGGTAACTGTAAAATGTAGTTAGAAAACTCCATGATACACTAATTATCAATACTAGAGCCCATAATGACTAAAGCGTTGAGTTTAGTACTCCAGAACATTAGGATTATTATTCAGGAGTGTTTGTCATTTATTTTCATCAGGCATGATGGAATTTTATTAAAACTACATAATATTCTTTCCGGTTCAGCCATATTTACAAATTTATGTCTTTCAGATATTTCATGCATGGTGTTTGCAAGGAAGGGGACAACTGCCGTTATTCCCATGACCTCTACACAACCCAGTCTGGCATGGTGTGTAGGTATTTTCAGCGAGGATGCTGTGCTTATGGAGATCGTTGCAGGTATAGAAATGCTCTATGTTTTTACAAGGAGCAAATTCCCTATATTTATGGCTAGTTATCCTGAGTGGCTTTAAAGAGATAAACAAGTTTTAGTTCAATGAATGTGCTAACACGTGGGCATGGAAGTTGCACATTACCCATTTCGGGTGTTACCACCAGTACTGATGTAGTAGCAGCGTTATTCTTATATATACTTAGTGGAAGCAGCCAGTGCTATTATATTTGTAAGAACAGGATTTGTGATTTGTGGTCGCATCACTGGGAATCTTCATGCAGTGTGTTAATACAGATACATTTTGTATTCTACAGAAGCTTGTGCAGATACTGAAAAAAAGGACTGAGGCAGAATTTTAACTACAAACTGAACTTGGAAATATGTCAATGCGAGACAGTAGTAGCTAATGTGTTTATAACTGCCTTCTAATTGCAAAACTAAATGTGCAGTGCAAAACTTATAGAAGCCAGTTAGGAAGCAGGATCACAACAAAATAAATATTTTACCTCTGTGTCCCATTTCATTGTAGTTTTGCCTAACCTGATATCTTCCATCTGGGGTGCCTCTCTAAAGTCACTAATCCCGATCTTCCACAAATGTAAACCATACTCTGGGCTGCAAAATATGTGGAGATCAACAGGAGAGGGAAAATTGATCAACTCTCAAAAGTTCACATGTTTAATTCAACAACCATATTAAAGCCCCTTCAACCATATTGAAGTTATTTTGTTTTTGTTTCCAGATAATCGATTGGTGAACATGTAGAGTAATAAAGTATATATTCTTTAATGCAAATGCAGTCATTGCAAAGGGGCTCAGGAAGAATGATATACAGTACTCCTACATACAAGCAGTTTCATTTCTTTCTCCTGTTTTTTTATCTTCTGATGTAAATACACACACACACACACACACACACACACACACATCTCAAAACACTGAATGCGGAAATGTACTTAAGATGAAAATTGGAAGCAGAGAAGAAAGAGAATTCCTAGAGTAAAATCCAGTACTGTAATGAGTGGAAGTCCACAACTATGATGGGAATGCAGATTCCTTTTTTCTCACTGACCTTCAAAGTCTGCTTTAGAGATCTTTTAGAACAGATTTTGATTTCCCAATAATTGCTTTCTCTTACTGATTAAAAAAAAGTTGATAAGTGGATTATATCTCTCACATACAGTATTTTCCACCCAAGGCCACTTATATCTGATGGCTCTTCCAGCAGTACAGAGTGCTAGAGAAAATATTTACTTCAGTGAAGCTTTACAAGTCACTTCAAAATACATTGTCAAGTAACTATTTAAGGCCACTTCAAGTATCTTAATGGGGCTCTGTTTCCCATCCGCCTTCCATATAATGCATTTCTGATTCCTTGAAGCAATTTCTTTTAACTGGAGTTCACATAGGGTTATTTTTGCAATTTCTGTCTTTGTTCCTTATCAGATATGAACATACTAAGCCATTGAAAAGAGAAGACACAACTACTGTGAGTCCAGTTGCAAAAACCTATCCTTCGGCCTCAACGGATGTGACTTCATCTCCTGGAACACTTGAAGTGAGCAGCGGTGAGACTGAAGACAAAGAGCTGGCAGCTGCAGGAGCTGGGGCTGAAGATTGGGTGAATGCTGTGGAGTTTATTCCTGGACAGCCGTATTTTGGTCGTGGTAAGTTGATTCGTTGTAATAGTGATAAATGTTCATTGCCAACCATGGCGCCGCACCCCCCCGGGTCTCTCTAGGTATTCATTTGAACAGTTGTTCTGCTTTGTGTTATAAGCTGCCTTATAATAAATCAAACACTGATTTATGGAGTTCTTTCCCAGTTTTGCCACTGAGGGCAGTGCCTCCCTATGGTCCATTTAGTTGAGCTCAACTGGCCAGTCATATGTTGTGGTCTGAAGGTGCCAAATATTCTAGGGAGGCTTTTCAATTGCATATTCATTGAACAAATGAGGAGTGTGGGCAGAAAGAGGAAGTTATATATGCAAAATGCTGCTGCAGTCTCCAGATTTTATCAGCTAGGAGACATTTGATTTGCCTTTCCGTATCATTTGCCTTACTATAGTTTAGAATTAAATAAGAGAATACAAATTTGTCCAAGTAATTTATCCCTCCTCCTGTTAGGAATATTTCCCTTATCCCAAGTGATAGTTGTTCTTTTTCAGACTGAAATTGGTTATTTTTGTGTGTGAAGTGAAAAACATTATAGCCTCTGAGGATCACAGAGACTGGAACCATAATGTCTTTTTATCTTTAGCAAACCACAGTTTCTTCTCCTCTGAAGATTAAGTGTAATCTGATACCAGCAATATCTGATACAATTTATGGACTGAATGCAGAATTATTCATTTGTACTTCAAATTGTATCACTTAAAATATCAGTTTTGACGATTAGGCGTCCTTGATTCTTCCCTATTCCCTTTGTAGTGCTTTGCTTAATTAAAAATACGGCAAACGCACAAGCTTGCACTTTGTATTATTTTAGTTCTAAATATTTTAGTTGGTTCTAATAAATTATCACCATTCAGGTATAACTTTTGGAATTTTTGTCACATGTATAGCAATAGCAATAGCACTATAATAGCACTATATAATACACTATAAAAAGCACTATAATAGCAATAGCACTATAATAGCACTGTGAAGTGCTCTAAGCAGTTTACAGAGTCAGCATATTGCCCCCAACAATCTGGGTCCTCATTTTACCCACTTCAGAAGGATGGGAGGCTAAGTCAACCTTGAGCTGTGAGAACCGAAATGCTAGTAGTCGGCAGTCAGCAGAATTAGCCTGCAATACTGCATTCTAGCTACTACGTCACCACGACTCTTAAACCTAGCTGTGATTGTTTTTCACGTTATTTTAAATTTTAAACTTTCAGTACAGGTTGCCCTTGATTTACAGCCATTAGCTTAAAAAGGGCTTGAATTCAACAATAGCCTCTGAAAATGTCAGTTACAACCCAAATTTGAACTTACAACTGTTGACTTATCCCTGCAGTCATGTGATTGCAATTTGGGCACTTGGAACTGGTTCACTTTTAAAACCAGTTGCAACATCCCATGTTCATGTGATCACAATTTGTGAGATTTTGTGCCAGTTTCTGACAGAACAAGTGGGCCTCTGTGGCTCAGGCTGCTAATGCAGTCTGTTATTAACAGCAGCAGCCTGCAATTACTGCAGGTTCTAGTCCCACCAGGCCCAAGGTTGACTCAGCCTTCCATCCTTTATAAGATAGGTAAAATGAGGACCCAGATTGTTGGGGGCAATAAGTTGACTTTGTATATAAATATACAAATAGAATGAAGACTATTGCTAACATAGTGTAAGCCGCCCTGAGTCTTCGGAGAAGGGCGGGATATAAATGTAAATAAAAACAAAAAACACAAAAAACCCAGACAGATATGCCATTTGTTAAGACTTATGTACTTATTTTATTTCCATATGACTTGACTTATGACATCAAATTGGGTCTGATCACAATAATTTATGATGGAAATCCCAGTCCCAATTGTGTTTGTATGTTGAAGACTATGTATATTACATTTACATTGTTCAGATGATTATAGCATTACTTAAGAGATTCTAATAAGAGCACATGGCCTAAATCGTTCAGCTTGCTGCTTGTGACTCAGCTTTTTGTTTTTGGTGTGCAGATCTTGTTGAATGGTCTTTGTTCAAATAATTCCTCTTCTAATCCAGTCAAGCTGTTGATTAATAACACTCTATTGTCCTGTATACATTTCCAGTTGTCAGCACTTCTTTAATAATATGTTTACTTCTCTAATGACATGTTTAGGGAGGAACCTAGCCATAATTTGTTACATATTACTACCCAAGCCACCTAGTAGTTGGCTAAACATTTAAAAGATGGTTCTTTTACATGTCAGTCTGCATGCCTGCAAAATCTGCACGTTAGCATATCTCTATGCTTTTCATATGTAGTACAGTGTGTATGTTCTTAAATGTTTCACTTGGAATACCACTGAACTAAATAAGTGTGTTTTCATGTCCTTCATGTTTCAAAAACATTAAAAAGATGTTTCATGTTGTTTCAAATAATTCATAAGATGGTAATATTTTTGTGTAGAAAACAAGAAATAGTGATAGAGGACTAACCTCTTTTCCTTAAATAAAATAATTTGTATGTTTACATAAAAAAGGCTACTCAGGCTTTACCATTCAAGAATCAAATGCTCTATGTCTTCATTCTGATTGCTCCAGCTGCTCCTTCCTGCACTGAAACTCCTCTGCAGGGAATGGTAATTGAAGAGGAATACGAAAAACAGCAAACCAGCTTAGAGATGAAGAAACAACTATGTCCCTATGCTGCAGTAGGAGAATGTCGTTACGGAGAAAACTGCGTATATATTCATGGGGATATCTGCGACATGTGTGGCTTGCAAGTCCTCCATCCTGCTGATGCTGCACAGAGATCATTACACATAAAGGTAGGTGGGAAAAATGAGTGAAATAACTAGTTAACTATTAACTATTAACTAGTGAATAAATAACCACAGAAACATTTGAGTTATTGCAAAGGGGTTTCTCAGGTCCAGAGAAGAGCAACAAAAATGATTGGGGGGCTGGAGGCTAAAACGTATGAAGAATGGTTACAGGAATTGCATTAATCTAATGAATAGAAGGACATGGAGGGATATGATAGCACTGTTCCAATATTTGAGAGGCTCCTACAAAGACGAGGGGGACAAACTATTTTCCAAAGCACCAAAAGAAACAAATGTGTCGTGTCCCCCTCCCCCTCCAACGACTGGGTCAAGGAAGTCCGTATCAAACATGGCAACGAAGCCTCTACAGCTTGCCAAATTCCTTCGAGGATTATCAGGGCAGGCAGGAGTCCAAATTGTGACTTCAGCGATAGAGTCCGATATCAGCAAACTAGATGAGACTTTGCTTGACTCAAGGTTGGAATGCCAAAAGCAGGTCCTTTATATAGGCTGTGGGGTGTGGCTCCATGACTCAGCATTTATCCAGGCCTGCCCCTCCCTCCCTTCTGCTGGCGTCACCTCTCAGATCTCCGGAAGCGAGGATCCTCCCACTTTGAATTCTCTTCTGCTGGATCTGCTGTCAGTAATTCCAGCATGTGGTTGGCTTCCTGCTCACATGCTGTAGGAGTGAAGATTATCGGGCTTGTCTGTTCACTCCTGACATCCTTTCCGGGCATGGGGCCAGGGCTGGGGGCTGGAGGCATGACAGGCCGTTCATCTTCATTATCAGACTCTGAGTCTGATAACAGGTCCGGGTGGAGACGGGAGGGGCCCGGCTGAGGAGAGGAGGGAGGACAAGGCACAACACAATGGTTGGAAACTAACTAAGGAGAAAAGCAACCTAGAACTAAGGAGAAATTTCCTAACAGTGAGGGCAATTAACTAACGGAATAGCTTGCCTTCAGAAGTTGTGGGTTTGAAGGCTTTCAAACAGGAACTGAACAACCATTTGTCTGAAATGATATAGAATCTCTGCTTGAGCAGGGGGCTAGACTAGAAGACCTCCAAGGTCCCTTCCAACTCTTATTATTCTAAGTTTTATTCTGTGTTCTAAATCTTTGTTATCATAGGTGCAAGGAAGTGGCTGATGGCCTTGGGTATGCCGCTATGCAGAGTTTGGCAGAATGCTTTAGTGTTAACTGGGGCCAGCACCAAGAAAACTAGAGCAGGGTGATACTGCTCTGTCTGGCACATAAATGTCTTAAAAAGGTGTCCTTCTCCAATCTAATCCAATATGCTGTCATGTGAATTGGACCTAATATGACATCGGGTTGTTCTACAGCAAAATGTTTTATGTAGTAAGAGGGCTATTGCAAAATAAGTCAACCCCAAGGCTCCATCCCCTCCCTTCCCTCAGAGCATCTCCTCTTAGTTAGAGCAAATAATAGAGAAACTCTAACAGAATCTAAGACATAATAGCTAGCATTTTGAATTGGGTCCGGAAGCTACTGGCCCCCAGTACTGTTTCCCTGAACGATAGGGATCATTCGACTAAACTTGCTAATGCTGGTTAGCAAATGGACAGACAGTGGCAGTTTGTGGCTCTTCCTCAACAAGAGCCCCATGTAAAGCAAACTGGAAGATGACAAGGGTACAGGTCCCTGTTCTCAAGCCATTCTGATTTAGGTAAGATCATAACTGACAGGCCAGATAAAGCTGATCAAAAGCTCTTCTGGTTGTAACAATAGCAATAGCACTTATATATCGCTTCATATGCTTTATAGCCCCTCTCTAAGCGGTTTACAGAGCCAGCATATTGCCTCCCAACAACCTGAGTCCTCATTTTATTGACCTTGGAAGAATGGAAAGCTGAGTCAACTTTGAACCGGTCAGGATCGAACTCCTGGCAGTCAGCAGAATTAGCCTGCAATACTGCATTCTGACTACTACACCACCATGGCCCATAACTGTCACCTGCTGCTATAGTAGGAATGATTAGTCCAAGAACACTCACAGATTGTGTGCTTGCTCTTTTGGGAAACAAACTCTGTCCCGAACAATATTCATGGATCCCAAATGTTTCTGAACTAACAGTATTTCTGTCTCCTGGGATTCAGTCTTAGTCTGTCCATAGACTGGGGTAAGTTTGAGTGCTATCAGTATATTGATATAGAACCACAAACCAATGGATTGTGTTTCCCAATAACTTCAGATAAATGTTAAGCAAGATGGGGGAGAGGTACAATCCTGGAGTGTCCTGCAGTGAAATGCCAAAGGCTTGATCTGTCTTTCCCCAAAAAATATTGGCCCTGGTCACTAAGGCAGAAGAAGAACTGCTGCCAAAGTGTGTTCCTTGTCGCCAGCCTTCAGAGAAGATCCAAAAGGATGCTATGGTCCATGAGATTAAATGCCACTAGGAAGTCTAACAGGAACAAGAGAGAAGCACCCTTTATATCTGTTGCAGAGTGATTAAGATTGCTTCTGTGCTGTATGCAGGCCTGCATCCAACTGAAAGAATTCTTAACTGTTCCTTTGAGGAGGTGAGATAAACTACTTGGTGGTATTTTGCTTTCTAAGATACAGATTCTTAGAAAATAAAATATTTTCATAACCTGCCATCTGTGTGGGATACATAATGTTATGTTTCCCCTTTGAAATACATTGGAGCAATAATTGGGAAAATGTGTATTTAAGTTAACCACAGACTTTAAAATATGAGAAACTCTTTACAGCCGACAGTGTGTTTATCATTATTGCACTTTAAACTTTAATGAGAAACTTACATAAAGTGAATTTCAATGATAATAGGAAGGACCAATTTTAAAAATAAAAAATGGGAGAACTACAGATAAAGCATATCAATAATAAGTGTTTGTGAAAAATGATAGCATTCTGAATATCCTTCTGAAATGTGCTAATAGCACATTTTATCCAGCTCCTACCTATGACTATATGTCATTATATTATGGTCAGTAAATGTTAAATGTGATTATCCAGTTCAGGTTAGTTCATATCTAGGGGGATGAAATACATGATTATATCTTTTACAGTACTGGGCCTCAAATGGGAATGAATGAATGAATGAATGAATGAATGAATGAATGAATGAATGAATGAATGAATGGAGTTTCAAGATTTATATTAAAATCACTGTCCTCAATTTGATCGTATAGAAGACACAAGACAGAAAGAAGATACAATATTCTTGTACACAAGATGTATATTTTCAGCTTACTCACTGCAGTTGGGTCGTTATGTTTCATTTCCATGGATTTGGAGGGGTAAAGGAATAAATAGCTCACTATTTCTGAATATGAGATAGTTTGACTACCTATTGCCATTTTTCACATTTACAATTGCTTCTAGTAGATACAAATGGAACTTAATTGTGGTTAGATACCATGGGGTTCTTACATTAGATGCATTTTATTTATATATTACCAGTCTTGTTTCTGCTGAAAAATAATCCACTTGCAGTAAAACTGTATTTTATTTCATTATTTTAGTTCTTTCTGTCAGAAGAATTAAAAACAAAACTAAGACAAGGTGCCAAGAAAGCAGTATAAAAAGTAAAAACACCACTCATTCTCATTCTTTCCATGCCCAGGGGGGCATTTTTATCATCTGAAACTAACATTTGAAGTTGACAAGAGTAGAGCATTGTAGAAGTTGTAGTCCTCTCAAATGCTTTTGTGACGTTTTTTTCCCCCCTCTCGGTTTGACTTTATGATCAGTAGTGTCAGTTTCTTCTCCTTTCCTTCACAGTCTTGCATCGAAGCTCATGAGAAAGACATGGAGCTCTCCTTTGCGGTTCAGCGTAGTAAAGACATGGTGTGTGGCATCTGCATGGAGGTGGTATATGAAAAAGCCAATCCCAGCGAGCGTCGATTTGGGATTCTATCCAACTGCAATCATACTTACTGTCTCAAGTGCATTCGCAAGTGGAGGAGTGCTAAACAATTTGAGAGCAAGATCATAAAGTGAGGCACTTCCCCATGTCCGTTGTGCTTTGTTTCTTGGGGAGAATTAGTGTTTTGTGTGAACTGGCAACTTCGTCCCTCTTTCATCCCAAGACTGCATTTAA